>NW_026575133.1:47479433-49979433 GCF_905146905.1 Nyctereutes procyonoides | reverse complement strand
CAGACACAGTGATCAAAACAAGAAATCCTTGTCTATACTATTAACCAAGCAACAGAGTTTACTGGGATTTCACCAGTTTTCCACTAATTCCTTTATCTGTTTCCAGATAGGATCCACCTATGTCTGCATCTTACAGATGACCTAGAGGGTCCATGTGGCTTCCCCAAGGCCATCCAGCATGCTGGGGGCAGGGCACAGGCTAAGCCAAACCTCCCCCACCCTGTACCTTGGGCTACTGCCCTCTTCACCCTCCTACTTTGCAAAGGGATGGCGTTTGTTGCTCTGTAAAGGCCTCTGGAAGCACAGACGCCCTTGCCCCACCCTGCCTGCCCATCCCTGGCCCTGTTTCCAAGGTTGTCTACATTGCCTTCCTGCACATGTGCTCACACGCATGTCCATCCACGTGCTCTGAAATGGCTGCTTCAGGCTTTGCTCCCATGGGTGCTGCGAGTGCTATACTATGGATCTCCCAAGTGTGGCCACTCTTGCCCACCATGCTGCGTAGCCACCCCCACCAGCTGGTGCTCTACCTTCTCTGGGAATGCAAGAGGCAGAGCATACTTGAACGGAGAACTTTCTTTGTCTCTGGTTCTGAGGGCTTCTCCCTTAGCCCCCTACCTCCCTCCACCTTTCCTGTGGGTCTGAGGGCCTCTGCTGTCTCAGTCTGGTGTGTTTGGTCTTCCACCCAATGCCTTGAGAAGGTCTGCTTTCTCCTTTTCCCTCAGCACTCCCGGAAGGGCTGGGTACACTGCCTCAAGGGTCCTCTGCCTCGTGTGTTCCTCACCACAGGGGTCATTAGGTCCACTTAACAGGGGAGGAGTGCTTTTCCCAGTGATAATGGGAGCGTGGAGCCGTGGTTTGCTGCAGTCTGCTCTTCCAGGCAGTCTGGTGTTTATCTTAGGCTGCCTCTGAGGCTCTCAGAGCCCTGCCAGACATGACCTCATTCTCTCTCAAATCATCCCTGGGAGGCAGAAAGGAGTCTGGGACCAACCAACGCTATCCCCACTTCACAGATGTGAAAAAGGACGTGTAGATACATACACACAGCAAATATGTTGACAAGTTGCTTTGTGGTCCCTGAGGCCTGATTCTCAGCCCCATGAGTCCCAGTGTTTGGGAGGAGAGAGGCCTTGGATAGGGCTGGTGGCAGCAGTGTTCACCAAGTGCCTCAAATGCTTGAGGGTCCAGCAGGGATGCCCCCCCACCTAACCCAGGGCCCTACCCCCAGGGAACTTGCAGTCAATGCCCTATGTGAGAGGCGCCTAAGGAGGTCGGGCTGGTATGGCTGGAATTCCTGAGACTACAGCTCTGTGGTGGTCCTGTAGGCATATTTCATGACAGTGGGCCTTTGTGTGGCGGCAACAAGTGCTGTGGCCAGGAGGGCTCACCCTGAGGGCTGGGCTGCCTGGTCATGATGACCTGTACAACAGTCTACAGAGCTCCTCCCAGGACGGTTCACCTCCCTGACAACCCTGTGGAAGAAGGGCTATTATGAGCCTACTCTACAGATGAGGAAACTAAGACCCACGACTCATCCAGGGGCACAGGGCCAGCCAGTGAGCTGCGGCTGGACATCTGGTTCCAAGTCCAGTGCTTTATCAGCACGTTCCCAAAAGGAAGCTGGCAGGAGGGAAAGGGGAGACCTAACTGGGGATGAGGAGCTCCGATTCGGCTGTCTTCATAGTTTCACTCCAGCTGGCCCTGCCTTCCTGTCCTAAGAGTAGGTTAAAGGAAGCTCTGAGGAGGAAAGGTCAGTCTGGGAGAGAAGTAGGAACTCGCCAAAACAACCCACACCCTGCTCTCAGAGCGCCAGCCCACCAGGCCTTGTGAGCTCGGTGTGCCGGGAACAAAGCCGAAGGAGCAGGACCTGGTCCCTGCCCTCCCAGGGCTCTCAGTCTGCAGTGGAGAGGGCCGGAAAACTGCGTGGGACATGCAGCGGGCAAGGGGCCAGGACACCGATGAAGGTTGGGCTGGCTGATTACAGGCCCTCTTTCTGCCCCAAACCCCCTCCTCCCACCGCCAACCACACCTTGACCACCCCAGCCCGGCTCCCTCCCTCCTCTGAGCACCTGTCACACCTCTTGCCCAAACCAATCATTTAGCACTTGGCTTATAACCCTTGAGGGACTTTTCATTATATGTCTATGTCCACCTCCCCAGGGTCAGAATCCCCTCCAAGGCAGGAGCTAATGCTCCCCCTGCCGTGGAGACACGCGGGACATTTTTAGTGAAGAAATAAGGTTATCTGGGAAGTGATCAATTTGGGCAACGCCACGGTAGGCAGGCGTATGAACGGTGGGTCCCAGCCGCGGCCCCCTCCCCCACCCTCCGGCCTCCGTGACGTCATCTGGCTTGTTGTGACGTCACCATCGCCGGCTCCTGTGGCGCTCCGCAGCCCGCAGGCTGGATGACGTCATCGTCGGAACCCGCGCCGACAAGTGCTTGCTGGAGGAGTTAGGCTGGCGACTGGAGATGCGCGGAGGGAGGCGAGGGGTAACTGATAGAGACGCAGAAGCCCGGCGGCGGCGCCCAGCGCCCAGCGCCCAGAGCCCAGCGCCCAGCGCCCAGGCCCGGCTCCCGCCCGCGTCCCAGCCCCGCTCCAGGCCCGGGTCCTACCCGGCTCCTAGCGGGCTCCCGGGCCGGCCCCGCCCCGCGATGACCGACGCGAGCCAGCCAATCCGCGCAGGCCGCGGTGACGCCTAGCCAATCAGCGGGCAGGGCTCCTCGGGCGCTTCCGCGTTCGCGAGCGCCGGGCCCGGGTCGGCAGGGGGAGGGGGCGAGGGCTCCCGACCGCAGCCTCGCCGGCGTCCCGCCCTGCTCGCTGCGGCCGCTCTCCGTCCGCCGGCCCCGGGGGACCCGATGGCCTCGGAGGGCCTGGCGAGGGTGCTGGCGGCGGTGCTGGGGGGCCAGGGGGTGAGCGTGCACGGCTATGATTCGGAGCCGGCCGGGGAGCCCCCGGCGCCGGTGCGGCTGCGGAAGAACGTCTGCTACGTGGTGCTGGCCGTGTTCCTCAACGAGCAGGTGAGCGCAGCCAGCCCCGGTGGGGACGGAGGACCTCCCGGCAGGAGCCACCGCTTCCTAGTGCGTGGTGCTCCCCAGTTTTGCAAAGCACTCTCACTCACACTTGCATCCGAGCCTTGAGCCTTGTGCGGCCCAGCCCTGAGCTGATCCCTCTACACAGAAGAGGAATCTGAGGCCCGGAGCCTGTTTCTTCCCTCCCAGTAGGCCTCAGTGTCTCGAGAGGAGGCCTGCCTTATTCCTCTTCTTTCCCCAGAATCGAGCACAGTGCCTGCCCCTAGTGTGCTCAAAGATGTGCCCAGTGCCTCAGAGACCTCCTCTGGGTCCCATGAACAGTAATGGCATGACCTGCACTTGTACCCTGGCCTCCTGTCCCACTGTGCGCTGCTCTTTTCTGCCGATCCTTGTACAAGTTGCTGCCACGACAGCTAGAAGGGGCCAGGGCCATAGGTAGGAGTTGTATGGGCTTGGGGGGTGGGTATTTCAAAGCCTAGGCCCCAGTGGGAGGCCCTGCCACAAGCAGTTCGTAAATCACCAGGGGAGATGAGAGATCTACAGAGACCCATGGCATATAGACAGGAATCAGTGCAGGACACATGGCAAAGCTCCCGGTGGGGCCTAATCCCCAGCCCCTGAAACAGCTCCCAGGAATCTTCACCCCTTTCCAAAACAGAAGTCTGAATGCAAAGAAGGGTAAATTGCAGACAGCTGCAGGCCCCCAGGCACACAAGGGCCAGTCCCCTGGAGAGCTCAACGGTTTGAGGTGTGCACCAGTAAGGGGGTGTTGGGTGGCTGTGTTTGAGATAGGATCTCACCCCCGGGGCAAGGGCAGGTTTGCAGCGGAGCTGTGGTGGGGGTGAGGATCCTCTCTCTCCCCTCAGGATGAGGTTCTACTGATCCAGGAGGCCAAGAAAGAGTGCCGTGGATCATGGTACCTACCCGCGGGGAGAATGGAGCCTGGGGAGACCATCGTGGAGGCCCTGCAGCGGGAGGTGAAGGAGGAGGCCGGGCTGTACTGTGAGCCCCTGACATTGCTTTCTGTGGAGGAGCGGGGCCCATCCTGGATCCGCTTTGTGTTCCTCGCTCAAGCCACAGGTATGGCCCACCTGGTGGCAGTGTTTGGCAGGGGGCAGTTGACACCTTTCCCCTCAGCTTGTCCTCTGGTGCGATGAGCCTCTATTCTGTCCAGGACAAGCCTGGCATCTCCAGATCCCAGCCCCCACCAATCCCATTACCCTGGGTCAGGGTTAGGATCCTTGGGTGACCATTTACTCTGCCGGACCCAGGACTTCTCTCAACAGAGACCCTTTCTCCCACCCCATCCTCGACATCTCCTCCAGGTGGAATTCTCAAGACTTCCAAGGAGGCAGATGCAGAGTCCCTGCAGGCTGGCTGGTACCCACGAAGCTCCCTGCCCACCCCGCTGCGAGCCCAGGACATTCTGCACCTGGTAGAGCTAGCTGCCCGGTACCGCCAGCAAGCCAGGCACCCTCTTCTTCTGCCCCAGGAGCTTCCCTGCAGTCTGGTCTGCCAGCGACTCGTGGCCACTTTTACCAATGTCCAGACAGTGTGGGTGCTGGTGGGCACAGAGGGGATGCCTCACTTGCCCATCACTGCCTGTGGCTTCAGTCCCATGGAGCAAAGGGGTGGCATCAAGATGGCCATCCTGCGGCTGCTACAGGAATGTCTGACCCTGCACCATTTGGCAGTGGAGACCAAGGGGTTGCTTGGACTGCAGCACCTGGGCAAGGACCACGCAGATGGCATCTGCTTGAATGTGCTGGTGACCGTGGCTTTTCGGAACCCAGGCATGCAGAGTGAGCCCCCAAAAGTTCGGGGTGAGAACTTTTTTTGGTGGAAGGTGATGGAGGAAGACCTACAAAGCCAGCTCTTACAGAGGCTTCAGGAATCATCGGTCGTCCCAGTCAACAGATAGGAAGGTGCCATCGTGGTGCAAGGAGCCGGGCACCTGTGCCCTACCCCCTACCGTGGCTCTGCCTTCCTGAGGGAGGCAGGAGGTTGGCAGTCAGAAGTCTTGTTGCATTGGGAGCAGGTGATTCTCCTAGTTCTCAGGGTAATTTCCTTTTCTGTGGAACAGGTCCCTACGCTGCACCAAAAGGACAGTGACTTTAACCAAACAAGGAGTTCAGAGCTCAAGGATCTAATTACTCTGTGGGCATGATGAGGGCACTACTCCCTAAGGGGAGGAGAGAACTTTCTGAACCTGAGATGGCATCTACTTATCATTTTCCATGCTCCCCTCAGTAAAGGCCTACATCCGGGTTCCAGGTTCTTAGGCACTTAGAACACAGACTGGGTGCGGGGTGGGGGTGGGAATGGGGGGGTCATTCCAAGGGAGTGGGCCCCTTGCTGAGTAAATAGGTGGTACTTGCTTTGCCTTCTTGCCTAAATGTGTCTGTGGGGAGGAAGTGAGCAGGAAGCAGGGGACTGCATCAAGAAGGAAGCTCCTCCCTTGGCCCACCACACCCTCCCAGCTCTTCCCAGACAGCAAGTGACCGGGGTGGGCATGCTTCCTGCCATCCACCATAGCCTCTGTGGCCCACTGGGGCTCTCCTTCTCTTGCCTGCCTGTGTCCACATCCTCTCCAGGATTTGGGCAATGAGAACACTGGGAGCTTCAGGTGGGTGAGGAGCCGTAAAGTAAAAGCCAGTCCCACCTCTTTTCCCCTGCTCCTTCCCTGCATCACTCTGCGGGCCACCAGCTTCTTGCCCCTGCCTTTCTACAACTCCAGCCGGAGCCAGACCGAAACCCTTTATTCATTTCTCCTGAGCCCAGCGGAATCATGATAAAAAGTATTATTATTTTTTTTAAAAAAAGAACTTTACTAAAATTTAAGGGAAAAGTCATAGGAAGTAAACAAAGAAGATTTATCGTGTGCTACTCACTGCATGTAATACAGATTTCTGGTTCTGAGCAAAAGAACACTTGATTAGACCTTCCTTCTGAGGTAGCTGCACTCCAACACTGATGGACCAGGATAAGGGCCCCCCATCCCATCCTCTCTTGGCTGCCATCTTGTCTTTCTGGCCTTAGGCTGTGGTAGGAATCCTCTTGTCCCCTCTGAGGACAAACATCTCCCACATGATGGAATCAAACCCTTTCACGTTGGTTCACCTCTCAGTGTCTGAGGGACCCACCAGTCCATGTCAAAGGGCAGTCTTTGCTCCCACTTTATTTAGCCTGGAGTAGTTTTCAACCCTGCCCAATAGAATCACCTGGAGAGCTTGAAAAACAACTTGGGACCCATCCCCCAGAGGCACTGATTCCACAGGGATTATAAAAAGCAAATCAGGTGATTCTGACATACTGAGGTAAGAGCCACTCATCAGCCCTAAGTTTTCAACTTGCTCCGTCCTGGAGTTCTCTCAGCTACCTTCCTGAGAGCATCCCCACACACATGCACCTAAGGACGAGCTTTTTAAAAATAGGAGGCCCACTACAGCATTCGTACAGCCCACGACATAAACACCCCGAAATGAGACTCGCATACAGATGCTCCAGATGGCCCATTCTTTCCCAGTGTCCCCGAGGCTAGCTGGCTCTCAGCTGTAAGCAAGCTGGGCAGAAATAGTGTTGCTTGGCCAAGAAAGAGCCTGGTTCCTGGCAGGCACCGAGGAACATCAGATTTGCGCTGCCAGAGCCTGTCTCTATTTACCACCACCACTGCCACCCCCCTGGCACACCACCCCCCTCCGCTCCAGTGTTGGAAAAGGAATCTTTCTTGGGAAAGAAGAAGGGCCTGAATGAGCAGTGGAGTCCTGTGCAGGAGGACACGAAGGGATGAAGGGTGCAGAACAGGGCCGCTGTGTCCATGCAACCAAATCATTTATTGCTGTGTCGTCTGGGGGAACGCAGTGCAAATGCTGAAGGGGATGGAGGAGGAGAGGATCTGTGACTCCCGGAGCTCAAATGTTTTCTGACTTGGAGAGTGCAGACCCGGTTCGCCCGTGAGTTCGGCTGTCCTGTCCCACGCCAACTCCCACGTGCGTGCACACGCATGCACGCACAGGCACGGTGTCCTTCAGAGTGGCAGTTAAGTCCTCCGCAGCTTGGAGGAATGCAGGAGAGGGAGAGGTCACTGAGTTCCTCCTCTTTCATGTCACCTCCTGGCAACCTGCGGCCGGCTTCTAGAAGCGGCACAGGCAGGAAAAGGAAGCGAAAGAGGCTCTGGCCTGCTCCTCCTTGCCCAGGAGCGAAGCCAGCAACTGCAGTCCTGCTGTGAGGTAATGCCTGGCGCCGCCTGTGTGTTCCTGCAGGTTGAGACAGATTCGGGCCGGGTGGGGTGGCAGCCCCAGCCGTGAAGGGCACGTAGGGAGAACAACACTACAACTGGTTGCCTGTGCCCCAGCACCTCCCCGCCAGGCCTTGGGGGCCTGGGGTCGGGTGGGCGTCCTGGCCTCGTCAGTCCTGAGCTCCCTGGCTCTCCTGGAAGAGTATTCCGTCAAGGACACTGCGGCAGGGTGGAATGCTGAGGGCCAGGCCTGGCCTCCCCTGGTCTCTGAGCCCCTCTGCCCAGGTGTGTTGGACCTGCTGAGACGGGTTCAGAGGCGCCAGAGAGAAACCAGCTGGAGCCGGAGCCTGGCACCCAGCCCCCCCACTTCCCAAGCCCTCTCCCGCCCTGGCTGCAGTTGTACCAAGGCTCTCATTAGCAGCTGCCCCCGCCTGGGCGCGGAGCAGGCTTTGGATATTTGCCACGAGGCGGTTGGGAATTTTGCAACAGTCTCTAGGAGGGCTGGGCAGGAAGAGTGGGCTTCCCTGGCCATCCACTGTGCCTTTGCCACAGGTTAAGCCAAGAAGGCAAGAGAAAAAAATGTCAAGTGTCAGCAGTGTCTGTGGCACCTACTGTGTCAGAGACAGGGCTCCTGCGCCCCCATCTCTCTGGCCTGCAGTCCTGACCAGCCTCAGAACCATCACTCACTCCCCTCTGTGCCCCTGGGACTGACCATAGGTCTTGGCCCTGGAAATGGCCCATAGACACAGAACACGCGAGGGTTTGGGCCTGGCTGCTCACCTGGCAATTACCCAGCTCCCCTGAGAAGGCCCCGAGGACACCATGCTGTCTGGGAGGCCATCTCTTTTGCTCCGTGGCTTCTGGTACCTTGGAGACCCACTCCCCGAACCCAGTCTCGTGTGGCTGACAGGCCCGGGTCTCCTGGAGTGAACCTGGAGTGGAAGCCCAGGCCTCCTCAGAGGCAGAGGTGCCTGGGATGTAGAGGAGATGGAGCCGAGCCCCCACCCTGGGAGGCAGGAGGTGGCGGCAGTGCCAGGTGGGAGGCAGCTCTCGGGCAGAGGTGTCCTGTCCTGCTCCTGGCTCAGACGTGCCCTTCTCGGGGAGGGGAGAGGTGCAGGTGAGGTCCATGTGGGGGGAACTTGACAAAAGCGATGGCAGCCAGCTCCTTGCAGAATTCCTCAAGAACCACCACACCCTGGAGGAGGGTCTGGTGGTCCAGCCTGAGGGAGACAGCATGGGGGTCATGGCTGGGAGGTGGTGGGAGTGTGCTCAGTATGACATCCCGGTGCCCAGGAGGCACGTTCCAGTGCCAGACACCTCTGAGTGAAGAAAGAGCTCAGCGATGGGCCACCGTCACCCCTTGGCCTGTGCTCCTCCCACTACCCTGGAGCAGTCTGCCTTCCCACCCTAGGGTCCATCCACCCTTGGGCACCCACTGCCCTGGGTTACTTACTGCTCCCCGGGAACCTGACCCATCAGCTGCTTGCGCACCAGGAGCAGTTTGCCTGGGAATTGGGGGACCCTCTGAATTCTCTGCATCAAGTCCCCTATCACCTAGAGCAGGAATAAGACAGGACTGAGGTGGGGGCCAGTGACACTCGTGCAGGGTCCCCTAGCTCTGCCATGCCGCGGTCGGTGGGTGTGTGTGCCTGTGCTTTCCCCGGAGCTGTCCGGGGTGCCCACTCCTGCAGCCCTTGCCCCCACCCTCCTTCCTGTTCCCCTCCCTTCCTGCCACCCCACTGGCACACACCCTTGGGCTCCGACATCCTTACCCTGACAAGCACAGAGAACAGACTCCTGCAGCCAGGGGCCAGGTTGATGTAGGGATCCAGGAGGTACTCATGGATAAGGGGGTGGGGGAAGAGGGCAAGCCGGGACAGGACTGAGGTCACCTGCAGGTTCAGGCTGTATGGCTGTAGGGAACACGGTGGACAAGCCGAGGGTTGGCAGGGGGCGGCAAGCATTTTTTGCACTCCCCCAGCAAGGCGCCTGGCCAGTGTGAACGTGTGCGGGGGTGGGAGTCTCACGTGATGTGTTTGTGTGTCATGGATTCCCTGGGGCTGAGGGCCAGGACATGTTAGGGCGTGTGGGGCAGAGGCAAGACGGGGCTTCCCGCCTGGAGAAGGGGAAAGGGTGGGGGGGTCTGGAGCTGAAGCACCAAAGAGGACTCAACCCCCAGGGCTGGGCGGCTGTCCTGATGGGCTCCAGAGGCACCTGCCTGAGTTCTCCTGCCGGCCCTCACCCTGTAGCCAGGGCCCAGGCCTGTTGGCTACCTGTTCCAAAATCCGGGACATGCGGTCAAACAGCATTCGGAGGAAGTGACCCTCAAAGAAAGGCCGTTCGGGTTCATGGGGGTCCAGGGGTGTGGGACCCAGGGGCCAGCCCCAAGGGGCTACTCGGGAGCTGCATTCCTGGAACTGAAACAGTGGTGAGAGTTGAGGAGGGAGGCCCAGTGGCCAGGAGGCACCCGCAGACACAGGGAACCACGTGGGAGGGATGGACTCGAGCTCTTGGCTGGAGTAGGGAGCACCCTGGGCAGATCGCAGACGGAGGAGGTGGGGCTTATCAATGCCATGGCTCTGAGGGCCGAGGAGCGGGCTTGGGCACAGGCCTCGACACTCACCAGTCCGTAGGCATCGTGGACGTACGTGTCATATCCGGTCTCCTCCAGGAAAGCTGAGGTCTTGGCTTCCTCAGGAACCAGGCAGAGGAAACTGAGAGACAAGACCTGGGTGTGGAGGGGCACCGCCTGGGCCACCCCGTTCCTCCTTGCTCCACTCCAGTCCTGAAGGCGCACTCCCTCCTGGGCTGCGCCTCATCAGGGCTCTGGCTGAAGATGGAACAGACCTCAAGTGGCTTCGGGTTCCAGAGCGGCTCCCTACCTGTTGACGATCTCAGTCACGGCTGTTTTGCCATCCAAGTTGGTCGGGGGGGCCGGGGGGTGCTTTGCAGAGGGTTGAAAGCTGGAGTCGAGGAAGCCGTCTGTGAAGTAGGGGTCTTCCTCCAAATCTCTGTGGCCAGGGCCGGCAAGTGGCACCAGGAATGAAGGAATGAGCGAGTGCGGGGTACTGAGGGCTGTACTGGGTCCCAGGGGCACGGGGTTTCACTTACACGGTGTCCTCGTAGCTCTCGGGCTCGGGTGAGCCCCGGGCCACATAATGGCGGCCCTCCAGGTGGCCCAGGACCAGGCTGCGGATGATCCGCTCATGTGGCTTCTGGAGCAGCTCCTCAAATAGCCGCAGTGTGGTGATGCTGATCTGGGTGAGAAAGGGTCAGCAGGAGTCCCTAGGAATGGCTCCCTCGGATAAGGCAAGACCAGGGGTAGCAAGTGGGTGCTGGTGTGGGAGCCGGAAGTCTGCCCCCCCCCGCCCCCCGGTTCTGTCACCAATTTGATGTGTGCTAGCAAATGAGCCAACTGGCGCTTCTGTGTCTCGGTTCCCAGGTCTGAGAAATGAACAGAATAGCAGCCTCACCCAGCTCGGGGGAGCTGTGAGCCTCCAAAAAGCCAAATGAGTATGAGTAGGTTTGGAAGACAAAGTCACCCGGCGAATATCTGATCACAGATGATTACTATGTGACAAAAGCTGCCATGACTGTGTCATGCTTTTTGGGGGGTATGTGTTTCGATGCCTCAAGGGTAGTACCACCAGGTAAGCTAATGCAAGCGGGGAGAAGCCCTCAGGAAATCCCTTGCGTGGGGGCTGGTGGGAGCCAGAAGAACGAGCCCCCCCCACCTCACCTCGTCAGAGAGGTGGTCGCAGTGCCCGATGAGGTGAGCGCACAGAGTGCGGGGGCCATCATCGGGGGCTGCAGGCTGTGGCTCTGTGCCCAGGAGGAAAGCCACGGTCTCTCGCAGCAGCGCCGGGGAGCGGAGCTGACGCAGCATGGCCGTGAGCAAGGCGGTGGAGGTCAGGACGCTCTGCTCTGAACTACAGGGAGAGAGCACTGAGCCAGGCCTCCTTGGGGCTGAGAGCCAGGCAGGGGAGGGGAGACCAGAGAGGGAGCCAGGGGTGAATGAATGTGAGGATGACAGCACCCTTTCCTGGGTTCCTTATGTCTTGGTTGGTATTTCCCTGCTTGCTCCCTAGCCCTCTGGAGGCCCTGGAGTCCAAGAGCTAGAGGCCTTCGTCAGCCCATGTGGCTCTGAGCCACGTGTGTCAGGGGCCAGACCTGGCAAACACGAACCATGGAACCCACAGACCCACGTGACTATGGCTGAGGAGACCCCCGGCCTTAGGGACAGGAGGGGACTCGGTGGGGTGGGCCAGTGGATCCAGACCATGGCCGTGCCCAAGGGAACAGAGACTCACACATGCAGGAGGTGGGGCTGAAGAATCTCCACGAATAACTTCTCAGCCACAGCCTTTGCCAAGGCGTCTGCAACCACCTAGGTGCCAAAGAACATGTCTTATGCACGTTTTACCTCCATGACAGTTTTTCCCTGAGAAACAACTGTGTCCTTGCACAGCGTCTAATGCAACAGGCAGGCTGGGGGCCCTGCCTAGCTCCCAAGAGACCCCTCGGTCCTCAAGGTGGACACGGTGAAGGGAGTGGGGTGAACCGTGGGGCACCCTCCCCCACCCCCCAGAGAGCCCTGCTGGCGCCGGCTCCTGCTCACCATGTGTGCCTCCGTGATGAGGTGGTCACAGTAATCAAACCAGCCCAAAAAGGCAGCCAAGGCCTCCTTGCCAGGGAAGGCAGCCTCATCAGATGGGGCGCTGGGCAGCCTGAGAGGGAGTGAGGGAGGGGCTGTGGGGCCTGCCTCAGGTATGTTCCAGAACCTGGGCCCCTTCTCCCTGCACCCTCTGTTGCGGGTGGGGGGTGAGGCGAGGAAGGTGAAGCAAAATGATGTTTCCCTGGAGGGAAAGCCCCAGAAGGATGGGTGGTGCCCTCAGGAAGAAGGTGGCCAGCAGGGGTCCCTACCCTCCTGGAAAACCAGAGGAACGGCTACCAGAGGGCAGGGAGGGCTTCTATCCCCTGCCAGCTGTAAGCCCGGCTCCCAGCCAAGCCCAAGTGCCTACCTCCAGCTGATACCCTCTAAAGCGGCAATGTCTGCTGGGTCCAGGAAGGTGGGCAGGGCCTGGTACAGCTGGCAGAGATGCTCGGCGACAGCAGGGCAGCAAGGGCTGCTCTGCACCAGGTAGGTGGCAGCTGCCTGCGAAGCCACACTTACCAGGAGCAGCAGGTTCTCCTGGGCCTTCAGAGCCACCCGACCTTTCTGGGGAGATAAGGGGACCGCTTCAGGGACATACATCTAACCCCCAGTCCCCTCCCAGCCACCTGCCCTCCTCACCCCTGCCCGCTCTGTCTTGGCAGCCAGCACCTTGCTCTTGCACAAGCCCATCAGGGACGTGATGAGGTTGCTGTCTGCAGCCCCTCCACCTGGCTCCTCCATCTCGGCAGGCGGCTGGGGGCTCAAGGCCCGGGCCCCACCGGAACTCCTGTCAGGAGCCTTGCTGTGCGGGTCGTC
This sequence comes from Nyctereutes procyonoides, assembly GCF_905146905.1. Lineage (NCBI taxonomy): Eukaryota > Metazoa > Chordata > Mammalia > Carnivora > Canidae > Nyctereutes > Nyctereutes procyonoides. Next base: position 49,966,693 of record NW_026575133.1, on the reverse strand, counting down.
CTTTTGGATGTTGGCTGCCTCTCTAGGCAGGGTGCTGGGTTCTCTGGATGACTTCTTCCTACTGACCATCTTTTTACCCTGCAAAGAAGGTCGGGTGAAGCCAGGTCGTGGTGCAGACCATTCCCCACGGTGCCCCCTTGGGAAAGCAGGATGTGCTGGCTGTCCGGGCCTCAGCGTGGAGCTATAGGGGAAGCTGAGGCACGTGAATACCTGCTCCACCCTCTGCTTCCTCAGAAGGGCCCTAGGGGCTGGCCCTGGGGGTCTGGGCCCTCCCGCTTCTTTTCCTCTGAGATGCTCACTTCCAGGATATAGGTGAGCAGAGCTGGGTCCTGTTGGATCTTTGAGCAGAGGACGGTGGTGAACTGTACCTCCTCCTTTTCTGTCTGGGATCCGGGGACTGTCCCACCAAGTCGGAGAAGCTTCTAGAAGGGAAGCAAATTAGAAAGAAGAATGAGGTAGCAGGGAAGAGACGAGGCTTGACCCTCAGACACCCCTTGGTTTCCTGGTCCCTTACCTGCACGGGCCTGTGGACGTTGAGATAATGCAGGAGGGGATGCTGCACCTGGGCCAGAAGCTTGCTGAAGAACTGGAATACCTGCTGTCGCATGCCCGGGGGGTACTGCAGGGTCAAGGAGCAGGGTGCCCATCAGGTGAAGCCATGCCTGCTGCCAGGAATGCTCCTCCCCCACAGCCCACAGCACCATCCTGTCTTCTGTCACCGTGAGTCACTTGCCTCACTACAGGCACACCTTGCTTCCAGACCACCTCAATAAAGCAAATACTGCGATAAGTGAATATCCAATAAAGCAAGTCAAATTAAGGTTTTGGCTTCCCAGTGAAGACAAAAGCTATGTTTTTTTACACTATGCTGTAGTCTATTAATTGTGCAATTGCTTTAGTTCTAAAAAGCAACGTATGTAACCTTAATTTAAGATTAATTTCTTGGGACGCCTGAGTGGCCTCGTGGTTGAGCATCTGTTTTTGGCTCAGGTCGTGGTCCTGGGGTCCTGGGATTGAGTCTCACATTGGGCTCTTTGCAGGGAGCCCACTTCTCCCTCTACCTATGTCTCTCTCTCTCTGTCTCTCATGCATAAATGAATAAAATCTTTTTAAAAAATTAAAAACATAAAAATAATTTCTAAAAGATGCTAACTATCACCTGAGTTTTCAGTGAGTTGTAACCGTTTTGCTGGCAGAGGCGCTTGCCTTGATGTTGGTGACTGCTGACTAATCAGGGTGGTGGCTGCTGAAGGTGGGAATGGCTGTGGGGATTTCTTAAAATAAGACACCGATGAAGCTGACCACATGGATGGACTTTTGCTTTCATGAATAATTTCTCAGTAGCAGGAGATGCTTTTTGATACATTTTACTCACAGATCTTCTTTCAAATCTAGCGTCCTTCCTCTCCAACCTACCCCTGCTCTATCGACTAAGTTTACGCAATGCTCTAAATCTTTTGTTGTCATCTCAACAATCTTCCCAGAGTCTTCCCAGGAGTAGATTCCATCTCAAGAAACCACTTTCTTTACTCATCCACAAGCAGCAACTCCTCATCTGATCATGAGATGGCAGCCATTCGGTTCCATCTTCAGGCTCTACCTCCAGTTCTACTCCTCTTGCTCTTTCCCCCACACTTCCTCCTCTGAAGTCTTGAACCCATCAAAGTCATCCATGCAGGTTGTAATCAAATTCTTCCAAACTCCTGTTCATGTTGATATTTTGACTTCTTCCCATGAATCACAAATATTCTTAATGGCACCCACGTAGAATGGTGAATCCTTGCCAGAAGGTTTTCAATTGACTTTGCTCAAATCCCTCAGAAGAATCGCTATGTATGGCAGCAACAGCCTTACAGAATGTATTTCTTAAATAATGAGACTTGAAAGTCAAGGGACTCCTTGATCCCTGGGCTGCAGAATGGATGCTATGTGAGCAGAAAACATTTATCTCATTATACGTCTCCATCAGAGTTCACGTGTGACCAGGTGCATTGTCAATAAGCAGTCGTATTTTGAAAAGAATGTTTTTTTCTGAGCGGTACTTCTCAACAATGGACTTAATATTCAATAAACCATGTTGTGATCTGAAGTGCCATCATCCAGGGTTTGTTGCTCCGTTCACAGAGCACGGGGCAGAGTGGACTTAGCATAATTCTTCGGGACCCTGGGATTTTCAGAACGGTCAATGAGCCCTGGCTTCAATGTCAAGGCACCCGCAGCATTAGTCCCTAAGGAGGGGTTTAGGCTGTTCCTTGAGGCTTTGAAGCCAGGCACTGACTTCTCCTCTCTCTAGCTATGAAAGTCCTAGCTGGCATCTTCTCCCGATAGAGACCATTTTCTCTACATTGGAAATGTGTTGTTCAGTGTAGCCTCCTTCATCACTTATCCTGGCTGGATCTCCTGGAGAACGTGCTGCAGTGTCTACACCAGCACTGGCTGCTTCCCCTTGCACTGGGTTGTGGTAGAGACGGCTTCTGGCCTTAAACCTCATGAACCCATCTCTGGCAGCTTCCACCTGTTCTCCTGCAGCTTCTTCACTGCTCTCAGCCTTCACAGAACTGAGGAGAGTCAGGGCCTTGCTCAGGATAGGCTTTGGCTTAACAGAATGTCCTGGCTGGTTTCATCTATGCAGACCACTCAGACTTTCTCCACATCAGCAATAAGGCTGTTTGGCTTTCTTATCATTCATGTGTTCACTGGAAGGCACTTTTAATTTCCTTCAACAACTTTTCCTTTGTATTCACAACCTGGCTAACTGGTTGGTGCAAGAGGCCCGCTTTTGGCCTGTCTCGGCTTTCAATGTGCCTTCCTCACTAAGCTTAATCACTTTAGCTTTTGATTTAAAGTGAGAGACATGTGACTCTTCCTTTCACTTAAACTCTTAGAGGCCACTGTAGGGTTATTAGTTGGCTGCATTTCAATATTATGGTGTCTCCAGGATTAGAGAGGCCCGAGAAGAGAGAGTAAGATGGGGAATGGCTGGTCAGTGGAGCAGTCTTACATGGGCACTATTTGTAGTACCCTCAATGACAACAGCAACATCAAAGATCTTTGATCACAGATCACCATAATGAATATAATAACGAAGTCTGAAATATTACCAAGAATTACCAAAACATAACACTCAGCGGTTGAGCATCTGCCTTTGGCTCAGGGTATGATCCCAGAGTCCCGGGATTGAGTCCCTGCATGGAGCCTGTTTCTCCCTCTCCCTATGTCTCTGCCTCTCTCTGTGTGTGTCTCTCACGGATAAATAAATAAAATCTTAAAAAAAAAAAAAAGAAACTGGCTTTCCCACACTGCCGATTCCCCTTCCCGCTTTTCTGTTCTCCATAACCCTGTCATTGTTGAATATACTATGTGTGGGCCGCCCAATTACCCACCTCTCTCTGACTAGAAGTTTTGTCTGTTTTCATTACCACTGTATCCCCAGCATTCAGGATCCTGCCTGGCACATGACTGGTTCTTAGCACACCTTCTCCAAATGAACCCTGACTAAACAATGGGCGCAAATCCATGACATGACGGAAACACAGGTGGACGAGCCTAGAACTCAGAGGGCTCCAGTTTGGGTGGAAGGTTCCAGGGGCACCCCAGGGTCCTGCCCACCTCGGCCTTGCCCAGTGTGCATAGGGTCTCCAGGATTTTGTGTTGCAGCAAGTATTCTAGACAGGGCCCAGCCTCGCCAGCTCCTGTCTGCTGCCTCTCCTCGTACACCAGGATGTCCAGCATCTGCTTCAGCCGCCAGGGAATATCCGTTTTCTTGGCAGGGGTGTTTTCATCTAATAGAGATTCAGGAAACGAGGGTGAGTGGGGTGAAGAGTGGCACTTTGGCTTGATGAGGTCAAGCCCATGGGGTCTGAGGGGTGGAGGGAGACTGAGGGTATCCCTGGAGAAAGGCCAAGTTACCGGTTTGCTTTGAACAAAGACTAGGGGAGGTGGAAATTTACAGTTGGTGCCTCTAAACCTAAAAAGACAAAAGATGGGGCACCTGGGTGGCTCAGGGGTTGAAAGTCTGCCTTTGGCTCAGGACATGATCCTGGGGTCCTGGGATCTAGTCTCACATCAGGCTCCCTGCATGGAGCCTGCGTCTCCCTCTATGTTTCTGACTCTCTCTGTGTCTCTCATGAATAAATAAATAAAATCTTAAAAAAAAATACAAAATACCTTTGGGATGAGACCCAGGATACAGCCCTCTGACTGGGAACGTGTACATACTCTAGCACTTTATCAGAGGGAAGTGGCATCATTTTTTCTCCTAACCCTGGGGCATATAGGAGGGTACACTGCCCAGGCTTCAGGCCAGCTCTGGGCCTGAGTGAGAAGCCGTGGGATCAAGGTTCTCTGTCACTGAATTTAGAAGCTGTCTTGGAGGAGCTTCCTGAGAGGTAAACCTCCTGTCCTTTTTACACTCACAAGAGGCAGAAAGGAGAAACAACTTTTTTTTACAAAGGAGAAAAAAATCCGTGCATGACCACAGGTTTGGAGGCAAACTTGTTCCATCATGCAAAGGTCTTGATGGAGAAGCTGGAGCTTTCTTAGTGAGAGTCTCAGGTAGAGAGTATTTGTGTAAAGCAAGTTTTGGTGCTTTGGGACCAGCCTTGGAGCACCCCCTAGCTTTTCTTGAAAGCATTGGCTTTTCAGCAACAGAGCTCACCTCACTCACCCCCATACCTATGGTCTAGGGACTGTTCTGGAAATTAATGGATTGGGTTCAGGTGAAGCCCCAGGTAGACCTGAGTCAGTTCTGGATCTTTTCCTACATCCTGGTAGATTGGGGCTGTCAAGAGATATCAGTCTAAAAGGTACAGACTTCCAGTCAAAAAATAAATAAGTCCTGGGGCGCCTGGGTGGCTCAGTCAGTTGGGTGTCTGATTCTTGATTTCAGCTCAGGATTGTAAGAGTGAGCCCTGTGTCAGGTTCTGCGCTGGGCATGGAGCCTGCTTAATAGTCTCTCCCTCCATTTCTCTCTGCCCCCCTCCCTCTTTAAAAAACAAAAAACAAAAATAATAAATAAATAAATAAGTCCTGAGAATGTTATACAGCCTGTTGACTATAGTTAATGTATTGCATATTTAAAAATTGCTAAGAGTAGATCTTAAAACTTGTCATGACAAGAAAAAAAATTGGTAACTAGTTAGGGTGATGGATATTAACTAGACTCACTGTGGTGATCACTTCACGATATATCTATATATCGAATCAATATATTGTACACCCAATTTACATGATATAATGTCACATCAATTATATCTCAAAAAAGAAAAAAAGACTTCAGTTTAAAGCAGTTGTTCTCAATTGGGGTGATTTTGCCCCCAGGAACATTCGGCAATGTTTGGAGAAACATTTACGGCTATCGAAATGGGGAGGGGTTGCTACTGGCATCTATCTAGTGGGTAGAAGCCATAGCTGCTGCTAAACATACTACAATGCACCCCCAAAAGCCCCGTGCCACAAAGAATGATCAAGCCCAAATGTCAACTGTTCCAAGATGGAGAAACCTGGTCTAAAATGACCGGGGGGCGGGGGGGTGTTTCTCAGAAGGCGGGGTGTTCCTCAGAGTGTCCAAAGACTGTTTTCTAATTTCTTGGGCTAGCTCAGGCTGGAAATACAGTCTTCAGGAAAGGGGTAGACTGGAATCAAACCACAATCTGAACCAGGAGGTAGAAAGCCAGGGATGCAGGACAGGGTTACCTGGCAACCAGCGTTATCCACCAATACCAATGTACTGACTACAAAGCAGCCAATCAGATTCCACCCCCTCAATGAGTGATCCTGATGGGCCCAGATTACCCAAAACTGGCTCCCTGGGGTGTCAGCTGGGGAGAAGGACCCAGGCATGGTACAGGCCTCCGCTTCTGCTACTGTAAATTTCTATAAGGGACACGCCCTCTAAGTTAGCTCAGGGAAAAGAGGAATTTATTCCATTTCTTTTCTTTTAATCAGTAAGCCCTGAGCACAGGCACTTGGGGACTGCCGGCCTGGACAGTCTGCCTCGCTGGGACCTAGGGGCGAGTGGAGCTCAGCCTCTGCCTTGCAGTCAGCTCAGGGACATGCACAATTTCACAGTTCCTGCTCCCACCGGCACGGTTCCTCTCATGAAAGATCAGGGTGGGGCCAGCCCCCATTCTCGACTCCTGTGTGGCTGGCAGTTGTCACCTTTTCCCTGCATCTCTGACTGGCATGGTGACCCTGCCCACACCTTCCTCCCCACTGTATGCAAGGCTCCCCCCGCCAGGGAAAACGAGGCCCCACCTGTGCTTTCAATGTAGTAGTGCGTGATGCACTTCCAATGCTCCACGAAGGCCTCTAGTAGGTCAATGCTGGGCTCCCGCTGTGGAGAGAGCAGAGACACAGCCTAAGTGGTCATCACAGTGATTACGGGCTCTGTTGCCACTGCCACTCGGAGCAGGTGTTCCACCGTCTACCAAGCATTGGGTTGGTACTAGGCCCTGGAGGAGGCCCTGTGATCCAGATTCTCAAAGGGAACAGTAACACATTTTCTCCAGGACAATCACTCAGCACCTCTCCCAGCCCTCTTCTCTCCTGGAAATCCTGTACTCCTACTACATGTCATGATTCCATAGGGCCTGTCCTGGAAGAACTAGGAATATTGGTGGGGGGAACAGACACAGAAATAGAACCTCTCAAGATAGTTATGCTACAATAAAGGGACACAGAGAGAAAACAGGAGAGTACCCCCCAGAACAACAAAATCAAAATGATATGGATGGAAAGCATGGCAATGACAAAGCTTTCAGGTCCTTCTCAAACCGAGAGTCTGCAAAAATCTGTGTTTGAGGCCATCGAAAAGCTTCGTCCAGCCAGGTGTGTAGTGTTAGCATAATATTCATAAAGCAGCTTACTTATACCATGCTTGCATCTTTTTTCAAGGCTGCAGGCTGCCAGAGGAGCTGGGGATACACAGCCTGGAGCCCCAGGGAATTCTATTTTTGCTAGGAGCAAGCTCCAGACCTGCCCCTTTTCCAGAAGTTATCTCTTCATCTCCACCCCCAACAACTGCTTTCTCCAAAAACTCCAAGAAAGAGCATTTGTTCTCTTTCCTTGCAGAGTAAACATACACAGGAGAAAATGCATCATCAAATAGTCACCACAGGTGCTCATTTCCTCCTGTCTTTGTTCAGGCTGCTCTGCCCAGGAGGCCCTAGGTCCCCCTACATTTGGCTAGATCCGAATGCTCACCAGTGAGGCCCAGCTAAGGGCCACCAGCTCCACAAAGGCCTCACCAGATTTCCTGGACACCACTCTCTCTAACCTCACACTTCACTGCATCACAGAACTGAGCGTCTACTGATTGATTCAGGGAGTATCTTCTGAGTGCCTACTGTGTACAAGACACCATGTTAGATGCTAAATGCAATACAAGGCTGCTGAACACCCAGTGCCGGGGAGAACAATATAAAAACCACCCCGAATAACTCAGCTATAGGAAGAGGTGTGAGAACACAGGAGAGGTGGAAACTGACCCCTGGGAAGAGAGGGCTGGTACAGAGTAGGCTTTACTGCAGTTAACCTGGAAATAAACCATGAAGAATGGAGCCCGAATTCAATCATTAGAGATGAAGGAAGTTCCTTCCTGCAGAAGGAACTCTGCAAAGCATGTCTGGGACAAGGATGGATTGAATTTGTGGGCTCCTGAACATCAAGTCACCAAGTCAGGACTGTTTTTTGCAGGCGGGGGTGGGAGGGGGTGCAGCTCAAGGACATCTAGCAGTGTTTCAGGCAGAGTCCTCTGAGTCCTCTGACAGTTGCATGTAGGAGATGATGACAAGAACAGTTAGAAGGCCATTACGACAGGAGAAAGAAGCAGTACCACTGAATCAGAGGCCCTGAAACTCTTGCCCCAACCCTCAGCTGCCCAGGCAAGCTTGTCTTCTTTCATAGTTAGTGGTGCGGGGCAGCACCCTTACAGGATCAACACCAAACACACCATCCACATGGAGCCCCTGCCTCTCACCAGGTCCTGGGTGATACTATTATTGTGGGATTAGAGTCACCTCTTCTACTAGACTGTGAGCTCCCTGAGGGCTCAGATTCTGTGTTTTCTAGTTCTGCCTGCCCCTAAAGGGTGCTGTCAATAGTGACTACTCATTCATATTTACTAAGGATCTCAGCAAACTCCCTTAGACATCCTTTCCATAGTTCCTTGTCTCAGGAAAGCTCTCTGACCCTTGACAGGCACTATAATCATCTTCCAGTTCTGCGATGGGCCTTAGGATTCATTCATTTGTAGTCTCCTAAACCCTTGAGCTGGGCTTACAGTGAAAAGGAACAATCCAGTAAGAGTAAGAGACCGGGGTGCACCAATGATCAGCAAACTGTAACAGACTGTAACAAAGTAGACTGTTAGAAGGAAGCAAGGGGAACATCTTCACCTGAATCCCACTATTAGCTATTATAACTCCAGAGAAATGGTAGCAGATGATTTATTTTTAAAGAGAAATTATTAATCTTCACAACCTCTGTTAATAATAATAAAGAATATTTTTTTAAAAACCAGAACAATTGCTGTTCTTATTTTGTCAGAAGAGGGCAGGAAGGAGCACTCTTCCTCCTTGACAAGGAGTCAAGCAACTTGCTGGGGGCAGGGAAAGACCTATGCCCTTGATGTGGGTGGGGGTGGAGGGGAGAAGAGGGGTTCCCCTCTCTCCTGACAGTTACAGGGGGGCCAGCCAAGATTCTGTGGCATTGTCTATATATCCTATACTCAGGAGCCAAAAGTATCTCCCTTGACCACCAATCTCTCCTCCAGCTACCGACGCTGAAGTGCCTGCATTGGAAGCAACAGAAATTCACTTCTGGGGACTAAGACTCTGTCTGGCCGGACTACCCGCCCGGTGTAGGGAGTTTTCCCTGAGAAGCATGTAGCAGTTTGCCGTATCACTTTCTAAGATGACAGCTGTTTTGCTTGGAAACAAGGGGGAGGGGAAGGCGAAATCATTCTGGAACCCCTCCCCAGGTGGGCTGCCCTGGAAGCACCTGGATGCCACGAATGCAGCGCTGGGGACAGGTGGGCGGAGCTTTTCACTTTCTTCACAAGTTTAAGGCTGAGACTGTTCTCATTTATGATAAGCTCGGTTTTGGCTCTGGAGCCAATCTGACACGATATACTAAATCGATCCATTAGAGGAGGACTTCTACTTGGAGACAAAAGAACTGTTAACTTTACAGACAGGCTCTTGGCAGGGTTACTTTCAACAGGAGGCGTTGGGCCTAGTCTGTCGGAACTGCATGCACTTTTATCTCCCTGAATGAAGCGAACCCGCCTCGACCAGCCTTCAACCCGGAGAGAAGGCCGCAAAGACGCCGAGTCTCGGCCCCAGGGCCGCCCCGAGACCCCCGCTGCTGGCCTCTCCTGACTCAAGGTCAGTGTGGCTAAGGCCTGGGCCGTGCGAGGCCACAGCCTGGGGCGGGCTGTTTCCCGGGCCGGCGCCCACCCACCCCGCTGTGAACAGTCCCGCTTCCCGCTTCCCGGGACGTGGCCGGGCCGGCACTTCCCAAGCCGAGGCTGGGCGCACCCGCGGGACTAAGGTCCTGGGGTTGTCTGGGGGCTCAGCAGGAGGCGGAAGGGCACCTCTTTTTCCAAGCCAGGTGACCAGGGCGGGAGGAGCGTGGGGGGAGGAGGAGGAAGGCACCTTGGGGAGGAAAGTCTGGCTGACGAGGGAGCCCTCCAGCACAGAGGAGTTTGGGAACTGGGAGCAAACTGGGAACGCGGAGCAGGAAAATAAACCGGAAGCCATTTGGGGAAAAGGGTTCGTTAGGGGCTGGGCAGGATCTGGAGAGGCCGGGACTAGGGCGACGGGGAGGGAGGCCACGCGGAGGCGCAGGGAGGACCCCGCGCGGGCCGCGACCCGGGGCAGGGGAGGCCCAGGACGGGCGCCGCGGCCTGGGAGGGGGGAGGGGGGAGGGGGGAGGGGGCCCTCCCCGAGCGGGCCCGCGCCCTCCCCCGGCCCCGCGCCCGCCCTTCCGGCCGAGGCCCCGCGCGCCCCGCTTCCCGGGTCTCACCGCCCCCACGGCCTCCTGCAGCAGCGCCCCGAGCCGGCTCAGCATGTCGGCGGCCCGGCCCCGCTCGGCTCCCGGGCGGCGGCGGCGGCGGCGGCGGCGGCGGCGGCGGCGGAGCTCGCGGGCGGAGGGCGGCCCCGGAGGCGCGGCGAGGGGGCGGGGCCCTGGCTGACCCGCCCCGCCCCGGCCCGGCCCGGCCCGCCCGCTGGGGGGCCCGCAGCAGCACCCACCCCCGGCCCTCCGGCCCGGCCCGCTGGGGGCCCCGCAGCAGCACCCCCGCAGCACCCACCCTCGGCCCCCCGGCCCGGCCCGCTGGGGGCCCCGCAGCAGCACCCCCGCAGCACCCACCCCCGGCCCGGCCCGCTGGGGGCCCCGCAGAAGCACCCCCCGCCCCCGTCCCCCCGCCCGCTGGGGGCCCCGCAGCAGCACCCTCGCAGCACCCATCCCCGGCCCTCCGGCCCGGCCTGCTGGGGGGCCCGCAGAAGCACCCCCCTGGCCCCCCGCCCGCTGGGGGCCCCGCAGAACCCACCCCCCGCAGCACCCCCCCCCCCGCAGCACCCCTGCCCGGCCCCCTGTGCGCTGTCGGGAAGGAGGCCGGGGAGAGCGAGGGGGCCCTTGGAGCCTGAAGCCTCAGCGGAGGAGGGAGGGGCGCCGCGGAGGAGCAGGTGCAAGTTCCGCAGGGGCTGGTCGGAGGAGCCAGGGGCAGAGAGAAGGGTGAGGGGGCCCGGGAGTTTCTTCCCTGAGGAAGGGGCAATTGTGTGGGTCCCCTAAGTCTCTGGATGCCCCCAACCCACCCCCCGCCCCCCACGACCAGGAGAGTAGCTCCAGGCTGCACGTGGCTGTGGAGCACTGAAACGAACGTGCAAGTCCCAGCTACGAGGTGCTGAGGGTAAATACACGCGGGGTTCTGAAGACTTGCACCGAAAAGAAAATGCAGACTAGTTCATTCGTGATATTGTGTGTTGATGACTTGTTGACACTGTAATGCATTAGGTCCACTGGGTTAAATGAAGCATATTACTAACATTAATTTCACTTGTTGCTTGTTCCTTCTAGTGGATAGGACACTGGTCCGGCGGTCCTGCGGAGGGAGGAACGGCCGGCCGGTTGTCCTGGCAGCACCAAGGAAAGAAACACAAGGTGGGTGACCCATGTGGAGAGGGCCTCTGCCCCGGAAGGTTGAACCCAAGAAGTAGGCAGGCAGGACTTGTATAAAAGAGTAGGGGTTCCTGGAATGTCTGAGCTACAACTCCACGGATTTAAAGCCCATTTCCCCTACCACCTCCACCACCACCCTCCACAATGGAAAGATCTTCCTGAGGAGAGGGCTGGTTATATGTTCCAAATATATTTCTGCTCAACACATGATGAGGGGGTGAGGGATCAAGGGTTGCACTAGGGAGGAGAGTAGCCTCTACTGCAAAGCTGAAGGATGGAGAGCTGTGGGGTCTTGGGGTTTCACTGCACTCGCCCTGCCCCTTGGGCTCCATTCACCCATCAGGCTGAGGCCCAGGAGGCCCCAAACGGCCCAGAGATGGCTGTGTACCCTGGAGTGGAGCCTGGAGCCCCAACTAAGTCACCAGGGGGTGGGGACAGACAGGGCTAGCAAATGGATCTCAGTTCTGAGAGCTGCTTGAGAAAAATGAACTAAATAGACCATCTGTAAATGGGCCCCGGTGAGGAGCCCTATGGGAAAGGAGAGGAGGCTTTTAGGCCAGAATGTGTAAGAACAAAGGGAATAAATGAGCCTGTTTTATGCCTATGTTTGTGCACAGAGAGGTGACCTGGAAAGCTGGAGACCTGAGTCTAGTCCTGCCCTGTGGGTTTCTGGGCCTGCTTCCTCCTAGGTCAGGGAAGCAGCTGTATGTATTAAATCAGCTTTACCCAAATACAGAAGTGCATCAGGAATTTATAACCTTTCATTTGGCTTCACTTAAAAATTTTTATTTTAAAAGTTCTAATAAAAGTCAATGGACACAGTTATATGTGCTATATGCCAAAATAATCAGAGCCCACTGATGTACAGTTGACCCTTGAACAACATGGGTGTGAACTGCACAGGTCTGCTGATACATGCATTTTTAAAGATAAATACAGTGCAGTACTGGGTCTGTAATTTCTCTCTTTTATGGTTTTCTTTTTTTTTTTTTAAGATTTTATTTACTTATTCATGAGAGACGCAAAGACAGAGACACAGGCAGAGGAAGAAGCAGGCTCCCCTCAGGGAGCCCAAAGTGGAACTCGATCCCAGAATTCCAGGATCATGCCCTCAGCCAAAGGCAGATAGATGCTCAACTGCTGAGCCACCCAGGCGTCCCAAAGAGAGATATGATTTTCTTTCTTTTAAACATTTTTTAAAAGTTTATTATTATTTTTTATATATTATTAATTACTTAGTAAGATCTATGCCTAACACGTGGCTCAAACTCACAACTCTAATATCAAGCATCATATGCTCTTCCAATTGAGCCAGCCAGGTGCCTCTCTCCCTTATTATTTTCTTAATATTTTCTCTTCTCTAGCTTGCTTTACTGTAGGAATACAGTATGTGGTGCATATAACATACGAACTGTGTTAACTATATTACTAAGGCTTCTGGTTAACAGGCTAATAGTTAAATTTATTTGGAGGCAGTCAGAAGTTAAATGCGGATTTTCTTTTTTTAAGATTTTATTTATTTCAGAGAACGAGAGAGGTAGAGCATGAGCAGCGCAGGGAGGTGGGGGAGGAGAGGCAGAAGCAGGCTCCCTGCTGAGCAGGGAGCCCAAGGAGGTCAACGCCGCTGGGCTCAATCCTAGGACCCTGGGATCATGACCTGAGCTGAAGGCAGACACTTAACCACCCAGGGGCCCCTACATGCAGAATTTTTACTGCATTTTCAAACAGACCCCGTGGCAGTTAACTGCCAGATTAGCTCATTTGAGAGAAGACCTATAAATAAAGCCTTTCCTCCTGTCAATTTAAGTGAGGGCAGAAGGCTATTGCTGGGTGAACTGTTTTTAAATGCGCGAGTCACTAAGCCCAGATCCTAGAAGAGGGGACATTGACACTGTGCTAACTCAATGGGAGGAGTGTGAATGGATTTGTGAGCATTTTTAAAACACCACAATTTTGTGACTACTTCTCTGTGTGAGTCAGGATTTTCCCGATACTGTGCAGCCAAATACAATAGTGAATTAGCTCCTGCATTTGATAAAAGGGCAACTGTTGTATATAAATCTTGCCTTAAAATTTTTTTAGTCATCAAAGCTTCTTGGTCCTCATTCATTTTCATCATAATTAGTTATAAAATTCACCTTATAAATGTATTCCAATTACTAATAATAAGATTTTTGTTTAAGTTTGCTACTAAAAAGGTTTGGAAGCCCCTGAACTGAGTGATCACCACAGTTTTGCATCTGTTCACATGCATGTGCCTGCATACAAGTGTGTGTGTGCGTGTTGTGGGAAGAGGCACTGAGAGATTCTCCTAAGGTTTTGTTTTAGGGACCCAGTTCCACTTCAAGCCTCTCCAGGTCTCAAGAACTTAAAATCCTTTAGGTCTTAGCATGCAATCTGCCCCCTCAAAAGCACTTTCCAGTGACCTGTGACCAAACACGGCCTCCGCACCCTTTGATGCCCTACAGCCCGGGAGCTCTGCGGATGTGGAGGTACTAGACTTGCTACCACTGTATCCCAAGTGCTGGAACAGGGTAAGCCTTCCAAACATTGGCTGAATACCTGAAATTGTGTACAAGTACGGAGATGATTCCTCTTTCTCTCTCTCCGCCTCATCGGCTGTCCTCCCAGCTACCCCTTGGGAGGCAGCTGCTTATATTGGGGAGTCCTGGCTTAGTAGCCAAGAAATGGGGAGGTCTGTCTCCATCCCCCACTTGTTAACTTGCGTGCGGCTTCAGGCTTCAGGATGAACAGTCTCTTCTACAATGTTCTTTTTGCTGAGAGGTTTCAACTGATCTGTGCTACTGACCTCACAGGTTGTTGGAAGGATAAAACAATGTTGTAGATGTATCATCGGAACTCCTACAGTAAAACAATTGTTCATACTTGAGTGATTCTTAACCACTTTGCTTTTGCTTTGGCCAAAAGGGGTGGAGACTCATCCCGGGGGGTAGGACACTTGCATCAGGTCCAGTCCTTAGGTTCACACTCCAGCTCTCCTGGTCCTTCTGGCCACACGCCTCCTCACGCACCCACATCTGGGTTCTGAGACTGGCCCCTCCCTTCACAGGCACCCACAATCCTCTTTCCCATCTTCCAGGCGATCTCCGCACTCCGGGTCCCTGTCTGCTCCCCCGGCGAGGCCTTGCCAAGTCAATCGAGAGCGCATTGCCCCCTCCTCTCTCTCAGCTTCCACGCCACCCATGGTCCACTAGATCTCACCCACTGTTTGTTTCTCCATTGCTTGGTTTTCCCTGCCTGCTCTTCAGCAGTTGGCTTAGTGCCTGTTCCTGCATCCTTGACCTTCTCTGTGTGTTTGGCCTCCCCCAGAGAACTGGGAGTATCAGGCCCTGGAGGGTGCAACTTGTCAGATGCTGGTGAGCTTGACTGCCAAGGTGAGCAGTTAGGCCTCAGCAGAGGACAAGCGGGCTTGCCCCCGAGCCGGCTCCTGTATTAGTCTCCAGAGTGACCTTCTGTCCTTCCTCCATACTTCATCACACAGCCCCTGAAGAAGAGGCAGCAGACGGGACCCTGCTAGGCTGGCCTCTGCTTTTGTGGCCAGGGGCTGGGGGAAGGGGCAGTGTGTGATGCCGGCCTCTTCCAGCCCTCTGTGGTCCCCATTTGAACCCTCACCCCCAAGGCTTCCCTCAGCCTGGCATCGCCTCTCCCAAGTGCTCCCAGGTGTTCCAGAAAGAACAAATAGATTTGGGGACCCAATGCAACCTTTTAATTCCAAGCAGAGTCCCCCTCCCACAGCATTATCACACACACACACACACAGTGGAAAGGGGTACCAGGGCCTGAGCAGGAACAAAAGCCAGACCCCGGCAAAAATATATATATAATTATATACACATATGTATCTGTAGAGAAGAGAAGCTGGGAGTGTGATTAAGGGAGGGCAGAGAGTTAGGAGAGAAAGCAGCTTGGGGGTGCCCCAATAAATTACATTCTTTAGACAGCATGGTGGGGATGCATGGAAATGGGCAGGACCTGGTGGCCAGGACACAGCCTGGCCTCTCGATCCCATCCAAAGAGAGCCTGAAGGCCTGGGTTCTGCACAGGACCTGGGTGCTTGGAGTCTAGCTGACTTGCCTGGAGGCTGACGGTGGGCCAGGGTTCTGCAACATCTCCACTCTAAGCCATGGCTTCTAGGGAAGCCACAGGGCTGGAGCAAGAGGCTTTGAAGCTTAGGGGTCACCAGGAGAGGAGAGGGTGAGCTGGAGGGCAGGGTGGCTTCATTGTTAGAGGCTGAGCTCAAGCCTGCTCCTGCTAAGAGTCAGAGAAGCCAGAGACCCAGGTGCAGGGGAAGCTGTCCTAGGTGAGGTGAGGAGGCGTGCTTGGGTGCACAGAGTCCTGGGGCTCTCCCTGCCCTCCTGGCTGCTCCCCACTCTCCCCCTCCCCCCGCAAGCCTGAGGGTTGTACCCACCCATGGGTCCAGACTGCCAACATGCCTGACCACTAAGTGCTGCTTTCCTTTCTCCTCACTCTCTTGTGGGGACCTTCCCGTGGGGGTGGGGTGGGGGGATAGGGTGCAAACGTTGACTCTGTGTGTGCTGGGCTCCAGACTGAGTCTGCCCTGTGCGGTGAGGACCAAGGAGGAGGGAAGGAGGCCCCTGGCTTTTTATGGGAAAGCAAGTTCACGTCCCACACCCCAGCACTGCAGAGGTCCTGGCTCCCCCTCACCTGGGGAATGGAGACAACCCTACCTCCATCCCCCCCACCACCACCCTGCGCCCCTAAGAGACGATGCTTTGGGGGTCTAGTGACCCCAGCTCTAGAGCCCCGAAGCAGCAGGGGAGAGCGTCAGTCATGGAGCAGGAAGGATGGTCAGAAGAGAGAAGCCTTTTTCTTGAGTTCATTCCGCTTCCACAGGGCCAGCTTGCCAAACTCTTCAGGGGACATGGAGAATACCCTTGAGAAGTCCTCGGCTGACAGGTGTCTCTGGAAAGGGGACACCCAGAGTCAGCTTAAAGACAGGGGCTGGGGCAAGGCTGGGCCAATGACTAAGGGAGCGCTCACACAGAGGCCCCAGGTCTCCCCCACCAGGCCCACCAGGGAGGCTGCCCCTTTGGAAGCCCCTAGGCCCACCCCACACTTCCTCTGCATACCTCAAGCCTCATCCGATCCACACCTGGAGGCAACTTGGTTCTCCCCTTATTGGTCACCACCAGCATTTCGTAGGGATAGATCTGGGGGGCGGGGTGGGCAGAGAGGGGGCAACCTCAGGCTTATAGAGTTTCTTGTCAGTGTAACCCCCTCAATTCCCTGGGCCCCTGATCAGCCTGTAAGGGCCATTGGGGCTCATGCTGTTTTTGTCAACCATTGCCCCCAACTTCCCTGCTGCCCCTCCCATCAGCGACCCCTTGGTGCATTTGCTTCCCTGGCTTCTCCCCGCAGGCTGGCTGACCCACCCCCACTGTAGATGATTCTGTCCCCTGCCCACCACCCCTGACTCTGCCCCTGCCCCTCACCTTCTGCTCCAGCACACAGGGCAGGGAGTTCCCCCGGTCCATCCTCCCCCTCTGGCCCTCTCCGTTCTGGGGAGACCAAAGCCGCAGTGAGCCAGAGTGGGGCAGGGAGACCTCCCCAGCCTTACCCTGGGCTTCTCGTGTCCTTGCCAGGCAACTCTGCAGCCCCAACCCCCCCAACACCCCCATCACCCATCCACGGCTTGCTTCTGCTGCTCCATGTGTTCCCCTCCAGAAGGCACTCACCTGCAGGCCTATAGGAGAGAAGAATTATTGTCCAGAGGCAGCTCTAAGGGCAGCAGGCCTCCAAACCTGCGGGCTCAGCCTCCCAACCTCAAGCCACAGCCCTGCCCGCAGCACAGACACGGGCTGCCATGGGGCCTGCTCAGGCCCCTTGCCCAGCTCGCCTGGCATTGGGTGGCCCTGCCTCTCACCTGGACTTCCGGTCTCACTCCCAGAGGGGCTGAATTCTGTGGACTGTAGCTAGAAAGGACACGAAGGGATCAGAAGGAAGGTGGAGAAGTCTGCACTGTTTCCCTTCACTTTAAAGGTCTCTTGCTCCCCCGATACCCAAGCAGCTCAGCCCCTCCAAGGTGCCCCGAGGGCATACTCTTCCGTCCCAGTCTGTGATCTCTGGTCAGGGACCTTACCCGGCTCAGAGTGGTCCTGCCATAGGCGGGGAGAGAAGAAGACTTGGATGTTCCTGCTTGCAAGGCTGGAAGAGAGCAGGAGGCCCTGTTCAGTGCCTTTGGTCTGACATTCATTCCTGAGAGGGCTGCCTCCCTGGCCTCCCCTGCCAGAGGCAAGGCAGTGAAGCATGGACCTGGGGGGCTCGAGGGGTGGGGGTGCCTACTGGCTCCCAGCTCCTGCCCATTACCTTCAGCAAGCGGCACTGTGCTGAGGCTCTGAGCCATCGCTCTAACCAAATACACATCTGGATGAGATGCCTGAGTGTTAAAATGGATAGTCAGCCAATAACGGCCAGACAATGAGGCTCACCATCATAAAATGACACTATGGGCTACAAAAATATGTCTGAAATTTAGTCAAAATTACTGAATCGTTACAATATTATTATTAGCAATGCTAGTAATCAAATTTCCAACATTTGCCATTTATTACAATGCAGAAATGATAATGTTCTCTGCACCATCAGCTGCTAGACTGTACCGGCAGCCAGTAGATGTCCCACTTGTGGAGAGAGCATGTGACTCTTGATCTCGGGGTCCTGAGTTCAAACTCCGCATTGCATATGAAGCTTACTTAAAATTATAGATAGAGACTTCACATTTGCAAGACCAGATGTCACTTTCAACTTACACATTTCATATCACTTAACTTTCTTGCACCACAGATTGTAACTCAAGAAAATTGGTTTTCAGTTAACAGGTTGTCCTAAAAAGAACTTTGTAACTAAGATTCTTAGTTTGGCCAAATCTCAAAACTCTTTCATGTCCAAATACTAGAAATCATTGGCATTCTACGGTGATCATTTGGATAACTATTTTTTTAAAAGTGTATGTAAGGGCAGCCTGGGTGGCTCAGCGGTTTAGCGCCGCCTTCAGCCCAGGGCCGGATCCTGGAGACCCGGGATCGAGTCCCACATCGGGCTCCCTGCATGGAGCCTTCTTCTCCCTCTGCCTGTGTCTCTGCCTCTCTCTCTTCCTCTCTGTGTGTCTGTCATGAATAAATAAATAAAATCTTAAAAAAAAAAGTGTAAGTAATCTCTACACCCAACATGGGGCTCGAACTCATGACCCCAGGATCAAGAGTCACACGCTCCTCCGACTGAGCCCACCAGATGTCCTGATAAATGTTTTTATTTGAAGATTTTAGCCTTGATAGATTCAAAACTAAAGGATATACAGATTTGTCTTCTTAAAACACTCTTTTAGAACCTGTGGCTTGGAAGTTTAGTGAGCATGAAATGTATTTTGAGGAACTTGTTTTTTCTTAATATTTTTAAAAATACTTTTTAATTTTGTGCAGGAAATTATCTGTTTCTACAATGATCATTCATTATTGAAGCATTTCACTTTATAAGTATACATTTATATTTCAAGTAGCTGATAGAATTTTAACCAACAAAGCACATAGGAAGATTTTCACTTCAAATTATTTTTAGAATGCTTATTTATGTTTGAAAGTGACCATTTCAATGTTACCATGAAGTTGGAATGACACGCCTGTTCATAATTCTGAAATTGTTGAAGGTGCTTGGGTGGCTCAGTAGGTTAAGTGTCCAATGTGATTTCGGCTCAGGTCATGATCCCAGGGTCCTGAGATCAAGCTCCACATCGGGCTCCTGGCTCAGCATGGAGTCTGCTTGGGATTCTCTCTCTCACTCTGCCCCGCCCCCTGCTCATACATGTGCTCACTGTCTCTCTCTCAAATAAGTAAATAAAAAATCTTAGAAAAAAATTCTGAAATTGTTGAGGTTGATTAGCTATGACCATAACCTATGCAATCATGTGATCACTGGTCACATATAAGATCAGGGATGCCAAAAATGATGATGACATAGACATTTGGCCATTCGACTTTGCAAGGCCAAAATGGAAGTTAAAAAGCTAATTTTGACTAAATAGCAAAATCTGGTGGAACATAAAGATTGAATCCAACTCTCAGGGCATCTCTCCATCTGCCTCTTTCTTCAAGCCTTCACTATTCTACATTTTCTAAAAAGGTCCTATTGTAACTCTTCCCACTCATCCTGAAATATCATCCTGGGGACTTTCAGTGACCTGTGCATGTCCATGTACATATGACCCTTACGGCTCCTTGAATCCCATCTCAGTGGCCTTCACGTCCACCCCCCACAAGGCAGCCCCTTCAAATGGCCACCCCCTGGTCTTGTCCACACCTGCAATACCTTGATGCCTGAAGCCTGGGAATCGCACTTGGCAGCTACCACACCATACCCTTCCTTATTTGTAACTTCTTCTCAACCTCACTCCCAGCATGTCTGTTCATCAGTGTCATGGGACCCACGGGGTCTTGATCTCCAACCCCCCACCCCCGCCCCTGACCTTCGACCCACAGTTAGGTATATCACTACTTTCACCACCACTCAGCAGCTCCCCTAGCCCCTCATCCCTCAGCACCTGCCTTACAAAACTCTAGCCCTGCATCAGCCAGCTCCTCTCTTGCCTGCAGTCCATGGTGATAAAGCCCACACTGCTAGATTATCCTCACTACAGATGAATGCCTTGCGCTGGTTCCCCTTCCCTGCAAATGGGTAGTCTAAACCTTCCCCAACCCACCCAGCCTCACCCTGCTTCCACTCAGCAGACAGCCTCAACTTCTCCTGTGACCTGCTCCCAGACCCAGGTCCCCAGCCCACAGAGAAAGAGGCCTTTGGGGCCTGACGCCTGCCTCCCACATCCTGGATCTTGCTGAGGGGAGCACTCCAGGGCACAGCTCCAGGGCTCAGCCTTCACATCTTCCCTTCCCTCTCTTCTCTGCATGATCCCATTTTTTCTCAAGGTCTTGCTACTATATACAAGCTGAAAACTCAACTCATCCTGCAAGCTTCCAACTGAGCAAGACCTGGCTCCCACCTACAGGTGCCTCAAGCCCAGGATGTCCCAAACCAGTCCCTTCATCCTTCCCCCAAATCCAAGCCAATCCCCGACCAGCACCCAAGCCAAGATCCCAACTCGGCTCTCCCTCCCTTCCCATGTCCAATCAGCCACTCGGTCCAGTTGACTCCATCTTCTATATATTTCTCAAGCCCACCTCCCTTCTCTGGAACTATGTGTAGTTTTAGCCCTTACCTAGACCTCTGGAAAATGTGGTGGAGTGTCTCAGAAGATGGCCTGCATGTTATCTCCGGGCCTGTGTGCCTTTGAGTCATGGCTTCCCTTGAGTCTAGGCTGCCTGCTAAGCTGCTCTGTCCAACAAGACGTAGGAGGAGTGATGCTGTGTGACTCCTGATGCTAGGCTTTTAGACGCCTCATACTTTCAGCTGGGGTTCTCAGATCTCCCTCCCTCTGTTCCAGCCTTGATGTTCTAGGGAAGTCCAGGCTAGACTCCCATGATTAGAGGCATAATACCCAGAGCCCAGGCCACCTTATCTCTCTGGCTAATCCCTGCCACCCTGGGGCACACTCTGGGTTCCTGCAGGCCCTGTAAGCTGGCCAGAATGTTTCCTGTTCTTTGCCTTTGCTCCAGCACTGTCCCCAGTGTCCTCAATGCCCATCTCCACCCCCCTCCCCCCACCACTCACTTTGTCTTTCTCTTCAAGACCTAGTGACCCACACATATCACTACCCCTGGCCCTCCGGCCCCAGGTCCTGTCACAGTTTCTTTGAAGCACTCACTGTGTGCTCTCATGTCACCACAACATTGCCCCACTGCACTGACCCCAATTTCCATGTCAATTTCCCCGTGGACTGGAAGCTACTGACGGACGGTATATTTTTGGACTCTTTATAATCTCCTGTGTCACCATATATTAGACACTCAATAAACATCTGGTAAATTAAACATAATTTGCTAGTTCTGCTGTAGCGAATCCTATCTTTTATCATCTAGTCTTATTCCATGACTGGTATCCTTGCCCTAAGGAGAGCATGAGTGCCTTGAGCCAGCACAGGATCTTCTGTCCCTTGTACCACAGGAGCACAGTGCCGGCCACACGATAGACAAACAGATTCTGCGGGTGATTCGGGGCCCCATTCATGGCACTCACAGGTATGAAAGGGTGTCCGGTCGGGCAGAGAGCGGGTTTTCCTCCGGATAGGCAGTGACTTTTCCATCTCTTCTTTCAAGATCATCTTTCCCAAGTTGGAAGTAACCTGGGGAAGGAGAAAGGAAGATGCGCCCAAGACTTCTATACTCACTTCTCATCTCCATTGGAGCTGAGTATCCGCAGGCAGGACTGGGGACAGGTTTCCCAAGGGGCTGGGGTTGTGCCCCGGAGCCTGTGGGGCCTGTCATTTTGGTCTAAGGCACTGCCGTTCGGGGTCTGGCCACCCTTGAGAGCAAGGAGGCAGCGTTGCTTGGTATTTGTATCTGAGTGGCCTCTGCATCCCAGGTTACTCACCCAGAGCACAAGCCCAGGCCACTGTCACTAGCCTTCCTATGACTCCTGACACCCTCTCTGCTGCCCTGGACGACAGCAGCCTGCTCTCTCCCTGCTCCTCTTCCCATGAATTTAGCCTTCCTGAATCCTGGCACTGGGTTTGGGGGGGGGGAGGGGGCTTTTCTTTCCTTTAACCCTAAGTTAACTGGTGTTCCCCCCAAGTAGCATGAAGTCCTGGTGTCCCTCCAGTAGCAGCAACCTGGTGTCCCGGGAAGAAGGGGAATCCCTCATGTTTCTACTAGGAGGTTCTTTAGGACAGAAGAGTTAGAGCCCAAGGCCTTTGGTCCCCAAGAAGACGTGGGCGAAGCGAGATGCTACCTTACTGAGTTCCTCTCGCTGACGCTCCCTGAGAGCCTTCATCTCGTCCCCGGAGTCATCATCTTCTTCCTCTTCCTCTTCCTCTGCCCCCCTCCGAGAGGCCTTCCGTTTCCTCCATTCTGTCTCTGGGGAA
Source organism: Nyctereutes procyonoides (assembly GCF_905146905.1). Lineage (NCBI taxonomy): Eukaryota > Metazoa > Chordata > Mammalia > Carnivora > Canidae > Nyctereutes > Nyctereutes procyonoides. The sequence continues at coordinate 49,944,504 of NW_026575133.1, read as the reverse complement.
CACAGGCAAAAGCAGGCTCATCAATCAGCCATTCACGCGCCAAGTATTTATCAGGTGCTGCCTTGTGCACCTTCCAGAGAATGTGACAAGCCATCTCGTGCAAAATAAAAGTACCATTCTCTAGCCTTATGGTAAAGCTGAATTGGCGACACTCAGTCACACAACTTAAAGTCACTGGGGACCAGGACCTTGCCTCACTCCTCCTTCTCTCTTCCAGAGCTCCTGTCACAGAGCCTGGGATGCAGGTGTTTAAGATATGTATGCTGAGTGGCCAAATAAGTAAATGGAAAGCTAGTGAAAGACTAACAAGCAGGGCCACATAACCAAGAGCTAGAGGAATGCAGGGAATAACGGTGAGCCAGGAGGTCATGAAGGGAGCCAGGAGGTCATGAAGAGAGCCAGGAGGTCATGTAGTACGTAGGGTGGCAGTGGGGAGAGAGAAGGTGGGTTCATGAGTTTCGACAGGGCTGTGAGACAGTGCCCTGGGCCTCCCCTGCCCCCTCCAGCATGGTCTCCTACCCACGACCGCCAGCGACGGAGGGCACGGCCAATAGTCAGTTTCGATCTTGGCTGGCTGGTTGGGGTCAGGTGGCTGGGCCGCAGGAAACTTGGAGGACTCGATGATGAGGTCCTCGATGAGGTGCTTGCTCTGGGGGCTGCCTCCTGTGGACTCTGCAGGTGGAGGTCAGGGTCAGCCCACATCCTGAGCCAGGCCGCCTTAGCCCACCCCAGCCCCCAGCTCTCTCTCCTGTCCCTTCTCACACCTGGGACACTGTGAGTGTACAAACAGTGCACACAAGAAAGGGCATACGGGGCAGAGTATCTGCTGCTACGAACAGCTGTTCTCGCGTGGCCTCCCAGCCCGCAGTGTGAAGGGGCCCAGGTCACAGAGGGGAGCCCTCACCTCTCTGCTTGTAGATAGGTGGCTTCTTGTAGATGTTGGAATCTGGGCGGGTGGTCTCTGTGGACAGGGAGCAAGAGCAATGAGAAGGAGATGCTGATGGTGGGTGAGGCCGGGTCAGTGAAGAGAAGGGCACAAATGAGATGGTGTGGGGAATTCATGGGCTCCCGCCGAGAGCCGAGACCTGAGACAGAACCTGAGTGCCTGGAACTGTCCCTCAGGGGTTTTGGACTTTCCACACTTTTCTGGTTGGGTGGGAGGAAAGGCTCAAGAGGTCTCATCATCTTGGGAGGAGTAGGGTGGTTTGCCTGGGGTCTGGGCATCAGGGGTGCAGCCATTCTGTGCTGAGCATATACCCCAGAGAATGGGGGACTGAGAAGCAGCAGCTTGGGTCCCTGTTAGAAAAAGAGGTCTGGGGAAAGTGTGCAGCCACACTGCCAGAAAACCTACCAGGATGGTGGAAATGGGGTAGGCTGGTCCGGGGGGTCCCAGTGGTTCTTGGGGCTGAAGCCTGAGAGATGGTTCCAGGGGACCGGCTCTCCGCCCACACCTGCAGAGCAGAAGTGTGGTTGACTGGAGCTCCCAGGTCCCCCACCCTACCCTCTCCAACCCATGGAGACACTGCTTCACCTCACACCACCATCTCTGTCCTCCCACCCTAGCATCCCACAAGCCCCCAACCCCAGGGCACAGGAAGGGTCTCCAAGGACTCAACTTGCTGATGGTGTATGACCCAGGGAGACAGGGTTAAATGAGGTCCTGGGTCAGACAGACAGATGGACCCAGAGCTGGTCGGCGACGGGATCAGGTCATCCCGTGGGCTGTGCATATGTGTGGGGGCGGGGAGCCGGGCAAGTGTCAGGTGTGGGGCAGACTCACCTCTGGGGATGGTGGGGGGGATGTGGATTTGGGTGACAGTGAGCGCTGCGGATGGAGAGGAGGCTGGTCAGAGCCACGAGGGTAGGGGTAAATCCTCATCCCTAGATCCCCGGAGGGGCCACTTCACCCCCCACCACCACCCAACTCTGCACCCTGGCCCGGCCAATTTCTGAGCCACGTCTTCTATGTCAGTCCTTGCCAGTTCCCAGCACTGGCCCTCCATCCTTCTCCCTCTTAGTGCTCTCCTGGGCAGAGTCCTGTCTTTCTTGGGATGCACGAAGAAGCCACGGATCTTGCAGCAGTGTGTCTGTGCTCTGGGGGCCAACTGAAGGTGGCTCTGGCCTGTCCACAGAGCCTAGAGCCCAGGGGAAGGACCAGGAGCCACAAGTATCCAGGATGGAGTCTGGGCTCCCTGCAGAGTAGTAAGTCTCCCCACAGCCCGCCTCCAGCTCAAGGCTCAGCCATGACACTAGCCCTTTCTGGAACATGGTTTACAGAGTAGCTGCCATGTGTTATCTCCGGCACTCAAGTACTCGGTGAGGGAGGTAGGGGGCGGATGTATCACCTCTATTGTACAGGAGGGGAAACAAACCACGCCTTCACTGGGACTTCAGAATCCCAGTGCAGTGTTCCCGAAGGCTTTTGGCAAATTTGCACTTTTTGTCCACTGCCAGCCTTCTCCTCCACGACCCTCCACCCCCTGCTCTGCGAGGCTGCCAATCAACCGGGCCTCCGGGCTTCTCTGCATGGAGCTCCCCTCCGTCCTCCAGCCTGTCTCTGCCTGCCCTCCACGAACACTGGGTTGACCATTGGTTGATTTCTACCCACAGTTCCCTTTCCTGTTTTGGAATCTGGCCGCCAGGAAAGGAAGCAGGAGAGGGATTTTGCCTCCTTCCCTGTGTGGCTGGGGGAGCCCTTCCCCCAAGTTCCATCCAAGAGGAGCCTCCCACCCCTCACCTCCCGGCTTCTGGGCAGCTCCACGTGTTCCAGGAGAGAATAAGTAAAGTGGGGCTCATAGATCATGAGGTCAGGCCGCTCGATGTCCAGGATGGCCTTGTCCTTGGGGATGGCAGCCAAGTCCTTGTAGCCCAGCACCTGGTTGTCCATCTTGGCCTGGAGGGAAATGGTAGGAGTGGAACAGATGTGCCGAAAGCCTCACCTAGAATCCTGGCCTTACCAGCTAGACTTGCAATTTATCAGGAAGAAAAGGGACAGCCATTTGAGCCATCAGCTCGTATGAGTTAGTAGTGTGTATTTTTTTAATTTTAAGGGTTTAGAGAGTCACCTTAAAAGATGATAGTCCTTCACCTAACACTTGGGGTACAATGAGGCAGGACCAGACCAGTAGAAGGTGGCCGTGGGGAACCTTCTCTGGGTTTCTGGGTTGTCTCTGCCCACCAGCCCTGGCAGGAGGGTCGGTCGCTGTTGTCGGGGAGGCTCTGGCTGAAGTGCCCAGCGGGTCCCCACCCCACCCGCTGGTCCCAGCCTGAGGGTGCTGGTGGCCGAGAGGTACTCACCACGATGCTGGAGGGAGAGCCGGGAACACTGGAGCCTCGGGAGGAGCTGACGCTCCCAGGGGAGGTAAGTGGTTGCTGGGGAGAGTGAAAGGCGGGCGGTGGGAATGAGCGTGCGTGCCAGGGCCGGGCGGGGCTCTCCACCGGGCGGGGGGCCTGGCGGAGGGAGGGGGCGGGGGGGGGGGGGGGGCTGCCCTAGGCCTCTGGGCCCCGGGGTGCGGCGCTGCGGGCGGCCGGCAGGTGGCACCGTCGACGCCCGACCCGACCCGACCCCCCCCGCCCCCCGGGCGCGGCCCCGCGCACCTTCTGCAGCCGTTCCATGCAGCAGGGAGCTGGCCGGTCGGTCGCCGCGGAGCCCCGTGCGCTCGGGGAGACGACGCGGCGTCAGGCTCTGGCCGGCTCCTGGGCGCGGCGCGCTCGGGGCCCCGAGAGCAGAGAGTGCGTCCCCCCGGGCTGTGGCGTCCTCATGCCTCAGCGACTGTCCGCGCGTGGAGCGGGTGCCGGGCCTGGGGGGGCGGGGCGCGGGGGCGCGGGTGAGGGAGAGGCAGGGGCCCGGCCTCAGCCCGGGGCCGGCGCCGGCGGCGTGCGGAGCGCGGGGAAACGCTCGGGCCGCGCTCGGGCCGGAGCCGCTGTTCTCCGGCTGGAAAGGAAATGCCCGCAGGGGTCCGGCTGCGGCGGCCTCCGCGCTCCGGCCCGGTGACACCTGCCTGCCCCGCCCTGCCCCGCCCTGCCCCTCCCCGCCCCGGGCGGCAGCCGGGTCTCAGGCCCCGCGTCTCACTCCCCTGGCCCGGCCCCTGGCCCACTCCCGAGCAATCAGCGGCCCGTGGCGCCCCCTCTGCCCCGCAGCCCAGGCGGGTTTAACACAGAGGCACCTGCTCACCCTGCGAGGTGGACAGACCGGGAGGACAGGATGGAGCCAAACTGCCTTGGCGTGGCGCGGTCCGGTCATGGGGTTGGGGGTGGGAGGAGGCCTCAGGGAGGAGGGAGGGGAGGCTGGAGGGAGCCCACATTCCCTGGGTCCCTGCCCCTGTCCCCTGCCTGCCCTGGGTTCCTTGGCAGGGAAGAAGGGAGGAGAAGTTGGAGGGAACCCCCAACCCCCGCGTCCCTGTCCCCGTCCCCATCCCACAGTCTGTCTCACTTGACAGAGCCCCCCTTGGGGCCCAGGCCACATCCCAGCTGTAGGCAGGCTTCTCAGGGGGCCTGTGCTGACGCTGCCCTCCGAACTGCTGCTTCACTGCAAGGCAGCACCCCTGAGGTTCAGCAGGAAGGCGTCCCAGCCCGCACTGCTCTCCATTCCTAGACAGTTGGGTCTTGTCTGCTGCAGTAGATTATGAGTTCCCTGGGGCCACAGCCCATGCCTTGGTGTCTTCACCTTCAGCCTTCATTAATTCCCTTAGCACTCCTCCCGTCCCCCCACCCCCTAGTCCTGGACACCTAACAACCATTCAGTGAATGCCTGGCTGAGCTTCCAGCAATGGTGGCAGTGAGGCTAGCTTTCCATCTGCTGGCAATAAGCCTCCTAGAGTGAAGAGAGCTGATGGCTACAGCAGGGACGGGGAAGAGGCAGCCTAAAGTAGTGGTTAAAAGCACGAGCTCTGGACCAGAGTACCTGGGGATGAGTACCGACTCTGCTACAGCAGCTGTGTGACTTTGGGCAAGTTACTTACTCTCTCTGTGCCTCATGTTTCTCATCTGTAAAAATAGAAGATAGTACTAGTGTCCATGTCATGGGGCAGCTCTGAGTATTAAATAAGTTATAACATGTCAAGTGCTTAAAACACTATAAATTCTATGTAGAGTATTAGCTATTATTACTTCTATTTCCCCAAGGACTAATGAATTTAGATGTCTATTCCATAGCCATTCTTAACCACAGGGGGTAATGAAAGACTGAGGTCACTAATGCTCCCAATCTTATCACCTATTACTTTGTATCAGGCCATTCTTTGGCTCCACCACCAAAACCATCTGCTGGCCCCACGAGCAGCCCTCATTTCCACCTTCTGCTTTTGCGCATGCCCTTCCACTATTCTCTGTCCACTTCCTTGTCTCCCAGATGCCACTTGTCCTTCAGGGTCGATCCCAGCCTTCCTCCCCTGGGAGGCCTCTCCTACTATTCTAGTCCTTCTGATAACCCTTCTCTGAATTCCAGCAGGACTGAAAAAGAGGCCCATACAACAGACCTTGATTATAGGTTGCCTAACGCAGGAACATGTTTTTTCACTTAACCAGAATGAGTGCTAACTTCTGGAGGGCAAAATAACAAAGCAATTACCATCATTTTTTGAATGCTCAAGCTAGGTACTTTGATAAGCACTTATTTTTAAGATTTTATTTTTAAGTAATTTCTATACCCAATGTGAGGCTCGAACCTACAACCCCAATATGGAGAGTCACATGCTCCACCAATTGAGGCAGCCAGGCGCCTCTAATAAGCACTTTAAAAGGATGATTTGTTTCATCCCCTCCGACATCCCTATAAGGTAGACCCATTTTACAGATGAGAAGACAGAGGCTCAAAGAGGTTAAAAAGTTGTCCAGAGTCATGAAGCTGAAAATGTGTCTTCAGCACCGGCATGGTTCAAAGTGCCTAGCTAGTACCGTGTCAGGTGCATTGTGGGGATAGAGTAAAATCTGCTACATTTCTCAAGTCTTTTTAGAATTCTAGAGTCAAGGCTTCTCCAAGACAAGCTCCTGGGTCACACTAGGTATTTGGTGCTCGTGGAAAGACTCCATTCCAGACCTTTATCCTTCTCGGCCTTCTTAGCTCTCGCTTTGTAATGCTTTTATAACTAGGTGTCTGAGGATCAGAATCAACTCTAATACATATTCAAAGAGCTGTTATCTCTCTTTCACTCCTCTCTGATCTTTACTGTATTGACAGCCATTGTCAAACTAGCTATATACTTGGCTTAGGCTTAGAGCCAAACACTCATTCATTCATGTATCTACCCATCTATCCATCCATCCATCCTTCCATCCATCCCTCCCTCCTTCCCTCCCTCTATCCATCCACGCATCCACTCATTTCTCCACTTGTCCATCCTTCCATCCATTCATCCACTCATCCATCTGCCTATCCACTTATCTGTCCATCCATCCATCCGTCCACTAACCATCTATCCCCCAGTCATATATTGCTTTACCCATCCATTCATCAAATACTTCCTGACCTTTCTGCAATAACCACAGACAACACTCTGTGACAAGTCTTATGGGGAACAGAAAGACGAGTCAAGGGATCCAAGCTGCCCAGGCAGAAATGAGGCATGTATATAGATAACTCCCATGCAAAACAGAAAATTACATGTGCCAGATAAGATAATAGAAAGAGCCATGAGAGGTCATAGGATGAGGGACCACTCCAGCTGGGGTGTTGAGAAGGGAAAATAAAGAAGATTCCTTAGAGGAGGTATTTGAGGTAGGCCTTGAATGCCCAGTTTGAGTTTATGCAAAAACTAAAGAATCGATTATTGACAGAGAAGACAAAATGAACAAAGGAACGGGCCTGAGGTGGAGGGGCAGTACTGGGTCTATCTAGGGAACAGCAAGTATGGCTACACTATAGGGCTCATGGGGTTGAAATATGTTTGGGCAAGAAGTTGGGAGTCAGATTATGGAGGCCTCCAACCCAGACCAGAGGATTTAGATTGTACTTTATGGACAACAGGGGCAATAGAATGCTTAGAAACTTTTTTCAAACAAAGAAGTGACAGATCCAAGCAGTACTTTGGGACCATGAATGTGACTACAGCCTGGGAGAGGGGGCTGGACAGGTAGGGGCAGCGTGGACAGAGGCCAGCCTTAAAGCTACAGTAGGTGTCCCAGCAAGAGCTCGTGAGGGCCTTGACTTGTGTGTGCAGCCCAAGAGGGAGAGGAAGCAAATGGGAGAGACCCTAGAGACAGAATGTGCAAAACAGACATGATCCGAAAGCCCCCCAGGGCAGGGGTAGGTGGCTGGCTCAGAGACGGAGGAAGGGGAAGCGGTGAGTTCACTTTTTGCCAGCGTGAGGTGGAGGTGGGTACAGTTGATGAGCAGGTGGGAATGTCCGGGAGGGACAGGAGGTTGAGCCCAGGGCAGGCTGGAAAGAAAGACTTGGGAGCCATTTGACTAGAGGTGGTAGTCTGCACATGAGGTTGCTAAGGCAGAAAGAAGTTCAAAACCAGCATCCTAGGAAACACCTAGGGGACTAGAAGAAATATCATCCCAGATGGCATGAAAGGGACCAGAAAAGGAGATGGCCAGCTCTTTGGGGGCAGGGAGTGTATCTAGTGGAGGCGATTGCATTATGGAGAGACAGGGTGGGAGCAAGGGGGTGAGGAAAGGTCATGAAGCCAAGAGTCTGTGGCCAGAGGAGAGAGGCGCTGGAGGGAGTGATGGCTCTCTGTTTTGGTGGCCTCCGAGGGCACTTTCAGGGGAAAAGTGAGGCCTTCTTGTCAGGGAAGGCCTGGCTAGGCCACAGGCAGAGGAGTGTGGGGGTCGGAGAGCGACTTTGGAGGAGGCCAGATTGGCTGAAGGTGTTTCAGGAAAGGGGAGACTTGAAGATGCTTGTAGGCAGTGGGGAGGAAGTGGGGTCCCAGCAGCGGGAAGGGATGCAGCCCAGGCTCAAAAGGAGGGTGGGCTCTGGAAGGAAAACTCAGGGCTTCCCTGGAAGGACAGGAAAGGAAAAGTTGGTATCCACAACACAGGGCCCTGTGGCCTGGGCCAGTCCCCAATGGGAGGCCCTTATTTTCCCAGGAAAAATGATAGCGGAGGCCATATGCAGATCTGACGGGTCAGTGGGACAGAGGCTGAAGAGGGTAGAAAAAGTTTGGTGGGGAGTGCGGATGGCTGAGCCACCAGGGAGAACAGAGTTTCCTTGTGTCCTGGAGCGTCAGGGTGAGCCTGGCGGTGGCCCCGGCACCCTCCCCTTGAACACCAATATGTGTGTGTTGGGGGTATAGGGTGGGGCAATGACTGTGTATCAGAGGGGTCACTGCCCAGTCAAAGAGGGAGGGGAAGGGTCCAGGACTGGCCAAGTCACAGCGATGCATGATCATGCCCTGCACCCACACCCACACACGCACAAACACTGCCTTCGGGCATCGCCACTCAGAAATGTGATTTGAAATAATGATGTCTCTGCTCCATTCCCTGGACCCTTCCTATCCAGAGCTGCCTGCAGCCCCAGACCCATCCCCGGTGCTGGCTCACCCCCGCCCTCCCAGCCTCAGGATCTCCTCTCACGTGTCCCCTGAGCCACACTCCTCCAGGGCCTGCTGGCCAGTGCCCAGTGCGGTAGGTAGGACACATGCTGACAAACTGACGTCTTACCCTTTTGGGGCACTGCATTTTAATTTGGGGCTTGCCTTAAGAAGTGAAGGTCTTGGCAGCCCAGGTGGCTCAGCGGTCTAGCGCCGCCTTCAGCCTAGGGCCTGATCCTGGAGTCCCACGTCAGGCCTCCTGCATGGAGCCTGCTTCTCCCTCTGCCTGTGTCTCTGCATCTCTCTCTCTCTCTCTCTCTCTCTGTGTCTCTCATAAATGAATGAATGAATGAATGAATGAATGAATGAATGAATGAATGAATAAATAAATAAATACATAAATAAATACATACATAAATACATAAATAAAATCTTTTTGGGCAGCCTGGGTGGCTCAGCGGTTTAGCGCCACCTTCGGTCCAGGGCATGATCCTGGAGACCCGGGATCGAGTCCCACATCGGACTCACTACGTGGAGCCTGCTTCTCCCTCTGCCTGTGTCTCTGACTCTCTCTGTGTCTCAATAAATAATAAATAAAATCTTTAAAAAAAGAAAAAAGAAGAAGTGAAGGTCTTACTGGTGAAATTTTAAGGAAAAGTGTTTTGAGATGGAGTCGAGAGAGAGAGAGAGAGAGAGAGAGAGAGAGAGAGAGAGGAGGAGGAGGAAGGAGAGAGGGAGGGAGGGAAGGAGGGTTTTCTTGGCTTCTCTCAAATCACATCATGTAGGCAAGTGCTTACTCCACCCTCGAGCGGCCCCCTCCCTCAAAGCTAATTTCCTCTTGAGTCAACACCCCCTGTCCCCCTCCTCCTCCAGTGCTGGCCCTCTCCCCCCTCTGGACACACCCTGTGTCACACACGTACAATGCACTGTCTCCATCCCAGCAGCCTCCAGGGGACAGAGACCAAGAGGGCAGGCTGCAGCAGGAAGGGAGGCCGGGATGGAAGGAAAAGGAAAGAAAGGCAGCAGAGGCGGCCAGCCCAGGTGGTGGGGAGGACCTCCCAGCTGCTCACTCCCATCCTCACTCCTCCAGCCCCTCCCCACCCTCCCCCTTATCTGAGCCTCCAGCCCAGCCCCGCCTCACACTGCCTGCCTGGCATCTGCGTCTCTGCAGCTACTAGACCCTCTGGGCTCTGGGTTGGGGGTGATAAGACCCGAGCACCCATCCCAGCCGGCTTCTGCCCCAGGTAGGACTAACCTGGCTGTGGCTCCCTGGACTGGTAGAAATGAAGGCTCAACAGGCAGAACCACGGCTAGAGGCCTCCAGTCCTAAGCCAAGCACCGTGGGCCATGTGCCCGTCACTGTCCCAGGGACTTCCATACATCCCCTCTACCCTTCACACGGGCCAGTGCCCTCCCCATTCAGGGACTGGGAACTGTGGCTGAGAGCGTGACTTGCCAAAGGTCACCCAAACACAAGTCAAGCTGGAATCCCTGCCCAGGCCTGTGACAGGTCAAAGCCAATGAACACGCTTCTCAGTGGGTCCCCGAAGGTCCCACTTCAGTCCGAACAAAGGTCCCACTTCAGGTCCCCACTTCAGTGTTGAGAATGACCTGACCTGGTGGGGCCACTCAGATTTCCTGCTCACTGGCCTGGCCTGTGCACAGGGAGCAGGGGGGCTGGGGGTGGGGGTGGCTTTGTGCAGCCGGGCAGGGTGCTGCACACAGGAAGCCAGTTATGAAATGAGGCGTGCGGACTGTCCAAGTGGGCCGAGGGCAGGGCGGGCAGGAGCTTGGCCCTCTCTGTTTTCTCTAGTTTCAGCCACAGTGTGGCCGCCTGCCTTGCTCCCTCCCTGTTCCTTCTCCACTCTTTCTGGGTGCCATTCCCCTTTTCTTCTTTCTTCATCTTTCCTCCCTGGGCTCTGTTTCCCTTTCACACTGTCCTGCTCCCGGCCCCACCCCTACAGTTACTGTGGCAACAATTCAATGCCAGAAATAAAGGCAGGATCCAGCTAGGTCACCAGTTCCCAAAACAGCATCCCATCCCAGGGTGGAGTGGGGAAGGGGGGGCAGGGGCAGACCAGGAGCAGCAGGGAAGACCTGAGGGTGTGTGTGTGTGTGTGTGTGTGTGTGTATAGGGGGCACCTATGCTTGCCCCTAGGGACATGAAAGAGCAGGAGAGGGCTCCCAGCTCTGGGCCAGGGTTCGTGGGGCATCCCTGAAGCCTGTGTCCTCTCTTCCCAGCTCTCCTTTCTCCTTTTCCCCACCCCCATTTTTAAAATCCTGCTCTATTTGCCAGGACGAGGGTTAGGTTCCTCTAATGCCAACACTATATAGTATCCTCTCACACTCTGATGAAGCATCAGGCAGGTGTGGGTGGGCCTCCAAACTGGGTCCCAGCCTAAGAACCCACCTGCTCAAGGCCCTGCCTCATCTTTGCTCCTGGTGGCAGCAGGCCCAGGCCCAGGCACCTCCTTCCACTCCTACTTCACACAAATACGCACCTTCTCATCCTGTTTCTCCTAGGTCTCTGTTGGGTTTCTGTATCCTTTCTCTATACCTTCCCTCTGAGGAGGCCTCTCTTTCTGAGTCTTCCCCCCCAACTCCTCAGGTTTGCATGGTCCTCAGTATGTTCCTGCTCTGGCCTTTATTTATGGCTGGTCTGGTTGGGGGGTTGTGCTGTCACTTGTACAAGCTGGATTCATAGGGAAGACGCAAGGGTCTTGTGTCCCAAATTTAGCTTTCTGAATTCTGGGGGTATCCCTATTCTGGTGCACACACACACACACACACACACACACACACACACACACACAACACATGAGCTCCAAAAGAGGAATTCCTACAGACCTGCACCCTTAGGTGAACAGCATGACTCAAGTATTCAACATATGGGGAGGCCGGCAGCACGGAGCCTCACACGTGGACACAGTGCTTCACCCACACAGGCAAGAGCCCACACTGAAACAGAGTTGCAAAACCCATGCACCCTCCTTCCAAGATCACGCCCCCACTCTCCCAGCAAGCCCCCCCCCACAGTGCTGCACAGTGCCACTGACACCCACTCACCCCCACCCACTGATCCTCCCTTGGCACCCGTTCTCCACGCTCACAACCACCCGCATCACATGCTGCCATCCCCTCCCCAAGCTGAGCACATGTACCGGCACACACACAGCACCCCCCCATTTACCTATTCCCTGGGGGCTTTCCTGCTCCCTGTTCCCAAAGCCCCACCACCTTCCTTTTCTTCCACCTGCTCCTGCTCCCCTGACTCTCAAACCCTGGCAACACAGTCCTCTGGGAGGGAAACACCAGGTGCATCTGTCCAGGCAGGGGCACAGCTAGCAAGAGAGCGCCTCTGGATCCTTAGGGCCTGAATGTCTGCTCAGCCCCCAGCCCTTGGAGCGCTTCGGAGGCTGTTCAGGATGGAGCAGGGGTCAGGCCTGTGGCCACACCCTACCACCCAACCTCATTCTGCATGTGGTTCTCACTGCAGCCTGGCCAGCCTAGGGCTAGAAAGGGGTTCCCGGGTACCTCCCCACAAGCAGCACACCCGTCACCAACAGCATGCAGGTCTCTGTGTGGACTGCTCCCCTCTCTAGATCTGGGGCTGGCTGGAGGGAGCCTGCCCCCCCTTTCTCTCTTCCCCCCACATTCTCCCTGTTATTCAGCAAAGAAAGAACAGCTCCCCTGCCCACCTCTGTCCTCCCCATGCCATCACTTGGACTTCCGCCCAGCACAGCTAGGGGAAGAGGGTCCTGGGGTGCCAGTATGAAACACCCCATCCCTTTCCCTCAAGTCAGGTTTGATGAGCTCAAACCCAGCTAGTCCCAGGGTCTGGGACCACTCTCCCACTGAACAGGGGCCATAGCTGACCCCTCCCCAGGGGGTCCCAGCCACCACCCAGAGCCCAAAGTGCCCACAGAGGGGAAGAGAGGTGGGAAACCTTGCCACCTACCTCTTCCCAGACAGTGTGGCCCAGACGCTCTGAGGCCCCCAGGCCAGGCCAGGCAGGCACAGGCCCAGATCCCCGGGGGCTGCCGCTTTTTCTCAAGAGCCAAGGTAACAGGCGTCTCTTCCAGGAACCCAGCCGCGCTTTCCCAGAGCACAAAAAAAAAGCCGGCTTGGCTCCGGGGTAGGTGGGTGGGTGGGTGGGGGGAGCCGGCACAGGAGGGGACCTACCCTCTGGGCCCCCACCCCCTCGTCCCCACCCTGCTTCTCGGGGAGCTGGTGCTCGGAGCCTGCGTCTGGCGGGGCGGGCGGGCCGCTGGCTCCCCCGCGGCACCCCCCCACCTCCAGCTGATAGCGTGTGGCCGCCCCAGGGTGTGTGTGTGTCTGCTCTTCCACCTCGCTCGCCGCAGCTCAATCCGTTTCAAACAAGAGGAGCATTAACCAGGCATCATGACGAAGCAGAATCGGAAGCAGACCTGGCGAGCGGCTGGCCTTTCCCCTTTCCCATAGTCCCAACCCTGCGACGCTCCTGCCCGCTCACACACATGCACGCGCGCACACACAGACACACACACACACAGCCCCTCAAGCCTCATCAGAAACAGCCAGTTTGAGTTGGGGTGGGGGCAAAAGGGGGCTCTACTGATAACCGAGGGGTGACAACACCTCAACACCAGCACCTGCATCTCCTACTCATCACCTAAAAGCAAGCGACAGAGGCCTCCGGGGGCCCTGCCTCCCTAGGGTGCTAAAGGGCACAGATGTTCAGGGGCAAGGAGAGGACAAAGATGCCAGAATTGGTCACCCAAGGAAGGATTAACCCCCTCCTGGTGAGGGATGGATGGGAGGATCCTCAGCACCAGAGACTGGGCTGGCCCTTAGGTCACCTGGATCCCCTGGAAACTGTGAGAAGGACCCTGTCGCTCACCAGGGCAGCTGCATCAGAAGGGAATTTCCTGCCCGGTGATGTCCAGGGCCTAGCACAGAACTACAGGATGTGCCTTCCCTGAATGGGAAAACCCTCACCACTCCAGGGCCCTGCCACTGGCCCGTGGTTCTTTCTGGGCTCAGAGCAGAGCCTGGTTCATTTGTGACCCCTGGGGGTAGGGGAGGGAGCCCAGCGGGCTGACCTCAGAGGGCTGACCCTGGCCGTGGCCCCAGCCTCCTCTCCACCTCACAGCAGACTTGCCTACCTAGGCAGCCCTTGCTGTTGCCCTGGTAACCGCTGCCCACAGCCGGTCAGCTGATGGTATGAGCTGTCCTTGGGGAAATCTAGAATCTGGGGAGGGGGCTTTGGGGTCTCTGAGTGGAAAACCACAGGGGAAGGGTCTTTAGGGGGACAGGTGACAGTGTGCCCCGGACCTCCTTCTCGAAGAAAAGAGGACAGGAGGGGACAGGTAGGGACGGGAAGGGAGGCATGTTTGGGGTAGTGGAAGGCAGAGGAGAATGAATTCTGAAGGATGGGCTCCAGAAAGAAAGGAGAAATGAAGAAGGCAGGCAGCGGAGTGGCTGAGGAAGAATCTGGCTCAGCTGCTGGGGAGTGGCTGGGAGAGGGCCCTGCAGAAAGGAACCAGAAATCCTGGCGGTGGGGGAAGAAACATCTGGGGAAAAAAGGTCAGGACATGATGCAGGAGGGGGTGTACCTATGGTGTGGCAGGACGGGCACCAGCCCATCTGGGCAACCAGCCCGGCCCCAGGCAGCCTCTCGGCTCTCCTCCCGTGAAGCCCACCCTTCCCGCCCGGCCCCACCCGGTCGGCTCTACACAGCCTCCTGCCACCCTTCCAGGAGCCCAGCGCCGGTGCCTTTCCACCCCAGCCCCGCAGGATCCCCGATTTTCCCCGCTGCCATGTTCCTGCCCTGCTGCCACTCACCCCCCACCAGACCCCACCCCAGATTTGTCTTCCGGTGCAAGGGTGGCCAGAGGCAGGGCTGGAATGCGCTGTTGTGGGGAAGGACAGCTATGGACAGGGGCCTGGAAGGAGACTCATGACGAATGGATCGGAGCCTCTGGGCCCGGGAAGAGGGGGGACATTCTCCTCTGCGACACGAGCACGTTGGATGGAGTGGGGAAGCCAAGCAGCCAGGGGCAAGGGCAGGGGGGAGGGGAGGGCTCTCCGGTACCTTCAGGGGCCTGGGACGTGGGGCAGGAGCACCGCGGCTTCCTCGGTGACATACACCTCCATCCCTCGGCGCATCTCCTCTCCGCCTCCCGTTGCCAAGACAACCTGCCGGCTCAGCGGCGGCGGCAGCAGGGAGGGGGGAGGAGGCGGCGGTGGCTCCCACTGCCTCCTCAGTGATGGAGGGAGGTGGCCTGAGGTCTGCCTCCGTGCTGGGGTGGGGGTGGGGGAGCTGCCGCCCGGGCCAGGGCTCCCACTGAGTCTCCCCTACCCCATCCGGGAGGCTCTGGGGTTGGCTCCCGGGGCGGTCTCCGGACACCCCTAATTCAGGGCCCGATAGCAGGCGGGCCTTGCAGAGGGACGCAGCACTGGACAGTGTCCCCCATTCCAGGAAGCTAGGTGTGGAGCTGGGGAGGAGTGATCGGAACAGGGAGGGATGACTGTGTAGAAGGGTCAGAGGGTGGCTCCCAGCAGGAGGGCAAGGCCCTCTCCACGCGCCCCCCCCTCCGCAAGCATGGCTAGGGTGGACAAGGGGCTGCGGGCCCAGAAGCCTGCCCCCTTGTGGGACCTCCGCTAGCGCTGAGCACCTCCTCCCAGTCCTAAACCCTCTCTTCCCCTTGACCAAAGGGAAAGTCTTCCAATCCTGCAGAGCCCATTCCCGCTGCCCCCCACTCTCTAGGAATGTCCTTCCACGGGGTGGGAGAGCCACCTTGTGCAGGAAGAGTCTGCCACCAGCCAGCCCTGGAACCGAGGGGACTGCAGAGTTAGGGCTCCCTCTGTCGACCCGAGGCGTGGTAGCTGTCAAGGTCATTCCTCACTGAGAGGGATCCTGGGGTGTGTGTGTGTGTGTGTGTGTGTGTGTGTGTGTGTGTGTGTGTGGTGGATGTCCACGGGGAGGGCACAGCCAAGCCAGGAGACCCTTCTCTTCGCCTGCCCTGCTCCACTTCTACCTCCCCTCCGGTCTTGCCCAATGGTGAGACTTGCTCTGCCCAGCAGCCCCTTCCTCCTGAGACAGGCCCGGACTCCTCAAGGCCAGTGGCCCATGCTCCCCACGCCCGACGCCATTGCTTGCCTGCCTCTCCTTCAGGCTGGGGTGGGAGGGGAGGCAAAATCTTCCTCCCAGAACCAGGCAACACTGAACACCCGTGCCGGTTGTCCAGGCCTCAGGGCAGGCTCCCTGGGCACCCCTTGGCCATACCCAGCTGCTAAGGGGACTCGCCTACCTCTCAGGAGTGCCTTGAGGCCTTGAGGATGGCCCCTGCGTCCACGACCAGGCCTGGGGCTCCTGCCCCTCTCAGGCAGGCGGTCCCAGGCCCCAGACACGGAGTCCTTGGCTAGGACTTCTGTGGTAGGATCACTGGTGCCAGCCGTCCTGACTGGACTCCGGCCCTGCCACCAGCCCCCTCCCAAGGCCTGCGCGATAGGCCTCTCTCCTCTGCCTCACTCCACTGCCCCTCGCCCCGCCCCATGCCCCAACCTGCTGAGACTGGGAGCACCAGGGACTCTCCCCTCTGCCTGGGCCATCTAAACATTAACTCCCCGGGAGGCTTACTAGGGCACCCAGGCACCTAAGGAGAGGGGAAAGGTGACAAAGAACTGGGCCACGGGAATAAAAGGACGGACAAGGGCCCAGAAGTGACCTTTTCTCAAGAGTTTGGAAGTCACACCCCTCTACCTCTGTGCACTGGACCCTCTGTCTCATGGACCCCAGACCCTCACCCCCCAGCATGCTGCCATCAGACCAGCCTCTCCACGAAACCCAACCCCACAATTGCACGGTCACTCTCAAAACCCCTGCTGCTACAAAACTTTCCATAATGTGACCCAATCTTTTCCTGCCTCTTCTCCAGGCAGACATGCAATTGTAGCCAAAGCCATGGGCTGCTCACTTTCCCCCCGAACACACCTCACATCTTCCTGCCTCAAAGCCCTTTTTTCTCATGCTCTTTTCCCCTATTTTCCCTTGAATGTCTTCTCTGCTGAATGAAATCCTGCTCATTCTTTTATTTTTATTTTTTTGGAGGGAGGGACAGAGAGAGAGAGAGAGAGGATCTCAAGCAGACTCCCCACTGAGCTTGGAACCTCAAGACCCTGAGATCACAACCTGAGCTGAAGTCATGAGTCAGACACTTAACCGACTAAGCCACCCAGGCACCCCTGAAATCCTTAAAGACCATGCAAGCCCCAGCCTTTCCCAATGCCCTGGCCCCATGTACTCTCTCATCCCAAACCCACCATGCCTGGCTGGAAGTGGAAAACATCCCACTCAGGCAATGAAGACAGGCAAGAATCTAGACTGTAATGCTCACTAGCTGAGACCATGGATGAGTTAATATCTCTGAGTCTGAGCTCGCCCACACATGATATGGGAATAATCTCAGCCCCTGAATAACAGGTTACATGTGAGCATGCCTTGCAGGCTGCCTGGCACATCTCCAGAGTTCTGTACACATTTGTGTCCTTATTTCCAATAGCTCCTATCTCCTTTTTCCCTCTTTTAGGATGTACCAAGTGCCTCTTTGCTATCTTAGGTGCAAGAGAGAGATTTCCACAAGTCCTTAAATTTCAAGTGCCTCAAGATCTTGACATCTTTTTTGTTAACTGAAGGGTTAGTACAGTGCTTGTACATTGTAGGGGATAAAGAAATATTTGGATTAACCGCTTAGGACCCGTCCTCACCCACGTCCACCTAAGGATGGAAGGTGGAGGCAGGATTCTGGTTCTCATTCTGCCTCCATCTTGAGGGTGTTGGGCCAAAGACTTCTTTCTGGACCTTCAGTTGGTTTAATTCCCTCAACAAATACTTAATCTGTGTAACGTACTCTGCTGGGGGGTACTACGGGGGAAGCAAAGACTGACTACCCCTATACGGAGGCACTTGTTTTGTGCACAACCATTACACAAGCACAAATAAGTACAGTTCTGGACAAGCTGGGATATGTGCCATTAGGCAAGGGCAAGCAGGTGGCCAGAGAGCCCTGTGGCATCAGAGACCACCACTAGCCCAAGAGAAGGGGCAAGTCTACGGGGCAGAGTGGACAGCAGCAGTCTGGGCATGCAAGTGTTCTGGAGAAAGGTGTGCTGGACAGTAGGAACTTCATGATCCAAGACAGGCACGGGGTGTTGGCCAGACAGCCAGGGTTGCTGTTTTGCCAGAGCTCCTGGAGGGGACTTACAGGGACAGGGCTGGGAAGGGAGGTAGAGCAGGATTGCACAGGAGCCTAGAGAATCATGCTAAGGAGTCCACTGGTGATCACATAACATAGGCAGAGCTGTGGTTTAGGGTGGGGTAGGATGAGCAGAACAAACCGTGTGATGTCCTGGAGTGGGTGGGGATGTCAGGAGGCAGAGACAGGGCTTGGAAAGCTACTGTAGTAACGGAGACGGACCCCTGCGAGGTCTGGAAATGGTGCAGAGTTTGGAGAGAAAGCAGTGGTGTGCAAGGGGGTGACAGCTGACATGCTGCATTGCTAGGAGAGACTCAGCAGGGAGAACAAGGCGAGGAGGGAAAAGCAGAAATCTTAGGGAATGTTTCTATGAAGAGGAGCCAGGAAAGAGAAGGGTCCCGGTGACAGAGGATGAAGAGGTAGGAAAGAGCTTCAGAAAGGGGGGGGGGGTCCTCCAGAGTCCAGGGCTATGGGGCTGAGGACAGCTAGGTCTGAAGCCAGAGAGGTCACTGGCCACTGCAGAATAGGGACAGGGCTCAAGAGAGTGACTTAAAAAAAAGCCAGCTTGCAGGGACCAGAGAGTGAGTTGGTTTCCCCCTCTGCCTCATCTGGCTGTTGGAGGACGGGACAGAGGAGGGCAGATCAATACGCAGGCTATTCTTAGCTGGAGGTCTTGGTAAGCCTAACCAGCACAGGATCCGAGGCACCTGCTGCCCTCCCCCTCCACTTGGTCACATCCTCCCGGAGATGGATGCGCTCATCTTGCCCCAAGTCTTCCCCCACCATGTCCACCCCCATCGTCACACTTGCTTCGAACCTTCTGGCACACAGAAAGCAGCCAGGGCGGCTGCAGCCAGCTGCGGGGTGGTCTGAGGTCCTCAGGGGAGCCTTCTCCCACCGCCCCATGTTAAATCCCCTGAGGCCCCATTATCAGAGATCCAGTCCTTTGGCCTCTTCCTCTCAGCATCTTTGAAATCATCCCCAGTTCAGGGGACTGAACAGACTTGCCCAGAATATGAAGAGGCCCTCTGCATGTGGAGCCTGGACTTGGCAGAGGCACTGAAAGGTGTGGTGAGAAGGTTGGGAGAGCCAAACCCGAGACCCAAGGCCACCGGCAGGCGTCAGCCCTGCCGGCTCCGGGCTCAGGGCGGGGCTGGGCCCTCTCGGAGATGGCCCCGGCCTCGAGGCCGCCGTCCTCCCTCACCCAGTGCACTCAGTGTCTCCTCACCAGGTCTCACCTCAGAAAGCAAGAAAGGAAACAGTGAGGGCTTTCTGGAGTCGGCCCCCAGAGGCCTGTCTGTGCTGGGGAGGTCAGAGGGAGGGAGGGAGGGGCCGAGAAAGGCAGAGAAGAAAGCAGAGGCAGGACAAAGGGCTCGGTCCACCTTTGAAGCTGTCTCTAACCCGAGCCAGGGAGGGTGGGGTGGGTCTGAGAGCCCGGCTGGGGGGAGGCAGTCTAGAGTTTTAAAGAATGTCTTAAATTCCTGCGGAAATCAGCAGGATTGTAAGAGCCCCCCCTGCCCCCCAAGTCCGGACCTCCACACCTGGGGGCCCCAACCCTTTGTCCTCAGGTAATTGCTGGGCGTTGCCTCTGTGTTTAAAATCCCATTGAACTCTCCAGTTATCAGCTGTGGCTCCGGACCACCCTCCCTATCCCCCCCCCTCAGAAAACGACCCCCAACACGTCTCCCGCAGTCTTCACCAGGATTAGGGCTCTTTGTGATGGGGGGGGGGAGGAAAGCAACCTGGTGCAAAGCAATTATGACAAGCCGGGGGAGAATGTCTGTCCTGGGGCCCGGGGGACCTCCCTCTTGGCTACTGGCTTCTCAGTTGCCCAGGGTTGGGGGTGTCAGGCTGCTCCAGCACCAGCAGAGGAGAGGCAGGAGAGGGGAGGGGAGGGGAGAAGAGAGACCCCCCACCCCACCCCCACCCCCACCGCCACCGCCTAGGACTGCGGCTTCACCCACCTCCCGTTCTGACGAAACCAGGCTCCTCCCTAACTTCCCATTCGGTCTTTATTTTTAGGCCATTCTTGGGGAAAGTGGGGAGCAGGGAGGTCTTTCATCCTTCTTCCGCTCTCTCCATAATACTTCCCTCCGACAACTTCCCAGAAGGAAGAAGAAGGGGAAACTGAGGCCGGGGGGGGGGGGAGGTGGTCCAGCCCCAGAAGAGCGGCCTGGAGGCGGGGGGGAGGGGGGGGCGGGGACCTGCTGGGAAGGGCTTTCCCCTCCGCGAGATTAAAAGCCGGCGCAGAGGAGGGAAGGGGCGGCCTTTATGGCCTCTTGGTTCCACTCCCCAAAAGCACACCTGGAGGCGTCTGGGAAAGCCCACCCGAGAAGCCGGCGGCGGGGGCGCCCTCCCCCTCCCCCCTCCCCCGGGCCCGCCGCCCCTAATTGCGACTTCCCCTCAGGTGTGGCCCCCGCCCCCGCCCCCCGCGGGGACCCAGGGAACAAGAGGACGCATTCTGGCCCCCGTCCCCCTTCCGCCCGCCGGCCCCTCCCCTCCCCTCCCCCCTTCCCCCTCCCCTCCCCCGTCCTCACCGTAACGCTGCGATCCGGCTGCCGGCGGAGGCTGCGGCGTCGGCGGGGCTCCGGTGCCGGGCCTGCTGCTCCCCCGCCCGCCCCGCCCGCCCCCCGCCCGGCCCGCGGGCTCGGGTCTGCGTCGCCCCAACAGGTAGCACGGGACGCGCCGCGCAGCCAGGAAACCGGAGCCCGCGCGGAGGGAGGGGCCGCCAGCCTCGGCGGCGCAGGTGCGGGGCCTGCCCGGGCCTTCCCGGGCCTTCCCGGGCCACCCACGCCCGCGTGCCCCGGCGCCCCGCGCTCGCCGCCCCTGCACCTGCCGGGCGCGCCCGGGCCCCGCGCCCCCGGGGAGGCAGCTCCTGCGCGCGGCTTGGATCCCTCCACTCCGCCGTCAGATGACCCGTTTGCAGGAAAATGGTTTTATTCTGGGGCTCGAAGTTGGGGATGGGGGTGCAGGCCTGGGTGGTGGAATGTGAAAAATGACCATCCCTCTTTTTTTTTTTTCCCTCTCTCTCTCTTCCCTTTTTCTTTTCTTTTCTTTTCTTTTTTTTTTCCTGAAACGCACGCACAGATAAGTCCCTTCCTACAGTCTGGCCAGGAGGGATTTGGAGGCTGGGGGCAGACTGAGGAAGACTCCGCAGGCAGGGTTTAAAGAGGGCCCCCTCCAGACGGCGTGTGCCAAGGCCCGGAATCTGCTGCCCCGTCCACCTGCTTCGGGGAGCCCGAGTCCCGGTCCCGCTACAGCTCCTGGCCCCGGGGGTCTGCCCCAACCTCCACCCCCCCAGTCGGGTCTGGGGCGGCTGCCCTGAGGCCCCAGCCCTGGTCTGTGACAGTCCCGCCCCATCCAGCTTGAGGCCTCTCTGCTGCTCCTTGGTCCTCAGGGTCCCCCTTGGGGGGCTCCGGTTCCCTTCCCTCCACCCCAGCCTAGTCTTGGGATTAGGAAGGGAAGGGGATGGGAAGGCTGGTGAGGGGCCGCTGCCCCTTGTGTCCCTGACTACGTCAGGGGCTGTGGCCTCCGCGTGCGCTTGGTCCGGCGGGTGGGGGCCGAGCCCACGAACTCGAACTGCTTCTGCCTCTCGGCGTGGTTGGGGAAGGGCAGCTGGCCCTGGTAAAGGCGCTTGATGAAGTGGGCCTCTCGCTGGTTCTGGCGGCTGCGAGACGCCTGGCGTGGCCGGCCCTGCCTCGTGAAGGCCATGAACCAGCCCTCGTGCCGAGCATTCTGGAAGGCGGTGTAGTTGTTCTCCAGCACGATCTCCGTGAACACGCAGTCCTTGCTCTTCCCACTGGGCTGTGGTGGGGGAAGGGGGGGCAGTTTGTCCACCCGGCCTGTCTGGCTCATCTGCCTTTTGGACCCGTTTTGTAGGACCAAGGAGGGAGTGACAGGAGCTGTAGGCCCAGGTGAGATGGCCTGGTAAGAAGGGCACCCCTTTTGAAGAGGCCAAGGTGCGAGAAAGGAGCAAGCTTTGCGTGGAGTCAGATCTGAACTTGAATGCGGGCTTTGGCAGTATTTAGCTATGCTGAGCCTGGCTCCTGGGACGTGGCATCAAGACCAAGGTTATTCTGCAGCTCAGTGCCCACCCCGTGGGCACTCGGGCCACAGGAATGCTCCTCAATATGGGCAAATGGTACTGCTGGGTGCAGGGAAAGGAGGCAACAGTCTTTGATGAAGAGGCAAATGTGTACAGAATAGAGACTGTCAGGAGCCACACAGCCCCCCGTTTGACCCTATCGATAACCTTGACACTATGTCCATTTTCATAGATGAGAAGACTGAGGCTTGACCAAAACTAGCAAATATTTGGTGAGAACAGCCAGAATCGGAAGCCAGGATTGACAAATGCTAAAGGAAATGGGACTCTCTCTACACGACAGGGCCGGCCCTGCCACTGCGGAGTGGTCACACTAGCGGGAGGTTACGCGAGTGGGCAGTTAGTGTACGTTGTCCTGGTGGGGGATCCTGTGGACCCAGTGACCTCGGGGGAGCTTGTGGCCTCCTCTAGATGCACACTTGCAGCCCTGATCAGCAGTTAACCCTCAGCACAGGGGGCTGCAGTATCACGGAGGTGCTACAGTGCTGACTCGTTGATGTTGGGGGGCATACCCCATAAATCAGAGCCAAAGAGCCTCATGGATCAGTAAGTGCCCTCAGAGGACTTCTAGACCCACTGGGACTCATTTAAATGGAGAAAACAGAGAGTGGCTGAGTGTTGGGGGGTGAGGAGAAGCAGTCCTGGTTTGGGCCCAGTAGAGGAGAGTGGGGTGCTGTGGGGCACGCAGTGAGATCTATTCATTCAGCCACTGCCCCCCCTTTTGCTCCCAGGTCTCACCTTTCCAATGAGCTTGCCCCTCTTGTTCATACAGATGTATTTCTCACTCTCAGCACCCTTGATGCGCACACGGCTTCCAAACGTGTCCGTCTCCACTATGAGTTTGGCTATGATGGGGGAGGGGGAGAGAGACCTCTGTCCATCGGGGATGCCGGCTCAGGGTTGTGGCAGGGCCCCCCCCGCCCCCCGCAACCTCTGAACTTGGGTGGGGGGCACCGGGAGGCCCTCCTCCAAGAAGCCTCTCCCTGCTCTCCCACTCGGCCCTGCCCTGGCCCAGGATCTGGGGATGGACCAGGTTAGGCTGGCCGGTGGTGTGAGTGGCCTCTGGTGAGGGCTGGGTCTCACCAAACTTGTTGCCGTCCTCCGCGGTGGCAGAGATGCGACGCCCGGTGACCTGCACGTGCTTGCCACTGGTCCGGCTGTAGAGCTGGTACTCACGGATCTGCCGCCGGCTCAGCTGGTCGGTCATGGCGCCCTGGTCCCTCACGTACTGGTTAAAATTAGGAGACGGGTGATTCTCCCCCTTTGCGGTTACCAAGGGAAAAATAGTGTCAATTTGCTTTGGGTGACACCACCACGGGGCCATCCAGGGGAGAGGGCTGTGGAGGTGAGTGTAACGGAGGAGGCCATTTGTCCTGGGAAGCAGAGGTGCAGGGGAAGGGTATCTATGGCCATGATCTTCCCAGGCCAGTGGGTGAGCCAGTCATGATCTCTTGGCTCTCCATCTGCCCAGGCTTGGGGGACACTTGGTGGTCAAGTGTAGACCTGGAATTGTGACTCTGGTTGCTGGAAGGAACCTTCATAGTTATGGTACCCAATTTCTGTGTTCTATGGAGGAGGTGCCCTGGGTGACCCAGCTAATTAGAGACAGAAGCCCTGTTGTGCCTCTAGGATTGGAGCTTGTCTCTTCTCCAGAACTCCAGGGTCTTGACTCCATTCGCCAGGACAACCGGATTTCTCCTTCATCCTCCCCACTGGCCTTGAAGGATCCCATGCCTGGCATAGGTGCAAACACGTGCACACATGCACAAACACACATGCACACACAGCAGCTGACCTGTTAGGCTTACCGGGGAGCATTATGGGGAGCATTGTTTGGGTTCCTGCAAGTTTCCCCCCCACCTCCTGGGTATTTCTTTTCAGCACTAACTGTGGAATCCTGAGCTCCTGCCTGGCTTCCCCCTGCCCCTCAATTCTGGGTACTCAGGGCCCTCAGAGAAGCCCGTCCCCCTTTCACTGTTCCTCCCTGGTCTAGGAGTCAGGGAGGTTGAGGCTGCACAGCAAGAGGAGCCATCAGCAGTGGCCCCGTGGGCGCCAGCCTGTGCCACAATGTAACAGAGGCTCATGGCCAGTCGGGGCGATGCTGTTGCCCCCTCCATGCTCTCCCGGTTCCGCCCACACGTGGTGCAAAGCCAGGACGAGTACCTTCTCCGGCCAGTCTCTCCTTCCCTATCTACAACACTGAGTGGGAGAAAAACAGACCACTTCCTGTCCTCTCTCTCCAGTAAGGTGCAGACCAGATGACATTTCTCAGCTGCTTGTGACAGCTTCAACCCTACACTAAACTGTCTCTCTGTCCACTGGATCCTGCTGGCCAGACTCCCTCTGTCCCACGTCACTAAGGCCACCTTTATCCCAGGCCCAGTCACAGCCACCTAGGCGACCTGGGCCCAGATCAGCATCTGTTAGAGGCCACTCTTTTGTGGAGGGAGGAGCAGGAGCAGGAAGGATCAGCTTTGAGGAAGGGGGTGGTGAGTGCTTGGCTCCAGGCTGACCCTGTAACCTGCTCAGGGTTAACCCTTCGTGTGTGTCACTGCTCATTTCCGACTCCAGAGAGGCCATAGGCTGGAGTGGCCGCCAGGACCCCCACCTATGAGAGCAGGGTCTGGAGCCTCAGAGCAGCAAAGTGTGCCCCGCACCCCATCCTGGAAAAACCTGAGGCAGGCATTTGGGGTGGGGGCCTGCCTCCCTACCAGTGGGTGGGGTCTGGCTGGCCCCGGACCCTCCGTGGGGTCGGCCTGGCCCCAGCCCCCCAGCCTCCTGGCCCAGGTTCAGGCCCTCCGCCCCTCTTGGCGGGCAGCCTCCTTCTGGCTGTCTGTTCCAGGTCAGGAGCAGGGAGGGCCCCCCTGAAGCCCCCTCCTCTCCTTGTCCCCCTTCAGGCCCTGCACAAAAGCAGCCCCACGCCCCCCCCACAGCCCACAGCCCACAAGTCGCTCTCCCCGCGGGACCTGGCCTGTCCCTTTCATGTTCCCGCTGCGGGGGCACCTCCCCTTCCACTGCTGCAGACAGCTGCTTGTCAGACGGCCCCTCAAGCATGGCTATGGTCCGGCCTGCCGGCCCCCCCTCCAGGGGGGGCGAGGGGGCACTTCAAGGGGGAAAGGACAGCTTTGCCACCTTCCCTGAGTCCTGAATGGGGCCTCAGCCAGGCCATAAACGCCCCGGCCAGCCTCACCATTGTGCTAATTCCCCTTCCAGAACAGGTTGGGCCCACCCCCGGCCCCCTCCCGGCCAGGCTGGGGGCTTTCTTCTTGCTCTCCCTGGATGTGTGAAGCAAAAGGCCTGGAACGGGGGGCTAGAGCAAAAGGGGGAAGGGGGGGGAGTTGTCTCTCTCTCTCCCACCCCCCCACTGCTTCAAAGGCAGCCCCTTTCCTTCTCCCAGAGAAAAGGCATTTACCTTCAAAAAAAGTCCCCACTGGATATGAAGAGAAGCGGGCCTCTGGCCTGGGAAAGCCAAGCGATCTCTCCCCAGAGCGGTTCTGGACGAGTGCATTTTAATAGCTGCACTTTTATGGAGGATCACAAAAAGGGACCGAGCCTCGCACAGGGGGCTGAGGCTTGGGGTGGGGGTATGTGTGCATGGGGGGCTGACACGGGGTGGGGGGAGCATGAAGATGCAAACCCTGAATCTTGTCCCAAACAAACCTCTCTGGGCTTGACCTCAATGCCCTGTAGGTAAGGAGTCACCTCGCCCGGGCTGGGCATCTGACTGCCCACGCAATCCCCAGCACGGTGACTCCCCGGGGACATCCTTGTTGTAGGGACTGGGGTAGCCAGTGGACACACAAGTGGTTTTCAGGGACCTCCAAGTATAAGCCTCACCTGAGCCAGAGCCTCGGCCCTGTACCTCCCACTCCAGACTCCATGCATTTAGCTTTTGGGGGAACCCATGTGGCGGGATGGAGAGAGAAGCAGAGACCCCAGGACAAGTAGGGAGGGTCATGGAGGAAGGATAGTCAGTCAACCCCCAAACCTGCCTTAGCCCCTTCTTCTGGCCTCCAAAGGCTGACACCATTCCCGCCCTCCACCTCAAAAACCATCTGGGTCCAGGGAGAGGCCAGAACCTGGCTCTGTCGGCCCAAAGGAGACTTACCCCCGCCCCAGCTGGGTGGGGTGGGAGAGATGGGGGGGAAGCTAGTGAGGTGGGGCGCCCGCCTACCTGGGTTTGACAGCAGAGAATCAGTAGCTGCAGGCACCTGTGTGGGAAGACAAGGCAGGCGCTGGTGTGGGTGCCAGCAGTCAGCCCAGGGCGAGCACCCAGTCACCACCACCCCCCGCACTCCCCCACCCCTCCGTGTGGGAGTCCCGGTAAGATTAGGTCTGCCCCAGGCTGGAAATGGCAACAGAACTTCGGCCCAGAGAGGCAGCGCACTTACAGAGTGAGGTTGGGCAGCAGGCGGGTGGCTCCCATCGCCGGAGAGATTTCTTGGGGAGGTTGCCCCCCTGCCCCCAAACTCAGGAGCAGATATGGGCAGTTCCCCAGGGGCAGAGTCCCAGAGAAGCCAAGGTCTCTTCAAGCCACAGGTTTTCAGGGGGGAGAGGAGGAGAGAGAGGGGAGGAGGAGGAGGAGAGAAGGGAGGGGAGGAGGAGTGGGGGAGGAGGGCGTAATTGGGAGACTGAGGTGTGAGGTGTCCACCTTCCCGGCCAGTGAGCCGGCAAAGCAGCCGCTGGCGGGGGCTCCCCGAGCACAGGGGATGGAGCTGCTGGCTAAGGAGGCTGCCCCTGTGGTCTCCCAGGTTTTTCCTGACCCTCAGACCTGGACTGGAGGGCCCCTCCTCCCCTCCCAGGGCCAGCTTCTCATGCCCTCAGGTCTGATGCCCCACCTCCCCAAGTGGGAGCCAGGTAGCATTCCGGGGCCAGGGGTTGCTGAGTCTGGCTCTGGGGGTGGAAATTCCCAGAAGCAGCCTTAAAAGGAGGAGCCTCCCTCCAGGGGGCAGGCGGTGGGCTTGGCTAGGAGCGCCTGCTTCCACTGCCTCTGTCACCCCTTGCCCCCCCCTCTGCTGTCTGGCCACCGGGATGGAGGTGTTAAGGCTGTCCCGACTGGCAGCAAATAGTGGGTGCAACAGGTTGGGGGCCAGGGATGGGGGACAAGGTGCAGGTAGGGCTGTGGAGGGACCCCGAGGAATCCAGAAAGCTGGCCTGCCGTCTCAGAAAAGACAGACTGGCGCACTGGCACCAACTACTTGTCTCTGGGCCCGGGACCTTTTTCTCTGAGAGATGCCTCCTCATGTCGGAGGACGGCAGGAGATAACTGCACCTAGCAGACGTCAAAGGCGTCCTATGTCCTGGGCCTCACTCACCATATGCCGCCCGGGCAGCAGCCACCCCCTGGGCCTCCACCCCAGCCTGGCGGCAGCAGCAGCTGCCTGGAATGAAGTGCCCACCGGCCTCTTCACAGGACCCCTGGTCCTACCCTGCCGGTATTACCCCATTCGACAGAGAAGGAAACTGAGGCACGGGGGTATGTAGTTTGCTCAGAATGACACAGCTAGTGAATGGTAGGTAGATCTAGGTTCCTAAAGTCAGTGCTCTTTCTAATCCACGTGGGTCTCTCTGGAGCCTGTCTGCTGCTGCATGCCCTCCAGGCTGCAATCACCAAGGTCCTGGAAGCTGGTGACCAGGAACTCTAACTGTTCCTTCCCCACAGAAGGTGGGTGATGGTGACTGTAGAAGCGAGCTTGTGCTTCTGGGTTTGGGGGGGGGGATCTCTGAGGGAAGCCCCCCCCCGTAGGGAAGGAGAGCTCACACATCAGCTCTGGGCTCCCCGGAGGTCTAAGTGCCCCCAGGATGGAGAGAGAAGGGGAAATGCTGGTTGTGGATGTATTTACCTAAAGAGATGAGCAGGAGGGCGAAACTCTCACCTCCAAGCCTCCTTCTCACCTTCCTGAGCTACGTCAATCCACAAAATTGTCTGCCACCCCTCCCCCCCCACAGACCAGTCCCAAGGCCACCTCCTGGCCACCTCCAGCTGTCCAGCCCCAGCACCTGGCTCCCAGCTCCGCCCCAGCGCCCTGCAGGGACTCAAGGCCCTGTTGAGCCTGCACTGGCCTGGGGGTGTAGTGGTAGCCCTGTCCCTGGGGGAGTCCAGGGTTGGTTGGAACCATACTGGAATCATAGTGTCAGAACCAGAAGGGGTCTTAGACATTCTGCATCTGGTCCAGCCTCCTCACCCACTGGTGAGGCCCAGGGGGGTCTCGCAGCTAGTGAGTGAGTGGCCCGACTCGGACAAGCTACCAGGTGCCCAGACTCCCAGGCCAGTGCTCATCATTTTCTGAGCATGCTCCAGCCTGAGCTCCTTCTCTGCTTTCGCCCTGACTGATGCTCCCGATCATTTCCATTTTCCACATTTGTTCCCTTTGGGGCCCAATTTAAACTCTGTCTCTTCTGCGGAAGCTCCTGAATCTACGTCTCTGCTGTGGCTGGTGCTTGCTCCAGCTCTGTCTCCTGGGGAGCCTGTGACCTCCCCCACGTCTCACCAGCTGCTAGCTCCCAGGTGGGGGACTCAGGGCAACCCCCTCCGGCCCTCAGTCCTGGGATGACAGGTGAGAGAGCAAGTGCTGGAAGGACAGTTCAGGCTTGGAGTTTGGGGTGGGCGGGTGAGCTGGGGGATGGAATTAAATCAAGAGTCAGGTGTGGGGAGTGCCACCTAGTGCGCTGTCTGGGCTCCAGTCCTCTGCCCTCTGAGACTGACTGCCTGGTTCCTGTCAGTGGGGGAGGGGCTTGTTGTCACTGGCCAGCCCCCCAGCCCGGCCTGGGTCTCCATGGTAACAGATGCCAGCAGTCAAGCTTGGCCTTGGGGCTCAGCCAGGGGCCTGTGCCAGGGGGCTCTGGGGCATGGCTGGGTAGCCAGTTTCATGGTGCGACATCTGCTCCTTGTCCCTTCCCATTTGTGCACCTGCAGGCCTGGCTTTCTGACTCAGCTTGCTCCTTTACCCCTATGGGAAGGCCAGTGCTGGGCTCCAAGAGGCGAGGCAGCATGGAGAGTGTTCCATGGATTTTTCTCCCCATCCCCAGGTCCTGTCCTCTCCGGGCTGCGTGACCCACCGCAAGTCCCTTCACTTCTCTGGTGTCAGCTTTCTAATTTATAAAAACAAAATGGCCATTACTGATGCTGTCAAAACTGCCACCACCACAAGCATCAACTGAGGTGGACGCTCCCTGAAAAGTATCAAGTGCCAAAAGAGTGGGGGCAAGGGGCCTAGACCCCCTTATGTGGTCCAGATTCGGTTTATCTCAACTTTGACCCACTCTCTCCCTTGACTAGAGGGAGCTGGGAGGCAGAAGGGTCGGGTTCATTAACATTTATGGGGGGAGGTGGCAGGAGGTGGTAAGGGAAGTGAGAAGTAGCCTGGGTTGCCTTGGTTAATCCTCACCCCCCAGTGCCAAGTTCAACACCCCCCAGCTGAGGCGTCTCACGCCTGCTCCTTCTAACAGCCCAGCTGGTGCAGACACAGAGCCCACAGAAACCACCTGCAGACCTGCCACTTGTCACCACCTGCTTCGACCCCAGCCCACCCTTTTCCTGTCGAAAAACAGAAGGGCTGGGGCTGGGCCTGGGGCTTGGGCAGGGCAGAGGGGCCCTTACAATACGGGGAGGACCCTCCATCCTTGCTGTGTGATCCCTACTGCCTGCCAGCACTTGGAGATTAAATCAGCTGGTTAGCTGTTGTGGACCCCGAGCCGAGCCGAGCCGGGTCTGCTGGGTGGAGGCAAAGGGAAGTGCCCCCCCCCCCCCCCGCGAATCCCTGCTTCGCTAGAGCTGGCTGGGGCCCAGCTGCCCGGGGGACGTCATGCCCACTCCTGCTTTCCGCTTCTGAGATGTCCTACCTCTCTGGCTGCTGTGCGGTTCAAGACCAGAGCTGGTGGTGGAGCCTGGCTCTTCCACTAGCTGTGCGGCCTTGGGGGCAAGTTGTTTTGCCCCCCTGTGCCTCACTTTCCAGGCCTGAGAAACCAGGTTACTGTAGTGAGGCACTCGGAGCAGCACCTCACTCCCAACACCTTATTACTAGAATCATGGCAGCTTCCTTTTTGTTCAGGCCTCCAAGCCTGCGCTTTCCTCAGGCCCTTTGCACTCTTGGCTTCTGCTCCTACGAGGGTCCTTCTGGCAGCTACTCACGAGGCCTGCCGCCCCCTTCTCGGCACTCTTCTCCTTTGAGGGACTTCCTCTGATCTCAACAGTACTTCTCCAGCCTGGAAGGGAGCCTGTTTCGCTTCCTCCAAAGCACTGGGCAGTAACTGACATTTTATTGGTGGCTTTGGTTCCCACTAGACTGTACATGACTTGATGTGAGGGATTTGTCTACCCTGTGTCACGAGGCCATGGTGAACACCTGCTGCCCACCTGGAGCCAGATGTGAACTGACGTCCCCTGTCACTATCTGGGCGACCCGAGGTCAGTGGCTCATTCTCATTTGTCAGAGGGGGTGCGCAATGCCTACACCTGTCTCCCGGGGTGTAGAAAGTGAGCAACAAGAATGGTAGCCCTACCCTCCTCCATCTCTCTGGCATGAAGAGAAGCTGAAGCTGAGCAGGAGCACTTGGGCCTGGCTGCTGACCTGCCTGTGCAGGCATCAAAGAGCTCCAACACTCTGGGGACCCTGCCTAGGGATCCTGGAGAGAGGCAGGGCCATCTCCCCAATGGCCCACTTTAGGTTTGGCCAGTGGGAGTGTGGGGGAGGGCCAGGGAGAAACCCAGCAGGGACCCTGCAAGTATAACCTCAAGTGGGGGCTCTGTGTGTCCTGATGGGTGAACCAGGCTCCAGGCCTGGGAGAGGGCAGGAGGCCAGAGCCACGCAATGGGTCATTCACCCCCTTGCCTATCCCCCACTGCTTTCCCTGAACACTTTGGTGAACCCTGTTCCCGTGGCTCCCAGAGCTGCCCTGGGAGAGCCCTAGCATGGGAGTCCACCTCCTGTAAGAGGCCCTCTACAGCCTCTGAAAAGCCTGCCTCACCTGCCCTGTCTGGGAGGGTTTCCTTGAAAGAACAGGCCTCTGGGCTCCTGCCTGACACAGATCTTCACACAAATGAGCAGGAGCTCAGCCTGAACAGGATGCAAGCCTGGAGAGCAGAACTAGCATCGTGCCTCTGAGGTTCCAGGAGACGTTCTGTGGACTTGACGGTGGAGAGATGTGGTTTGGGCCAGGAGAGAAGATCCTGAGGCCAGTCGGACAGGGGCAGGCAGCTCTGGCCCTTTGGTTTGGTCCCTGGAACACCAGCCAGCCAGAAGGGAGTGTGGACACCGGATGACCCACACCAGCTGGGGCTCCCTCCCTCAGACCAGGGGCAGAAATTTGAAGCTGGGCAAGGGGTTGAGAGATACTTGTTTCCCCCCCACAAAAGCTGGGGTGGGGGAGGGTGGGAGTGGGAGGGACTTTGAGGATGAGGGAGGGAGATAAAGGAGTAGAGCAGAAGCCCTTGGCTGGGCCACCAGGTCGGGGCGTGCTGGCCCGTGGCCGCCCTCTACCGGGAACGCGGGCTCGCTGCAGCCAGACTGCACGAGGGCCGGCCCCTGGGAACAGATGGCAGAAACAAGGTCCTGGCAAAGCAAACTTTATTAATGGCCCTGAGGTTGGAGCTCCAGGTCCTGCTGAACACTTGAGAGTTGGGGCGAGGGCCTCTCGTGTTGGCCTCAGCAGCTCCATCCCATTCAGACTCAGGTGGAGAGAGGCTGGGTGGGGGAGACCTGGGGTCACAGCTAGCCAGCTCTCCCTGGGTCGCTGCAGCCAGGCCACTCCTGGCTCCTCATTTCTTGGATCCTGGCTTTTTAGGTTTGAGTGTGGGTTTGGCCTATGGATAGAAAGGAGGGCGCCAGTGTCCCACTCTCCCTTCCCCCTGGACCCCAGGACCAGCCCCCCTTCTTCTGATACTCACCTTTTTCACAGGACTCTGGTCTTTAAGCCTGGGTCTGGAAGGGGTGGGGCAGGGCAGGGACAGGGGATGAGGGTGGGAAAGAGAGAGAGCTCAGCCGGACCCCAGTAGCCCAGACCCTCCTAATGCTCATGCTGAGAGCAGGGGGTTGCGGCCTGGGGAGCTGGAAGCTGCAGAATTCACCACCCCACCTGTCACCTGCTGTAGACCGCTGTTTGTTTGTTTGTTTATTTATTTATTTATTTCGCTCTCTGTTTTAAACAAGATGTCCTTTTCTTCTCAGGCTTCCATCTGCCTTCTTTTACTGATCACAAATAGGTCTTTTTCATGGCAAAAGTAATGTTTAACTACATTGCACAAAATACAGCAAATGGGGATTACTTATTTTCTCTACTTCCTACCAGTTCCAACCTTTTGGTGTGTTTCCTTTGAGGGCTTTTTGCTTTGTTTTCTTCTAAAAACATGTGAAACAACATGAAAATGACTTAATATCCTGTTTTTTTAAAAAATTCTATAAGCACTTTCCAGGATGCCATGTTCTCATAGGCATTATGTCCCATTCCATTGGGAACACGTGACATGGCTCCATCAGCTACTATATTGGTAGATATTTAGAATGCTTCCATTTTTCACCATTACTTGAATAATGCAGTGATAAGTTTCTTAGTGCATATCATTTTACCCCTATTTTGGACGGCATCCTTCGGAAGGAAGTGGCATAAGTGGAATTAGGGCAGAAGGTAAGAATATTTTAATGCTTTTCAAAAAAGGTCATGCCAGCCAGCAGTGGCAGCACACCTGGGCACTCATACCCGTGTGCACACACGCCAGGCTCTTTGTAGCCCCATACACCCCCGCTACAAGGTGTCGGCCAAGTTAGTAGATGGAAAGAGTTACCTCACTGCCTCCTCTTCTTTTTCCATCCTTTTTTTCTGGGAACCAAACACAAGTGTTATTGGGAGGGTTAGAGGGTCAGGGGGTTAGGGTGGGCCCAGGGCTGAGCAGATGCCCCTGGCGGGTCCCGTCCAGGCTTCACACACTCAGGCACAATCCACTCGGCAGGGCTGGCCCAGGTTTCTGAGGAGCCTCTGGGGGTCCCTTCCCTCACCTTGGCAACACTTGTCTGCTTCTGGGACGCCAGCCTCTTGACTTGTTTAACAGGGGTCTCCTCTAGGGACACATCTACATCATCGTCATCATCATCGTCATCATCAACCTCATCACTGTGACTTTCCTCCTCCTCTTCCTCCTCCTCCTCGGGGTCCTCCTCCTCTTCCTCCCAGGATACGTCTGCAGTGTCTACTGGCATGGAAAGGGGGCAGGGCTGTGGAGCTACAGCTCTCTGCCTAGCTCCTGGTCCGCCCTGGGTCTTGCTCTCAGAGCTGCCCCAGGGAAGCCAGCACCTGCTGCCTCCTATGGACCCTTTCTGACTTCTCTGCCAAAATGAAGGGTAAGGCGGTTGAGGGGCCCAGAACCCCAGAAAGCTTGGGGGTGTGCAGACGAAGGCAGGGGAAGTGGCCAGCTGTGGCTCTGGCTGGGAAGGAGTCAGGATGCTGAGGGCGGATGGGATGTGCCAGCAAAGGGAGGAACCCAAAACAGTAGCCAAGGAATTCAGATCTCATCCAAAGGGAAGTAGAGCCTGCCAGGGTTTTGGGATAGGACAGTACTCTGATGAAAGAGGCGCAATTGGACAGAGAAGGGTATGAAAGAGTCAATAGCACAGTGGTTTGTTGGGAGCCATATTACTCCTCCAGCTTCATGCTTCATGGCAGCTAACATTTTTTTAAAAAGATTTTATTTATTTATTCATGAGAGACACACAGAGAGAGGTAGAGACACAGGCAGAGGGAGAAGCAGGCTCCCTGCGGGAAGCCCAACACCTTGGGATCACAACCCAAGCCAAAGGCAGACGGTCAGCCACTGAGCCACCCAGGTAGGTGCCCCTCACAGCAGCTAACATTCTAAGTGTGGGCTAGTACTAGGCATCATGCAAACTGCTTTTTCCTGAATATCCCATTTATTCCTCACAACTGTTCTTTGAAGATGAAACCAAGTATAGCCCTGCCCCCGTGTTACAGGCAAGGGGACTGCAGCCCATAGAAGCAGGAAGGTAAAGGAGGACTTCCAGTCCAGACTACTGGCAATCATACTGCCTTTGGGGATTTTTACTAATGATTCAAGAATCTCTCTAGTTCTTGGGTACCTGGTCCCTCCTTGGCCCTGTGCTAGGCATTGTACTCTGAGACCTTCCCCGGGTCCAAGCTCCCACTTACTGTAACATTCCTGGCCACTGAGGAACACAGGTCCAGAGCCAGCCCGGAGCTGGAAAGTAACTGGAGGAGAAAGCTCCAATCCCATCATGACGACCTGCAGGGGGAGGGGAGAAGGGAGGGACAAGGACAGAGAAGAGAAGATGGACTCACTCAGCCCCGGCAGCTAAGAATGTATTCCCAAACCCCGAGTACACACACTTTACAGGTTCTCTGGACCACTGAGGTTATCCCTGGCCCTTCCTGTTGAGGTGGATCCTGTCAGAGAAGAATGTGAATCTGATAACCCCGTTATTGTAGAAGATCACAGACAGGCTTCCAAGCTGAGGGGCAGCTGTTAGAGAGGTCTGATTGCCACAGACTGAATTGTGTCCCCAGGTTCTTAGATGAAGCCCTAACCTCCAGACTGAGGATATCTGGAGCTGGGGCCTTTGAGAGGTAATTAGGATTTGATGAGGTCGTAAGAGCTGGGCCCTCATGATGGGATTAGTGCCCTTGTAAAGACCAGAGAGTTCCCTGTGTCTCTCTGCCAAGTGAGAAGAGATAGAGCCGCCAGCCAGCTGCAAAATCTGACCGTGCTGGCGCTCTGGTCTCAGACTTCCGGCCTCCAGAACTGTGACAAAATAAATGTTTTTTTATTGTTTGTTGTTTAAGCCACTTAGTCTATGGTATTTTGTTACAGCAACCAACCTGAATAAGACACTAAACAAATGAGAAAAGCAGACACAAAGTGATATGAACAGTACGAGTAGTGCATGGATGTACATACAAATAAAGTTAGACTTCTATTAAGTGTGGACCATAATTTTCAGTGGATAGTACGATATTTCTTTTCTTTATACTTCTCCAAACTTTCCAAATGTCCTAGAGTATCAATGATGATACTCCTATTTATTGACTTCCTACTGTGTACCAGGCCCAGTGCTAAGCACCTGCCTTATTCACCTAACCCTTCATAGCAATCCTGCAACGGAGGTGCCATGACTTTACAGAGGAGGGAGCTGAAGCTTAGGGAGATTAATTTAGAATTTTGGGCTCATACAGGAAGGAGATAAGCGAGAATTGAAACTCTGCAGCCATCAACACTTAGAGATGCTGGATAGAATGCACTCCAATGTGTTTATTGCATGGCTGACTAGTAAGCCAGAGGAAAGTGGTCCCATGATCCAGGAAGAAGGGCACCATGCACTAGGCCTGTTTCTATAGCAGCTGGGGGGAAATGCCCCGGAAAACAGCTCTGGCCTGGAGTTTAGACACATGCTCAGAGACATGGGGCAGGGCCCGGGCTCAAGAGAGGAGCGCTGTCAGGAGCTGTTGCATGGAAGCTAGGACCCTCCAAGGGTTGCATCTCACTAAAAAGCTCCATATTCAGGGTAAGGGTAGGGGGCCAGAGAATTCCAAAGCAACCTACTAGGCATCCCCACCCCCCACCCCAATGAAGGAAGGTAACAAAGAAATGCAAGGGTAATAAAAGAAGAGAAACTAAATCTGTGAGAACTTAAAAGCCCATGACTGTACCTCTCACACAAAGTTTGAATTCACTTGGTGAGGACTACCCAGTCAAGAAGCTGGTCTAAAATCCCAAGCTGGTGATGACATTCCTGGGGCCAATGACAAACACCGACATTAAACTATTTTCTTGGGGCACTGTCAATTATCTTCCCATGGTATTCTTTCAGGGTGAAAAAACAAGACCCTGAAGACAACTCCCCATCTAAAATGACAAGACACAATCCTGTTAGAGTGAGCAGAAGGGACAAAAATGACCCCAGACTAGCACAAGCAAAAATGTGAGGTAAAAGGAATAACAGCCTGAACAATCATGAAATCAGGCTGATGAAAATCAAATAAACAAAAGTAGGAATCAGAACCATAAGAATAGGTAGTTTGAGAAATAAAAAGAACCAAATGCAGCTTCTAGACTGAACAGATGGTTAGAAAGCTGAATAAACCAGCTAAAGCAAAGGCCAGGGAATTGGGATCACGCTATGAAGAAGCTGCCCAGTATGCAGCCCAGAAGACAGATGGACAAAATATGGGAGAGAAGCTGAGAGGTATGGAGGACAGAATGAGCAGATCCAACATGCATCTAGTCACAGCAAAGGATGAGAAACAATGGAGTCAATATTCAAAGTGATAACCAAGAGCTTCTGGAAACAATCAAGGACACAGATTCTCATGTCCAGGAAACCTAAGTCCTGAACAGATGAATAAAAATAAATGTACACCTGAACATCCCATTGTGAAATGGAGGGTAGCAAAAACAAAGAGTTAATTTTTTTTTTAGATTTTTAAATTTATTCAGAGAGAGAGAGACAGAGAGACAGAGAGAGAGGCAGAGAGAGAGGCAGAGACACAGGCAGAGGGAGAAGCAGGCTCATGCAGGGAACCCGACGTGGGACTCGATGCCGGGTCTCCAGGATCACACCCCAGGCCGCAGCGGTGCCAAACCGCTGCACCACCCATGCTGCCCACAAAGAGTTAATCTTAAAATAACTTAAAATCTGTCTTTGGGAAAGAAAGATTTCCCAAAAAGGGACAATAACCAGATGACAGAGGGTTTCCACAGCAATATCAGAAGCTAGAAAAATAGAATCATCAAAGTTCTGAGGGAAACTACCTCTGTATGTGGAATTATCATAGCCAAACTACCATGAAGGAATGAGGGTAAAAAAGGTATTTCCAGGCAAAGCCCAAAAAAGTTCACTCCTCCCAGACCTACTCAATGAAGTCTCAAAAAGATGACAATTACACAGCCACTCCGGAAAACAGTATGGAGTTTCCTCAAAAATAGAACTATCCTATGACCCAGCAGTTGCTCTACTAAGTATTTATCCAAAGGATACAAATATACGATTTGAAGGGGCAGCTGCACCCCAATGTTTAGAGCAACAATGTCCACAATGGCCAAATGATGGAAAGAGCCCAGATGTCCATCGACAGACAGATGAATGGATAAAGATATTTATATATATACACACACACACGAATATTACTCAGTCCTCAAAAACAATGGAATCTTGCAATTTGCAATGATGTGGATGGACCTAGAGTGAAATAAGACAGAGAAAGACAAATACAATATGACTTCACTCATGTGGAATTTAAGAAACAAAACAGGTGAACATAGAGAAAGGGAAGGAAAAATAAATTAAGATAAAAGAGAGGGAGGCAAACCATAAGAGACTGTTAACTCTAGGGAACAGACTGAGAGTTGCTGGAGGGAGGTGCATGGGGGGGGCGGTTACTAGGTGATGGGCAGGGGCACAGAATGTGATGGTGAAGGAGGGCACTAGGTGAAGGACGGCACAGGATGTGATGAGCACTGAGTGTTTTATGCAACTGATGAATCACTAAATTTTACCTGTGAAACTAATAATACACTATATGTTGACTAAACTGAATTTAAAGTCTTTTTTTTAAATTTTTAAAAATTTATTTATGATAGTCACAGAGAGAGAGAGAGAGAGAGGCAGAGACACAGGCAGAGGGAGAAGCAGGCTCCATGCACCAGGAGCCCGATGTGGGATTCGATCCCGGGTCTCCAGGATTGCGCCCCTGGCCAAAGGCAGGAGCCAAACCGCTGCACCAGCCAGGGATCCCAACTAAACTGAATTTAAATAAAGTTTTTTTTAAAAAAGAGGACAATTGGGGCAGCCCCAGTGGCGCAGCAGTTTGGCACCACCTGCAGCCTGGGGTGTGATCCTGGAGACCATAGATCGAGTCCCATGTCGGGCTCCCTGCATGGAGCCTGCTTCTCCCTCTGCCTGTGTCTCTGCCTCTCTCTCTGTGTGTGTCT
The DNA here is from genome assembly GCF_905146905.1 of Nyctereutes procyonoides. Classification (NCBI taxonomy): domain Eukaryota; kingdom Metazoa; phylum Chordata; class Mammalia; order Carnivora; family Canidae; genus Nyctereutes; species Nyctereutes procyonoides. The sequence continues at coordinate 49,906,733 of NW_026575133.1, read as the reverse complement.
ATGAATAAATAAATAAAATCTTAAAAAAAGAAAGAGGACAATTACATGGAGAGAAAAGAAATGGATACAAGCAGCAGTGATGAGCAAGCACCTTGGTCAACAAAGAAAAAGTAAGCATTACTGTAAAATAAAATCATTCTAGTTAATGACAAGTATGGAGTAGGTTTAAAACAAGCTGAAGCTGGGGCAGCCCCGGTGGCACAGTGGTTTAGCGCCGCCTACAGCCCGGGGTGTGGTCCTGGAGGTCTGGGATCAAGTCCCACGTTGGGTTCCCTGCATGGAGCCTGCTTCTCCCTCTGCCTGTGTCTCTGCCTCTCTCTGTGTCTCAATAAATAAATAAAATCTTAAAAAAAGAAAAGAAAAACAAGCTGAAGCTAAGACATTTCATGATAACGACATATAAGTTAAGAAGAGGGTAACTGGAAAATCTCCCTGGATTGTTTGGGGGGCAAGAATAAAATTAATTTTAGACTGATCATGCATGATTGTTAAAAAATTAAGAACCAATAAAAATCAGAAGGAGATTCAACATCTTCCAAACTAGTAGAGTAGGGGAAAAGAAACCTTTACCTACTAAAAGAAAAAGGAGAAAAAAGAAAAACAAAACGTGAAAAAGCAAGGAATGTAGAAGCACAAAGTACAGGTTACAAACAAATCCAAGTATATTAGTATCACAGTAATCATAAGCAGACTATATTGGCCAGATGGATTAAAACAAAACATAGCTACTTACTGCTTATAAGATACATACCTAAAATATAAGCACACAGAAATGTTGAAGAAAAGATATGAAGGCATATGTACCAGGTGTGGCAGAAACTTCTCATGGCTTATCCAATATCTATTCTTTCCTTTTTCCATAATAACTATGCCCTGATATTATTCAAATACTGCACCCATGAAGACTGTATCCCGGTTTCCTGTACTGGGGGATACACAGTTGGCTGTGGCTGTGTTATTAATTTCTGGACCAATGAGTTGTAGGCAGAATTTGGTGGGTGGTGCTTGTGTGAAGACTCTAGAAGAGGGAGACAGAGAACCTAGTAAAGTCCCTTTGGTCTCCCCCTGTTTCTTCTTGCTGATTACTCTAAATGCAAAAGTGAGAGCTGGAGCTACAGCAGCCTTCTCGGACTTTAGGACAATCTTGAGGATGGAAGTTTTGAACCAAGAAGAGAAAGAGAAGACCAAGTCTTTGGTGACCGTGGAGCCAGCTTACCGGCCTTGTACTGCCTATCTCTGTATATCTTCTATCCAAGACAGAAATGAATCCTGAATGTTTTTGAGTCCCTGTAGTTGGGTCTCTGTGATTGCAAGCATACCTATTTAGAACAAAAATGAAGCTAGTTGTACCATCTGGTGTGGGATGCTGGAAATGGAGGAGGCTGTGTATGCGTGGGGGTAGGTGGCATATGGGAACTCTCTGTATGTACCTTCATCTCAACTTTATTGTATACCTAAAACTGCTAAGAAAAAACAGAGTCCTTACAAAAATGAAGTTAGTTGTATTCGTTAGGATTAGGTTTGGTAACAAGCAGCAGAAAACTCAATACCAGGGGCTTATACAACATAGAAGCTCGTTTCCTTGTCACATAAACTAAATCTGGAGATAAGTGGTCAGCTGTGGGTATACTGCTCTTCAATCACCAGGGATCCAGGCTCTTTGTATTGTGTTACTCCACCATCTTTAATACATGGCCTTCCACCTTCTGGGCCAGGATGGCTGCAAACATTCTAGCCATCACATCCATATTCCAGCTAGCAGGAAGGAGGAAAGGATAAAAATGATCACAAGATCTCTCTTTAAGGCATGCCTGGGTGGCTCAGTGGTTGAGCATCTGCCTTTGACTCAGGGCATGATCCCAGGGTCTGGGATCGAGTCCCACATCAGGTTCCTGCAGACAGCCTGCTTCTCCCTCTGCCTGTATGTCTGCCTCTCTCTCTGTCTCTCATGAATAAATAAATTAAATCTTAAAAAAAAAACTCTCTTCAAGGATACTTTACCACTTCTGCTTACATTCCATTGGCCAGACCTTAATGGCCATGCTTTATTCTCAGTAGCCTGTGGCCCACTAAGAGTCATGAATTCCATTACTAAAGAATAGAGGAAAATGAATATTAAGAGAAAACTGGAAAACTAATAGTAGATGATGTAAGCTCTAATCCACTAAGCATTTTAGGAACAAAGAACTAATGTTAGTTTATCAAAAAGATAATTGTGTAAATCATACGCACCAACGACATAGTCTAACGTAAGAATATAGCTGCAGTATCAAGACTACAGTATTGGAAGGAGACACACAAAGATCAATAAAACAGAATATCTAGAAATAGATCCACACAAACGTGAGCAACTGATTTTTGATGCAGGTGCACAATTAGTTAAAGGGAGGGAGGACAGCTTGTTCAACAAATGGTGCCAGAGCAACTGGATGTCCAGAGGCAAAGAAGTGAAATCTGACCTAAACCTCACAACTTACACAACAATTAACTCTAAACAGATCATGGATTTATTTTTTTTAAGACTTTTAAAAATTTATTCATCCATGAGAGACACACAGAGAGAGAGGCAGAGACACAGGCAGAGAGAGAAGCAGGCTCCATGCAGGGAGCCCAACGTGGGACTCGATCCCAGGTCTCCAGGATCACGCCCTGGGCTGAAGGCAGCGCTAACCGCTTAGCCATCTGGGCTGCCTCAGATCACGGATTTAAATGTAAAACATAAAACAATAAGACTTCTGGACAGAAAAAAAAAAAAACATAGAAAATCTTTGTGGTCCTGGAACGGTCAAAGGGTTCTTAGGCTTAAAACCAAAAATCATAAAAGGAAAACTGATAAGATGGGCCTCATCAAAATTAAAATTTTTTGTTCAATAAAGGTTCATTGGAAAAGGATAAGAAGACAAGTAACTGACTGGAGAGAAAATATTTACAAACAACCATAGGTTTGACAAATGACTAGTGTTTAGAATCTATAAAGAATTAGCAAAACCCAAAAGGCACAAAACAACCCAAGTAAAAAACAGGCAAAAGACATAAACAGACATTTTACTGAATACACAGATGGCAAATAGACACATGACAAGATGATTGGCATCATTGGCCACTAGGGAAATGAAACTTAAAGGCACTATGAGATGTCACTGCGCACATTTTAGAATGGCTAAAAACAAAATAGTGACAGCATTAAAGGTTGGTGAGGATGCAGAAAAAGGCAGTCACTCATGCATTACTGGTATAAATGTAAAATGGGACAGCCACTTTAGAAAACAGTTGGGCATTTTAAAAAGAAAGCATGAAACCACCATATGACCCAGCAATTGTACTCCTGGGAATTTATCCCAGAGAAAGGAAAACTTATGCTTATATAAAATTTTCTACACAAATGTTTATAGCAGCTTTATTCATAACAGCCCCAGAGTAGAATCAGCTCAGTTTTCCCAGGGATGAATGGTTGAACTGTGGTACAGTGATACCATGGAATAAGACTTAGCAATAAAAAGAATACACAGGATGCCTGGGTGGCTCAGTTGGTTAAGGCTCTGCCTTTGGCTTGGGTGATGATCCCAGGGTCCAGGGATCAAGTCCCGCATCTGGCTCCCTGCTCAGCTGGGAGTTTGCTTCTCCCTCTACCCCTCTCCCCTGCTCATGCTCTCTCTCAAAAATAAATAAATAAATAAATAAATAAATAAATAAATAAATAAATAAATAAATAAATCCTAAAAAAAAAAAAAAAAGAATACACACAACAATTTGGATGAAACTCCAGATTACACTGGAAAAAAAAAAAAGGCTGTTCCAAAAAAGTTCCATATGTATGATACTATTTCTAGAACAAAATTTCAGAAATGGAGAATAGATGGTGGTTGCCAGGGGTTAGGGATAGAACAGGACCCAGAAGGGAGGTGGGTGTGGTTATAAAAGGGTAATATGAGGGATTTCTGTTGTTTCCCACAGTGGTGCTAAATATATGAATTTAGGTGATGAAATTGTATCGAACAAGATGGCCTGATTGTATCAATGTCAATATCCTCGTTTTGATGCTATAGTACATTGAATGTCATATACTGCAACAATGTTACAGCTTTACAAAATGTTACTTGGGGAAAACTGGGCAAATATACAGGGATCTCTATTTTTTTTTAAAGATTGTATTTATTTATTCATGAGAGGCACTGAGAAAGAGGCAGAAACATAGGCAGAGGGTAGAAGCAGGCTCCATGAAAGGAGCCCAATGTGGGACTCAATCCTGGGACTCCGGGACCACGCCCTGAGCCGAAGGCAGGCTCTCAACCACTGAGCCATCCAGGCATCCCTCTCTCTATTATTTCTTACATCTATATGTGAATCTATAATTATTGAAAAAAGTTTTCAATTGAAAAATAAACACAAAGTAAACAACAAAATTATAAGGGGAATCCACTGAAAATCCACAATCACAATAGGGAATTTTAACACATTTTGGTAGTTGATAGATTAGGGAGACAAAATATGTAGGTCTGAACACAATAAGCTGTAATTGGACTCTCCAATGCAGAGAAGTAGAGAACAGAAAAAAAAAAAGTTTGCAGAAATAATGGCCCAAAATTTCCAAATTTGATGAAAACAATGAACCTCAAGGCATTTTATAAATTGCTCAAAACCAGTGTTAAGGATAAAATCTTAATGCAGCCAGAGGGGAAATAAAGAACATTACATACAGAGGAATGAAGACAAGGATACTAGTAGACTTCTCCAAATTATGCAAGCTAGAAGGTAATGGAGCAATGTCCTTAAGTGTTGAAGAGAAAAAAGTCAACCTAGAGTTCTACACAAAGGAATGAAGAGTAGCAGAAATGGTAAATATAGCAACATTTTATTCTAATTTCTATTCTCTTTAAAATATTGACTATTAGAGGCACCTGGGTGGCTCAGTCAGAAGAGTCTGTGACTATTTATCTCAGGGTTGTGATTTCAAGCCTCATGTTGGGTGTAAAGGTTATTAAAATAAATAAAACTTAAGGGGCGTCTGGGTGGCTCAGTCAATTAAACATTTTACTCTTGATCTTAGCTCAGGTCTTGACCTCAGGATCGTGAGTAAAATATTAACACAGGATTGAATATTTTCCAGACCACAACGAGACAAACTAGAAATCAATAAAAGAATCTTTAAAAATTCCTACTTGGCAATTTAAAAGCATACATATTTCTAAACACCCCAGAGGCTAAAGAAGAAAACTATGAAATAATTTAAATGGAATGAAAATGAAAACTGTACTTATCAACATTTGTGGGATGAAGTCAGAAAGGTGCTTAGAAGGAAATCAGAGCATGAAATGGTTGTACCAGAAAAAGAATAAAGGCCTAGAAAAAAAAAAATCAATAATGTAAGATTCTGCCTTGAAAAACTAGAAAAAGAGGAAATTAAAACCCAAATAGGGGGTACTGGGTGGCTCAGTGGTTGAGTGCTTGCTCGGGGTCATGATCCAGGGGTCCTGGGATCGAGTCCCACACTGGGCTCCCTGTAGGGAGACTGCTTCTCCCTCTGCTTGTGTCTTTGCCTCTCTCTGTCTCTCATGAATAAATAAATAAACTCTTAAAAAAAAAAAAACCCAGAGGGGGTTGACTTAGCGGTTTAGCGCCTGCCTTTGGCCCAGGGCGTGATCCTGGAGTCCAGGGATCAAATCCCGCGACTGGCTCCTTGCATGGAGCCTGCTTCTCCCTTTGCCTGTGTCTTTGCCTCTCTCTCTGTGTCTCTCATGAATGAATAAATAAAATCTAAAAAAAAACCCCAGATATAAGAAAGGAAATAAAGAACAGAGATCAATAAAATACAAAAGTGAGTAAACAATAAAGGTGAGATTGAAAGCAGGTTCCTGAAAAGATGGATAAAAATATTAAACCTGTAAGCAGATTGTACAGTGAAAAGGGAGAGAAGACACAAATTACTAATATTGAAAACAAAAGAATAGAGTCTACTACAAACTTTACAGAAGAGGAAGGGAATATTATGGACAGCTCTATGCCAACGAATTTGACAACGTGGACAAAATGGAAAAATTGATCGAAAGACATAAAGCTCTCTTAAGGAAAAAAAAACCCAAATTGTCTAGGTATCTAGTAAAGAAATTTAACTTGTAGTTAATCAGGTTGCTTCACACGAGTTCTACCAAAACATTTAAGAAAAAAATAATACCAAAGTTACATAAATGGTTTAAGAAAACAGAAGAGGGGGACGCCTAGGTGGCTTAGCAGTTGAGCGTCTCTGCCTTCGACTAAGGGCATGATCCCGGGATCCAGGATCGAGTCCTGTATCAGGCTTCTTGTGGGGAGCCTGCTTCTCCTTCTGCCTATGTCTCTGCCCCTGTGTGTCTCTCATGAATAAATAAATAAAATCTTAAAAAAAAAAAAAAAACAAAAACAGAAGAGGATATCCTCCTTCTCGTTTTACGGGGCCGGTATTCCCTAATACTAAAATCAGACAGAAACAAAAAATGACAAGAAAATTACAGTCCAATGTTGCTCATAAATATAGACACAAATATTTTTTTCAAAGATTTTAAGCAATCTCTAAACCCAACACACAGCTTGAACTAACAACTCTGAGATCAAGAGTCACATGCTCTACTGACTGAGCCAGCCAGGCACCCCAACACAAATATCTGTAACAAAATATTAGCAAATGGAACTCAGCAATACATAAAACTGTACCTACCTTCTTGGGATAAATCCCATTCGGTCATGATGTATTATCTTTTTACTTATCGCTAGATTGTGAGTGCAAGCCCCATGTTAGGCATAGAGCATACTTAAAATTAAAAAAAAAAACTAAACTAAAATGAAAAGAAATAAAAATTGAAAAATCAATACATGTAATTTGCCACATAACAGGGTAAAGGAAAAAAATAACCTCAATAGATGTAGAAAAGAATTCTTGGACAAAACTTGACATCCATTCATGATAAAATAGCTCAGGGAATTAGAAGTAGAAGGCAACATCCTCATCCTCATATAGGACATCTATAAAAATCCTTCATCTGTCTTAATGGTAAAAGGCTGGAAGAAGGCAAGGATAGACCTGCTGTTACCACTTTTATTCGACATTATACTCAAAGTCCTCATCAGTGAAGGAAGGCAAGAAAAAGAAGTGCAGGAAGTTAAACTGACTTTATTCACAGATGATATGAATAAATCCATAACAAATTCTAAAGAATCAACAAAAAGCTGCTAGGACTTATATGCAAATTTAGCAAGGTCAGATAAGACAAAAAACAATTACATAACTATACTATTACTGAACAATGATAAAATGAAAATTTAAAATGTCATTTAGGTACTTCCTTTTTTAAAAAAAGATTTTATTTATTCATTTTTAAACATTAAAAAAAATTTATTTGAGAGAGAACAAGCAACGATGTGTGCACAATTGGAGTGGAAGGGGTAGAGGCAGAGGGAGAGGGAGAAACTGATTCACTGCTGAACAGGGAGCCCAACCCAGGGCTTGATCCCAGGATCCTGAGACCAAGACCTGAGCCAAAGTCAGATGCTTAACTGAGCCAACCAGTCAGCCAACCATTTGTATACTTTATACTATATACAAAAACAACTCAAAATGGCCCAGAGACTTAATGATAAGAATTAAAACTATAAAACTCCCAGAAGAAAATATTGAATCAAATTTTCATGACCTTTGATTAGGTGACAGTTTCTTAGATTCAACACCAGAAGTACGAGCAACAAAACATATAGATTGAACTATATCAAAATTAAAAACTTTTGTGGTTCAAGTGACATCATCAAGAAAGAAGACAACTCAGAAAATGGGAGAAAATATTTGTAAATCGTCTGATAAGGGGCTTGTATGCAGAGTATATAAAAAACTATGATTTAAAGACCAATATTAAAATATCAAAAACTCAAACACAATTAAAAAAAATGAATAAACCCCTAAGGAGACAATACTCTGAAAAAGATACACAAATGACTAATCAAAAGAGTCATTAGGCAAAGCAAATCAAAACCACATTGGGGGCACCTGGGTGGTGCAGTTGGTTAAGTGTTTGACTCTCGATTTCAGCTCAGGTCATGATCTGGGGTCCTGGGATCCAGCCCTGCATCAAGCTCCCTGCTCAGGGTGGAGTCTGCTTGTCCTTCTCCCTCTGCTTCTCCCCCTGCTTTCTCTCTCTCTCTCTCTCTCTCTCTCAAATAAATAAATAAATAAATAAATAAATAAATAAATAAATAATCTTTTAAAAAAATTAACCACACTGAACTGCCAGTTCACACCCAATAAAACGACAAATCAAAATTACAGACAATAACAAGTATTGAAAGGATGTGGGAAAATTGGAATCCTCACACACTGTTGGGATTGTAAAATGGTGAGACTGCTTTGGAAAACAATCTGGCAGTTGCTCAAAATGTTATATACGGAAAGCTACCATGTGACCTAATAATTGTACTCCCAGGTACATGATCAAGAGCAATGAAAACATGTTATACAGAAATTTGTGCATGAATGTTCACAACAGCCTTCATAATAGCCAAAAGGTAGAAATAAAACAATGTCCATCAACTGCTAAGTGGATAAATGAAATGTGGCTCATACAATGGATATCATTTGGCAATAAGAAGAAAGTACTGTTGTGTGCTATAGCATAGATGAATCTTAAAAACATTATGCTATGTGAAAGAAGCAGTCACAAAAGACCATATGTTTTATGATTCCATTTATATGAACTGCTCAGAACAGGCCAATCTAGAGGGAAAGAAAACAGATTAATGGTGGCCTAGTGCTGCAGGGGTAGGGGGTGGGGAGTGACTGCTAGTAGGTATGGGGTTACTTTTTGGGGTGATAAGAACGTTCTAAACTTCTGGGTGGGTGATGGTTACGCCACCCTTAATTTACTAAGTAATTTACTAAATTACTTAATTTACCATCTGATTGTCGACCTTCACAGGTGAAGCTTATGGCACATGAATTATCTTTCAATAAATACATTAATGCTGCCTTCAATAGCACCCAAAATGTTGGGGTAGATTTTACAAAGTATGTACATGACCAGTTCCCTGAAATCTACAAAATAATAGGAAAGTTAAGTTAAAGACAAACGTTAGAATGAAAAGTGAAAGACAAACAAATAGAGAAACATATGTTCAGTTATTAGTGACTCAAAATTGCTAAGATGCCAATTCCTCTCAAAGGAGTCCATAGACTCAATACAACCTCATTCAAAATCTCAACAGACTGATTTGTAAAGAAAACCTACTTTGAAATTTCTATGGAAATGCTCAGGACCTAGCATTGCCATAGCATTGCCAACACAATTTTGGAAAAGAACTACAAAGTTGGAAGACTCACACTAATTTTAAGACTTACTATAAAACTACAAAAATTAAGTCACTCTGTTATGAGAGTAAAGGTAAAAAGTAAACCACTGGAACAGAATATAGAAATATATGCATACATAGGTGGGCAACTGATTTGTACCAAAATCCCAACAAAATTGTAGAGTGAAAGGACAGTCTTAAAAAAAAAATGTGGTGCTCAGCACTGGATATCAACTTGCTAAACTTGTTTCTCTATCCTTACTTTATATCAGGCAAAAAATATTATCTTGAAATGGATCATTGGGGGCACCTGGGTGGCTCAGTGGTTGAGCTTGGCTCAGGTCGTAATCCTGGAGTCCTGGGATCAAGTCCCACATTGGGCTCCCAGAGGGGAGCCTGCTTCTCCCTCTGCCTAGGTCTCTGCCTCTCTCTGTCTCTCATGAATAAATAAGTAAAATCAAGAAAGAAAGAAAAGAAAGAAAGAAATGGATCATTGATTCTAAGAGTTAAACAATAGTACTCCTAGAAGAAAATTTAGAAAAAAACATTTTTGACCTTAGTTTAGGCAATGATTTCTCAGGACACACACACACACACACACACACACACACACACACACGAACCATATGAGAAAAAAATTTCAGGGGCTGGGTGACTTAGCCACTTAAGCCTTTGCCTTTGGCTCAGGTCATGATCTCAGGGTCCTGGGATCCAGCCCCACGGCAGGCTCCCTGCTCAGTACAGAGTCTGCTTCTCCCTCTCCCTACTCATGCACTTGCACACGTGCACACTCGCTCTCTCTCTTAAAATCTTTTTTTTGGGAAAAGATTTTACTTATTTATTCATGAGAGACACACAGAGAGAGGCAGAAACATAGGTAGAGGGAGAAGCAGGTGCCCTGTGGGGAGCCCAATGTGGGACTTGATCCCAGGACCCCAGGATCACGACGTGAGTCAAAGGCAGACGCTCAACCACTGAGCCCCCCAGATGTCCCTAAATAAAATCTTCAAAAAAAAAAAGAGGAAAAAAATGTTAAATTAGACTTTATAAAAATTAAAACTGTGGCCCTCAAAAAAATGATTATGAAATGCAAAAGCAAGCCATGTACTAGGAGAAAATATATGAAATGAATACATTTTTAAAGATTTTATTTGAGAGAGAGAAGAGAGCACAAGTGGGGTAAGGGATAGAGGGAGAAGACGACTCCCTGGGGCTCAATCCCAGGACTCTGAGATCCTGACCTGAGCTGAAGGCAGATCCTTATCTGACTAAGCCACTCAGCCGCCCCTGAAATAGTTTTGATAAAAGACTTGTATCCAAAGTATATAAAGAACTTCCACAGCTTAATAACTCAATTTTAAAATGGGAAAAATATCTAAACAGGCTTTTTGCAAGAGTAATGTAAATAATAACAATGAGATGCCAATACACACACACACACACACACACACACAGGAATGGCTAAAATTAAGACTGACAATGCAAAGTGTTGGTAAGGATGTGAAACAACCGGAATTTTCATACGTTGCTGGTAGGAATGCAAAATGGTATAGTAATTTGGAAAATAGCTTGGCAGTTTTGTATAAAGTCGAACATATGCAAGAGGATGGGAAGGCGGAATAAAGTTTAATATAGGCTGACTGTATGATCCTGTAATTCTACTGCTAGGTATTTACTCAACTCAGAGGAATGAAATTAACTCAATTTTAGAGGAATGAAAACATACATATGTGCTTACAAATACACTCAAATGCTCATAGCAGTCTTTATTCATGGTAGTATAAAACTAGAAACTACCCAAATACCCATTAACAAGTGAATGAATAAACCTCGACGTATATATGTTATTTGTAGAACAGATTATCACTCAGATATAAAAAAGGAGCATGTGATTCTTTCACCAACAGCATGGATGAAGTTCAAAAGCGTTACGCTAAGTGAAAAAAGCTGGGTATGAGAGACTACACATTGTGTGATTCCGTTGAAATGAAATTCTAGAAACTATAGAGACAGAAAGTAGTAGATCAATGGTTGCCAGAGACCGTGGAAGGGGGAAAGGGCTGACTGCAAAGAGGCATGAGGAAATTTTTTTTGGGGGGGTGATGGAAATTTTCTCTACCTTGATTGTTGTGGTAGCTACACAATTACATACATCTGTCAAATGCATCAGGGGGTATACTTAGCATTGGCGAAATATATATATATATTATATCTCAAAAGAGCAGATACAAGAACTGACTCAAAGAAAGGGAAACATTGAGACCTAAAACTATGAAATGACGGTAGTTTAAAATCAAACCAAAAAATAAAAAATAAAATCAAACCAGTCCCATATGGTTTGTTCACTTCCGTATTCACTAATTGTATGTTGAGTTTCTCCAATATACCAGACACTATTACATAGGTAGTGTGGCAAAAGCAATAAATAAATAGACGGTCTTTGCTGTCTTAGAGTTTATATCCTGGCTGGGGAGAAAGACAAAGCACATATGAAGACTGAGCCAGTGACGGGTCCCATGAGGAGGAAAAGTGATTATGGAAGGATAGGAAGAGGGGGTGCTGTCTGTAGTCAGGGAAGACTTCTTCAGTGAGAGGACATATGAATAAAGTTGAACTGAAGTGGGAGGCAAGTGTGTCCTTAGCACGGGAACAGTAAATGCAAGACTCCTAGGAGGGGGTATGTTTGGAATTTCCAAGGCACAGGCAAGGAAGCCAGCGTGGTTTGAACAGGGTTAGGGAGCAGAGAGTAGCAGAGGTTGAAATTGAGAGAGGTTTTTGTGGACTAGGACATAAATGATCTTGGATTTCATCCTAAGTGAAATGGGAAACCACTGACCTAACTGTTCTAGCAGAGAAGCAACATGGTCTGACTTTTAAAAGGATCCTTCTAGGGGTACCTGGCTGGCTCAGTCCAAAGAATATGGAACTCTTGATCTTGAGGTCTTAGTTTGAGCCCCACATTGGGTGTAGAGATCACTTAAATGCTAAAACAAACAAACAAACAAACAAAAACACAATACAGGGATCCTTCTGGCAGCTGTGCATAGAATAGACCAGGGGTTGGGGAAATTTTTTTCTGTATTTGATACATATTTAAGGCTTATGAACCATACGGTCTCTGTGGAGATGACTCAGTTCTGCTGTTACCAACGGAAAATAGGCAGGCATAAGAGCGTGGCTGTGTTTCAATAATACTTTATTTACAAAAATAGGCATTGGGCTGGGTTTAATCCTGCAGTTTGTTGAACCCTGGAATAGACAGACTATAAGGAACCAAGGGTTGAGGTAGGTAGACCAGATAGGAGGCCCTGCAATAAAATTGAGCAAGAGGTAATGGTCATCCAGACCAGGGTATAGAAGGGAGGTGGTGAGAGGTGGTCAGACTGGTGTATACTGTCAAGGTAGAGCCAACAGGATTTGCTGGTGATATGCAGTGTTTGAGAAGGAAGTTTTTGTCCTGATTAACTGGAAGAGCAATTATATCGTGGGAGAGGACCAGGTTTGGGGGTGGGGGGAAGAGATTATAGATAACAATCAAGAGTTTGGATTTGGATTTGTTAAGTATGGGTTATCTCCTAGATACCTATTAAATATATTGAGTTGGACAGAGGATTTGGAGCATGAAAGAGAGTGGCAGAAATAAATACCAGAGTGTTCATTTGCATAAATGGTCTTTAAAACCCTGGCAAGGAATGGTCTAGGGAAATCTCATAGATAGAAGGGAAAAAAGGGTTTGAGGGCAGTTTTACAGATAAACCTCCCGGATTAGGGACAGAAGACATTGGTCTCACATTCACTGTTCCACCACATAGAAGGAGAGAACACTACATCCCCTAGTTCAAGAGGCTAGTATCGCTTGACACCCAAATAAGATAAGTGAGGTTGGCCTATAAACTCCTGAGTATATAAGGGATTTTTTTTAATATAAGTTTTAATATATTAGCAAAGCAAATGTAGAAATTTATAGTATGATCAAGTAGTGTTTGTCAGGAATGCAAAGTTGGTTGAATAGCATTCTATTAATATAAAACTTACCACATTAACAGGTTAAAGAAAAAAGAGTTTATGGTCACCTGAATAGAAAAGCATTTGATAACCATTTACAATTAAAATGAAGAAATCCCAGTTTTAAAAGGCAGAGCAGGACTGGACTTACCAAACACGTCATACTTGGTGGAGAAACATTAGAAGCATTCCTTTCAAAATATACATATAGTGGCACCTGGGTGGCTCAGTTAGGCAGCAGACTTTTGGTTTCAGCTCAGGTCATGATCTCAGGGTCAGCCCTGCGCCAGCTCCAAGTCTGCTTAAGATTTTTTCTTCCGGTCCCTCTGCCCCTCCCCACCATGCTCACTCACACACACTCTCAAATAAATAAGCTATAAAAATATACATGATATATATATACACACACGATATATGTACACACACACACACACATATATATACACACACATACACACCAAGAATGAAACAAGGACCTTTACCATTATAATCTTACCCGATATTATACTGGAGACCCTAGGCAGCATAGTCAGATTAAAAAAGACACACAAAAAAATGCCATTAACAATGATGATTTGCAAAGAGAACTCATGATAAATTATTAGAAATAAGAGAGTTTCTGGATAGACAATCAGTATGGAAGTCATCAACAGTGCCCTCTCACCAGCATCAAAAACTTTCTAAAAAAAGGTGATTCTGAAGAGCGGTGGACCTGCCCAAGGTCACGCAGCTAGGAAAGGGTGGGCTGGGATGGAAGTGGGGCTCTCTGCCTCCTAAACCCAGGGCTCTCGGTTATGGGCTACAGGGCCTCTCTGGCAGCGCTGCCCCCCTGCAGGAGGCCTGTACCCCCTCTTTGGGCCTGTCCATCCGCACCCTGGGGGTGAGGCCTGAGCAGGTGCCCAGGGCGGGCAGTCTCCCGAAGCCGGCGGGGAGAGGCTCACCATGGGTAGCACGGAGGCCTGGAGCGAGGCGATGGTGATGGGCTTGGCCTGTTTGTCGTCCGGGCTGGCCGGGGGCAGGATTTCCACCAGGTTCATCTCTTCTTTGGCTTTCTCCCCCAGGCAAATCTGAGGGCGGTTGAAGGCAGGCCCCCTCACCACCGGAGGGGTCTGGTCCCGGGGAGTCCCCCCTCCCCCCCGCCCCCCGCAGCTGTGCAGGCCCCTCGGGCTGCAGGCGGCCGCCCTTCCCGGGGGCGGGGGGGGGGGTGCGCGGCACCCACCGTACTGAGCAACAGCTTCGAGTCCTGCTTGCCCTCCTTCTGGGGTTTGACCGTCCAGGTCCGCTTCTCCTGGTTTAGCTCACAGCCTGAGAAGGGAGAGGAGCGAGGGCGCCGGCTCAGGGGGAGGGGGCTCCCCGGCTCTCCGCCCCGCTCCCCCACCCGGCTCGGGAGCAGCCGGGCCCTGGCTCACCCCAGAGCACGGCTGCGAGCGCCTTCTCGGCAGCGCTGCTGCTGCTGCTGCTGCGGTTCATGCCGCGGGGCGCGGGGGGCGCGGGGGGCGCGGCGGCTGTGCGGGAGGGGCGTCCGCGGTGAGCCGAGCCGGGCCCCCAGCCCCGCTCGCCCCGCATCGCCCCCCCACCCCGGATCCCGAGCCCCTGGCCGGCGGGAGGCGGGGCGCTGGGCGCCGAGGTCGCGGGGGCTGGAAAGCGGCCGGGTCCCGTCGGCTGTCAGGAGGCCCGCGGGGCGCGGCAGGGGCGCCTCCCCAGCCTTAAAGGAGGGGCCCTCCTGCGGCCGTCGGCGGCGCCATCCCGTCCCCGCCGGCTGCCCGGGCGCACCTGGCGGCCTGCTGAGGCTCCGCCCCTCCCACCTGCGCGGGGCTCCGCTCGGCCGGCTGGGACCGCCCAGGGCGCTTTGCGTTTCTAACGCGCTCGCAGGTGAAGGTGCTGCTGCTGCTGCTGCTGCTCCAGGCCCCGGCTGCGAGCGCCTGGTTCGCGGCCCCTGGGGACTCGCCGAGGCCTGATGGGTGAGGCTGCCCGCGGGATGGCCCGGCCGCGCGGTGGGAGGCGGCCGCGAGGCTTCCTGCGCCGCCCGCCCTCCCGCCCTCTCCCTCCCCCTAGGTGTGGGCCCTTTCCAAGGCCGGGAGGCCCGGACCCCCAGGGTCACGGTCCCCAGAGAGGAGGAGCCCTGTTCCCGGAGGAGGATTTCTCCCGGGGCCAGCAGGAGGGCGAATGCGTTTGGTCACCGGAGGCCGCCGTGGCAGCGGGTGAGGAATACGCCACCCACACCCCGAGGAGGCCAGTCCTGGAGCAGCGAACCGCAGCTCACGGGGCACAGCGGAGCATTGAATGTTTGCGTGGGGTGGGGTGGTGAGGGGGGGAGGTTCTTCATCGGACCACATCCCCCCCCCCCGTGACATCTCTGGGAGTCAGAAGAAAACAGGGATCCCTCTGATTAAGTTCTAATCCCTCCCTCCCTCCCTCCCTCCCTTCCTTCCTTCCTTCCTTCCTTCCTTCCTTCCTTCCTTCCTTCCTTCCTTCCTCTTTCCCTCCTTCTTTCCTTTAAATGAAGCATAGATGATCTCATTGCACTTGCATCCTTCACTCCCAGCCAGGAAACTTCTCACCTACATACAGCGTTCAATGCTTTTCAATAAGGAAATGATAGTCTTTGCCAAAAATGGTGCTATAGGAACTAGATATATGTCTCTGGAACCTTGAGCTTCTGGAGCTTCTGCTGGGCAGGAATCAGCTCCCCCTCCTCCCTTTTAACACATCAACCTTATTGAGAAATAATTTATATACAAAATGCATTCGTTTAAAGTGTATAATTTGGGGCACCTGGGGGGGGGGCGCTGTCTTCTGCTCAGGTCATGATTCCAGGATCCTGGGATTGAGTCCCGCATCGGGCTCCCTGCATGGAGCCTGCTTCTCCCTCTGTCTGTGTCTCTCATGAATAAATAAAATCTTTAAAAAAATGTATGATTTGGGGTGCCTGGCTGGCTCAGTCAGTGGAGCAAGTGACTCGATCTCAGGGCTGTAGTTTCAAGCCCCACATTGGGTGTAGAGATTACTTATAAAAATAAAATCTTGGAATGCGTGGGTGGTTCAGTGGTTGAGCATCTGCCTTCAGCTCAGTATGGGATCCCAGAGTTGTAGGATTGAGTCCCCCATCCGGCTCCCCTGGGGAAGACTGCTTCTCCCTCTGCCTGTGTCTCTGCCTCTCCTTCTGTGTCTCTCATGAATAAATAAATAAATAAATCCAAAATAAAAATAAAATCTTAGAGACGCCTGGGTGGCTTAGTGGTTGAGTGTCTGCCTTCGGCTCAGGCTGTGACCCCAGGGTCTTGGGATTGGGTCCCACGTCCGAGCCTGCTTCTCTCTCTCTCTCTCTCTTTCTGTGCCTCTCATGTAAAAATGAATAAAATCTTCAAAAAAATCTTAAAAAAATGCATCATTTGATAAATTTTGACAAATGTATATACCTGCATAGCCACCACCACGGTCCAGTTGTAATTTCCACCTCTCTCCTAAATTTTGTTTCCCTTTGCAGTCAATATCCTCACCTTAATGCCTAATTGACATCAGGCAAACACCTGTTTTCTGACACTGTGGATCATTATCGACTGTTCTAGAATTTCATATGAGTAGAATCCTGCAGGGTCTTTTCGTCTGCCCTATTTGTTGTACAAAATTGTTTGAGACTTATTTTTCCATACTGTTACTTCTGTCAGTAGTTTGTGTTTCTTGTGGAGTAGTATTCCACAATTTGTATACCCAGTCACTGCTGGTCAGTTTCATGTGTCACCTTGGCTAGGCTATCATAGCCACTTATTCAGTCAAACACTGATGATGATGTGGCTATGAAGGCATTTTGTAGAGGTGATTGACACCTACAACCAGCTGCCTTTTTCTTTTTAAGATTTTTATTTATTCATGAAAGACACACACAGAGAGGCAGAGACACAGGCAGAGGGAGAAGCAGGCTCTCTGCTGGGAGCCCGATGTGGGGTTCGATCTGGGGACCCAGGGATCACACCCTGAGCCAAAGGCAGATGCTCAACCGCTGAGTCACCCAGGCGTCCCTCCAGCTGCCTTTATATAAAGATTACTCTTAGTAATGTGGGTGGGCTTGGTCCAATCAGTTGTAGGCCTCTAAGGACAGAACTGAGGTTTCCCTGTCAAAGTTCTGCTTGTGGACTGCAGCTTCAGCTCCTGCCAGAGAGCTTCCAGTTTGCATTTTCTGATGACCTGTCCTGCAGATTTCAGACTTGTAGCTAGTCCTCATAACGGCATGAGGCCAATTCCTTAGGATACATCTCTGACCGATACACCCCTTGATGGATATTTGGGGTAGTTTTCAGTTTTAGACACATATTATGAATAAAAATGCTGCGAACATTAGAGAGCAAGTCTTTTGTTTTGTTTTTTTTGAGAGCAAGTCTTTGCTTGGACATATGTTTTAGTTTTTCTTTGATAAATACCTAGGAGCAGAACTGCTGGATATATTAAACTTTATGTGAAACTGTTAAACTATTTTCTGAATTCCTGTGCCATTTTGCATTTCTGCCAGCAGTGAATGAAAATTCCAGTTGCCATACATCTTCATCAACACTTGGCATTGTCAGTCTTCTTTTTTTCCTTTTTAAAGATTTTATTTATTTATTCATGAGAGACACAGAGAGAAAGAGAGAGAGGCAGAGACACAGGCAGAGGGAGAAGCAGGCTCCACGCAGGGAGCCCGATGCGGGTCTCAGTTCGGTGACTCCAGGATCACGCTCTGGGCTGAAGGCAGGCGCTGAACCGCTGAGCCTCCCAGGGATCCCCCAGTTGTCTTAATCATAGCCATTCCAGGGAACATATACATGTATACAGTGACATCTCCTGTGTTTGTGTTTGATGACAAGTGATGTTGAGCAGCTTTTCAAGTGTTTACTGGTTATTTGTGTACTTTCTTTTGCAAAATACCTGTTTAAATACTTTGTCCATTTTCAAATTGGGCTATATTGGGTTATTATTAAGTTGTAGGGATTCTCTATATACTTTGGATATCTGTGTTGTGTCATATATATGCATCACAAATATTCTTTTACTGCTGCCTATGGCTTGTCTATTCTTCATTTTTATTTTATTATTTTTAAAGATTTTTATTTGAGAGATAGAGCACATGTGCACATGGACAGGGGAGAGGGGCGTGAGAGAGGGAGAAGCAGGGGCCCCACTGAGCGGGGAGCCCCTACCTGGGCCTCCATCCCAGGACCCTGGGATCATGACCTGAGCTGAAGGCAGACGCTCAACCCACTCAGCCACCCAGGTGCCCCTTATCGTTTCACTTTCAAGTGGTATCTTTTGAAGAGAGAAATTTTAAAATTTGACGAAGGCTAATCATTTCTTTTTTCCTTTTATGGGGCATGGCTTTGGCATTTGACATCTTTGCTTAACCCAAGGCCGTGAACATTTTCTCCAAAGTTTTCCTCTGGAAGTCTTGAGGTTTGAGCTTTTACTTTTACATCTGTGATCTATTTGAAGTTAATTTTTGTGTGTGGTGTTAGGTAAGGGGCTAGGTTCGTTTCTTTTTTTCTCCCAGGTGGATCCTCAGTTCCTCTAGCACCATTTATGGTAAAGACTACCCTTTTTCTATTGAAATACCTCGGCACTTCTGTGGAGAATCAAATAAGCATGTACATGTTGGTCTATTTCTGGACTTTTTTTCTTTTCCGTTGATTTGTCTGTCCTAGTGCCAGCACTATAGTATTGATTACTGTAGCATTACAGTATACCTTGAAATCAGGTAGGTGAGCTCTCCAACTCTATTCTTCTATTTCAAAATGTTTTGGCTATTCTAGATTTTTTGCATTTATTTCCTCCCTCCCTCCCTCCCTCCCTCCCTCCCTCCCTCCCTCCCTCCCTCCCTCCCTCCCTCCCTCCCTTCCTTCCTTCCTTCCTTCCTTCCTTCCTTCCTTCCTTCCTTCCTTCCTTCCTTCCTTCCTTCCTCATGAGAGACTTAGGGAGAGAGGCAGAGACGTAGGCAGAGGGAGAAGCCGGCTCCATGTGGAGCCAAATGCAAGACTCAATCCCAGGACCTGGGATCATGACCTGAGTCAAAGGCAGACACTTAACCACTGAGCCACCCAGGTGCCCCAATTTTTTGGATTTTCAAATAAATTTTAGGATCAGCTTGACAGTTTCTATGAAGAAACTTTCTGGCATTTTTATTGGGATCTTGTTGAAGGCATAGTTCAATTTGAGGAGAAAGACATCACAATTTTGAGTCATCCAAACCATGACCATGTTACGATCTTTCCATTTGTTTAGATTTAGATTGTCCTTTGCAGTGCTTTAAAGATTTTAGTGTAGAAGTTTGTCATATATCTTGTTAAATTTATTCCTATGTATTTCATGTTTTTGGATGCTAGAGCAAATAATATGTATTTTGAAATTTCATCACTTTTAAAAAAGATTTTATTTATTCATGAGAGACACACACACACAGAGGCAGAGGCATAGGCAGAGGGAGAAACAGGCTCCCTGCAGGGAGCCCGATGCAGGACTCCATCCTGGGACCCTGGGATCACGCCCTGACACTCAACCACTGAGCCACTCAGGTGCCCCTGAAATTTCATCCTCTAATAGCTTATTCTTAGGATATAGAAATACAGTTGGTTTTTGTACACTGACCTTGTATTCTGTGATTTTGCTAAATTCAAATTCAAAGTTCTAGTAGCTTTCCGATCCCCAAACTGTGACATCTGTGACTAGTTCCATTTTCTTTTTGATTTGTGCCATTAATGAGTTAAGTGCCTATGTGCTCTCATTAGGACCTGAAGTACAATGTTAAATAGAAGTGGTAAAGCAGGTACCCTCTCTTTCTTCTTGATCTTCGAGGAAACATTCAGTCTTTCACCATTACTTCTGTTGGTGATTAGGTTTTTCTTAGATGTCTTTTAATAGGTAAAGGAGGTTTGCTCCTAGTCCTAATTTGCTGAGAATTTTTATGCTTATTAAATGTTGTCCTATGGTTTTTTTTTTTTAATCTACTGACTTGATCAGCCTTTTCTCTCTCATTTTATTTATATGGCTAATTACGTTTACTCGTTTTTCTGAATGTCTTAAACCAACCTTGCATTCCTAGGATGATTCCCACTTGGTCATGATGTCTTATCCTTCTCATATATTCCTGGATTTAATTCGCTTATATTTTAAGATTTTTTTTTGCGTTTATGAGGGATATTAGTCTTAAGTTTTTTTTTTTTTTTTTTTAAGATTTTATTCATTCATGAGAGGCACAGAGAGAGAGAGAGACAGGCAGAGCCACAGGCAGAGGGAGCAGCAGGCTCCGCGCAGGGAGCCCGCCGCGGGACTCGATCCCGGGGCTCCAGGACCACACCCCGGGCTGCAGGCGGCGCTCAACCGCCGAGCCCCGGGCGTCCCTGTTGTTTCCTAAGTGACTGTCTGGTACGTCCTAGAGAATGCCTGGGGCGTGTGCCCCCCGTTTTCTGGGGTCTTGTCCAAGCGCCCGAAGTCGGCGGACCCGGGTCGGCTCGGGCTCCCCGGGGCTCCCCGCCCTCTCCGCGGCCGCCCTCCCACCGGAACCCCCGATCCTCTGCCGCTCGCACGCGGACGGCCACCGGGTCGGCTGACCCCGGCCCCCGCCCCTAACGCCCCAATCCCTGATCGACTCCTGCGCAACAGACCCGCCGGCTGGCAGGTGCAACAGGCGGGCCTCGGGCCTGCTCCGCAGCGCAGCCTCGGGACCCCGAGGCCCCGAGGCCCCGAGGCCCCGAGGCCCTGAGGCCCTGAGCACCGACCCCGCAACCGCACACGCTAGTTTTGCGACTCGTCGAGAGGCCTGGGCGCCTCAGCCCCGGGGTCTCCGCACTCCCGGAGCAGACCGCGCCGCCAGCCACCGTCCCGCAGAGGTCCGCCTCCCCCGGAGTCCCTCCCAGCCGGGGACCGAGGCCGCGGGTCCGCGGGAACGCGAGGTGCACCGGGCAGGCTGGGCGGGGGTCCTGGGGCCGCAGGGGCCAGCTCCGCCCTCCCCGAGGAGGACGCGCGGGACCGCAGCCCGCCAGCGCCGCCGGCGCTCGCGACCGCGCCTGCGCAGGACCGCGGGGCGGGGCGGGGCGGGGCGGGGCGGGGCGATCGCCGGCGCCGAGAGGGCCTCTGTGCGCAGACGCGCCGGGGGCGGAAGGGGCGCGCGGGACCTCTTCCGGGGCAGACGCGCGGGGCGGGGGCGAACTCTTAACCTTTTCCCTCTGCGAGGCCAACGGGTTGGTGTCCGCGGCTTCTGCTCGTTTCCTTTCAGTAGAGGCTTATGGCGACGACTGCGCCCGCTCCCCCACGGCAGGCACCGGGGCGGGGCGGGGGGGGGGCTGCGTTGGGCCTTCGCCGCAGCCCTTCCACGAGGTCCCGGCCCGCAAGGGGCCCGTTTCGGTTGCGGGGACGCGGAGGGCGGGGAGGAGCGCCCGGGACGAGCCTGCGGAGGCGGCGGGGGGAGGCGGGCAAGGGGCTTGGGAGCGTGGGCCGAGGGGCGGGCGAGCGGGGCGCCGCCGCGGCGCTGGAGCCCGGGCGGCGGGGGCGGTGCTGGCCCGCGCGCGGCTCCCGACGCGTGTCTGCGCGCTCGTCGCCCTTCGACGCGAACCGATCCCGCCTCCCGAGATCGCCTTCCCTTCGTCGCGGGAGGAGAGCGTGGGCCCCCGGACTCCGCGGTTCCGCCAAGGCCGCCCCCCCCCCCCGCAGCCGGCGGCACAGCGGCCCCTCGGCCTCCCCAAGGGCCCGGCCCCAGCCGCGGCGCCCGTGCCCGTGCAGGGGTGAGTGCCGTCCCGGTGTGGCTGGAGCCGGTCCGTACCGTCCGAGGATCTCACGCTGAAGACGGGACGAATTAGCCTTGCCAGTGGTTTTTTGCTTTTGGGTCTCCTTTTGTTTCTGACCATCCAAAAGGTATTTGTCCTGAAGTGGATGCTAAGTGTGGGTGAGTGAACAGAGCAGCAGCGGTCAGGCTGCCCTGAAACCCAGAAGGGTTTTCTGGGGAAGGCGGATTCTGTTCTGAGCTTGATCCCATCCAGTCTGCTCATGTGATGGAGGTCCCCACTGTCCAGCAGCCGCCCCGGCTCCGGAAAGACACCGGCGCGGCTGACCAGTGAATTCCAGGGCATCTAAGACACACAAGGTGGATGTAATGGGCCCAGGAGACAAGCCGCAGAGGCAAGAGTTCTAGGACATTACCTGGCACTTAATTAGCAGATGTATGAATTACGGCTGGTGTGTTCACTTTTATCCTTTCAGTCTTATTTTTTGAAATATCTGAAGTAGGACTTTGAGAGTTATAGCCATTTACACTTTTCAAGGCCTTATTATCAGATTTATGGCTTTTGCAGGTTCCCTGTATTGTCTTTGCTTTCCTGTTTTGCTTTGGCATTTGGCACTGTGGCGGCGTTAGAAGACAACGGAGGGGTGTTTGTAGATCTAGCCAGACATCCCGGGTGGGGCAAGGGCTGGCAAACAGGATACGGAGAGGTGCTTTGGCTCTCTACACTCAATTTATTTATTTATTTATTTATTTATTTATTTATTTATTTATTTATTTATTTATTTTTAAAGATTTTATTTATTCATGAAAGACACACACAGGGAGAGAGAGAGAAAGAGAAAGAGAGGCAGAGACACAGGCAGAGGGAGAAGCAGGCTCCATGCAGGGAGTCCGGCGCGGGACTCCATCCGGGGTCTCCAGGATCACACCTGGGCCAAAGGCAGGCGCTAAACCGCTGCGCCATCCAGGGGTCCCCTCTACACTCAATTCCTGTTACCTCATGACCACGAACATTTTGGAAGGTGGTCTGTGTTTGCACCTGGTTGAAATTTCACAAAGTGTTAAAATATTTTTCCACTTGGGAGAAGAAAACCCCCACAAGTTCTTAAAAGAGTAAGTTCATGTTTGCAGAATATAAAACTCTTATTTCTTAGTAGGCTGTCACTTGTTATTAGAAAATAAACAATTGGGATCCCTGGGTGGCACAGCGGTTTGGCGCCTGCCTTTGGCCCAGGGCGCGATCCTGGAGACCCGGGATCGAATCCCGCGTCGGGCTCCCGGTGCATGGAGCCTGCTTCTCCCTCTGCCTGTGTCTCTGCTTCTCTCTCTCTCTGTCTCTCTCTCTCTGTGACTATCATAAATAAATAAAAATTAAAAAAAAAAAAAAGAAACAATTGGGTGAAAGTCATTACTTCTTAAAATCTAACTGTAAAGGTTTGACCCTGGGCCGAATCTTTCCTATTTGATTTATACTTTAGTGAGAATAAATAACCCTTATTTGGGCAGAGCCAACAAAAAAACCACATACATAATACACATAATACAGTTTATGTATATAAAGACTTTAGGTGTTTTGTCAACAGAAGGTACCGTTTGTGTCAGAAAAGTCTAAAGACACTTGACCGTACTGCCCAGGACAGCCCAGAAACTAATCTCCTGTTTTTACTGAATAAAACCCCCACACGACTTCTTGGGGGAAAACCAAGGTTTAAAGATAACTGGCTTTCTAAAGGATGGATCATGTTAAATTGCTGATAATTTGACCAGAAAAAAATTTTCCTATTTGGCTATTTTTTGGGTGCCCCCTCTTTCCACTATCAAGAAAGGCACAGCTTCACTGTTTAGAAAGTTTGCTGTGGCTGTGGGAGATTTTACCACAGCAGTTTGTCATGACTAGACTGCACTTTGGAGGCCACCACGTATGGTGGGTTTCTCACCTCTGAACCTCTTTTCGTGGAAGGGAAAAGAGGGGTCTGGGGCTTTGCTGATCAAGCAGCATCTTGGGATAGCTGAGGGAGAGCAGGTTCTTCTTCAAGTACCCGTGGGAAAGTTTTTTTTTTTTTTTTAAGATTTTATTTATTTATTCATAGAGACAGAGAAAGAGAGAGGCAGAGACACAGGCAGAGGGAGAAGCAGGCTCCAAGCAGGGAGCCCAGTGTGGGACTCGATCCCGGGACTCCAGGATCCTACCCTGGGCCAAAGGCAGATGCCAAACCGCTGAGCCACCCAGGGATCCCCTGGAAAGCTGTTTTTTTATCGTATTCACCACAGAATTAGAATGCCAGGTCACTGGGGTGTGTGACTGGAATGCTTTGCATATTAATGAAGCCTGACCATTTTATATTTCTCTTAGGCTTAGAGATAGACTAAGATGAATCAATCCTATTTGCCTTCTAGCTATGAGAATAGAAATTTTTGCCTTCAAAATAACTTAGGACCAAGACAGTCCTGATAAAACACAGAAACAGCAAACAAAAGTAGCAGGACATCTAGCTAAGTGGCACCTGACCTGGTCTGTCAGTGGAGCATCGGTGGAGCTGGGGTCATGATCTCGTGGGTCTCGGGATCTACTGAGCCCTGTGTGGGGCTGTGCTCAGCAGGGAGTCTACAGGAGGGTGGTTCTTGTCCTCTGCCTCTCCCCGCACTTACACTCTATAAAGTGAATAAGAAAATCTTTTTTTTAAAGTACTGTTCTAGAGCCTGGGATTCATTGGCTATAAATCTACATTAAGGAACAGATACAGATACAATGTTCCTGGTAATGAAATTCTCATACCTAGGAACTACAAAGTATGGGGACGAGAAATAGTCATTAACTATGGTGTTCTTCATTGGTAATTCTGGCCCATTAGGGTAGTATAAGGAAAGTAGCATAGGGGGAAAAAACCGGATCCTTGAACTTGTCAGGGTTTCAGGAATGAAGCCCAGCCCACATAAGAGGAGCAGAGGTCAGAACATTAACAAAGGGGCACCTGGGTGACTCCGTCAGCTTCAGGTTATGATCTCAGGGTCCCAGGATTGAGCCCTGAGCTGGACTCCGAGCTCAGTGGGGAGTCTGCTTGTCTCCCTCTCCCTCTGCCCTTCCCCCTGGCTCCCCTGTACAATGCTCTCTCTTAAATTTTTTTTTAAAAGAACATTAACAAAACTGGGCTTTCTATGATTACTTCTCTGTTGGTTGCCATGTTATTACCTAGTAGAGGTAGAGTGGCTTCACTTTTATAGCTGTGGACAGGAGCATGTATATCAATCTATCTATAGTATAATCTGCCTCAAATAAAACAATCATATTTTTAAAAGAAATTGAGTCAAATTTAATTGAATGAGAAGCTAATTTTACAAGGGTGAGAGGCATCGGTCATCCACTGGCTTTTTTAAGAATGCATGTTTCAGACATTTTTTGTGTGTTTAGAGTGAGACATGGCCCTATAGACACACTAGACTTGATCGCTGAAGCCGGGTCAGTAGAAACCATTGAAGTTTATTGGCGGTCACAATGCTTACACTGTATGCAGCAAACACCCTTACAAGTCTATCCGCAACCTGATCACGCAAGAAAGGATTCACCACACAGTCGCCAGAGGAGAAGGAAAAAAAAAATTAACAGGCTTGTTTTGGGGGGTAAAGGAGAGAAATAAAGATAAAACCTAATTGATGAGTGTCCCATGGGCAAGAGCTGAACTAGAGATGCGTACAACTAGCAGCAGCAATTGTGGAAAAAGTACAAGGCAAATAGCTTTCTCCATTAATTTTCTTCTGTAGGTTAATTTTTTTAATATTCAAAACATTTATTATGGTTTTCATTTTATAAAAATGTATATTTTTAAAGGGTTGGGAGATTGTTAAATACTTCATGCTAGGCAGACCTTGTTATTAAGAACCCCTCCACTGTAGTAACTTCCTCCAGTTCATACATTCACAAGTGCAGGGTACATATATAAATATCCACGCGCACACATCCACACACACTGCCTCAAGGGCTGGGGAAGACTCAAGTTGTGTTATTGGCCACACAACTGGGCCTCTGGTGGACTCATCCAAATGGCTCACCAGGAGAGCAACTGGCTCAATTCCTTCTCTCCGGTCTCTCCCTTTAACAGAGACCGAGAACCCGAAGTCATAGAGTTACATCCGACTTATAAAAGCAAGAGGCATCTGTCTGAGGATGAGGATAAGCAAAGTGGGAAAAAGGATGAAGCTAAGAACACCAAACACTTTTAGCTGGAGTTGTCTGTCACTGCAAGAGGTCAAGGGACCTAGGGCAGCATCTATGGTTGAAGGGGAGGGATGGTGCTCCGCATGGCTTAGAGTTCCTAATAACAAGGGTAATACAGTAACAGGAAGTGATAATTTGGGGGGCAAGGGAAGGGCAATAAGAAAAAATATACATTTGGAATTTTTTACCTTTTTTTTTTTTTTTTTTTTTTTGCCTCTCTACACTGTGTCACTAAATATATCTCTGCACGTTCACACATCCTCGTCCAGTAAAGCTTCAGGCCACCAGAATACACATTTTTTCCTCACTCGCATACATAACCCCTCACATCAGCATTGGTGCACTAGACTCTGTAAAAATTTTTCAGTCACACTTTTTGTTTTTAAACTTGAGTCAATATAAACCTTGTTCAAAATGTTATGAAAAAATGTACATGTTTATACAAGGCAGGTTGTGGCAGGACACCGGGGGTTCCCCACCCCCCCGCCCCCTGGGGTGGCCCCAGGAGGAGGGGGCTGGAGTCTCACACATTTGTGTCTCTATCTCCTCCCACCACCCTTCCCACCCAACCCCCCAGGAACCAGCAGCGCCCTGCCCCCTAGTGAGTGCACTCACACCCCTATTCCCTGGGGAAGTAGCCAGTTGACTTTGCCAGTTTCCCCACACCCCTGGAGGAGGGAGCCAGGGTCAGCCAGGCCCTCTCCCTTGTAATTGTTTGCCCCTCTGGGCCAGACCAAAGGGACGCTGCTCTGTACAGGTAGAGTCCAAGGAGGTGTCAGCTCATCATGTCATTGCTATTCACGCCATAAGTGGAATTCTTCATCGAGTCGTTGACTTCTCGACGGAATGCCGACAGGTTCTGGGTGAACCTGCAGAGGGGATGCATGTAGGTTGGGGGAGGAGGGTGGGAGGGAAAGGTCTTGGCCTAAAATATTTCTGGCAGAGAAGTGGCTACTGAGAGGCAGAATATATGAATCTGCTTCTAAGGTCAGTTAACCTTAGTCTTCAGACCCTAGTGGAAAGCTGGGCTAGTTGTGCACACCTTTCTACCTGACAACCTTGTGGCAGACCCAGAGATCTGGTCAAATCTGGGCTTTGAGGGCCATCTCCGGCTCAGGACAACACAAAAGGCATCTCACAGAGGTGGGAAGTAATCCTCCCAAAGTGAGGACATGAAGAGAAGGAAGTGGTCTCAGGGCTTAGTGCCAGGACGTGCGGTAGCTGCGCATGGCTACTGAACACTAGAAATGTGCTCGGTGCAGTTGAAGAACTCAGCCAAATAAAATGAGGTTAAAATTCAGTTCCCCAATTGTACCTTAATTTTAAATTAAAGTGCCAAATTTCAAATTAATTAAATACAATTTAAATATTAATTCACAAAAGCCTGATACCCAATTCAGTTGACAGCCAGACAACTTCTAAGTGTATATAGGAATCTATTTTGTCAACTGTATATTTTATGAAGTCTTAGTATTTCAAATGAATATTTAGCATCCTAGCTGAGATGCCCTGTTAAGTGCAATACACAGGATCTTGAAGACTTAGTACAATAAAAAAGAAATGTTAAAATTCTCAATTTTTAAATATGGATCACTCATTGACATATAATCTGCATATATTAAATGCAATATATTAAAATGAATTTTGTCTGTTTCTTTTTACCTTTTTTAAAATGTGGCTACTAAAACATTTAAAGTTACTTATGTGGCCTGTTCTATTGGACAGCACTGCTGTAAGATGGCCTCTAAAAGACTCTTAAGGAGTCTCCTATTTCAATGACTTGAGAAATGGCCTAGGACTTCTCGGTAGGGCCCTCTACACTCACCTGTCTCTGTTTTTCGTAAGAAGATTTCGCTCGATGCCTTCCATCAGGTTTTCGAAACACAGATGCATAGCCTGCTGCTTCTCTGGTGGCTGGCTGTTCACGATACTGTTCCTTAGGTCAGAAAAATACTGCAGGGCAGAGTGAGACATGGTAAGGAGAGGAGTTGGGGATTAGCTCTCCCTCATCTGCAGGGCTGAAAGGATGTTCTTCTCTAAGACACAGAATTATCTACCAAATGGGGCACCTTTTCTGAATCAAGTAAGTATTTGCAAGATAATGTACCTTATCTTACTTGAAAATCAAGAGTTTTAAGTGTAAATACTCTAAGGGTCATCTGATCTAGGTTCTTCTTCTTCTTTTTTTTTTTAGGATTTTATTTTTCAAGTAATTTCTACACCCTAAGTGGGGCTTGAACCTACAACTGACTGTGAGATCAACAGTCACATGCTCTACCAGCCAAGCCTGCTAGGTGCCCTGATCCAGGTTCTTTTTATAGAAACCTCTAGACTTCCTTATGTTTGTTTGTGGTAGAGCTGGAACTAGAATTTAGGTCATAGGTGGTCTGCCCTCTAGGTATATATATATATTTTTAAAGATTTTATTTATTTATTCATGAGAGACACAGAAAGGAGAGAGAGACAGACACAGGGAGAGGGAGAAGCAGGCTCCATGGAGGGAGCCTGATGTGGGACTCGATCCTGGGTCTCCAAGATCACACCCTGGGCTAAAGGCGGCGCTAAACCGCTGAGCCACCCGGGCTGCCCCTGTATATTCTCTCCTAATAACACTTCCTCATCCTTTGTCTGAATTGCCACACATGCTGACTTCTAACAGTTCACTGATTATGTGCTGTTCAAAAATGAACAGTGCATGCTCAGAAAGTGGGCTGTTTTCTCTCTGCTTCACCATTGTGGGGTATTCCTATGATGTTTCTTACAGTGCCTTGGAAAATGACAGCCAAACGTGTGTCTATCCATGCTTCTGGCTCTGGGCACCAGGGGCTAGCTCTCTTACCTTTTCATTAAGTAGTATCAAGCCAAGTAGGGGCCGAGACATAGACCACTGGTTCCTACAGTCTTCAAAGATGATGATGTTCAGCACCGTTGACAGCATCTGGAAATGGGAGAATCTGAGGCAGTGATCTAGTGTGTAGCTACCCAGGACAGAATTATAGATTCTAAATGAAGAGTCTGTTGGGTTGAAGGCCTCTTCTGTCTAGGATAAGCCAGGCAAATAGTTTATGAAGCTTTATTTTAATCCTCTATTACAAGGTAAATTTTCTACGATATTTCCTGTCCTATTCTTTAAATTGGTTTGATAATTCCTTTAAAAATGGACCTTCCAAGTTCACCCTTATTTTTGTGGGGAATGGGATGGGTCAAACAATGATTACAGTAGGCAAAATCAATTTACACTACAGCTCCCAGGTACTTGTTTCAGAGGAGACAGTTTTATAACATTCTGAGGATATAATGCAAATATGAATTATTTCATGGTTTCTTTAGAGAACAAAACAGACAAAGATGAGATTGGTTAAAATTAATAGCTAAAAGCTAAATAATCCCATTGATCCCATTTCCTTATCGATTTTTATCTAGTATATTTTTGCAAATCTTACTTCTGGAAACATGCTTCATACAAATGGCAAACATATGGTTTGATCTCTGTGTGGTCAGTTATTTCCTTTTATCCTGCATTCTTTTTAAAAAAATTATTTATTTATTCATGAGAGACAGAGAAAGAGGCAGAGACACAGGCAGAGGGAGAACCAAGCTCCATCGGGCAGGGAGCCCTATGTGGGACTCGATCCTGGGACTCCAGGATCATGCCCTGAGCCAAAGGCAGATCTTAGCCACTGAGCTACCCAGGCGTTCCCTACCCCCGTTTTTAAAAATACTTATTTACTTATTTATGAGACATACACAGTGAGGCAGAGACATAGGCAGAGGGAGAAGCAGGCTCCCCGTGGGGAGCCCAATGTTAAGACTTGATTCCAGGACCCGGGATCACACTCTGAGCCCAAAGGCAGATGCTCAACCACTGAGCCACCCAGGTGCCCCTTATCCTGCATTCTTGTTCCCATTTTGTAAATGGGAGTACAAACTTTACAGCAATGGGTGAACACAGTCATTGTTGTAGGATGGGTCCAAGGCGTAGAGGCTCGTATAATACTTGGAAAAACAATTAAGAACTTTTTTTTCCTTCTGCAGGTTTTTTTCTTTTCTCATTTTAAAAAAATAATTTATTTATTCATGAGAAATAAAGAGACAGAGAGAGACACAGGCAGAGGGAGAAGCAGGCTCCATGCAGGGAGCCCAACGTGGGACTTGATCCTGGAACTCCAGGATCATGCCCTGGGCTGAATGCGGTGCTAAACCACTGAGCCACCTGGGCTGTCCATCCTTCTTCAGTTTTTAAATATCTGATAATTACTCACCAAACCCAAAATCCATGGCAATTTTAAGGCATAAATTTCACTTCAGCAGCATTGGGCTGGTGAGATGTTAGACTCCTCATTTTGCTTGGCTTCTCCTCTCTGAGAGGTTCTTCAATGCAAGACAACCTACATCACCTCCCAATGCTCATGTTCCTTACCTGCTGGATCATCTCTGGATGCTGCTGCATGATATGCAGAAAACGGTCACTCTCCTGGTTTAGGGGTGTCGTCCTCTTCTTGGTGCTCCGTGACAGTTGCTTAAAGAGGTATGTCACGATGTGGTCCAGGCAGGAGCAGCAGCCTGTGCATACCATGGTGTCTAAAAGAATGAGGGGCAGGGGTGGATTAGAGCAGGGATGGAATGGCTGATGGCGACATGGGCAACTAAGGGACTGCCCTCAGCTGAGATCCTTTAGAGGAAGAGGTACCCCAGCAGCCTGGGGACTGTCCCAGTTCAGTCAAGGCCTGTGCTTGGGTGCTTCCTGTTGACCTCTCACCTTCATCATATAGCAAGGTCCAATTTTAAGCTTGAAAGTGACCATGTGGTAATAGACAATATAAATTAGTAGTATCGACATTACTGACTCAATGTGATATGGATATAGGTCTTCTGCTTCATAAAAAATGACAAATAATTTACAACCAGCAAGTATTTCTACTGTGCCAAATATTGTGTTAAGGATTTTTCAGGTATTATCTCCAATTTATCCTCCTGAGAACTCCAGGAGGTAGGTGTTCCATTTTACAAATGAATAAACCAAAGTTTGGAGAGGTTATGTGATTTGCCTCCAGATCACACTGCTAATAACTGGACAAGCTGTGATGGGAATCCAAGAAGTCTGAGTTACTGGAGGAAGGTCATTAAACCTAGCTTCCTACTGCCTAACAACATTTACAATTTGTTAGAGATACCGTATTCCTTATCATCGAAGCACTTTGCGGGGAGCGTGGAGGGCACATAGGGAGCTGCAGACTCATCTCTGCATTTTACAGAAGGGGACACTGCAGCCTGACTTGTGGACAGAACTCTGACAAGGTAAGGCACAGGCCAGAGGACTAAGGGATAAACCATTAAAGAGTCAACCATTCCATTTCTGTTTGTGCAGATGTCCCTCCATTTTCAAGAAGCTATCAAACAGCTTTCCAAAGCAGTATCGGATACCTTGGCTGGACTGTCCTAGGAATGGCTCTGCACCCTGCTGGAAGTAAATGCCTGTCAAAGAAGGGGCGTGGAGGTGTAACCCACCACAGTAGGCAATCCAAAGTCGTTCTGTGTGCACTTGGAATACATTGTGATTATTTTACAGTTGACTTAATCTTCCTATTTAGGTTTGGTTTAGCCTAACATAAAAAAATGGTTTTTATTCTCTGAACACATGCATACCTACTAAGACTCCTTGAAGGCAGCCCAGAAACAAAGGAGTTGACAGGAACCAGATGGAGGAGGATGAAAACTTGTGGAGCTGGTGAGCACATTCCATAGCCTCCTTCCACTATCCTCAGGTAAGAATCCAATACTCTAATAGGGCTTGAGGGCCCGTGTGATCTCCAGATTTGCCCCATCCACCTCTCTCCCCTGCTCCTCCGCACCAGTGTGCCAGCTACCTGGATTTCCCAACTCCTGCCCGCAGGTGCTAGTGCTTGCTGCTCTGCTGCTAGGAAGCCTCTTCACTAACCTGCTAACACCCGTTCAACTTTTTGGCCTATACTTTGATATCAATGCCTTTGGCCAGCCTTGTTTGACCCCACCTCCTCAAAACCAGGAGTTTAGGTATTCTTCCCAACAGCTCTCACAGGACACCCTCTGCATCCCTACTGTAGTGCATAAGTAGGTAAGTGCAGTAAATAGGCACTTATCTACATGTTTGTTTCATCTAGCAGATAAAAAGCTCTGAAACGATAGGGTGGTTATTAATTACTAGATCCTTAGTGCCTAGCAGAGTGCTTGGTCCTCGCTAAATTTTTATGGATGCGAATGTATCCATGGGTCATACATATACCCCAAAGCAGTAACCCTTTTGGACATGGGGGCAAAATTCTCCCTTTCTGTAAAGTGGTAAAAAGCAACCAATCTAGGTGCTCACCAAGTGCAGTAAGTCCTTCAGAAATGGAAGAGAGAATATACATGATGACATGAGGTTCCAGACTTGCAATAAAGTTCATGTGGTCCTGGGTCAGGACTTCCAGTAGTGAATAGTAAGACTGGCTGAGCTTGGGGTAGTCCTGTGGGAGAAGAGGAGGATAAAAGCTGAGGCACTGTTCACCTAAATATTCAGAGAGCAAGATCTTTTTTTTTTTTTTTAGGATTGACTGATTTTAGAGAGAGACCAAGTGAGCATGAACTGGAGGGGCAGAGGGAAAGGAGAGAGAATCTCAAGCAGACTCTCCACTAAGCATAAAACCCGACGTGGCTTGACTCACGACCCTGAGATCAGGGCCCAAGCCAAAACCAAGAGTCAGATGCTCAAGTGATTATGCCACCTAGGTGCTCCAACACGGAGAGCAAGATCCTAAATAAAATAGCTGAGTGCCTTTCAGATGGGAAGACAAAAGAACTAGCTGGAGCTAGCTTATAGTTTCCCAGAGAAACATTCAATCATAGCGTCAGGCAAAATAACAAAAAAACAAAACCCCAAAACAAAAACATCTGATTGTGATGAGGGGCTTGGATCCTGTCAATGAAGCTAAAGACTTACCAGGAGGTCACTGTGGGGAATAGAGAGGAGCAGCTTGATGAAGGTCTGTAGAGCATTGTCCAGCGCATCATCTCCATAGAGACGGAAGACTCCAAAATTGACGTAACTCCCACTGAGGGCAGCCTTCAGCATGGAGAAGCAGATGGAGATGCCCTTGAGCTTCAGTGCATAGACCTGATCCTTTGGGACCTCTCCTAGTGTCAGGATGCGATTGCCTGAGTAGACAGATATGTGATATATACATTTATTCAACCACATTGTAACTGATAGTTTATGTCACCAACTCAACCCTCTTATTCAAAGGCGCTCAATGCCAGCTGCCTATCCTGGCTGTTGCCAGAGCTTGCCTACACTGCACACAGTGTGGTGACTGCACTGAAATTCACTCCCAAGGTTATGCTCCTCTAAGGCACTTACCATACATTGTTATCATCTTGCTGGTTTCTCTGAAGAGTAAGATGCCATTGGGGGAAGAGACATCAAATTGGAGTCGCTGAGACCTGAACAGAGAACACAGAAGCAGAGGAAGTCAGAGGTGTGCTGCTGGAAGACCAGGGTACTTCAGGCTCTCATCTGAGTACTCTGGGTGATTCTTTTTGCACTAAGATGTACATAATTCCTAATGTAGATTAACCAAGTTAAAGATATTTAACCAGTGACAAAATTTCTGTCTTGAAGACTGACATGCCAGACTCAGGTTCTGCTTCTCAAATTAAAAACATTTAAAAGAAACAAAAGTGAGGTAGTAGACGAAATTACTCTCTTAAAATTCTCCATTTGATTAAGTTATGGCTTGTATGACAGTCATTTCTTGGTAGTAGTAAATCACGGCCCCTCAGATATCAGCCTACATTTACCTTCACAGGTTCAGTGGCACCTAAGGGTACCAGGAGAAGGGACTGAGAATGCTACAAGAGAGAGTACATAAGGCAAGCATTTTAAACAATTTGAGTTTTGAGTTCCTGATTGTTCCTTCGACCAGAGAACCTCTTTGGTTTTCACCACCTTTTAATGATTTTCTAGATAGTCTTCTGAAGGACTCTAGTGGTTAAAGCCTCAAACCCAGGAGTCTTTCTTGATTCTTCTTTCCTTTCCTCCCCATCCTGGATCCATCAAGGTCTAGCTCTACAACATGCCCCGAATCTATCCACTTCCTATATGGTTCTTCTGCATCCACTCTCGCCCCTCTATGGTCTCATTCTTTAGATAGTACGGGTATACCTTTAAGTAATGTAAACGAGGTCATTTTAATCCTGTGCTTAAAATACTTCAGCAGCTTCAGAGCAGTGAGAATGCACGCACTTTCCTCGTTACTGCTGTACTAAGTGTCTCCAGGGCTGGGCCTCTGCCCACCTGTTTGACTCCTACTCTGGCCTCCCTCATTCACCATGCTCCAACAAGTGGCATTTTTCTGTCTCAAGTCCCAGTGAGCTCATCCCATCTTAGGACTTTTTTGCAGTTGTTTTCACTGTTTAGGATGCTCTTTCACCTTATTTTTGTAGGGCTACTAGAATCTTTCTTGTCATTCAGATCCTGGCTTAAACATCACCTTTTCTGAGAGGTCAGTTCTCTGACCCTCCTTCAATTCCTGTTATTAACTTTTGCATAGCACTTACCACTATCTGAAATGATTTTTCCATACTCGTTTTACTGTTTGTCTTTCCAAAATGTAATATCTAAGAGGGGAGAGGTTTTGTCTGGCACAACAGCTAGATTAAGTGGCTGGCAGAGTAGATGCTCTCAAATATCTATTTTGTAAATGAATAACTCTTGACTATGAGCCTCCTAGGAGAGAGACTACAGGCTCTATGAATATTACCTACCTCCTCAGTAAGGTAGTCTTAAAAGGAGTGCCATGGCAAGCACCTAAAATTCTATTGAAGTCAAGGTAATGGATTTTTCTTTTCCTCCATCCCTAAATTCTTGGGCAAATTTAAAATTCAGTATTTTGGGAAGCCTGTCTTACTTTCTAAGTAAATCTTTACCCATCCAGCTGCAATTTGCCAAATAGACACCTTTCTTAAAATGGGATATTCTAATGAATCTGGCATCACTCTTGTCTCTCTGAAATGTGAACTTTGAAATGTAGTGTATATGACACCAGTACTAAATGTTAACTTTTATATGTGGGTGGGGAAATCAGAATATTGGTTGCCAGATTCACCTCTTGTAAGGATGAGTTATCTTGTGACTTTCCAGAGTCACTTATTTCCTACGAGCAGCTATGGGTTTGTGTGGCTGGGACACCCTTCTTTCAAACAAACAAAAATATATACACACTAACTTTTAGAGATGTTTTTCAAATTCTG
The DNA here is from genome assembly GCF_905146905.1 of Nyctereutes procyonoides. Lineage (NCBI taxonomy): Eukaryota > Metazoa > Chordata > Mammalia > Carnivora > Canidae > Nyctereutes > Nyctereutes procyonoides. Next base: position 49,871,199 of record NW_026575133.1, on the reverse strand, counting down.
ATAGCAGTGAGTCTTATTATCTTCTACAATCTGCCCAAACATGAGATAAAATCTATTCTCCCAGAATTCTCTGATAAAAGGGCAGTTGTGTCCTTTGAAAATCTTCTTCCTGCTTACCTGTTATGAACTAATTCAGCCATCAGCTTGAGCACAGGTGTAGTGCAGGCTGGATCATGGTACCATAGCTCAATTGCCCGCTGAAGAATTGGCATGTAGGATGGATATCTGTAAGTGAAAAGCTAAGGAAGCATTCTAATCCAGAAAGGTACAGAATTGAAAATATTTTCTGCGCTGGGCAAGCACAAACTGTCAAATGGAAGTTCTCCAACTGCCTGTCTCTTGCTTGCTAATCTTGCAGTCTTTCTAACTATAAGGTGCTAAGGTGACTGTGTGCTCCTGAAATTGTAATAGGCATCTAAAAATGCACTGTCATTTACATAATAACTTTAATCTGAAGAGCATCACGTATCTCATATTGTTATTTATTCTCTTTTCCCTTTTGTGACATGAAAGGGAATCAGCTATTTCTGTTATATAACTATTGGAGAAACAAAGGCACTCAGCTTTGAAAGGATTTGTTTAAGGTTATGAATTCAACAAGGTTAGACTTTCTCATTCCTAGGAAAGCTGTCTTTTTTTACTATATTGAGAGGTCTTTTTTTTCTGACTGTAGCAAACTTCACGTGCAGCAGTTCTGCAGGCATCTGTATCTGGGACCCAGAAGAGAAAGTGGGAAATGACCTCATTCATTGCCCCATCCCTCTGACCCAAGCAGGCAGCGTTATGCCATCACACCACTGTGGAATGGCACCTTACACGACACAGGGCAGGCCTTTGGTAGCAACTCTTTGCCTTCGTTGCTGCCTCACTAATCCTCCCGCGCTCCCTTCCCTGATGACTCCACCACTTGCAGTGACAAGCTCCTGGTCTGTATTAGGATACATCCACTCAAACAGCATCATGAAGCTGGTCTTGGCATTGAAGGCGAAAGCTATCCCTCTCAGGTCTCTTACGAGGCCAACCAGAGTTCGCTGTAGTAGAAGGCAAAAATATATTAAAATAGAAGAAAAACCAAATCTATAACCATTTGATGGGGATTTCACAAATGTGTAACCAAATTCTTCCATCACTCAACAAATACTCCTTCCCAGATATTCTGAACTGATCTCTTCCTACTAGGATAGAATCTTTTCACTTGGAAAATCAGTTTTGAAAACTCGCTATATACTAAAAAAAAAAAAAAGCAATGGTTCCTGCTCCATCACAGCAAAAACAGAGGCTAATGAAGTTTTATTTTTTTGCTAATGAAGTTTTAAAATGTGATAACTCATATGTAGAAAGTAGAAAAGTAAAAAAGCTTGACTTAAGAAGAGTTACAAAAAAAAAGAAAAAATGGCCAAAAAGTTCACACAAGAGGCAGAAGGACTATATATCCTAAAGGTCTGGTACCACACCTTATTACAAAGGCATTAATATCATAGGAACTCAAATGCAGACCCTGCTGGAAGACATAGAAGCCTACATGTTACTTCCCCCTTTGCCTGGGGTGTCTGGAAATAAGACTGTGTCAATTCCTGGAGCTGTAAAGTACACTTTTATAGAAGAGACCATACCCTAAGAGGTCAGATACTATGGCTATAGTTACACTGCTAGGTGGCAAGAGGGCCACGGTTAAGATTGATGCCATCAAGACTCCAAATCCAGGGCAGCCTGGGTGGCTCAGCGGTTTAGCGCCGCCTTCAGCCCAGGGCCCGATCCTGGAGACCCGGGATTGAGTCCCACGTCGGGCTCCTTGCATGGAGCCTACTTCTCCGTCTGCTTCTTTCTCTCTCTCTCTCTCTCTCATATGAATAAATAAATAAAATCTTAAAAAAAAAAAAAGACTCCAAATCCAATGAATGCTCTTTCTCAACAGAACTTTTACTTATCCTATGGGCCCTGAACGGCAGTAAGACTATTTTGAAAGGCTAATAATCATCAATAGGCTCAAGGCACGTTTCAGTGTCCTGACTCAATAATTTGTCAAAAATTATTGCACTTCTGCTAACGTAACAGCCCACTTTAGGCAAAGTTCTGTTCCTAACTAAACTGATAAGTTGTTTTCAAGCCCAAGACACAGTCACTTAAAAGACTTATTACATGATGTAACAAAGACATGGATAATGTTTGTAGTTCATGGCCCAAATGGTTCTTTTCATTAATTTTACTTGCTTTGTACTAAAGCAATGGGAAAAAGTGCTGCTAAACTAAAGTGATGAGGAAAAGGGTTACTACTCACTAATACCCCTCAATTATCCTTGGTATTGGTTGGTACTCTAGCTCAAGTAACTGATATGCTCCACACTAACCTCAGCTTTGAATAGTACCAACTCAAGAGGAGAGAGAGCTGGATAAAGTGGTGTTGCTCTCTAACTTCCCTTGTGATTTGGAGACAGAAAACGAAGAGGCTTTCTAAAGATGAAAACAGAATTTTAGAATATTAGGTAAAGCCTAGCATTTTGGGGGCAATACTTCTGGCTATCTGGTGACTGTAATTCAGCTTCAGTGTCGTCATGAACACTGCAAAAATGTCCTACAAATATTAATAGTCTGGTGCTTCTGGTTTTTCTACAGAGACCTACAGATAAGGAGAGCAGGTGTGTGTGAAGATGAGGAGAGCAGAAATTAAGAAATGATATTTCTGAGAGCCAGAAATCAATAACTAAAGGTAACTTTAAAATTCCATATGTATGGAAATTCACAAAGCCTTCTAAATGACTCCTGTCAAAGAAGAAATCTTAATGGAAATTAGATAATACAAAGAACTGAATGATAATGAAAACATTACATATAAAAAGTATAGACTCTGGAGACTTAGATTACAAAAATGTTAATATACTTAACGTTATTCAACTATACGCCTAAAAATGGTTAAGCTGGTAAATTTTATGTTACGTGTTTTTTTATTAAAATAAAAAACAAAACCAAACAAAACCAAAACTGACCTGTGGAATAATATACCTAACAGGGACAGTTGTAGTTTTAAATGATTATATTAGGAAAGAAGGAGGGCTGAGAAGAAGTTAGGATAAAGGAAAAACCCCAAGGAAAATACATGAAAATAAACATAAGGAGTAGAAATAAATGAAATAGAAAACGCAGTTACAGAAAATCCAAACAAAGCAAAACAAAAATTATTATTTTTGTGAAGACTAATAAGATTAGCACATCTCTGGCAGAACTAATAGAGAAAAACAGAGAAAGCACTAATAAGCAGTATTAAAAATGAAAATGGAACATAACTAAAGATATAACAGAAATTAAAAAGGCAATAGGAAAACATATAAAATAACTTTATGCTACTACATTTGAAAATTTAGACAAAAAATCCTAAGTGCTGAAGAACACACTTTAACATAAAAATAAAAGACTTTATAAATAATCTCTACTGGTTCTTCTATTTCAAAATCCCAGGAGTCCAAAGAGATTAAATAAAAAGCAAAATCAGTGGAAAATGTATGGATGAGCACTATTTTCTGCAGTGCTAGCTAATCTAGTCTCTGTCAGGGGCTGCCTAAAAGCAGAAGCTGTTCTATCAGTGGGTGAAAGACTCACCTTTGCCTCTTGCTCGTTGAAACTATTAGTGCTAAACATCTGGGCCACAGCCTCAAACGCTGCTGTGAGTGGCAGCATGAACTGCTCATACTGATCTTCATCCTCTCCTGTAAGGGAAACAACCTTTATAAACTCCAATATAACAAAGTCAAAGCTGCATATGCAAGGTAAGTTAAGATGGTATGAAAGGTGAGCAGACCCAAGGACAATTCAAGGGGGCCCCTTTATCATCTCCACAGGTAATAGTAATTTCAAGAGTGAAATGTATATACAAAGATAATTTTTAAACTAAAAAAGGGCAGAAATCTTCAGTCCAGGGATGTCCATATTTTTTTCAGACACTGAACCATAAAACCATAAGTTCCTATGCGTACAAGATAGTGTATTTTTATTTACTTCTCCTTAAGTGAGAGCTAACACTCAGCTGAGAAAGGACTGAGTCTAGTGTATGAAACCTGACGAGACTCATACTTGAATCAGGTGCTTGTGGAGGCTCTCTTCATATTTCTCTTTTCACTGATCTTCCATAAACCTAGAAGGTTTTGTAATATTCTAGAGTAGGATTAAGCTTAAATAGCTCAAAATGAGGATGAGAGCATTGAGTTTCAGTCATTAGTTGGATCCAAACTGCTAATACCACAACAGAGCTAGACAGGTTCTTTAGCCCTGTTGAGTTCACATGTACTAGTGAACTGGGGCATGGAAAGTTCTGCTGACTCTTAGGCGGCCTTCATTTGGGGTGGAGGGGTTATCTGGCCAAGGAGATGCATTTAGGACTTTCCATTCTTGATGCTCTGAACTTTCAGAGGAGAAATATGAAGAGGTTTTAAAACCACTGCACATAAAAAAATAAAACCACTGCACATCAGATGAAAACTGACACATACTGTTTTTCTCTTCCAGTTACAGGGACCATGAGGGCATGATGTGTTCTTGGTGAAATCAGTCTGTTATTTCAGATAGTTCTGTTACTGTTGAAACAACAGGGAAGACCTCCCCCACTCTAGTCTCCAATGCTCAAGTAAGAATTTAGGACAGTGCCAGACTACAGCACAAGCCTCTAGGATTTATTGCAGTACCTAGATCCACCATGAGGAGACGCCCAAGTGCTGTGTAGAAAGTAGTCCGACACCGCATGTCTGTCAGATTGGACTGATTGTTAATACCCAGAAATGAAAAGTGCTCGCTCTATTGAAAAAAAGAAGACAAGTTAAAAAGATAAAGACATGGGTCACAGGCAGAAGGCAAGCCAGGAACTTCAGAATTACTGAGCCTTTTCAAGCTAATGGCTGTATCGTCATCGTCATTCTTGATTATGAGGGGGGATTAAAAAAATTTTTTTTGATTATTGTTGTTATCTCCAACTAATTTATCTTTGTATGAGTAGAAGTAGGCAGCGTCATCAAAACTCAGATTATCTGGCTCCTGAAGAGCAGCTCAGATGCCAGTTAAGTAGATTCTGGCAGGGTGAAGGGAACCAGGGAGGGGTCTCTGGCTGAGAAGGGGAGGAGGAAGAGCATTATGAACCTCAGCTGAAAACATCTCCTTCATATGGCTGAGGAAGCGTGTGTGGCTGGCTAAAGGAGAACCAGGAAGAGGTGCTAAATCACTCACCGTGTGATTGTTCAGCATGAACTGTACCGCACTAAGCTTCACTAGTTTCCTTACACTACTGTATGTGAAGACAAAGAAAGAAGGTCAAGGAAAGTGTGTACAAATGAAGAATCTTTAATGTAGAATGCAACTTTCTAGGATAAAGTAGTTTCTTTCTTATGAGTTCTATACCCAGATGACCTTATTTTCCTTAAACACTTGAATATAATACCTGCCAAATGAAAAAAAAGATGTGTTCTCTTCTAAGCAGTATTTAACCAATCAATGACAAAATTGACATAACAAACTCCTAAGAAAAGAGAAAAAACCCAGCAGTTTCCCCCAAGAATATCCTAGGGTAGCTTTTCTTGCTTCTAAGTGAATTAAGCCCTAAATCCCAGCCTAAGGCATGCATTGTGTGTGGTGCATCAAGTTCTTTCCTATGCATTTAGAATGGTACTAGCTATGTACAAACTTTGGGATGATTGAGGAAAAAGTCATTCATTTTTACAGGGTTTAGTCTCTGGCAGACCCCTGGTTGTAGAAGGCTGTCTCCGAGCAATTCAAACTTTACAGCAGACTTAGTCCAAGTCAAGAGGGAGTATAACCACTGCTTTTATTGCAGAGCCTATAATCAGGCTCCTCTTACCAAAAGGCTGACAGACAATCAAAATCAAGATGGACTCTACATCACTGAGGATGCAAAAATCTTGGCTACAGAGTGTATACTGATCGGACAGATCTGCTGGGTATTTCTGGATCTTAGAAATAACGAGGGATAAATCTGTAGAAACTGTGGGGTGACTCATATTTGGAGTCTGGAATTATCCCTGGATTCTGTGTGGGTATTGCCTCTGGCTCCTAGGAGAATGGAGGATACCCGAGTACACATAAAACTAAATTAAAGTGGAAACAGCAGGAGGCCATGATTTGTAAGATGGTGGCAAGCCACAGTTCCTGCTGTGCACAGAAGCTGGCTTAGAAAAGGATATCCAATGGAGAGGTCATTGAGAAGCTGTAGTGTCTTGGAGGTGATTGGTTCACAGCGGCCCCAGTACTTCAGGTTGGTGATGCTGGAGGACAAAAAGAAGAAAAAAAGCAGGAGACACTTTTGATATGCCTGGTTTCCTTCAGGGTTGGAGAAGAAGAATATCATCCATCAAGAGTCACCACACATCTGCATCACCAATTCACAGACATCACAACCACAAAAAATGGGTATAAAATCTCCGTACTTACATTTGGTTGACTAGAAAAATTATCCTTCAGATAATCTTCACTACTTGGTTCCAAAGCTACACTGGCCCATACCCAGGCCCTTGGAATTCTGGGGCACTCCAGGGCTGATTTCTGCAGCAAGGGTAAGAGATTTCTGCGGCAGTGATAACATGCAGACGTATGCAATTCTGCACCTGCACCATCCACTGTCAGCTGCAGAATTCTAGTAGCCCTTGCTTCCGGGTTCTTGGCTGGCAGAGTCCTTTAGACCCCCTTTGTTTTTTGCATCTTAAATTATTAACCAGCTCATGGATATGAGTGTTTAGGATTGGGATGGCTGGAAGGGGGTAAAATGTCACTTTGCACACAGCCCTGGGTAGAATATTTGGCTCCTAGTGTGTGCTTTGAGATAGTGAGCTCCAGAAAGGGGAAAAATGTGAACAAAGGGGTATAACTTAAAAAACCAACCAACAAACAAAAACAAAACAAACGAAAAAGGGACAATTAGGAGCTCTAACTTTGAAGACAGTTCAAATAGTACTGTATTTTGCAGATTTAAGGCTCTCAAAGGGTGTGATGCTTCTTGAGAGGAAAAGCCTGTTTTAAAGTGGGGCTCTCCTCCTCGGGCGGGGGAGAGGGGCAAACATAGTGGAAATCAGCACCAGAAAATGAATGCCCCCTCTGAGCATCCCTGGCAGCAGGGTGATTGGGTGAGAGGCTGAGCACCAATCACTGGGGAGGGAGGTCCATTTTGCTAATGCCATGACAGGGTTTCACCGGTGATTCCAGAAGCTAGAGATGAGATTCCATATGAACAAAATTAAATCCTTGCCTGTACAAGCCTGGAATGCTCTGGGGCCGGGCCATATCTCTAAGCACAGCTTGTCACACACTCAAATGCACAATTTTCTGACGCAAACGATCAATGCTGGAATACCAAGGCACTGGCAGCATAATGCCAATATCACATTTTACAGTTGCAACAGGATTGCAAGGGACTCTTGCTGATGGCAAGCCAAACACTTACATTTTTCCTATGAAGACGCTTAGGACCATAGTTTCATCATTCAAGCCCAGAACTTCTGAAAGTCGGCGGTACAGCTGGTGTTGTGTTATTAAGGGAAGAGAAAGTAATCAGAAAATACGGATTAGAAAAAAATCACATCCCAACATTGTTTTTATTCTTATTCAGGGGTTAGATGTGGGAAGAAAATGGACAAAAGTGTAGAAGAAGTCTCTGTTGAAGGGATAAGCTAGTTTCTAAGTATTACTTGATACTGGAGAGATGCTGAGCTATCTTACCAGTCCCCTTCAACCCTTACATTACAAACTGTCAAAACCTTCTGCTGTTTTGGACATCAATTCACGTACAGAGACCAAGAACTGCCAATGTTGAGATCAACAGATGTTTTGACTAGCCATCTGGTAAGCACGTGGAACACTAGAGAAATGGACCCAATTCTCTGGGTCCCAATCAATCTCTCAAAATTCTACAGATGAAGAAGAGACATTTGGACTCCTGATACTAAAATCTGTGTCTGAACTATTATCAGATGTTTCTCAGTCAGCAATTCCACAAGCATAAGTGAGAACCAAGTGGAGCCAAATGAGAGTCTGTTACCTTAGAGGATTTTTGCACCTGGTCCCCAATGTAGATCTTACGAAACTGTTCAAAAAAGCTCAGCATGGCCAATTCTAGCTTCTCATTACCCGCTTGAGCCAAGCGAGAATCTGTTAGGTTCATCAGCTGGAGCACCCTAGAGGAAGAAGAGCAATGATTCTCTCAACAGCAGGATATCCTGGTCACTCTAGAAGATCCGACCTACCCTCAAGTAGTCCTATGTGTCTCCTCTCCTTACCCATCCTATCTAAAGGGCATTCTCTGCAGGCTCTATGCTCTGCTGAGATACCAAAACTCTCCACTTCTGACCCATAGGAACCACAGCTGAAGAATGAATATGAATGACTGGTTGGATGTTTAAAAGTTCCAGTTCACGGAGACTGTAGACTGAGGCAGAACTAATAACTGGCTTAAAAATAGTGGGGGAGGGCAGCCTGGTGGTGCAGCGGTTTAGCGCCGCCTGCAGCTCTGGGTGTGATCCTGGGGACCGGGGATCGAGTCCCATGTCGGGCTCCCTGCATGGAGCTTGCTTCTCCCTCTGCCTGTGTCTCTGCCTCTCTCTCTCTGTCTCTCATGAAGAAATAAATAAAATCTTAAAAAAAAAAAATAGTGGGGGAAAAATAAAACAATACTGGCACCATGGTAATGGTTTTCCTTGAAACTTTTGGGAGACTAAGTGAAGCAATTTATTTTATGAGTCCCAGTACCACATCTATAAGATGAGGAGACTAGGCTAAGCTCATTCTCTTTTCCCACAGAGCCATGAAGGGAATGGACACATGAAGGACAATGTCCACAGGCAGGTAACAGTTCCAAAGACCAAGAACAGGTATGTCACCCGTGACTTCATCCCTTTTCCCCATGCCTTTCCTCCCTCCCCAAAAAAGCATAGTGGAATTGTGTAATACAAGTGTATAAATACTGAATGAATGTTATTACAAGTGAGTCATTTGTCATTCTGATGATGTGAGAACAGGGAGACTGTTTCTGACAAATCACAAGTAAATTAGACTCAGGCGTGATGTTGTAACACACAGTGTGAGAACCAGTATCCAAGATACTCTTTAAACTCAATATATATTAAGACACACAGAGTATCACACAGGCCACTGCATCAGTAAGCTTAATAGCTTTCATCCTTATCAAATCTTGGCTCAACTCTTCAAAAAATGCCAATGTGACACGGCATGGAGACTTTGGTCAGGATTAAGGTACCTAAGGGCAGATGGGCATCTGATAATAGAAAAATGAGGATTTTCAGAAAAAGAATTATGGATTGAAATGCCTGGGAATCAATCTATTTGAAGGCATCATGTTAAAATATGTTTCTCTCCAAGGAGAGCATCTGAAAGTTCAGAACCTTCAGGGTGGCAGGTCCCCAAGGTTGAAATCTGTTCTCACACAATCCTGTAACATGATCTGCCCTTCCACTTGCATTCCGATAGGAGGCTGCAGTGGGTTGTCCAGGGGCTACTGAATGTGTGACACCATGACAGACTGGATGCAGATGCAGATAGGAGAATCTAGCTGACTTCTGGGCTAGACGTTAAAACAAAGCCACTTTCCTCATTAAAATTTTTTAAAAAAGATTTTACTAATTTATTTAAGAGACAAGGAGAGAGAGAGAGAGAGAGAGAGAGAGAGAGAGAGAGAGAGAGAGAGAGAATGAATGAGCACAAACAGGGTGAAGGGCAGAGGAAGGAGCAGACTCCTCCCCTGAAGGGGGAGCCTGACTTGGGAGCTCAATCCCAGGACTCTGGGATCATGACCTGAGCCAAAAGCAGATGGTTAACTGAATAAGTCAACCAGGTGCCTCTAATTTTTTTTGAATAATACTTAAGCATTATTTATGCTGACATGTAATGGGCTTATTACTTTTAAGTGAAAATTTTAAACTTTCTCAGTTTTACTTTTTATTTTTTAGTCATCTCACTGTCCAACATGGGGCTCGAATTCACAACCCTGAGATCAAGAGTCCCATCCTTTACCAACTAAGCCAACTAGGCACCCCAGTTTTAGTATTTAATATAATATCAATAGCTAGATTTTATAAATGGAAGCTCTTTAAGATCTTCAATACCTTTTAAGGGGTGAATAGTCTTGAGGGAAAGGTTTGAGAACCTCTGCGGTAGAGTATTAAAAAATCCTGCCTTCTTATTTAAATTTTAAAAAGATTAGAGAGAGAGAGAGAGAGAGAGAGAGAATGTACACAAGTGTGGGGGGGGGAAGAGGAGAGAGACAAGCAGACTCCCCACAGAGGGGAGCCCGATGGAGGGCTCTATCCTAGGACCCAAGATCACAACCTGAGCCAAAGACAGATACCTAATTGACTGAGCCACCCAGGCACTCCCAAAATCCTGCCTTTTTATTTCTATGTTAGGTTAATTTTTAGAAATTGTTAAATGTTCATTGTAGGTTTTTAGAAAGATGGATGAGAATCACACAGATACAAAATAACTTGAAATCCTCTAGGTGGAAAAGTGTATGTCAAGAGCTTTGAAAGGCTGTAGAAACTCTGTAATTCCATATTTGGTGATATTTGAAGAACCGTATTTTCCTATCAGTCTTACTCTGCTATGGCAAAAGCAATCCACATTTCATTAACTCTGAGATACTGTCCTTAAAGATAAAAGCTACTCTCTACTCTGGTTTTCCTAATTTTGTATCCATCATTTCCTTGCTGAATTACTGCAAATGTTTTCTCAGTATAGACTATAGGTAGAATTTTTGCTGTACTTCTAAAAGTTAGACCTGTAACAGTCCTTCATTTTCATGGGCAATCAGCTTCATGAGATTATACTCTATAAGCAGGGAGGAAAGCATTAATAGAAGCATGCAAAAGTTCTCGTGGTGTTAGGACCCAAAAAGAGGGGTGGCAGTCATACCAGTGAAATGGAAAGTCTATGAGAGCACTTACCGACAGACAAGCTCGCCATCCATAGCATCTTGCTCATCAGTGCTGGCAAAAGATACTCGGCCACCGATCACTGCGCCAATAATGTAAACCAGCCACGTCAGTCTTCCTGCAACAGGAAGGAGATCTATTAGTGTCCCCTATAGTGGTCATTTCATTGAAGAAACTTCCTTATGGTGAGGTGCGTTTTTTACTATGAGCTTCTGTAATCTTTAGAACACTACGGCAAAGCCATAATGTCTAACTTTTCTTTTTTTTCTTTTTTTTTTTTTTTATGTCTAACTTTTCTTACCGAGTATTGCTATTACCCTAACTTTGGTAAGGGTGATGTCAAGGGGAAAATTCATTAGATAACCAATGGTCCCCTATCAGACAAAGTCATTATTTTTAGAGTTCAGTACTTTCTTGAAGTTAAATACATGCATATAGACACAATTTCAGTTACTCTTCCCTAGCCCTGTGGCATTTACTCACAATATTCTTTTGTGTAGAGGGAGGTAATGGATGATGGAAGAGCTCTTTTGGAGGGCAGGTAGGGAAGAGAGGTGGTAATGAGTGAAGTGGTACTGACAGCACCGCGTTCCAGGCTACAGCTCCCATCCACTCACCTTCCTGCACTGCAATATCCATGGGGCTCGCGCTAGCACTCTGCAGCAGCTCCTGATAGGACTGGGCAGATTGGTCAAACAACTGCACGAGAAGTGCACATGTCTTCTCGTACTCACAACGCCCAATGGTAGATAGCTGGTCCAGCTGCTGTTGCACCAGGCCTGTATCCTCCAGAGGGTCTTCCAGGCCATCCCTGTTCCCAAGGGAAGAAGAAGGAAGGCGGTTTTCTTCAAATATGCCATTGATTACCCCACCACAACAGCTCTCACTCTTCTGCATTTAGCCACCACTGCCAATGACAGAGGCCCATATCCCAACACTATCATTTACCAAGAAAAAAATACAAAAAGTGGGAAGACAGGTGTCTTCACCCTAACTTCTTCTTTAAATATATTGTGTTGGTGTCCAGCCTTCTGATCTGAACTCCTGCTCCTGTAACATTCGTCTGCCTCCACCCTCTCAGTCCTATGCTTCCCCCCATGCTCTTGGTTTTTAGTCTCTTGCTTGTTGTTGACTCTAATAACCTTTGGGACTACATGTATCCTGTCCCTGTGGTGAGGTCACTGTGGCCAGATAGGTTTTGGAATTCAGAGATCTTCAGATTTTAAAGAGTCAATATGATGCTTCTACCATGTGATACGAACCCTCAATGGACTCTGGTGTATCAAATAAAATATTCCTGTGGCAAAATGTAGAACCATCATGGATAGTTATACAAAGCAGTTTTTAAAAAAACTATAAATGGTCTCTTATCAGTGCATGACAAATTTTGCCACTGAATGAGTTTTGATTCCAAACTTATGAGAAAATTTAGTTTTCACATCTTGGATGTTAGACTCGCAGATGAGGCACTATGGATCTATACCAGGTCCTAGCTTCTCTCTAGGCTCCTAGACTTAAAAATTGTGTCATACTCTTGAGCTCTTGGTCTATTGCTACATCAGAGTATGACAATCCAACAGCTGTAGCACCACTACCATACAACAAGAGTCACAGTTGTGTGTGTACCATGGTCCATACACTGGGCCAGGACACAGTAATTTAATCCTTCTAATAACCTTGCCCAAGAGCACATGGTTATTAATTGGTTCTCTGGACCCAGAGCCCACACCTGTAACCACTCCTCAACAATGCCTCACTGAAACCAGCTGAATCCTCAGAAACAAACTATGTAGCTGATAGAACAATATTTTCCAGTGGTCTTCACAAATACTTGATTTTGAAATGATTCAAGTCATTAGTAGTTGAGCCTATAACTCTTATGACAATTAAATGCACTTGACTCTGAGCCAATTAAGATCTGATTTTTAAAAAAAACCCAGACCTTCAGAGTCCAAGTAAATTCCCCTGAAAAATAACCAACAGAAAAAATATACAAGAAAGGTCCCTAAACAAAGAGTAACTTCATTTATATAGGTCATTTCTGAAAGGGTCTAACATTTCTTTGGGTAGAGATTTCTGGTCCAGTTAACAGTCAAGGTAGACAGAAACCATGCAATTGATAATCAGCTGCCTAGGATTCTTCCCTCTTCTAGTAAGCTCTGGATTGTGTCATCTTATTTATCCACCAATTTCTTCAAGAAATTAGAGCACCTATAACTTATAGATAATTCTTGTCATCTATAGCTTATAAATGTTCCTGCCACGTTTAAAAGAAATCATCTCCAAGGACAAAGAGAACATTGTTATATACCTTGTATTCAAAGAGATCGGTAAGGAGGGCAAAAAAGGGGGCTATGAATCAGGATGCTGCAGAGAAAGCCTGTTCTCAGATTTTATGCTCCACCTGCTATTCGGCTGACATGAGGAAATGGCCGTTTAATATGGCGTCAGCTCCAAGGAGGCCCAAGTCAAGTGCGCTCTTGACAACTGGGTGTCTGACCTCTGTCAAGTCTGACACCATGCGGCTGTCTCAGTTTCCTTACCTCAGGATGATGTGCACAGATTCCAAACGGGACGTGATATAGGCTTTGGTGACCTCAGGAGTATAAGTTTCCAGCATGTGGGGCTCTGTGGCTTTCACGTATGGCACAGAGGCTGCCAGCCGCTGCCATAGGCTCAGGAGATAGTGCACACTATTTGGGGCAAATTCCCAGTGCTAAGGAGAATCAAAAGAGTAGGAGGCATATTCTCATTTTTTTGTACACATTAGTCCCATTCCACTTGACTTAAGAAAAAAAAAAGGGATAAATGTTTATGGGCTTTGTTCTGTGCATGACAACTCATGTAATGTGCTTATTAGTATTTCAGAGATTAACAATCTAATAAAAAGAGCTGTTCTACGCTGGTTGTCCAAGCCTTCCCACAAGGAAAGTCTTGTGTAAGTGGTTCTCAAACATTAGTATCCATGAGAATCACCCGGAGAACCTGTTAGACACAGAGACACCAAGGATCCACCTGGACCTACCGAAGCAAGAAATTATGGGGGTAAAACACAGCACCTGTATTTTTCATCAAACTCCTCAGATGATTTTGATGCAAGCCATAAAATTTGAGAACCACTGTCCTATATTACATGACTATGAAAGAGGCCACTGGCTTTCTCTTTATTCTTCTGTCTGGCTCTCTGTTCTAGTCTTCCCTTTTTAAAGTGATAATGTAAATATTATCCTTGCAGCTCCCACATGCTGCTCTAACCAAACTCCTTGCACTTTGTTAGGCAAACAAGCAGGCTGCAGTAACTACTCTGCAGGGTTGCCCTAAATTTATATTCATTTTTGCCTGGGGGAAAAAAGGGAATACAGGCACATCTTGGAGATATCACTATGGGTTTGATTCCATACCACTGCTATAAAGCAAGTCAAATGAACTTTTTGGTTTTCCAGCACATAGAAGAAAGTTATGTTTTACACTACAATCTAGTAAGTGTGCAACAGCATTATGTCTTAAAAAAACGATGTACATAACCTTAACTAAAAAATATCTTATTGCTAAAAATGCTAATCATCATCTGAGCTTTCAGGCAGTTGTAATCACTGGTCACAGATCACTATAACAAACAGGAGAAAGTCTGAAATATTATGAGAACTACCAAAATGTGACACAGAGACATAAAGTGCTGTTGGAAAAATGGCACGGACATACTTGCTCAATGCAGGGTTGCCATAAACGTTCAACTTGTAAAAAACATAGTATCATCTGTGAAGTGCAATAAAATGAGGTATGCCTGTATTCTTATAAGTTTAAAACCAATGAGCAAGAGAAGAGGTTCCAATGTGTAGTAAAGAGAGACAAGCAATCAAAGACAAACCTGTAGGCTGGTCACTGTGAAGTTAGCTATCAATCGGATGACCTCAGGATAGTTTTCCACCTTTACTAATTCTCCCAGTTGATAGTTACTCTTCAATCGGGCCAGTAGTCTGCAAAACTCATGGTAATTGTTTGGGTCTGATAAACTCTGGTGACAGCACAGGAGGAAAATAAAATGTAAAATGTGATGCACTATACTTCCAGAATGACATTTGGGATGGCACGAGGGGATAATCATTTAATCTGAGCTACATGCCCTCACTTAGAAAGATACATCTATAGAATGGTTTAAAAACAATTTTTAAAGATGTAACTTTTAAAAGAGATGGTCACATCTATTATCTCATCTGTTCTTATCAATCATCCTGTGAGATGAAATTAGGAGCCTCAATTTAAAGTCTGAAATGGAAGCCCAGAGGGATCACATTACTTGCCTAAAGTTGTAAAGCTGATTAATAATAGAAAAGAGGCACAACTGAGGATGTGACTGGTCTGTTTGCTTCCCACTGATCAAAGATCATGAAATTTTCATTTCTACATCTGTCAAATTTATCAGTAAATAAGACTATACTTCAGTGGCAAAGTTACACAAATACTTAATTTATTTACATTATATTATCATCGCTATAATAAGTTTTAAAGATCCTATACTAGTATGTTTATATATTTACTTTATAATCAAACACTTTGGATTTGTTTGCATATTATACCAACGTATTTAACTGTTTTCTTACATTGGTCTTCCTTGATTAGCATACTTTGTTTTGTTCACTACCATATCCCTAACACATAGTAGGTGCTCTACATATTTGCTGAATGAATAAATGCCTTTTTAACAGTCTTCAATAAATGGTGTTGGGAAAACTGGACAGCAACATGCAAAAAGCCGAAACTGGACCACTTCCTTACATCATACAGAAAAATAAACTCAAAATGGACTAAAGACCTAAACATGAGACTTGAAACCATAAAATTCCTAGAAGAAAAAGTAGGCAGTCATCTCCTTGATATCAGCCACAGCAACATTTCTTTGGATATGTGTCCTCAGGCAAGACAAACAAAAAGCAAAAATAAACTATTGGGACTATACCAAAATAAAAAGCTTTTGCATAGTGAAGGAAACCATCAACAAAATGAAAAAATAACCTACTGAATGGGAAAAGATATTTGCAAATGGATATATCTGATAAGGGGATAGTATCCAAAATACATAAGAACTCATGGAACTTGACAATCTGGTTAAAACATGATGGGAGGATCTGAAGAGACATTTTCCCATAGAGGACATACAGATGGCCAACAGACCCATGAAAATATGCTTAATATCACTAATCATCAAAACCACAATGAGATATCACCTTACAACTTGTCAGAACAGCTAGTTATTAAAAAGACAGAAATACTGGGGCACCTGTCTGGCTCAGTCACTAAAGCATATTACTTTTTAAAAAAAATTATTTACTTTTTTAGAGCATGTACTCTCTCTTGTTTTAAAGATTTTATTTACTTATTTATTCACGAGAGACACAGGCAGAGGGAGAAGCAGGCTCCATGCAGGAAGTCTGATGTGGGACTTGATCCTGGAATCCTGGGATCATGCCCTGAGCCAAAGGCAGACACTCCACCACTGAGGTATGCAGGCGTCTCTTTTTCTTTAAAGATTTTATTTATTTATTCATGAGATACACAGAAGAGAGGAAGAGACAAAGGCAGAGAGAGAAGCAGGCTCCATGCAGGGAGCCCGATGTGGGACTCGATCCTGGAACTCCAGGATCATGCCCTGGGCTGAAGGCAGGCGCTTAGCTGCTGAGCCACCCAGGCATCCCTCTTTTTAAAAAAATTTTATTTATTTATTTGAGAGAGAGAAAGAGAGAGAGCGTGTATGTGCACACACACGAGCACAAGGAGGGGCAGAGGGAGGGAAGCAGACTCCTTGCTGAACAGGGAGCCTACATAGGGGCATAAAAAACAAAGCAAAACAACAACAAAAACAAAAACCCAAAACAAAAAAACCTAAAAACTTGACCCAAAAGACAAGAAAGAACAAGTGCTGGTGAGGATGTGGAGAAAAAGGAACCCTCATGCACTGCTGGTGGGAATGCAAACTGGTGTAGTCATCGTGGCAGACAGTATGGAGGTTCCTCATAAAATTAAAAATAGAAATACTGTATGATCCAGTAATTCCACTACTGGTTATCTACCTAAAGAAAACAAAAACACTAATTTGAAAAGATATATGCAACCCTCTGTGTCCTGTGGCATTATTTACAATAATCAAGCTATGGAAGCAACCTAAGTGTCCACTATAGACAAATGAATAAAGAATAAGTGGTATGTGTGTGTGTATATAAATCACATACACGTATACCTACATACATGCATATACATACAATGTAATATTATTCCACCATAAAAAAGACCAAGATCTTGCCACTTGTGATTAAGTGGATGGACCTATGGGGTATTATACTAAGTGAACTAAGTCAGTTAAAGAAATACAAATACCATAGGACTTCACTTATATGTGGAATCTAAAAAATGAAACAAAAGAACAAACAAACAAAAAAAGCTGAGACAGATCCATAAATAAAGAGAACAAACAGGGTAGCTAGAGGGGAGGCACTGGGGACATGGTCAAAATGGACGAAGGGGAGTGGGAAACACAGGCTTCCCACTTATGCAGTGAAGAAGTCACGGGGATGAGGCACAGCACAGGGAATATAGTCAATGATACTGTAAAAGGATTCTGTGGTGACAGATGGGAGCTACACTTGTAAGCATGGCTTAACATAGAGAATCGTTTCACTACGCTGTACATCTGAAACTAATGTACATTCTGAGTCAACTAACTTCAATTTAAAAAAAGAATTATTACCAAGAGGGACAGAACTGAGTATATTTAAAAATGAAATGCTTATATGGTATTTCCTAGTGTAGAGAAGTAGTACTTTAAAAGAACTAAGCGTTGGCGGAATCTTTGGGACTGAAAAACACAAAAAGGGCAATCAAGTTATGGAATGAATACTGGAATGGGAATATCTCCCTTCTTACCTAAAAGCAGCCCTATACACTTTGGTAAATAATGTACATTAAAAAAAGGAAACAAAAACAAAACCCAAACTCTAGATTCTTAATTTCTTGGGAGAAAAATGACTAGGTCTCTCCTTATTTTCTCATGTCAAAGTATCCTTTCCCCCAACTCCTGCATTTCTGATACTAGAGGATACAAGCTCCCCATTTGGGTAAACACTCTCAAGAATCTGTCTACAGATACAGATTCACTTAAATCTGAAGAATGACTCTCTAGGATTTCTGTTAAGTGTGGCCTTTAGATGGATCTCCTTCTGACCCAACAGAAAGGCATATACTAATCACATACATACACACGCACAACATACATTATTTATATATGTATTCAAATAAAAATAAATTCTCAAAACTCTTACCTGTGGGTTTTCCAGTATTCGTTTAACACCATCAACAAGATGTGAGAGAAACTTGGCCCTCTCTGCATTGTTAAACAGGGATCTTCTGACTGAGGCAATCTGTACTAAGCAGGATAATACCTAAAAAGCAGGCACAACCCAAACACAACTGATTAAAAGATGATATGGCTACTCCATACTATCCCTCTCCCCTCCTATAATATTCTTCTTTACATATGCCACTAACTCTATCCTTTCAACCTCTGTTACCATTATAACAATATAGAAAGATAAGGGAAGGTGCAGCTAACAATACTCGAAAAAGCTTTATTGAAAGAAAAGAAAAAGATAATTAGATACAAGTTACCATGCTAACTAGTTAAATTCATAGTCTGGAAATTAAGTATTATTCTTTGACCACCCAATAGCTTCTTTGGTTCTTAAGATACATATATTTAAGGCTTGAAAATACCATACAGTTCATAGTTTAAATTTTAGTTTTCCCTACTTCATTAAGACTTTTGGCTAATCAGGTTTTGCCATAATGAAATAACCGAATTAGATCTGTGTCCTGAAAAAGAATAGGCTTTACACTGAAAACATTTTACCCTTTCCCCACTGTGTTAGATATTAATATTGTTTGCCCCTCCAGATCTATCTTCTATCATTCTCCAGATTGCTCTGTTCCCTGGGAGGCTGACTTCTGCCCACCAGTAACGTGGCCAGAGCTCCGCTGCCCTCTTGCCTCTAGTAGGCTTCAATCACTGCAAAGTACTGGGGAGAGATTAAAGGCGGGAAGAAAAGAGGCATCCCTTCTGGACCCCTGGCTGGGCCATGACTGGCAGTGTCCCCTCCCTCTGCCGTCCAGCTGTCACCAAATCACAGCTTCAGCTCTTTCCAGTGTTTCCTCTTCTTGCCCACTAGGGCTCCCCACTATTGCAACCCCCTAGAGGGTGTACCTCACCTCACCACTCCTTGTTGGATTCCCTTAGTGTTGCCCACATCTTTACCAATTGGCCTTTCACAAACTACCTCTCTCGAGTGAGCTACCTTTTCCTGAAGTAAACCTAATGATACAAACAATATTGAATTCATGTTTCTACTAGAGCTAAGGTCTACATTTGGAAAAGTACCATAATAACCAGGAAAACAAATACTAAGTAAAACACCCATTACTTTACTGTTTGGTTTGTGTTTCGTACAGTAGCATTTTATACCAATCTGAAATACTAGGCCAGTGTCTTTCAGGACCTGGATGAACTCTGAGATTTGAGGATGGTAATTACTGTTTTAAAGGAGAAATGCATCATTCCAAGAGCTCTCGAATGTTATACAGGATAGTATACAAATGTGCCTTCCCCTTACAGTTTCCAGTTAGCACTCATGTAATACATGCCTGAAGGATATTCAAAAATTTTGGGCAGGATAATTTTTAATTAGATAATACAAGCTGAACCTCCTCTACTGTAGCCTGTGGCTGTTCTCAAACAGTACAGTATAAAGTCAAGATTCAAGATGAGACCAAAAGAGCCTTGACATCTGCAGCAATTTGTCTTTAGCGGGAAAAATTTAAAGAGAATTAAGACTTTACTGCAAGTATTTTTAGGCCACGAGCTTTACCACAAAACGCTAGATAACTAACCCTAGTATTCCTAGTATCACATGCTTTACTTGTGTGATTTGGTACAACAAAATGAATGAGCATAAGGCTCATTCACCATTGCTACTTTCTAGTAGTAGGTTAGCTTTGTAAACTGTGGGCCTGACTCACCAGAGGTGAAAATGAAGGAGGGATGGAATGATACAGGTCAAAAAACAGCTGCAGAGTTGAAGAATCTAAGAATGCTGAAAAGAGACAAAGGAGTCATTACTGAGTGCGTCTGCTCATTGCTAGCGGCATACTTACAGCACTATGTATTAGGGGGCACATCCTCTGCTTTTCTCAGTGTTTATTTCCTTTCAAACTGATAAGCTAAAAGGGGCTCTTTGTTTTTCCTGTTTTCTCATTTTTTAAAGTACTAGGTTTTAGCTCCTCTATGGAGCAGATTCATTCTTATGATTCTCAGAGAACTTAAGACAATCAGGAATGTGTTTAAAGGAAGAAGTTTGATCCTGAAGAACACAAAAACAAGTTCTATTCTCCGATTTTATGTTTAAATCTAGAAGTGACCTGAAATGAGTAAGATCACAGAAGTCTATTGGTGATGAATGTGAGAAGGTCAAACTCACATCTGTGAGTAACCCAGTAATTCAAAGTTCTCCCAAGCTGAGGGATCTGTAAGATTCATCCAATACTCTCTTTCTCCCTTTTTCAAGACAGATGCTGACCTCCTAAGTTTTCTCTAAAAGCCAGCAAGGGACTGTCAGGGGTTCTTCAGATCATCCTGCAGACGTTATGTAGGGCTGGGCAGCAGTTTATTCTAGGTGGCACAGTGCTATTACCTGATCTCCAGCTGGTGGGAATCTGTACTGTGCACAGGTCATCTGAGGACTCATCAGTAGAAGTGCCGATGAAATCAAAGTTTAGGCAGTTATGAGTGAGTTTGAGCAGTTGCATGAGCAAGCCATGCTGACTTTCATCATTCAAGTTTAGATTCTTTCCTGAAGCCTGTAAAAATTACCACATAATGAGGCCCAAACAATCACTCCTCTCTTCCAAGCTGGCTGCCAGACTCCTGAGAAGGCTGTTAAGCCAGAAAAGGAGGGCAGCATTTCAACTCAACAAAATGATGTTTCCCCTGCAAAAGATGCTGCACTTGTGTCACCTTAATGTCACTATGAAAATCCTAGCTTCTTATTTACTGTAAAAACATGAAATTGGTATTTAAAGAAATCTTCCTTTTGACATGTATTCTTTACATGTTGTACACATAGTGAGCACATGGGATTCTGAAGCAATATGGGATGGGTGGGTACTCCATTCGCTATGAGATCCTAGTTAGTTCTAGAAGGGGCCTTTGACTTCAGTGACTAGTTGGCTAATTATTTTTGATGGTATCGGCCAGGAGGATTCAATCTTCAGTTTTATCAAAAGCTTCCCCACCTTAGAGGGTTCAATAGTTTTTTGCCAGGCAGCTTGCCCAACTCGAGGACTGTGGGAATTCTGAGGTAGAACTAGGCAATTGAGGAAAAAAAATGAACATCATTAACTGGGACAACACAAAGAATCCAAACTTGCTTCTAAAACTCGAAGCATAATGGAAAATGAGACTAAGAATAAACCCCACAACAAACCAAACCAAATAGACAACCCAAAATGAAGAGACAGCCAGAAGCTAACCTCATTTAGCTTTCTATGGGGACCCTACAGATTGCTATCAATGTGCACGACAAATAGGTGAGCATTTCCTTTCTAGTTAAACTCATCCATAAATGGACCTCAGCACCCATTTTCTGTTTTAAAACAGGTAATTTCCTTATGTGGTAACTGTCTGCCCCTTCGGGTTATGAAATCTAGATGGATGTTAAAAATTCAAAACCTACTTTTCCTTACAGATGTTGCTTGTTTATGTGCTGCCTGTAACTCAGCAGGAGGCAGGGGAGCCAGCCGTTTCAGTATGCTAACAATGCAGTCTGAACCTGCTTTTAGAGCTCTGAGAATCCAAACATCATAAAGCTAACATGCCTTTCCTCCATGCAGGAAGATTTTATGTGGGTATAAAAAAGCAGACAACAAAATCCCAAACTTTGTGGTAAACTAGATTCCTTGGGATACGTGTTCACTTACTGCACTTTGCTTAGGGGAACAGTTCTGGTTCCAGTCCCCTCTCTAATGTTTGTGGTCAGTGTGGCACTTCCTTCCACATCCTGGAGACAAGTGTTTCGTGAAAGATGGTGAGAGCTGTACCAACTCTTGAGAGGTCAGCTTAGAGTTGATCTTTAACAGGTCCTCATCACACATTCTCATCCTTTCAAAGGGGACTGGGAAGCAGGGCCCGACATATAATCTCACCTGTTTTAGTAAATTGCAGGAAAGTGTAAAGATATCAAATAACGATGAATCTCGGAAAGAAGAGGCTATTTTTCTGTGCTTGGTTAAAGGATGGGTGGTGTCGGCCTGTGCAGAAAGATAAGCCAATCCAAGTTTTAGAATTAATTGCAAAGAAAAATATTTCATGTAGACTTCAAATAAAGTAGGATTTCTAATAAAATCAACTTACATACAAAATACATTTTTAATGTTTAAACCACTGTTAACTGACGTATAATGAGAGGATGCAAAGGATAATAAGCTGCTAACAGCTAGCCAGGATATGTCTTTAGCTTACAGACAGAAGATGGAAAAAGGGGTAAGCATCTCTACTGCCAAGTTTTCACTTCCTCTGCACTTAGGGAGGTAAAATTTAACCAATTGCTGGCAGATAGTGCTAATAATTACTAGCATGTTATACTGTGGGTTGTCTCAGAAATAGACAGTGGCACTGGGTTTGGTAAACAATCTACCCAGGGCTAAAGTTACCACAGCATTTCCAAAGCAGCCATTAACCGACAGTCATGAACTTATGCTGACAATAGTCCATAACACCCTCTGCCTTCTCTAACCTATTTCAACACATAGTCTCTACCCCAGAAGTGAGCACTTAATTGAAGGGCTGCATTGGTCTCTCACTTTTTCCTGTTCCCCTCTTCTCAGCCAAACTTTAAGGTTTTTTGTGGTTAAAGGCTCTTTTACTTCTTTAGTATGCCCTCTGTTCCTGACATAATACAGGCACTTCGGTAAGTGGAATACAAAGGGGTTTCAAGGTTACCAGGGAATTTTTATTTTATTTTTTTAAAAGATATTTATTTATTTATTTATTTATTATTTATTTATCTATTTATCTATCTATTTATTTATTTTAGACACAGAGAGAGAGGCAGAGACACAGGAGGAGGAAGCAGGCTCCATACCGGGAGCTTGATGCAGGACTCGATCCCAGGACTCCAGAATCGCACCCTGGGCCAAAGGCAGGCACCAAACCACAACCAGGGGGTTTTTTAGACCAACCACCTACTAAAAGCTTAAGTCTCTTCTATATACCAATCAATTTATCTGAGAAGGGGTTCATTTGCCGCTGGCACATTAAAGAATACAGCAAGATTTCTGACAATCAGGTTATAGACTCTCCTTGATTTTCTTTTTAAAGGCTTTATTTAAGTAATCTCTACACCCAACGTGGGGTTCAAACTCACGACCCTGAGATCAAGAGTCAGGTGATCTTCTGACTGAGCCAGCCAGGCACCCCTCCCCTTGATTTTATTTCGAAGTTCAAACAGGGATAACAGAAATAAGCTTTCTGATTCAAATCTGACAACCAAAAAAAAAAAAAAATAAATAATAAAAAAAAAATAAATAAATAAATAAATAAATAAATAAAAGAAAACTAAGTTTGGCAGAGGTTCAAAATACCTCCCAATTCTAGCTTCAGTGTCACTGTGTTACCATAAATGTCTTGGATAGTATGGCATTGCCAGATTATATACCATATTCCATATATAATCATTTACACTGATCATAATACAGAGAATAACTACACACATTAAATATATTACACATATTTCTATTGTTTTATTAAGAAAGACAAAATTTTAGAGTTCAAAATATCAAGACTGGTGTATTTTGGGGGGGGCAAACTTCAAAGAGGAGAACATTAACAGCACAATCTATGTCCTCAGTTAATGCACGCTCTCCTATTACAAAGGTAACAGTGGTTCAATAGTAAATTAGTTAAGAGTACAGGCTCCGTAGTAAGACTATATGGGTTTAAATTCTGATATGCTTGCTTGCTACCTGTGATACCTTAGGCAAATTATTATTTTTTTTAAAATTTTAATTTATTTATGATAGTCACAGAGAGAGAGAAAGAGGCAGAGACACAGGCAGAGGGAGAAGCAGGCTCCATGCACCGGAAGCCCGATGTGGGATTCGATCCCGGGTCTCCAGGATCGCGCCCTGGGCCAAAGGCAGGCGCCAAACCGCTGCGCCACCCAGGGATCCCCCTTAGGCAAATTATTGACCTTTATGTGCCTCAGGTTCCTTCTCTAGAAAATGGGATGGTGATGGAACCTACCTCCCAGGATTATTGTGAGAATAAAATTAGCTGCTATCAGTAAATTGCTTAGAACAGCACCTGCCACACATCAGCAACTCAGAAGTACAAGCTATTATTATTTTGATATTACTGACCATAGTGGGGATCGCATGTGACAGAGAGTTTAAATGGCCAGAGGTTGATGCATTTAAAATAGTACTGCTTCATAGTTAAAATTTCTCAGGGTTAATATACAGATCTGCATAAATATGCGCAATAGCAACAGTGATGCCAATGTAATTCACAGCTTGCGACTGAAGGGTGAGATGTCACAACTAATATTAATAGTGGCCTGTTCAATAATTACAAAATTTTAGCTGGATACAAAAGTAAATGACTAAAAAAAAATAATAATAATAGACAGAGCGAAAGAAAGCCACTGGTGTTTCCTCTGTAGTAACCTGTGACATCAAGGACTACTCAAAAAATTATTTGGTATTTAGTAGAATGTTTTATGCATTCTAAAAAGATCACCAGAAAAGTCCTTAATAATTGCATATAGGAATTGAGTTTTAAAGGATTATAAACACATACTAATGTATTTAGCAGAAGTGGCACACAAATGGTTCTGGTTCCAGTTTTGTGATCCCTTTTTTGGATGCATTCTCTTTGATTAGCAAAGCAGTAATTCATTAAGGTTTTGACTTAGGACAGTTGCTCTCAGCTCTCACAATGAACATTAATACCAGCAAGGAGAGCTGGTGGAGGATAAAATGTTCTGGAGACAGAAGAGGACCAGGACATTAAGAATGAGGTAGGCTGCACTTACAGAGGAAAACCCAATGGAACTATTGTTTCAAAGGGCATTAATCACTTACCGCAAAAGCACACAACTGCCAAAAAAGATCATCCCACACATAGCAGAAAACACCAATACTAAGAAAAAATATGGCACTTACTTCAATGAGGAAGGCTGTAGCACTTACTTGATTAATTTCATTGGTTAGCTGAGATAAAATTGTGACGCCAATGATGCAGTATTCAACACTATCCTGGTAAAAACAACGTAAGGCACAGGTTGGTGCGTGTAGCTAGGTTTCAGCAACGGAATTGCAGCCACGCTTTGGAAATGGTGGAATCCTGTGTAGCTACTAAAACCGCCCAGATAAGGTAGTTTAAGGCTGTTGCTTTGCAGGACATAAAACATTAACTGCTACACGGGAAGGCTGCTAACTTTGACTTCATCAAGACTGAAACCTTTTTTTTTTTTTTAATTTTTTTTTTTTAAATTTATTTATGATAGTCACACAGAGAGAGAGAGAGAGAGAGAGGCAGAGACATAGGCAGAGGGAGAAGCAGGCTCCATGCACTGGGAGCCTGACGTGGGATTCGATCCCGGGTCTCCAGGATCGCGCCCTAGGCCAAAGGCAGGTGCCAAACCGCTGTGCCACCCAGGGATCCCAAGACTGAAACCTTTTGTATTTAAAACATACTCATGGCATCATACCACACCCATTATACAAAGAGAAACTGGCAAAATACATCTAAGTTAAGCAATAAGTAGATGTGTAATAGAATTCACAAAGAGACCAAAAACTAGATTTACAGAAGATGTAAATAGGAAGTTCACAGAAAAAAAAAAAGTGTAAATTAACATGAACATTTGTTCTGTCATTCATAACTCAAATGTTGAAATGCTAATTCTTTTTACCTATTAAATATTGGAAAAATAAACAGCTGAGTTCCTAGGGTGGAGGTACAGAGGACTAGGCAAGCATTCTTTTAATTGTTGTAGGACACAACTTTTTTGAAGATAATTTGGAAATATCTTTGAAAGCCAAAAATACACATATCCCTTTGACTGTATAATTCTAAGGCTAGGAAATCACCGTAGAA
Organism: Nyctereutes procyonoides; assembly: GCF_905146905.1. NCBI lineage: Eukaryota > Metazoa > Chordata > Mammalia > Carnivora > Canidae > Nyctereutes > Nyctereutes procyonoides. Next base: position 49,845,069 of record NW_026575133.1, on the reverse strand, counting down.
ACACATACTTAATTTTTTTTTTTAATCTTTATTTATTTATGATAGTCACATCACAGAGAGAGAGAGAGAGAGAGAGAGAGAGAGAGAGAGAGAGAGGCAGAGACACAGGCAGAGGGAGAAGCAGGCTCCATGCACCGGGAGCCTGACGTGGGATTCGATCCCGGGTCTCCAGGATCGTGCCCTGGGCCAAAGGCAGGCGCCAAACCGCTGCGCCACCCAGGGATCCCTAGAAACACATACTTATTCCACGTATGACAGGTGTAATTATTTTAGGATATTCACTGATGTGTCTACTTAACAAAGTATAGAACCAAACTAAAGGTCCACCTATAAGACATTAGTTAATTAAGTTATGGTATTTTAAGACTGGCATAGTATACAGGCATTAGAAAAAATGGAGTTTGTGCTGACATGTAAACATATAAAGCTAAGGAACATTAAAGGTAAAAAAGACATAGAAGAGAATGTATAAAATAATTCCATTTTGTGTAATTAAAAAAAAAAGGAAAAAAAAAGATCACTATATAAGCACATACATGTTGCTTCTCACATTCCTACTCCATCACATATACACATCGTACCTGTAAGAACCTTGTGACATCTGTGATTGCATTTCTGAAGACGTAGTCATCCTTCTGACAGTCAAACCAGCCCAGTTTTGTGATTCTGGCATATAACTGAATAAGTGCTTGTGTCACAAAAGTAGCCAACTTTGGCCGAGTGGCAAGGTAGTTGAGCACATAGTTCCCTACAAAACAAAAAAAATCCACATAATCGGAAATCTCTGCCAGGGAAGGGCACACATCTTTAAATATATTAAACATCCAGGAAATGATAAATTTAGCTTATTTCCCATGATTGCCTTAGTTTTCTTCTATTATTTTTTTTTCTCCCTGCTTTCTAACATGGTGATATATCTAACAGTAAGAATGTGCAAGTCATAATGTAGCTTTAAGAAGAGTTGTAACTGGAGATAAAAAAGAAAAAAAGAAAACATATCCATTTCTCCTAAGTCTCCGTAATTCTTGTTTCTGTTATATTCTCTTAATTCTTAATGCAACTGAGAAATGGGACTTTGAATTTATGATTAGTAGGCTTTTCAATTCAGGATTTTATACCTGTCACAATGAAGACCCTGGAATATGGCAACTGTGAATCTACTCCTAGATAGCTAAATAACATGCTTGTACAGAACTCAAAATTCTTAACAATATTTTTCTTAGTTAATAGTGGTAGTAGGGACCAAAGGAAAGAAACCTCCTAACAAATGGGATGACTTAGGACTTTATCTAAAAATAATTATATAAGATCCTCTATACTTTTAAAAGCCCCAAATTCTAGGAAAAAAACTAGATTCTATATATTTTGTATGCTTACCAATTTCAGAACATTATCAAACAACATACATTTAATTACTAGCATATCATTAAACATACAATTTCTTGAAGAGAAAACAGATTCTCTACTTACGAATATCTATGCGTTGCTCCAATGGTAGAGGGTTGTTTGTGCGTGATACAAGCTTTGTAAGGCATGTAGCTGCCAGTAACTGGGAGTAAGAGGACTGTGGAAAGATGAGGAAAAGGACTCAGAATTCAATTTTATTGAGTTACTCAGTCACGAGGTTTTGTTTTTTATTTGGAGATCTATGCTCAGATTCCAGAAATATTAATCAGTTTTGCCCTATCTGATCCTCTGCATTTTAGAGGGTCTAAGGAAAAATGAGTCCCACATAGAGTATATGTTCACTGAGCTGATTTCAGTATGAACAAGGTACAGTATAAAGTGAATGGCCTGATGGAACTGAATCCAGTGTAGATTCTGCGTCACTCAGAGGGGGCCCACTCTAGAGAAGATCATTTCAGAGAGTTATTAAGAAGACAAATCTTTAGAAGATGGATCTCTTCTTTCATTTAAACCAAGTAATCTTCTGTTAAAAGCCTTGTTACAGTGATGTTCAAAAAGTTCAACTCTATAGTATACCATTAGAAAGTTAAAACAAAAACAATGCAGTGTCAGAGGGAACCACTACATTGTGCAACTACATCTTTACATCAGCATGGCTATCAGATCCAGTTTTGCGAGATGTATATGCTAGTTTTAAAGTAAATTTATAACATTTATGAGAAAGAAAAATCATGCCCTATATGTAAGGGTATAGTATTAGCACATTCTCCATGTGGATTTTATGAGTTTTAAACTTCTGGAGAATCAGAGCATTCCAACTGACCATAATGTATAAAAAAGAGCTATGTGCGAAATCTTCCACATGTTTCTATTATGATAACGTCATATAACAGGGACAGACTCAGACCCACTAAAAATAATTTAATCAAAGGTCAAGGACAATTTCCTATAACATTAAAAATCCTTAAAACAGTAGGCTATCCACAGGCACTGCATAATACCACCAGTTACAAACAAAAATTTATGCTTAAGAAACAAAATCTATGAAGTGACTTTGACATTTTTTTTTCAATACCCCTGAATATGGTTTAAACTGATTAGAGCAGGTGTGTCAAACACTAATAATGCAAGAGGCTACTCTACAGAATACGACATACAACTGTAACTATACACTATACAACGTCTAGGTGGTTTTTATACATAACTTCAATAAATCTGCTAAATCAATAGAGATTAGAAGGAAGAATCCACTATAACTGTTTTTAGTACCACACCAATCCTGTTTTATTGCAGCTTGTTTTATTTACTGACTGTCAACATGAAGATCTGGAATTAACAGTGTCAGAGATGATAATGTATGGCTCCAGTGGAAGTCACCTGGAAGAGCTGGTTGTGCTTGACCTTTAGCACAAAATATACAAATATAAGTGGGTCAATCTAAGATTAAGGGACTGGAAAGAAATACATAACATACTACATGCAAAAATGGAACAGAGCACTATATAGTCTCTGACCAGGACTCTGTAACCTTCCTATGCTTGGAAAAAGAGTTAGCTCTCTTAGCTACTGAAGGGTAATTTTTAGCCAATTAAACAAATACTGTAACAATGTCAATGAAAATTCAAACATGAAGTCATCTAGAATTTTACCTTCAAAACAAATTAACTGCTTTTGTTCTTTCCACATATCCTTCCCGTCTTAAGCAGAATGCTAGCTGCTAGTCTAGTTGGGATTCTGACTCTTTCAGGGCCCTTTCAGGATGCCCTGGTTGGACTCTTACTTAGCCTTTCTAAGACCTCCATCTTGCCCCAAATGCTAATTGAATCAAACTATGTCTCATTGACAGCATTACATTGATCACTACACTGCCATTTTTAGCTCCAAGAGGTTCTGATTCCATTTTTAAAACAATGACTTGTGGTTTTCATTGTGGATTCCTCCCCACTCCTCACACCTGCAAGGCAATAAGCAGCAGCTGTGGTATACAGGAGGCCTCAGAGACCACTAGGGTGCTTGCACAGTGACATGGGCTATGTGGGTAGGAAGGATCATTCATATACAGCTCTGTCTTGTCAGTAAAGGATATGAAGTGGTACTTAATTGTGAGAAACAGAAAAAAAGTCCCAGAAATTTGATTCAAGATGAAAAATGACAGAATAAAATATATATTCAATGAGATTTTCCTGATGAGGCTGTGTGTCCTTTCACTGTCAACCTTGTGGCTAGCTATGGTGCTTTTTAAAGGTGAAATTAAGAAGTCAGAGGCAGCTAGAAGGGTTATGGAACACAAACTATCCCAATTCACCCTTAAACTTGGAATACACTTTCCTAAACTTTTCTTCTCCTTCAGGATTCTTCAAATCTTACGTACACTTCCTCTTTCGAGGAGTAGCTGGCACTTGCTCAGGCAATCAGGGCTGTTGGTGAATTCAACCAAGGCTTTCTCTGCCTGGAGTCGAGTGGTTGTGTCTGTTGTCTCATAAAGCTGTTTGCACAGATTTTCTAGTTGGGCCAGGCTCTGGAAAAGATCAGTCAAGGAAGAAATCAGTCCAGCCCACTCAAAGTACCATGCACAAAACCACTAGACAAAGGTAAGTAATAAGCAATGGAGAGATATTTGTTTCTCAACTCTGAGGAGAATATGGGTGATCTTATCTAATAATAACCATTTATAGCTTCTTAAATTTTATGCTTTAGAAGAAAAAATGATGAAATGCCTAAAACATCTATACTTTTTTAGTCATTCCACTGGAGATCAGTCACAGATGATATATTCATTTTTCCTTATAAATACTCATCCTCCTAAAAGATTTTCAAATAAAAACTCAGAATTGACTTTTTCTGCTATCAATTTCAAAACTCAATACTGGAGGCATTGCTGTAAAATTAAGCACATAAGCACACAATATAAGCATCACATATATCTTAATGTAGTCTTAAATATTTCCCTTTGCCTAGTAGTTATCAGCTTAAAATTATGTATACGAATAAAGATGGCCAACCTCTATGAGAAGGCTTCTGAATGCATGTACGCACCTTCCTCCCTGGATCCCTCATGTTTAAAGTTCAGCAGACTCTTCTCCTGTCGTACTTTAAACTCTTGTTTCGGTTCCAAATTTAAAGTGGAAGGGTCAAAATAAATTCAACCCTAGCATATGCTCAGACAGAGATAAGACCAAGGAAACGCCCCCAAACAAACCCTTCTCTCCAAATCTTGAACCAGTTCCAGGGAGGCAGGAAGGAGATGGGTGTGTGCTTCAGTCAAAAACCCAAAGGGATGCAAATCTACTTCCACTAAACGTGGTGTTGAAAAGCAAAGAGGAAAGAAACCAGTAAGAGTTCACTTAACTGTCACCTTTCACTGACTGAAGAGGAGGGCAAACATCTGTTAGTCTTTAAAGAAACGGTTTGGACTTTAAGAAGAAATATGAGCCTATTTTCTACAGTAGCAAGTAAGATTTGGTTTAAACATTTTGAGGGATCCTACTATTAGAAATGACAATTCTGATGGGAACAGCAAGAATAATAATAATAATTAAACAAACTGACCTGGGTAAATAGTCTACAATTGCTTACAAAGCCTCTCTGCCCAAGGCTTTTTGTGATCACTTTATTTCCTTATGGTGTTACTTTATAAATCACAGCTTTTCCACTAAGCAGGAAAGCCCTTAGGGCAGGTACCTATTTTACTCAACCTGATTAATAAATTTCAAACATTAACCTAAAAGAAACATGAAAGACAAATACTGACACTGACAAATACTTGATCAGCAAGTCTCACTTCAGAGCTCCCCAACAACAGACACAACAACCTCTACCTCCAAAACAAAACCAACCCACCAGCCTTCAAAATATCTTGGGATTCAGATTAGCCTTAGGTTTAATTTGTTCCTCTCTGACTTTCAGGAGTCTCATTTAATACCTTCTTGAATTTAAAAGCGCAGAGGAAATTGTACTTGCAAAGTCAAATCTCAGTGAAGTTGCATAAGTAGTACCTGATTTTTTCACAAGCTTATAAACACAAGGAATAGAGAGGATAAGGCAAATTCATTACATATATTCATTCCGTAAACAGCAGTGAAAGCAATATGCTTGCAATATTGGTCCATGACCCTACTGACAAATGAATAGGTTTAATTTTAAATCCCCACGTTTCTAAGCAAGGGATTAAATTTCCTTTGCAAAGTTCTGTTTCAACCTAGCAGGCTGGTCCCCCACCCCCATCCCAACCCCCCATTAAATGATTCACTTTAAAAAAAAAAAAGGAAAAAAATGATTTACACAGGGCACCTGGCTGACTCAGTCAGTAGCACATGTGACTCTTGGGGGAGGGATTGTGAGTTGGAGCTCCAAGCTGGGTGTAGAGATTACTTAAAAATAAAATCTTAAAAAAAAAAAAAAAAAAGCAGGGCATCTGGGTGGTTCAGTTGGTTAAGTGTCTACCCTTTGGGTCAGGTCATGATCTCAGGGTCCTGGGATCAAGCCCCGCATCAGACTCCCTGCTCCACAGGGAGTCTGCTTCTCTCTCTCCCTAAGCCTGCTGCTCCCCCCTGCTTGTGCTCTGTCAAATGAATAAATAAAATCTTAAAAAAAAAAAAAAAAAGGCTAACGCTGAAGCCATCAGCAGAAAGTCACCCTAACTAAAACTGAAAATAGTTATAAAACCTAGTATTAGGTATTAGGGAGCAGTAGTCACCTTGTAACTCCACAGCCACCACACACTTGGAGCTTTCCAATAGCTCAAACAGACATTCTGTACATAGTCATGCTGCTTAAGGTATAATGACTCTCCTTAAAGTCTGATCAATCAGTTCTAGTAGCACTCTCATGTGTGCATGTCTTGTTTATGTTTATTACAACAAAGTTGTTCACAAGACAATGGCTAGGCATCTGTCACCAGTAGCTCCTTACTGCTAAAAACCTACACATAGGTTATGATGGGCTTTCTCGGTGGTTGTTTTTTGATCTGTTTTAATTCAGCAGACAAAAACATACTGCAGAGTAAGTCTGTTAGTGAGTTCTCAGCTCAAGAAACAAGTCTGTGTAAAAAAAGAAAAAGTAATTTGACCATTTACAGTTTGAAGATGTATAGCCTTGTATCTGTGTTTCCAGAATGAATTGGGAACAATTTTGTTTTCCTAAACAATTAGTGAAAACATCTAAAACCACAGGGTTATTTTATTTGGGTTACCCATGCTACCCATGGAATGAGGGAGAATGACACATTTATCTTTATGCCCTTCTGGATCCTAATGTTTACAAAGCAAATCTAACATTATACTGAATCACCTTTTTTTGGGGACCCTGAATAAAACAATTTATCCTACAATTATTTGATTAGCTTTTAAAAGTAGTACTTCACATTTAGAATAGCAACAACATATAACAGCATTTTCGCCTTTGCACAGTAACACCTGTATTAAACCTTCTCCCATCTACCAGTTCATACTGAGGACAACTATAACATGATGCCAGAAAAGCCTCCAGAGAAGAATGACTGCCTATTTTCTATTCCTGAGATTGTCAAATGTATAATCCAAAAAGAAACTTCCATCTGGTCCCACTGGAACAGAAAAGCGCATTTGGGTGAAATACTTCACGAAACTGAAAGGTGATCTTCCACTAGTAAAGTACTGCTTTAGTACAAGAAATATAAGATGATCACCCCAAACGTAGACCATACTGATTTCAGCAGAGATAGTTAAGATGAAGGTATTGAAAGAAAAGTATCTTCACTAATATTGAGAAACAATATTGTTTTATCCAGTCTTTTAAACTTGAATAGGGAAAATGAAACTCCTTTAGTCTCATTTCAATATAAAGTGCAACCAACTGGGACTACAGACCTCTTAAAATATAATGATTACCTGAAGAGTTTCCTTTAGATTAGAGGAAAATGAAGACTGTTTGTGGATTAGATGCTATAGTACCCCACAAAGCAGAATACTTTGGAATTTATTTTAATTTGCAAAATATTGCTTTTTTAAAAAGCCTACCAGTATATTCTTTTAAATTAACCTTATTGCTTAAAGAAATTTTTACTTGGAGATTTCCAATCACAGACTAGAATACTCAGTTTTAGGAAGGATATGATGACCTTCCCAATAATGTTGAGTACTGAACAGAAAACAAAGATCTGACTAGTCAGATCTGTAGGTTTTCTGTAGAGCACATCTTTAACCTGACAGCCACCAGTACCACCTGAAATGATAAGAAGCCACCATCCTATTACAAAGTGTAAAGCGCAGACTCAGTCCAGAGAACTTTTCATGAAAAATATAGAACTGATTTACCAAATCAGTATCTGAATTTTCATGATTATGATGCCTTAAATATACAAAAAAGAAAAAAAAAAGAAAAAGAAAAAATCAAGCCACTTCCAACTTGCTCATAAACTACATTAATTTACATCTTTAGTTAGAACTTTCCTGGGTACTAGGAAAATACTGTCTTAAGTAAATTAAAAATGCATACTGAAAGTGCCAGGTGAACCATTTTAAAGATCTATAAGATTAATAAAATATACTAATTACATATTATTACTTATCTATTCAATTAGGCATTCTTGTCAATAATGTGTACCCATTATCAGAGATAATCTTTTAAAACTCCTAAAGATCCAGTAACAACAGCTGTTACATTAAAAAAGCAAGTGGCAAAGCTCTATGTAGAGTGTATCATTTGTGTATGTTAGCAAATTCACAGAAGAAAATCTGGAGGGATATGAACAAACCAATCATCTCTGGGAGGTGAGATTATGAAAAACTGTCAACTTGTATGTTACATATTTCTGTAACTTCTGAATTTTTTTTAAAAGACTTTATTTATTTATTCATGAGAGACACAGAGAGAGAGGCAGAGACATAGGCAGAGGGAGAAGCAGGCTCCATGCAGGGCGCCCGATGCGGGACTCGATACTTGGACTGGGGATGATGCCCTGAGCTGAAGGCAGATGCTCAACCCAGCATGGGGTGGCCCAGATGAGCCACCCAGGCATCCCTAACTTCTGAATGTTTAACTACGACCATATATTACTTGTAAGCAGGAAAACACCCCAACAACTATATAGATAATATTTTTAAAAGGACAAATTTGTGCTACCTTCTCTTTCTAAACAAACTCTTCTAATTAGTAATATTGCTAATTAACAGCTAATTCTGTTCCCAATCAGAATTCATAAAACCAATTCAAAAAAACAAAAAGGTAGGATCCCTGGGTGGCTCAGTGGTTTAGCGCCTGCCTTTGGCCCAGGGCATGATCATGGAGTCCTGGGATCGAGTCGCACATTGGGCTCCCCTGCATGGAGCTTGCTTCTCCCTCTGCCTGTGTCTCTGCCTCTCCCCCTCTCTCTCATGAATAAATAAATAAAATCTTAAAAAAAAAAAAAAAGGCAAAAGGGTATTCTAAAAGTGAATAATTTTAAAAACTATGTCTCTATTTTGTTTTTTCTTACAATAGTAAATGCTAATAGTTTAAATGGCCTAAAAAGAACATTTCACACAAAGATTCCTCTTTATGTTATCCAGAAGGCAGTCCTGTGGGTCAAAGCCATTATGGTTTTATACATGTATCAGCAGATCTCTAAAATATTATTTGTTGCAGTGGAGTCAATGGGGGGAAAGTAGGTAGCCCTTCGCATGAGAATGTTTATATATGCAAATGACTGATTTTTAAAAGTTAAAAAGTTTATAAAGCCAGTGTACAAGACATCCAAATGGCCAATAAGCAAATGACAAGGTGCTCAATCACAATAAATGTCAGGAAATATAAATTCGAAACACATGAGATATCCATCAGACCGACTAAAATGAAAAAGCCAACATCTTGTGGTGCTTAGGATGTGAAAACAAGAACTCATATTCTGCTAGTGGAGCCTGAGTTGGTTCAAATACACTAGAAAATTGGCCCTATTAAAGCTCAAAATATGGATACCCTATGAAGTGCCTGGGATGCTCAGTTGGTTGACTGTCTGCCTTCAGGGTGTCCTGGGATCGAGCCCCCCATCGGGCTCTCTGCTCACCAGAAGTCTGCTTTTCTCTTTCCCTCTGCTGCCCTACCCCTCGCCTGCTTGTGCTCTTCCAAAAACAAAACAAAACAAAACAAAACAAAACAAAACAAAACAACAAAAAAAACCAGATACCCTATGACCTAGCTATCACACTCCTGTGAATACATTTAAAAGGGATTTGTGCTAAATCTACCAAAACAACAACAAACCAATCAAACAAAAACTCACATACAAGAATGTTCAAGGCAGCACTAAATGTAATCATTTCTAAATGGACATCCAAATGTCCATCAACCGTAGTATGGATAAATATTTCATTTCTTGATCTGGTGCTCATTACACAGGCATGCTCATTTTGAGAAAATCCATTGAACTGTATAATTTGTATATTTTTCTGTATGTTACACTTCAACGAGAAGCTTTAAAAAAAGACTGTTGAATGCCACAGTTGTAATTCTCCAGGTATTTATCTCATATATTTCTTTCTGATATTAATGGAAACGAAGTTCATCATAACTGGCAGGTAGGTACTCTTTAGTTTTGGAATGCTGTACTTTTATATCAATTCATGCTTTTAGAACCATAACTTCCATCATTTTCTCAACAAATAAATAAGGTAAGGCTTTTGGTTGCTTCTGGAGACAGACATTCTATGTCTGAGAGTACTAAGAGGTTGAGTAAAACTTTTTGGTTGCAGATGCTGTGTAATGTCTACTGCCGTAAAACAAGATAAAATACGTATTTTCAGCAAGTGATAATACTATGCCAGAGCTTTGCATGCATTAGATAAGGACAGTAAGTCTGCTAACATATGAGACTGCAGAATTCTACACTTAGCCTCAAAATACGAATCAATTCGAACTTGTAATAAACATGTAAGATCTTTGCATTGTGGGTAATAGGCAGCAAAAACACATGTAAACAAGTTATTTCAAGAAGTAAACAGACTGTGCCTGGTCACTTAATGGCTTATTGACTTATAAACTTCACTCAAGTGTTTTCATTCAGCATGTCACTAAACTTTGGTTTTGGTTCTTTCTCAAGTCACTCGCAGCGCAGAGGAATGAAAGTTGCAGTGTAAGCAGAATCCTCTAAAGTACAGGTTTCAAACTAGTGGTAGCCTCAAACCAGCTGATGGACATTTTTGTTGTCTTACAGTGTGGTTTTAAAGTTAGACATAGTTGCTGGTATTTCATAACATCTGTTTTTTAAGCTTGATTAAATTCAAAAATTCAAAGATCTGATAACACTGGGCTGCATTTTCAAGTGTCACTAATCAGATGACACTTGCCTCAGGCAGGTTCTCTAGTTCACTTCAGTTCCTGCATGCCTCTGAATGCCTTTTCCCTGAGCTCTAATGTAGTTTTGTCTATCAGTGGCTCACTCAAGGATCTCAAGAGTAAAAAGTAGTGAGCATACCATAGTAGATTTGGGCTTAACTTTGGGTAACAACTCTTTTCTGAATCTGTTTCAAACAATCTTTTGAGTACAGGGGCTACATAAAACAGGCACAGAGAAGAGACAGATTGAGAGTTAAAGCAATTTGGATTCTGGTCTTAGTAATTAACTGTGTGACTGTGGGCAAGTTAATTTCCTGAAGCTTCAGTCTGTTCATGTGTAAAACAAGTGGATTTTATTATATTATTTTAAAGATACTCTCAGGACGCCTGGGTGGCTCAGCGGCTGAGCATCTACCTTCAGCTCAGGGCATGATCCCAGTTCAGGGATCGAGTCCCACATCAGGCTCCCTGGGAGGAATCTGCTTCTTCCTCTACGTCTCTGTCTCTCTGTGGGTCTCTCATGAATAAATAAATAAAATCTTAAAAAAAAAAAAAAAAAAGACACTCTCAGCTCCAAAATCCTGTGATTATAATATACTATTCTTCCTCTTTCGATTAAATAAAGAAATAGGATTTAAAAGTAAGCAAATATTAAAATTAAGATAATCGTGAAAACAACAAGACAAATTTTCTTAAGGAGAGAATTACACTTAAAAAAAAAAAAATTGGCAACACTCCCATACATCCCTCTTAAAACAGCATGGGAGCTTTACTCACAAACAACTTGAGTGACCTAGCAGAACAAGGATCCTGTTTGGAGGGTCACAGTGCCATGTAATGACTAAGACCTTACACGTCAGACAAATCCTCACTCCTCTACGTACTAGTGAGTTGAATAAGTTACTCATATCTTTCAAACTAGTTTTTATTTCTTTTAAATAGAAATACTACATGAAGCTGGAAAAGTCAGTAAGGTATTATATGTAAACTGTTAATGACTGAGTCTATTACTGGCCATTATCAATTACACTGGCTATTAAAAACTCTGGGGGTGCCTGGTTGGTTCAGTGAGTAAAGCATGTGAGTTTTGATCTCAGGATTGTAAATTCAAGCCCATGTTGGGCGTAGCAATTACTTACAGATAAAATCTTTAAAAAATAAAAAACATTTTCGAAGCACAGGGATAAATGCATATAAAAGTTGCACTGTTTCTTCTAGAGGGGTTATAAATACCTTTCCCTATAGGGGTAGGTAGGGGGATCGGGGATATGATATACAAGTAATCGTCATTATTTGTGGATTCCAAATTTGTGTTACCGACTTGCTAAAATTTATTTGTAACCTCAAAATCAATACTTGTGGCAATTTTGTGGTCATTCACAGGCATACTCAGAATGGCGAAAAATCTGAGTCATTTGATATATACTCCAGCTGAGGTGCAACATTCAGCTCTCATATAGTGAACAAGTATAAGCATCTTTTTGGTTTATTTAATGTGATGCTTTTCATAGTTTTGTGCTTTTTATTGTTTATTTTTGCCATTTATTTTTCTTTTGAGAAAAGTATTTTATTAAAATTTTTAAAGTATATCTGACACTTTTGATTTTGTCGTTTAAAATGGCTCAAGTATAGTGCTGAAGTGCTGGTTAGTGTTCCAAAGCCAAGAAGGCTGTGTGAAAATACATGTGTCAGATAAGCTTCACTCAGACATATTAAATATGATGTCTTTGAACAAAAACCAAAAAGAGCCAAGGTTACAGGCTGATTGGCTAATGAAAATACTGTGACCAGAGGTCTGCAGGAACCTAACCTTGTATATCCTCTAGGAGCAACATTTTAGTATTTCCTAATTCAGTTCTTGGTTACTCACACAACAGAACCACCATGAATAATGAGGACCAGTGACTGTATTTCTGGCACATTAGGTGGTATTCAGTACATGTTTTCCCACAGAAAGAGAACTACACTGCCACTGTTAAAGGCATTTATCTCAAACAGAGGGATTTACGAACTTCTAGAACTTCCATATTAACATCTAGAATACTAGGATTTTTGCACAATTGACTCAAACATTTGATGAAATTGCATTTATATTATTTATGCATTATAGTTTTAATTAATGAGTAGTAATGAACACACTAGAGGAAAAGATAAAAGTGTGCATAGTGTCTGAAACATAATAGGACCTTCATAAAAATGTCTTGTATAGGGATCCCTGGGTGGCGCAGCGGTTTGGCGCCTGCCTTTGGCCCAGGGCGCGATCCTAGAGACCCGGGATTGAATCCCACATCGGGCTCCTGGTGCATGGAGCCTGCTTCTCCCTCTGCCTGTGTCTCTGCCTCTCTCTCAATCTGTGACTATCATAAATAAATAAAAATTAAAAAAAAATGTCTTGTATAAATGGTTAAGTCTAACTTTTATAGGCTTCTAAAGGGACCTTGGGTTATAATGGCAGATTGACCAAACATCTAATTTTGTTCCCTACTCCCAAAGCCCAACTAAAACAACATTACTGGGATTTTTAAAAGTCATAATCCCACATGGATGGGGAAGATAGGAGAGGAGACAAATAGCAACAAAATTTTGGGATACAGTAAAATCAGTGGTCACTGACTTTAACTGACTCAAGAAAGCCAAATCCCTTGCCAGTGAGATCTGAAAACCAACATGATTTATACACTCCATGCTCAGATGTTAAGATGAGGTGGGGTGGCCAAAGCAAGGAAGAACAGGGTGAAAATATTTTTGAAAGGTTAGATTCTAGGGATGCCTGGGTGGCTCAGTGGCTGGGTGTCTGCCTTTGGCTCAGGACGTGATGCCTGCCTGGTCTGGTGACTGAGTCCGGTATTGGGCTCCCTGCGAGGAGCATGCTTCTCCCTGTCTGTGTCTCTGCATCTCTCTATGTCTCTCATGAATAAATAAATAAAATCTTAAAAGGAAAAAAAAAAAGTAAAGTTAGATTCTAGATATTTTCCCTCACTCCATGCTTCTAAATGACTGTTCCTCTTTCTCTGGAATGGAAGATACCAAACCATTCAAAAGCATATGGGTACCACATAGCTAACAGGTCAATTACACAGCCAAAAAGACATCAAATGGTGCACAGTCTTTCCCTACTTGGTTCCTTCTACCCAGAAATGCCAAGGTCCGGACAGTACTCTGTAGGCAGGAATTTGGAAGATACTCCCTTGAGAAATGCAATACTTAAAGATCACTGATATGGGGATTATCCAACAAATGATAGTCAGATGTCCCTACTGTGATGCTAAGCAAACAAGTCTCACTCCCACACTTAAGAGTTCTCCAATCAGTTTTGTTGTCTCCTAATCTTGATTATGAGCAAATAACAAAGGATTACTAGAAATCTAAAGAAGGTCTTTAACATGGAAGACAGTGTTTAGAACAAGATAACAGGCACAGAATGGAGTTGTTTATGCTAAGCCCCATGTCACCAAACTGAGACATTACTAAAGGTTGACTCGCCCAGGAATGGAATCCTAAACCATGTCAATCAGGAATCACCTGATCAGCACCAGTAAGGTAATCTGCCTGACAGACCCCTGCCATACCCCAAAGGAAAGTAACTTTGCAATAACCAACCCATTTTTTTCCTCGTATGATTTCCTTGTTCCCACTTCCTTCTTGCTTGTGTTTCATTTTGTGCAGCAACTTGGAGCTCCTTTCTGTCTGCTAGATTGGGCACTGCTCGATTCTAATTAATTTTTACCCAAATAATCCTTTGCAAGTTTTAATATGCCTCATCTTATCTCTTAGCAATAGCAATCTAAATAAGCACACAAAAAGCAACCTGGAACATATGAGTTGTGCAGGGAGAAGGAAACATGAAGAAAAAAAAGAGATAAGGTGGGGAGAATATTAAGCTCACCAAAGAGACGGAAAATACTGCAACTGTGGAATAAGAACAGGATGCTCTAAAAAAAAAAGTCCAAAGAACATAAAAAGAGATCTTAGAAAATAAAAATATGATAGTAGAGATAAAATATTCTATCAGAGGGTTGGAAAATAAAGTCTTTCAGAAAGTAAAGTAAAAGGACAGAGATGAAAAATAAGAAAGCACATATAAATCAGAGACCACGTTCTGGAGGACCAACATCTAAGTAACAGGAGTTCCAGAAAGAAAACAGAAGAGTAAAGGAGGGGAAATTATCAACAAAATTATTTAAGTTAACTTCTAGAACTGAAAAACATCAGTTGCGAGAAGGAATGGGTCTACTGAATGCCTAGCACTGATTTTGGTGAAAAGCAAGTTAAGGCACATCTCTGTAAAACTTCAGAAACCTGAGGACAAAAAGATTCTACAAGCTGCCCAGGTGGGTGGGAGGGTGGGAGTTGGGATAAAAAAACAAAAACAAAACCCAAGCCAGGTCACATACAAATAATCAAGAATAATCAGGAAGGCTCTGGACATCACAAAACCAATACTGGAAACAAGCCAACAGAAAAACATCTGCAAGATTCTGAAAAAAATGATCCACATAGAACACTGTATCTACCCCAAACAAGTAATCCAGTGTGAGGGTAGAACAAAGCTATTTCTAGCCTGCAAAGCCACAACAATCTATTAGCCATGCTCCTATGGAAAGGAAGTGCTTTACATCAAAATAAGAGTAATCCCATATAAAAAGGTAAGCATGGAATGCAGAAAATGGGAACTGCCAAGGTGGAGAGACATCAAAAAAATTCCTAGGGGCAGTGGTGAAGGGAGATCCTATGATGATAACTGTGTCCACGCAACCAGCCTTATTCAAGCAAATTGGCTCAAGGGCCAAGCCTTGTTCAAGAAGTCATCACCAGGATTCCTCCTGCCATGGAGAATACCTGGGTGAGGATTCTTAAATTAAGATTTCACTTTAATTCATGTTGAAGTAGAAAAATCCTCAACTGACAAAGTAACCATTTTCTATTAAACTTTGAAAAGTTTTTCTACAGAACTGTGTAATCATTTTATTTATTTATTTATTAAATATTTTATTTATTTATGAGAGAGAGAGATAGAGAGAGAGAGGCGCAGAGACACAGGCAGAGGGAGAAGCAGACCCCATGCAGGGAGCCTTACGTGGGATTCGATCCTGGATCTCCAGGATCAGGTCCTGGGCCGAAGGCGGTGCTAAACTGCTGAGCCACCCGGGCTTGCCCTGTACTCATTTTAAACTAACATTCCAAGAAAAAGGCAGTAGTGCAACATTAAAGGACAGCTTTGAAATTAATACTGCATTGTATGGTTACTCACAGCATTTTAAAAATCTGTAATGGGCTTTAGGCATAAACATTTTGCACCCTATGATTTATAAACAGGAGTTCCAATAACAAACAAAAAAAGGAACAATATACTTGGTTTTTGCCACCTTCACTTCCTTTATAAATAAGGTTGTTTGTCTCTCAAATGCCTTTTAAGGAACTTGATTCTGTCATGCTGACAGCAGTAGAAGACCAAAATGATGTACTCTGCTATGAAAATGGCTGAGTAAGAGAGTGGACTATGTAGGCCAAGCAGATCACCTTACAAA
This sequence comes from Nyctereutes procyonoides, assembly GCF_905146905.1. Taxonomy (NCBI): domain Eukaryota; kingdom Metazoa; phylum Chordata; class Mammalia; order Carnivora; family Canidae; genus Nyctereutes; species Nyctereutes procyonoides. Next base: position 49,828,846 of record NW_026575133.1, on the reverse strand, counting down.
AGGAAGCCAACACCCAGCCATTTGGGAACCTAAATTTGCAATGCGAAACAATACACCTTTAAATAAGCTTTTCTGCTATATTAACCAGCTCCCTAAAACTTCAATTTCTTTTTCTTTTTAGTAATTTCTATACCCAACATGGTGCCTGAACTCACAACCCCTAGCCTAGATCAAGAGTCACAAGCCAGTCTAAAACCTCATTTTTTTAAAAAAAGATTATTTATTTGTTCATAAGAGACACGGGCAGGGGGAGGGCAGAGACACAGGCAGAGGGAGAAGCAGGCTCCATACAGGGAGCCCGATGTGGGATTTGATCCTGGGTCTCCAGGATCACACCCTGGGCTGAAGGTGGCGCTAAACCACTGAGCTATCCGGGCTGCCCTAAAACCTCATTTTTAAAAGCAGATCTATATGGGGAGAAAATCATATTTATAATAGGTCAATACTGTTTAGAATGTCAAAACACAACTCTTAACAATTTAAGTTGGAATGATACTCTCTCTTGATGTTATCAAATTTTTTCCTTACAAATTTAATGATTTCTACCATATAGCAAGCATGGTCAAACATGCCTCCAAAGGTCAGAAAGTAATAGCCTATTGGTTAAAGAAGCCGAACTATTAGAGGTATACAGACTTTACCTGCATTTAGTCTGGTTTTGAAGAGTGATTTGTTTTTGAGTTATTATTAAGTTACACTGTAGAGGCATACCATTGGGCAGGTGTGCACTTATTATTTTAGTTTTGCGTTCTTAATGTCAATTTGGTACAAGATTCAAACTTCAGAGTTTTGGGTGTATTTTATACAGAATCATTTAAAAATATTTTAAAAGTGGGCAATCTAGCTAGTTTAGTCGGTAGAACATGTGATTCTTAATCTCAGGGATGTGAGTTCAAGCGTCATGTTGGGCAAAGAGACTACTAAAAAAAATAAAACACAAAGAAAGATTAAAAGTGCCATTTAAACCCTTAATTATATATATAATAGAGGAAAGAAAGGGATCCAATGCAGAATTACCATTTACCTCTGGCCACCAATCACCAATGATTATTATGTTTTACAGTGACTAAATAAAAAAGGATTTCAGATTAAAGCATTTATACTTAGTTTTACTAACAGGCTATCCAAATGAATGTGACTGGCCTGGTCAATATTCAGGCAACTTCAGGAGTCTTAGGAGAAATATCTTTGCAAAACATGTATCTGAGAAAAGATTGGCATCCAAAATATACAAAGAACTCTTAAAACTCGACAACAACAACCCAATTAAAAATTTGGCAAAAGACCTCAACAGACACCTCACCAAACAAGATATACAGATGGCAAATAAGCATATGAAATGATGCTCCACATTGTATCTTATCAGGGAAATGCAAATTAAAACAATGATAAACTACAACACATCTATTAGAATGGCTAAAATCCAAAACACTGAAAACCCCAAATGTTGGCAACAATGTGAAATATTAGGAGTTCACATTCACTGCTGGTGAGGATGCAAAACAGTATGGCCACTTTGGAAGGGAGTTTGGCAGTTTCTTACAAAACTTAACATACTCTTACCATATGATCCAGCAATTGCACTCCTTGGTATTTATTTACTCAAATGAGCTGAAAACTTATGTCTACACAAAAACCTGTATATGAGTGTTTACAGCAGGTTAATTTAGAATTGCCAACACATGGAAGCAACTGCGATGTCCTTCAATAGGTGAATGGGTAAACAAACCATGGTACATCTAGACAACAGAACATTATTCAGGAATAAAAAGAAATGAGCTTTCAAGCCACAAAAAGACATGGAAGAAACTTAAATATGTAATACTATGTGAAAGAAGCCAATCTGAAAAACCTATATGTGTCATTCCAACTATATGACATTCAGAAAAAGGCAAAACAGTAAAAAGAGCAGTTGCTGCCAAGAGTCTGGGGCGTATACAGCGATGAAGAATAGGTGGAGCACAGGAGATGTTACAGCACAAAACTATCCTGTATGATACTATCCTGTATGATAATGATGAATGCATATCAGTATACATTTGTCAAAACCTACAGAATGTATAATACAGTACATTCTGTTCACCTCAACCTCCCCACAGCCTGTTTTGAGTCAGGCCTCCTTGTGGAGGACCCACTGTGGGTCCTACGGCGGGGAGAGTGGCTACCTCGCCGTGACTCCATCAGTGAAAGAGGTGTGCAATAACCTTCCAAGTACCTACGTGTGTGTGTAACTTATTGAGTGGCCAAATCTGGTAGAGCTTTCAGGATGAACATGTGATTCTTTCTTTTAAATGTTAAAATAAAGATTTTAATAAAGAAAAAAAATAATAGTTAATAACTGTATCAATATTGGCTCATGGACTGTAATGCAAGCTATTTATAAGAGGAGAAACTGTAGGGAAGGATAAGGAGGTATGTGGGAACACTCTACTTTCTGCTCAATTTTTTTGTAAACCTAAAAATGTTCCAGAAAAGTATTTTAAAATATAAAGTCTATCAAAACCAAATCTAATTTGATAGTTTAAAAGTGCTACTTACTCCCCTTAAATTTTAATACTGTCTGGTTTACTAACCAATGTTCTATAATAAAACATGACATTTTACATCCTAGCTTTCATGCTGCTAGTTCATCTGACAGTCTAATAAAATGGTTAAAATTCCCTAGGTTTAATACAAGGCATTATAACACCACTATTCACAATGAAAGATGATGTAACTGACAGTGATTTTCTGCAGATCTAAATTGATTTTTTTTAGTTAAAATTTTTTTTTAAAGTAAGCTCTATATCCAATGTGGGGCTCAAATTCACCACCCCAAGATCAAGAGTCATATGCTCTATCAACTGAACCAGCAAGGTGCACCTTGGCAGATCTAGGTTAGAATCCATACTGTATCTATCTGATAAAAAAAAATTCTGCTAGAGGATCTATGTAGGAAAAGTCTTTAAAAACTAGATTTAGGGACGCCTGGGTGGTTCAGCAGTTGAGTGTCTGTCTTCCGCTCTGGATGTGATCCCGGGTGATCCCAGGTCTCGGGATGGAGTCCCAAATTGGGCTCCCTTTGAGGAGCCTACTTCTTCCCTGTCTATATCTCAGCCTCTCTGTTTCTCATGAACAAATAAATAAAATCTTAAAAAAAAAAAAAGCTAGATTTATAAGGTCATTTCAAAGGAATGCTGTTTTAAATAGCTTACTGTTACTTTTTAAAAAAGAGTTATTTGGGCAGCCCGGGTGGCTCAGCGGTTTAGTGCCGCCTTCAGCCCAGGGTGTGATCCTGCAGATCCGGGATCCAGTCCCACACTGGGCTCCCTGCAGCTAGCCTACTTCTCCCTCTGCCTGTGTCTCTGCCTTGGTCTCTCTATAACCCCTCCCCCGCCCCCGTGTCTCTCATGAATAAATAAATAAAATCTTTAAAAAAAATAAAAAGATTTATTTATTTATTTTAGGAGGGGAAGCATGTGCATGCAAGCAGGGGGAGGGGCAAAGGAGAGGGAAAGAATCTCAAGCAGACTCCCTTGCAGAGCTAGAGCCCAACTTGGGGCTCTAACTCATGACTATGAGACCATGACATGAATTGAAATCAAGAAATGGATGCTTAATTGACTGAGCCACCTAGGCGCCCCAGTTACTTTTATTATCCCCTGCCACCCAAATATTATATATATACATATATAAAAGATCAGCAAAATATAGTTTGCCTTATGGGTCTTTTATTTTATATAGCATGCTCTGTCCTCAAAATTCTGAATACACTCTGGCACATTTTGACAACTGAAAATATTTTCTCTGTAAACTGTTATAGCTTAACCATGCATTTGTCTCAGTTAAAAAAACAAACAATACTCACTTCACCTGAAGAACCAAAGTTACAGTAAATTTTAGAAGATCTGTTGCTACATATGAAATAACAAAATGTGCAGCTAAAGAAAATGTATTCAAAAATAATGCCAATATTATTTTTGGATAGGCCTAATGTTTTCATTCACAAACTTAATGCAGGAAATGACTACTCGTATTTTACCACCTCTGACATCCTAAATTGGTTATGTTTTTTGAGCTAAATTCTCAAAAGAAATAGGCCAAAAGAATGTTATTCTAGAAAGAACACAAGTGATATCTGCTAAACAGGTCATTAATACCAACGAGGAACTCTCCAACAATGGGGGGAGATGATACTGAACAATTTTATTTAAATTTGTGGAGACTGGGTTGGGTTATTTCCAATCACTCCTATCTTGATTCCTTTGTGTCTCGATTAACTGTTATGTCTTCGTCACCTTCTTCAAGGATTCTCACTGTTCAAACACCACCGGTATCTTCTCTTTCACAGGCAACATACAAGTCACAGTTAACTGTACACTTTATATACTTATAATCAACATAAGATCTTAATGTAAGTTCCAGTACCATACGTACTAAATACTCTTCAAAAGCAGTTTTCCAAAAATACTGGGAAGGGAACATGAGGGTCTGAAAATACATTAGCAGTAGCTGGAGACCAAAACAAACTAGTCGATAACACATGTATGTGGCTCCCAGCTTCTCCAAGTGTGATCAAATGCTTGAGGGCTGCAACAATATTTTAACTACCTGTGCAGAATGGCAGACTAAAGAAAAGAACACTACTTTTGAAAGTCAGGAAAGGAGAGTTTTAACTAGAGGTTTCATGGGCAGCTCTGCTTTAGACTATTTATATGACACCAGAAGTTTCCCAACTTGAACTTCTATCACAGAAAATCAGATTCATTCACTCAATAACAAATATGTGAGTGCCTACTATGTGCTGAGCATCATTCTAAATGCTTGAGATACATCAGTGAACAAAACAAAGACCCCTGCCCTCTTGGAGGGAACACTAAACTGAGGAAAGACAAATCATAATAAACATAATACATTACCTTTAGGGTATGTTGGAAGGCAATAAATCTATGGAAACAAAGGGAGCAAGGAAAGGAGGATAAATAAAGTCTATATGGGATGGAGGGAGAACTGCAGGTTACAGTAGTCAACAGGGTAGTTAAGGTAGGCTTCACAGAGAGGTTAAAAAAAGAGCCAAATGTTTAGAAAGTGAGGGAATTAACCAAAGAGGGCACATCTACTTATGACTCCTAACAAGGATTCCCTATAGATCAAGACAACACACATGAGGTCCTCAAAAGGGAAAGACTATCACTTGGTTGGGTACCTACCAACTGTGTGTTAGGTCCTGTGTATGTATTTATGTCTATCTCACTTCCTATACAAATTTAAGACAGGATATTAAAATCCCATTGGTAGTTCTCTTTTTTTAAAAAAGTAAAACACAAATATAAACTTTACATGAGTTAATTTAAAGGTTACCAAAAAGAAAGATAAATTATATATACAAAAGAAATTATATATATATACACACATACATAATTCACCCAACTAATGCTGTTTTTTAAAATTAACAATGGTCTACTATAAGATACTTCCAAAAAAAGTCCATATGACATCTGCAGGCTGTAAAAGATGACCTGAAATTGACAACCTAGCAGTTGAAATAAAAACAACAGTAATAATCCCAGAAATAGTCATGATGTGACCTAAACCTCTCCATATAACCTAACAAATCTCACTTATTTGATGGGGAGTTCAATTTACTCTTCTTTTTAGGGGAAAAAAAAATCAACTCCTGTAGATTAGGAACATGAAATATTCCTTTATTGAATGGTACAAATGCAAATTAAATTTTCAGACAAATGTTTCTCTGAAAATGTCCATAAGAGCTTATGAGACAAATAAGATTAAAGAAACTAGTTCCAAGGAAATAAAATGACTGTAGAACTATTCAGCTCAATTGGAAACAATTATTTTAGGATATGGCTATGAGTTAAGCAAAAACAAACCCCATATAATAGGTTTGGGTTTTTAAAAAACAAACAAACAAACAAACAAAACAAAACAAAACAAAACAAAAAAAAAAAACAAAAACAAAAAACCAAACCCAGCTCCCAGTAAGAATGACTGTAAAATTACCTTCTGGAACTTAAACCTGTTCCTACTTTGGTGATTAGGTTTAAGGTGAAGTGCTCCTAACTATACATTTTCAGAAAGTTAAAAGATTTCCCAAACTATAATAAAGGGAAGTTCTGTATGCATTTCCCTACCAAAACTAATTAACAGTGCTCAATAAAGTTTAGGACTGAACAATAAATGACAATGACACTCAAAGACTGAGATGGATAGCTTTTCAAGAACCTTGCCCTTGGCATGAAGAAGCTTTACCTGCCACCTGGGAGAGTTAGGAGCAGCCCCTGAAACAAGTTATTGGGGGGTGGGGGGGTGGAGTAAGGAAGTCCTGAAGCATTTAGCCTTTACAGCCACAGTTGGCACTACTTTTTACACCCCGTTGCTTCCCCCCCTCCCCCATCACACTGCTTTTAACAAATTAATTCTCAAATGTTAAACCTGTCTGTAATTACCCTGGCACACAAATGCACAAATATATTTTCATTTGAGTGGTGATGATGGTAGAAGTATTGCATACAGCAAGAATCTCAGAGTTGCTTGTCAGTTTCATGTCCTACAGTATGTAGGCTTTGGAGAAAGGCAGCTATGCTAGCAGCTGCCTTTGGACGGGCAATGCACTAAGGATGACACTGTGTCAAGCTTTTATAGTTACCTGAGCAACAACTGAATCTCAGAGAACAAAAGTTCATTAAGTTAGGAAGATTTGTGTTACACAGGAAGAAAAGTCACTTAATTATAAATGTGAAAATTAAACTTTACAGTGTGAGAAAAATAAATTCATTTCCCTAGGATGTTAATATCTGGAACTAGTGTGTCAATGTAGGAGACTTTCTGAAAAGCATAATTCAACAGTTCAGTAGAAACCAGAAGTGGAGGGCTTCTTGAGTTTTGAACACAGAGATTGGCAAAACTTTAGAAAATTACTTTGAATTGTGGGAGCTTTCAGGACCCTGTTCCTATCTAGGGACCTTTCATTTGCTACTGCTACCAGAAGTCCCCAGGTCCAGGGGCAGTGTTTCTTTGTGGTGACTCAACAACTATGTTTGAGACCACATATTCAGTACCAGTACTCTCTGGGGTACTGGCTTTTTTTTTTTTTTTAAAGATCTTATTTATTCATAAGAGACAGAGAGAGGGGGGCAGAGACACAGAGGGAGAAGCAGGCTCCCTGTGGTGAGCCCAATGCAGGACCCCAGGATCACCACCTGAACCAAAGGCAGATACTCAACCACTGAGCCACCCAGGTACCCCAGGTACTGGCTTTTTTAAGGATCCTGTGAGGAATTAGATGGTTTCTTTGAAATAATCCCACCATATCCTCCCATTCTGAGAGTGTGTCATTACTAAAGCCTGAGACATCTTCCGAAGTATAAAATATTAAATTCAGGAAGACTTTGGCACAGGCATTTTTGATAGGATGGTGAATTCTGGCTAATACTCATTTTTTTTTTCTGGAAGAGATGGAAAAAAAACACACACACACACACAAAAAAAAACAAAAACAAACCCAGAAAAGTTCATTCCCTCACCTTGTATTAGCTTGAGCTATATGAAAATGCCAAATATCCAATCATTCTTGATCTACAAAAATGGCAATTTTATGTGGTTCAACCTAATATATAAAAATAATACTTTATAACACCTTCAAAAAAAGAAAAAAAAGAAAGCCTTCAAAGTACTTTGAAATTTGTGTTCTGCTTCTAATTAAGGGCTGGATTTCAATTTAAAGAGCACCTTTAAAGAGCAATTTTAAAGAGCACTTAAGGTTGTAGGCCCAACGTGAGACTTGAGCTCACAACCTGGATATCAAAAGTTACATGCTCAACCAACTGAGCCATCCAGGTGCCCCTTGATTTCAATTTCAGATCAATATATTAGGGTGAGTGCTATTACAAATTTGGTAAACAATCTGACTTGAAATCTACCTATTCTAAATCTACTTTCCACTTGTAATACAAACCCTCTGTCTCTTTGGTTTTCAAATACATCGTGCTTATTCTGGGCTTACAGGGCCTGCTTACCACTCCAGTTTTGATTCATACTCATTTCTTTCTTTTTAAAAAATATTTTATTTTTCAGTAATCTCTACACCCAATGTGGGGCTCGAATTCATGGCCCCAAGATCGAGTCCCATGCTCTACAGACTGAGCCAGCCTGGTGTCCTGATTCTTGTTCATTTCTGCAGATATTCCAAGTGTGTTTAATCATGTGTGTGAGGGGGCAGCTGAGATAGCTCAGTGGATGAGCACCTTTGGCTCAGGTTGTGATCCTGTGGTCCTGGGATCAAGTCTCACATCAGGCTCCCCATAGGGAGCCTTCTTCTTCCCTCTGCCCATATATGTCTCTGCCTCTCTTTGTGTCTCTCATGAATAAATTAAAATATTAAAAAAAATGTGTTTGTGTATGCCCATCAAATCCAACCTGTTAAACTTGGGCTCAAATCTTCTGCTACTTTATTCTTTTTGGCTCCTTGCCTTATAACGATTCAGTGACTTTTTTTTACTATGATTATGGATTTCTAGTTTTGCTCTATACTTCTAGTTCTCATTTTTTTAATTCTGAAGCTATTTCATGAGGTGCATACAAGTATAGGAGCTGAATCTCTTGTTAGTGACTTTTTGATCTCTATAGGCTTTTTTCCATGTTAAAGATTATTTATTTATTTTTAAAAAATTTATTCATGAGAGACACAGTGAGGCAGAGACCTAGGCAGAGGGAGAAGCAGGCTCCCTGAGGGGAGCCCAATGCCGGATACAATCCCAGAACCCTGGGATCACGACCTGAGCCAAAGGCAGATGCTCAACCACTGAGCCACCCAGGTGCCCTTACACGGCTCTTCTTATCATCATTTATTCTTGGTTCATGTGCTACCTCCTCAGGGATTCCTTCCCTGATCACAAAGAGCTACCATATATCATAGAGCTTCCATGTAAATGTTATTCTCTAAAGGCTTTTTCATTTAACCAATTACTGTTATCAATCTTTCTTGCTACTTTGTAGATTTTTTTAAACTATTGATGTCTTTGATGAAGAGAAGTTCTTAATTTTAATAGTCCAACTTATCATTACTTTCCTTTATTAGTATTTGCTTGCCCTGTTTAACAAATCTTTTCCTAAGACAACAAACCTATTCTTTTTTTTTTTTTAACTTTCGTTTCTTTTTTACTTTCACCTTTAGGTCTAAAAGCAGTTGGGGGGGGGGGGATCCCTGGGTGGCGCAGCGGTTTGGCGCCTGCCTTTGGCCCAGGGCGCGATCCTGGAGACCCAGGATCGAATCCCACATCAGGCTCCCGGTGCATGGAGCCTGCTTCTCCCTCTGCCTCTCTCTCTCTCTCTCTGTGACTATCATAAATAAATAAGAATTAAAAAAAAAAATAAAAGCAGTTGGGGGACGCCTGGATGGCTTAGCGGTTGAGCATCTGCCTTCGGCGCAGGGCGTGATCCCAGAATCTGGGTGAGTCCCACATCGGGCTCCCTGCGAGGAGCCCGCTTCTCTCTCTGCCTGTCTCTCTCTCTCATGAATAAATAAAATCTTTAAAAAATAAAATAAAAGCAGTTGGAAGTGAAGTGACCATGTTGTGGAGGCAATGATCAAGCTTTACTTCTTTTATATGATTATTTTTAGTCCACTCAAACTGGATTTTAACTCTGAGATTACTTAGTACTTGTGATTTCTAACGTACCCTGGACTCATTCTTCCTTCTTCCTTTCTGCTATATTTGTCTTACTTTTCTGCTTTTTCTTTCCTTTTTTCATATTTAAAAAAATTTTTGTTTGCTAGTTTTTAAATTCTATTTTTCTCAAAACTAGTTACCACACACTCTTAAGCATAAGTCCAAAGTTAGGCAGTAGTTTATCCCTCCTTCTGAATAACACAATGGTCTTAGAACACATCTATGATCACTTCCCTCCTGTGTTACGTTTGTTATTTTGGTTACGTCTTTATTTTGGTTTTGTCTTTTTAGTCCTAAAAATTAGACATTACTATTATTTCAAACAATATTTAGATTTGTTTATGTTTACCAATTTCTTTGCTCACACAATCAAACCCTTCTAGGATATTTTCCTTCTTAAGAATCCTTTATAATAGTTTTTAAAGATTTACTGAGTGAAAAAGTTTCTGTTTATCTAAAAATGACTGATAATGCCTTCATTCTTGAGATTCTTTTTTTGGGTATACAATCCTAAGTTAGCATTTATTTTTCTCTGTACTATCTTTTGGCTTCCACGCTGCTGTTGAGATGTCTCTCTCCCATGCTCTCCTTCAAGGTATGTTAGATATTCCAGATTCCGTGTCCCTTAACCATTCATCTTTTTCTTGTGCCCATCTCCCTGGGCTATATTCTGAATAATATCTTTAGATCTTCCAGATCTCTCTCTTCCTTGCTATGTCTAATATACTAACCTATCCACTGGGTTAAAAATTTCAATGGTTATATTTTTAAACTTATATTCTACTTGATTTGTCAACTGTGCCTTGTCATTTTTTATAACTCCTTGGTTGATTTTTCTTTTAAAAATTCATTACTCTTGGGGATTTGTGGGTGGCTCAGCAGTTTAGCACGTGCCATCAGCCCAGGGCGTGATCCTGGAGTCCTGGGATTGAGGCCCACGTGGCTCCCTGCATGGAGCCTGCTTCTCCCTCTGCCTGTGTCTTTGCCTCTCTCTCTCTCTATCTCCCCCCCCCCCCGCCTGTGTCTCTGCCTCTCTCTCTCTCTGTGTCTCTCATGAATAAATAAAATCTTAAAAAAAATGCATTACTTTGTTAAGCATTTCAGACATAGTTTTAATTCTCTAATGATCTGCAGTATCTGTGAGGTATCGGGGGTGGGGTGGGGGAGATGGGGTAATCTAAAACTGTTGTTTCTAGTTTCTGCTCAAGCTTATTTACAAGGGCTTTTTCTGTGTGCGGGATAATATGAACTGCTAATTGGTCAATATAAATCTTGGAAATCTTGAGTACCTAGGTTTTCTTGTTTCTGCTAATGGCCAGGGAGTGCTAACAACTCTAGTTGTTTTCTAGGGTCCCGGATTAACAAAGAAATTTCAGCATTAGCTTCTTCCCTTTGCAGTAGGGACGAGTGTTTAGTTTTGGCATTTGACCCTAGAGTGATGTTCATTCTAACACTCCCCATACTTCAGTTTGAGTGGATTCATTGAAATTAATTAATAGGGCTGGGGGACTTGGAGATTTCCCTTGTTTCTTGTAAGCTTGTCAATGCTTGTTCAAATTCTAACAGATTTACTTACATAATAGTGACAGGGTACTTCAGAAAAGTTAGTTTGCCACACAACTCTAATTTTTTCTCCCAAGGGACTTTCCTTACTTTTTTGATATAAGGTTGACTGTGTATTTAAAAGGAATTATTTTAATTTTAATATTTTACTCAACATTTTTGAGTGTTATATAGAATAATTTTAAGTAATGTACACTGCCATTCTGTTAGAAATTTCAGTAGTCCTGTTTTCTCCCCCCAAAATGGGGATCCCTAGGTGGCGCAGCGGTTTAGCGCCTGCCTTTGGCCCAGGGCGCGATGCTGGAGACCCGGGATCGAATCCCACGTCGGGCTCCCGGTGCATGGAGTCTGCTTCTCCCTCTGTCTATGTCTCTGCCTCTCTCTCTCTCTGTGTGACTATCATAAATAAATTAAAATTAAAAAAAAAAAACCTCTCCCCCCCCCCGCAAAATGTTACACTAGATCTCTTCCATTTTATACTCATGTAGTTTTCTATACCTACTTGCAGAATGTTGCATTTATTTGTATAACATTTTTACCCTGTCATATTTGGAGAATTTTTTTACTTAATATATTGAGATCTTTCTAGTTCCCATTATCAAACAATCCACTGCTTTACCCTGTATATAAACAGTGTATTAACTTATATTCCAATAGTTATTTATTTATATGATCATTTCCTTTATTACTCTTTGAGATTAAAAAATAGGAAATACCTTAATTACTTTTGATTTCTGAGCTCATGATAGAGTATATAACTCACAGGGGGTATTCAATAAGTGCATATTGAATGAATGTCCCTAAGTCACTGATAAAAATATTAAACAGGATAAGCTCATGGTCAGAGCCCTGAGCCATAGGAGGGACTTGGTTTCTAGTTATCAATGATCCATTAAATAGCACTCTTTGTTATGAATGAATGGATAAATAAAGTCTTAAAAAATAATAATAATAAATGATTTATTTTAATTTAAAAATTCTACAGTAAAAAAGGATTTTATTTTTTTAAAAAGATTTATTTATTTATTTATTCATGATAGACAGAGAGAGAGAGGCAGAGACACAGGCAGAGGGAGAAGCAGACTCCATGCCGGGAGCCTGACGCGGGACTCGATCCCGGGACTCCAGGATCGCGCCCTGGGCCAAAGGCAGGCGCTAAACCACGGAGCCACCCAGGGATCCCTAAAAAAAGATTTTAAAAAAGAATATCTTCCCTCCACCTAATCCTTTGTTTCCTTTTCTAGAGTCAACCACTGTAAAACTTGTTTTTATCCTCATAGAAATTTTAACAACTGCAGAACTGTGTGTGTGCCCACAGACACAAATACCTATGTTTCTACACAAAGAGAAACAATTCTCTTACACAAACAGGAACATTCTGTATTTAGTTCTAGACCTTGCATTCTTAAATTAACAATACAAATGGGTGATTTATTTCCATATCCACATATATAAATATACCTTATATCTGAATGGCTACACGAAATTCCTTTAACCTAGTATGGTGATAAAGCATACCAACAGAGTGATGCTGAGTACTCCCTGCATTCCTTAAAAACTGTTTAGGGTTTGGGACTTGTGAGATTTAACATAGTGTTAAAACAAATAGCAAACAATCAATAAATAACTGCTTTCCTAGGGCAGAGTCTTTTAAAAGTGAGAAATTTCATCTCTAGTCCCACCCTTACTAGGGAAAATGGAAGGGAAGAAACAGGAAATAGAAATCCTATTTCTTCAAAGTAAAGTAATGAATATTTGTAAAAGAGATATATTCAATTATAGAAATCCAAAGAATGAAGAAGTCTATATGTTTCTCAGATGATGTGAAACAGAATATTTTGAAGATCCACCTTAGCATACTATCACTACAGCCCTAAATATTTTATGACGACACCCAAAGGGACTTCTATAAACTATCAAGTTCTTAATTTGTGACAAGACTGGGAAAGCTACATTGTATGCCAATTCCTTAAAAACACAATAAGTTATTTCATATCTTTCTCAAAAAATAACCCAGCTGAATAGAACAGCTAGTGAAGCTAGTGAGAAACCATAAAGTTCTCTAGTTAAATGGTTTTTGAAGTATAGTCCATGGATGACCCCAGAGAGTTACTGAGACACTTTCAGGTTTATAAGATCCAAGCTACTTTCTTTCTTTCTTTTTTTTTTTAATATTTTATTTATTCATTCATGAGAGATACAGAGAGAGAGAGAGAGGCACAGACACAGGCAGAGGGAAAGGCAGGCTCCATGCCCGGGTCTCCAGGATCACACCCTGGGCTGAAGGCAGCGCTAAACCACTGAGCCACCCGGGCTGCCCAAGATCCAAGCTACTTTCAAATTAATACTAAAATGTTACTTATCTTTTTCATTGTATTGACATTTGCACAATGGTGTACCAATGGTACAAAGGCAGCGCTGGGTAAAATTACTGGTATCTTGGTACAAACCAAGGCAGATGCATCAAAGTGTGTTAGCAATCATTGTCTTCCTCATCGTCTCATACTTATTAAAAAAAAAAAAAAAAAAGAGGCCAATTTTCACTTAAGAATGTCCTTGATGAAGCAGAAAAATTATTTCTCCTAAATCTCAACCTTGAGAACGTATCTTTAATATTCTTTTATTTTCTTTAATATTCTTTATGACAAATAGGAAGCACACATAAAAACTTCCACTGCATACTAATGGCTTTTCATGTAATAAGGACAGTTAAGATATGGTTTCCATTCTATACTGCAGCTCACCTTTACAAAACTACTCCTTGTCAAAGAAGTATCAAAGAAGAATATCCATAATTATCTGTAAGGCTAATAAAATATTCTTCCTTTTTCCAACTACATATTTGTGTGAGGCTGGATTTTGTTCATATACTTCAGACAAAACAATGTATGGTAATGGACTGAACACAGAAGTAAATATAAGAATTCAGATCCACTCTATTAAGCCAGATATTAAAGAGTTACAAAAAACAAAACAATGCTATTCTACTAAGATTTTGTTTTGTCTTGGAACATTTCTTCATAAAAATGTTTATAATGGGTTACAATTTTTTAAATGAATTAAACACATTCTAAAAATTTTGTCTTAATTTCTAATACAGTAAATACTGTTAGCTACAAATCACATTAACAAAAGTTCTTTGGGGTCCTCAATATTTAAGAATATAAAGGGGTCCTGAACCAAAAAATCTGACAACTACTGAAGTTAATGAAAAACATCCTTTGGCAAGCCCTGTTCCACTTTACACACAGTAGGACTTAACAAACTACCTGATTTTTCTTACTTAGCAAGAAATATTTCAGAATATTTCTTGGGGCACCTGGCTGGCTCAGTCGGTAAAGCATGCAACTCAGTCTTAGGGCTGTGAGATCAAGGCCCAAGATGGCAGTAGAATTTACTTAATAAAAAAGTAAATAAACAAAAATAAGGAATACCTGTATATTTTCTCCAATATTGCAATGAAGGACCTAATGAATTATAAGGTGAACCCTAGTCAAGTCCAGAAACAGAACTTTACCACCTACCCAGAAGCCCTTTCTCTGTTGTCCCATTCTCAATCATAATATCTTCCCACTCTTATGAGCACTGGGTGTTATTCTGTATGTTGGTAAATTGAACACCAATAAAAATTAATTTATTAAAAAAAATATCTTCCCACTCTTGTATGTAACCATTAATAACCATTATCCTGATTTATATTAATCACTTCTTTGACATTTTCTTTTTATGGTGTGCTTCCCTTGACACTGCAGTTTTGTTTTGCCCATGTAAAGAAATTTTGGTGTCTTCTAGGTCTCTTTTAAGCTATAGGGAGAGCCAGCATCCCCTTCACTTCCCTATAATTTATTCACTGAAGGACCCAGGCTATTTTACCAATAGAGTTCCTCAGGTTTGGATTCTGTTAACTGCATAGTACTGGTGTACTCCAGCATGTTCCTGTGTTTGGTATAACCTAAAAATTGACAGATGAATCCAGAAATTGGATTACATTCAGGTTTGTCCCTCTTTGGGAAGACTATAGGAGACATGTAATGCCCAATAATTTGGTCTTTTTGCGATCTTGGGAGCCACTGATGCTCACTGCCTGTATCTATTCAGTCAGTGGAGACTGTAAAATGGTGATACTTTAATTTTACAATTTATTTTTAATTTATTAATTGGAATACATTTATAAAGTGATTCTTTCCCTCAGTTACTATTTGGTTATCATATAGAAAAGTCAGGGGAAATACTTGATTCTTTTCCTTTACAAGTTTTCAAGATAATGAATTGGTTTCCTATCACCCTCTGACAGTGACCAATCATTTTCATTATTACTTTTAAATATCATTAAGAATTAATGGATTTAAACATACTTGACTGATCTTCCTGCCAAATTTTCAAACAGCACATTTAGGCCACCAAGGGCTAGATTTAAGTACATTAGATTTAGCTATGTAAAGATTAGCTTCACACCTTAAAAGGTAACTCTCCATAAGCAAAGACATTTTAGTTATGGAAAAGGCTGATAACTAATTAGTTCTTACACGAAAAAATTGAAGGTAGATTAAAAAATATGATTTTCTTAACATTTACGTGGAGATAAGAAGTTCAGATAAAGTTTAAAAGGCTGGGAAGTGTTTGCTAATTCTATTTTTAAAAATTCTTTAATGACTTCCCCTTGATTTTCAGAATATAATGAAAGTTCATTAGCTTAGCTCATAAAGCACATCACCACTTGATCTCTTTGGCCTCATCTCTGGCCATTGTGTCTCACTAACCCTCTCATTTTTTGGGTAATATATAAATTAAAAAAAAAAAAGTTGTCTGTTTTGGTGGTGCTGTTTTCATGATATAATGTTAAAAAATTACCCATATACATCTAAATGCAGTTCATATGATAATTATTTTATAAGAATCTAATTCCATTAACTCCGGCACTAAAAACAACACTGCCACCCAACTGTTCTAAGTAATTATTCTAGTAATCTCTACACCCGACATGGGGCTCAAACTAAAAACCCGGAGATCAAGAGTCGCATGCTCTATTGACTGAGCCAGCCAGGTGCTCCTGAAAGTAATTACTCTAATGTAATTTTAAAAATCCAAAAATAAGTTACTGCTTGAAAATCCTGAGCACATTCTATAGGCAAAGTCTACATCCACCTATCTTTAAGTTACAAAGGTACAATATAAGAATAAGAGTATGAAGTTTCCAAAAGGGAGAAGTATCATGTTTCCAATGGGGTAAAAAAATACATAAACAAAAATCTTGTTTTTACTAAAAGGACAAGATTTTTCCAAAAAGTTATTTTCCACAACACAAGGCAATTATTGTCAAAATTTTAAAGAGATTTAAAATGCGCCTCATTCTCATTAAGTACACACAAGACCTGAACAATTATATATAACAATGTTTCTCAATCTGGGATCCTCAGAAACAGTCTTATTGTTCTCCACAAGAATTTTATAATGATGTATTTCCACTTTTCGGATTGTCAAAAAAAAAAACAACAACCCATATTTTGGATCATTTGGCTGATCACCTTTAATACTAAATGCTATCTCATGATTTTGAGGTCACATACTTGCTTGAGGTTTACTAGTGCCAAGTAGTTGTACTTTAATAATTGAGGGCTAATAAAAATGGTGCAGAGGTAGATTTAATATGTAAATGAGGTGTCCTACAAAGTAAAGGTCAAGTTATAATATAAATGAGAATTTCCTAGTCCTTGGAATACACAAAAAAAAATGGCGGAGGAATTGGGTCATCACATGACACCCGTAGGATTGACATGGTGAACTCAAAATAGAACTTATGGAAACTTCATAATGGGTGTGGGGTTTCTTTTTGGGGTGAGGACAATGTTCTGCAACTAGACAGTACTGATAATTGCACAACACTGTGAATACACTGGAAAAGCTGAGTTACAGATTTTAAAATGGTTAATTTTATGCTTGTGACTTTTATCTCAATAAAAAAGAAAGAACTTCGAGCATATCAGTGTTACAGATATCATCACCTGATATATTAAATGTATGTTGCCAATTGGAATATAATTGATCTTATGGTTTGTTTTAAATTTGTAACTTGTTTATAATTGCAGAAGAGTGACAGCCCTATAGAATTTATGTCTAGTTTTATCTTTGTTAATATCTCTTACACTAAAGCCAAAGTAATTTAATTAATGCTGGGGAATCGGTGACACGCCATCTGCCCCCATAAGAGGGACCATACAGTAAGAAAGTTTGAGAAAAACTGTTATGCAAGATTCATAAACATCATCCACATCCTATTTCTCTGAAACTTTAGAAAGTTTAGTAATAAAACAGTTTAACACAAATGGGACTTAATACAAAATTTCTCTTCTTTATATACCACACCAAGACCTCTGAAGATTCTCATTCACCCCTGCAACATTTCTACCGGCAAAAAGTGAATACCAATTTGAACACAGCAGCTGCTCAATGCTTTAAAAAAGAGGAACAAAGATACCAAGAATCGGGCACTGAGAAACAGAAATGGAGATTCCATGTTGGTCCAGGGTACTTCAGTTTTCTGTTGATCCTCTACAATTAAAGTCACTAGTCAATAACTTCTAGTGATTTTAGCTAGCCTTTCAGTAATTAATAAACTCAAAAAAGGAATACCTTCCTTGCTTTGACAACTGGTAGGCTGTTATAGACAGGAACACTGCAGTGATCAGAACAGTGATGCAAACAGGAAGCAAGCAGCCAAGAGCTACTTAAGAATCCTAAACAACTAGACAAACACAGTTTGAAAAGTATACTAAGCTCAGCTCCTATGGGGTCAAGCCAGCAAAACATGAGATATCAGTCTCTCCTATTATGTAGGTACTAAGATTTAATATTGGTAGTAGAGAGATCAAAAGTGCTTCTGCCTGAAACATAACAGATCAAGATATTTTAAAAAGCAAATAAAAAGTTTAATGACTGAACTCAAGTGTGTTTTGGAAATACATTAATAAACCCAAATAAGACTGATTCAATCAATATGAATTTGTGTGTGCTCTATGGTGGTTAATTTACAATCTACCAATAATTATGTAAATTACACACATTATAAACATTTTCTAGCCATGTTGACAATTCCAGAAGATATGCAAGTTTGAAATTTTTTGAGCTCTTATTGTGCTAGGCATTTCAAATAGAGTACCATTTTGGAACTCAGAGGCTACGGGTTCACAGGTTGATGGCAAAGTAAGTTGTTTTATTTTGCTGACCCTGGTAGGTAGTAGCAACGCACTTACACAGGTGTTGAGTAGCCTAGCTACTCAACATTTACCTCTCAACTCTCATAGACCTTATTTCCTCTTTCAAATGGAAAAAACAAAAATTCTGCCTACAGAGCAGTGCATGTTCCACACTGGCTACTAACAGAATTGCATGGATAAAAGAGCTTCCAGTGACAAGTTAAACAACGCGAAGAGTAGTTTTCATCTGAAGAACTTCCAAGGTGAAGTTCAGTATGCTAATGTACACCATGAATTTCTGAGTGAGAGACACTATCTGTAGTTTCCCAACTTCTAAGACCAAATAACCCTTTTGTGTATGGAACAGGTGACAGACCAGTGTGCCAAGAAATATAGTACTTAGCAAATGCTGCTACCGTGGTCTCACAAAATTTGAAGATTCATGGAAGTCTGGGGATTAATCTTTTGAGACTATCACAGAATAGGCATGATTTAGTCATTATAGTACCACACATTATCATCCTTTATACAGCAGAAATCCAGTGACCTGGATGTGATGAAGTACTGCAGATTCAAACTGCTTCTGCGAAACAAGAGGGCAATAATTGTTCTGCTGATTTTATCTTCTGGGTGTAAAGAGAAGTCATGACAGTGGAAGAAATAGTTACTAGTAACCCCTAAATGACTGTTAATCAAAATCAGTTGGGGGTGTTCTTAAAAAAAATGGCACTGGTGACGTTTAGTGTATACTGCACGACTGTAGGAAATAATTCATTTGTGGGTTTGAATTTGTACTCCACAACTTACTAGGTAAGTGAAATTGGGCAAGTTAGGTAACCTCTCTGTACCTCAGTTTTCTCATCTATAAAATGAAAATAATAACATGAACCTTTGTTGTCATGAGGCTTAAATGAGATACTGCACACTTAGCAAAGCACCTGCTATGTGAAGAGGGCTCAGTGTACACTGCTTTTGCTACTCCTGACCAGTCCTCTACTGGTGATCAGGAGTAAAGGTATTAGGAAAGAAGAGGCCTATGATATTGTTTCAGGGGTATACACTGCATAAAAATGGGAAAGAAGGCCCCAAGGGAGAGAACAGAGAAGCAACTAACAAAAATAAGGAAAGCACATTAAAGCCCTGGGATCTGTGGAAATTGAACAAAGAAATATCTTGCTCATACAGACTCCTCACAGGGACTCTGAATGGATATGAGTGGGGCCACAAATTTAATTTAATCAGAAGGCAGTCCCAATACCTCAGACAACATTTCACATAACAAGAAAACTACAGCTCCGACAGTGAATTTGCCCAAGGTTAGACTGCTATTAAAATTTAGATGTGGCCTCAAAGCCAATGCTCCCTCCACTAAATCAGACTGTATGACATAATAAATTCCTCTTAAAATCCTATCTATAAGAAAGAAGCAAAAAGCCACAGTATTTAGTGAGAAAGAATATACATACCAACAAATATATTTGTGTACATCTGTTTGTATTCAGCAGAAAAGGAGTGTTGGCAAGAGACCTATACTTTGGATTTATTTTTATTTTATTTAAAATATTTTACTCATTTATTCATGAGAGACACAGAGAGAGTGGCAGAGACATGGTCAGGAGCCTGATGAGGAACTCAATCCCAAGACCTCGGGATCATGACCTGAGCCGAAGGCAGACGCTCAACTACTGACCCAGCAGGTGCCCCCACACTTGGGAGTTTAATACTCAAGTTTTAATCCCAGCTCTCACTGATTGAGGCTGTGGACAGCAAGCTTAATTTCCAACTAGTCTGCTCACCTGGGAAAAGACTGCACTTTGATTAAAAAAAAATCAAAAGAAATCACGCATTTGAAGATACACTGCAAATTAAATTTAGACTTCTGGTTCCAGCAAAATGGCAAACTAGTTAGCTTCCAACCTTTGGACACAAACATCTAGAGCTGCTATTTAAGTAAGACAAAAATTATTTTAAATGCAAGGCTATAGAACTATATAACTAAAGAGAAGAAACCAACTAGGGCACAAAACTAAGAAAACTAAAAACCAGAGAAGCAAGCATGTCCTGTGACTGTCCCAGTGCAGATGGGGCATGCTGCCTGTTGGTCTTGGTAATCTAGGGGCTTATGTTTTGATACCAGCCCAAGGACTAGAGATGCTCTGAGCCTGCACTGGTGGGGGAGCTGGAAACAAGTCCTCAGGGATCCTGGATTCCTACCAGAGAATAAAGTAGCTCAAAAAGAGAGTGGACTAAAAATAATATTGATACTAAAATATAAGTAAAATTTGCTCACCAAACTGGGAGATAATACGAAGGCTTGTCTACCTCAATCTGAACTTTAGTAAAGGGAAAAAATATCCAAGAATCTCTAACCAAGGACTGGTGTCATACTCCAGTTTTGGAAATCCCAGGTCATGAAACTAACAAGTAATTGCCATTGGGCCAGTGATGCTTTTTGGGCTGGGTGGAATACATGCAAAACCTCTCTGGAAGAGGACATCTTCAATCCAGACCACAGAGGTTCCCACACACAAATCTCTATTCCAGCTTAGCTCATAATCTAAGACTGAAAACACGCGAAGGCAAGAATCAGGAGACTAACAGCAGAATTAAACCTCTTAAGAAATTCACATAAAAGAATGACAGAGATGAGTACAGATGTTAAAGTAATCAAAACTTTAAGAGAAAAAGATACTCTGAAAAAAAAAACTGGTAGATTTCAATAAAGATGAAATGAAACTGTGAAAAAAGAAAATGTAAGTCAATTAAATCAAAAGCTTCAGTAGACGGGTTAAACAACTGAGTAATCACAGCTGAAGAATGAGTTAGTGAACTAAAAGAGAAATCCATTGAAGCTCTACATTTATAGAAAAGAAATAAAGACATGAAATATGAGGGGCACCTGGGTGGCTTAGTTTGTTAAGTGTCTGCCTTCAGCTCAGGTCATGATCCCGGAGTCTGGAGATGAGGCCCGGATCCCTGCTCAGCAAGGAGCCTGCTTCTATTTCTCCCTTTACACCCTCTGCTCGTGCTCAGTCTCCCTCTCTCTCAAATAAATCAGTAAAATCTTAAAAAAAAAAAAAAAAGACATTAAATATGAGCATGGTTAGGACATATGGGAGACAGAACAAGAAGATCCTAATACATTTCTAAAAAGGCCTCCAGAAGGGAAGATAGAGAATGCAAAAGGTAATATTCAAAAAGTTCCAGAACTGAAAAAAAACTACAAATCTCCAATTTTAGAAAATGCAACATATATCAAACAGATTAAAAAAAAAACAACAACAACATCCATTTTGTAGTAAAACATGTAAAACAAAAAGAAAATCTTAGAGTGACCACATAATCTATTCTTCAAACTAGGACACTTCAGTCCGAGGTCCCCACATGGGACCTCAAGACAAAAGGAGTAAAAAATTGGGACTGTTCCTGTTTATATGTCCCAGCCAAGACATGGAGTAGTTTTATTTAAAAAAATGAGACTGACAGCAGAATTCCTGACAGCAAAAGACAGAAGACAATGAAATAACCTTTTCAATGGGTGAGAATAACAGTATTGCTTTTATTTCTATATCCAGCTACAAGATCTTTCACAAGTGAGGGCTAAATAAAAACATTTTCAGACAAAAGTGGATTAAGTTTCTTGTTCAAATTGTTGAAACAATTACTAAAGGATGCATATATTAGAGGAGATTCATTCCAGAAGGATAGCACAAAGATGAAAAAAATAATTTTACCAACGTTGTCCATTAATTAGAGAATTTTGATAAAATGAAAATTTAGAAAATTACAACTCACCACAAATGACTCAAGAAAGAAAAGAAAACCTGAATAGATCTACTGCCCTACCTCTAAAAACCATGCTATATGGTTTTATGGTGAATAGTACCAATCATGTAAGTACTAATACCTATCTTATTTAAATTGTTCCAGAAAAGCAAGGAAAGAAGAGAGGGAGGGAAAGATGGAAAAGAAAAGTAGGAAAGATCCTCACCTGAGTCTGAGGCTAGTATAACCTTGACACCAAAACCAGACAAAGGAAGAGCATAGTATGACAAAGGAAAATTATAGGCCAATTTTCACTTATGAACAGTTACAAAAATCCTAAATAAAATATCAGCAAATCCAATCTGATAAATTTGACAGCTGATCCTAATTCATGTGGAAGAAAAAAAGGGCCAAGAACAATGGAGGCCATTTTTAAGAAGTAGTTTGGGAGTCCCTGCCTTGCCAGAGACCAAAACTTATAAAGCTCCCTCAATTAGGACAGTATGAGGGGTGACTATCTGACTCAGTCAGAAGAGTGAGTAACTCTTGATCTCAGGATTATGAGTTCAAGCCCCACAATGGGTGCAGAGATTACTTAAATAAAACTTAAAAAAAAATTAGGACAGTATGATATGGGCACAGGGATAGAGAAACAGGCCAATAGAACAGACACAGCACCTGAAGGAAAACTTGTACCACAGATGTGGCAATACAGATGGAGAAAGACTGAGTGAACAGTACAATAAGGCTGAAAACTCCTTGTGGGGGAAAAAGTCAAATTTTATCTTTATCCAAACATGAATTTCAGGAAATAAAACTGAATATCGTAACAAAATATTAAGTTTTTGTTTTTTCACATAAATAGCAATATGTCCAGAATAGAATGATTTAACAAAGGGTTAAGTTTGAGTTGAATTTTCTTCGAGAAAACATTATGATTTTCTATGAATGGGAGAATAAATGTTCCCAGCTACTTGAAACTAAATAAGGTATATGCGCACACATACATATACTAGACCAAAACACAACTTTAAATGTATATGCATATAATCAGTATACTCCTTAGGCATAACAAATTATCTTGGGAAGAGTTTTTTGGGTTTTTTTTTTTGTAAAATTTTATTTATTTGAGAGGAGAGAAAGAGAGTGTGAGCATGGGCACATGAGCTGGGGGAGGGGCAGAGGGAGGAGAGGGAGAAGTAGAAAGTAGACTTCCAGCCCCCTGCAGGGCACATTCCCAGGAACCCCAAGATCATGACCTGAGCCACCCAGGCACCCTGGGGAAAGGATATTCTATTCAAAAGAGTCTCCATCAAAAGACAATCATATCATTTCTTGTGACTAATTCCAACAGCTAAACTGAAAATAACATAGGAAGAAAAAAAATAACACAGATAATCATGATATACTTCCACCTTTTGCTATTACAACCTCTGCCCCAGCAACTAACAATTAGAATCAAGATACATTTGATTTGTGAAATGAGTATTTTAATAAATCACTTAAATCTCTGAAAAAAATCTAGTTTGAATGCCTGCATACCAACCCATCACATTCTAATGCTTCCTAATCCCTGTAGCTTTGTCTCCCTCCTTGGTGCAATAAGCTTCATCCAGGATGGTCTCTTCCAGTTCTGAGAGGGGAGGTTTCCTCCCTCAGGGCCTTAAATATACCATATCTTTTTGTCTGG
Source organism: Nyctereutes procyonoides (assembly GCF_905146905.1). Taxonomy (NCBI): domain Eukaryota; kingdom Metazoa; phylum Chordata; class Mammalia; order Carnivora; family Canidae; genus Nyctereutes; species Nyctereutes procyonoides. The sequence goes on along the minus strand of NW_026575133.1, from coordinate 49,804,967 downwards.
AACACTGTCTCCTTCCTTCCCTTCATATCCCCACCCAATAAGAAAAAATAAGAAATCAGTACACTCAAAAGATTTCAGTATACCTTTTTCTTCCTATCACTTATCACAATTGGTAAATTTTTATTTATTGGTACAATTTCTAGAATATCTATAAGGAAAGACCATGCCTATTTTTGTTCTTTGCTTTATCTCTGGTATTTACTACAGTGTCTGACCCATAGAAGTAAAATAGATAAACCATTTTCTAAACCTATTTTTGTCTAAACCTTCTTTAGGCATGATTACTTGAACTTTTTCTTTAATTGTCCTAATTGTGTAACAAAATTAAGATTGTTAAGATTGTCATGATTGGAAAAGTTTAAATTCTTATATTATCTCTAAAAAACAATAATATAAAGCTAGTTATCCTACAAAAAGAGGATATATGAATTTTTTAAATTGTGTCATCACAGTCTAAGATTCCTTCTAGCCTAAAAATTATGTGATTCTAATCCCATTTCATTAACTCACTAATGGTATCATTCTGATTACCATGGACATGTAATATAATTACTGCAGTCATAAATGAAACATTCTCAATATTCAGTTGTGTGTAAACCAAAACAGTACACCAGGTGGAGAAATGTTAACTGGCTTTAAAATGGTTTCTTAATACACTGACATAAATAAAATATAATATTAAACAGAAAGCAAACTACCCTTATACATCATTAAAATAGTTGTCTGTTTAAAAACAGGGGTCAGGACAATATTCCATTCTAAATAAACCTGTGCATGTGATTGCGGAACTAATGACTTAAAGGCTTGAATTAGAGGAATTTTCAAACTGTAGCCACATCATGGGTTAAACAGCAGTAACAATAACAAACATCTTAAAATCCAGGAAAAGCAGTAAGACATTTCAACTGTTTTCTCAAACCTCAGAATGTGCTATATACACCTATAATCTCTTTAAATATTGTATTTATTTATTCATGAGAGATACAAAGAGAGGCAGAGACACAGGCAGAGAGAGAAGCAGGCTCCCTGATGTGGGATCATGCCCTGAGCCGAAGGCAGACGTTCAACCAAGCCACACAGGCATCCCCACATTTATAATCTTGGCAGTAAAATACTACAGTATACCACAGGCCAAATAATACCTTCTTATCCTATAGAAATACGTTCTTGATTCTCTAAAAGAAATCAATGTGTATATTAAGTACACATCACAGCCAACTTTCCTTGAATGTTCTCATTTTCTATGTTATTTCTTTATACCTGTATATGCTTGTATATCACAGGTATCAAGAATGAACAACATGAAGTTTCTGAGCCTAGATGAGATTTACTATTCTGAGATAGGAGAGCATCTCTTCTAATCTACTGAGACTTTTGGTCTAACTCTTGATGATAAACTTTTAAAAGTTTGCCAGTAAGAATGAAAGACTTCAGAAATAAAGGTGTAAAGAGGACAGGATTTTTATTGGCCTAAAAATTCAGAAGCTTCTCAGCTCTTTTTCCCAAGAGAAAATCCCAAACACTGTATATACTCCTTTAGAAGATTCAACAAAAACAGAGCTTAAGAAACTCAAAACAACTTATTAAAGGAAAAAAGATAAAAGTAATCACAAATACTTAATCTTAGAACCCTGAACTTTGATTCAGAGAAGCAAAGAATTCAGAGTTCCATATTTACCCTCTGACAAAAAAACGTAAAAAAGAAGTATTAAACTGATTTTCTGGTTCTCTGGAATTCTAAATAATTTTTCCCTTAAGAGTTTTGTAAAATATAAATTTGCCTTTCAAGTCTACACTACTATATGATCTATGAAAAATGCTTTCCAGGAACTTATCAAGTCAGCATTATTTGGAGGACCCGGAAAGTTGCAAAACAGAAGATTTAGACGAATCTTCTAATAGAAGAAACAGGTTTTTTTTTTTTTTTTCTTAAAGAAGTTTTTCCTGGGTACCCCTCAAACACTAGTTATGATGGGGAGATAAAAACTCGTCTGTTGTCCAAAACTTAAAAACGCGATGGGGAGACACACTGGACCAAGGGCAGATCAAGTGCATTTAGTTTTAAATGCCTTAATAATAAAGGAACCTTTAATAGGTTTTGGTGGCTAAACTGCTCAGCTAGCTCAGAGCATGAGACTCTTAAGAGGTATTGGTGGTCAGAGTACTTAACATCAACAGGTTTACTGAAACTCCTGCGCTAAACGTGTGCCAGTTTCACTGCTGTTTGTCAAATTATTTTTACCCCTGCTGCTGGTAACAGAATTTGAGGCTGTTTGAGAATACAAACTAGAATAAAACATCCGTTCACTCAAGTTTTGCAGTTTGCTGTAAACTAAGAAAATTGATAGATGTGTACTGTGAACAGCTAACATTTTAAATGTATTTACAACATCTGAAGGTAACTGAAATGGGCTTTTACTATGATTATGTGAGTTCTAACCCAAGTTGATAACAGGTAAACACTACTAGATATCTCCATTCAAATGTATCAAATGTACAACAGCACCGCAAAATCTGTATATTTGAAACTGACCTTATTACTTCTTCAACATCTTGTTCCTTCACTGTCCCCTTACCTACTCAGAAATGTGGAAGCCTGACTGTCAAATCCCACCACGTGTAACCTCCATGATATCAATCTATTCCCCATCCTCAAAGCTATAACCTTAATTCAAGTCCCAGGTATTTTTTGCATAGTTTATTTCCTACTTTGTCCACATCCAATCAGTTTTCTATACCATCATATAGTGATGCGATTATTCCATCACTTCTACTTAAAAACCTTTAACAACACATCTAAAGAACAAATTCCTTATTATGTTATAACAGGTTCTTCATGTTCTGGTTCCTTCCAATCATTAAAGTCTCATGTCCCACTTTGTTCCTTTCTTTTTTTTTTTGAAGATTTTATTTATTTATTCATGAGAGACAGAGACAGAGACAGAGAGAGAGAGAGAGAGAGGCAGAGACACAGGCAGAGGGAGAAGCAGGCTCCATGCAGGGAGCCCGATGCGGGACTCCATCCTGGGACCCCAGGATCATGCCCTGGGCTGAAGGTGGTGCCAAACCGCTGAGCCACCCAGGCTGCCCTCCTCTTTATTTTCTATATAACAGCGATACTTAATTGCTTTCAATTTCCTGGAATGTTCCGTGAACATATACGGCTTTCCTTTTTTTCTTTTTTTTTTTTTTTAATTTATTCAGGGGCAGAGAGAGAGAGAGACAGAGACAGAGACAGAGACTCGATCCCGGGTCTCCAGGATCACACCCCAGGCTGCAGGCGGCGCTAAACCGCTGCGCCACCGGGGCTGCCCACATACAGCTTTCCTTATGGTATTATCTCTCTGCTTGGTATGCTTTTATTGACCTAGAGAACACTACATCTTTTTGTTTTTATTTTTCATGTCTTTTCAGATCTGGCTCAAGCACTCACCACTTTAAGAAAACTTTCCTGGCTCGGGGTGCTTGGGTGGCAGAGTTGGTTAAGCATCGGACTCTTGGTTTCAGATCAGGTGGTGAGATTGAGCCGTGTCAGGCTCTGTGCTCTGTGCAGAGTCTGCTGGAGATTCTCTCTCCCTCTCCCCTCCCACTTGTGCGCTCTCTCTCTCTCTCTCTAAAGTAAATAAATCTAAAAAAAAAAAAAAAGAAAGAAAGAAAGAAAGAAAGAAAGAAAGAAAGAAAGAAAGAAAGAAAGAAAGAAAGAAAAGAAAAGAAAAAAGAAAGAAAACTTTCCTGGCTTTCTAAGTGAAGACTGACATGAGTATCTCATTATGTTCTATGCATACATGTGTCATATCATCTATATCATTTTACTTCCCTTACTGGCATACATTTCTAGCTATCGTGGTCCTTGAGGGCAGATGTTGCACCTTATTCACCTTTATATATCCACACAACACACAATAAAAAAAATATCAGCCGGGCAGCCCTGGTGGCTCAGCGGTTTAGTGCTGCCTTTGGCCCAGGGCCTGATCCTGGAGACCTGGGATCGAGTCCCACATCAGGCTCCCTGCATGGAGCCTGCTTCTCCCTCTGCCCGTGTCTCTGCCTCTCTCCCGCTGTCTCTCATGAATAAATAAATAAAATATTAAAAAAAAATCAGCCAAATTGAAGTACGGTTTACAAATATGCCTATTTTAGTTGTCATTTCACCTATCTTACCAATTCACCAAGAGGATGATACTCTTCTAATAACAACATTCTGTCAAATAGCAAATAGGGGACACATTTAGAGTACATATGAGACACATCAGGTCATTCAAGAATGTGACAAGAACTATGTTTGAAACCAAAAATGACAAGAGTTGTTTAAAAATGTATCTTTCTGGAAGCCTCTAAAATACCCTTTGTTACATATTTCCTTCTATCTAAATGTAAGAACAACAATAGAGCATATGCCACTTTCTCAGTGTGAGCTGGTGCATTTAGATTTTTACTTCAGCAAAACACACATTTCTAAGATAGATCATATTGACATGACCAATCAATCACAAAACTCATAAACATTTCTGTTAACAGCAAGATAATTCATCAAGTATAATAATTACATAATTTTCTTCTTTTTGCCAAAGAAGAGGATGATCATTCAGTAATATATTTATTGACTTCCATTTTACTATTCATAATCAGTTTGCCTGCCCCCAAGAGCAGAATCACACAAAAATTTTCAGTGATGTGAAGGAAAGCCTTTAAATTCCATCTTAAAATAGGCTACCTTGCCCATTTTAACTCAAAATATTTATTTTTACAGATTTATTTATTTATTTGAAAGTTAGAGAGGGAATGCCTATGTGGGAGGGAGGGGCAGAGGAGAGTTTTAAACAGATTCTGATACCTGAGCTGAAACCAAGAGTCAGAAAGAAACCTAACCCACTGCACCATTTAGGAGACCCTCTGAATTATTTTCAAAGCTAATGCTATCATTTTGAAAACTTTTAAGGTCAATGATATTTTTAAATGAGTAGCTGAAAGAAACCAGAATTGCTAGTATTTCAAGGCTTAGCACCTTGAATAAAATGACTTCATGGTTTAATACCTTCCTCAATATTCTTCACTGTTATTTGTAAAACGGTTTCAAAATACACGGGATTTTAGGTTTGTTTTTGCCAAGTGCTCTGGATGTTTTTTTGTTAAAGTCCTTAAAACACTACTTCCTATCAATAAAGTTCTGAATTTCTTTTGAGTTGACTTCTCACTTAGAATAGAACATACCCCAGGCTCATGATATAAACAGTAAGTAGTCTTAAATACCTTAAAATAGGCATTTGCATTCGCATACCTAGGAGAATGAGTAGCTTACTTTTAAATGCATCAAGGAAAGTAATTCTATAATCTATGTTCTACTTCTGCTTCCATTCCCTTTGGTTTAGTTGGCAAGTTTTTCTTACTCTAGAGTAACACTGTCCAACAGAAGTTTCTGTGATAAAAGAAGTATTTTACCTGCACTGTGCTATATGGTAGTCACTAGCCACATGAGGCTAGTAAGTAATGGAAATGTGGTCAGTGTGAATGGAGGACTGAATTTTTAAATTAAATTTAAATAGCAACATGTGGCTAGCAGTTACCATTTTGGCCAGTAGAGATCTCAGAATGCTATGGTCAATAAAAAAAGTATAGCCTGATCTCCTACTATCATACTGTGCTTGGGTTAAAACCACACTAAGCTACCCCCTACCCAAAAGTCTACAAACCTTTTTGGTAAAGTGCCAGATTGTAGTTTAGGCTTTGTGGGCCAGTAAGCCAAAAGGTCTCTGTCACAACTATTCAATTCTGCCACTACAGCATAAAAGTAGCCACAGCCAATTTGTTTAAGGAACTTGTATGGCTATATCCCAATGAAACTTTTATTTAAGAATATTGAAATTTGTATTTCAAATAATTATCATGTGCCATGAAATATTACTCTTAGACTTTTTTCTTAGTTATCAGGTCATACAAAAACAGGCTGTGACCAAACCACCAGCCCGGTCTGCAAACCTCTAAAATACATGAAAAGTCAGTGAGGACATGAAGAGATACCCCACTTCCTTAGTCATAGAGGAAATGCTAGCTAAAATCATAATAAGAGCCCACTAGAATGGCAATATCAAAGGTTGGTGAAGATATCTAACACTTGGAATTCTTATACACTGCAGGTGAGAAAGTAAAATGGTACACTTAAGGAAATTGACAGTTTCTTTGAAAAGTTATATATTCTGGGTGGCTCAGTTGGTTAAGGGTCTTTGATACTGAGCCTTGTGTTGGGCTTCATGCTGAGTGTACAGCCTGCTTGATTCTCTTCTCTCCCCGTCTCTCCCTCCCCCCAAAAAGTAAAAATACAAATAAATAAATGGTTAAATGTACCAGAAGACCCAGCCATTCTTTTCCTAGGTACTCAAGAGAAATGGAAATTTTAGTCTACACAAAGATTAGCATGTGAATATTTATAGCCCTTTTATTCAGAATGATTTAAAACTGGAAACAACCCAAATATCCCTCCAAGGTGTGAATAGATATATACAATGTGATACATTCACATTCATACAAAGGAATACTGCTCAGCAATAAAAGGTGGCCAGCTACGGATTGGGTAGGATTCTACCCAATCAACGGAATGAATCTCAAAATTACATGCGAGTAAAAGAAGTAAAAAAGCCAAAAAATACAAAGTAAGTCTATTGCATAAAATTCCCAGAAATGCAAACTAATTTATGGTAACAGCAGATCAGAGTTGTCTGGCAGAGTTAGGAGGAAATGTTTTGTACTTTGATCATGGTGAAGGAGTCACAGGTATGTGTTTGTTAAATTGTACACCTTAAAAGGATGCAATTTACTGTGCACATAATTTAAAGGAAAATCTGATTCCACTGGCATCAGATTTACACATAATAATCTTTACGAATTGATATATTTACTTAAAAAAATAAGTGCTACTTAATTTTGAGGAGATGAGTAAGCAGGGGATAGATGCAAAGTTAGTTTGAAGTCTTATACTATCAGTTCTTAAGAGAAATGTGTTCCTGGTACCTTGAGGGCACCCAAATCAAAGAGTTTTGAGGAAAGGTTTTAGAAATTCTGTGAACCTAACGTTTTTCCTGTTTACAACATTCTGATCTCCCAGATTGAAACAGGAATTTTAAGTCAGACTAGAATGCAGAATTCCATCTTTTACATTACAATAGGTTTTCACTTGTAACACCTTTGGGATAATAAGTATACCCTGTTACTCAGGTTTAGTTGGTTTAAAAACATTTCATTATAGGTCTTTTGAAAGCTTGATGAAACATGCTTACCATGGAACAAGTTTATCAGTTCAAAATATTAATAAAGAAAACAAGGTCTCATTTTCCATAAAGTTTTATCTATTCTTTTGAATTCTTGGGTATTCCTCAGACTTTTTTGACAAGACCCTACAGGGATTCCTCAGATGGGTCAATGATAAATTGATGATTAAAACAAACAAACAAAAAAGCATCTACTAACACAAAACAATATGCTAAATAATTTGTGGCTATACCATGGGCAAAATTTGGATTGGGCAAAATTTTTCAGCCAAATACAGATATGTGAAACATGTATCTGGCTTCCCAGATTCTTTTCAGAGAAAACTGTATGTTATGGCTTCCTGTAGTTAAATTAATGTCACACTTGACCCATAATGTCCTTTTGGAAGAGTGAAATAAATCATCAAAATTCAGGAGTCAGTGGAGGTGAATGAGGTTAAGAACCCAAACCCTGAAATGACTTTTGCCTTTTGAAATGATACATACTTTCAAAACTCTGCAAAGAGGGATCCCTGGGTGGCGCAGTGGTTTAGCACCTGCCTTTGGCCCAGGGCATGATCCTGGAGACCCGGGATCAAATCCCACGTTGGGCTCCCAGTACACGGAGCCTGCCTCTCCCTCTGCCTGTGTCTCTGCCTCTCTCTCTCTCTGTGTGTGACTATCATAAATAATAAAAAAAAAATTAAAAAACAAAAACAAAAACAAAACAAAAAAAAAAAAAACAAAACTCTGCAAAGAATTCTAAAGAGAATTGAAAAATATACTTTTAAAAACCCTGCTTTTCCTTTTCTGGCTTTAAACACAATCCTTTTAACTGTACAAGTGACTCAAGCTTTCGGGCAAATGACTAGCATACCTCAATTTGGAGACTACACACTTCAAGTGTCATAACCTACCACAGAGTACCAAGGAGATCAGTATTTGTGTCCAACATAAGTTCATACACTTAAACATTGAAAGGCCACTATGGCTATATGATCACAACTTCCTGAAGTAGCACAAGGATTTTTCATTAATCTGTTGCCAGAGGTATGTATAATAAAGCATTCTAATTGTTTTTCATCTGACTAATCTTTCTCTAAGAGAGGTTTAAATTCAGGGACTTTTTTTTTTTTTTTTTTTTTTTTAAAAGTAGGGTCCACATTGGATCCCAGTGCGGGGCTTAAACTCACAGACCCGAGATCAAGAGTCGGATGCTTAAACAACTGAGTCACCCAGGCACCTATATCCAGGGACTTTTAAGTGAGAATAAATTTTTAGTCTACTAGCATCAATATCTAATAATGTCAATTTCTTGTCCCAAAACAAATGTCTTTCACTGCTTACTGTCCCGAGGAAAGCATATTTAGGAAAGATGAAGGGACACCTGGGTGGCTCAGTGGTTGAGCATCTGCCTTCGGCTCAGGTCATGATCCTGGAGTCCTGGGATTGAGATCCACGTCAGGCTCCTTGCATGGAGCCTGCTTCTCCCTCTGCCTGTGTCTCTGCCTCTGTGTCTCACATGAATAAATAAAATCTTAAAAAAAATAAATAAAAAATAAGAGAGATGAAATGGAGATACTAGTATGAGCATAAATATTTTAGGGAAATTCACCATACCATAAGTATGAATTAGGAACAGGGTGGTTTATTTGGGAGAAAATGGTAAGGATAACAACTGGAAATTTCAGCCAGAATGTTGGAAGTATAAGAGACTTAACAGATTATCTAATCCAGGCTCAAAGACACTAGAGGAGTTACCCAATTAAATGGCATAAAAGGACTTAGCAGGATGGCTGGCTAACAGATGCTCAATAAATGTTGGCATCTCCCTTTTCCCTACTCCAACCAAGATCCCATACCAATTAAGTTTGACAATAAGTACCATCACAATCATCACTTAAAGCTTCCAACAGTTCTCCAGTCTTCCAGAGACACTAGGTCCTTTCATCTGCCTATATCAAGGAAAATTCCATTACTATAATCTCTATAATACCTACCTTATAGAGTTGCTGTGAGCATTAAGTAAGACCATGTAAAGTGGCAAGCAGCTGAAAGTCCAATAAATGCTAGCATAAAGTTTCCAATTCTGCCTTCTCTCAAAGACATCCTTTCCATTTATGGTAGTAAGAACATGAGTGTCTATGCCTTTGTGTGAGTGCGCATGAAGGTTTACAAAGGGGTGAAGGGCCAGGGATGCAAATATGACATACTTTAGGACCCAGTTTTTGACAATTCTCCTCCTTTCCCCATGATTTTGACCCGGCGTCCCCCAAGTCTCATTCCTTTGAGAATTCTCTGCTATAGTGAGTCACTATAAATGTGAGGCATGAGCTCAGATGCACTGGAATAGAGGGAAAAAGGAAAGGAAGTAATAGCCCCCTCATTCAGAGACATGTTGAGAAAACCATGGTCTCATTACAAATTCACAACTCAATAACCTGGGCTTGTTATCTCCCTAATTAAAATTCAAGGCCCCTGAAAATAAGACATCACATCTTGTACTTCCTTCCATGTGTCTATATAGCATTAAGAACAGTACATCAGCAGATGCCTAATAGTCTCTATTAATCAGTCTCGAGAATTCAATATTTAAAAATTCAATCTGCATGTAACTCTCCAGGAACACATACTGTAACCCTGAACTACCCTATCACATGGGTCAAAAGAGAAATACTTACAAATTAGTTTCTCAAAAAAATGCAGTGAGCATTTTCATCTAAAAGAAATGTTATCTTTACATATTAGTTCTAAGGTTCATGAATGGCCTGAAACTGGAGGCAGATTTTTGTGGAGGTATGCTTTTCCTCCCTGGAGAGCACAGATTCCATCACATTCTAAAAATGCACACACACAAGAAAAATGCAAAAAACTCCCAACTCCCCCCAAAAGCTGAAGAATTACTCTTCTATACTGTTTTCCCTGGCTTTGAAGGTCAAGTTCTTATAGATAGGCCTTACTCAGCTTGACTTCTAAAAGTATATTTAAAAATCAAATGACAGAAAAAAAAAATCAAATGACAGGATAGCAGTTACCCTTTAGAGGAAGGATGTATGGGTAGTTACTGAGGGGGGCATCAGAGGGATTTTTGAGGCACTGATTATATTATGGATTTGGATGCTGGCTACAGAAGTGTTAGCTATGTGAAAACTCATCAAGCTGAACACACGATTTTTTTTTTTTTTTTACCTCTCTGAAGGTGTATTTCACTAAGAGGTTAAAAACAAAACAGTAACAAAGACTGGTCATTTATACAAAGCACACATCATGACATAATGTAAAAAACATGTACTTAAAAAAAATTCTGTACTAGGAAAGGCCCCTGTGAAACCACCAATGAGACCCAGTGGCCCCTCAGTCCAGCAGCCTGCAAGGAACTAAGTGGGGCACGCTCACCATCTTCACTCGAGCCCTGATACTCACTGTAGCCCTGGTTGACAGCCTGACTGCAAATGGAAGACCCTGTACTAGAATGGTCTAGGTAAGCCACTTCTTGATTCCTGACTCTGAGAAAATCTGTGGGATAATACATGTTTGGTGTTAAAAAAAAAAAAAAAAAAAGACGATGCAATGTCTAAACACTACCTTCCTTATATATGTTGAAGTGAGCAAAGCAACCTCAGTAGTTGTACCTACTGAGACATTAGTTTAAATTGGCAATATTTCCTTCTTGAAAGGCTGTGGTATAATACTGCTTTCCAAATCTAACCAAGAAGCGTGCCTGAGTGGCTCAGTCAGTTAAGTGTCTGCCTTCAGCTCCAGCTCTAATCTCAGGGTCCTGGGATCTAGCCCCAAGTCTGGCTCCCTGTTCATTGGGGAGTCTGCTTCTCCCTTTCCTTCTGCCCCTCCCCATCACTCTTTCTCTCTCTCTCTCAAATAAATAAAATCTTTAAAAAAACAAAAACAAAAACCCAACCAAGAAAAAAGAAAATATAGCTGGTGGTTATGAATATCAATTTCTGCATCAAATGGAATTTAGTTTCTCTATAAGATGCAGAACAGCGATCTTCTCAATGCTTCTTTTTCCTACCTTCATCTAAAATAGAAATTCTACTACAATACAATGTTTTATGTTTTACTGCATAAGTGTTTGAATGATATCACATCCATACCTCAATTTTTCTGAAGGCTTTTCTCACGAGATGAAATATACTAAAGCCAGTTATCAAGTAAATATCTATTCTTCTAAAATGTGGACATATCACTTATATAAATCCAGAGGAAGAAGATGGGGTGAATTAAGGGAATATAGCTTTTTCAGTATCATCCAACACAAATGTAGTATGTTATGAAATCAATGTATTAGTTCCTGTATGTGTACTTTTGAAGCCTGCCCAAAGAGAGCAGCAGAATTTGACATTTCAGCAGTCTGGCTCCTGTGTCTTTCTCAGCTCTGAATTCTCTACAGAGCACAGAACAGCAAAGGGCCTCATATACATTAAGCATTATGATATCACTGAAAAAAAGCTGCAAAAGTTACCGAGTTTTTTCCCATTTAAAATTTTCAAAAGCTGTACAGAACTCCCTTCTCAAAATGGACTACCCACAGCTCCAATCATTTCCTTACATATTTTTAAAAGCTGAAACAACTATCAATTTTGCCATAATCAGGCTAAACTTTTGCACTCTTCATTTTTAACCTGCCAATTGTAAAGATTCTTCTATGTGACTCCCTAAAGTTACATCAGTGGTCAGTATTTAATTACCACACCTTAAATTTAAAATAAAATAAGACTATATGAAAACAGTATCTTCTGTTATTAGTCATAATGCAGAGCCTAATAAATTAAACTTAAAGGATTCTGTGTAACGCCCAGCATAACAACATAATAAAAGTAACAAAGCCCCAGGACCGGGATGGGACGCCTGGGTGGCTCAGCAGTTGGGCGTCTGCCTTTGGCTCAGGGCGTGATCCCGGGGCTCCCGGATCGGGTCCCACATCGGCCTCCCTGCATGGAGCCTGCTTCTCCCTCTGCCTGTGCCTGTGCCTCTCTCTCTGTGTGTCTCTCATGAATAAATAAATAAAATCTTAAGAAAAAACAAAACAAAACACCTAGGACCATCTTTCATTTATAATTATTATACATTTAATATACTTAAAAATTAACTAATGTATATATTATATATAACATGCTCTCTCCTTTTCCTTCAAGATCCTGAACACCAGCTAGCACTATTTAAGCTAATGCCTGATTTTTAATATTTTTCATTACCACTGTACACTAAGAACTATCTTCTCTTTGCAGTAACTAGCCAGTAACTGAAGATACTGAATCCTAACTTCATCTAACTTTAGATATAAAAAAAGAAAAAAATAATAAATAAATAATAAATAGAAGGGGAGCAACTGAAGATAAATACAAATGAATCTGATTTTTTTTAAGTCCATGCTGCTCTGTAATCACTGCCTGCCTGGTGGGTGTTAGATAAGGTCATCTAAGAGACCCATCACTGTTGAGATGCTTACAGTCACTCTTCTAAAGAGGCTTGACTATGACAACAATAGAGCTGAAAGACAGATCAATTATAATTTTCCCATTACTAATGTTTTGTAACACTTAAGTCATCCATAAAACACGTATCAGAAAAGATGCTCAGGACTTCAGCCTGAGAATCATATGACACTCGCTTAGTGTCAGTTAAAAAAAAAAAAAAAAACACAACAAAAAAAAATCAATAACAAAACTGCTCACCCTGGTGGTTCAGAAAAGTACTAGACACAAAATGACTCAACTATTTAGTAGTACATATGAAACTTTCAAATAATCACTGTTTTGAATCTGTAACAGACTCCTTTTTAAACTTCATGTTCCAGTAATGTTATGAGAAAAGTACCACCCCTCAAAGTACTTCAGATGGGTCTTTCGTCCTCTTATTTACTCATCCCATATTGGGGAGAGAGCATCATCTTGGGAAGGTTTTTCTGCTACAATGAAATACCAGGGTAAAATCTGTGAGTTTCCAATACTAACCACTAATTTACTGACCTAACAAAGAAAAGCAACATGCCCCATTCTAGCTAAAGAGAAAAAAATTCCCTCACAAGCTAATTCTCTTGCAATAAAGACCAATTCAAACAACACACTACACAGTTCTTAAAAGTGAAATAAAACACTGGCTGGCATATTCCTTTGTCTCAACAAGTTAATAAATTTTTAACTTTGGTAGATTTTTATTCTTGGGTAGGTGGGAGGAAAATATCACCTTATTAAACATACGGTAGACCATGCTTAGAGCAAAAAATGCTATGAAGATTGCTTTGATGCAGCTTCACTTTCCTCTTGTGAGAGTTCCTTTTGGGTTCAAGATGTGGAAGAGAAAGCATTTAGAGTTACTCCTTACAGGAGACAGAACAGGTGTATATACATAAAAGTAAACTGACTTTCTTTGCTTTCCAAAGCATCATTCGGGAAGGCTAACCATTCGAATCACATTTCGGAATGCTCATGGACACTATTTTTTTCCCCCCAACAGATAACCCCAGATCCAAAATGCCTTTGGTCCACTCAGCTTTATCTCACATAAATCATTTTGTGCTTTGGTTTGCCTCTAAAAAGAGAAATAGGTCTTACCTACCTACTCTTCTAGGATGGGAGAATTTTTTTTTTTTTTTAAATCACCTAAGATCCTTCGTGTTTCTTATAAATGGCTGGTATAAAACTCAAGGTGCTACACTATACTATTACCACCTTGTATCGTTTTACTGCTATTTCTGAATCAGGCCATGATATTGGCTTGAAAACACAAATCTCGGGGCACTTGGGTGGCTCAGTCGGTTGAGCATCTGTCTGCCTTTGGCTCCAGTAGTGTTCCTGGGGGTCCTGCTTCTCCCTCTGCCTATGTCTCTGCATGTCTCATGAATAAATAAACAAAATCTTAAAAAAAAAAAAAAAAAAAACTTAAAACACAAATTCTGTGGTCTTCCATCTTCGGTTACAATTTTTTTTTTTTTTTTTAATAATTCTGTCCCGATAACTTACCCCTCATACTCCAAAGATCTACTCCACTGATCCCTGGGCCTGAAAACTAGTGCCTCCTCTCCCAATTAAACAACTGATAGAAGCCACACCACCACTCTAGCTTCTCATTCTTGAGAGAAATGGTACTGTACAGCGTGCAAAATAAGGTGACGCTTCTCATCCTCTCTGCGCTTCCCACAACATAAAATCTGTGCAGTTACCTAGAAAAAAAATCTGAAGAATTCTGACAACAGGTTTGTGTCAGTAACTGTCATTAAAAAAAAAAAAAACATATATATATATGTATCTCAACCACGTCTAGAGCACAGAGAAGAAAACAACTTTACGGAGTTTGCAAGAAATAACCTGGCAGTCCTTGAGCTACGACCACGTTTGGTGCGGGCTGTCCCTTCCTAGGGCCTGTGCCATGTCTTTGAAGAAAAGTGGCCTGGGCCCAAGGCACGGCTAGGGCAGGTCCTGAGCCCCGTGGAGACCCTCCACGGCAACGTGTGCACCCAACACCGAATCGCTCATTCCAGACACACCCCCCTCCACCCCGCGTTTCAGAGGAGGTGTGGGCACTCAACTCCTTCACTGTGGATAGGGGGACAGGAGGGAGGGCGGGCCCAGGCCCGAGCACCCATTTTGGAGGACTGGGGAGCTCGGCCCCGAGGGCTGTGCGATCGCGAGTGCGGGAGTGAAGGGCGCCTCCGCGGAGGGGGGTGGGGGGACGAGGCCAGGTGGGGGCGGGGGTCGCCTCTAGTATTCGGGGCCGTGAGGAGGCAGGCGGCGGGAACTACTCCGGAGAGCGAGGTTCCCCAGTGTGAGCTGTGAGCCTTCCCTCCTGGTATTCGCCGGGAGCTGGCGAGGGTAACGGGGCAGACCCCTCGGGGCAGAGCCGGCGAGGGGGTCTCCCTCCCTCCCTCCGTCCCTCCCTCCCCCGTCTCGGGGGGTGGGAGGGCTCGCGGAAGGCCTCCTTGCAGCGGGAGGACAGTGACCGATAAGCCGTGTAAGCAGTGCGCGCCGGGGCACGGATTCCCGCAGCTCCGGCCCCGCGCGAGAGGCGTGGGACCCGGTGGGAGGGGATGGAGGAGGCCCCCCGGCCCGGGAGGCGGGAAAGGCCCCGGGGCTCCGGGACGGGCGGCGGCTCCGGAGCCCCGAGTGGTGGCGGCGCGGGCCTGGCGAGCCCCGAGCCGGCTCGAGCCCTCTGGGCCGCGGGCGCCCCCCACGCCCCCACTCTCCGCGGCCGCCGCCTCCCCCCCGCGGCTCCTCTCACCTGCACATGATCCGCCATTTTGCTCCATTCATGCTCCTCTCCGGCCCCCCCTCCCCCCCAGCGCGCACCTCGGCCGGGGCCGCTGCCGCCGCCGCCGCCGTCGCCGCTGCGCCTGCGCGCTGGGGGCTCGTCGCGCTACGCTCGCGGCGTAGCGCTGCTCGGCTGCGCAGGCCCCGGCGGCCGCGGCCGCGGTTGGAGAATGCGCAGCGCCGCTGGGACGGCGTAAAGGCGCGGGCAACGTCAGCGGCCCGGAGACGCGGGGGGTGGGAAGAGGGAGCGGGCCGGGGAGCGCGAGGGAGGGGGAGCCGGGGGAACAAAGCTTTGTTTACATGGTTTTTAAAGGGGCCGCGCCGGCTGCGGCGGGCGGGCGGGCGGGCGGGCGCTGGAGCGGGGCTTGGGGCTACCTGCCGCGGGCCGGCTTGGCGGCGGCTCCGGGAGAGGGGCCGGGACCTGTCCCCGCCCGGATCCCAGCACCTGGTGGACGCCTCTCTTCCCGAGTGTCCTTTCGACCTGCCCCTGGATGCCCCCCTCCGCACCCCAACCGTGCAAATGCTGTCCCATCACACCCCGACGGGTCTTCGCTGCGCCCTCCGCCCGTGTGTCGTCCCCCCCCCCCCACATACCCCACACTTCGGATGTCTGCATTATTATTTACTTTCCAATGAATTTCCAATTCGACGTCGACCGAATTTATGTTTGTCTTTCTAGTTTCCTGCTCCAGGGGATCAGGGCCATTGCCCTCGGATCCTGCGTTTTACCAGCAACCCGGATAGTGATCTCCCCTCTTTTCACCTCTGTCCTTTTTCTCCTCCAGAAACGTTCATGCTAATTGCCGCCAAATAGTGGTGACAATGGAAACACGCAGAAGGCACAGTTGCAATGTTCGCAAGTAGATTATTATCTTAACCAGTCCTCTAGGCTGCCTCCTGAGAGGGGTCAGATGCTGGGAAGAGGTGGTGGCGGTGGCGGTGGCCGTAGGGTGAGATAAAGGGTGTTTAGGACCCCTGGGCTCAGTCTGACTGGGAGGGCCAACCTTCTGGGCCAGATCAGGTCAGTCTCTTTCCCGCTGAGGCCGATTCCAATCTTTTCCACTAGGAATTATCAGTGTTAGATAATGCTGGTTTCTGTGTTCCATTGGATTTCACTCTTGCTTCCAGTCAAGGCCCCCAGATTAAATCTTCTCTGCATTCTGAGACTATTGGTCGTTTGAAGTTTATACCGACTGTGGGCTACCACCTGCAATGGAAATGAAGGTGGTAGTGAATCACTTCCTGTTGTGGACAGAGAGGCCTGTGCTCAGCATTCATTTCAACCTGGGTCCTCCTAGTGCAATCCTTCTGATTTGCAGAGGTAGGACGCCTAAAAACTACATTACCCAGACTTCCTTGCAGCTAGGGTTCCCTATGCAAGATCGCCGCTGCCAATTAGATTCACTGAGGCAAGATTTTTGGGGGCAGAAGTGAGGCAGAAGCTTTTGACTGTTGCTCCTGGCAAGCCTAACCCCTGGGATGTTGTGTTGTGTTGTGCTGTGTTTTGTTTTCCTAGTGTCCAATCATAAGCTCCCTGATTGTGTTGAGTGGGGATGGTGAGTCAGGGGCTTCCCGACCTTGGCATTGCAGCTGCAGTGGTATATTCTTGGAGTCACAATTGCAGTGGCAGTCTTCCAATTCCTTACTTGCCTGATTGGGTGGGAGTAACAGCTGTCTGTGGTCTAGGCCCCCATATACTCCCCAACCAATCCAGCTCCCCGCCCTTGGTACTCTATCCTCTCTTCATCAGTAAATGGTACCACTCTTTACCCAGTTGCTCAGCTAAAAACCCAGGCATTACCTTGATTCCTACCTAGCATCTTAACGGTCCTTCACATCCAATCCACTTGCAAGTCCCATTTAATTTAAATTTAATACATACCCAAATCCGGCCGCTTCTCTTCATTTCTACTGCTAACACCCTGGTCCAAGCTACATCACATTTTTCTTGAGGTCTGGTAATAGATTCCTAAGTAGTTTCCCTGCTTCCTGCCTTGCCCTGTGATAATCTGTTTTCCATACAGCTGCAGAACATTATTTTAAAATCATAAATTAGATCATTACACCCTTGCATAAAAATCCTTAAGTGGCCTTCTGTTGCATTCAAAATACATTCCCAATCTTTGGTGTGGCCCGAGAAGCCATGTAATCTTACCTTATCTCTTGCTAACAATGCTCTGTTCCTTCTGGCTTTCTTGCAGCTCCTCACATTTACGGTGATTCTTTCTCAGGGTCTTTGCATTTGGTGTCGCTTCTGCCCGGTACGGTTTTCCAGATCGTTAAGTAGCTAGTTCCCTGCTGTCATTGACTTCTTAGTGCTGTTGTTATTTCCTCAGTGGCTTTTCTCACCATTCTATGAGAGTTGTCCTCTGACCCCATCCCTGTCATACTTCTAGCATTGTTCACTGTCCAGAGCTATTTACTTGCATACTCGTTTCATTGTCAGGGTCTCCAATTAGAAAGGAACCACCTTCTGTCTTGTTTATGCCTTGTACCTCGTACACCTGTACAGAGTAGGTGCTCAATAAATATTTTTTAAAAGAGATTTTACTTATTTATTCATGAGAGACAGAGAGAGAGAGAGGCAGAGTGAGAAGCCGGCTCCTTGAAGGGAGCCGATGTGGGACTCGATCCCGGGCTCAACTGCTGAGCCACCCAGGCATCCCTCGATAAATAATTTCTGAGCTAATTAACTTATTTATGTCTCTGTCTCATTCTATGGTGTGTGTGGATTCATATGAGAACATAAAACATTTGAAGTGTGTCAATGTGAAGTAACATAATTATTATATTCTATTTTAAGCCCTTCTTCTCAGAGAGTTTCCAGCATGGGGTCTCCCCTTCCTAATACTGGGAGAAGTGAAAATACTTATTGGAGAAAGGGTGAGACTAAGAAGAAAACTTGGGAGACTGGTGTTGTGCTCCCTCCTCCACAGTCAGGAACCACTGGGTTGAGGGGAAGCAGAGGAGGATCTTTTATGACCCCCCAGGTCATGTATCTCTTTCCTCAGTTCTCCATCCTCCCCAGGCCCACGCGAGCTCCATGCCCATTGTATATCTTCTTTCCTGTTGTGTGCCCAGCCCTAGCACTGGGGTAACTGTCCCACCTGTCCATCATTTAGGGCGGTCACCTAATGTCTAAGCCTGCCCAAGGAATCAGACACAGTCTCTGCTCCTTTCTTTTTTGCCCCCAAAGACAAGCTCATAAATCCTTTTGTGTTAAGGATTTAGTTGCTAATCAGTGGTGAGAATAATAACAAGAAGTTGCAGAGCTCTTGGAGCTGTGTTCTCTGACCTGCATGGTTCCTAACTCCTGTTGAGAGAAACCAGTGTAAATGAAAGGATCCCCTGGCTTATATTGAAGCACAGATGAGGTGTGGTGTGTCCTTTCCTTTCCAATAAAAGCAAAGAGAAACCAAAGGGCACTCCAGAACCCACTTGTGCCTCGGTATAAATCACTGGGACTCTTTCCTTTAGAATGCTTTCTCTTCCCATCATTGGTGCCTGGGTAACCTAAAGTGCCTCTAATTTTCTGCCCTTCTGCTCTGTCTTGGAGCTATATCTCCTGGGTCTCTCTACTCACAGGTACTGTGGCCAGACAGAAGGTACTGGAGTTAGAACTTCCACTGCAGGGATCCCACAAGTCCTGCCAAGGAAAGTGGGAGGCTTTTGATGTGTGTCACTTATAATACATTCCTGCTGTTCCATCTGCAGACAACAGCCAAAGAGCTTTCCTAGCTACCAGAGGCAAGGGGTGGCATGTGGTTGGTTGTGGGGCCCAGGCATTCAGGTGTAAATAGCTATCAAGTAATCTAGTAAGCTTGGGTGCCCCCCTGTGGTTCTGAGTGGAATGTGTCCGATTTGCCTTAGGGAAAGGTGATCAGAGTCGTAGGGGCTTCTGTTTTCCTCCTTTCAACATCTCGTCTCACTCCAGATCTGCCGTAACAGAATCTGCACTTTTTACAGGATCTACACATTAGTGTTGGAAAGGCACCGCTCTGGCAGCCTCCAGGATGACTCTAAAAGCTCTCTTCTTCTCACTCCATAAGAAGATGCTGATGGCTAAAAGACCAAATGGCTCCCAGGTAACATTGCCTCTCCTTAGGGACTAGAGAGACAGAGTAGACCTTGCCCCACGTCCGTACTCCTGACCACTTCCTAAAGAGCTTTTCTCACACCAGCATCCTTGGTTTTCCCTTGATCTCTGGATCAACCTGTTCAAATGCAGGCAGCAGGGCTGAGTGCTGTGAGCTCTACATGACTCAGCCCTCTCCTCCCAGAGCTCATAACATTCATCTTTTAAAGCTGTTTTGGTAAAGCACACGGCATATACAGCAGATGGCCTGAGCAGTGCACTGCTCTGCTCTCCTTCCCAAGGCAAACAAACCCCCGTGGTAGAGGAAATGGCCTGATTATATAAGCACCTATTATGGGGTTACCCCAAGAGTGCTTCTCTAATTCTCTGGTTCCCCGACATTTCTACACCATGCCTCCATCAGATTGTTCTCTAAACCATCTGTCTCTAAGTTAACTGTTCTCTGGGGACCTTCAATTTTCCCCAAAGCAATGTATCTTCTTGCATCTAGGAGTCTGGATTGCATTTAGGGGCCAGCATTAAAAAGACCATTGGATTAAAAATCAGGAACCCTGGTTCTTCCTCCTGTCCCTACCAGCCCTGTGACCTCAGAACAGTCACAAATAGGTGGGTTCATACTTGCATTCCCTTCTTCCAGGGATAGATAGTATGGCTGGTAAGGTTGTGTGCCTGGAGGCTCTAGTAACTAAGGAATACTTTTGTTTTGGCAACTATGAAGTCTTTAATTTTTTTTTTTTTTTTTAGTATAAAAGATTGCTATTGCAACTTAAAAAGATAATGTCCAGGTGAAACTCTAGTGCCTTTACAATGCTCACAAAGACTGGAAGAACCTTCCAGTTCACCTTCTGGTGAACTTCAACTCCCTGGATGTGCTCCAAGAAATAGCATGTTTCAGTGTGGGGATGTTTCTAGAATCCCAAAGAATTGATTGTTGTGTGTGTGTGTGTGCAGTTGTCTGGAGCAGGGAGTGCTCCCTTCAGAGTGAAACATGGTTGCAGCTGTGTGTGAAAGTGATGAGCTTCTGTCTGATGTGTCATTTATGCTGTGTGTGTGTGTGTGTGTGTGTGTGTGTGTGTGTTTGTGTGTGGCTTAGCTCTTACTGAGTGAGAGACCTAGGTTCTGGTTTGAGTGGCCTTCAACATGTCCCTCTGGTCTTCTGGAGCCTCAGTCTACCATTTTTATTTATTTATTTATTTTTAAAGATTTGTTTATTTATTTTAGAGAGAGAGGATGCCAGCAGGAAGACAGGCAATGGAAGAGGGAGAGAGTCCCAAGCAGGCTCCCGCTGAGTGTGCGGCCAGATGACTGTGATCACAGAGCTCCATCTCAAGACCTTGAGATCATGACTTGAGCTGAAATCAAGAGTGGGACCCTTCACTGATGGAGCCACCCAGGTGCCCCCAGTCTGTTCATTTTTACATTTGGGACTTAGGCCGGTTGATTTTTAAGTTCCCTTCCAGCTGTGTCATGCTGAGCATGCAGCTGGAGTGTGAGGGTCTTTTGCTGTTGGTTTTACTGTTAAATTTTGTCCTGGGTCTCCTTGTTGCTATAGGTCAGCCCTTCCTCGTTCGTTTCTCGTTCCTCGGTCAGCCATTCCTTGGCCAGCTTTTGCACCTGTGCTGTTGTTAGGTGAAAAACTGAAAATTGGCTTTTCGGAAATTATCTTACTCAATGAAAATGCAGGAAGCTTGTGCATGAAATTCATTCGTCAAACACACACACACACACACACACACAAACCACACAGAGCAAGAAACCACAGGGCCTATCGGTTTGTCGTCATCGAGCAGACGAGAACAGAACAGTGCGAAAAGTCTAGGCTGAGAGGAAATGCACTTGAGAGAAGGGGGAACACGGCAGGGAGAGAAAGAGGGCGGGAGTAGGAGAGAGCTGTAGGGCTGGGGTGCCGGCATGGTGGGAGGATGGAAGAAGTGGCAGTGAAACAGGGCTTCCTGTACCTTCTACAGCAGCAGACTTTTGGAAAGGTAAGGGCGAGACTGTGCTGGAACTGGGCGGAGGGCCTGGGGGGGCTGCTAGAAATTCCTGGGGAGGAGGAGGAGCCCATGAATGTTTCAAAACCCTCATGGGAAGGTGAGCACTGTGCCACCCACCACGTTCCACCCAGGGCCCAATCTTCGGAGGGGGTCTTTCCTTAGCAGCCGCTCGTTTCCCCAACCAGGCCCCAAAGTGTGTGCTTTGCAGACGGCTGTTGGGCCAGTGGGGAGGGTGTAAAGGAGGTTCTGGGACTCCATTTCTTGCCTATTTGGCTCTCTGGTAACTTCTCAAGGGGGTGCTTGGGAAGGGAAGGGGAGGAGCAGCGGGGGAGATAATTTGGGATTGCAGTAGAGGTTCCCGTGTCCCTTTCTTGCTCCAGTGGGGTGAGTTTGGCCAGTGGTAAGCTGGAGCTAGGGTCTCTGTGGCCAGCTTCCTTTTCCTTCCTTGGTTGAGGAAGTCCTCTTTCCCTCAGCTGAGCCATGCCAGGGCTTCTCTGTCTCTCTCATGACCCAACCTGCCAAGGGATGAAGTAGGAAGGTTCAAGAGGGTGGGCTGAAGTTCCTGGCCTGGGGCTTCCTGTAGGACCTCGCGCAGAGCGAGGGTGGCCCTGGTGCCACCCTCTCAATCCTCCTCTGGGCTTCAGGGACCTGGGCTGGGCCTGCCTTGCATTCTGCCTCTGGGGGGCTCACTATTGTGCCCTCCTGCCTTCCGCACTCTACCTGCTGTCACTGCCTCTTCCTTGGTTGTGGGTGACAGACCTGCAATGCTTTCTAGTCGCTAAGGTCCCTGTTAATCTCTCTGACTCCCTTGGCTCTCCTGTGATCTTTGCCACTCTCCTCGTCCGAGTGCCACCCCACGGCCTTCCCCATGGTTCCTCCTCTTCCCCCTTTGGTCACCGTCTGTCCATTTCTGGGTGGCTCCCTCTGGGCACCCCACCTGCCACGCATCTGGATTCAGAAATGGCGCCGTTTCGGGGCTATGCTGTATGGAGAGTCAGACTGCGCCTTGGCCCGGCTGGAGCTCCAGGAGGCCTCGGAGAAGCCGCGACGGGGAGAGGCCGCCAGGAAGGTGATCCGCCTCAGTGACTGCCTACGCGTGACCGAGGCCGGCGGGGAGGCCAGCAGCCCCCGGGACACCAGCGCCTTCTTCCTGGAGACCAAGGAGCGTCCGTACCTGCTGGCGGCCCCTGCTGCGGAGCGCAGCGACTGGATCCAGGCCATCTGCCTCTTGGCCTTCTCTGTGAGCGCCCCCCCCGGGGGGGCAGAGAGGAGGGGGCATGGCATTGGGGGGGCGGTCTGTACTTGCAGACAGGTGCGATAAGAGCCAAGGTCAGGATGCTGGGGGCAGTTGCTTGGGGGGGGAGGCGGGGGGAGCCCCAGTCCAGAATGCAGAGACAGCAGGCTGAGTGTGCTCGGGAGGGAGGCCTGGGCTGGCCGTGGGCTTGGCGTTGGTGGCGGTCTTGAGACCCTGGCCTCTTCCTCAGGGCCAGAGGAAGGAGCTGCCGGGGCCAGCGGGGAAGGGCAGCCGCCCCCGCATGGAGGAAAATGAACTGTACAGCAGCACGGCCGCAGGTGAGGGGCTGCCTCTTCTCGGGAGGCTGTGCCGGGAGGGGCTGTGGGCCTCAGCCGCGGCTGACTCTTCCTGCCCTGTGGTTGCCCCCAGCCCTGGCCAGCCCCCTTATCAGCCTCTCTGCATCGCTTCCGGGAGGCCGAGCTGGGGGAGCCTGGCCTGCCCTGAGTGTCAGGCCTTCAGCCGTGGTTCAGGCCCTGTCCCCTGGGCCCCGCTGCGGGGAGAGGGCGAGGCTGGGGGTGGGGGGGTCGGGGTCAGCAGAGGAGCGCCCAGTGAACCCTCTGGCCTTCTCTGTCTGAGAATGGTTTTATTTCTGGGGGTTTAAGGTGTCCTGTGGCAAGGGAGCTTTCTGCTGATGAGACAGTCCCGGTTTGTGATGTCTCGCCCACCGGGCTGGGTGTGTGTGGGGGAGCAGGTGGACAGGGGTGACATTCCAGCTCCGCCTCACAGAGGGCACTGGAGGGCATCAGCGGCGGGTGGGTAGGCTGAGAGCAGGGAGGGCTGGGACGGCCACACCTGCAGCTGTGACAGGACTTGGGAGGTAGCTGGGTGGGGACAGGAGATTAGATGGAGGGGACGAAGCTGTGGCTCTGGCAAGGGGCAGGAAGGATGTGGGCACGATGTCGGGGTGCATGTGGCTAGGGCATGATGCCGCTAGGATAGGGGGTGGAGGGATCTGGCGTTTGGGGAGTGTGACCTGTCCTAGGGCAGCTCAGCCCCAGGCTGTGGGGTCACGGGCACATGGCTAACGCTTTTCCTGGAGGCCTCTGGCACCCTCATCTAGAGCAGGGCAGAGTCGAGGCAGGCCAGCTGTTTCCCATTTACCACCTTCTCCCCCTCCCCACCCTTAACAGTAGCCCCCCGCAAGGAGTTTGCCGTGACCATGAGACCCACAGAAGCCAGCGAGAGGTGCCGGCTCCGGGGATCCTATACCCTCCGGGCTGGAGAGAGTGCCCTGGAGCTGTGGAGTGGCCCTGAGCGGGGCACCCAGCTCTACCAGTGGCCCTACAGGTTCCTGAGGCGCTTTGGGCGGGACAAGGTGAGCAGGGGCCGCCGCAGGGCAGGCTGAGGGAGAGAAGAGCTGTGAGGGAAGAGCTGGCCAGGGAGAGGGCGAAGGGGCCCTCAAAAGAGGAGAGAATGGGATGAGGAAGGAAAGACAGGGATAAAAGCCAGCAGAAGGCTAAGAGCCAGGGGAAGGAGAGAGAAGGTGTGGGGTGGAGGTGTGTGGGGGAGGGGTCAGGAATGGGGGGGCATCAGGGATACTGAGGGGGTGGGAGGGGGTAGAGGGGCAGGAGAACAGCAAGAGGTGGACAGGTCAGAGGCGTAAATGGTGGCTGGTATTACTGAGGTTGACTAGGTACCAAGCTCTGTGCTTGGATGGATGGAGGGAGAAGGAAGGGTGAGGGCTTTGCTTGTTGAGGAAAGAGCCCAGAAGGAGGAGAAGCAGTTCCTGTGGAGGGAAGTCACGAGTGACAGGTTTGCGGTTGGGGGCTGGGTCCAGCAGAAGCGACCCCACCCTGCGGCCTGGCTAATCATCTCCCTCTCCCAACCACCCAGGTAACCTTTTCCTTCGAGGCGGGCCGGCGCTGCGTCTCTGGAGAGGGCAACTTTGAGTTCGAAACCCGGCAAGGCAACGAGATCTTCTTGGCCCTGGAAGAAGCCATTTCTGCCCAGAAGAACAGTGCCCCTCCCGGGCCCCAAAGCCAGCCGGCCACAGCCCCTCCGGTGCTGCCCCGGCCAGAAAGCCCCTACTCCCGGCCCCACGACTCACTGCCACCTCTGTCACCCTCCACTCCAGTGTCCACCGCCCAGCCACGGGGCCCAGAGGGGGAATATGCAGTGCCCTTTGATGCCGTGGCCCGCAACCTGGGGAAGAGCTTGCGGGGCATCCTGGCGGTCCCTCCCCAGCCCCCGGCGGACCCTCTGTATGACAGCATCGAGGAGCACCCACCCCCACGACCTGACCACATATACGATGAGCCTGAGGGATTGGCTGCCCTGTCCCTGTATGACAGCCCACAGGAGCCCCAGGGTGAGGCCTGGAGGAGGCAGGCCGCAGCTGACAGGGGCCCCAGCGGCAGCCAGCACGTCTACTCAGCGGGGCAGGACTTCTCTGCCTCTGGCTGGCCGCAAGGAACTGAATATGACAATGTCATACTTAAGAAAGGCCCAAAGTGATGCCTAAAGTGGAGGAGGTATGGATCTTATCAGATGTGGGTGCTGAAGCCTGTGGGGGCTGAAGCCTGCCTGTCCCCACTGGGGTGGGGTCAGAGGCCTATGAGAAGGAGCAAGGAGTGTGATGGAGGCACCAGGCCTCCCTTCTAGTTTCTGCTGGTTACTCCTCCTGGCTGCTGCATTCCAGGAACTTCCCTCTGTTCCTTCCGGAACCCTGGGCTTGGTCTGCCTTAGTCTGGTCTGAGGACTTGTCCCTCCCAGGGCCTGCCGTATGAGTCATCATCCTAACACAGGAAGAGTGCCTAAAAGAGACACACCCTCCTCCTACCCCTTTCTACTTCCTCTTCTTTCCCCAGCCTAAAGGAACCTTGGCATTTAGGGCAGAGGACAGAAGGATGTCAGCAGATTGCCCTGGTTCCTTGGCTTATGCATGCCTCCTGCCTCCTGGGGACAACCCTGGCTCCAGGCACCCAGGAGGATGACTGTAACTTTCTGGAGGTTTTGGATTTCTCTGTGGCATTAAACATTTCTGGAATATTTATGTGTGGCATCAGTGCTGTGGGGTGGGGATGGGGATGAATGCTTCAGTTGGCCACCATGGATACCTCCTGTCCCAGCAGCAAGATCCTCTCTGGGCCTAGGCTGGGTCCCAAGCATTTGTCCACAGAGGGACAGGGAGGTCTCTGAAAGTCAGGGCACCTTGGGAAAGACATTTAAGTCTCTCTAACCTTTTGCCAGCTTGGGGTCAATCCCAGGAAAATAGCGGGGAAGCAGGGTGTGTGTGTGAAGAACTGTACCGGAGGACGGGAAAGAGTTGGCACTTCCTGAGCCTCTTATGGACTAGAAGTGGGTCTAGACCTGTGTGGCCTTGGATCGATCCATTGCCTTCCTGAGACTTGCCTTCTTTGTCCACTGTGTAGGCTCTAAGATCCCTTCCTGCTTTGTAATTCCCCATCTGTCCTCAATACCTCATGTCCCTCTGCCCTGTACCCTCCCCTCTCATTAAAACCTGCGTTCAGTTGGTGTCAATATCATGCCACGTGGTGTCTACGCACTTCTGCTATCAGCCGATTCAGCCGGTGTCATGGAGCACTGTCAGGCTCTTGACTACCCTGGCTTCAAGATGCTGACAGCTCAGAGGGGGCTGAGACAAGGGCACAGGTGCCTGTTCCACGAGGTGGGTGCAGGTGCCACAAGAGGTAAATCAGAGTCTTGGGGGTCAGAGGAGACAACTGCTAACCGGGGGACATATGAAGAAAGACCTTCATCTGGAAGGTGGATCTCTAAGGGTGGGAAGGAATTTGATGAAGATTGAAGGAATATGTGAAGAGAGCATCGTGGGCAGAAAAATGAGCGTGAGTGGAGGTATGTATGTGCTCTGGAAAGAGTTCCACGTTCAGAGTGGGGCAAAGATGCAGCCATCTAGTTGGGAAGGCAGGCTCCAACCATATTGTGGAAGGAGGGATTCGAAGGGAAAGAGATGAGGCTTTTGAGCAGAGACTCCTAGGAGAGCTGTGTGTTGTGGGCAATAATCCCACCAGCCCTGTGGAAAAATGGGACTGGGGGTGGGATGGTTTGAGGCTGGGATGGAAGGGGAAATCCAGAAAAGACTGGATTCAAAAGATGTCAAGGTGGGGCCTGCATATCTTGGAGTTATATTGGGTATGGAACACAGAGAAATAGGGTTTCTGGAAAGATTCGGGTTTTGGGAAGAAGGTGAGCTTGGTTTCTGATGTGTAGAGGTTAAGATGGGTTTCTTGTATCCAGCTAGAAGAGTCCTAAAAACAGCTGGAAAGGGGCTCCAGAGCTCAGGAGGGAAATAAGATAGAGCCTCTCAGGTGTGTTGTGATCAAAGTTTTATCTCAAACCCGGCCTTTGCCCCCTTGCCAAGAGAAGTTGAGGCAATGGGTGAGCAGGCTAGAGGTGGAGCAGCCGGTGGGCTTCCAGGAGTCCTGCCTCTTTTGTCTGCCAACGGGCTGTTCCTGTTGCCACCCTCCAATCCCAGTCTCAGAATACACTGGAGGCAGGGAGGCCGAGGCCTCCAAGGGCTTCCGTCATTCCCTTCCGCAGGCCAGGGGCAGGAATTGGGGGGCTCCTAAGCCAGGATGCCACATGTCAAATTTCCTCTAGTGGCACTTGAGGTGGATGTCCCAGTTCATCCCAGCAGGGGGCAGTGTTAGCCTATGGAAAAGGCCACTGGGGGCTTAGCTGCTGCCAGGTGTGTGGGGGCTCGGTGGTGAAGGAAGGAACTTTCTTGTTTGCTAAAGGAACGGAGGATCACCTGAGGAATGGGCACGTCAGACCTTGCCCCTTCAGATGCTCAAGCCCCACTTGGAGGCCTGCGGACCCCGCTTCCTAGCGGTGTGGGACCCTAAGCTGAAAACTGCCCCCATCCTCCCTGCTTTCTCTCCGTGGAGATCCAGGGACTTCGGACTTCTGTTCTGATGCTGGCTTTGCTCTAAAGGGAAGTGGTAGATAGAGGCCTTAGGGAAAGGTGGTGTAAGGGCTGGAGGGCAGGGGAAGTGGAGCATTTGGGGAAGTTGGGAGGGGTAATGAAAGTCCTTGAGGCAGCTGGTAAAGCACAATGACCATGCCATGTGTCCCTCTCAGAAGACACGACCAGGTGGGTGGGTCATCCTACAGACAGCTATGTCAGTGCCAGTGCAGCCAGCCTCAACTGCACTGTGGCCTAGGACAGGACGTGGGCATCATGCTGTGGTCCCTGCCACCTAGGGGCCCCACCCGGAGTGGGGGTGGGAGGGCCTGGGGCAATGCCACAGACCCATCCCCTGCCCTCTGGAGCCTGCACACAGAGTGGCTACGCAGGAGATGTTGACTGAGTGGATTAATGATGGGGTGAGCCTTAGGGATCCATCTCAAACAGAAACACAGAGGTAAAGCCTTCCTTGAAGTGTTTCCGTGCCAGCCTGGCTGTCAGAGGCAAATTCATAGGTCAGGAAACAGACTGGTCTCCAGGGGACAGGGCAATGTAAGACCAAGTGACAGTTCTGCAGGAAAGGTTCCCTTGGCTCGAGGGTCTGCTACCTGGCAGCTGTGGATACCATGAGACGCTCTGCTGCGACCAGGACACTTAGAAACTGCTTTTACTGGCTCATCGTTATGCAGAGGTGACATCGGGGCAGGGAAGAATGGCATCACGAGTGGTGCCCAGCATAGAGATGTGTACACAGAGTCACGTAACTGCGCAGGTGCACACACAAGCACACCAGGTCATTCTTCCTGTTTCTGTTTTTCTCTCTCTTGCCCTCCTTTGTATTTTCTACTTTCGAGAACATGAATGGGGTGTGTGTGTGTGCACGTGTGTATGTGTGTGCATGTGTGTATTGGCCTGTGGTCTACCCTATGAGCCTGCTCTCAGGCTCATGGTGGGGGATCCAGGGCCCCCTGGTGGGTTCCCACCTTGATGCTTCAGAATATACCAAGGTCCAGATTATCTGGGCCTCTCTGCTCACTTAGACTCCTCCCTAATGGCTGCACTCAAGCTGTTGCTGCCACCACCTTTCAGCCGTGATGCTAACCAGCCTCCTGCCTCCTGCCTCCTAGGCACTGATTCAATTAGCCAAGGTGCCCACCTCCTGCAATGGCCATTTATAAAATCAGCTGGGGCAGCTGGAGACCTCAGGGAGGGCAGGACCGGGAATCAAGGGGGGAGATCAGTGATGACAGGGTGGTACAGGAATGGAATGGGGGAGGTTTCTGGGCAGGGGCATCTGATCTGATTAGGCATCAGACTGGTTTTCCCTGGTAGACAGCTGCACATCCCTGCCCTGCTCAGATTCCCAGCTCCCAGGCCTGTCCGATGCTGGTGAGCAAGAAGCAGGGCCCATCTGTACCTGCCCCCCCCCCCCCCCCCACTCAGGCTTGCTCCTTTCTTCCCTGCCTCTCTCTTGAGGCCACAGCCCTGATCTTGACACCAGCTCCTGGATCCCTGGGCCAGACAGAAGTAGCTGGTGAGTTCAGGAGCGGTTGTGGGTGGGGGTGTGCCAGGTTCTCAGGGATCTGATGGGGAACCGGTGTCCCAGAGCTGGGGTTAACTGATTCCAGGACCTGCCTCCCAGGGACAAGGTCAGACTTCTGCTTCCGGAGAGTGCTGGGAGGAGTGGTGTGAGCCTGAGCCCGATGAGAGGACAGTAATTGGGCTGATAACAATGCTCTTGAGTTTGTACAGCATTTTCTTATTTATAAACGGCTTTGGGGGCAATTTGGGGTAGTTGGTGAGGCACCCAGGCTGCAGCCTGATGATCTGCATTCGAATTCCGGCTCTGCTACTTGCTCGCTATATGTCTTGGGACATCTGCTCTGAGCATCTGTGTGCACATCTGTAAAATGGAGATACTAATAATACGTTTCTCAGAGGTTTGTTGTGAAGACTGAAGTGAGGGTGTAAACGCAGAGCTCCTAGAGCAGCCCCTGGCACACACAGAGCGCCCTCCAGTCTTACCCACACAGCACAGTGAAGCAGACAGGATGAGATGTCCCCATTTCATAAGGAAGGGAATAGAAGCATAGAGAAGCCCCTCCTCTCTTTGGGGGCTGAACTTGGGCTTTGCAGAAGCGGGAGGACCTGGCTGGGAAGGGCAGGTAGGATTTTGATTGGAAGGAAGAAGAGTCACAGAGAGGGGAGGAGAGCGACATCAAAGGCCTTTGAGCGCTGGGTATGTGGCTTCTCCTGAGGGGGCTCTCACTTGGGCAGAGCAGCACTGGCTGGCCCTTTTATGCCCAGAAATGGGAGAGCTTGGAAATAGGCTGCTTCATAGGCTAGAAGGCCTCTGGCTTGATATACCAGAGAGCAGAAGCCACAGGGGATTTCTCCCCCTTTAATCCTAGCCTCTGCACCCGGTCAGGGCCTGGCTGCTGGGACCCCAGGGCAGGGGCAGGCTTCTGGCTGGATAGGGGGCACCTGGTGGTCAGGCTGGCATGGCCTACCAACTGGTACCATCAAAACACAATTGTGGAGCCACTGCCTGGCAGCCAGCAGAGGGGCTGTGGGAGGGAGAGGCTGAGGAGAAGGCAGTAGAAGGGACACAGACAGCTCTGAAGGAGTTCACCATCTCTCTGAGGGACATTTGCAGATGTCCTCAGGGTGGTTCATTCTTTACCTAATTTGTTGTCGAACCCGCAGCACCTACCAAGAGGCCTGGTACAGGGAGGCACAGATAACTACTTCCTGATGGAAAGAATAAATGAAAGCCACTTTGCTTGGGGGGGAACCCAGGGGGTTCCCTATGTGTCATGGTTCATGGAATCATGGAACCCTGGGATTCCCATCCAGAAACCTAACCCCCAATGGACTCTAGGAATCCCAGCACTGGTCTTCCGGCCAGCCCTCCCTCTCCCAGCAGGCCTCTTTTCAAATGCAGAGTGAAGATGGGAGAGAGGCTTGGTCTGGACTGCAGACTGCAGGGAGGCAGGGGAGGGGGGCTGAGGGTGAGAAATGCCCTGACTCTGGTCTAGAAGAAGGGGTTGGTGGGGGCCAGCCCTCTGGTGCAGCCAAGAAACCCATCAGCCAGGCGTCCAAATGCAGGAGGCCAAGATGGGGCCAGCTTCTCAGCAGGCCCACCTCTGCCTAGAATGGCAGGCTGCCCCTGGTGGTGCCCACCTGCCTTCCTGTGCCCAGCTCAGCATCTCAGCCCTGGTCCTCCACAGTTGGGCCCACTGGATGCCCTGGGAGTCGGGAACCCCCTCTCCTGTGACCTTTCAAGGAATAGACCGTCTGAGCCAGAAGGCACCTTGGCAACCCTCTTGCCTGAGTCCTTATCTTCCACTTGAGGGAAACTGAGGCCAAGTAAATTTTTAATCCTTCTCATATGTATTTACATTTTATTAGAAATTGTTTACAGTTGTGCTTAATGCAAAGGAACCAATCGCTGATGCTGAGTCTTGTGACACCCACAGGGAGTTCATTTTTAGTCTTTTAGGTGCATAGGGGAGGGACAAAGGGGGGAAAAAGACTCCCCTACTCTCCTATCTCTGAGCAAAGCTGTCTTAGCTTCCCGAATGTCACCCCTGCAAGTCCCTGAGCAAATGCCCAGGGGTATGAGCCAGAAGCCTGGGTTAATTAAGGGCAGCTTAGATTGAGGCTGTTCATTTTCTGCTGGTTACTTCACTGATCCTATTCTCTATGTTCCTCCAATAACTAACCCCCCACTCCCTGTCCCCAGCAGCTAAAGGGTCGGTGCAGAGGAGATGGAGGGTACATAGGCAGGTGATTGGGCCTGGCTGGACGGGACGGTGTGCACATAAAAAGGAACAAGCTGAGATGGGGACTGGGCAAAGGACGGAAGGTTCCAGCAGGATGGGGAGGGGGGATCCTTAAGGGAGCTTGCAGGAGAGCAGCTGGGACCAAGCCCCACTGCCAGGTCACGAAGGAAGGCCTCAAGAAGTCATGGTCTCGAACAGCAGAGTGGTTACCAAAGCCAGTGCCACGAGGTGCCTGGGGGCTTATTCAAATCTGGGGTTATGCCTGAGAACCAGTGAGAAAGATCCTGGTTCTCAAGGACTGTTGGCTGAGATGGAGTGGGAGCCTGGCTGGTCTTGGGGTGGGAGGTGGTGCTGGGGAGGGGTGGAGGGGGTCAGAGGAGCATGACCAGCCAGAGTGGGCTTATCTGGGTCTGACTGGGCATGGAGTTGGGGGACAGAGCACTCAGCAGGCTTTTGTGGGCCTGGGAGTCTGGAGAGGAGCCTGCAGGAAGTAAGAACTGGCATTCAGAGTCAAGCATCCAGTGTCTGGGGCCTGGAGTGCCAGCTGGGCAGAACTGACCAGCCAGACCCAGCCTGAACCTTAGACAGAGACTGGGTCACCTTCCTGCAGGTATTTGGTCCTTTAGGCTTTGTCAGATCCTAATAGCCAACCCATGCTTTCTGGCTTGGCTGGCTCAGCACAGGGTCCTGCTTCCCAGTAGACAAAATAGAGCTGCCTTTTTTAAAGAAAAAAAAAAAAAGGCTTTGATTCCTTTGATGGCAAAGGCAACAAGAGGGGCAGCAATATAGAGGGCTCTGGGCTTGGGGCATCTCGGCTTATTCAGCAGCTCTGTGCCTTTAATCCTATATGTCTATGACAGGGACAACATGGAGCACCAGCCAGAGCACTGGACTAGGAGACTTAATCCTTGCTCTGCCATGAACTGGCCATGGGATGCCAGGCAAGTCGCTCCCCCTCTCTGAGCCCCTTTTATCTGCAAAATGATAGAACTGGATTAAAAGACCTTTAAAGTTCCCATTGACTCTCTAGTCCTTTGTTTTAGGGCAGTTGACAAGGATAGCAGGGCAGCAGAAATGACTTCAACAAGAGGGAGTATGGGAAATA
This sequence comes from Nyctereutes procyonoides, assembly GCF_905146905.1. Classification (NCBI taxonomy): domain Eukaryota; kingdom Metazoa; phylum Chordata; class Mammalia; order Carnivora; family Canidae; genus Nyctereutes; species Nyctereutes procyonoides. Next base: position 49,772,300 of record NW_026575133.1, on the reverse strand, counting down.
TGGGTTCAAAATCTTAAACACAGAGTGGGCCCGCCCACTGCTGGGGTTCAGAGGTGTCTGAAGAAGTGGTAGGGTGGGTCCTCTAGCGTGACAGACAGAGGAACTTCCTGGAAGAGACCTTATCATAGAGGAAGGAGACAGCATTGCAGCATCTCTGTGTATGATTGTACAGGTTGGGCAATGAACAATGCTAGACAGAACCATTCATAATGAAGACTCAGGTAAGCATGACAAGCTTGGCCAAGGAATAAAGGGCAAGTTGTCAGAGATGGGGTGCTTTGAGGACTGCACCCCTCTGCATGGCCACCATACACAGTGCCACACGCCGTACACTGCTCAAGTCCGGGGATGTCATTCGCATACACCATGGTGGAGCTGTGCTTGAGTATCTATCTCTTGGTCTCGTCTCTCAGCACCCCTCTTTCACTTGGAGCACTGGCCGCACATTTGGGCATTTCCTACAGTCGGGGTTGAGGCAGAAAAGGGAAAGTGGGGGTTTCCTTGCTTTTTGCCACAGGATGCCAAGTGCTGTCAGCAGATCCAAGGACCTGGTACCTTAGGAGTTCCTGGTGCTCAGTGGACACAGAAGTGCAGGAGCAGAAGGCATAAGCGTGATGGTTTCAGTGGAGGTGGCATCAGTGCTAGAAGACAAGAAAGCCAGTGCCTGGGTTAGCCGTAAACACCCAAGGGGCACTTTTTGTGGACTGAGGTCCTTCATTAGCAGGGGCCTGCCAAGGGCTGTACACTCCTGTGTCACCGTCCTCGGAAGGTGGCCTTAGAGCTCTCCGTCAGCGCAGCTGGCTTTCCTCCCTCTGGTGGTCCCAGCTAGGCTCACCCTCTCTCAGCAACTAGGAAAGCCTGTCTCCAAGTTTAATCACCCCTGACCTGAACACCTGTCTGCTCCATGCAGCTTTCTTCCATGCCTGTCCTCCCAGCCACTCTCCTGACCCCCTTTGTTCCTTTCACAAAGGGAGTCATGCGGGGGGAGACAGCAGTATTGGTTTGTGGGAGTCACAATCTGCCTCAGGGGCTGCTTTGTCACACTGTATTGTATCATCTGGCCAGCGGGGGCTGTGGTGACCATGGCCCCTCTCCTGGGCACAGGGCTTCCTAGAATCCAGAGCATTTCACAGTCTTCTCTATTCTTTTCAAAACAGTGAGTGTTGCTGTGCAATACAGATGAAGAAACTGAAGTTCAGACTGGAGACTTGATGACTCGCCCGAGATCATGAGGCTCCTAAGTGGCCACGTGGGACTCAACTAAGCCCTTCCCAGAATGCCAGAGCACCCTGCATGGAGAGGTGGCACCAGGGACCCTGTGTGACTTGGGAACCTCTAAGGGGCAGTGTAGCAGAATGGGAAGGGAACTGGCTCGAGCGCTCACTTGTGCTACCTGGGGCAAGTCCCTTCACTTCTCTGAGCCTTGGTTTTCTCATCTGTAAGGTAGGCTTGGTCACATCTGTCGACCTCATGGGGTTGCCATGTGGCTTAAATAAGATGGTGTGAAGGTAAGTAGAAATTGTGCGGCTCTGTTCCATCATGAGTCCCCTATGACTTCCTATCAGCTCATATCTCAGGGACCACCTGAGCTTCTGAGAGGCATGGGATTGAGAGCAGTGTGAATGGGACACAGAACGGCCCCATGGGGGCAGGTGGGAGCTAGGAACTCTTAGATCCACCTGTCCTTGGCATGGCTGGCCAGCTCCCCCTGAAACTTAACAGAGGCCACACAAACAACCCAGAGCAAAGGTGCTGAGGCAGAGGGAGCCTTTGGCACCTGTGGGAAGGCTTATAGGTCACCCAAGGCTTGGACTTGGCTCCTTTAAGACGCTGCCCCTTCCTGCTGATCCAGAAAGGGGGACAAATGATGGATGGCCTGAAGAGGGAATCGAAGCCACAAGAAGAAATGGGATGGAGAACTGACCAGCTGGTCAAATCTCCAGGAGATTGATGGGGACCATCTGAATAGAGAGTCTGCAATTAGGGGCCTAGCAGCCACTGGCTGGGCTCCCCAGAGCCTGTTATATGCTGCCTTGCTCCCAGAGAAGAGAGAAGTTCTGGCTGGAGGCCTGGTACCCACTCCCACCCTACCCCCTCTCTAGGAGGACTGAGAACCCTTCTCTCTTGCCTTCTCCCACCCCATGGGACTGACACTTTAAGTTGTGCCCCTGATGGAGCTGAGAAGGCGGGGGTGTGAGGGTGTACTTCTATTGCCACACCTGAATGCTGTCACATTCTGAATGTCCCAGACTTGTCACTGCTGGCAAGTGTGGACACCTTTATGTCACTGATGGTTTGGGTCTTCAGGGCCTCCTCCTGTCCCCAGAAGGTGGGACTGCAGGAGAGACAGCCCTATTACATCATCAGCTCCTTTTCCAGGAGGTCTGGACTCAATACACCCTCCCCACTAGTTCATAGCACCCCAAGAGGAATGATAGAACTAACTACTTCAGTAGGCTGGGGTCCTCTGAGGGGCCAGCTTGGACATCACTCACATGGGGAATCTTCCTAAGTAAAGGGACAATCTGAAGGACTCCTTCTGTTTTCAGGGGTCCTCCCAAGGCTAGGCTCTGGATTGACTCCCCTGAAGCAGCCCAGCCCCAGCCCGATCAGAAGTGTTGGGGGTGCTGGGGGTAGGGGACAGTGACCCAGGGTCCAGACGATTCCTCTCCTTGGCGGCCAAGCATGTGCTTTGTGCAGTCTCTGTGCAGTCTCCTGCTTCATCCATAAACATTCTGGCCTTTGCTGTTGGGGTCTGAAGCCCAGAGTGCCAGGATGCCAGCTCTTCTGGGCACCTGATTTGCTGGGCCTAGTAACACCTAATTAAAATGCCAGGGAACCTCCAAGAGCTTCAGACTGGGCCACTCCTGGCCCTGGTTGGGAGCCATGGCTCTAGAGAGCCATAATCTCCTGAACTCACTACTTGCCCTGGCTGCCTAGACAAAGACAAAATGAGACCTTCTGTGGGGTGGGGTGGGTAGGTTGCAGAAGAGGAGAGAGCTGAACAGCTGATACATCTTTCTCAGGAATCAGGGAGAACTAAACTGAACCTTAGAGGCAGGCAGCCCAGCTGTTGGCTACGTAATTTGGGGGCCTGACTCCCCACTTTGTGCTCATCTGCTTTGAGGCACTCTGAACAGGGTAGGAGGGGGTCCCCAAATATCTCCCCCATATAATCCACCATTAAAGCTTCGCTCCATTTGCTTATGAAAAGTTTTATCATTCCTAAAGGCCTCCCTTATAACATGCAAATACCTCTATAAAGCAGTCATGCCTTCAGTTCATTATTGGGCAGCATCTCAGTTATTATCATTTTAGTGGGACCTAGATAACAGCCAGAAATTTGGTCTAGATAGAGGTATCAGTGTACATGTGTGCATGTGCGTGTGTGTGTGTGTGTGTGTGTATTTGGGTTGAAGGTGGGAGATTTATTTTTCCATTCATTCAGCAAGTATTGATCGAGCATAGGGGGACATGCTAAATAGTATTTTTGGTCCTGGGAATGCAGAGTGAACGGAAGACGTGAAAATCTGCCCCTGTGGCATTTATATTCTTTTGGGAGAGGGGGACAATAAACAAATAAACAAATGAAATTTATAGGATATCTGTGCTATGGGGAAGAATTGAGAAGGGAAGGGGATAGGATTATGACGGGAGGAGGGGCAAACCTCTAGGTCGGGTGCTTGGCTTCGAGAAAGAGCTGACCTCTTGGCCTTTGCCAGCACTGAGACTAGTCAGGTGTGTGAGTGCTGTGGGACCTGCCATCTGTGCCCGCCCACCGGCTCCTCCTTCACTCCAAGCCCCAAGATCCATAGAGCTCTCAGGTCCTCGCAGAGAAGACTGTGGGGAGTCAGCCCCCCTGGCAGACCACCAGTTGGAAATGTTCCCGGGGCTGGCAGGAAGAGGAAGTGAGTGGAGCTTGGTAGCTCTGGACCAGCCAAGATCAGTGAGGAATGTGGTGCTTGCTCACCTCGCATGGCTCATTACCCAGCCCTAATCTGGGCTATTTATCTTTTTTTTTTTTCATACCAAGATTTGGTGGGGATCAGGGGAGCTATGTGGAGTTACAGGGGTCACTCTGCAGCAGAAAGCCAAGGCTTAGGATAGCATTGCAGGGGTGGGCACAGGATAGGTGGGCAAGGGCTTATTTCAGAAAGTACCTGGTTTCCTTCCCACACTCCTGCCTCCCCTCCCTCCCTTTGCCCATTTCTCCATTCACTTTTCCCTCCCTCATTCCATCCTTGAAGGTCTTCTCTGGCTAGGTAAGGGGGCAGAAAAAAAAGCAAAAAGTCCTTGACTCAAGTTGTCTAGTGGGGAGATGGGGAGAGACTCAAGGTGTAGTGTATTTAAGTGCTCAGGGATCTGCACACATCACACCAGAGTATGGGCCTGACTCATGGAAGGAGGCCTGACTCTACTTGGGTATGAGGGAAGGCTTCCCAGGGGAGGTGATGTAGCAGCTGCACCCCCAAACTGAGAGGGGAGAAAAGGATGCTGCTCTAGGCTGAGAGACTGGCGAGTTGGATTGCTGTGCTTAGAGGGCTGGCTCTGAGCCTAATGGACCCCCTCTGTCAAGAAGGAAATTTGAGGAAGGCCATAGAAGGTCCAGTGGGCAGGGCAGGGAGGGCGCCTGGAGGAGTGGCGTGCCTCAGAGACCTGAGCTCCTCATGGGCAGACATGATAGGATCATGGGACGCTGGCTCTAGAGAAGTGGAGGCACGATTCACTCCAGTTCGATCCAATCCAGTCCCTTACAGATTATGGAAACAGGCCCAGAGGCCCAGAGAGCTGCCCAAGGTCCCAGAGCACCAGACAGGCAGGCTTCCCTCTGGGGGCTCCTGAGCATGCTTGCCCTGTAGCTGTTGTCAAAGGACAGCAAGAGCCAGTGCCAACGGAGCTTCCAGTGTGCCAGACGCTGTTCTAAAAACTTTCTGTGGGTTAACTTGGGCATCTTCACAAAACTCCCCAGAGGTGAGTGTGCTGTTACTTCCCGATTTTTCAGAGGAGGAAGCAATTTACTCCAGGTCACTCTGCTAGTGTGAGGGAGCAGGGGTTTGAGCCCCTACGGCTTTGCTCTGGGGTCATACTCTCCCTGGAGGTAACGTGGGGAGGTGGCCTGGCTGCCCCTGCTTGAGCACCACGCTGGCATTGGTGGGGTGGTCACAGTCCCAAACCCTCCATGCTGCCCCCTGCCCCAAATCTTTTCAACTCCCCAGTTTCCCTCTTGCTTATGATTTTTGCAGACTCTCTAGCAGAGATGGGCTGATAGCTGTTGAATAATTGGCTCTGGGGGTGGGAGATGGGGAGGCCGTCGTTTCTAGCATTTGCTGATTTACATGGTGTAAATATCCCATGTGGGGCTATTTCCCAGCCATCAGTTTGACGTCAGTTGGCTTGCAGAACTCCTGAAAATCTTGCCATCGGCTCTCGATATGAAAAACTCTAGCGTGCCGCAGCACCAGGCCCCCCCATCCTTCCCCACCCTGCCTGAACCCCCCCCTTTCTCCCGTCTCCTGCTTCCTCACACTCAGCCTCTGATTAGACTAGGTTCACGTAAACGGGTATGATTTGAAAGTTCTCATCTTGGGAGGTTTGAAAACGGTTTTATTTCCTCTGCTCAAAAAGAAATAATAATAAAAGATTCATGGAGTGCTTCCCACTATAATCATTTCCTGGAAGGGACCTTAGTGATTTAGTTCAAATCTTGGTTTAATAGATATGGAAAGTCTGCCCCAAAAGGAGGGACCGGCCCAAAGGCACACAGCCTGTAACTCCAGAGCCATGGGGAGAAGCCAGGTCAGGCTCCTGGTCCCCTGGCTCTTTCTCCTGCCACATCTCAGCACCGTTCTGGCTTCAGCGGGGAGTGATTCATGACAGACAGTAGAAAATGCAGGATGAAATTTGGCTTTGCCACATACCAGCCTATGGCTTTGAGCCAGTATCTTAAATGCTTTGAGTCTTAGCTTTATCATTTTAAAATGCCGATCTTATTAATACTTGCCTTCTGTATCTCACAGGGGTGTTGTGAAGACCAAAGGAGATAAATGGGTAGCAAAGTACATCTAGGGGAAAGAAATACAAATAGCTCTTAAATGTATAAAATGATGTTCAATCTCACTCAGAATAAGAGAAATACAAATTAAAATTACACTGATAAATAATTTTTTCACCTATCAGATTGGAAAGAGTCCAGAAATTTGAAACACGCTCTAACAGTGAGGTTGTAAAGAAGCGGGCACTCTCATACTTCTCATGGGAAGATAGATGGGTATAACCTCTATGGAGGGCAACTCGGCGATGGCTGTCAACATTATAAATACACGTATCTTCTGACCCAGCAATTCCACTTTCGGGAATTTATCCTACAAATATATTTGCATAAGTGCAAAGGGCCTGTGTTTATGGCTATTTGTTGCAGCCTTGTTTTCAATGAGAAAAGATTTGTAAATATCCATCAAGAAGAGTCTTTTTAAGAGACTCTGGTCCACCCAGGAGAGGAGTATTATGCAGTTATAAACAGGAAATAGAAAGCGGGGTTTTGTATGATGTATAGGACATGCTGTCAAGTGCAGAAAAGCAAGATATCGAACAGTATGTACAGTATGCTGCATTTTGTGTTTAAAAAAGGTTATGACTCATTCATTTGGGGAATATGAATAATAGTGAAAGGGAATATAAGGGAAGGGAGAAGAAATGTGTCGGAAATATCAGAAAGGGAGACAGAACATAAAGACTCCTAACTCTGGGAAACGAACTAGGGGTGGTGGAAGGGGAGGAGGGCGGGGGGTGGGGGTGAATGGGTGACGGGCACTGAGGGGGACACTTGACGGGATGAGCACTGGGTGTTATTCTGTATGTTGGTAAATTGAACACCAATAAAAATTAATTTATTAAAAAAATAAAAAAGGTTATGAGAATATTTGCTTGTAGGGTGCTTGGGTGGCTCAGTCAGTTAATTATCTGCCTTCGGCTCAGATCATGATCCCAGGGTCCTGGGATCCAGCCCCACATGGGACTCCCTGCTCAGTGGGTAGTCTGCTTTTCCCCCTCCCTCTGCCCCCTGCCCTGCTCATGCTCCCCACCCCCAAATAAATACATAAAATAATTTAAAAAAAAGAATATTTACCTGTGCCTACATAATGAAACTCTGGAAGGATCTCTGAGGAACCAATAACAGGTGGCCACTTGTGGGGGATGAGGTTGGGATCTGGATGGATGAGAGATGGGAGTGTCAGGGAGAGTCCTCGCTGTTCGCCTTTTAATATGTATTTTTAATGTTTTGAACCAGGTATGTGCGTTAGCAATTCAAACATGTGAATAAAACATGGCTTTGTAAAGTGCAGAGCATTGTGCAGATGCTAGTGACTTGGGCCATCACTCATATAAAAATGGGCTAAATGGCATGATAAGGACCTGAGTCTGCAGGCAGGCAAAAGGAGAATGCTTGGGGGTTTGGGAGAGGGCAAGGGCAATCGCAGTGGGGGGTCCTGGGGGAAGAGCGGTCCTTCGTGTTGCAGGGGAGGTGGCTGGTCAGTGTGACATGGTGGGCCTAGGATTATGAGGAGGGCTGCAACCCCTGTCCAGATTGGTCAGATGTGTGGTTGTCTGTCCCAGCAGGCTGCCTCATGCATGACATTCAGTGTGTTTGGGTAATCACCAAGCCTCCATGTTTCACTCAGGAGCTCTGGCTTCAACGCTCTAGTGGAAAGAGGTGTGTTGGGCCGAGGAAGGCCCAGCCGTGTGCCGGGGCATGAGTGCAGGAGGCTGTGCATCCTCTCACAATGCTTCCAGGTGGGCCCTATGATGATCACCATTTTACAGATGATGAAACAGAGGCCAAGCATAGAAGCCAAGCACTTTATCAGAGGGCGGTGGTGGAGCTGGGCTGTGATTACAGGCGGTCTGGTCTGGCGAGGTCCTCCCAGCCGTATGGGACGCTGCCTCTTGGAACCAGGCCCATGACTTCCTTGCCTGCTCGGTGCCATCTCCCCAGCTCTTTGTCATTTCTTCCCCTGTGCCTAGGTTAGAACATCATTGCCAGGTCAGAAAAGAAACTCTTGATTTCTGTGAGGTGAGGACAAACATCACTTGTCTGGAGGGCCCCTTCATTCCTACTGGATCTTGTGGGTACCATCTGTGGGGCTGCTGAGCCCTGTGTCCTGCTGCTTCTGTCTCTCCACTCTGACGGGCATTGGGGTAAGGATGGAAGACATTAGAGCACCCCCTCCCCCTTACATCTCTGACATCCCAGAAACAAATCCTAGCAGACAGAGGCCTCTTGTCAATTAGAGCAAGGCAAGGGCTTGCTATCTGTGGCGGGATCTAACGGAGAGGCGGGGCAGCCTGACAAAGTGAGAGCATCATGTCTCCAATTAAAGTTGTGAGGATTCATCTTCTAACTCAGCCCCCCTCAGAAATTGACATTTATTAGGTTGTCAAAGCTGATTTTTCTCCCTGGCCCTTTCCTGCCCCCAACTCTGGTGTGTGTGTGTGTGTGTGTGTGTGTGTGTGTGTGTGTGTGTGCGCGTGCGCGTATGAACATGCATGTAAATAAATACCTATATTTTGCTTTTTAAAAGCTAAAATGTGGTATTTATCCCTATCAGAGATTCAGCTACCTGATTCCTGATAGAGTAGAAGGCAGCTACCCTGGGGGCAAGAGCCCCCATAGAGGGACAAAGGGGTCTGAGGTGATGCTAGTCCTATCATCTGTGGGTGAAGCCAGCCTCATGTAGAGCCAGAGTTTGCCCACAGTGTGATTTTAGAGGTGCCCCATCCCACCACCCTGAAAATACCTCTCTTCCACATGCCACTGAACGTGGAATTCCTCTACTGGGGCATCATTCCTATAATTTATTCATCCCTTTCCTGGGGTCTTTTTCAAAATGAAATATGAGTCTCTAAGAGGGGAATGCATTAAGTCACTAACATCCTGGAAGCAAAGAATCCAGAGCTGGAAGAGATTCTAAAGATGGTCTTATGTTCTCTTGTAGAGAAGAAGCTGAAGTCTGGGGGGTTTGCCCAAGGTCACTCAGCATGTCCGTGACAGTGATGTGGCCATTGCCTAGATCCTCTGACTCCAAGCCCAGTGGTACCTGGCTTATCAGATCAGTCTTCTTCCAGGACAAGAGGGAAGCCTGGCCATATGTAGGCCCCAACTCCTAAGTGAGGGAAGGCTGACAAGGCCAGAGTGGGTGGGGTGTGATCGAGAGAGGGTGTTGGAAGGCAGGACCCATATGAAGACAATTTTGCCGATGTGGTATTTCCTCCAATCCTATGTGCTGCCAGTTTCATGTTCTTTATTTTGCATGTGTGACGAGGGCTTCAAAGGCAGCTGTGCAGTGGCTTGCTGGCCTTGGCCCTTCCTGCGAGGGTACGTGCCAAACTTCGATCACCATCCCCACCCTTGCTGGTTTTGCCATATTTTTGTGCCACTTTTGTTAAAATGACAATATTTTTCTTTAAATGAACTCATTTTAAACTTAATCTATTTAAAAACAAAACTTTGTTTTACTATTGTGCAAGGAAAGCCAGTTATCACTTGCCAGAAATAGATGGTAATCATAAAAATAAATATAATGAGATCAAAACAAGGTTATTAAAATTTAGTTAGGTGCCTTTCCTGCCAAAAGCTCTTAGCCTGAGGACTGTTTTTGCTTTGTCAAAAGGAAAATTAGCAAGTGTTGGAAAGGCATTAAAAACCTCCGAGCTCCAGATGAGAGCTTCTTGAGGTAACCGGGATCTGTGTTAACTTCCTCAGGCTGCCCCAAACGGGGAGGCTTAAAGCAACAGTAACTTGTCCTCAGTTCTGGAGGCTTACAGGTCTGGAGTCAAGATGTTAGCAGAGCCGTGCTCTGAGCACTGTAGGGGAGTGTCCTTCCTTGCTGCGTAGAGCTTCTGGTGGTTGGCTGGCAACCTGGCTGTTCCTTGGTCCGCGGCCGTGTCACTCCAGTCTTTGCCTTCATTGTCACATGGCCTCTCCCTGTGTCTATCTCACAAAGCCATCTTTTTGTAAGGATGACAGCCATTTGGATGAGGCACCCACCCTAGTCCACTGTGACCTCATCTTAACTAATTATATGTGCAACAAACTTATTTCCAAATAAGACCACTTCCTGAAGCGTTGAGGTTTAGGACTTCCACATACCTTTTTTTGGGGGGTGGGTGCAATTCATTCCATGATAGGATCTTTGAAAGAGAATTGAAAAGGGAGAGCTTTTTCATCTTGGGGTCAGTGCTATCTAATGCCTGTCCAAGGGCCAGCATCGAGACCCAAAGGGGAGCTGCGGGGATGGGAAGGCTGTGAGTCTCCCCCTGCCTCCAGGGCTGAAGAATGTGAAGATCTACCAAGCTATCAGGAGCAGGTGGCATTCTTGAGGCCTGAATGGGCATTTGCTACATCAGCCCTGGGCCATGAGGTACCCCCTGAGGCCACCCCGCCCTTCCTTGGGTCACAAAATCAGCATCTTAGAGACCTCTTTGTAAGCAGCCAACATTTCCTAAGATTCTCTTGGGTGTCAAGCACTGCAGTTCCCTGGGTGTTGCTCCGGGTTATCTGGTCTCATGGGCCCACCATGGAGCAGAAGGGCAAGCAAAGAGGGCCAAACATGGGGGTGAGGTGGGCGGGGGTGGGGAGATGTAGCAGAGGCTGAGGCTTCAGGTCAGAGAGGCAGCTGCAGCCTCAGGGAGAGTTTCTCAGAGACACAGGTAGGAGGACTTGACTGAGCACTGTGGGGAGGGAAGTGGAAAAAGTCCCTGCTTTCCTGAAGCTCTGTTGGAGTTGGGGGAGGGGGAGATAGACAGCTGATACACCAGGTGGCGACAGGGCTAAGGCAAAAAATAAAGCAGTCTAAGAGAACAGGGAAGAATATTCCTGGCCGAGAGCAGCAAGCGTGAAGGTAGGGGTGGAACTGCAGAGGCCAGCGGGGTTAGAGCAGAGTGGGAAGAAGGAGGCGGGAAAGGAAGATAGAGACGCAGTGGGTGGCCAGGTCTGGGGGGGCGGTGCTGGTAATTCCACGTGGGTAAGGATCTTGTATTTTATCCTGAGTGTCAATGCAGGATTTTGAGCAGTCAGTAATCTGACCTAATTTTAAACAGATCGCCCTACTGCTGTGCTGAGAATAGTCTTTGAGAGGCCAGAGTGGAAGCAGAGAGAGGTTCTCACAGTGATCCAGACAAGCTGAAGGTGGTTTAGGCCAGATGACAGTAGAGAAGGTGGTGAGCGGTGAGAAATGACTGGTTTCTGGATATTCTTTGAAAGTGGATCCGATGAGATTTACTGATTGGACCAGTTGTGAGAGACAGATGTCAAGGCTGGCTCTGAGATTTTTTGGCCTGAGAAGCTAGAAGCATGGAGTTGCCATACTCCAAGATGGGAAAGGCTGCAGGAGGTGCAGGTCTGGCAGGAAGATCAAGGGGTCTGAGTGGGCGTGATTAAAGGTAGACGTGACTTTAAGGGAAGGTGGTGAGTGGGCAGTTGCATACACGAGCCTGGAACTTAGTGGGGAGTCTGGACTGGAGATGTGCATTTATGAGTTAGTTATTAGAGTTTGGATGGCATTTTAAAGCCGTGAGGCAGAATAAGCTCACTGTGAAAGCCAATGTTTGTAAAAAAAAAGATAAGCAAAGGATTGATCACTGGGGCACTGCAATCAGTAAGGCTAGGAGGTCAGGTCAGCAAAGACAACAGGGCAGGGCTGCTGGCCATGTGAGAGAAGAACCAGGAGAGAGAGAGAGAGAGAGACAGAGAGAGTGGTTGTCCTGGAAGCCGTGGGGAAAAAGTGTTTTGAGGAGGAGGGGGTGTTCAGCCTGTTATTTAAATGTTGTGGGCGGGTCACTCTTCCGGGAGGGAAGACAGAGAGAGGCAGGAGAACAGATCCCATAGTGAGAGTCTCAGTGTTCTGGTTGGTTCTCTCTTCTCAGTGAAGTGAGAATTACAGGTGGAGGACAAAGGGTAGGGATGAGACATTGGAATTTTGAAGGGAGCAGAGAAGAGAGGAAGAGGACTCAGGAAATGCAGGACTGCCGAGTGGCACCAAACACCCACTTGATTGGTAGCGCCCCAGAAGTTCTATATCTGAAGGAGTAACATTGATCTGGTCAGAAGGGGAGCTTGACGGGGCATCTGGATGGCTCAGCTGTTGAGCATCTGCCTTTGGCTCAGGTCATGATGCTAGGGTCCTGGGATCGAGTCCCACATCAGGCTCCCTGCATGGAGCCTGCTTCTCCCTCTGCCTATGTCTCTGCTTCTTTCTCTATGTCTCTCATGAATAAATACATAAAATCTTAAAAAAAAAAAAAAGAAGAGGAGCTTGACAGTGAACCTGTGAAATGCCCATGTAAGGCAGAGAAATCTCAGTTGTCCACATCCAAAAGAAGGAGAGCTGAAGGGGTCGAAAAATAAGGCAAACGCCTTATGAGCCCCCTCAGCGTGGGTGTTACATTGGGGTGTGAGGATGGGCCTTCTGGGTGAGGTGACCCATACCGCTGAGAACCAAGCCACCCCTCTGTCACAGGCTGTGTGCAGTCATAGCAAAGGAGTAGTGGGGTGAGAAGGAGGGTTCAGGACTAGATGGGAGTGCACCAGGTGACATGGTGGCCACACCACATCATCTGTCAGAAGAAGAAACTCTTATGACATCTTACTCATTTAGGCAGATTTTTCTGAGGGCACAGCTTGCATCTCTGAAGTACCTTGGCTAATTACACACACACACACACACACACACACACACACACACAAGCTCAAACATCAAAGTAGTCATCTTGGGCCATGAACTTATTGCAAAGATGTTGCCATGGCAGAAAATACTGCTGGAACTCCTTTTTGGGAAATCCAACTGAGCATGTGACACACTCTCTGACTGTTCTCTGTGGGGGTCACTCTTTGCATTCCAAGGGTAGATTTGATTTCTGGAACAGCCTAAAGTCATTTAGAGCCAAGTGTGATGACTAAAATTGGGGATTAGATTTTTTTTTTTTTGTGGCCACGGATGAGGTCTGATACGGATAGAATAAAACTAGCCTTGTCTTGTTTAAAAGGGACAATAGTTCTTTTAAGGGATTTAATAAGGTATAGCGTGTGAAGTGCCTGGTCTAGTTTTTGATCCATGGCAGGCACTTCATAATTGGTAATTATTAATATTCCTAAAACAGCGATCCTGAAATGAATAGAAGCATCATTGAAGTAAATGATTCATCCCCCAAGGTGATGGCTTTGAAGGGACAGACTTTATCTAGAATGATAAATTTTGCTAAGTCTGTTAAAAAAGCAGATTTATAACTTTATAATCGTATCTGTTAATCTTTATCAACCTTGCAAGTCGGAGGATAAAGAGCTCCATATCAGAGAAAAGAGCAGCTGGTGGAGATCATGGGGAGAAGAATAATGCCAACCCCTATGGCACCCATTAGGACCACCCATGTCTGCTGGTGGTACCTGGTTATCCAGCACTAGGCATAGTGGGTCACCAGGTATCAGAGAGGACAAATGTGCTCTCTCCCTTCCTCATTGCTGCCCTCAATTCTTTTCTGCTGGTTTGCTGATGCCAGAGAAAAGCTCTAGTTTGAGAAATTCTTGTCTTTGGCTTAAACTTTCAGTCTTTCAGTACGACAGCAAATAATCAGGAAGACGATAGCATGGGGATAATTTGCAGCTTTGTGTGAAGAAGGCTACTAACTCCTTTCCCAAGACCAGGTCTTGATAATGTGAGAGCAGAGATGGCAGAAAGGCCACGATTGTCTCCGGAAAGTTAGAGACACCAAAGGCAAAGTACCTAATGCTCCCTGTTGTGCAGAGCGACTTACTCTGTCCTTTCCTCCCCAAGGAGCATGTGAAGGAGCTTCCCAGCCCAAGGCTTTCAATGGTGAAGGCTCCCATCCTGTAGGTTGCCTTTTAATTTTGCTGACTGTTTCCTTTGCTGTGCAGAGCTTTTTATCTCGATGACCTCCCAATAGCTGATTATTGCTTTTGTTTCCCTTGCTTTTATAGATATGTCTACCAAGAAGTTGCTGCAGCCAAGTTCAAAGAGGTTGCTGCCTGTGTCCTCCTCTAGGATTTTGATGGACTCCTGGCCACGTGTAGATCTCTCATCCATTCTGAGTTTATCTTTGTGTATGGTGTAAGGTTCCTCAAGAAGTTAAAAATAGGGCTACCCTATGACTCAGCAATTGCACCACTGGGTATTTACCCCAAAGATACTGATGTAGTGAAACGACAGTACACCTGCACCCAATATTTATAGCAGCAATGTCCACAACAGCCAAACTGTGGAAGGAGCCCAAATGTCCTTTGACAGATGAATGGGTAAAGAAGGTGTGGTATATATACACCATGGAATATTACTCAGCCATCAGAAAGGACGAGTATCTACCTTGCTTTGATGTGGATGGAATTGGAGGGTATTATGTTGAGTGAAATAATTCAGTCAGAGACAGACAATTATTGTATGGTTTCACTCATAGTTGGAATATAAGAAATAGTGAAAGGGACCATAAAGGAAGGGGGGAATCGAGTGGGGAAAAATTAGGGAGGAAGACAAACCATGAGAGACTCTTAACTTTGGGAAACAAACAAAGGTTTGCAGAAGGGGAGGAAGGTGAAGGATAGGGTAACTGGGTGATGGGCATTAAGGAGGACACTTGATGGGATGAGCCCTGGGAGTTATACTATATGTTAGCAAATTGAATTTATATAAAAGAATAATAATAATAAATGGTGAAGGCTCCCAGTGCTACCTGCTGCCATGGGGAGCAACAGAAAGACCTGGCCCTCATCTGAACTCTGCTGTAGCCAGGCCAGCAACTTTGATGCTCCCTCTCCGGGCCTCAGTTTCCCAGAAAAGAAAACGGCGGCCTGGGGCTATATCAGTATCCCCTTGGCTTTTTTTTTAATTTTATTTTAACCTTGATCTGCAGTAAGAAATACACTTTCCATTGAGACCCAGCATACGCGTTCATGATGTATGTGGATACACATATTACGTATATATATGTACACATTATATATATATAATGTGTCAGCTTGACTGGTCATGGCCTGCCCAGGTGAAACACTATTTCTAGGTATATCTGTGAGGGTGTTTCTAGCTGTGTCTGTGAGGGTATTTGTAGAGGAGATTAGCATTGGAATCAGTGGACTTAGGAAAGTAAATTGCTCTCCCCAATGTGGGTTGACACCATCCAATCCGCTGAGAGGCCGAGGGGCCCAATAGAACCAAAGGCAGAGGAAAGAGGAATTCACCTTTTTTTCCCCTCCTCACTGCTTGAGCTGAGTCATCTTATCTCCTCTTCTGACCGCAGACTGGTATTTACACCTTTGGCTCCCCTGGTTCTGAGGCCTTTGGGCTATTCCTGAATTACACCACCAGCTGTCCTGGGCCTCCAGCTTGCAGATCTTGGGACTGCTCAGCCTTTTTACTGTGTGAGCTGAGGCCTCATAATAAATATTTCTCTCTCTCCCTCTTTTTCTCTCTCTCCCTCCTCCCACCTCTATACACAGATAAATGTATGCATGTCCTATTGTCCTGTTTTTCTGGAGAACCCTAACACACACACATTTGTGTATATGTATCTGTGTGCCCATTTCTTTATCTGTCTACCTACCGTCTTTCCATTTCTCTCTGTATGCATATCATCTATCTATTATCTATTTAGCTAGATAGATAAAGATTGTAAGACTTGTTGTTTGAAATACCCTAGAATAGGTGATTGATTCTTTTTTTTTTTTTAGGTGATTGATTCTAATTCTGTTATTTTTAAAAGAGTTTTATTTATTTATTTGAGAAAGAGAGAGAGCGAGAGAGAGAGAGAGAGAGAGAGAGCGAGCACAGGCACAGGGAGGGGAAAAAGCATATCCTTGCTGAGCAGGGAGGCAACACGGGACTTGAACCCAGGATCCTGGTATCATGACCTGAGCTGAAGGCTGATGCTTAACTGACTGAGCCACCCAGGCACCTCTCTAATGCTGCTATTTTAAGTTTTCTTAAGACAGCTTTGGGTGACTCATTGAACATGCAGTCAAAGGCTACATGTCTGTGTAGAGCTCTTAGCACAGGGTTCTGCTCACAGTACCTGTCCTGTGACTGTCACCTGTTACTTATTCTCACTACCTGGATTGGCTTCAGCACCTTGGAACCCACTTCATTTCTCCCCTTTTGGCTTTTCCCTACAGGTGCTCATTTCCCTCTGTGTCTTGTAATTTTCTTCCCTTTTATTTGAGTATAGTTAACAGGGTTACATTAGTTTCAAGTGTACAACATAGTGATTCAACAAGTCTCTACCTGATGCTATGCTCACAAGTGTAGCTACCACCTGTCATCACACAACACTGTTACGATACCATCAATTATACTCCCTGTGCTGTATCTTAAATTTCCATGACCTATTCATTCCATAACTGGAGGCCTGTAACTCCCAGTTCTCTTCACCCATTTTGCCCATTTCCTGCCTACTCCTGCCTCTGGCAACCATCAGTTAGTTTGTTCTCTGTATCTCTAGGTTTGTTTCTGCTTTTTGTTTGTTTGTTTTGTTTTTTTAGATTCCACATGTAAGTGAAGTCATATGATATTTGTCTTTCTCTGACTTCTGTCTTTTTAAAAAATATTTTATTTATTTATTAATGAGACACACACACACACACACACACACACATACCACATCTTCTTTTTCCATTCATCTATCAATGGACACTTAGTTTGCTTCCATAACTTGGCTATTGTAAGTAATGCTGCAGTAAACATAGAGGTTCATCTTTTTTTTTCTTTAAAGATTTTATTTATTTATTTATTTGACATAGAGAGAGAGAGCGCACAAGCAGTGGAAACTGCAATGGGAGAGGGAGAAGCAGGCTCCCTGCTGAGCAGGGAGTCCAACACAGGGCTCGATCCCAGAACCCTGGGATCATGACCTGAGGTGAAGCCAGCTGCTTAACCAACTGAACCTCCTAGGTGCCCAGGGTTCATCTTTTTGAATTAGTGTTTTTATTTGCTTTGGGGTAAATACATAGTTTTTGCTTTGGGTAAATACCTAGAATTATTGGATTATATGGAAGTTCTATTTTCAATTTTTTGAGGAATCTCCATAATGTTTTCCACAGTGGCTGCACCAGTTTACATTCCCGTCAACAGTATGCAACGGTTCTTTTTCTCCTTACCCTTGCCAACACTTGTTATTTCTTGTCTTTTTGGTTTTAGCAATTCAGACAGGTGTGAAGTGATACTTCATTGTGGTTTTGATCTCTACTTCCCCGATGGTTACTGATGTTCACCATCTTGTGTCCTCTAATTTATGATTCTGAGATCATTCCCCCCCCCAGCTTTACTGAAGTATAATTTGCAAATAAAATTCTAATATAAAGTATACAATGTGATGATCTGATATATTATATATTGCAAAATGATTTCCATAATCAAGAAAATTAACACATCCATCATTTCACACCTTTCTTTCTTTCTTTCTTTCTTTCTTTCTTTCTTTCTTTCTTTCTTTCTTTCTTTCTTTCTTTCTTTCAGATTTTATTTGTTTTTTCATGAGAGACACACAGAGAGAGGCAGAGACATAGGCAGAGGGAGAAGCAGGCTCCCTGCAGGGATCCTGATGCGGGACTCAATCTCAGGATCACGACCTGAGCCAAAGGCAGACGCTCAACCACTGAGCCACCCAGGTGCCACTCTTAGCTAATTTCAAGTGTATGATAGAGTATTAACCATAATCACCATGCTATATATTAGATCCTCAGAACTTATTCATCTTGTAACTTTTACCAACCTCATTTCTCCTAGCCCCAGTTCCTGGCAACCATCATTGTACTCTGTTTCTGTGAGTTCAACTAATTTTTTTTTAAATTCCACATAGAAGCAAGATCATAGAGTATTTGTATTTTTCTCTCTGACATATTTCATTTAGCATAATGCTCTCCAGGATCATCTATGTTGTTGCAAATGGCAGATTTTCCTTATTTTTAAAAGGCTGAATAATATTCCATTGTATATTTATACCACATTTTCTTTATCCATTCACCTGTCATTGGAGACGTAGCTTGTTTCCATATCTTGGCTATTGTGAATAATGTGGGAATGGACTAAAAGTACAGAAATCTGAAACCATTTCTTTAGTGCTTTATCTGTAGAATTCTTTGATGTCTAAGTTTGAATTATGTTCCTCTGGAGAGGGTCTGTGTGTTTGTGTTTTTCAAGCAAAATGACTTTAAAATAATTTTTTGTTGTTGTTGTCTTACAGCTGGTACAAGTTTCAGCCCCCAATCCATGGGAGGGTCATTTTTTGATTAGGAATTATCAGGAAGACTCTACCCACAGCAGAGATGGGCAGGAATCCCCACCATCTCCAGGAGTGTGGTGGACTTACCTAGGGTGTAGAGGTGTCCTGGCTTTGTGATGGGGTCTCTCAGCTGCCTCTCATTCCTCTTGAGCCCTGACTTTGTCTCTTAAGCTCCTTAGCTTTGTTTTGATCATTAAAACCCAAGCTCCTGGCTAATGGAATCATCTGCTCACCCCTCACCTCAGGCTTTGGTGGGCACTTACAACCTTAAGACTGGGCTTTATGATTATTTTGGCCTTTGAAGATTTTTCTTTCTCTCAGCTATGTATTTATGAAATTAATTTACTTTTATTCATCATATTTTTGGTGTTCTTCACTGTGAGAATTTTCTGGACATCTAGATTATTGTATTACCTGAAATGGGAAGTCCTATTGAGTACTTCTCAACAGAGAAATCTTGTACCATGAGGGCCACCTCTCTTACAACAGGGGAAGAAGGATGCAAATCTGAGGTTTGTGAAGCACTACCTTCAACAGATGGCTGGGTAGCGAAGCTCTTCCTTTGGGGGTGCAATAGGGCGGGAGAGTAAGTGGGCAGCTTGAAAACTTGAAGATCACCTTGATTAGGAGTGTAGTTGCCTGAATTACCTGTTATTTATTAACCGTGATGGTTAACTCTGAACTTACTAAATGGCTTTGGGCTGACAGATGAACCTCAGAAGTCTCTTCTGTACCGTAGAGATAGTATTTGTACTACCCAATAGGGCTTTTGGAAGATTAAATGCACTTAAGTGCCTAGCATGGTGCCCAGTCCATACCAAGTATTCAATAAATGTTGGATGCTATTGTTATACTTATTTTCTTCCTTGCTATTTCCACTCACCTGAAAAGGCTGTAGTCTCTGCACTGGGCGTCTGGGGACCCGAGTCACTGTCTGGCTGTGTGAATTGGGGCGTGTCACTCCATCTTGCTGTACTCTCACATGTAAACATTCTGCTCATCTGTGACCTGAGAGGGTGTCCTAACTGATTTCTAAGGATTTTCCACCTCGTAATCTGTGATTCTAGTAAGAGTGGTATGAAAGGAGAATGTGCCCCTCAAAACACAGCATTTTTCCAGACAGCCCTCAGTGTACTGACAGGCTGCACTTCCCAGAGCTGATCTGTAAAAGTTGGATCTTAGGAATTTAGCATGCGTTTTCCCACAGGAGTAGGTTTTAAGTGGTGGTTAGCTTCCAGGGCTAGCTGATAAAACCCAGCTTAATCCACAGCGTAACAGGAACATCGCGTATTTGCATTGGAAATGGTAGAAAATAATGCTGTCACAATTTTAGTAATTAAACAAAACAGAAAAACAATTCCATTGAATAAGGACTCATTTTTTATTTATCTAGAATTCTGGTACTTGAAGGAAGCAGGTTAATTTAGAAGAGGAGGGGATCTATGGACATGTGTCAGGGAGAGTCTGGGCTCTCTCAAGGGATGTAGACTGAAGCTGATGGCACCGGTTCTTTAATGCTTCATTTTGGTTAAAAGCCCAAGTTTCCCTCCTATACCACTCTTTCTTTTCCTTGAGATATCATTGACCTAAGTCTTCCTCTCTAAAGGTTTGGACTTACCAATGGAAAATGGCAAGGCAGAGATAGGAAGGGAAAACAGATAAGAGTCAGGAGTCACCCCAGCATCATGAGTGTGACCCTCAGGTGGGTCTTGTTGAGCCTCTGCCATGTTGGCCCCCCTAGTCATCATTTTTATAGTTTTAAATTTTTTATTTTATTTTTTCATCTTTACTGAGGTGCAAGTGACAAACACATGAGGTGCAAGTGACAAATAAATGAGGTGCAAGTGACTTGATGTTTTGAAATAGTATATATTGTAAGAGGATCACAACAATCAAGCTAGTTAATGTATCCAACACCTTGCATAATTCCTTTTGTGTGTGTGGGTGTGAGAACACTTAATATCTACCCTTTTAGCAAATTTTGAGTACAGATCTTCCTTATCATGATAGTGTCACATCCTGATAAACCATTATATATAAGAACATATATTAAGTTGAAAACTCATTTAATACGCCTAACCTACCAAACATTGTAGCTTAGCCTCGCCTACCTTAAACAGGCTCACCACATGTACGTCTGCCTACAATTGGGAAAAATCATGGAACAAGAAGCCTATTTTATAATAAAGTGTCGAATAGCCCATGTAATTTATCTAGTACTGTACTGTGAGTGAAAACAGAATGGTTGTACGGGTATAGAATGGCTGTCAGTGTATTGGTGTTTTTACCCTCGTGGCTCTCTGCGAGCCATGCTCACTGTCACTGCCCTGCATCATGAGAGAATATCCTAGCATATCATGAGCCCGGGAAAAGATCAAATTCAAAATTTGAAGTATGGCTGCTATTGAATAAGCATTGCTTTTACACCACTGTAAAGCTCTCTGTTGGGAGCCTGATATGGGACTCGATCCCAGGACCCCGGATCATGACCTGAGCCGAAGGCAGACGCTCAACTGCTGAGCTCCCCAGGCACCCCACCTTTCTGCATTCTGATGGCCTTTCTCCTCTGGGAGCATATTGCTACAGGCCTGTGGTGCAGAGGAAGCTGTGTCTGAGGTATACAGGAACCCAGACCCTGCAGGCTGCTCCTGATCGGAGTGACACATGCAGCTCTCTATGTGTGTCTGTGTTCCTGTGCCCCAGAGTTTGCCTCCAGCTCACGTTATGGAGGTGTTACAGACTGATGGTGACTCCCTCAAATTTACACTGAACCCCTACCCTTTGATGTGACTGTATTTGGAGATAGGGACTTTAGGGAAGTAATTAAGGTTAAATGAGGTGGGAAGGGTAGAGCCCAAATCTGATAGGACTGGTATCTATAAAAAGAGGAAGAGACACCAGAGTGTGCAGGCGAGCATGCACTTGTCCCTCCCTCCCTTCCTCCCCACCCCCACAGAAACCCACCTTACTGACGCATTGGTCCCAGACTTCTAGCCTCAAGAGCTGGGACAAAACAAATGCATCGTTTAAGCCTCCCAGTCTCTGGTATTCTGTTATAGTAGCCTGAGCTAAGCACGGGGCAATGCTCAGCACTCCTCATCCACTCAAGCAGGTAGTGCATTTATACCTAATGGATTGTCTATAAGGAATATTCAAATGTGTTTGGGTTTCAGGTGGTCACAACGAGGTCACTGTGGGCCAAGTTTTTTCTGCCTTGCTCCAAGCTTTCCCAGCAGCCTCACATCCAGCCCAGCATTGAGAGCCCCAATCCTGTGCCCTCTAGCTGCTCCCCCACAGATTACTACTCTTTGGCACGAAGATAAAAGCCCAAGAGGTCAGGTGCCATTCTGGGATGCTGCTGGGGTGTGCACAAGGATGAGGAGCTGTGTCTGTGTGTGGGTGTGCTTACAAGGACACTGAGTGTTCATGTATGTACAAGCGGTCACCTAGGCGTCTGTGCCATTGGGGCTGTGGTGTGCTCATGGGTTTGGTTACCATGCACATTCGTTTACACATAGAAGATTAGATATGGGATCTGGAACCTGGGTTGTAGCTACATTTTTTTCTTATCAGCTTCATAATCTTTGGCGAGATCCTTAGTCTCTTCCTCTGTGAAACAGAGAACAGAACTGTTTCCCAGAGGTGAGCGGTGAGGCCCACAGGGTGGGAAGGGGAGGCCCTGGGTTGGTTGGTGGGGGGGAGGCGGTAGCTGCCCTTCCCCGACCCTGGGAGGCTCTGTGGCCTACCCCCCCCCGCCCCCCAAGCCTGCTTGCTCTCCGCCAGTCCTTACCCGCTGTTGCTTTGGGTACCCCACCCAGGAGGCGTGTGCACAGGCGGGGTGTCTGCTGCCAGGCCTCCCAGGGCCAGTGTTGTTCTCCTGTTTTCACTCCCCAAACCCCCGCCCGGCTACCTGAGCCTGGCTCACACTGGTTATTCAGCAATTAGTTTCAAGTCTATAAATGAATGAATGGCACCTTGTAGACACTCTGTACGCAATTACTGGATGGGTGAGGTGTCCTGTGGGCCCATTGGAACGTTTTGCCTTGCTTCTCGCCAGCTGGGGCAGAGAGGGACAGAGTAGACAGGGGAACTGACATCTCCCAAGTAGTTGACTGCCCAAAACAAAGCTCGTGTATCCCCACTGGGAAGCAAAGGAAGGGAAAGGAAGCTTTCTGAGGCTGTGTTGGAGCTTGCTTCTGACCCCGGTGCCAGTAAGGAGAACAGCAGATGATTGGAGAACAGTCAGCTCTCTGCTACCTGGCCCTTCATAGCTCTGTTTATTGAACAGCTACTATGTGCCAGGCACCATGCTGGGTGCTGGGACTGTAATTGTGACCCAAACTGGCCATTAATTATCTCACAAGAGAACATTATCTCATTTAATCTTTAGAACAGCTGGGTGATGACCAGGTGAACTATTGCTTGGGAAAAACGTTTATAAACTGTAGAGTGCTATAAAATATCAGGATTGCTATGAGGATGATTAGCTTTCCTCCCCCAGTGGCCTCCCAGCGTAGCATTGGCACGCACCTTGCCTGTCTCCTTCCTGGCTAATTGGGGAGGCTCTCCAGGCCTAATTTATGCGGACACTCACACATTCTCCCACTGAACATTATTCTAATCAGACACCTCATTATTGGAAGCCTGCCTCCTCGGGCTGCCTGGACAGGGTTATTACAGGATATTATACAGACCATTTGCATGGCCACCTTCAGGTCATTTCCATCACTTTAAGCTACTTACAGGCCCATTTTCTTCCCCATAATATTTGCCTAATTCGATTACTCCACGGCCTCAGCTGGCTCAAAATGGAATCAGAAGTTACACCTGGGAGCAAAGTCAACTGGATCCTGACACACCCTCAGTACTTAGGGCCTATCTGTCACAACCATGCTTCCAGATCTGAGGGGGGACTGAGGAACCTGGTGAGGGGATGCTGGGTGGAGAAGGGCCAACTTGCCAGGTAGACCAATATTGTATAGTTTCAGTTGATGCAAAGTATCCTTTCCTAATCCTGGAGTTCATCTTTCGTAATTTCATTTGGAGCCCCCTGTATGCCTCCATCATCAACCTTAACACACTTGATTGCAGTTGACTGTGTAATGTCCTTTTTCCTGCTGGACAGAAAGCTACGTTAGGGCAAGGACTCTGTTTATCCTCTTGATCTTTGTGTCTCCAACAGCTAGCACAACACCCAGTGCATAATAATCGACCAATAAATAGACACATATTTGTTGATTGCCTGATTGAATGAATGGGTCCCTCATTGCTTTCACCCTTCTGTGCTAGGAATGTATCTGTGATTCAGAGCTGGAGTCACTATTTCCATCATGTTCTTTCTGCTCCCTG
Source organism: Nyctereutes procyonoides (assembly GCF_905146905.1). Classification (NCBI taxonomy): domain Eukaryota; kingdom Metazoa; phylum Chordata; class Mammalia; order Carnivora; family Canidae; genus Nyctereutes; species Nyctereutes procyonoides. Next base: position 49,748,675 of record NW_026575133.1, on the reverse strand, counting down.
GTGTCTGGTAATCAAGGCCCCAGTCTGACACTTTTGCTTGGGTACTGACACTGTGTTGGGGGATGAGTCTACGTGAGTTTTGAGAGCACAAAACTCTAGAGCAGTGCGTCTCAACTGGAGGCAAGTTTGTCTCCCAGGAGTCATTTCGTAATGTCTGCAGACATTTTTGGTTGTCACGAGTGAGGGGATACTGCTGGCACCCAGTGGCATGCCAGGGATGCTGCTGCACATCTTACAAACCAAGGACAGCTCCTGTAATGAAGCATTCTCCTCGCCAAAATATCAATAATGCCAATGTTGAGAGATGCTGCTGTAGAGTTAGCCCGACACATTTAACAGAAGGACAGAAGGAAGGACAGCAGGGTTCCCAGTGGTCAGTTGGACTCTTGTGGCATTTGAGGCAGTCTTTATAGGACACCTTCTCTTCCTTGTCCCAGGTCTGAACCTTGAATCAGGCAGAAAGAGATCAAAGCACCTCCTTTATCACCGAGAGGACTGCTGGAGAATAGTGCTTTAGGCTGTTATCTGACGGAGATTGGCCCTTCTACACTCCTGAGTTGAATTTTTTCATCTCCCTTGAAAACACAGGGCTCTTCTAGGGCCTGGCATGACAGAGAAAGAAGGCACTCACCACATCATGCCATGCTCACCCAGGCCCTCTCCCTGTACCAGGAGGTGCTTCTTTGCCTAAAATGGCAGCCAGAGCTGCCTGACCCGGATGAGGGGAATATGGAAGCCCCAAGGAGAGTCGACGGGGGCTCTAACCCTAAGCCTGTGGTTATGCCTGGAGGACCTGGAGCCAGATGGGCCTGGTCTCTGCTCTCCTTTGGCCTTGAGACTCATGGGTTGTCAACCTTTGACCTTTACACTCCAAATCTGCAAAACAAGGAAGATCTTAGGTATTGTTAAGTTTTGTTGAAAAAAATCTTAAGAGTCATGATCGAAAAAGTGCTTTGTAGTACAACCTGAAATCTGGCATTGTGATGCCCCCAGCTATGGCTTTCTTTTTTAAAATTCCCCTGGCTATTCAGGGTCTTTTCTGATTCCACGCAAATCTTAAAATAATTTGTTCCAACTCTCTGAAGAAAGTCCATGGTATTTTGATAGGGATTGCATTAAACGTGTAAATTGCCCTGGGTAACATTGACATTTTCACAATATTAATTCTTCCAATCCATGAGCATGGAATATTTTTCCATCTCTTTGTGTCTTCCTCAATTTCTTTTTTCTTTCTTTTTTTTTTTTTTCAAGATTTTATTTATTTATTAATGAGAGAGAGAGAGAGAGGCAGAGACACAGGCAGAGGGAGAAACAGACTCCATGCAGTGAGCCCGATGTGGGACTCGATTCCAGGACTCCAGGATCATGCCCTGGGCTGAAGGCAGGCACTAAACCGCTGAGCCACCCCAGGATCCCTCTTCCTCAATTTCTTTCAGAAGTGTTCTATAGTTTTTAGGGTGTAGATCCTTTACCTCTTTGATTAGGTTTATACCTGGGTATCTTTTGCTTTTGGGTGCAATTGTAAATGGGTTTGACTCCTTAATTTCTCTTTCTTCAGTCTCATTGTTAGTGTATAGAAATGCCGCTGACTTCTAGGCATTTTTTTTGTATCTTGCCACACTGCCATATTGCTGTATGAGTTCTAGAAATCTTGGGGTGGAGTCTTTTGGGTTTTCTATGTAGAGTATCATGTCATCGGCAAGGAGGGAGAGTTTGACTTCTTCCTTGCCAATTTGAATGCCCTTTATTTCTTTTTGTTGTCTGATTGCTGAGGCTAGGACTTCTAGTACTATGTTGAATAGCAGTGGTGAGAGTGGACATCCCTGTCTTGTTCCTGATCTTTGGGGAAAGGCTCCCAGTGCTTCCCCATTGAGAATGATATTTGCTGTGGGCTTTTCGTAGATGGCTTTTAAGATGTTGAGGAATGTTCCCTCTATCCCTACACTCTGAAGAGTTTTGATCAGGAGTGGATGCTGTATTTTGTCAAGTGCTTTCTCTGCATCTATTGAGAGGATCATATGGTTCTTGTTTTTTCTCTTGCTGATATGATGAATCACATTGATTGTTTTACGAGTGTTGAACCAGCCTTGCATCCCGGGGATAAATCCTACTTGGTCATGGTGAATAATCTTCTTAATGTATTGTTGTATCCTATTGGTTAGTATCTTGTTGAGAATTTTTGCATCCATGTTCATCAGGGATATTGGTCTGTAATTCTCCTTTTTGGTGGGACCCTCAACTTTATGGTCAACTAATATTCAACAACGGAGGAAAGACTATCCACTGGAAAAAAGACAGTCTCTTCAATAAACGGTGCTGGGAAAATTGGACATCCACATGCAGAAGAATTAAACTAGACCACTCTCTTGCACCATACACAAAGATAAACTCAAAATGGATGAAAGATCTTTTTTTTTTTTTATAAATTAATTTTTATTGGTGTTCAATTTACCAACATACAGAATAACACCCAGTGCTCTGGATGAAAGATCTTAATGTGAGACAAGATTCCGTCAAAATCCTAGAGGAGAACACAGGCAACACCCTTTTTGAACTTGGCCACAGTAACTTCTTGCAAGATTCATCCATGAAGGCAAAAGAAACAAAAGCAAAAATGAACTATTGGGACTTCATCAAGATAAGAAGCTTTTGCACAGCAAAAGATACCATCAACAAAACTCAAAGACAACCTACAGAATGGGAGAAGATATTTGCAAATTACATATCAGATAAAGGGCTAGTTTCCAAGATCTATAAATAACTTATTAAACCCAATAGCAAAGAAACAATCCAATCATGAAATGGGCAAAAGACATGAACAGAAATCTCACAGAGGAAGACATAGACATGGCCTACAAGCACATTAGAAAATGCTCTGCATCACTTGCCATCAGGGAAATACAAATCAAAACCACAATGAGATACCACCTCACACCAGTGAGAATGGGGAAAATTAACAAAGCAGGAAACCACAAATGTTGGAGAGGATGTGGAGAAAGGGGAACCCTCCTGCACTGTTGGTGGGAGTGTGCAGCCACTCTGGAAAACTGTGTGGAGGTTCCTCAAAGAGTTAAAAATAGACCTGCCCTACGACCCAGCAATTGCACTGCTGGGGATTTACCCCAAAGATACAGATGCAGTGAAACGCTGGGACACCTGCACCCCGATGTTTCTAGCAGCCATGTCCACAATAGCCAAACTGTGGAAGGAGCCTCAGTGTCCATCGAAAGATGAATGGATAAAGAAGATGTGGCTTATGTATACAATGGAATATTACTCAGCCATTAGAAACGACAAATACCCACCATTTGCTTCGACGAGGATGGAACTGGAGGGTATTATGCTGAGTGAAATAAGTCAATGGGAGAAGGACAAACATTATATGGTCTCATTCATTTGGGGAATATAAAAAAATAGTGAAAGGGAATAAAGGGGAAAGGAGAAAAAAATGAGTGGGAAATATCAGAAAGGGAGAAGAACATGAAAGACTCCTAACTCTGGGAAACGAACTAGGGGTGGTGGAAGGGGAGGTGGGCAGGGGGTGGGGGTGACTGGGTGACAGACACTGAGGTGGGCACTTGACGGGATGAGCACTGGGTGTTATTCTATATGTTGGCAAATTGAACAACAATAAAAAATACATTTATATAAAAAAAGTGCTTAATGTTAGTATGGGACACGGCCATGCTGAGCGGGCAGGGCACTATTTGAAGGCCACAGGGAGGCAGGTAGCTAGCAGTGGAGCAAAATCACCCACATAATAAGTAACTACAGCCTAGACAAGAAACATGGGAGAAGCCTGACTCTCATGGGCTTTCAGAGAAGAAAAAGCTCACGCACTCAGCTTTGGAGAGTGGTACGTTGGAGAAAATGGCCTTGGATTTGGGCCTAGACGATGGTTAGAAATTTTAGAAGTTAAGAACTTACTATTTTCATTATTACAAAGCCAATATGTGCTCATTTAGAACATAGAGGAAACATAGACAAATCAAAGAAAATACACTTCCTTTCCAATCTCATTGCCCCAAAATAATCACTCGTAAAGTTCTGCAGCTCGGGTAAAAATGTGCTCATGTCAACTTGCCTCCTGTATTAGTAAATCTGGTATCTCCTCCCTGGGCAACCTCCTCTTCCTGTCCCTGGAGGGTTTACTCACACTAAAAGGGTCAACCTGACTCAACAGCCAAGCAGAGTGGACATGGAGAGCCACTGCACAGGCTGTGGGGAGTGTCCCTTGTCTGGGGTTGAGGGTTGCAGCTCTAAGTTCCCACACACACCCTTGGACATTGTATTAGTTTGTAAAGGGTCTCCTAAATACCACAGACTGACTGGTTTAAACAAAGAAAGAAAGTTATTTTTTCACCATTCTAGGGGCTGGAAATCTAAGATGAAGGTGCTGGCAAGGCCAATTTCTCTCAAGGCCTCTCTTCTTGGCTCACTGACAGCAGCCTTTGCATTGGGTCCTCATAAGGCCTTTTCTCTGTGTGTCTCTTCCTCTTCTTACAAAGGACACCACTCACACTGGATTAGGACCTGACCTGTATGTATCCTCATTTGACCTCAATTACCTCTTTAAAAACCTTTTCTCCAAATACAGTACCATTGTGGGTGACGGGTTCAATGTACATATTTTTGGGAACACAGTTTAGTCCATAAAAGCCATTTCCCTGCAAACTCAACAACACAGGGCTTTAGTATGATCTTGAAAGGGAGAGGCACCCTCCAAATAATGACTAAGATTGAATTTTTTTGTCAGCTCTAGAGAGTGGGGTCTTGTAGCCAAGTTTAGTTGGATTTAGACAAATGAGCAATGTGACATTTCTTGGATCAAAGAGGAGTGGAACAAATCCAGACCTGTGACATTGGGTGGCGTCAAACATTGTGACTTTTGTCAATCTGATAGGTGAAGCTTGTCCAAGTGGACATTGTGGGGTGCTAAAGACCAACAGGTAAGAGGATCAAGGGCCAACCAGAGACAGAGGAGGGAGAGGGGCCTGTGGGGAACCACACTCCCACCTGCTAGCTCTGTCCCTGTTGGGCCAGAGGCTTGGGAGTCACCCTGGCCCTACACTCGACCCTTCCAGGCTTTTAGGGTTGGTGTTGGTCATGTGAAGGACTCAGGGAGGCACACCCAAGCTTGTCTCTGCCTTGGCCTCTTGGTTTATAACCTTTGCTCCTCGGCATGCTTATACTATCTAACCCTCACGCACCCACCCTCCTTGTCTTTCAAGAATACGAAAAAATGGGGAGGATAAAAATATAAGGAACATCCATTTACCTATCACTCAGTTCTGTTAAATCTTAAGATTTGCCATAGTTGCTTCACATTTAAAAAAAATGACACAGCCAATAGAAGTCCCCTGAGGCCTCTTCCCCCCCTACCCCCGATCCCATGTGCGACCTTCTTCCCCAGAGATAACTGCTTTTCTGAATTTGGAGTTTATCATCCCACTCATAATTTTAGACTTACGCTACATATGTATGTTTCCATAAACTATATATAAACTTTTGCATATTTTAAAGTATTATACTGTGTAAATCTTCAACTTGCTTTTCCCTTTCAACATTACTGAGGCTTATCCATGTGATTCTTGTAACTGGCTTATTCATTTCAAGTGCTGTATGATATTCATTGTGTGACTACACCAAACTGATTTGTCCATTCTTCTGTCAAGGAGTGTTTAGATTTTTTCCAATGTTTTTCACTACTACTGCACACTTAAGTATTCATTTGTACAGGGAGACATGGATCTCCTTATGCCATGGGTGAGAGAATTTTTCTAGGACATACATTGAGGAATGGGATTTCTGGATTGTGGAGCACGTATATCTTCTACTTTACCAAACAGAACTAAGTGGTTCTTCCAAGTGATCTCCTATCAAACTGTTTGACCATAGCTGTTTGTCCACCATCAGTTGACATTGTAGACTTTAAAGAGTTTTTTTTTTTTGTGAGTATAAAAGAGTATCTTCTTATTGTTTCAATTTATATTTCAAAAATTATGAGGGAGGTTGAACATCCTTTTGTAATGACATTTGGGCTTCCTCTGTGAATTACCTACTCATTTTATTTGCCCACTTTCCCATTGGGTTATTTCTTTTTAAAGATTATATTTATTTATTCATGAGTGACACACACACACAGGAGGCAGAGACACAGGCAGAGGGAGAAGTGGGCTCCCTGCGGGGAGCCCAATGTGGGACTTGATCTCAGAACCCCGGGATCACGACCTCGACCTCAGCTGAAGGCAGACACTCAACCACTGAGCCACCCAGGTGCCCTCCCATTGGGTTATTTGTCTTATTCTTACTGATACGTTGGGATTTCCTGCATATTCTGACGACAATCCATTCTCCACTGCCTACATTGCAACTATCTGCTCCCTGTCTGTGGTGAATCTCTTCGTTTGTTCAGGGAATTTCTTGTTCTGCATAGGTCTTTAATGTTTTTTAAATTCAAATTAATCCCTTTCCCTTTTCTGGGGGAAACCAGGACTCCTCAGGGATGGTGATGGGGGAGAGAAGGCATCTGGGTGCTTGGGGACGGGAGGCTCCTGGCAGAAACGAGGATGTGTGTAGATCTGGGCTGGCAAACTTCCTTCAGGAGGGGAGCTGCGTGATCTCAGACCCCCGGGTGTGTTGGAGGCCTGCCCACAGATGGAAGGTGACTGCCCAAAGATCCTTCTCACTAGAGTGGCCATATAATTTTTCATTTAAACTGGGACACTTTTGAGATTGTAGGGATGCTATTAATAATTACAGTGGGGCAGAAGAGGTAAACTGGGACTGCCTTAGGCCAGCCAGGATGTAAGGTCACCTAGCTTCTGGAGTTTGCATTCCTAGGTCTTACATTTAGTCTCCCTTTACTGGTTACTGCCAGTCTCTGCCCACTCCTGTGCCTCCCATCCTGCTATTGCCCTGGAGGGCTTTGGGGCCCTCTTCCAGCCACCTCAGAGCCTTAACATCACCTCTTCCACAATCCATTGGAAAAATACTATTAGAGAGACCAGTCTCCTGTTGTCCAAACCCTGCTTCATTTAAGTCCCCTGTTGGCCACCAATGCATATAGTCAACTCTCCTCTGAGTTCCTAGAGCCCCTTGCTCTGCATTATTGACTTGGATATTTAACTTGAAACTTTTGTGGGTATTGTCTCCCTCCATTAGCTTGCAAAGCCCTTAAAAATAGGGACATGTATTACACTTGTCTGCCTCAGTTCTTCCAACCTGTCCCTGCACTAAAAGTCCTCCATTCTGTTCTGCTGCTTGAGGTGGGAGAGGGGCCCTTTCTCCTTTAGGGGAGCAGGTCCTTTGTTATGATTCTTTTGCAGCACATCGTGTTCCTGTACCCCTTACCGTGGCTCATCCACACCTCCATCTTCATGGTCATCTTCATGTTCACGGTAGGCTGCTGTCAGGGGCAGTTTTCTGGAACCTGGCATAGTAGCTGGTTCAGCACATCAGCAATGAGAAGTGCGTCTTCAGGCTGGAAGATAAGCATATAGTCATAAATGCCGAACAAAGCCTCTCATTTCAGGGATGCATACATTGTGGCATAATTAAGAGGGAAGGCTCGTCCTTGGAAAAGATTTGCAAAAAGGGTTTATAATTGCAAGGACAGAGAATTAGTTTTAAGGCTTCTTGACTTTTGTGATAATCTCTAGGGCTTCTTTATCAATTTGTACCCAGATGATGTTGCTCTGAAGTCATAAGCAATTGGCTTATCAGTCTCTCTGGCATCTTGTGGTTGAGCACAGCCCAGATAGGGTTAGGCGAAGCGTCACTGGTCAGAAGTGGTGGATTATGTTTATTATAATATCCTGATGCAGACTCAGAGGTCTATAATTGCTTGACATTCCTGGAAGTGTCCTCAGGATGGTTAGTCCAATACCATGGGACGTTTTCCTAGTGGAAGTTAAATTGGTTTTGCAATTGTTGCTTCTTAAGGAGGGGAAACTTGGAAACGGAGTTGCCAGGGGAAGGCTGGAGGTTGTTGTTTCCTTTTTGAGAACAAACACTTCATGGATCATGTAGACCCGGCTTTGTGGTGGGGGAGGCAGAGGGGTGGCTAACTGTAGCAGTAATGATGGGGTCGTCTGAGAAGGTGACAGTAAGTCCAGTGTCACACTTCCCTTGTTTTCCCCAAGGACACGGATATTTGCCGAAGGTGTGGGCTTTCACAAAAACCTCTTATGAGTTTATTTTTGCTGATGTAAACATCAGGGCAATATCACAGTATGGCTCTCCGTGGGAAGGTTCTAGACGGCAGCACATGCCCTACTTGTTAAGGTGCTTAGCTCTGCTGGTATCCAGCAAGTAACGATTCTCGCAGGGTCTCTTCAGATTTCCTCTCCATGCACTTGGGAAGGTCCAGGAGGAGAGACGAGCTGAGTCACAGCTGGGCTAGTCTGTCCACGTCTGTATTAAATGCCTCAATCATGGGGCACTGCAGTCTCTGCAGTCTTCTCAGACCATTGGGTGTTAGCAGCAGCAATACTCTCTGGGCTCGTGAGATGTTTTGAAGCATCTGATTTAGTGCTATCCCGTGCTTTGTCTTTTCACTTTCTGTATCTTAGAGGTATTTATTTATTCAGGTGCTGGGGAGACCACAAAGAGCAAATCAGCCATGGCCCCTGCTCTCCTGGAGCCTCCAGTGGAGCAGTGGAGGCAGATATCAATGATAAAGCATAATGAGGGCTAAGAGAGGAAAAGAAGGTAAACAGAGGACGCCTGTTGCAAAGTAGCTTTGGCCTTGACTTTCCCCATAGAGGCCTGCTTCTCTGAGGCTGAGGATGTTTGTTGGCTCTAGCCTCTGATGGGGCTATTCTGATGCAACCTGGGCTTCTGATTCCTTTTTTTTAAAATTTGTTTTTATTGAAGTTCGATTTGCCAACATATAGTGTAACACCCAGTGCTCATCCCATCAAGTGCCCTTCCTAGTGCCCGTCACCCAGCTCTGATTCCTTTTCAAGAAGCCTTGATCCTGCCCTTTCATCCGCTCCCAGAGGGGGTCACGCTGAGGCGCGGTGCCGCCTTCAGCAGGTGCACCATCCGCATTGCGGTCTGGAATGGGCACTCAGGACCTCAGCAGCAACCGAAGGGCGGCAAGGAGAGCTAGGAGGGTGTCCTTGCTGATCCTGGGGGGGCCCTGGGCCCAGCTGGTGGCCACCCGGGAGCCACACCACTGAAAAGCATGACTAGAGGCACTGCACAAGCTCCTCGCGTGCACAGCTCTCTGACAAGTGAAAATAAAGACCCCTGAACGGCACCTGGGAGCCCTGGATACTTCCCTGCTGGTGCTGGAACAGTGGAGGGTCTGAGTCATCCTTCCTCTGGAGGGCTCTGCTCTCCCAGCCTCAAAGCTGCAAGGAGAGGGCAGGGTTGCTGTCTTTGGATGCAGGAGCGGCCATCTGGGCAGGCACGCCCTATGTCCTGTTGCTCCGGCCAGCAGATGCTCCTGTGCACTGTGTGACAGGGACCACCTTTGCAGCACAGGTCACTCCTGGAATGTCTGCCAGATGGGTTGTCATAACAGTAAAGCACATTTGTTGAGGACATTTTTTGTATTGGGCGCTGTGCCAAAGCTTTATGTATGTCATCTCACTTAATTCTAAGGTCCTTTGATGTAGGTACCTCCCGTTCCTTCCATTTTATAGAGGAGAATCTGGAGCCTCAGAGAGGTTAAGACATCTGCTGAAGGCAAAGCAGCCTGAGGCTCATCCCAGTCCAAAGCCCAGCTCTTTCTTTCTTTCTTTCTTTCTTTCTTTCTTTCTTTCTTTCTTTCTTTCTTTCTTTCTTTCTTTCTCTCTCTCTCTCTCTCTCTTTCTTTCTTTCTTTCTTTCTTCTTAGATTTATTTATTTATTTACTCATGATAGACACACAGAGAGAGAGAGGCAGAGACACAGGAGGAGGGAGAAGCAGGCTCCATGCAGGGAGCCCGATGTGGGACTCGATCCCGGGACTCCAGGATCGCGCCCTGGGCCAAAGGCAGGCGCTAAACGCTGAGCCACCCAGGGATCCCCAAGCCCAGCTCTTTCTGCCACCCAGGTCGGGCCACATCCTGCCATCTCTGCGACTGGAGGCTTTCCTTGGACCTTGTAAGTGTCAAGGTGGACTCAGTTAGAGGTGACAGTGGAGGACTTTACTGTGAATTCTGCGTTCAAGGGGGATGGGCAATTTATAAGCAGGAGATCGTCCAGACTGCAGCGTGGAGAGTGAAGGCAGGGCTCTGAGCTGAGGGAAAAGCCAGGCCCTTTCCCTCCGACAGGATCCAGCTGCTGAGTCAGGGGCAACCAACTTTAGTGGCTCCTCCCTCCACTGCCAGCGTGTGTGTCATGGGTGGGTCCCTGGAGTCCCCAGGGACCCGTGAGCTCTGGCTTTCCCCCAAGCTCAGCTGGGCATAACGGATCCCACAGTCTGGCCTTGGCAGTTCAGTCCCCCAGTGGGATGGAGCCCGCCCGAATCCTAGCCTTGTTGATCGGGTCTCTGTCTTTCTGGCTAACTTTTGCCAGCTCTTAGAGCTCAGCCTGTTTTCTGCATCTCCCAGCCCTGGCTAGGGTTGTGCTTAAACCTAGACAGAACTCCCTGAAGTCTTGAGGACTCCTGCCTGGACCCGTGGCCATCAGCAGTAGCTGACTGGACTCAAGTTGGGCTCTGTGATTTGGGCCCAGGGGCAGGGTGGGGCCAGTTCCATCTCTGGGTCCCTTTCTTTGGATCCAGAATTGTCCTCCTGCTCGCTGATAAAATCCTATCGTGTCTTGCATCTGAGGGTCATAGATTCTGCTAGTCGATTCTATCGCGAGGTCCAAGCTTCTACGCAGAGAGTGATGGTTCCCAGGTGAGCATGATTGTCATTATGCCTCAACAGTTCATTCAAAGTCCTGGTCTTCCTAAGGTGGCGCTGGGAGGGTGATGAGAGAGAAAGCCTGCCCTTTCTATGGTCAGGAGTATAGCCTACTTCTTTTCTGGACCCTGCTGTTCCTGACCCTTTAACATAGTGTCCTCCACTGGGTGAGATTTTGCCTCCAAGGAGGGGATATCACAGCTGGGAACTTCCATTGGCATCTACTGGGGCCAGGGATGCTGTTAAACATCCTACAATCCACAGGACAGAGCCCGACAGCAAAGAGTTATCCTATCCAAAACGTTGGTAGTGCCAAGGTACAGAAATGCTTCTGAAAGTGTGGGTGGAGTGTCTGTGCCTGAGGCAAGGGGCCCGTGTGAACCCGAGCCGTGGGTGTGCAGAGGAGTCCCCTCTGGTTCTGGTTTGTGGCACCATGTTCGAAGCTCAGCTTTGTCCCTCCTTCACTCCCTGCCCCCAACCTCTCAGCAGCTGCCCCACCCAGACTATGCACTTCCCACAATCGTGAACTTGTGCTCCTGGCCTGAATAGGTGGGCATGTCCCATTCATCTTTGCCCCTTAGAGTAAACATGTTTGATGTAAGTTCTAACAGAACTTAACAGAGGTCTAGCCTTTGAGAGAGGGATAGTCTCTTTTGTATGCAGAAAGATAAAATGAAAGCTTACTGATTATCCTGGGTCGAAGAGTGTCCCCTCCCCCTCCCACCCCCAATTCATGTTCCACCTGGAACCTGTGACTGTGACCTTCACTGGGTCCCTGCAGATGGAATCAGGTTAGGAGGAGGTCACCCTGGATTAGGTGACAGATAGACGGTGTCTGTACATGAAGAGGGAAATGTGGACATGGAGATGCACATACGGGGGAGGTGGCTATGGGAAGACAAATGTAGAAATTGGGGTGATTGGTCTATATGCCGAGGGTGCTGAGGCCTGGCTGGAACCACTGGAAGCCAGGAAGAGGCAAGGGAGATCCTACCCTAGAGCCTTTGGAGGAGCCTTTCCTGCTGATACCTTGCTTTCAGACTTCTGGCCTCCAGAAGACACAAATGGATGTGTCTACTGAGATGTCTGTTACCTTTCTTTCTTTCTTTCTTTCTTTCTTTCTTTCTTTCTTTCTTTCTTTCTTTCTTTCTTTCTTTCTTTCTTTCTTTTTCTTTCTTTCTTTCTTTCTTTCTTTCTTTCTTTCTTTCTTTCTTTCTTCTTTTCTTTCTTTCTTTTTTAAGATTTTATTTATTCATGAGAGACATACAGAGAGAGGCAGAGACAAAGGCAGAAGGAGAAGCAGGCTCCCTGTGGGGAGCCCAATGCAGAACTCGATCCCTGGACCCAAGGATCAAGACCTGAGCCAAAGGCAGACACACAACCACTGAGCCACCTGGATGCCATGTCACCCCTGTTTTCAGCTCCCAACATGTCATGGTCTGGCCCTAACTTGAGGTTAGTGGGACCTTCTCTCTCCTGGTGTCTTGGGTGTCCAGTGGTCCCCAGAGCTTCTAAGTGCCCTGTGTGTTCTCAAGCAACAAGCAGAAGCTTAGTGGGTGAGGTGTATGGTTATGGGCTAGGCAGGCTCCAGCTTCTTTTGGGGCCGTCTGCCCAGGCGAGCCCTTGAGAGTCGTGTCGTTGTGATCTGTTATAGTACTGTGCCACTGTGTTTGTATGTTCTCCCTCCAGCAGTCGAGTCTAACAGACCTGGCATTTTCTGGGCCAAAGACCCATTCTTGTGGTGATGGGATCCATGGTCGGGGCTGCTTCTCCCGACACTTACTCTCATTGTCCTCTGCCCTGTCTTGCCAACCTTTCTTTTAGGCCCTTCCTACAGTAGCCTGAATTCTCCATTTTTTTCTCCCATAATAGGATTTGAGAGCTAGCCAAAAAGGACCTTGCCCTCAAGTCACCAAATGAGGCCTGTTGACTTACTCTTCAAGCTAGGAAAGGCCCAGTTCTTAGAATCATAAGGGCCATCCTCCTCTCTTTGGAGGAGAAAGTGAAAATGCTTTCCATTTCTCCATGTAACACAGAGAAGAATTTCTTGCTAAAGAAGCAAAAACTAAAACCGAACACAAATTGAGTTCTCATGGGTCACCCAGCCGCCAAGGGTTTAGCAGGATTCCTTGTTCTGCATAAAAAGCAGGCTTCCGTTCCGTGCCTCAGAGACCATCAGGTTCAAAAGCCTCATTCTGCGTACAGGGAAGCTAAGGCCCAGAGAGCGGAAGTGACTTGCCCAAGGCCAGCCTAGTGACTGGTGCCAGGGCTGGGATCAGAAGCCAAATTCCCTGATGCTGAGGCCACTGGGGGTTGACCTCACCTCAAATCCCTGGGGATGGGAACTCGCCAGGTAGAAAAAACATTAAGAATGAATCCCAGCACAAGCTGGCACACCCAGCCTCCTTCAGCGGTGGGGAAGACACTTACCTTGTGACTCTCACACCCTGCTGGTGGCCTGGTTGGAAATAGTGACAAACCCTCCCATTTGCACAGCCCTTTGTAAGGTCTCTCACTTGCACTACCTGCTGTGATCCTTGGCTACACTGTGAGTGGGCAGGGATAGCACCGCTGGGTTTTACTTTATGGATGATGAAACCAAAGCTCAAGAGGTGAAGTGACTTGCCCAGGGTCACACGTTTCTTGCAGAAGAGGAATTGGAACCCAGGTCTTCCTATTCAAAATTCCTGGAACCCCTGCCCTACAAGTGAGCTGGTTGGCAGCTACTCCTCTTGCCTTTTCTGCTCTGTTCCCCCCTGGGAATGCCAGGCAGACCCTGTTGGAGGCCCCTTCCCTTCCTTATGCCTGTTTCCTTCCTCTTCCTCTTCTTATCCATGGGCAAGTTATTCCCTCCCCTTCTGGGCCTTCCTTCTATCCTTTTATCCTTTGGGCCCCATGCTCCTCCTACTGCCTGATGCACGGCCCCTCACATTGGTGCTGGGTCATTTGTACACCGTGGCTTAGGCTGCAGGCAGGTTCCTGGGGGGTGGTGAGGGATGGAATCCAGGATGGGGCTCTGGATGCCCCCCTTAGCTTGGGCACTAATGCCACTTGCTTCTCCACTGCCCTCTCACTCTCCATGGCTCCGTCTCAGTTCTTCCCTCTACAGGATGGGGAGGGCCGCTCCCGGCTCCCTCAGTTTGAGGATGAATTCCACCAAAAAAGGGTTAAAAAACATAACTGAGCTTAATCCTAATAGAGGCCCGGTCTGCTCATTTGCATATAAGCATCTCCTCCGCCCCCAGCCCTGGCAATTTGCATCTCATTTTCCAGGTGCATCCTTGGTGATTTCCCCCTAGACTGGTCCTGCCAGGCTTCCGCTCTATCTCTTTTTTGGCCCTTAGAGCTTTTCTCCTGCACTCCTGGCTCCAGAGTGGCTCTTAGGTTCATCCTGCCTCCACAATCCTGGCTGCAGGCTATTTCCCAGGTATTCTACTCCCCCTCCACACAGCAGTGACCCGGGCACAGCCAGGGAAGTGTCCAGCCTGAACTGAAGCAAGTGTGTATGTGTGTAGTGGGAGGGGGCTGGCATAGGAAGAGGGGGTTGCTCCACCGGCCCATGTGAACATAAAAGCGACAGAGTGTGGTTGTGCGCATGTGTACACACACACAGCATGTGTGATACATATTTACGTGGATGCTTCTGTTCTTTTGCTTCCATCCCTGGTCATCCTTATGCAGCTTCCCTTCTGCTTTAAAACAGTTTGGCATGCATTTTATGTGACATCGACCAGGTCAAAGTTTTGGGGGAGATGTGAGGAGGGCAGGGACAGGGTTTGTGTTTTGTCCCCCAGCCCTGCCTCCCAGGGGCAGACCCGGGGCTCTGGGCTCTCCTAGCCTAGCCTTGCTCTTCCAAGCACTGGTATCTTCCCAGGGAAGCCAGCCCTGTAACCTCTCCTTCAGTCCTACCCCTGAATGCAATTGTAGTAGGGGGCTGGCCACAAATGAAGATGAGCAGAGGGCCCTAGAGAATGAGCAATTGCGTGGAGGGAAGAGAAGACCCCCTTGTGGAAGATCTTAGGGCCGGAGTGGTTGGGCCAAATTCCGTGTCTCAATGGCCCTATTTGACCTGCCCAATCAGAAGAGGCTCTGCTCCTGTGCAGAGTTGAGGAGGGAGAGGAAAACAGGCCCCCCACACTGATTCCTAAAAGGTCATGGTGTGTGCTGGGGCAAAGCACTGGGTGGTGTCAGGCAGTGACATCTAGTCCCATTTCTTCATCGATGCTTATAGAACACCTGCCAGAGGTAGGGCCTTGTGTTATGTTCATGCAATGACCGAGACAGACATGTGACCACCACGGGGCATGCACAGCCTGGTGGCGACCCAGGCAGGTCAACGAGGCAGATCTAGATACAGGTGGAGAGGGAGAAGTTAAGAGTCTGGGACAGAAACTTTGGGTGTCAAATCTGGAGATTCCGTGGTACCCAGACATTGACCAAACGCCGGTCTAGATTTCACCGTGAAGGTAGTTTTTAGGTGAGATTACATTTAAATCAGTGGACTTGGAGCAAAGCAGATTGCTCTTCAAGGTGTGGAGGGCCTCGGAGAAAGAGGGCCTTGAGAAAGCACAGACTGAGGCTCCCCGGAGGAAAATTTTGCCAGTATGTGGCCTTTGGATTTGAGCGACATGGTTAGCTCTTCCTTGGGTGTCCGACCTGCCGGCCCCCACAGCAGATGTTTTGAACTTAACCAGGGTCCACGATTACATGAATCAATTCCTCTGTTTCTCTGGAGATCTCTGACTGATCAGAGTCCTTTGGGAGATCCTAGAAAAGGGTGGGGGGGCATGGAGGGCTTCCTGGAAGAGGCAGACTCTGACAGGTCTGCAGTTAAGAAAGAGGAAGGAAGGATCTGGAGGCAATGCAGCAGGCGGGAGGAGTGGCACGGTTTGAATAATGCAGTGAGTGGGCCAGGCTAGCTGAGTCTAGAGTGAGTGCTGGTTCTAAGGAGCTCTGGGGCCTCTGGAAGGGGCCTCGACTTTTCTGCGCCTCAATGTCCTCTATTTTGAAATGGAAAAGATAGCCCCAGCACCCCCAATTCAAAGAGATGGGGGCATGCAGAAGAGACGCTAAAGGTGAGCAGCATGGTGGTGGTGAGCTGAGGAGCGTGAGGGGCTGCGCGGCCTCTCTGGAGCCTTGGCAGGCAGTGAGGTGGTGGCCTGGGACCCCAGGAAGCCTGGGGATGCCTCCTTGAGGCCTGGGACAGGGGGACCAGCAGTGGTTGGCCCGGGGGTTGGCCCGGCTGAGGGGGCAAGAGAAGGAGGTTGTTCCCTGGCTTGCTGCAGGGATCCTCTGGTCTCAGTGTCTCCATCTGTCAAATGGAGGTGGGTGATCCCTTAGGGTTGTGTCAAGAATCAAATGAGATACCAGGCTGAGAATGAGTAAAGTGCTAGAGCACAGCGTGTTGTCATCGGCAGTCGTCAGGAGCAGGAGGACGGTGAGCAGGGAGAGCAGGGCCGGAGCCAGAGCCAGAGTGACATGAATCACTGTGACGGGGGCCTCTCCCCAGTGCTCGCCCTGCAGATCTTGGTCCTGAGAGGCAGTGACTCCTTAACGGTGGCTCGGGGTGGGGGGTCGTGCTCACCTCTCTAGTCCAGGTGCTGGAGGTGAGAGCTGACAACATTCCTGTAGGAGAGATGGGTACTGTGGGAGGCCAGTTGGAATTTTTTTTTTTAAGATTTTATTTATTCATTCTTTAGAGACACAGAGAGCAGGAGAGAGAGGCAGAGACACAGGCAGAGGGAGAAGCAGGCTCCATGCAGGGAGCCTGACGTGGGACTTGATCCCGGGTCTCCAGGATCAGGCCCTGGGCTGAAGGCGGCTCTAATCCACTGAGTCACCGGGGCTGCCCGCCCCGTTGGATTTTCATATTCTTTGAAAGGCTTGATTGATGCTTCAGCAGGTGGAGCTCTGCCCAAGGGGACAATGCTGCACTAGCTAGGGTAGCAAGTTCCTCTAACACAGTGGTTCTCGGGGGAAGTGTGTGTGGGGGTCTGGATCTATAGCATCAGCACCACCTGGGAACTTGCTAGAAATACAAATTCTCGGCTCCGCCCAGACCCCAAATCAGAAACTGGGATAGGACCCGAGAAGCTGAATCAGAAACTGGAATGCAGCCCAAGAAGCTGTGTTTTAACAAGCCCTGCAGGGGATCTGTGTGAGAGCCACCTTGTGTGGACTGGGCCTCTGGCAAGGGCAGGAGGAGCCTTGTTGAGTGACTGAAACAATCCACCTACACAGGAAACAACTTTCTCTTTCTCTGTTCCACCTCTGCCGCATTTCCCCCCCTCCTTTCTCTCTCTCTCTTCTCCCCACCCCTCTTTTTTTCCCCCAAGACAGGTGGTCTCAAAGATTCTCAGATTCTCTGGGTCACCTGGAGAGTGGAGGCATATTTCTAACACTGCTTACCCCTTAAACAATAAGGAGCAAATGACTAACAAGTATCTGAAGAAGGTTTAAGTACTATGAGTTAGGAAAAAAAATACTATGAATTAGGGGAAAATGAGAATTTCAACAATTGAGATTTGATGTTCAGCTCATCAGAATGGCAAAAGGCAGAAAGGTGGCCAAAACATCGAGCTGATGGGGATGTGTGAAGACAAGTCCTCTCCTGAATCACAGGTAGGGGTGTAAACTGGTTCACTTATTTTGGAAAGCAATCTGGCACATGCAGTCCTATTTTTTTTTCCAATTATTTTTATTGATCACACCCCACGAAGTGCTTACTGTGTTTTAGACAGTGTTGTAGGCAATTTACAAACACTGACAAACTTATTTATTTGAGGATGGCTCTGCCTTATGATCCAGAGGGCCTAATCATAGCAATGGATCAGGAGAGGGTCTTGGGCAGCGATAAAGGGGGGGGGGCGTCTAGAGGGTGTTGTTAGTGGCAGAGGCAAGCGGGAGCCCTTCTCGATGTCCATGAGCAGGGCATGGACAAGGGAGAGTGACAGGTGCATCCTGAGGCATCCTGTGTAGTGCTGGGACCACCTAATATGACATCTACAGCAAAGACAGATCTCAAAAAAACAGTGCTGACTGAAAAAACCCAAACTGCAGAATAACATTCATAACACAGTGCCATTTATGAAAATTCAAAACACATATTCATAACAATGCTCTATAATTTACAGGATATATGCATATTTAAGGACGTGCAGCAAACATACTGGAGCAGGTGCCCACGTAGAGGAGACCGATTCAGAGTGGGGACAGTGGCCAGGGAGAAATGAAAAGAGGGGTCATGCGCAGGACCTTGCTCTAAGTGGACGCTGTTTTAATGCTATGCTGCGTGCAAAGGAGTGAGATGCCCCCGTGAACCTGTGGTCAAGAAGAAGGCAGAGAAACAAAGCCCCTTGTTCCCTGTCAATGACTTAAAGCCAAAGAAAAGCAGGCCTGGGGTCAGTGGGCTGAGCATGCAGGGGAGGGGAGGAATTTGGCCAGAACCTGACTCAGATCTCTGTAAAATGGGAATAAAAATCAATCAATCAGCCAGGTTGTTATGAGAGCCATGTCACACATTCTGTGGCGACTGGCTGTTAGGAGACACCTGACGGTGCCCTGCTTTTCTGCCCCTCTCAGGTGGCATTCTAGGAGGCCGTCCATCCTTGCACATCCTTGCACAGGCCTTCCTGGGCCGCATGTGTGGGTGAGAGGCCATGGCCAGGGTAGGCCGTGCTGGGGAAACTTAGAAACATAGCCTTGTGTCCATGCTGACTTTTATTTAGAAAAATTTCACGAGGGATCCCTGGGTGGCTCAGCGGTTTAGCACCGCCTTCAGCCCAGGGCCTGATCCTGGAGACCCAGGATCGAGTCCCACATCGGGCTCCCTGCATGGAGCCTGCTTCTCCCTCTGCCTGTGTCTCTGCCTCTCTATCTGTGTCTCTCATGAATAAATAAATAAAATCTTTAAAAAAAGAGAAAAATTTCACGAATATACAAAAGGAGAGAGAACAGTAGACCAGATCGCTGTCCCCACTGGGTTCAGCAGGTATCAACATGTGGCCGATCTTGGGGGTTTATGGATAGAGGGGACCATAGATAAGGATAAGAATCATGCCTTACGTTTGTACGGGCTACTACTGCGTTTTGTAGGCAAGATCTTTTGCTTATAGTATTTTATTCAGTTTTCATGGCGATCCTTGACATAGATATTATTCTCCCGTTTTAGTGATTAAAAGACTGAGGCTCAGTGCAGTGAAACAACTGAGATGGAGCTGCCGGAGGCCGAGTCTGGTGCTGGCCCTGGGCGCTCCGCTCGTCCCCCCCACTCCCAGCACACGCACCGTGAGCAGCCCTTGTCAGGTGCACCCTCTTCCTCACTAGGTGGGTGGCAATGGGTGGCCATGGGTGGCCCCCTCCCATTCCAGGCCCCCCCACCTTGTGGCCTGGGTAGTGTCTGCATCTTGGCCTGCCCCTCTAGGAGCTCAGTGCCCTCACTCCCTGGTGTGCCCTACTTAGCAGGAAGTGGAGCAGTGTGGAAGCAACCCAGAAAGCAGAGAGAGGCAGACCACACCTTGGATGTCCCCACTGAGGGGCCCAGTGCTGTCTTGGGGCCAATGGATAGAGAGAGGATCCCCCAGGACGTGGCAGCAGAGAGGGAGTGGGCTGGGATGGAGGCCCCCAGTTTTCCCTGTTTCTGCACCAGAGTTCATTTTGGCTGCTGGGGCCAGCGACTAGAAAGCAGGTGGTCCCTGAGATGCTGAGGAAGAAATGGGGAGACTTCTGCAGCATCCTCAGGGTACGCTCAGCTCCCAGTCAGCACTGAGACCAGGTTCCAGAAACAGATTACTTCTTTTTTTAACCACTTTTTTTCCCCATGCTGACCCACTTCTGTAGCTGAGGCCCTGAGACACTCTGGCCACCTCCCTGAGTTGTTATTCTGGAGGATGGGCTCCCTAGCCGGCCCTTGCTCCCTGCACTTGCTTGGGGGGCCCAGGGCAGGACACTCAGCATCTTCTGGGGAAGTGGGGGGCCCTGAGGCTCAGGCCTATGGAGCAAGTACTTGAGGTTCATCTCCTCTGGTCCAGAGCCCTGGCTTGGTTTCTCTTTTCTTTTCTTTTCTTTCTTTTTTTCTTTTCTTCTTTTCTTTTCTTTTCTTTTTTTTAAGATTTTATTTATTTATTCATGAGAGACATAGAGAGAGGCAGAGACACAGGCAGAGGGAGAAGCAGGCTCCCTGTGGGGAGCCTGATGCGGGACTGGATCTCCGGACCCCGGGATCATGACCTGAGCCAAAGGCAGATGCTCAGGTGTCCCCGCCCTGGCTTGGTTTCTGAGACACAGATAGAAACTTCTGTTTCTGAGTCCCTGGTCACTCTGCAGGGTGCCTTCAGGAGGTGACCATGACTGGGAGAGGGAGCAAGCAATGAGGAGGTGAAGGTGCCAGGCACAAATGCAAGATCTAAGGACCAGCCACCATGTTCACATTGAGCACTCCCTGCCCATTGGGCCCTGGAGGGTGCAGATGGGCTGCGAAGCTGCAGGCACAGTTGGGGCCCCCTGGGTGTGGTGGGAGTTGGAGGTTGTGCCCATGGGGGCAGATGCAGAGAATTCTTGTGTTATGACTGACGTAGACTGGGGAGTGTGGACACTCAGCAGGTACAGGGCCACATTACTGCCCTCACGGATTTACAATTGAGTTGTGTACATGCATGTGCACAGACACACACTGGTAGATCAGGGTTCATGCACACGAGCACGCACACACAGAGACATGCCCACCCTCTCACATAAATAAATAGTGACACACACTCCTATACAGATAAAGGCATACATATACCCCCAGTTTTGCACAAATAAATTAAGACACACACACACACACACACACACGCACGGAAGTCGTTCAAAACAATGAAGCACTTAGGTTCTGTCGTTGTACCTGAAGCGTTCAGAGAATGGACTAGTCCAGTTGGAACAAATGTAGGAGGTTTTGCGGTGGGAGTAGCACTTGCATCCTATACTTTGTGCACAGGGATGTGTAGGAACGGCATTCCAGGTAGAGGATCGGCATGAACAGAGGAAGGAGACTCCCACGAGCCTTGTGTGTTCAGAGATCCCTGAAGGAGACCCGTTGGCCAACAATCGTGGTGCCCCGTACACGCCTCTCAGCGTGGCTGCAGAGCACTGAGTGTGGGAGCCAGAGGCGTGCAAAACCGGCTGTTTCCAGCCAGGGAACCTGGGAAACCCCGGCTCCCAAATGCTACTGCACCTAGGTTGGTTAGTCCAGGCATCCAGGGGAAGGTTCTGAATTACTGAGTCAAGCCCAGAGGTGGGAGCAGGTGCAGCAGGGAGGCTGGGGCACTTTGGGAGCCATACTGGAACCAGACAGGCCTCTTTCCCTCGGTTGTCGTGAACTCAAGAGGCCTTCCTCCTTCCCTGTGCTTCAGGGTTGGTGACCCACCTGCCCGTCAGCTTCTTCTCCACAGACCAGGATAATGGTGGCTGCACCTCTGAGGGTTGTGGTGGAGATTGAATGGGGAGGGGAAGCTCCTTAGCATGGGGCCTGCACTCGGGAGGTGTCCACTTTCACGCTGATGCGCTGCCCATCTGGCTAATGCCTTTGCTTCCCTGAAGCTCAGGATCGCCACCAGCTCTGGAGGGAGGAAGGGGGAGGCTTCTGTGCTCTGCCCCACTCTGGGCACCCCTGTGATGTAGCCTGAGGGTCATGTGCCAACAGGACCTGTCCAGGTCTCGTTGCAAGAGTGGGGCTGTGGCTTATTGGGTCTTCAGATCCCTAGCACCCTGCACCTGCCCCTCAGGACAGGCCGAGGACTGACTCCGCATGAATGAATGAAAATGTGTAAGTGCTTCGTAAATTGGTAAGAATTTACAAAAGTTACTTAATGTGCTTCTCCAGAGAGTGAGCCTTCGGCAAACGCCTAATGAAGTAAACAGAGCCCGGTTTCAAGGCCAAGGCCGGGTTGGAGCCGGGCCTGCAGGAGCTTCTGGGGAAGGGTGGGGGCTACAGCAGCCGACACCCTCTCCTCTGCAGGGCCCACCAGCCCAGGGCCCAGGCCCCGGTGTGCAGAGGTGTGCAGAGGGCAGCCCGTAGCAGCAACGCCTGCCATCCTTTCCCCGCCATCAGGGGAAATTTGCATTTCCTCCCATTTAATTTTCTTGTTCTGATTATAAGGTCGATCACTGTAAAGCACTCAAGCTTCTAACAGGAAGGAAATACTTAATACATTTAACATGAAAAGTACAAATTCCCTTCTTATCCACCCCTATGCCCATCAGATGGCTAGGGTAGGCCTTTGAGGACTCTCTCGGGTTGATCCACTCACTTTGATTGATTGACTGTTTGTGTTACAAAAGCAGGACCCTGCTAAGGATAGTTTCTGCAGCTTCGTTATTTCACCTAGCAACATATTATGGACAGGGCAGGCTTTTTGGCTTTTGTTCTTTTACCTATACCACGTTCTTTTTAATGGCCATATAATATTCTGACACATGCAGGAGGCACCACTTATTTAACCAGTCCTTGACTGACGGGCTTCCGGATTGCTCTAAATGGAAATTGCATTTTGAAGGAGGCCTGAGTGGTGAGAGCGGGATGCAGGCATGATGCTCTTCTTCATCATCTCTTTCTCCTGGTGGCGCCTTTACGAGAAACATCAAAACCACTCATCCCGCCTCCATCCCCATCCTGGGCCTTGTGCCACTCCCAGAGGGGTGAGGGGACAACTTTCCTCTGTTTATAGCTTGGCTAACCTGATCCCATCCCCTGGGTCTGTTTGTCTTCCTTCACAGGTCCAGTCACCCACCTGCTTGGCAGGGACTTGTTTGCTCAGCCTGGGGGTTTTGGGTAGTGGAGGGGTCTTGCCCCATGCCTGGGGCTTGGGGGCAAGCAGGGAAGACCAGCAGGATGAAGTGAGGCGGGTGGGCGGGTTGCTGGAGTGATGGATTAGGTTGGCAGGTCACCCTCTTCCAGGAGGGGGGCAGCCCGAGAGGACAGAGGCTGCTGTTGCTTGTGGCATTTAGGGAATTTGATGATGCAAATGAGGCCTCTGGTGACTATGAATATTCATTAGGAGTTCTCCCTTCCAGCAGTGGGAATTCCTCCAGGCTTGCTAATGAACCTGGCAAGACAAAGGGTGGGATGTGGTCGGGCTTCTGGCTTCATGCTGCTCTTCCCCTCTTCCACCCTCTTCCTGTCCCCTCCTAACCTACGGAGTGTGGCAGACGCAGGACTGGGGGGGGGAGGGGTGGGGTGGAGCTGGGGGGTTGGGGGGGTTGGGGGGGTGGAGGGGATGGGGGGGTGGGGAAGGAGGCCTGGGTTCTAGGTTAGGTCTCTAATTTGCGGATTTCAGCCTGACCTGTCTGGGCCTCTTCCTTCTCTTCTCCCATGAGAATCCTGACCAAGCCCCCCCACCCCCCCGGAAAGAAGCTGAGGCGGAGAATCCGACGGAGCTGGTTGGAATCCTAGGTACTATTTAAATAGATGGGGAGGGCAGCCCGGGTGGCTCAGTGATTTAGGGCCGCCTTCAGCCCAGGGCGTGATCCTGGCCACCCGGGATCGAGCCCCACATCGGGCTCCCTGCATGGAGCCTGCTTCTCCCTCTGCCTCTCTCTCTCTCTTTCTGCCTCTCATGAATAAATAAAATCTTAAAAAAAATAGATGGGGAAACTGAGGCTAAGGATGTAAATGGCTCGCCTGACTTATAAGGCAATTGTATGACAGCACTGGGGATCTTAACATCTTCCCTCCCCACTCGCCTCTGAGGCCTGATTAGTTCATTTGCTGAACTCCCCACATCCCTCTTGGAATTTCTTTATTTCTTTTATTTTTAACAATTTTTTTATTATCATTATTTTTAGAGATTTTATTTATTTATTCATGAAAGACACACACACACACACAGAGAGAGAGAGAGAGAGAGAGGCAGAGACACAGGCAGAGAGAGAAGAAGGCTTCATGCAGGAAGCCTGATGTAGGACTCAATCCCTGGACTCCAGGATCATGCCCTGGGCCGAAGGCAGGCTTTAAACTGGGATTTAATGCCTGGGATCCCCTCTTTTTTTTTAATTTTTTTTTTTTATTGGAGTTCAATTTGCCAACATAGAGCATAACACCTAGTGCTCATCCCATCAAGTGCCCCCCTCAGTGCCCGTCACCCAGTCACCCATCCCCCCGCCCACCTCCCCTTCCACTACCCCTTGTTCATTTCCCAGAGTTAGGAGTCTCTCCTGTTCTGTCACCCTCACTGATATTTTCACTGATTTTCTCTCCTTTCCCTTTATTCCCTTTCACTAATTTTTATATTCCCCAAATGAATGAGACCATATGTTTGTCCTTCTCCGACTGACTTACTTCACTCAGCAAAGTACCCTCCAGGTCCATCCACCTCGAAGCAAATGGTGGGTATTTGTCGTTTCTAATGGCTAATATTCCAGTGTATACATAGACCACAGCTTCTTTGTCAATTCATCTTTCGATGGACACCGAGGCTCCTTCCACAGTTTGGCTATTGTGGACATTGCTGCTAGAAACATCGGGGTGCAGGTGAACCGGCGTTTCATTGCATCTGTATCTTTGGGGTAAATCTCCAGTAGTGCGAATGCTGGGTCATAGGGCAGATCTATTTTTAACTCTTTGAGGAACCTCCACACAGTTTTCCAGAGTGGTTGGGAATTTCTGTGTTCCTGAGTTGACTCCACTTCTGGGAAGCCTGCCCTGTGCACCCCAGCCCACAGCCACCTCTGCTTCCAGGACCCTGCTGCCCTTCTTGGCTAAAACACTCACTCCACACTTGGCACCGATGTCCTGGTTGAGCTGTGAGCTGTTACCTTTTCAGAGGGCACCTATTTCCTGAATTTTAGGGTGGGGCCCATGTCTTATACACTCAGCCAGAGTGTATAAGGGGTGGGGGGAATCCTACTTTCTGAATCCAAATCAGGGCGTGAAGCCTGGTGACTATGACCATCTTGTAGGGATCACGGGAGAAATTGTGTGAAATCAGAACTGTCTAGGTTAGGGTAGCCAGTAACAAACATATGCCCATATATGGAATCAAAGAATGAGACCGAGAGTAGAAAGGAATAGCAAAGGTCACCTCTAGGCCAATGGATTTAATTTTTTTCTTTTTTTTTTACAATCACCAAATCTTTTCTTTTCAAATGAAATCTTACCTGAAGCCTGAAGAATAAAAGAGACAAAAGCAGGGCTGCTCAGGTGCAGGATTAGATGAGGGGCACAGAGTCCCTTTGCTAACTCTTCCCCTTGTCTCCTCAGCAACCTCTGAGCTCCCTCATTACTCAGATAGGCTGAGGCCCAGAGAGAGGCAGGATTTGCTGGAAGTTACACAGCTTAGTAGCAGCAGAGGCAGAATTAGAAGTCGAGTCTCAGGTGCCCCTGGTGGATCCTGTCTACCAGACCCTGAGTTTTTGAGGTCCCCTGGGATGTGTTATGGATCAGCCAGCAGGCAAGTAGGTCTCCACTCCCCTACCCCTCCCTTGACAGACAGGGCCTTTTGGATTCCAGTGGCTACAACTTTGTCTCCATTGACATTTTTAAGAGTGGAATGGGAGAGGGTTAGAAGGAGGTGTGTGGGCAGAGAGGTCGGGAGGAAGGAGGGCACTGTTCCAAGTGGAATTAGATCTGGATAATAGTGTTCTGCCTCTGGATCTCATTCGGGAGGGGGACGGTGGGGGGACAGGGCTGCTGCTTTGTCTCATTAAGGGAGGAGTTTCTCAGAGCCTACAACCCAGCCCTGTGCCTATGCAGACCTTACATACTATAGGTGCAGGTAGGGTGTTATGCTCCTTTCCTCACAAGGGCCCAGTGGACGTTTACTGGCCCCCATGGATTGGTCCCCTCCATCGCCTCTTCCTGCTGTTTACACTGAGTGCCTCTGCTTCCTTCCTGGGCCTTTGATGGCTCCTTTCCAGCTGTTCCCCTTCTTCTAGGAATTTGGGGGAGTTCCACTTGAAGCTCCTTTGAGGATTGAAGCACTTGGGGATAAAGATAAAAGTAAAAGATGTGGACTGGAATAAAAGGGGAGGAAGGACAGGTGTGTGTCATCTCTCAGAGAGGTCATTCTCTCAGCCCAGCTGTGCCTTTGGGGTTTCTGGAGACCCAGAGGGCAGGCAGGGTTGGGTCAGCTGGGACTGAGGGGTTCAGGGGTTCTCTGTTTCTTGGGTTAGCCTGGACAAATTGTCTGGTGCTACTCGGTGCCTCAGTTTCCTCACCTGGAATGAGTGGTATTCTCACCTTTCTTTCCTGCTTTGTGAAGCTTTTACAGGATGACTCTTGTTACTTGTAATTGCATCTGCATCATGGGGGATCAAACAAAACACAGCAAATGTATTGAACATATTGCCTTCACCCCTTGAAGCAAAAGGCAGAGTATAGTAACTACAACCAGAATGGGGGGAAGGATGTCTTCACCATCCATGGGGATTGCCCAGAAACTAGACCTGGGGTGTCCTGGAGAAGCTGACTTGGCCTGGGGCTGCAGCAACCTCTGAAATGGAGGCAGGTGGAATAGGTCAGGAGTCCTTCCCAGGCGGGCTAGGACATGGGGCTGCATGTGGTTGCTTACGTGGGCTGCACAGCCAAGCTCCACTTCAGGCTGGGTGAGGAGGCTAACAGGGAGTGGGTGCCGCAGCCCCTTTCAGTGTCCTGGGGCTTGGTGGTGAGTAGTTGTTGTCTAGGGGCTTCCCTTGAAGCACATCTTTCCATGGTCCCTCACAAAGAGTCTCCAAGCAGAGGCTTGGTGCATCAGGATATAGCACTGAGTATCATCTAACGCATCCAGCTGACTGTACTCCTATATAAAGTCTCTGTGTTTCTAAAGAAATCGAGTATCTGGGATCACTTAGCTGCATGATATTGCATGCTGCATCCTCTCCCTGAGCCTCAATTTATTCATCTGCAAAATGAGAGGGAAGAGGAGATGAGAGGTTGGACCTTTAATCTCTAAGGATGTTCTAGTCCAATGATGAAGTTTCAAGTCTAAGAATCCTTGCCACTTGCTGGAGCGGCCATCTCCTGTCCTGGTGGCTTAGCAACTCTCCACCTGCTAGATTCCAAGGCAGCCCCTACCATCACCTCTTTCCTAAGGCTCTGCTGAGAACTAGTGGCTGGTCATGATCCTTGGATCCATGTAGATCCATTCTACAGATCTGCATGGCCTTTCCAAGCCACTTCTGTCTTCTCAGGTACACATATCATACTCTTCTATAATCCACTCACCCACCTACCCACCTACTCATCCATCCATCCCCCATCCATCCATCCATCATCCATCCATCATCCATCCATCCATCATCCCTCCTAAAAATGGTTATCTGGAGTGCCCAAGCACTCTGCTAGGCACTAGATACCGAGAGATAAGAAGGCATATCCTATACATCAAAGAACTTAACTCTCCAAGAGGCTGTGACTAGGCAATATACAGCAACTACAATGCAAAGCACAACAGTGTTTAGAGTTAGCCCTAGATTTGATTTCTGCCTCTACCACTCACTTGATAGTCACATGATCTTGAGTGAGTTACTTAACCTCTTGAATCTGTTTCTTCATTTGTAGAGATAATAACACTAGGCATAGTGAATATAGAGATAATTCTCAATGAAGTTACTTTCCTCTTTCGATAAGAGAGGTACAACAGAATCTTGATGAGCACTGAAAAAAATATAGAATTATTGAATCATTATATTGCACATCTGAAAATAATATAACACTGTGTGTTAATTATACTTGAATAAACTATTGAATATATTATTCAATTCAATATATTCAATTATTTTGAATAAATTATACTTGAATAAATAAAAAAAATTATTTATTTAAATAAATAAATAAATAAAAGAGAGATACAACAAATGTGGCATGACCGCACAGGATAGGGAGAACTTCCTGAGGTCCAGGAGTCTCAAGAAAGACCTCCCAGAATGGTTGATATCTGGAGAAGCATTGAAGCAAAAGGGATTCTAGTGTGAGCCAAGATGGGAGAGTGTAGGACATCACTACGCAGCAAGGAGTCAGTTTGCTCAGGGATATATGGGGAGCACCGGTGGCAGACACAATAGAGAAGAGATTGGGGCCAGGTGGGGAGAGCATTGACTTCCAGGCTCAGGAGGGAGCCTTGGTTAGGGAGGCCACAGGGTGTTTTTGATCAGGAGAGGAGTCATGCCTCCTGGTTCCTGGGGCAGAGCTACACTCCAAGACCTTTGGTGAGTAAACTATGAGCTTCCTCTTGGAGCCAGAAATTGGGACCTGATCATGAGATTGCAAGGTCAGGACTAGCTGGGTGAACTTGGGTGATCTCTTGGGTGAGCTGGGTCTTAGGAGGTGAAAGTGGAGGCATGGGTGAAGTCATCCCTCCAGCTTGGCGTTCCATCGTTGGTGTTTCTTCTGTAGTCTTGTCTTGCCTGCCTGTTCCTGCTTTCCCTCCTTCCTCTCCCCTGTCTGCTTTGCCAGTCCATTTCCTGTGGGCAGAATGGAGCAGTTAATTTGCTTTCTCCTGCTGCACCAGAGCAGAGGGGGTGGAGGGATCAACACCTCCTCCTTGGGTGCTGAGCATCATCCCAGCTTTGCTGTTAGGAAACTGCTGCCCGCAAAGGCGAATTGGCTCTTGCCTCCCTTCAGTGTTCCTTGGTGAGCTCTGAGCTGAAATGGGCACCCCTTCCTGACAGGGGGCTGCAGAGGTACTGGGAGGGGCAAAGGGCCCTTGCCACACCTAGATGGCCATCTGGCCTGGTCAGAGAGTGCCCAGCGAGTGAGCATGTGGGGGTTGTCCTGGCCCAAAGCCCCTCTGAATCCTGCCAGAGGGTGGCCAGGGAGCACAGCATAGCTCCTCTGGTGAATGAGAGCAGTTCTTTGGTGGTCCCCAAAAGCAGGACACTGGCTCTTGGGGGAGAGGTTGGGTTGGTCTGGCTGGCAAAGTTTTCCAAGCTGGTGCCTAGGGCTGAGACTCTTCCATGGTGGGGTGGGGACTGCAAAGGCAATGAATGATGTATATCCGGGTATCATTTCTTCCCACCTGGACAGAGCAAGTCACACAGCCAGAACTAGCTCGATGAGTATGCATGAAGGAATCTGCCCATGTGGGCTTACTAAAGCTGATAGGAAACACTTCCTGGCCCCCATATGTTTCTTGTATTACACCCTGAGCCTCCTATTAAAAGGAAGCACTCCTGCCAGGGGCCATACCTTAAAATGACATTGGCCCACACTTCTGTGGATATTTAGTGATGGCCAACTGAGAGCTGGAGAGGCCTATGCAGATGGCAGGGGGGGAGTACCGGGGGTCTCAGGAGAAGGGAACAGAGATCAGGAGAGGTTAAAAAAAGACACTGTCTCCCAACACACTCCATGGCTCCAGCCACCAGAAAGTTCTCCATATCTGGTCAGCCTGGGGAGACAGCAGCTTGGATTCACCTGGGGCTGAACCTAGAGGCCCCCAACACCCCCCCCCGCCCCAGTGCTTTGGTGAGGGGACTGAGAAATCAGGCAAGGCCTGGGGTCATGTCTGGCTCCTTTAGTTCCTAGCTGGGTCTCCTTGGGCAGCTAATTTATCCTCTCCAACTGCCTCCTTCTCATCATCTGTAAGATAGTGTGTTGTGCGGGATAAATGAGATAAAGTGGAGCATTTAGAACAGCACCTGTCACATAGTGAGTGCACAGAGGGACCTGGTATCTTGCTAATACTGCAGGAGAAGATTCCAGCATTGTTGCATGAAACCTGCCTATCCCTCCGGCTGCCCGTCAGTCTATCTTTCTTACGAGGCCTCTTTTTATCTGACCTTTTTTTCTTCCCCTCGATCGCTCAGCTTATCTCTATCTCTGGCCGCTGTCATGTTATCTCTCTGCCTATCTTGCTCTCATCTCCTGCTCTCTGCCTGTCTCCATCCCTCCCCGGCCCCTCTGTCCCCATCCTCCCTCTCGCTCTGGCTATCTCCTTGCCATCTGTTTGACAGTCTGGCAAGCACTCGGTGGCTGTCCTCCCCTGCCCGTCACTATCACCTCCTCCCTGTTGCCCCCTCCTCTGGGACTTCCCTGCCCATCCCCCTGGGTTCCCTCCCACAAGCCTGGCGGAGCTCCTTCCCGGCACCCCTTCCCAGCACCCCTTCTCAGCACCCCTTCCTGGCACCCCAGCAGGTAGGTGGCTGCGGAGTAGAGCAATGCAGGCGGATGAGGGCTGGATGCAGTCTCCAGAGGCGAGGGTCGGCCCTGCTAATTCCCCTGCTCTGGGTGGAGGATGCGGAGGCTTCATTCAATTATGTCACATCCACTCAGCTGCTCCACCCAGATGATGCAGTGCAGCCTGCTTGCCCTTCCCTGCCAGGACCTAATGGAGAGAGATCTCCTTCAGCCTGGCTGACCACAGGGGTCCTCCTGGAACATGGGTGGGTCCAGCCTGTCTGGCCTCAGGCTTCTCAGCTGGCCATGATTCGCCGGTCGCCCTGATTACACCCAACAACTGGTCTCTGGAGTTTGTCCCTCTCACCTTAATCATTTCGGAATTGGATCTCAGGCCTCTCATTCCATTACTGCCACCTTGCCTCCCCCCGCTCGGCTGCTGCCTGCAGGAGCCAGGCAGGCCCTACCTCTCCCACGAGGTATGAGGCCCCGGGGGGAAGCAGACCAGGGAGGTGATGGAAGGGACATGGGGTCTGGGACCCAGGCCAGGGCTGCCCCTTTAGTCTGAAATACAGATACGGGCATCACCAGGGTGTTTATTCCAGGCATGAGGTCTTTACAGACTAAACCCCATGCCAGGTGCTGTAAGAGATCCCAGAGAAGCTCGAAAATTCTATCCCTTTCCTCTAGAAGCTTGGCCCTAGGAGACCAGGCCGACAGAAGGAGACAGTTAAGGGCAGTGATGATGTCACTCGCGTTAGATTCGGGGAAGGGAAGATCAAATAACCAAAGAACAAGCATTTGTGGGAAATTCTTTCTTCTGCCTTGTGCTGTTTATTCCTCAGTAATCTGTGAGGAAGGGATTGTCTCCATTTTTAGGTGGGGAAACTGAGGTCCAGAGACATTGAGAGGCTTATCTGAGCTCAAGGAGCCGGCAAGTGACAGAGCCAGTGGTCAGGGCCTTGGGGCCGAGTCCTTCCTCGCTGCCCCTCTGGGCTCAGTCAGGAAAGGAAGGCACTGAGGCAGGATCTGGTAGGCGGCAGGAAGGAGGAAGGACATCTCGGGTGGGAGGGGGCCAGCTTGAGCAGGGTTCAGCAGTGTGAACGAGGATGCTAAAAGGGGGACATGAGAATGAGGACTGCTGTGGGGCCCACAGGAAACGGGCTTTGTGCTGGGCTGCAGTGGGACAGGCTCTCCTGCCTCCCTCTGTTATTTCCCTCTCGGGGTAGCCCCGTCTTCTTGCCAAGCCTCTGAGTAAGATGGGGCCTCCCATAACTCATGGAAGGGACTCTGGACCTCCAAGGTGAGGGGGTCACCTTCAAGAGAATGACCAGTAGACCAGTGCAATGGGGTGAATCAAGTCCCCCCAAGAGATTTGTCAAGTCCTAACTCCCTGTATCCAGGAACATGACCTTGCTTGGTCATGTCTTTGTCAGTGTAATTAGGGATCTCTAGACAAGATCATTCTAGATTTAGGATTGGGAGAAAGAGAAAGAACAGGGAGATTTGAGACACAGATACACAGGGGAGGCTGTGTGACCACGGAGGAAGAGACCAGAGGGATGTAGCCACAAGCCAAGGAACACAGGAGCCACCAAGACATGGGAGAGGCAAGAAAATATCCCCTCCCAGAGCCTTTGGAGGGAGCAGAAAGCACCAACACCTTGATTTTGGACCTCTGCCCCCAGAATTGTGAGAGCATACATTTCTTTTGTTTTTGGCCACTGAGCTTGAGGTAATTTGTTTCAGTAGCTGATGGAGCCAGGAATGCATCTGTCCTGCCCAGGAGAGTGGCCACCCTTGCAGGCTGATGGCAGCTGCTTCCTCAAGTGCTGTTTGGAGCTCCCACACTCTCTGCTGGAGACCCCCAAGACCTAGTGGGCTCCCCACTGCCTGCCCTAGATGGCTCACAGTGCCAGGACTGGCAGAGAATTCAGTCTGCGCCCCTTGCCTTTGGTGGAGAGGATGTGCTGAACTGCAGAATAAGGAGAGCCCCCAGTGAGACCGGGGGAGGCAGTTTCAGGCCGCAGAGAAAGCAGGCCCCAGTACACTGAGGGCACTAGGTACATGGAGCAGTTCACCCCTTGAGAGTGAAATCCACTTACTGGAAATAAGTAAGTGTATTTTGCTCAAACAGGCCCACTGGGGGCTTCACTCATTTTGTGGGTGATGGCTCCATGGCATGCTACGGAAGGATGTTTCAGGAAGAAGGTGAGGGCAAACACCTGCCTCACTGTGCTCTTTCCCAGAATTGACCCTCAGGGCCCCCTCCTTTTGGAGAACCTGGGCTGGCTACAGCGGGCCATCACCTCCGGTGGGAAATCCAAGGCCACCAATACTGTAGTGAATCCAGGTCGGTAGTTCTGGAAGATTGAGTGGGTTTCCCATCCACACCCCTTCCCCACCACCCAAGGAAAGTACTCACACTGGGCTCCCCAGTGGCTCCCAGGCTCCATTCTGCTTTAAAGCTTACAGAGCAGAATGACCGAGACAGGCATGAGTTTTGTTTCGAGAGAAGTTTGTGATGGACTGAGAAATCTGCATGGAGGTCGCTGCTGGAGACAGGCCTGGACGCATCCGAGAGTTAAGAGGGTGGTTTCCTAAAACCAGGGGTAGGACAAGGAAACGTAGGGCTTGAATTACCCTCCAAGGCTCCTCCTCTCCGAGGGTAGAAGTGGTTGGGCCTCCAGACATACACACCAGGGAGGGCAAGGAGATGAGGCTGTGGAGCCATTTGTTTGACCACAGCCCTCGGTGCCCAGATTGTTCCTCTCTTTCCTCCCTGCTCATGGCAGCCTGTTTGGTTGTGGCTTTTTCCTCTATGGAAAGTGAGATGTTTTCCAGCACACCTTCTATCTGAACCATCTTCATTTACCACAGGCACTTCCTGCCTTCCCCGCCTCCCTCCCAGCTGGTCAAAGTGAGACCCAGACCACTGTTGGTGCCTGCGGCCTCCTTCCTGCTTCTAGCTGACTCTGTAAGAGGATACTCTTCCTGAGGATGACCTCAGTTTGTCTCTCTCTCTCTCTCTTTTTTTTTTTTTCAGTTTGTCTCTCGATAAAATGAAAGAAGTTATATGGCTTCGTGCAGGGCTGAAGCAGGACGAGGTCCCCTGTCTTCCTCTGTTGTCCCCTCTCTGGCTCTAGCTCCTTGCCAAGCCCCTTCCTTCCTCCTCAGCTGGGAAGGCATGGTCAAGGCTGGGGGACATCAGCTGTGTGTGCATGTGTATACGTGCACACGGAGCTCCGCGTGCTAGGCACACCCTGTTTCTGCCAGTGGCCCCCATTTGCAAGATGACTATCCTTCCTTACCGCAGACCTTCATCGAGCTTTCAGAGCAGACAAGCCACAGGGAGGGTTTCTGGGCAGCATCCAACCTGCACGCCCTCTCTAGCTCTTCTCAGGCCTCCCCTGCTGCTGTCAGGCTCACATCATACCCAAACCCTTACAGCCATCCCCTCCTATGACATCACTGCTGGAAGGGCCTGGAAGCAGCTGGCTAAGCCCCTTGTGTTTCAAATGAGGATGTTGAGGCTGAGCAAGGGACACCGAGCTAAGGCTCTTCAGAGTCAGAGTTGGGACCTGGGCCAGTCATGTGTGTCTCTGGGCAGCTTCAATATTGGTGCCCTTCAGATTGGCTTTGTGACACCACTGTCCCCTGTTTTTTTTTTTTGTGGTGGAGTAGGAGTTGGTGCCAGAGAGAAGGGTTGGGAGTTTCCCACCCAAGCCTTGTCCATTCCAGTAGGACTGGGATTCCAGTTACTGGGGAAGCTGTGTGGAGACACCTGAGTTATCTGACACAGTTTTACTTCTTTATCACATTGGTGTTTTTAATGCCCTTTACAGGTTCATGCCCAATTGACCTGTGAGAACCCCGGGCTCCTGCCATACTTCTGCAGCTCACCCTTTCCTTATATGCCAGCATCTCACTCTAGGCGCTGGGACACAGGGAGCTGCAGGGCCTCCTGTCTCCAGGGTGTTCCAAGACCACCCTGTGCTCTCTCCAAGCTCCTTCCTAGTCCCTGTTACCGGCTCTTCTGCTTTTCTGGCTGCCCCTCCCTACCCCTCCCCACCCCTCTCCTGTGGAACATGTGGAGTGTGACATGGGCCACCATACTTCTGCTCAGTTTTTCTGACTGCTTGAGAGACTCATTTCTTTGGCTTAAATGCAAATGCCCCCGGGGAGTGCTCACACACAGGGCCCTTGCCAGTGTTGGTATCTTGAAAAACAGGAAGGGCTTTATTAGTGAATTAGAGAGAGCATCTGAATGTTAGCCTAAGGTTCAGAATATGAAAGTGAGGCATACCATTCAGGAAACTGCAGCAAGTACAGATCGTCCAGGGCAGGGGTCTGCCGATTTTTTCTGTAAAGGGCAGGAAGTAGCTAGTCTACAGATAGTAAAAATCTATCTGTAATAGTCTTTGTAGACCATCTGGTCTCTGCGGCACAGACTGAAGTGTGTCGTTGTAGTGCAAAAGCAGCCACAGGCAGTGTTACAGGCTGAGTTGTGTTCCCCCAAGTCCATATGTTGAAGTCCTAATCCCCAGTATCTCACAATGTGAGTGTATTTGGAGGCAGGGTCTTTATAGGGGTGCTTAAGTTAAGATGAGGTCCCTAGGGCGGACCTTGATCCAGTAGGACTGGTGTTCTTATAAGAAGAGGAAATTTGGACAGAGATGTGCACAGAGGGAAGACCACATGAAGACACAGTGAGAAGTTGGCCGCCTACTAGCCAAGGAGAGAGGCCTTGAGAAAAAACAACCCTGCCAGAATGTCGATCTTGGACTTGCAGCTTCCAGAACCATGAGAGAATAGATGTCCATGGATTAAGCACCCCTGGTCTGTGGCACTTTGTTATGGCCGCCCTAGTAAGCCAATACAGGTAGAATGTACACAATCAAGGGTGGCTGTG
This sequence comes from Nyctereutes procyonoides, assembly GCF_905146905.1. Classification (NCBI taxonomy): domain Eukaryota; kingdom Metazoa; phylum Chordata; class Mammalia; order Carnivora; family Canidae; genus Nyctereutes; species Nyctereutes procyonoides. The sequence goes on along the minus strand of NW_026575133.1, from coordinate 49,713,835 downwards.
TGCCAATAAAACTTTATGAACATTGAACTTTGAACCTTGTATTATTTTTATGTGTCACAAAATATTATTTTTTCAATTTTTCCCCCCATCATTTAAAAAAACGTGAAAACCATTCTTAGCCCATGGGCCATACGAAAAACAGATGGTGGGCTGTTCTTAGTCTGTGGGCTGCAGCCTGCCGACCCCTGGTTAGGGCATCAGATGTGACTGGGGTGAGGGTGGAGCTGTGACTGGGAGAGTGAGCCAGGTCCACTTTGGGCAGGCCATTCGTAGTGAGAGAGGAAGCCACGAACATTCTAGAGCCGGAGAGGGAGGTGGCTGAAACTGGATTTTCAGGGCAGAGATCATTCTCCTTGAGGCCGGAGGAGACAGGAGCTTGGTAAGTCTGCTTTCTCACTGAAGCCAGGGAGCTGCTAGTGCAGCTGAGATTGTTTTTGCGTTCTGCAGATTTCTCTCCTCTCTCTTCCCTGCTGGAGTACTTTGCAATCACAGAGTGAGAATCTTGTCTCCGGGAATTGCTGCCCATCTTTCTCCAAATGTCTCCCCTTTAGAGTCTCTGGTCATAGGATTTTAAAAAAACATTTTATTTATTTATTCATGAGAGAGACACAAACACACACACACAGAGGCAGAGACATAGGCAGAGGGAGAAGCAGGCTCCCTATGGGGAGCCTGATGCAGGACTTGATTCTGGGACCCTGAGCCAAAGCCAGATGCTCAACCACTGAGCCACCCAGGTGCCCCTCTGGTCATAGGATTGTAGCCACATTTTCTTTAAGTGACTGGAAAGTCTGTGACACCTGCCCCTCTGCACCATTGTTTTCTTTCTGGGCTGTTCTGAGCTCTAAGACGACATGCTCACTTTCCCCTAAGCTATCCCTCAGTAATTTCTTCTTGCTGGATCAGACTTAAGCCTGAGCAGGCTGTTGCCTTTGTTACCTCCTAAACCTTCTGCGGATAAAACTGTGAACAGATGAGTCTAGAGGTTATGAATTGCACTGTACTTAGCAGAATGAGATTGATGTGTATTGGAGTCGTTGCTAATGTGTCTTGATCCCATCCTGGGGCTGTGATCTGTATCGGGGAAGCACCATGTGTTCTGACATCTCAAACCTGTGGGGGGAAGAGTCCAGGGACACTCCCTGTCTCCCCAGACCTGATACGTGGTACCCATTTGGCACTGATCTGGTCCTGAAAGGTAGGTTGGGGGAGGATAACGCTCCCTATTGCACAGAGGGAGGAAAATCTGGCTCTGGGAGAAGGCAATCCACCCAAGGCTACACAGCCAGGCTCCAGGAAAGTCAGAGAGCAACACGGTCTGAGTCTGCTGTAGTGTTCCACAGTCACCAAGAGCCCAGAATCCCCGCAGGGCCTGTGGGGAGCCAGGATTCCAGAGGAAGTACAGACTCCACAGCCAGCACTCACTACCTCTTGTCAACCGACTCCTCCTGCCCCGTGAGTTCCACCCTCTAACTGCGCCTCCTCTGTAGGCAGAGAGTGTTCTCACTCTTTCCTGCTTCTGGACTTTTGCATATGCTATTCTCCCTCTTGGAATGCCTCTCTTCCTCCTGTCTTTCTAGATCCTAGCAGTACGTGGGGCCCAGCACAAGTCCCAGCTCCTCCCCGAAACCTTTCCTACACACCCAAATCTCTCCTTCCTCCCACCCCAAAGCTCCTGTCTTCTGGAGCCCTCGTTGGTGCTAACACACACATTGTCTCTTCACATCTAGTGCCCGTTGTCAGCGTTTCATGAGTTTTGTGGTTTCCTACCAAGAGATCACAAGGCGGGGAGCTAAGTCGTACAGGTCTTTGCAACCCCATCACATGTAGTGCTGCCCTAAAATGTGGAATCTCTTCAGTGAGTCCTGCAGACAGCCGGGGAAGAAGGAAGGAGGGAGGGGGGCAGAGAGAAAGGATGGCTGGAAGGAGAGAAGGAAGACAGCTCAGTGCTGAAAACCTTTGTGTCTTTGCACAGGTTAAAGTGCGGCCTCTGGGACAGGACATGAGCAGGAACTGGGGTGGGGAGTGGGTGGTGGCCAGGAAGGGCATTGGCTCTAGGAGGCACAGAACCTGGATGGACCAGCTGTCTCCTGGCAGTTGCGGAATCTGAGGGAGCATGTGCCTGTGAGGGGAGGGCAGGGGAGGAGGGTCCCGTAGGCCAATCACTGCCTCTGTTGTATTTCTCTTGGTGGTAGTGAGTGGAGCTGGGCCAGGGTGCAGGGGGTAGTCGTAGGGGGTGAGTGTTGATGCCTTTGGTGACAGGAGATAAATGAATCCATCCTGAAGAGCAGCTCCTTTTCTAGAAATGTAGCAGTTCAGCTCCTGACTTCACTGCCTTGGAGTTTTAATTAAATGTCAAATATAATTTAAGACTGCAGGGCTGATGGGTGTATGAACATGGAGTCCGGTGCCTCATCTTTGCGGGTCTCCCCACTACAAACCCAATTTGGGGGGTTAATTGATCATTCTTCATTTGAATGTGACATGAGAAAGCATTTGATTTCCCTTCTCTCCTCATCCTTGGTTTTGAAATAATAACTGGAAGAGTCAAAATAAAACAAAACCAAAAACTTGTGTGTGTGTGTGTGTGTATATATATATATTACATGTAGAGAAAGATGTAGGTTGGGACCTGTGTGATTTGAGACCTGTGGAAATCTGTGTATTTGACCTGCAATTATTCTTTGCCCAGTCGGGCTTGGGGTAGCAGAGTTACTGCCCCATTTTCTCTGCTGTGCCTGGTGGCCCAGGGCCTTGATAAAGCCATCCCACCCACTTCCCCTGCCCCTTTTGTGGTAGTAAAGAGGAGGGAGCCTGGGACACCTCTCTGGGTTGCTGGATGCAGTCAGCCACGGTCCCCGGAATCACTGCAAAAAGTGAGAGTGATTTGTCCACTTGCCTTGTGCAAATGAGGTCGCTGAGCCCAGAGAGGGAAGTGACATGGCTGAGGTCATACTGGGTTAGTGGCAGAGCCGGAAGCACAACTGAAGCTTTCTGGTTAGTGCTAGCAGTTGTTTGAAGCAGTGTGTGTCACACAAAAATAATTAGGGTAACTTTATTTTAATTCAATTCCACAAGGATGAAATGGTGAGTGTATTAGAGGCTGTAGAGAAGCTTAAATCGCACTGGACGCTCCTCAGAGATCACCTGTCTTTCAGAGGGTGATAGGTCTTCCTTTATAGGATCAATGTAGTTTTCAAACACAACTCTGTTACTTCCTTGTTTTTTTTTTAATACTCCTTTTTTCTTTTTTATTATTTATTTATTTTTTCCTTTATTTCTTTTTTTTTACACATATGCATTTTTTTAAGTTGGAGTTCAATTTGCCAACATATAGCATAACACCCAGTGCTCGTCCTATCAAGTGCCCCCCTCAGCGCCTGTCACCCAGTCACCCCTACCCCCTGCCCACCTCCCTTTCCACCACCCCTTGTTCGTTTCCCAGAGTTAGTACTTCCTTGTTTGAATCTCTGCAGACCTCTCTGTTAAACTCTTTCGCATGGCAAAGCAGGCCCTTTATGTCCTTCCTGACCTTCCTCTGCAGCCTCTTCCTGGCCAACCCATACCACACACCCATCCTCTGGCCCAACCAAACCTCTCCCCAGCCCCAGGTATGGCTTCCTGTGCAGAGCTTCCTCTGCTGGAATCTCCTTGGATTGGTTAGGACGGCATTGAGCTGCTCTTATAGGATACTGGCAGAAATAGGCCTTAAATCCCCAGGACCTTCTATTTCTCATGTGACAAGAAGACAGACATTTGTGCCAGACATTTGGCTATTCAGTAACGCTGTCAGAATTCTGGGTCGCTTCTCCCTTTCCACTCTGCCATCCTTAGCTTGTTGGCGTTTTGTTGTCTTGCTCAACACCTGGTGGTCGCAAGATGGCTGTAGTGGCTTTAGGCATCGCATTTGCATTCAGGGCAAGGGGAAAGAAAGGGATAGCAACAAATCCATCTGTTCTTGTGCTCAGGAAAGCACATGCTGCCTCAGAACCTTCCCTGACAGATCTGCTTTTACTTCTCATGGGCCAGAACTGGTTTATGGGACCACTGCTCGATACAAGAGAGCCTGGAAAGCCAAGAATATGGCAAGGGGATGAGGATTTCAGGAGTGGCTTATGGCAATGGGTTGATGCCTCCAATCAACCCATTGTGGGGATAATTTTAACCCTTAAGTGGGGGTAATTTTTAGGTATGAGCTTTTCTGTGAGCTTGATCTTGAAACATGCTCTGAGGTAGCGGGCATAGTAAAACACATCATCTGGACAGTCGCCCTCAACCTTGCTGGTGTTCTCTGCACCTCCCAGGTTAGCCACATTGGTCCTTGGCCCAGGGTGTGCTTCCAGAGTGATCCAAATTAGGACATGGTCTTAGGCATCTATGTATTTCCAGAGGTCAGCATAGCATTGACTTTAGAGCAGACCCCCAGAAGTTCTGTGGAATGAATACCCGGGTAGCCAGGGAGGAAAGGTAGGTGCACAGAGTTAAGCATAGTTAAGTCACAAGGCAAAATGTCTCATGCAGCGTTGTGGTAGAGACATTTACTGTTCGTCAAACATCTATGTGTTTCTCTGTATTTCCCATCCTCCTTGCAGTTGGAGGGAGCTATGTGACAGGGCCTGGCCAATGACTGGGAGGGGGCGTGACACCTGTCACTGTGTACAGCATTCTAGCTCTCTTTCCTGCCATAGTTACCTAGAATCTGTGCCCCGACACAGCAGGCAGTGTGACATGACACGAGCAGCCTAGATCTCTGAGCTCTTGCTCAGAGGGCACCTGACCCAGGCTGGACTTTGTATGAGTGGGAAGCAAGCCATGTTAAGCCATACAGAGTTTCTTTTTTTTTGTTATTACAGGGTAATCTAGCCTGACCTGCCTGATTCAGTCACCAACACTTATGTCTGAGCTCCTGCTATTTGGTTCTGGGTGTTAGGGAGAGAGGCAAGCAGAGAGGCCGAGGCCATGTCCTTAGGAGCTTGTTGTCTCTTACTTATGCCAGGTGGTGGACAGGTGTCTTCTCTTCCAGGTGGGAGTGGCTCTAGCTTGGCTCCCCGCCCCCCTTCACCACTTCGCTCCTCACACTGGTGGAGAAATTAGGCAGATTATAGGTTTGTGGTGCTATTGAGGCTGGAAGGCACTAATATCTAATGTTTCCCAAAAAGTTTTGATTGTAACTCACAATGGAAAATAGAGTTTACATTTCATTAGTATGCAACACGTATGTGCTTATGTGCGTGGGTGTGCCAGGATCAATATCATTGGCAATATATTCTGATATTTTGTATTCTGTTCAATTTTGTCAAAGAATATTCATTGTGGCCCACTGAATAGATTCCCAAGACCCTCTAATGAGTCTGCAGTTTGAAGACAATGAGTCTATACAATAGAGACTTTAGGGAGCTAGAAAGTGGTGGTTAACACTGGCCTGGGGATGGGTGTAGCGGTACTTCCTATAGGGAAAGGCCCTTGTCCAGTGTCCTGGAGGAGGCGCAGGTGCTGTGTCAAGTATGGGAATGTCATGCTAGGAGAGAACCCAGAGCAAGGCCTTGAAGGATAAGCCTTCGTATTTGTTTGGCTTCCCTGTAGGGGAGTGGCCATATGGGGGTTATGGGAAATAGGAAAACAGGCTGGGATGATATTCCAAATAGCTCCTACCTGGAATATCTCTGACTCCTGGAAGAACATTGCTGATTGCTTTGAGCAATCAGAACATGCACCAGCTGTGCCCTCTCACGCCCTGAGCAATGGCATCAAGGTAAGCCTGACTGTTTTTCTGGAAGTTGGACGTGCAATGAAAGGAGTTAGTTGTGAATGTGGGTGGGCAATGGTGATGGAGCTGGGAATGGCAGCTTTGGGTACCAGAAACCCTTGTGGGATGGAAAAACATGTCTTCATCACGCTCCTTTCAAAAGAACAATCTCATTATCTTTTTATATGGTTCCAACCCTCTCAGGCTTCTGAACATCTCATTCCCAGGTGAGGATCCTGTCTCCTGGGAGAGATCAGGACTCCACGAAGGTCAGGGGCAGGTCGCAAATAGGAACACCTGTGCATGCTGGGGCAGACGGGGAGGCAGCCTGCTGAGACACCTGTGTTCCGTGTTGCCGGGCTGAGGACAGAGGGAGGCACTAGGGATGTGGCTTTAGGTCCAGCCAACAAACTTCCTTCGCCATGAGTTTCAGGATCCAATAAAGAAAGTATAACGGCATCTGCCCTGCTGACCTCAGAATTATACCATGAGCATGTGATGAGGAGCAGTTAGATATCACCTTGAAATGAAAAAGTGGTTTATGAGCATAAGCACTGCCTTGGGGTGGTAGAGGGAGCACTTTCCTCCCGACTTGCCTAAGAAGGAAAATTTTTGTTTAAATAACAATAACAGAACAACAATAATAAACAATAATAGAACTGTCCAAAGTACGTGATTTCAGCAATGAAATTTGTGGGACCTAACTCATGGTTCTCTTAGTTTTACAACAGTGTGAAAATAATACATTTTTCATCAAGATTAGAAATAAAAACAATAATAAAAATCTAACATTTATTGTGTGTTGGTTATGTGCCAACAACCCTACCAGGTACTTTGCATCTCATTTAATTCTCACAACCAACTTGTGTAGTGCATACTATTATCATCTTCATTTTGCAAAGAAAAACGATGAAAAAGCTGGTATAACTCAAATGATGATCACATGGCAATTGTCCCACCTCACGAGGAGAGCTGAGAACGTGGTGGCTCCTCCACCCGTAAGCCTTATGTCATGCTACGCCTGAGTGCACAAATGCAAGGTCCACTCATTTGCCCTGTCCCCCAGCTGGATGGGGCCATCTTTCCTGCAAACACAGCCACGTTTTGCTCCCACTCCACTCCCTCTCCACTGGTTTCTCTCTGCCAAGCCTCTTAACTTCCCAAGAGCTTCGGTAGGAGTGTCGTATATGGAGCAAGTGCTCCAGGAGCAGAACAATCCTGTCACTTTCTCTGAGATCTGAGCGATCCTCCAATTATTCTGGGACAGGGCCTGGAGAATGGGGAGTGGTGGGCAGCCATCTGGGAGCTAGACAGGGAGTCTGCGTTCCTTCTCGCTCCCATATGTATAGCTACCAATACCCGACGGAAGCTTATGGCTCTTACTAGGCCTTCCCTGAGATTCCATAAATTCCAGGGTCTTCCCTGTGTTCATCTGCTTTTCCACATCTCTTGTCCCCCTTCTCTCCCACAATCCCCTTGGAGGTCAAGCTCCAGGCACACCTCCTCCATGAAAGGTATCTTTGTACTTTCTTTGTCTTTTGTACTCAGGGACATCTTTCCTTCTTGACACCCTGCCTGTTGACATTTGGCCACATATGGTCCTTACTGCTCGTACTGTGAAGAACACGTTGAGTTGAATGTTATCAATGGAGACCCAAGGCTAGGACATTCCAGGAGGTAGTTTTAGGACTTCTCTCATTGGGACACTCAAATGTGTTTACAAACCCACTTAAACTTGCTTCTGTCCATCCCTGATAGATCTTTATGAGAGAGGATGATGGTTTAATGAGCTTGAATTCCTCACCTACCACTTTGTATCTATATGCTGTTGGGCAAATCAGTCCATTTACTCAACCCCCAAATTAGGATAATGATACCTCAAAAAAGTGGCTGAGAAAATTAGAAATAATTATGTAAAGCACCTAGCACAATGCCTGGTTTCAATAAAGAGTTCTGAGGTAGTGGAATAAACCAGAATTGGGAGAACCAAGTTTTCATCCTGGCTCTATGACTGTTCAACTGAACTTGAACAAGATAGTTCTCTCTTTGGAGCCTCAGTTTCCTCATTTGTGGAATTAGCAGGTCTGGGCAGTATTTGAGGTCTCTTCTATTTTTTTCCCTTTTCTTTATAAGTTTTTATTTAAATTCCAGTGAACGTACGTGTAATATTCGTTTCAGGTGTACAATACAGTGATCAGCACTTCCATACCACACCTGGTGCTCATCACAGCAGGTGCCCTCCTTCATCCTCATCACCTGTTTGACTCCCCTCCCCACCTCCCCTCTGTAGCCATCAGTTTTTCCTCTAGAGTTAAGCGTCTGTTTCTTGGTTTGCCCACCCTCTCTTTTTTGTTCTTTTGTTTTGTTTCTTAATTTCCACAAATGAGTGAAATCATATGGTATTTGTCTTTCTCTGACTTATTTCACTTAGGAAAATACTCTCTGGTTCCATGTATGCCATTGCCATTAGTGAGATTTTGTATCTTTTTATGGCTGAGTAATATTCCATATTTATCTATCTATATCTATATCCATATCTATATCTATATATCAATATCTGTATCTATATATCTATATATCACATCTTCCTTTTCCCCCCCTCAGATCTAGGGTTAGAGTTCGGGGGTTAGGGCCAGGGTGAGGGGAAGGGTGAGGGTATGTGCCTGCTATTCTGCAGTTCAGAGTCCTTTTCAGAGTGTTAGGTTTAGGGTTAGCATTAGGGTAAGGGTTTGGGATTAGACATTACAGGTTATGGGTTACAGTTTTGCGTTAGTGTTAGTGTTAGGGTCATGGTATGTGCCTGGTACCATGCAGTTCAGAGACCTCTCCAGAGAAGGAAACCCTAGGCTTCTGTTGGGGTTAGAAGAGACTTAGCAGCCATCTCCTGAGCTGACACAAGGAGAGGATTTGGGCCTCTAAATGCTGTTTAAATAGATATTTAATTGCATCTCCTGTTTTTATCTCTTCCTCCATACTCATTTTCAAAAATATTACCAATTCTTAAAGGTTTGGTATCTTCCTAAGAATAACTAAGGCTGCTTCTCAGTTTTACTTATCTTGTGTTCAGGAATTCACTTTGGCAGATCTATGGTGAGGGTGAGGGTAGGGGTGGGGTTTACGATGAGGGTCAGGGTGAGGGTGACAGTTAGGGCAAGGCTATGTTCCTGGTAACCTGCAGTTAAGAATCCTCTCCAGGGTGTGAGGCTTAGGGTTCTGGTTATGGTACTAGTTGGGGTTATGGGTTAGTGAGGCGAGGGGCAGGGTAAGGTTAGGGCCAGGGTATGTGCCTGCTTATACTGCAGCTCACCACTGCTGTTCTTTTACCACCACCACCCCCCCCCCGGCAAAGAAAGTTTTTATTTAAATTCCAGTTAGTTAACATGGACTTAATTTTAGTTTCAGGTGTAGAATCTAGTGATTCATCCCTTCCATCCAACACCCAGGGCTCAAGTGCCCTCCTTCATGCCCATCCCCTGTTCACCCATTCCGCCTCTTCCCCTCTAGTAACCATCAGTTTGTTCTCTGTAAGTAGGAATTTGTTTCTTGGTTTGCGTCTCTTCCAGTTCTCATGTTGTCTCTGTCCCAGCCCCCCACCCCCCCACAAGGCCCGGATGAATGAACCCAGTAAGACGCAATCGGGTTCCATGAACTGCATTTTGAAGGTGCCTGTTTTCCCAGGGGACCTGCCTGGCCTCTCATCTGTGACTAGGGAAGCTGGGGCTCTTCCCCGTGTGAGGCCTGGCTTGGAGAAGAGAGCATGGGCAGGACAGAAAGAGGCAGGGCATCTGAGAGGAGGACAGCATGACCTTGGAGTTGGAGTCCTGTCGTTAGCCCAGAAATGACAGGTTAAGGAGGGACTCTGGCGTGCTGCTCTTCTCAACTTTAATTACTATAATTCTGAGAAGACTTGAGTCTAAGCCTTAGAATTCCTCCACGGAAAACCGTGTCTTTGCAGCGTCCGCAGACAAGGACGTTAGCGAACTGGCAGTCAACGCTCCATCAACTCCCCACGCAGGGAGGGCCGCCGCTGACAGATGGAGGTGTGTTTGCGGCATGGGTCAGAGCCTGCCGAGCACCTTCCACGTGCCTGGCTCCCCTGTCCCTGCGATCACATGGCTACTCAGCCAGTCACAATTATAGAGACATGAAGACGTCTGTTACCTCCTGGGGCGGGGCGGGCAATTCTGAATGAGGCAAAAAGAAGAAAAGGTGGGGAAGAGTCAGGGACCTTGACTTTGGGTGTCTGTACTGGATGGCAGGTCCATGTTACAAGGGGTGGCGAGGTTCCTCTCTGTGTAGTCCTGGAGGCGGGGGTGGGGGGCAGGGGGATGCCGTGTGTGTGTGTGTGTGTGTGTGTGTGTGTGTGTGTGTGACCATGATGGTGAGTGAGGGGCAAGGAGCAGCCGGCAGGGCTTGGAGAAGCCTGGCTTCCACTTGAGGATCTTACTCATTCATCAGGCCCAGATCGCCTGGAACCTTTCTTGATTCTAGAAAGGATTATTCAGTAATTTCGATGTTGATTCTTGGCAAAATTCCAAAACAGATGACTGAAACTGACGATTTGTGAGTTCTTGGAAAAGAAAGGTGATTGCTAGAAGCCAGCATGAGTTCACTTAGAACAAAGCAGATCAACCCACCTCCTTTCTGTCTCTTTTTGACAGCTGTTGGATAGATAATCAGTGGCAGGGCCTCTCTGCTGGGGGGGGGGGTGAGGGTGTAGAGGCCAGTAGGTGAGAGTTACCTTCTCCCAATATTATCCATGTGCCCATGTGAATTAGGTACTGCGGGGTGGGTGGCTTTGTGGGCTATCCCTCTCTTAAGTCTCTATTTTTATCCTAAATATACACAGGAGTGGGGTGGTCCCCACAGAGACTGAAGAAGGCACCCCATGCCCCACATTGCCACATGGGATGGCTGCATCTAAGGCACACAGGCAGGCAAGAGCATCATGGCTCCCTGGGAGGACTTCACCTGTAGATAAGGGGGAGTCCCAGGCCGTGGCCCAGGCCTCCAAGACTGTTAGCAGGAGGCAGGGGGATGTATGTGGGGTGCATGGGGAGATGACTCGGATGCCATTGTGGCCCAGGGCAAATTTAGAAGTCTGTGGATCCGGGAAAAGCTTTCGACTTCCCATTAACAGTGCGAAAGCTTGGGTCCTGAGTAGATTTGGTGTCCTCTCTCTCACCTTGGAGAGCCACCTCCAAGTCAGACAGACATCTATGGCAAGGCCAGTGAGAGGACCTAGCTTCCTAGTTTCTGTTTCTTTGAAGGTAGCAGCAGCCAGGTAGCCTCGAGGAGGGCTGAGTTTTATTTTATTTTATTTTTTTTTAGGGCTGAGTTTTAGACAGGTGTACATAACCCTGGGACTTCTTGGAAATCTTTGGGAATCAGATCCTTGGTTAAGTGATTGAGGACTTAAAGCCATAGTAACTTGTGCTTGAAAGGAAATGTGACCACATTTTATACTTAGAGGCTGATGAGACCTAGCTACTTGCCTGGTCAATCTTTGAACACAGTGAAAAATCACTCGTGGCAGCCTTGGGAAGAAATGACAAAAAATGAACTTCAGCTGATAGTGTACTTGGCTGAACCCATAGCTGCTGGACAGCTGTCCCTAAAGGGGATTGCTTAAATCTCAAATCTCAGTCTACAAGGGAGACTCCTAGTATTGCGCCATAGAACTTGGTCCTAAACCCTCGTCAGTTCAATGATTTCATTGATGATGCGGGTGAAGACACAGAGAGCAGTATTATTAAATTTTTAGATGACAGTTAGGAGGGATAATTGAGGTCCAGAGAAAGAGCCAAGGGCTTGAAAACATCCTGATAAGCTGAAATGATGCCTGAAACAAACAAGAGGAAATTTAATAGGGACAAATATTAAGCCCTATATTTAGGTAGTAAAAATGAATTATGTAGGTACAGTACGGGGAAGCATGATTTCGAATTAAAATTCTGTGCCTGAGACACGTTGAGCAGCAAGCTGCCTGATGGGGGCAGCAGAGAGCAGCAGCTTAACGACTCACGAGGGGGAGTGGACCACGCAGGTAGGGATGCTGTTCCCGGGCAGCAGGAGGCTGGGAAGCACAAGGGGACAAGGGACAAGCGGGCTGACGTGGGTAAGGGAAGGCTGATTTGTAGCACACAGGCTCCAGGTATGTGGGTTGTCTGAATCCACAAGGGAGGTGGGGTCCTGGTGCCTTGAGTCACTTCTGTCCCCAGCCTGCCGCCCTGGTCAGTCCTCTTCTCAGCTGGGGTTTGCCCAGTGTCTGCAGGGGCTTTCCATGCCCACTAGCTCCGTGGGGAGCCAAGACTGGAAATGACACACTTCTAGAGATGGAAAACAGATGAGTGACAGCCTGACGTTAGGGAGGGGATAGAGGGGCCCATGGTATCTGAGGGGAAGGACGAGGAGGAGGAGGTGACCTTTCTGGTGATGGAACAGTTCTGTATCTTGATCGCAGGGCTGGCTATGTGAATCTACACCTGTGAGTAAAAATGACACGGGGCTATACACACACATGTGCCATTGTAAACAAGTCAGTTTCTTGGTTTTGCTATTGAAGCATAGTTAGGTAAATTCTAACCATTCAGGGAAACTGCAGGAAGGGTCTAGGAGGTGGAACTGTGCAATTGTTTTTTTACAACTTCCTGTGATCTCGAATTATTTCTTTTTTAAAAGGTTAAAGAGAACAAAACCAGAAAAACTAAGCTACTGAGTTAGGGCACTCGTCACTCTGCGATGAGTACCCTCAGATGGGGGTTAAGGAGATCTCCATTCAGTCCTGCAGAAACTAGCTGTTAGGACAGCCTGTGGGGAGGGAGGGGAGACTTGTGTGCGGGAGGTCTTTAGGGTCACTGGTGTTTGAAGAGCCCTTGGCAAGGCCCAGGACGTTGGGAATATAAAGCTTATGCAAGATGGAGATGAGGGCTACTCCCCAAACCCACTGGTGCTCCAGGTGGGTGGAGGACTGGGGACACTCCACATTCCTGGGCCCTTGACACTGAGTTTAGTTAGTGGTTGCCAGGGAGAGATGCTTTGGGATTTTATCCTGGGAGGGACAATCAACTGTTGGTATGATCCAGTGTGGGAAAACCTGCCTCAAGTTCTTTTTTTTTTTTTTTTAAGATTTTATTTATTTATTCATGAGAGACAGAGAGAGAGAGGCAGAGACACAGGCAGAGGGAGAAGCAGGCTCCATGCAGGAAGCCTGATGTGGGACTTGGCCCCAGGGTGGGACTTCATCCAGGGTCTCCAGGATCACACCCTGGGCTGAAGGTGGCGCCAAACCCCTGAGCCACCTGGGCTGCCCCCCAAGTTCTTTAAGAGCTGGAAAAGCAGAAAGTAAAGGTCTCCTGGCTTGAGAACTTAGAGGGGGGTTGGAGCCCTGGGGAGACCTGCCCCCAAGCTCAGCCCAGACCTCCTGAGTGCAGGCTGAGGATAGCTATGAGACTGCCTCAATGAGACCACCTTTGGGGGAGGCCAGCTCTGATGTTTGCTCTGGGGGAGACAAGAGACAGAGAGTGCATGGTCCTGGAGGACACTGCCAGAAGGATGATCCATGGGGGCCCTAGCGACTTCCAAGGAGGTGGCTGCAAGTGTGTCCTCTGTCCTGGCTTTGCTGAGGGTTTGGGGCTGTCCTGCTGTCTGCATGCTGTTCCACCTGTCTCTTGGGGCCCAGGAGATGGCAGTCACAGTCCTGTTCCCAAAGGCAGTGGGATTTGAAAATGGATTTCCCAGAGAGGACAGAAGTGCCAAGTATTTCTGCAAGGCTACCAAGAGGCAGCTCTCTCCCCTGATATCTGCGGATGGGGGGGGGGTAGCAGGTGGCTTTTCAGTTCCCTCTTCTCCCCTGGGGATTGCTTACTCGCTGGGGCTCCTCCAGGTCCCCAAGACTGATGATACCCAAGGCATGAGATGCATAAGTGTGCTTCACTGCCTCTCTCACTCTGTCCCCAGGGCTCCATTCTGAGAATCGGGCCTTGGTCTCACACCACCTCCTCTTTTTGCCAGGATCCCTGAGAATCAGGCCTCTGTAGCTGACACTTCCTCCATTGCCATCCACTCTATGGCAGGCCCATAGCCCACTGTGGTGATGGCATTCTTCTGGGTCCTTGGCCCTGCCCCAGTCCTGCTGAGATTGGATTTCTGAGGGACAGCTCCCTTGATGCCTCCCATTCCCCCAGTCCCACAGGAACATGCCATGTTCCTGCTCCCTTAGAGCCCATTCCCCTGGAGCCTCAGTGTACCAAGGAGCTGGCATCAAGTGGTTGTAGATTTTGATCCATGCTGGTAGCAAATGCCCAGGAAGGACTCTGTCCGGGGAGGGGAGGGACTTGAAGAGACTACGGACATCAGTATGGGACAAAGGAGCAACTATAAGGCTCTAGACCAATTAGGGGACTTGGGGAGAGTGGGAGGCTGACTATACCCAGCTAGAGACAGACTTACCTGGTGAGAAGTAGGAGAAGACCACATGTGGTGGCTCAGGTCCATTCCCTGAGTCCAGAGTAATGGGTATCAACAGGGGCCTCTTTGGGTTTGGGGTCCTGTGCTCATCAGCGAAGGGAGTGGTGTCATCTGCTATGTGCTTTTTGTATTTGGCTTTCGAGGGAGCCTGTGGGGCTCACAAATTCTCCTTTCTGAGCTGAGCTGGTCAGAGACCATGGCTTGTTAATTCTGTGTCTATTGCATATCGTATATTAGAGGATGATCAAGAAGATAAAAAATGTGGGGTCCATTTATGCCCAGGATCAGCATCTGGGCCTTAAGGCACCAGACTCTATCACCTGGGCCAGGGCCTGCCTGGCCTTGGCAAAATTATGTTGCCGGGCTCGGAGGGGCATGCAGTTTGCATTTGCACTCCCCTTCCCAAGTCCTGTGTCATACCTGAAGTTCTCTCCCTTCCCTGACATCCGGAGGCTGCCCCAGGGAGCCCATTGCAAGGATGCTGTTCACAGACCAAACAGGGGTTGCAAGTTCAAAAGGCATTAAGCGACCTGATGACAATGTAGACTCAGACAGCAGGGATTGATGCATGAGGGCATGGGGTGTGTGTGTGGGGGTGGTCTGTGGGGGACTATGGAATCTGCACCTCAGCTGAAATCATTCAGACGCAGATTGTTTAAAAATTGTATCTGCCAGACACTTGGGTGGCTCAGTGGTTGAGACTCTGCATTTGGCTCAGGTCATGATCCCGGGGTCCTGGGATCGAGTATCGCATCCGGCTCCCCACAGGGAGCCTGCTTCTCCCTCTGCCTGTGTCTCTGCCTCTCTCTCTGTGTGTCTCTCATGAATAGATAAATAAAATATTAAAAAAATTGTGTCAAAGATGATAAATCTGCTAGAGTCTGGCAACTGCTCATGCTGACCTTTCTCTTTCGTCCTGCCCTTACCCTAGAAGGGAGCTCTCCAGGTCTGGTTCCTCTTCGGGGTTCCTCGCACACCCAACCGGGGACTCCAAGGAAGCGGCCTTCACTCACACTCCAGGCAAATACTCGACCTCCGTCTTGCTTTACTTATCTGTCAAATGGGTATAGTAACATGCTTCTAAATCCACTTTGAAGCATTGTTCTGAGGATGAGATGGAGTAGTATATTTTTAAAATTCACACCCTGTTTCATTCCACAGTGGATTTGAGGCAGCTTCTAAAAATACCTGCGATATAAAGGATAAAAATAAATAATATGTGAAATCATTTTGCGATTGTACTGTAAACACGTTTTCCTTATCGTTCCTGGGAGCAGTGCGAAAGTGATAATAGATATATTATTTCCCAGACTCATTTTCAATTTAACCTTGGCCTTCAGGGCCTTAACTGAAAAGCTGGGCTGTGGGGGTGGGGGGCTGGGGATCCTCAGACACGGAAGCCAGCCATCTGCCGATCCCTCAGGCTGGGTTTGCCAGGGGGTGCGCTCAGTTCTGACTCTTCGGCCTCTTGGTGCTCTGTGCGGAGGCTTTCCTGGCAGCCCCATTATCATCAATGCCACGCCTCCCCTGAGCATCCCCTCTGCGCCCTGGCCCTGGCCTTGGTGTGCAGACGCAGAGAAGAAAATGACCAACTCCGGTCCTACCGGGGCTGGGACGGAAGGACCCTGGGAGGGAAAGTCACACTGGGCTTAGCTTGATTGGGAAAAGTTATTAATTCAATTCTTTGTCCCTACGATGGACACCATAACCCTCCTCTTCCTCCCTCGGAGCCATGCTGGAAAGATGAAATAGGAACGTGCTCTGATAAAACAAAATTGCTATGCAAATGTAGAAAATAATCATCTCTGTTCAGGGCTGCTCTGAAGTGATTTTGAAAATAACGGAGCTGTTAGGATTTTGGAGCCGACATGACCAAGGGGGTTTGCTTGAAACACTCTGCAGTAGAGTCTTCCAGGGACCGATGCAGGACTGGGAGCTTAGGCCGCAGAGATGAGCCCTTTCCCAGAGGAAACAGAATGCCTATCAACTTTGGAGCATGGTTTGAATATTTAATATGTGCCTGGCACTGAGGTAGGCATTATGAGGGGAGAGTTGTTATGGGCTGAATTGTGTCACTGCCCCCTCTCCCCCCAAATTCCTACGTGAAGTCCTGACACTGAGGGCCTCAGAATGTGACTGTATTTGGAAATAAAGTCTTTAAAGAGGTAATTAAGTTAAAATGAGGCTGTTAGGGTGGGCCCTAATCCTATTTTATGAGGGTGTCCTAATAAGAGGAGGACGTTGGGTCACACGCAGAGGTACCATAGATGCTCACACGCAGAGGGGAGACTGTATGAGGACATAGAAAGAAGGCGGTCACCTGCCAGCCAAGGAAGGCGGCCACCTGGTCACAAGCCAACCCTGCTGGCACCTTGATCTTGGACTTCCAGCCTCCAGAGCTGTGGGAGAATTTAAGCCTCGTAGTCTGTGGCATTTAGTTCAGGCAGCCTGAGCAGACTAATGCAGATTTACAAAGAAAAGTACAAAGTATTCACTCCTTTAATGACTACTCAGTGAGCTGGGCACGATGTGGACGGGAGATACAAGTGTGAAGAAGAAAGATGTGGTGGGCACTCTCAGCAAGCCTGACGTCTGATGGGATATCCTGGCTGCCTTGCGATGGGGGAGATATAAGACCAGCGCTCGGAGAAAATACAATGGCATCTAATTATATGTGTATATGTGAGGTTTAAATTGAGTGGTGCTAACTGCCAGTGATGGAAGCACAGAGAAAATAAAACTGAAAGGAGATCATTAAGGGAGGTTTCATGGGGCAGGGGCTAGAAAGGCTCAGGGGATGAACATCTAGGCTGCTCTGGCTATTTGCAGGGGACTTCCAGGTCCAGCAGGGGTGTCCTGTCAGCACTGCTTCCTTGGAAGGCACCCCACCCTTGGGTGCTTCTCAGTGGGCGCTTCCCATTTGTCCCCTGGGAGCCCCTGTCGCTGCCCTCAGGCTGAAGGCTCCTGCTCTCCAGCAGCTGGGGCTGGGCTGGCCCTCGTGCGGTCCTTCGCTGCCATTTCTCCAGGCAGATGGGGACTGCTGGCTGTTCATCAAGTTAGCAATTAACAAGTAATTCATTAGGCGCCTAATGAACAAATTATTAACCTGGCAAGCCATGTCCAGCTGCTGACTGGGCGGGGAAATGGCTATTAATAAATGGCAGCTGTGGTTTAGTGGTTAAGGCATGGGCTGGGCAGCAGGAGCTGTGGGTTCTGGACGTTTGGGCCAAATTGCGTTGCCTCTCTAGGCTTTAGTTTGGCTGCTTACATGGTGGGAGTAATAAAACCCTATTAGTGGGCAAATGAAATGTCAGAAACAGTCTGTATAAACACAGGGCATTCAAGTAATATAAACTCCAAGGCCCCTTCATTCTAACTTCTTGTGATTCCACTTCCCCAAGCCAATGTAAGGTATGCCAGGACCATCCCTATAACCCCCGTAACTGGTAAGGGTCACGCACAACTTAGTGTGTGCCTGGAGCTCTAGTATATGCAAAGACGGTGCAGGGTAGGGCAGATGTGAATAATGGGTCCCTGCTCTCATGGAGCTTACAGTTTGTGGTTACCTGACATTCATACACAGCAAACTCACCAGAGTGCAAAGCAGTTTGTGATTGGGCCAAGAGCCACAGAATTTCAGGGGAGAAAAAGAAGTGTAAGCCCAGGTGAGGGGGAGCCTTGCAGGAGGGCAGGGACTTGAAGCATGACTTCATTGTGTTTTTCTGATTATAAAAATAACATGCACTCATTCTCCCAAATCTCCAAATAGAGAAAATTGGAAAGAAGAAGATAAAGATAATCTGTAATCTCATCAGCCAGAGATAACTGCTGTTGACATTTTTGTGTGTATCTGGGGAGGATTTTGACAGGCGGAGATGGTGAAAGGATATTCTAGGTGGAAGAAATGTCTTGAGTGAAAGCTCTGGGCTGGAGGAGGCTAAGCCCTGTGGTGGGGGCTTTGAGAGATGGATGTGCGGACTGGGTAGGCTGGAGCAGGGGTCCTGGACCAGAATGGAATTGGCAGCCAGAGACAGGGTAAAGGGGCGAAGAGGGCAGAAGGGGCCAGACTGCCGTGGGGGAGGGTGTGTGTGTGAGAGAAGGTGCCTTGTGCATCAGAACAGAAGCCCCAGCCAGCAAGCCAGCCAGCCCTCTGCTCTTCAATCACACTCCTGATGCAATGGAACTTATTGATGTAGCTGTCCCACTTAGGAGAAATACTGCAAAAACCCCGGCAGGAAAAATAAACAAATATGAAGCTGTAGCAGAGCTGCCAAGGGGAGTGTGGGACCAGAGGAAGAGGCACAGAAGGCCTGCCTCTAGTGGGACTGGCTGGGGCTGTTTCCTCCGTGTGGGCACGTCTGCTCAGGGGATGAGGAGCCTGCCCTGCTTTGTCCTCACCCGGCAGGTGGGACCTCCTTTCAGACTCCTGCCTCATCCCCGGGAGACATCTGATCCACAGATGCTTTTTGTCTTGTAAGAGCAGAAGAGTTGATAGTTGAAAAAAGTCTGTTCTCTGAGATACTTTAAAGGGTTTTGCAGGAGGCAGAGCTTTTCTTTGGCCCCCTTGGCAAAGACATCGATGCCCAGCACACACTCCACCTTTCTCCACATCTGCCGGTCCCCGTGCTGTCAGATGGGACTGCATATTTGTTCTGACCCATGGGCTGTGGGTGAAAGTGACCTGAATCACTCTGGCCAGCTGTCTACACTCCAACTCTCTCACTCCTGCCTCAGGGACAGACGGAGGAGGCCGTTTTGTTCCGGGAGGAGCAGCCACGAAACGATAGCGTGTCAATCAGTCTGGATCCCTGAGTGACTGTGTGGAGCGGAGTCCCTGCAAACCAGAGCTGAGCACTTTTGTGAAGAAGAAAGAAACCTTCGTGGTGCAACCCTCAGAGCCCCTGCAGGTGTTTTCTGCTGTAACGTATGTAGCCTAGCTTAACCCATTTTGGTTGGCTGAGGGCTGACATTTTATCTTAACAGTAAAACTAATACTTCGCCCTGGACTGCTTTCCACAGTTCATTGTAAACCAGGCTCACGCCATCATTTCAGTCCTAGGAGCAATTATATATATGGGAATTGGCCCCCGGCAAGAGCTCAGAAAGCGTTAATTCTTTATGTAATGACTTCCTGACATCCCCACTGCTACACACATCCGATTTTTAATCAATCTCTCTCTCTTCTATGCTCTAATTCTACCACTATTCAGCTTCCAAATGATGTTACACTTCTTTGTTCTTACATCTGCCTGCCCACAATCAGGGGGGAAGCTCCTTGATACTGTCTTATTCGAGACAGACAGCGTTTGTCGATTTTGTGTCTCAGTGTCTACTATGGCAGGTGCTTAGATGATGGCTGAGTGGGCCACAGCTGTGTGAGGGCAGTATAAGCCCATCGTCACTGTTTTCTGGAGACGCAGCTAGGTGAGGGGACTGGCCCAAGGTCACGCAGCTAGTCAGTGTGTGAGCCAGTGGTGGGCCCCATCTTCACGGTGACAATCACAACCCGTTGACTGAACAGGCGGTTTTGAGAACTGAATGAGATATTGCCAGGGTGCTTTGTGAGGCATTCTCATTATGCTGCATTTTCTAATTTAAAGGCCAGCGTGGGGTCCCAGTGGCAGGGTCAGAAGCTGGAGAGACGTTGAGAGGACTGGGCCGGGAGCCCCTTGGGGGAAGAGGCCTTGTCTGTGGTACCTTCGGCAGCAGGGCATGCCTGGAGCGAGGTAGATGCTCAGTCCAGTGCCCCCTTGAACAAGTGGACAGGAACCAGCAGGTGAAGGGAGGTGAGAAAGGAGCTGCAACTGGAATTCTGAAGGTACAGATCTGTGATGGGCGTGTGCAGGATAGGGAATGCACGCAGGCCCCATTACCGCCTGCCCTCCAGCTGCGTGCATCCCCTGGGGCTCACGCTGTGTCTGTCTTCTGCCCCTGCGGAAATGTTAGGGCTGGGTTGGCTGCCAAGCAGGTGATATTATGTGTGGCTGGTTCATTGTTGCACCTGTGTAGTCCATTTAAGTGCTCCCAGAACACTCATTAGCAAACAGTATCAGCCAGGGGCCTCCCCTATTCCTAGCTCCTCAGTGGGGTAGAGGGGCAGAGGGGAGGCCCTTTCTCAACCTCTGGTGGCCTGAATCCCATCCAAGGAGCAGATGGATGGAGCATCTGGGTGTGGGGGTCCTGCAGGGGCTGCGAGCAGCACCTCGGGAAGAAATGCCTGCTCCCTCAGGGCTGACGGCAGGTGGAAGCTCTTCTGTGGCAGGGATTGGTTTTAATCAGTCATCAGATTCCACCAGGGCCTGGTTGTTTTTCTTGGCACAGTAGGTCTCTTCCAACAGACCCCCGTTCCCTGTCCTTTAGGGAGTGGAAAGGGCTTTCTCTTTTGAAAAGCCCTTTGACTCCCCCAGTGGACACCCCTGGCCTGGCTGGAAACTGTAGGGTCAGCTAGGGTGTGATTTGAAGGGTGAAGGGAGCAGCTTCCCAGACACCTCTGAGAACCCCAGATCTTAGGACCAGAGGGCATTCAGAATTCATCAAGCAGCACTTGCAAATGGATTAGATGAACTTGCGTGCCCACTGCAAATGTCTGGTTATGGCTGCCTGGAGCGCTGCACTGAGAAGTCTTAGCTGCGATCAATTAACAGAATCTGCCATGGTTAGGAGAGGGGAGTGGTGCATGAATGCAGCAGATTTACCTTCTCGGATCTCATTTGAATCTCTCTCTCCTAGTGCCTGATTTCCACCATTAGAGAACCATTACCTTACATTAAGGCCTTGTCTCTCTCTTCATATTTCTTTAAAATGCATGTGTCAGAGAGGAGTACCGAGAAGGTATTGAAGAACTCAATGATTGATTGATCAGGATTGACTGCAAAAAAAGACCGTTATCAGTTTTGCTAGTTCTGGAAAATGCAACGCACTGACAAACTTAAAATACATGGATTATCGCTTGGGTTAGGATGTGTTTATCAGATTGTCTCTAAAGTGGCAGTTGGCTGAAAGGAAATGGGAGAGCAGGTCATTTGGGTGGCAGGCAAGGTTGGAATCCGGAAACCCTCCTCCCCGACAGGGTGCACACTGACGGGTGGACACCAGGGAGCCAGAGGTAGGGAGGCCCTGACTGCTTAGGAGGGGGCATAGACCAGCTCTACTCTTCTAAGTACACTCTGCTCAGAAACCCTTGGGAGAGACCTGTGTTTCTGACACTGTTGCCCATTCTCTGTTGGCTAGGTCTTCATCACCCATTTTGGGGGGGAGGTAGGTTTGGGGAGAACCGAGGTTGTAGCTGCTTCATTTCTTCAGAGTAGGAATTATTAGGGTCGCTGGGCTGAAGTGCAGGGGGTGGGGGATTACATGCTAACAAGTAAGAGCAAGGCAGTTCATTGTGTCGATCGGGATTCTAATGAACTGTTAACGTACTAAGTCTTTATAGAATTAGACTTTAAAGCGAAGAGTATAAGCCAATCTAGCCTGAATTAAAAGAAGTTAAATGGCAAAAAAAAAAAAAATCCTTCGGTCAGATTTATCAATTTTTCCTATGGAGAACAGAATGGGGGAGGAGAAGCATTCTATATGGGTCAGTTAGACCCCAGTGAGTCCAACAATAGGCCAGTAAAAGAAGGGTTTTTATTCAGGTCAGTGATCCTGGGCCTGAGCCTCCTGCTGAGCTTAGATCAGGGAAGGGGCATCATTCAATTCATTAATTC
The DNA here is from genome assembly GCF_905146905.1 of Nyctereutes procyonoides. NCBI lineage: Eukaryota > Metazoa > Chordata > Mammalia > Carnivora > Canidae > Nyctereutes > Nyctereutes procyonoides. The sequence goes on along the minus strand of NW_026575133.1, from coordinate 49,691,914 downwards.
AACAAGCACTTACCTGAATACTGATTATGTGCCAGTCTCTGACCATATGGAGATGAAGAAGATGTAGGTCCAGTCTACATAGAGCTTTGGGTGGGGTGAGGGTTTAGACAAGAAAACAGGCATTGTCAGTAGACTATGGTAAGTGCTGAGCTTTGGAGGCCTTGGTTTTCACATCTGTGAAAAGGGGATATTCCTCTTTACCATGGAGCCCCAAGTCACTGGAGTAGCAAGGGCTGTCCCAAGCAGTGCACCAGGTGTGGGCTGCTCACTTCTGAAGCAGATGGGGAAGGGCTGCCCCAAAACATAGGGTGTTCTTCATGCACCCATACAACATTGCCACATGCAGCATCTCATTGGATCTTTCTCTTCTGTATGGCTGGTGGCGTAAGGGATTATCATCCCAGTGGACCTAAGGTTGCACATGGAGTGGGGACAGAGCTGGGGCTGAAACCCAAGTACACCCAGCTGGCTTAGTGCATGGGGTGAATAGGGTGGAAGATGGACTGGTGATTTTGGGCAGAGATGAAGAGAGGACAGAGATTCTAACAGAGACTTCTCAACTTGATGATGGTTCAACTTACAAACACTCAACTTTATAATGATGTGAAAATAATATGCATTCAGTGGAAACCGTACTTTGAATTTTGAATTCGGAGCCTTGCCTAGGCTAGTGACATATAGCACAAGCTTCTCCCATGATGCTGGACAGTGGTGGCGAGCACAGGTCCCAGTCAGCCAGGTGATCATGAGTGTCAACAATTGATACATCGACAGCCATTCTGTTTCCATCCACAGCACAATATTCAATTACGCGAGCTAGTCAACACTATATTATAAAATAGGCTTTGTGTTACATGGTTTTGCCCAACTGTAGGTTACTGTAAATGTTCTGAGCATGTTTAAGCTAGGCTGGACTGAGCGGTGATGTTTGGCAGGTTAGGTGCATTAAATGCATTTTCTACTTATGATATGTTCAACTTAGGGCAGGTTTATTGGCTGTAACCCCATTGTAAGACAAGGAAGATCTGTAGTACAAAGGCTGCCCTTCCTTCTTTCCTTCCTTCTTTCCTTCCTTCTTTCCTTCCTTCCTTCCTTCCTTCCTTCCTTCCTTCCTTCCTTCCTTCCTTCCTTCCTTCCTTCCTTCCTTCCGTTCTTTCTCTCAGCTAGGAAATCCTTACTAAGGGCCAGTTGTGTGAACTGTGATGCTTCCAAATAGTAATGGGTTCTTTTTTTGAGAGACACAGAGAGAGAATGTGTGCATGTGTGCCCAGGAACCGGGGGTGGGATAGGTGGAGGGTAGTGGGGTTGAGAGGAGGGAGAAGGAGAGAGAATCATAACAGGGTCTATACCCATTGTGGAATCCTATGAGGGGCTTGATCTCATGACCCTGAGATCATGACCTGAACCCAAACCAAGAATGTGGATGCTTAACTGACTGAGCCACCCAGGTGCCCCAGCACTGGACTCCTAAAGTTGGAACTCTAACCCTAGGCTGGCCTCTTTCCACAGTGCCACACTTGCCAATTGGGGTGTTGCCCCAGGAGCCAGGCTGCAAGAGTATGGAGAAGTGGGACCACCCCAGGCCTGGGAAGATCTCAGGATCCTGAAGCTCCCACTGCTCTCAGTAGTGCAGATCCCTTCATTTGGGACCATCCAATTATGGGGAGGCCATGGAAGGTGAGAGAATTCACCTGGGGCAGAGCAAAGGAGATAGAAGTTTATTGAATACATTGCAAGGGAGCAGTGGGCAGGACAGCAAAGGATAGGCTGTCTGCCGGGAGCCAGTGGTGGGAGAGCTATAGCTAAGGGGGTAGTGAGGAGGTGTGGGAATGTATGGAATTTCCCTCTTTTGGCACCTGTGCCTGGTGTAAATAGCCCATTGGTCAGCGGTGGGGGGGGGGGGGAGCCTATGGCTATTTCGAAATAGGTCGCCTAATGAGCCTGTTTGCACTCACTATTAGGCCCTTCTACCTTACTCAGGTTCCCATTGCTCAAGCCTGCTGCCTAATATCAGCCTCTACACCTAGTGCAGTCATCCCTCCCCCTCCAGGGAGCAGGGCCTCACTCAATTTTTGGAGTAGGGAGGCAGCAGGTGCCTGGACCTCTGAGAATGGCCCAACCAGGAGCCTGCTTTGTGGATATCATGACGCCTAGCACATGATGACTTGGGCTAGGGAGTAGGAGGTGGGGACTACACCTGCTGGCTTTGATGGGAGAAGCCTCTGCTTCCTCTGCTGAAAGCAGACAGCTCCCAGAAGAGGCCTGCTGTCAGGGAGGCTGATGGGCAGCTGGCTGTCCATGAGTTTGTGCAGTATGGGGGTGGGGGTGGGGAACTCCTCCACAGGTCCCATCCTTGAGGACATGGGAGTCTTGGGAGACAGATTCCATCTTGGCATAAGGAAGAATGTCTCAATTATCCAGGCTATTTAGGACTCGCAATGGGAGGAGAAATAAACCCCCTGGAGAAATGAGCACCCAGTTATGGGCAATGTTTTTGTGAAGTTGTCTTAGTTTTTACAATTAAAAAGTATTTTATTTTTATTTTACTGAAGTATTTGAGCAGAAGCCACCTCACAAATAGGAAGTTTGGAATCAGTTTAGGTCTGGGTCCAAGTCCTAGGTGAGCAACTCACTACGTGATCATGGATAAGTCACTTGATATCTTGACTTTAAGCTTTTTTTTTATCTGAGAAATGCCCACCTTACAGGCTGTTTGGGGGGGGTGGTCCAAGGGAGATGAATTTGCAGAAAAAAAAATCTTTGTAAGCTGTTGAGTGCTATGCATTTTTGGCTTTTTATTCTGGTTGTCCTGCAGGTTTCCTTCAACCCTGAGCTCCTGAGGGCTCATGATGATTGAAATTCTACCAATAGCAATTCATTCTTTTGGGTAAAACATTGCCCGTCCCTTTGGGAGCAGCATCATCCTTTCAGACTTTCCTACTGGGCAAGAGAGAGAATGTAGGAAAGCACAGTGCATGGGGGCAGTGGAGATAAGGAGAGATCATTTTGGATGATGACAAAAGAAGTTCCAGGATTAGAGGTCAGGGTGAGGAAGGTGGGCCATGAAGGTAAATGTGCTTAGCCATCCAAGCTCTAGGTTGGGTCCAGGGAAGGCATGTCTGCTCAGAGAAGGACATTCTGGTCCTGGTTTTCTGTCCATAACCGCTTGTGAGTTGCCTTCCAGCCCCCTGGAGACGGACCTGGGCCCTTCAAGTGACAGTCCATCTCAGACTTAGCTCTGGTGCTCCACCCACTTCGCCAGGCTAAGCTAAATAAAGACATAGTCTCTGTGGGGAGCTGCTGGGTCTGAGAGCTCTCCTGGGGGCCACTAGCCAGCAGGAGCCGGCTCCCCACAGCTTAGCAGAAGTAATCACTGCCCCTCTCCCTGGATTCTGCCTCTGACCTTGGGTAACCTGGCAGATGGCCAGTGCCTGAGAGCTGGGGTGGGTGTGCATGCTCAGGAGAGGATGTGGGGTTGTTCCAGGCAGTTGGGGTCTGCCAAGCACAGTGCTGGCACCAGGACAACTCTGGGGCGTGGCCTGGATGGTGCCAACACAGGCGGCAAGCAGCACAGTCAGGGCCATTGGGGAGGAGGCTTGACAGTGAGCTGGGATATTTTAAGCTGACAGTAGCTCACCAGAAGGGCCATTTACCAGCTCAGCTCCTGCTGCCATTGGGGAGTTGTGAAGGGGGCAGAGGAGAAATGGGGTTTTGCAGTTTTTTCAGGATATCCGTGACTTCAGGTGAAGGAGGACTTTAGACAAACAGTCCTTCCTAGATCTGTCCTGGATGAAAGAAAGACACTGCCAAAAATTAGTGGGTGCCTTCTCCCTCTCCTCCATGATCCCCTATGGTGGAGAAAGCAGCAGAGAGGCCCAGCACCTTGGCAGGATGGATGAATGCTTGGTTTCCGTGTTAGAAGAAACTCACTAGGTAAGAGTGAACTCACTAGATGAGAGTGTGGAAGGACCTACTTTTGAGTCCTCTCTCTGCCACTTGCTGGCTGCATTGTGACCTTGACCACGTCGTGGGACATCTTCAAGCCTGAGTTGGTTCACTTGGAAGGGAAGCTAATTTTGCTATGCCCTCCTCCCAGGGATGCTGTGAGGGCTTCATGATTAGGGAGGAGAAAGCCATGAAACTCGGAGGTGCTATATCCACAGAAAGTGATTCTGATAGTTCCCTGCCAGGAGTAACTTCCCATTTGCATTCCTGCATTCCTGCATCCCTGCATGAGCAGCAGCAACAGCAGCAGCAGCAGCAGCAGCAGCAGCATCCCCCTCTAATCGGTAACCCCAGGGCTTGGGGACTCCCTGGCATGGGTGGGGCTGCAGAAAGTTCTGGGAGGCCCTGGGGAGAGGCTAAGTAGAGCCAGATTCCCACCTCTTGCGGTGCCTACCTCTAAAGACAATGATGAAGCACAGAGAACATTGACCAAAATCAATTAGAGAAATCAATATCCCAGAGCACAGCATGCATTTCTTCCCTCCTAGCCTGGTCCCACCCACCCTGCCCTGCAGCCCAGTTCACTCTTGGGGATCAGATGGTTTAGTTGAATCCTTGCTAGTCTCCATTCCCAGACTAGTTCTCTCCTTCTAGGCCAGGCCTTGGATCTGGAGTGGCCCTGTGGGAAGAGGATGTTGGTAAGGGGGTCCAGCCTGCCATTAGCAGGCAGACAGGCGGCTGGAGCAGAGCTGGGAAAGCCCATGGATGAGCTGGGCACTGTGCAGCTGGGGCATGTTGGACAGGATCCTTGCTAGGCTCTCCACTTAACTCCAAGGATGAGGCCAGACAACGGTCACAGGAAAAAGAAAGAAATTTCAGTTTTTACAATGTCTTCACACTGGTTGCTGGGCAGGGCAGGGAGAACGGGGAATATTGAAGATGCTCTGAATTGGGATGGAAAAACTTACAGGCTGGAGAGCCATCACTTGGCTTATTTATTTAGGACCATAGGTTACCAGGGAGGAAGCCTGGATCCCAACTGCCAGAGTTCGAAGTATGTTTCTGCCACTTAAAATATGACTAAATTTAGACAAGTTAAATCACTTTTCTTGCCTCAGTTTTCTCATTTATAAATGAGGCTCTTAATAGTTAACTACCCTACAGAGTTTTTTTTTTTTAATTTTTATTCATTTATGATAGTCAGAGAGAGAGAGAGAGGCAGAGACACAGGCAGAGGGAGAAGCAGGCTCCATGCACCGGGAGCCCGACGTGGGATTCGATCCTGGGTCTCCAGGATCGCGCCCTGGGCCAAAGGCAGGCGCCAAACCGCTGCGCCACCCAGGGATCCCCACCCTACAGAGTTATTATAAGAATTAAAGAAATAACATGTATCTTGCCATAAAGCTGGTTACTTAAATTATTTTTTCCAATTGACAAAGCCTGAGAAGTCAGGGCTGGTCACCTTATCCTGGCTTGACCACTGAGTAGAAAGCAATTTCTCTCCTCCCGGGACTCTGTGATGAATCTGTTACCAAGAGCTTGCAAGTATATCTTTACATTGCCTTTGACACCTCCTCCTATCCCTGCCCATCACCACCTCCTTGGCCCCGCCCACCGCCACCTCCTGGCCCCACCCACCACCTCTTGCCCCCGCCCACTACCGCCTCCTTGTCCACGCCCCCTGACGCCTCCATCACCACCTCCTTGTCCACGCCCACCGTCACCTCCTGGCCCCGCCCACCACCTCTTGCCCCGCCCACCACCACCTCCTTGTCCACGCCCACTGAAGCCTCCTGTCGCGCCCATCACCACCTCCTTGGCCACACCCACTGTCAACCCTGGCCCCGCCCACCACCACCTCCTTGGCCACACCCACCGTCACCCTGGCCCCGCCCACCACCTCCTGCCCCGCCCACTACCAACTCCTTGTCCACGCCCACCACCACCTCCCATCCACGCCCACCACCTCCTGTCCCTGCCCACCACTGCTTTCTGTCCACGCCCACCGCCGCCTCCTGCCACGCCCACCACCACCTCCTTGTCCACGCCCACCGTCACCTCCTGGCCCCGCCCACCACCTCTTGCCCCGCCCACTACCACCTCCTTGTCCACGCCCACCGTTTTTCCTGCCCCCGCCCACCACTACCTCCTTGTCCACGCCCACTGACGCCTCCTGTCGCGCCCATCACCACCTCCTTGGCCACACCCACTGTCACCCCTGGCCCCGCCCACCACCACCTCCTTGGCCACACCCACCGTCACCCTGGCCCCGCCCACCACCTCCTGCCCCGCCCACCACCTCCTTGGCCACACCCACCCTCACCTCCTGGCCCCGCCCACCACCACCTGCCCCGCCCACTACCAACTCCTTGTCCACGCCCACCACCACCCCCCGTCCACGCCCACCACCTCCTGTCCCTGCCCACCACTGCTTTCTGTCCACGCCCACCGCCGCCTCCTGCCACGCCCACCACCACCTCCTTGTCCACGCCCATCACAACCTGCTGTTCACGTTCACTTTCTCCACCACCCTCTGTCCTGCCACCCTCTCTGTCCACGCCCACCACCGTCCTTGTCCACGCCCACCTCCTTCTGTCCCTGCCCACCACTACTGTCTACGCCCATCGTCATCTGCCACGCCCACCGCCACCTCCTTGTCTAGCCTACCACCTCCTCCGGGTTGGTGAGACTGTTAAAATTGCCTCCTAACTGTTCTCCTGTCTCCATCCTTCACAGGGTTGTCAGATCAATCATACCATTTTCATTATGTCACTTGCCTGCTCAGAAACCTTTGCGGCTTCTAGGGGAGCAAGTTGGAAGCCTTCGCTAGCTTGGTCCTCCACTGTGCATCCCAATGGCACCTTCCAGATCTTCTTCTGACCTGTGCCCATGATTCCTCCTAACTCTTGGACTGTTTCTCAAACCGTTCTTACCACTGTCTTTTTACCTTTGCCGCCCCCTTCCCAGAGCTGTCTCCTCTGTGTTCAGCCCAATCCTACCCATCCTTCCATTCCAGTTCAAATCCTGCCTCCCCAGCCAGTGCTGAAATCCAGTGATCCTAATTCTTTTCTCTTACGTGGCCCCAGTGTGCCTTTGGAGTGCTCACTCTTTTCATGGGTACGTGCCTTAACTCTATCTGTAAATGTTTCCATGGCAGGGGCAGTCTGTTGCTGTGCTGGGGACAGAAAAGGGGTCCAATAAATCTGTGCTGGTTGATTGATTTCAGGAGACTCTGATTGGCTCCTGTCCCATGGTGGTTTCTGACATGCCTTAGCTGGCACCTTCTTTTTATTCCTGTTGGTTTTCATGTCCAGAACAAGGGAACAATCACTCAGCCTTCTTCCCTCCACTGAAAGAAAGGAAGGGGTGAGATTCTGCTGGGGCAGCACAAATCTGGTCAGCTGAGCTCTGTGGCTAATGCATGTGTGCACATGCCTATGTGTGCATAAGCATGTATGTATGTGCACATGTGTGTGTACTGCACGAGTGTGTACTGCAGTGGGGCTGTAACCCCTTATCCCAGTCCTTCTTCTCTCTCTGCTACTGCTCTTACCCTCCAGTGAATCTACTCCACAGGATGATTAGGTCTAGAAAGATGAGGCTAAAGGAAGAAATTGAAGCCCTAAGTGTTCTCTTTCCCTCCCCTTTGCACATCATAACTTCTGGATCTTTAATGGTGGAGGGACAGGCAAGGTGGGTGGGTGAGCAGGAGGCTTACCAGCTGGTTAGCTCAGGGCTGCTGGGTTGGGCCCTTGCAGGTGGTCTGAAGGATATAGTACCTGAGGGCGTGTGAAAGTGCATCAGTGAGCCCCAGGGGCTTTTGTTTACACCTGCTGACTCTCCTTTCTCCCATGACTCCCTCTTGCAAGATTGCCTATCCCTCATCCTCTACAAAGTAGTCACTTTTTCCCTTGGATCCCTGTAGTTTTTTTTTTTTTTAATCTTCTCTTCTCATTTCCCACTAAGTTTTATGCCTTGTCATAGGTTCTCAATTCTTTTTCGGGATCCCAGAGGAAAAGGGTGACATTTTATGAATAACTTCCTATGAACCAGGTATTTGATTAGCTTCTGTGTGCACAGTATCTCATCTAATTTCTTCAGGATTGTTATTGTTGTTTTTTAATTCTCACTTTATAGAGTAAAAATTTTATAGATTAAATTGCCTATGGCTAGGATGTGTTCATCTGTATGTCCTCTGCAGATCTTGGCCAAGGGGGGCCTTACATATAGTACATGCTCAGGAAATAGTGGCATGGCCCTTGGACTCTGCGTATCTGAGGGCGGCTCAGGTTGAGGGCTGGGGTCAGCAGAGGGTGGGCTGTAGTGGGAGAGGCTTGTATAGATAGGGAGGAAGAGAGGGCCACAAGAAGCCAAATGTTGATCTGGCTGGTGTTGCCCACTGTCTTTATGAAGGCCTGGTGGTTCCATGTCCTGAAGGGTCCCAGCCATTTACTCCTTGCTACCAGATGCACCATGAAGGTGAGTCAGTGGGAGCCATTCCTGGGTGTCCATTGCTGCTTTCTCAGCCCCTTTCACCCAGAAGGGGCCCAAGCAAAGCTTCCACGTGTTTTAGAGTTGTCCTTTATATACCCAGCCAGGGTGAAAAGACAGCTCAACAAATTTTTGGAGGAGAAGGAGGGATATGCTAATTTGGAAGCCTGGAGTAGAGCCCCTGGAAGAGGGAAAACCCACAGAGGACACCTTAGTGTTGGGATGGTAGAGGGCATTTCATTTGGGTGACCAGTAGGCCCTGAAGTGGGGGAGCAGAGGGAGAAAGTTTATTTAGAGCAGGCTCCCAAGCTCTAGCCTACAGTCCAAGCCTCCCCAGCAGTGTATTTCCTATCGGCCTGTCATCCTTCCACCTATACTTTTCTAAAGCTGATTTCTTAAGACCCTGAATTTTGGAAAAGAGGCCGGGAGATCTTGTCAGATGTGGTCTTTTTCTAGAACTAGAGAGGCCCGGTGTAAAGGCAGGGCGGCCTGCCCGGAGGAGGCGTTCCCCATCCCCTATCCCCAAGCTTTCTTGGGCCTGGTCTTCCACTAACTGTCTAGGGCTGCGCCTCCATGGGACATCACTTAGTGGCGGGGGGAGGAGATGGGGCTCTGGCCTACGCCCCAGGGTCAGCCAAACAGGAGAGGCATTCGGAGGAGCCCCGCGCTGAGCTTCCCGGTCTGGGGAAGCCCGAGTTCCCGCCTAAATCCGCAAGATGGAAGTTGCTCCCTCTAGCTTTTCCACTAGCGAAGGCTGCTGGTTTTGTAAGTGACCCCTCCCTTCGCGCCCAGGTCGATTTCTAACATCTACTCTTTTCTGGAGTCTTGTTCATTTAAAAACGCACGGTGAGACACTACCAGATATGCCTTAGAGGCAGCCCAGATCCGGTTTTGGGGTAGCGCGTAAAGTTTACAAGGCACTGGAGGTACCCCACCCCAGCACCCCGGGTGCGCAGAGCCGAACACAGGGATGTGTGCACCGAAGCCGAGGCACGCAGGCAGCTCCAACGCTGCCGAGGATGTGTGTGCGCGCAGGGAGAGGGAAACTGGGGTGCCCGGCGTGCGTGGGCGTGCGCCCCCCGCGTGTCCAGGGCCCGCCGCCTCGCCCCCTCTTGCCGAGACACGCCAGGAACCTCAGCTCTCCTTCAGCCCTTTCCCAGCCAGACGCTTCCTTTTTGGTGCCTCTGGGCGTTTACTGTAAATTCCGTGACTAAAACACGCCGGTGAGCCCGGCCCATCGACAGATGGATCAATCGCCCCCTTCTCGGCTGGGGGAGGGGGACCCCACCCGCAGCCTCCGAAGCGGGCGGCTGCCGGCTGCCTCGGGAGAGCTCGGAGCCCAGCACGCCGCCGAGCGCGGGCCGCCCCGCGTGGCACGGAGCCCTGGCCGGTCGGTCTCGGGCGCTCCCGCTGGGGTGGGGTGCGAGCCCCCGGCCGGTGCCTCCCGGGCGCCTCGGGCTGCTCAGCGGCCTCGGAGGAGGCGGTCAGGCCGCCCGGGCCCCGCGGCCTTCCTCCCGCGCCAGGGGAGGGGAGAGGAGTGGGGAAGGGGGGAGTCTCCAAGGGCTGCAACGCCGGGGCGTGCGGGGGCCGAGGGCGCGGGGGGCGTGCGGGGAAAGTTCTCGAGCTCCGCGTGGAGAGCACACGTGTGTGCGTGATGGGGGCTAGACCCAGGCAGGCGGGCTGCGCGGCGGCGCTGGAGGGGGGTCCCTTCCCTGGCGCTTTCGGGGGGAAGCTCGGCTTCGATTCCCCGGCCCAAGGACGCGTCCGCCCAGGGAGGGTGGGGGCCCCGCCCCGCCCCCGCCCCGCCCCCGCCCCAGACCCGGGCCCCCAGCCGGGGGCTGTCGAGCGCCCCTCCCCCACGCCCCCGGGATGGCTGGGGGGTCCTGGACTCCACGCCCTTCGGCCTGGGCTGAGCCTCCCCGGGCCTCCGGGACCCGTGGGCCGAGGCGGCGGGGGCAGGGGCAGTGGGGGTGGGAGGGCGCAGCCCGCCCGCGGCGGTGGCGCGCTGCGGGGGGAGGAGCAGGGTGCGGAGGCTTTGGTGGGTCTGAGCCGGAGCTCGGGGAGCCGGTCAGTTGGCGGCCGAGGCAGCAGGTCAGTCCCGGGAAGGGCGGGCGGCGGAGCTCTGCTCTCGTCCAGCGTTCCCGGCGCCGCCACCAGCGCCGAGTGGCCGCCGCCGCTGCAGAGCGTCGCTGCTCCGCCGCGCCCCGCGCCCCGCGCCCCGCGCCCCGCGCCCCGCGCCGCCGGCCGCCTGGGAGCCCGAGCGCCGAGCCCCGGGCGGAGGAGAGGGGCGCGGGCGCGAGAGCCGAGAGCCGCGGCGAGGGAGCCGCGAAGGGGGAAGGGGGCGGGCGGAGGGAGGAGCAGGGAGAGAGGGAGAGGGGGAGGGAGAGCTGGAGAGAGCGAGAGCAAAGAGCGAGAGCAGGGAGAGCGGAGGGAGGGACAGAAGAGGGAACGACACGCGCACGCAGAGACACACGGTCACTGGAATTCCAGTAGAAAAAGTGAGCCGAGCAAGGGTTAGCGGGAGAAGATTTTTTTTTTTTGGATCTTTTCTTCGTCTTGGTGCGAAAGAAGCGACTCCGGGCTCGCGTCCTCGAAGCTCCCACTGGATTGTTCTCGGCGCTCACGCCCGTCGGTGGATTTCTCTCCTATTTGCATTTTATTCTGACCCCCACCCTCGCTGCTTTCTTGCAGCCCTTCACTCTCCGATCGCCTCGTCCCCACCTCCCCAGTCCGCTCCTGGGAAGCGCAGGGGAATCGGACCCGCGGGGACTCGCGCCTTCCCGGACCGGCGGCGGGGAGGACAGAGGGAGCACCAGGCTGTCGGCTCGTAAAGCAGATAAACCCTCATATACGTGCACGTTTGGTTTTAGTGGGCAAGGGGGGCGTTGAGAGGCAGCCCACCGCCCTCCCCCCTCCACCCCCTCCAGCCAGAGGCGAGCATCGCAGGACTCGGGATCTTCACCGGGCTGGACTCGCTGGCATCTCCGCATTGGATTTGGGGCTGATTATCACTGCTTGGCTATTATTATTGTTGTTGTTGTTGTTATTTTTTTTTTTACCCAAGGGAGAAAGACAAAAAAAAAAAAAAAACGAACACACAAAACTGTGGGATTTATTTAACATGATCTTGGCAAACGTCTTCTGCTTCCTCTTCTTTTTAGGTGAGTACCTGCGAGCGGGGAGGGCAGCTCGCCCGCCGGAGCCTGGGGCGCCGTGCGGGGCCGCGCGTTGGGGCGCCGGCGAGAGCCCGGGAACGCGGGGGGCGAGCGGGGCGCGGGCTGGAGAGCGGCGGGGAGAGCGCGCCGCGGAGCGAGCCGGGCCCGGGCGCTGCCGGAGCGAGCGGGCCCGGGCGGCCAGGCTGGGGGCGCGGGGACCAGAACCGCGGCTGGCTGGCTACGCTGGGGGGGTGGGGGGCCTGGGAAGGAGACTTGGAACACCCAGACCCCCGCCGCACACACGCACGCACACAGGCACACTCGCTTACTCACGCACAATGATAGCGCTCATTTCTCTTAAAATAATGGGTTCAAATTGCGGCAACTTAAAAAAAGAATTCCAACTCTTGATCTGGAGGGGAAGAGGGTGGGGAGAAGCTGTGTGTCGCGGGGAGAAAATTCGTGCCAGTTCCATCTTTCTGGTCGGCTCCCGGATCGACCCGGGTGGACGGCGTGGGTTTCTCCAGGATCTCCTGCTTGGACATCTGTGCGGGCAGCGCCGGCAGCCATCCCCTCACCTGCCAATCAGCCTCCGGGAAATGCATCCCGCTTCCCGCTCCCCGAACCCTTTTCCAGTGGCCCCACTCCCGAGAACACTTTGCAAGTTTCTCCCCACCCTTTGCCGAGCCAGAGGCTTGGGCAGGAGTGGAGGGTGGCGAGCAACCGTTGACTACCTATCCTTCACCACCCCTGGCCTCCTGGGGCCCCTGTCCTAGCTTATGGGAGGAGGCGGGAGGGAGGTCAAAGTTTTCTTCCTTGGGTGAAGAGGGAGAGGAGTGATGGAAAAAAAAGGGGTCTGAACAAAGACCACTGCTCATTCTGTAAGCCCCTTCCTCCAAGGGCGGAGAGGAGGGGCTGCCTGGCGCTCCTGAACCGAGGGCAGCCTCTTTCCCACCCAGAATTCCCAGCCCCTGGCCCCCTTTTGTGCTCTGTGAAATTTCAGCTGCTTGGGAAATGGGTGTATGTAGAGAGAGCATTCTGGGAGTGGAGGTGAGAAAGAAGGTGTTTTTGAGGCCCTGTGCTGACCTGGAGTCCCTGGTGGTGAGGCTGCTGCCCCTGGTAGGTGTGCTGGAGAGGGAGCTGGGTAAGGAGTGTGTTGAGGGAGCACACATCTGCCATGGATGCTGTTCCTGCCACCCTGGCCTGCTGTCAGCCTGTGGTGAGCCAGGCTGTCTCTGTGGGTCATGAGTGTACCCCTTTCCTCCTGGAGGAGGGGAGAAGGAAAGGCCTGAGGGGGTGGTGTCCATCATCGAAAGAAGAGGTGGGTGGGCTACGAAGTGCTCTTCTGGCTGGAATAGTGGATTTGAGTCAATCCTGGTTGGGCGCTGGACCCTATGTCTACCCCTAGCCTCTGCCCTCTCCTAGAAGCGCCAGTTCTGGGGTGGGGGGGTGCCCTGCCCTGCCCTAGGGTGTGGCCTTCACAGGTGCTGCCCCAGCTAAGCCAGAGGCAGCTTCTCTCCAGAGTGGGAGGGGCTGTGTAAGGAAGGAAGCTGGGTAGGTGCTCCGGGCCCACTAGGAGCCTGCAGCTCTTCCTGGCAACCTATTGCAAGTGGACTCTCATTCTGGAAGGATTGTTCTAAAACCTGACCTTTTCTCTCACTGCTGGTTTGAAAACCCAGCTTTCTGGGGCCAAGAAGAAAAGAAAATTGTATTTCAGGAAAAGCAGCCCTCTTGCCTGCTGCTGAGCTGTGTATGTACCCCAGAGGTGCTTTCTGATGTCCTAAGGTGGAGAAGTGTGGTATGGGCCCTTTGGTACTGGCTAGGCCTGGAACCCCATGTTGCAGGCAGGCTTTTCTCAGCTGAGATGCGGAGTGGACTTCATTCTCACAATACAGGTGTGTGTGTTGTGTGTGTGTGTGTGTGTGTGTGTGATGCACACAGTGTCTGAGACCCTGGGGGCCAAGGTGAGAGGAGTAAGAGCAGGGTGTCAGCAGTCTTTTGGCCTAAAGCCCTTCAGTTTGCTTCCCTTGAGATGCCCCTTTCCAAAGCTGGGGGAAGGCTTAACTGAGTGACCACTGGATATTAGGAGACTCTAGGTCAGCTAGCCAAGGAGGAAGGGATGGGTTGGTATGAAGGGAACTTCCGCCTCGGAACTACTTTCCTGGCACGGAACCCACAGTTGGGAGTTGGTTGGAGATTCCGCTTGGAGGGATTTTGTGGGGCTGGAGATTGGGTAGCAGTTGCAGTGTGTGTGTGTGTGTGTGTGTGTGTGTGTGTGTGTGTGTGTGTAGGGGGCACGGTGAAGTGTGTGGCCAGGAGCTTGGGTCTTCTGTGTGCTCTTCCCCTCACCTGAGTGAACTCTGGAAAGCGGGTGGCCTTTCTGGCCCAGTCCTCCTGACCTGCAGGGTTGACATACCCAGGAAGAGAACAAGATGAGATGGGGAAAGTAAGTGGGAGGGCGGGCCTGGTCAGAGGTCTGCTGCCTACTGGTGTCCTAGTGTGCATCCTCACTCTTGTGGGGACGTTTGTGCAGTCTCCTAGTCCCCCTTGCCTCTAGAAACTGTTCCGCATGTCTTTTTTTGGATGGATCTGAGTTTTCGCCTGATTTAGAACTGGGAGGCAGCAGGATACCTGCTGACCTTTACTCTTTTAGAATTTAGAACAGCTCCCAGTAGCTGTTTCTCTCTCTGGCCGGGCGTGATTGGTTCTGAGGGTCGTGACGCCAAGCAGAAGAGCCAAGGATGGGTGCAGCCAGGGAGTTTGGTGAGAGGATACACTGGCTCTCTGCAGTGTCTTCCTGCCCTGGTCACACATGCTGGCTGGCAGGATCAGGGAAGCTCTTGCTTTGGGCACAGGAGCCCAGGGCTCTGTGAGGAGGACCCCACCTGTAGGGCAGGCTGGGTAAGTACCCTATCGCCCCAGCGCCTTAGGCCGATGTGCTGACCTTTCCACCTGCCCACGATGCTGCTTTCTGGATCTGTCTCTGATGGTGCCGTCTCAGGCACAGTCAAGGTGGGAAGGGAGGAAGCTGCAGGGACGCTGGGGGAAAGTCTGGAAGCCCCAGGGCTGGGTCCTTCTTGAGGTTCTAGCAGGCAGGCAGGCTGGCTGGCTCGGTGGGGGCAGCAGGTGCAAGTGAGGCTGGGTCAGCTCAGCTGCTCCTGGGTGGCCCAGATGCCCTGAGTCCTGCTCAGGGACCTAGGAATTTGCTGAAGCCAGGAAATAAAGCTGCTGCCTCGGCTCGGACGGAGGACACCTCTCCAGCTGGTGCCCAGGCAGATGCCCCACCGTTGGTGCCCACACCCCATGCCACATTCTTCTCGGGCCTGCCCACAGCCCTCAGCTCTTTCAGTCCCAAGGCAGAGGTATGCCCCATGGGAGAAGAAATATCTTTTGCTCCAGTCCTTAGGCCTATTCCACTCCTGGCCTACCCCTTGCTCTTCCACTTCCTCTTCTTGGGGGGCAGGTCTCCTTTCTCCAGTGGTGGTGGAGTCCTTCCCCTTGGCAGCTGTCGGGAGTGACAGGCTCGCGTTGCAGGGCTCTGCCTCTAGGTGTCGCTGTCTCCCTACGGTAGCTCCCCCCCTGAGCTGGGCCTCCAGGGGGAAGGATTGAGAAGTGGCCTTTCTGGGTAGGGATGGGGGGTGGGGTGGGGTGGGGAGGGTGGATTCTGTGGGATTCTGGAGAGAGGACTTCTGGCCTAGGATCTCACTGCGCCTTGGGCTGAATGGAATGGACGGAGCCTCCCAGCCCAGGTCACTCCTGGGTCTTGGAAAAGGCAGTCTTGGCTCTGGCCTATGGAAGGGCTTTTTCTCCGGCAGGATCTGGAGTGGACAGGGAGACTAAGGAGATGCCTGTGTCTAGAGGAAACCATTTTGGGAGCTTGATTTTGATGGGACCAAGTGAGCCCCTCCCCGCCCTTCACTTTGGACTCTTTGTCCCCCTTGAGCCCCTTCCTTCAGAGAGGACTGTGGGTTTAGATGCTCTGAGGGGTAGGTAAAAAAGGTGGCCCAAATCCCGCTTGTTCACTTTTGGAGAGGTGAGGCTCCATGTGCAAGGCCAGAGTCCAAGGACGGAAGCTCTTTCTGTTTTGCAATTGGCTTATTATTTGGCTTTTGGAAAGAAGAAGAAGAAGAAAAAAAAGGAGAGACTGGGGGAGATGGTTTTAGAGAAGGGTGGAGAGAAGAGGTAAGAGAGAAGTAGGAGGTGCTAGAGGAGAGAGAGAGAGAGAGAGAGAGAGAGAGAGAGAGAGAGAGAGAGAGAGATACGGGAAAGGCCCATGTGGACACACACGGAGGAAATCTAGTTGCTCGTCAGGCTTGCCTGCAGCACTTTTTCTTTAGGCAGGGCTGGGGTAGGACTTGGCTACAGAAGGCACGTTTTCAGGTGTCCACCAGGTGCAGTTGGACTGGAGGGTGTAGAGGGCTGGGCTGCAAAGGGGTGACTGCTCCCTTCTGGGCGTGCCTCAGGCCATAGGTCAGGCTTGTCTCTCGGGGTCTTCTCTTAGAGTCTGAGAACTCAGGATGGACAGGCCAGGGGTCTGAGAGGCCCTTTCAGCCTGTGTGTGACCTTGAGTTTTCATCTCCCTTCTTTCAGTCTCAGTTTCCCCAGGGTAGAATGGGGGGCTGGATGCTGTGGTCCTCTAAGGTCCTAACAGACTAGGAAAGTAAAATTATTCTCTGCCGTTTTCCCAGTTGAACCCAGCATGTTGGCTTGGACCTCTGGCTGGACCTGAGGTTGATGGAGGTTTGGGCAGCAGGAAAGCCAGAGTTCCCCTCCGCACCCCCGGAGGCCCTGCGGCCCCCAGCTCTTGGTTGAGGCTGTGGCATTCTTCTCTGGCCTCGGGGTGTTTTGAGCCTCTAATGCTCTTGCACAAGGGTCTGCTTTGCTGAGCTCGGCCCCTGGGCCCGGGGCTGAGGGGTGCCGGCGTGGAATCCGAAGAGAAGCTGGTCGAGCCGGGCACAGGGACAGCTCCGGTTCCCCTTTGGGTGTGAGGAGGGCCATTGATGCCTTGGGATCCTTTCATAGCTCTTCCTCTGCTCGCTCCGAGGCGCCGTGGGGAAGGCAGCACTGAGTCGCCTTGGTGTGCTTTGGAGTGGAATGGGTGTGGAGTTCCCAGCAGGGCCCAAGCCCCAGGCCTGCAGCTTGGATCGGAGGTCCTGGCGGCCCTCATTCATGCTTGTCTTCCCTCCCCACCACCCAGACGAGACCCTCCGCTCTTTGGCCAGCCCTTCCTCCCTGCAGGGCCCCGAGCTCCACGGCTGGCGCCCCCCGGTGGACTGTGTCCGGGCCAATGAGCTGTGTGCGGCGGAATCCAACTGCAGCTCCCGCTACCGCACGCTGCGGCAGTGCCTGGCGGGCCGGGACCGCAACACCATGCTGGCCAACAAGGAGTGCCAGGCGGCCCTGGAGGTCCTGCAGGAGAGCCCGCTGTATGACTGTCGCTGCAAGCGGGGCATGAAGAAGGAGCTGCAGTGCTTGCAGATCTACTGGAGCATCCACCTGGGGCTGACTGAGGGTAAGCCCTGCTGGGCCTCCAGGGGGACGCGGTGGGGTTGGGGGGAGGACGGGGGAGTGGTGCGTGGGGACCTAGGTCCTGGGGCAGACTTGGTAATGGATGGAACTGGCCAGCTCTCCACTGCTCCCTGCCAGCAGAGCCGAGAACACAGAGGAAGTAGTTGGCCCACCTGGGAGGGCAGGTGTCGGAGGTGGCCAAGGGAGGTGAAGGAGGAGGCTGCGTAATAGCTGGGGATGAGAGAGGGCTGGTGAGGGGAGAAGGAGAACAAAGATGGAGAAAGGAGGGGAGTAGGGGGTCCGAGAGAGGATGGGCGGGATGGATGGATGGACTTGTGAAGTGGTAAGAGAGAAGGGGAGGCAGGAGTACCCAGGCAGCTGGTGTGGGTCATGTGCATGCAGGGTTGTGGAAGCAAACCAGCCCCCGCCACTCTCCAAAGGCCTGGGCTCTGAGCTGAGCCAGGCCCATTTCTGCTCTTCCCGTTGCCACGAGGCCTGCTCTTCAGGTGGCTTCCTGACCCCAGGGCTGGCCTAGTTACCTTCTACAGAGCTCGGAGAAGTGTGTGGGCAGCAGGCCCCTTCAGGTCCCAGGGTGGAACCTGTAACCGCCCCCTCCGCTAACACCCCACTCCCCTGTATCCTCTCCCTTCAGACTTCAGAGGGAGGATTTGCAAACAGTGCAGGAGGATTGGCCACTTCGGTCGGATGCTCATTTATTGATTCAATGATGATTTATTGAGAGGTTATCATCTGCTAGGCATTGTGGGAACACTTGAGAGAACAAGCTGGGGTAGATTCTGCCTTCATGGAGCTCCTAGTTGGAGGGGCAATACAGATAAATGAGGGGCTTTGTGTTGTTTGGCGACATGAGTGCTGTTGGAAAGCACTGTGCTATGGTAGCCCCAAGGCAACTTCTTAAAAATCTGAAGAGCCTTCCTGGAGGAGGCAGCTTCTAAGCTGAGACTAAGGAGTTTGAGCTACAGTTACACCAGGAGATGGGAAGAGTGTGGGAGGTGGAGGGGGAGGTTGGGCAAAGGCCCACAGGAGGGAGTCAAACTCACTTGCAGACCTAGCAGTAACCCAGTGTAGTCAAGTGAGTGGGGGATGAGGGGGGGCAGGACCTGAGGTGCAGTAGGGAGCCCTGCAAGGGGAGTCTGTGATCTCTGCTTCAGGGTGGTGTTTACGTGGTTCCAGTGAGGAGCGTAGATTGGAGGCTGCAGCTGTGGTATAGGCCAGGGGTAGTGGTGGCCGGCTGAGGACAGTGGCAAGAATGAGGGGGGCTCTCAGGAAGTAGAATCAATAGGTCTTGGTGAAGAAAGAGGAGTCAAGGAGGGCAGTTTGCTGTTTTGGGCAACTGGGTAGGCCATGCGGCTGGTTCACAAGAAGCAGAGGTTTCGTATCACGGGAGGGCAGGGAGATGCTGCCTTTATTTTGGGGCATGTGGTTCTTGTTGGCCATGCCCCTCATACAGCGGGGCATGGGGCTGGAGCCCAGGTGGAGAAGGAACATGGGACATAGGGATTTAGGAGCTGCCATCAGCCTGTCCGTGTCATGGGGGCCAAGTGTGCTGGGAGAGGCACGCTGAGAGGAGGGCAGGGACAGAGCCCCTGGGGATGACTGACATTTAAAG
This sequence comes from Nyctereutes procyonoides, assembly GCF_905146905.1. Classification (NCBI taxonomy): domain Eukaryota; kingdom Metazoa; phylum Chordata; class Mammalia; order Carnivora; family Canidae; genus Nyctereutes; species Nyctereutes procyonoides. The sequence continues at coordinate 49,673,185 of NW_026575133.1, read as the reverse complement.
ATGTGGAGGGGGAGGTGCTGGGAGAGAGGTGGAGGGATGGCAGGAAACCAGGAAGGAAGGAGGGTCAGCAGTCCCCAGTCCATCTGGGAGCAGGAGAGGGTGGGCAGCGTGTCCCTGTGCCCTCGTGGTGAGCTCTGCAGGGGTGCTGGGGGAGAGGCCTGCTTTGGGGAGGGAACGAAAACTGGGGAGCTGGGAAGGGTGACTGTGGACAATGGCTAGAATTTTAGTGTGAAGAGGAGGAGAGAACAAAGGATGACTTTTTCTTAAAAGATGTGTGAGGGTCAGGCAGCTTGAACTTGAAGCAGGCGGGTAGTGGGATGGAAGTGTTGCGGTGAAGAGAGGGGCGCGCTGGCACCGGGCCCTTGGTTAGCTGACATGGAGGAGCAGCACGGCCTCAGGATGCTGGGGGGAAGGAGGACACCGGGACCCGGTGGGGGGGCTCGGGGAACGAGGGTTTTCTGACCGGCGGCCAAGATGGTTCCAATATGCCCTGAATACGGGAGCAAAGCTGGCATGTAATTATGAACAGTGTCACCACCGTTAATAGCAAAGTAATTCCTCTGAATCAGTCTCCCGTTCCTAGCAACCTCGAGTCCTGGCAGCGGAAGTGAGCAAAGAGAGGGACACGGTGCCACAAAGTGCGTGTCCTTTATTCTCTGCTGGGTGAGGAGCAGGCCTCACGGGGAGGCCTCTCCAGTGCATGAAAACTGAGGCCCCTGAGCCCCCCCACCCCCCCCACCGTGGGAGGGAAGCTCAGGTGCAGGAGAAGGGTTGGTGGGACCAGGGTCCTTAGATTCTTATTTTCTTTCCCAAGGCCTTCAGGTTCAACCCGGGGGAGGTGGGGCATTGCTTTGGAGTGGGCTTGCTGAGGGCTGCAGGACACACAGGCCAGGGGACAGAAGAACTGCCAGCTAGAAGGGCCGGGTGGGCCACCTGAGCACCCTGTCACCCGAGTGCCTCCCTCTGGCATCACGGCGTCAGAGGCCGAGGACGCCGAGGACCTTGCTGGTCGGAGCCAGGCAGTGAGGCGTTTGGATGATGATGGTATGCGTAGTGGGCCTTAGGGTGCGTACTGCGCTGTGGCCTTCAAGGCCCTTTAAACCAGGAATGCCGGACTGGAGAGGCCTGAGCTGGCTTGCGGGTTCTCTTACCTGGCAAACGTCTGTGAAGGCCCGACTGTGTGTGCCTTCTTCTGGAGGGTGAGAGCACTGGGCTGGCCTGCCTACAGGCTGGGAGAGCCCTTCCCTGGGCCAGTACTAGAGCAGTCGACCCCCTCCGACCCCCTCCCCCGTCCTTCCTCGGAATCCACCCACCCCCATTCCTGGCTCTTGAGAGCTGGAGGAAGTTGTTGCCTTGGGCTGGCCAGGGGAAGCTGAGAGGCCTTTTAACAGCAGGTAATGTTCCTCTGAGTGACAGGATCCACCTGAGAGTTAATTATTCACGGTGTGGGATGAGTGGTCCCCCTGGGGGACGCTGTAAGCACTTCCTCCCTGTTCCTTAATAACACTTAATAACCTGGCTTGGGCCTGGGGCGGGGTGGGGGGACTGTGGAGAGGAGAGATCTGTGTGGGTTTGGACTTTGATTGTGGCTTCTCCTTGGCCCCTGCCGGCCCCTGCTGGCGGGGGTGATTCCCCTGGAGGCTTGGCCCTACCTTCCCCCTCCACCTGAGGCTGAGCTGTGTAGAGGCTGAGCACCTCCGCTGTGGACAGAGCTGGCGGTGGCAGGAATGTGGCCTTTGCTGAGTTCCTAGACAGTCCCAACTGCAAAGGACCTAGAGATTGTTCTGTCCCACTTTGATGGGGGAAGAAGCTAAGGTGCCAGAGAAGGGTTGGTGGGACCAGGGTCCCTGACTCCTTACCCAGACCCCTGTCCAGCTGCCCTAGGGAGAGCCTGTGGTCTGGGGCTCAGCTTTTCCTTCTGTCGCCATACCACAACCACCAGTATTTACATGGTGGCGCTGTCACTGACAGCTGCGCAGGGCACTGGAGACCAGGCTTCTTGCCTTCTCCAAAGGTGGCACTGAAGTTCAGGTCGTTCTCATACTATAGATGTGAAGAGCAAAGGCCTCTCCCACAGGTCATGGCCTAGGGATCTGATATCCTAGATTTTGGTCTGTCTGGTTGTGTGGTTGCCAGGATGCCTGGTGGCCAGGTGTCTTGATTTCCCACAGGTGTGTACTGCGCTGTGGCTTTCTCAGCCACAGCAGCAGACAGCGTGAGTTAACTTCAATAAGGTGGGCCTTTCTCCCATCCCGTCCTGGAAGAGGCTGCTTCCCCCCGGATCATACTACAGTCAGCCCCCCAGTTGGTCATACTAGCTGATGGGCACCCAGTGCCTAGCTCTGCCAGATGCAAGAGGGAAGGACAGGCCCTGGCCTGGGGGAGCGGTCCAGCTAGCACAAGACTGCCCCTGTGGGAAGTTCAACAGCAGCAATCCTTGTTTCCAAGTTTGGTTCAGTAACACTTTTAATTTTGGAGACCGTATTCGTGATGTTTAAGTACTTGGACTCGGAAGCCAACTGCCGGGGTTTGAAACCTGGCTGTGCCATTTACCAGCTGTGTGACCTTGGGCCAGTTACTTAACATCTCTGTACCACTTCAGGTCAGTTTTTTATCAATAAAACAGGGAGAGGAATAGCGCGTATCTCATAGAGAAATTAAGAGGATTAAGTGAGTTCATACATCTAAAGCACTTTCAGTGGTGCCTGCACTTAGAGGGCTTGGTATAAAATCATTTTCATCACAAAAATGTTTCCTAAGCTCTTGTATTATTTGGCCCCAACAGATAGCGGTGGCTGGTCACCCCACCACCCAGAGTTTGTCCAGTGCCTGTGGGTAGAATGGAGGACACTGAGATGGCACAGGCCTGGATAGTCCCGGGGAAGGCAGGATTGGAGAGTGGCCTGAAAGGATACGTACCATTTGGATGGCAGTCAGTGGGTATGACTGGGGCACCCACTGTGCATAGTTCACTCAGTGTGCTGGGTGTTGTAGGGCATGAGGGGTGCTCATTCCTATGAGGTGAAGTAAAGGGTGGGAGCCATTTCTCCAGGGGGAGAATGAACATCTAGGGGTCTGTGCCATTTTGGGCTATACCTAGCAGACAGGTGCTTTGCTCTGAGAACCAGCAGAGGGCTGGATAAACCTTGAGTGCTGGCCTCTGGGTGACCTGAGCCCCTTATGGGCAGATTCCAAGTCCCCTCTTCCAGATGGCTGGCACCTTCCTGCAGGTGGCCCCCCTGGATGCCACCACACATGTGCGCTTCTTTAGGTGCTGGACCTGGGTGGATAGGAAATCAGCGTGTGAGACTGTGGGTCATCACTTGTCTCCCCCGCCCCTTCAGCGTGCACACACACACACACACACACACACACACACAGTCTGAGTGATTATTCATTGATTTCTCCTCACAGTAACGTCTCAAGAGGATATTTCCTCTCCCGCTGAGGTGTTGGCGGAAGGGGCGGGAGTCCTGATGAGGAGGTGGTGGGTCTCCAGGGCATGCCTGTGCCATTTATCTCCTGTCACTCGCTTGCTTTTCCATTCACCAAGCCTCTGATGCATCCCGAAGCCTCCAGGAGAGGTCTGAGAAGCAGCAGGTGGTGGGGAGGCCAGGCAGGGAGTGCAGAGGTGGGGATCAGTCAGACAAGCTGGGGGTCAGGCCTCCACTCAGCAGACTTTCGGCTCTCCAATCAGACTCTTCTGATGACATGATGGGAAGCAAAGAGGAAGTTCTGTGCCCTTAGGTGGCCTGAGCAGAGCCAACCCAGTGTGATGGGAGAGAATGCTGGTGTGAGGGCCAACGGACCAGAGTCTGGTCTAGCTCAGCCGTGAGTAGCTGTGTGATTTCAGTCAGGTGGCTTTACCTCTCTGGGCCACCCGAGAGTCCTCTCTTGTGAAGTGGGGAAGTTGTACCAAATGACCTCAGAGTGCCTTTCGCTTCGAATCCTGTGATTTATACCTGGCCTTCTGCAGGCTGTCCACCTCCCTGGTGCTTTCTTTCCAGAAGCATTTGGAGGTGCTTAGAAGAGGGCTAGACATGCAGGGAGGTCAAGAGAGGGATATGTTAGCAGTACTGAGCTGCTGTGGAAGACTGCTAGAGAAAGAACTCACCTGTATGAAATTGTCAGTATTTCCATGGTGGCTTGCTCTGGTCTAGCACCATAGGGAGGGTGAGCCTGTGCCTGACGCCGGTTCTCTCTTCCAGGTGAGGAGTTTTACGAAGCCTCACCCTATGAGCCGGTGACCTCCCGCCTCTCGGACATCTTCAGGCTTGCTTCAATCTTCTCAGGTAAGTGGAGTTGCGCTAGGGGCTCCGCAGTCCTCCTAGGCGCCCTGGCCCTCAGTTGGCTCTGCCTTCCACCCGCAAGCCCCTTGATGTTTCTGAGTTTCAGGTCTTCATCTGTAAAAGAAGAAACCCGTAATACCCCACCCCACCCCGAGGTTGTGTGTGGAGTGGAGCATTTCTTGGAATTGACTAGAATGTGCCTACCATGCAGTAGGTCTTGAGTCTGAAACCTGCTGTCACTCTCTTGTTTTGTCACTGATCTTGCCCTGTGGGTCCTCCTTTCCAGTTTTCAGCTCTTTCACTTTGGAGTTCTACTTTGATCACGTTGTTCAACTTTTCTATGCCTTGGTGTCCTCAGTTGTGCAGTGGGATTGTCATGAGGTCTAAAATGAGCCAGTGGTTGTTAAGGGCTCAGAGAGCTGCTGGGCAGCACAGCACGGGGCCCCAACAGGAGCCCATAGCCGTGGCTGTGGGTGGTAGTATTACCACTCTCTGTTCCACTTGGGGACTCCCCTTCCACCAAGGGCTCTTCTTCTTGAACTCCACTGAGAGGCCTCTGAGTGCCAGGCCACTCATGTCCCGGCCTGCACAGGGAGTGAGAAGGACTGTGTTGAGCTCTCACTTTGCTTGCCATGGTCCTTGTTTAGGAGTCAGATGGGTTGGTTGGTTCTCTCTTCCTTGCTTGTTCCCTCTGGCATTTGGGAGACCCGTGGGCCCAGGGCAGCCACCCCTGCTCAGGCCCTGGGAGGGCCTTCCAGTCTTGGGAACTGGTCTGTGGGGCCTGGGGATGAGCTGCTCCTGAAGCCACCACTGGTGCTCAGAGGTGGCCGGGGGGCCTGTTATGGTACAGGGCCCCAGACTTGAGGTTTCTAGGAAGTTTTGTGGCAGTATGTGAAGCCTTCTCAAGTTTCTTTTGCTCTAAACTATGGGTTCTCAATAGCAGCACCGTTGAAGTTTTGATCTGGGTAGTTCTGTCCTGTGGGAAGAGCTGGCCCATATACCGTCAGATGTTTAGCAGTATCCCTGGCCTCTACCTACTGGATGCCAGTAGCAACCCACTGAGTCGTGACGACCAAAAATGTCTCCAGACATTGCCAAATGTCTCTTGGGGGCACAACTGCTACCAGTTGAGAAGCAGCACTCTAAAACTGTGAAATGAAAGACTCTCCAGTGAGACCCTAAACCCTTTCAAATGAAGAATTCCCTAGGAGACTGTTTTCAAACTTTCTTTCCTGTTATTGCCCCCCTAAGGAGAAAAGTCAATACTCTGTAGAGAAATACTGTCTTCATCTGTTTTGGCAGCCATAGCAAAATTCCATGTTGGGGAGTTTCAACAACAGAAATTTATTATCTCATAGAGGCTGGAAGATGAAGATTAAAGCCTGAGAGGGTTTGGTTTCTGGTGAGAGCTCTTTTCCTGGCTTGCAGATGGCCACTTCTCCCTGTGTCCTCACAGGGTGGGGTGAGGGATGGCACAGAGGGCAGGAGAGGGAGAGAGAGCGAGAGAGCCCCCCCTTTTTTTTTAAAGACACCAGTTCTATTGGCTGTGGCCTTACCTCCTCAGCTTTACAGCCTCATTTCACCTAATTACCTCCTAAAAGCTGTCTGCAAATACAGTCACATCGGAGATTAGGACTTCAGCATATGAATTTGGTGGGCACAATATATTTAGTCCATAGCAAATGCCAAGGAATACCTAATTTTTTTTTTTTTTTTTGGCCTACTCAGGAGCCAATTTTTCCTCACTTGGTTCCATTGAGACTATATGGGACTATATCTAAGCACTGATGTAGGAGGATACGTAGGTAGGTACCTGGGGGGAGAAATCCTGGAACCCGGTGAGAAAGGAGGCATTGGCCAAAGGGTGACCATCTAGATTTGCCCTTGGGCCCTGGTGGTGGTTGGGGGTGGTAGTGAATGAAATGGAGACTTCAGAGATGATCCTCATTGGTTTTGGGTAGAACTCCACATTGGGCTACTCCTTTTGAGACAGCCTCAGGGCTCAGATGCAGGTTAAGAATATTCTCAGCACGCGATACCATAGTGGGGATGCCCTGCCAGCCCAATGTACCTGGTTCCCACCGTGCTGGCTGAGTACTGCTGCAGGGGTGGGAGCCATTGGATTTCTCTCCAATAAAGAAATAGTTTAGGCTTGCTCCTTGAAGGTTGAAGGTCAGAGGTCTGCTTTTTGGAATCCCACTAAACATCTTCCTAGCAGAAAATCTTTATGTGATGGACTAGATACTCTGTGGGATAAGGATATTGACAAGTGAGGAAATTATCAGGTCTCAGCTCACTGAATCAGCTTCCTTTACCTGCTGCCTAGATGAAACTGGGCCCCACATGACCCTAGATCCCTGGGCTCTGAGGGCCGCTCCCCGCAGAGAGGGCCTAGCTTCAAGGTCTGTGACAGCTCCCCCCTTATTGCTCCTGTTGACCCCACCCCACCCAGAGTAGCCCAGCTTAGAGTTGGTGCATGAGTGGCCCTCTCTGGGAAGCTTGTGCACGTAGCTGGGTGGAGGACCCTGGCCAAGCCACCAAGAAGCCAAGCGGGCAAGTGTGGGGCACAGAGAAGAAACAAGGCTGGATGCGGAGCTGGGAGGCCCGAGTGCCATTGCATTCTCTGCCACAGACTTGTTTCTTTTCTGATGAAGGAAGACAGAAGCTTAGAACAGAGCTTCCTAATATTTGCCCATCAAGGCACATAGACAGCAGCAGCATTGTTTGGTGTACTAGGGTGAGCAGAGCGTCTTGGAGCTTAGGGGAACATGCATCCCTCTGTGGCTTCCCTGTGGGGTCAGCATCTGGGCCCCTATATCACCTACCTGTGGCTTGCTGGCTCGGAAGGCTGGGCTTGTGTGACCTAAGATCGGCACTGGTGCTTTAGGGTGGGTGATGAGGCGGCCACCCTGTAGGACTGTAAGGAGCCCTTCTGCACTTGCACATACTCATAGTTGTCTGTCCATTGCCTCCTCTATCATCTTTGTGTGGAAAGGCTGTGAGTGGGGACTATGTGGTCTTTTGCCCCTTCTCTAGGCCTTACTGTCCCCACTCAGTCCTCGGGACTCAGAAGAGTGTGCTGTTATCTTTGGGGCTCAGTTCCTACTGTCTCTTTAACATTTACTGTCTAAGAATTTGGGTCCCTGTCGTTGGAGCCTCCTGGAACGTTTGTTCTTTATCTCTGGCCTCCTCTCTCTGTTGGGGTTCTCAGAAAGTCCTACTGGGATTCTATTGGCAAAAAAAGTTGCCAGAATTTCTCTAGCATTCTGATGCCAGAGGCCCTGGGGGAAGGGTAAGCCTGTCCTTCTCTCTGCGTAGGCCCTAGGATCAGTAACTGGGTCTGGGATTACTGGTGTCCTGTTAGCCCTGAGTTCAAGGCCAGGAGGAGAGCAATCTGGCTCAGCCCTGAACCATGGCAGCAGTGATGGGAGAGGCATCCAGGGAGAAGGGAGTGCTCATGGAGAAATGAGGTTTTTCCTGCTTGCAGCAATTCAGCTGCCCTTGCAGGCATGAAGCGGGGTGGTTAGGGAGGCAGCCTAGTGCACAAGAAGAGTGTGGGCCTTCGGGCAGACAGTCCGTCTGGGGTTTGAATCCCGACCTGGCCACTTAGGAGAGTGTGATCTTGGGCCTCACTGGGCCTTCTTGAACATAGTGCCTATGTGTGCAACATGGGGGTGTGATACCTGCTGGGGGGGTTGCTATAGAGAATTCACCGAGAATGGACATAGGCAGAGTTGCAGAATTAGTCGTCCTCCCTGTACCAGGGATGTTCAGTAGGGGACAGGGGTTTGGGGAGCTGAAGTTGAGAGCCCCTCCATCCCCAGGTGTCTGTGACCCCATGAATACTGAACCCCAGCTGTTCACACATGGAGAGGCAGGAGAGGATGGAACAGGCAAGAAGAAGGTCTTATTAGGGAAAGGAGACACCGTTCAGGTGGAGAGAGGTTGTGGAAGATTCCACTGCTCGGTTCTCATGGAGGGAGGCCATCCATGCGAGGGTGAAGGGTCCGGGTGGCCCAGGCAGTGGTTTCCCTCGCAGCCACAGGGCCATGCTTTGGGGACAGAGAGAAGCCACAGGCAGATGGCCTGGCCGGGCTGGGCATTCTTGGCGTGGAACAGGAGCCTCTGGGGCCTCTGCATCCACTGCAGGCCTTACCAGATGCATGGGTGTGGAGCATATTTATGGAAACATGTCCCTCCTGTAGCTGGAAGGGAACTTGGAGATCACCTAGGCTCAGGCTTTCTCTGGACAGAAGAGGAAACGGAGACCCCAAGAGCAGGGCCAGACTGGACTGGGAATCTAGTGCTCGCTTCCACCCTGCCTGGTGGTTGCTCAGGCAGGTGCCTGTGAGCCCTGGCTTCCTCTCCTACAGCAAGGCACTGCAAGAAACACCTGCCGTCTAGAGTTTCTGTTGGGACTAAGTGAGCTACTGCAGGCAAATGCTTGACTCAGTGCTGGGGCACATTGCACTAAAATATGTAGCTCTTTAAAACGTATGGAGTGGATTCTCTAAGGGCAGATGACTAGCTGTGGCAGAGCTGGTCTGGAAGCTTCCATCTGGAAAATGGTTGCAAGGCTTTTGGTGACATGAGGTTGCCTCCTACCCACGATGGTGCTTGGTGGGGGCTGGAGTGGGAGCTGACTGGTAATTTTCATGGGACAGTACACCCTGGGGACTCCTGCTGAGCCACCCTGACCTTGGTGAGCCATGCTGTGGGGTGGTGGGGACACACGGAGGCTGGCGAGATGTCTGGGCCCATGGCCTTTTGTGGGTTGGAGGAAGAAGCCATGGGCGCTGTCTGCCTCAGTTGGCCAGTGAGCCTCTGGGGTGGATGGGCTGTCTTGCTTGGATGAGGGCGGGAAAGGCCTAAGGATGTTCTTGTTTCAGGTTCCAGTGGTTCCGTTTTTGGGGGCTTAGGAGTGGAGGGCACCCTATCCCTGCCAAGAAGTCTGGCAGGTGGCCCCTGACAGATGAACACCACCCTTGCCCTTGGTACCACAGAAGTGTCATGGTTGGGGCATGTGTGTGTTGTGGGTGTTGGTGTCTGTGTCAGTGCATCTAGCCTCTCCATATTCCTGGGGGTGCCTTGCACTGCGCCGTGCTCCTAGTATATATCCGCAGAAGATCCTGGAGTGGGCCTGCTAGACCTAGTTTGAATCTTGGCTTTGCTCTACCAGCTGGGTGACCACAGGGTGGGTCACTTGACTCTGCTGACCTGTAAAACCGAGCAGTTGGGGCCTTCCCTGCGGGGGTTGGTGATGATGCATGCACAGGTCCTTATGTGGCGCTGGGGCAACCTGGGTGAAGGCCATGGGTGGTGCTGCTGTGGGCAGGAGGGAGCTGATGGCTTGGTGTGGGGTGTTAGACCACATGAGGAGAGGTGTGAAGAGGTCCAGGCAAGTGTGAGGGGCCTGTGTGGGCTGCACCTTAGGAGCATCTGAGGTTTAGGGAAAGGCGGGGCTCCTAAGTGCTTCGTGGGAGAGGTGGGGCTGGGGCCCACCTGTTTAGTTCAGTAAACATTCAGCTTGCTGTGTGCCAGATGCTACATCAGACACTGCTTTAAACTGATGCAGACTCACGTCCTCACTGTCTGGTGGGGTGAGCAGACACCCACTTAGACACTCACCAGGAGGCTTAGTGGCGGTGGTGGTGGTGTAGACCAAGTGCTGCCTGGAGAGTTCAGTGTGCTTGGGTAGATCATGGAAGTCTTGGAAGGGGAGAGAGGGGTTCTGGAAATGCCATTCCTGGCAGCATCATGGCTTAGAGGCCTGGCCCAGCTGGGATAGTGAAGGAACCACACATCTTCTGGGCCTGGTGAGCTCCAAGGACAGTGAAGAGAGATCCTGATGTCAGATAGGAGATTGGCCTCTCTGGGGTCTCCTTGCCCAGGAGTCCTGCCCTGGACTTCTCTAGAACAGAGCTCACTCAGCATGACTACCTGACTGGGGAGGGGCTGAGGTCCTTGCCTCCAGAGCCAGGCCTGTGTGACAGTCGCCCCCATGGCCACTGGGGGGACCTGGTTCAGCTCTGCTAGATGCCTGTGGAGGCCCCTTCCTTTCCCTGCTCCTCTGAGGGGGTGTCTGAGCCTTTCTGCCCCTAGACCCTCCTCCCCTCAGGTTGCTTGGCAGAGACTGGAGAGCAAGGGCTTCACCGGCTTCAGCTGCTTGGCTGGTGAGTCTCCGAAACCCCCTTCTGAGGCAGCCCCTATGAGGAGGTGGGTGGGGAGGCGGTTTGGGGATGGAGGACAGGGAGGAACTGAGGAAGCAGGCGGCCTCTCTCCCTGCCCCCCTGCATGGTGGCTTAGGCGATAAACTGCTTATCCTCAGGTTGTCTCCCTGAGCCGAATGCAGAAGCGTGTTATTTAAATTTCAAAATCACATTCTTCTTCTAACAGCTGTCAGAGACTCTGAGTGTCAACGAAAATTGGGCTTTAGCTGCAGCTCTATCACCTCTTCCTCCTCCCCTTTCGGGAAGAGCTCCTCTGATGGCCAGGGAGCGAGGGTGTGGGGTGTGGGGCCAGGGACTGTGGGACTGTGGGGACGGAGGAGGGGAGGTGATGGGTGGATCGAGTCAGGTGACCAGTGATTCTTGCCACACCCATCAGCAGTTGGGAGCCCCTGGGAGGAGGCCAGCTTCGCCATCAAGGGGTGCCGAGGTGTCCCCCCTTCCTTTTTGTTTCCTGCTCTCTCCTAGCAGTGCTGTGTTCTTGTGACCTCGGGCTTCCGTCAGTGGGTGGGAGGATCTGCTTGTGCTAAGGTGTGAGCAGGGTGTTGGTGACATCATGCTTCGTTGCCTTTGTGTCCAAAGAAGAAACTGCTGTGAGAAAAAAGGAAGGAAGGAAGAAAAGAACAGGAGAGAACAAAGTTTAACCCCAAAGAGAGGCTTTTTTAATGGTAGAATTTGAGATGTCATGGTTGGGGTGAGGTTTTTAGGGTGAAGACATTTTCTGGTACTTTTTATTAGGGGGGTAAGGGCAGAGGGAGAGGGAGAAAGAGAGTCATAAGCAGGCTGCACACCCAGTGCGGAGCTCGATGCAGGGCTGGATCTCAGGACCCTGAGATCATGACTTGAGCTGAAATCAAGAGTCGGACACTTAACTGCCTGAGCCACGCAGGCATCTCTTCTGGTACTTGTAAAACAGCGTCTCCTAGGGGACACCTACTTGCTTCCTTTCGGGTATGAAGACAGGCTCTGCCAGCAGCGTGGATGTGGGGTTGTTCTGGGCTGGGTCTCTCTGCTCTTGAGAGGCTCCTGAGATGGCTGCAAGATTCCGTCCCCCCGCGCATGCTCCTGGTTTAGCCATGCACTGTGCTCACCTGATTTATCCCGGCATAAGGCAGGGTTTGGGTAACTGCCCTGGGGCTGCCCCTTCCAATCATATCTGTTGATAGACTCCTTTAGCCCCATGGCTGTGGAGAGAAAGGCATAGTTCTGACTGGGGTCAGAGTGTGTGGAGGGTGGTATGTGTGGGGTGGTGCAGATTGTGTGTGTGTGTGTGTGTGTGTGTGCTGTGAGCATGTGTGTGTATGTGTGTGTGAGGTGGTATGTGCATATGGCACGTAGGATATGTGTGTGTGGGTAGCATACGTATGGGGTATATTTGTGTGGAGTAGCATGTACATATGAAAGTGTGTGTGCATATGGTGTGTGTGTGTGAGGTGATGTGTGCATATGGCATGTATGCTATGTGTGTGGGGGTGACATGGGGGTGGGGTGTGTGTGGAGTGGTATGTATATATGAGGATGTGAGGTGGTGGTGGCAGTGGTGCATGGGTGCGTGTGTGTGCGTGTGTGTGTGTGTGTGTGTGTGTATGTGTGGCCTGAGTGGGCAAGTGAAGAGGGGTGATGGGGCCCTTCCCTCAGCAGAACAATCACTCTCTTCAGCCTTCTTTTTTACCGCCTGGGGAAACCCAGGGAACACTGGTCCAGGGCTAGATACTGAGGGGCATTTGAAGATGGGAAGTCCATTTTCACGTGATCAAGAAAAATAATTATTGGACTAAACCTTTATATGTATATTTTTGGGCTTCCTATAGTCTGGAGGCTTTGTCATTGACCTCTGGGCGCTTATGCCCCATCTTGCAGAGGTGGTGTGTGTGTGAATTCATCCTTAAACTCCAGAAGCGTCCTTTGCATGCTGTGCCTCGTTCTAGGTGCTGCGGATATGTTAGTGAACGAGACAAGGAAGTCTGTTGCTCTTATGGAGCTTATTTCAATTAGCTTGAGACAGAAAAACAGAAGACAAGCCAACAAACAAATTAACAGCACCGCCAACAAATAGATAGTGATGAGTGCCATGCAAGTTAAATAGGAAGATAGGACAGAGGTGGCTGGTGGGTCCTCCAGATTGGGAATGCCAAAATTGGACTCTCAGGAAGGATCCAGCCATGAAGTCCCCAGGAGGAGACACCATGAGGGAGGGTGGGACCTGGGAAGGCCATGTGGCTGGGACTCAGTGAATGAGGTGGATGTGGTGGTTTGGGGGGTGAGCACAGATGCAGGCAGGGGCCAGATCACTGGGATGCTACAAGTAAGTTAAGGACTTTGGATTTCATTTGAAGAGTGATGAGAAACCTTTTAGGCACTTGGGTAGCACTTAGGATTTTAGGCACTTGAGAAGCACAGTGTGATTTATACTTTTGAAAAGCTTACTCTTGAGCTGCGGGAGAGTGGATCATGGGGTGGGGAGGGGCACGGGTAGGAGTGGAAGCCGGAGAGCAGTTGGAGGCTGTTGCACAGGCTAGAGTCCTAAGACAGTAGGGGATGCAGAGGGATTTGTTGTGGGACGGAGCTAAGGACAACTCTGGTAATTTAGGCTTGAACTACGATGGAACTGCCATATATTAGGATGGGAAAGAGGGAAGGAGAGGTTGGGGGGGCCAGTAATCTAGAGTTCTCTGTCAGACCTCTGCCTGGAAATGCCAAGTAGGCAGTTGGATGTAAGCCTGGACTTCTGAGGAGAGGTCAGTGTTGATATATAGACTGAGAGTCGTTAGCATATAGATGATATTTAAAGCCATGGACCCATGAGGTCACCTAGCAAGAGTGTGTGGACAAAAAGAGAGGGAGGCTGGGCTTCATGAGCAGGGGAGAAGAGTGAGCAAAGAAGTTGAGATGAGGGCCAGTGAGGAAGGGGAAAGCAAGTCAAGGGTGCTGGGGGAAGCCAAGAGAGGTACAGGTCTCAAGAGAGAAGGGGTCAGCTATGCCCAATGTAGCAGAGAGGTCAGTTCAGAGAAGTTTAGTCACATGACCATCGCATGTGGCAGCATGGAGGTCCCTAATGACCTTGACTACACTATCCTTAGTGGGGCCATGGGTTGGAAGGTTGATTTGGGGAGGATGGAAGAGAGGATGTGAGGTAGGAAGGTAAAAACAGCAACTGTAGATGGCTTTTTGGAACTTCTTTGTGAAGAAGGACATCTTAGGATGAGAAAAGCATATTTCATAATCACTAAAAAAAATTTAACTTATGGTTGGTGCTTCCAATCACGCATCCATTCACCAGAAATAAAAAATGCTGGGGTAGCCCGGGTGGCTCAGTGGTTTAGCGCCACCTTCAGCCCAGGGCGTGATCCTGGAGACCCGGGATCGAGTCCCATGTCAGGCTCCCTGCATGGAACCTCCTTCTCTCTCTGCCTGTCTCTCTCTCTCTCTCTCTCTCTCTCTCTCTCTCTCTCTGCCTCTCATGAATAAATAAATAAAATCTTTAAAAAATGCTGATGAAGGATTTAGGTGAATCGTATCAATATGAAATGCTTCAATTTTGTTTTTAATTGTTGTAAATACAAAATTAAAGCTGATGTGCCATTGTGGGAATTGGTGTGACCATGGTCAAAAACCTAGTTTAAAAAAACCCACTCCGATTACATTTGAGAAGACACAGAGCCCTCAAAAATGGCCGAAAAAGCCCCTTCAAATGTGAAATAATGAAATTTTAATTTTTAATTGCTTGCAACACAAATTAAGACTAATAAGCCCTTTGAAGAATTGGAGAAAGAATTCTGACAGTGGTTAAGGTTTGACAAAATATAAAATGATGTTTAAGAGCAATCGGTTTTTGGAATAGATTTTCAGTGAATTTGCCATTCATCAAATTAACTTTTGGTGTGTTGGTTTGCTTCCAAAAATATGGCTGACCCTGGAGGGTGCTGGGGTGGCTGTGTGCTGTGTGGGTCTGGAGGTGAGAGAAATGTCCCAGAGAAGGTTGAGGATATGAGGGAGCTTGGGACTTCTACTAGTTTGAGGAGGGCAGGCATCTGGAGCAGTGGGGATGAAGACTGTGGTCCCACTGGATGCCTGGCCCTTGAGTGAGGACAGAGGACTGGTAGGCGAGGCATGCTGGGATTGGCAAGGTCATCTCTTGGGGAAGCTGAGGCATTACTTCATGCAGATGGTATGGGGCTCCTGGCCACCACTCCAGTGGTGAGGAAGATTCTGGAGTTCCTGATCTCTTAGGCTCCTGGATGAGCAGAGAGCCTGTCTCTTGTTCACCAATGAGGAGACTGGGGACCCTTCTATCTTTTGGGGTGTGGTGTGTGAGGCTGGGGCAAGAGGTCCATGGGATGAGTCTCTTCCAGCAGAGTTATGTGAAAATGGAGAGATTGGGGGGGAAGATCTTTCCAGCTGGGGAACACATTCTTAAGCAAGCATTTATGGCGCATGTGCCGGGAACTGCGAAGGCATTTTTATCTATATTATCCTGTCTCATCTTTAGCATCCGTCCTATGTGCGGGCAGCCTGGATGTTTTATCCTCGTTTTGCAGATAAGGAAAATAAATGCGGCTCAAAGAGGTTGCATAACCTGTGACGCTTGCTCTGCTAGCTGGTGGCCCAGCTAGGTCCTCCGCCTCCCAGCTGGGCCAGAGTCCCTGCACATCATCATCAGCCCAGCCCCCAGCAGGGATGGGCAGGGAGACTTGTGAAGCTGCAGAGCGAGCTTCAGGCCAAGTGTAACTTTCTCTTTGTTACTGGATTATAGTCTCTCACTCAAAGGAGAATGTAAGCTTCAGGAAGGCAGGGGCCTTTGTTGGTTTTGTTCATTTCTCTGGCTGGGCTCCACATGTAGTGGGTGCTCAGGACGCAAGTGTTGGGAGAGTGAGTGAATCTTGGGCAACTGGGCACGGATGGCCCCATGAGGGTGAGGGGTATGGTGGTGATGGTGTGGGTGGCTACAGCCCATAGGGAAAGTGGGTTCCCTCTAGTTCCTCACCTGTCCTGCTTCCCATCCAGCCCCATTTAGGGTTGGTTTTGTCTGCATCTCATTGTCGATTGCCCCTCTGCTCACCCTTACATCCCTACTTCTTTGGACTGAGTCGATTGTCCTCTTTGGAGGTCTTGGCTTGGCTTCCATGACACCTGGCTTTGTACCACCTCCTGGTCCACTCCTTCCCAGTGTCTGCTAAATGATGGCATCCCAAGCCCATCCTGTCCTGAGCCCTTTCCTCTTCTTTGTCATCACCCTCAACTTGGGCCACCTGATTTAGTCCTCTGGTACCAAATAGCCTCCATGTCAGTCATACCGTTTTATGCCTCTAGCTCAGACCTACCTCCTGCACTCATTTGTCCTTCTGCCCTTTCAGCATCTCCACTTGGACATCTAGTAGGCATCTCCAACTTCAGTGAAAACAGAATTGTGTGTTTAGTTCTGCCCTCCTTCTCCCCTCCAGGTCTTTCCTTTTTTTTTTTTTTTAAAGATTTTATTTATTTATTCATAGACACAGAGGGAGAGAGGCATAGACACAGGGAGAGGGAGAGGGAGAAGCAGGCTCCATGCAGGGAGCCCGATGTGGGACTCGATCCTGGGTCTCCAGGATCACACCCCAGGCTGCAGGTGGCGCCAAACTGCTGTGCCACCAGGGCTGCCCCCTCCAGGTCTTTCCTGTTTTACAAAGTGATTTCACCATCCACCTGGTGCTCAAGCCCCAAACCTAAGAGTTTTCCTGAATTTCTTTTTCGTCCCATTTAGCATCCCACCCATCCTGTTGTTTTTTATCTCTAAGTTATATACAGAATCTTTGTAGTCACTACCCACCTGTGACTTCTCTTCTCTCTTACTTCTGCTTCGTTAAGGAAGCTTCAGCCACTTTACTCTTCCTTTGGCACACACCAAGCTTATGACTGTCTCAGGGCCTTTGCACATGCTATTCCTTTTGTTTGGGATTCTCTTACCTTGGATTTTTTTTGTGTGTGTGTTTCACTCCTTCTGCCCACCATTCTTTCTCAACTTGGATATTACCTCCTAGGACAGAGCCTCCCATCCCCCAGTCATTCTCTTTTGAATTCCCTTAGTTTATTTTCTCTGTAGCATGTATTAGCACTTTAAATTACCATATTTATTTGATAATATGTTTATTATCAGTCTTTCTCTCACTAGACTGAAAGCCTCTGGAGAGAAGGGACTCTGTCTTTTCAGTTCATAGGTGGATTTCTAGAGCATGTGGTCAATACCTGAACATATTTGTTGGTTGACAGCTGGCTGTGTGTGACTGACTGCCAGCCGACAGGACCTTGGGGTCTGCGCATGGAGGAGGCAGGTGTGGCTGTGAGTCCTTGTTTATGCGAGTGTATTTCTATGCATATAAATGCTGTGTTTGCATGGGACCAGGGTAGACTCCTTTTAGCCTGTTTCTAAAGGAGGTGGGATGGGAATTTCCTCACTCCCTGCAGCCCTCAGAGTCTTACACTCTGTGTGTGTGTGTGTGTGTGTGTGTGTGTGTGTGTGTATAGGGGCGTGAGGGTTAGCAAGAGAATCACAAAATATAGACCATATAGTTCAAAACCTGTCATTTTTCAGATGAGGCAGTAAGACCCAGAGAGGGTCAGGCTTTATCTGGGGATTGACACGTTGGGAGAGTCAGAGACAGAATTAAGCCTCCAGCTTCCACTTTAGTGGCAGAGCTGTGGAGTATGGCACAGAGGCCCAGGCTAGGCTTGGGGCTGGACATTGCAGCTAGAAATGAGATAGGGGCAAGTGACCAGGCTGGCAGTTTCTTGGAAGGCCAGAAGGGGAACAGAAATACCAATACCCAACACCCCAATGGATTACAAGTATCACAGAATGGTGAGCATCTTATTTTACTCCCACAGGGAGAGGCCTTTTGGTGGTTGAAGAGTCTACCTTGAAGCTTCCAGTTGGGTTGAGGGTGAAGCCCCAGGGGGTGTGCAATAGAGACCCATCAGTTGCCTTCTGCTGAGGGTGGGTTTGGTAAATATGCTGGATCAGATGTGTGTGTATTTGAGGAGTGGGCACTGGCAGCTTAGCCTCTCCTCCAAATCACTGGTTCTGCAAGTTGGGAAGGCAGCCTCAGAATCATGCGAGAGCTTGCAGAATCCAGATTCTCAGGCACCAGGCATAGAGTTTTTGACAGGGAGGCGTGGGGCCTGTGCATTTGCATGTTACAGGCACTTTAGGTGACTCACAAATGCACCAAAGTTGAAGAACCTCGACTGTAAATCAGTTATTTCCTTCTGACTGCACGCACCCTGCTGCTGGAATGGGAGATGGGCGTAGGAATAAATATTTTTATTTTAATAGCAGTGTAATTTATCACATATTAGAAAAATTCAGAACTAACATAGATGTTATCATTTAGGATAAATCTGGTTAGGTATTAAAGAATTTAAAGGGATGCCTGGGTGGCTCAGTTGGTTAAGTGTCTGACTCTTGGTTTCTGCTTGGGTTATAATCTCAGGGTTGTGAGATAGAGGCTGAGGGCATGGAGCTTGCCTGAGATTCTCTCTCCCTCTGTCCCTCCTCCCACTTGTGCCTGCATGCATTTGCTCAGTTGCTCTCTCAAATCAATCAATCAGTCAATCAATCTTAAAAAAATTTAAAAATTGACAATTGAAGACATTTAAACATTTTTTAAAAAAGATTTTATTTATTCATGAGAAACACAGAGAGAGAGGGAGAGGCAGAGACACAGGCAGAGGGAGAAGCAGGCTTCATTGCAGGGAGCCCGACGTGGGACTTGATCCTGGGTCTCTAGGATCACACCCTGGGCTGAAGGCAGCACTAAACCGCTGGACTACCGGGGCTGCCCAAAATTTAAACATTTTATTTAAAAATTAAGAGATTTATTTATTTAAATTTTTTAAATTTTTATTTATTTATGATAGTCACACACACACACACAGAGAGAGAGAGAGAGAGGCAGAGACATAGGCAGAGGGAGAAGCAGGCTCCATGCACCGGGAGCCCGACGTGGGATTCGATCCCGGGTCTCTAGGATTGTGCCCTGGGCCAAAGGCAGGCGCTAAACCGCTGCCCCACCCAGGGATCCCAAGAGATTTATTTAAAGGAGAAATTAATTCAATGTTCGTATGTGTGGTACTGGTAACGTGCCAAAATTGATATAGGCGGACCAAGGTGACTGCGTTGTGATAAACCCAACTTGATACAAGTGTCACACAGATATTTCAGGATTAGCAGTTTGAAGATCTAGGGACAGATGGTCATTGGCTCAGGGCAGCTCCCCAGGAGGGAAGAGGGGAGGCAGGGGAGGCTTGGCTGGGGTGAGGGAGCTCCTCTACAGTTGTTCCCTGGCCCTGTCTCATGGAGGGGCATGGAGAAGCCAGGGTGTGTACCCAGGGGCTGGAGCTGGGAGGCTGAGTTCCCTGAGTTTCTGTAAAGTATCAAGGTGGTTAAATCCCCCCTCACTCTCCCTTGGCCCATCTGGGCTCCTCACAGCAGACCTGAGAGACCTGTGTAGGGAGGAGCAGAGTGAGTGTGGAGAGTAGGCTGGACAAGGCCTATGTGGACTTCTAGCTCCTGAATTCTTTTTTTTTTTTAATTTTTTTAATTTATTTATTTATTTACGATAGTCATAGAGAGAGAGAGGCAGAGACACAGGCAGAGGGAGAAGCAGGTTCCATGCAGGGAGCCCTATGTGGGACTCGATCCCAGGACTCTGGGATCAGGACCTGAGCTGAAAGCAGACGCTCAACCACTGAGCCACCCAGGTGCCCCTAGCTCCTGAATTCTTTGCAGTCCTGTGTGGTCTCTGCTGGGTGGTATGGGAGGCGGGTAGCAGGGGCCTCCCTCCCTCCCTGCCCTTTGGACATTTTGGTCAAGGGGCTGAGCCCCTCGCTGGGTGAGGCTGCTATTTGCAACCCAGCACTTTCCTCCCTCCTCCCCAAGTGGGGTCTCCTGAAGAGAAAAGCAAGCCTTCTGGACCCAGGGGAGAGGCGGTCAGTGGTGAAAGCGAGGGGGTGGTTGTGGGAAGGGGCCTTCTGGTGGGCCTGCCCGTCTCGGCCCCGGGCCTCCTGGCTTGGAAGGAGAGCTGAGCCCGGGCCAGCCTCCGGGGCCGAGCTCCCCCAGGGTGGGCATCTGCTCCGGGAGGGTCGGAAGGGGCATCATCCCTGTAACCAGGCAATTGCTGTTACTGTTGCCACATTTATTGTTTTTTTTTTCTAGGAAATTTACCAAGTTTTGGCCCAGGGGTTTACATTTCCCGCCCCCTAGCACAAGCTCTCACTATTCAAGTTCCAAATGGAAGGCACTGAGGCTGTAATTACAGCGGCATTAGCTCAGAACACGCTGAGAGGAGCAGGAACAGAGCACCTGGGGAACCTAAAAGCAGCCACAGGCCCAAATTAGCTGCTGCTCCGCGTGCGGCGTCGCCCCGCGCCTCTCCGGGGGCCTGGCCGTCCTGGCGCTCCTCCACCTCCGCCCCAGCCTGCTTTGCTCGCTCTTCCCTTCCGCCCGCCAGCGTCCTGACAGGTGCAAGGAACGTGGAAGAACCACCTGGCTGGCGGGGGAGATGCCCCAGAACAGCCTTTGTGTCGACAGGCATCCTTGGATCCTGGCCCTGGCAGGATGGTGTGGCCACAGCTCGGGGGTGCGGTGGGGACGGCTTGGGAGGCCGCACCCCACTGTGGACAAGCCTCTCTTGTGCACCCCTGGGCTCCTCTTTCAGTTTCCATCTCCTGGTATCCTGAATTGCCGTCGGCTCCCCCCAGCTTTTGCCCCAACTCTTTGTTCACTTGGCCTGGGGACCCGCTTTGTACTCGTTTTGCTTCCTCTGACTCATCCTGTAGGTTCAGCAGAGATGTCACTGCTGCTGTGACCCCTGGGCTGGGCACGATGCTTTCGTCTCTGCTCCTACAGCAGCCTCACTTCGCTGATGCAGAGTTTAGCACTGCCGCAGCCTGCCCCCTTGTTCCCGGCTGGGGCTCTGAGGAAGTGCTTGGCACATAGTAGGCCTTCAGTAAAGATTTCTTTATCCAGTGAATGGGAAAACCATCCTCGATTCCCTCTCTGCCTTAATCCCCTTTTTGTTTTCACAAGAAGAAGAGAGGGAACTTCTCTTTTTCCACCTTGGTAGGGCTGTTGTTGGCAGGGTGTCGGGGTGAGGCCCAGTCTTTGTCCCTTGTCTCCTGACTTTCACATCTGAGCCCTTCTGGACCACATTGATACTTGACTAGACATGGCCTTGCATTGACCACTATTGTTGGCTCCACGTCAGTTTGGCTTCTTTAGTAATATTAGCCAACAGCTTTCGAGTACTTGCTAGGAATTAAATATCGTTCAAAGTACATTTATTCTTTGACTTGTTAAATTTGTCTGCAACACCTACCACGTACCAGACATTGGGAAATATGGGTATTGCAGTGAGTACAACCAGTAAAGCCCCTGCTTTCACGGAGTTTATATTTGACACAAACAAACAAATGACAAAGGAAGTGTATACTATGGTAGATGGTGATGAGTTGTGGGAAAAAGAGATCAGAGTAGAGGTAATGGGCGTGGATTCTTATTATGTATAGTGGTTGGGAAGGATTCACAGATTTGAGCAGAGACTTGAAAGAAATGAGGAAAGGTAATGGGGAGGAGCATTCCAGGAAGAGGAAGCAGCAAGTGCAAAGGCCCTGAGGTCAGGGCACGGTCCAGGAAGAGCAAGGAGGCCATTGTGGCTCAAATTGAAGAAGTAACCATTAGGAGTAGGAGGGGAAGTCATATAGAGCAGTGCTGGCTAACAGAAATATGAGTCACCTATATAATTCTAAGTTTTCTAGTAGCCACATTAAAAGAGTAAAAAAGAAGCAAGTAAAATTAATTTTAACAATACATTCTTTTAAAATACTTCCACAATATTATTGTTTCAATATGTAGTCAAGCTAAAAAATTATTAATGAAATGCTTTACATTGTTATTTTTTCTTAGTAAATCTTCAAAATCTGGTGTGTATTTTCAGAACCTGGTATGGACATCTCATTTCGAGCTAGCCACATTTCAGGTTCAATGGCCACATGTGAGTAGTGGCTACCATGTTGGATGGCACAGATAGAGCCTTGAAGACCACGCCCAGGCCTGAGTGAGATGGGAATCCACTGGAAGCTTTGGGGCCCAGGAGCGTGATCTCTCTGCCTTAGGTTCTAGAAGGTTCACTCCAGCTGTGATGAGAGAGGATTGTTTTAAGGTAGGGGGTGGAGTGGGTGCAAGGACAGAGAAGGGAGACTAGGAACAGAGGCTCCTGCCAGCATGTGGTGATGATGGCTTAGACCGTGGGGGTGGGGAGCAGGGGTGGTGGGGAGAAGTGGTTGGATTCTGGATGTTTTTTGGAGGTGGAACTGCCTGGTTTTCCTTATGTAGTGTGTGAATACAAGAGGAATCATGGAGGTACTGAGATTTTTGGCCTGAGCTACTGGGAGGGTGAGTTATTTTCAGAGGGAGGAGGAGGCCTGCGCTGGGGAAGAACCTCGCAGGGAACATGTGGGCTTGATTTGGGGTATGTTAAATTTGAGATGCAGGTGTCAGCCTTTTAGGTAGAGTGGGCAAGCAGACAGTTGGACATACGGATCTGGGGTTCAGAGGGAGGTCTGGGTGGGGGCCAGCCATGAGGGCCCTAGAGAGTGGGTGCATATAGGAGGAGGCTGAGCCCTGGAAAAGGCGGAGACTGCTCAGACAAGTGCAGGGTGGCTGCAGGAAGACCACAGAGAGGGTGGGCCATGAGGAAAGGGAGCCATAGGGGGCCACCCACTGTGGCCAGTGTCCTGATGGGCTGAGGAAGAGGATCACTAGCAGGAGGGGGAGGTAAATGCCAGGCTGCAGCAGGTCTAGGTGAGACCAGGAGGGGAGAAAGAGACTGCTGGTATGCACAACTCCATTGAGGGGTTTTGCTTTCAAGGAAGCAGAAAAATGGGGTGGTACCTTCACGGTGGGTCATGAGGAGGCTTTTTTTTCTTAAAGATGGGTGGTGTAACAGCTGATGAGGATGATCTTGTAGACACGGCAAAGTTATCATGCAGGAGAGAGAAAAAAGTGAGCCATGTCATTCAAGAATGCTACATGGTAGGTACTGTTTTGCAGGTGGAGAAACTGAGGCAGAGGAAGTTGGTGTGTTTTTTTTTTTTTAAGTCACTTGTCCAGAGCCACACAGCAGGGCCATCCAATGCAGATGGCTCAGTTCTAGAGCACCCAGTCTTAACTACTGTGCTCTTCTGCCTCTTGGTTTCCTAGCTAGATTTGTGAGCTCTTCAAGAATGTGACCACCTCTTACATATTTGTCTCTGCCCCAGCACCTAGCAGAGAGAGGGCTGTGCAGAGGTGGGGTTAGACAGATGGTTAATGACCCAGAGACCTGAACATAAGCGGCGGTGTTGGAAATGCTCAGGCACCTGCACTGGCCATGGGAGGGGGGCATGGCATCAGCCTCCCTCACTCAGTGTCCTTCCCACCACCTTCCAGGACCTTCTGTAAGGTGGGTGGTACTCACTAAGTGTTGGCAAGCATTTACTGGGTGGATGAAGATTGAATAAAAAGGCTGTGGCTCCTCCATCCTAAATGCTAAGCTGATGTTGTACACAGTGCTGGCATGACTGGGTTCCTGCTCTGGTTTACCAGCCAGTGTGCTGGGGGACCTTGAGCAAACCCTTGCCCACTTAGTGCCTCAGTTTCCTTATCTGTAAAATCAAGAGGTAGGATTAGGTGATCTCCCATCTGGCTCTCACCAGAATGTCTCAGGTGGGCACGTGCAGACTGGATTCCTGTCTCCCTCCTCTTGTCATCAGGATGGACAAGAGGCTCTCTGTAGGTGAGGGTCAGCTGGCGGTGGAGGATCAGGTGGTCCTTAGAAGAGCTGAGACTTGTGGGATGATGGAGTAGCCACCACAAAGGGAACGCCACAATTCCTGAGAAGTCTGCTTTTTGTCCAGGACATTCCACTCCATGGACAGTGGTGCAAAACTTAGAGCCATGGCACTAATGCCAAGGTCACAACATCCAGCACATATACCCTTTGGCTGATATGTGCTCAGCCCTGTTAGAGTCCGAGGCTGACCTTTACCCTCCACCTCATGGTGCCAGGGCTCCCGCCAGCCCCTTCCGTTTTCGTGGTTCTCTGTACTAACTAGCCACTGTAGATCCCCTGCCTTGGGACAGTTTGAAATGTGTAGGGACAGTTTCAGTGGCCATATGGTGGGTGTGAGGATGGTGTAGTGGTGCTATTTGTGCTCCGGCTGCTGAAGATGCCTTGATGAGAATTGTCCCTCCCTAAATGCCAGCAGGACCCTTGACCAGGAGCCTGCTCAAGTGTGCTGCTCCTGGGTGCTCAGGGGCCTGGGAACCCAGCCTGCCACAGGTTGTATGATCCTGAGCCAGTCATCTTATTTTCCATTACTCACATTTATGAACATGACTATGAACGCCTAGTTGCTTGCCATTTTGTTTGTTATAAGTTTTAAATAAGACTGAATTAGCAGTCCCCATCCTCGTAGCTCCCTGCACGTACATGCTGCTCTATACCAGGTGTTGTCCTATAAGCCCATTGTGGACCTGCTTATTCGGTCATTTAAATCCTAACTGCCTATTAGGTGTCCCCACTTCACAGATGAGGAAACTGAGGCAAAGGGCTTATTGAACGCCGGGAGGTGTTCCCAGGGAGCAGGTGCTGTGGTCTTCCCATGCTTGTGCGGGCCTGTGACCTGCTCGCTCCTTCCCCTCCAGGGACAGGGGCAGACCCGGCGGTCAGCGCCAAGAGCAACCACTGCCTGGACGCTGCCAAGGCCTGCAACCTGAACGACAACTGCAAGAAGCTGCGCTCCTCCTACATCTCCATCTGCAACCGTGAGATCTCGCCCACCGAGCGCTGCAACCGCCGGAAGTGCCACAAGGCCCTGCGCCAGTTCTTCGACAGGGTGCCCAGCGAGTACACCTACCGCATGCTCTTTTGCTCCTGCCAAGACCAGGCGTGTGCCGAGCGCCGCCGGCAGACCATCCTGCCCAGCTGCTCCTATGAGGACAAGGAGAAGCCCAACTGCCTGGACCTCCGCAGCGTGTGCCGGACCGACCACCTGTGCCGGTAAGCCTGCCGCCACGCTACTGCTTTGCAGCTCGTGGGCCCAGCAAAGAGGGGATTCAGGTATCCGCCGACCGAATTGCCGGCCACTCATTCATTGGGTGCAGGTTCATGGTTTCTGTGCCTGCTCCGCGCTCTGCTCAGGCTTAGCACTGTGGGAAGCCGCAGGGAGCAAGCCCAGGAGTGTAGAATTTCAAATCCTAGACCTCTAGAGCCTGGACTAAAGGGACCTTCAGTGGATTCCATCCCACCTCTGCAGGAGGCCCCCACCTGATGTCCTCGTGAGGTCACGTGGCCATCAGGAAGGGGCTTTCAGAAATCACAGAGGTGGCTCCTTGCACCCTGGTGGTGGAGCCAGGCTGGTTCTGGCCTGCAGCGCGGGTGCGAGTCTGGCTGTCTGGGTTGGACTTTTCCGCTTCCTAACTGCCTGGCTCGGAGAGAGTTGTAAACATTTCTTGAGTTGCCGTTCCTTCACCTGCAGACAGGAGTACAAATGCCCACATCACAGGGTTGTAACGTGAGGATTAGATGAGGTGATGTGTGCCCGAAGCTTGGCACAGAGCCTGGCCTAGAGGAAATGCTTAGTGAGTGTAGCCTAATCATTAGGAAGGTTTTTTTGATCGTCGTTACAGGGAGTTGAAATTTGCTTCTTTACAATTCTTGTTTGTTGTTAAGCATTTATCAAACCCCTGTTGCACCCAGCACTAAGTTGTAAGGCCTGGGCGCGCAGAGGTGAACATCGTGCTCTGCGAGGAATAGCCAGTCCAGGGGGTGGAGACAGAGAAGACAGTGATCCCTGTGCAGTGGGATGAGGGCTGTGGGCTCTCAGATGAGGCACTGCAGGTGGAAATCGTGGAGGGACATCTGCCTGGGGGTCCAGGGGAGGGGGTGTTGAGCTCAACCTTGAAAAATAGGAAGAAGAAAGCCAGAGAATGTTGTCAGCTGGAAAAGCATATTCAGAGGCTGGAGGGTAGGAGAGAGCCTGGCCTTATGGAGAGCTGCGGATGGTGGGGGCATGTGGAAGGAGGGCTGTGACGGGGGGAGGCCACAGGCGGGGCTGCTGGAGGAACAGAAGTCACGGTAGTGCAGATATTCAGAGATTGCTTACTGTGTGTTGGGCGCTGGTTTATTTTTTAAATTTTTTTTAAGATTTTATTTATTCATTCATGAGAGACACACACACACACACAGAGGCAGAGACACAGGCAGAGGGAGAAGCAGGCTCCATGCAGGGAGCCCGATGTGGGACTCGATCCCGGGACCCCAGGATTAGGCCCTGGGCCGAAGGCAGCCGTCAAACCACTGAGCCACCCAGGGATCCCCTGGGCTCTGGTTTATTATATGGTTTATCTAATTTAACTCTCACAATAAAGCTACGAGGCAGATAACTATTATCATCTTTATCTGTCACACAAGGAGATCGAGATGCAGAAAGTACCTCGCCTAAGGTCACACGGCTCATACGTTTCAGAGCCGGGATCCATCAATACTGCTGCTTACCAGTGTAGCGTACTGGCCTGGACTAAGCAGCTATAGGAGTGGAGAGAAGTGTATCATTTCAGATATGATTTGTAAGTAGACTTGCCCGGACTGGGTGATTGGTTGAAAGTTCCCTGGGGGCAGAAGTCATTTCTGTTTTGTTTACTCCACACCTCATCCTGCACAGAGAGCCTGGCACATGGTGAACACTCCACAAACATTACCTGAATGGATAAATGAGCGGTGACCATCATGTTTCCTAGTTAAATACTCATGGGACGAAGGACCCATTCAGCGTGGGGGGCGGGTTTTGAATATGCAGCATTTGTGGTACCTGGAGGACCAATGCCATCCCCTTGGCAATGTCTGGGGGCATGCTCAGCAAAGGGGCTGGGGTGGAGAAATGGGCTTGGGAGTTGTTGGGCGCCTCGTTGGTGATTAAAGCTCCAGCAGTGAGTGAAATGGTGCAGGGTGGGTTGGTGGAGTCTCGGCTGGAGATGCCTACAGACTTGGGCATCCTCAGTGTTTTGGTGATAAGAGAAGCCATTAATGTGGACAGTGAGGCGGAACTCTGCCGAAAACACAAGTTCTTTGAGGAATTGCAGAAGAAGGGGGGCTTGTGACAGAGAGGCTCGCAGGTAGAGAGTGGACCAGAATCCAGAAGAGACGGGGGTTCCTGAGGGAGGGAGGGTGGGAGACATGGCGCCTCATGGTGTGTGTGTGTGTGTCCATGGGAGGGAGTGTGTATGTGGTGTGAATGCAAGAGTGTATGGAAGTGTGTGTATGCTGTGTATGTGTGAGGCGGTGTGTGAATGTAAGTCTCTGTGAGTGAGTGAGTGAGTGAGTGGAGGCGGAAGCTAGTTGCAGTTGAT
Organism: Nyctereutes procyonoides; assembly: GCF_905146905.1. Classification (NCBI taxonomy): domain Eukaryota; kingdom Metazoa; phylum Chordata; class Mammalia; order Carnivora; family Canidae; genus Nyctereutes; species Nyctereutes procyonoides. The sequence continues at coordinate 49,646,246 of NW_026575133.1, read as the reverse complement.
CTAGGTCTGGCAGGAGGCAGAAGTGGAGGCGAACCCTCTTGTTGAGGACATGCACGAGAGGGAGGGAGAGAGAGAGAAACACAGAGAGAGGGCAGCCTGGGTGGCTCAGTGATTTAGTGTCGCCTTCAGCCCAGGGCGTGATCCTGGAGACCTGGGATCGAGTCCCACGTCAGGCTCCCTGCATGGAGCCTGCTTCTCCCTCTGCCTGTGTCTCTGCCTCTCTCTCTCTGTTTCTCATGATTAATTAAAAAACCTAAAAAAAAAAAAAAAAAAAAACAAAAACAAAAAACCAGAAACAGAGATACTGAGACAGAGCCTGCAGAGGGAAGGGAGGCCTCTGTGCCATGGGAGTATGGGGGCCATGTTGGATGAAGGAGAAGCGCTTAGTTGCGTTTGGAAAACAAGCCCTGCCTGAGTTCAGAGATGGGCCTGATCCCCAGAGCTAGCTGCAGGCTCTGGAAAGCTGTGTAGAAGGTGGACCTTTCTGTTTTGCTTACTTAAAAAAAAAAAAAAATAGGTGTCTTATCACCTACAGACACTGCTTGAGGCGATTTAAAAGAAACTATGCAGGGGCACCTGGCTGGCTCAGGGGCACCTGAGTGGCTGACTCTTGATCTCAGCTCAGGTCATGATCTCAGGGGCCTGGGATCCAGCCCCGTGTTAGGCTCCATGCTCAGCAGGGCGTCTGCCTGAGGATTCTCTCTCACTTTCCCTCCCCCTGCTTACTCTCTCAATCTCTTTCTCTCTCAAATAAATAAATGAATCTTTAAATAATAAAATACAGTAAAATGAATCATACATACACAAAGAGGATGGTCAGAAGAAGAAACGAAGAGCCCTGTAAAGGAAGTCGGGAGCAAATGCCACAGGTGTGCGATCTAGCAGTCACTGAGCGGAGCTCTGAGCCTCGGGTAGCTGGGATAGAGCAGGACCTTGATGAGCCGCATGAGTCCCAAAACACGATGGAAGGGAGCAGAGCAGTTCTTGCATGGAGATGCATTCTCTCCTTCTTCTAGGTGCTAACATGACCTGCCAGGCCGCCTCACACAGTGTATTTGCAATGACAGCATTGACCACAGGACCCATGAACAGTACTGTCTCTAGATGTTTGAATTGGGTCAAGAATAGAAATTCTAGGTGCTCCAGGATGTGATAGGGTTGCCTGCATCCAGGATGGGGCTAGTAGGGCCTGGGGCATTATAACAGCATGGCCAGGTGTCCTCTGTGGAACTTTGCCCATGACTCAGAGTTGAGGCTTAAGGCAGGGTTGGGGAGGTGCACGTGGGTGAAATAGACTGATAGGTGGTGGGTGGAAGTGGTTGTCATGGACACCCTCGAGCTAGAAGACATACTCTTGGTCTCCTGGGTGGTCCTGGATGGCCCATTTCACTCGTTATGCCTTCCTTTTCTTCACTGATCACAAGGGGATGCTCACCCATCTCCAAGGACCCCTCCACGGTTCTGAGTCTGTTGGGGCAGCCTTCTCCCCCTGCACCTCCACTTGAGGTTCTGTTCTTGGAGAGAGGAGCTCTTGGCACAAGAGGACACAACAGAGACCCCTCCTTAGAGGGCCTGGGAGGGCAGATTTGAAGGACCTAGGGGCAGGCCTGGAAGGAGAGGGGCTCACTTCCCTCCCAAGCTCTTGCAGGCCTGACATACTGACCCATGGACCCTTCCCCATGTCTGCGGAGGAGCCCAAGGAGGTGACGGGTGGCAGGAGGGGGCATGTGGAGAAGAGGCAGCCCAGGCTTCATTCTGCGCTCTGCCCAGGAAGGAGCGCCCTCCCTGGCATTGGATCTTTTTAGGTTTCTGCCCTCCAGGGTGGGCACCGCAGGTGGAAATCTTCACTGTGAAATGGGAGAGCCCATTGCTATGGTGTTTGGACGAGGAAATGGAGACTTTGAGTCTTCCTTTTCTGGATACTTTAATGGACAAAGCTGGCTTTGATGGGAGTCATGACAAAGCTTCTTTGAGCTAACTCTTTGGGAATGAGGCCCTTGCCTGCAGGCATGTCTCAGAACATGCCCTGTGCTCCAGTGCTCTAGCACCCAGTCCTCACTTTGCCAAGCCTGCCTCGCCCCCTTCACTTTCCTGCTGGGGGTGTTGGCCTGGCTATGCTTCTCCCTGAGTGAATCTTGGCCCAGGGTTCCTGGCAGGGGGCATGGGGGTGGGGGACAGCTCTGCCAGAGTTCACCTCACCTGGCACTACATTAAAGCAAGTTTGTTAATCTGCTTTGGGGCATACCCAGGGGCAGGCCTTGTACATCCCCAGTGTGATATTTAATAGACTCTGCTGTGCCATCTTATGAAATGTCACTAACCACAAGGTGTTGGGGTTTGAAGAAGCCTTTGGTTAAGCAAAGACGTCTCCTTACGGGGCTGGGGTTCTGGGCAGCACTTCAGAATCTTCCCCTGATTCTTTGGATCAGGATCAGCATGGAAGCTTCCTACTCCAGCCATGTCTCTAGCCTTTGTCTCGTTCATATCCCATGAGCCTTCAGAACTGTAAACTTAAGACAAGGGGAGGCTTTTCCTTTTAAAGTCTCCTGATACGGAGTCTGAAAAGCCCGGAGAATCTCTTGGAATGAATCCATGGAATTTGGTCGAATTCTCTCATCCCAGCTCCACAGTGGGCCATGACCTACTTTTTTCTTTTCTTTTCTTTTTTTTTTTTTTAAACCTGATCTTTTGATTGCTACCCTCCACTTACACTCATTATGAGGATGGTCTGGACTGTATGTGTGTGTGCATGGGGGCAGGGTATATGGGGCTGGAAAGCTGTGGGGAGGATGATTCCGTTGTCTTGTAAACTGTGTCCCCTTTCAGGCCTTGTTTGGAAGAGGCTGTCTGAAATGCCCTATTCCTCTTGGTCTCCCGAGAGGACATAAATAACTTGGTGCTGGCCCTGTGCCATATCCTGGGCTGTAATTTAACCTCTGGATGCTGAGGATGGGTATAAATAGATTCCAGCCTGGGGCTACCCTGGCTGCCTGGGTTCCTTCATGCAGTGGATGCTGTCCTGGTCTGGGAGGAATGCTGGGAAGGCAGAGGGATGGGGTCCTCTCCATCAAGGTTGTCCACATGGAGTGGGGAGAAGTCCCTTCGGCAGGCTCGCCCTCTTGCTTAGCTTGGGGGCATGTCTGGTGTCTGCAGGCAGGCAGTATATTTGGGCAAGTCTGGATTTGATTGGTGTGGTCCTTCAGCTTCTTTTGGATTCTTTATAAAATCTGTTGGCTGACAGTTTTAGTGGGCTATCTCTACACAGCAGCAAATGATTATTTGCAGGGGGTGGTGGGCTCTGGGGCTTCCAAGCCTTTACTTCTTTTAAAGGAAAGAGTCTGGAATATCGTGAAATCATATGCAAAATTTCATGTGTATGTTTGAGAGAGAAGTACGGTGCTTTCATTAGATTCTCGAAGGATTTCTGGACTCCTCAAAGCTCTGTCTTTTCTAGATGTCCAACTTGGATTGGCTGCCTGGAGGACTGTGAATGACTGACTGATTAGTGATGTCTGCCACAGGCATGGGTGAGGCAAACTGGACGCCCTGCGGGAATCCAACCAGTGTTCCAGGGCCCTGTGGGTCACCTGGAGTGGAGGAATGTGGGTCTTCAGGACGTTCCTTTATTCATTTGACAGCTATTTATTGATCATCCACTGTGGGCCTTGTGCTGGGATTAGAGTTAGTAAAGTAGGTGCAAGTCCTTGCCCTCAGGGTGCTTACGAGTCTAGTGCCAGCATGCTGTCATTATTGCCTCTGCAGCGAGAAGAGAGCCACACAATCAACTAGATGGTAGCATTTCTGCTCAGGTTCTCTTGACATCACAGTTCTGGTCTGCTACCTACCAGGTCTTCCCTGGGTCACTTTGGTAGCACTGAGGGCAGCCCTTGTGAGGAGGAGCCACATACACATGAACCTGGCTTAGGGCCTGCCAGGCTTGAGCAGAGCTCGGAGCCCCAAATCCCAGTCTTTGCCCAGGAGTGCCATGGGGTAGAGAAGTCACCATCTTCCTGAAGAAAACCTAACCAGCAAGGTTGCTAGTGGATGGAGACTCTACATGCGGGCAGCATTGTGGGATCTTCAGCCTTGCCAGAGACCCCAAAACCCATCTTCCCACTGGGGATCCCATGCTGACTCCTGCTGCTGGCCTCAGTGAGGGTTCTGCTTGCCCAAGGATGCCCAAATGACTCCTCTTGGAATTTCTTGTGGCACATTGAGACCAAGCTGGAATGTTGAATGTCATTTTAACTGAAGGCTCTGGGAAAATAAATGCGGTGGGAAGCCACTGCCTGCATATCTAGTTTACATCTTCCAGCTCTGCCCACTGCAGGGGTCTTAGCATGGCTGGGCAAAGAGTGCCTTAAACCTTTATTGTCCAGGCTTGCTGCCTGGATATCTGGGCTCTGTAACGCTCACACCCCACAGAGATGTGGTGGTGCACCCCTTGTCTAGCAGAGGCTCCCACTTGTGGCATTCTGCATGAGAACCCCTCCATTGCTGGATGAGCAACAGGAGTAATGACCATTTGGAGGAGACGCCACTAACGCAGAGAATTGGAGTACAAGTCATTAAGGTTTGTCCACACCAGAAGCATCACCTCCACTTGTATGTGTGTTGCTTACACAGGACCAGGGCACACTTTCAGCTGCTATCATCTTGCATCGTTCACTGGGCTCCTTTTTAAATAAAGGCACAAATTCCATCATGGGGGCTCTCCCCTCATGACCTCTAATCACCTTCAAAACCATCACACTGGGGATCAGGATTTTAACATATCAGTTTGGAGGGACATGAGTATTCACTCTATAGCACGAAAACTTACCTTCCTTCAAAGCCTGTGTGGTCCTCATCTCCTAGCTATATCTTTTTTTTTTTAATTTTTTATTTATTTTTTATAGTCACAGAGAGAGAGAGAGGCAGAGACACAGGCAGAGGGAGAAGCAGGCTCCATGCACCAGGAGCCCAACGTGGGATTCGATCCCGGGTCTCCAGGATCACGCCCTGGGCCAAAGGCAGGTGCCAAACCACTGCGCCACCCAGGGATCCCTAGCTATATCTTTTACTGATACTTTCTAGAATTTGTCTGTATCCTTCATGTGCCACTGATCACATGACCTTCCTTTAATACTTTATTGTCCCAGTTAGGTCTCTGGTTTTTTCCATTCTTCTATTACTACTGTGTTGACTTATATATTTATCAAATATTTACTGGGTGCTAGGCACTGTGCTAGACATGAGGTACTTACTGAAGGATATAGTTGAGATGGTCCCTGTTCCCCTGGAGCTTATTGTCTGATGGAGGAGATAGTAAACAGATAAATATATAACTGGCATTTGCAAAATGAGTGGGACATAGAAATAGAGGAGCTACTTGGACAGCGGTCAGGAATAGTTTATCTGAGGAGGTGATATTTATATGGAGACCTGAAGAATGGAGAAGCCAGAGGTAAGGCAGATAGGAGGGAACATTTCATGCAGAAGGAATAGCATGTGCAGAAGTTTGGAGCTGGGAGGGAGCCTGGCATTGCTGGAGAAATGAAAAGAGGCCAGTGTGGCTGGAGCGAGGGGGCCCCAGGAGGGAACAGGAGCGGGAGGTGAGAGGAGGGAGGCAGGGCCAGCTCACACAGAGCTTGCTGGCCACAGCAAGGAGTTTGGATTTAGTTGTAGGTTGAAGTATAGTTGACATACAGTGTTTTATTAGTTTCAGGTATGTGACAGCGATTTGACAATTCTATACATTACGCAGTGTTCACTAAGATAAGTGTAGTCACTCTCTGTCACCAGACAAAGTTATTACAATATTATTGACTCTGTTCCCCATGCTGTACATTACATCCCCGTGACATATTTGTTTTATAACAAGGAATTTGGATTTTTTTTTTTTCTGAGCACAATTAGAAGGAAGCTTTGAAGCCAACTAGGGACATTATTAAAATTAAGATTACTTGGGCTACTGTGTGGAGAGCCACGGGAGGAGGCAAAGAGCCCGGGAGGAAGTTATCCTACTATCGCCAGACCAGAGGTGATGGAGGTGATGGCGGCTCAGTCCAGGGGGTGGCCGTGTGCAGGGAGATAAGTGGGCAAATGTGAGATATTTTGAAGATGGAAATGATATACCTTGATGTGGGAGTGAAGAGACGAATTGAAGGATAACCTGCTGGCTTCTGGCTGGAGCAGCTTGGTGTGTGATCATGCCATTTTCTGAGATGGTGAAGGCTTAGACAGGGAGATAAATCAGGGATTCCATTTTAGGCATGTTAATTTTGAGATGCCTTTGAGACATTCCTATCTGGAGCTTGACGGGGGTTATAAATTCTGGGGGTCATTAGCATATTTCTGGTATTCAAAGCGAGGGCAATGGGCAGGGTCTCCCGGGAAAGGCTAGCCTGGGCAGAGGCACTGAGAATGTGCCTGGCACCTGTAAGTGCCTGGTAAGGGGTTGGGGGTGGTGTTATGGTGCCCCAAGGTGTCTGAAGGAGATTTGTGAGAAAGAGGGAGAGGACAGCTGTGCCAGATGCTGTGGAGAGGTCCAGAAAGATGAGGGCACACAGCTAATTATTGGATTTGGGAAAGTAGAAGGCACTGGTGACCTCTTCCACAGCGGTTTGGGTGAAGAGGTGATTGCCGAAGCTTGATCAGAGTGAAAGAAATGTTTGTCAGTTGGTTGGTCAGAGCTTCTTGGGAAAGATCCCCAGGAAAGGCAGCAGGTGCAGCATGGAGAAGTTGCTCCTCTGTTCAATGGAGAAATGGCCAAGGGGACCCCAACCACTGGCTTGGCTTTGAGAAGTATAGGGTGGGAGTCACTGCCACCATGGGCATGCTCAGGCACTCCCATGGCACTCTGCAGGGCCACACCCTGGGCCAGGGTGAGCCTGTGATTCTGAGGCTGCTCAGCCTTGGGGAGAGCCCGTGTTGTGAGCTCCATTTGTGTCATGGCCTCTGATGCTGACTCTCACACTGCAGTACGATTAGGACTCTAATCCTCACCTTGCATGTCCTCCCTGGGCTCTGAGGGGCTGTGATATGGTTGCCATGGACTCAGTTTTTCTAGCTATCACCAAAAGGGTCCTTAAAATACAAGAAGAGACCTTTCTTTAAGCCCCATGCCCTTTTGAAAAACCTACATGAACACCCTCCCAGAGAAGACAGGCTGGGCTGCCCGAGGAAACTTGCTTTTTCAGCCTTCTTCGGCAAGGAGGTACATGCTACAACACTGAGGAACGTTTGAGAAGTGCCTCTAGGGCTACTGCATGGGAATTCCTCTCTGTGGTGTTCAGGGGTGGGATGTGACTTTTCTCATGGTCAGCTAGGATTTGTTCTTTGTCTTCTTGGGGTGATAGCCACAGGGGTGAGGCAGCCCTGTTCCCCTTCTTCCTGGTATCCTAGAGCTGGCTGTCCACATGGGGGCCCTTTTGGAGGCTTTTATGGAAGACTCACAGCCCTCATGCAGGTGTCCCAGTCAGCCCAAGGTCTCTGAGGTGAGGAAGCATATAACCATTGGTGCCCTTACCTGGAGTAGAAGCAGGACACTGAGGTATGCGTAAAGAGTAAGATATCCACTCTTCATTTTGGAGCAATGGGGAATCTTGGGATAGTGGCTCACAGCCTGCCTTGCCCAAGGTGCATTGCTTTAGTCTGGCAGGGGTCATCTCGAGCGTGTGACTCCTCCACCACTTGGCCTGTGGCAGGTGCTCTCTGAGCTCTGTGACTTGCTCAAGAAAAGACTCCCCAGATTATATTCTTCAAAGGGTGGAATGAAGCAGCTGGAGTCACAGTCCTGGCTTCAGATCCTCACCTTGGCAGTTGTGTGAGCTTGGACAGTTTCTTTAACATCACAGAGCCTCTGTGTTCCTCATCAAAATAAGGGCAGTAACATGATGCCACGTTGAAGCCTGGTAACCCATTCAGTGGAACTATTGTGAGTGCTTAGCACCCAGGACACTCAGGTAAACCACAGGCCTGCCCTGTACTGGATGTGAGATGGAGGGCTTGCCTCACTGAGGCTGGCAGAGGCCATTGTGGAGGGCAGCTTTGGGTGGGGGGAGATATCTGAGGCAAGTTTGAGGGAGGAATAGGGCCTACACAAGGAGGCAGGCCTCTCGTCCTCACAGGGGGAATGAGTATGTTATGAAGTGGGGGCTGAGAGCCAGTTTGATTTTCTCCAGAAGACACTGGGAAGTCATGAGATCTTTTAAGCAAGAGACTAACGTGATCCCGCCAGTGTTTTGGAAAGATTTCTTTTGCTGCTGTGTACACAGTGGTTTGAGGAGAGTAAGGCTGGAGACAAAGAGGCCCCACTGGGACCGTGTTGCGATGGGGCCTCTGGTCAGGCCAAGGCAGAGGCCTGGTGCAGAGAGACCGGGTCAGAGACACTTCGGAGACGAGGTCAGTCTCAGGAGACCTACAAGATAGGGACTGGAGAGAGGGGGGAGTCCAGACTGATGCCATGGTGTCCGGTCTGGTGGTCTCCTGATTGGTAAAGCCATCACCTGAGAGAAGAGGGGAAGATGAGGTCTAGGCCCAGAGGGAAGATGCCTGGGTTTCAGAGCTGTTGTCGGCAACAAGTGGAAATCCAGTCGTGTTTGTATATGTGGGAGTTCCGGAGGGAGGCTGGGGCTTGGGATCAAGATTATGGAATTAAGGGAAGTAATGCAGGAGCGCAGTGAGCGTGGGACCTGGCACACAAGCATAAGGTAAACATTAGTTCCTTTAAAGAGCATGTAAGCTCATTTGGGGAGACAAGTCTCACACGTGTGAAAACATTAAATATGAAGAGGAGGCCCCACTTAATTAGGTGTTACAAGGATTAAACTGCTTGCCGCAGGCATTCAGAGAAGAGAAGCCTTGGGACTTGAAGGGCCATGGAAGGTGCTGTGGAGTCAGGGTCTTACGGCTTGGGCTTGGCTTGTTCTGGGCAAGGAGAAATGTCCTGTTTGGAGCAGAAGGTGCTGCAGGTGGAGGGAGGAAGGTGTGTGTGTGTGTGTGTGTGTGTGTGTGTGTGTGTGTGTGTGTGTGTGTGAGAGAGAGAGAGAGAGAGAGAGAGAGAGAGAGAGAGAGAGAGAGATATTGGAGCTTTGAGATGCCCTGGGGAGACAGAGCACATAGGGTCTCCCCCAGCTCCTCCCAGGCCTTCCTCTGTTGATCCCAATTTCAACAGACTCAGGGTTTTCCAAACTTGTTGCTTAGTAAGGGGAAGAAATAGAGTCAGGTGAAAAGGGTCCTGGATTAGGAGTTATATCCTAATACTGTTGCAGTCCTAGTACGACGTTTTGCAGACACTAGACTGTGATCTTGCTGGAAACTGGGATGGGTTGCTTTTTTAGGTAGTGAGTTCCCCATCCTCAGAGGTACCAAGCAGAGGCTTGAGCTCCCTCGCCAGGCTCAGATAAGTATCAAGTTGGATGGGCTTTGTAGGTTCCTTCTGAGCAGGTGTGACACAGATCTCCTGTCTCTTGGGGCCAAGTGAAGAGAATGGATTATTTGAGCCAGGAGGCTCCCTCCCTTCCCTTTTCTTCCTTCTTTTTTTCCTCCTGATTTTTAAAATGGAATTCACTTTACCATTTTTGCTGATTATAAAAGTGATATGCACTCGCTATAACACATCGTTCAGGCAAGATAGGCATACTAAAGAAAGTAGGAATCATCTTTGACTCTAACACCCTGAAATAAGCCATGGCAAACATTTTGGAGAAAATATACTTCTAGACTTTTTAAATATGCATACACATATTTTAGTAAAAATGATGTCATGCAGTACATGCTGTTTTGTAAGCTATTTTTTTCCTCTAAATATATTGTTAACATTCAGCCTTTGTTAACATCTCCATATATGCAGGTTTACCCAATTTCGATGGCGGTCTGGTTTTCCCCATGGGTTTGTGTCCCTGGGGATGACATGCCCCCTTGGTTCTTTGTACACGTGTGCATTCACTCTTATTATGGGAGAACCTTGTGTCCGGATCCAAGCCTGCGGGATGGTAAGGGACGGCACATTCTAGGCCCTTGGAGAGGAAGGGGTACCAGACAGCAAGGCCCTCAGAGAGCTCTTGGGTCCTGGACTCAGGACTTCCTCAAGGTAGAGGGAGGGACTGGTTTGTGGCTCGTTTCTCTTTGTGGGTTTGGGTTGCGTTCAGCTGGAGTGGGTCACTCATGAGAGTGTGGTCTGTTTCCTCTAACTTCTCAGAGGCAGTATGTAGGGTGAGGACTGTAATGGAGCCAGTGAGTTTTAGAATGGAATATGTGAAGGCCTCTTTAGCAGCTATCCAAAGACAAGGAAGCATGATGCCCAAGGTGGAGAATTTTAGGAGTCGGTATGGGGGTTGGCACCATTAAAACATAAGCTAGCTGGTGATGTTGAGAGTGAGGGGCCGTGGGGCCCACCAGTGAAGCCTGGACTGGAGAGTACTGGCAGGCCGAGCCTGGAGGGAAGGTCTGGGGCGATGGCATATTTTCTCCACTTGGTTTTCCTAAGTGCTTTGCTTCTCTGGGGGAGTTTTAAGTAAACTAAGCAAGGATCATTGCCTGCTGCTCGCTAATCCTCCCCTAGTTCCAGCAGGGATGATTGGAAATCCCTGAGAAATCAACTAGTAGCTACCGAGTAGTAACCAGTGAGCTCAGAAGACTGGGGGCCCCAGCAGCAGAGGCAATTAAGCTGCCAGCTTGCCCTGCTAATGGACCGAGATGCAGAGCTGTGCTTGGAGCACAGGTGGGCTCTCATCTCCTAGGCAGGGCGAGAAGAAAGCTGGGCAGGTGAACAGGTCTGGGAGGCCCCTGCCTCCTTCTTCCCCCTGCTAGGAATGTGTCCACAGAAGCCCGGGGGTGGAGGAGGCACTTGGCCACCTCTTCTGCATGTTCCTCCTTTTGTATTCCAGTTGCTTTAATTAAGGTCTATGTCTTTAAGGAAATTGGGCTGGTAGAGGGGTCCTCAGAGAGAGAACCAACCCCAAGCACCTTCACTGGTCCAAAGGTGGGAAGGGGAGAGCCCTGAAGGTCCCTGTCCACTGGCCTGAGCATCCTCCTCCCTTCTGTGCTGCTGGAAGGAGGGGTGGCTTGGAGGGACCCTGGTGTGATGGTGTATAACAAGGGGATTGGCAGGGGTAAGGCCTTGGTTTCCATTTCTTTAGTGTTCCTCAGCCTTATTCCCGATGGGAGAACAGTGTGTTGTCTGGAAGGTGGCAGCTACAGGAAGAATAAGACATTGTACCAGAAAATGTGTTTTTGTAGAGCCCCATAAGATCTGTGAGTTCAGGGGATCCCTGGGCGGCTCAGCGGGTTGGCGCCTGCCTTTGACCCAGTGTGCGATCCTGGAGTCCCGGGATCGAGTCCCGCGTTGGGCTCCCGGCATGGAGCCTGCTTCTCCCTCCTCCTGTGTCTCTGCCTCTCTCTCTCTGTCTATATAAATAAATAAATAAATAAATAAATAAATAAATAAATCTTAAAAAAAAAAATCTGTGAGTTCACTCGGAAACAGAGCTGTAGGAGCTCTTGAAGCTCATCCCAACAAAATTTCATCTCTGGATAAAGAAACTGAGGTCCAGGGAGGTAAAGTTATCTGCCCAAAGCCACACAGCTCAAGAATGGCAGAGCCCAGGCCGAAGGGCAGGTCTTCCCTCCCCGGGCAGGGCAAGGCATCTTGGCCTGGCAGTGGGTGCATTGGACAGGGAGTCAAAAACCGGGGTCCCAGGCTTCGGACATGGACCATTTCTGAGCCTCAGCTCCCTTATTTAAGACTGTCTCCCTTACAGGGCAGTTGTAGAAAATAAGAGATCAGTGAAGGTGCTTGTAATGCTGCAGAGAATCCAGCCCCGATAGCCCCTCCCTGCATGTCTGAAAGTGTGATGTGGGGGTGTCCAGGTGGCACAGGCGGTTGAGCTACTGACTCTTGGTTTCAGGTTGGGTTGTGATCTCGGTGTCATGAGATCGAGCCCCACTTCGGGCTCCTTGCTCAGCGGGGCGTCTGCGTAAGATTCTCTCTCCTTCTGCCCCTGTCCTCACTCAAGTGCACACATTCTCTCTCTCTCTTTCCTCCCTCTCTCTCTCAAATAAATAAATCTTTTTAAAAAGTGTGCTGTGTTCACCCCCACCCCAGACAGAGCCCTGGCCTCTAACCTGGGGAGGAAGGTGGGCAGGGATGGAGACACTGGGCAGATCCCTCAGACCTGGGAAGGGGTGGAGTACAGGGAAGGCTTGGTGCCTGAGTACTTGCAAAGCCCTGAAATCGCTTTTGGCTTCTGGCCGTGGACAGAAGGTCGAAGACCAGTTGGATCATGGGCTAGACCAGACCTCTGCTTCTTTCCTTTTCCTTTCAGTTCTTTCCCAGGGAGCCCATCAGACAGTCCGGAGACCCTGTAGTCCTGCCAGAAGCCCAGCCAGTCCATGGGGGACTACAGGCTGGGCAGGAAGGGCTGGTGGGGGGGTGTCCAGTCAGCGCCCCCTTCACCCCGCCTTTCCGCATAAGGACTCATTCCTACATTGCTCATGTCCCCCGCCCCTCTCTCCCCTTTGCATCAACATCCTAGAGGTCAATGGCAGAAAGGAGGAGGGAGAAACAGAAACGATGATGACTTGGATTTTTTTCTCCTGTCGGAGCCTGGGGAGGGTGGTTGTTTTGCTTCCTGGACCTCAGCGGAGAATTCTCTGCCAGACAATCATCTCGGCGCTTTCATTGCTTTCTGATGCTCCTCTAACTGCACAGGGTCGGCTATTAAATGGTCATCAAACCTCAGCCTCTATCCCATCAATAGTCATAAAGTTGGGGAGATAAAAGCCATGAGTTTTCCATTATAGCTGAAAGCAATGCTGTAGATAGCTATTTTCTGAATGCTGCAGATAGATGTATTTTAACTAGAGCAGGGTTTCCAGTGCCCCCCAGCTCAGCCGTGGGCCCTGCTGGGCTTGGATAACCTGCCAGGTAGTTAGAATGGGGTGGGGTGGGCTGGGGGTGGGGGCAGCCAGCGTGTTCTCTCTCTTGTTTCTTTTCTCCTTGGAGATTTGAAAGGGCCCATCTTCAGGTGTGGGGTGCTGAGCAGAGGTCACAGTGGTGGGCCTGTGGGCTTCAACCCTTCATTCTAACCACATGCTGTGGATAAATGCAGGGGTCATCATCTGCTCATTCTAATGACAAATGACGCTCCTGAGCTTGGGCTGTGGGCAGGCCAGGTGCCTGGTGATCTGTGGGGCTTCTGGGGAGGGGCAGACTGGGTCGGTGTGGAACGGGACTGGCTGCTGCCCGAGGAAGCTGGGAGGCGGGATGGGATGCGGAACCTTAGGAGGATGGCCGTTCCTGATGTACAGTCCTTGTAGCTTCTCACAGACGAGCAGGCCATTTGGAAATGGATTTTGCAATCAAACACCTTGGCAGTGAGCAGCCATCAGATAAGTCCTCAGAATGAACTTTTCGAAGCACTCAAAGCCCGGGCCCCTCCTGCCTCAGGTTCCGGAAGAGTCTAGGATTTGAGGCCCCTGCTTCTGGTCCCTTTCATGGCACTCCTTCTGGGCGCCTGGGCTCAAGCCTCCCTGGGCATGTAAGTTGTCTCTGGGATCTTGCACGGGTGGGCCCCCCTGCAGAGGATGTTTTCCTGTGAAATGGAAAGTGCCCATTCATCTCAGAAGACCCTCGGAGGTCATCACCTCTTCGAAGCTTCTCCGCCTTCCAGGAAGCTGTGTTCTGTTGCCTGTGTTCCAGCACTACTTTGTCCCAACCAGTCAGAGCTATTCTTAGGATGCATTGTACTTGTAAAGTGTGTGGATTTTACTCCGCAGCACTCTGGGGTCAGATCACATTTCCTGATCTTTCTAAACCAGCTATAGCTCCCCCTTCCCCGCCATCCTGGCTGGCAGGAAATGCAGTCCCAGTGAATTGAGCTTCCCTTGTCTGTGGCATGCAGGGGCCCCCCCGGCCACCGCAGGTGAGGGAGGCTCAAGGGGGGGGGGGAGCCTGGTCTGCGGCCTGTGGTGCTGCTCCTCCTGCCAGCCCCACTGACCATGGATCCTTCAGCATTGGCTGGGTAGCCCTGGGCCATCACCCCTGTGAACTCTGCTGACTCCAGACTGGCCCAGAGAGGCCCTGCAGGTACTTCCCTCAAGGCTGTGGGGCTCCCTGACCCGCTGTCTCAGCTGGGCCCCGGGGCCGCAGCCCCAGGTTTCTTCTAGCCCGGGGAAGTGGCCTTCTGTCTGGCCCCGCTCACCAGGCCTGGGCACCTCTGGCTCTCAGCCTGCTTTCACGAGGTGTCTGAAAATAAGGCCTTCCAGTGGCAGGGCCACCCAGGCCTCCTGGCCTCCGAATCCTGCTCACCTTCTAGAAGGGGCACGTGAGCGTGTGGGGAGGAAAGGGAAACACCTTTCATCGTCATTATTCATACTGTGCTGCGCCTTCCTTAAGGAACGCGAGGCCCAGCTGCCTGTTCCAGGGCTTTAACCTGCGTGTGGCCCACCGAGTGCGTCTCTCGAGCTTGTGCTGGCGCTTGTCCATTTACCCCGGCATCCAGCCCAGGGCCTGGCACGGTGCAAGGTGCAAGAAGTACTTGAGTTCTTGAATGCTCTTTGTCTCCTGAAACAGAGATTGTAGAAGGTAACTTAACCTTTTCTTGATGACATGGTGCTCTCATTGACGGGCGGTGACGTCGTGCAGATGGCACGCGCTGATGCCTTCAGGTGTTCCTGACTTGGAGACATCCGTTTGCCCCTGCACTAATTAGCCCCAGATCCTGTGAATTTTGAGTCACTGTGTTTTGCTTTTCTAGTAGTTCTGTCTCCTTCTTCGTGTTTGCTGTCATTTCCTGCTGAAGGCTCTGGCTGCCCCTGGGAGTTTCCTTCTGTCACCCTTTCTCGTTCTCGGGCTTTCCGTGGAAGAGAAAACCAGATCACCTATGTTTTAGAATTATGTATGCACCAGGACCGATTAGACTCTAAGTGAAGAGATAAAGGATTTTCTTAGGAGTAAAATATCTGTTTCAGTGTGCAAACGTTATACTCCATGCAGGCGGCTTCCTTGTTCCTGGCAGGCTGCCAGATGAGTGACCTACAGAAGTGCTGTTGTGCTGGGGCCCTTCCAGATTAAAAATATATATTGTAGGATGACTTTGGAAAAGGGACAAGAGAGCATATTAAGACCTTTTGGAATTAGAGTTGGCTATTGAGATGGATAAGGATAAGCAAGTTCTCTGTTTTCTCTGCAAAAGGATGTGACCAAATCCTCATTGTTCTGTTTTCCCTGATGACCTTGGGTAACAGCACAATTTTCCCCTTTTTGTCACTGACTGCAGGCCCAGGAATTGGGATGAGGGCAGGTTTGGTTTCCCGTGGGGTTGGTACTTGCTTAGGCATCGTGGAGCTGTTACTTCCTTACCCTGTGACAGTGAGCACCACACTGGTGACCGTGGCATTACTGACCGTCCTAAGCCGGGGTGCTGTGAGGACCAGATAGAAATAAGGCATGGTGGGTAGCCCGGTGGCTCAGCGGTTTAGTGCCGTGTTTGGCCCAGGGTGTGATCCTGGAGACCTGGGATTGAGTCCCATGTTGGGCTCCCTGTATGGAGCCTGCTTCTCCCTCTGCCTGTGTCTCTGCCTGTGTCTCTCTCTCTCTCTCTCTCTCGATTAGATAAATAAAACCTTTAAAAAAAAAAAAAAGAAATAAGGCATGGTGAGGGCTTCTTTTCAAATATGAGGGAAATGTGAGTTAGGTTGGTGTCAGAGGCTTACTGGAAGGGACCAGGCCTTGGCCCAGAGTTCCTGAGTCCTAAGCCGACATCAGCCCTTCATGCTGGGAAACCTCAGGGATGTTATGTAACCTGCTGGGGTTTGCGCCTTTATCTGAAAACAGAAAGGCTGAATGAAATGACACTTATCCCAGCTTTTGTGTTTCGTAAATTGGTATGCATTATTTCTAGAATTGAGGGCAGGGGGCAGAGGGAGTATGTGATCTGAGGAGAACCGTGGGTTCAGGGCGTTAATAAAGTTTCTGCCATCCAGTGAGGTTAAAAAAAACAAAAACCAAAACCAAGGGCTTTGCACTGACATCTGTCTTATGATTCCGTTAGTTTATACGAGAAGATGTGGGTGGTTAGTGTTTATGGCTACTGTACATGTGGTTATGTGAGGTGTGGGGGGCAGAAGAGAGATCTCGAGGGCATGTGAGACTGCGCAGGAGCTGCTGAGCCTTTGGAAGAGGGCCTTGAACCTTGGATTGTTCTACAAGGCCCGGAGTTTCAGCACACCGGCACACACACAGGAGCTGGAAGAGGGGCCTTGGGTTAGTGGCTGGCCCCTCTGGGCAACAGCTTCATTTCTGGAGTGAGGGGAGTGGGCTCACTGGTCTCTACAATCCCTCTTGTGCCACAACGCTGACAATCCAAGAAAATGCCTTTACAGCCCCTCCTCCTCCCTGCCAGGGTTCTGTCCCTGGGGCCCTTCCTCGAGTCCTCTGGGTGGTGTGGCCCGTGACAGCGCATCTCTCCAGGGCACCGTGGCTGCTGCATCTCTGAGTCTAGGTTTGCCGGCTCTGAAAGCATGTCTGTGGGCTGTTCTGTGTAGCATTTGGGCTTCCCGGACTCAGAAACATGTGGGCCGGACAGGGCAGGGTGGGAGCTGGCCTCCTAATTCTTGGAAGAGGAAGAGCAAAACAGAGTCATTCCCTGGTGACTCTGCCTGGGTCACTGTGCCCTTCGGGGGTGGCAGTGGGAGGGAAGAGGACTCACTGTGCGTGTTCTCCGGGGGATGCGTGTGTAGTCACACGAGGGGCATGAGGGGATGAATGTGTGTGTACGCAGTCAAGAGGAATTCCTTCTGTGAGTGGGTCTGTGTGCTGTCTCTGGATTTTGTCAGCATGCTCCCCCGAAGTGTTTCTGCACGGCAGGGGCCACTTCTGTAAAGAATTGCTTTCTTCCATAATGGTAATGAAACCCACGCTTTCCTTTCCGCTTTCCATGGTTGTAAAGTGGGGAGATCTGAAATGCGAGAAGGAAAGGCAGGTGCACCTGTAGGCCCCACCCTTGTCTCCTGCGGCTCTTTCCCTGGGAGATCTTCCCTGGAAGGCCACCACCCCTCCCTCGGTGTGAAGGGGCTGGACAGGAGTGCCTCTCCACGTGCGGTACCCCCCGGTCACAGGGATATGGCTCACATGTTCACTGACACCGAATGAAGCCTCAGAGAGGCAAAGAATACACGTGGGGAATCCCCCACATTGGAGTTACTGCTTTTTGGGCTTAGCATGCGCCTTGAGGCTGGCCAACGCCCATCCTGCTCTGGTCTTGGTCTGCCGTACGTGGTGGGCACCACTTGGGATCTACCACCTGGACGCAGGCCTAAGTGCCTGACTGTGCTGTCCAGACCCCAGAAAGCAAGGCTGCCAAAGGGACTTATCCATCCCCCTGTGGTTGACGCTGGATGGCCACCCCTTCAGGGGGCCAGCCTTGCCCAGAAGGACGTGGGGTAGGTGAGAGGCAGGTGACACTGATGGAGCTCTGTGTGTTAGGCACCGGGTCACTGTGTTAGGAATTTTCATGCCCAACCTCACGTGTTCTTCTTGACCAACCCTTTGGGGCGGACGCTGTTGTTTCTGATCTGGTGGGGGACACCCAGACCAGAGATTTTAAGCCACTTGCCCAAGACCACATGGCTTATATGGTGAGCAGAAGCCTGAAGCAGGCTGGCTCCAAAGGCTGTGCTTTCACTCTGCTTCTGTGTTGTCTCCCCAGAGTAGCCCCTACTTCAGTCAACGGTGGTGGTTATTAAAACACCGATTCCCGGCTCCCTCCTAAAATCTATTGAAACAGAATCCCTGGATTTGGGGCCCAGAAATCCGGTTTCGCCTGGCTCTCCCTAGATGATTATCTTCCCAGTAGGGTTAAGAACTGGTACATGTAGGCACACCGTGCCGATGGTCCGTGACGTATGGGGTCCTCTAGAGAAGGTCCTGGGACGTGCCGTCTGATGAACCTACTTCCGAGATCCACCACTGAGGGGCTGTTTGTTTGCCCGTGTTTTCTCCTTCTCTGCTTTCTCTAGAGCTCCCTTCCAACGGCAGATGGAGTATGCTGGGGCGACAGAGTGGTCCGGATGTATCTGCTGTTTACTTGTGTGGAGCATCCAAAAACTTTTGTTTTAATATCCAGCTGGCATTTTTACTATTAAAATGACCTCTGCTTGTTTATTCTCTGGAATACAATCCAAGTGTTTGCCGTGAGCCCAGACAGTCATTGGAAATGGGATGTCGGTGCAGAGAGACACCGTGGCGTGAATGGAACAGATGGATGGGCCCGAGCCTCCAAGACTGAGTTAGGCTTAGTGTGGAGACTAGTGCTTGTCGTCAGACAGAGAGTGGTGGCGCTTCTGCATGGGTCTGGCTGACCCATTACAGCGAGTTGGCTGCCAAATGGCATCCTGCATGGTCTCTCTGACTGCAGTGCTGGGGCGCACCTGGCCCTTGGAGGACAGAGGATTGGAGTCTGAGGCCCTGAGGAAGGAAGTGAGGCGAAGGCCTGTAGCTGTCTTTCCCTGGCAGGACACAGAGAATGGGGAAAGCACAGTAAGAATTGCTCCCTTGGGGTGTCGCTGTAGCATGTGGGTCCTGGGGACCTGGTCTTGGACAGGGCTCTGACCCTCTAGGACAGCTCCTGAGGGCCTCCCAGAGATGGCCCTGAGGAGGGACAGAGGAGCTGGCTGTCCCTGGGTGGGCAGCAGAGTCTGAGATCCTGGAGAGTTACAGCTGCCCTTGGAGGGGTGCTCAGCCAGGCTGGGCACTCAGGGGGGCTCAGCCTGCATCTGAAGTCAGCTGGGGGGTGGTGGGAGATGAGAAGAAGCACCGGCCACAAGGGGAAGGTGATTGATGAGTCTAGGTGGGTTGAGCAGCGTCCCTCCAGAAGTTCATGTCCGCTTGTAACCTAGAATGTGGGCTTGTTTGAATAGGGCCTTTGCAGAGGTAATTAGCTGAGGCCATCCTGGGTTAGGGTGTCCTTATGACAAGGGGAGAGCTACCCTAAAGGCATGCTGGGAAGAAGCCAGTGAAGAAAGGCAGGGGCTGGAGAGATGGAGCTACAAGCCAAGGAACACAAGGACTGCTGGGAGCCACCAGCCCCCGCAAGAGCTGAGAAAGCCTCCTCTTCTGGCAGCCTCAGAGTGCTGACCTTTGACCTCAGATGGCTAGCATCCAGAACTGTGAGGGAATTAATTTCTGTTGTTATAAGCCACTCAGTTTATGGTGATTTGCTAACAGACTGAGGCAGGGTCTCCCACACTTTTCCGGTGTGGTCATGAGGCAGGGAGAGGCTGTCTTGCTGCTGTCATTTGACCCTCAAGGCTGGGGGGCCCTGGCAAAGGCCATGACAGCTCATATCCCACTAGAGGCAGGAAGGAGGGGGGCTCAAATGGGCAGCTTTTGTTTAAGAAAGGCTGGGAAATTCTGAGGGAGTGGGAGTGAGATGGTGGGTGCCAGGGTGCTTGGCTGGGCTAGGTTCTGTTTTGGGGTGAGGTGTGGCTTCTGAGCTGGAGAAAGACCATGATTTTGAGGCCAGAGACCACGAGCAGGTGTGCTGTAGCCCTGTGAGGGGCACGCCTTCCTCCTGGCAGCAAAGCCCAGTGCTCTCTGGGTGGAGCCTGGGTATGACTCTTGGTGGGGAAGGGGGCAGAGTGTGTTCAAGCTCAGGCATCATTGGCTCTGCCTTTGTGACTGCCCTACCCTGGAGCCTCTTTCTTGGATTCTACTGCCACTCTAATACCTACCCCCGGAGGACAATGTCCACCCCACATGGGAGCAGCAGCCAAAACCCTATGAGGACCCGAGCTTCGGGCTCATCTGGGTTCAAGTCTCTACCCCAGCACTTCTCAGCCATGCCTCGAGTCATTTCATGTGTCCAAGGCTGGGTTTCCTTCTATGGAAAGTGGGGTATTGCTTTTAGAGGTGCTTAGGAGACACGTCATAAACACTGCAGATTGTTAGCTGTTACTATTTACTATTAGTTTGGTAGGCCTCAGTAAATGCAAAGGCAAGACTGAAAGGAAGTAATTATAGAAAACATAAACAGCATAAAAATATAGGTTTCCAAGATACAGGCAAGTTTCAGATTTTGAGTGCCTGGGCTGGCTTGACACTGTCCTGGCTCCTTCTTTCTCTCCCTGGGCTGGGTGCTGGGCTTCTGTGTAGTGATCTGGCTCCTGACCTGGAAACCAGGCAGCCTCTTCAGGCTCCTATTGCTGGTGACAGCAGCCCCTATCCATTTGGGGGAGCAGGGCTGCTAGCTCTTTGGCGGGAACTGGATTAGAAGGACCCAGCTCTGAGGTCTCAGTTTTGGGAGAAGCTCAGAAGTCTTCTTTGGGGTGACCTAACTGGTCTTAACCCTTGACTCTTTAACTTCTCCAAGTTGGCTGGCTCTGCTCTGAAGATGGAAGCTTGGGTGGCATCCTGTTCTCTCTCGTGCCTCTTGCTGTCCTCCTCTGCTCCCTTTCAGAGCAGGAGGGCTCAGAAGGGATGGTTTTTGAGAAGATCTGTTCTAGGAAGGTGAGTGGGAGCAACTTCTGGCCTGGAAGGCTGGCGACCAGAAATTATGTGTGGGCCATGGCCCCATGGCAGCTGGCCATTGCAGCCTTGTCAAGATGTTGACTGTGTCACAGGGACATACCAGAAGTGATGCTCTGCGTGATGCCATCAGATGTGCTACCTGTATTTGAGCCTAGAGGGGGTTGGAGGGCTAAGGAGACTATTGGATCCTGTAAACTCCTGAATGCCTTCTGGGGTATGACAAGTTTTTATTTCATTTATGTTCAGTTCAGTGCACTTACTAACCATTGTTTGGGCATCCTGGACACCTTCATTAAAATAGCAGCTTGGGGATCCCTGGGTGGCTCAGCGTTTAGCGCCTGCCTTTGGCCCAGGACATGATCCTGGAGTCCCGGAATCGAGTCCCACATTGTGCTCCCGGCATGGAGCCTGCTTCTCCCTCCTTCTGTATCTCTCTCTCCTCAAATAAATAAATAAATAAATAAATAAATAAATAAATAAATAAATAAATAGATAAGATAAAGTAAAGTAATAGTAAATAAATAAATAAATAAATAAATAAATATTTTTAAAAAATAGCAGCTTATACCCTTTGCAGATCCTTTGCCTACAGATCATCAGCCACCTGATCTTAAATTGCCATTCCCAGTTTACTTCCTGGTTTGAGAAGTCTCTGTTGAAGGCCTTCAATAGCCTGGGTATCACTAAGTATCCACTACTTCAACTGGGTAGTCAAAGAATAGGTCTCCTGTCAGCTCTACAACTGGTGTACCTTCCTCATTACCATAGACCGATATATCAAAACTCATTGTACCCCATTCCAGTGCAATGGTAGGTTGTACTCCCTCTTTCCTTTCAACACCAGCAACATCACTAGCAATATCCAGATGAAATGTAGGTTGCCTGTAAGGATGTCCAGCTGGCCAAGGGATAGCAAGAAAGAACACCGTGAAGCACCATGTCCCCCTGGAAGACCATCCGTGGATGGACACCGTCAGGCTACTGGGAGATGCTGCGTTCCTGTGCAGGAAGCTGGAGGATTGCTCCCTAGGGCCCGGGGTCACATGTATCAGCCTGATTGACTTGTGCCCCTGTGGTGTCATTCTCTTGTAGCTCTCCTGGAGTAGAACCTGACTGCCCCCAGTCCCTCTTGTTTTCTGTTAGGTCTGGGCGGTGGTTTGTGATGTGTCATCCACTGTGCCTCACCATCCTAATGCTGTCATACTGGGGATTAAGTTTCGACATACACATTTTGTGATGACACAAACACTCTTTCTGTAGCAGACCCCTCAGGGGCTTCCTTCTGTGTGGGCTGGAGCACAGGTGGTCTGGAAAGCCCTCTCTTTGTTGCATCCAGACTCTGGGACCTCACTCGAGAATCCACTCATTCACACTCATTGCCGGATCCACATCCTACGCTGCATCCGCCATAGGCTGTGATAGCCTTCCCTTCCTTTCTGCTTCTGCCCTTATGTGTATCTCATTTTTGACTCAGGCTTTTCTTCTCTCTGTCCTTTGTACTCCTGTGCCCTGTCCCCCATCCTTTGAAACTCAGCCTTGGCAGAGCCCTGCAGGGTATGTGTAAGAGACTCACTAGAAGCAGTGAGGAACTTGACTGGGCCCCAGAGGCTGCTTATTCTAAGATGAATTCATTTCGATGCTTGATGAGCTCACGAAAGGTCTTCTCACTCCTCACCTGGCATCATATCTTCACATAGGAATCACCATCTTTTTCTTGCCATGGGGGAATGTCTGTCCACAAACTTTATCTTCTCAGATGAAGCCAGAGGCTTCCATTCAAATTCTCAGACGCTCCAGGGTCTTGATGTTTCACTGACTTTCAGTAGGGGTTTTCAGGGTGCTAGTGACTAGCCCAGGGATACCCAGTGGCCATCTGCTTCCCTGAGCAGTTTGCCGAGTCCTCTCTGATTTTTGTCCTGCCCATTCCCTGTGGGAGACATGGATACGTGCTGATCCATGGTAAGCCTGCAGCTCTGTGGGCTCAGCACTGATGCACGGCCCACACAGGAGGGCATGGCTCCTGGCTTTCTGATGTCAAAGGGAAACTTGAGGTCACTTCCTTTGGACTCGGAGGGCAGCAACAGGGAGGACCCACACAAGTCAAGGCATAGGGGAAGGGCCTGTGGTTGGGGGGGATGTGGTGTGCACCTGTCATGGTGGCAGGGCCCTCACATGGGTGCACACGTGAGGGTGTGTGTGGTGAGAGTCCCATTGTGGGTGACTCAGATGGCCTGTGTTCTCTCCTCCCTGGATGCTGCATTCTGTGTGCTTACCTTAAACTGACAGGTTGGAACCCCCTAGTTTATAGATTTTATTTTTTTAAAGCCCTTTTTGTAAAACACTAACCTCAGCGAAGGAGAAAGAGGGAAGAAAGAGAAAAAGAGCTGAGTTCAGCAACTACAGTTTGCTGTATTTTTCATCTTGCCTCAGCAAGTTGGGACCACAAATAATCTGGTCTTCTATGCTTCAGTGATGCTGCTGCTCAAGACTGCGCTCTCCTCCTAAGGCAGGGTATTCCTGGGAGCCGGCATTGGTCCCCTTCCCCAGCCTGCAGGCTCCGATGGTAGTGGTGGTCCGGTGGTCTGGTTGTGGGTGGCCAGGGCAAGGTTCCAGGGGGAGGCAGAGCACAGAGGGATCCCTGAGCAGCAAGAGGGTAGGTCATTAATTTCAGAATGATTTCTGGAATCAGCTAAACATTTCCTTTTAACCAGTTTCCCCAGCCTCACATTCTTTGTTAGTTCAGGAAAAATGTCATTTATAATGGATGTTGCCTTGATAAATTGCTCCCAAGAAGCATAGCGTTCTCATTAGTCTATATAATGAGAAATACTCTTGGTGACATGACTGCCCAGATATTTGCCTGATTGGAAGAATATTTGCCTATGCGGTCCTCCCTGGATGGCCTAGAATTGAGGGCCAGTGGGAAGGGGCTCAGGGCCCAAGGCTCCCTGCAGACTCTGTGGCTCCAAGGGTGCTCTTCCAGCATTCTCTAAGAGCAGACCCCAACCACACGGGGTCCTTCCTGCTTCCTGGTGAGCACAGGCTGTGGTGTGCAGGTTCCTTACCTACGTTGACACACCAGCCCTCTCCTGTCCCCTGTTCTGGCTGCCTGCATGGGGAGCTGGTCTTTTGAGTCAGCCGAAGAAGAGAGTTTGTATGCTATAGTCCTGCTTTCTTTTTTTCTTCTTCTTAATATTCTGAAAGAAGAAAAAGAATATACATATATATAGTGAATTCTGTTTTTGCGAAGTGCTTTTGCATATGCGGATATGCAGTTTCATTCCAACTACTCTTCTGCATAGGTATCAGAGCCACTTAGGTACTGAGAGATTGCAGTGAATTCCAGGGTTTATGGCTCGTAAGCGGTGGCATTTTGACCCAAATACTCTGCTCTATCACTGATTCCTTTTGCCCTTCTGCTTGTTTGAGAATGGACAATTTACCCAGCCTTTCTCCACAGGGACCCATTGTGTTTTTCTCTCTAGGTCCCCAAGGCACTTCTTCATCTTAAGAGTGGTACTTAAGGATGTGTGTTAATTCTTGCAGGCCACTGGGGCCTCCTTTAGCAGATGGCTATTACTAGAGATAGCAAAGATACTTTTCCAAATTCCTAACAACCACCAGGCAGGATTAGAGGAGGAGGAAGACAGACCTACCAAAGGACATTTTGGGGAACTGAGGTATCTTACTTGGTGCCTAAGTAAGATACTGATGCTGATTCATTTTGCTATGCTGTCAGCTAGAAGCTGCTAGTAATTTTATTTTTCAAGACAGGCTATTAGGAGAGTTCTTGGCTCTCCTCCTACTTTAAGGAAAGTCTTCAAGTCCTCCACAGTAGTCCCATCCATCCATCCATCCATCCATCCATCCACCAACTTACCCATTCATCCACTCACCCACCCATCTAACCATCCATCTGTCCACCTAACCATCCATCCATCCGTCTGTCCATCCGTTCATCCATCCATCCATCCATCCATCCATCCATCCATCCATCCATATTTTCCTCCCTCCTTCCCTTCCTCCTTCCATCCAGTGGCTGTTGAGTCACCATTTGGTGTCAGGTACTACTCTGGGCATTGAAGATTCAAACATGAATGATTGTTTCTGTTCTGGGATCCCTGGGTGGCACAGTGGTTTGGCGCCTGCCTTTGGCCCAGGGCATGATCCTGGAGACCCGGGATCAAGTCCCACGTCGGGCTTCCGGTGCATGGAGCCTGCTTCTCCCTCTGCCTGTGTCTCTGCCTCTCTCTCTCTCTCTCTGTGTGACTATCATAAATAAAAAAAAAAAAGATTGTTTCTGTTCTGAAAGAACTCCTAGTTTAATGGGAGAAACAGATATGAAAAGTATACGTTATGATATACTTGATGGTGCAAACGAAGTAATTGGAGTTTGTGAAACATGTTTGGAGTTGGAGCAGAACATTGACAGAAAGTGTTCTGGAAGAGCTGGCACCTGAACTGGGCTTAGAGGTTTAAGGAGGACATGGTTGGGGGATGGCATTCCTGGTAAAAGAAGCTCCACAGTATAAGGATCCATGAAACATCATGGTTGGGGAATGTGTGCTCTTTGATATTGCTGCAAGGCTTGGGTGGGAGAGAGGAGTGTGAGGAGAGATGACATGATAGACATTAGTGGAGTCCAGATTATGGGTGGGGATCAGGGTGGTACATGATGGGCTGAAGAAATCTGGGTCATGAGTGGGTCTGTAGTCATGCGGGTCAGAATGGACCCTTCATAAAAGCCAAGGCTAGCATGCAGGGCACAGCTGTAGGTATTAGATGGGAATCTTGGTTACCTTCTCAGAAACTACTAGACTATTTTTTTATGGGTTGGGAGGCTCACAGAGGGGAGAGTGCTTGCCCAAGGTTGTACCCCTTGTAATTTGCAGAGTTGGAGTTTGAGGGTCATTTTGCTCTTAGTCATGACGCTGTCCCGCCTCTTCTGTGGCTCTGAAGTTTAGGTGAAGCATCCTAAAAAGAAAATAGTGGATTTTTCTCATATGTTATGTTTCAGGAAATGTTATTTGATGTAAGAGTCTATCTGAATATAACAATATGCCATGGAATAATAGGGTTTGAATGGATTGCAAAGGCTGAGAAACACATTCTTTGGAGGGGAAATGCTGAGAATAACAAAGATGGGGAAGGATCTGGGTTTTTGAGTAGGAGGTCCTCATTGTCAGGAAGGGGAAGAAGAAATGTTGGAGCTGCTAGAACAGAGAAGAGAGGAAGTGAGCTAATGGGACTTCAGGTGTCAGTGTCTCAGGACTGATTCCTGTGGTTAGGAAGACCATGTGAGTGGCTGGCCACTGGGAACTGGGACCTTGCCTGCTCCCTGGCATTGCAGGATCCCCTGCTACCCCCAACTGGAGGGAGATGGACCTGGAGCTTTTTGCTCTGGAGTAGGAGGGAGGGCGGTGGTGGGGGGAGAGAGAGATGGAAGAAACGTAACCTCATACCACCAACGAGAACCATATCAGCATTCAGAGAAAGTTGAAAGAAATCTTTCAGCTGGCTGGCTACCTAGCTCAAGGCTAACCACACTCTTAACACAATAATAAGTCAATCCTCACTGAATAATTAAATAGAGAGCCTTCATAAGTATTGACTTAATGTGACAGCAAGTCTATAGTGACTCGGGGTTTGCTTATGTAAACACAATCTCTTGTTCAGCTTACTTAGCAGTTCAATGAAATAGAACAGTCCTTCAATTAAAATCAAATGATGCATATGTTTAATTCTTTTCTCTTCTTACTGGATAATAATAGGTTTGGAACATAGGTGAAGGGATTGGGGAAAAAATGGAGAAAAGGGTATCTGCCCTTCTGCTTGTGTGTTTAGAGGCCAGTGGTGGTCTTGGGAAGAAGGATATGGTCTTGGCTCCCATGTCTGGGCCCTGGGTGGGAGGTCCATCCAGACCCTGCTGATCTTCTCCCAAAGCAGCCTTGGGTTGGCCACTGTGGTTGGTGTAGCTGTCTCTTCATGTTGGACTGGGTCTAATTGATTTCTTCTGGTCAGTTGGAGGTGTGGTGGCTCCAACCACAGAACTCTCCAGGCCATTTCTTGTGGATGCCCTCATGGCTCACCTGGAGGGGAGAAGGGGATGCTGTGCGATCTCTAGGCTGGATGGCAGGGGGTGGGGGCCAAGGAGCAAGGTGGCATGCCAATGATTCCCTTGGGTGACACCAGAGAGAAATAAACCTCCCTCGTTCTGTGGCTTCAGAATGCTGGGAGAAGGAGAGGGGGGCCGGCCGCATAGCAGAAGGGAAAACCCATTGGCTTCGGAGCAAATATTTGAAGCTCAGTCTTCTGGCTTTGCTTCTGAGATAGTAACTGAGTTGATTAACCTCTCTAGGTCTTTGTTTCCTTATCTGTAAAGCAGAGGTAATAATGCCAGTTTCAGATAATTGTTGTCAGAGTAAAATGTGGGGATGTTAGTAGAAGTACTTCGTGTGACACTACAAATGCAGGAGATGCTTGTTAATAGATCAGAGATGTTATGTGGCTGGGCCTGAAGAGAAAGGGCTCATGCCTTCTACACTATGTTCCATGCTCAGGAGTGGATAGTGGGGTCTTGTGATCTCAACAATAGTGTAGTGAGTATGGCTGGGGCATCTGCTACACGCCAGACATTGTCCAAGAACTCACATACCCTTGCTCGTTGGACATCTCATTCCGTCCTTGCCATGACCATATGACATAAATACTGTTACTACTTCAATTTTCCAGGTGAAGAAATGGAAGCCTGGAGAGGTTTAATGACCTATTCAAGGTTACACAGCTAGTGAGTAGCTAAAGCCAAGCCTCAGACCCAGTCAGCAGACAAGATGTCAGAAATTGGACCTTCCAGCTGAGTGTGCTGCTGGCTGGGTGGAGGGGAGAGGGGCTCTCGCAGAATTCAGGACCTCCGGTGGGAGGACAGCAAACATTTCCACTTGTGGCAGCTTGTGCTGGGGTCGTGTTCATGTCCAGAAGGGCCTGGTCTAAGTTTCCCAGCTTGGCACCTGTCTCCAACCTGTAAGCTCCTAGGTATTGGAGCTGCCCTGGAGTAAGGAGCCGGTTCCCTGAGGTGGTAGCTTTTCTCTCTTTGTCTTGGGACAGAGGGACAGTGAAATTTGCTGATGCTCCTGGAACCAGTAACACAGTCTCTAAACAAAGGCTTAGAAAAATCATTGTTTATCATAGCTCAGGATTCGTGAGGCCTCATTCAATTAAACTTGAAGAAATAATTACAATCTTAAAGAAACTTTATTAAAAGAGAACGAAGTGAAGACCGTATTCTATTAGTATCTTTGAAATTTACTTCTGGATCTCGTTGGTTTATATATTTGCCGTTTTTTCCTGTTTGCAGCCAGAGTGCACAGACTGTATTGTCTCCTGATTTTTAATCCCTTCACGTGATCTCATGTTTGAATTTTCATATGTTGGCACAATCCACATCCTTGTCATTTTTAATAGCAATGCAGCTTTCCGTGGCTCATCTGTCTGAGCCATTCCCTTTTAGTTAAGCAGAGGAAGGAATCCAAGGCCAGGTCCATCTCCCTTTGTAAATTTTGTTAGCATCTGTTTCCTAAGTTGCTCTTACTAAGGTGCTCCTGCAATGCTGGCTTTTTCACATGGGTTATCAGACCTTTTGGGGTTTGGTTTTTGATCTGTGTCCTCTTCAGCATATGCCTTTTTTTGATTGCTTTGAACTCGGGCAGAGAAGATCGTATAAAATCAGAGAGTAAAGCTAAACGTTAGTTAAGAATTTTCTGCTTTAAGTATCAGAGCCCCAACTAGCTTAGGAAAATTAGAAAGGAATTTATTGGCTTCCAATAAAATACAGAAAGGGCAGGAGTATATTCCAGGCCTCAGATACAAATAGGCCTGTCTCTCCTTGTCTCTCGTTCTGTTTCTCTCTGCACGGTAGCTGCATGTTTATTCTTATTGTGACCAAGAGGCTATAACTGTGGTCCTGATTTATCTGGGCTCACATCTATGGTGTCTCATAACCTGAGAGAAAAGAATGTCTCCTTCCTTGCTGGCTCCATTAGGAAAACCTCAGGGAAGGACCCTGTCTAGCCTAGCTTGTGTTACTTTCTTCTCCCTAAACTACTCGTCAGTGTGGGCCAGGGACAGAGCTGTATGGCTGACCCAGCCCAGGTCATGTGTTCACTTTTGGCCCAGGAGGGTAGAGTACCATGGTTGACAGCCTTTCCTAGAACTACCTGGCTGGAGGAGGAAGTCCCTTCCCTCAGTCCATCCCCAGGGGAGTTGCTATTCTGGGCAGATAGAATAAATATTCACTACACACTTGAAGAATAAACAGAAGGGCAGGAAGCCAGGTTGGTACTTGAGTTCATGAATAAGTGGTGGCAGTGTCCTGGAGAAGAGGAAAGGACAGAGGATCAGGCTGTCCATGGTGAGCTCTGGAGGTGTCAGAAAGCAGCCACATGGGTGAAATCCATTTTCCCCTTTCTCAATGTCACGTAATTGTGAACCCACTTAACCAAGCTCTGCACTGCTGGAGGCACCTCAGAAAACCATTCCAGAGGCACTTGGGTCTATTAAAGCCATTTTCTTGCATTCCCATAAATTGTCTATGAGGTCTATCATAAGTAATTTGCACTTCTTGGGAGCCCCTTTTCCCCTCTATGAAATATTCAGGTGCCCTGCTCGTTTGCATGAGGCAGTGCTGGTGGCTGCCTCTGGAATCATCCTCAGCAGTGGTGGATTGTAACAACAGAGCCGAGAAAAGACCGTGTCCTTGTTAGCAGGTGCCTGGTCTTGGTGTGCTGGCTGTAGGGTATATAGTTGTGTGGCCTACCTCTCAGAGCTGCTGTGTCCTTGCTGGGGAATAAGTCTACTTTGTAGGATTGTTCAGACAACTAAATGAGATAACAGTTTTTGGCACATAATAGATTCTCAATAAATATTAGCTTCTTTTTCTCCTTCCCCACTTCTAAGACCAATAGAAACCCGTTGGTTTCTGTGGCAGCAGCATAACAGGTATGATCTGATAAATGGGAACTTTGGGAAACTGACAAGAACTTCAAACCATAAAGCCACATACTGGCCGGCATTGGAATGCTTTGGGATTCTGTGGAGCAATTCTCCTTGTATTATTTTAGGGTAGACAGATTTGAGAGACTCTGTGTTTAGGAAGGTATTTATAATTTGGATCAAGGATGATATAGGTGCCTATATTTTCTCTTGGCTAAGACCAAAGCACAGAACTGAAAGGCATGTATCGTGTAGATGTATGGCTTGTGGGGATAGGTGAGTGTATGTGGGTATGTGTATAAACACGAGCACTCTTTGCCTCATGACCACGAGCCTTCTCAGGCCATGGCCCAAAAAATCACTTTCTTCCCTGGCTAGGTGGGGATGTTCAAAGCTGAGATCAGATAAGGGAGTGGGGTCTGAAGGGCCCCCCAGAAGCCCAGCTCTGCAGCCTGTGCAGATTGCCACGTCCCCAAACTTCAGTGTGCCTCACAATCACCTTGGAGGGCTTGTTAAAGCACAGATTGCTGGACTCTCCCTCTAGGATGTCTAGAATGTCTGTCTCCATCTTGTATGTCTGGGGTGGGCCTGGAGAATTTGCAGGTTTTCTTTTTAAGATAGATAGATACACAGATACATAGAAACATAGATTAATTAATTAATTAATTAATTACACACACAGAAAGAGAGAGAGAGAGAGAGAGAGAGAGAGGGAGAGGCAGAGACCTAGGCAGGGGAGAAGCAGGCTCTCTGTATGGAGCCCGATGTGGGACTCGATCCCAGGACCCCGGGATCACTACCGGAGCCAAAGGCAGATGCTCAGTCACTGAGTCACCCAGGCTTCCTGAAAATTTGCTGTTCTGAGTTCCCAGTTTATGCTATTGCTGTTGCTCTGTGGACTATACTTTGAGAATCACTGATCTATAGGAGGTCTACCCCACCTCTCTAGTCTGGGTGATTTCTTCTTGTTGATCTTTGCATGTCCAGCCTTGCCTCTTTTTCCCTCTGCAGGAGCACATCTGCCTGTCAAATAGGGTTGCCAAATCTAACAAATAAAAATTTGGGATACCCACTGAAATTTGAATTCCAGATGAAGAGTGAAAACCTGCTTAGTACTAGTATTGGTTACATTTAGCTTAACATTAGTATGTCCCAGATATTGCATGGGATATACTTACACTAAAAAATTTATTGTTGACCTGAAATTCAAATTAAATAGACATCCTGTATTTCATCTGGCAACTGTTTCATCAGAGTGGGGGTCAAGTGTCTCTCTGTGCCTCTCCTGCCACTTCCCTGTGATTGAATAGGCTACAGCTGCTGGTGAAACCAGCCCAAAGAGGGTTTGTGTTTTTCGGACAGAGCCACCTGCTGCCCCTGAGCTCATTTGGCAGTCTTCACTTGGTCTCTCTGGGATGGACCTGGCTTGTGTTCATATGGGTTCTCTTGCTGGCTCTCTCTGCTTTTCTTTGTCTGTCTCTCTTTCTCTTATACTTTCTTTTATGCCGGCCTGCTTATGGGGGTTCTTAAAGGCAGAAATTTGTAAAGTGATGGGGATGGGCCAAAGAAAAAGTCTGTTCCTAGCAGTGAGAACAGCGTCTGGAGAGCTGACCTCATGGTATCTGCAGGGAAGAGCAGCAGAGAGCCCCAGCTGGCTCGCCGTGCATTATGAAAAGGATAACATTTGCCTTGGAGAATGCACCTCCCAGGGCCGGGTAGGGAGTGCTCACGTGGCTGGTTTGCATGGTGGTTGGAGTCCAGGATGTTGCCAGCTTGATGGAAGTTGACATCACTTGGTCTCAGATGCTGACAGAGGGAGCCAGTACCATGGACATCAGCCTGTCTTGAGGGGCAGAGAGAATCTGAGCAATCAGAGGCCTTCTGGAGACTTGGATGCAGCATCCCCAGGACTGGCCCCATTTGACCCTCCTCTTGCCAAGGCCACTTTCATCCTGAGAATGGAGAAACAGTGGAACGTAAGGCCTAGCCATGGCCCTTCTCTTACCTGCCCTGCTGCTGGGCCCGCTCCTCTCTTCCCTTTCTCTGAATGGAGCCAGTGAGTCTGCTTAATAGGAAGTAGGCCATGGCCTTCGAGGGCTCTGGCAAGGGAGCATTGTGCATGTGGCCTGGCTTTGAGGGCCTGTGCTCCTCCTCCTGTGTCCTCAGAGTGACGTGGAGAGTAACAGTGTGGCAGGGAGGACATTGTGCAATTGGGACGAGGGACAGGGTGAGGGGGCCATCTCTCCTGTGTTGCCTTGTATGGGATGCAGACCCACCTTAGCAGGTTGAACAGGTATTTTTCCTTCTGTACTGGACACAGGAAAAGCTGTTTCTTGCTTGTACTTGCTGGTGCTTGGCAGGCACAGTGCTGGGGATGAGGTGTCCAGATAGAGAAGAAAGAGAAGGTGACGCCTTCTGCCAGTGCCCCAGCTAGCATACAAATCCCTGCGAGGAGGATAGGCAGGCATGGCTCACCCAGTTTGCTAATTGGGGCCACCAAGCTCAGAGACATGACAGGCCTGCCCAAGGTCACACAGCCAGTGAGTGAGAGAGAATGGCCATGGGACAGATACTCTCTCCTTTCCCAGCAGCTGGATCTGCCCTTCCCCCCGCCCTCACTTGGAGCTCTATCACCGTCACCTTCCAGGTCCCAGCTTCCTTTTCTCTCTTTTGTCTAATGGCCTTATCTCTCTTTGTGGACAGTCACATTCTCCTTGCTCATGCTTTGTGCCTTCTCTAGCCTGTGGGGTCCAGTGACGTTTTGGGGCCAGGCAAGATCCTCAGGGTTCCTAGTGCCAGTGAGCGGAGAACTTACCTTGCAGAAGGGAAGGAGGCCCCATGTGCCCCGCGGGGAGTGGAGTTGCCTGGGAGGCTCCCCTCCCATCTGCTGCAGTGGGCCCTGTGCTGCTGCAGGAGGGTGAGCCAACACTGACCTCTCATCAGGCCCTGGATCCTGGCCTGGGGGACACTCTACCCTGACCCTGTTAGCTGGGATTTCCTATCTGACATTGCAGTGACTCGCAATGCAAGGGTATCCCTCCCATCCTTAGTCTGTCGGTCACATGGCAGGGGCTCAATCTGTGTTTAGAGGAAGGATGAAGTTGGTAAAGTCTGCCACTGTGGGAACACACGTTTCAGTTGGAGAGGCCAAATGGAGCAGTAGCGGTAAGTCTCTATACAACTAAGTATGAAACTGCATGGTCCAGACTTTTTGTGTAGCTGGAGTACAGGGGCGGGAGAGATCCACACAGCTGGGGTGGCCAGAAAGTGCTTTGTGCAGGTGGGTCTTGGGGAGGTACTAGGAGGGGGTCAGGCCTTAGGGTGATTAAATGGCATAGGAATGCTCTCCTGTATTTTGGCTAAGAGATGACTAGGAGGCCTCTTTGATGGGGGAGGAGATGGAAACAAGGAGCTTTGCTTGTTATCTAGCAGCTTCCTTGCTCACAGCGTGCAGGAGCTCCGTTCTGGTTGTGTGCTGCCCATCTGCAGTGCTCCTTAGTGCTGGGCCTGACCTTGTGCCCTTGGCTCCTTCTAGAGGGAGGCAGTGGGCCAAAATGAACAGTGAAGTCTCTGGAAGGGTTGGATGAGTTTCCTGTGGTCGCTGAAACAAAGTCCCACCAGCTGGGAGACTTGGAAGAGAATTTTATTCTCTCACAGTTCTGGAGGCCAGTAGTCTAAAATCAAGGTGTCCGCAGGGCTGTGCTCCCTTTGAAGGCTTCAAGGATGAACTTGAAGAAAGAACCTGTTTCATGCCTGTCTCTTAGCTGCTGGCGTTGCCTGCAATCCTCGGCCTTCTTGGGCTTGTAGATGCGTCACTCCAGTCTCTCTCTCCGTCTTCACATGTGTCCTCGTGATGTCTTTCCCCCTTTATATAAGGACAGCAGTCATCGGTTTGAGGGCCTTGAGGGCCCACCCTAATCCACTCTGACTTCCTGCTGGTCACATCTGCAAGGAGCTCATTCTGAAGTCAGGTCCTATCATGGACACTGGGAGTCAGGACTCAATTCAGCCCACAGCCCGTGCCTGGAGCTTTTGTGTTGCTTGCCTCCAAGACAACTGCAGATTTCCTTTCCTCAGGGATGCTGAATGTTGGCTCTGGAAGGACCCTTCCAGGGCCTTTGCTCCAGAGCAGTGAGACCTGCCAGAGAGAGCTTCCACCCTGTCGTTAGTTCCGGAGCAGAGCCCTGGCTCTGCTGCTCAGGAGCTCTGTGACCTTGGGCAAGTTACTTAGCTTCTCTGAGTGTCTGCTTCCTGCTCTGTAATGTGGGACCGTAACGTTGACTGCTTGTCACAGCTCAAAGAGTTCGGATCTCAGGGTGAGGACTGAACGAAAGACAGATGAATGTGCAAGTATCTCTTCTTAAATCATTTTTTATTGTGGTAAATTATGCCTTGCGTAAAACTTACCATTTTCACCGTTTTTGAGCGTGCAGCTCAGTGGCATTAGGTCCATTTGCATTGTCATGCAGCCAGCACCACCATCCCACTCCGGAACTTTTCATCTGCCCAGACTGTGAAAATGCCTTTTACAAAGAGCACTTTCTACTCATGTGATAAATAAGGAACCCGAGTCCCTGAAAAGTAAGAGCTTGAGTCGTCCAGTGAATTAGGGGCACAACTGAAGTGAGAACCTCAGTCCCCTGCCACGTAGTTTGTGGTGCTCATCTTCTTCAGTCTCCCACACCTCTGTGGGCTGCAGGGTCTGGGGACACAGGAGGCATCACTGGGGTTGAATTCCTCCAGAGAGCTCTTCCTTTGCCCCAAACCACATCCCCCCCCATCCCCCCAGAATGTGTCCCGAGGTGGGACACACACAGCTGCCTCCTCTCAACCTCTTGACTCTCTCTACCTTTGTCTCCTTCGTCAAGTGGGACAGAGCTCCTCTGGAGGACTGGGGGAGCTGGATTTGGGGCAGCCTTTGGGATGGCTTCATGAGGTACCTTGTGACATGGAGAGAGTGGGGGCAGGGAGTCAAGGGCTGGGTTCTGGCCCTTCCGGTAGCTACCACAGTCTTCTCACTGACCATGTATTGGTTGAGGTCCTACTGTGTGCCCATCATTGGGGAAATACCAGTGAATGAGACCTTCCTCGCTGCTTGGAGCTGCTGTGAGACACAAATGGTATGATACATGACGACCCCATGGCAAAGGGCACTCACTACAGGAGGTGATGACAAGGGGTGGGGGGAGGTGAGCTGGCCACCCCCAGCCCAGGCCTATGGGAGTCTGGGTGCTGGGACAGGTTAGTCTTGGGTGCCTGAGGTTCCATGTGACCTTCCACATCAGGTACTGGAGACAGACCTGGGTCACAGAGCATCCTCGACCTTGATGCGGCTCATGGTTGAGGAGAGAGGTGCCCAGGTAGTTATGAAGTAGTATCATGGGTGCCAACAGAGGGGAAGCGGTGATGTCACCAGGGGAAGAAATGGCAGACTCTGCCCTTATGGGACAGAGGAGGAAGTGGAGGGACGACAGCCGGGGTGGGGGTCCTTTGCTCTGACCCAGTCCAGAAAAGGCCAGTCAAGAAAGTCTCCTGCTAGGGGTACTCTTTGTTTAGCTGCCTGGGGGCTGGCTCCTCTGGCCCTCAGTGGATCCTGGGAGGTGGCTGGGACAGGGATTATTGTACACATTTTGCAGGCAGGTAGAGTGATGTGTTGAAGGCCTTGGGCAAGGTCACCCAGGAGTGGGGCCAAGCAGAGAGGAGACCACTTTCCTGCCTTGGTCCCGGGCCTCCTTGGCAAACCCACCCCATGTTCTCTCTGTGTTCCTCAGACTCAAGATCCATTCACAGCCTGCCATGCCTCAGCTGTGTACCTGGTCCTCCAGGAAGTCCTGCTGTCAAGGAGCTTCCCCGCATGAAGCCCCCAAAGGCTTGAGGCCTCTCCTTTTCCTCCTCTCCATCTTCCTAGCTTCCTCCCGGCCTGGGAACCTGTGGGGAGGAGCTGCTCTGCCGCAGAAAAGGTGGGAAGGCCGCCAGACTAAACCGTTCTCTCTGTTGGGTCTTCTCCTGACACCAGGTCCCGACTGGCAGACTTCCACGCCAATTGTCGTGCCTCCTACCAGACGCTCACCAGCTGCCCTGCCGACAATTACCAGGCGTGTCTGGGCTCCTACGCTGGCATGATTGGTAAGCCGCCCCCGCGCACCTGTGCCCACAGTGGCACCTGGCTGTGGGTAGGGGGCCCGGCTCGGGGCCAGAGGGTGGACAGTCTGCGCTCGCTCCTCTCTTCAGAGAAGCCAGAGGAGAGGCCAGCCCTTTATCGTGGGGAGAGCAGGGCCCTGGGAGCCTTATAAAGCTTTTGAAATGAGAAAGTAAGATTTATTGCATGGTTTGGACATTCCAGGCACTGCCCTGAGTGGTAGACGTGGACTGTCTTAATTCTCACAACAGTGCTTCCTAGGGAGGGGTTGGTATCTCCATTCTACAGATCAGGACACTGAGGCTTAGAGAGGCCGAGGAACTCGCACAGGTTCACCTTGCTAGTAAATGTTGGCACTGGGATCTAAACGCTGGATGTGAACCTCTGTCTCCCTGGCTCTAGAGCACATGCTCTGCTTGCTGGCAAAGGAGGCAAAGGACCAGGCTCCAGGAAGCAGGGGGCAGGGTGGTGGCCCCCGATATCTCCTCTGCTGTCTGGCTCTGTCCTCGGTGTCCGTGTCCCTCTGCCCCATGTGGTCACTATCCCCTGGTTGCTGGGATAGTAATGCTCAGACTTTGTGAGCTGGGATGTATGTGTGTTTGAGGGGGCAGTTGGGAGGGAGGGGGTGTTCCCAAGCTGCTTCTCTTCCAGAGAGAAGGCCTTACTGTTCCCTCTCCTTTGCCTTCCCCTTCCCTCTGCCCAGGGTTTGATATGACACCCAACTACGTGGACTCCAGCCCCACTGGCATCGTGGTGTCCCCTTGGTGCAGTTGTCGTGGGAGTGGCAACATGGAGGAGGAGTGTGAGAAGTTCCTCAGGGACTTCACCGAGAACCCGTGCCTCCGTAAGTCCCACCAGTCCCTCCCCGAGATCCTTACATCCCACTGGAGCCCCACATCGGGAGGTCCTATGGCATCTATGGGGCTTCCCCAGCAACCTGCAGAGACCTTGGGTTTTGTGTTCTTGGAGACTCATGCTACTGAATGGTCAGTAGGCCAGCCTCAGTTTACCATTGGAGACCTTGAACCTATGTCAGGGCAAGGTCAAAATTTTCTGGCCTATTGTCCTGACAGCTTCAGCCAGGTTCCAACTGTCACCTGTCCCTTTAAGGATCCATTCTCCTTTAGAATTGGTGACTTTCTTTTCAAGTCATCAGACTGCTATTCAAACGGCTACAGAGAGAGCTGAGCCACAAATCCTGCCTGCCTCGATCTGCTCAGTCTGATGCCCTTGCCTTCCACCCACTTGAAAATCGCCTCCCTCCTTCCCTGTGTCCTGTCTTCCTTCCATCCATCCTCCCTTTCTTTATAGCACTGGGGATCTGGAGAGATGAGCGACAGTGCCTGTCATTGAGAAGTTCGTGGTCTGATGGACACACGCCGTCAGGGGGTTGCTGCGATCGTAGTACAGGGTGAACGGTGCTAGGGTGGAGGTCTGCGCAGGGCTCTCCTGTCAGCCTGGAGAAGGCCCTAAAAGCTTCTCACACCCTGGCCCATTGAGGGACAGTGGGCGTCTGTCAGCTGATGAGGCAGGGAGGGCAGCCAGCCCACCCGGGCAGAGGTGCTTGTAGGAACTGTAGACTACCTAGTCTTGCTATAGGGCGTGAGGATGCCTGGAGTTACCTGGACAGGGACGGAGAGTCCTCCTGAAGGACCTCGCAGTCCTGAGGATGTTAGGATCTTATGGTCCTGCTGGTGGTGGATGTGGGCCACTGAAGGAATGTCAGCAGGTGGCATTGTGGGCGGACCTGCATTGCAGAAGGCCCGCTCTCTGGTTCTGCTGTGGAGGGGTGGGGATGTGGGTCTGACAGGCGGCCCGACAGAAGTCTGCTCAGGGGGCGGAGAAGCTGGTCATGGAGAGGATGGTGTGACTGAACTGAGCAGAGGTGGGGAGGGGAGAAGAGGGAGGGGGTGGACAGATCTTTAGGAGGCGGGCTTAACTGGTGGCAAGTGGGCAGTTAGAGAAGCATAGTGGGGGGCCTGGGTGGGGAGAGATGACCCCCTTCAAGACTGGAAACATGGCCAGAAAGCAGTGATGCAACGGAACGGAGCCATGCCTAGTTGGGACGTAGATGTGATGACCTGGAGATGCGTCTGGGACTTGGAGGTGGAGGTTTCTCTAGGCACTTGGTTCCAGCGCCAAGTCTTGAGGACAGTTTTGTTCAAGAGGTTCCATTATTTCATCCTTAGTGCATTGGTGCTAATGGTGTGGGAGTGGGTGAGGCCACCCCAGGAGAAGAGCTGAGTCTGGGGCTCTTGGAATGCTGGGTGGGGGGGACCTGGCACCTGTGCTGGAGGGCGTGTGGGAGGGGTGGGGGGGGTTGTCGGTGTGGAGGAAGCCTCTGTAGGGGGAGTGGTCTGCAGCATGGGATGCCTTGGAGACACCAGCACCCGCCGCCCTGGGCCTGCCCTGCTGCCCCCTCCCGGTTCTCCACGCGCATGTCCCCTCTTCCCTTTCTCTTCCACATTTCTTTCTATTGTGGTTTCTTCTCCAACCTCCCTCTTGCTGTTTTCTTCTCTACGTGTGAGCTGTCAGTAGCATCTGAAAGGAGCTGCAGAGAAGTTGAGTTTGGACAAGCCACACCCCGTCCTCAGCTCTAGGTTGATACAGAGAAGGCGGTATCGGGATGTGAGGGGCAGACGTGATGGAGGCAGCCCCTGGTTTCTCTGTGACCACCTGCTCTCTCCCCCCACAGGGAATGCCATCCAGGCCTTTGGCAATGGCACAGATGTGAACCTGTCCCCCAAGAGCCCCTCATTCCAGGTCACGCAAGCCCCTCGGGTGGAGAAAACACCTTCTTTGCCAGATGACCTCAGTGATAGCACCAGCTTGGGGACCAGCGTCATCACCACCTGCACATCTGTCCAGGTGAGGGGATGTGTCTCTGCAGCTGGGGAAAAGGAGTTGGGGGTGGGCTGAGGGTCTAGAGAAGCACCACGACACCACAGGCGAGTATGGGAGATGAGGTCAGGGACGGCGCACGCGAGGTCCTTCCTTTGGATCGGGATCCAAGAGGCAGGGAGGAGCTGTTGGGGGTTAGTTTTTTTTGTGCCTACGTTCCCTGGGCATTCACCTTACAGGTAAGAAGCACCCGTCCTCTCACAGGATTGTGTTAGATGCCATGGGGCACCAGAGAAATGTAAGGGGTACCATTACTAGCCATCTGCTAATTACCAGGGATAGTGCCAGTGACTGTCTACCTACTGCATCGAATTTTCACACAGTAAAGTGTTGGTCTTCTTGTTCTACGCACAGGAAAATGGCCCGGGAGGGTTAGGGAGGCTACCCAAGGTCACAC
Source organism: Nyctereutes procyonoides (assembly GCF_905146905.1). NCBI lineage: Eukaryota > Metazoa > Chordata > Mammalia > Carnivora > Canidae > Nyctereutes > Nyctereutes procyonoides. The sequence goes on along the minus strand of NW_026575133.1, from coordinate 49,607,309 downwards.
AGCTGGCTAGTGATAGAGTAAGATTACAAACCTACGTCAGACTCCAGAACCCATGATGTTCATTTGTTTGTCCATCTGTCCATCCATCTATCCATCCAGCATGTGTTATGTTGCGTTGTGTGCCAGGACTACTGTGGGGTGTGCAAGGGAGATCTTGATGAATAAAACCGACACAGTCCTGGGTTTTGAGGTCCTTGGTCCTTCCCAAGATCAAACATTCAGTGAGCATCGGGCATGGACTGTGGTCAGGGCTCCCCACTCAGCCTTTCTCTGCTGAGCTGCCCTCAGGCCTTCATGCCATTGGCTACAGCAGATTCTTTGCTTGGGAGATTGGCTCTAGTTAGAACACACACGCACACACTTGCACGCACACTCTCACACCTATACTACTCTTACATAACACACACAACACACCCACACACTCTTCCTCATGCACTCTTCACATAATATTGTCTCTCTCTCTCTCTCTCTCTCATGCACACGTGTGCATTTTCATACACTCAACTTACATATATACGTTCTCTGTCACACACACACACACACACACACACACACTTTCTCTCACGCATACACCCACCCACCCCTAGAGCGAAGTGTGAAATAGGACCTCATGCTGAATATCAGAGCAGAGCAAGGGGATCAGTGAGATTGAGGGTGTGGGGTAGAGTGGGGGTGGCCCTGGAGTTACCAAGAAAGTTGGGGGGCTCTGAAGTACCTTTCATGGTGGGGGCACAACCTAGGGAGAATGGGCGAGGAGAACAAGGCCTGGCTGTGTGTGTGGAGGGGGGCAGTGAAGACCACGGTCTGAGTGGGGCAGCTCGCTCACGGCACCCACAGGCACCCACAGTGCACGTTCACCACAATGTTTCAGTCACTCTGGACAAGGCCCTTCTGGAGGACCAGTGTACAGCCATGTGACTCTAGCTGACATTGTTGTGCTCTCTGCTTGAAATATGCTAGAGGGTAAACCTTAGGTGTCCTTACCACAAAAAGGGGGGAAAAAAGAGGAAAATGGTAAAGATGGGAAGTGATGGATATGTTTATTGGCTTGTGAGCATTTCACAAGACGTGTATACATATATTGGGTCATCAGATTGTACACTTTAAATATATACGATTTTAATGGTCAATTATAACCTCCATAAAGCTGGAAAAAGCCCCAGTGTGAGGAGAACTAGATCAGGGATGGGGCCTCAGGGAGGCATTCAGGTCCCCTGGACCTGTCATACTGGAAGAGCAGGTGGGGGTGCCCGTCCTGGTTGGGAAGCTGCTCTCCCTCCCGTCCTGGCAGGCTCCTTTGTGCCGGAACGGCTGACCTCCGAGTACCCTCACGTCAGACTGCATGGACCCTTCCATGCCCTGCTCCCCTCCATTAGGTCACCCCTCCAGGTCTGGGCTGAGGTGCTGGTGTCACCCTTGGGCAGCTCCTAATTACACTAGCCATGCTTGAGTGACTGCCGGCGGGGGCTCGGGGGCCTGCTGCACGATTGCCAGCTCAATTTCATGCTAGAATGGCAGGCAGCTCGCCGGTCGGGGCTGTGCCACCTGTCAGGTGACCATGCACTGGCACGGCCCCCATGTCCGTGGGCACCTCCCCCCACCCACCGCCTCCCTGAGTCCCTTGGGGCCCAGCTTACTCAGTAGTGGCGGGGGGGGGGGGGTGCTGATTCAGCAGGTAGCTGCCGACCTTTCCCAGACTCTTATATGACTCACCATGGGTGTGGACGAGTTCAAGGCCATGGCCTCTTGCCTCACTGCGGCCCACTCAGTGCCTGATGGCTCTGATTCCTTCCTTTCCCCTAGTTTCCCTCAGCGGTCTGCTAAACTGTTGCCTGGTTTCTTTTAGCCTCAGCCTGGTTTTTCTGCAGACTCACCATCTGGGGGCTTGTCTTACACTTGGTTTGATTCCAGTGGAGTTAACACGATCTGTAAGTGAGCTGATGTATGGGAAAGTGCCTGCAAGCGGAGTGGTGCTCCGTGTGTGTTAGGTGTTACGAATGTCGGGGTGCTGGGCTGGCAGGGGGCTCCCCACGCCTGGCCTCAGTGACCACCCACTAGGAGCCACTTGGGGCAGCACAGCTGAGAATGGCCATCTTAGGAGCAAAGGAGATGCAGGCGCCATCTTGGTGGGGGGGGGCGCCAAACATCACTCCTGGTTCCTTCTCACTGAATCCAAAGGGGAAGGGCCCCCCCTGCTCCTGTTTTCATCACGGTCTTTAGTGAGCACCTCCTCCTCTGTGCCAGGTGCTGGGAGTGCAGAGTCCAGCTGGAGGCTGGTGTGGGTGATTTGCCCCCTCCCCAGCTCATACCCTCTCCCTCAGCTCTGCAGACTTGGAAGGGCTCCATGGTGGCCTTTGTGGGGGCTTTGGGAGTGACAGCCACCCATAGTTACAGACGGAGGTCCCTGTGTGAGGGCAGAGACAGGAGGCTGAGGCCCGGGTGGGGTCAAGGGGACTAAGGGACTTGACTGATTTCTGTCCTGCCCCTCAAAAGGCCCAGGTCTTCGGGGAAGCCTCAGGGACCCCCTTCACTGACCCAGGAATGGCAGCCAGTTGGGGACCCCACATAAGTGATTGGACATCAGGACCAGAGGGCCTTCTGAGATCTCGTTTTCAAACCCCAAAGGATGGAAGCTTGGCGAGGACAGTTACTTGTCCAGAGCCCCCGGCCGCCAGCTCCTGGACAGTTTCTTCTGCAGGGCGATGGATCTTCCACCCCAGAGGGCTTTCCCACGATGGGGGGCAGGCTCTGCAACCCGAAGAACTCTTGTCTACATCATGGGGCTGCTGAGCAAAAACATGGGTGTCTACAGAGGAGCCAGGAGCTAGGAGACCCCCGAGTTGGCCCTGTGTCTGGGCATCCTCGATGCTGTTTTGAGTCCTGCCCTCATAGGCTTCCACTCCTGGCTGGGCCCCCACTCCAGGCAGCCCTGCCTGCCTGAAACTCTCTGGAACTTGGAGAATGCATGGCAAGATCTGCAAAATGGTCTCTCCTTGTCCCTCTGGCCTTGCCTCTCTGTATGTGCATATACACCCCCCTGTGTGAATTCCCTCCCTGATCTGGAGGCAGCAGGTCAGCCGTGGACTCTCCTCCAGGGCCCTTTGTTTCTGAAGTGCAGTCAGCCCCTCCCCAGGTGTAGACCCGAGGACGGCGGTGAACAAGATGCTGGCCCGTGCACCTGCTGGCTCCTTGGAGTGAAGTGCCCGTCTTTCCTCTCTCTGCATGGCAGATCCTACTTGGATTCACCTTCCAGAGTGTTCCCCTGACTCTGCTCCTGCTCTGCCTCCCTTGAGCCCCCATCATGATGTGTTCTTCTTGCTCTCCCAGCTGAGCGTCCCCAAGGATAGGGGCTGTCTCCCCCCTCTTAGTTGCTCTGTGTACCCCAAGGCTCAGTGTGTGGCATTGAGTAGGTGCTTCAGAGATGTTGGGGGAAGAGCCCAGAGTCCCCAGTTCATTGGGTTTATTGGAACATCCTGCTGTCTCCATTCTAGAACAGGCCTTGTGTGCTTTCTTGCTTGTGGGCAACTCTGCTCGGCTTACGTCCTTCTCGTAGATGCCGCCTGTGTGCCTGCCATGAGGGTGGGAAGGTGAAGCAGTGTTTCTGTGGAAGATCCATGAAAATTGGGTCCAGGCCCCACCTTCTGTCACATGATGAGGCCTGGACCAGGATGGTACAGTGGGTGCGGGAGGCTGGGAGACTGGCAGCTGGTTCTTGCTTCCTCTGGTCGTGGTTTGTTTCCAGCATCCTTGGCATTCCCATTGTTTTTTTCTGGGCCAGTTTGCAGGGACCCATCAGATCAACCGGAGTCTCGCCTTTCCCAGGGCTGCAGGGCCCTGGCAACACAGTCTCCGTTGCTCTTTTTGTCTCTACCAGCCAATTTTGCTCTTATCCTTGGACTTCCCATCACATCTGGGGGAATTAGAAATGTATTTGGAGGGGTTGACGCAAGCCCCCCTCACCACACACCTGCAGTAGGCCTGGCAGCCTGCAGGTGCTCTTGTCTCCTCCTCATCCTGCCTGCTGTCTGGCTGGATCTCTTACCTAGTGCACAAGCCCGTGGGCATCAGATTGGGGTGCTGAGAGGCCTTTCAGTGGGTTGTATAGTCCTGATTTATAAATATGGCTCATTTCCAAGCTTTGAAAGATTTGAATACATTCCCTCTTTTCTTCCCTTGGTCTTGGCCCCCTTGTAGTGTTCATTCATTTGTTCATTAGTGGCTTTATTCAACATAAGTCCTCACTCCATGTTACTCTGTTCCAAGCTCTGAGGCTGACCAGCTCACTAGGCCCATACCTTGGTCCCACACGGGTAGGATGGACAGGATGCATGCCAGATAATTGAGGGGGGAAGCCATAGGCACACGGGGAAAACCGATAAAGTGATGTGGGATCCAGGGTTTGGATGGCTGCTTTGGATGGGAGTGGAAGCAGAGGACTCTTGGGCAGAGTTAACCCCGCTGCTAGGCCTGGAAGAACAGGGAGGGCTGAGTAGGTGGCGATGTGGAATGGAGTGGAGTGGGTGAGGGTGTGGGTGACGGGCAAGTAGGAGCAAGGGCACACAGTCAGCATAGCACAGAACAGGTCTGGTAGGGAACCTGCTGGCCACATCTGGCCTGCTACCTGTTGGGATAAATCAAGTTTTATTGGAACACAACCACGCCCCATTGTTTACATATTATCCATGCGCTACAGGCAGAGTTGCCTAAAATACTTACTAACCAGGCCCTTTGTAGAAAGTGTTTGCCTGCCCCCTGGTCTAGAGGAACAGCAGGCTCTGGGTTGGGTGAGAACGCAGGGTACTGCCATGGGGAGGATGGGTGGGAATACAATCCGATTAGCAGGCTGAAGTGGGGAGTGTGGAGGGGCCACCAAAGGCCTTTGGCCGGGGAGTGTGGTGATGGGAAGATGGGTGCTGCAATTTGGGAAGATTCTGATGACAGATAGAGATTGGTTGGCAAGGGAGATGCCCTTGCAGACCTCTGTGCTCTCTGCCATAGTTGACAGTCATAGGTAGGCAACATAGGAGGGCTGGATGAGGGGATGGCGAGGAATGGAGGGGAAGAGGAGTGAGTTACCACGCGGGCCTGTCAGGAGGGAGGTGGCCAAGGACATTGAGATTTGGAGCTGGGGCTGGGACCAGAAGCAGAGGACGCAGTGTTCCCACAGATGCAAAGCTGGGCTTGGCCCTTGGGACCCAAGCCACATGGGCAAGGTCCTGGGACAGCCAGACCTAGATTTAGGAGTAGGGACAGAGGTGGGCAGGGAAGAAGAGGAAGATAATAATTCCTTCCAACTGCCTGGGCAAGAACCCCCCTGAGAGAAATTTCTAGAAGGATGAACTTCGCCTTTGCTGCCATTTTCCTTCTTCTTCTGTGTCTGTGCTCCTATCCCGGGTCAGGTCCCTAGGGCCACCTGCTCCTTCTAAACTTCTGGAGGCAGCCTGCAGTATAGCCAAGAGCCTGCCTCCATGTCTGAGGGCTTTACTCTTAAAAGCTCTGCTCCCTGCCACCCTTGCAGCCCAGACCTGTGCCCTTTGAGATACATACCCCCACAGTCTCAGGGCTTGCCTTGAGGGAAGGAGAGGCTCAGGGTTGGGGTGGGGATGGGGCAGAGGTTGGAGCAATTAACCTCTGTTCCCCTAAACTTCCTACATAGGAGCCCAAGAAGATTGGTGAGATGGGCCTCAGAGGGCAGCCTGTAGCTGGGGGGATTTGGGGAGGGAGGTGGCCTCTTCTGCTCCTGTTTTCTTAACTGACACTGAGGTGACCATGTAGATGTTTATTTTCACAGTAGGGTGTGAGCAGACTGTGACTTGTTCATCTTTGGAGCCCCTTGCGGGAGCCATGGGGAAAGTTAATGGTGATGGAGAGAGGCAATGGATTCGAGCCCCTGATGGTTTTGTCATTAGGTGGTGGAACCTCCTCTCGTCACCTTGCTCGTAGGCCGCTTTCAGAGAAGTCATCTGGTGGGCAAAGGCCCGCACTGCTCTGTGTGGCCAGCGCTGGGGGAGGGTCTCAGGGTCACCACGGGGGACCTTCACTGACTGCTCTGTGTCTGCTGGAGGTCAGGTGGCCCTGTCCACCTGGGGCGGAGACTGCTCTCTGCCCTTTGCTTTTTGAGTGGTGGTCAAGCAGGGTCTGGGTAGCCCCAGGCTACAGCTGGCCCTGGCTTTCCCCTCAAAGCCTCTTCCTGGGCCCTGCCTACATTTCTCATGGCCCTGCCTTAGGGTGCAAAACTAAGCTTGGCTCAGCTTCGCACCTTGTGGAATGAAGGGACCCTTACGGGTGTGCGGAGCCTTGCTGTGCCAGATGCCCTGCCTCATGTAGTTGTCACGGTGGGTCAGGGAGGTACGTTGGTCTATCCCTATTTTATAGATGATAAAACGTATGTTACAGTAGATGATGTGACTTGCCTGGATGAATAAGACTTGAGCCCAGGGGCCTCTCGGGCTCTTCCTTGGATCCAGGGATTGTCCCGCGGTGATGGATACCAAGAATTAGGACCGTTTGGTTTAAAAAGCAAGGCCGGATGGGTCTGTGAGGATAAAAATCTGTAAGCTAGATTTCTGGGCACCGGAAGGAGGTACTTTTGGACAGCAAGAGGAAGCCCAATGTCACCTGGGCCGTCAGCACACATTCAGTGTGTAGCTGTGGCTCTGGGGCCTGTGGGACGGACACGTCATTGGTTCAGAAGGACTTAGTAAATGCTGTGGGTGATGGATACACAGTGGGTGACATGGGGCATGGGGAGCAGGGAGGGGTCCTATCCCTGATCTTTGTGGAGGCCCATCCTTCTCTCCCACCAGAGTCCCTGTGGCACCTGTCAGGGATTGCCTTGGGGCCGGCCCAGGGAGCTGTGTCACTTTCTCCCATTTCTGTTAATGTGGGTCTGATGAGAGGATGGAGACACTCCTCTGCAGCTTCCTCTCCTTGTCTATCCTCCTCCTCCTCCTCCTCTGTGCCCTCCCTTCCTCTCTGTTCCCTGCCTCCTACTCCCTTCTTTCCCCCTCTGCAGCCCCATCACCCCTAACCTCCCTGCCATGTGCTCCTGGGCTCCTGGGGTGTGCCTTTCCTTTTTCTCTCTACTCTTCTTCCTCTCTTGCTTACTTCTTTCCTCTTGCTCCTCCTCCCCCTCCTTTTTCCTCAAATATTTGCCATCAGCCCCCTCTCCTCTCTTCTTGAGGAACCTGTCAAGTCCACTCATTCTGAGGAGCACAATCCAGCCAGAGGCCGGCTCTGCAGGGTGTCCACCTTCAGATCTCACCTCCTCCCCCGCTCCACCCCACTGGTTGAACCCAACTCCAACATATAAAACAAAAACAGTTGCTTTGTTTGAAGTGGGGGTGAGGACGTTGATCCTGACTGTCTAGTTCTACACAGGTTGCGTAGTTAGTGCCATTGTGGGGAGGGGTTGCACAGGAGGGGACAGGGACCCGCCACCCCTAAAACCAGTGAGAATGGGAAAGAAGGCCAGGAGAAGCAGATACTGGGCCATGTGGCCCAGGATGTCCCTGGTGCTGTGAGTCCCTGAGGCAGGGGTGTGGGGGGGTGCCTGAGGTAGGAGGGCATTAGGATGGAAGACAGTGGTGACAGCACAGCCAGTAGGTGGGGTGGGCAGGCTCTGTCCCACCATGGCCTCTGACAGCCCTGGCTGGAGCTGCACTTGGTGGAGGCCGTAGAATCCAGCCCTTGGGTTCCAAAGGGTACTTCTGCAGGCACAAAGGTGGGCGGCTCAGCCCGGCTGGATCTTGGCACCCGGAGTCACTAGCTGGCACTGTAGTCTTGAACAGGATCTTCTTGGGTCAGGTCCCTGGTTCCATTCCTATTGTGTTCATCATCACTGTGGTCACGTCTCCACCGTTGGTAGTGACTTAGATTTTGGCTGGCCTCTGTGTGACAGCTGGGGCCTTATTTAGCTGACCAGATGCCCTGGGTGGTAGATTGCGTATGAAGTTTAAGGGATTATTGATACTTTTGACCAAGAGCAGTGATTTAGGAATAATTTCTTGGGCTTCCCGGTGCTTTTGGTGGCCAGAGCGTCCCCACAAGTGCTTTGGGAACCAAGCCTTTCAAAGCCAGAAACACCATGTCCCCCAGCTGGTTCCCATGGATCATTATGATGATGATAACAAAGGACGGTTCTCATGCACACTCCCTAGTCCTGCATCCAAGTGGTTATGCCAAGAGTAGAGAACCCTGGAAGCATCAGCAAGCCAGCCTTCCATTCTCATTCCTCACCTTGGCCACTGAGCTCCCAGGTGTCCCACATCTGTTTAGGGTGGAATGGCCAACACTTGCCCCCGTTGCCAGATGTCTTCCTAACATGCACCAGCGGTAGACTTCACTAATCAATTACAGTTCTCTTCCCTACAAACCCAGACAAAGGCTTATGAGCTTTTTGGAGCTGGCACTTGGATTCCTGTTCTGATCTATGACATTCATTCATTGATTCATCCTTTCCTGCATCTAGTAAAGCATTTACTAAGCTTATGTTATGAGCCAGACACTGCCCAATGCAAGGAAAAGAAGCCACGATCCCTGCCTTGTCAAGAGGAGCTCCGAGTATAGTAGACAGATATGCGAATGGCTTATGACTACATAATGCCTCAAGCTGGATTGCAGAGCTAGGAGTCTCCTCTCCAGGAGCCCTGGGGAGATAGGACCTAAGTGTTGGTGGTGTGAGAAGGGGACAAGGTTCTTTTTTTGCTGCTTGGGATTCAGCCAACATCTTCTCATGTACCATGTGCTTGTTTAATGCTGCCAGTGGTGGGTGGCAGGGCCGTGGAGTATTTGATCTCATTCAAGTCATAGGACAAAGCTCGGCCAGAGAGCTGGCTCTGGTGGCCTGGCCTTACCAGCACCTTCTCTTCCACAGGAACAGGGACTGAAGGCCAATAACTCCAAAGAGTTAAGCATGTGCTTCACAGAGGTGAGTGAAGGGCAGAGTGGGGGGTGGGTGCAAGGGCCAGAAGGGGGGTGTTTCCCAGGGGAGTCTCGGACTTGGAGCCCCTCGATCCCGTTGCGTGGGCCTGACTAGTTGAGCTTCTGACCCACCTGGACCTGGGTGGGCACTCACTGTGCTGAGCATCCAGGGCAGCAGCCAGCACCCTCGGCCGTCTCCTTGGGTGAGACACAAGCAGCCGCTCTGAGCAGAGGCCATCCCCAGCCTTCCTGACTCTTTATGACAAGTGTCCTGAGCACCTGCTCTATGCTGGTTTTGCGATGTTGAAGAGGTAGCGAGATGGGAAAAGACACAGTCCCTTCCTAGAAGGAGGCCCAACACAGGAGCGTCTCTTTGGCCACATCTGTAGTGTGTGTGTAGGTATTTATATATGTATAAAAAGGAAAGGAAGCGTAAGCTGCTAGAGGAGGAGGGAACTCAGACACAGATGTGCAAGGAACAGAGGGATTCAAAGAAATTTAGGAACAGGAAGGACAGAGTTTCTCCCGCCTCTCCTCTCCTCTCAAGAAGCAGGTACTTGTGGACCCTGGGAACTTCTTGAGATCGAAGTACCATGGCCCTCCTCTCTGCTCTGTGTCCGTAGGCCCTCGTACTCACCTGGCAGCATCAGCCCATTTTCCTGGGCACTGCTGCTTTGGCTCCCGCAGCCCAGGGCCCAGCTCAGCTCCACAGAAGCCCGCTCCCTCTGCCGGCGAGCACAGAGCAGGGTCCCTTGGGGGGACGGGGAAGGCAGGGGCTTGAGGACTCAACTTCTTGAGTCCTTTTCTTTGTCTGATCCCGGGCCTGCTGACTCACTTGGTTTTCTGTCTTTTGTTGTGTTCTTTGCTTCTGTTTCCCCTTACGCCGCGGCTGCAGCTCACGACCAATATCATCCCAGGGAGTAAAAAGGTGATTAAACCTAACTCAGGCCCCTGCAGAGCCAGACCTTCGGCTGCCTTGACCGCTGTCTCCTTCCTGATGCTGAAGCTGGCCTTGTAGGCTCTGGAAACCATGTTGGGAGATTTCCGGAAACTACACAGATGAGAACACCCGCCTGGCAAAATGGAAACACACACAGACACACACACACACCTTGCAAAAAAAATTTTTTCCCCACCTTGTCTCTGAACCTGTCTCCTCCCAGGTTTCTTCTCTGGAGAAGTTTTTCTAAACCAAACAGACAAGCAGGCGGGCAGCCTGAGAGCTGGCCCACAGATCCCTCGGCAAGGGGAACCCAGCGCTGAGGATGGGTGCCAAGGGTCTAGACGTGCCCTTCACTTTCTCCTGGTGTTTTCCTCTCTGGATCCTGCTGACATAAGAGACCAAGATGACACCCCTGCAGCCCAAGGGACTTGTGGCTGTGTTGATGCGAACTGGGGGCAGGGTGACTGCCCTTCTCAAGCTTACCCACTCCAGGGACCTGTGGGGGGCTTGGCAGAGGGTGTCAGGTAGCAGGGCAGGGAGGCTGGCTGCTGGGGGTCCAGCTGGGTACCTCAGCACCCCCACTTGGCTTCAAGGATGGAGTTTATTTCACCCTCTCTGTCTGTGGGTCGTGTGGGTCTGCATCTGACCTGGGAACCCCCAGCGATGCCTGTGGAGGGTGTGGCACTGGGTTCCCTGACTGTGGCCTCGAGGGGGTGCTGGGGCCGGTTCCAGGGGGCTCCGGAGCTCATTCCCTTGGGTGGAGGGAGCAAAGCTTGGGCACCAGCTCAAGGCTGCTGCTTCCTCTTTGGTGGCAGGAATTTTGAAATCAAAGAGAAATGATCCTTTGTTGGCTCTTCTGGTTTCTTATGGGTCCATTTGGTGGGTCTCTCCCCCGCCCCCCGGGGAAAGGGGTCTCTGAGAGGGGCAGAGAAGAGCATGGTGGGATGCCTGGCGGCACCACGCTCTGGTGGCTGCAGCTTCTCTCCTCCTCTCGGCTCCCTGTTCCTCTTTCCCACGTTCTCTCCTCATTTCCCAGATGAACACCAACTGTATGTACATAACACGACTCCTTTCTCAACATATATGTATATACACATCCATATACATATATAGTGTGGTTCCCCCTTTTTTCCTTTTTTTAAGAGACAAAACTATCGAAATAATACCCCCAACAGATGAGCGAAAATGTATTATTGTAAAGTTTATTTTTTTTAATAATGTTGTCTATAATGGGAAAAAAAGGAGATTGACTCCCTGTGTCTCTGCCTCTGTCGGGCTGACTGGGCTGTGGAGGGGGGTTTCTGATCCGTATTCATACGTAGCCAAGGCTCCAATAAACATACTAGGAAGCAGTTTGCCTTCTGCCTCACTCCCGGTGTGACTTATCCCCATATTTTGTTGGCCCAGTGCTTACCTGGGCTCGTGGTGGGCCCTGGGGGGAATGTGTGCACGCGTGTCTACATCGTCCTGTGTCTTTGGTGTGGGTGATGGAGCTCCTTTAGGAGATGGTTTCCACTTGGTGGATCTCTGCATCCTGGCTGTGCTGAACCTGCCAGGCCTGTCCTCTCCTGCCTCACCTTACCAATCAGTGCCAAGGCCTGTTGGTCCCAGCCTTGAAAAGCAAGCAAGCAGCAGTGGGGATGGAAGGGTGGGAGACAACTTGACCTTGATGCTCGGGTCTGTTTTGGTTTTAAGGCTACCTGGGTGGTCCCGTTTAGTGGCCCTGTTGGTGTTACGTAGAGGAAGGTGGTATCTTCCCACTGGGACTCCTGGTTAATTTAAGGTATGTGACTCTGAAGGCAAGGACCTGGCCTTCTGGGTCCCACCAGAGAAGGAAGATGACTGTGGTCCATGCCTTCTTCTCTTTTTCTCCGTTTACCACCCAGGCTCCACCTGGACACTCCTGGAGAGATTCTCCTTGGAGAAGACTGGGACGATGCTTACTGGCTGAGTGTGTGTGTGTGTGTGTGTGTGTGTGTGTTCACATGCGTGTATGAGTGTGTGCACATGGTGAGAGGGGAGGGAGACTGCCACGTGGGGGATGTTCCCACTGTCAGGACCGCACATGATCCCATCTTGTCGCCATTGGGAGATGAGATGCTGTTTTTCAGTCTCCCAATTCTGGATCCTCCCCCCAATGGCTCTTGTGTCCAGTTGCAGAAACATTGGCCACATTGGCCCATGGGCGTGATTAGTGTGGTGTCCAGGTTCTAGCCCATGCACGGAGTTGACAGTGGGCCAGCCAGTCCTCTTCCCCAGCCACCACTGGCCTTACTCTGGGCTGAGGTGGCGGTTGAGTTTACTTGGGAATCCATGTTGTTTCTGGTTTTGTTTTGTTTTAAAGATTTTATTTATTTATTCATGAGAGACAGAGAGAGGCAGAGACATAGGCAGAGGGAGAAAAGCAGGCTCCCTGCAAGGAGCCCGATGTAAGACTCAATCCCAGGACCGAATCACCCTGAGCCGGAGGCAGATGCTCAATCACTGAGCCACCCAGGCATCCCAATCCATGTTCTTTGTGAACAGGGAAGACTGGCTAACTAAAAGGCTTTGGGCGGAAAAGACTCACAGAAACAGTGGAAGGTGGGGGCACCAGGGAAGGCCAGGGCAGGAACCAAAGGACATCTGAAGGGACAGAAGGCGCGATCTACAGGGTCAGCATGCAGCTGCCTCTGAGATGACGGACCACCAACTGTTGTCCAACTGGCTGTACTGGGGCCTTGTGCCCACCTCCTGCCATACTTTGGTGGGAGAGGAGAATATGTCATGTCTGACATTCCTAAGTGATAGAAGCCCTTAGCTTGTGTAATGGAGAGAAAATTTCCCAAAAGGAAATGGAGGCGCCAGCTTTACTCTTTCTTAAAACCTCTCCTTGTCCAGATATCACATAGCTGAAATTTTACTGTTAAATATTCATTCCTTTGGTTGAGATGATTCCTGTTCTCTGCAATCCTCTCCAAATATATAAGTAAAACTGGGAAGAATAAAATATTACTACCTTAATGCTAATTAGTTTAATGGTTTGAAGGAATCTTAGTAACATTAAGACATTTGGGCTTAGACCTTGAGATTCAGTTTGGGGAGCAGTTAAGTAAAGAGGATCGGGAACAAAATCAGAAGATTGGTAAGGGCTCCAGAGATAGAGCTGAACTTATTTTAGAGTTCTCCTGGGGAGAGTCAGCTGCATGAGGCAGGGGCTCACTGTGCCTTTACCCCATCAGCACAGTCTGTACAATGTGCTTTCTATGCCACTAGCCCCTTGGGGATTCCTGATCTGGGGCATGCATCTATCTGCAACTAGGCCTCAATACCTTGTCAAGACAATGACCGCATAGGAATGCTTTCCTCCTCCCTGCGGAAGCTTCTAGCCTGGGACAGTTTTGCTCAGCCAAGAACCAAGAGACATCTGCTTCCTGCCTGGCTCAATGCCCTGCTGCCCTCCTCTAACTGACATAGCTAGGACCACTCAGACTGCGCTGAAGGCCCAGTGGAGACCTGTGATGGCAGTGGATCCCAGAAAGCCAGTTCAGGATCACAGAGGACTCCACATCAAGTGAGCTGTGCCCTGGTCCTGAGCTGACCTTGGTGGTGGGCTGCAGAGCTGAACTTCTACCTTGTTCTGAGACCAGACGCAGGGTCATTATCAGTTCCTTGCATCCCACACCCTACGTTTATGACCTGCTTGCCAGCATAGATTTCTCAGGACTGAGCCCAACTCTGCTCTCTTGAGTCCTTCTAAGACACAAGCCCTGACTCCATCCTCATGCCCTAGCTGGGTCCTACTGTCTCCACAAGACCTTCTTAATGCCAGGCAGCTCCAGGGCTGCCAGGGTGGCCAACTGTCACCTGCGTCTTGGCACCTGTCCATGACTCACCTGCTTACTGAGATGCCCACCCAGGATCCCTGGTTTAGCCTCCCCTATCTGGTTAACTGCTGGTCCTTGGGTTTCCAGGGTCTGATGGTCCACCTGCAGTGGCTTAGCTTCATCCCGAGGGCCTCATGGGGGGGGGTGTGCATGCACATGTGGGTGCGTGTCCCTGTCTCTAGTCGCCAGCCCTGTTCTAGGGTCTCCCTAATGCCTATATGAGACAAAGATTTGCCTTTCCTCATATAAGCACAAAGCCCCAGTGTTGCCTGCCATGGGGGAAATTCCTTGCCAGTCTTTTCTAATTTGTGAAGTGAGTTGAAGCTGGGTCTTCCCTCTCTTGTAGGCTAGGATACCAAGGGATAAAACTGGCCATACCTTCCGTGTTAATACAAGTAAAGTAGTCACAGTCTGTTGCCCATTCTTTTTTTTTTTAAATAAATTAATTTTTTATTGGTGTTCAATTTACCAACATACAGAATAACACCCAGTGCTCATCCCATCAAGTGTCCCCCTCAGTGCCCATCACCCATTCTTTTAAAGTCTCAGTGGGGAGTAGATATTTATCTTTTAGAAATAGATCTAATTTTTATTTATTTATGATAGAGAGAGAGAGAGAGAGAGAGAGAGAGAGGCAGAGACATAGAGGGAGAAGCAGGCTCCATGCACTGGGAGCCCGACGTGGGATTCGATCCCGGGTCTCCAGGATCGCGCCCTGGGCCAAAGGCAGGCGCCAAACCACTGCGCCACCCAGGGATCCCTAGATCTAATTTTTAAAGGAAAAGCTAATGTCATTTGGAGCCAAAACTGGTAAAATATTGATATCATTCTTAGTGGTGGGTTTAAATAGTCTGGTTTCTATCATCCTCTTCAACCCTACATCATCTACACATTTCTCTTAGATGATAATTCAGGTCCTTCTCAGTGCTGAGCCAGCTCTGGAGGGGGAGAGACACAGAGGTCCACATCCAGGGGCTTTTCCTGCTGGGTGTCTGAGCAAGGCAGGGCCGGCCCCATCTGCCCACCTGACCACTTAGAATTTCTAAGTTCAGATGTGTTTTCTAAAAGCCCAGCTATGCTACTTCATCGTTACACTCCTATCTTAAAACAAGCGAGGGAATGGAAAGAGCTTTGAAATCTTCACCAAGATGCGGTTTATAAAATCAGGGTCGTGCAGAGCAGCATCAGTTAATCAGAATGCGATTTGCCACATTTCACTTCTGGAGTGAAGTGCTTTCTTGTGCTCTACCTTCCATAGCAGGGAAAGGGAAGTGAGCATTTTAGGAGGATTTTAATAGCATTACTCAAAACCGAAACGCAACGCGGATATTTAAAAATATGTATGTATAAGATTTAACTAGTGTCTACATAGCTTTCACCATGTGCCAGACACTATTCCGAAACTGCATGAGTATCAGCTCATGCCATTCCCACGGGGATGCAGTGCCATTGGCTCTCTTTCCCCATTCTACAGACTGAAGCATAGACAAGTTACGATCCTGCCCCAGATCGTGCAGAGGGAGGGTGGCTGCCCTCAGACGCAAGCCCAGGTGCGCCGCCTGGTCTGGGCTCAAGCTGCTGTGCCAGGCTGCTGCCCGAGCTGAGCTCCCGCCTCGGTGCCCTGCACTGTGCTGGCCTGATGAAGACTTCCCTGGGGGGCTCCAATGGATCGGCTTCATTGCTGTGTTTTCCTTCCCTGCCCCAGCCTACAGGGCACAAGGTGAGGGAGTTCTGTAAACGCAGTTCATTAAATCCAATACAGTGTGGCCTCAAGACAGGAGAGAAGCGCAAGGAAGATGCTGCTGTGGACGTGGCTCACCCCAGGGTCTTCCTGATGGGGAGCGTTCCACCTCTGGGTGTGCTGGGAGGGGTGTGGACCTTGTGGGGAAACAGCTTTGGCTGGAAGATGGCCTCTTGAGGATGGAGCCTCACCATCTAGGAACCTGCTCATTAGACTCTGAACCTGCTCATTAGACTCTTGCCTTGGGGACACCATGGTGTGGAGGAAAAAGGATACATTGGGGGTCAGGCGGACCTGAGCTTGATTTACAAATCTGTCGCTGATCAGCTGAATGATCATGTCCAGTGTGAGCTTTAGATTTCTCATCGGTAAAATGGAGCAGGCTGTTGCTGCCTCTTGGCAACACTTGTTGAGATGAAATGGCCAAGGGCCTGGCACTCAGTGGGCAGCTGCTCAGCCATGCCCCTCCCTTCACCAGTGGGTGTGCTACCCTGGACCTGCACACATTCTCAGCACCTGTCTGGCCCACCAGTGCTCTTCCTCTTAGCAGCCAGATTCCTTGTGGCAAACGCAGGAAAATGGTAGTCATTAGGCCCCTGGACTGCACTCTTTGAACCACTGTCAAGTGGGGTTGAGAGGGCAGGAGCAGTGGGGAGAGAAAAAAGGGAAACTTGTTATTTGTAAAGAAAAATTGACTTGATTTATGAGTTACTGGGGACAGTGGCTATAGAACAGCCAAATGTCATGCTCTCTGGAGTCCTTTTGATTGGCCACCCCCTCTCCATGCATGATGACAGAGGATGTGCCGCTGCAGTGACATCTCAGCTCAAGGGCACTAGGGCAAATGCATCTCAGGTCATCAGCCCCAAACGGAGACCAGGAAGCATTGATCGGCTGTGGGGCCTGAGGATGATGTCAGCACCCACAGGCAACAGGCTGGCGTGGAGTCCTGGTGGGCGCAAGGCAAGAGCAGAGCGACTTAGCGACCATGGGTTCTTGGGAACAACCTGTGGGGATGGAGCCCCAGGCTCCTCTTTTGAGATGAATTCTGAATTACCTTCATGCTTTCTGAGCAGAACTGGCTCACCTCTGTGATTTTCCTATAGAAACAAGGCTGGCAATGAGGCGTGAGTCTGGGCATGTTCAAGCTCACAGGCTCTCTTCAAGAAATATAAGGGTACACTTGGGTGTCAGGGGACCTGCACTCAGAGTCTGGCTGGCCATCCACCGGTTAAGTCCCTGAACTTCTCTGAGCCTCAGAAAGGTTGCTCTAGATCAGAGATCAGCAAACGTTTTTATGTAAAGGGCCAAATAATAAGTATCATGGCCTTTGTGGGTCATGCCATCTTGGTTGCCAACTACCAACTTGGCCTTTGTAGCTTGAAAGCAGTCCTAGGCAATATGTAAATCACGGGGCCTGACTGTGTTCCAATGAAACTGTATTTACAAAAGCAGACACAGGCTGAACTTGGCCTAGGGGTCGTAGTTTGCGCCCCCCCCCCTTGCTCTAAATAATCTCTGAGACCAAGCTCTCAATCGCCTGCAGGCTGACCACTGAGCTTTAGTGGTTGGGAGTGTTGATGGGTGGTGGGGCTGGAATCATCCTGGGGTCAGAGAAAGAGAGCCAGCAGTCCACCACGGTGACAGGGGAGGTGAAGTTGGTGGTAGAGGGCACCAGAAGGAAGGGCCCCGGGGCTGGGCAGGAGAGAGGAGAGGAAGCAGGTGCCCTGGGGGCTGTGCTCACAGAGCTATGATCTGGAGCATGGGGGCTGCGCTCGTGCTCTGCACAGGAGCTTTGAGTGAGGCGTGCAGATGGATGGGGCTGGGATTCAGCCGCACTCAGCTCACACATCCCTAGGCCCTCCTGGGGCTGTGGAGGGGGCACCGCTTGCTGGTTTGCACGAGGGCTCCTGCACATACTGCAGCAGGGCCTGCGGCCGAGAGCAAGCAGCGAGGCTGCCGTTCCAGGGCTGGGAGGGGAGAAGGGTCACACACGCACATCGAGAAGGTGGGTGTGGCAGCGGGGCCCCTGAGAGCCCCTGCGTGGCTGTTGGCAAGTCACTTAACCTGGTCGGGCTCCCCTTTCCTCATCTACAAAGGGAAGGGTCAGAGGCACTGCTCTCCGAGGTTCCTTTCCGCAAATGGGATTCTGTGATTTTATGACTGCCAGCTATTTCTGAACTCACCAGCCCGGCACAGAATGACTTGGAAGGAGACGGAATTCATCTCTCTTTCAATAAACACCGCCACCCGCTTGGTTGCTCCAATTTTTCACCAAGTGTCTTGTGCAGAGCTTTGGACTGCTGCCGTGGGGCTCATTCTGGGTCTGGCGGATGGTGGCGCCCCTCGTGCTCTCTGCTCCATTTCTTCTTTCAAGGCAGCGTTTCTCAGAGCGTCAACACCTGCCAGGGCCACATGGAGCGATGCCTGCCGTGTCCTGGCCTCCCCACTCAATTCCCCATCTCGACCTGGATGCTGCTCAGCACTCCGAGGTCACGGAGCTGTCTCCACTTGGACCATCCAGGCCCACAGTGACTAATTGTCATCCAGTAGGTCTGCAGGCAGCGTTGGCCCAGCTGCCACGGCTGGCATGATTTGGGGGTGCCCAAACTCATGCAGCCAGAAGAGAGACATCTGGGGGAACCCCCTTCATGATCTTTCCTGGGTGCGTAGTGGATGCCCCTTCTCTCCTTCCTGCCCACCCACATGTAGGAGGTTGACAATTTAAAAGAAAGGCTATAGCTCTCACTCACTACTTCATTTAAAAACCAGAGTCTAGCCTGGCGGGCCAAACAAATCCTTGTGGGATGACACCTCTGGCCCAGCCCATCCTTCACTTTTATCCTCTGTGGAAGATGAAAGGCCTTTTTTTCAGGGGCCTCCGTAACCTGAAATCACTCTTAATTCTCATTGTGTTAGAAAGCCGGGTGGGTGTGAGGCCACAGGACGTGAAGGACTCTAAAAGGCCTGCATCCCCCAAGTTTGTTTGTAGCATTTCGACCTGGAAGCTACTGAAATAACCTTCTCTTCCAATCAAAGAGGTGACTTAATTGGCTCCTGGAGATGGTCCAGAGGGGCCATTTCCTGGTGATGGGGTGACCCCTTGGTAGCCCCTCGAACCTGCCCAAGCCCATGCATCTGTGTCTGGGGCCTGGGCACAACACTGGAGAGGACAGGTCTAGAAAGACCCCCCACCCAATCGGAGGAGTGCTTGTGGGAGCAGCCACAAGTGCTGGGTCTCTGTCATGGGTGGGACGTGGCTGAGCTTGTGCTGTGGCCCTCATTCCTCCATGGGCGTTAGCTGGCAGGGCTTCCTCCATAACCCCTGGCACCTGCCCCTGAGTCTGCTGGGCAAAGGACCCCATGCATCTGGGGAACAATTCAGCCTCGTCCTGGGCATCTCCATGTGGACTCAGCGATCCACAGCTCTGACATGAAATCCCATGGTGTCAGGACAGTGGGGGTGCTGGGGAGACAGGTTCTACCTCCTTCTGAACCGGGATATGGAGTTAAGAGCTGAAGATGGGGGAATTCCTGGGATCCCTCCAACTTCCACCCTGGGGGCTGCTATCCCAGAGGCCCTTTTCCCTTTTCTCTTCACTCCACCCTCTGTTGGGCAAGGGCTGTGGCCTTGGATGCTTCCTGTTGTCCAAGCCCTTCAAGAGTCTACACCTTAGATAGGCAAATGTGGGGTTTGAGTATGGGTAGAGCTCAACAGATTAGCTGACTCCGAGGTGCTGTCGTCCAGGAATTCTCTTCCTTTAAGTCTGTCTTTCCTCCTTCTCCTTTCCATCATCTTCTGCTGGGCTGGTTTTCCCTGGTGTCATCTCCTCACCCCAGAGTATCTGTTCAGCCTCTGTCGGCCCTGGAGAAGTAAGGGCTTTCCTCCTTGGAGTTCTCTGCTTCATGTCAGGTTGCTCTTTCTCTCAGCAGCTGGGTCCACCTGGGCGGCATCCCGGGGATGTGTCCCCTCAAAGTCCTTGAACTAGCTTCTCTGCTTCCATCTCGATTATACCATCTGAGGGCTCCCACCATCCAGTCCCACCCCTTGGCAGCATCCTCTCCGTGAGCTGCGGAGTTGAGAAAAGAAACCATGGGTTCCCCTCAGCATGGCAGGCAGCCTCCCTCCACCCATGTGGATCGCCCTAGGAACTCCATCTCCTGCTCTAGTAGCCTCTTCAGATTTTCCTGTGCATTTTCTTGCATCCTTCCATCAATTGGGGCCATATTCTTCTCATTGAATGAATTGGGAGGTCAAGGGAGACTCATCTAAATGATTAAAAAAAAAAAAGTCTAAACTTTAGAATCTTGCGTAACAAGTTATATGATCTCTTTGTAGTAGGCCAAGGCCCTTGTAATGGCCTGTGAGACCCACAGGATCCGCGGCTGCCTTCCCACCTCCTTCCCCTCTTCACTCTGCTCCAGCCACATTGCCCTCCTTGCTGCTCTTTGAACAGGTGGCCGGATGGCTCCCAGCTCAGGGTCTCTGCAGTAGCTGTTCCATGTGTCTCGAGTGTTCTTCTCCTAATCATGATAGCTACCTTCTCTGCTGCCCACTTCGGGTCCCTGCTTAAATGTTGTCCAGTTAATGAGTCCTTTCCTGTCCACCTCCTTCAGGACTTCTTATTCCCTAACACTTTACTTCTCCAAAGCCCATGTCACCTCCATGTGTGTTTGGAGTGTGCAGATGTGTGTGTGTGGGTGTTGGATATTTATGACCCATCTCCTTCCACTATAATGTAAACTCCAAGAGGGCAGGATCTCCATCTGTTGTTTCTCCATGGCCGTATCCCAGCACCTGGAACAGTGTGCCTGGCAGAGAGGGACCTCAGCAAATGTTTGTTGATTGAAATAAAGTAGATGAGGAGTTTCGGTGGGTCTCAGGAGAACGTGCGGGTGGCACGCTGAGAAACAGGGTGTGGGAGGAACAGAGAGAATCTTGAATTAGCATATCAAAGTGGAAGCCCAGAGAGCACTGGCCTGGGACAGCTTTTCCTTATTGTTGAAACAAGTCAGAGCCGGTGCTCTCTCCCAGGCCACACAGTGCGTCCCTAACAGCAGGGCCAAGCCTAGACCTCAGGACTGTTAGTCAGATCCTCCTCCTTCCACCTTGAACAATGTTTTCTTCTATCAGGGGGTTGTATCCATGCCCTGTGATCTCACTTAAAAGAATTAATTTGCTTAGTGAGCTTTTCAAGTGAGTAGGACCTTTCAGTGGAGCCGGCGAAGCACCATGATTCACACCTGGTCAGATTGGATGAGGGTGTCTAAAGAAAACCCTTGGCCGAAGACGGAGACTTGAACATCTGATTTAAACATATTGAGCGGAGTTCCTGTGCAGGAAGCATATTTGATCACCAAGCTGATGCTCATCTGGATTTTTCCATCCCGTCCCTCCAAATCACTTTGTGTCCTGGTTTACCCGGCCTCACCCTCCTCATTAAAACATTGGGAGGTTAGTGAGGAAAAATCTACCCAGGGTATGGGCCTGAGCTGGGAAGGGTTAAAGACGGGCCCTGGCTCGAGAGGCAGAGGAAGGGGCAGGGGCTTATTCACTCTGTGGAGCTACTGATAGTAAAATAGGGAAAATTAAGTCTTGCTTGTTCAGGTATGTGATTGAGAAAGGCCGTCAGCAGAGGGACGAGGAGCTTGTTAGAAATCACCAGGCCATTACAGCCGATCAACAGCTGCCTCTTGAAACCGGGAGGACATAGATACAATCTCAGGATGGTGATAAAATTGAAAGGTTCCAGCGCGCCCTGGCAAACAAACAGAACCTCATACAAAGTCGATTTGGGTGAGCAGCTCCCCGCCCCCCCCCCCCCCCCCGATCATAATTATCGCACCAGCCATGGGTGATGGGGCCTGAGGGCCCTCGGTCCGGGGGCCAGTGGCGGGGGGCGGAGGCCAAGGTCCCTGGCCTCCTGTCGGGGTCACGAAGCTGCTGCTTTTTAAGACAAAGGAGAAGTCAGGGACCAGGAATGGCAACCTCTCAGTCTTAAGTTTTTGAAAGTTCCTGACAATCTTCTACTTAAAAAAATGCTTCGTGTGCATGACAGCGGGCTCTCCTCTGGGAAGGGCTGGAGCTTTGCATCCGAGCGGCGGCTGCATGACCGTGACCGTGACTGTGACCAGGGCTGCCTTTCTCTTTCCTGTGCTCTTGTTCTGCTATGAGGGGGCTGGGGGTGTGGGCACCAGTGGGGAGATATATATAGTATATATATATATACATCTCTTCTTGCAAAACAATGAGGGTGGGTGGGATCATTCACTCTGATGATGCTCTGAACCAAAGTTCCTTTGTGGGACGCTGACTGACAAATCAAAGGGCAGTGGCCGAAACATGGTGGGACCATAGAGACCCGTTTCGTTGGCCCAGCCCTGCAGCCACCCAGCTGCTTGTGGCCTCACGTAACCGGGGGGGCCCAGGGTTGAGCCTGGCAGCAGGCTGGGCCGGGGGAGCCCACGCCACAGGAGGGGTCCTGCTGCCTGTCCACCTGCCTTCCCGTCTCAAATCCCAGCGAGAGCCTGTCAGTTCAGGGCATTTCCTTCCATGGCCCCGGTGATGGCACTCTTCATGTGATAATTTGCAAGTAGTGAAGAGTTTTGCTAAACCTTTCATTTGGCTTTTAAAAATGTCATTAAGTATTTGCACACGATCTCCGAAATCAAAAGAAGGATGGAAGGGGAGAAAAGCATCCACAGAGAAGGCTGCTGAGGGATTTCCCCTCTTACTTTAATTGGCTTCCCTGTGCGTGGTGGAGATCGCCTCGTAATGGAAGATGGATAGGATTTTGACCCTGCATGCCTTTGGATGGAGCCTAGGATGTATTTTCTCTTTGGGGAATTGCGTGCACGGCCCTTGGGGCTGTATTGAAGTGGCAGTGTCCTTGTGATGGAGAACAGGCAAAGGGCAGAGGGGTTCTAACAAGTTCCTCATTACTGAGAAGTAGTCATTGGTAAGGGCTTTTTTTTTCTTTTTAGATTTATTTACTTATTTGAGAGAGAGAAGGAGAGAGCATGAGTGGGAGGGGCAGAGGGAGAGGGAGAGAGAATCTCAAGCAGACTCTGTGCTGAGCACAGAGTCAGATGTGGGGCTCGATCTCATGATCATGAGATCATGACCTGAGCCGAGACCAAGTATCAGATGCTCCACTGATGAGCCACCCAGGTGCCCCAGATGGAGGCTTTGGACTGGCTGCTCCACCAGGGCCTGGCAGAAAAGGTGTGAGGAGAGATGGTATCTGTCTGGGAGTCAGAAAAGCAAGGCTGCAGTCCTTGGCCTGGTCCAGGTGACTTCCTTATGTCTGCCTCAGTTTCCTCTTCCTTCAGTGAGTGGTTTGGAGCAGGTGCTCAGGCAATCTAGAATGAGTGGAATGGGTGAGAGCCGTGGGTGGCCCAGTGGAGACTGTGGACGGTCTCAGTGTAGGCCAGTTCAATTTCCTGCTCCTTCAATGGCAAGCTGCTGCTAAGTGACCTTGGGAAGCCACTGAACCTCTGTAAGTCTCAATTTGTCACCCATAAAGGGGGTTGAGTGACACTTATTCTGAAGAGTTGGGAGTACTAAATGAGCAATGTGAAGGTAGTGCAGGGCCTGGCACACGGTAGGCTCTTAACAAAATAAGGTTCCCTTCTCGTGTCCTTATTTCCTCGTTGTCCACATCTACGTTTTTCTCACTCACTGGCTGTACCGGTTTTGAGAATTGGAAAGTCAGATAAGGCGACTGTATTTGTTTGATCCCCTGTATAAATAGGTGCAGTGGGGGACATCCTGGCGTTCTACTCTCCGCTCTCTTGGGGGATTGCTGTAAGTCACAGCCACTTGATGAAGGTTTGCTTTGTCTGTAAGCCCATTCTGGAAGACACCGCCCGTTATAGGCAATGACCCTGAAATACATGATCTCAGATTTTAGTACAGGAAAAATGAAGTCCTCCTTGATGTTAGACTACTATAGAACAAATCATATTTCCCCTTTTGGCCTTGACTGTCAGAAAACTCAATTAAATTTTGTGCTTAGGAGCTATAATACTTGAAATACTTGTGTTACCTAACCTCTCTCACACATCCTTCAAGGAAACCTTCTCTGACTCCCCAAGTCTGGGAAATAGGCCCCACTCCATTGCTTCTGGTATTCATGCTTGCCTCAGACAGGACACTGTCAGGCTGACTTTCTTGCTCCCTTTCTCTCAACACACACACACACACGTACACGCACACACATGCATGTACAGCACACTCAACACATCCATGCACACACGTGCATGCCCACACACATACATGTCGGTGTACATGCACACACATAGGCTCCCCCCTACCCCCGGCTGTAAGTTCTTTGAGGCCGGAGTATGTCTTTCAGCTCAATACATCAGCACAGAACACCTGGCATCTGGAATCTATGAAATACTCAATTAGCGCTCATCGACTAAAGGTGAATGGCTGAACAAGTGGTTTATATAAAATATTTTAGTTCAGGTGTCAGATATAATCATCTTTTCTATTCAATGGTGCTTGATCTTTTACATTTTGATCTTTTACAATTATTGTATACCTTTTATTATAAACACAATTCTAAGGCTTTTGGAATTATGTAGGGTTAGGGATGTGAACAAGGGAACAAATAACTAAATTTCTCAGCCACAACACCTCCTGTGCCAACTCCAGCCAGCAAGCCCCTTGTGCAACAGACCACAGACTTTGGAATAGAGCAGGACATGCATTTTCTTGGCTCTGTCACTTAACCGCTGTGTGTCCTCGGGCAAGTGGCTCTGCCTCTCTGACCTTCTGTCTTATTTATGAAAATGGAAGTAAAGAAGTTTCCTTCATAGGGCAGTGGGAGACTAAATAGACCCCATAAGTGAAATGTGTCTATTTGTTCCCTAACAAGTGCTCAGCAAATGTTTATGATGGGTGAAAGAGTCCAGCGCAGTGGCGTGATGTGCCTTACATGTCCTGCCATCCTAACTTCACCAGAAGCTCCCAAAGGCCAGGTACTTTGCTTGATGCTCCTTTTGTGTAATCTTGACTGCCTGGCTGGACACACTGGCTCTGCAAGTCCCCGAATAAACTTCTGAACACCATTAGAGACACTGTCCAGACAACTATTGGTCTGGTTCATGGACTTGTAACACGTGGACCTGGAAGGGGCCCTTAAGGTCAGGATCTGCCTCTCATTTTATGTGGGAAATGGGGGCCCAGACAGGCACCATGGCGGCTCCACACAGCTGGGTGGACGGCCAGGCCCAGACCCTGGGCTCCTGACATCAGGCGAGAACACCTTCCCTCCCCTCTGTTGTGCCCTGGCTGCGACGGACTGAACCTGGCCCGGGACAGTGGCTCTCCAGGGCACTGTCCTGAAGCCACAGTAATTACCCATGGTGTAGGCTTGGAGCTTTATGTTTCCAAAGAGCTATTTCACAGCCATGATCTCATTTCATCCTCTCAGGGACTATGTGAAGCAGGCCGGCAGGCGTTTTCATCTGGATTCTCTGTGAGAAGCTTAAGGCCCTGAGAGGTCAAGTGATGGGGTGGCAATCCCTCAGCCAGCTCGTGGCCCAGCTGGAATAGAAAGAGCAGCTGGGACCCCGGTTCAGAGCTCTTTGCCCTGTGCCTGGTAGGAGTGCCCCCAGGGGCTACTGTGTAGCCGTTGGCATGGTCTCTGAAGTTCACTCTGAAGGTCAGAGACTAGATCCCAACCAGTCCAGCCTACAGAAGCTGAGAGGGCCTGGCCTCTTGGGAAGGCCACCTCTGCCCGTGGCCTACACAGGATGATGGCATCAGGGGAGGACAGGGGGCTTAGCTTTGAAGGCCTTGATTTGTCTCTGCGGTGGATTCAAAGTCAAATGCTCTGACTGGCAGTGTTGCCAAGGACAGTATTAATGTGGTAAGGGTCGGGGGGAAGGCTGCATGTGGAGTAAAGGCCCTGCAGTTTGCCTCTGAAGCTGTATCATGTAGACACACACGCCTCTGTTCAGACCGGCCACCCAGACACACGCACGGATTGGCATTTAGCAACTTTCCAAATTCGAATTGCAGTTTAAAATTAAATCCACATTTAAGGGCTTTTAAAGCATAGCCTATTTATTCAGTGGCTCTTTATGAAGCCCTCACCAATTTATAATCTATGCGGTAACTCACTCCACATTGCTGAGAGCTGGGTGTTAACCCTTACCTAGAAGAATCCTCTCTCTCCCCAGACAGAGCCAGTCTCAGTAACTGGAGCCTGTAAGATGATGGAGGGCCAGGGATTGCTGGTCACTCATGAGGCAGATGGGCACTTGCTAGGGGGAGGTGATCTGTTTGCACCCTCCTCCTTGGCTTGATGACCTGCTTCTTCTCCTGGTCAACTAGAAATCCCTGCAGGCCTGGAGCCTGAGATGCAGAAAAATTTATTCATTCAACATCATTTATCTAGAGCCTACTAGATGCTGACCATGGAGGAGCCCAAGGAGGACATGCCTTAAAAAGTCCCTGTGGGCCAGCCAGCAGGGTGGGCTTCCCTTCCACATGCATGGGTACTGGTGCCATGAACTTTCCCCTAGCTCCTTCTCCACGCCCTCCCAGGGAATGCAGAAAGACGTAGCAGCCCCCCAGGGAGATCCCCAGGCCTCAGCTTAGCTTCTTTTGGTGGGCAGGCTGTTCTCTGAAGCTTTTCAATTAAGTCTGTCCTAGGGAAGAAAATCCTTCCTGATACTTGGGCTAATGCAAGCAACTTTCTCTGCAATATCCTTCTGGAGAACGACTTGGGCCTTAGGGGGTGTTTCTTCCACTTCTGTTGGGGACCATTTGTGCTAATAATTTGCAGTCTCAGTTACATAACCGGGCCTTTGTCAGTGGTTTTCCGACGGGACCTTATGTGAAGTTGGGGTTTGCTGTTCAGCAAGCATTTCTAAGGAATGCTCCAGAAAGCCCATGGTGCTGTAATTGTGTGCTGCTGGGCTCCTTGTGCCCCCTGGGGCTCCAGCTCAGGTTTCTGAACCTTTGTGGTGCCCCCTGTCCCAGAGGCAGCTGCTCCTGAGCACACTCCATTCCCCAACCCCTCCAAGTGCATCTCACTGGCAGGTCCCACCACACCTAATTCAGGGGGAGCAGGGCAGGTATTGCAAGGGATACAGTGTGGCAGAAGGACCTCTCCTGCAGGAAATGTGAGTCCAAGCCAGCCCCACACCTTCTTGTTAAATGTAAAGCTCAAACTTCAGACCTCATTAACTAAGATCTCATTAATGGCAACGATAGTAACTAACATTAATTGAATGCCTTTTAGGCATTTTACATGTGTTATCTTATTTAATCCTATTCATGTTCCTATGAGGAGTCAGTTTCATTTTCTCTATTTTATGATCATGGAAACTGAGGCTAACAGAGGTTTAATACCCTGTCTAAGGTCACTTAGTTTGTGGTAAGTGATGGTGGCAGATGGCTGGGATTTGAACCTCCTGCTTATTGCTTTGCTAGCTTGTCCACTGGTACACACACATACTGGATGTGTTCTATAAATCCAGTTCTGAAATACAAGCGAAGTCCTTGCCCTGGAGAAGCTCAGAGTCTAATGGGGGAGGCCTTCCTTGAAGCACGCCATGTGGGCACAGCCCAGGGGAAAGTGCTCAGGAGAAGGCGTGCAGAGCAGACAGCACTGGAGGGCTCCTCAAGGGTAGGCTAAACATTAGCAACAGTTGGCACACAGAAAAGACTCTGCCTTTGTGGAAGCGGTGGGGTGCTTGTGCTGAGCCTGGAAGAGTGGGCAAGAGATGCCAGGCAGCCACGGGAAAAGGGCACCCAGCAGAAGGAACAGCATGTGCGGATGCCCAGAGGGAGCTAGCCCTGCTGCTGAGCACCTTGACTTGTTGGGTGTGGCTGGAATATGCCCGGCCCAGGACCAACGACAGGCTCATTTGTCTGGAGGAAGTCTCGTATGGGTGGAGAGAAGGGCCTAACTGGAAAAGTTCATGGATCTCAGCGTCATGCCGAGGCTCATCTCTGCTATCCATCAATGCCTTCCTCTTTCACTTTTAACACTTAAACCCCATTTTTCATATGGTCGCCTTTGGCATCGTGCTGTAGGATCTCACCCCCTGCATTAAGCAGTTGCAAGCTGCTGAACCCAGCTACATGTTCTGGGGTGTCTGGGAATCTCCCTCTCCATGCAAAACCTCCTCCCCTAGTCTTAGCACGTGGGAAGCACCTACTAAACTCGTAACTTGCCTTCCTCGGTTCTCCTCATTCTCACCAACCACTACCGTGACACCAAGCAGTCCCAATTCTAAATTGGATTTTCAGGAGATTATGAAATTAGTGTGTCCTACTAAACTTCTTCAATGCCTCTCTTATGTCCTCTCTGAAAATCTCAAGTGATAGGAGAAAATTAGGAACAGTTGGGATGAACGTTGGCCATAAACACTACCATAGCGGGTGGCAGGTGTGTGGGCGAGATCAATTCAGGCTTCACACTCACCATACTTATCATCTCATCCCACACCAGCCTCCAGACCCTGAAGCTGGAACTCATTCTCCCTTTACCCAGCCCCACCCGTGTTCTTGGATAGGAAGAGTCCATATCATGAAAAGGCCAGTACTCCCTGGGTTGATGGATACATTTAATATGATTCCAACAACATACCAATGGGTTTTGTTTTCCCCCTGGAATTAGACAGAGTATTTTAAAGTTTATATGAAAATTTAAACAAGCAAAAACCTGGGATTATAGAAATAACTTAAAAAAAAAAAAAGAGCAGTGAGTGGAGACTAGCCCTACCAGGCAACTTGCAAACACTATATAGCCTCAGTAATTAGAGTAGTGTGGCAGTTGGTATAGAAAAATAGGCCAAAGGGACAGAATGCTCCCAAGATAGGCCCAGAACATATATAAGAAATTATTAAATGATACAGTGTCCCAAATCAATATGCTAAAGATCAATTTTCAATAAAGGATGTGGGGACCGCAAAATAGCCATTTTTGGAAAAGATAAATTTGGTTCTGTGCTTCATGCCATGCACTGGGAAAATCTTCAGGTGGAATGAAGATTTAAATGTTAAATACACACACATAAAAATCCCATAAGGGAACATGGAGATCACCTTTGACGAAGACAGACTTCCTAACTGTGATTCAAAATCTAGACACCAAGGAAAAGATGAGGAAATTTGACTATGTAAAATTTAAAAAGTTTATGCATGCCCAAAACACCATGAGTAGAGTCAAAAGGCAAATGACAAACTGAGAAAAAAGTATTTGCAGCACATATCACAAAGAGCTAATCCTTCTAACATGAAAAGATTTAGAAATCAAGAAGATCCACAACCCAGCAGAACAATGGACAAGGGATATGAACACTGAGTTCATAAAACAGAAATGCAAACCGTCCTTCCCCTTCTAACAGATGCGCACTCTGTTCATAAAGGGAGGCATGCAAATGAAAATGACACGGAGAGATACCAGTTCTCACCTCTCAGCTCTGGCAAAAATCCCAAATCTTGACGAAACACAGTGCCGGCTAAATTGTGGGGAAGCACGCGTCCTCCACCATCGCTGGCAGCGTGTCAAGAGTAGTGTTTCCCTGGGTGAGACACCAGGGATGTCTCCCCACATCACAAATGCATCCACCCTTCCTCCCAGTCGTCCCACTTGTGGGGGTCTGTCCTACAGATACAGCTGCACAGGTGTGATGTCACATATGGACAAAGCCATTCAGGATGCCAGCGCTGCTGAAAGCAGAACCTGGGAACGAACACTCCCATGTCTGGCAGCAGGGGAAGAGATAAGTGTATTATGGTACATCCACCCAGTGGAAAATTGCAGCGGTGAGAAAGAAAGAGGGAAATCTCTATGTAGGGGTGTGTGGAGAGCTCCAGGATATTTTTGTGAAGTGAAGAAAGCTAGGTAGAGAATATGTAAACAGTATCATATCTTTTGTGGAAAAGTGGGAAGAAATAAGAATGTATGTATTCTTTTGTGTTTATATTTGCATGAAGAAACATTGGGAGGATAATAAGGAGTTGATCAAAGGGTTCTCTGTGGCGGGGAGCAGGGGAGGTACAGAGCAAGGCTTCTCTGGGTTTCTTTTTTTACTTAGTTTGGGCTTTTGGTGAGTACATTTTTTTTATCTGACTTGTCCTGGAAGTCTGTATGTTCTAATCCAGCTTAATCATAAGAATCACTTGGGTCACTTGTGAACATTAATCCAGATCCAGGCCCCTGTCTGTCATGGGCCCTGGGAATACGTGTTTCCCCACAAGCACCAGGTTACCCTGCGAGGGGAGCTAGGCAAGTGCGGAAGCCCCTCCGTGGCCATAGGCGCCAGGCAGACAAGACCGACCCTGTGTCATGCCCCAGGTCCTGAAAACCCAGGGTCCAATTGGATGGGCACGGAAATCTCGCTCCTTCCCCTGGGGACCCTGCTCTGCTCCCCCATCCAGCCGGTCCTCCCATCCTGCAGAGAAGCCCCACCGTTACATGCCTTTCTCCGGCAATCAAATGCACGTTGGATTTCATTTTCCACAGTTTGCATTATGAAAATGACAGATTTGTTTTTGTTTTTTAAATATGAAATATTATGCTCTTGAAGATACTTTTTCAAACTATGCCCACCCTGGCCCATTCCCCGGGGAATTCTGAAAACTCCAATGGACACACCTATCCACCGACCCAGCAATGTCCCTCTCCTACCCTCAAGGATGGAAGATGCTTAAAGTCATCCCTCTGATCCTTCCTCTCCCTCCAGGAGGCACTGCCTCCACTTCTGTGGAGAGGATAATGCAGAGGGAGCCGCTAGTCCTGAGAGGCGGGCAGTGGGTCACTGTGGCAGCCCAGTGGCCCTGGGGGTGTCTCTTGGCACCAGGCCATCTCGCCTTTCTCTCCTTCTCGAGCTCTCCTCCCTGTCCCACAGACTGTGTGTCCCCAGGGCCGTGTGTTCCCACAGGCCTTGTTCCCATGGGCCATGTGTCCCACAGGCAGGTCACCTCTGCTGCCTCACCTTCTGGCTGACATAAGCTCCCCCCACTTAAAGTTTTTTTTTTTAAGATTTTATTTATTTATTCATGAGAAACACAGAGAGAGGCAGAGACACAGGCAGAGGGAGGAGAAGCAGGCTCCATGCAGGAGCCTGATGTGGGACTCGATTCTGGAACTCTGGGATCACGCCCTGAGCCGAAGGCAGACGCTCAACCACTGAACCACCCAGGCGTCCCTAAAGGGTTTATATAATTAATTAATTAAGTATGTTTTTAGAGAGAGAGCACATGAGCAGGAAGTGGGGGGCAGAGGGAGAGGGAGAGAGAGACTCCTTAAGCAGTCTCCATGCCATGCGTGAAGCCCAATGTGGGACTCAATCTCATGACCCTAAGATCATGACCTGAGCCGAAATTAAGAGTTGGACGTTTAACTGACTGAGCCACCCAGGCACTTCCATTTTTAAGGGTTTTGTTGGTAATTTTCATGGGGGAGCAGCAAGGACTAACCCAAGCCATGACCATGAGGGAGTACAGAGGCTGGGGAAATGACATGACCATGGTTTGGGCCTCAGGCTTCAGTTTCAAGGCCCTCTCTGGAATGCACTCTGGAAGTTAGGGAGTTGTTTCTGGAGACTCCATGCCAGGCATCAGCCCTTTAAGCTTGTCGGCTGCAGAGAACATGCCAAGGGGACCCGGAGGGTCTCTGGCTGAGTGGTGTCCAGCAAGGGCTCTCTGTGGGCCCAGAGCCAAAGGGGCAAGACACGGAAAGGAACATGGGCTTTGAGTTGCGTCTCCAAGGACGGTGGCGGCTCTCTGTGGCCTGGCCCTTTGCCCCACCCTCTCTTGGCTGCTCTTGCAACTTGATTGTTTTTGTGTTTTTGTGTGTGGGTTTTGTTTTTGCTTTTGGTTTGTTGTTGTTGTGCTTTTCTTTTCTTTTTCTTTCTTTTTTTTCTTGTATCAGGAGGAAAACGTCTGTTTCCTTCCTGTCTCTCTCTGAAGTCCCTAAGGACTCATGAGAGTATGTCCTGGAAAAACTTGGGCTTTCCAAAATGTGCTAACAACAAGGAATTGTGAGCCAGAGATTACACCCGCCAAACCCGGCCTGTGGTAGGCGTTGGGAGTGTCGTTCTGGCAAGGGCAGCTCCCCCTCTCGCCAGCACCCTACACTGCTTGGATTCCACCTGTGACCCCTGCACCCTGTTAGCAGAACATCTTCTTGGAGGAGGGCCACGCCCCTTCTCCTCTGCAGGACTCAGTTCCCTCCCCAGTGAAATGGGGGAGCTGCTCTAGGCCCCTCTCCAGAGCCCCTGCCAACTGGCGTTCCTGCCTAGCACCTGCCCTCCCCTGGCACGTCTCTGCAGCAAACCTTTGGGGTAAAGGGAAGCCCCTTTGAGAGGCAGCATCTTTCAGCCCCTTGCCCTGGGGGACAAAGCAGCTTTCACTGGCCTTCCTACCGTGGCCAGAGCCAGGCATGGACCGGCAGGCTCAAAGAAGCAGCTCCCTGACACGATGGGCCAGCTGTCCCCAGGCTGACAGCCCTGGCATGCTGAAGGCGGGGTGGCCCAGCTGCCCACCCACCTCCCTCTGGTCTGTTCTCAGTGTGGCTTTGAACCTTCTGCACTAAGGGAGGATCCACAATGTGTCAAACTTCAATCCCCTGGAAGCAGACACTTTGCTCCACTCTTCACATTTTGCTGAATTTCAGGCTCCATTTCCTGCCGCCCCTCTCACTCTCCCTTGACTGGTTGGAGAGCAGCCCGTTCTCCCAGGTTCTGGAGCCAAAGCCTTACATTCAAGCTGATGAACCCAGCGTGGTCATCCGGGGGCCAGGGAGGGAAGTCTGGAGAAGCTCCAGAGACTGGAGCTCTTAGGAACATTCTCGTTTTTATGGGCTCTGACGGTTCTGTCATGAACAGACGGACTGGCACGTGTGCAAGGTGTTTGGCGGGAACTGCTGCCTGCAGAGATGATTTTGTGGCAGCCAAGGATGTCTTTGGCGGGGTCCTACTCTCCTTTGTGTAGCCCTCCCAACCTCTTAGGGTGTCTTCTCTCTTGCGACCCTGTCTTTATCGCTCACGTTGGCTGCGAGGGAACTGAGTCCTGCAGAGGAAAAGGGGCATGGCCCTCTTCCAAGATGTTCTGCTAACGGCCTGCTGTTTCCTGAGGTCCCAGCCACAGAGCTCTGCTCCTCGTGTCTTGTGGAACACGGGTGGGTGCCCGTCCCTCTGTGCTGAGCACGCTGGAGATGTGGCGGCCCTGCCCTTGAAGATGGTCAACGGAGCCATGAGCACTGCCTGGCCCGCACCCAGTCCACCCAGTTCAGCAAAGGCTACTCATTCTTTCCCTTCCTCCGAGCTCATCCTTCTCCAGCATCCTGATGTTTCCAGGAGAGCAGATAAAAGGCAAAAGTTCATGCCAAGACACGAATCCCCTCTAGTTCTCCCTGGGGTTCCTTCCACCTCCCACAATTGCATGCCCTGTGGGGGTGGGGGGACCTTTCCTCGTGGCTCTTGGCTCCTCTCCTCTCCAAGTCTTCAACCTGCACCTTCCCGTCGAAAAGCGGCCGGAGTCTCATGTCCATGATCCACATGTGGTGTGCACGCACGTGAATGTGTGTTTGAACACTATTTTTGGAAGGAGGCCGGTGCTGGGAGTCCAGAAACCTGGCTTGAGATTGCTGTTAATTAGCTTCGTGACCTGGGGTGATTCATCACACCTCTCTGGACCTCACTGTCTTTACAAAAGAAGGTAATGCTGTCTGCCCTGTTGACTCGCTGCAGAGTAATCCTGGGAGAGGTTTGGAGGGTGTCTGTAGAGGTTTCATCAATGCTTGACAAGGTGCCTTCTGCAAACTAGGGATCAGCCCTGCTCATCCTGGCGTGCTCAGCATTACCGGTCTCGCACCATTTGGCAGCCTGGAACTGCTCAGGAGCTGGGGTTCCCTCCACCCACAATCCCGTGGACACCCACTCTGTGAATGCTTCTCTGAGTGCTTTCCTGGCTGCAGTGAATTTCCAAGGCCCACCCTGATGGGGGTGGCCCTGGGGGGTTGGGAGCTGCTTCCCCCAGTGCCAGGAACCGCGCCTTCTCGAGCCCTTGCTCCAGGCTCTTGGTCCATGACTGGAGAGGACAGGAGTATAAGGCTCACTCCGGGGCCTCACCATCAGGACGGCTGGGATATGTAATGAACCCCGAGGGACCTGCTGAGGTTACCTTCCTGGGCCTGGCCTGAAGCTGCACTCACCCTGGCTCTGTCTTCCTTACAGATTTCTCCTGGGAGCGCACCCTTGGGAAGTCACTCCCACATGAATCCTGGCTCCGGATGCTAGTGTCCGTTTCTACGGAGCTTGACCTGGGGGGAAAACTTTCTGGAGATAATGAGCCGTTATATTTTAGCAGGGAAGGAAGAGTAAAGAGGAAGGAGAAGTGGCTGAATAGTTATTAAGCACCAAGTGTGTGCCAGGCACCATGTTAAGTGTCTAATATGTCATTTGATCCTCAAAAAAAAAATCTGTGTTATTGCTATACTTTCCATTTTAGAGTTGGAGAAACAGAAGGTCAGAGAGTTTAATACTCACCCAGATAACAAAGTTAGCAAGTGGCACTTGAACTCAGATTTCACACTTTCTCTGCTTCATTCTGTTGCCTCCCTGCTATGCCATGATTTGGGGGGGTGTGTGTGCCTGGGGCTGACTTTGGGGGGCATCTGTGAGCAAGGCATCTCCTTGGGCTAGACTGGGCCTGAGTGTAGCCCCCACAGTCATTTCCTTTAATGTGGACAATCTTGGGAAACTTTTGATTCTCTTCTAGAGAGCAATGTGTGTGTGTGCGTGTGTGTTTGTGTGTGGGTGCATGCACACGTGTTCACACGTGAGCATGTGTGCACATGTATGCATGTGCATGTGTGCGTGTTTACAGAGGTTGGGGCTGGGGAGGAGGGCGTCCTTTTACCTTGGTAATGAGATTTAATTATCAGCTGCCTTTCAAGGGCTTTGAGGGTGACAAACTGACTTCCCAAGCTGGTCTCTAATCTCAGCTGTCATAACCACCTCTAATACCAATCAGATGTCTTTTGTCTCTCCATCTTCACTCTATATGGTGAGTTCTCTGTCTCAACCAGGCGCTGGCACCCTGCTACACCTCCTGCCAGTGGGAGGCAGCTGCTACCTTTTCTCCTTGCCCTTTGTCAAGAAAGAAGATAGGATGTCCTCCCAGGGTGCAGAACAAATGATGAACAAAAAGCTATGTGACCTTGAGCCAGTCTGCCCATCTGCTTTTTGGGCCTCTGTTTACTCATCTGTAAAACGGTTATGATGACACCTGCTTGGCCTTCTTGATGGAGTTGGTTGAGAAAAGAGTGAGAGAGCAGCCAGGGAGACAGCGCATAGAAAGTCGGTACCTCTGCCTTCCGGCGCCAGTGTGAGAGCGCTGGGCCCTCCCTGGAGCCACTCGTGGGGTGGGAGTTAGACTCCATGCTGTAGGGGTGGATCCTCCACAGGGCAGGGCACCCCCAGCTGCTCTGCAGTCTTGTCCACAGCTTGAGTGTCCCCTGCCCGAACAGGCCTGTAAATTGCCTGGGCTGAATTCTGCACACACCTCGGTGGAAGGGGAATTATTTGTCAGATATACAGTGTCTGCGAGAAGGGCCTCTTATGAGCCAGTGTTCAAATATGTTACTGGCTCAATAAACAGAGGTTTGTTGTAAATTAAGGGAAGGAAGCAAGGTGCCAGCAACAGCCCTTGTTCATCTACTGCTTTCTATTAGCAACACTTTCCCCTTAAGTAGTGCATAATTTCCCGGGAGCTGCTGGGCAGGCAGCTTAGCAGGGGGGAGGTAATTACATTGCAGTTGTTAGGTAGTTAGACCTACACAATAAGTTCAAGAGAGGAATGGGGCAGCCCCTGGGGGGCTTGGCTGGGCTCCCCAGACAGGAACATGGGTTGCCCGACATCCTTTGAGCAAAATTTGGGCTGGGGTGGTGAGGGGCAGAATAGGCTAGTGGGGGCAGGAGCAGCCAGGGCAGGGTGCGGATCTGGAAGGCAGGGCTCCGACTCTCATCACCGGGACAAGGTGGGGTTGCTAGGGTCACGGTACTCAGGGGGAACCTTGTGCTGGTTGATTGGCAGTCTATGGGCAAGATGTAGCTGTTGCTGGCAGAGACAGTGGGTTGGCACCAGGACTGCCAAGACACAGGGTTCAGCCTGGATGAATGAGGCCTGCTGGGAGTATGGAGTGGTCTAAGGAAAGGAACACTGTGGGGTGAGGGGAACCCAGGTGAAAATCCAACCAGGCTGTGGTTGCCTCAGAGGGAACTCTCCCGGGACCTGGCTGGCTGGTGAGTCTCACCCCTGGGAGCATTTTCTGGCATGTGCCACTCTTCAGCTCTTTCTGGGCAGTCCCTCTAGGGCCCCTTCCCACTCACAGCCCCAGATTCTGAGCCAATCCCGCCTGAGGCAGGAAGACTTAAGTATTCCAAGCTGCCTTCTCCCTTCCCTGCTCCCTAGCCACATGGGATGCCTCACGTTAGGCATCCTTGGCTTCTGAAATGTATGTCAAACCTATGTGGAGCCTGGGTCCTTGACATAGCTGCCCATGCAAGTGTACACTGAGATGTCACCATCCTGGCTGTCCCTAGGCAGCCACCTGCTGCCTTTCAGACATGCCCATGCGTGTGATGATCCTGGAGTCCCAGGATTGAGTCCCGCGTTGGGCTCCCAGCATGGAGCCTGCTTGTCCCTCTGCCTGTGTCTCTGCCTCTCTCTCTCTCTCTCTGTGTCTATCATGAATGAATAAATAAATAAATCTTTAAAAAAAAGTGGCACTTGTGTACAGCAGTGGACGAAACAGACACAGTCCAGGTCCAGCAAGGAAATGCCACAATGGGATCAGATTTCCTGGAGAAGGAATGAGAACGGCAGGGAGAGCCCTCACACTGTGATGCAGGCCAGATAACCTGCAGACAGAGAGCGGGAAGGAAGGAGGCTTGAAGCAAGTTATAGGACTGGTTTGGCCTGGCTGGTGGGGAGTCTTTGAACCAGATTTCTCCATCGGAGCCTTCTTGCATTTTGCTGGATTGGGCCTGCCTTAATACCTGCTGTGCTCAGCTACTGGTTAGGAGCAGCCTCTGAGGAGTATGGCCTCAACATGAGCTTGTGGTGGATCCCAGAGGGCAGAGCTCAGACTGTTGGTCAGTTCCACTTCTCATGGCAGAGATCTGAATAGCACGTTTTTATGGCCACAATAGACAAAAGTTCTTATTCTCATAGGGTGAGGGAAGACAGAGTACTTCGTAAACAATAAATGAACGATACAAGTCTGTGACTATTATGCAGAAAGGGGGTAGTATGAAGGAGATTGAAAGTGCCGGGTGGGCATAGTTACAGCCTAAGTAAGATGGGCAGGTCAGGTCTCCTTCTCAAGCCCTGAAGGCAATTCCTGAAGAAAGTGAGGTAGTAGTTGGGTGGATATGTGGAGAAAAGTGTTCTTTGAAGAGGGAAGAGTCAGTGAAAAGACCCTGAGTTAGGAGCATACCTGGTATGTGTGAAGAACAGTAAGGAAGTTAACATGTGCAGAATGAAGTGAGCCAAGAGAAGATTGATAGAAGACGGTGTTTGAGATGGGTGGGTCTATAGACCACTATAAGGATGTGGCTTTACTCTGAATGGTATGAAGAGACTTTGGAGGATTTGAGGAGGGGAGTGACAATGCTCTTACCTCTTAAAAGGATCAGTCTGGGGGATCCCTGGGTGGTGCAGCAGTTTGGCACCTGCCTTTGGCCCAGGGCGCAATCCTGGAGACCCAGGATCGAATCCCACATCGGGCTCCCGGTGCATGGAGCCTGCTTCTCCATCTGCCTATGTCTCTGCCTCTCTCTCCCTCTCTGTGTGACTATCATAAATAAATAAAAATTAAAAAAAAAAAAGGATCGGTCTGTCTCTGTGTTGAGAGTAGGCTCCAGACAGCCAAGATAGGAGAGTGGAGACCGGTTGGGAAGTGATGACATTAATTCAGATGATAGACAATGGTGACTTGGAACAGGGTGGTGTCAGTGGGTGAGAAGTAAGGCATCAGGTTTTGGATATATTTTGAAGGGAGAACCAATGGGATAGCCTGATGAATTGGTAAGAGAAAGAGAGGACTCAAGGATGTTGCCACTGTTGGCA
Source organism: Nyctereutes procyonoides (assembly GCF_905146905.1). NCBI lineage: Eukaryota > Metazoa > Chordata > Mammalia > Carnivora > Canidae > Nyctereutes > Nyctereutes procyonoides. The sequence continues at coordinate 49,569,729 of NW_026575133.1, read as the reverse complement.
TGAATAACTAGAGGAACCTGGTGCCAGAACCATAAAAACAGAATGTAGAGCTTTCAGCCTAGCAGAGGAAAATTTACCTATCCAGCAGGAAAAAGGAAGGAGTGAAGAAAGAGTAAGGAAAATAGAAAAGGTGAGATAAAATGGCAATCACAATCCTGAATATCACATCCATTTACAATGGTATAGATGGATTCAACTCAAAATCCAAAATAAAGAGACTCTTAAATTGGATTGAAAAACACAGGATTTAGAAACATACTTTTTACAAGAGACACAACAAGATGGAAATAAATGTGAAGAAGAAGATATAGTAAGCAAATATGAACAAAAGAAAATTTATGAGAAAATAAAAACAGGAACACTCAGGAAGGAATAAAAGATCATAAAACTGTAACAATCATGAAAAGCATATCTCCATCTACAATATCCTCCAATGTATATGGGTACTTACACACATGCACACACATATAAAAATAGCTGCAGTAACACAGGGAAAAATAGATAAATCAACATTTTAGTTGAATATTTTAACATATTTCTCCTGTAAGTGGATAGAGCAGACAAAATTTGTTAAATTACAGAAGCGTGGCACAATTTATTATTCAGCTTCTGCTTAAATATGTGTGTCTAGTCACACCCATATATAACTACTTAACAGACAGAAAATGCACATTATTTTGACTATATGTAGAACATTCACATTCACCATAAATCAGGGCACAGAGGCAACTTCAGTAAATTCCAAAAGGACATCAAACAGCTAATGTTCTCTGATCATAATATGATGAAACTCAAAATCAGTTAAAAACCCCAAAACATGTATGTATGGAAACTAAAAAATGGCACCTTGAAAAAGTCTGTAGGTTAAAGAAGAAATAATAAAGACAGCTACAGAATATAGAACTAAATGAATAAGTCATATGGCAAAATTTGTGGGGCAAAGATAAAGCAGAATGTAGGGGGAAATGTGTAGCCTTACATCCATTTATTAGGGTTGAAAACAAACAAGCTAAGTGCTCATCTCTGGGAGCTGAGAAGGTAGTGGCAGAGCGAGAAGGAAGCACTGGGTGTAAAGGTAGAAACACATGAAGAGCAAATGACAATTAAGAATCACAGAAGCTTAGCAAAGCTGAATGTAGATCTTCTGCAAAGTTTCATAAGATTACACAAACCCCTGAAAAGACTGGTTAAGAAAAAAAATAGACATAATCAAATAAAACTGAATGAGAAGGGAAATGACAAACATAAAAGATTGTTTAAAAGTAAGAAATCATATTATGAACAAATATAAAGCACCAATAAATTTGAAAAATTAGATGAATTGGATAGCTTTCTGGGAAAATGAGAAATCCCAAAATTGGCAAAGAACAAAAAAGAAAACTCAAACAGACCAGTGATGAGTAAAGAAATTAAAATCATGATGAACTCCTCCCTTTAAAGCTGGGAGCCCAGACTATGTCCCAGTGGAGTTTTATGGAGCATTCATGGAGAAATAGCCCCCATCTTATAGAAGCTGTCCTAGAAAATGGAAAAAGAGAAACAAAAGCTGTCGGATTCATTTAATGAAGTTGTTTAATTATTCCTCTTAAACTAGATAAGGAGAGAAGAAAAAACAGTAGGTGCATTTCACTTGCAAAAATAGATAAAAACAATAGTAAATAAAACATTAGCTAACGGAATCTGGTAGTGTACATATTCGAAACAATTGTTGCAGTTATGTTGGTTTTTTGTGAAAAATATAGGGGTGGTTTAACAGCAGAAAGTCTAGCAATTCACCACACTAATGGGCCAAAGGAGAAAAAAAAATCATATGATTAGCTTAAGATTTGCAGAAAAGCATTTGACGAAGACATGCATTTATAGCAATAATCATCAATATGACAAATTTCTCAGGAAACGAGGAACGGGAGGGAATTTCCTTGATTCTGGGAAGGCTGTTTACCTCCAAATTGGCATCTCACTGAAGGGAGAAACATGAGCTTTCTTGTTTTATTTTTTAAGTTGACGTGTTGCATCCATGTCTGTTTGGCCCCAAATCTCAGGCGGTTTCCCATGGATGGGGCAAAGCTGAGGTGTGGGCAGCTTTCAGGGATTTCTTTGGAGCAAGGCCGTTATGGTTGATTATAACAGAAAATCACTTAACTCAGTTCTGTAAGAAGTGGGGTCTTGATCATAGCTGTGACAGGGACACAAGTGTTAGGTTACGAGACTTCCTGGACAGCGATGTACCTTGCCTGTGCCTTGCCCGTGAGCAGGTCCTGTAAGTGACACTCACTCATGTGTGTGTTGGGCCGTGGATGAGTCACGAGTGTTTGGCATTGAGGGGAGAGATGGCGGTGGCTTCCACAAGAGAGAGGGTGTGATGCTCCACAGATGCCTTCTGGAAGCATTTGGTAGAGGGGGAAGGAGGAAGGGGAGGAAGGGGTGGAGAGGTCTGAGCAGTAGCCCTGATGTGGGGGACTCAGAAGAGAAGTCATTAAAAGCATTTTTAGAAATTTTGCTGATACTGTTAGGCACAGCCTCCTTTTCCCTTAATCCTCAAGAAGACTTTTAGTCAAGAGCTATGGTTCATCTTTGGGCCTTTTGGTGTTTAGATATGTGAGTTTTGTTTTTTTCAATGTGTCCTCATAATAAAACAGGAGCTCAAAACCCCAAATTTTATTTGGGCCGCATGAAGATGGAGAATGTCATGGAACCCTAGTTGCTGGAACAGGCCCGGACTGGGCTCCATGCCTGTCCCTCCCCACTGTGTGTGCTCCCCTCACTCTGCCTCTCTTCATTCTCCTTCTCCCTCTTGCCCTGGTTCTTCCCCCCACCCCCACCCAGTCCATGAAGATTTGGGGATTGTGAAGCAAAGACCCTGTGCAAAGTGTGTGGGAATTTCACTTTCTTATTTCAAAGGACCAACAGAGACTGGCTGGTTCCTCTTTGATCTAAACTCAGTTTCCCAGAGGAAGGAAATCTGATGGCCCCAGCGGGATCACTGCCCACCTTGTTCCAATCTGTGTGGCCAGAACGGGAGAGTGTGAGTAAGTGGAACAGGGTCATTGGCACAAACATGGCTAGAGGCGTCCATCCCTGTGGATGGGAGGTTGGATCTCAGAAGAGGGAGTTGTGGGTTGGCTGGATTCCCCAAGTTCATTCTACACCAGTCTTAAGAGACAAAAAGGACGAATATTAAAAGTCAGAGTTTGGCTGAGAAGGGTGACATGTGACCGTACCCGTGAGGCGGTCCCCGGACGGCTCTAGCTGAGAAACAGACCATGTAGTAGCAATGTCCAGTTGTCTGCCTGGTGATTTCTGAGGACATGGAGCTGGCTCTAACTAGGAAGAGGAAACATATAAACAAAATTCATAACAGCTTGACACCCTCCAGGCTGAACCCAGCAATTTTATTTTTACTTGCTCAGGAGGGGGAAAAGTCATTGCTAATTCCACAATTACTTCATTCCGGAATACTTGTGAAAAATGACTTCAAGTGTAAAATATTGTCTACTAAAGAATTAACTTAATAGATAATTTGGATTCAATTATTGGCTCAATACTAAAATTTGCTGGGAAAAGTGCAGGCAATATTTTATGACCATCACATGATGCAGCGATTGTGAAATTAGTTATTAATAGCTTATGAGAGAGACACTTAAAAAAAGTCAACTGGGGAAGAAAATACATCACTTAGGCTTTTATAGGGCGGCAAAGATGGGGGGTTCTTTCTCCTCCATTTCTCAAGTGATTCCAATTTTGCTGACTGAACCTCTTGCCTTGGCTTCTGTCCTTCGTCTCCCCATGTGTGTGATTTGGAGCTTAAATCATACATGAATTCTTTGGGAGCAATTAGAAGCTGAAGGTTGCTGCCATCCATCACATGGAGGGGGATGCCATCCCCACCTGCCCTGAGAGCTGGGGCGACCTCTCACCTCGGCTCCACACCACTGATTATCTCTGGCCAGCATTGTGTGAGCACTGGGTGGACTTTTAAAATCAGAATGAAGTGCAGGCAGTTTATTACCATTACTTCCCACCTATAACTTGCTTGCTAGTCAAAGGGGAAATTTTGTTGAAGTCCCCTGTGTTCTCTTTGGGGGTGAAGATGATATACCTTCATTAGCTCTTTTAAAGTTAGCGCGGAAGCTACCTTCTAAATTAAAATTATATGACATTTGGTTCATCCTTCCCACTAGTACTTATTGGGCTCTTACTCTGTGGCCAGTGCTTGGGGAGTAAAAGAAACATCTAAAATGTGCTCCATGCTCTCCTAGAACCTGAGGGGTAACCCATAAAAGGCACTTTCTAGGGAAACTGTCAAACCAAAAGGCCGATACTAAGCGGATGCCTGATACAACATGTAGCCTCAAGGGTGGGATTCCAGAAACAGGGAGGGTCTTTGCCAGAGGAGCAGTGTGGGAGGCCAGATTCTGTGTAGTATCCCAAGAAAAATGTGAGGGAGAGGTTAATTCATTCCACAAGTACTGTGTTAGGTTCACCATGTGCCCAAAGATCTCCATATGGATCTAGGTGCTAGAGACACAAAGCAGACCAATGTCTTGTGCAATTTGTGTGTGTGTGTGTGTGTGTGTGTGTGTGTGTGTGTGGTGGGGCCAGAGGACATGACAGTGATCAACAAAGCATTCCCCTCAGCCAGTGGGAAGCCCTACACCTGGGAAGTTATACCCTCACCTCTCCCAGCTGATGCCTGGCTGGTGCTGGGGACACAAGGCCAATCCCCTTGCCTCATAGTGAGACCAAATCTCTGGTACAATTCCTGCCCCTGCACTCTCTGTGGACCCTGTTGAAGCCGGTGCCCGGTTGAGAGCACATCCTTGCTTAGCTCCTTCCCTGCCCTGTCTACTTTCCTCATGCTCCTCCTGAGAGCGCCCATCCATAGACCAGTTATACCAGGGCCCCAACTCAGGCTTTACTTCTAAGGACCCCGAATGAAGCTGATAAACTCTGTCCAAGTGAACACATCTGTGGAACCACCATCCACAACCAGGAATTGACCACTGTCAGCACTCCTTCGAAGGTATCTCATGCCCCTTCCCAAAGACTGCCATAAATCTGAATTAGAACACCATAAATTAATTTGGTTTGCTTTAAAACTTTCTATAAATGCAATTACATGGAATGTACTCTTTTTTTTGGTCTGATGTCCTCTCTTGGAATTATGACATTGATTCATGATATTGCAGGTAGTGATCATTCATTCTCCCTCATTGCTGTATTGCATTGTGTAACTACACCAGGATTTCTTATCCTATCTAATCTTGATGGACATTTTGGATTGTTTCCAGGTTTTTGCTATTACAAATAATAATTCTGTGAGTATTCTTGTGCATGACTTTTGCTGCATAGGTATGCATTTTTGCTGAGTATATATTAAAGCACGGAATTTCTAGGTCATAGGATATACAAATACATTTAGCTTTAATAGATACTGCTAAGCAGTTTTACAGTGTTTGTACCAACTTATTCTCCTATCGACAGTGTCTGAGTGTTCTAGTTGTTCCACATCGTTATTCACATTTGCTAATGTCTGTGTTTTTCCATCTTAGCAATTGTGCTGTGTGTAAAGCAATGTCTCATTGTGGTTTTAATTTGCATTTCCCTGATAACTAATAAAATTGAACAGATTTTTAGGTATTTATTGGTCATTTGCATATGTTTATTTTTGTAAAATGCTTGTCCATATCTTTTGCCCATTAAAAAAAATGGGTGGCCTGTCTTTCTCTTCTTGGGATTGGGGAGGTTTTTTTTTGTTTTTGTTTTTGTTTGAATTCTCAGCACAAGTCTTTTGTTGATTACATTCAATGCAAATACCACTTCCCACTCTAGATTGCCTTTCCCTTTCTTAAGGATTTTTTTTTTAAAGATTTTATTTACTTATGAGAGAGAGAGAGAGAGAGAGAAAGAGAGAGAGATCAACCGAGATAGCACAAGCTGAGGAGCAGCAGAGGGAGAGGGAGAAGCAGGCTCCCCATAGAATAGGGAGCCCAATGCTTGGCTCGATCCCAGGACCCTGGGATCATGACCCAAGCCAAAGGCAGATGCTTAACCAACCAAGCAAACCAGGTACCCCAAGGATTTTTTTTTTAAGAACAGAAGCACTTATTTTTAATGTTACCGGTATGTCCTTTATGGTTTTTTATAACCTGTGTAGGAAATCTTTGCCTAACTCAGAATCCTGAAACTTCTCTCCTATATTTTCTTCAAGAAGGCTTTTAACCCAAGCAATGGGAAGGATGGAGTCACTAACACCTAAGATGAGGAAGACCATGGGTAATAGGATCTTGAGGGGATGGGGGGAAGATAGAGAGTATAGTTTTAGATATGTGAAATTTGAGATGAGTGTTCGATGTCCAAGTGGAATTTCACATAGGTGCTCATGTATTTGGATATATGAGTTAGAGTTCAGGAGTTAGGTCATCAGAAAGACACTATTAAGACCTTAGAGGGTAGCCTGGATGGCTCACTGGTTTAGCGCTGCCTTCAGCCCAGGGCGTGATCCTGGAGACCCGGAATCGAGTCCAGGTCAGGCTCCCTGCAAGGAGCCTGCTTCTCCCTCTGCCTGTGTCTCTGACTCTCTTTCTCCCTCTGTGTCTCTTGTGAATAAATAAATAAAATCTTAAAAAAAAAGACCTTAGAAAAGAGACCAAGTACTGTGAGCCCTTAGACATGTCAATGTTGAGAGTCCTGGATGAGGAGGAATCAGAAAAGGTTGAGCAAGGATCCAGCAGAATGGGAAGACAACCAAGAAGGGGGGTGTCCTGGAGGGCTGGTGGAGATGTGGATCAGGGACAAGGCTGAGGTCCACATTGGGGAGAAATCAGATGAATATGACTTGGATCAAGTAGAAGACCACTGACAGCCCCCCAATGTGGCCCAGATGCATGAGAACTTGGCCTGGCATTGGTGATCTTGAAGCAAGGGAGGTACAGGGAAGTCACAGTCAGGGCAGCCGATTCAGTGTGACCAGTTAATCCTGCCAGGTTGCAGGGCTGTTTTTCTTGAGGTAGGCCCAAGACCAGGCCCAAGTACCCAGCTCTACAGCATAGCTCACCATACTACGTTTTTTTACTACCTGGTCCTTCTTTGGCTCTCCAATCTCATTCCTTCCTTTAATCCTTTCCTCCTGGTTTATGTTCCCAGGATGCCAGCTTTCAGTTTGGGGTGTCCTGTAGCTTCTGCTGCTTCATACTCCAGTCTTTCTTACTTTAAAACATTTTTTATTTATTTATGCATGAGAGACATACAGAGAGAGAAGCGGAGACATAGGTAGAGGGAGAAGCAGGCTCCATGCAGGGTGCCTGATGCAGGACTCAATTCTAGGACTCTGGGATCATGCCCTGAGCCAAAGGCAGATGCTCAACCACTGAGCCACCCAGGCGTCCCATTCTCCAGTCTTTCATTTAGTCTGTTCCCTCTCTTAGAATCTCTCCCACTGTTTCTGCCTGACTGATTCCTACATGGCCTTCTAGACTCTGCTCAGGTACCACCTCTTCCAGGAAGTCCTCCACGATCATTTAGCATCCAGCATCTGTCTTCTTCACAGAACCCTCCTCACTGGGTTCAACATGATCACTTCATCTGTGTGTCTGCTGCACTAGAGGCTGAGCTCCTTGTGGGCTCCTGTGTGGGTCTTGTCCATTTCTGTTCCTGGTGCCCAGTACTGGCCGAGAGCAGCCCTCACATGGTTTGGGCTGGGAAATGCAGGGCCACTTACAGGGCGGGTAGGGTGTGCCCTGGTAGACAGGAGGGGGCATGGCATTCCAGGCAGAGGAGTATGAGTGCACCCTGCAGTGCAGTGAGCCTGGTGTGCGTGAGCCTGAGAGCGGACCCGGCCGAGGGTCTGACTTATGAAAGTCAGGGATGGTGACAGCTCTGTGGGTGCCGACCACATCCGAGGAGGCAGCAGGTGTGTGTGCGTGCGTGCGTGCGTGTGGCAGCTGAGGAGAACAATTATGAACATCAAATCAAGCTAATTTACATGGGTAAGTGCAGCCAGTGAGGCTTGGCTTGCGGGGTCTGATTTATTTAGGGCAGGAGGGGATCCGGCAGGGAGCTCCCTTCAGGTGAGTGAGCAGCCGTGTGGCCACGGGTATAAATAATCCTGCTGTCAGCCCGAGTTAAAGCCTCCCTTATTCTGCTCAGTGCCCAAGGAGGAAGCATCCCGGCGGTTTCAGACAGAGAGCCCTCTTCCCTTCTCTTTCTAGAACACTGGAGGACTCCTCTTTTGTAAATAGGCTTGATTGCTTTCAATTTCTAATAATGGTCAATGTATTACATTTGAAAAATGCAGAACAGTTTAAAGACAAAAAGTGAAATCACTACAATTCTACCAGAGATAGCCACTGTTAGCATTTGAAAGAATTCCTCTAGTCTTCTATATATATATTCCTTTTAAAGAAAATTTACAGAATTCTTTACTTATTACTTTTCCATGCTGCTCTGATGTTTTAAAAGTTTAAGGTTATATTTTGCACCTTTTCTTATGCCATTGATCTTAAATCATCCACCTTGTGGGCGCCCTATATGTTTTTGAACGGTCCCTGATTAGTGAACTTTAAGATTATTTCCAGTGTTTTGTTCTTGTAAATACTACTTCAGTAAAAAACATTGCTTATAAGTCTTTACCTGTATTTCTGATTATTTAGGATAGTCTTCGAAGTGAGGTTCTTGTTATATACTGTCAATTTACTTTCCAGGACATTTGTGTGTGTGTGTGTGTGTGTGTGTGTGTGTTCTTTTTTGTTTTGTTTTAATCAACTTCTGTTCCTATCAGCAGTGATTGAGAATGATCATTTTATGGCACGAAATATTATTATTAAAAATGTTTAATGGCCATTTTTTTTCTGTAGTGATCTACATCTTTTTCCTATTTTTAACTGGCTGTTTTTCTTTTTCTTTTTAAATACAAGTTCTATAAATAATGTAAAAAGGATTGTTTAATTATATCCTTATTTTAGTCTAATGTGTCATTTGCCGGTTTGTTTGTAACAGGGATTTTGACATTCACAGACTTTAATTTTGTGTGTGGAGCACTTTCTGTCATTCTCTTTATGCTTAGACGGTCTTCTCCACCCCAAGGTAAATTAAGTTTTCACCTATATTTTTCTACTTATTTTATGATTTTATTATGAGTTTTGGGTTAAAAAAAGTCATCCATCCATTAATTTAGGTGAAAAAAAATTATATTATGAGTTTTAGGTAAAAAAAATCCATCCATCCATTAATTTGGATGGAAGAAGATTTTATTATGAGATTTAGGTAAAAAAATTCATCCATCCATTAATTTGGTTGAAAAAAATTTTCAATTATAAACCAAATAATTAACCAAATGTCCCAAATAACACTTTTCTGATAGATTGAAGATGGCATCTGCTTTTAAAATACATTCATATATGTGTGTGCATCATGTGCTTCATTACACACTTGAGTTTTCTGTGAACCATGTGTTGATCCTTCCATCAGTTCCATGCCATTTGATCTCTGTTGTTATGGTCAGTTTTTAATACTTACCACAGCAAGTTCTTCTTATCACTCCTATTTTTGTAATTTTGGGAGGGAATTAATGCATGTTTATTTTTACAAAGGACCATTGAGTCACTTAGTTAAGCTTTAAGGGAAAAAATATCCTTGGGATTTTAATTGGAGTTGCACCAAGTTTGTAAATTACTATGTGAAGAACTGAATATTCTTACAACATTCAGCTTTCCCATACTGGATATACCATCCTTACTCAAGCTTTCTTTCAATAGGATATTTGTCATTTATACAGGATAGGGTGGCCCTCCTGGCTCATCAGGAAGATGGGGGCAGGAAAGAGAGGTATTAGAGGCAGAGAGGCTGGATGCAGCGTGTTATCATTGACCCTCACTTTGACCCCATGCCTATATAGCAGGCCTGGCCTCCATTTCTAGATTTTTATTTATTTTATTTTATTTATTTATTTATTTATTTATTTATTTATTTATTTATTTGCTGCTCATGTCTTATTTCCACTCTCTTCATTTCTGATTATTTATCTGGCTCTGGGTTTATAGTTTTGCATAACTCTGGGCAGATGGCTGGTTAGCAGGTACTTTGTTTTATTTTAGAAGAGCACCACTGTAGGTATGAGGCTTGATTTAGTACATATTCTATCTAGAGTTGGCAAGATACAGGCTCTGATTGCCCAAAATGATGCCCAGCTGTGATTTCTTAACTCTCAGTGTCTCTAGTAAGTCACTAAATTAAGAATCCAGCTTATTCCTTGACCACTGCCTGCTAACTCTTTGATCTCCAGATAAAGCCAAAGTTGTGCCTGTTAGTGTGTGTGTGTGTGTGTGTGTGTGTGTTACTTAGGAAATCTGAGCTTACATAGCCTCTGGTCTCTATTCGTCATCGCTAGCACCCTTAGCTCCCTAGTTCCTCTCTCCTTAAGGTCTCTTTGAGTAGAGAGGCCAGTCTTGCTGAGGCCAAGGGCTCATATTGGAAATAGGAGCAATACGCTGAACAGTTTGGGTGAGGAGACCATTCTGGTCCTGGAGGTTGTCTTGAGACAGATGATGGTCCCAGGGAGTACCCAGGCATTCAAAACCCTCCTGGAATTCCAAACTAACAAGACCTTAAGTTAGGTAAAACTCAAATAACCAAACCCTATGCTCTAGGCATCCTTGCTATCCTGATCTAGGGTGAGGGGGGATTTCCCAGGATTGCTTGCAGCAGAAAGATGTGTCCTCATTCTATTGCCAGCTCCATTCATCCATCCTCCACCCTCCAGTCTGCTCACCCTCACCCCTGCTCACTTTGGGTTGGTGGCTGGAATGCCCTCACTGCTGGTGTTTACTCTCCTCAGTGTTTCCTGGTCTTGGCAAGAGGGAATTGTTGTAGGAAGAGGGCAAAGCAGAGTGAAGTGCTCCAGGCTAGCTTCTTGAGAGTTCTTATCACTCCAAAGAAAACTTCTCAAAAGGGTTTGTCCCCTTGAGAAGTAGAAGGAAAGAACTTCTACAGGTAAAAGGAGAGGGATCAGAAAGGAAGAAGTCCGCTGCTATGTATTTCCTCTCTTACCTATAATTTACATTTCTGGTTTTGGTGTGAATTTCTTTTGTGGAGGAGAGGAATACTTCTTTAAGCCCTCTGTCCACCCCATCTCAGACCTTACTCAGGCATTCCTGGCCGTGGCTTGTTGACCTTCCTCTGATCCTCAGACTTCACCTTTCGTCTTCCTGCTCATCTCTTGCCCTGTTACCCCCACACCTATGGGGCACCCCACCTCTCTCCTATTTCTTCCAAGAGTTGGCTCCGTGTCAGAGTCATCCAGAATTGTCTAATTATAACAGATTAATCCATTAGGATTTATGCTTTTCTATTTACTGGCTGGAACTATCCATTTCACAGCTGTGGCTCCCACATCTAACCAGCTAGCAGGCAATTTAAATATAGAAAGCAATTTAACCTAGTTGGATACCGAGGCATCTTGCTTAATGTAGTGCATAAATTTTGGAGCTCTTTGCTCTCAGCCCTCAAAAGGGCAGCCAACAGTTTCATGTCCTGAAAAGATCTGGCTTTTCAGGGAATTTACATCCCAAAAGGGGATCCTGGGCATTGGGCTGAAAAAAAAAAAAAAAAAGAAGTCTTTAAATGAGGTCAGGGGTTACTTTCAGGTCGATTCAGTTTTCTCTCTTCTTCCTCTTTGGGGACAATAATATGCTTAACTGAGCTTTTGGGGAGTGTGCTGTCAATTGGAGGGTATCTGATTTTCTTCTCTTTTAAATTTTCACTTACTGCCTGTTTGGGTAAAGATTTTTTTTTTTCCCACATTGTATCAACAGTCCAGATCCTCCTGCCTACTAAGAGCTTGAAGTCTGAATGATATTATGTCCTAACCTGCTGGTACTCCCAGCCCCTACCAGTGACTACCTTGTAATAGACTCTCGCCAAACGTGAGCGGGGCTGGGAAAGGAGGTGGAGGAGTGGTTGTGTGACCTGACGAACCCCACTCTAGGCCCCAAACCAGGAGAAAATGATGACCAAGACACATGGGCTAAGTAAAATGCTTCCATTATGTGTGAACAGGTGGCCACCTCCCTTCTAGAAAGAAGGTGAGTGGGAAGAGATGTTTTGCTGAGATACGAGACTAAGGGGGACACATTCTGTCTTCAAGAACTGGAAGAGCTGCCAAGAAGATGTGGGATTGGATTTTTCCTTTTCTTTTCCACATGACCCCTGAGGGCAGAAATATTATGTTAAGGGATGAAGTTATAGGAAGAAAGAGCTGGACTTCTGTTTAGAAAGAACTTGCATTGATCAAAGTTTGTTGTTTTTAATGAAATCTTCAACTTAAAGAGATAATACATTTTGCTCAACTGTGCTTAAGCAAAGTTGCACAGCCATAGGCAAGAAGGCAAAGTGGACTTTAGAACTAGGTGGGATGGGGCAGCTGGGTGGCTCAGTTTCCTAGGGCTGCTGTAGCAAAGTGCCACAAACTGAGTGGCTTAAACAACGGAAATTTATGGTATCACACTTCCAGAGGCTGCAAATCTGAGGTCAAGGTGCCAGTAGGGTGGTGCTCCCTCTGCAGGTGGTAGAGGGGATGTATTTCAGGCCGCCATTCTGACTTCAGGTGCCTTCCTGGCTTGTGGCAACCTAACTCCAATCTCCCTGTGTGAATGTCTGTGTCCACATTTGTGCCTTTTAAAGGACACCAGTCACGTTGGAAGAGGAGTCCCCCTCCTCCAGTATGACGTCATCCAAACTAATTACATCTGGAAAAGATCTTCTTTTCAAATAAGTTCACATTAAGGCAGTTAGAGCTTTGACATGCACATTTTGGAGGGACACTATTCAACCCATAATAGAGTGAGAGGGGGTGGGCTATAAAACAGTTGGTTTGGTCACAGGACTCAGTAGGGGCTTTGGATGTTTTTTTGATAGGTGTGAAATAACTCTAGAAGGTTCAAGGCTAACTACTCCCGAAACCCATCCATCTGCTTCACACAAAGCCCCTAGTGGGTGTTTCCTCTTTTTTTGAACTCTGAAAGTATATACAGTGGGCATTACACTTTAGTCCTTAATTATGCCCTTATCCTATTTTTTTTTTGGTTCATGTAAAGAAACAATTATTGACTACCTACTATATATATATGAGGCATGTGGTATACATAATATCTCAATTTATCACGACTCTGTGAAATAGATATTACGAGTCTCATTTTACAAGTAAAGAAATAGATACTTAGAAGGTGTCCTGAAACTTGCTCAAGACCATTAGCTAGTAAGTGGCAGAACTGGGATCTGAGCCCCTGTCTATTTGAGTCTAAAGTTCAATTTCTCTCTGTTTTACAACATAACTCACAAACTCGTTTGTAAGCTCTTCAAGTGAGCAGGATTCTCATACATTCTTCTCACTACCCAGATTGATTTGAATTCATTGTAGACATCCCTTCCAGTTCTTTGTGATGAAATGCCCAGGCTTTCCTAGACAATCTCTAAGCTCCTGTAGTTCCTACACTCCATGGTGAATGATCCCCTTTCGACTGCTGCTTTGGGTTACTTTGCATCAGGAGTTGTGTGATTATTCAGAGTTGGTACGTGATATGGGTAGTACAGATGGGGGAGTGAGGCAATGCTGAGCAGCCTGCCTCCTGGGTAACAACAGGCAGCCCAGGACCTCTGTTTTGAGGTCAGGAGCTCTGCATCTTCATTTCTCCAGGGGGGCATCAGGCCTTGGCAAATTGATTTATACTCGCTCAACTCACAAAAGTCTTGATAAGCCAGAGTGCTGATTTATTAATATACAATGAGATGCAGTTGCCAAGAAGACTGAATAGTTGTGGTACCTGGACAGCACGTGCTCTTCTCACTCTTCGAGAAGCAATTTTCTAACTGAACGTTAGTAAACATGGAAAGGGACCAATGGGGTCAGGGTGAATAAAAGAGTTTATTATTGAGCTGCAGTAACCTAACCCGATCCTTTCCTCTGAGTTCTGCCTACCAAGCAGCCTGTGTATTCAGGTCAGTAGGTCAGGACACCTTCCCGGGGGATGCTCATACTCACGCTTTCGCTCTCCAGTTCAGTAGGGACGCTACACGGCAGTATTCATTGCAACCTGCCCTTCCTAATGTAGCAGATTTCATTACACGGAGAGCATGGGTTTCACCCTGGGTTGTCTGCCTCAGTTGACCAACATTTACTGACCAGTGGGTGCTGGGCTTCGCATGGGTAGGGGTCAGAGAGACTGATGTCCTCAAGGAATGGCCAAAGAGAAGTCAATATATTATGGTGGGTAAATGGAATAGGCACTGGATTTTGTGTGAGCACCTGGAGAGGCTGGAGCTTCGGGAAGGCCTCCAAGAAAAGATGATGCTGGAGTTGGCTCTTAAAGAGTGAAGAAGAGGAGTCAGGACCAAACAAAGAAAACCAACCAAACAAACAAAACATTGCCAACAAGTCCTGGCAGGGGGACAAGCATAAATAAAATCATGAATGTGTAAAACGGATGTGTGTGTGTGTATGAGTGTGTTTAACAGTGGCTTGTAATTTGAGGTCAAGATGCTGGCAGATGAGGTGAAGTAGTCAACAAGTCCTGGAGAGCCGTCCACACTAGGTCAAGGGGCAAGGACTTAATTAGCTCTGTAGTGGTGGAATCACTGAAATGTTTCAAGCAGAGGAGTGATGTGATTAGACTGGTGTTCTCTGGGCAGCTGGCTGTGCAGAGGGGGTCCTGATAAAATTCCTGGGAACTCTCTGATCTTCTCAATACACATTGTCTGAGGAGTCATTTTTAGAGGGACTGCTTCTGGGTCTGCAAGGCACGACTCTGCTTGCATCCTGGTAACCATAGTGCCAGAGGAAGGCATTCCTGACCCAGCAGCTGAGTCTCCAGCTTCATTCTTTTCTGGAGGCTTAGAGTTCTCTACTCCTGAGCACCTTGTGGACAGCTGAGAGCTGCTACAGGGTTGGAGGAATGGAGTGTGTGTGTGTGTGTGTGTGTGTGTGTGTGTGTAGCATGCACACATGTGATGGTCCACAGCTGTGAGCCTGGCATTAACCAATCAATATCTGAGTTATTCTCTCCTCTCTTATTCACTTAGCACCTACTCCCAGCACTGATTTCATTGACTTTATCATCTTTTACTGTCTCCTCTACTGGGGTAGTGGACAGAAACCATCTTCATCATTTCAGAAGTAATCCCTGAATGTAATAGCTGTTCAATGAGTGTTTACCAAATGAACAAGTGGAAGAATGAGGGTTTGTGTGCTCTGTTCACAGGCGCTGGCCTGGGGTTGCCAGAAGATGCTGAAGAAGGCAACGCAGCCTGCCCTGTGGCTGGGCCAGGCAGGGTTCCAAGGGCACTAAGTGGTCTTAAGTAGAATAAGGTCCTTGATTAGCAAAGTAACTAACAAAGGGTGAGAGGGGTTGGGGGGGGGACTATGCTGTGGAAGATTGTGGCATCTAGAGGAAGGTCACCCATCAAGAGGGCCCCATGGTCACCAGGCTCCCTGACTGCTGGACATTTCAGAAAAATCACAGGTAGAAGGGTG
Source organism: Nyctereutes procyonoides (assembly GCF_905146905.1). Taxonomy (NCBI): domain Eukaryota; kingdom Metazoa; phylum Chordata; class Mammalia; order Carnivora; family Canidae; genus Nyctereutes; species Nyctereutes procyonoides. Next base: position 49,554,206 of record NW_026575133.1, on the reverse strand, counting down.
AGACAGGCCTCTCTGGGCCCATACTTGCCCCTGGAACCTAGCCTTCTAAGAATGGAGCATGCTCTACCTGACTTTACAGGCACTGGCATTTGGTGAATCCAGAAAGACTGCTGAAGCAGGGTATCGTGGCAAAAGAGAAATGTAGGCCTCAGAAGCATTTTGTTTTAATATGAAACATCTAGATGTGTACTTGTTTGCCAATCCTTCAATGAAAGGTCAAAGCCTATTCTTTGAAGGCAGGTCTAGTAATTAGAGTTCCCTTCACCTGACATGCGTCAGCCACACCCGTGATGCATCAGTCCAGTTTAGGTTTCATGAAAGTAGTGCAAGAGCTTCAAGACCCATGCAAAACAATGTAAATGCAGAATTCAAGATTTTCATGACTACTCTTACCACCTCCCTGCCCTGCTCCCCAAACCCCACTCTTCGTTACTGGGATCAGCCCCTTTATTTCACAACTTTTGGAATGCCACTCCTTATCAAGGAGCATTCAATGTGCTGCACTTGCAATCACCAACTTCCTTTCACATTTCTTGTTGATTACTCTGCATAATCTTTAATCTAGCTGCATAACCGATAGTAATAAGTACAACTGGCAACAGACTCTAGGTAAAGAGACAATCACTGCCTGGAGAGGGGCCCCCAGTGATTACTGGTATTCAGTGGGCTGTGGGACCCCAATCAGTGGAATTAAGGGAGTACTTACCCCATGTCCTCTTGTCCTGGGGACTTCAAGACTAGCTCTCTTTGCTGTTCCCCTTCTCCAGTCTGTTAGCCTGTCTTGGGTGGGTGCTTGGGTCCAGTGCTTGCAGATCTCCCTGTGTTCTGGTGTGGGCTTCTTCCAATCATTCCTTCTTTCCCTGCCTTCACCCAGATTCCCCCTGAGGGTCCCCATACACCTTTCTCCCCATACACCCAGAGCTCTGATGGGGTCTTATTAGTCATATAGATATAGAATGGATTCCCAGCTCTATCTCTTAATGAGATATAAACTTGACTAACATAGTTAGCTTCTAGCAGCTTATCAGAGTGGGTTGTTGTGGGATTAGATTAAATAAGGTAAATGTGTTGTAACAATAATTAATGTTATAGAACACATACTGTGAACCACGCAGAGCTTTCCAAGGACTACTTCATTTCATCTTGGCAAAAACCCATCTCACTGATCCCAAGTCACACAGCAAGGGAAACTGAGATTTGGAGAGCTCATACCTCAGTTAGCAAGCAGGTAGCCCTGCTCTGGCACCCATGCTTAGTCTTCAGGAAATGTTACCATCTGTGCTGACATCCTTATCACGTGGTAAATGCACCATAAATGCACAACAATGCATGGTGGATGCATACTTCCACCCTCAAATCCCAGCCTACATCCCCATCCCAGTAGGTCAGGGCAAAATCTTCTGCCTGTTTATACAAGACAATAACAAATACAGCATGGCAGAGATGGTTGGATCTACTAGATTCATCCTCCCCTTCCATAGTTTAGTGCTATTGCAGGGTGGCAGCTGCCCAGCCAGGAGCCACATTTGCCAGTTCCCATTTGCCAGTGTGGCCCCCACACCTGGTTCCTTAAAGCCTCCCATATGACCTCCCCACTCTCTTCCTTTCTCTCTCTGCCTGGATGTCAAAGATCAGGGCCACATATTGAAGATGAAAGCCCTTCCATTGACTTGTGTCTCTAAATGGGCAGTGCAGAGTCCCTCATCCCACCTGCTGACTGGGCTTTAGGGAAAAAAAAAAGTCCCTGAAACCTAAGGGTTTGTTTGTTATAGCCATTGGCACTCTCTCAACTCAAACACACATTGGGGGCCTCTTTGAACTTGTTGGAAAGAGATCACCGGCAAACCCCCTTAAAATTACCTCCACAGCTCACCACATTTTTGGTGTAGTAGAGTGCATTCTAATGCGCATGTTGTTAGACACCATATTCCTAATTTATAGAAGCCAAAATTGCAAGTAGAACTATATTGGCCACAACAGGACATAGTGAAAAAAGGTACCGTGTCATCAGGAAGATCTCAGCTCAAAGTCCAGCCCTGCCCTTTCCAGCTGCAGCACCTTAGGCAGTGTGATTTCTCCACTCTGGGTTCCTTGGATAAAAGGCAAAATCACACATTCCAAAAGAGGCAGAATAATGTCTACCCGGGAGGGTTGTTGCGGGATTCAAGGAAAGCGACAGTGCGCGGCACGTGGTGGGCAATCCACTAAGGGCATCTTGCTTGTAATTCACTCATTTGATAAGGGTTGAATGAAAACCCAGGATGTACCCCAAACTATCAAGGTGCCAAGGACATAGGGCCTACCTGCAGGAGATGGCCCTGTGACTGGGAAAGGTGCTTGACACACCTGAGGTGGCTGAGCGCCATTTTCAGGAAGCGTGGGCCGTGTGCCAGAGAGCTGGATGTCCCCAGAGCAGTTCTGAGGAACCTGGCTGGGGGCTGAGAGACACTTCCCTGCAGAGCTGAAGATGAAGGTGAAGGTGAAGGTGAAAGTGAAGGTGAAGGTGAAGGTGAAGACAAGCCACAGTGACTGGGGCCCTCAGGACTTCTGGTCCTCTTTGCTGCCTGTTGTTGGAGAGTGAAGAGACTTGGAGGGGGTTGGATGGCCTGAAAGCTCTGTGTGTGAATGCATCCTACGTGCCAGGACCAGGGGAAGGTCACCGTGCTGTGGCGTGCCTGCCACCCAGCCGGGCCATGGAGAGCATTTTCTGTGAGGCAGCTGGTCATCGCACCCAGATCAGCCAGCCTTGTCCCCACCACCCCCTTCGCCCAGGACCGGGGATAGCTTCATCACAGCGCTCATGCAGGGACTCCAGTGTCCTGCAGGCAGCCAGCTCTTCCATCGCCAAAATGTAGAGCATGGCCCCATGTCTGTGCCTTTGTTGAGGTACATGAACAAGGCTGGCGACACAAAGGGAGCCTCATTTCTGGGCAAATTTCCAGTTCTGCTACCATTTCCACTGGATCCTTTATGAGACAGTCTCCACCACAGGGACCCCGAACAACTGGTGTTTTCAGCCAGGAGGGCAGAACAGCTCCTCCAGGAGCTGCTGGCTAGCATCATGTCATCCCTATTTGGGGACAATTGTGGTTCACTGTGAAGAGGCTCCTTGTTAATGACACAGGCCAGCAGTCTCTCTCTCTTCTGGGCTGTAGTGTCCCTGGGTGGTTGTTTAGTTGCCACAGATCCCTTTGTGTTCAGTGTTTTCCAGGTTAATTAATCCTATTATTTTTGTCACTGGAGTCTATAATTAGGCACACTATGCAATTATATCATCCATTCTATGTTATTGATGTGCAACTCACCAGCCAAAGATGATTATTAATTATTACCCCATTGCATTGTTTTGCATACAGACACGATGCACCCTTGATCCTGAGGGGTGCTTGGCTGGCATTCGGGGCTCTCTGTGTGGGCCTGGGCTGGCCGTATGTATCATCAGAAGGCCATCCGGTGAGCACAAGTACGCCCACCCGCTGGTGGCAGTAGGAGCATCTTCAGCCCAACCAGAAAGGGGCATACGGTCCCAGGTCTTCCCAGCCAGGCCTCTTTCCCATGGGCAGGCCCTGTGCTGGCCTCAGGGATGTGACCATGCTGTTCCCCAGCCTCAAAGGCCTTCAGCTCCTGTGCTTTAAGGGGTTTAGCAATATATAGGTGGCCATGACTTTCTTTTGAGGTATCTGCTATGTGCCAGGCTTGTCACATATGCTGTCACCTTTGATCATCGACAGTGCTACGAGGTGGATAAAGAAGCATGAAGAAACGTACCTTGTTTTACCAAGAATGCAGGGAAATGGACATTTGGATGGAGCTTGATGTGAAAGGAAAAACTTAAGGAAAGTCTTCCTGTGTTAGCTGTCAGGAGCCAGGCAGCAAAGATGTCCAGGCAGCGGGGCCTCTGGGACCCCTAAAATCACAGGGTGTGTGTGTATCAGCGGCCGCAGCTTTTGGGAAAGCGGTTCACAAGCGGTTCCACCCTCCCACCTGGGTGGCTGAGTGGAGGTGCCAGATGCAGTGAGCTCACACTGGTGTCCCCTGCAAGTTGTGGGACTTCCCTAAGGGTGGCAATGACACATGGGGGCAGAGACAGGTCCCACTGCCTGGCTGTGTGTCCTGAAGCACACACAGTATCTGTGAATAGCAGAGGAAGGTCCATGGGGGAGCATACGACCCAGAACAAGTCACATTGTCCCCCTATATCCGGTTCAGCATGCCCCTTCATCCTAATCCAGGGAAATCAAGGTAAAATAAGATATAGGCCTCAAAAGGAAAACTGGCATAAACGGGGTAGCTTTCTGTGTGGGGGAGATGGTGGAGGGTGTAGCTCTCCTGGTCTGGCAGCCGGACCCTGGCCTGGAGGTCAACGTCTTGTTTGTAGAGCCCGAGTGTATGTGAATGTCAGGGCCTTCCTGTATCGCACCCCTCCTCTTCCCTGCCATATCAGTCATGCTTTGCATTTCCTGTGTTTTGTGATGGTTCGACATCTTGAAGGGTCTTACTGGCTGGGGAGAGATGGCCCCTCCCCGGGCGAGCTGATTCCTGGAGATCATAAGCAACATGCCTGTGAACACACCTCGTGCATAGGAACCAACAATCGTGAGGCCATACCCTACCATGTCCTTTATCCAGCTGTCACCCATCAAGCCCATGTCACCCTGCCCTATAGCACCCCAGGCCAGGCACCCCCAGCCCGCAGTCCGCCAATGACATTATCCAAGCTAGCCAGCTTAGGTGGTCTCCGCTGGCCTGCCCTGCCTTGAGCACAGGATACACAATCAAGGCTGTGCCTGTGCTTTCCTGTCACTCTGCCTTCTGCCTCCTGACCCACCCTGGTGTTTTCCCATGTGGTTCTGTGTGCCACACTGGGCCTCTCATTTCCAGGGGAATGGGGAGAAATACTGAAATCTTCCAATGGCTCTTGCCCCCTCGAGTCATCACTGTCACCTCCATTCATTTCGACCTATGGCTACATTTTCATACAACTGCCACTGGGGCAGGTTCTGCTTCATGATCCCCAAAGGAGCCCTACCTGGGGCCTCAGTGGTGCTTGTCACACCCGGGAGATAGCTGTGATCATCACTGTGGGCTGATGGCACAACGTCTGAATGGGGGATGGGATGATGATTCTTTGCCCTTCTTAGTTGACTTGGAAAGCCTCCGTTGCACACCCAGTTCTGCCTGTGTTTTTTGAGGTTTGGATTGCAAGGTAGGGACCTCTCAGAGTAGGAATAGGGGTTACCTGGGAACCTCTTTGGGTGGAGAGATAAGGGAGGAGGAGTGTGGGGGGTGGTGGAAGAGGAGACACAGAGTGTTTCCCAGGCCCAGCCCTTGGAAGCAGAGGCCTCACCCACTGCCTCAGTGTCCTCTTCTGTTAAATGGGGCTCAGAGCATTTGCTTTCTCTGTGTTGCAGAATTTGAGCAAGGGCGACTTTGAGAATCAATGTGGAGGCCCTTTAGAAAGGCATGGAACCTGGTCCTGCTCATGATGGGCGACGTAGTGACAGGAACATTTGGGGAGGGTCAGAGGCAGCCTCCGGGATCTGGGAGGTGGCAGGAATCTTCCGGTCAGGTTGAGAGATGATCTGTTTTTGCAGCGGTTCAGTGGCTTATTCAGGTTTTCCACAGACTAGGCCATCTGATTAAAGTGAAACTATTTCCCTGTGGCATCATTTCCAAGGAGAGAATGAGGAGAATTAAAAATTGCAGAAATGATAATAATGATAAACCCAATATAAATAAACAGGAGAATAAACCGTGGTGGTTTGTGAGAGCTTGGGGCTCCTTCCAAGGCCCAGATGGGCCATGGCTGCTGGCTGACCTTGGGGCTGGGGCGGCTCCAGGTGGAGGAGGTGGCAGGAGGATTTCTTATACTTCTGTGGGGGCCCGGTCTCTGCTCTCCTCTCCATATGGCCCTGCCTGAGAGTGTGGAGGCCTCTCAGGATGGAGCGTGGTGGGAATGGGGCCTGGTTGTGTAGGTGGAGGACGTGAGTCTTGGGCTCTGTTCGGTGAAGATACCCAGGGTGGTCCTGGGCTGGCCACTGCAGTTCTGTGGTGCTAAGATGCCTACTCATCTGCACCCAGAAGAGGGAACAGGTGCTTAGCAGTTTATTTTTAACATTTGGGGAAAATTGAAATGCTTCTTTTAGGTTCAGAAAAACCCACACAAAATTTTTTTCCTTATTCATTCTTTCCCTTCCCATGGCCCTCCCTTCCTCCCCTCTGAACTCCTAGTGAAACAGCCCAGTACTAGGTTCTCAGTCCACAGAGATGAAGGAGGCCCCACGTTCACCCTTGAGGAGTTTTCTCAGGTGTCTAGGTCTGCAGAGAATTATTAAAAACCATTGACCTGCAGAAAAAAATGGAACGTCCCTCTATCTGATAGGAAGCATCTGGCTCTCTGATGAAACCCTGAGGCTGCTCAGGGTTTCCTGCCCCTCCCACAGGTTCTGTGGCAGACACACCAACAGACAACGAGGGCCCTGGAAATGACCAGAGAGGGCTTATGCCTGCTTGCCCTGTGAGTGCAGAGATAGGGCACTTAACCCAGCTGGCTTCCTGGAGGAGGCGGCCCCTGAGCCTAATCTCCTGGAAGGTTCCCGATGGCCCTGTCCCTGCCCACCATGATGGCCCTGCTTCTCCCCAGGAGAGCAGTGTCTGTGCTACAGGGGACAGCCTGTGAGTGGGAACAGGAGGTGAGCGAGGCTCTCCTGCGGGCAGTGCTGCAATGTCCACTCTGAGCTGTACCTGATGACCCAGTGCAGGCTTTGCCCTTGTGCTTCCCCAAATTCCTTGTCTCTAGCTCAAACCCTTGCCTGTGCTTTAGGAGGATGATGATGATGCATGTGACTGATGGTTGCCCGTGCACCAGGCACTGCGCACCAGGCACTGACACGCGTCATTGCATTTAACCTTTGTCATCCTATGAGGCCCGACCCCAAGGCTGAGCGAGCAGAGGGCCGAATAACTCACCCAGCGTGGCCCACAGCATCTAGTTCCCCGTCCCCTGAGCCAGCATGTGGAGAGTTACCCATATTTTCTGTCCCTAGTGGCTCCTCCACCAGTGCCTTCTGTCCTTTTTCTGTCCAGCCAGTCCCTGGTCGAGGAGCCCACGATGGGTTTTGTTTCCTTTCTCCCTGTCCCAACCTCTCCACTGGATCAGTTGCCAAAAACAACAATTACAGCTTATTGGTCTCCTCGTGGTTGTGGGTGTGGTGTTAGGACGCTACCTAGGTGTGCTTCGTAATCCTGGAAGCAACTCTACCGGGTAGATGAGCTACCTCCCTATGACACAGGAGGCCCTGAGCCCTGGGGTGGGCGAGGGGCATGCCCATGGCCTTCTTGCTATTGGGTTGGGCTGTGGAGGTAGGGTCTGCACTTATCCATTTGACTCCCAAATGCCCACTCCCCACCACCATGTTGGCATGCTGCCCTCTTTGCTGAACCTTATTAAAACCCGTTAATTGTATGGCCCCATGAAGGCTTCTAATAAGGTCTGTGCCCTAATTCCCAGGACCTGTGAATATATTGGCCACACAGCAAGTGGGGATGAAGGCTGCAGATGGAATGAAGGTTGCTGATCGGCGGAGATGGGCCTGGATTATCTGCGTGGCCTAATGTAATCACAAGATCTCCTTAAATGTGGAAGATTCTGGCGGAAGACACAGAGCCCGAGACTTAAAGATGCCTTCTGCTGGTTCTGAAGACAGAAGGGGCCAGGAGCCAGGACCTCAGGCGGCTTCTGGAAGCTGGAGAAAGTAAGGAAATGGACTCTCCCCTGGAGCCTCCAGAGGGAGCACGGCCCTGCAGCAACCTGATCTGAGCCTCGGGAGGCCAGTTCGGACCTCTGCCCTCCACAACTGCAAGATAATAAATGTGGGTTGTTTTAAGCGCTAAGTTTGGTAGTTTGTCACAGCAGCCCTGGGCAGTTCACCGCCCTGCAGCCCCCAGTTCAGGACCTCATTACCTCTCTTGAACTGTGGCCTCCACTTGACCTCCAATCTTCGTTCTAAAGGGGCCACACTTCATCTCTTTAAAGCAAAGATCATTTCCTCTTGGCCCAGAAATGATCACTGCCTCCCACCACCAGATCTGGAGGCTACCAGCCTCTGTATCCGTCCGTGCGCTCTGCTTTCCTGCCTCTACTGTGGGGAGGTCCCTGTCCCCCACAAAGCCTGGCTCCATATGGTGCCCACGGGTGCTCCATGTGGCTTCTTCCCCCACGGTCAGTCTCTCTCTCTCCAGCCCTGCAGCGCCGGGTTGAATCACTTTCCTCATGCCGGGCCTTTGCACCTGCTGTTCCCTCTGCCCAAAATGTTACTCCCCCAGGAATCCACGGGGCTCGCTCCCACGTCTCATCCACGCCTCTGCCCTCCCCATCGCAGCCCACCCTTTTCTCCTGCTCTGTTCTCTTTGAGGCCCTCACCGCAGTCTGACGCTGCAGCCTCCTCTCGCCTCGCTCTGCTCATTGCTAAAACTCCAGTGCCTGGAACAGAACCTTGTAAACAGTAGGCGCTCAGAGAATATTTGCTGGAGGAACATGGGATTTTTTTAAAAATCACTTTAAATATAAAATGGATGCTGATAGATCATTATATCTTCAGCACTGCCCTTTCCCCAAGTCCCAGGTCTTTGTATTCACTTTTATGACACCTCAATTTAGCTGTTCCACAAGCTTCTCCAACACTGGATTCCTGTCTCCTGTCTTTACCCTCTGACCGGTTCCTCGCGGTCAGTGAAGCCAATCATGGGTAGTTCTTGATCCGGCTTTCCCCCACTCTCCACACCCAGTCTGTCAGCGAGGCCTGCTGCCGCTGCCTCCAGAACACACCCCACAGCCGGCCGCCTGTCCCCATCCTCACTGTCACCCCCACTCCTTGAAACTGTTGTCTCACTCCCCCACAGCTTCATCTGCACACAGCAGCACGAGGATATTTAAATTTTTAAAAAAATGTACAATTGTTTTACAGAGAAGTTGCAAAGATAGCGCAGAGTTCCCATCACCCCAACCCAGTTTCCCCTACTGTCGCCATCTTACATTACTGTGCACATTTGTCACAACTAAGGAACCCATGTTGGCCTTGCCATCCTCCACTCAGATTTCACTAGTTTTGCCCTGGTGCCCTGTGTCTGTGCCCCATCCAGGGTCCCACATTACATGTAGTCATCATGTCTCCTCCTCAACTCCCCTTAGCTGGGATGGTTTCTCAGACTTTGATTGTTTGTGATGACCTTGACAGTTTTGAGGAGTACTGGTTGAGTATTTTGTCGAAAGCCCCTCGATTTGGGTTTATCTGACGTTTCTCTTATGTTGAAATGGGAGTTAGGGTTTGGGGAGGATGGCGCAGGGGTGAAGTGCCCATCTCAGCACATGGCACCCAGGACTCGTGTTATCAGTGTGACTGCTCACAGGTGACATGGACCTCGGTCATCTCTGCTGGGGCAGAGCTTCATCCATGTGGGCTTCCTTCCCCTCCTCACTCTTTGGGAACCAGTCACTGAGGGCAGTGGGCACGCAGAGAGGGAGGAGGGGTTTGAACCCAACTCCTGGAGGGGAGAGCATCAACATACATTACTAGGAGTTCTGTTTGGAGTCTCTGCTTCCTCAATTATTCATTCATTTGCTGATTGATTCATCATCTGCATGCTAGTCTGGAATCTTGGGCATTTATTTTAATTCAACACTATGTTATTTATTTGCTGCTCAAATTGTTCCAGCTTTGGCCTTTGGGAGCTCCTTCAGGTAGGCTCCTACGTCCATGTGACTTTCCGCCATCTCTGTTTCTTTGGGCACCTCTGTACTTCCTGCCGCTGCTTCTTGCTGTGGGCTCATCCAGCACTTCCCCTGAGCCAGCCCTAGAACCTGCCATTTCTCCAGGAGCCCTGAATCCTTGGAGTGGAGAGCTGTATTAGAAACTGGGGTATGGGTGCTGGGTGTGCCCACTGGCACTAGGCCAAAGGTTTTTTTTAAAACACAGAATGAGTCACATCTTTTTTTCACTGAGAATATAATACACACAGCTTACCATGGTGATCTGGCTCCTGGCCACCTTTTCAGTCTTGTTTGAAACCACTGTGGTGCAGATGCTCCTCTGACAAACCTATATAGACTTATTGGATCTTCCTTCATCTTTGCCTGGTTGGCTCCAGGCCTCAGCAAAGTGCTGCTGGATTCCAGCTCCATGAGAGGCACGATGGCAGGGCCCTTCTTGGCATTGCTCACCAGGAAAGTCCCAGTACCTGGCAGGGCTGAGCCAGTATGTATGGAATGAGTGATGACCTCCAAGCATTTGTTCTGCCTCTGCACACGGCAGTCTGATGGAAAGCCTGTCCCTCTCTAGAAAGCTTTAGTCTTCCCGTAAGGCCTAGCTCAAAGACGCATGAAGCCCCTATGACTCCCTGAGAGCCACAAAACTGCCGCCCCCTCTTTTGCTCCTGGAGCTTTTGCACACGTCTGTGTAAAAGCACCCAGCACATGGAGCTGCATGGAGCTTGCAAACACCCCTTTCTTGCTCATGGGGTGAGCTTCCTGAGAGTGCCAATCATGACTTGCCCATCTTGGCTCTTCAGTTCAAGGCCCTCAGTAAGTGTTTGTCAAGTGAATTCTGAAACTCTCCAGTTGGGTTCCCTGACCATCTTCAGCAAAAGTGAGCCACCAGGGGAACCATGTCCAGCCCTCAGAAAGTTCTTGGAAGACCACGGCAAAAAATAGCCTCCCATTTGCTTTTGTCTTCTTTCCCCTTCTTTGGTAGAAAGAGCTGGAGAGGGGAAAGTTCACTTCTAGCAAAGCTTGCTGATATTTCAGTGGCTGTAAAGCAGGTCTCGTCATCCCCAGTCTTATCTTAAAATCTCCTTGATGTCTGAGTCTTTTTTTCCCCACCTCTGAAGATCAATAATATTGCAGAAGTGAGAGATCAAAGTTTTTCAAGTGGTGGGTGAGCAGGGATGGAGGCAGGGGTGGGGGCTGGAGAGTGAGTTCCCATTAAACTTACCCCTGGATGATGCTTCTAGATGCACAAAAGCTGTTTACCTGCTCTCATCTCTCCCTCTCCTTCTCTCCCCTCTCTCTACCCCCTTTCCTCCATCCTTCCCTCCCTCCCTCTCTCTCCCATAAACAAAGCTACAGCTTCAAACAGCATCTTGTAAAGCACATTATAAAATGCTTCTAATAAATCCCTAACAGCCTTGGCCGTAACCAGCTGAGAGAAAGGTGATTATGACACGAAAGTGTCAGGTTAGAACAACAAATTGGGCCACGCGAGCAGGGATTTATTTGTCTTTGTAAGTGTGCTATAAAGGTCCATATAATTTCACAAATAAATACGAACATTGCTTAGTAAATGGCTCCTGGATTTAGAGCCCCAGGACCACAGGAAGGAAGACATTAGCACCAGGGGTGCCATTTCAGATATGGGGCAGATCAGCCCAGGGGCTGCCAACCAGATGGCACTCAGCCTACCCCTGTCCCTGAATTTTCAAATGTGTGGGGCATTCCAGGCTAGGGCAGCAGGAGACCTGGGCAGTTCCTAGCATCCAGGACCAGAACTGGAGGCCAAAAAGGGAAGAGTGGGCTCTGGGGTCATCGGTCCATGAGGCCTGGGATGAGCAGAAACGATCGAGGAGGAAGGCTGTCTCCTAGCTCTGGATTGATGGGTCGAGGTTGTTGCAACCAGGTGAGCTGTCTATCCTGGAAGTAAGGTCACCAGCCTCCAAGTTTGCTGGAGCTGAGGAGTTTGCCAGGATGCTAGACTTTCGGTTTTAAAACTGGGACAGTTGGTCACCATACCAGTCTGTGAGCAGTGATCCTGGGTCTGGTTTATTGCATACACCCTTCTAGGGCTTTGTGCTCTCGGAAGCTAGGTATGAGGAAGAAGGGAAAAGGAGGTGAGGACTTCAGAGAGAGTGGAATTGGATTTATAGCTGTGTTTTCTCACTCTAGCTACACTCAAAATGCTTTTAAAAACTATTAACGTCTGGCCTCATCTCAGACCACTAAATTAGAGCCTCTAAGGGCAGGGTCCGGGCATCAGTACCGTGCCAGGGCTCCCCAGGTGATCCTTTGGAGCACTGGGGCATGATTCAGAGGCATGGAGGGTCACCTCCATCAACCCATCTATGCTGCAGCTTGGCTGCACCTTCCCTGTGCTTGTAGGAGCTCTTCTTTGATCCATCTATTCTTTTCTGTTGTTGCCATCACCGCCTCCCCCAGCCCCATTTAAATACCAAATCAGATAGGTTCAAACAAACCATATTGGCTAATTCAGTCATGAATCCATCAGGAACACTGGCTTATATTACAAATAAAAGGCCATCCTAGTGGAACTCTTCTTCATAACTAAGATAAAGATGTTGTGATGAACTTTGGTGGTGGTGGGGGCTGTCTCTTTGCCCCTCTCCATACTGGCTGTAGTCAACCTGGAGCTTACCTATCATTTCACTCTGTTGACCTGTGGAGCTTGGCTGGCAGGACTCACAGACTCTAAATTTAAATCCGATATATTCTCCTGCGCTCTTGAAAATTTTAGGACAGTTCGACTTCGTGGGATAGAAATTTTGATTGTGAGCCCTAGGCCTAGTGGTAGTGGGAGCTTTCTCTTATGGCCTGTGCAAAAGGGTGAATCAGGGTTCCCAACTAGAGGGAGTTTGGTCTCCGTAGAAAGCTGACTGGGTGCATGTCTCTGCTGTCATGAGACTTCCCCTTACATGTTCTTCTAGCTTCCATTCTCTGAACTCCAGCACCTCTTATCTGCAGCCCTAATCCTGCCCCAACACTGTGACAATAATGCCTTAACTACCTAGTGCTCTAGCCTGTCATAAAATAATATGTGTCTGGAGTCTCATCTGTTGCTGGCTTGCTTTATCCTCTTAGGATAAGGAGTGCGGAAAGTATATAGAGACTTAGAAGTTGGGTCCCATTCCCATTTCACTTAATGGCTCTCTGACTTTGGACAAATCACTGAACCTCTTTGCTCTTTAGTTTCTTTCTCTGTATGATGGGAATAATAGAATGTCAGACCCGTGAAGTTTACAATATTCTGTTTGGTGTCTGGCATGTATTTGGTATTCATTGTACTCATGCCCAACTTCCTTCTTTTCCCTCCCTGGACTGTTGAGAGAGTCACATGAGCTAATATACGTAGAGTCCTCATGCAAGGTGCCATATTCTTACTCAGAACCATTCTAGTAATTCTTCTGATACCTTTTTTCCCTGGGCTATATCTACAGACTGAAACCATTTGTCTTTCTTACTATGAAGACCATGAAGCACGTGTCCTGCTTTGCCATCTCTCAGACCTCACCATAGGAATATCAAACATCAATCTTTCTCTTTGTTCTCTGCCTTTCCAATGCCTTGCCTTCTTTAAGGGAGCTCATTGAAGTCCAACGTTTCCAGGAAGGAAGGCCCAGATTTCATGGTCATAGAGCTGAGTGAGAGAAGAAAGACTTTTTTTTTAATAAATTAATTTTTATTGGTGTTCAATTTACCAACATACAGAATAACACCCAGTGCTCATCCCGTCAAGTGTCCCCCTCAGTGCCCATCACCCAGTCACCCCCACCCCCCGCCCTCCTCCCCTTCCACCACCCCTAGTTCACTTCCCAGAGTTGGAAGTCTTTATGTTCTGTCTCCCTCTCTGATATTTCCCACACACCTGAGAAGAAAGACTTTTAGGTCCCTGCAGGAATTTATCATGGCCACCCCACCCCTGAGGACCAACCCATTTTCACCTGGCTGACTTTGCTCAGGCCATCTGCCCTTGACTCTGCTGTCCCAGTAGGAGGATGATCCTTCCTTGTCTCCCCAAAGCTCACTCATCCTCCAGGACCCAAGCCTAGTCCTTCTTCCTCCAGAGAGACCCCTCCTCCAACTATTTTGACTTCCTTCGCGCTTACCACCTGTGATGCCTGCATACTGGTCTCTGGGCTGAACGTTTTCTCTTGTTCCCTTTGACTTCACCCCATCTTGGTCTGTGCTCTGAAGGGCTGACCTACATGCACTCCCTTCCCTTGGACTTCTGGTTGGGTTTAGCTAATGGCATGAACCAACAGAAGATCAGAGGATGGAACAGGGTGAGCTGGGAGCATGCATTCCCTGCTCTCTTTCCCTACAGGGTTGCTTTCAGTTGCTACAGCTCTTCTTCTTCTTTTTTTTTTTTTTTTTAATTTTATTTATTCATGAGAGACAGAGACACAGGCAGAGGGAGGAGCAGGCTCCATGCAGGAAGCCTGATGTGGGACTCGATCCTTGGACTCCAGGATCACACCCTGAGCTGAAGGCAGATGCTCAACCGCTGAGCCACCCAGGTGTCCCACTACAGCTCTTCTTAAGTGGATCTTTCCATACAGCTGTGCTCTCTGGCTTTTCCACTGTCTCCTTCCACTGGCCTCTTCAGGCCTAGGGCAGTGGTGCACATTATCCCTTGTGGCTTTCCACAAACGTCTCCCACATATTTTAAAACAGCATTCTCATTAAACCTTCTTCAATTACCAGCTTGTGTGTACCATCTGTTTCCTGCTGAGACCCCGACTGATACAGCTTTTGATGGTGCAGTAGCCAATTTAACATTTCAGTATATATTTTCCTACGTCATTCTTTGTTTGTTTACCTTACGCACACCAGGGTTAGGGTCTTAAGGGAAGACACAACTATTATCTAGTTATTTTGGTATCCCCAAGCTTGGCATAGTGCTGGCTTCATGCTGGGCATGAAGCAGATGCTCAGAAAATTGCCCGAGAGGACTGCAATGCATGTGCACTTCTAACTCCCTTTCTCTACTGTCTCTGCTCCAGCTTTGTGGGTCCAGCGGCTGCCTCAGAAGAGAAGTCTTGAGTTGGGTGGGCAGTGGAAAAGCCCAAATTTGGAAATGAAGCTCATACTTTGGGCTGAGAGAGGCACCAGGGAAGTCCAGGCAGGCCAAACCTCATATCCAGAGAGTACCAGGGTCAGCAGTGGGTAGAAAAGGGCAGTCTGGGGAGCTTGGCAGGTAGGAGGTGGCATCGTTATCTCCTGGCTAGCAGGTGGGCAAAGCCTGGTGATGGAGAGTCTGGGGCCAGGCAAAGTGTAGAGGCACAATCATGAAATTAGAGATCATCTGAATGGGAAAGAACATTAAGATCATCTAGTTCTTCGTTGCCTAGTTGTCATACTTGACACATGTGGCTACTGGACACTTGAAATGTGACTGGACTCAACTGACATATGTTGCAAATGTAAAATACATACCAGGTTTCAAACTTAGTGTGAAAAAGAATGTAGAATGATTACATTAAAAACTTTTATATTCATTATATGTTAAAATGATAATATATATATTTATCACATTCAATGACAAATTATTAAAATTAATTTCACACATTTCTCTTTACTTTTTCAATGTAGCTACTAGAAAATTTAAAATTAGATACATGGCTCACATTATATTTCTAGGGAGCAGTGCTGGCTTAATCTAACCTAAACTTCTGTTGTACAGATGAAGAAACTGAGGCTCAAAGAGGAGAAGAGGGTTTCTAAGATCACACACCCAGTGTGGCTTAGTCAGAGACAGCTGGGTGTGGCGGCACAGGTGGTGTCATTGCATCAAATACTTTTTTTTGAGAGAGATAGAGAGAGAGAGAGAGAGAGAGAGAGAGAGAGAGAGAGAGAGAGAAAGAGAAGTGAGTGGGGGAAGGGGCAGAGGGAAAGGGAAAAAGAGAATCTTAAGCAGACTCTATACTCAGTGGGGAGCCCTACATGGGGCTCAACCCCATGACCCTGAGATCATGACCTGAAACCAAGAATTGATTCTTAACCAACTGAACCACCCAGGTGCCCTGCATCAACTACAGTGGGGCAGAGAGAGGGCAAGGTCCCAGTGGCCTGTCCCCCAAAGTAGAAACCAGCAGTCCAGTCTTGGCTTTGTGTTTGGGACCTTGCATACATTTAGAATGAGGATTTAGGACTTTCCTATGAGGCACTGACATACTCCTGCCCAAGAAACCTTTCTCCTTGGAGGAATGACTCTGTGATGAGCTCTTGCTCCTTTTACCGGGCTGAGGAGAATCCTCTCTGCACATGACGTTGGCCCAGGCAGCCTATATGGGACATGGCAAAAGAGGTGAAAGGTGGTTCAGAGAGCACTATCCCCAGTAGCCACTGCTATCTCATTGGTGTTAAACAGGGCTTGCCAGTCATCTGGGAGGAGCCTTCTAAGCTGTAGGACTCAGCCACATCTGAAATGGTTCTGCAAGTATTTCTTGAGCATGTCCTCTATACCTGGGCCAAAGAAAGGAAAAGCTCCTGGGCTCTGTGACTTTATGGTCTGGGATAAAATACCTCATTACACATGAAACAACTCAAGAAAAAATGACACATGGCAACGGTTAGATTTCAAATAGGTAACCTAGACTGCAGTTGGGTGTGATGGTCACGCAGATGGCTTGGTTTAGTGAGAAACCGGGCATAGAGCCCTTGTATAGTTGAGTTCTGAGGCTAACAAAGGCAGTGATTTGGGCAGGTCATACTCTCTCCGGTTTCATTGTCCTCATTTGCTCAACGAGATAACACCTGCCATCTGGGTCACACTCTCTAGGCATGGCAGAGTATCATGGGAGTGCCACACATGACCGGGAAGGGAGTTCCAGCTAGGCCTGAGGTTTCAGGACTATTGTTGGCAGCAGTGAAGGGTAGCAGCTGAGGGGTGCCCATGAGGAGGCTGCTGGCCATATAATTTATCTTCCAAAAAGGAGTGCTTCTGAGTATGAAAGGGGATGCTATTAATATTCAAATTGGGACAAGAGATGGAGGGAAAGATTGTTCTGTGTAAATAGGACATAAGGCACTCTACTGGGAAGAGGCCAAAGGCACAGCTAAGACAAAATCCCATGTGGCTTGGGAGGCCAGCAGCAGGGGAATGGCTTTGTGTGAGACGTTGGAGGGCGGGAAGTGGATGGTTGGGGTGAGGTAGGGGTCAAGGCAGGAAGGGGTTAGGGGAGGGCATGAGGACAAATAGTGACAGAGTACCAGGGGCCTAGTGTGGGACAGCCGTGCAGCTCTGGATGCCTACTTCTCAGGGCACCGGGAACTTAGAATGAGAACATGGCAGGAGATGTGAAGCGTGGGGATGCAGCAAGGCATTTCTGTTCTCATGACTGACACCACAGGTGAGCATTTTTGCAGGTGTCCCCTGGTTGCTGATGGAGGAAAGGTGGCTGTTGTGAAGCCCACGAGGCAGTTCCAGAACACTGCCCCAGGGAGGCTGCAGTTGCTAGCTGTGGGGTAAAGGAGATCAGATGGCTCCCCCTTGAGTGCACCCCAGGGCCCTGTCCCCACCCCAAACAACGAGCTCATTGAGTGGGCCAGTTCCTGGGTAGCAGGAAGTCCTTGGGCCAAGCCCCATGCATGAAGAGGGCCTTGGAAGAGGCGCCCCTGTGACCTCTAGCCGGAGACCTCAAAGGGGCCCATTCTTCCCGGCTGTGGGGCTGGGGTGAGAGGGCAAGGAGCTGTGGCTTTGACCCTAGAGAAACATGACTGGCTCAGTGTTGTGGCCTTTGCTCTGCGGTCCATCTGCTGACCTCATGAGACCGCCCTCCAAGTCTGTTTTGGCTGCTGTGCAAGGCTGGGGAGACAGAGTCTTTTCTTTCCTCGTTGCAGCCCCCGTGGGTCAGGCTTGGCACCACTGGGTGCGGAATCCTCCCTGCTGCCTCTCCCCGAAGCCCTAGTGCCCACCCTCCCCTGCCAGTCTCCCCACAGCCCGTCACTGGGGCCCACAGGGGTTTCACACGGAGGACACCGGGCCTCCTGCCAGGCAAAGTGGTGAAGCCTCCCTTCTTCACAGGCCCCAGGCATGGAGTCTGCGCTTCTCTGTTCTCCTGTGCGCTCCCACTCCCCCTGTGCTGGGATTCCCCTTCACATGCTCCGGTAGCAGACACAGGCAGCTCCTGATGCCAGACATCGTCATAGGCACCCAGGGACTAGGCCTCGCCCTGAGAGAGTGCTGGCGTGTCCTCCTAGGAAGATTCCCAAGTGGAGCCCTTCAGCCTTCCGGCTGTCTTTAAATAGACCCCAAGGACCTCCTCTTTAGAGCTCTCTCTTATAGACGTCCATAAACTTGGTGAAGTCCTGCAGCTTGAAGGGTTCTGGTAGACCTTTAGGGCACTAACTTGTTCCATACTGAAATGTAGGCAGGTCTAGGCCTATCTTTCTTATGATGTCCTCTTTATTCACTTAGTTGGTCCCATGAGAGAATCTCTACATCTTCCCATCATTCATTGATTCCTGGGGATAGAGCCCAGCCAGTCTGCCCTCCCCTCAGGGAAGAAACCCCATGTTTTAAGGGTACTGGCATTTGTTTGAATCAGGTATGGTGAGACACGCAGACACAGGAATGACTGTCACGAAGTAAGAAGTTTATGCTCAGAGATCCCTAGAAGCAGGAGTCAAGGCTCATCATGGTGCAGGGGCCACACAGGGAAGCAGCAGGGTCAGTTAGGAGGCAGAGGGAGCAAGGGGAAAATGTGTGAAAAAAAAGGGTGAACGGATTTAGGACTGGCCGGGTTGGCAAGTTTCAGTAGGCTCTGGGGCAGAGGGGTCATCGTGAGTCATCTGATGACTGACCCTGGGGTGGAGGCAGAGGAGAGGGGCTGGAGTGGAGTGTGAAAGCCCAATAAAGGAGGAGATTAGGGGTGTTGACCCCGGACTGGATGGTTTGCTAGCCCTGGGTGGATTAGTGCCTCCAGCGTCAATGAGGCCCTAGGATTTCAGGGCATCTAATACAGAAATTGGAAAATGTGGCTATTTGATCTCTGTAAAAACCCTATAGAGATTTTGGCCACTCCGCTGCAATAATTTCAACAGCACATTTTCTCTGTCCTTGGGAATCCAGTTCGAACATTAAGGCCTCTTCCAGGAAGTCTTCTCTAATCCCAGTCTTGATGCCATCCAAAGGAATCATTCCCTTCTCCCATGGAACCTGCCTGTCTCTGGGCAGTACCCACTGTTCCACACCCTAGTTTGGGGTTAGTTGTCTTTCCATTTGTCTTCTCTCCAGGAGTCATGAGATCCTTGAGGGTCCACCTCATCTCGTACGCCTCCTGGTGCCCTATCGCGGGCCTTGCACCCGAGAAAGGATCTGTAAGCGGCGGCAGAGCACTGGATGAACGAGGGGTGTAGGCCACTTTGCCAACAGCAAAGGGGTCGTTTGCATCTCAGTGGAACTCTGGACAGTGTCTGCTGTCTTGTCCCTTTTGAGAAGACAGCAAGAGACATGATGTGCGGGGACCCAGGAAACATTTCTATTCTCATTAGTGACACCACAGGTGAGCATTTTTTTGTGAGTGTTTCCTGGCAGCCGATGGGCTGTACCTGGAGAGGTTCTAATGCCAGTGTTAATGAGCTCATGAGGGCCCCTCAACCCCTGTGCTTTCATACAAAATATACATGCTCACTTTCCCAAGGAGAGAAGATCCAGGCATTAATCAGGTTTTGGAGTTGCATCAAACTGGTAATAAGGTTAAGAGCCGAAGAACGGATCGTCACTGCCAAAACTGTAGAGATCTGGTGTCTGGAAGCCTATCACTGCCCGTCTCGAGGTCAAAGCTGCAGAGCACCTGTTTCCCCCAGGGTGGTTCCCCACCCAGGCCTCTCCTTCTCCCAGAGATGGGACTCCTTGGCTCTCCTGCAGGGCAGTGTCTCCAGACTCTAAGACCAATTCTAAGGATGAGGTGGGAGTGATTTAAGTTGTTCCAGGTTGTCCCCTCCTGGCTCATCAGAATCTGATCTTGAATCCCCGGTGACCGGGCTCTCGTATCGTTTCTTGTGCCAAAGGACTAGTCTAAGTATCTTCTGAGTGCAACAAGCCCTCTGGAGTGAGTGGCTTACCCCCTCCCAACCTCCCTCCTACTACCCTGCCTGAGGCTGCCCAGACCTGCAGGAGCCAGGTAGCTGCTGGGGGACTTTGTGACATCAGCAGTTGCAGCAACGACCAGAGCAACACCCACCATGCTGCTGTTATGATTGTCAGCGATAGTACCGTTGACAAGAACAACGGTAAAACAATAACTGACAGCCTGCTCTGTGCCAGGTGCTTTCGTGTATCCATTCTCTCATTTGATCCTTACAACAACCCTGTGAGACACGCAGCTTTATTTCCCCTGTCCCATTTACAGAAGAAACTGAGGCACAGAGAGAAGTTCAGTTCCCAACCCAGGGTCTCACAGCTAGTAAATGTGGAGCCAGAATTTAGACTCAGGCGTGTCCTACCCCCAGACTCATGCCTGTAGCCCCCATACTGTGTTGCTGAGTGCCTAACTGCCCTCTTGGTCTGTGAGCATTGTCCCAGGAGCCCACGTTCCTTTGCACCCTGCTCTTCCGCATCCGAGCATTCATGACGCAGAGTTGCCTGTTTCTAAAGTGTGGGATCCATGAAGGCAGGGCCTGGATCACTCTCATTCTTCTCGGTAATCCCAGAGCCTGGCCCAGCACCTGACACACAGCTGATGCCCCAAATGGATGAGATTAATGGACCACCACTTGGATCTTGTCTGATTCTGATGTGAGGTGTGGCCTTGGACTTGACCCATGCCTCGTGGTCGTGTGCAGCTGCCAGGCTGCCCCGCTCTGCCGGCTTCACACATTCCCCTGACCTGATGCCTTAGACGAGTCTTAAAGGGAAGGGAAGCAATGATGACAGAGTTCAGAGTGAGTCACGGGCAGCCCTTCTGTCTGCTTGTGGTGCTAGACCTCGATGGGAAGTGACATCTCCTCTTGGGTCTTGACCTCTCTCTCTCTCCTTCCCTGGGGACTCAGGGTCCAGAAGCTGATCAGGAAGGACAGGCCTAGTTTTACTGGAACAAGTGTGTCAGTGAAAGGGCATGGGCAGCCCCTCCCTGCCAGGATGCAGGCCAGTGTGCTCCAGTTGGGCCTGTTCTGACAAAGAGGGCTGAGGCCAGTGGGCCTTGGGGTTACTCACGGGGGCCTGTGGGGGCTTCTCAGTTTGGGCCTCGGCTGCCTCCCCAATTTACCAGTTTGGGGGAACCTCTATCCTGGTTGTCTTCCCTCTTTTGCTTCCTGAAGCTGCAGGAGCTGGGGGCTCTGGGGTCCAAGCTGGACTGAATCCTGGATTCCAAGACAAGGAAGCACCGATGCTCTTGGCCATGTATAAGCTTTTAAAGCTGTGGGAGCAACCAGTGGGAGCAACCTCATTACAGTGGATTCCCATGTCTGAGCAAAATGCACTGTCTGGTGCCAGGTTCAAACAGAGCTTTACGAGCAGAGAGGTGGGGTGGCCAGGCAGGGCAATATCAAAGAGGGTAGATGTGTGCAGAGAAAGTGAGCCCGGGGCCTTCCTGAGCTGAGGCAGAAACGACTGGGAGGGTTTTAAAACCACGCTGCTAAGTTGGATGTGCCCAGAGCTGTTTAAGGCATCAAAGTGGACACACCCCCTGCAGAACCAGAATTGGTATTCCCTTGAGTCTCTGGGGTCTGACTCCCAACCTTCAGAAAACCCCCTCGAGCATTTGTCAGTGACTTTGGGTGCACACAGCTCCACCCCAGGCTTACCCCTGCACTCTTGCTGTAGAGATGATGTGCATGGGCACAGATGCATACCAGGTAACCTGTGGCCTGGAGCGAGGTGTGAGTGAATGTGTGTGGGGCAGAGTGTGGGAGGGGCTGGAGAAGGAGGGGGCCACATGGCTGGGGCGCTGGGGGAGGAGCACACAGCAGGTTCTGTGAACAGGGCTGGGGGGGACGCAGCTAGAGCAATGAGCCCCCAGATTGGATGGAACTGTGCCCCATGGCTCTGGTGCTGCCAAGACCACCCTTGAACTCCAATCTGAGCACGACCTCGTTACCATCACAGCACCAGGCACACTGCTGCCACATTCTGGTGCCCACCACAGCGAAGACTTATGGTTTACTAGACGGGACAGTGGGCAGGGAGACAGGATGCAGTTTCCCTCCCTCCCCCCTTCCTTACGTGCCAAGCACTGTTTACAACAGTCAACCTGAGACAAAACTGCTGCCCTCATGGAGTTTACATTAATCTCTGTCACCACTTCCAGCCTTCAATTTTTCATCTGTAAAGTGTGACTACTTCTGCCTCTAAAGCTTTTCCGTTGCAAGCTGGGCAGGCTGCAGCTGTTGGAAGGAAAGCAGAGGACCTGTCCTTTCCTGGGGACACCCGCCGCCACTACCTCCACCACCGAAACAGCAGAACATGAGAGCGACAACCCCAGCTGCCCTGCCATCCACACATCCCCAGGTCCTGGTTGGCTTATCACATCAGGCGGAGCCTCCTTGGACGCTCACATGCCACCCATCCCAGCATCCTGGTGTCCTGCGCCCTCTCTTCCTTTGCCCGTGGGCCTAACAAGAAGGCCTGTGTTTGCTGCATTTATGTGAGCTACTTCATGGGTGCTTTCCAACCCAGGAGCTCTAGTCCTTTGCTGGAGACCAAACACTGAAACAATTATTGTTTAATTTCAAGTGAAAGGAGCACCGAAGGAGACATGGTGTGACCTTTTCTGTGTTTGTATCTATAGATAGAGATATATAGACATTGGAATTTATTTCCCCAGGGAGAGAAGTGCCACCGCGCTGCCAGCTGGGTTTGTGTTCGGAGCTGTGTTTGTGTACAGTGTTATGTGTAATTTATTTCCCCAGGGAAGATCGGCTAAGATGGCGCATCTGATTCCTAGTAGAGGTTTCTTTTTCTTTCTCTTAAATAAACCAATCCACCCCCCACACTGAAAGAAAAATGTTCTCCTCCCTCCAGCTGCCTTATTTGACTGGCGTCTCTGGGCTTCACAGTGCCTCTGCCAAGGGCTTGACTCTGGTCTGCAAAGCCCCTGGGAGCCCGCATCACCCAGCCTCTTTCTGTTGTAGTCCTGACTGGGGGTGGCTGGGAGGGAGCTACGGAATGACTGAGGCCCAGGACACACACTGCTGGGCTGGCCTGCTTTTTGTCATCCTTCTGGGAGGTTCCCAGAGAGCGCTCTGGGCCTTTGCCTGCCCCCTACAGGAGCTGGCTTTGGCCTGTTGGGAAGGCATGTCTTCATGCTGTCTCCACCCTGCTCCCCAGGGACTTCTTCCCCTGTCCTCAGCCAGAGCCGCCTAGTGAGGCAGTTCTCTAGACCCCCCAGGTAAATGAAAAGGAGCTCCAGCTTTCTACATTCCCTGTCCTCCTCTGTGCCTGATGGCTGGGAGATTAGAAATATTTAGAAGGCATTATTTAATTAGTTAGCAAATGCAATGCTTACTTTAATTTTGTAAATTCAGTAGGCACAAGTGCCCACCCACCTGTTCCGGTTGCCATAACAACTTTAAATTTCATTTGTGGTCTCTGCTGATGTTTCCCTTTGTTTGTGTGTATATGTGTGGTTTGTTTGGGAGTGAGTGTGTGGTTTCTCTCCCATTCTCCTCTTTCCCTGAGTCCCACTGTGGTTCTTCCCATTTCATCTCATTCTTTTTGATGCCTCCCTTCTGTCCTCCACTTCCTTCAGGGTCTCCATTGGTCCCCTTTGCTCGATACTGGGGTTTAGTGTAGAATTCTCTTCTCTCATTGCTGGAACCCATGGGCCAACAGTTCCCAAAGGTTCTCTCACTTACTGTAGGCATAGGGGCATCGATGGCTGTCTACACGATGTGATTTCAGGGACACCAAGAAGGTCCCGCAAGCTCAGAATACCGTCCCTACCCAGTGTCATGGTGGGTAAAATTTCCCAATTGCAGATTTGTGACCCTAGTCCTTCCTTTAAAGGAATGAATGGTGAGTGCTTTTGAAGGGATAAGCTGTCAGGAGGCTCTCATGAGGAAATACTGACAGGCCTGATGGGGTGCTGCTGGTTTTTGAGGACGAGCAGGAGACCACCTGGATACTGGGGGGAATAGAGTTATAGGAAGAGAGCATGGACAAGAGGGCATCTCTGAGGATATTCTTTTTCCTATGTGTGCTTTTGTCCAGGGAATTCACAGACCTGGACTCAAGCAATGTGTGGGCCTAGGTGCAGGGTATTGGCCATGCCAGGCTTCCTGGGCCTCCTAAGCAAGCTTGACCTGATACTTCAAATGCAGGAAGCTTCCCAAATGCAGGAGAAGGGAGACCTGATTGCAGTAGGGTCTGGAAGGCTACTGAAAAGGAGAGAAACCTAGGAGTTGCCTCCATCAGGGGCAGAAGAGGTTGTCCATGAGGGGGCTTGGATCTTGAGCTAAACATGTGGAGTCCTGAGAGGAAGCGTTCAGGAAGGAGATTGAAATTGGAGTCACCTGGGAATGTTTTAGGTTGGGTTTCCCCAGAAGCAAACTAAACTGTGAGCCAAAGACTTGAGTGCAAGTAATTCATTTAGAAGGTGATCCCAGGAGTGAGGAAAAGGAGGCAGGGCAGGGAAGAAAGCCAATAAAGGGTTTGCTGTTAGGCAAACTGGGACTCATTCCCACTGGGGAGCTCTGGGGAATAGTAGAAAACATGCCGGAGAGTTATCCCACCTGAAGGGTGAGAAAACTGAGTATGAATCTCCCAACACCTCTAACACTTCAGCATTGGCTAATACTACTTCTGGGTGCATTGATTCCCCAGCAGTCTGGCAAGTCTGGGAGGAGAGCTGCAAGTGCAGCGGGATGCTGTCAGCATGGACTGGGGCTCTAGTGCTCAGGGGATGGGGCCCGGGAATGGACTGCGTCTGCTGTGGTTCACCCCTTGTACCACCCAGATTCACTCATGTTGCAGTTTACTATGTCCTCACTACTTCTTTCAAATGGTGACTGATCACAATTTCTTGGGGGGAAAAAAAAGACCATTAGAAGTTTAGGGAGACAAACTGAAGTTTTTGTTGCTGTAGTTGGTACAGAGTCTGTCTTGATTTTCATTATATTGCCCTTCTACCACTAATTCTTACTTCTTCTCCTGCTCAGCTAACATTGCTGCTCTTCTTGGCTTGCCTGGTAGGATAGATCAAGCTGTTACCCCTGAGAGGTTGGGCCCCTTCAGCCTTAATAAGAAGGAGTCAGTTCTGTTGGGCTCATGGATAGCCTTCTACCCTAGCACCATGGCTCTCTACACTGGGATGGTGAAGGGCAGAGGCTAGCTGATTTCAGATTCCTGTCCATTTGGTTGTTCAACGCATCCTTTGTGGTGGGCATTGAGAAAAATCTGTACACTTTGTCCCCATCTTCCAATCTTGATCTTTCTAGACCCTTGACCGTAACTAGCTTTAAACCATTCAACTGCTCAGGAATGTGCCGGCCCCTTCTCCCACCACATCAGGTTGGTGATCAGTTGAAGAGGTTGAAACTTTCTCCACTGGGAGAACTTCCCTTCACCGTTGACTTTCAAGGCCACCTCTCTGCCGTGCTGTTGGGAGACAGTAGTCCATTTTTGGCTCATATCAGTATATGGAAATGATTTATCTATGAAAAAGAACCAGGGTTTTCCTTCTCTCTCAGCTGATAATGGGGAACTTACCGCAACTGTGAGCTGGAGGAAGCACAGTGATGCAACAGAAGTGGGTGAGAGCTGTTTGTGCCTCTTGGACTTGTTTGGTTTGCTTCCTAATGTGAAATTTCTATTAAATGTTAGAACACTTCAGTGTCCACACAACTTACAACTGGGTCTGAAAACACCCAGATCATGATGGACAGCTCTGGTATCATGGTTCGTTGATGGTCAGATGCTCAGTCCTGGCTAGAACCCAATACAAGGTCAAAGTTGCTTTTTTTTTTTTTTTGCTGCAGATAACACAGTCTTGCTCTAGAATCCTAAGGTTTTGTTCTGTGATTCTCCTGCTTAAGCTTGCCAGAGACTCCAAACTACTACACTGGATATTGTTATCTACACTGGATATTGCTAACATCGTGGAATCAGTCAGATCTATGGTGCCAAATAAGAGACTCTCTCTTAAAGGTAGATGATCAAGGTCCAGTGATATCTTCTTTACTTCGCAGGAAATATCCTACTATGTCCTGGACCAGTGGACCTTTAAAAATTTATTGATGTGGCAGGCATTGCAGGCTTTGCAGGACTTAACTCCCACCTCTAGTGCACGTGGCTTAGTATGGCTTCTGACTACTTGCCACTTCCTGCTCACCAGACCTGTTATGATAAAGGGCCAATCTGATGCTCTGTGGCATGCTCAGATCAAGGTCCCTTTAAACCATATAGAGACAGAGAATAGAAAAGTTTAATTGATCTAGGGCAAGACCATAAAACTACGTTATGCATTTCAAGTGAATGCTAATTTGTCCTGATCCTCCTTTTATTTTTAAATATTATTTATTTACTTATTAGAGATACAGAGAGAGACACACACACAGAGAAGCAGGCTCCATGCTGGGAGCCTGATGTGGGACTTGATCCTGGGTCTCCAGGATCACACCCTCGGCTGAAGGCAGCGCTAAACCGCTAAGCCACCAGGGATGCCCTGTCCTGATCCTCCTTAAAGTACATTGAAAATAATGCTTTCACTGGCTTGAGACCCACATACTAAGTGTCAGAGGCCATATGGATCTGTTCCACTAAAGATACCTGGCAAAAAGAGTTGCTACCACTCGGTTCAATTTATAGTAGTCCATTGTCATGATCCATGATCACTGATTTTGCTGATGAATTAAATGGGAGATATGATAGGACCACTGTCTTATACCCTAGAAGTCTTTAAAGGTGACACTAGTCTCTATCATTCCATCTAAGATGCCGTATTGCTTAAGTTTTACTCTCTTGGTCTAATGGTATGTATGTGTGTGTCTCTGTGAATGTGTGATATATTTGAGTGTGTGTGTGGATATGTGTGTATATGGCAAAAGAAGGGCTCCATTCACTTAGGCTTTCCTACTGTAATGACTCTACTACATAGGTTAGGGAAGCAGGATGAGAGTTCTGCTAGCTGTGAGGTGTAGCCATCTGGATTATGCACTCAGGAACCTGGGAAATGATCACGGCGTGAAGCTGCAAACCTCTGGACCCACTGTGAAATGGACATCATCCAGGAGTCCATTTACTACATGGCATCTCTATGCTCGCACTCCATGTCCCTTGGTATCGATATCAATATGCTCAGACCCTGTCTCCAAAAGCCTTTGAGTTTTCTGGGCATTATTTCTTCCCCAGTATACAGTTACCTGGTAAATGTCCAAAATGTTTTTTAGGGAAAGGATAGAAGTATTGCTACTGCATATATTTCCTGTGGCATTTTCATGGTCTTTTGTCAAGGGGATCTGACCTCTTTTTCCACTGATGGTCTCTGAGTCCAAGGACTAGCCCAGGTCTGGAAACTGGTTAGGGGATTATCATTTCTTATTGTGGGGGCTGATATCAACCTTCTGCTCACCCCACCTTGATATTTTTGGTTATGTGAGTCAAGCAGTACCTTTGTTGGCAGAGAGCATCTATCTCACCTCTGGAAGCATCATGGATTATTAGTCATTGCAACAGATCCCAATAGGTCAAGGCCTCCATCTGGTTATCATTCCAGCCTTGTTGCCTATCACATAATTGCATTCACTTTGCTTTTGACTTAGCCTCGGTTATTATAGAATCTTAGCTGCATTGACACTTGAGAGCCATGATAGCATCTCCCACTGTGTTTTCTGGCCTCAGACAATAGTTACCAATGAACTTCTGATAACAGTGCCCCGATATTTTCTTGCTTTAGTGAAGGGAATGTCCTCTGGACTCTCCCGGGAAACAGAGTCAGTTAGCGTGTTCTCTGGTCTGACATAGTGCATTCGTTCCAGCAAGAGAACCTCTCTGAGCCTTCTGTTCTCTTCCTCAACACTCTGCCAAGGCAGTTCTGGCGTTTCCACTTCATATACTATGGGCTATTATTGTTTCCAAGCTTCAAGGAGCCATGCCAACAGTGTGTCAGAACTGGCTTCAGATGTCCTTGCCAGAGCACTAAATCCTGAGTCATGGGAAAGTGCTCTCCTATCAGTGAACCGTCCACACCCAGGCTTACATTCTACTCACCCACTCCTGCACTCTCAAGTTCCATTCTGAGGCATAGTTTTCAAGTTCTTATGGGGCTCGCAGCTACTTTTTTTTTTTTTTTTTTTTTGCTGAATAATCTACTTTATTCTGTAAGAAGTGACATAATTCCCTAGTCAGGTCATGTTGAGAGTTGGTTTTAGATATTGGTCTAGAAACAACAAGGAGAGGTGCAGGCTTCCTTTGAAGAGGATACGAATCATTTTACAAGCTATTAGTGTTGGTGAGGCTTTTGCATAGATCTAGACAAATGAAAGCCTGTCTATTTTGCATGGTAAGGGGGTATTTCCACTGGTCTAGAGATTCAGAAAGTCTGGGATTTCAAGGTTCTCAAGGGTACAACCCCAAATATTCTCATGGTGGGTCTTAGGGCTCCATTCATTTCTTACTGGGGTTCTGCTATTAGCATTGAAGACTTGCTGGGGCTGTGAATCCAACTACCTTTGTAACTCTGCCACTCTTACAATCAGATTTTGAACCCGATTTTCAGCTCAGTCTGTCTTTCGGTCACAGGAGATGAAGATGCCTGGAGGCCTTCTGGCTTTTAAGTTAATTGTTGCTTGATCTGAGCCTATCTTATTTTTCCTTCAGTGCTTTGGTTTCAATTAACAGCAGTTAGCCAACTCCATCATAATTATCATCACCCCCATGGTTTTTAAGTCTAGGTTAGTGGTTCTCAGACTATCTATTAGTTAAGAAATGGTTTAAAAATCTTTTGTGGACTGATGAATTACTAGAAAAATTAAATAAAAAAGACACACATAGTGTAAGAATAATTTTTAAAATTATTAAGTCCAACAGACATAAAACATCTCTGCTATAAAAATTTCCATATACTTTTTCTCAATTTCTGTACTTGTCAGAAGCTGGTGTCAAATAGCTCATGGGTTGGGATTGGCCCATGGACTGCACTTTGAGTAGCACTGTGCTAAAACTATTGTATAAGTCAGCGCCTTCCCTTCTGTCTGTATTCTAGCTCAGTTCATCTCACCACAGGTAAGAGTTTTAGCAATTGTGATGCTGGAGCATGCTAGGGTTATCACTTTTCCACTTATCACCAGCAATGAGGTCCTCATTATTATTTAGTTGGCATGTAGTTTTATTTCAGCACCTCATGCTGAAAGTCTGCTTCCTACCTCTGTTTCAGCATTGCATGTCTTCAGTTGGACATTCAGAGGCATTACCTGAGCCAAAGGATGAGTGCATGCAGTTTATTTGGGAGTTGATCTTCAGAAGGACCTGGCATATGCCAGGGTGGAACGGCAACTAGAGATGGAGCCAGCCCACATTGGTCATTGAGAAGCTGCAAGCAGAGTGTAGAAAAAATCAGGGTGTGATTTAAAAATGTGATAAAATTCAGGTCTGTCAGTGACCAAAAATTTTTGTGACAAGGGGAGAGGTCTCTTTACTCATGGTTTGTGTATGGAAGGGTCATGTGATTTATTACAGACTCAGACTGGGCAGAGTTATTTACCTGCTGAAGAATGAAGTGGGGCAGAGATGTATAGGCCTTTTGTGAGTTAACTTAATCTAGTGATCATTCAACTTTTTCTAATAATGCTACAGAGGTGCTTCCAAGATCTGGGAGCAGCCGAGGGCAGGCTGTGAGGCTTCCACTCCTTCAAGCACAGTAGCTTTGTGTTTACTGTCTTCTGGATCTGAGAACATTTTTGCTTCTAAAGAGCCTTCTTGTGCTCAGTGCTTGACCACCACTGCTTTAATCAATCTGTGGAGTTTGATTTATCTACTTTTGGGTGAATCCATTTGGCAAGTCAGAAGGTCAGGTCATAGGGTGACTAATGCCCTGTTCTGGAGTCCCTGGCACTCGGGGAATGTCACTGGTCTCCTTGAGAGTAACAGTGTCATTTTAAACTTGATTTCCTTCACCCTCTTTCTAAACCCATAGCAGGCAGGGATGCTCAGCACTAGTCATCACGCATCTCATCTCTGGAATGACATTAATTTACATCAGAAAACAACCCCACTGGGAATCCTGGGTGAAGGTATCAATCCATTTCCAAGTCAGAGAAATTTCAGAGGGCTCCTTCATTTACCTCCACCCCAAACTCCAGCCTCTGTTCCCCTCTCCTTTCAGGAGGAGGATTCATGAGGAGGATTCATGTGGACCTGGCCGACTCAGGCTTCTTTCTCACGGCTTCGGCTCCCCTAGCACCTTGGACAGGGACACACGAGGCTGTTTCTGAGACTATTTCTCTCAGGGGGACAATTTACTCTTTGCTCTGTGCATGTCAGCAGAGCTCTTAAATTTCGAGGACAGTTGGATGAAATTGGATGTAGCCAATTTGCATCTTCAAATCGATTTTGTACACAGGGGCGTGTGCATTCACATCTCTGGGGACAAGGGGGAATGATGTTTGACAGCTCATGGGCAATGAGATGACAGCTTGCTCTGCTTGCCTTTGAGCATGGGCCTATGTAATCTTATGCCTCAGTTTCCTTTTTATGGAAATAGGGAGTGGACCGGGCTATCTCTGAGGTGTCTTTTAGCTCTAGTGCTCTATGTTTTTAAATTTGTGGGAAAAGATGAAGGTGTTAAGAAAACCAGTGGTCTAAGTCGCACTGTGCAGCACAATTGGGAAGAGTAAAACTGCTTTGCACAGTCTTGGCCTCAGACCAGCTTCAGTGTTTAAATGTCATCATGATGAGCAGGTTGGGAGGTGTAAAAGGTAAGGGGCAGCCTTCTTGTGCCCAGGGTAACTTGCTGCAGGCTTGGTGTCATTGGGGTTGCTTGCTGTGAGTGAAATGGCAGGTCATCGCATCCCTGTGAGCCTTAGTTGTCTTAGGGTGAGGCTAAAAATAACACCTCCCAGGGTGCTTGAGGAAAGTAGCCCGGAGACTCATGGGGTATCACAGGCACTCATCAGTTGGGGTTCCTGGACTGGTAGATTTGGGTAAAAGCCCACCACAGCTAGGTTCTTCTCACCTATTCATCTTTATCTCCTATTGCTCCCACAGCTCAAGGACTTTTTCTGCAATTGTCCCCTCCCCAACCCTGTCTCTTGCATCATTAATTTTTACCTCTGTACTCTCTGCTAGTGTTCCCATCAGAATACAAACACGCTATAATAATATCTTCAGTCTTAAAAAAAAAAAACTCCCTTGACCGCCACATACCTCTTCAGCTACTCTTTAATTTCTCCGCCTGCTTTGACAGCAAAATTTGCTGATAACTTGCTGCTTCCACTTCCTCATGTCTGATGCTCCCGTGAGCCCATTCCAATCAGACCTTCATTTCTACCACCTTTCTGAAATAGCTCCTGCCAGGGTGGCCTACTGTTAAATTCAGTGGTCCATGCAGAGTCCTCATGATGGCCTGTTAGCAGAATACCTCACAGTTAATCACAGTGTTTCTTAAAACACTTTCCTTGGTTCACACTCACTCTTAGTTAACAGTCATCGTTGCTGGTTTTTCCTCTCCTTCCTGACCTCTCACTCCTACATCCTACATGTTCACTGTCCAGTTCTTCCATGTGCCTGTTCTCTAGTTGCTTCTCAGATTTATATCCCAGGCCCAACCCTGACCTCTCTGCCCTGATCACAGGCCCATCTAGCCAGCTTGCTCAATATTGCCGCTTGGTTGTGTAACATGCACTTAAACTTAACATATCCAAAGCTGAACACATCTTAGAAACTGACAACTTGGACTTCCCCATTTTAGTAATGGGTAAATTAATTTTTCCAGATGTTCAGACCAAACACCTTAGAATCAGTCCTCCTTGACTTCTCTCTTCCTCTCTCTATGTCTGACCTGTCATCAGAATGTGCAACCCAGTCTTCAAAATAATCCTGCCTCCGGTCCCTTCTCCTGACCTCCACTACAACTTTCCTGCAGCAAAGTCATCATGATCTCTTACCTAACTAGTGTGATAGTCCATTAATTCATCTCCTTGTTTCTACCCTTCCTCCTTACAGCTGAGAAAGATAGTCATGGTTCTGAGTGATAATTTAAAAACATGTCACAATTCAGTGCAAAACAATCCAGTACAGTCCCATCTTTCTCAGAATAAGCTCTACATGATCTGGACCTTGTCTCTCTCTCTGACCTCATCATTGCCCTTGGCTCATTATTCCAGCTACATTACATTCTGATGTGCTGAACAGAGTCCCACCTAGAGCCTTTGTACCTGCTACTCCCTCTGTTTGGAATGCTCTTTTCCCCAGACAGTCATGTTACTCACCCCCTTATTTCATTCAGGTCTTTACACAAATGGCACCTCCACAGAGAGCCTTCCATGCACATCCTATCTAAAATACACCTTTGTCATTCTCTCCCAATTCTTTTTATTTTAAAAATTTAACAACCTTATCGAGGTGTAATTGGCACACAATAAATCATGCATATTTAAAGTACACCATTTTGGTAAGTTTTGACATATGTAGTCATCAGTGAAACCATCAGCACAATCAAGATGACTTATCCTTCCATTACTCCCAAATGCTTACTTGTGCTGCTTTGTAATCTCTTCCTGCTTCTCCCCCGCATATAAGCAATTACTGGTCTGGTTTCTGTCACTAAGGATTAGTATGCATTTTCTAGAATTTAATATAAATGGAACAATATAATATATATTCTTTTTTTGTCTGGCATTTCTCACTCAGCATAATTATTTTGAGATGCATCATGTTTTAGCGAGTATCAATAGTTTATTCCTTTTTATTATTGAGTAGTATTCCATTGTGTATTGATACATTCACCAATTGCTGCATGGGGTATTTCTAGCTTTCAGCTTTTAAAGATATTGTGAACATTCGTGAGCAAAGCTTTGGGTGAACATATATGGTTTCCTTTCTCTTGAGTAAAATACCTTGGGAAAAAAATAAAATACCTTGGAGAGTAATGACTGGGTTAAAAGATAGGTATATGTTTAATTTTCAAGCAACTGTCAAACCTCTTTCTGAAGAGGGTAGATACCATTGTACAGATCAACGAAGCATGTATGTGAATTTTAGTTTTCCCCTATCCTTGCCATCACTTTTAGCAGCTCTAAAAGATATGTACTATTATTTCATTGCAGTTATAATTTGGTTATCCCTAATTACTAATTATGTGTAGCATTTTTTTTTTCACGTGCTAACTTGCCACCCATATATCTTATTTGGTGAAGTGTCTGTTCAAAACTTTTATCCATTGTATCAGTATTCTGTTGCACAATAAACTATTACAAACTTAGTGGCTTAAAACAGTACGTACTTATTATCTCATGCTTTCTGTGGATAAGGAGTCTGGGCACAGTTTAGCTGAGTCCTCCTTTCAGGGTCTCCCCAGGCTGTAAACATGGCATCCATCTGGCTGATTTCTCATCTGGTGGCTTGACTAGGGAAGAGTCCTGGTTTATCAAGTTGTTGGCAGGGATCATTTCCTTGCAGCTGTATGACCAGGGCCCTGAATTATTACTAGCTATCTCATCTGGAATCTACTCTTAGCACTAGAGGCTGCCTGCAGGTCCTTGCCATGTGGCTCTCCCCATTCTGCCAAAGTGGAGTCTTATGTAACATAAAGTAATCATGGGAGTAATATCCCATCACCTTTGCCATAATCTATTGGTGAAAAGCAAGTCATGGGTTCTACTTGCACTCAGGGAAAGGTGCTTATACAACGATACAACTTATTAGGGATCACCCTAGGGTGTGCTCTTAGATTTATTATTTTATTTGGTTGTCTATCTTTCATTATTGAATTCAAGAGTTCTTTACGCTTTCTGGATGTAACTTTTTTTAAGGTCTCACATATTTATTACTGAACTAACCTACTGGTGTAGAAGCATAGTAACAGAGAAAACTTATTTCTCCAATAAAACATGTCTACTGTTCAGGTAGTAGTGATGTTTACAGAGTGATAGGATGTGAGCACAAGACCTTCATGCTGCATAAATGTGTGTGCCATCTCGTGTGTGATCCTTTTAGACCTAGCTTGGTTCTTCTCCAATGCCTTCTCTTGGAGTTGTACCTGATTTTATTACCAGTTTTCATCTGAATCCACTGGGGAATGGGATGATTCTGCTTTTGTTTCTTGGCCAAGAATCTCTTGATCCTGAAAGTCTTGTGAGAAGACAAGGTCAATGGCACACACCATGATGGCAGAGAAAAAGAGAGAACTAGATGCATGTTTTTAAATTAAATATATATTTTTCTCCTAGTCTGTGACATATCACTTCATTCTCTTACTAATGTCTTTCAAAGGTCAGAAATGTTGAATGTTGATGAAGTCCAATTTTTCAATTTGTTCCTTTATGGATGATGCTTTTGGCATTGGAGCTAAGAAATCTTTCTCTAACTTGAGGTCACAAGGGTTTTCTTCTATGTTTTCTTCCAGAAGTTTTATAGTTTTAGGTTTTATATTTAGGTGCATGAGTCATTTTGAGTTAATATTTGTGTGTCATGTCAAAATGTGGATTGGAGTTTATTTTTTGCATCTGGACATGCAATTGTTGGGATACTGGTCTATTGTTTTATTGTAATATTTTTGTCTGGTTTTGGTATCAGGGTAATGCTGATCTCAGAGAATAAGTTGGGGAGTATTCTTCATCTTCAATTTTGTATAGAATTAATATTATTTTTTCCTTAAAATTTTGGTAGTATTTATCAGTGAAACCATCTGGGTCTGGAAATTTCTTTTTGGGAAGAAATGTCTATAATAGATGTAATATAATACGGTTTTTCAAGTCACTGAAGTCTCAACTGAAGATTGGTAGTTTGTGTTTTTCAAGAAATATGTCCATTTCATTTAAGTGTTTTTCAAGAAATATGTCCATTTCATTTAAGTTATTGTTAGTTTATGGGCATAAAGTTTTCAATAATATTCTATTATTATCCTTTCATTATGTGCAGACTCTGTAGTGATGTTTCCTCTGTCATTTCTAATATTGGTGATTTTTGTCTTCTTTTTTTTCCCTGAAAAACCTAAAAACTCATCAATTTTATTGATCTTAAGAAATATTTTTTGGTTTCATTGATTTTTCTATATGGCTTTCCTGTTATCTATTTTATTGATTTTTGCCCTGATATTAATTTTTTCTTTTTTCTACTTATTTTGAGTTTAGTTTGCTCTTCTTTTTCTAGTTCATTAAGGTGTAAACTGAGGTTTGGAGAACTTATTTTTTTCCATAAAAGGGGCTTGCTGATCTAAATTTCTCCAAAGTAGTATTTTAGTACCATCCTGCAGATTTGTTGTGTTTCTGTCATTTTTGTTCAGTTCAAAATACTTTCTATTTTTCATTTAGATTTATGTTTTTGATTTGTGGGTTGTTTAAAAGTGTGTTAGTAAATATTGAGAGACTTTCCAGAGAACTTTCTGTTATTTATTTTTGGCTTAATTCCATTGTGGTCAGAGAATTTACATTGTATGACAGATTCTTTTCAATTTTTAAGTCTTTAAATTTATGGGCCAGAATAAGGTCTATCTTAGGAAATGTTTTTGTATGTCTCAAAGGCATCATTTTGCTCTTGTTTTTTAAAAATATGTTTGCTTCTACAGAATTTTAGGTAGACAAGTTTTTCTTTCATTAACGTAAAGATGTTTCATTGCTTTCTGGCTTGCATTGCTACTGATGAGATATCTGTAGTCATAGTATCCTTGTTCCTCTGTATACAACACATCTTTTTCTCTATCTGCTTTTAAGATTTTTAAAAAAGATCTTATTTATTTATTCATGAGAGACAGAGAGAGAGAGAAGCAGAGACACAGGCAGAGGGAGAAGCAGGTTCCAGGCAGGGAGCCTGATGCGGGCCTCGATCCCGGGACTCCTGGATCATGCTCTGGGCCAAAGGCAGGTGCCAAACCGCTGAGCCACCCAGGGATCCCCTGCTTTTAAGATATTTTTTTAAAGATTTTTTATTTATCATTGGTTTGATTTGATTAGGATGTGACATGTGTAGTTTTCTTCATGTTTCTTGAACTTGGCTTTTTATTAAGATTCTTGAACCTATGGTTTATAGTTTTTATCAAATTTGAAAAAAAATAGCAAATATTCAACTATTTTTCTGTCTTCCTTTACTCCCTCTCCTACTTTGACTCCAATTACACATACAGGAGGTCAGTTGAAATTGTTTCACAGCCTACTAATGCTGTGTTTATTTTTAAAAAAATCTCTTTTCTCTCTGACTTTCATTTTGAATAGTTTCTATCGGTATGTTTTCAAAGCATACTAATGTTTTCTCCCACAATGTTTAGTCTGCTACTAATCCGATACCATTCAATTTTAGATGTTGTAATTTTCATTTCTCTAAGTCCAACTTTTTGTATTTGTTATGTCTTACTTAGCTTTGTGAATTACAGTTGCAAAAACTACTTAATATCTTTGTTTACTAATTCTAATGTTTGTGTCATTTTTGAGTGGTTTCAACTGATTACTCTTTTTCATCATGGATTGTATTTTCCTGTTTCTTTGTATACCTGGTTATTTTTGATTGGATGCCAGCCATTGTGAATTTACCTCATTAGGTGCTGGATATTTTTATTTTCATATAAATATTCTTGAACTTTGGTCTGTGATGAAATAGCCTGTGATGAAACTGGACATAGTTTGACCTTTTGGGTCTCATGCTTAAGATTTCCTAGGTGGGACCAAGGCAATGTTCAGTCTGGGGTTAATTATTGCTTCCCTTCTTGAGGCAAAGTGCTAGAATTTTGAAGTTTTTGAAGTTGCTGGTGGGAGCAAGCACTGTTCCTGCCCCTGTGTGAACACTGGGTATTCTTTCCTTTAAGCCTTTTGGACGGTTCTTTCCCTGGCCTTGGCTATTCTACATACACACATGTGCTGATCAGTACTCAGCTGTTCTCAGTGGGACCCTTCTCCTGATCTTCAGGGTTATCTCTGTGTACATTTCTCTCCTTTTCTAGTCTTCCCTGAGAACTCCGAATTCCTTGGTCTCTCTGGACTCTCAACTCTGTCTTCTCACTAGGAGAATCTGCTGGGCTCCATCTTGGCTCCTCTTCCTTGTGTCTTGATCTAGAAATTCAAAGTGGAACTACATAGGGTGTACTTTGTCTTTTATGAATCACTGTCCATCGTTGCCTGATGTACAGCATCTTAAAAGTCATTGCATTATATATTTTTGTCAATATTTTGAGTGTTTTAAGCAAGCAGATAATTGTCTTTCTTACTTAATTAGAAACCTTACTCCTCCTTTATTTTTTCCATAATTTTATTACCACCTAACATTATACATTTATTTGTTTTTTTCTTTCTTACTAGAATGGAAGCTCCATGAGAGCAGGGATCTTTTTGTTCACTACCGAGTCCTCTTTAGCAAGAATAGTGCTTGTTATATAATAGGTGCTCAATAAATATTTATTAATGAATGAAAGGATGAGTAATGAATGAATGCATCCTAACTCTTAGCCACTATTCCAGCACATAGATCTCCTCATGCCCTCTATCCCTGCCAGAAACCTGCCTCTGTGCTTCTGCTTATGCTGTTTCCTGCCTGATAAACTCTTCTTTCTCCTCTCTGAAATGTTTACACATTTTTCAAGCTCCACTTCCCATATGTCCTCCTCCATAAATTCTTCTCTGATTGTTCTGGCTGGCCCAGATTTCTTCCTTTTCCAGGACCTCTCAGCACTTAGAGTCAGAACTACATAAATTACAATTCCAGTGCACCTTACTAACGCAACATGAGCTCTTTGAGGACCTTCCCTCATGTATCCCTCTGAACCTAGCACAGTACTGGTCTCACAAAATACATGCTGGTAATGGTTGGGATCTCTGCTCTTTGAATACCTTATAGGTGGAGAGGTTCTCTTGTTTTCTTACAGTTTCAGTTTTTTTCCACAATAGTGCCTGATATGTTTCATGGGCTGGTAAGATTTTTTTTTAAGATTTTTTTTTAAAGATTTTATTTATTTGTTCATGAGACACACACACACACACACAGAGAGAGAGAGAGAGAGAGAGGCAGAGACACAGGCAGAGGGCGAAGCAGGCTCCACGCAGGGAGCCCGATGTGGGACTCAGTCCCGGGACTCCAGGATCACATCCTGGGCCGAAGGCAGGTGCCAAACTGCTGAGCCACCCAGGGACCCCCCCCCCATCCTTTTAAAAGTTTCTAGAAGCCAGGATTGAAGCAGAGAATTTATAGGACATTTGAATTTGAACACAGGGTTTGGAAATGGGCTCTGAAAGAAAAGGAGGGGTAGTTGGTGTGAGGGACTAGTATTTGGTAAGTATTCATTTATTCTCTCCAGTCACTTTGTCTATTATCTCTTTTAACTGACTCCATAGAACCATAGCCTCACTAAGTTGATATCAAAGCTAATATGTTGAAACAATGTTGCTTGTTAATAAAAATCAATAACAGAGAGTGATTGGATTTATGGCAAAACATGCTGCTATGGACTGAAATGTATCTCTTCTCCTACCAGTCATATGTTGAAATCCTTACCTTCAATGTATTTAAAGATAGTCTTTGAAAGGTAATTCAGGTTAGATGAGGTCATGAGAGTAAGACCTTCATGATGTGTTTAGTGGTCTTGTAAGAAGAGACATTGGTGTTCTCTTCTGGCTCTGGAGGCCTCTTGACACTGGAGGTCATCTGCAAGTCAGGGAGAGAATTCTTGCCAGGAACTGACCTTGCTGGCACACTGATCTCCGACTTTCAGCCTTTAGAACTGTGAGAAAATAAATTTCTGTTGTTTAAGTACCCAGTCTATGGTATTTTGTTATGGCAACCCAACCTGACCAAGACACATGTCAATTAGTATGTCATGACTCAGGTGGATTGGTAAGAGGAAATCCCAAGTCAGGGGAGGTATGTTTTTTATGTCTCTTGTTTGGCCTTGATGAAGAATCATGCAGTGTTGATATTCCTAACAGATATCCTTGAAAGTCACCCAATTGTTCCACTTCCTTTCCTGACAGGACTGTCAAAGGCCATCTGCAGTATGGTTCTTCCCAGCTCCCTTACCCTTTTGCCAAGGTCACCCTAACTGGGGCTGTAAACATAGGTTAGATGCCCCCAGGCAGCTTAGAGGAGAAAGTGCTTTCCCTCTGTTAAATCAAGGGCACAGAGGTTTGTGTCCTTGAAATATGAGATTAGTTCTGAGGGTAAACTCTAGGAATCTTTGGCTTCACCTACCAATGGACAATGGAGTCCTTGGAAGGTAACTCAATCCACCGTTAGCTCCAGTCTGCATAAATCATTTTCCAAATGCCATGAAATTCGCTACTGGGACATCTCTCTCCTGTTGTGGTTTGTTTCCAGTTTGTGGGATTACCCTCCTCTTAGCTGTCATAAAACACAAACACACGATGCCTTCTCTAGCTCACTCTCAGTTGAGGGATGGTCTCACTACTATTCCTCCACTCTTCTAGCAAGATCTCTGATTCCTCTCTTCCTGGTAATAGCCTATGAGTATTGTCCTTTGTTAACTTCCCCAGTTAATGCTTCCAGGGTGATCTCAACCTGAGAGAACCCCCCTCATATTTGACTGGGATGATCTTGCCTGCCAAACAGGAGGTCTGTTGGCTCATAGAAAGAAGATACCTTGGAAAGTACCCAGCCAATCTGAAAAACCAATGCCAGCATTTTTTACACCTGGTACACATCCTGGGGTGACCTCCACAATGACTACAGTTCCCTTCTGGGAATGTGGCCATTTGGAGCCCCAAAGACAATAGCTTGGAGGTTTTTTCCTATTTTGAATTTTTTTGATAAATATTCTGTTTGAAAAGAACCTGGATTTTACAAATTCACCTGCTCATGTTTATGGTTTTTATCTCTCCAGCCATCAGAGAAAACATTACTTTGGCAGAAGTAAAAGTGGACTGGCTACTCTTATCTCTGTCAAACTCAAGGGAACTGCTGTCAGATCACCTGGCTCACATGACAGGGCTATTTTTCTTCTAGAGTTGATCTTGTTCCCTGGCAAACTGGATGTGATTTGTCTTAACAGTCAGATTCCCCTGCCAGGGCATTCATGGCATGTTTGGACACATGGTCTTGTAAAAATGATATTTTGAACTTTATTTATATATATACTTCTCTTGTACTGGTTGTTTTGGGGGTCTTGAGAACCCAGATTGGCAGCAACTCTTCTTGGACTCCACCAGGGGCCACTAGGGGATGGATTGATTACTTCTTTGTGTGACAAATCTTTAGAGACAGTTGTACCAATTAAAAGTGAAAGTTCCCAACAAACTCATTTATGAATAGAACCCGTGGTATCAAATGGTAGCTTGTGGAATATATTTGGGGGCTATTTTAGCAGCACCCCTTTCTTTATTCTGCATCCTCTAGCATTATTGACTCAGTTGAGGTCAGTCCACCTTGGGTTAATAACACCCAAAGTATAGATAATCTGGATCAGGTGGAAAGAGAATAAGCCCCTCTTGTTCAAACCTGGACACGACTGTTCCAGAACTCACCAGGTCTGTATTTTTGTTCTGGGAAATTTAGGGAGCTAAAAATGATTGAATAGTTAGAAGAGCTTTCAAATGTTTCAAATGCAACATGTTTTATCTATAAGACCTAGAGGTCAAAGTCTCACTTACTTGCCGAGTGTAAAAAACTTAAAACTTGGTTTAGTTGTCATGTGTTCCAGCAAAAAGTTGGCCTTACTGGTGCCTTGTTGGACAAGGATTAGTTAATGGTCAAAAACAAAACAAAGCAAAACTTCAAACACACACACACACACACACACACACACACACACACACACACCAAGTAGCTGGATTGGTGAAGACTTGTGCAAACAAAAAAGTCAGAAGTGTCTAACTGGCACCTTTTCAAAATTAAAGTCTGTTATAAATTTTACTTTGCTTGGAAAACACTTCGTTGTAATAAAACTCTGTGAGATGACCTGAATGTGGCTGATAGATCTGATAATAAAAACATATTTCAGGACAATTACCTGAGGCAAAGCCTGGGGATTAAGAAGATGGGTTCTTAGATTCCAGTTGAGCTTATGGTGGCTTACTTTTCCAGCTCTAAAAGCCCCAGTGTTTTCAGACTCCTTACACTGTGTAAAACTAGCAGAACAGCACACCAGAGGAAGATCATTTGTGCCTAGAGCCATTAATGAACTCACTGAGTAGAGGGTCCCCAGTCCTAGTAACTTGCTTACCTTTGTCAACTCTGTGAACATCAGTTGATTAGCTGGACAAAGATGATAGTTTATCCCATCTTTAAAAAGAGACATCTGTCTCCCAAATATAGACTTATTAATCTGAGGACATTCTGTGGAAAATGTTTGCTTGATGAACTAACTGAAGCCTAGGGTTTTCAGAAGAATGTTTTATGTGAGAAGCAGACAGGAATTTAAATAAGACTTTTCAGCCGCAGACCATGTTTTTAACCAATTACCATTTGGTGTTGAAGTCCACCAGGAACAATATTAGATCATGTGTGGTGTTTGTGGACTCTTTCCTAGCTTTCACATTGATGATGAGCCAACATATGACCTCCTCAAAGACCCACAGTTATTGATACTCATACATGCTTGGTGATACAATTTTATAATAGCAGTCGGAATCAGTAGATGGATCAGTAAAGTCAGGGAAGGGTTCTGAACCCCATCATTTCAATTTGTTTCTTAATGGATATCACCTTCTGGCTAAAAGGACACAAACACCCCTACTATGGTAAGAGCAAAGGCATATATTGTTTTATATTTAGATTGTAATTTTCACTGCCTTGAGCTAGGAGTGGCCTGAACGGACAAGGGGGGCTAATGCCTAGTGCCTGAAGGAAACCTCCAGAGCAATGATCACAGAAGCAATGCTACCAAATTTGGTAGATATTTCAAAATACCCACTTTAATTGCTTTACAAAAAAAAATGTGCATGGTTAGGAGTGTGGAATTTGGCTCCAACTGCCTGAGTCCAAATCTAGGCTTTGCCACTTATTAGTTGTGTGATCCTGGGTCTAATCTTCATTTGTGAACAGGGCCTACCTCTTTAGTGAACTTAGATAATTTAATACCTATAGATTTCTTTCTTTTTTTAATAAATTTATTTTTTATTGGTGTTCAATTTGCCAACATATAGAATAACACCCAGTGCTCATCCCGTCAAGTGCCCACCTCAGTGCCCATCACCCAGTCACCCCCACCCCCCGCCCACCTCCCCTTCCACCACCCCTAGTTCGTTTCGCAGAGTTAGGAGTCTTTCATGTTCTGTCTCCCTTTCTGATATTTCCCACTCATTTTTCTCCTTTCCCCTTTATTCCCTTTCACTATTTTTTATATTCCCCAAATGAATGAGACCATATAATGTTTGTCCTTCTCCGACTATTGCACTCAGCATAATACCCTCCAGTTCCATCCACGTTGAAGCAAATGGTG
The DNA here is from genome assembly GCF_905146905.1 of Nyctereutes procyonoides. Taxonomy (NCBI): domain Eukaryota; kingdom Metazoa; phylum Chordata; class Mammalia; order Carnivora; family Canidae; genus Nyctereutes; species Nyctereutes procyonoides. The sequence continues at coordinate 49,511,954 of NW_026575133.1, read as the reverse complement.
GGTATTTGTCATTTCTAATGGCCGAGTAATATTCCATTGTATACATAGACCACATCTTCTTTAACCATTCATCTTTCGATGGATACCGAGGCTCCTTCCACAGTTTGGCTATTGTGGACATTGCTGCTAGAAACATCGGGGTGCAGGTGTCCCGGCGTTTCATTGCATCTGAATCTTTGGGGTAAATCCCCAGCAGTGCAATTGCTGGGTCGTAGGGCAGGTCTATTTTTAACTCTTTGAGGAACCTCCACACAGTTTTCCAGAGTGGCTGCACCAGTTCACATTCCCACCAACAGTGCAGGAGGGCTCCCCTTTCTCCACATCCTCTCCAACATTTGTGGTTTCCTGCTTTGTTAATTTTCCCTATTCTCACTGGTGTGAGGTGGGATCTCAGTGTGGTTTTGATTTGTATTTCCCTGATGGCAAGTGATGCGGAGCATTTCCTCATGTGCTTGTTGGCCATGTTCATGTCTTTTGCCCATTTCATGATTGGATTGTTTGTTTCTTTGGTGTTGAGTTTAATAAGTTCTTTATAGATCTTGGAAATTAGCCCTTTATCTGATACGTCATTTGCAAATATCTCCCCCCATTCTGTAGGTTGTCTTTTAGTTTTGTTGACTGTATCCTTTGCTGTGCAAAAGCTTCTTCTCTTGATGAAGTCCCAATAGTTCATTTTTCCTTTTGTTTCTCTTGCCTTCATGGATGAATCTTGCAAGAAGTTACTGTGGCCAAGTTCAAAAAGGGTGTTGCCTGTGTTCTCCTCTAGGATTTTGATAGAATCTTGTCTCACATTAAAATCTTTCATCCATTTTGAGTTTATCTTTGTGTATGGTGAAAGAGAGTGGTCTAGTTTCATTCTTCTGCATGTGGATGTCCAATTTTCCCAGCACCATTTATTGAAGAGATTGTCTTTTTTCCAGTGGATTACACGTAGATTTCTGAGAGTAGCTGGGCATATGTAATGGATTGTTATGAAAGCTCATAAATTTTGCTTTTTTCATACCCACTTAAAAAAAGTCCAGGCTAAAATTCTTATGGCCATTCTCCATGGGGTGGCCTTGCTCACCCATCTATCTGTGCATTGCGATTGAGTCAGGACTCTACTAAAAAGAATTTATAGTAGAAGCAATGCCTGTTTGTTGCTCTCTCCAGTAGGAGGGCTTCTCCTCAGCCATTCTCTTTGAGGGGCTTCTCAGCTCAGCTCCCACAAGGAGATACCACCCTTGGCTCTGCTGCTCATGAAGTTTGCATTGGATTTGAAATGGCAGCCCAGAGTAGCTGTACCACAGGTGCTTTTCAGAATGAGCAGCCTAAGCTCATCATCTCTCAATGCTGACTTTGAAAAACTCTGTTAAGAGGAACAATGTATAACAAGATTGTTCAAGTGACAACCTGAAGTCTTAAGTCTCAATAGCTTAAAGTCTATCCCAGGTAAAGTCATACCACTAGAGTTAAGCACCAAGACCTCATTATTCTGTCCTTCCTGTGTCCCCTCCTTCAAATCCTCCTGCCTCCACTGAATGGGTCTTTGGTGGGATGCTCCCAGTCCATATGGAGAGTGGTTGAAAATAAATCTCGGTGGTGTTTACCACAAAGGTGTTATTTATTGCATCATGTCAGGATTCCTTAAGAGGTGTCCATGGAGACATTTTTCTCTGGTCTCAGCACCAAGTACAACTCTATTTCTGGTCATCTGGTGTCTCTCTTAGAAACCCTGTGAATTATATGAATGGTCAGACTTCCCTTTCCACATTAGCTTCTATAAAGTTTGGGGCCATTAGTGTGGCTACATCCTAAATCTTTGTCATCTTCACATTTCCAGCCTCCTTTCTGGCTTCTGCTCTATCCCTACCTTAATTCCTTTTCCTTTTTGCTGTCAGCTTCAACCTTTCCTTTGTTACCCTAAGGTTCCCTAAACTTCCTTAAACATAAGCTTCTTTAAAACTTAAGTACAGTAAGGTGAGGATATACATGAGTAAATAAGCAACTCCAGGAAGTTGGTGTAGTTGTCCTACTACAGAAATGAGGAAACTGAGGCTCTGAAGGATAAGTCAACTTTCCCAGTATCATAAAGTATGTAAGCAGAAGGCCAAGGTCAAACTTCACTGTCCTCCTCAGTGAAATATATTCAGAAAGAGGTATACTGGGGATTAGAGGAGCTGCTGGCACAAGCAGCTGGGGGTGAGGGGGTGAAGCTGATGGGAACTGAAAGCTACACTTCTGTTTCATATCCAGGAAGGGCATATTTATGGAACGTGTTTGTCATCAGAGTATAAGGAATCTGTGGAGGCAATCCCAATTGCGTTGTAACCTTGATTAACTGAGACTGGTTAGCTTGGGTAGTTGAGTTGTCAAGTTAACTGAGTCAGCTCAATAGACTGCACTTTTCTACCCTGACTATTGAAAGTTTTCTTGTAGTCTCTGACTATTCTCTGCTTCAGTTACTATAATGTAGTGTACATATTTGGACCATTATTGTAATTCCAGACTGCATTCAATGCCTAATGCAAAGCCCAGAACATAGTAAGCCCTCATTATGTCTCATTTCATTGAATGTTAGGAGTTTTCTTGGGCCTTGGGGTCAAACTTGTGTTTATCACGTCTCTCTGAGTGAGATAGTAGATGGTCCATAAGACTGTGGGGGCAGGACATTGACCCCACTGCAAGGACACATGTGTTCCTCAACCCAACCCACTGGCTGTCTAGTTCACTGACCTGAACTGAAGGGGAATCCTCAAAATAGGAGTCAGACACAAGTCTGTTTTGCTGTGATTTGCTTGTGTCACTTAAAATAGAAGCTCAATGATTTTGTTTTAGTTACTTGAGCATTCACATTGGCAGGAGTCTGGCTAATCAAGATTTTGTTTGTCTGTAGGACTTTCTCATTATCCATAACCATTTATTGAGTCCCTTCTCTGCCTAGAAAAATGTTCTGGGCTTTGAGAATACAAAGATGTATGAAGACCAAGAAAGTTTGACTTTATGGTGATGAACAGACCAAGCTGGCTGTGGCTATGTTGTCTGTTGAAGGCCATATGAACGCTCTCCTGTTGACGTATCAGAAAGGGCACAGGCTTTGTCTTTGGATCCACCACCAACTTTTTGTTGGACTTGTGAATAGTTCCTTAATCTAATGGAACCTCAGTTTCTTCATTTGCAAAGTAGGAACATTAGCTTCCATTCAGTTTGTTAGAAAGACCAGACATAAAGTACATACGTGAAGCCCAGGCACATAATAGATACTTAACAAGTAGTAGGGAGCAATATTGTGCCTCTGAGTATTCTCTGCTCAGAAAAACAAGGAAAACTTCCTATCAGAATATTTTGAGAATGGGTGTTTTAATTTCTGTGAAGTCCCCATGGATGGCAGTTCAAAGGGCCAAGGCCACTGTAACTACAGCCTGTGGATGCACGTGTCTGTAAATAGCCCCAACCCACGTAAATACTCCATTGAGTGTAACTGCCTGCATCACAGTGAAGATATGCATGCGCTGCTGTCAAGGGTCAGCCAGCAGCCTGCGTCCACCTCGCACATTCATCAAGCCGCACAGCCGCCCAACAGAAAGAACATTGTGCGCAGGGCTTGTTCCACATGCTTTACACTTAGAGAGAGCAAATCAATAGGAGAAAATGTGGATTTGTTCTGCAGAGAGGAGTGGTGGGGGCTGTAGGGAGTGGTAAGGATGTGAAAAAGTGAGGTGGAGACATGATGCTTAGGGACAGGAAGGGATACCAAGAGGAAGGAAGGCAGGACAGATACAGAGTGCATCCCTACTCTGGTAGTTTACAACTTCTAAGTCTAGAAGGCTCTTTGCATTTCACAGATCTAAAGCTGGGGTGAGGAGTGGAAGTCTGCTTGCACTGGCCCTGGGAGCAGTCTCACCAGTAACAGCCTCATCTCTTCATTCTCTTTCACGCCTCTCTCTCTCTTCTTTCCTTTTTGGTTCAATTTTTCCAGCTTCCTTTCTGATTCTAGGACCTCTTTCCTGCTCTCCTTTTCCAAAGCCCAGGGGTGGTGCACAGGTATCTCTTTCACTAACTGAACATTTCCACCGCCCCCATCCCCTAACCAAACTGTTAACCCACGCTACTCAGTGGGATGCACCTCAGCCTGTTATTAACTTCAGTTCAGCTGCCAACCCAGCCATGTGCAGGCTTATTCTGCAGGCAGGGGTGGATGTACGTGTCCATGGAAATGATGGCACCAGGACTGACTGCCTGAGTCCAAGTGGCCCTGAGCTGCCTGGGTGACATGAAGGGTAGGAGGCCCAAGGAGATGGTGCAGGGAGGGGGACGTGGGATGTGACTGGAGTAAGATAATCCCCCAGCCTCCCCACAAGGCCTGGCAAGTGCTGGGGAAGCAGCTGAACCCTCATGGTGCAAAAGAAATGCTGTGCCAGGGTGAGCAGACAGGGAGGAAGCATGGTGACAAGGAAGGAGCCCTGACAGGGATTCTGGGGGTCCCAGTGTCCTCTTAGGTCACTTATCTGCTTTGAGCCTCAGTTTCCTCCACTTTAGGATGGGAGCAAGCAATGACCTCTGCTGCACTACTCACAAAGCTCTAGTGAGGTTCAAGTGAGGTAAAGGACAGGAAGCACAGTGTGCTAGTCAGCCAAGGCTAAGTTAACAAAGTATCACAGACTAAGTGGTTTAAACAACAGAAGTTATTTTCTCACAGTTCTGGAGGCTAGAAGTCTAATACTAAAGTGTGGGCAGGGTTGGCTTCCTCTGAGGCCTCTTCCCTTTGCTTGCAGATGACTGTCTTCTCTCTGTGTCCTCATATGCTCTGTGTGTGTCTGTGCCCTGATCTCTAATTCTTACAAAGTCACCAGTCAGGTTGGATTAAGGCCCACCCTACCAACCTCTTTTTAACTTAATTACTTCTTTAAAACCCTGTTTCCAAATATAGTCACATTCCGAGGTACAGGAGGTTAAGACTCCAACATATGAATTTTGGAGGGACACAATTTGGTCCCTAACACACAGCTATTTCTAGTGTGGTCAGTCACCCTGGGGCTAGGGTCTGCCTAGCAGGGGGCCCATGTCCACCCATGGCAGATGGGAGGATGGAGAATGTGTTCCAGAGGTTCTGTGCAGTTTGATCCAGGCTCCTGGAGATGTCAGGGGGAGCCCAGTGGTCAGGGAAGTCTATCTTCCTGTCACAGCTCCATGTAACAGCATGTCTTATGGGACTCCTATTGTTGCTCAGAATTGGTGGCTCGAGCCCAGGTCTGTCCAGACATTCCTTCCAGGGACTACACAGAGGTAACAGAACTGGCCCTGCCAGCCCCAGTCATGGCCTCAGTCTCTACCCATTCCCTTCATGAGATAAGTAGAGGGATTGGGGGAGTCATGACTCATTCATCTGTGAGAAGTTCTGAGGCTTCTCCTTTCTTTTTGTCTGGCTGGGAGGGCATCCCTTTCCAAAGGTGATGATGAGGGGTAAGATATTCACTCATAGAAATTGAGGTATATACAAGCTCTTTCCCCAGCTGGGTTCTACCTGGACTGGTGTGTGAGGCAAAGGGGAGCTCAAGGGGCAGCTGACATGTATTTTATGTGCCAAGAGTGGGTATGGGGGGAGCAACCCTAGTGCCTACTTCTTATCTGGGGTCTCTTGCAGTGGGAGATTGGCTGGAGCATACTGTGGGTAGTAGTAGGGAGAGAAGAAATAGGTGAGCTGCCTGGACATTAGAGATGGCAGCTGATCTGCTCAGGGTCAGTGTGAAGGATCCTGCAGGGTAGGGAGGTAGGCTGGACCTCAGTGAGGATATACCTACCCGGACAGCCAAGGAGAGGCAGGCTTGCCTTTCTTTGTTATCAGCGGTGGAGGGGCCACATGAATCCAGCACACAGAGCAGAATTGATGGGGAAGAGATTCCAGGAACTAGCCAGGTATTGAGGTCTCACTGCCTTGTCAATCCTGTAAGTAGTGCCTTACAGGTGCCTACCCGAAATTCAGTCTACCTGACGCCAAGGTGATCTAACTCTTCCACCACTGGCCATGTTACTCCACATCTACCCTATGCAGAGGGAAGGCAGTTGGGATAGTAGTCCCCACTGCAGTGGTGACCACACTCGCATGTCCAGCAGAGTGGCTGGACACCTGTCTGTGAGGCATTGAGGGCATGGGGATCTGTGCCTTCTCCCCTCTTGCTGACTCAGCCTTGTAAGTTTCTCTGTCGCCAAGGAAGCCCATTCCTTAATCTATGCCGCGTGATGTCGTACCGTTTTCTCTAACCCTGGTGCATCAGGTATTGACCCATAGGGACTCCCCTGGCATGAAATGCCTTAAAGTAACCGTGTGCTCAGGCAGGGGCTACCGGCAGCCCGTGGAGCCAGGTGGGGTTGAGAGAGATCTGGAATACCTCTGCCTTAGACTGCTCAGGCTGCCACAAGAGAGCACAAATGGGGTGTTTTATTTAATTTTTTAAAAAGATTTTATTTATTTATTTATTTATTTATTTATTTATTTATTTATAGACATGAGCAAGGGGGAGGAGCAGAGGGAGAGGAGAGGGAGAGAGAGAATCTCAAGCAGACTCCCCACTGAGCACAGAGCCCAAAGTGGGACTTGATCTCACGACCCTGAGATCATGACATGAGCCAAAATCAAGAGTTGGACACTTAACCCACTGAGCCACCCACATGCTTCACAGAGGAAGTGTTTAAACAGCATTTATTCTCACAGTTTGGGAGATGAGAAGTCTAAGATCAATGTGTTAGTGTGATTTATTTCTTTCTTTCTTTCTTTCTTTCTTTCTTTCTTTCTTTCTTCTTTCTTTCTTTCTTTCTTTTCTTTCTTTCTTCTTCTTCCTTCCTTCCTCTTCCTTCCTTCCTTCCTTCCTTCCTTCCTTCCTTCCTTTTTCTTCTTTCTTTCTTCCTTCCTTTTCTCTTTCTTTCTTTCTTTCTTTCTTTCTTTCTTTTTCTTTCTTTCTTTTTTTCCTTCCTTCCTTCCTTCTTTCCTTCCTTCCTTCCTTCTTTTTCTTTCTTTCTTCCTTCCTTCCTTTTCTCTTTCTTTCTTTCTTTCTTTCTTTCTTTCTTTCTTTCTTTCTTTCTTTCTTTCTGATTTTATTTATTTATTTGACAGAGAACGTGAGAGAGCACAAGCAGGAGGAGCAGCAGAGGGAGAGGGAAAAGCAGGCTCCCCGCTGAGCAGGGAACCCCATGTGGGGCTCAATCCCTGGGATCATGACCTGAACTGAAGGCAGATGCTTAACTGACTGAGCCACCCAGGTGCCCCTGGCAATGTGATTTCTAGTTACGGTGTCCTGGCTTGCAGACAGCCACCTTCTTTCTGTGTCCTCACATGGCCTTTTCTCTGTGTACATGAAAAGAGAGAGTTCTGGTGTCTCTTCCTTCTTATTAGCCTACCAGTGCTATATGATTAGGGCCCCACCCATTTGACCTCATTTAACCTTAATTACCTCCTTAAAGTTTCTATCTCTGAATACAGTCGCATTGGGGGCTTAAGGTTTCAACATACACATTTTGGGAGACACATTTAGTTCACAAGACTTCTATGCCACTGGAATCCTGCCAGTTAAAATGACACAACCTGTCTCATTCTGCTTCCCTCCTCCAACACTCAAGAAGAGGGAAGAGGAGGTGTTCTTGGGTGGTCTTCACCCCTCTATCCAGGACTCCAGGGAGAGGAGCAGGAAGACACAAAACACCAAACCTTATCTTCTGACTCCTTCCAGTCCTGGTGCTTGAAGGCTGTTCAGGGCTGAGAAGAAGAAAAGCCTTAAATGGATGAAGATCAAATGTAAGATGGACTGAGCTTTTTAATAACCAAAATCAATCAGAGAGTTAGAGAATCTGCTCAAGGTACCATTAAGGGATCTACTACGCACAGAGGAAGAGAGATTGGATTTAGCAACACACCGAGGTCAGACTGCCAAGAAACCAGCTCCATTACTGGGGAATATGAAGTCCTTTGCGATCAGAACTTTTTGTCATCCATGACTGTCCTAACATGCAAACACTCCATGAAACCTACCCTTTAAGCAGTGGTACTTCAAGTAGGGTGCTCCCAGGGCACAAAGCCCTAGAACAGGGCACAGTGCTGTACTAGGGCTCTTGATGCTTTCAGGGGAGGGCTATGGGAGGAATGAGCAGTTGGAGGGTATCAGGGAAACAATGAAGAAAGGTATTTCCAGCTTAGGATGCTAGGGGCAGGAGAGGCTTGACATGTTCCAGAACCTATGTTTTCAGCCTAAGGCATCTACTTCCTGGCTTTGGAGTTCACAGGCCAGAATAAATAAATAATAGTTAGAAATCAATATAGGATCACCCGCTTTGTGTTTTGCTAAGAAAGGATATGAAGAAAAAATGCTACCATCTATTATCACCATCTTTTCCTAAAAGAAAGGATGTTTTAACATCCCCTTGCCCCAAACCAAAGAGGAGATAAGGGACATAATCTCAGAATGATGTGGAGTTCTTTAAATTGAATAAACATAGCATTGGATAAAATTCACTGCAATGTCTTATTTTATTAATTTTACTGAGGTTGTTGAAAACATTAGTCATCTGGCTGAAGCTTAAAGGATTATGCCAGTGTGTAAGAATGTATGTGAATGTGAATCCTCATGTGGGAAGGCAAGTGTGTGAATGTCACAGACAGACGTGGGAGTCTGTGAGCATATGGACAAGTGTGTTGCTTGTGTGCATGTGTGTGTTGGGGATATTGGGGATAGAAGAGAAGAGAAAACGTATGTGGGCATGGGAGGAGGAGGGGAGCCACAATGGCTGGAGCCAGAGCCTGCACATAATCAGCAGGACCTTGACTTGCCTGACACCCAAGTTATGGGGGACATCTTCCCCTAATGTCTCCATTCCATTATCACTCCTTTGTGCCCTTTCCACTCCACACCTCCCTCACTCTAATGCCATGGTGGAGCTGACCTCCCAGGCCCACCCCTGGTCAGCACCCCTACCAGACTTCTCACATCCTGCCAGGAAGAATGGCTGTTGTGTAAAGGAGTCTACATCCCCTGACACACAGTCACTCCAGGAAACAAAACTCTGCCAAGTCCTTATCTGCAAAGGACTCAGCTCCCTTGGGCCCTGGCTCTGTCTGGATCTCTTATGTGGTTTATGACCTTGAGTCAGCGACACTACCCTTCAGCCGTCCCACTGGCAGGGACAGAGCCACAGGTGACCTTGAAGTTTTTTGGAGGGATGCTTTAGGCTCTCTCCTTGTTCCATGGGGAAGAGCCACCTGACTTTGGTCCACACTTCTGGAGTGGGCTTAGGGCTCCCCAAAATTTTGCATCATCTCTTGTGTGTATGACTTTGTTTTTTCAGTTCTCTTCTGGGAAGACTGCCTAACTTCAAAGTTCATCTAAAATGCCACCTCTTCCAAGAAGACTTCCTGTACCACTGCAATGAGTGCTGATTTTGTCCATCAAGGAGAGGGGAGCATGGGGACTGGAGTCCAACCTTGAAATCCTCCCCCATATTTTAAAATGTGTGCTTCCTAAAACTAAAAAGCAACTTATGGAATGGAAGAAGATTTTCACAAATGACATATCAGATAAAGGACTAGTATCAAGGATCTATAAAGAACTTATCAAACTCAACACCCAAAAAACAAATAATCTAGTCAAGAAATGGGCAGAAGACATGAACCGACATTTCTCCAAAGAAGACATACAAATGGCCAACAGACACATGAAAAAATGTTCAACATCATTTGGCATAAGGAAAATACAAATCAAAACCACAATGAGATATCACCTCACACCAGTCAGAATGGCTAACATTAACAAGTTAGGAAACAACAAATATTGGCCAAGATGAGGAGAAAAGGGAACCCTCTTACACTGTTGGTGGGAAGGCAAGCTGGTACAACCACTCTGGAAAACAGTATGGAGGTTCCTCTAAAAGTTAAAAATAGAACTACCCTCTTATCCCTCAGTTGCCTTGTATTTACCCCAAAGATACAAATGTAATGATCTGAAGGGGCACCTGCACCTCAGTGTTCATAGCACAATGCCCATAATAACCAAACTGTGGAAAGAGCCGAGCTAACCATTGACAGATGAATAGATAAAGAAGACATGGTATGTGTCCACACACACACACACACACACACACACACACACACACACACACTGGAATACTACTCGGCCATCAAAAAGATGAATACTTACCATTTACATTGATGTGGATAGAACTGGAGAGTATTATGCTGAGTGAAATAAGTCAATCAGAAAAAGACAATTATCATATGGTTTCACTCATATTTGGGACATAAGAAACAGTGCAGAGAATCATAGGGGAAGGGAGGGAAAACTGAATGGGAAGTCCTCAGGGAGGGAGACAAACCGTGAGAGACTCTTCAGTCTAGGAAACAAACTGAGGGTTGATGGAGGGGAGGTGGTTGGGGGGATAGGGTAATTGGGTGATGGGCATTAAGGAGGGCATGTGATGTGATTGATGAGCACTGGGTGTTATATGCAACTGATGAATTACTGAACTCTACTTCTGAAACTAATGATGTTCTATATGTTGGCTAGCTGAATTTAAATAAAAATAAAATAAAATTCATGCTTCCTGCACTGGGCCTCTGATTCACCTCTCCACATGGTTTTATTATTTAAGATTTAAAAATTCAGATTAATCTTCTCAGCTGCCCCCCCCCCCCCCGTGCTGTGTTTACCCAATTGTTTTTTAAAAGGCATGCTTTTGTTTTTACTGCTTTTAAGGTTGTCTTTTATGGAGTCGCTTTTTATTTTTTTTATATTTTTTTATTTTTTTTATGGAGTCGCTTTTTAAATGCTTATTATTTCTCATTGATTTTACTCTCTTGTTCAGTGTTTACTGTGAAAGAGGGAATAGGAAATGGTAGCTGGAGGGGAGCTGGGAACTGGCACCCCAGGGACACTGGTCCAGCTGGGGTGGAGGAAGGCAGTGGGACTGTGAGCAGGATGGAACCAGACTTAGCCCCATCTGAACCCCTCAGCCTCTCACAATTTCTCTGAACCTACAAATAGAGATAAAGCCCAGCACCTGGGCTGCTGTGAAAATGAACTTGGGTGGTACCTGCCCAGCACCCAGCACAGTGCTTGGGCCACATCAGGTACTCCGAACTGGAGGGTATTATGCTGAGTGAAGTAAGTCAATCGGAGAAGGACAAACATTATATGGCCTCATTCATTTGGGGAATATAAATAATAGTGAAAGGGAATATAAGGGAAGGGAGAAGAAATGTGTGGGAAATATCAGAAAGGGAGACAGAACATAAAGACTCCTAACTCTGGGAAACGAACTAGGGGTGGTGGAAGGGGAGGAGGGCGGGGGGTGGGGGTGAACGGGTGATGGGCACTGAGGGGGGCACTTGACGGGATGAGCACTGGGTGTTATTCTGTATGTTGGCAAATTGAACACCAATAAAAAATAAATTTATTATAAAAAAAACACAAAAACACCCAAAATGAATGAAAATCCCTCTTCATCATTCTCCAAGCGGAGTCCTGAACTGGCCTTTAAGGAGGCCCTGGATCTTATGTGAAAAGGCTGCCACTAGCCTGCAGGGCACCTTTCTGTGAATTAGAGGGAAGACCAGGACACAGTGCTGGGTCCACGGGGAGCTTGGGTGGCGATCTCACAGTGACGCAGAGCCAACCTCATGCTGAAGATTTCCCATTTTGGCAGCAGAGCAGATGAACATATGAACCTCGAGGTCAGCCTCAAAGGCAGCTCTGGGGAGCTGGTAGGAAAAGATATTTGTGTGCAGAATCTTCGGAGTGGGGGACCAGGCATGCTCTACTCTCTTTTTTGTGTACCTGCCTCTTTCCTCCATGTGAACTCAAGCTCCTTGGGGCAGGGAACTCCCACTTACTTCACTATTTCTCTCTGTTCTCTACTTCTAAGCATATGGGAGGTGCATAATAAATGTTTGTTTAATGGGCATGAGTATGAAGGGACTCAGGGAAAAGGCTGAGAAGGGAAGGAAAAATGGTCTATGAAGACCCCACCTCTCTGGCTGCAGTCTCTGAGGGGTGGAGGCTCACCAGCACATGGTTCTCCTCCTTCATCTCCAGTTCACAGAACCTGTTTCCTGGCCAAATACATTGCAACAGAATTTCTGTCCCAATTTCCTTGCACTCTGACAGACTTCTAAGAACAGTATATAGTCCATCTTGCACTTTGATACCCTAGGGTCCCGTGGAAGGTCAGGTGCTCCTGACCAAATAGAACATGGACTTACAATTGGAGAAGGACAATCATCATATGGTTTCATTCATATGTGTAATATATGAAATAGTGAAAGGGACCATAAGGGAAAGGAGGGAAACTGAGAGGGGAAAAATTAGAGAAGAGGACAAACCATGAGAGACTCTGGGAAACAAACAAAGGGTTGTGGAAGGGAGGAAGGTGGGGCGATGGGGTGACTGGGGGTGACAGGCACTAAGGAGGGCACTCGATGGGACGAGCACTGGGTGTTATACTATATGTTGGCAAATTGAATTAAAAAAAAAAAAAGAACACAGACCTAATCTCATTATTATTTCTTGCTGCCGCGAACTGTCGCTGAGTTCTACCCAGGACCCCTCTGCAACTGGGGATTGGTGGTCACAGGCCTGATCTCAGGGACCTGGTCCTATCAATTGCGGTCTTAGTTACCTGTGTAGTCACAGTGCTGAAGGACTCAGGTCACAGGTTTGGGGAGCAGAAGCAGGGCATGATATGGATAAGTTTGGTTTGGGGTGGGTGGGGGAATGAGGATTGGAAGAATGATGAGGGTGGTAGGCTGATTCTTCTTAGTAATGCCTGTAGGGTCGGACATGTCCAGCCTCTGCTCTGTTGTCTGAGTGATTTTCTAAAATGTGTGTCTGACCACCTCCGGATTTTGCTTCAGCAGCCATTCTAGTGTTTCCCCCTCTCATCTGCATACATCCCAAGTATATATTAACATGGCCTGACCCATTCCTATTCACTTAGTCCCTCTGGAACCCCAGGCCTCACACCACACATACCAGCAATTTATCCTGCTTGGAACTCCTGGATCATCTCCTGTGATTGAATTCCTCACACCTTTGCTTGTGCATTCTTACCTACCTCCCTTGTCCCTTGGCTGATTCTTTCTCATCACTTAGAGCTAATTTCATGTGTCACTTCCTTCAGATAGCCTTCCTTGCTCCCCCAGGCAGGATTAGAGATAGCAATCTGCCGGGGATCTTGCTAAGACCCTACTTCTGATTCAGTGTGTCTGGAATGGGGCCAAAGATAATGCATTTTCTCACAAATTCCCACGTGATGCTGATCCTGGACTGCACTTCAAATAGCAAAGCAGTCTTAGGTTAGTTACTGGGTCTGGTTCAATTTCAAACATCTAGCACAGGGCCCTTTAACCTTTTGGGTGTCAAGGACTCCTTCGAGGATCAGATAAATATATTGGACACTCCTCCACAAAATGCACATACACAAATAGTTTTGCATATATTTTCAGACATTATATTGCCTCCATGCACATTAGGTTGGCGGCCCCTCCCCCAGGGCTATTCCATAATGCAGTGGTTAAATACACAGTCCTCGTGTGCAGAAACCAGCTTTGCCACGGAGCTGGCTGCCCTTTCCAAGCCTTGGTTTTCTCATTAGGAAATTTGTTTAAACTTTTAGAAAAAGATGATACTAATAGCAACTTTCTCATAGGGTTATTGTGAGGATTAAAAATGAGAATGCAAGAAAAGTGCTTAGCATGGGGTCTGATAAGCTCTTGATAAATATTCTTCTTATTATTATCATTAATAATTGATGTGTACGGAGAAGAGCTGTAGTTGGAGGAGCTATGCACCACAAAGAGGGCATTCCTCTCTCCCTGGCACCCCTCAGAGGAAGCTAGGGATAGAGTTGGGTTGCCCCTATTCTTCAGTGAGGACCTCCAGGCTCCAGGAGCTTGCATTCTTGTCCAGAGTCACTCAGCTCCTAAGGGAGTGGAGTTTTGCAGCTGGGCCACTCTACTCCAAAGCTGGTATTTTTTCCCCCTCTATTTCCTTGGATGAAAATAAGCAAACAAATGGAGGCATGAGGGTCTCTTTTTTTTTCCCTCATAAAAATATTTAAATTATTTCACCACATTTAAGAAAGTGATATTAACTTTAATTCCCATCATTTTCAGCAGTGTAACAAAGCTACCTGTGAACTTTTCTTAACATGTTAGTCGCTTGGGTGGCTAATTATTAGCCATTAATTTTGGTGAAGCTTTCTGCAAAGTGACGGCTCCAAAGAGCCATTTACCTGTTTATTCACACTTTCCACCAAAGACCTATTTTTCTTTACAACAAATCCAATATTAAATATGCAGCCCGCTTTATTTATTTATTTTTACTTGGAAACTCTGACCTGTGAAAGCCCCTTTCTTTTCATCCTAGTTTCAAAACAATTCATTCATGCGTTTTAGAAGTTATGCAAATGAGCTTCCTTGATTTTAGAGGATTTCTTTGGAATTGATTTTGGGATTCTGTATTAATTACCACTACCCAGGCATAGGGGCTGTCACAGAATGGATATATTTAGCAAGAATGACAAGGCTGATAATTATGCACAAGGAGCCTTAGAAAAGGGACTGTTTACTTTAATGTTTAATTTCAGCAGACTTCTTTAGTTTGTTAAACTTAATCAAAAGCAATCAAAATATACTAGTGTGAATTACAGCAAATTAATTTCAAACCGGCGGAAAACATTAGTCTTTCAAATGTGAATGTTGAACTGGAACTTCTAAGTGAGCCACTCAAAACAAGGAAGGGGTGAGCTTTTGAGTGTGGAACTTTGGTGGAGAGCTTGAGTTAGGGTCTCACTGAGGAGTGGTTGGGATTCTGTAAGAAACTGTCCTTTCTAGAAAGACTGAGGCCCAGGGATGACCTTCATTTTGGGGTTTAAGGCAAACCCAGTCTATGAGTTGGGAAACTCACTTAAATCCAGCTTCTCAAGGCATCTGTTCAAAAACCTAGTTCTTGCCTTGCCACTGTTAGTAGAAAAAAAACAAAACCCTTTACCATCTTTATTATTTAGCCTATGTCAGGTTCACTATGTCTCCTTATTTCCCTTGAAACTGACAATGGCCCCATAAAGGTGGTGTCCCCAGTGAGCATATGAAGACCCTGTTCCAGGACTCCCTGAACCAGGCCTCTCCAGATTACTACTCTAGGGACATTTTGTTTAGTTTCGGCAGACTTCTTTGGTTTGACAACTTAGTCAACAGCAATCAAAACATGCTTATGGACATATAGAAAATTAATGTCAAGCCAATGCAAAAGATTATATTTCCCTACCATGAAGAATCAAATGAGGAAATGGATGTGAAAATATTTTATAAAATGTTGACCGCTATGCAAATGAACAATATTAGCAGTGAGAGAGCAAGTCTAGCAGAGTATGCAGACGCCAGTCCTACAAATGAAGACACTCAACTCCTCGAGTTCATGACTCATCATGGGAGGCTCGGTTTTATTTGATGAGATTTATAATTCAGTGGGGCCCACTGAGTCATTCAAACATTGATTCACTGAACACATTTTCTGAGTTTATTTACTAAAATACAAGGAGAGGATGCAGAGCTTGATAAGATGTCACCCTGACCTCTGGGAGCCCACTATGTTGTGACAGAGATAAACACATAAATTGTTCATGATAATCCAAGGACCCATGAATAGGACAAAATGATAACCCTTGTTTGGCACTATTTTAAGGATGGAAACATTGTTTCATTTACAATGTGTCCCCAGGACCTGGCATACAGACTGGCTACAGAAAGTATTTGATAAATTTGGTTGAATGAATGAATTTTTAAGAAATATTTTATTTATTTGAGAGAAAGAGCACATGCAGCGGGGAGTGGAGTGGCAGAGGAAGAGGGAGAAGCAGACTCCCAGCTGAACAGGGAACTTGGAATGGAGCTTGATCCCAGAACTCTGAGATCATGACCTAAGCTGAAGGTAGATAATTAACTGACTGAGCCACCCAGATCCCCCTAAATGAATGAATTTTAAACAGGTCCCAGCTATCAGGGTGGACATCCATAGTGGACGATAGTCAATAGAACTTTGTAAAGATTTCCTTAGTATATATGGTTGAAGAGGTTCTGAACGACACCCTAGGATGAAGGAGCAGTGTGAGGTGCTGGGGTGCCATGTCTAGTTAGGTACAGCATTAGATGGGAGTGGAAGGTTGAATGTGAACATTTGGGGCTGGGCTTTAGGTCCCAGTCTACAGAGGGTGATGTTTACTATGCAGGTTTTGGAGGAGAGGAATGCCCTATACAGCCATGCTCTTGACCAGACTGGGTTTGAATCTTGGTTTCACTTTTTGCTAGCTTTATTTGGACAAGTTATCTAAGCTCTCTCCACCTCAAATGTGAACTGGGGATGATAATTGTCTTGTTTTGTGGGATTGTTGTGAGGATTACATGAGTTTTTAGGTATAAAGCACTTAGACGATGCTATACATAGAGCTAGCCCTGAGTTAGTGCTGGCTGTTATTATTAATTGGTGTTTGGTGGCTCTGGTGGGAATCTTAGCTTTGCTGTTTGTCAGTTATGTGATCTTGACATAGTGGCTGAACTCTCCAATCCTCATTTTCCTCTTTGTAAATGGGGCAGTAGAAATGCACCTGCTGAGGATGCAGGTGAGATAATGTGTGCTTTTTGCATGGTACCTACCTGAGAGCAAGTTAGAGCAGACTGTGGTCTGCATCAGAAAGACTCCCCACGATGAGAGGAAGGTTGGATGAGACATGAGCAGTGGGACCTGCTTGAAGGCTGCTACAGCTGCCAATGTGAGACAAAGTGAGCTAGATTTCCATGAAGCCAAAACTGAAGTGTGCCTAGGGCCATGGCGAGGAAAGGGGAGGATGGATTTGCGAGACTTGCCTGTTGGACCTGCAGGCTCATAGGAGGGAAGAGGAGAAGAGGACAGTGAGGTTTCTCACCTGGCTCTTGGCAGTATGTGTGCACATGGACTGAGATGAAGCGCCAGGAGGAGAAGGTTTGGGGATGAATGGAGATGATGAGCTTATTTGAAGAAGACGTGTGGTTGAGAGGGGCTTCAGAACAGAGGATGTGTAGGCTAATCACATTTTGACAGAGTCTGCATTTTTAGAGAGATGAACTTACCCATGCTACTCTTTTAAAAAATCATGGTCAACATCAGTAGTGATTAGGGAAATGCAAATCAAAGCCACAATGAGCTATCACCTCACATCTGTCAGAATGGCTCGTATCAAAAGCACAAGAAACAAGAACATTGGCAAGGATGTGGAAAAAAAATAACCGTTGTGCACTGTTGGTGGGAATGCAAACTGATGTAGCCACTGTGGAAAACAGTATGGAGGCTCCTCAAAAAATTAAAAATAGAACTACCATATGCTCCAGTAATTCCACTATTAGGTACTTACCCAAAGAAAATGAAAACACTAATTTGAAAAGATATATTCTTATTGCAGCACTATATACAAGAGCCAAGATATGGAAGCAGCCCAAGTGTCCATGGATAAATTAATGGATAAAGAAGACATGATACACACACACACACACACACACACTGGAATATCACGCGACCATAAAAAGAATGAAATCTTGCCCTTTGCAACAACGTGGATGGATCTAGAGTATAATGCTAAGTGAAATAAGTCAGTCAGGGAAAGAAAAATACTACATGATTTCATTCATATGTGGAATTTAAGAAACAAAACGAGAGGCTCTCAGTGACTCATGCTTAACTGACTGCACTAGATCTGGAGCCTGTTTAAGATTCTCTTCCTCTCTCTCTCTCTGCCACTCCCTCGTGCTCCTCTCTCTCTCTCTAAAAAAAGAAACAAACAAACAAATGAACAAAGAAAAAGGGAGACAAACAAAAAAGCCAGACTCATAAGTATAGAGAATAAACTGGTATTTGCCAGAGGGGAGGTCGGTAGGGGGTTGGGTGAAGGAGATTAAGAGTACACTTGTCATGATGAGAACTGAGTAACGTAGAGAACTATCGAATCCCAGTATTGTACACCTGAAACTAGTAGAACACTGTATGTTATACTGGAACTAAAAAAATTATGGCAAAATATACATAACATAAAATTTACTAACCATTTTTAAGCAGACCAGGCCATTAAGTACAGTCACATTGTTGTGCAGCCATCACCACCATCCCTCTCCAGAACTTTCCATTCTCCCAAACTGAAGCTCTGTACTCATTAAACACTAATTCCCCATTCCCCTACTGCCCAGCCTGGCAATCACCCTTCTACTTTCTGTCTCTATGATTTTGACAATGTAAATGAAATTGTGGAATATTTGTCATTTTGTGACTGGCTTATTTCACTTAGCATCTGTTTTCAAGGATCATCCATATTGTAGCATGTGTTCAAATCTCCTCCCTTCTAAAGGTTGAATAATATTCTGTTGTATACACAAACCACATTGTTTATCCACTCATCAAAGTCAGTAGACTTTGGGTCGCTTCCATCTTTTGGTTATTGTAAATACTGTTGCTATGAACATGGGTGTACAAATATCTGTCCCTGCCCTTGCCTTCAGTTCTTTTGTGTATATACACAGAAGTGGAATTGCTGGATCACTTTATAGGTTAATGTTTCATTTTTTTAGAAACCACCATATGGTTTTTCATAGTGGTGATATCATTTTGCATTCCCATCAGCAATGTACAAGGGTTCTGATTTCTCCACAACCTCACCAACACATTACTTGTTACACTTTGTTTTGTTTTTCCCACTAAACTTTTGTTTTAATGGGTCTCAAAATTCTGTGACAGATTTTTGGTCAAGTTGTTTCCATTAAAAAACTAAGAACTTAAAATTGCCGTACACACAACACACACACACACACACACACACACAGAGTCCACAAAACATTCCCTTTTTCTTCTAAAAGTTTTATGATGCATCGTTATCATTAACCAATCTTTTACTATTAAATTTAAATGGCCAAATGGCATAAACAGCTCTGACTCTGCTCTTCCACCACTGATAAAGACTGGGGTGGCAGGTATTGGGGAGAATTTTCATTACCTTGCTGAGCTTTCTGGGCAGGCTTGGTGACCCTGCCAGCTCCAGCCACCTTATCCATTGCTTCGATGACACCCACAGCAACCATTTGTCTCATGTCATGAACAGCAAAACAGCCCAGAGGAGGATAGTCAGAGAAGCTCTCAACATACATGGGCTCAGTAGGAACCATATCAATGATGGCAACATCACCAGATTTCAAGGACTTGTGACCATCTTCCAGCTTCTTCTCAGAACAATGCTCAATCTCCTTCTACTCAGCAAACTTGCGAGCAGTGAGCTGCGTGACCATACAGCACAGGTGCATATCCAGCACTGATTTGGCCAAGATGGTTCAGGATAATCAACTGAGTTGGAAGGTAGCTTCTTTCATTGGTGGAGCATTTTTGCTGTCACCAGCCCTGGTGCCATGACAAACATTTTTGACAGATGCATTTTTGACCTTGAAGCTCACATTGTCCCCAGGAAGAGCTTCACTCAAAGCTTCCTGATGCATTTCAACTAAGTTTACTTCAGTTGTAACACTGACTGAAGCAAAGGTCACCACCATGCCAGGTTTGAGAACACTAGGCTCCACCTGGGCCCCAGGGACAGTACCAATACCACCAGTTTTGTGGGAATCCTGGAGGGGCAGACAAAATCTTGTCAGTTGGGTGAGTTGGTGGCAAGATGTAATCCAGAGCTACAAGCAGTGTGGTTCCACAGGCATTGCCACTTTTATGGGTGATTTTCCATCCCGTGAACCAAGGCCTATTAGCACTTGACTCCAGTATGTTGTCACCGTTCCAACCAGAAATTGGCACAAATGCTACTGTGGAGGGGTTGTAGCCAACTTTCTTAGTGTAGGTTCTGACTTCCTTAACAATTTCTTTGTATTTCTTCTGGCTATAAGGTGGCTTAATGGAATCTATTTTGTGAACACCAAGTGTTTCACACCAAATGTGTAAACCAGAAGGGCATGTTCATGGGTCTCCCCTACCTGCTTCAAATTCACCAACAGCAGCAGCAATAATCAGGACAGAACACCGAGAGTGACATGTGCCTGTAATCATGGTTTTGACAAAATCTCCATGTCCTGGGGCATCAGCAATGGCCACATAATACCTGCTGGTCTTGAATCTCTATAGGGCAACATCAATGGTGACACCATATTCATGTTCAGCTTTCAAGACCCAGACATACTTGAAGGAGACTTTCCCATGTCAGTAGCCTCCTTCTCAAAATTTTCAGTGGTTTTTTTGTCAATCCCACTACATTTATAGATCAGATGGCCAACAGAGATAGACTTGCCTGAATCTACATGTCCAGTGATGGTGATATTGATAGGAGACTGCTTCTTTCCCATTTTGGTTTGGTTTAGGAGTGGTTTTCATGACACCTGTGTTCTGGTGACCAACTCATGTAAAAAAACTGTTTTGTTTCGTTTTTAATAATAACCATCCTAAGGGGTATGAAATGATGTCCCATTGTGGTTTTGATTTACATTTCTCTAATGATTAGTGATGTTGAGAATTCTTCCATGTACTTATTGGCTACTTGTGTTTCTTCTTTGGAGAAATGTGTATTCCAGTCCTTTGCCCGGTTTTTGAATTGGGTTGTTTGTTTTTTTGTTGTTGAGGTATGGGAGTTCTTTATATATTCTGTACATTAATCCCTCATCTGGCAAATACTTTACAAATTTTAACTCCCATTTTTGTGAGGTGCTCTTTTACACTTTTGATAGTGTTCTTTGATGCATGAAAATTTTTAATTTTGGGGAGCCTGGGTGGCTCAGTGGTTGAGCATCTGCCTTTGGCTCAGGTCATGATCCCTGGGTCCTGGGATCAATCCCACATCAGGATCCCCTCAGGAAGCCTGCTTCTCCCTCTGCCTGTGTCTCTGCCTCTCTCTGTGTTTCTCATGAATAAATAAAATCTTTTTTTAAAAAAGAAAGTTTTTAATTTTGATGAAAGCTAAGCTATCTTGTTGCCATTTTTTGTGTGTGTCATATCTAACCACATTACTTCTTTATCTTGTAAGAAAGAGTCATTGTTATGCTAAGCTTCCTGGATAATGTTGTAACTGTATGTCTGAGCAAATCTACTTTATTATTCTCTTGGGTTAATTAGATATATGGATGTACAATGGCAAGCTTCAGATCCTTGTAGCTTCCCTTCTGAATTTTCTTATATGTATCAATAGTCCCATCAATCTTCTAGTTCCCAGCCCTGAAAATTGTCATTCTTGATTTCTTGTCTCTTTATTTTCATGGGCAGCTATAGAAATGGGGGGAATTGTTTCCCTTATTTTACTGGACAGCCTGACTACATTTTCCAGCCTTCCAGCAGTTACAGGAATGAGCTCTGGCCTACAACACATGGGCAGAAGGGATGTTTACTACCTTCTGGGCTGGCAGTAAAAGCTTCTATAAATCCCTCCATGCTGTCTATCTTCCCTCATCTTCCTGCCATGTGTGGAATGGAGACACATCTGGTGGAGGACAATGTGAACTATCTTAGAACCAAAAGGCAGAAAGGGCCTGGGTCCCTGAATGACTGCATGGATTAGGTCCCTCCATTCACCACATTGTACTGTGATGTGAGCGAGAAATAAACCTTTAGTGTTAAGCCATTTAGATTTTGTGGGTTTTGTTACAGGAGCTGACCTGTGCAGACCGATCCCCCAATAATTCTAAAGTCCTGTCAAGGCTATCTTCAATATGTGTCTCCCTGTCCTCTCCTTCCCATGCCTATTTAGATTATCATAATGTTATTGCTGCTCCCCTCACTCCTAAACCACTAGGAAGATTTATTAACTAGATTACCTGGTTCTACTCATTCCTCCTCTAGGTCACCATTCATGTATACAGGAAAGAAATATTTCTAAGAGGATAAATGTTTATATGCTTATGTTTACAAATCTGTGTTATCCGGGGCCTTTCCCCATAGGATGCCTTCTTTCCTCTTCTATCCTCCTCCATAGAACACACATCATCTTACACGCATTCGTGCTTTTTCTTTTTTAAATCTTGGCTCCATCTATTCCTCCTCCTATCTTTTTGCCTAAGGCTTAGCGATCCTTCAATTTCAAGTGTTTTCCCTCCTCCAGGGAGCCTTCTGTGAATTCTTATCTTACTCTCTGTCTCATACATTTGGCACTAGACATATGTTACCCTTTATACATACAGTTCCATGCTTAATGAATGTCTTCAGGCAGACCAGAGATTCTTTACTTTGGGCTCATCAGTGGGATATGTGAATCCCATGAAATTATGTTCTAAATTCTGTGTATGTGCATGTGTATATTTTGTTGTTTTGAAGCAGGACTGAACTTACCAGCTTCACATATCCCTTGCAGTGTTGCAAGTCCATGAGACTGGGATTCCTGTTGTCCCTAGAAAACAATTCATGAGAGCGGAAATAGATATGATAACCTCAGAGGTGAAGAGAGCTTGGGTGGAGGCAAAGTCAGCTCACAGAGGAAACCCTTTGTCTCCCTTTGTCTCTTCTTGCTTTAACAGGGACCACTGCCTGCCAACCTTTCAGGGAGAGGGGTCAGGAACTCCTGCCATGCAGTTCACTGTCCCTCACACAGCTTCATATTGGCCTCATTCCTCTTGGTTCACATAAGGCAGGTGGTTTGTGGAGTTGACCAGAATGCACCAGAGACTCTCCAGCTTACTTTACAACTTACCCATGTCAGAGCTGCCTGGGGCAGGAGGGCTAGTTCTTGCCAAATGCTGAGGCACGAGAAGAGCTCCCCTGTCCTGGTCATTCTCCTGAGATAATTCCACAGTAGCCAGCAGCCCATCTTTCCATTGTTCATCTCCAAATTCATATGGAGTCTCTCTAAGATCCTATGATCTAGACCTGGTGGCCTTTGGTGGCCTCTTCCTGAGGGATCCCTGGCACAGCCCCATTGGACCTGCCTCCTCTGCAACTCTTACTGTTTGCTCAACACCCAATCCTGGCAGCCAGCAGAGTGCCTTGCTAGCTTTTTTCCTCTGCAGCTCTTTGAATGTTTAATAAATTCTTAATTAAAAGCTGGGAACCTCATCTATTTCTGTCAATTGCTTCTCTGTCATGAATAAGAGAGGCCTACAGGAGGTAAATGTCAACCCTGTACCCTGCCCTCCTGTCACACACACAACTACACACCTGTGTGTGTGTACACACTCACACACACACACATACACAGAGCAATAGGACTTGGTGCTCTATTTACATAATTCTATTGACATTTTGAGGATAAAATTATGTATGCTACTTTAATTTGCTGTTAAATTAAATTATGAATGTTTGGAACGTAGTAATTTCTTTTGTTCTATGAACAGATTGTTTTATATATCTGCCTATATTACCAAGTTATTAATTTAATGATTTCATAATAGCAGCTCATTCCTCTGGGTAATATAAAGGCTGAAGTGCATGCTCCATACAGCACAGGCAGACGCTGCTTGCCCTACGTGAATTGAAGGTTTTAGGAATAAAGATATTAGTTTTGGCAGGATGTTTAAGTGTGCATAGGAAAACTGGAGGGATGTGTCAGGTCAGCTCCAGCTTCCCAATCTCATTTTAAAAAGGCAGGACATGGTCCATTGCCCATGAGACCAAATGAAAAATAATTTTCTTAAATAAAGTCAAGCACCTGGCTGATGGTTGGCAAGTTTGAGAGCTGCTGCCTGCCCATTCACACTCGCAGCTCTGGACACCGTGCAGCTTTAGCTGGGGCATTTCCTCTTGCAGATCTGTTGGTATTACTCTGTCAGCTTCCTGGCAATGTGCTGCCATGGTGACATGGCATTGGCTTCATCATCCCAGTCTTAGCTGGCAACTTACCTCTTATGAGGAAAGGGCAAAGGGCCAGATGCAGTGCAGCAAGGGGAATGAACATGGATATGGATTCAGAGGAGATTTCCTCTAGGACTTGTGGCTTGGGCATTCTGAGCCTCAATTCCCTAATCAATAAAAGGGGGGCACTGAGATCACCCACTCAACCAATTCTGTAGGAGTTGTGTGGTTCAAACAACAAATGAAATGAGGATGAGAAAATGCTTTGTAATCAGTAACAGGGCTCTTTGGGGGTTGCAGTTGTGCGGGATGTGGGCAGGCACTACTAATTACCACACTTAATGATAGAGCAATAATCTTCATATTCCCCCTATAGCCTCAGGAGACTCTGCTTTCTGGGCCTCACTCAGTTCCTTCTGTTCATAGCTTAAACTAGGTGATTTCCAAGGTCCTCTCACTCCTGGTAGTTTGGGACTCTTATTTTTCAGGAGAAACCACTACCATGCTTCATTTTTAGTTGGGAAGCCAATGATGAAGGTATAGCCTTACAAGGAGTTACAGCACATCTGGTGGTTCAATAAACATTGAGCACCTCTAACTTAACGAGTAGTGATTTAGAGATGCAGATACACTGGTTCCCAGCACAGGCACCAAGATGATGGTCTAATGGGATTCAGATGCCTGAACAGGTGTTCATGTTATCCTGTGGCGATGGGGGCATGCCAGGTGGGGGCCAGGAGGCCTAGGCTAAGACCTCAAGATTGACCATGGGTCAACCATGTTAGGAAGGGGAAAGGGATGGGAATGGCAAATCCATTTCAGGAATAAGTAATAACACATGAGTGCTGGAAGTAGAGGACAACACAGCATGGTTGGGCTATCAAGCCTGGGGTTGTGGGAAGAGGAGTGAGTTACCAGTCTGGAAGGATCAGCAGGGGCCATAACTGGCAGACATTGAGAGCCTCATTAAGCAAAGGACCATTGGGGAACCACTGAAGAAGGAAAGCATATTGATAAAGCTTTAGAAGGGACATCATGGCTGCGGTGGGGAGAACAGTTTGGAAGAGGGTCAGACGGAGGAGGGGAGTCCAGTTAGAAGACTATTGCAGTAATCAAGGTGGCAGACAATGAGGGTCTGACTTAGGTAGTACAGGGCAGTGGGTGGAGGCACATAGATCCAGGAGGAGCTCAGAAGGTAGAAAGGGTAAAGTCTCCACCAGGCTGATGTTAGATGAGGACAAAGTAGAGGAGAGGTGGCCTTTTGTCTTATAGCTTTGTCTCTCTCTGCCTCTTTTATCATTTCTCAAAAGGAACTCTAACACCAACCCCTCATTCCATGGCCAGCACACTGGCACACATGTAAACCTGTTTACTTAGTTGTACACAGAGACACACACGCATCTCTGGCTGCTCTGTGTGCTCAGTGGGGTGGGTAAAAACTTCTCTGCAGAGCTGACAGATGGCCAAGTCAAAAATAGGGTCACTGCTTACACTATCTTCACTTGCTTTTTTTGTCTCTGCACATCACTTCTATGAAATATTCCTGATTTCCTTAAGCAAAGAAGTGAATTCCTTTGTTCTGTGTTGTGCCTACATCCTTTGTTATTGTTTCTCTTCCCATGTTAGTTTCATACACAATAGTGTGTCTTCATCATTTCTGGATCCCCAGTGTCTAGTACATGTCACTTTTGAATGACTGATGAGCCAATGGACCCCAAAGGCACTGGATCTGATCCGTCACAAAGGGAATTTTGGGGTATACTTCCAAACTTTTCTCAGCAAAAGCCTGGATCTCCTGTCTTGAGATGTGAGACACTAAGGTATGAGAATTTGGTGCCAAGCATCCTACCCAATTATAGAAATGCCAAAGCCAGACCCCTATGGGGCCACAGAGAATTACAAAGTGGTTGCTTTGTAAATGTAAATTGATGTTGGCTCACTCATCAGTTGGAAGTGGGAAAGGTAGAGACAGAAGGGGAAAGAGAAGGAGGGTTGGCTGGGCTTAGATGGGAGAGGGTAGGAACCAAAAAGAGGAAATGGATGCCTTGTGCTGAGGCACAAGATAGAGAAATGGTGAAAAATAAAAAGGGCAAGGAAGGTGACAAGGATGGCATGAAAGAATTAAGAGTGAACCAGGAGCCAGAGCTGGGATGGAAGATGAGCAGTTGAAGGTGATTTTCCCAAGCACATAGAGGAAGAAATCAGTATAGGATTTGTCAACTAGAATTCAGGAGGATGGAGGGTAGCTCTTTTGGGACATCAGGGGAGACAGAAAACTGGGGAGAGCTTGGACTGGAGTATCCATAAGGACAAGATTTATAATGGCTGTGTACCTATGCCTGAGGCTACCACTTCATAGGTGATCAATAAAAGTTGAATGAATTCTGGGTGGGATCTTTGTGAACGAGGCAGAGTGGAGGGAAGAAGGATGGCAGCAGGTAGGAGAAGTGTGCAGACTCCTGTGTCTAAGATCTCAGGACTGGCCTATAGGCAAAGCAAGGTAGAGGCAGATGCATGGTCCTGGGTTGCATTTCAAGACATTTCCATCTAGATTCCAAGAATTCTCTGTTAGTGGTAAATTATTGCTTCTACATTAGACATCGAGGACTGAGAGAATGATGATTCAGAGGCCCTTAGAGGAAGGGCAATAGGCAGGAATTGGGGTCAAGGCTGTGGGTCAGGGTCTCCTAACAAAGGGGTTAGAAGTGGAGTGGTCTTCAGGGAAGTGCAGGGAGCCTTGATTTTTACTGCATAACATAGGGTATCTTTTGAGCCTCACAAAAAGACCACCTTTGGGTGATCCCTGGGTGGCTCAGCGGTTTAGTGCCTGCCCTCCCCCGGGGTGTGATCCTGGAGTCCTGGGATCGGTCTGCATCTGGCTTCCTGCATGGAGCCTGCTTCCCCCTCTGCCTGTGTCTCTGCCTCTCTCTCTCTCTCTGTCTCTCATGAATAAATAAATAAAATATATATTTTTTTAAAAAAAACCACCTTTGTGGGCGAGAATGGAGGTGAAGGGGTAGGTTATGGGAGAATCCAGGGTGAAGAGCATCTGCCTTTCCACTGTCTCCAAAGAAAAAACCTGGAGACTTGTGGAGCTATTTGGAGTATCTCGAAGTCTGCGGCCCTGGGCTATTTAATGTTTCCAGCAATGAACTAGATGATGAGACAAAGAATGCTCATTAATTTCATGGATGACACCCAGCTGAGGCTGGAGGGGCACCTTGGAGGATTGGATTAGAATTCAAATGGACTCCAGTAGGTCTTAGAGATTGGTCAGAAACCAACCAGATGAGATTCAGGAAGGACAAGGGCAAAGGGAGGAAGAGGCAGCCAAAGGAATGATGAGGAATGGCTTGCTACGTCCCAGCCCTGCCTAAAACCCGAAAACTTTCTTGGCCTCCCTTGCCTGATCCATCATGGCTGACATTTGCATGCAGCTTACAACGAAGTCACACAGTTCTCTCTTTTGAGTCTTGTGACAACTGTTTGAGAGAGGTATTGGTCTGAGTAAGTTCATGGGGGTTCAGAAATGTTAAAAAATCTGTCCAAGGCCACACAGCTGATAGGTGTCAAAGCCAGATGCAAACTGCGTCAGCACTTTGCAGCACTCATCTGACACTTACCTCAGAGTGCTTCACTGTGTCATCTGATTCTTGACCTCATTCTGAACTGAGATCCCTTGATCCTTCCACTTGCCCTCAGGCCAGTCCTCATTCCTTCTCTGGCATCTTATTCTTTGGGTAGCCAAGATCCTGAGCTGCATCAGTTCAATCCAATTCTTGTCAGAGCCCATGCTTATCAAGAACCTGGATTCATTCCCATTGGACTAGACTCGCCCTGATGACTTTCCCACATTGGGTCAGTCCAGCTATGCTTACCTGGCTTGCTGAGAGCGCTTGAAGGGAATTATATCATTGGGTGGGTGGAGCCACTACAGATCCCCTGGCCAGGCTGCTTGGGAACAGCCGTTATGTGTCTCTGGTCGGCCTACTCTCTTCAAGGTTCCCACCTCATTACTGGCCCATTTATTATTGTGATGATTCTCTTCAAGACAAGATGGGGGTCATTTGGCATAAACTCCCCCAGCTCCCTCTTCTCATTATCTTTTAACCCATCCAAATCAGCATCAAGCCTCACCTCTTGTCCTCTTGGCTCGGGGCAGGGAATGGCTTTCCTATTCAGTGATCCTGGTGTTCACAGCCCACCCTGTCCCACCTTCTCTGGCATGCACTCCCCAGGCCCCTGCTCTATGGGTTCCTTCCTCCTGGTTTTTAAATGTGCTCTAGCCAGGGCCACTCTCCGTAGAGGGGAAGGCGGACAGGAGGAGCATGGGCACCTGCTACTGCGGTGCCAGTGAGTTTCTGGTTCTTGGGTTACATGAGCAACCAAGTGCCAAGTTCATGGGCACTTTACCTGTATCCTATCACAAGTAGCCACTATTATATAATTTAAACAATCAAATTTGATGAAAGTAGCTCTCCTTCCACCGTATTACAGCACCTTGCTCTTTCTTTCTTAGTGAAGTTCCTGGAAAATCACCTAGATACTTATCTCCAACTTCATTTCTTGTTTCCTCTTTAAACTACCATTCCACTGACAGGAGCCCCTCGTGACCACTGATAGGTCTCTGTGCAGCCCACACCTCACCTGCCATCCCTGTTGCATTGATCACTCAGCTACTCATGTTCTGAAACCCCTGAGACCAAAGCCATTACTCTGTCCTGCTTCTCTCTCCCTTGAGCTTGCTGCCCAGTATCTCCTAGTATCTTTGCTGCCTCCTCTTCTGCTGAGTGTGCTCATGCCTGCAACCCCAGATTCCTGTCTGAGGGTCTTCCTGCCCTTTCTTACCATCCCTTCACCAGACCACAGTTCTCCCTTGGCTACACTTCCACCCACTCGCACCACCCTTATCTGGCCGCCACGCATCTCTCCTACATCATGAGCCCTACCCGAACCACCACTAGGTAGCTCCCCCAAGGGTGACTCCTCCCACACAACCTGCCCCTGACTGGACTCATTTTATTGCTACTCTCAACTTTCACTCCTGGATGCCAGCCCCTAGGAGCTATCTTAGGCTTCTCCATCTTTCTCACTTTCCTCACATCAAATCAGGGCCAACTTCTTTCCCAGAGACACATTCTCCATTTGGGGTTACAGTCTCCTAACTGATCTCCCTGTCCCAGCCTTCCAGAGCTGATCTTGCTGATGCACAAAATTGTTGCTCCCCTGCCTAAATCCTTAAATTCCTCCCTATTACCTACAGGTCTGAGTCCAGATTCTGTAGCTCATGCATGCATAATCTGATGCCATCTGCCTCTTTGGTGACGATTCCTGCTCTTGCAGGACTTGGCTGCTTACAGGTCCTAAGGACACCATGCTCCTCAACCTCTGTGCCTTTGTCTATGCTGTGCACATGGCTCAGATGCCCTTCTCCTTATTTGCCACCTGGGAACTGTTACTGAAACCCCCTTGTTTCCCACTGTGGGCAGCAGCATCACTTGGTGATTAAGTCCTTGTCCTGGGGTGCCCGGGTGGCATCTGCTTTCAGCTCAGGTTGTGATCCCAGAGTTCTGGGATCGAGCCCTATACTGGGTTTCCTCCTCAGCAGAGAGTCTGCTTTTTCCACCCCTCCTCTCAAATAAATAAATAAATAAATAAATAAATAAATAAATAAATAAATAAAATCTAAAAAAAAAAAAAGAGAGAGAGAGAGAGAGAGAGAGCTGGTAATGGAGTCATGCCACTGAGGCTCAGATCCTGGTTTTGCCCCATCCAGCTCCATGACTTGGGTCACACACACTGGGGCTCACTCTCTTATAAAGTGGAAATGAGGAAAGTGTCTACTTTGTAGGATAGTTGTGAAGATTAACTAATCCCTCTGTTAATTAAACACCTGTCCTAGTTCTCAGTGTACAGAAAGTTCTTGCTGGCCCCTAATAATGTTGGAGGGATCCTGTTCATCCTCTGAGACACAGGTCCAATGCCACCTGTTCCGTGAAAATAGATGTAATTTTAACACTTGTTGATCCTGAAACTACACTTATGAGTGTTTGTCTCTCCAAGTACACTGTACATTATTTGTATTAAAGTGCCCAGGGTCTGAGACTATGTTTAATGTTAGGTGAACCCACCACTCACTCCTCAAAGAGGCTTAGTTACTTAAGGTATATTGTGATTTTTGGACAAATTTTCTGATCCAATTTACTCAGGTACAAACTGAAGCCACTGTGAAAGGGATGTTGCATTCTGAAACGGGCTCTTTTATTTTTAAAGATTTTATTTATGAGAGAGAGAGAGAGAATGGCAGAGACACAGGCAGAGGGAGAAGCAGGCTCCATGCAGGGAGCCTGACATGGGACTCGATCCCAGGACTCCAGGATCATGCCCTGGGCCGGAGGCAGACGCTCAACCGCTAAGTCCCTTGAAATGGGACTCTTAATTTGGAGGCAAAGTTCTTATCTGAACCTAAATCCCTAAAGTGACCAGGATGGAAGAGCTAGAAATTAAGGACTAGTCAGGAGAATGTACACTGCTCTTTGGAAGCGTGGCTGTGGGCTAGAGCAGGAAACTGTATTACGCAGTGCGTGTGTGCGAGCGTGTGCATGCCTGTGCACTCTGGCTATGCCGTGTTGTGATGGGTTGCTGAGAGTTGTCTCACAGCTCTCTGCCCAAGCAGCTGGTTGTGAGTAGCTGCAGCTGGCCTGGCCTGCCTCCCTAACAATGATCTCAAGGGGCAAAAGTCACTTTGCTATAACAAAGCCCCAAATGCCAGGCCCTACTAACAAGCATGGGAGAGGCTTCCCGGATAGACAAGCAGCCTTTGTAGGCCTCCCAAGCGCACAGGGCTTGTATGCTGCCTGAAGGGCTGCCAGGACATTCCTGTGCCTGGGCTGGGCTGGGAAGCTGCTGACGCCAGCCCTGGGTGGGTGCCCATCCTGCCTCCACCTCTGCAGGCTGGGGTAAGCAGGACTGCTGGCCGAGACGCTCTCTGCCTCAACTTCCCTGGGTGGGGTGGGAGACAGGGGTCGAGAGTGCCAGCTCTTGTCCACAGACAGGATCTGCTCTGCCAGACTGTGGTGCATCTGCCGTGCCAGTTTCTGGTCAGCCAGAAACCAGTTTCCACCAGTTTTTGGTCCACCCGCCATAGGCCCCTCAGTATTTCTTCTCCAGCATCCTTTACGGTTCAGAATATGTCCTCAGCTGGGGCTACAGAACCAGCTAGGAAAGCAGTTCTGCTGTCTGCCTTCTGGCACCCCTCCTGTCTCATGCCATGACTTTTAGTCCTGCTGGGGCCTGGCACTGGCTCTGCCTTTATGGCACTGTTGGGATTTTGTGGCTCGCCTGTGGATGGCTCCTTTGGGGCCGTGGACTCAGGACATTCCTGCATCTCTATTCGCCACTTGTACTTGATGAGCACCAGACCCAGGCTTTCTCTGGGAGTGGGGTTGCATTCCCAGAGAAAGTGCCAACCCCACTCCCCGAGGGAGCCTGGGTCTGGTGCTCATCATCTATTTTGGGCAGGGGCAGTTTGGACACTCAGCTCAGTCCTTGCATGAAACTCATCTGACGTTGTCTGCTATTTCCTCAGCACAAAACTGACGACTTCCCCACTCCCTGGTGTCCAGGCACAGCCTACCTCCTGGTCTATAAATGACCCCAGTGGGCTTCTGTAGTGGAGTCTGGACTATGGAGAAGAAGGCTCTGGATACCAGAAAGCACTGTGGCAAGAGGGAATTTGTGGCTTCTGGGTAAAGGGACCTGTCTTAGGAGGGAAATGGCAATCTCAGCTGCATTCCCATAGCTGCCAATTAACAGTGCAAGCCAGTGAAGACTGTAGAGAGAGGAGTGTACCCCGAGGCTATCCCAGATGCCCACCGCAGCATTTGAAGTTGTGCCATCTTAGGCCCGGCTGACTTGTCATCTTCCATGTGGCCTTGCAGGATGAAGACATTGAAGCTTGCCTCCTACTAATGACCTTCAGCAGAGAACCCAAGTCAGCTTCTGAGGCAGACATGTCCTCGAATCAGCCCTGCCACTACCCAGGCAATTAACCGCTGCTGTAATTCTGGCTTTCTGTCCCCATGGGCCCCCCTTCCCAACAACCATGTTGAACAAGAGTCTTTATAGGAGAAGGGAAAGTGACTGTCTGGTCTGGCAGCTGAGGCGGCCAGGCTGAGAGATGACAGGAGTCTGAACGGAGGGGCCGTGTGGTTTTAATCACTACAGATGCTGTTCTGGGAGCAGATGTAAGACAGCTCCCAGAGAGCATCGGGGGGCCACAGCACCCTGAGGATAAGTGAGGATGACATCCAGAAGACAGGATATTCTCCTGGATCACTGTCCCCCTGGGGCTGGCCCCAGGCTCTGCCAATTACCTCCCTGGCTCGCTGGGCTCCGTTGTTGGGGAGGGGGCCTGAACTAACCCTGTCCAGGGTGCCCCGCCAGTGAGTTTGAGGTTGCTTCTGTGCTGGGGGGGCTGGGAGGCTGAGGAGTGACCTCTGGGGAGCATAGGCCCCTGGGGTCCATGCTGGGGCCCTCCTCGCAGTCATTTCCTGCAGTGCAGCAGCGCAGCAGCATCCTTGGTTAATCAGAAGCCGTGGCTGACCCTGGGAGGATGGTCTCAGAGGAGAGAACCTATTTTGAGCTGGTGAAATGATTAGTAGTACCAATCACACATTCTCAGCCCAGACCCTCATGGCCTACTTACAGGCAGTTGCTGAGTTTCCAGGGCCTGCATACTCCCTTCTTTCCTATCCCTCCTTCTCTCCTCTATGCCAGCTGCCCTCACTTTCCTGTCTCTCTTTCTGCTCTCTCCTCCTGTCTTCCAGGTAAAGGAGACCCCGGAAGCCTCTGAGGGCCCTAGTCTGCTCCTCCAGGATCCTCAACACTTTAAAATGACTCCGGAGCTTCTAAAGCTGCATTATCCTGATCTCAAACTGACTCCAGGCTTAATCTACCTAAGGGTGATAATAAATACAGAAGAGAGGGAAGCGCTTGGGGATGCTCACGGGATGGGATCCGAAGGCTTTTCTTTGGAAAGTAGGGGTACTGGGAGCGAATGAGAGAGGGAGGGGTGGAATGAGCCAAGAGAAAAAGGTCAGAAGAGTTACCCTGCTCTTGGCCTGCTACCAGATTTCTCAAGGCTGCAGGGGGGCATTTGTTGAGTGACCTAAAAGGTCTAGCCGTGTCCTTGGGACATGTGAAAGAGGTAATCCGGGAGCCTGGCATCTCTGCGGACATGCACCCACCATCTTGATCTTCCCGACATTTCTCTGGCCTGCCGGATGAAAGCTGGGCACCACCTCCATTTGCTCACTCAGCAATTAGTACTGAGCATCTACTATCTACCTAGCATCGTACTAGGTGGGTTGGGAAGTAGGCATTGCTATGAAGGAAGAGAAGATGGTACTGGAATGAAAGTTAACAGGGGGAGTCTCCCCTAGGTTCTCAGAAGACGTGACATTTAAGCTGAGATGTGAAGAATGATTTGGGATGAGCAGAGACAAAAGTGGGAGAAGAGGGATAGGTGGGGAGCATTAATGGAACCCCCGGGGCCAGCAGGAGCTTGGCTCTTGGAAGCTAAAGCAAGGCCTTTGTAGCTCTAGAGAGGCCGGGCTGGTGGTGAGTGAAGAGCCTGGGCCATACTAGGGAGTGTGGATTTTTTTCCTTTGCACCACAGACAGGCATGCCCATTCTGAGCCTGTTGCTCTCTGACTTACTGCTTGCCCAGGCCCTGCCCTACTGTGTTTGGCTGGGGCTGCCCCTGTGAACTTGTTTTCCAGGCTCTGGGTCAGCAGGCTTGCAGTTGGTTTCAACCAGGTCTTCCTTGCCCCACCAGCCCAGGGATGTTACTGCTCATCTCTGGGTTGTCCCATTTCTCCTGTTTGGGTTCTTAGCCTCCTTAAATTCTCTCTGTTTCAAATGCTTCCTATTGAATACTTACTTGTGCTAGCCCCTCGAATGGCTTTACTTACACTAATTCATTTGACACTCTATTAAAGCTCTATGAAGTAGATTACACCCATTTTATAAATAGGAGAATTGAACTACGGAGAGGATAAAGTACATAGCTAGGGAATAGCAATCCTGAGTGTTGAATCCGTCCAGCCCCAGAACTTGAGTTTTGAACCTCTGTATTGTAGGTCTACACTCCATGGGCCAGGTCTGAATAATGGAATAAACTGGCAAAACCCAGTTATAAGCAAGGTTGTAGAGTAAGACTCAAATCTGAATCCTGGCTCTCCTGTTATGGGTTCTGTGATCTTGCATAAGTCGCTTCATCATGGTGAATTTCAGTGTGCCCAACTGTTAATAGGATAATAGTAAAACCTAGTTCATAGGGTTTTTGTAGGATCAAATGCAATGATACATATAAAACATTTACCAAAGCCTGGCATGAGGTAGGTACTGGATAAAGCTAGTTTTTAGTCTTTTTCTTACTTTTACACTTCTTTGCTGACCCAGAAGTCCAGTGGATGAGACTGGGCAACTGGACCCCATGTTGGGTAGGGCTGAGGCACCATGAGGACTGGGGTAGGCATCCTGAGCTTCACGCCTGGTCTGAGGCCTCATCTCTACCAATATCCTTGGGTGTCTAGGTTGCCCTCTTGGCTGTTGGCTGTCACAGTTTTGTATTCTGGGGTGGAGGTGTTTTCCAGAAGTCTCATATTGCGCCATCTCTTTCCACGGCTGCCTCTCCTAGGAAGACCTCCTTATGGCCTGGGAGGATTTCGCTAGACTGAATTAGGCCCCACACTCCCAGGCCCAGATCACTGGGGGCAATCCCAACTTCCTGAAAACCTGAAGTAGTTTCTGTTTTTCCTTTTTGTTTTGAACTTCAACAAACTATGGAGCGCACAGACACGCATACACACACACTCACTTGTACACATTTATACACACACACACACACGCACACACACACTTTACTAAAATCAATGACCCAGCAGCAAACCTCAGTGAATTGCTGAGCCTTGAACAATTTCAGCCGACTGATGAAGATCCCAAATAATTTCCATTCTAATCTATATTGCTTGACTTCTAAGGAGGTAATGGCCCCTTTGGTGACACACCGTCCTTTCTGTACACAATTTATGGCTGTGACTTGCCTTTCTGAACTGCTACAAAGTGTGGAGGAAAAACAGCCTTTGAATTACTACTAGCCATTCTCTGTGGAGATGCTGGGCTCCTGGCTTCCATCCTGGGCAGTCATGGTGGTAGCTGCTCTGGGAGGAGGGCAGTGGGAGATGCAAAGATAAAATGGAAGGAGCTCTGAATTTGAACCCCTAAAGATGATACTAAGCTAAAAGGAATACTAGCTAACATTTATATGCTTTATAACTGTAAAGTACCTGACAAGCATGATTTCCATACAGTCTTGTTACAACCTATTTTTCCATAGGAGATGAGATTTCTGTTAGGTGACTTGTCTAGGGACCCCCCACTTACTTAGCAGAGGTATTGCCATAACTAACACAAGGTCTTCTAACTGCCATACAATATTTCTTTTTTTTTATTTTATGATAGTCACAGAGAGAGAGAGAGAGAGAGAGGCAAAGACATAGGCAGAGGGAGAAGCAGTTTCCATGCACCAGGAGCCTGATGTGGGATTCGATCCTGGGTCTCCAGGATCGCGCCCTGGGCCAAAGGCAGGCGCCAAACCGCTGCGCCACCTAGGGATCCCCTAACTGCCATACAATATTTCTGATGAGTGTGTGGGGTGAGGAGATAAGTAGCAATTTGCCAAGGTGACTGGAGTCTCCTGGCTCCATAGGACACGACTCAAGATCATATGTTTAGTCCTTGAGCTGGTTTAGTGTTTGAGTCAAATTGTTCTTTGGTCTTAAGCTGAGACCTAATTGGGTCTGGCCAGTCAATTCCTAGGTGGTATCTGGGAAGATGGAACAGGCTAAGAGTGAATTGATTTGTGAAAGTCTGTCATCTCCAGAAAACGACCCAGAGTAGGTGCTTTGCTGAGCCTGAGAAACCTCTTAATCTCCCTCTAATTTCAGATCCCTCCTAATCTGTAAATTGGGTTGCAACAATCTAGTCATGGTGAGAATTCAGTTATATAATTATGAAAGAGCTTTGTAAATTGTAAAGCACCAAAAAAAAAAATCTAAAGGAATCTTAGTGTATCTTCCATCATCATCATCATCATCATCATCATCACCATCATCATCATCATCATCACTATCTTGTAGGAAGAAGGCATGAATCCGAAAGTACCAAAAGCATGGAGCAATATGTTTAAAATTATCTGGGTTGCTTGTTAAAATGTAGCTTCCTGGCCACACCTCCAGAGATCTTGGATCACAAGTTCTCAGTGGAACCCAGAAATCTTTCTTTTCAATAAGTACCCTGTAATGTTTGTTGCAGGTTGTCATACGTTGAGAAACATTGCCATAGAGTTATAGGACAAATAAGAGATTATACCTCACACAGGGTTTAGTTATGGTTAGGAAACCGATAAGCCCGTAACAATATATGTACATAGTCTAGAAACTTTGTATGAGTTCATTGATGACAGGTTCACTAATGGATCAATTAATGTCGAAGGCAGGGTCATCAACAGTGTGGTCCACTGAGCACTATTCAAGGGCAGGAGCAGCCCCCTCAAGTTTTCTGGCCTTGCCCTCTCTAGTTTCAGTCGCCTGAGGTGAGCTGATAGAGGTTACATGTCTAATATACCCTTGTGAACTTGGGTCTTGGTATTGAAACAGCCATTTTAAGACAAAGGAGAAAAGTATTTATTTACACTAACACAGTACAAACTGTTCAACTACTTTATTAGCCATAATTAAATCACTCAAAATGAAGTTGAAGACTTTAGACTTGTGAACTGGAGCAAATCCAACCTCCCCTGACCCCAGCCCCCACAAAGCTTCCTGGAAAGGGCATGTTCCCCAGCTCTTCTCCACCTTGCTATCCTGAGCTGGTGCTACTCCGTTCCCAGTGATTCCAAATTGCTCCTCAAGTTGAGACTGGTGAGTTGACTTTGCAGGTTGGTTTTTTTTTTAAAGGGCCAGACTAACATTAAGACAAAAAATAAGTGAGTTGTATATAAGAAATCCACCTAAGCAAAATATATAGCAGAGTCCAGCACGGCCTGCAGGTGAGATAGGGATTTATTTTGCTGTGTGGAGTCAGTGACTATCTTGCAAATCAAATTTGTTTCTGCTGATTTGTATGGAGGCTAGAAAACTCTTGGGGAGAAATACTGCAACCGTGTCTGAATTTGGGGTTCAGACATATCTGGTAAACTGTAAATGGGAGTTGGGCAGCAGAGGACAAATCCCTGGGGGGAACTTGAAGCCATTTACTTGGCTGGTAGAGTCTCAGAGGCAGCTGCAGTTCAGGGGCCGATTGAAGGTTTGGTGAGTATAGGGGCTGTTATTTGAGACCCTCCAGCCCTGCTACTATGGGGGCATATGTTTGTGTGGGGAGGCCAGGGATTTTGGGTGTTCCATTAAATTCTGTGGCTGGGGAACCTTGCAAGAGAGTTGGAAAAAAAAAAAAGAAGAAGAAAAAGAACATTGATAATCTGAGACAGAACAAGGGTGGGAGGTAGCTGCAGGGCTGACATGCCCAAGCTCAAAGTGGTAGCTGGAGCAGGTGGGGGGCATAATGAGGAGGTGTGTTAGGGAAAAATCAGTCAAAAATAGCCTGCGCTCTAATCTGAGAGGAGTGTGGCTTGAGGCGTGGGACCCCCAGAGGTAGCATCATGGGGTGTGGATCTGGAAGGGGGTCAGCCCCAGCATTTATGTGGGATGAGAGGGTGGGTGGTGCAGAAGAGAACAGCCATCAAACTTGCCTCATGAGATCGGGGTGTGTTGGTCTGCTTGGGCCAGACTGGTGAAGCTGCTGTGGGCGGATTTGGCCACAGAATATGATTTCCCTGCCAGGTCCCAACTGGGCCTCTCCCTTCCCAATGCCTTCACCAGAAAGAGCAAGCTTCCTTGTTGTCTTTCTTTTGAAATGATCTGTCTGTACCTGGTGGTTTTGCACTGCTGGGCTCTCTGGTACCCAGTTGGGTATTAATGGGAGACTTAAATGAAACCCAGACAACTTGCTGCAGTGTCATTCTTCAAGTCTCAAGGTCCCTATCCAGCCCACTTTCTACCCCTAAGAGTAGTTTTCTGGTTGCTTAATTATTTCAAGAGCATTTAGTTTTATCTTGAGGAAGGGAGGAAGAGAAAGTGAGCCTATAGCACCCTATCTGGGGACCAACTCTCTGTCTTGGTTATGACCAGAGAAGGAATTGGTAGAGGAGCTGCTCCTCCATCTGAAGCTGGAGAACAGGAGTTGAAACTGTTGGTGGCATCACAGGCAGAGGCCTGGTCATCTGGAAGAGTGCTCAAAATTGTCCCAGGTGACTCTGTAGTTGACAGCAGCTTCTGAGGCCATTGCTGGAGATGATAGTGGGCTGGTGCTCCAGGTCTGAACCAATGTGTGCCAGTGTGGTCATTCTCTGGGTCTCATCACAGAAGGAAGGTGGGATTATGAGATATTTTAGTAAAACAATCCATCTGTCATGTGCAGTTGTAGTCTTTGGGAATCATTTCCTCTTAACAGAGCCATAGCCCGAGGGCACATAAAGATCTACAGGCATGGGGGGCAACTGGGCAGCTGGCCTTATATACAGCAATCTTTCCACCAGCTAGAAAAGAGCATGTCCCTTTGACTTCTGTAGTTTGTCTAAAATTTTACAACCAAGTTTTTGCCATTTGCCTGGTATGGTGTTTGATGTTGTGGGGAGAGAGATGGATGAGACAGTCCCTGACTTTGGGTAGCTCACCATCTAGTAAGAGGGACATCAGCACTGATGACAAGATGTGCTATGGTATCAACAAGGAGATCCAGGGGGTTTCACAGTGGTGGTGACCACTTGAGTTGGACATTGAGGATGCCAGCAAGAGGTCTCCAGGAAGACAACTGAGAAAGGCAGAGGAAACACATAACCAAAGTCTTGAAAGTTCAACACATGGCTGAGAAGCTCTAATGTGGAGTTTGAGGCCAAGGGCTTTTCTTTCCAGGAGCTACGGTGGATTGAAAAGTTGGACCTGGATTTAACAGTAAAATCATCATTTGTTCATTGGTACCATGGTTGAGAGAATGCCAGGCAAGGTGTTAACTCTCTCAGTGTGTTTATACTTTGAATCTTCCCTCTTGTGTCGTAATGGAAACTTCTGTTTTTGGATTTCCAGGCATCTACAAGGAGGTATGGGTGTAAGAGGGACACTGGGGGAGGGGTGGTTGTGGCTTTCTGCTGCCCTCAGCAGGCGGCTGCCAGTCCCCTTGAAGTGAAACCTGAGGGGGCAACTGTCCTGTGTGGTGTGAGTGTGTACGATGCTGGGATACAGAAGTATATGTAAAAGTCTAAGTTGCTCTGAGATATTCTTTTTCCTCTCCACTGTGTGTTCATGCCTGTACCCTACCAGTCTCCAATGAATGGGTATTTGATGTTGACTGCCATTATGACCTGCATGATGAAGGCCTTTGTGCTCCACACTAAGAGCATGTAAGTCTCTAGCACTAATAGCACCAGCTCTATTTATGCGTTCAATGCTTTTGGAGGATTGTCCCATGTTCCCATTAGTCCTTGTTTGGGAGTTGGGCTTAGGGAAGGCTCTGAAAAGAGTTGGCTTGAACTCCTGTATTACCTGCCTCCTCGGCTCATCTTTTGCCACTTATCTCAGATCCAGTCACCCACAGATCTCTCGTTGCTCAGTTCCTCTGCTCATGTGGTTTGATCTGATGGGAAGGGGGTCCTCTCTACCACTGGACAACGCCTACTCATCCTTTCAAGCTCATGTCAAATGTTTCTCCTCTGAGAAGACTTTCTTGGTGCCCCCTCACCTAGTTTACATGATCTCCTTTTGTATTCCTCGACTCTGTTGTGCTTCCTTCTTAGCGTTGAAGGCAGCTGTTGCTTATAAGTGTATTCATTGCTTTATTTTTCTGTCTTTTCCCGCTAGACTGAGAGTTTCTTGAGAGCAGATATTGTGTTTTGTTCATCTCTGAATTCCCAGTGCCTAGCAGGTGATTAAGCTTTGAGTCATCACTCAACAGATATGTATGGAGTGCTTTCTCTGTAATAGGCACAGCTTCTCTCCTGTTAAATGGGGAGCATGTACAAGAGCTCTGAGGTTCAAAGAATCTTGATGCACTTGAAAGAAGCCAGGGTACCAGGGCATTGAGATCGAGGAGCAGGGTAGTATGAGAAGAGGCTGGTGAGGAAGGTGGGAGCTGGGCTGTGCGGGCCTGTTGGCCTGTAAGCCTAGGAGCAGATGCTGATGCTAAATTCATGGGGGCATCTGATGAACCAAGTGTGCAGAAGATTCAATAATGGTAGATGCTGCTTCTTCTGTGCGTTCTAGTATTTCAGGAGATTCTAATCACTCCCTTTTCAGAGAGAAAGAGGACAAATAGTAAAAGCTGATGGAAAGGCTACAAAAATGATCAAAAGGGATGTAGGAGCAATTAGGGTTCTTAAATCTGGAAAGATCGGGTTTGATAGAGGGTGAGATGAAAGGTTAGCTGATCATGAAAGAGAGAGTGTATGTTGAAATCCTGACATCTTAGAGCTAAATCCCTCTTTCTCCTCCAGCCCCATAAAACTT
Source organism: Nyctereutes procyonoides (assembly GCF_905146905.1). Lineage (NCBI taxonomy): Eukaryota > Metazoa > Chordata > Mammalia > Carnivora > Canidae > Nyctereutes > Nyctereutes procyonoides. The sequence continues at coordinate 49,471,537 of NW_026575133.1, read as the reverse complement.
GACAGGAGGGAATTTTAGGAGAACTAACGGGAATTCCTCTCTGCCCAGTGAGTAGTATAAATTTATGCAACTCTTTATCCTCAAGAGATATTGCACACACTGATCATATAAATAACATCAAGAAGGGTTTATAGGTTTCAAAGATTAAGGTTCCCTAATAAGCCGAGGAGTGGAGTTTAGGTACTTACAGACTCCATCCCCTGAACAAGCTTCTTGTTCTCTTGTCAGAGATTGGCTGCATCAAATCTTCCAGACTCAACAGTGGCCAATTTGCAGTTTCTTCGGCCAGGTGGCTTCGCTGTTAGTTGAGTGTCCCACTCTGTGGGCATGGCAGGCATCCAGGGTCTGTGCTGGGCTGTGTAGGCCTGGCCCTGAGAGCAGAACTTGGTCACAAGCCTTGAATTTAAGTTCTAGCCCTAATTGTTCTTATTGTGGTAAAATTCATATAACACAAATCTACCATTTTAACCATTACTAAAGTGTACAATTGAATGGCATTTAGTACATTCACAATGTTGTGCAACCATCATTACTATCTAGTTCTGGAATATTTTTATCGCCCCAAAAGGAAGGCTTACATGTCTTAAGCATTCCCTCACTATGTTCCCCTTCCCCTGGACCCTGGCAACCACTAAGCTGCTTTCTGTCTCTATGGAATTTCTAGGATTAGTTTTACTTCCTAAGCCTACCTGGCTGACCAGGTGTTGCCTCCCTTTCTAAACCTACCTTGTTCCATAGGTACCCTGAAAGAAGCCAGGGTACCAGAGCATTGAGATGAGTAGTATGATTGTTATAATCCAACCACCTCAGCTTTCTGGTTTCTTACAAATGTGATTTTGGGGCCTCACGACCTGTGTGTGTACACTCACACTTTGGTTTTTGCCTGTGCTCTAGGTAAAACATCCTATCTGAGTCCATCCTGGGCTCTGAGACTCCATCCTGGAATCAGCCCTCTGGTCTGAGCCCCAGCTGTGCTGGCCTGGCCCTGAGTGTGGAGGGATTAGAGATGTGTGTGAAAGAGTCCCTGATGAACTGTATAGTGCAGCTTACAGTGTAGGGTTGGGAATCGTTACCTGTTCCAGGAAGGCAGTTAGTTCCTCCATAGCACCTCTGTGGGACTGCCTGCCTTTGGAACACAAACATGGCCAGAGGCCACTCTCCAAGGAAGTAAAAGATACAGCAGCACCTGACAGCCAGGGAGAACTGAGAGGGGAGGGTTTTAGCAGAAGTTTCTCATTGTGGTGGCCCTGGCACCCTATCTGTTGGCCTGTTGCTGAGAGGACTGTAGGGTGGGAGTGGGCTGTCTGCTAGGCCCGAGGTCCTGATTCCTGTAGACTCCTACCACCTTCATGGGGGCATAATGAGGACCAAAAGGAGTGTGTGAAAGAACCCTGGAATGGGGGTACATTGGTGCACAAGCATTAAGGCAGGACATTTTCCCACTGATCATAACTATAAGTCTCTAGCTCTTGGCTAGCCATCTCCAGCCAGCACGGGTGATGGGCATATGGGGATGGACGGTGGTCTCAGAGCCTTTTATTCACTCATTTATTTGTTCACTCACGGTTTTGATCTGTACTATTTAAAATGGTAGCCACTAGTCACATGTGGTTATTGAACACTTGAAATGTGTTAGTCCAAATTGAGATGTGCCGTAAATGTGAAATACACACTAGATTTCAAAGGCTTAGTACAAAAAATGTAAACAACTCATTAATAATTTTAAAAAATATTGGTTACATAGGAAATGATAGCATTTTGGAGATATTGGGTTAAATAAAATATATTATGAAAATTAATTTCATAGATTTCTTTTTATTTTTTGTATTGGGACTAGTAGAAATTTTATAATTTCCTATGTGATTTACATTATATTTCTGTTGTATAAGGCTGATTTAATCATATCTGTTCCTTTGGAAGAAAGGGGACATGAAGCTGACAGGTCTTGGTTAAAAAGCAAGCCCAGTTTGGGATTAACCCCTTCGAATAATATCACAGAGTGGGTAAGGCTGGTCTACAGGTCCCTAGACACGGTCTGGGCACCCCAAATTATGAATGGAGGGTTTCATTACAAGCCTCTCTTGAGGGGCTTAACACAATGTTTATGATTGATTAAGGCACTAAAGCTGTTCATTATTTATGTTTGCTGGTTTGTATTTCCGTGCGTCTCAATAGCGTGGGAATAGGAACTGAATAAATTACCCAGTGATGTGGGAATTCATGTAACCCACAACTCGAGTATGCTATGTGTGTGTGAGTGTGTGTGCACATCTTAATGAGATGCAATTTTGTTTCAATTTGGGAAATCCCCAAAGGTTCCCTGCTTTGTTTTCTCTGACTCTAACCTAGCAGCTTTCCAGGCAACAGCAAATGGAGAGATGATATGAAAACATCTGGGCATAATGTTTCTAAAGGCTTTCTGGTATTTTCTTCCTTGGGGAGCTTTCTGCTAGAGTACATGCCCTCCTTACACTTTAGAACTATGGCTTTTGTTCTTTCCCTGTCTCTGGTCTGCTTTCCTCATGGTGGGTCGTTAAGACAGCACACAGTCAAACCAGAATAGAAGCCCTTGGCATTGCACGAGGACATCTCAGAGCTCCAGCTGCAGGCACACAGGTAAGAACTTCCAGTTTCAGTGTTTGAAAGGCTGTAAGGCATAGCACAGAGATCTTGGCACTGCAAAGGATGATTCACGGGCCCTTAGGCACTGATTCATTCACACATTCATTTAACAGCGTGTATGGGACACACACTCTGAGCTAGGTGCTGAGGAAACCGAAATGAATCAAGTTTGTTCCTTGCCCTCAAATCATTCCACTGGACGAGAAAACTGTAAAAACCAAATTGCAATTCAGTACTGGCACTTCTGGGAAGGAGGAACAGATGTACTTCCTCCTATTCGTCCTGTTAAGCACGATGAAAAATCCTGGATATTATACAAGAAAAAAAACATAAGTAGACTTTGAAAGGTTGAGGAAAGAAGGCAACACTGTTTAAGGGCTCCCGGGACCTAAGAAAAGCCAGTAGTGAATTCCCTGGGTCTTCTTATTGTCTGGTATATCCCACACTTGGAGGTGAAAAAAACGGCAGCCCAGGCAGGACAATAGGCACAGAGACACAAAGAAGCCCCCATAAAAGCCTGCTCTTTAGTCAAAGGCCCAGGAAAGAAATCTTTAGACAATGACTTCAGAACTCCAGACAAACAGCACAGAAGAGAGTGTAGCCCATCACCACCAGCAAAAGCTGGGTGGGGAGCCTAGACTCCCACTCTTGCCAAACTAGAATGAGGGGCACTGGCTCTCCTCGGATGGTGTAGGCTGGACCTAGTGAACAGTGAGGGCTTTCATCACCACCCAGGGGTCACAATGTCACTCCCTCTTTGTGATGCCAGGAGAGACCACCTAGAGAGAATTAAAGAGGTGCTTCTATGCACTCTCCTAGCCAGGGTGGTTTCAGTGGAGGCTAAGTCAAGAGCCCAAACTCCCAGCCCTGCCCTGAATAACTGCAAGCCTTTCCACCTGAGCCTCTGGGTGGGGAACCTGGACTTCTCCTTCCCTCTAGCAGTAAAGAGGCAGTACCTCCCCTTCTCCTTCCAGAATAGTGTCAGAGGAAGGTAGAACAATACAATTTATCCAGTCTGAACAGCAGAGAAAGAATACACAGAAAAAGAATGAACAGTGTCAGGGATGGTGGGACTCTGACAAGAGCTGTAACATTTGTTTACTGGAATCCCAGGAGATTAGAAGAAAGTATATGGGGCTGAAAAGTTTTCGAGGAGATCAAGTCTGAAAACTTCCTAAATTTGGTAAAATTTGAATACTGGAGATTCAAGATGTTGGGTGAACCCCACGTGACAAAAGCCAGCTCAAAAAGATTATATACTGTATAATTTCATTTTACAACTATGGAAATGACAAAATTATAGAAATGGAGGACAGATTAGTGGTTGCCAGGGCCTAAGGGAGGTGGTGGGAAGTGGATGTGTCCAAACAAGGGCAACATGAGAGATCTTGTGATAGAAATGTTCTATATCTTGATTGAATCAACATTCTGGTTGTGGTGTTGTAGGGTGGTTTTGTTAGCGCTGAAGGAAAGCATACTCATGGAACAGGTGCATACAACTGTATGTGAATTTACAATTCTCTCAAAAAAAGATTAGTTAAAGGAAATAAGTATAATTCGATTTGATAAGTGCTCTCATAGCGTGATTTATAAAATTCTTTGGGAGCTCTGAGGATGGGTAGATTATTTCTTCATGGAGGAATCAATGAAGGTGTCACTGAGCTATCAACATACCAGTGGGGTCTGATAGATAGAACTTCCACCTGTCATCTTTCATATTTTTCACTTTTGGGCTGAATTCCTTTGTGCTGATTCCACTGTTTATTTATTGTTGGTTCATTAAAGGTCAGGCATTGTGATAAAGGGTTTATGTGCATAATCTAAACAAACTTAGTCCAATAATTCTGGCAGACAGGTACTATTATTTACAGATAAGGAAACTTCTTAGAGAGGTTCAGACACTTTATCAAGGTCACTCAAATGTCAAATGGTAAAGTCGAGTTTCAAACTCTAGTCTGTCTCAAACCACTATTTATATGGCCACTGAGAGCTCTCATTTGTCATTGTATTTAAAACTTTTTTCCTCTCTGTTCTTTTCCTTTGCTCTTCTTCTGCTGCTTCCTTTTGAGATAATAAAGTATTTTTAAAATGTTTTACTTTATATTCTGTTTGCTTTATAGCCTACACATTTTTATATTTTTGTATTTCTAAAAAAGACTGTTGGGATCCCTGGGTGGCACAGCAGTTTGGCGCCTGCCTTTGGCCCAGGGCGCGATCCTGGAGACCCGGGATCGAATCCCACGTCAGGCTCCCGGTGCATGGAGCCTGCTTCTCCCTCTGCCTGTGTCTCTGCCTCTCTCTCTCTCTGTATGACTATCATAAATTTTAAAAAATAAAAAAATAAAAAAACAAAAAAGACTGTTGTCTAGGAATTATAATATGCATCCTTAAGTTAATCACAGTCTAACTGAAATTGATACTATACTATACTTTGTTTAATGTAAGGATCTTATAAAAAGTGTAATTCCATTTACCTTTAATGTCCTTTGTTCTACTGCTATATATTTAATTCTACATATTTTTATAACCCTCACAATACATTATTATTACTTTATTCAATTTTCTTAAAAAGACACTAAAAATAATGAAGAAATTTATCCATAAATTCATGACTTCTAGTGCTCCTTATTCCTTCTCATGTCAGCCAAAATAGTCACCTTTCACATTTCTTGTGGTATGGGCCTCTTGGTGATGGATTCATTCTGCTTTCAATGATCTGAAAATGTCTTTATCTTCTGTATTGAAGGACATTTTTTACTGGATATGGAATCTCTGTTAAAGTTTTTTTTTTTTTTGCTTTTTATCCTTTCAGCACTTTAAAGATACTCTTATGTTTTTTTGTTCTCCATTTTTTTCTGATAAGCAGTAAGCCACTATTCTTGTTACTGTTGACCTGTTTGCAATGTGTCTTTTTTTCTGGCTGCTTTACAGATTTTTTTTTTTTACGTCTTTGTTGGTTTGTTGGTCTGTTTTTAACAATTAAATTATGTTATACCTCAGTGAGATTGTCTTTGTATTTGTTCTGTATGGGTTTTGCTGAATGTCTTAGTACTTTGTGCTAAAGTTTTCTCAGATTTAGAAAAATTTTGCCTGATATTTTATAATTTTTTTCTGACAAAAATTTTAAGTAAAACATGTTGGATTTTTTCCTTTTCTTCAGGTTCCAGCAAGACTCAACATGGCATTATTATTAATTATGCTTTTATTTAAATTTTTGACATTTTATACATTATGGATTTCTTCTGCATTAGTTTTGACTTGTTATAATACTGCATTATATTACTTTGATTACTGACTTTCTGGACAATTCATTAAGTTTAACACCCAAAGCAAATGCCACTACTCATCTTATCTTAGCCCCTTCCCTTTCTCATAGTTACTTCAGAGCTATGTTGTCTGAGGGTCTATTTCTATTGACTATTTTACTTGTTATGTGTCACATTTTCCAATATTATTGCATATCCAATAATATTTTATTATTTATTGCATATTACAGATGACATATTCTAGAGACTCTGGAGTCTGTTTTCTTATACTGATGAGTGTTAAGTTTGCTTTATAAATCAGTTAATCACTGGCAGACCACTTCAACTTGTGAAGATATAACTTTAGGTTCTCTCAGATGTCTCTATTTCAGTTTTTCCCTGTTTGGGGCTCAAATGTAGCCTCTAGTCCAAGGTATGACCCTTGTGGGGCTTCAATAGACTTCCGGGGTTTGCCAAAGATCTCTAAATTTAGTGTTTGAGCCATAAACTCTGTCTCCTCAGCATGAGGTAGCTCCTGGAATATCTTTGTTCAGGACTGAATGTTGTGTTCCTATCAGATTCCTAAATTGAAGCCCTAATACTTAAGGTAATGGCATTTAAAGGTGGGGCTGTTGGGAGGTAGTTAAGTCATGAGAATGAAGCCTTCATGAATGGGGTTAGTGTCCTTATACAAAGAGGAAGAGACTAGAGCTTTTTCTCTGCCATATGAGAACACAGGGGTCTACAAAACAGGAAGAGTGCTCTCACCAGAAACCAAATCTACCTCCAGCTGCATGTACTATGTTATATAAGTTTCTGTTGTTTAAGCCACTCAGTGTATGGTATTTTTGTTTTAGTCTGAATTAGGACAATCTTCATATCTCTTCTAGCTTACCAGTTATAGCTTTCTGATCATTCAATGCATGAGCAGTTCAGAAGTCAGCTAAGATTTTGAGGGCAGTTTTTATAAGCACTTTGTGGCTCTCTCTTTGGTGGCCCACTCTTTTCTGGGATTTTTCTTCTCAATTTCTAGCCATTTTGATAGCCTCACACTTCATTGTCATTTCTTTCTTGAGTTCTATTTTTTATGTGCCATGTGGACTGTGGTCTGTCTTCAAGAGAAAAGCTACTTAAACGCAATTATTACGGCTATGGGTTGAATGTGTCCCTCAAAATTCATATGTTAAAGACTTGCAGTATGTCAGAATGTGACCTTATTTAGATATAGGGTCTTTACAGAGGTAATCAAGTTGAAATGCAGTCATAAGGTGGTTCTTAATCTAATATGACTCATGTCCCCCAAAAGGGGGAAATTTTGACACAGACACACACACATACATAGGGAGAGCTCCTCATAAAGATGAAGCAGAGATTGGGGTGATGTATCTTTAAGTGAAGAAATGCCAAAGATTACCAGCAAACCACCATAAGCTAGGGGAGACTCATGAACCAGAATTTTTCTCATAGCCCTGGGAAATACCCAGTCCTGCTCATACCTTGATATCGAACTTTCAGCCTTTAGAGCACTGAGACTCTAGTTTCTTCCTGCTTTGGGTCACTCTCCAGTCCTTCAAATAGTTACAGCTTAAAAAAATATTGTCCCAGGTTTATAATTGTTATTGGCACAGAGGTTAGTTCAATTTTAGCTATTCCACTGTTACCAAAACCTGGAAGTCCATGAGCTAATTTTCAATCTTCATTGAGTCCATGTTTGTCAACCTGTAAGTCAATATTGTTTACCCCTGAATCTAGTCCAAGGTCCTGGATCCCATCCTAGGGTCTGATATCCTGTTCTCTGATGGTCTATAAGAAAAATTAGAGCAATATATAGGGGTCTTTAATAGAAAATATCAATGAGGGTGACAAAACATGAGAAACACCTAACTCTGGGAAGCAAACAAGGGGTAGTGGAAAGGGAGGTGGGTAGGGAGTTGGGGTGACTGAGTGATGGGCACTGAGGGGGGCACTTGGCGGGATGAGCACTGGGTGTTATGCTATATGTTGGCGAATTGAACTCCAATAAAAAATGTATATATAAAAAATAGTCAAGTAGATTGGTTATGACTGATCTTAAAATCTCCAATGAAAAACTCATTTTTCTTTTTTTGAGAGTGTTACATAGGACTTCAGTTGAGCCACTATTCAAGTACTTGTGCAGATGGAAAGCTGCTCTCTGTGGAAGTCTGATCCTACCTTTACATGTTTCTGCAAACCACTCTCATGCAGGTGTGTAGATTCACATGTTTATGTGCATGCATGTTGGTGTATTGGAGAGGAGCTAGAGGAATCCTTATTTGGTAACCACAAATCAGGCTCTTTTTGTTTAATAACACTTCGATTTTCTTTAAAATAAATGGCCCCCTTTTAGTCAACAATTGAACATATCTGTTTACTTGGAATGCTTACCTGTTAAATCCTCTGGAAGCAGCCTGCCAAGGACCTTGGAGAATTAGCCTACAGGTCATTAACTATAAATTCCGAATTTTCTAAATTTACTCTTTAGTGAGTTCTATTACTAGAGAGACACACTCTGTACTATATTACCTTAGCTTCCCATAGAAGTGTCTTTTCAGAGAACAGTGACATAATATTATGTCTTCAGTTTCCATCCAGTGTTGGTAACAGAAAAAGTGATATGAAGAATACTCTGCAACTTTTGTATAACTCCTGTTGAAGATTCTGTTCATTATATTGTTCAATATCTTATACAAAGGCCTAGGAAAATGGCATATATTCTTTTTTAACCACAAGATATTTTCTTCAAATAAAACCTTATGTGGAAGCTTAATGCCTTAAAATAGGTCAGTACGGTTGAAATGGAAGCTGGAAGCCCTACAGCTGTGTCTTCCTTCTCCCTCTGCTTTTCTTTCTCCACCTCCTTCTTACCCACTACCTCACATTTCTCTACATAGTCATTTGTTAAAGATATCTTCTGAACATAGTGTAAAAATCATTAGTGCTAGTCTAAGATGGATATTATTATGGGAGTTTATGCTAAGACATAGTTTGTCTCACCTCAGAAATAGTTGTGTTTATTTTGATATTGCCCAGATTGGTAACTGTATTTCCCTTCTTCCCTTGAATGACAGGAAATTTCAATAAGTAAGATGCTCAAATTTAGCATTTATTCTTGTCCTAGAATAGATGCAACAGTTTGTCCCAATTTTTTCAACCAAAGGTGTAGAGGGTTGAATTTATTAAATCCCCAGTTCAAGATACATTATCATCCCAGAGTTGTATGTATATGAATTTGCAGGCATATATCTATTTACTTACTCTTATTATTTTTAAATTATGTTCTTATTCTTCATTTCCCCCATTTATACCCCCCATTGACAGCTCTATTATAATAGAAATAATGTGTAACTTTGTCTTAGGGTATGTTCCCACAAAAGGTATTGTTTTATGTGTGTATTATATATAATATATGATATGTACAAAACATATGATATACATGGAAATTTATTTCATACATTTCACACCACCTACTCTGTTTTCAAGACCCATATGCATTGCTCTGTGCAAATATAATCTATTGCTTTCAACTACTACATAGTACTGTCTGGAGAATATCCATCACATATTTTATGTCTTTTTCTCAGTGATAGACACTGAGGTTGCCTCCATCTCTTGGTCACCATAAATAGCATTGCAACAAGTATCCTTATACTTATGCCCCTTTGTAGCTGCATAAGAATTACTTTGGGATATAGACATTGGAGTGGTATTTCTGGGTTATAGCATATGCATCTCTTTAATTTCACTGGGTATTGGCAGATTATTCTTCAGAATGGCTGCACCCTGGGCAACCCCAGTGGCTCAGCGGTTTGCCGCCACGTTCGGCAGGGGGTGTGATCCTGGAGTCCCAGGATCGAGTCCCACGATAGGCTCCCTGCATGGAGCCTGCTTCTCCCTCTGCCCGTCTCTCCTCTCTCTCTTTCTCTCTCTCTCTGTGTCTCTCATGAATAAATAAATAAAATCTTTAAAAAAGAAAAAATGAATGGCTGCACCCAGCTGCATTCTCACCAGCAGTAATAAGGATACTTGCTTCTCCAAATCCTCAACAATTCTTGGCATTATTCATTTTATGTTTGCCAATCTGTATTTTCCATTGCTGTTTTAATTTGCATTTCTCTCATTCTTAATTATTTTGAGTAGATCTTCATATGCTTATTTTAGATTATTTTGGATTTCCTGTCTGTACACGGCCTGTTTGTATCTCTTGCCTTTTTTTCTGTTGAGGTTACTGTTGCTGTCTTTTCCTTATTGATTTTTAAGAGTTCCTTGTATATTCTAGATTTATTATTTAATTGAAATATAATGTGAGCCACATAATCTTCCACTAGTAAAAAAAAAAAATCTTCCAGTAGTCACATTAAGGGAATCAAAATAAACCAGTGAAATTATTTTTAATAATCTACTTTATTTAACCTAATATATCTAAAAAATTATTTCAACATGTAAACAACCAGTGTTTTTTCATAATAAGGCTTCAAAGTCCAGTTTGTATTACATACTTACAGTATCCCTCAATTTGGACTAGCCACATTTCAAGTGTTCATTAGCCATTTGTGGATAATGGCTACCATATAAGACAGTGAAGCTGTAGTTATAAACTATCTTTTCAGATTTACACATTGCAAATATTTTCTTCCATTTTGATATCTGTCTATTAACTTTTTTTTTGAGGAGATATCTTTTCTGGTCTAATATATGGTCATTTTTTATGAATCTTTTTATGTACTTGAAAATAGTTATTCTCTTGGGTGTGAGATTTTTCTTCATAAATATACTTTACCTTTTTATATCATAATATTTTATGGGATTGTCCCATCAATTTTTGAGAGGAAGAGATGTAAAATCTCTCACCACAATTGTGAATTTATCAATTTATTCTTGTAATTCTGTTTCCTTTACACATTCCAGGCTATTTTGTTTATGATCTTCTTGGAGATTGCTTATTTTATAAATATCAAATGTTTCTCTTTGCCTCATTAAATGTTTGATACTTAAAAATACCACTACATTAGCTTCATTTATTATTTCTCGGTGTATCTTTTTTCCATGTCTTTATTTTAAAGCTTTTGTTATTGTTTCATTTTAAGTATGTTTCTTTTCTTTCTTTAAAAAAAGTCAAACAATTCTTTAATTGAAGATAACAAAACTGCTACTGCAAATCTTTCTCTTTTTCATGTAGGTAAAATTTCTCCCAGCTTTACTGAGATATAATTGACATATAACACTGTATTAGTTCAAAGGTGTACAACAGAGTACACACATACACACACACACACACATTGTGAAATGATTACCATAGTAAGTGGTAAGTTTAGTTAACATCTATCATCTTACATGGTTATAATTTATTTTTTTGTGATGAGAACTTTTAAGATCTGTTCTCTTAGCAAGTTTCAAATATATAATACAGTATTTGTAACTGTAGTCACCATGCTGTGCATTCTATCCCCAGGATTTACTCATCTTAACTGAAATTTTGTATCTTTGACTACCTTCACCCATTGCCATCCTCAAGTCCCTGCTTCTGGGAAACAATCTATTCTCTGTATCAATGAATACAGTTTTTTTTTAAGGTTCCACATATAAATAAGAGCATACAGCAATCGTCTTTTTCTGTCTGACTTGTTTCACTTGGATATTAGCTTTTTGGATGTCGTCTTTTACTACACAGACTTCCTTAGTTTTTATACTTAATTTTTTTTGTTTTATGTAGTCCTAATTTATATACTAGGAAACATGTTTTTACTCAGAATATCTCTTTTTCTGTGTTTATCTCTCTCAGACACTCTGATATAAAATAGCTTTAGCAAAAAGTTCCTTAGAATGGGCTTCTAAAGTGCTTATATCTCTTAAAGAATAAAATGATATCAATCAGGATCTCTGCTTTTAGCAAGATAGAAAAACAGGGCTCTGACTTATGTGAAACAAATGAAAAAAAGAGAATACATGTGTATACACCCACATGCACTTATGTATACATATGTATTACATATATAAAAACATATACACACGCATCCATATGTACATATGTATTTAAGTTAAACCACAGCTTTCAAGTCTTTGGACTTCTTTTTTTTTTTTTTTTAAGTCTTTGGACTTCTGACAACAAAGGACAGTGAACCCTGAGAGATGGGAAACAAAAAGTGTAATCTCTACGATTTCCACAGCTTACTACCCAGAGAGATTTTAGGCAGCAGCATGAGGAGGGGGAAACGACATGGAACTCCGGTTTATTGACTTGTGGATTTGAAGGTGGGTGTTGGGGATGCCTAGGAAGCTAGGCCAGGGAAACTTGCAGGAGAGGAGAGTAGTAATAGAAAGAGATAGATAGATCAGTAGATCAATAGAGTGCTCTGAAGATCTATAGTAGCTCAGTCATGACCCTTCAGCACATGTGATGAGGAAACTATTGAAGAGGAGAGATAATGGTCCAAAAGAGCAGAATGAGCAAATATCAAATTCACACAGGGTCAAGTATAGTCTTGTTCCCACCAGAAACACGGAAAACATTACTCAATTCACTGAGCATTGAGTAGAGTAATTAAAAGGTCTTTGCTCCATTAATGGGAAAAAAATTATAGACCAAACATGGTCCTAGTCCTTTTTTTTTTTTTTTTTGCCTAGTCCTTCTTAACAAAATGTAAAGCAAGACCCAGGAGGTTACTATTTCTATTAATGTTAACTGCATCTCTGTATCTTAGAGCAAAGAAATACAAAAATATGCAACATCCAATGATGTAAAATTGGTAATGTCTAATGCCCAATAAAAAATTACTGGTCAGGAAAAGAAGCCACAATGATGAGAAAAATTAATCAATATAAACTGACTTAGAAAGGACACAGATGATAAATTGGGAGATAGAAGTGCTAACACACTATATTGTATGTATTTTATATATTCGAAAAGCTAGAAGAAAAAGTGAGAATTTTCATTAAAGACATGAAATATTATTTTTAAAATATCAAAGTGGGACTTGTAGAGACAAAATATATAATGTTGGAAATAAGCAACACACTAGATTAGACACTATAGAAAAAAGATTTATGAAAAGGTCATAATAGGAACTACTTAAAATGAAACACACAGAAAAGACTGAAAAAATAAACAGAATACCAGTGAGCTGTGGGACAATTTTAAGCTGTCTAATATATGTGTAAGTGGAATCCACAAAGTAGAACAGAGGTGAGGGGGATGGAGATATAAAAATATTTGAAGATATAATAGCCCCAAATTTTACAAATTTGGTGAAAACTATAAACCCATAGTTTCAAGAAGCTCCGTGAAGCCCTGATGTAAGACACATAAAGAAAACTAGAGCAAGGCATATAAGCAAATTGGTTAAAACTAGTTGTAAAGTGACAATATTAAAAGTAGGCAAGAAAAAAAAAGACATTATATACTGAGGAATAAAGATGATAGTAGACTTCTCATGGGAAATGATGTAAATCAGAAGATAGTGAAGCAATACTTTTACAGTACTCAGGGGGAAAACTGTTAATCTAGGATTCTATACCAAATAAAAATACCTTTCAAAAATGTAGGTAATGTAAGGAAATTTTCAGATATATCTAAAACTGGAGGAATTCATTATTGGAAGACCTGCACTACAAGAAATGTTAAGGGAAACTTTAGGCAGAAGGAAACAGATGCCAATGAATATCCAGGTCTACACAATGAAATTAAGGATACTGGAAATTGTAACTATAAGGATAAATCTTGCCTTTTTTCATAATGTTTAAATATCTTTTAAGATAAGTAATTGCTTAGAGCAAAAATAATATGCTGTGTATTTTTTGGACTTATGTTAATATTAATATGTGACAAAAATGGCACAAAGATAGGGAGGGGAGAAATATAATTATACTTTTATATGTTGTTTTTACGTTTATTTAAATTCAATTTGCCAACATATAGTATAACACCCAGTGCTGCTATATGTTTTAATACCATACATTAACTGATATAATATTATTTGAGAAGAGTGATAAATTAAAAATGTATTATTTTAAGCCTAAAACAGCCACCGAAAGGCCTTACTTATAGCTAATAAACCAGCAAATGAGATAAGATAGAATTATAGAAGCTACTCAGTAAGACAGAAGGCAGGAAAGGGGGAACAAAGATTAGATAGAACAAACAGAAACAAAAAGCAAGATGTTGATTAAAAGCCAACCCTATCAATAATCACATATAATGTAAATGGTCTAAAGAGCCCAACTAAAATGCAGAAATTGTCAGATTAGATAAAAGCAAAGTCCAACTCAGTGTACTCTACATATGAAAAGCCAACATTAAATACAGAGACATGAATAGTAAAACGATGAACTATACACCATGCTAAAATGAATGAAAAGAAATTTGGAGTGGTTCTATTAATATCAGACAAAGTAGGGTTGAGAGAAAATATAGTGATAAAAAGGTCATTTATATCATTCATAATGATAAAGGATTAGTCCATTAAGCAGACATTACAATTCTAAATCCTTATGCACCTAATAACAAAGCTTCAAGATATATAAAACAACAGTAAAAAAATAGGTAAGTCTATAATTCTACTTGGAGACTTCAACATCCTTTTATTAATAATTGATAGGACAAATAGAAAATCAGTAAAAATGTAGAAAGACAAACAACATACTAAATTGACCTAGAACACTAACAAAAGTACAAGGCACATGTTTAGGAGGTTTTTATCAAGATAGGTCATTTCTGGACCACATAACAAATCTCAAGATATTTTTAAAAATTCAAAAAGTACAATATATATTCTTTAACCACAGTGAAATTAAATTAGAAACCAATAACAGGGCAGTCTGGGTGGCTCAGCGGTTTAGAGCCGCCTTCAGCCCAGAACGTGATCCTGGAGACCTGAGATCGAGTCCCACATCAGGCTCCGTGCATGGAGCCTGCTTCTCCCTCTGCCTGTGTCTCTGCCTCTCTCTCTGTGTCTCTCATGAATAAATAAAATCTTAAAAAAGAAAGAAAGAAAGAAAGAAAAAAAAAACAGTAACATAAAGATCTTTGGAAAAATTCCTAAATATTTAGAAATTAAAATGACATACTTGCAAATAACATGAGTAAAAAGAATAGTAAAAAATTAGAAAGTATTTTGAATGAAAATATAAACACAACATGTCAAAATATGTAGAATGCTATCAAAACAAAGTTATAATACTAAATGCTTTTTTAGAATAAAAGGAAGGTCTCCAATTAATGATCTCATATTTTACCATGAGTTACTAGAAAAAGAGAAGCAAAGTAAATGCAGAGTAAGCATGAAAAAGAAAATAATAAAGATCAGAATGGAAATCAATAAACTAGAAAACATAAAATAAGGAAAATCAATAAAAAAGTTGTTTCTAATAAAACATCAATAAAATCGATAAACTAATCAGATTAGGAAATAGAGAAGGCATAAATAATGAATATGAAGAATGAGAAAGGTGATAAAACAAACGATTTTGCACTTATTAAAAGGATAATAAGGGATTATTAGAATCAACTTTATGCCAGTAAACTCAACAGCTTAGTTAAAATGGTAAATTCCTAAAAAGAGAAATTACTAATACATATTCAAGAAGAAATAGATAACCTGAAAAATTTTTTATATATGAAATAAATAGAAATTGTAAACTTTCCATACAGAAAGATGAAGTGGCTTCACTGGTGAATTCCACCAAATATTTAAAAAAGAAATACTATTTACACAAACTCTTTCAGATAATTAGAGGAGAGAGGGACTACTTTCTTATTCTTTCCATAGGGCTAACATTTATTTGATACCAAAGCCAGAATAAAGTATTATATAGATCAATATCCTATACATATAGATGAAAAAGTTCTTAACCAAATTTTAGAAACCAAGTCAAACAACTTATGGGGCCGCCTGAGTGGCTCAGCGGTTAAGTGCCTAACTTTGGCCCAGGGCATGATCCTGGAGACCCCGGGGTTGGGGGCGGTTGAGTCCCGCCTCGGGCTCCCTGCGTGGAGCCTGCTTCTCCCTCTGCCTGTGTCTCTGCCTCTCTCTCTCTCTCTGTGTCTCTCATGAATAAATAAATAAAAGTTTTAAAAAATTATGAAGAGTATATATATTATGCTCTTCATATTTAGATTATTCTAAACCATAATCTACTATGGTTAAGTTAATTCCAGGAACACAAGTTTGTTTCACTTTAAAACTTAATCAATATAAATCACAATATTAAGAAACTAAAAAAGGCAAAAGTATATGATCATCTCAACACAGGCAGAAAAAATATTTGATATAATTCAGTACTATTCCTAATAAAAACTCTCTACAAACTAGGAATAGGAGCAACTTATTCAGCCTGATAAAGGGTATTTACAAAATTCAGACAGCTAATTCATACTTAGTGGTGAAATACTCAATCTTTTCCTCCTAAGATCAGGCACAAGGCAAGGATGCTAACTTTCAATAGTTCTATTCAACATTAGAGCCTAAACAGTGCAATAAGGCAAGAAAAAGCAATAAAAATAGCCATATTATGAAGAAAGATGTAAAACTATTTTTTTCTCAGATTCCATATATGTCTATGTAGAAAATCGTATAGATCTATACAAAAGCAACAATGCAATATAGCTTTCTTCAGATCATATTTTCTCAAATTATTATTTATAACATTATTAATGGTTGCATACACAGTACTCAAATAGTTCCTTTGATATGAACACTAAAGTTAATTTTCTTATTATTATTAATGTAAATATCTCTATTAGTTTAATTTTATTCACATTTTTGTTATTTTCCATTGTGCAAATTCTGAATAAAGTTGAATTTCTGGGTAAAAGATGATAGACATTATTAAACTGATATGCATTATCAGTTTTCCCCAAGGCAGGTTGTCCTAACTATTAAATAGTATTTTGTTATTTTAGTTCATCCTCTATTGTCACCTGGGTATTATTTTTAATGATGGGATGTGGGTTTTTAAATTTTTCCCTGTTGACCAATTATCCAAGCACCTAATAATAATAATAATAATAATAATAATACTGATTCCCTATTGATTTGAAGCATTATGTAACTATATTGAGATACTGTATATTTTTAGACTTCTAGATAAAATTTTCATTTGTATCAGTACCTTTTCTAATGTTTTAGCTTTATCATTTATGTTAATAATTTCCAATGCTAGTTTTTCTCCAATTATTATTTTTCGAAATCTTTTTTTACTCTAAAAAAGCTCATCAATTTACCATTTATATAGTTTCTAGAATTATTTCTCCAAATAAAAATACTGACTGGGATTTTGTTAGAATGACATTAAAATTTGTAAATTAAGCTTGATGGAGAATTGTGCATTTTGCTTTTTATAATGTTGAATCTTTTAATGGGAGACATGGTCTGTCCCCCTTCTTATCCAAGCTTTCTCTAAGTATATGTTTGATTTCCTCTTTAGCTCCATAATGATTTAGGATAGCATTTTCCAGTTGATTTGGTATATGTGTGCATCTGCATTGGCTTTCTAATCTTATAATAGTGTCTACCAGAGAATGAAGATAATAGCTTTTGCTTCTGAGTAAATTTTTGAGTTTTTCTTTAGGGCCTGTTTTATGGTCAACTTTCGTAATTGTTCATGGACACTGGAAAAGAAGATATATTCTGTATAAACTGCCGAGTTTAATGAAAAAGTTAAATCAATTTTATTAATCACATTATCTATATTCTTCTATATTCCTATTATCTCTATCAGGTCCCAAAAATATGTATTAAGAAATCTCATGCTTCTAATGTGTTTCTATCAACTTCTGGTATTCCTAATAGTTTTTTTTCATGTTATTTGATGCTACATTATTCAAAACATAGACATTTTATGTTACTTTATCTGCCTTGTGCATTTTACCCTTTATCAATTAAATATGGACCTTTTTATCTTGTTTATTGAATATTGCTTTGAGTTCTACTTTAATATTAATCTTCTGGCCTCTGTTTTCTTTTTGTTCACATTAGTCTGGTATATCTTTGTTCATCTTTTTATTTTTAAACTATCTGTGTCATTTTAAATGTATGTCTTGTAGATAATTTATAATTGGACTCTTTAAAATTCATTCTGAATGTCTTTGAATTTCAGTAGGTGAGTTTATCCTATTGTTATTTATTACTATCACAGAAAAGTTTTCTTCTACTTCTTTCATCTTATTTTTAGGGCCATTTTTGTACTTTAGAAATTTATATCCTTGTTTTAGTTTTGGTAAATACATCAATGTTTCTTTTGTTTTCTTCTCTAAGTGATTACCTTTAGTTAAAAGGATATAATTACCCCCTAACTGTCTTTATCAATGTCAACCAAATATCAATTGTCTAGTATTATCAAAATATCATCAATATTACCTAATACCTTCTAATATATTATTTACAGATTAGCATAATTTACTTCCTTCAATCATTCTCTTACTGAGAGTGTATGTTAATTTAATATGTAATGTTTAGACTGGTAAATTACTGTGTATTTACTATCATTTTATGTTATATATATTTTCTTTTGATAATTATTTTTGACATTTCCCTTTTTTTGTTATTTCATTGATAGCAGGTGTTTTCATTTAAATCTTTGTCTTGGGATGTCTGGGTGGCTTAGTGGTTTAGCACCTGCCTTCGACCCAGGGCATGATCCTGGAGTCCTGGGATTGAGTCCCACATTGGGTTCTCTGCATGGAGCCTGCTTCTCCCTCTGCCTGTCTCTCTCTCTCTCTGTGTCTCTCATGAATAAATAAATAAAATCTTTAAAAAATTAATCTTTGTCTTAACAATTTCAGTATTTACCAGTCTTTTTACGGAATACTTTCTTCAGTGTTGAGTTATTTTTATTCATTTATTCCTGTCAGCTGTTTTGTCTTTAATTCGCTTTTATTTCCTTCAAAAAGACTGTGAGTGGTATATTTTTTGCGTCCTTGTATATCCAAGAATATTTTCTATTGCTATTACATGTAAGCAACAACCAGCATAGAATTTTCAGGCAGTAAGTCTTTTTTTCCTCAAAACTTTGTTGCTATTATTCCATTGCCTTTGGCATTTAAGTTTAAGATAGGTAAATTCTGAGATTAGCTTGCTATCTTTTTTTTAGGAAAGCTATTTTATTTTCCTTGACTATATTTTTCATAAGATTCTTCATTTTATTCTTGATATTTGAAAGATGTAAGGTCTGTATCTAGTTTCTTTCTTTCTTTCTTTCTTTCTTTCCATCGATGTGTAATTTTTCTAGCAACGTTTTTGTTATTTTCCATTGTCAAAGATCAGTTGACTATATTTGTGTGGGTCTAATTTCAAACTCTATACTCTGCTCCATTGAGCTATTTGTCTATTCTTTCACACTGAATATCACACTGTCTTGATTACTGTAGTTTTATATTAAGTCTTGAAGTCAAGTAGTGTAATATTCCTTAGAATCAATTTATTGATACTCACAAAACAACTTGCTGGGATCTTGGTTGGAATTGTATTGACTATAGATCAAGTTGGGAGAAATCGACATCTTGACAATATTGAGTCTTCTTATCCATGAATATAAACTATCTCTCCATTTAGTTAGTTCTTCTTTGATTTATTTCATTAAAGTTTTGTAGTTTCCCTCAGATATTGTGATGTGTTGCATTTTATTTCTGATGATTCTTAATTATGGTACCTTGTTTTCTTGTGGGTTTGGATGAAATTTTGTGTTGTGAGTTCATATTTGGTTGAACCTAATGGATGGGAATACTAAGAACATCTGATGGGTTATTTTAATCCAGAGGATTTGTGCTTACTTTTACTAGGAAGCAAGGAGCATTAGCGACCTATGGCCTCTTCAGTCTCTTTGGAGGACCTTGGTTTAATAGGTCATCGGATTCATTTTCCTCAATTAGCATAGGGCTACAAGTTTAGTCTCTTGATTTTAATGATAAAGTAACTTAATTATAAAGCAATCCTGTCTTTATAGTCCTCAGTCCACCTTCTCTCAAGTTGTTCTTGCTTTCTCCATCTCACTCTCTTGTAGATTTTCTTTTCTTGAGAACTCAAAATGCCTTAAAAGGTGATTTTTATAATCCACTCAGGTCTAGTCCATTATAACTCTGAAAGGTTGGTAATCATTTCTATATTTTATCCATTTCTGCTTTTTATTCAATTGTCTTTGAAATCTCAGCTTCTTTTCATTCTGTTTCATAAGAGGTAATGACTTGTTGCATTCTACTGAGAATACAGATTTGCAGACATTTTCTTCTGATGCCCGGAGGTGATCATTTTTCAGAGGTGTGTTCT
This sequence comes from Nyctereutes procyonoides, assembly GCF_905146905.1. Classification (NCBI taxonomy): domain Eukaryota; kingdom Metazoa; phylum Chordata; class Mammalia; order Carnivora; family Canidae; genus Nyctereutes; species Nyctereutes procyonoides. The sequence continues at coordinate 49,451,394 of NW_026575133.1, read as the reverse complement.
TCCACTGTGTCTTAGATGCTGTTCCATTTCTCTTGCTAAGTAATTCTCTTACTTTGAATTATTTTCCTTTATTCATCTTCAAACAAATTAAACTTTGTATTATTCTTTTGTTAGAGATTTCCAATAGCACTTTCCCTGTTCTTTGTCTGTTTGAGGCAAAATCTCAAATCTTCACTTTCCCAGACCCAAAGTTATCCTAGGTTGTGTATACAACCTCTAGTCTGCCAAACTCTGGTAATAACCTAGAAGGCATCTTTTCCTTTTGCTATTTATTTGCCTTGTTCCCTGATAAGCTGAATGGATGGAATACATGAAAAGGTAGATTTCCTAGCTTCTCTGAACTTGTAATGAGTGGTCCCTAAGAGTTCTTGCCAAAGAGATGTAGAAAAATGCAGGGTTTAAGTTGGTGGCCAGTAGGAGGGAGCAAGAGATCAGGCAATAATTTTTTGGTCAAAACTCAAGATCACACCAAGGAATGGCTCCTCACCTTGATGCTTGGCATAGACCTCCGTTTCTAAGTTTGAGTCAGAGACTAAATTAAAAAGTGTTTGTGAGCACTGGGTGTTATGCCATATGTTGGCATATTGAACTCCAATGAAAAATATATATACAAAAAACCCACAAAATAAATAAATAAATTAATTAATAAAAGTAAAAAGTCTTTGTTTTATGTGGTACAGAGTCCCAATATATCATATGGCAAAGATTGGCTAAGTATTTTTCCCTAATACACTTCCATCTACTTTCCTGTAAAGTTCTCTTAGTTTTACTGGTTGTAAAGTTTCTTTCTTTTCAGTATCTTTGTTCATATTTTAAGAAGATATCAGAAGAGTTTACATTGGCTACCATGTTAAATGTAAGTTGAATAGATAGTTTTTAAATGGCACTAAATAAAAAATACTTGGTGATCCAACTTAATCAGTACTGTGAGATATTTCTGTCCTTCTCTTTGCAAAGAGGTGCTTCAGTGGGATTTTCCAAGTTTGCCCTTCCTTAGTGAGGGCATAAAGGAAGCTTAGTAGTCAGGTTAGGTGGATGAGGAAAAAGAATTTCAAGTGTTTGAGGGAAATGTGGTAGACATCTCCAAGGTAGTCAAATTGCTACTACTACTATTTTCTTCACTTTCAGAACTGTCTGGAGACAGCCATGAACCTCTGACTTGAAAATGGATCCTTCCTTCATTCATTAATTCATCCACCCATCAATTTATTGAGCTCTAGTCTGAAGGTTGACATTAATTAAGGGAATAAGAAAGAGCTCCTCATACTTCCCAAGGTCAATTGAGGGTAAAGGTATTTAAATACCCAATTACAATGCGATGCTACAAGCACCACAGCACACATGGGCCTAAGAAAGACAACAGAATAATTGATTCAGCCTCACAGAGAAATGAATTTTGAGTTGATTCCTGAAATTTGAATCATTCACCAAAGGAGGAATTAACATACACAATGGAAAAGAGTTATTTAAAGAATGGTCTGTGAGGGAAATTGAAGTTACAGATGTGTTTGTATGTGTTGAATGGGCAGGGGGTGGTAGACAAAGGCCAGCTTATGAAGGACCTGGCATGTAAGGCGGGAAGATATTCTCTTCCCTGAGGACCCAGGTGGTCAGTGAAGGTGACTTAGTCTACTTGAGCTGTCACAAAAAAATGCCATGGACTGGGGGTTTAAACAACATTTATTTTTCATAGTTCTGGGTGCTGGAAGTGTACAATCAGGGTGCCAGCATGGTTGAGTTCTTGGTGAGGTCCCTTTCCATGGATATATCTTTACATGGTCTTTCCTTGGTGTGAAGAAAGATAGGGGGTGGGGAGAGAAAGAGAGAGTGAGAGAGGGAGAGAGGTCTTGAGTAGTTCCCTCTTCTTATAAGGGTACTAATCCCATCATGGTAGTCCTACCCTCATGACCTTATCTAAACCTAATTACTTCCCAAAGGTCCCATCTCCAAGTACTATCACTTTGAGAGTTAGGGCTAAAATATGTGGATTTTGGAGGGTTATAAACAGTCTATAGCAGAAGGATTTTAGATAGAGAATGACAGGATCAGCTCTGCATTCTTGATACACAATAGCAACTCTAAAAACACAAATAGAAAACCACTTACAAGCAAAGCAAAACTGTTTTTAGAGTGCTTTTTAAAATTAAAAATACTTTTTCCCACATTATCTTGTTGGATTTGTTCTTTGAAGCCACTTGGGATGGATTATTGGCCCCATTTTAAAGATAAGGAAACAGATCAGAAAGGTTACTGAGCTGACCAAGGTGGCTCGGCTAGTAGGAGGTGGAGTGAAAGACAAAACTTGGGAACCTGGAAGAACACAGCTGAAGTATTTTCCCAACACTTGGCTCTGGGGTTTACCTGGGCCTACTTATTTCTGTCTGCAGTGAGGCCTGCAGCAAAGTCTAGGAAGCTGCTAATTTACTGGAGATGTAGTAAATGGCAGAGCTGGCAGGTGTAAATCCAGCCCAGTGCTCATCCGCTCTACCAGGATGGTAAGTACTCTAGATTTATGTCCCATGTGAGTGATGAGTTCTAAAGGAATGGGCTCCTTGCAAAATTGCACATAAACAAAATTAGCCTTGAAAATCTCTTAGGAAGGTGCCAATTTGGAAACCTCAAGCCTTTCAAAAATGTTTTTCAGTGTTAGAACAGTGTGGATGAAATATTTGGATTCATATTTGAGGGTCTGCTGTTTGAAAATACTTGTTATCTTTTTGGAACAGCAAAATCCCACTTAGTGTGGTGAGATGCTCACACCAGGAGATGCATGAGGGTGGGTGAGAGCCCAGCATCCGTTCACTCCAGGACATGTGTCTATTGAGTGTTAGAATGTGTAGAACTCCTAAAATTGCTCTGTCTCTGCTTTCATTTTTATAGAACCTTCGTGGTCGATTTGGGTGAATTAAATGTGCTTATGATGTGATTTTACTATATGCACAGATGATGCAATGCATTAACCCCTGGACTTTTTCCCACTGCACCTGGAATTGACCTCAGGATCCATCTCAACTCAGAACTCAATCAAGGCAGCTGTAACCAAGTCAATGGCAATTGGCATCCCTGAACTATGTTGATGTTATTTTTAAAGATATATTTGAAGCATTTTGAACAATATCAATCGCTAAGAAAACTTAAATGGACTCTATTATTCTAATTACAGAAGGCAGAGTTAGCCTAATTCCTATACCCCTAAATTGAGCCCCTGTGCTTGTGTGAAAGCTGGAGGAGGGTAGGAGCATGCCTGCAGAGGAGCAGAGTGAGAGATGGGTGAGTGTGGCAAAGGCCCAGGTTGCCGGAGGGAAGAGGCTTTGGTTTCCTTTCTCAAGGAGCAGGACTCAGGGAAAGGGGAAGGTGCTGGGGAGTGCACTGACTTTCAGCCCAAATCCCTGCTCTGTCCCTCTGCCAGTAGACTGCTACAGAATTGTCTGAGTGCCTGAGTCCCTCATCTGTAAAGTGGCTGAGAATTCCTCTCCTCCTGTAGCTGTGAAGACTAAATGAGTGACAATGGCAGGTCAGAATGAGTCATCACCCTAGGGGATGGCCCCAGGGGACAATGCCTCACCTGATCCAAGGGCCTGCAGCTGAGGTGATTCCTACCGGAGACTTCATCCTCCCCTGCCCTTGGCTCCTGCATCCTTGCAGGGTCCTTCCTGCCGGATGCTTCTCCACACCAATCTGCCTTCAAATAAATCAATAAGTGGACAGATGAGCCAACTTGGGCATTAGAATATTTGCAAAGGGTGGCTCTCAAGACAATGGACGCATGAAATAATCTGTTTCGGCACTGGGTGAATTTGTTCCAACCAAAGGGCCATCACCAGTGTCAAAGACAGTTAGTGTCACACTGCCTCTGTATCTATTTCTTGTTAGCTTTTTAACGTTGAACAGTAAACACATTTCACTGTTTTGCAAACCTCTCCAAAACAAATATTCTGACAGCAATGTTAACCATTTTCTCCCCTCCCTGTAGCTCTTCCCATCACTTTTCTTGTTCACTGGCTCTCATTCTAAAACTTTTTAAATTTGAGACCCTGGGAACCCGCTCAGTTCAGGAGTAGGAGCTGAGGAAAGTTCTGACAGAAGATTTTTGCTCTTGATCTCCTTTCTCTTCACACAGCTAAAAATAGACATCTCTCCACCCCATGCTGTCAATTCCCCTGTAATTAGAAAGTCCACCAGGTTCTCACCTGGTGAATCTTTACCCCAGCAGGATGTAAGGAAACAGGTGGTAAAAAGTGGGGGAGGGAGGTAAAGCTGGGGGACTGGGTGAACCCAAGGTTTGGAGCTAAAAGCTGATGGTCAGGGCAGCTGGGTGGCTCAGCGGTTTAGCTCTGCCTTCAGCCCGGGGCATGATCCTGGAGACCCAGGATCGAATCCCATGTCAGGCTCCCTGCATGGAGCCTGCTTCTCCTTCTGCCTGTGTCTCTGCCTCTCTCTCTCTCTCTCTGTCTCTGTCTCTCATAAATAAATAAAATCTTTAAAAAAATAAATAAATAAAAGCTGATGGTCAGCGAAAGGGGAGGCTCATGCAGGAAGGATGGATTCTTGTTTCTGAGGACATGGCACTAGGGGGCTGCTACCCTAGCCCAGCATAGTCAGGCATTCGGAGGGGCTGGGCACATGAGTGAGACTTGGGTCTTCAAGGAGCTCACTGCCTTGTACCAGAGATGAACATATAAACAATCACAAAGTTGTCATGCATACAGGTATTCCTGAAATGGTTTTTAAATGTTAACATTGCTTATTTCTAGATAGTGGTAGGAGTTTGACTGACTTATTTTGTTCTTCGTATTTTTTTATTGCTTACTTTTTAAGTAATGAACATGTGCACTTCATAAAAAGTGAGAAACTTATTACTTTAATAAAAATAACAATACTACATGTGAGGTTTCCAGAAGTCCACTGCAAAATGAAAGCCCTGAGGCTTTAAAGTGAGAGGGGCCCTCCCGTTGAAGACCATTTCTAAACCAGAGTATAATTAGTTAAGTTTTTTTTTTCTGGACAAGCCTGTTATCTGAGGACACAAAGAGAGTATCACTGGAATAGAGTGTGAGGTGGGAAGAGGGGAGAGGTGGCACTGGAGGGCCAGGCATGGGCCAGGTTAGGAGAGCTTTATGTACCAGGCTTTAGGTGGGCATGTCTGCTCCTCAGTCTGGGGAACGAGTTTACATGATGGCATGAGATGGTATGTCAGGGAGAACTCAAAGCCACAAGAGAAATAAACATGGTGTAATCTTCCTGGGGCATTAATTTTATTTGAACATCCTTGGGGAAGAAGTTGAATAATTCAGTAGCTAAGTAATTTAAAGTATGATTATAGCATTGGGATAAGCCTCTGGCTGGGTTCCAGGCCAGCCCCCTAAGGGGGAGTCTGTTGGCTCTGCTCTACCTTTGGGAGAGTCTCTTGGGAAAGTTTGAGGAAACCTGCTATGGTGACAGGAAGTGAGTGAAGGAAAGTGTAACCATCCTGGTGTTTTAGGAAGGTCTCTTAGTGGTTGGCATGAAGAGGGAGGGTGAGATTTGAGGCAAGGAAGCCAGTTAGAAGGTCTTCAGGATAGCTTGCTTTAGAGAGGTTGAGAGCTCACCATGGCAGTGGCCATGGGGGTGGGAGGTGCAGGCATCTGGCAGTGGTACTGGCAGGGATCTGGATATTGTCAGAGGAAGAGAAAGGACAGCTGGGAGTCCAGAAGGACCCCCAGGGTTCCACCATTGGTCACTGGGGGATGAGGAAACTATAAACCACAAAGAAGAATTCAGGAGGAGGATGAAGTTTTGTTTTGTACACCCAGATGGGGGTAAACCTGAGATCACTCAAGGAGAGGGTTCTGAGGGGGAAGTAAAGATAGACAAAGGAATGACTGTAGTAATGGCAGCCATAGGATGCTGGCGGAGGGAGACCTAGTGATGAGCAGACCCCTGCACTTACTCCCCAACCACACCACGCATCTTACAGGAGGCTAGGGGTCTGAGGCCAATATGGCTCCCAACCTTCGCTTCCTCAACAATCTGCCAGGACTGCACATCTCCTTGTGTCTTTCTGGCAAATACTCTGTCACCTTTCAGGTCCTCTTTGACAACCTCTCTTGTAAGTGTAAAGGACAATCCCTTCATTATGCTCCCTCCCATACATAAACTTCAACACTACACCTGTAGCCCTTGGCAGAGTGCTCTGGGTCTCCATGACCAACTTCCTCCACCAGACTGTGGGCTCCGTGCCCAGCTTTGCATGGAATAGGTGCTCAATGAATGCTTTCTGGATGAGTAAATGAATTGTCAAAAAAGAAGAAGAAAGAAGCAGGGAAAGGAATGTTCTAGAGAGAAAAGAAAGAATTCTTGGTCAAGAGCATGAAGTACACCAAAGAATAAAGTTATGTAAGGGCTAAAAAGCACTCATTTCACTTGGCAGTTGGCAGGTATCCTTGGCAAGAATAACTTCCCTGCCATGGTGGGGGCAGAAACATATGAAAGCATGTTTACATTAAAATGGGAATAGGAGACACTGAGTGGAGATACTGAGTGCACACATATCCCCTAAGAAGCTGAGAATGGAAGGAGAGAGAGAAAGTAATAATGACAAGTGACATAGATTTGAGGAGAAGACTTGAGGGGGGAGGAACGGGTAGAGAGGGAAGAGCTGCCATTGTGAATGAATGACAGCAATCCATTGAGCTGGCAGTGGATGAGACGGAGGACAGAAGAGGAGGTGTTGGCTGTGAACCTGGAGACAGATGCCTCTTCCACTGTGAATAGGAGGTGAAGCAAAGAAGGTACAGCTTTAAGGAGATAGGGAATATTGTGAATGGGAGAAGAAGCTAACATCGACAAGTAGTCCCAAGACACAGTTGAGACTGGAAAATATTGCCAGTCCTCCAATCATCATGGTTATATGAATTCTCTAGCACTGCTCAGGTACCCATGCGCACCTGCACTGAAGGGTGTTTGTAGGGCAGGTGGCACAGAAGACTGAAGGCATGGGAAAAAAACGAAGGAGCCTGATGTGGGGAGAGTTGAACCTGAGTTCTTGAGTATAGGAAAGGAACAAGAGGAAAGGACACTGGGAGAAGATACAAGTTTCAAAGAACCAAGTATCATTGAGTCAAAAAGCAGGTGTCACAGAAGAAAGAGAGCAGGAAAACTGTTTTTGTTTTTTATACTCCTTTGTATATTGTCAGTTGACATACGCATTGTCCATCGTTAGTTTAGAAGTTGTGGACAATATAATTATTTGCATATCATAAACATACACAGGTCCACACATGGACATACAGATATATCTCAAAAATAAATTGCCCCATCATTTTTTTAGCACACTCCATGGACTCTGATTACGATAGCAATGTCACAGTGCCATCATACACTTTAAAAAGATACAAAAAAGCTTAAAGCTTATCAGCTGAACAAGTAGTTAAGTGAACAGTAAAAGTCAGAGAATCAACTTGAGCAGGTGCTTTATTAAGATAGGAGTTTGTGGTGTGAGGGAGGGATAATGGAGTTTCTGAGGTGGAGTAAGTTGTGTCACACCCAGGTACTGTGAGACCAGGGTGCTGGAGAGCCACCCAATTGCCTTTGAAAACACAATTGGTGATGTCTGAGTTGAAAGAGGGGCAGCCCGGGTGGCTCAGTGGTTTAGCGCCGCCTTCAGCCCAGGGCATGATCCTGGAGACCCAGGATAGAGTCTCTTATCAGGCTCCTTGCATGGAGCCTGCTTCTCCCTCTGCCATTCTCTCTCTCTCTCTGTCTCTCATGAAGAAATAAATAAAATCTTAAAAAAAAAAAAAGAAAGAAAGAGAAAGGAGGACTTCATCTCAGGTACCCAGAGGCCTCAGGGAATCTGGTCAGTCTGGCAGAAAGCACATCAAGGAGTGGCTTTAGAATCTTTTCAGTTTTTAGAAGCCGATGTTAATGTGTCCCACTCTCTTCATTAAAACTTCCTGCCTCAAAACAGTGATTTTGGACTCCTATGAGCCTCATTCATTTAGACTTATAATAGTTCACTGTTATGCATTGTGATTTAATAGGCATTGTGCTGGATCTCTTTACTCCAAGGCAGGCTCCTGGGCTGGGAGAATCAGAGGGTGGTGGACAGAATCCTTCAAGGATATTTCATGGAACACCAGCCCTACAGGATGCCTCACCACAAATGGGTTCTGTAGTTAGATGTATTTTGAGGGGGGATGCCTATTTCAGCTCACTCTCAGGGGTGTAGAATGCATATTCTTAATGTGGGAAATTATACTCTTAACACCATTTCTGCCACACCAACAATGTAGTTAATATCACAAATTCTGTGTAAGCCAATATTCAGTATTTCTATGCTTATGGTAAGTGAATCTTGTGTACTGTTGAGCCAAGTAGTGTACTGTAACTGTGTTTCCTTTCTTGTGTGTTCATTAACAGGGACTATAATAGCTTGCTTTTTAAAATGCCATCCTTCTTCAAAGTAAGTAACCCTTCAATCCCACTTAAATCAACTTGCTCTCTGTATCTGCTGTAAAGTTGCCATCTGGGGGCTCTCCTTTTCTACCATGCTAGAATTTACCTTTCTTATTGTCTTGTCTAGAGCCCTGTTTCCTGGGATCCATGTTTTCCTCTTTTTCACTTTTTTTTCCACTAAATATCTAGGTGCTCTTTCTTTTAAAAAAAGATTTTATTTATTTATTCATGAGAGATACAAAGAGAGAGAGAGAGAGACAGAGACAGAGACACAGGTAGAAGGAGAAGCAAGCTCCATGCAGGGAGCCTAATATGGGACTCGATTCGGGTCTCCAGGATCACACCCCCTGGCTGAAGGCAGCGCTAAACTGCTGAGCCACCAGGGCTGCCCTCTAGGTGCTGTTGAAAAGACTGAATGTGCCTTGTAGGTCTAAAAATATCTTTATTCTACTCTCATGCTTGAATCTTAGTTTAGTTGGGAATTTAATTCTATATTGAAAAGAAATTTTGCTCAGTACCCTACCACCCAGCAATTACACTACTAGGCATTTACCTCAAAGATACAAATGTAGTGATCCAAAGGAGCACCTGCACCCCAATGTTTATAGCAGAAATGTCCACAATAGCCAAACTATGGAACAATCCTAGATGTCCATCAACAGATGAATGAATAAAGAAGATTGATATATAATATAGAGAGTTATATATTATGGAATACTACTCAGCCATCAAAAGATGAAAGCTTACCATTTGCAATGATGTGGATGGAACTAGAGGGTATTATGCTAAGCAAAATAAGCCAATCAGAGAAAGACAGTTATCATATGATTTCACTCATATGCGGAATTTAAGAAACAAAATGAGGACCATAGGGGAAAGGAAGGAAAAATAAAATGAGACAAAATCTGAGAGGGAGATAAACTGTAAGAGACTCCTAACTCTAGGAAACAAACTGAGGGTTGCTGGACGGGAGGTGGGTGGAGGGAGAGGGTAACAGGTGATGGGCATTAAGGAGGGCACGTGATGTAATGAGCGTTGGGTGTTATATGCAACTAGTGAATCACTGAGCTCTACCTCTGAAACTAATGATACAATTATTAATGTTAATTAACTGAATTTAAGTAAAATAAAATTAAAAGAAATTTTGCTCAGAATTTTGTCTTTTAACCTCCCATGTAGTTATTGAGAAATCAATTGCCATTCGTATTTCATGCCTTTTGATGTGACATTTTTTTCTCTATGCAAGAATTTAAGACATTGTCTTGACCCCTGTTGGTCTAAAATTTCATGATGAGGAGCCTAAATGTAGGGTCTTTATTCGTTGGTTGTGTTGGGCAATCAGGGAGCCATTTCAGTTAGGGGACTGATATGTTTCAGGTCATGGGAAATATTTTTGTTACACATGTTGGATGGCTTTCTTCTCTCTGTTTTTTATCTCTTCTCTTTTTCTGGTATGTCTATTAGATAATTGTTGAACTTCTTGGATTATTCTCTACATTTATTTATAGCTTTTAATCTTTCCTTTTTAGTTTCTTCGTTTTAGAAGACCTCTTTGACTTTGTCTTCCTGTGATTCTATTACATTTTCAATTTTTACTATCATATGTTAATTTTCCAAGAATTCTTTCTGTTCTTTCATTGTTCTTTTTTTTATTATTTTTTATTTTTTATAATAAATTTATTTTTTATTGGTGTTCAATTTACCAACATACAGAATAACACCCAGTGCTCATCCCATCACATGCCCCCCTCAGTGCCCGTCACCCATTCACCCCCACCCCCCGCCCTCCTCCCCTTCCACCACCCCTAGTTCGTTTCCCAGAGTTAGGAGTCTTTATGTTCTGTCTCCCTTTCTGATATTTCCCACACATTTCTTTTCCCTTCCCTTATATTCCCTTTCACTATTATTTATATTCCCCAAATGAATGAGAACATATAATGTTTATCCTTCTACGATTGACTTACTTCACTCAGCATAATACCCTCCAGTTCCATCCACGTTGAAGCAAATGGTGGGTGTTTGTCATTTCTAATGGCTGAGGAATATTCCAGTGTATACGTAAGCCACATCTTCTTTATCCATTCGTCTTTCGATGCACATCGAGGCTCCTTCCACAGTTTGGCTATTGTGGACATTGCTGCTATAAACATCGGGGTGCAGGTGTCCCGGCATTTCATTGCATCTGTATCTTTGGGGTAAATCCCCAGCAGTGCAATTGCTGGGTCGTAGGGCAGGTCTATTTTTAACTCTTTGAGGAACCTCCACACAGTTTTCCAGAGTGGCTGCACCAGTTCACATTCCCACCAACAGTGCAGGTGGGTTCCCCTTTCTCCACATCCTCTCCAACATTTGTTTTTTCCTGCCTTGTTAATTTTCCCCATTCTCACTGGTGTGAGGTGGGATCTCATTGTGGTTTTAATTTGTATTTCCCTGATGCCAAGTGATGCGGAGCATTTTCTCATGTGCGTGTTGGCCATGTCTATGTCTTCCTCTGTGATATTTCTCTTCATGTCTTTTGCCCATTTCATGATTGGATTGTTTGTTTCTTTGGTGTTGAGTTTAATAAGTTCTTTATAGATCTTGGAAATTAGCCCTTTATCTGATATGTCATTTGCAAATATCCTCTCCCATTCTGTAGGTTGTCTTTGAGTTTTTTTGACTGTATCCTTTGCTGTGCAAAAGCTTCTTATCTTGATGAAGTCCCAATAGTTCATTTTTGCTTTTGTTTCTTTTGCCTTCGTGGATGTATCTTGCAAGAAGTTACTGTGGCTGAGTTCAAAAAGGGTGCTGCCTGTGTTCTCCTCTAGGATTTTGATGGAATCTTGTCTCACATTTAGATCTTTCATCCATTTTGAGTTTATCTTTGTGTATGGTGCAAGAGAATGGTCTAGTTTCATTCTTCTGCATGTGGATGTCCAGTTTTCCCAGCACCATTTATTGAAGAGACTGTCTTTCTTCCAATGGATAGTCATCTTTCCTCCTTTATCGAATATTAGTTGACCATAAAGTTCAGGGTCCACTTCTGGGTTCTCTATTCTGTTCCATTGATCTATGTGTCTGTTTTTGTGCCAGTTCCACACTGTCTTGATGACCATGTTCTTTTTTTTAAAGATTTATTTATTTATTTATGATAGACATACAGAGAGAGAGAGAGAGAGAGAGAGAGAGAGAGAGGCAGAGACGCAGGAGGAGGGAAAAGCAGGCTCCATGCAGGAGCCTGACATGGGACTCGATCCCAGGTCTCCAGGATTACGCCCTGGGCTGCAGGTGGAGCTAAACTGCTGTGCCACCGGGGCTGCCCTCATTGTTCTTTTCTTTAATGGAATCCTATATTTGTTCCATAGATCCAATATTTTCTCATATTAATTAAAAGATATTAACAGAAGTTTTTGGAAATTCTATTCTTTCCAACATTGTTTCCTCTGGGTTCTTTTTTCCACAACTGTTCAATTTGGTTTCTGTTTTTTAGCATATCTCATGGTTGTCATTCATGTTTAAGAGCAAGATCTTAGGGGATCCCTGGGTGGTGCAGCGGTTTGGCGCCTGCCTTTGGCCCAGGGCGTGATCCTGGAGACCCGGGATCGAATCCCACGTCGGGCTCCCGGTGCATGGAGCCTGTTCTCCCTCTGCCTGTGTCTCTGCCTCTCTCTCTCTCTCTCTCTCTCTGATAAATAAATAAAAAAATAAATAAATAAATTAATTAATTAAAAAAAGAGCAAGATCTTAAAAATGGAAGCACTTGTGTGTGTTGTGTGTGTGTGTGTGTGTGTGTGTGTGTGTGTGTGTGTGTTGAGGGAAGACGACTTCTTACATAGTTTCCCTGTAGAGTTATCAAGCACCAAGCAGGATATAGGTCTTTCTTTTTGGTGAGAAGATAAGAGAATTCAATTTCTTCAGAAAAGTCTATCTCCTCCTGGAATCTCTGTCTCTGTCTCTCTACTTCTACCTGTACCATCTCTATCTCTACCTCTATCTTTGTCTCTATCTGACTGCTGTCATTTTCAAAGTTGGATGGCAATAGGGAGCTGGGAGGGGGCGTTCTCACTATTCAAAATGTAGTATTTCATTTCTGTTTTTAACCCTGAGATACAACTCTGCTTTTGTTTTGCTTAGTATTCCTGCACTTGTATCTGAAGCTTTTCCAGTTCAGTATAATTAGAGGACCAACCTCTGCTCTGCCATCTGGGCAGGATGGAGAGTCATGTGGCTATCCAGGGTTGCAAAGAAGAAGACCTGGGAGCCTAACAGTTCCACATGTTGACTTCAGCCAACTGATATCTCTTTTTTCAGCCCTGCCTCACCTTCTGTTTCTGATGTAGCTGTTGCTTCCCATTGCCAAGACTTCTGGGGTCCTTGCAGGGAAAGCCACAGATGTGAGAGCCCCTCTGCACTCTGTAGAGTACAGCTTTCTTAACTCTGCTACATCAGTTTCTGTGCCTCTATTTCCTTTTATTCTTGAAAAGGGGAGCTGAAAGGTCTCTGTGAGGCACCCTGAACATGGATTGATGGCTCTGCTCTTTCTGTGCTCAGTTTGGGAGTAGGGATCTCAACCAAGGTTCTTAAGCCAATGACCCCATGTTTATCTCCTGCACACATCAATGTACTCAGGCTTCCACTGAAGCTCTGACCATCCTAGGGCACTGCAGGAACTGGAACTCAGGTCCTGTTGCTAAAGATACTCACTCAGTCCATCCTCAGTCTCACCCAAGGGTCTGGGGAGCCTGTCCTTCTCGTTTTATTGGTCTCCACTTCTTGAACTCAATCTCAGTTGAAGTTTATCATCCAGGTGTTTGGCATTAACCTCTGAAACATAATAATATTATATAATATTATTAATAATAATATAATGGCTAATTAATAAGTAACATAACAACAACAGCATTGACATAACCCCATCATGGGGCCTTTGAGTCAAGGCTTGGAACAAGCCAACTTCTTATATGGGGGATGGGAAACACCCCAATACTTTTGAGTCTCCTATAGCAATGAGAATAAAAAGCACGTTAACATCTCAGTACATATTTAACCGTACTTTGCAGCTGGAAAACCTGGTTATATTTAACCATGGCTTTTCCAACCTTACTTGGCAACAGAATACCTTTCCCCCTTAATGTTTATTAACACCTGTATCAGTTGGAGCCCACAGGAGACAGTTGGCACACTCAAATGGAGATAATATAAAGGAGCTTAATTTAGAAAGGGACCAGATACAAAAGTATGATGGGCAAGGTGTGAACTGAGGCCAGCAGCAATGGAGTTGCTCCTACCCCATCCGGAAGGGCAAGGAAGGAACAGGGGTAATTTGGCAGGATCACATTGGTCAACCTTGTCAGTATCTGTCCAGAGTTCCCTGTTCTGTATCTTGACCGTGCCTGTGCTTTACATCTGCTGTCTGATGGGGTTGAGAACTAGCTGATGCTGGGCCTCTGCAGCCCCAGTTTTGGGCTTCATCCTCGCCACATCTGCCCCTTGACACCTGCAGGAGGTGAGGAACTTCAACACTGCCATGGGGTCTCTGTTTCTCCAAGCATTATCTTAACAATATGTTCATAAATTTCTAGGGTAGAAGGAGGAGGAGTGAGGGGTTTGATGTCTGATGCCCACTCCCAGACAACTAGGATCCCAGGACAGAGCTCAGCCTAAGGTTTAGTGTCCAAAAGCCTGGCTAGGGCACTGGAGTGGGAGTCACTTGTCTAGAATCTCGGGCCTTTGGAACCAAGGTTGATGCCTATAGGAAGCAGCATCCTTACCAGCAGGCAAGTGGTCAACCTGGAGAGATGAGGCAGTGAGGGGTGCCCTGGATATAAAGCAACGGGGCAGAAAGCAGGACAGCTATACTGGAAGTGGGCAGGAGAACATGGGGCAGGAGCAGCTCTCTGGGCTGGAGTTCCTGGTTGCAGTGGCCTTTGATGTGTTCTTTGATCAGCACGTGGGTAGCAGAGGCACTCAGGCTGCTAGGATAGAGGGCACTGATGCTCATTGTCATGAGGTTTCCCACTTCTGCAGGCAGTTCTCTCTCCTTACCTCTACCTCATTCTCTCTGCTCTTCTCCTTTCTGTTCATTTCCCCTTCTCCTGTTTAGTTCCCCACCTCTGCCTCTACCTTCTCCCGAATCTTGTAATCTCTTTTTTTTTCTGTGTTTTAGTGTCTTCTCTTTTTGTGATACAATTTTTGTGTTAGGCTGTGCTATCTATATATTTTAAATCCCAGAGGTGTATCTGCTAATTGTATTTTTAGGGAAATAATTATGCAAGTTAAGATGATTAGATAATGAAAGTGTTCTCTGGGGCTGGCCTCTTTACAAAATGATGATGGGATGGTGATGGGAATGGGGATCATTTCTACTTAAACTAGCACTACGGCACAGCTTTTACCAGAACGCTTTAGAAACATCTGGGATGTAATCAGATCCAGAGGGCCAGCTCTGGGAGCTGCATCCTGGGAACAAGAGTGGATATTTGTGGCCTCCCAGGAAAGCAATGATCAGGAAGCTCTATGATATGGCTTGGGGCTTACAACTCCATGAAATTCCTATATCCATGTGAAGACACTGGAGTTTCTGAAATGTGTACACTTGTGCCTGTGTGTGTGCATGCACCCACACTCACACACACACACACACACACACACACAGAGGCATGATTATGGCTTCCCTCAGGCAGAGGGTTTTGCAGATACTAAATTGCTGAAACACATCAACTCTTGAATTGCTTCATTGCACACTAATGGTGGCCATAAGCTTCCTGCTCACTCACTCTTGACATATAAAAAATGTTCATAAGACACAGGCCTCCTTCTCTGGGTCTGCTCATGATCCAGCACTGGGTACCTTGCAGGACCCTCCTGGCACTCCTGGACCATGACAGGTGCCTGCCTTCCTTTGCACCCAGCAATGTGTCAACCTCCCGAGGCAGGAAGAGATGGAGTACATTTAATCTAAGGTCAGTGGGCACTGGAAGAGGTAGTGGTGAGGAGGAGGGCCTGAGCTGGGAGGGGGACAGAGGAAAGAAGTTTTGATAGTGTTGGGTGCATAGGGGAGGAAAAAGGGGAACAAGGAAAGCGTGCTTCCTGCTAGGGAATGGAAAGTCTGGAAAGAGTAATTGCAGAGGGGAATGGAAGGGCAAGGGAGATGAATTCTGGGGGCCTGCCATTTTGCAAAGGGAGAATTCAACGCTCAGGAGGTTAAATTACATGCCTGAGTCACATGGTCAGCAAATAGGGGGCAGGGATGCAAATTCAAGTTTCAAGGTCTTCACACTGGTCCATTGTCCTCACACTGGTCCACTCTGCCCAGGGAATAGGAATGCAATAGGGTGTAGAGTTAAACCACTGCCCTCCATGACTTCAAGAAAGGGGACTCTGTAAAGACCCTTTGACAAGAAGTATCCACTGAAATACATACTGTCGCTAGGAATTTGTGATCCATCCCAGCCTTTAACCACAAGAGAAGGGCATTCCTTTCCAGAATTAACTAGAAGTTCTCTCACTAAACCTTAAGCTCTTCTGCACTGTCCACCTTTCCATAACCCATGCCCTGCCCCTGTTGTCCCACAGCCATCTTACACTTTGGGTCAGTGCTCTTCATTGTTTTTCACAGGTAGGAGAGGAAGTGAGTGGTTTTATACCCAGTGTGACAGATAGACATATTGCCAAAGACACAGCAGAAGGGGAAAGTATCTCAGATAACAGATTCCTATTCTTATGACTTATTTTTAATTTGTCAGGTACAAGCACAGAACAGCCTTAATCCAGGGGTGTTCTTGATTTCAGAGTCTCCTCTTCTGCAGCCTCCAGTAAGGAAAAACACAGAGCTGAATTCTTCCATAAAATTCTGCCCCTGGGTCCTGACTTCTCACCCACCTTTGTAGCATTCCTGGTGGGGGTCCCAGAGCCCCTACCACATTCACTGCAGGCAGGATTGCCAAGTTCAGCAAATGAAAATATGCAATGCTCCATTAAATATGAATTTCAGATAAAAACTAGATACATATTTAGTTTAAGTGTGTCCCATGCAATATTTAGGACACACTTACACTATGGAAGTGTTTGTTCTTATCTGAAAAGATTTTATTTGGAAGATGTATAGCTGGGGGTGCTATTAGCCTGATTTCACCTGATTGGGTCCAGCCAGAGTTAGAAGCAAAGCACCCCAAGCCCTAGGACAAGTTTTGTAACACCGTATCATTTCCTTTGGGAGCTGCCTTTTCTTCTCAGACCTCCTTAGTCTAGACTGAAGCACAGTGTCTGCAATATCAAGTTCATGGAAACAAATGCACAGTTGAATTTTAATAGACTTCTTTTTCTCAGTGTCAGTGAGTATTTTTTCTGACTTGTAAAATAATGCATGTGCATTGTTAAAAATTAGAGATTAAAAAAAGACAAGAATTAACAAATACTGGTAAGGATGTAGAGAAAAGGGAACCCTGGTGCACTGTTGGTGGGAATATAAACTGGCACAGCTACTCTGGAGGTTCCTCAAAAAATTAAAAATAAAAATACCATATGATCTAATAATTCCACCATCAGGTATTTACTCAAAGAAAACAAAAACATTAATTAAAAATATATAAATACCATATTTATTGCAGCACTATTTACAATACCCAAGAAGTGTAAGCACCCTACGTGTCCATCCATACATGAATGGATAAAGAAGATGTAGTATATACGTATATGATGGACTATTACTCAGCCATAAAAAAGAATGAAATCTTGCCATTTGTGACAACATGGTTGGACCTAGAGGGTATTGTGCTAAGTAAAATAAGTCAGAGAGAGAAAGACAAATACCATATGATTTCACTTACATATGGAATCTAAAAGCCAAAACAAATAAACAAAAAATTGAATAGACTCTTAAATACAGAGAACAAACCGGTGGTTGCCAAAGGGGAAGTGAGTGGGGGTGGGATTTGCAAAATAGATAAAAGAGATTAAGAGATACAAAATTCCAATTATAGAATAAATAAATCATGGAGCTGGGAAGTATGGCACAGGGAATATAGTCAATAATATTGTGATAACGCTGTATGGTGACAGATGGTGACTACACTTATCATGGTGAGCACTGAGTAATGTATAGAATTATCACATCACTATGTTGTACATTTGAAACCAATACAATACTGTGTGTCAATTATACTTCAATAATAACAATTGTGGAAATTATAAACCAATTAAAAGAAAAATAGACATTCAGTTTAATTGTAGCAGATAGACTGTAGAGTGAGATTGCCTAAGCTCAGATTCCAGCACTTAATAGCTGTGTGGTTTTAGGCAATTTCCTTAACGTCTCAGTGTTTCAGTTTTTCAATCAGTAAAATGCAGGTAATAATAGTGATTTAAGGGATTTTGAGAGCTAAACATGTTTGTTATGTGTTCAGGTGCTTTTAAAAGTACCTGGTACGTAAGTAAGCCCTGTATAAGGACTTGATAAAGTAAAATTTAAAAAATTGTCAGCCATAGGTAAGTATTACTGATGCTTTTTCTATGCATTTATATATGCATTCTATTGTGCAGGTTTGTAACACAGGTTTCTCTATTGTGGCAAATTACATTTTCCAACTTTGGTCATACCAATTCTGCTTGGCATGCTCTTCTATAATGTGGTCTGGACACTTCTCCATCAAGACGTGGAATGAACTCCTCTCCCCTTGAATCTGGGCTGCCTTTAATTGGGTCAATAGGATGTGGTAGAAATGGTATGCTGGTACTTCCAAGGCCAGGTGACAGGAATTTATTATGGTTTCCGCTTCCCTTCTCTGACACACTCACCCTTGGGTTGAGAACCCACCCCTATGTTGGGGTAGTCCAAGGCACAAGGAGAGCCCTCCTGTGGGTGTTCTGCTCAGTGCCCCAGCTAACTAGTCTGCTGGCAGCCAGCTTCACCTAACAGCCTGTTGGGTAGGTCAGCCTACCTGAGCCTTCAGTGACTACAGCACCAGCTGCCACCTGCCTGCAGCTGCATGAGAGACCCTGGAGCAAGAGCCACACAACCACGCCCAGTCAACACACAAAGATGTAAGGGATAATCATCAATTACTATGTTATTATCAAACAATTATTTTTTGGAGCCATTAAAGTTATGAGATGGTTTGTTATGCAGTGATAGAGCTGGAAATATATTGAAGGAAAATAATCAAGAACCTAATTTTAAATATGGGCAAAGGGTCTTCTGTTCACAGTTTCACAATTACTTTCACACAATTACTTTCAAGAAAAGGACATTTTCAAATAAGCTGCCCTGACTGAGCAAATATATTCCATTCTCTTTGGACAAGTTATTGACCAGCCAGGCTTGAGCCCTAAGTCATTCATGCTTGAAGGCAACTTAGAGATCAACTATAGTTCCTTGTCTGTTTGTTGGTTTGACAGATGAGAATCAGGGAGTGGAAATGACTTGCTCAAGGCCACCTGGGTATATACAACAGAACCTGGGCTGGGGCCCAGCTCTCCTGACTCCTAGCTTAATTTTTTTTTTTAATTGCAGCATGCTACTTATTTATAATGATGGCTAGGGGCAGGGTAGAATTGGGGGTTTATTAAGGCCTGACAAAGATGATGAAAGGGTCTGGGGTCCTGAAGTCATTTGGGCTCCTTCACAGCTATATCTAGCTCCATGCTTCTGGAGTGAACATAGCTTCATTAAAAGGTGCCTTTCATGCTGTCTGGTGAGGAACATGTGAACTATGGTGTGTCAGGATCAAATCTGTGGAGAAAAGGAGGGGATGGTGGTTGTGCTGAAGGTGAGGAGGAGTAACAGGCCTCAGGACACGCTGTTGTCCTGGGATCAAACGGGTCTGGCAAGGGTGGAGCCTGTGGTGAGTATGGTTGCTGGCCTGGGCTGTGTCAGTGGGACAGCTGCCCCTGAGGCCTCCTGCTCACCACCATTCCACATGAATGGTTCAGATTCAAAGAATAGCAGAACTTGGCAGATAAGGAGGCAGTCGTCCTCATTCCAGGAGGAAGAAGATATCAGAGAGAGGTGCTCAATGAGGAGACAATGTCAAGATGCTTGTGATGAGTTGGACTATGTTACCCACAATTTGCATGCTGAAGTCTTAACTCCCAATGCCTCAGAATGTGGCCTTATTTGGAAATAGGGTTGTTGCAGATTTAGTTAGTTAAGATGAGGTCATACTGGAGTAGGGTGGGCCTCTAATCCAATACGATTTGTACCTTTATAAAAATGGACCAAATCTTTGGACACAGACACACATATAGGAGGAAACCACATGAAGATGGAGTGGGAGGTTGGGGTGATGCTTCTATAAGACAATGAATGCTGAATATTGCTAGCAAATCACTAGAAGCTGAGGGAGAAGCATGGAATAGATTCTACCTCAGAGCCCTCGGGAGGAACCAACCTTGCCCACACCTTGATCTTAGACTTGTAGCTTCCAGGACTGTGAGACAGTAACTTTCTGTTATTTAAGCCACCTGGTTTATGGTACTTTGCTATGGCAACCCTGGGAAATGAATACAATGTTATATAGGTCAAACATAGAGTTTTGAGATGAAAAAATAAGATGAAAGGGGCCCGAGAGTAATTGGTTGGAGGAAGGAAGGATGGGTAGGGGTGACCTTGGCTTATGGCAAACTCCAGTGGGAGATTCACAATGCAGGCCCCAGGGATTCTGGAACAAAGTCGTGCCATCTGCACTGGAGAATTATGCACCCTTTGAGAAATAGCTCTTGGCATGTTACTGGATCCTGGTAGAGACAGAGCACTTAGCCATAACCATCAAGTGACAATGCATCTGGAACTGTCTATTATGAGCTGGGTTCTGTCAAACCTGCCAAGTTATGAAGTCAGACAGGTCCGGCAGGCATCCATTGTGGTATGGAAATAGTACATCTGGGGTTGAATCCGGGCAGGGCCAAAGGGCATGAGTAATGTGCAGGAATAAACAGCCCAGACCTCCTTGTCACTCACCCAGTTGAACCAATGTCCTTTTCTGATTTGTGCTTACAGCCATATAGGAAAATCCCATATGTCCAGCTAGAAAAGAAAGAAAAAGCCTGAGCTTGGTTTACAGATGGATTAACTCAGTACATATGTGCAAGTCAAAAGTGGACACCAGCTGTGTTGTCCCCACACTTAGGGTGGCCCTAAGAGGCAGTAGAGAAAGAAAGTGTTCCCAAGGGTAGAGCTATAAGTGATACACCTGATTATTTTCTTTGTAGAGAAGGAAAAGTGGCCCAAGCTGAATGGCCAATGGTCTGGTCCAGGGTCAGAAAGCAAAAGGAATAGGGGACCATAAACAAGGAGGTGTGGAGTAGAGGCATGTGGTGGACATATGGGCACAAACTGTGAAGATTTTTGTATTTCACTCACCAGTAAGTGTATTTGCATTAACTCTTACCAGCAAGCATCCATCATCAACTGGAAAAACAGGTAGGTCTAAAGACTTGTTCTGTTGACATTATCCAACCTTCATCATCAGCCACCCCAGACTGGCATAATGGGCTCACAAGTAGAGTAGTTACAGTGTCAGAAAGGAAGAATCTGTGGTCCCAGCAGCATGGACTTTCACTTACCAAGGCTGACTTAGTCACTGCTAATTCTGAATGTCTAAACTGTTATCACAGAAATGAATTCACTTAGGCACTATTCCTCAAGGAAACCAATTGGCCACTTAGTGGCAAGTTAACTATATTGGCCCCCTTCCATCCTGAAAGTGTCATAAGCATACTTTTTCTGGGGCTGGGTTTGCCTTTCTTGCCCACAAAACCTCAGCTTGCGTCACTATCTAGGCACTTACAGAATGCCTGATCCTGAGGTATGGAATCCTACACAGTGCAGCATTTCATCAGAGGATCCACTTCAAATTAAAGAAGGTGTTGGAGTGGGACCAAGACTAGGGGATACAATGGTCTTATCACATACTGCATCACTCAGAGGCAGTCATGCTAATGGAATGATGGGACAAATGTCTGTAGGCACAATGGAAGCCCTAGCTTAGAGGGAACATTCAGAAGGGATTGGGTCATCATTCAGGATGCAGTATTTACTAAATCAGTAACCCTTATATGATGCTCTATATCCCACAAGAAAGATGCAGTTTTCTAGGAATGAAGGAGTAGAAGCAAGGGCAGCCCCATTAACCATCATGACCCACGAGGAGATGTTATATGCCCTGTCCCTGCAACTTTGGCTTCTGCAGGGTTGAAGGTTCTGATTGCTGAAGGGCGTATACTTGCCAGGCATCACAACAAGTGCACCATTGAACAAGTTATAGGATGTTGCCAAAGCACTTCGGACTCACTGTGCCCAGAGACAATGAGCAAGGAGAGGAGCCATTATACTTACAGGGCCAGATGACAGTGAGCAACAAGAAGATGCCTATCTACTTTTACACAATTATGATAGGAAAGAATCTGGGTGTTATAGACGAATGTGTTCCTCCCAAGTTTCTGTTTTGAAGCCCTAACCTCCCATGTAGCTATATTTGGAGGTGAGCCCTCCAAAGAAGGCTGAAAGAGGTCATAAGCATGGGGCTCTGATCCCATAGGATTAGTGTCCATATAAGAAAAGATATCGGAGAGCTCTCTCTCTCTTTGTGAACATGAGCTAAGAAAAGGCCATGTGAACACACAACAAGAAGACAGCTGCCGACAACCCAAGGGGAGAGCTCCTGTCAGACACCAGCCCTGTTGGTACCTTGATCTTAGACTTACAGTTTTCAGAACTGTGAGAAAATTAATTTATGTTTTTTTTTTAAGCCACCCAATCTGGTGTTTTGTTAGATCAGCCTGAGCAAACACTTCAGGAGATCTACCTGGGTCTCTCCTGAAGCTCCATTTCCTCATCTTAAGTATGAATGAACATAGCAATTGCCCTATCATGAGATAAATGACTATCATGGGCTCTTAACCCTCAGGAGTGGAAGTTTGGGTTACCCCACCTGGGAAGGCACCAAGACCTGCCAAAGTCTTGGTGAGGCATAGCTGAAGTTGAGAAAAATTTTAAAAGGGTAGTGGAAAGGAAATTAGCTGTGGCCTCATGGTCAATTGCAAAGATAGAACAATAGTCCCAGAGATGGGGCACCAACTTCCCTCTTCTGATTCCCCCTCAGGAAGAAAAGTCCACTGGAGCCTTTTAAGGGATGCTGCCCAAATCAGTATGAAGTAAATTTGTTTGGTGCAAGAGGTGTACTGTAGTGTCCATGAGAACGTGCCTTCTGAATCCCCAACTACAGGAAGCACAGATGACCAAGGATGCCAATTGCTGTGCTATAAAATCTGCCATCGCATATATACTGAGGACCCACTTCCCATGAGCTACTTCCAGTCAATGAATGAGTGTGGTAGCTATGGTAAAGAAGGTCAATTCTTGGATGACACAGAACTGTCTGATGACTGCCATTGACTTGAGGGCTCATGAACTTTCTTAAGACTGTATCATCCTTAGGATGCTTCTACCTTCCATTCCTCTGGGCTTCCTTTAGGGTTAAACTGGCATCATGGTTTGACTGTTCTTCCAGCCTTCCCAGAGTCCCCTCCCATTTTCTCGTATAGATATTTCCCATAAAAAAATTCTTGCAAGTTTAATCTTCTCTTGGCATCTTCTTCCCAGAGGGCCCAGAAAAAGCAGTTCATTTAACCTTTGCTCATACCTCTGTAAATAGACATTTTATTAAACATCTCTTCAAACATCCCAGCTAAGGGTGACATCTGTTTTCTGCTAGGACCTTGACTGATTTAGATTGTTATAGACCATAAATACCATAGTGTTTCAGAGAAGAGAAATTAGATGGTGTGGCGAGAATAAGCAGCAAAGGAGAAGTAGATTCTGAAATATGGGATCAATCTGGGATTAGAGATGGGCATTTCAGACAGGGGTATGAGTATGTGTGTGTGTGTGTGTGCGTGTGCATGCCCAGCATAAACAAAGGTATTGGGGCAGAAACAAGAACCTATGACATGATTTCTCCAAGAGTCCACACTTTTCCCCAAGGATCTCCAACTTTCCTAAGAGAAGGAAATCCATTAAAATGCTCATTTCTCCATTTTCGTTGCCTGGAATCCCTGAGGAAGCTTCATCATTTCCCCCTCTCTCACCTCACTGCATGTCTTTCTGTGTGTATCTAGAATTCTTGTTCAACAAGTGCAGAAGCAGTGGCCAAGGCCAGATGGGAGTCCAAGAGAGCACATGAAAAGCAGGGAAAGGAACACAAGAAGAATGAGTGCCTTGAAGTTCTGGGGTCAGAGGCTCAGAGTATTGGGACTGAAATGGAACTGAAAAGCTCCATTTCTTAGGAGCCAAAGAGCCTAGCAGTTTCCTTTAGAATTCAGAGGGTGAGGAAAGGTGAGTTTGACCAGAGGCACAGAAACCAGAAAGCCAGAGAAAACAGATATTTGGACAGAAACTTCTATAGTTCAGCTATCTTTAATCCACAATTTCTTACTAAGGTGGGGAAAACTGTATTCTGTTCATTCATTCATTTAGCACAATATTTGTGGAGTACCTACCACATGCTAGGAACTATTCAAGGCAGTGGGGATACACTATTAAATAAGACAGATGAAAAATCCCTCTCCTGATGGAGTTTGCATCCTAGTGGGGGGAGGCAGATAACAAATAAGTAAACCAGTAAGGAAAATAACATGTCAGAGGGTGGTAAGTCCTACAGAGTAAAGCAAATCAGGAAGGGGAATACACTGTGATTGGGCAGCCAGGGAAGGCCTTGCAGACCAGGCAGCAAAGAGCAGAGATTTAAAGGAGGGGAAGGAGCAAGCCCTGTGGATTCCTTGCAGAGTGGTTCATGCGGTGGAAATAGTGAGTGCAAAGACCTGAAGGCAGGGCTGTGCTTGGTGTTCTCATTAACATCCGTCTACTTAGTATCTCTGTAGTTGTCCTCTTGTACACAGTTGGGCTGTTATGTGTAATCTCTGAGTTCTAGGGGTTTTCATTTCCAGACTGCATTAATTTCATCTAACTGTAGCATCTCAGGCACCAGCGGTGTGACAAAAAGTTCTCATGATGCCATCAAGCCTGAAGTCCATAATCTCATGATCTGCATCAGGCTCAGAAGCAGATAAGGCTCCTCAAGTATAACTCCTCTCATGTCATCTCTCTTGATTCAGAGACTCTGAACCACTAAAAGACAAGTAGAACCCTGGTTTTTGAAATTAAAAAAAGTTGAGTCCTGGTTCAGTTACAGGTGGCATGGCGCTGAATAGTTTACTCATTCTCTCCCAGTCTCTGTTTCTTTATCCATAGGTGAGATGATGGCAACACCTATCACACAGGTCAGGGAGGAAATCAAATAAGACTGTGAATCTTAAGGTGTTTGTGAACAGCTGGCTTTTCTATAGCACAAATACACTAACTGGACCATTACTCTATTTCTTAGTATTTTAGTTATTATTTGTGCTTAACAAACTGTGCCAAAAAATTGTGGCTTAAAACAACAATCAAGGGCAGCCCCGGGGGCGCAGCGGTTTAGTGCCGCCTGCAGCCCAGGGTGTGATCTGGAGACCCTGGATCGAGTCCCACGTCAGGCTCTCTGCATGGAGCCTGCTTCTCCCTCTGCCTGTGTCTCTGCCTCTCTCTCTCTCTCTCTCTCTCTGCATCTCTATGAATAAATAAATAAAACCTTAAAAAAAAGACTTTATAAAAAATAAAACAACAATCAATTATTTGCTCACAGTTCTGAAATGAGAGCTGGGCTTAGCTGGGTGGTTCTTCTACTGGTCTGGTGGCGGCTCACTGTTGTGGTTACGGGCCCCATCCCTAGCTCAATGGGTGCTGAATCTCCCAATGTGGACTCACTCTCATGTCTCAGCAAGGAGCTTTTAGCTGGTGTCTGGTTCTCCTCTGCATAGTTTCTCCCTTCTTAACAGGAAAATCCATTTTTCTTTCACATGATAACAGCCATTTTTCAAAAGTGTGAAAGCTGCAGTTGTTAAGCCTTTGGAGGCCTGGGCTCAGTAGTCTCACACCATCACTTTTGTCACACTTGAGTGGCCAAAGCCAGTCAGAAAGCCAGCGAGATTCAAGGGATGGATAAAGAGGTTTCACCTTGTAATGAAAGGAGCTGCCAAGTCACATTGCAAAGGTGTGCAACACAGATGGAAGAAATGGGCCTTCTTTAGAAACAAGATACTGTCGAAGGGTTGCAGGGTTCTTGTCTCATAGAGTCATGAATTTGCAGGCACAAAAGGATGAAGTGCAGTGAAAGTTTATTCGGTGAAGGTGAGAACAGAAAGGAAAGAAAAGAGCTGTCTAGAGTGAGAGGGGTCTCGAGTGGCTTGCCACTGAGGACTTTTACGGTTGGTCTTTTATATAAAATTGACCAGGGAATTGGTAAATATGATGTCAATAACATGTATGACAAACATGATGGATTTGCAAGTATCATGAGACTATCCTGTCTGTATTTTGAACAAATATGGTAGATTTGTTACCTTTCCTTCTCTCTGGCTAATATATTTTTAAAAAAAGATTTTATTTATTTATTCATGAGAGACACACACACACAGAGGCAGAAACATAGGCAGAGGGAGAAGTAGGCTCCATGCACGGAGCCTGATGCGGGACTCGATCCCGGGACTCCAGGATTAAGCCTTGGGCTGAAGGCAGATGCCCAACCGCTGAGCCACCCAGACGTCACTCTGGTTAATATCTTATCTATAATATTTCTTCACATGTGGGATTTCTGTGGGCCTGGTTACATAGCCCTCTGCATGAGCCTAGTTACGTAACCCCCTACTTGTCCCTTCCTACCTAGCCTCACCTGTCCCCTACTCAATACTATAGTCTTATCTTCTGGCCTCAGCAAATCACTCCTTGTAACATGCAAAGTACACTCATCCTTCTCAGGACCCCCCAAAGTTTTATTATGCCATTGAACTTGAAGTCCATTATCTTACGGTCTGCATCAGGTTATCCCACAGATGAGAGATCTCAAGTGTGGCTCTCCAGATGCAACTTCTCTTGATCCAGCAACCTTGAACTCAGAAGACAAGTGCTCTGCCCCCACACCCTTAAAACACAGTAGTAAGAAAGGAGCTGGATAGACCTTATGGATACTTTCATTTAAAATTGAGGAGGTGGGAACCACAAAACAGTCACTGTCCATAAGACTTATGAAGTCTAGCTGGTCACATGATGGCTTCTCTATGTGGGTAAGAGAACATTCCTTGATTAGGGCCTAATTCTCCTCCCTGAGAGGGTTACCTAGTCGGTTGTTCTCTGCGGCTTTTAGATTTTACCCATGGGTTCTTGGCTCTACTCTGTGGCATGTTTTTTTCTTTTCCATAGGAAATTATCCATGTTTATAGCTAAGTACCTTCTCAGCCTGATTCCTGCTTGTAGCAAGTGGACATCCAAGTTCCTTTTTATTCTGAATTATCTCTTTCATTTTTAGTCTGATCTTGTAGTGCTTTCACTGACAAAACTCTCTGAAAATTTTTTTAGGGTTTTCTACGAATCTTATCAGGATTCACTCCATAACCCCCATACTTCATCATAATTCTTTTTGACATAGACCTCAAACTACTGAGGGACAGTGCCCTCAAAATTCTCAGACTCCCTTTCTGTTCACCTGAGAGGGTCTGCAGGCCACTGCCTTTCAGAGATCTTATAGACATCTCCTTGACTTGATCTTTGTGTTGAGGTTATTGTATACTTGAGAATCTTTGTTTGGCTGGATATAGAAGGGATGAATTTCTCTACATTTCTTCAGAAATATGCCTGAATTCTGAACAGTTTCTTCTTTAGCTTATTCCTTTCTGAAAGGATCTTATCGTACAATAGGAAGCATCTAACTGATGCTATCAACATTGTGTCTAGAAATCTACTTAGGCAATTCCATAAGTTCATTAAAAATTTCATATCATTTGAGTTACAACATGCAATATTTCTGCCAATGATCTTGCCACTATGTAACACGGCCTGTCCTTCTTCTAGCTTCTAGTAACAATCCCCTCACTGCCTTTCTAGCACACACTAAAAGCCTGTCTACCATTTATCTAGTCTTTAGTAACAATTGATTCCCTGCTTTCCCAGCTCCAATATGCTGTCTTGTCCTCAAGCCACCACATCTTGTAGATTTTTGTTACAGCAGCACACCTGTACTAGATAGGAACTGCTTTAGTGGTTTTCTAATGCTGTGTAACAAATCACTGCACATTTTTTCAGTTTCAAACAAGAGCCATTTATTTGCTCACTCTTCTATAGTTCAGTGATTTGGGCAGGCTTAGCTTGGTTGGCTTATCTCTGTCCCACATGGTGTTGGCCAGATTCAGTCATATGCTTGCACTCAGCTGTCAGCTCATCTGGGGCTGGCTGATGGAGATGGCCTCATACACGTCTTCCAATTGGCTGGGGCTATCAACCGAGGCGCCTTTGCTCCTTTCTAGGTGGTTTCTCCAGCAGAAAGCCTAGACTTTCTACACTGTAGTGGCAGCATTCCAAGAGGGCAAGCCTCAGTGGGCAAGCATTTATAAATTCCTGGCTTGTGTCACATTTGCTGATGTCTCATTGGACACAGAAAGTCACATGGCCAAGCTTATAGTCAATGTGAGAGTTAACTAAGCAATGGAACAGATTCTGGGAGTCATGGTCCATTGAGGGGCCATTAATATAACAGTGTATCACATATGATGCCCTTATTGATCTGTTTTTGCTGACTTACCGATTTTATTTGTGGTAGAGAATTCTAACACTTACCCATTTCTTGATTTTTGTCCTCCTCTTCTTCCAGGCACATAGGAGGATTTCAATTACTCTCCTGTCCCTCCTTCTAGTGGAGTCATGAGACCAGTGGGCCGTGTGGGTTGTTGGTGAAAAGCTTCTATTTTTTCCAGGTAGGTAACTTAATTGCTGGTGTGTGCACCTCTGGTCTCTTCATTTCTCTCACACTTTGTGAACCCTGAAGTCCCTGTTGAGAGCGTGGTAGTTTCTGTTGGCCTGGGTATGCAACTGAGTGATGGCCATGTGAAGCAGAGCCCCCGCCCTTGCTCCCACACATTAATTGCTAACCTACAGAGAGTTAGCAATTAATCCTTACTGCTTTAGGTCCTTGAAATTTAGGATTTGTTACCAAGCCTATCCTGATGGATACAGAAGGCTGAGTCCCTCTGTGCTCTATAGTTAACTCTAGTTCCCTCCCTGGGTATTTTTTTCGTTGTAGCTTAAGCAGCGAAAAAGTGAGGATATCAATAGCTAATGAGTGTCCAATGGGGAAGATGGAGGAAAAGGGGAAGGAGAAATGCATTGAGCCACTGAGGATCCTTGCTTATTTACCAAGCATTTATAAAGAGTCTCCTATATGCTTGGCCTCTGTGTACTGCCTGGGGCATGCAAAAACAAATAAGACACGTGCCCTGGAGGAGGACACAGGCTACCACGGGAGACTGGTCCACAAAAAATGAATCATACTTGAGAGCCATGAGTGCCACCGAGTGGTGGGACTGATTTTCTATTTTCTTTTGTATTTGGCTAATTGTCCCTGCAGGCCGTTTCCATAGAGAAATTCCAGTTATGGTGTCTGGGTGGCAGGCTCATTGGAGTATGTGGCCAGCCTCCCAAGGTGACATCTTTGAAGGCCAGCACTCATCTGGATTCATAAGGTCTGTGATTTGTTTAAAAGTCAGTCTCATTACTTTATAATCACATATCAGATTCAATCCTTGCAAATGACAAATACGGGGACAAAACAAAGCTCTTCTGAGGACTGCAGTTTGCAATTTTGAGGCAGGAGCTGTGGCTGAAATGGGAAAGTGCTTTTGAACATTCAGTGCCAGCTCAGAGCAGAGGGCCTTAGGAAGTTGGACTGCATTCACGACAAAGCTTTGAGACTCTGACATTGTAAAGCCGCAGTACAGTAAGGGATTAACCCATGAAATATTAACTTCTAACTAGTGTTGGTTCATGCATTTTAAAGGCAGATCTGCCTTGCAAAGTCTGGGATACACGAGGCTAAGCTGTGGAATGGTGGGCACTTCCTGAGGTCAGACCCTACAGGGACGCTTCCAGTTGCAGTGAGGGGACTTAACCTAAAGGGGTTAAGTGAGGTGTGGGTTGTGGGTGGGGCAGAGTTCAGCTTTAGTGGGTATGAGTTTTACTTTTCATACAACATGAGAAATAAGAGAAGTTTTCCATCCCTAACTCTAATTTAATGTATTGTGAGCCCACATCCTGCCAGGCCAAAGGACAACTCAATCTTAGCTGCAACTGGGGCTCCTTCCCCTCACTCTCTGTTTTCCTTGAGTCAAGAGTCATAGTTTCTTAAAAAGTACAGAATGTTTGCTGGTCACACTCTAGTTCCGGTGAACATGTCCAGTGTGTAAGCCCACACAGTCCTTGAAGCTAGCTGCCTCTGTGCAAGCTGGCAAGGATGGCCTTTGTGAATACCAGCTGCCCTGAGCCTAGGATCTCATCACCTAGATGTGCCTGCAGAGACAATTCGCTGAGGTCCTGATGTCTCCAGGGCATACCAGGGAGTAGGAAATGGATCCACATTACTCCCAGAATCTATAAATCTTTGTCCCCTCCTAGTCCTGTAAATCTTCCCAGCCCTCTCCAAGGTCTATATTTGTCACTCTGCTCTCCCTTTGCCATCCCAGTCCCAAGCCCCAGCACATGTTCTCTTTTCAGACAATCCAGTTTATTTGTTTTTTTTTTTTTTGAGGGTTTTTTGGTCACAAAGATCACATACTTTAGAAAACAAAGGTCTTTTATCCCTGCCCGGTGGGCGAAAGTGTTGCAGGGTTCTTAGTTGAAGAATTAACCTCATGGACACAAAAGGTGAAGTGAACTGATATTTTATTAAGTGAAAGTGCAGGAAAGAAAGAAAAAAAGCTCTCTAAGGTGAGAGGGGTCCTGACTGGGTGGTCATGAGGGCTTTTATGGTCAGTCTTTTATAGAAAACTGATTGAGGAACTTGATGTCACCACTGGTAGCACCGTGTTTACTTCTCCTTCGAAATTTGGTAAATTTCAGTGGTCAGTTTGTAATTATCATGACACTATCTTGTCTATAACATTTAAGACAAACAAAGTGGTCTCATATTTCCTTATCTCTGGTTTTGTTTGTAACTATCATGAAAATATCTCATCTATAACAGTTCTTCACATCTGTGAGCCTGGGATCTCTGTGAGCCTGGTGGTATAGCTCCCTACCTATCTCTCCCTACCTAGCTCTACCTGTCCCTTACTCAAAAGAAACATAGTTTGTATGACTTGGAGCCCTACTTACCCTCTTGAGAAAGAAGAGTAATACCTCTCATTTTTTCCCTTTTTCTATACCAGTAAGACCAAAAATGCTATATATGTATGTATATGCATGCATACTTATTTTTCTTTTTAATATTTTCTCATACCTACATATTCTTCTCCTTCTCTCCCTCCTCCATGTCCTCCTCTTTCTGCTTCCCTTTCTTCTTTCCTTTATACAGGTAATGAACCTTGAGTGCGGGTAAAGAGAAGAGTCAGAGAAAAAGCAAGGGCTGCAGACTGGATGGTCAGAAATTAAGCAGGGTATATATAAAGTGGTCATTATAGAAGATGAAGAACTGTTTTCAGAAATATGGATCATCCAAAGGGCACTGCATTTATGAGTACCCTCATGGTGTTTGACCAGCTGGGATAGTCTCATAAAGTATCCAATTGACGCTAGACATATAGACTATCAGGGCTTAGGAAGAAACTTCTACTACCAGCAAGATATATAAAGGCATGACATTCTATTCAATGGCCTTTAACAAATATTTATCTAGGGCCTACCAGGAGCCAGGGAATATGCAAGGCACATGAGGGGCTTTGTGTAGGCAGAAGAAACTCATAATGTGATGAATTTCAAAGGCAGGAGGACACCAACAACACAAGGTCTATTATAGCAAGCAGCTCTTGTAACCAGCTCCAGTATGTGCTGGTTATGGGGGAATCCACCAGAAGAAACCCCTCCTCTCCCTCTTCTTCCTTCTCTTCTTTCCCCTCTTCCCCCCTCTTCTTTTTCTCTTGATCCTGCTCTTTTTCCTTCTCTTCATCTTCCTATTTCAGGGTAGGTCTCAAGTATCATAACACTTCTGACCACTGGGGATCTCAGGTCCAGAGCCAGCCCAGAGTGGAGAAGTAAGGGTTTATCAACACCATAGATTGCTATACCAGGTTATATTTAATCCCATTTTAATGTTACTATGAGTAATTAACTAGTTTTCATGATTTTTGAAAGGGTATAGAAATACAGAAATATAAATAAACACATCTCATGCCATTGATACTCTGTGAAAATTGGATTCAGTCTTCATCAATTTTACTCTGAATTCATTTCCCTTTGAGTTTGAGGACTGGTTCATGATTACATTTGGGTAAACTGCTACTTGTTAATTTCTCTCAAGGCCTGGCTATTCCAATGCATTTGGGGAGTTAGCAAGCCAGTCTTCATTTTGAGTCTGAATTTCCAAGAAAGAACCACCAGGGTTTTGGCCAGTGACAGTAAATGGCAGAGAGAGCAAGAGACTCGCTGCTGCAATGAGATATAATTGAGAGACATCTCCTTTTCTGGTCCAGAGCCTTGGTTCATGTGGGGATACCCTATGACAACAGTGTGTTAGAGCTCGCTAATCAACAATATCAGCATCCATAAGAGGGGACATAGCCTTTGGCATTTTTCTTTGGGAAAGAAGATCTCAGGTTAATCCAGACCCCACTTCTCAGGTCCCCAGAAAAAGTGGGACCTGTTCCACTGGGATCCAGATTCTAGGCACTGAGTTTGTATAAATCTGCCTTCTCTTCCTCTTCCAGAGAAATTCTGTATTCTTCTTTGATAGAGGTTTGCAAATGGTTGTGTTTTAGGGGAAGTCTTGTAATAACTGCCTGATTCAATGTTTTATTTATATGTCATTTCCTTCCTTCCTTCCTTCCTTCCTTCCTTCCTTCCTCCCTTCCTCCCTTCCCTCCCTCCCTTCCTTCCTTCCTTCTTTTCTTGTTAAAAAATGGGGTCTCTTCTGAAGCCTTAGAAATTTCAGAGACCAATAAGTGAGGAGTAGCTGAAAGGTGGGACTCTATCTGGGGTGTGGTGGTCAGGTGAACCCTGGGTCTTTTTGCTTTTGTTACTCTTACATTCATATCAGTGCCATGAAGTCTTAATTGGTTCAGGTACGTTTCATCTTAGTCTCATATGCTGAAGTTGGCTGTTCATACTGGAAGGCTGTCTAAGGGTTATGGGCTCGTTCATAATTCTAATGCCTTTGATTAATGCTGGGGCAGATACTTCATGAGCTTTTCCGTCAGAGAAGGAAGCAGACATATGGTTTTAGACTAATATGCCCTGCAGCTTCCTGCTTATTTGTCCATGGCTTACATTTTTCCCTGCTGGATGACTTTAACTTTTCTGTAAGCTCTGATACAAAAGGTCAGAGGGTGTGTGGCCTCCCTTGTGTTTGCAGTAATCAATATATTTCATTACCTGTCACATAGTAGGTACTTAGTAAATGTTTGAAGCTCTGGGAATATAATTTCTACAACAAAGCAGCAAGTTTCTTGGTCACTTTGTCATTTCCACTTGTCCTTCAGGACCTACATTCAAAAATGGAGATTGGACAAGTAACTCTCCACATAGAAAAAAAAAAAAGGTTTCAAAAAGTAGGTGATAAACCCTTTAAACTGCTGTCTCTTTTCAGATTGTCTGACAGTTGAGGAGGTCCTGTCTCCTCTCCAACAAGGGTGATGTGATGTTGACTCAATAAAATAGTAAATGGTAATGGCAAGATCTGAGCAGACTCACAACTTTTATTTGAACATTTATTTCTGGTTAAAAAATCTCTCTTGAAATTCTCTTACTTGGATCACTCCACTCTTTTCTTAAGCCACCTGCATTCCTTTGTTCTTCTGAATTGCTGTTTCGCTGCCACATTAACGCAGATGTCTGGTCCCAACAACTCTCCCCAGCTCACACCTTGGGAGTTCATCCTCTCAGGAAACTAGTTTCTCCCAGTGGGCAGCTCCAGCAGGAGAACTTTTGGAAGAAGCAGGTTGAGACTCTTGACGAAGAGAAGGGGATTAATTATGAATCTCATTCAACTGCTCCATCCCTGCCTCTCGCTGTCACCAATAATTAAGAGCTGACAATACAGCTGTTTTCAATGAGAATTTTCACCTGGGAAATTCCAAGTTCTTTAGAAACATCATTTGAAGATCCATTTTAACACCCTGGTAGCAAAGTATAATGAACCCACTGGATGCATAAATGTAAAATCACTTGAAAAAGTATTAGAAAGAAACCATGTGTTACAGGGAAAGAGTACAGGGTCAGTGGCAGGAGAGGGCCAATTCTGAGTTCCAGTTCTCTGACACATTACTTGTATCATATGAAGCAAGTCACTTAAACCCTTGGATTATTCATTTCCTCGGCTGTAAACATGGAGATAATGAAATACACAGGATTTAGTGAACATCTACTATTAATTATCTGTAAAATGCAGATAATTAATAGCTACATCTTAGTGAATTTCTTGCCCTACGAAGACATGTTGCATTTTATTATCTGTGTCTCTCAAATCTATAAAGCATTTGAACAAAATCTCTCTCAACCACACACACACACACACACACACACACACACACACACACACACACGCTTCAAGAGAATAGCACACATAGGCCAGGGTAAAAGTAAGAAAATAATGGAGGCAGGGTAAGCCTGGCCCTCAGAGATGTGTACCTGTATATGTGTGGAAGCATTAGTTGTCCTGTGTCTTATCACTGTAATCCCTCTGCCAGCTCCCATCAGGCCACCCCTGCTCATCTGGCCCCCCACAGTCCAGGAACCTTACAAATAGAAATGCAGAAACTATTCATGCCTACATCAGCTTTGGCATTACAACACAGATCTCTGCAAATCATAACTGAGAGAAAATAGATGCTTAGGACCAAAAGTCAAAGTCCAGAAGGACATAGGGTAGAATATCTGGAAAGAACAAATGGGGAGCCCTACTGTCCAATCCTAAAAGACAGAGCTTCCACAGGCCGAGAAGCTGAAGCAGCATGAAGGTGAGACATTGTGAGCATCCCAAATAAGGCACCAGAGTAAAGCCATGAGGAGGGCCTGAGTGATGGAGAGAACACAGCAGGAGTGAGGATGCATTAGGAGATATCACAGTATAATTGATGGTCTGGGCCAGGTGCAACCCTCCACACCTATTATGGACTGATGTTTATGTCTCCCATAAATTCATATGTTGAAGCCCTAACCCCCAATATGACAGTATTTGGAGGAGGGGCCTTTGGGAGTAATTAGATTTAGATGAGATCATGAAGGTAGAGCCCCCACAATGGGATTAGTGTCCTCACAAGAAGCAGAGAACAAAGTTCTGTCTTTTCATGCTTCCATAAAGAAGTCATGTGACGACACAGTAAGATGGCAGTTGTCTGCAAGCCAAGGAGCAGGCCTTCACCAAGAACCGAATCTGCTAGCAGCTTGGTCTTGGACTTGCAGTCTCCAGAACTGTGTGAAGTTAATGCCTGTTGTTTAAGCCACTTGGTCTATGATATTTTGTTATAGCAGCGGAGTCATCAGCTAATGCTCCCAGCACCTAAAATGCAGAGACCCCACCACCTCCCCCGCAGTAGGCAAAGGCATAGCGGGGAAAACATGCCTAATAGGCTGGGAAACCCTGAATCAACAAGAAGCAGAAGCTCACTAGTAAGCAGGACAGAGGCTTGGGATAGAAAATAAGTTGAATTACAGAAACTTAAGAAAATTCCATCTTTGTGCCCCTATTTTTATGGCCTGAGAAAGCAATCCTTGCTTTTGTGAGGTGTTTCCATCTAGTTTCTGATTTCTGTCTGTGTTAGGATTAGCCAATGTATCCGTCACCATCCCTCTTTGGGCTCACTGGCCCTCCATCAACTACATTTGAGACTGGAGAGCAGGAACGAACGTTTGAGGCTCTCTCTTCCAACACTCTAGGGCGTAAGGAGCATAGGGTCTATTCCTTTCTGCTGTGGTGCTGCCTGGGCATGCTGGCCCGAGAGGTAGGGGACCCTGCATGCATAGCTCCTCTAGGCCTGCACCAGGTCTCTGCTTCTCTTGGATCTACAATATTACCGGCTTGGGACCAGAGAAGGGGGAGGGAGAGCAGGCTGCAGGTCTTGTATTCTTTGTTCATCTCTGCTTCTTGCCACACATTCCCATCCTCTGGTCTGTGCAGACATCAGCTGGTCAGAACAGGGTAGTCTGGCACTTTATTAGTTACTTCCAAATTTATTATTTATAGTTTAAACCTTATGCCATGATCCCTTTATAGCTGTGGCATTTGATACTGCCATACCGGGATTTTGAGACTTAAAAATGTGTTCTCTCATTTGTTTTCTCTGCCGTGCATCTCAGTAGATTCTGAAGCTCATAAGCCGAGCCTTGGTACCTTTTGTTTCCTTTTGTTTTCCTGCTATAACGAAGCTTTTCAGAGGTAGCAAGTGGATGTTTCCGGTATGGTTTCAATGGAGAATCACTAAAATCATCCAAAGTAGTATTCGGCCACAGATGTGTATCATTTATTCTCAGTGATTCTAGACATAAGACATGAAGTTAGGCTTATGTCTTCTTGTGGCCAATAAGAAGAGAAAAATAATCTCAGGATTAATAATGTTCAAAGATTTTTTTCTTATGTTCAAAGATTTTTAAAAAGTTGCTTAGGAGTAGCACGACTTTTTCTGATTTGAGATCCATAAAAATTCTGCCAGCGATCTCTATAGAAATATACAATGATAAGTTGGTAACATTTAGGAACTCTTGACAGTGAGTAAAGCATCAGATTTTCTACATCCACTACTTCTGGTATTTTCCCCCTGTGCCAACGACGTAATGAAGTGTAAAGCACCAAAATAATGAGATAATAAGTTAAAACAACATTACCTAAAGACTTGACTTTGATGCTCTTATTTGACCCAAGAGTAAAGTTAAGAATTTCTAGAGCACTTTTTCACAAAATGCAGTCCATGAAAAATCTGTGCCAGTATCCCCTTGTATGCTTAAAAATGCAGACTTTTGGGTCCCACCTCTGACCAACTGAGTCAAATTCTCTGAGGATAAGGTTCATGATTCTACATTTTCAACAATAGTCCCAGGCTATCCTTATATACACTAGATTATGTAAAACGAGTTCTTCACCTTTTTTAATGCCATGGACACTTTGGCATCCAGGTGAAGACTGTAAATCAGAGCAACATTTTAAAATACAGAGTATGAAATGTACAAGATTGCAAATGAAACTGATTATATTGAAAAACTCTCAAAATATTAAACAAATATACATTTGATACATAATGCCTGTACTTCAACATTAAAGCATCAAATAACAAGATCTAAAAGCAGATGTAATAACCACATAGCTTTGAAGAAATGATGATTATAAGTGCTGTTTTGAGGTTCTTGCAACCCCTGTAATGCGATATGTTTTGAAAGTCTGTGATTTCCATTAGTGACAAAGTCACAGGTATTGCCATTGCTACATTTGTTGTTTTTTGCCTACATTAATAATTAAAGGAAGTTAGCGAAAAACTAAAGATATTTTTTATTTCTCTTTAAGTTCATGGATCCCTCTCCATCCATAACCGTGGGTTAAGAATAGCTATTTAGGGACACCCGGATGGTGTAGTTGGTTGGGTGCGCAACTCTTGATTTTGGCTCAGGTTGTGATCTTGGGGTCTTGGGACCGAGCCCCATATTGGGCTCTGTGCTCGGCATGGAGTCTGCTTGGTATTCTCTCTCCCTCTCTTTCTCCCTCTGCTCCTCCCACTTGTGCTCTCTCTCTAAAATAAATAATAAATCTTAAAAAAAGAGCTGTTTAATGGGGATGAATAGAATGCATGAGGTTTGGGACATCCTGTATAAACAAAAGTGGGTGTGTGTACCCATGCAAATATATGATATTTTTGCAAGTATATGTGACATAGATTGAAGTGATTTAAAGTTATAGGCTTGGTGAGAATGAGCTCAGCTAGTCAGTGTTAGATTTAAAACTAGATCCTTATGCTTTGGCAATCAACTAGATGGATACTAGGTCCAAGGTCTGCAAATGAAAATAAAAGAACTTGTGTAAGACATGTGACTGGATGAATGCACCCAGTGCTCTCACACTTTCTCTGTTGAGAAGATCTAATCTATTCTAGAATACACACATGTAGGTGAAAAAGGGCCAACCTCTATAATATGAAGCGTCATAGCAATGACTTTGGCCTGGAAAGATTTCAAAGCAGGTGTTACCACTCACCCACTGAGACCATAAAAACACAACAAAAGATAGCAGTATTTTCCAAAGTGTGTTCTGCTACACATGTGTCTTGGAGAAGAGGTTCAATTAAAAAATTGTTTCTCTGGTCATGTAGGCTTGGGAAATTCTGCATCTAAATAATCCAATAATCTAAGTAATCCATAGTGTATTCACTAGGCTGGGAAATTAACAAGTAAGGAAACTTGTTTAATTTTGTTCACTGTGCACCAGAATTTCCTGGGAGCTTTAAAGAAATACCTAAAAAAGTATCCACCCCTCAGAGATTGTAATTTCACTGGTGTATGGTGGGGTACTTAAAATTTTTTTCAGGGAGGTGCTTGGCTGACTTTGCTGGTGGAGCATGCAACTCTTGATCTCAGGATTTTAAGTTTGAGCACTACACTGAGTGTAGAGATTACTTAAAAATAAAACCTTTACATTTCCCCCCCTCAGGTTAAAGACTCTGGTGAATGCACCATTTCCCACAGACCTTGTATAATTTCCTGTGGCTGCTTCAACCAAATACCACAATATGGGTGGCTTGAAAACAACAAAAATATATTCCCTCACAGTTCTGGAGGCCAGAAGTTCAAAATCAAGGTGTTGGCAGGACTGTGCTCTCTCAAAGTTTCCAGGAGAGAATCCCATACTATGCCATCCAGGATGACCTCATCTTTAACTTGGTGACATCTACAGAGACCCTGTTTCCAAATTAGGTCACATTCACAGGTACTTGGGTTGAGACTTTAACTTCTCTTTTGAGGGGAAACAAATCAACCCCTGACAGATCTCCTTTGGGAAGAGTTACTGGAACACGCTTTGAGAAATGGTGCCCACTAGAATTTAAAATTTTGGGCAATGTAGCTTCCTAGTAAAACCTCCAAGATGCATTATTTACACATTCCTTTTTTTTGGCCCCCAGTAACTGAACAATTTGAAGTGCGCTACAGAATTGTTAGGCAATAGAATGCCAAAAGAATGATTTCCTGTGAAGATGATTTTGGTTTTAGAGTGGTTGATCTAAAGTCATTCCTTCTAACCTGAACAAGCTTGCTGGATAGATTGTCTGCTGTGACCATGCCTACTGCAGACAATAGCCAGTTATCATCAGCAGAGGAAAGGGTGCTTACCTGTTATTCCTCTACAGTAGGCAGGCTTGCTGCTGGCGCATCCAGGAAGAGTGTGACAAGCCACTCAGGTGCATGCTTAAATGAACAGGCCCCCAATACACCTCAGTCTCATAGCCCTTGAAACTGTTACCTCGGCTAGAGGCTTCTATTATCTGGGAGGCAGAGTGGCCTAGTATTAAAATAAAATCAGGATTGGAACCCAGGCTCCGACTCTGAGGCCTGTGCTCTTCCTATTGCTGCACTGTATATCTCTGAAAATAGTAATGACGCTTGCCTTACAGGATTGCTGTGAGGATTCAGTGAGATGCTGTGGGTGCAGGTGGGTGTAAATGATAAATTCGGAAAAGAACAGAATCATTCTATAGAGTGATAGAATCAGCTGGAATGTTGTTCTTATTATTGAGGAGCACAACACTGATAATTGGCATTGGCTTTGAACATTATGAAGTCAGATTTGTAGCTGACTGCCTACCCATTTCCCATTCTCTGATATTTCTCTCCTTAAATCTTACCTGCCCTTGCTAAATGCAGCTCTGTGGTTGACCTGCTGATTTTAGTTCATGTGGTTCTGGCTGTATAAAATGGAATTGCTGATTTCAACAGCCCTGTTATTAGGGTCAGAGGAGGGCTCTGGTTGGGAAATAGGAGGAAGCGACTCCTTCCTGTAATCAGAAGACTGAGCTGTCGGCAGGGGCTGCAGGGAGGGAGGGCACCTGGTGGATGTCCTGCTTGCCCTTGGAGGGAGCTTTCTTAGATGCCCAGCCTCTGAGGATTCTTCAAGATTCTGGAAGCATAGTCTTTAGGGGAGCTGGCCATGCTGGCCATGTGGTAGAGATGAATAATGCTAGGGCTGGTCACTGCAGGAACAGAGCCTTCTCGCAGGTGTGTGTGCTTGGAGTTCAGTGACTGTATCCCGTGGCCAGTCATAAAAAAGAGAGGGAAAAGTGTCATCTTAAAAATCTTGAAAATATCCAAAAGGCAAGTCTCATCTCAAATGTCTCCTTGTTGTAGGATTGCAGGGTTCTTGTCTCAAAGAGTCAAAGAATGAATCTCATGGAATAAAAGCGTGAAGTGAAAGTTTATTAAGTAAAGGTGAGAACAGAAAGGAAAGAAAGAAAAGTGAGAGGGCTCCTGAATGGGTTGCCACCGAGGGCTTTTATGGTTGGTCTTTTATAGAAAACTGACCAGGGGACTTGGTAACTTTCAGTGGTCAGTTTGTAGCTATCGTGATAATATCTCATCTATAACATTTAAGACAAGCAAGGTGATCTCCTCATGTTCCCTTCTCTCTGGTTTTGTATGCCTTAATATTTCCACATCTGGGATTTCTGTGAACCTGGTCATATATGCCACTAAGTGAGCCTAGTCAGGGAAGTCAGGGGCCTCCTATCTCTCCCTGCCTGTACTTTAACCCTTTCCTTACTCATCCTCAACTGGCCTACTCCACATATAGTCTGAATTTCCATCATTGGGAGTCCCTTCTTTGGAGCTGAGACTTGTTGGTGCCGGGGTTTCTCTGCCAAAATGAAAATATCCCCAGATATGGGTGGGTTATGTCATAATTATCTGTTATCTGTAATGTTTTGGGATACATTTATTTGCTGCGAACCTTGGGAACCTTACAACTACGTTGTAAGCCCCACCGTGCCAATGCAGCCCTCTAACAGGTCCTTGGTAAATGTTTGTAGAATTAGGATTGGGTTGAAAGAGAAACTCTTACTCTGTGGGGGAGAGAATAATGGAGAGATGGCACCAGTGTGTGCAGTGCTACTTGGGAACTTTGTAATTTGGGGGAAAGAGACATACAAGAAGCTACAGAGCGCAGTGTGACATCAACGATTTGAAGATAGGAAGATTTGGGTTGACCTTGTAATTCTATGATCATATGTAAGGTTATGTTAAACTCTCTGGTCTTGGTTTTGTCAACTGTAAAACGGGAATATTGATACCTTAACACCTCATGGAACCACTGTGTGGTTATGAAGATACGATGACAGTATAGTTTGTCTGTAAATGGTGAAAGGATGGACACTTTTTACTATTATTGGCATAGCTGTTATTGTCGTTATTTAAGGCAGAACATGCTCAGTGCTTTTCTGCCTTAAATGAACAATAATTTGTTTTGTTTATTTTTTTAAGATTTTATTTATTTATGAGACACACACACACACAGAGAGAGAGAGAGAGAGAGAGAGAGAGAGGCAGAGACACAGGCAGAGCGAGAAGCAGGCTCCATGCAGGTACCCTGATGTGGGACTCGATCCCGGGACTCCAGGATCACACCCCGGGCTGAAGGTAGACTCTCAACCACTGAGCCACCAGGCGTCCCACAGCAGCCATTTGTGGAGAATATCAGAGAAAGCACACCTGGAAGGGAGCCCGGTGGGGAAGTCTCAGCAGCACTAAGGGGGTGCTTTGGCCAAGTACGGCGGCCAAGTACAAACCTGAATGGGCCATAGCATCAAGGGCTCTGAGCAAAGAGGGCTCAAAGGACAGCCTGCTATGGGCAGAAGAGAATCTCAATGGACAGAATCCTCCCTCAACTACCATCGATGGGGGTTACTCCCAGCTTCTAAGGATGGAGGAAGGGGAGGCTGATATCCGAACTGCCATATGGCCTCATAGTTTCCTCTAGACAGGGATGTGTTATGCAGGAGCATGGTTTCCCCTCAGAATTGGCATGACCTTACTTTTAACCAATCTGTTGTCATTTTCATAAAATCCTAAGTGCAAGAACTGCAGGGGTGTTGTTGTATATGAACCTGACCTGGCTGGATGCTGCTGGTTTCTGGTGCCTCTATAGATGGCTAGGCCAGGTCAGGAGCTTCTCTTTAAGAATGTCATCTTGGATTGGCTCAGTTTCACCTGGGAGAGCTAGCCGGGGGGCACAAGGGGTTAAGAAGATAAGGAGGAAGGAAATACCTGCCCCAACTGGGAAACTGAGGAAGGCTTCTGAGAGGATATGGCACTTGAGCAGGGTCTTAAAAAGAGTGAGATTGGGACGCCTGAGTGGCTCAGTGATTGAGCGTCTGCCTTTGGCTCAGGGCATGGGATCCTTTGGAGTCCCAGGATCGAGTCCCACATCAGGCTCCCTGCATGGAGCCTGCGTCTCCCTCTGCCTGTGTCTCTGCCTCTCTCTGTGTGTATCTGTCACGAATAAATAAATAAAATCTTTAAAAAAAAGAGTGAGATTATGACACATGGGATAAGTTGAGGATGAAGCATGGTCCAGGGAGGATGGAGTGGAGGTGGTTTGGGATGGGAAGTCCATAGCAGCAGAGAGGCAGAGGCTCATGTGGCATGGGGCTGGGAGTGGGGCAGTGACCAAAGGGTGGGGAGACCTGCCTTGTTGACAATGATGTCCTTTAGGGAAAGAGCAGAGGTTGAGGTCTTGCCTCAGAAAGATGGGACATCTTTGATGCAGGTGGACTGAAGAAGCCAGCTCTCCAAGGGCAGGCACCCAGAGACGTCTTGCCTTGGTCAGAGGTCGTGCCTATGGTACAGACATGCCCTTACTTTACATGTACCACGTAGGGCTCATCTTTACATGATTTCCCTCCTCTATTCGTAAAACAAGTTTTGGCATTTTTCTGGAATTACAAGAGGGAGCTTCTTACACTTTGTAAGTGCTGACTGTTATCATTTCTGCTAAGTAGATGGAGAGCTTAAAGAATCCAGGGCAGTAAGCAAGGAAGAACTCTGTGCTGGTGGTTTCAGGAACTCAGAGCTCTCACATTCTTCCTTCTCTGCTCAATACCTATATGACTGCTTCCCCTGTCTGTGTCCTCACCTGTCAGGAGAGAAGACTGGTTAGGATGGTTGCTAAGAAGCCTCCAGTTCTGGAAGTCTAAGTGTCTGTATCCTGTTAACCTGGTGGCGAGGGCAAACTTGCCTACACAAAGCATGACAAAGCGGACTTCTAGCCAGTCAGTGCATACGGGGGGTATGCTTTTAGAGCTGGACTGTTAGAAAAATAAGCAAACTACTTGCTTGTAATAATCTAGATTGCTTGGCTTAAGTTGGCCTGGTGTCTGCCGTTAATGTTTTAGGAAGGGGTATCTCCCCAAACCCTTGGCAGAGCAAGGAGCTAGTGTGAAGATGGAAAAATGCTAAGTAGGAAGAGAAGGTCTTTGTTGGTGCCTCTGACTTTAAGAATTAGAGGTCATCCAGCCATGTCAGTCTGACCTTTGGACTCACACAATCTGGGGCGGGTTGAGTCTTAAAAGACTGTGAGTCATCATCCTCTCTCCTTTGCATTTTCCCAATGAAAATTTCCCTCAAAGAAATTCTAGTAGCGGAAATGATTACATAATTGCAACCCTGTTCTGTTGTTGCAATGTTTTCCAGCTGCTCTTACTATTTATTTCCCCTCAATACCTGTTTACGTTCCAATAGGAAAGGGTGCTCAATAAAAATGTTGCTGAAGAAAGAAAAATGTTGCTGAAGACAGGTTACTTCCAGGGAGCGAGCGATTGCCCCTGGGATGTCCCCACCCCTGAAGGCTGCTCCATGTCAGCTGGCCCAGGGGATGACTCCATTAATTAGCTCACACTACGACCCCTGGGGAGGACTAGCCTGGGCCTCTGCTCCTTGGCCCCCTCTCTCTACCCTTTCCCCACAGGCTAGGTTGCTAACGTGGATGGCCAAGTCAAATGTCTATAAAAAAATCCCGCTTCCTGGCATTCCCTAGTGGCTGTGTGACAAATCAAGGTTACCTTGAAAGGAATGCAGAGGGGGGGAAATCTATCCATCTGTCAAGATGTGAGTCACCAGCGTGATGTCATCTGAATCTCAACCTGATTCCATTAATTTTAACTGTGTAAGCACATAAAATACCAGAAGAAAATGAAACACGTCGAGTTACAGAGGCACACACACTCCCACTCCACGCCCCCTGCACCCCCCACCCCCCACGACACACACATACACAGATGTGCGGACACTGGTTTCATATGCCTGGGCATAGGTAGAAGGTCCTATTAGTGGAACAACTGGTTGTGCGGAGGGATGGCTTTTTTTGGCAGCGTTAATGAGGGTGACCTTCGGGTGGGGATATGCAGGCTGCACAGAATGGAAGGGAACAGGAGACCTTGGCATCCCTCTCTCACGAAACATGGCAGGGCTTACACAATTAGGCTTAATTATGCTCTGCTCTGCCTTCACTGAATGTGTTCCATGCAGGTGAAGCCTGGCTTTCTCTCCCTGTGCCTTCCACAGCCTCTTTTCCTGATGCTCTAAACCTGACTGGCCTCCTGCTTTAGTTTTTGGAAACCAGACATGGAGGATACTGTAATGGTTGAAGACCTGCTTCCTTGGCATTATCTGTGTCCCCTCTATTCCTAGAGATGAGTCTCTGCCCGCTTCCCAGTGGGTGTTGTGGGACATCTTTATGACCTTAAGGACTGTTATGTTGACAGAGACCATTGGGGCAGCCTTGTTGTAGCCCTAATGGCTCAGGGCTGCAGCCAGGAGATGTGAGTGTGAATCCCACTGCTTCTCCTGGCCTCGGTTTTGTCCTCTAAAAATGGGAATAAGAAAACCTACCCAGCCTACAGTGCTGCCGCATATGGCTGCACAGGCTGGGCACTGCCCAGCTGAAGACTCTAGGAGGCATATAACTATGCAGTCCATGGAGCCTCCTGGAGTTGTGCAGAGCGGTGGCCCTGCGTGCCTGCTTCAGAGCTGATGTGGGGGTCACATGAGATAAATGATTATTTACTGCCTACAGCTCCCTGCTTTTGCTTATTTTCCTGGAATGTGACCTCTGAGCTGCCCGGCTAAGGTAGAAACCCATTATCTCCCTCTCTGTCAAATCCTCCATCTTATCTCTCCCAGTCAACCTTGCATTCTTGATACCTGAGCCTCGAGTTTCCAAGAGGA
The DNA here is from genome assembly GCF_905146905.1 of Nyctereutes procyonoides. Classification (NCBI taxonomy): domain Eukaryota; kingdom Metazoa; phylum Chordata; class Mammalia; order Carnivora; family Canidae; genus Nyctereutes; species Nyctereutes procyonoides. The sequence continues at coordinate 49,406,726 of NW_026575133.1, read as the reverse complement.
AAAGAGAGGTGGAAGGACCTGCAGTGACCATGGCCTTGCTGGGGCTGTCCTGGGAAAAGTGCATCTTATCGAAGGGCTTGAAGGAGGCAGCTTACTGAATACAGGTTGGACGTCATTCCAGGGTGGGAAGGGTTGAGCAGGTCACGGGAAAAATGAGCATATTGCATGTGTTCCCCCACTCCATGCACCTGCCAAACCACTGGCATCCTGACATGCACCATTGTCTGTGGTTAACTGAAGCCTGGGGCAATGGCAGCAGATAAGACTCATAACACTCATGACAACCATTAGTTTTCACCTCACCTTTATTTATCCTTGTGGCTCTCCTCCTCCATCCTTCTCCAGCCACCAACAAAGTGGTGGACAGCTGGATTGGCACTGGTTTGTGTGATAGGATGCAGCTATGGTACCATGCTACGATAAATGGGTGATTATCCACAATAGTGAGCCCCCGGAGGACCCTGGGATGGTTGAGGAGTGGAAACAGGAGCATCCTATGAACAGAAGAAGATTTTGGGGACATTCAGTCTTAGGGAAGAGGCTCCACATAGAGGAACAAAGCAATGCTTCCTCAATAGGTTGTGCAAGGGAAGTAACCTGGAACTTTTGAAAAATATGAATTCCAGGGTTCCATTTCCTGAGACTGATCCAACAAATCTGGAGTGGAGCACTGAATCTGTGTTTTTTTTAAAAAAATAGACATTTAATTTGGGGATAATTTTAGGTTTACAGGAAAGTGGCAAAGTTAATTTGTATTTTAATAATTTTTAAATTGTGAAATATAAAGCACATATAGATAAGTGCCCCGAACAAAAATGATACCTTGATGATTTGTTAAAAAGTGAACGCCTGTATCATCACTACATAGCTAAGACATAGGACATGGTCAGTCTCCAGAAGCACCCCCTGTGGCTCTACCTTTTCCTTCCTACCCAAAGTTTTACTACTTAAGCATGCACCCCTAAACACTGTAGTTTAACTTTTCATCATGAACATTTAGTATGGTTTTGCCTATTTTTGAACTTTTCATAAATGTAATCATATAGTATGTATTTTGGGGGTCTGGTTTCTTTTGCTGGATGAAATCCATCTATGTCCTTGTGTATAGGTGCAATTTACTCTTTTCCACTATTCTATCTAATTCACTGTTATGCAGCATAGTAGTCACTAGGGGCATGGGGCTATTGAAATTCAAGCTGATTAAAATGAAATAAAATTCAAAATTCAGTTCTTCCTTTGCACTAGTCACATTTCAAGTGCTCAACAGCCACTTGTGACAAGTGGCTACCATCTTGGACACTGCAGAACAGAAAATTTCTCTCATTCCAGGAAATGCTTTTGGACAGCTCTGCTCTGGAAATGCTCAATTTTCTGAATGCATCAAGATTTACCCATTCTACTGTTGATGAACATTTTGATTGTTTGCAGTTTTTGGCTATAGTGAATAATGCTGCTGAAAATGTTTTTGTACTGGTCTTCTGGTGCCCATGTGCAAATATTTGTGTTGGGTATATATCCGAGAGCGGACTTGTAGGTCCACAAGTGTGTGTACATTCAGCTTTAGTAGATAATGCCACACTGTTTCTCTAGTGCTGCATTAATTTATGATCCCACCAGGATCTCCTTTCAAAAGCATCCCAGATAATTTTTGAAGATCAACCAGGTTTCACTGCTTAATTTATTCAAGGGGGTGGATTTTCTCTTGATACATAGAAAGAGACTTTTAATGACTCAAATTGTGTGACCGTAAAATAGACTCTTAGGAAAAATACTTCATCAGGTAGTGAGGACCCTGTCTTTAGAGGTATTCAAGTTGATGATGCACAACGTTCTGATATAGCAGCTTTAAAAAGAATTCCTAGACTTAGGAAGAAGTCTTCTTAAGTGATGTAGAAAGTCCTTTCCAACTGTGAAAGTCTCTGATTCCATGCCTTTTCATGACAATGTTTGGTTAGATACATGCTCAACAGTGAAATTCTTCATAGTTAGGCAGCAGAAGGTAGAAAAGGCTGGTGCCATGGGGCTGGATTAAACACAAATTGGATCATTAGCCCCAGAATAATTGAGTTAGTTGTCTTGATGATCAATGAAGCACCAGGTACTCACTTAAGCCCACTGTTCCCACCTGCGCTCTTGGGATAATGGGACTGATGACCACCTCAAAGTCACTCTCAGCAGACGTTTATGTGTCCTCCTTATTTCTAGTTTAATGGCTTTATTGGATATGTGCCTATTATTATAACTGTCTCAAATCATTTTTGGAAGCAAGTGTGGCCTAAATTATAACACTTGTAAAAATGCCCTCATTCCAACATTGCCTGGTAGTCTGTTCTCATGTTTCTATGTTCTCTCTCTCTCTCTCTCTCTCTCTCTCTCTCCACTCATTTTTCCTGCTCCCCCTGGAATTCCCTTCCAGCCTTGAGGGGTTTGGAAATGAAGGGATTTATTTCAGGTCACAAGAGGAATAATCTTCCTGCTCAAGCACTCAACAGGCTGCCATTTGGGATAGAATGGCTTCCTTGTAACTCACTTGAAGACTGATTGTTTCTAGTAAGAATGCTGTTAGGGGATTTGGAGAAAGGTCTTAAATCTCTCTGGGTATGTGTGAGCAATGAGATTTCAAAGGGAAAATGAGAAGGAGGCTGCTTTACTAACCTGAGCCAATGCTAGGCCCATGAATGGCAACTGTTTCTGCTCCCCTGATGACCTGCAAGCAGTGCTATACTCTGGATCTCCCCTCAACCCGTAGAGTATTTTGAGTGGACATGTCAAAAGCCACCCATTTAGGATCCCAAACAACCTGTAGATATAGCTACAACTGTGCCAACATAGAGATGGGATCATGGTGCTTGCAGGGTGGTGGCAGCTATCACTCCAGCCCCACAAAATTTGAACTAAGGGATGATGTGTCAGGCTTTGTCCACCTAATTTTTCAGATGGAAGGGCCAATTGGGTCATGAGAGAGAATCCCAGAGAGACAACCTTGGAGCCTCTGGGGAGCCTTGGAGCTCCTTCTTATGACCATTGGTTTAAGGAAATGTCCTTGAAGGCTGCAGATAGAAGCTGTGAGAAGAAACTTAAGAAGTTGGCATGGTAAGACCTAGTACCCATGGTGTCTTCTCTCTGTGGCTTTTGGCTTGGCCCCCATTTTCTTGGCTCTTGGTTTCCCTAAAACTATAGGAACAAGGACAATCAAAGGGATATGTCTATAATGCCCTCTGTCCCAGGAGACATACGAGGCTTAATTAGCTGGTACCCACAGGATGTTCTGAAAATGAGAAATGCCTAGGATTATTATCTATCAAATGTCACATACAAATATGCTCATGTTCCCATTATGGATGTGTGTGTTGCAAACTTGTTCAATCGAGTGTGACCCGTTTGGTAGTTTTAATTACAAATATCAATAAAATTGGTTGATATTTATGGGCGCAGACCCTTCAGATCTGGGGGAAGGAAGCTAATTGCGCAAGACAGTGCTGTGATTGAACTCCAAGGGAGGTGCGGGCTCCTGCTAGCTGGGTGCGAGGCTGAGACAGCTCCAGTCTCTCCGTGTTAATTAAATGTGATGAAATGAATATTAACTTGTAAAATAGAGGCCTGGGCTGGGTTTACTAGGTGGGTGGGACTGAGGCTGGGGAAGGGGGCTGAGGTGGCTGGACTCAAGTGTTGGTGTCTTCCTGAGAGGCAATCGTGGTTTGCATAGTGGTTCTCAACCCTGGCTGCACACAGAATTGCCTGAGGGGCTTCTAAAACATACAAAGGCCTGGACTGTATGCCAGAGATCTGTAGGGGTGGGGTTGCCCTGGTTATTCTCATGAGCAGCCAGGACTGAGAACTACTGATGCTGACCCACGAGGCTCTGGGCTAGACATGTGTCCCTGAGTCTCTCACTCTGAGTCTCAGTTTTGTCGTGCTTTGTTTTTGTCTATAAAAATAAGATTAATCAAAGCTACATTGCATATCTGTGATGACCAAATGAGATCAAAGGAGTAAAAGGGCTGGGTACCTAGTGGAGCCTCAGAAAGGGCTGGCTGGTTTCTGCAGCTCTGAAAGATCAGTACTCTTTACTGCTGGGAATAGAGTCATTAGCATCTTTAATCAGATGAGAGAGCCAATTCCAGAAACCCCAGAACCAATTCAGAAAACTCATCTTTACATTCTGTTTCTCTGGCACCACTCTTAGCACCAGGATCTATATTAGTCAGAATTTTCCAGAGACACCAAACCAATGGGATATCTATGCCCACATGCACACCCACATTCACACCCATGTCCACATCGACACCCACATCCATATCCACATCCTCACCCATGTCCACATCCATCCACATCCATACCTACACTCATGGCCATATCTACATCCACACCTATATCCATCCACATCCTTACCTATGCCCACACCCATGTCCACATCTATCTACATCCATGCCCACACCCATGTCCATGTCCATCTACACTCACATCCACGTCCATCTACACCCACACCCACATCCATACCCATACATACCTCCATATATGTGTGTATATATGAATACCCACACACCCATGCACATACACACATATAAAGAGATTTGTTATTGAGGTACTAGCTCATGTGATTTCAGAGGCTGAGAAGTTCCATGATCTGCTGTGTGCAGGCTGGAGACCCAGAAAAAGCTGGTGATACAGTTCAAAAGCCAGAGAACCGGAGTGCTGGGAGTGGGAGATGATCAATGTTTCAGTTCAACCAGTCAGGGGAGAGAGAGAGAGAGAGAGAGAGAGAGAATGAAGAGAATCCTCCTTTCCTCCACCTTTTTGTTCAATTCAGTCCCTCAATAAATTAGATGATGTCCATCTGTACTGGGGAGGGCAATCTGCTTTACTAGGTCTACTGATTCAAATGCTAATCTCTTCTGGATTAGCAATGTTAGAGACACACCCAGAAATAATGTTCAACCAGATAACAGGGCATCCCTTGATATAGTAAGGGTGACACATAAAATTAATTGTCACATTTCCCTTCCTAAGATTTAAGTGCATGTGAGCCAGGATGAATTCAGAAGACTGCAGGCCCCTGGCAGTTTAAACCAAGGTGAATTCTTCACTGAGCACTGATAGCATTGCCTATGATAAGCACTCATCTTTCAACCACTCATTTTCCATAGGAACAAAAAGACATGTCCAAGAAGGTGAGTGGTGCCAGGTCACAGGCTCAGAGGGCATGGCTGGGAGTTGCTGAACCAGCACTGCAACCCCTGTTTGCTGAGTTCTAGCCCCCAGCTTGTTCCATTCCAGTTCCAAAAATTTGCCTTTTCTATCAACTATGAGGAGAGCTGTCCTGTTGGTTTGCTTATTGAGTCACCTGAGATGCGGTCCCTTGGGAGAAATCATGCCTTGAGAAGCAGGGAAAGATGGTGTGTGATATATAGCTTTTGACTTGCTTTCTCACTTCTTCTATCAAGGTGCCCTGATTTCACCCACCTTCCTCATATATCATATCTTCCTGGTTTCAGACCCACACAATGTGGCCAAACAGGGTTGTTCAACACTCCCAACAGGCTCCATTGTTTCCTCTCATGCTGTTCTTTCACCTGGAATGTTCCCTAGAACATCTGTAACCAGTCATCTCCAAAAGCCCAGGGGAAAAAAAAACTGCTTCCCTGTCCCCTAATCCTTTCCTGAAATGCCCTCCTTTGGAGAAACTACAATAGCAGTGTGTATATCTCATACCTTATGGACTGCACATCCTTGTTTTGTTATTTGTGAATGTATCTGTCTCATTCCTATTACTGGACTGGATGTTGATGAGGGTAAGACAGAGCCATAGGAAAAGCATGATCTTGGGAATTAGGCACACATGGGCCCGAATTCCATTCCTGTCACCATTAGCTTTGTGATCCCAGGAGAATCATTTAGATTCTCTAAGCCTCTGTGTACTCATTAATTAAAATGAGGAAATAATTCCTACTTCTCAGGGCTGATGTGGGGATTAGTTTGATACATATTTATGAAAGAGTCTGGCAAAGAAAGGTTTTCATAGATGCCTGTGGAATGATTAAATGAATTGATATAAACTATCTGGCATGAATGTTGAAAAATCACTCTCACTTACCCTATAGTTAAAAATTGCATTTTGGGATGGTGGTGAGGAATTTAAAGATCCCTTTGAGATGCTCAAAAATTGCAAGATTTGGGCCAAAGGAAAGGAAGGAAGTGGAATTTCGGGTGGCCATTATGAACCTAGAACCCTCACTGAATCCTTAGGACAGCCTCATGAAGTGGGGATTATTTTCTAGGAAAGATGGGGCTATAGTATTGACTCTGCCACTTACCATGGGCCCATGGGAATTGTTTGCCTTCTTCAGCTCTTAGTTTTCTAATGTATGAACTAAGATAGCACTCCTCTGACACATGACTTACATCTATAAGAGAGTGTCTGGGATGTGCCTGGCACTCCACAAAAGGCAGCTATACGGCTGGTGTTACGATGATGTCTGTATTAGGAACAGCATGTCGACATGGCTGGAATAGCAGAGTTGGTGTGGCAGCCCTTGTGTGTCTATGCCAAGTGAGCCCTCTTTCTGTTGCGTAGCCAGCTCTGGGCAGCCTGTGTTAGCCCCAGATCACAGCATCACTGAGCAGGACTTCTCCATGGGTGTCCATGGTGCATCTTTTCAGAATTCTTTGCATTTGCTCCCATGAAAGTTCCCTCCATTCCTGTGTTTTCCAAAATCGGGCCCAGCTCCTCTCTGGCAAATCCCTACCCGACTCCATTTCCCTTATCAACCTGCAGATCATCTCTCATTTGTCATCTTTATTAGCTTTTAATCTCCCATCAGTTTAGTGCTGGGGTTTAAGAGTAGGATTAGTGAGGGGAGTTTAATTGGATGATCCTCCATGGCCCCTTGAACATCGGATTCAATAAAAGTTTATGAAAAGATAAAATCGCAAAGGGTTTTACAGCCCCAGACACAGCAAGAGACTGGTTCAAGAACAAGGTAGCTGTTTTTCAACCTCAGATAATCCATGTTTCAACTTGATTAAATGAGGAAGTGAGTTTTTCTGTCCCTCTCCTTTCCTCCCTCTGTTTCCTTATCCTTTTCCTCCTGGTGTAAGCAAGAAGCCACTTTCCGCCAGCCTCTCCTTCCCTCTCACTTTGATTCTCTCTGACAGGAAAAATAATGAAACCTGGGTGCACCAGAAAATAACATTTATTTCACGCAGAAATATGCTGAACCACCACTGAAGGTGGCTGAGGTGATGCATTTGATGGGAAAGAGGCCAGTCTTCAAGACAGGGCACGTGGTCCATGAGGGAGGAGGGTGAGAAAGTGCTCCTCAGCTGTGAAGTCCTGCTCATCCTGTACCCACCCTCTCCCACTTTCTGGCTTCCGTCCATGGAGAGGGTGAGGGTGGGGTAGAGTGGGGTGATTTGTGAGTTTGTTCATGTATTCATGCAGCAAACATTTATTGTGTGCATACTATGTGGCAGACACCGTGGAAAGCACAGGAGACATAAAGATGAATAAAACCTCTTCTAACGACAGGAGGACATAGTCTCAAGGGGGAGATGGAGGTTTACAAGTAAGTTCTATTTTCTTTTTTATACTACAACCACAGTTGAAGGAAGGGATGGGCCAGAAGTACGGTGAGGAAGGGTTCTGCACAGTGAAGAGCATAGAATTTGGAGTTCCTGGTGGGAATCTGGTAGGTGTGATGTGGGTGAGACAAGAGAGGAGAGAAGCAAGGGAGGAGGTAGAAAGAGGATCTAATGAATGGGTGTTAATCTGTGGACTCCCTGGGCTGAAGATGTAAGGAAGATGTCCTGGTGTGGATGGCCCGAAGACATTTAAAGAGTAGTCTACAATAGTTATCAATGCATTGTGGGAATAGTTATTTATCCATCAATCCATCCATCAATAAATGTAAAATCTCATAATCACTGTGACCATGAGCATGCAGCTTCCCAGGGATTCACAGAAATTTGAGATTGGTTTTCGGATTTCCACGGGCCACAAACTGGGGTTCACATCAATCTTAAAACACCAAGAGACCCTCAAGGATGTGTGATTTACACAACTCTTATCAAATATCAAGTGCAATAATGTCAGTGGTATAAAATAAAGCCAGAGCTTAAGTGAAGGACTAGTTGGCCCACCTTGGTGAGGTGATCTAGTGGGCATCAAATAAATCTTCACAGAGGGGGCCATGCTGAGTTAGGCTTTGAAGGATGGGTAAGAGTTTGCTACATGAATGGGAATAGGTGTGGGGCACAGAGCACCTCAAGAGGAGGAAATAATGAGGAGACAGGAAACACTAAGATAGTCACAAATGCTGGGGTGCCTGAGCAGATGTGAGTGCAGCAATGGGAGTCAAGCTTGTAGATATAAGCTGTAGAGGGAGTGGTGGGAGTCGTGGAAGACCACTCATGCCAAATAAAGTGTGGTTGGTGGAAGACCACTGAAGAGTTTGCTTATAGGAGGATCAGACTAGTATCTTCATTTTGGAACAACCATCCTGGCTCAGCATGGAGGACAGGGGGTGAGACTGCAATCAGAGTGGCTAGTCAGGAACAGCAGTCCAGCAGAGAGGTGACACAGGCCTGGATAACAATGTAAAATGGAAAAACTTTATAATTGGTCGAATATGGGGATGGGGCACAGAGGAAGGTTGTATCTCCAGCTTCCAGTCCGGTGCCCAGGGGATGCCATTGTCTGGGAGGGTGATGCAGGAGAATGTTAAGGTGTGTGTAGGGATGGCTCAGTTTTGGATATGGTGAGATTTAGGTATCTGTTAAGTAGGAAAATGTGCTGGAAGGCATGTGATGCATGAGATGATCCAGAAAGAATGTATACCATGGTAAAGAGAAGATAGGGAAGAGAAGAAAGGAAATGTGACCCGTGGATTTCTGATCTTTCTCCTGACAGTGTTCTAGGATCCTATCTGGAAACACACCTGTGGATGGAGATGTTGGAAAGGTTTTACTTGTCGCAGCAATAGAGGATGACTCCACATTGTTCACAGATGTGTGGGGCAAGGGATGGGTGGTCTGGGTGCATTGCTCTTGATGTCTGGACCTGGTGCAGTGCCACTCCCGAGCAAAGCCCCACAGCAGCACAGAGCCTGTGTGTGGCTCAAAATGAGAATAATTTGATTAGGAGCTGGGTGTTTGATTGGAACTTTTGGAATAGGAGCTCCAAAAGCTTTGTGGAGCTTGTAGCTTGAATGATCATTAAAAAAAAAAAAAAAAGAATGCAAAATTGTGCATGTAAAGTTGGATATCACAACTGAGGAATTCTGAGTTTATTAGCTTTATATAAATTCTTCTTTGTGAGAATGCTGGAAAGCCCAGGAGGTGCATATGTGTGTTGAAGATATGGTCGTGGTATGGTGTGTGTGCACATACTGCATTAGTTTGTAAGGATGATCTAGGGAAAGTGGGAACTCAAGTCTGGGTACTTCTTGGACTTTGCCCCATCTAGCAGGGTGCTCACATGAAGAGGGGTCCTAAGAACATGCATGGAGTATATAGCCTGGAAGTCAGCTGGAGCGGCTGTCCTTTAAGCTCTAGATAAGATTGGCATGGAACTCTTGTTCCAAGTTTAGGGGGGAGCCCAATGCTTTCCCCAAGACTTCTATAAATTCCCGAGGGACTTATATTCTCATGGTCACCTTTATTCTTGAGTTGTACTGCTATCAAATTAGTTATGGACCCTCTCAATATCCCTGCTCCAGATTGCATTGACTCAGATGTGGCACTGATCCTCTTTCTGTGATTTATACACACATGTACACACTCATCCACTCACATACACAAGGTCTTTATGTATGAGGCAGGCTTTACTGAATAAGGATGGATATGTTGAAGTAACACAAATGATTTGGAATTGAGTATTTTGTATCATGGATTTCTTTCGGCCTCCTCTTTCCTTCCTGCCATTCTTTATCTACTTTGCTCTTCTCTTCCTAACTTTTGTTCTTTGCAGTTTAACAATCCCTTTGGATCACTGGTAACCAGCATCCTCTGGGATTCACCCTTTAGGCCAACTGACTATTGTTGTGTAAAAAGCTCCCCCACCCCAAATTCTATGTCTTAAACAATAAGTCCTTATTGTTTCTGATGAATCTGTGGGTAGTCCTGCTGATCTTGGCAGGACTGGGCTGATCTTGGCTGGGCTTGTTCAGGTCATCAGCTGGTGGGTCATCGTGGGGATGATTGGTCTGAGATGGCTCAATTCTCTTCCACGTGTCTCTCAGACTTATCCAGCATGCTACCCCAATGGGGTTGTCACAGTGGCTCATGTTGTCACTGTGATTGAAAAGAGGGAGTGGAAATGTGTAAGCATTTTGCCTAGGCCTCTGTTTGTATCACGTTTGCTGTCCACATGGCCCAGCCTGGAGTCAGTGTAGGAGGCGTGCTACAGAAAGGCACGGCCATGATACATCATGAGAAGCTGGGGCTGTTAGTGCAATGCATCATTTATACCATGTCTTTCAAGAAGTATTTTCCTAAGAAAAGACTGTTCCCTCTAAGAGGCATCCTGGTTCCAGCTGTTAAGACAATAGTTTCACTCTGGTACATCTGATGCCTGCTTGGTATCTTATTAAGCAGCAAAATAGCCCATGGTATGACATTTTATAAGGGCTTAAGCATTTCTACATGAAAGGGACATTTTTGTAAAGTATTTATTTACTTTCCTAAATCTTATTGGCAGATCTAACCTCTATTTTCAGGGACCTGCCTGAGTTCCAATAGACTGTTGAACAGAGGAAGGAGGTAAAGCTGAAGTTACTTTGCCAGCACTTGAGATCCATTCACCAAAATAAGAAACTGAGGCAGTGAGAAAAGTCTCAGTGATTCTGAATTCTAAAATGCAAATGCAATCACATATACCCCCATCCCCCGCTCCAGGAGCACGAGGGCAAAATGGACATCCATTATTAAGGCAAGGTCTTGGCAAGGTCCCCCTGGAAGGGCCTATCTGGGGAGTTGGAGAATGAGAGTCAGGGTGGCTTTCTGATCATTCTGAGTTGGGGGGGAAGGTAGGGTTGGTAGTATGGTTCTGCTCTGCACCTCTCTCTTCAGTACATCCTTCTCAAGGTGTGTGTGTGTGTGTGTGTGTGTGTGTGTGTGTGTGTGTCTGTGCATGAGAGAGAGGCAGGGGGAGAAGAGATGGCGTGTGTATATTCATATGTCTGTACACACATATATCAACATACCTCAGGGCTTTCTGCTGAGAGAGGCACAGCTTTGACACTGCTTTGCTCTGCTTTGTGTTAAGCCAGACAATAAAAGAAATGATTAGGGGCTTTCAGAGCAAGCACCTGACAATAGGGAGAGGTGAATGTGGGCTGATTGAAGCTCCATTTACCCCCTTCCTGCAGAGCAGGGAGAGGCAGGCAGGGATGGTCCCACACCTGCATTTTGCAGGACCAGTCCCAGGATGAAACCTTGCCCTCACTCCTCCTCCCTGACTCCCCTGGGGCCTCAGGGTTGGTTAAATTTAGTGTTCTGGCGTTTCCAAATCCATGCGATTTCTTCCAGGACTGTGAGTCTAAATGTCACCCTCACTGCACAATCACTAACACATTGTGCTGATGGGGGTGGTTCAAAGGCTGTGTGGATGTGAGGGAAAGGAAAGCGCAGGCAAGTCTTAGGAAGGGGAAAGGAGAAAGAAAGAAAAGGAGGTGAGGGGAAAGATGAACAGGGTTGCTTCTCTCACCATGCCCAAACCAGCCCAAATGGAGTCACCCGGAAGGAGACTGGCCTCCTTGGGCAGAGCTGGTCACTTTGTAGTACTGTCTACAGGCACTGCAACAACTGTATAGCCCATCCTGAGGGGCTACCCGTGAAGCTGGAGATGGGTGGTTGTTTCAATGAGCCCGGATCTAAGAGTGGTTCCCACTTGGATTCAGTAGGACTGTTGACAGACTTGGATCTGCTCCTGAGGGGCCTTCCCTGGGTTCAGTAGGGGAAGAGAGAGAGTGTGTGGTAGTCTAGAGCCAAGGAAGTGAAGCAACATGGGCCATCACCAGTGCTTGGCCTCCTGTTAGCTGTTTGACCAGGGGCTAGCCATTTTTCTGAGTCTTGGTTTCTTATTTTGTTAAGTGAGGATAAATATCTCTGCTCTACCCACTTTGCAGCCATGTTGTGAGGATTAGATGAGATTATGCACAACAAAAAGTTCGAAAAGAACTCATCTGGCCCCATCAGTGTAAGGCTTTACGCCACTGCCCAGATGGAGGAAAGTAGACTTTTCAAAAGGTAAAAAGGCATGTAGTACCTCAGATCTGGGGCAGGACTTCTGGGCTGAAATCCTGCCCCACTGCAGACTAATTATGTAACCTCAAGGTGGTCCTCATATCCTTTCGATGCTTCCATTTTGTAATCTGCAAAGTGGGAGAACAGCGATGCCAACCTTATGGGGTCACTGTTGAGATTTAAGTGAGTTGAAGTGTTTTAAGTGCTTGGACGACACCTAGCAAATAATAAGCCTTCAGTCAATATTGGCGATTATTATTTACCTTCCTGGAGTATCTTGCTTGGGGATCCCAGAGTTCTTTCCAGATAGATTTGATCTGATGATTCTGGAAACATTAATCAACCCATGTAGAGTTTCTAGCGCTCCCCACTGCCAAGCTGGGCATGCAGTTGTTGCTCAAGGTTTGCTGCTTTCTGTCTCTGTCCCTTCTCATCCTGCCTCATCTCACTGGGCCATGGGCTTTCTATTCTGTGGGTCCTGGGAGAGAGAATTCACAAAGGCCCTGATGAAAAAATACATCAGTTGTCTATTGTTATGGCCCCATTATACTCAGTCTCTCATTCTCAGGCCCTGCACAGAATTCTTCTTCATGCTTTTTGTGCTTGATTAGAAAGAAACCCCATGAAGAACATACAGCAATCCTCCTTCTCTACATATATAAACCTTGAGAGAATTCACCTCTCTGGGCCTCAGTTTCCCCCTCTGACCAGTGAGATCATCTCCAAGGGCTCTTCTAGCAAATCATGACACTTTTGACTTCATTATTCCTAGCAAATGACAGGCCCCGGCCCCTTTCCATGATTGTATCCCTGGCTATTTTAGTTCTTTTTCTCTTGGTTTCTTCCTCTGGAACACGCCAAGTGTTTATGTCATTTTGGAGAATCCAGTAAACTACATTATAGGGAGGAGACTGGGAGTAACACAGGCAAAAATCTGCTATTTTCACATGAATGCTTTAGGCAGTCAGCCATGATGGGAAATGAAGTGTGTGGGGAAAGTACAGGGTGAATAAAGAGGGCTTTAGTGAGATGATGAGCCTTTTATCGCTTGTGCCTGCGCGTGACATGGTGCCGATCTGTCAGCCCAGGGGCTGTGGCGCATGGGGAATGGTTCTGCCTTGAAGTCTTCCTCTCCAGGAGCTCCCACCGCAGGTCACGTTTTGATGGGGGAAGAACTCGTGGTTCTTTACCCAAGTTCTGCTAAGCATAAAATAGGAGGAGGAGGGGGGCCAGCCTGGCAGCTTGGGGATTCACACTGGGTGTGGGGAGCTGTTCCTGTGGATTACAAGATGCTGAGAGATTCAGGGTTCTCCACCCATGGATGGAGTGGCAAGGGCCCTTAAATCACAGTCCCTACCACCTTGACCTTGGTGTGGTTTCTCTGCTTAGCAGCAGGGTGGTTTAGGCCAAGTGCCAGGGCATGAGGATCAAGAACAGCTGGGGTTCTGACTAGCTGTGCAGTTGGGGGAGTGGGTGGGGAATAGTCACCCGATCTCCTGCTCCGCACTGAGTGTCACTCAAGCTCAGGCCTTTTGGAGAGAAGGACAGTGCCTACATGTTTTCACTCTGGGCATAAGGTTTTTTGTTTTTGTTTTTTTTTTTAATGAAAACCCTTTATTTTTTTAGAACAGTTTTAAGTTGTCTTTTTATTTTTTTAAGATTGATTTATTTATTCATGACAGACCCAGAGAGAGAGGCAGAGACATAGGCAGAGGGAGGAGAAGCAGGCTCCCTTCCCTGCAGGGAGCCCGATGTGGGACTTGATCCTGGGACTCTGGGATCATGCCCTGGGCCAAAGGCAGGCGCTCAACGACTGAGCCACCCAGGCGTCCTGAGCAGTTTTAAGTTTAAAGAATAATTGAGGAGAAAGTACAATGAATTCCCTATATTCCTTTTCCTTTCTCGCAGGTTCTCCTATTAATAGGTTGCATTGGGTGGTCTCTTTGTTACAATTAGTGAGCCAATATTGGAATGTTGTTATTAACTAAAGTCCTTAGTTTACATTAGGCTTTACTTTTGGTATGTGTTTTACGGGTTTGGACATGTGTCCACCATTACTGTATCATACAGGTTAATAGTTTCATTGCCAGAAAAATCCCCAATGCTCCACCCGTTCATCCCTCTTTTCCCTCCCCACGGAACTCTTGGCAACCACCAACCTCGTTATGGGTCTACTATAGTTTCACCTTTTTCAGAATGTCATATGGTTGGAATTAGACACATGCAGCCTTTCGACTCGCTTTTCTCACATAGTAAAGCGTGTGCATTTAAGAGTTCTCCATGTCTTTTTGTGGCTTAGTAGCTCATTTCTTTTTAGTGCCGAATAATATGCCATTGTATAGAGGTGCCAGTTTGTTTATCCACTCACCTGTTGAAGGATAGCATGTTTGCTTCCAGGTTTTGGCAATTATGGCTAAAGCTGCTATAAACATTCATGTGAAGGCTTTTGTGGGGACATAAGTTTTCAACTCATTTGGTTAAATACCAAAAACGTGATTGCTAGATCACATGGTAAAAGAGTGTTTGGTTTTATAGGAAACTCCCAAACTGTCTTTCAAAGTGGCTGTACCATTTTGCATTCCCACCAACAACGAAGGAGAGTTCCTCTTTACTCCACGTTCTTGCCAGCATTTGGTGTTGTCAGGGTTCTGGATTTTAGCCATTCTAGTAGGGTGCAGTGGTCCCTCGTTGTTTTAATTCATATTTCCCTGATGACATATGATATTGAACACATAGAACAAAGGATATATATTTTCACTTATGAATAGTTTTAATAAGTTTTTAAAATCTGTCTTCCCCACCCCCACCCCAGCCAATAGGAAATTAGAGGCAAGTCTGTGACAGGGATATAAGAAGCAGGCATACAGCTGATAGGGTTGGGAGTCAGAAGACTTGACACTGGTCTTTGTGCCCCTGAGCCGCTTGACCTTGGGAATCACTTCACTTCTGGTGCTCAGCTTCCTCACTTGCAAAATGTGGCTTTTGTACTGGATCAAGGCCACAAAAGTTTTCTCAGGCCAGTGCCCACCAGCTGGAATGAAAAGGGAGAGGTGTGCAAGGCTCGATATTGTGCCTGAGAAGTGCTGTGTTGCCAGACAAGACAGCCGTTCTCGAGAATGATCTCTAACTTCCTGTCCTGTTTACAATTCTATGCAACTTTAAGTGACAACTGACAGCCTGGCAGAGAGAAAGAAAAGGTAGACTTTAAAACGTCGATGTGGTGGCTCAAAAAAGCTCATTAGTGTGGGGCAGACAGTGTTGTGAAGTTAGCAGAACTCCTACCTCATCACCTGCTGGAACCCCCCACCCCCGACATTCCAGGCCCATATAAGCATCGCTGGCTGGACTGTGAGCTCTGCCTAGAAGGAGAGGAATCCATCTGTCTCCTCATCCCTAGAACACTGCCCCGGAAGGTGCTTTGCTTATGTCTTCTGGACATCTTGCGAGTACCAGCCATGGTTCTAGGTACTGGGGATGCACTAGGAGGCAGGGAGACATAAGTCCCCACCCTCACGGGGCTTCTATCATAATGATGTATGTGAATAACAACAAAAAAATTAATTTGTTTTCTGTATATTCTGTTTCGGAGAGTAGGAGATTGTCAATGTCAATTTAGAAAAATGTCCACCTTAAACATTAAAAATAAGGGAGTGAATTTCAGTTACTTGGAAGCATCTCAGAAGGCGCAACAGAGTGGTAGTGAAGGACTGACTGATTTCCTGGCTGGGTGCAGATGGGTGGCACTCTTATGTGGCTGCAGCCTACTGTTCCATGCCTACCTTGGCCCAGGCCAGGGACCCAGCAGGGCTTGAGTAGCTTTTGTAGTTTAGGATTCCCCAGTCCTCTGAAGGTGAAGGGAGAGTCTGGGGAGGATGCATTTCCACTCTGTGCCCAGAAGTCCCTCTGGGAGGGGCGTGCCACAACGAATGAGCTATGCATACAGCCTGCAGCAGGCGCGGCCTGGGAGGCTGCCGTGAGCGCTGGCTGCCCATTGCCTTATCTCCCTACAATGTCCCAGGGAGATTATTAAACCCACTTGAAGATCGAGTCACTTTCCTAGATTAAGTGTTGCCTGTAAAGAGTGGAAAAAGTCTAGGAAAGCAAGGAGATGCTTATCAGTGTTTGGGTGCTGCTGAACTCTTCTTTCTTAGCCGAGTGGTTTGGTAATGGCTTTCTTCCCAGTAGAATGAGATAATTTCTCCTTTTTGCCATCATGAAAACTTCCTGTGAGTAGTGACCTTGGCCCTCTCAGGAGAGGCAGGAGAAAGCTTCAGGTATCAGACAGACTGCCCTGCAGGATCTGGAAGGTTCAGGAGGCTCACAAGTGGCTGTGGGGTGTTTGGGAACTCCCTTAAGGACAGAACAAGAAGAGACTGGATGATGGTGAGTGTTGAAGCCATCAGGGACTACATTGATCTCAGGCTCTGATGTGTCTGTGACTACTTGAGGATTTTGTTCAGAGCCTGATTTGGTATGTATTTCTAAGGAGATTTATTTCTAAGGAGGAGTACCCAGTAGGTGCAGCTGGTCCAAGACCACACTGGGGTATGAGAGGGTCGAGTCACCTATGTTATTTTACAGAGGAGAATGTGGCTTGACAGAAGCCACCCAGCTAGGAGGTGATGGAGCTAGAAGAGGATCACAGGTTTCCAGAATCCTAGGCCCATGTTACATTTTGTTTCTTCTTTGTAAAGACAGGCAGGTGTTGCCCACTTGCAGTCAGGCTCTGGAAGACCTTTAAGGTTGTTTGGAGTTCTTTCCTAGAACTTCAAGGTTCATGTACTTTTCCCCCTATTTAATAACTCAGACAATTACAAATATTTATAAACTCCTACATATCCTGAGCACTATGGTGATTTACAGGAGTAATGGGTAGTGCACGAATTAAAAGAGGAGATGCGACTTTTCTTTGTCTTTCTTTCTTTCCCCTTTACCTTGCTAGGATGACCCTCAGCCTCTGGAGTTGAAGTTCTTCAACTTTGATGCTACTACTTAAGAACTTTCTCTCCCAATAATAACAGGTCAACTATAAATGCACAGGTCTGTCCTCTCAAAATGACTCAAACTTGAGCATTAAAAAATAAGAGACTTGGCAGGGGTCTTTGCAAGTGACAATGTTGGAAGCATGGGATAGATGCAGAACTTCAAAATCTGTTCTTGGTAGGGATTCCTAAGCTATACCAGTTCAACCTCTCTCACTCAGTTTACTTGACTCCCTTTTGGATGCCTAAAAAGCTTCTGGTTTCATTACCCTTGATCTTACACAGGAACAGTCACATGGATTTTGATTGCAAACATGGCTGTAAATATGAAAGCAATGAAAAGCACAACATCTATCCCTTTATCACACAGTCTGGAGGGGAGCCTCTTTCACACCAGAGGGGAAGAATTGCTTGGGCTGAAAATCAAAAGAGCACAATTCTAGTTCCAGCTCCATGGCTAAATGACTGTTTGAACTCAGACAAGTCGTTTCTTCTTCCTGTATCTCGGATTTCTCATGTTAAAAGAAAAAATTGGATTGGAAACTTCCCTAAATCCAGTCCAACTCCGGGTGCCTGATTTCTCTGCTTTTGCAGGAAAAGCATGATGGTTCCTGTCTAGCAAAGTTGGAAGGAGCTGGAGACACTGAACTGGAAAAGCTAACAGCAATTGAAGAGTTGGAAGACATCACAGCTCAGCACAGGGGGTGGGGCTATCTAATGCAACGGCAAATGGCTCTAGGACCCTGATCATTCCTGAGGGTAGTACTCAATACTTGCCGACTGAGCCACCCAAGCACCCCAGTACTGTATGCTTACACAGCACTCAGGAGTTTCCGAAGCCCTTTCACAGACCTTCCACCCTTTCTTCCTCACAGCAACTGAATGAATTAGAGAGATTCACCATGGTTTTGTAGATGAGAGGTTAGAGATGCACAAGTATTAATGGGCAGACAAGACGCAACTGCAAGCCTTTTGGCTTTGAGTCCAGTGCCATTTCCACTACAGGAGAGGTGTTGCCAATAATTTGGTTCATAGTGATAAAATGGTGTCGCCATATATGGAAAATGGCTTTCACCCAAAATGGTCAAAATGATACAAGTTTCCACCTGAAAGCATAAGTTTCAGTTATCTGGAAACTTTGCTCACCCAGAATACTTCTTTGATTTCAGACAAAGAGGCATACATGAAGCATTATTGTGGTTCAGTGTTTGCAATCAGTTCCATGCTAAGTCATTAAGATGGGGGTACAAAGTATGTACAATTATACCCCCATAAATCACATATTCAAGTGCACACAATCGGAGACAATATAACAAACAGTAAAGATGTATACCTGCCCTTCCTAGATTCACCTATAGGAAGAATCTACTCAGTAAGGGAAGGCTGCATCTTGCAACCAGGCGTAGGCCTGTGTGGCCTGCAGGCCTATCCCCATGATGACAAGAATGATGAAGACAATGGCCAACATGAGATGGTTGCTTGTTATGTGACAGGCAGCCCTCTCAGAGCTTCATGTGCATTTAGTTGTTCACGCTTTACTCTAACTCCTCAAGGGAGGTATTATCACTATTATTATTCAAGATGAGGAAACTGTGGAATACAGAGATTAGCTGGAAGGGTCTGATACTCTTGTTCAGGTGAGCAATATTTGTCCCGTGCCATGTAGATAAATAGACTTCTACTTGGAGCTTGGACAACATTCAGTGTTCCTTCCCTCCCTCCCTTCTTTTCTTTCTTCCTTCCACATTCCTTGAATGTCTATTAATTCCAATAACCATGCACAGACTCTACCTTTAAGGAACTCAAAGTCCAAGCAGGATTTGGGAGTAGTCAGGAAGATGTAGACATGCGCATGAGTTTATCAGCTCATTTCCTTCCAAGATAGAATGAAGATTCTAGTAGAATGGAAGGGTGGGCTACCTGTAGGAGATACTTGAAGATAGAAAATGGATGAAAGGGATGGCAGTAGGAAAATCAAAGGACTTTAATAGCCTTGCCTTGTAGTTCACACTGGGCCTGCTGTAGCCTGTTTTCTTCCAAAGATACAGGGACCTGATGCCCTGGAGGAGTTTGGATCATGGATCTTGACTGGTAGAGATGGTTCTCATGTGCATGAGGCAGGCTCAGAAGGGAACTGGATGGATATTGGACACTTTTCACATGAGAGAAGAGCAGTTCCCTCATGAATCCCAACGCTGTGGATAAAAGACAGCCTTTCTAGGAAATACCAGCACTTTTCATCAGTCAGTTAATTCTTAGATGTTATTCAAACTTGGAACAAAGAGCACTGCATATGTCCTGGGGGCAGGGCACACAGATGCTGAACCTGGGGCCCTGCCCACTGGGGGACTGGGGAGAGGAGGCAGGTGCTTTGCTGGGTGTGAGCTCGACAATGTGCCCAGTGCCCGAAGTGCAGTGCCCACCTCTACCGTGGGGGAGGTGGAAGCTGGCTGGGCCAGGTGGGCCAGCAGGTGATCGGGGAAGGATTCTTGGGTAGGGTAGGCCTTGAGGGAAGATGAAGATTAGGCTGCTGGGGCAAAAGCTATTTGGGGCCAAGTTTGCTGAGCAAACAGTTCCTCTACCAGCCCACAGGCTGAAGATGCTGAGAGGCCGGATGCACGGTGGACAGGCAGAGGTGGGAGGAAGAAGGTGGTAGAGACCGTCTCCCTCTCCTAGGCTGGGAAGGAGGCCCAGGGCTAACTGACCACCAGCACAGGTGGAACAGACCTTGACTGGAGGGATGTGGGACTGGGAATGACTCTCAGAGAGGGCTGGGGGAGTCTTGTCTAGGGGTGAATGGCCCTTTGACCATTCTCAGAGAACACTTCACATCATCTGAATGGTGGCATGAGTCTGGATGAAGGTCTGTGGGAGCTCACTGGCCCTGGTGGAGAAGCAACATTCACTCCTTCAGTTGCCACCTCTGTCTCTCTCCCTCTCTCATTGGTCTGTACACACTACTCTCTGTCTGTCTGCCTTTACAGAGCCATTTTTTCTTTCAGTCTCCTCTCACTTTCTATTTTAGACAGTTTATCCTCTCTCTCCTCCATGCTCTTTTCCATATTTTATCACGTGTGCCTGTGTGTGTGTTTGTGTGTGTGCACGCATCGGGGCTGGGGGAGTTCTTGTGGATGTCAATTTCCCTTGCATTTTGAGGACATGGAACTAGTAGAAGATTAATGCTTGGGCAAGTGAGTGCAAATGCCCAGCTCTAGAAAGGCATGAGAAATGCTCCTTACTTCTGTGTTCCTGTGTGGGAATATTACTTTAGTAGGTATATGTGTGCGTTGCATGTGCATGCATGTGTGTGTCCATATGTGTGCATGTGTGCATGCTCAGGGTTGTCTGGAATGAAGCCACATGGCAGCCTACAAGAAAAGAAAGGTAGAGTAAGGTAGTAGGAGCCCTGTTCTAAAGGAAACTGAGTGAAAATTCCCTCTGTACCCTCCCCTAACCATGGGCACAGAGGCAGAGGAGAGATTTTGCTGGCCCTAAAGGAAGCAGTTTCCCAGTCTCTTGGAAGATGAGTCCATCCATCAGCAGGCATGGGAGTAGATGCCATGCCCTGCTCTAAGCCCTCACAATGTGGGATCCGCAGTCTCTCTCCTTGTTGAAGACTGTAACTCTATGAGGGAAAATACAGTACGGCTTCCTAACATGTTGGTCTGGTCTTGATGGTGAGGTGCCTAAACCAGCCCTTGCCACCCAGGAGGCACTCAACGAACATTTGTTGAATGGGTGTGTGAATTCAGAGGCAAATCAAGGGATTCCCAGTGAGCATGGTCTGTGTGGGAGAGTGAGAAATCTATCTCGTATTTTCAGAACAAACATAGTATAGTTGCTGAGTGTTGTGCATGGTCTCCTTACTACTTTCTCTCCTGAAGAATTTCAATCCTTCTTTTTAGCCCTTGGAACCTCCAGACCCATGGCTCATTCTTACTCCCTCTTGTCAACGTGGTTTGGTGGGCTTCTGAATCTAGGCCTTGAGGAGTTGTACACTTTCCTGCCATACTGGGATGGGGGGCTGGTTGTGGGACTAAGAAATCCCCCCCAAGACTTCTGCTACTCCTAGCCAACAGAGAGCAGAGTGTGGCCTTTTTGTTTAGGGCATGGAACATAGGTGCATGACTTGTTCAGGATCCCAGCCCGCAGGAGGGTGTGGGGATGGGACTCTGCCTTGGTCTTCATGACCTCAAAGCATGTCCCTGGACCTTTTTGGTGTTCAATCCTGCTGTTTTCATAATGATGTTCAGTGTGAACTGAAAATGCTGCTGCGGTCATCTCCTCCAACCTAGAAGGAAACAAAGGAATATACTGGGACTGTGATGCAGGAGCCTGGCCCCAGGGTTCTGGCATCAGGAAGGGAGCTGGTGGGGACGGGGAACAGATGGGTGACTTATGCCAGCAGGTGGGTGCTGCCTCCGTGGTGACATCAGGCAGATGCCCAGTATGGAGACTGGGGGTGCAGAAATGGGCTGGATCAGAGGAAAAAATGGGGGGAGTCTCTCTCCTCTGTATAATAGCCTTCTTCTGACAAGGAGCTTCTGTTCTGTTCCACTGGAAAGCTTTTAAGAACGCTGAAAAGGACAGGCAATTACAGGAAGGTTAGGTGCGCCTGATTGGATGTTGTTACAAATCACTCATTGTCATACACGGCGTTTGGAAAGGAGGCCATCGGGGATGATTGCCGTTTAGGGTAAGTGATTTCTGTTTAGAGTGAGCAAGCAGATGAAGGCTTGGCTGGTGCTCAGTGCCCTCTCTCCTTGTTTGCTGTCGTGCTGATGATTTTTCTTGGCACAGTGGGGTCACTGGAGGTGCTCACAAAATGCACCATGGGAAGGTGCTGGAGATGAGCCTTCTAATTCCATCTCCACCTCACCCTAACGTTTACTGTACTGATGGGGAAACTGAGTCTATGGAGAAGGGAATAGACGGGTCCAGCTTCATATAGGTCAGTAGAAGAGCTGGACCAGAGTTCATGTCTAGGCCCCAATCCAGTGCTCTTGCTTACAGCAAGGCCCCAAGCTGAGGATCCACTAAGACTAGGTGTTTCCATCAACCTGCCTGGTGTGCACTGTGCAATTTGAGCATATCTCACATGGTAGCCCTTGCAACTCCAGGCACTACACCTAGCCGTACTGTACAATGGTTCCTCTGGGTCCACTCACACACTGTCACTTGGGATTCCTTTGACCACATGATGTCCCCAGGAGGCAGGAGACAGGGAACACAGCTGGACTGTCCTATTGCTCTCCTGGTATATCCTGATTTACCTTTCTCTGTGTCTCTGCTTCTGTCTCTGTCTCTCTCTGACACACAAAAGTACACACGCACACACCTCTCCTCTATATTGTGTCTGAAATACAATTATAGTGGGCAAACTTCCTGGATTCTTGAAGTCTATTCTATTTTCAGGTGTCTAAATTAACATGTAGGTGTTCTGGGAAGGATCACATGGTAAGGAACTAGGCGACAGCAAACAAATAGTAGAGAAACCCACAAAACAGGGAAAGAAAGTGGTAGAAGAAAGGGCAGCATAAGTAAGTATCAGCAAATATGCAGTTTGGCCCATCAATAATTTTCCCACAATTTTGTCAAACAGGAACCTGAAACAGAGGACCGTTATAGAATATACTATGGTTGTATGCCTTTGGTCCACTAGTTTTGAGCATGGAGCTCATAGGTTTATTGTGTCCCCTAGAATGGTATGTTGACGTCCTAACCCTTAGTACTCGGAATGTAACTTTCTTTGGAAATGGGGTCTTTATAGAGGTAATCAAGTTAGGATGAGGTCATTAGGGTAGACCTTAAGTGAATATGACTAGTGTCCTTGTAAAAGGGGAAATTAGCACAGACTTACCCAGATTATGTACAGAGACTCAGGGAATGTGCTATGTGATGGCAGAAATCTGGGTGATGAATCCATAATCCAAGGAACACAGAAGATGACCAGCAAACCACCAGAAGCTGGAAGAGAGGCATGGAACAGATTCTCCCTCACAGCCCTCAGGAGGAACCAACCCTGTTGACACCTTGATCATGAACTTCTGGCCTCCAGAACTATGAGAAAATAAATTTCTATCATTTAATCCACAGTTTGTGCTATTTTGTGAAGGCAGCCTTAGGAAATGAATATAGTGATCTTCCTTCTCCACTATTTTTCTGTTTTACCTCCTATTATTTAACTGGACTTTATTTTATTGAGGTGAAAATCCTCTGGTTGTAATAAGTATTAATGTTAGCAGGATTCGAAATAAAACTGTGATAGACCTGTGGAAAGATCCCACCATCTTCACTCCTGCCCCAAGCAGGAATCCATCCATTTAACCATATAACTGTTTGCTGAGGGCTACTAAGAGCCTAGTACTGTGCTCTGTGCTGGGGCATAAGGACAGATAAAATACAGTCTTCACTCTCAAGGAGCTCACAGTCTGGTGGGGAAGATGGTCCCACGGACAGGTAATTGTGGCATAATGCTGGGGTGGTGGTGACCACCGAGTATTAAGGGCACTTAGAACAGGGGAGGTGATCCCAGGAAGAAGTGGGAGGAGCCAGGGAAGGTACCTGGAGAAGACACCACGGGAGCTGAGCCTTCAAGAGATTATCCAGGAGGAGGAGCATCATGAGCAAGGGGCAAGCAACATGGGATAGCATGTGAGTACATATGTATGAGTGTGTGTGTGTGTGTGTGTGTGTGTGTGTGCGTGTGTGATGTCCTGTATAGCTGTGGACCCATCAATGTACATTGTGCCAGCCTCTGTAAGGCATGGCAAGCCTTGCTCAGGTTCGATTCCTCATGAGCTGAGGAATGCCAGTTCCTAGCATGGTCTCCAAGCTGACTTAGAACCCCTTTGCAGAATGTGGGCTAAATGTGGGACTTTGTCTTCAGCTCCTGAGTCAGTCTTTAACCTTGCTAGTGTCTTTTGCCTATACTTCCAAAGAGAAGTTTCTGAAGTTCTTTTGCTGATAATCTTGACTTTTTTTTTTTTTTTTTTACAGAATTTTCCTTTTTTATCCCTAAACCTTTGATCTAACCCAGGATACCTAAGTCTATTCAAAGATTTTCTTTGTATCTCTCGGCCAGGGTCTATTCAACATATGTATATGTTTATGTGTGTGCATATGTTTCACTTAAAATTCTTTTTCATTTGAAAATGAACATTAACATAGCTCTTTTAAAAAAGATTTAATTTATTTATTTATGAGAGACAGAGAGAGAGTAAGAGAGGCAGAGATACAGGCAAAGGGAGAAGCAGGAGCCCTATGTGGGACTCGATCCTGGGACTCCAGGATCATGCCCTTAGCCGAAGGCAGACACTCAATCACTGAGCCACCCAGGTGTCCCTTAACATAGCTCCTGATCACGTTTGGGAGCAATGCCTTGCTGCTTACTAGCTGAATGTGAGAAGCTGAGCTGGGAAAGTGGAGAAAAGAACTAGGTTTGGAGCAATAGCTTCACACAAACATTTAGAAATTTGCTTAAAGCCCAACTTCACATATGAAATGTTCTCCCAAAATCAGAGTAGACTTCCCATATGCATTGTTCTGGGACCAAGCTCTGAAGAGGCAGATGAAGAAAGCCATTAACATTGATTATCAGTGATTGGAGGATGCCTATGGCATAATTTATTGTTGTATTTGCTGTGAATGATCCTACCGAAGGAACATGCAGCCAAGAATCAGGATACCTGGATTCTAGCACTGGTTCTACTATAAGTGACCTTGGGCAAGTCACCGTCATTCAACGTAGCCTTGGTTTGCTTACCTGCAAAATGTCCCTTCCAGCTATAACATTCTGTTATCTTTCTTTTATGTATTACCATCATCACGGACCTGGAAATGCTCACTGTTCTATTATGGTCACTTGCAAGTCAGGCACATATGAGAATGGCGTGTATAGTAGAGTCAAATTCATCACCTGTTACTTCCTAGATAATAAGCGGGGGGAGTGGAGTAAGGTCAAAGGTGTGTGTGTGTGTGTATTAAACTCTTTTTTCCTGAGACTGGGAATTATAGTGGTGTTCAAAGGATAATTCATAGCTCCAGGAATGACTATCTGAAACAGCATGATGTACTGAAAAAAGCATAGAGTTAAAATTTGAATTCTGGCCCTGCCACTGACTAGCTATTGGGAACTTGCAAATCACCTAACCTCTATGAACCTTGGTTTCCTTCTCTGTGAAATGGCTATAACTGTAGAGTTGTGAAAATCAGTTGATGTATTCAAAAATATTTGCTGAGTATTGGCTCATGCTGGGCATTGTGTTGGGTGCTGATAATCCAAGATGAGTCAGACAGACTGGATTCCTACCTTTTAAAGAGTTTATAGTTCAGTGGGAGAGACAGGAAATAAATAGCTAAATTAACAAATACACAAACAATTAATCAAGTGCTATAAAAGCAAACAGTGTTAAGATGGGGAATAAGGGTGGGAGAGGTTCCTAACTTAGGTAGGGTTGTCAGAATAGATTTCTCTGGGAAAGAAGAGAAGTTGGCAAGGGATGTACAAGTACATAGGAGAGGATAGTTCACTAGTGGGCCCTTGAGGTGTGAGAGATCAAAAGATATGATATTTGAGGAAATGCCTTGTCAACAATATGGCATTAATTCATATTAATCTCCTGATGCTGTTCTCTGACAGCCCTTAGGTCTGCCCCATATTTTCCTCTCTCAGGCCCTTACAAAAAATGTCCTCACTCTAGTGTTCCCCTATGCCTATTGCCCTCATGACATTTTTCTGATATGTGAGTAGGTGTGTGTGTGTGTGTGTGTGTGTGTGTGTATGTGTGTGTGTGTATGTGTTGTGGGAGGATAGTGTGTGTGAGTGTATGCACATTCCTATGTGTGCATGTTTGAGGAGGGAGGACTCTATAGGCCTGTCACCAGCTCATACTGAGAACATCGCTTGGATCACTTATCCCAATGATTAAATTAAGCCCATTTTCACAAATAAAATCAGTTTGCAACTCTCAGCCAGGGACAGAGTGATCTGGCCCGCTTTCCTTGCTCTGCTTTTCCCAAAGATAAAAAGGTTTGCAAATTGTGACATCCATATCAAATGCTAATGGCACAGTGGGGCCTCTCCAAGAGAGCTGATAAACTTCTCAGATTGAGGGCAGACTCTTAAGGGAGAACAGCTCCAGATGTAATATTTGGTGCCACATCCAAGAAACACTAACATTTTGGAGTGCTCAGGAGTAAAACTCTAGGAAATAGAAGTCAGGGAGGGATTACTCTGGTGGATTTGATCCAACAGAAGAAAACAAAAGCTGGTCATCTTCAGCTTTCTCCAAGGACCTGAGCTTTACTGTGTCAATTCTAGAAAACAAACAAAAACGAAACAAGGAATATCTAAAACACTAGTCTAAGGGGTAAAAAAAAAAACAAAAAACCAAACCCAAGATTCCTAATCTAGAAGAGCCTTCCTCGTGCTGAGAAGAGGAAATTGAGTCCTATGGATATAGAGTGTGTCAGAGGAGCCCAAACAGCAGCCCCCTGGCCTCCGATCTCCCTGTTCTTCTCTGCCCTGTGCTATATTCTTGGTGGGACATTCAGGGGTGTGGGAAGGCACTTGTGTTTCTCCATTTCATGGTGTGACCAGTACTTACTAGTGTTATAAAGTCTGAGAATCAAGACATTAAACCTCAAATATGTAGCATGTCCTATTTTCCTGTTGGTTTATGCATGAGCTCTTAAATGTGGGCGGGCGCTGGTGCTGCGTGTGCCGTGGGAAAAGGCTGCAGGAGAGGCCCTGGGCATTGCTGTGGGGGAGCAGAGGACTGCATCCCTATACGAGGAGGGTCTCTCTGACTTTGCCTGACAGTCACAAATAAGTACATTAGAGTAACCATCTTAATGGGAAATAAATTGGAGGGTTAGGTTAAAGAAGTCTGGGAGCAATTTGCCATGTGTTCCTTCAAGGGAGACTCAGCAGAAGGAGCAGGGGCTCTCATTTCCAGTCCTGAACATTTCTAACTATGGCTCTTGAGAAGAGATTAGGCAATAAGGCCAAAGGGGGTGGCTCTGGACAGGGTGGAGTTGCAGGCCTAGTGTAGAGGGGTGGCAGCAAACGACAGCCCTCCTGGGCAGCAAATGCTCTTTACCCAGAACCAGCACTGCCCAGCTCAGGGCCTTTGTCTTGAGTGCTGTTGGATTCACTCTGCTACATTTTCTTTTTTAAAAATTTTTATTTATTTATTTGAGAGAGAGAGAGAGAGAGAGTGAGAGAGCGAGCAGAAGCAGGGAGAGGGGCTGAGGGAAAGGGAGAAGCAGGCTCCCTACTGAGCAGGGAGCCTGATATGGGACTTGACCCCAGGGGTGTATCAGGCCGGACTCACTTCTGCCAGGATGAAGAAGCAACACTCAGTCAGTCAGTGGTTCCCTCCCTTTCTCTGTCTAAGTTTTGGGGAATCTACATAGAGCCAAGACTTATGGCCATGCAGGCATCTATCCTCACAGATGTCCACACAGGCACATTTATTTATTTATTTTTTTAAATTTTTTAAAAAAGATTTTATTTATTTATTCATGACAGACACACACACAGAGAGGCAGAGACACAGGCAGAGAGAGAAGCAGGCTCCATGCAAGGAGCCTGATGTGGGACTTGATCCCGGGTCTCCAGGATCACATCCCAGGGCCAAAGGTGGCACTAAACCGGTGAGCCACCCGGGCTGCCCCACAGTCACATTTATTACCTTGACCTGGTTCTGGGGCATTAGAATGTAGGCATCTGAGGAGACATTCCTGCTCAATGGGGCGCTGCTTCTCCCTACCCTCTGTCCCTTCCCATCCCCCTGCTTGTGCTCTTTCTCTATGTCTCAAATCAATCAATCAATCAATTAATCAATCTTTAAAAAATCAATGAAAAAGACAGTAAAACAGAAAAATAGGCATAAGGTATGAATAGGTAGCTTGCAAAAGAGCAAATTTTAATGGCCAGTAAACACATTAAGAAATGCTCAAAGTTGGGGTGCCTGGCTGGGTCAGTCAGTTAGTCATCCTAGTCTTGATTTCAGTTCAGGTCATGATCTCAGGGTTGTGAGATCAAGCCCTGTACTGGGCTCCATGCTCAGCAGGGAGTCTGCTTGAGATTCTCTTTCCCTTTCCCTTTTCCACTCCCCCCCCACTATCTCTCTCTCTCTTTTAAATATTTTATTTATTTGACACACAGAGAGAGAACACAGTCAAGGGGAGCAGGAGAGGAAGAGGTAGGGTCCCTTCTGAGCAGGGAGCCTGATGCAGGACTTGATCCCAGGACCCCAGGGTCATGACCTGAGCCAAAGGCTGATGCTCAACTGACTGAGTCACCCAGGTGGCCCCCCTCGTTAAAATAAATAAATGAATAAATAAGTACATCTTAAAAAAAGAGAAATGCTCAAACTTACTAGAAGTCAGAAAAATGCAAATTAAAGTAGTATTTTGAGTTATCACTTTACACCTAACAGACTGGCAAATATTAAGAAGACCAAGAATATCTACTATTGGAGGGGATGCGGGGCAGAGAGTATTTACATACACTGCTGGAGGAAATGTAAACTGTTGCAGTCTTTTTGGAAAACAACCTGGCAATAGCTAGTGAAATTTAAAAAATGCATATTCCTTTTTATCCAGCAGTCCCACTTCTGGGAATCTATCTCATAGAAATAAAAGCACTGGTGAGTAAGAGTGTATATGCAAAGTTGTTTCAAGGGGAGTGCCTATCATTGGGGATAGTTGAATAAATTACAGTGAGGGAAATCATCAGCAAAAATGAAAAGGCAACCTACTGAATGGGAGAAGATATAGCCAATAATGGGTCAATAAAAAAATATAAAGAACTTGCACAATTCAATATCAAAAAAACCCAAAGAATCCAATTAACCAATGAGCAGGAGACCTGAGTAGAGACTTCCTCAGGGAAGATATACAGATGCCAATGTGCACATGAAAAGATGGTCACTATCACTCATCATCAGGGAGATGCAAATCAAAACCACAGTGAAATTATCACTTCACACTGTCAGAAAGGCTATAACAAGTGAAGACAAGGATGTAGAGTAAAGGAAAGCCTTGTACACTGTTGGTAGGAATGCGAAACTGTGCAGCCACTGGGAAGAACAGTATAGAGGTTCCTCAAAAATTTAAAAAGAGGTGATCCAGCAATTCCACTTTTGGATATTTATCTGAAGAAAATGAAAATACTAATTTGAAAAGACATATGCACCCCTGTGTTCATTGAGACATTATTTACAATAGTCAGGATAATGGAAGCAGCATATGTATCCACTGATAGACGAATAGATAAACAAAATGTGGTATATATACAATGGCATATTCCTCAACCTTAAGAAAGAATGAGGTCTTGCCATTTGTGACAACATGGATGGACCTAGAGGGTATTACGCTAAATGAAGTAAGTCAGAGAAAAGACAAATACTATATGATTTCACTTATACGTGGAATCTAAAAACCTAACCAAACAACCAAGCAGCCAAACATCAAAACAAACAGAAACAGACTTATACAGAGAGCAATCTTGTGGGGGGTGGGGAGGAGGGGATAGGGATGGGTGAAATATGAGAAAATTAAAAATTAGTTATAGTTTTTATATAATTTTATAACAGTCCAGTTATAAAGTAAATAAGACATGGGGATACAATGTACAGCATAGGGAAAATGGGTAATGGTATGTAACAGCTTGTATGGCCACAATTATACAGTTAGTGACAACTAGACGTTAACCAGATTTTAGTTGTGATCACTTCCCAATGCATATAAATGTTGCATCACTATGTTGTGGACTTGAAATTAATATAGTATTGCATATCAATTATACTTCAATAAAAGAATACTACGCTATGCCTGTTCAAAGTCCAGTTAAAGATGTGTTCATCATAACTGTCCTTTGCAGTTAACTGTGAGTCCTCCACAAGACTTCTCCAGGTCCAAATTCAACTAAAAGGGGTTTAGATATTTCTACTGACAGTTTTTGTGTCTTCAGCACCTCTTCTGCCCAAAGATAGGAGTCTCCATGACTGGGTATTCTCAAACTCTAACAAAAAAAATAAGGCCTCTGTGTTCCCTCAGAAAACGCCCAGCTACTCTGGGGAAGCTGAATTTGGATAGAAATGGCAAGAAGGGTTAAAATTTAACCTCAAATCAATCAGCAAGAAATACCCAATTTATCCTTCTCTGCCTATGGGTTATATCACTCACCCTGGGGTCCTTTTGGTTGTTAGGACTGATGAGCGGGCCAGCATGCTGACTCTCCTGTTATGGCTTTGTGACAGCTCCAAGGCTGGGTGTGGCCCAATACCCTGGCCCACTTGAGATTCAGGTCCTCTCTGGGTGGAGGTTTCAGCAAGACCAACATTTCATGGCTCCTGAAGCCCCTCATCTGGTCTGTGCTCCAAATGTGCCTTGCATTTTGGCTCCTAATCCCACCTGATTGTCCCTCCTTTGAAAAGCTTAGGATCTTACTGAGGCATGTTTATTTCTGCTTAAAAACAGGATTGTCACCAATTTAAAAATATATATTATGAAGTACCAAAGATATGAAAAAGGTTTATAGATTAATATAACAAATGCCTGTGTAGTCAACACTCACAATGAAAAGTTCCCCTGTGTGCCATTCTCCTTGCATCTCCCTACCCTCTGCTCCGGGGTAAATATCTGCTTTGACTTTGGTGTTTGTCATTCTCATGCATTTCATTTTTAATACACATATATGTGTCTCTAAATATTATGCTCAGCGGTTTAGCACCACCTTCAGCCCAGGGCCTGATCCTGGAGACCCGGGATGGAGTCCCACATCGGGCTCCCTGCATGGAGCCTGCTTCTCCCTCTGACTCTCTCTCTCTCTCTGTGTCTCTTGCAAATAAATAAATAAAATCTTTAAAAAAATATATTATGCTCTATATATTTTTAAATTTTATGTAAATCATACCGTAACATTTATATCATTCTACTTTTAAAAATTTTGTTTCAGTTTTATTTTTACTCTGAATTACGTTTAAGAGATTTATTCATCACATATTAATTTGTTTGTATTCCCGGATAGTTTTTCATTGAACATACCTCAATTTATATGTTCATTCTCTTGTTGATGAACATTAGGTTGCTTCCGATTTTTGCTTTATAAATAATGCTGCATTGAATATTTTTATACACATTTCTAAGAATCTAGGGTAAATACTTGGTAGTCAATTTCCGGGATTCTAGGTACGGTGCCAGATTCCTCTCCAATGTAGCCAGTATGTGTTGTGTGTATGTTCCTAAACCTCTGCATCCTCACTAGCAGTATAGTCAGATGTTAATTTTTTGTTATTATTGTTAATCTGTTGGGCCTGACATGGCCGCACTTAGGATTGTACATTTTTCTGATGTCTAGTGAATTTGATCTTTTTTATTGTTCTTTTTTTCATATTTTAAACTGGATCTTTTTCTTCTACGAACTGCATGTCATATCCGTTGCCCATTTTTATATTGGTTCATTCATCTCTTTCTGTAAGTAGGCCTTTAGATATTCTGGAAACTAATTATCAGTTGGTTGTATGGCTTGCAAAGGTCATCTCTCAAGTTTTGGCTTGTCTTTTTCACTTCTGTTGAAACCTTTTGACAAGTAGAATGTTCCCACTGTAACATGTTGCTAAGCTCCAGTGCCATGAAGTGTGCTGGGGAAGCTATGTGCGTGTCGGGGGCAAACTCAGGGACTCGGGCACATGTATTTCTGTCACTTCCTTTGGCCATCAGCCCATAGAGTGATGCGGATAAAAAGGAATCACAGGGTGGACGACAAGGCAGCCTGTGTTCTCTGCTTAGTGATTTTCCAGGCACTTAATGTACTACTTTGAATCCCATGGTGATATTTGCAAAAAGCCTCAATCGTAGAATAACTTAATTAAACATTACTTACAAGAGTTTAATATTCATTATTTGGCTTCAATTACTGTCTTTGCCCCCTCCCCTCCGTCTTTCCCACTGGATTGCTCTCTCCCCTCTTATTCCAAGGGTCTAATTAGACTAATGGCTGCTGCTTGCAGTGACCTTATGTCTGTTGAAAAACAAAACAAAACACAAAAAAATAAAGGCTCTCTTTGGTTTGAGTTCCCCGATGGTCTTTGCATGTGGCTGCCCCAGCTTCTGAATTCCATATTTCTTTTCTCTTTCAAATGCCTGATCCTACTTGTGCTGCATAGCGGAATTAATGATGTGTATTTGAAAAAGGCTTGGCAGCCAAATTGCAACAAATACAAGAGGGCTGGGGCACTGGAGAGAGGGAGGAGTAGGAGAAAAACTGAGCCTTCCACCACTGACTCCGCAGCAAAGACTGCAGCTTGCTCGGCTGGCTGCTGGCAGGGAAAAGCTTTCAAAGGAGGGGGCACAAGCACAAAGCAAAGCAGGTTCTTTCTTATTCTTTCTTTCTCTGTCTTGGGGCTTAATAGCATCCTTGGCTCCCCTCTAAGCAGGTTCCTTCAAAGGCTTTGTGAGTCTTTCCTGTGCCCTGCTGCAGTCTGCATCTGCTGCCTCTGGTTCTAACCCCATGGAGGGTTCTTGTGACACTGGGGCTCAGGAGCAGTCATGGCTGGAGGAGGCCAGTTGAGGGTTTGTGCTTTGCTCTTTTGGCTCAAAGGTCATATCCATGCACACGCACAGAGCCTATTTCAGGTGCCACACATAGGGCTGGCACTGTGGGGGATGCACACACGGAAAACTCCAGTCTCTGTGGGGTCAGACAAAGGCTGTAAGAACAGCACTACCAATTTAGGAGGGAAGTGAAATAAGCCTTATCAAAGGGCATGGGAATCCCCGGGCAGTGAGGGACTGGTTCTGATGGAGACTGAGTGTAGGAACAGGGAACCGACCAGGACTAATACAGGATGTGCTACCTGAGGTGTGCCTTAGGGGCCAGAGGAATTTGGGTTAATCAAAGAGGGAGGGAGGACATTCTTGGCAGTGAAAAATGAAGTGCCAAATGTCCACTGTGTTTGGGGTGCAGTTCTTAATTCCATGTGTCTGAAACACCAGGGGTGCTTTGAGGAAGCAGGAGGCTGGTGTTCCTGGGAAGATGTGACTAGTTTGGATCCAAGTGGTGCAACCTTGAATTCCACGCAAGACAGTTTGGTCTTTATACTGGGAATACACTAAAGGCTAACACATGAGGAATGATTCAGTCAAATGTGTGTTTCAGAGTCATGGATCCTGAAGTGGTGAGAAGGGAATTTGTGAGGAAAAACAAAGAGACAAAGCACAGAAGAGAATGGAGCCAGACCAGTTGGGAAGCGTTAGCCCATGTGAGGGGATGATGGGGAATATGGACTCAGAGTTACTTGGGAAGTAAGTTTGGCATGATGTGGTGACTAATGGGTTGTGGTGGTGGTCATAAGCTGGTCAGCCCTGATCATGAGCCTACTGCTAACTCCCATGGGGAGAGGCCAAGCAGAGCAAATCCACAAAGAAGGGCTGGCCACAGTGGTCCAAGCACCAGATCTAAGGGGACTGAGCCAAGTCAAGCTTGGTTCAGCCTATACCATAGGCTCAGAACTAAGGAGGTAGGCCAGGGCATAAGGACAGGGCTTTGCAGGTGATCCCAGGGAGGATGTGGGGGCACCAAGACCTCCTTGTACCTTGGAGTTCGGGATTCAGAAGTAGTGAAGAGCCCAGAATGTAGCCTTAGTTCAAACAATCCCCACTTTTTGCTGTTTAGGAAGGGGAAGTGCCCGCATATGGCTTCTACACTTAAAGGCCAGGCTTACCTCCAGATCACCCAAACCACCTGGCTTAGGAGTCATAAAACTCTAGAGTCTGTCTACAGGCAACAGGGGCATGTTCTCTCTCTCTTTTAACAATTCATATTCCTTTGCAATTTCCTGTTAATGTTTGGGTCTTGAGCAGAAGGGAGCCTTTGGAGAGCTGGTTATTGTTGGGATCATCCAGGCAATGCTGCAAGTAGAATAGCCTCACAGTAGACCAGAAGAGGACAAGGATGCAGGAGGGGAATGAACTTGCTCCTAGGACATGGCAATTGAATGACACCATTGAAGTTGTAACTTTGGTCTTTTAACTTGTATTCCTATGACCCTGTATACTGGAACAGAGGGAATCTTCTTCACTTTTCTTAGGTATTAGACACCTGGGCCAGTGGTTGTTGGACATCTAGGCCTGCCTATACAATGTGAGATCTGTGCCTGAGGCATATATTAGGGTGAATCTTTGTTCTTATGGTTAGATTCGAGAAGGCTGGGCAAATTCAATATGGCATTGAGTGGTGGTCAAGTGCTCTGGATTTCAATCTTGTCTCTGTCATCTACTAGATACGTGTCCTTGAATGAATTACTTAGCTTTTCTATGCTTCAGTTTTTTCATTTGTAGTATGGGTAGGATGGCCATACATTCCTGATAGTATTGGCTAATCCCTACTGTCCTAGTGTAATTATTAATAGTGCCCCCTTTCACTGTCAAGTGTCTTTTTTTGAGTAATAAATCATGTGGTTATACTAAATATGAGATAATAATTGTATCCACCTCATAAGATTACAAAAATTAAATATGTGAAAGCTCTTAGATTAGTGTCTGACAATACATAGGCATCTGCTATTAATTGTATATTGAGTTTTATATTAGTTTCATAAGGCTTCTATAGCAAATTTCTACAAACTAGATGGTTTAAACCAACAGGAATTATTTTTTCACAGTTCTGGAAACTATAAGACCAAAATCAGGGTATCAGCAGGGTGGTGCTTCCTTCAAAGTCTCTGGAGAAGAATTTGCTGACTCTTCTAGCTTCTGATGGTGGTCAGCAATACTTGGCATTCTTTGGTTTGTGGCAACTTCAACCTCTGCCTTTTTCTTCATATGGTTGTTTTCCCTCTGTGTATGTCTGTGTCTAAATTTCCCTCTTTTTGTAGAGATGCCGGTCACTAGAACCTGGGTGGCTCAGCAGTTGAGCATCTGCCTTCTGTTCAAGGTGTGATACCGGGGTCTTGGGATGGATTCCTGCACTAGGTTTCCCATGAGAAGCCTACTTCTCCCTCTGCCCTTGTCTCTGCCTCTCTTTCTGTGTCTCTCATGGATAAATAAATAAAATCTTAAAAAAAAGATACCAGTCATTGGATTAGCCCCCACCCCCCCAATCCAATATGACTTCTTAAATTGGCTGCATCTATAAGAACCAATTTCCAAATAATGTCACATCATAAGTTCCATGTGGACATGAATTTTGTGGAGACATTGTTCAACCCAATACAGATATATACGCCTTATTTCTCAATTATACTTGAAGCTACTTGACTTTTATACCTAGCACAACACTTGGTATTCTAGCTAGCACATAGTAGGTGGTTGATTAATTATGGATAGATGGATACAGTGTTCCTAATGGGTGGCCTTTGTAAATTTATTGTGGAGGCAGTAGTGGGACAATGAAATTATGGAAAACAGGGAGAAGAAAAAAGTATTTCTTTTTGTCATCTGTCCCTTGACTCAATGGGAAATCCTAGTTTCTAGGAGCTGTCAGTCTCATTGCTTGCTTACCCTTTGGCTAGACTTTAAAAATAAAATAAAAAAAAGAACAAAAATCTTCAATCATTCTAAAGAAATTCAACCACGCAAATCAACAACCACACACACAAAACCCAACAAAAAGACCCCTCAGCACATCAAGAAGATGCTGATACCAAAAGCTGAAATAGCTTTTCCATAATGCAATGAAATATATTAAATTCAATAGACATCAAAGGAACTTCGGGAGCAATTGCTGAATTTCCGAAGTAAACAGGGCTTTCAAAAGAAACAAAAACAGCACTGGGATCTTGGGGGTAGGAACACAGTTTGAGGGGGCAAAGCATGGAATCCCCAGGCTCTTGATCAAAGGGTGAATTCTTTAAAGAGTGGTAATAAACGAAGGCTTGAAAACTGTTTTTGATCCAATCTGCCCCAGGTATGGGTACTGACTGCAAACAACAAATCTATTTCCAAATAAGGGAGGCTGATGATTCTCTGTCCTCAGCCCTACATTTTGTGGGTTTTTCCAAATGAAGAAATAATTCCAGACAAAAAGGATCCATATAAGTAAAATACAGCCTCATACTGGCTGCAAGGCAGCATAAGGCCTTTGTGTATGGAATAGTTTAATGACAATTGTAGTACTCTCAATCTTGAAGACATTAACTTTTTAAATTTAAAAATTAAGAGTGTGTGTGTACTTACATACCTACTTGTACAACTGAATGCCTACCAGAAAGGTGGACGGGTGCTCCCAATAGGGGAAAGCTATGGCCCATAAACTGTCTATGGAATTAATTCCACTCTTTCAAGGAGAGTGAGTAGGTTTTTTGGAGTTCTTTGAGATCACAGATGCATAGATTCCTGGAGTCTGGGAGTCCTTGAAACTCCCTCTCATGGTTCAAACAAATAAAATGGAGAGCCAAATAGGTGAATGACTTGCTCAACATCACATATGTTCATTAAATAGCATTTCTCTGCCAATTAGTTGACATCATAATTCAACTATGTTCTCCATTTATATAATTATTTGAAGAATATGAGAATTTTCCAGAGCAATTATGTTCATCCAAAACCTGTGGCATAATGGTTCCCAAACCTGACTCATTTTTAGAATCATCTGGAATCCTTTTATTTGTTTGTTTGTTTATTTATTTATTTATTTATTTATTTATTTATTTATTTATTTTAGAGAGAGAGAGAGGAGAGATGGAGTGGGAGGGATAGAGGGAGAGGGAAAGAGAGACTCTTAAGCAGGCTCCATGCCCAGCCCAGAGCCCAGTGTGGGGTTTAATCTCACAACCCTGAGATCATGACCTGAGCCAAAATCAAAAGTCAGATGCTTAACTGACTGAGCCACCCAGTTACCCCTGGTAAATTTAATTTAAAAATTAAATTGTTATTATAAGTAAAGTTGCTATGAACATTCACCAACAGGTATGTGCTTTCATTTCTCTTGGGTAGGTACCTAAGAGTGAAGTGCCTGGGTCATACGGTAGGTGTACATTTAATGTTTTGAGAACTTACCCACCTGTTTTCCAAAGTGGTTATGTAAGTTTATGTTCCCATCAGCAGTATATGAATGTTCCACTTGCTCTTCATTCTCACCAACACTTGGAATGATTAGTCTTTTTAATTCCAGCCATTCTAATAAGTGTGAGTGATATCTCATTGTGGTTTCTATTTGAATTTCTCTAATGACAAATAATGTTGAGCATCTTCCCATATGATTATTTGCCATCTGTATATCTTTTTTGGTGACATGTCTATTCAAATATTTCCCCAATTTTTAGACTGGGTTGTTTATTTTCTTTTTCTTTGTTGTAAAACCCTTTACCTTCTTTTTCTTTTTTATTGAAATACTGTTGACTGTTAATTACATTAATTTTGGATGTCCAACAGAGTGATTTGACAAGTTTGTACATATTTTCTTATTATTATGGTTTGCGAGCTTAAGTGTGAATGCGCATAGAAGCTTTATTTGTAAGAGCCTCAAACTGGAAGCATCCCAAATATTCACTAAGAGGCAAATCGGTGGACACATTGTGGTATATCCTTAAGATGGAATCTACAAGGCGATATAAACGATGCATTGATACACACAACATGAATAAATCTCAAAATAATCACGCTAAGTGATAGAAGTCACGCAAAAAAGGGTACATACTATATGATCAATAAATGTAAAATCCAGAAAATACAAACTAGTCTATAGTGACAGAAAGTGAGTCTGTGGTGGTCTGGAGATGGGGGAAACAGGGTAGGGCAGGGTGGGGGTGAGGGGAGAAGGATAACGAGGGCTGTTGGGTGCTTGATATAGTCACTCTCTTGATGGTGCCATGGTTTCATAGGTGTTTATGCATGTCAGAACTTGTCAAAGTGTTCACATCAAACATAATTAGTTTATTGTAGTTCAGTTACACCTCAACAGATCTGTTAAAGCAAGAAAAATGAAAAAAGCCTGTAATAAAATGCAGATTCCTGGACCTCACCTCAGAACTACTGTATCCTATGGGATCCAGGAATCTGGGGCAGAAAGAGGATACCAGTTGTGCTGTGAAAGGGAAACATAGTACTGGATCAAACAAACAAACAAACAAACAAACAAATCTAGACTAGAATTTTCCATCTACCACTTACCAGCTGTGTATGCCTGAAACCAAACCCAAAACCATATAACCTCTCTGTGTCTTAGTTTTTTGCATCTGTACAAATGGTACAGATATCTGGTAATAACTAGAAAAATATTTTCCTAGTACTCTTTCTTGAGAGGCTTACCCTAAGTAACCAAATGGAAATGCCTGGCCCAAATAGGTCTCCATAAATGTGGATTCATTTAATTTCAATTTTCCCAGGAACCTCCAAAAGAGGAGTGCTTGACTCTGGGAGGAAAGCCAAGGTGGGGGTTAGAGAGTGTGTGTCTGTATGTGTGCATACATGTGTGCCTTGTGAGGTTGACTCCGACAAGCTGAGGTTAGTTAGCACAAAGGTCCCTGAGGACTCTGGGAAGGGACATTAGCATCCTCATCCTGATCCACTGACTTCATGAATTCCCTCCCAAAACACATTAGGGAACAACCCCAGCTCCCACAGGGATTGTGATGATTAATGTTTGTTCCTTCTGCATTAGGGCTAAGGCTGGAAGCTTCTCTCCTTTTTTTGCAGTCCTTCATCATGCTGTTAACTGGTTAACTGGCCCCACTCGTGCAGCCAAAACCGAAGGGAGGCAACCAAAGGGGCGCCTTCAAAGGCGCGCCTTTCTTTACTTCCCTGCATTTTCCTCCCCATTTGTAAGCTCTGTGCCTTCGCTCCATTGTCAGGCCAGCTACAAAGGCCCTCCAGGTGCATGTGCATGTGGGAGTGTGACGCATGTGCATGCACGCTCGCACGCACACTCTTCTTCCATCCGGGGCCAGGGTGATGAATTGTGGTGTTTGAGCGTCTCCTTATCGCAGTGGTGCACATGTGCTCCGATGTGTGTGCCTGTGTGGTGTGGGAGGAATGCAGTGGGAAGCCCAGAGTCAGAAAATAGAGCTCCTGGCTGCCTTGTCCCTGCCCTCTTTGTCGAGATGGAATTTTAGATGCTGCTGGGTGTCTTGTCAGCAAGTCTTTTGCAAAATAAATGGAGGTAATTTTTTTTTTTAAAGCTGATTTGTTCAGTGTTTAGCCTATGGAGAGAGCGTCTACAGATGCCAGTGAAACTCTTGATCCAGCAGACAAAAGACAGACAAAAGACAGCCAAGAAGGAAGAAAACAGGTCTTTATTGAGTACCTACTGTGTACTGAGTCCTTTCATGCACATAAGCTTTCGTTAATCTTGGAACTTCCCATATATGGGAGGTACTCAATAAATGCTGCTGGGCCTGGACTCAGTGAAAAGTTGGGGGATTACCTCCATCCTCTGGTAAATCACTGATGGCCTGATGTGCCGAAACGACCCTCCAGCAAGGAAGTGTGGGCCACAGCAGCCAGGACAGGGCAAATCAACATCTTGAATTTATAGAGCATCATTGCATTTCCCTAGGAAATCAGACCCCTTTTTGAATTTGTTTACTGGCTTCATTAAGGACACTCTGCTTACTCTCAGGCTGTAGGCTACACTAACAGAATTAACAGGAAAATAAAACTACAAGCAATTTAATAAGTTCTTTTGTCCCAGAAACAGCTCTAAAAACGGGGAAACATCATTTCTCCAGAAACAAGAGCAGGGAAGTGGCAAAGTCTCCTTTTGCCACTCACTCTTCTGCTATCTTCTCTCTTTGGGGGCAGGGAATGTGGGGTGTTAGCACTTCTGGAACTTCCCCTCCTCATTTATTATATTGCCATACTGTCTTCAGTGACGCACTCCAGCGTGCGTGCCTGTGTGGTGTGGGAGGCATGCAGTGGGAAGCCCGGTGACGATTGTACTGGGAGGGTTCAGTGCATGTACTTGTCAAAAATGTTACTACTGGAGGGTTTAATTTTATGGGAAGCTGAAGGGTGTTCTCTGGGTAAAGAAGGTGTTAGGCATCAACAATCACTGGCTGAGGTAAGCAATACACATATAGTGCTTTCTTACACACGTCTCTACCCCCATTTAATTCTTACAGCCCTCCTGTAACACAGAAAGGTAGTACTGGCCTCATTTTATAGATGAGGGAACCAAGGCTCAATTTAAGAAAAATTTAAAATGTGCTGAAGGCCAGGGAGTAGTAAAACCAGAACTCTGATCTCAGGTCTTCTGACTCCTGATACTTTCTCTTCAGTGACTGGGGGGAAAGCCTGTTTTCTGCGTCAGAACTCCAGGCACACAGTTTGAGCAGGAGGAGTATTTACACTATTTTCCTCAGGGCGATCCTGGCTAATTAAGGTGTTCTCTCTAGACAACCATACCATATTGCTAGGCTGGAACCCACCAAACGTGAGCCGTGAAACTGGCATGTGTGAGGTAGGGCAGGCTCTAAGTTGACATGTCAAGAGGTCAGAGGAAACACAGATTCTCAGGACTTCTGCTTCCTTGGCCCCTGGCATCGTCCAAGCAAATGCTACTTCCTCTTTATGATCACCAGATGGTCCCCCAGTGTAGATGGAGCCTTAAAACACAACAGCTTTGAATCTGATTATTGATTTACATGTATGATTGGCTTTTAGTTACCCATCTGGAAACCGTTGGTGGCTATCCATTCTGTATGGGCAGCCTTGCCCTAAATGCTTGGCCATTCTCCTTGTGACTGACAGCCAGGGCAAAGGGAGGGAAAGAGGATTAAAAATTGGATCTTCACTTTCTTTTCTATTGACAAAGGCAGTTTGTTCTCAGTTCACTGGAGTGATTCTGTCTTAGGTTCTTCGAGGATGGAAATTTCATTAATATTTAATAATAGCGATAGCATCAATAGTATTAATAGAATCCTTTCCAAATACATAGAGTGTTGGAGTTTGCAGAGAACCCAGTGAACAGCCACAGGCATCTCAAATGCAACTTGTCCCAAACTGGGCTGTTAACTTTGCTGTTCCCTTTTCATGGTGTTTTCCTGACTCAGAACTCACTGTCATCCTCAGTCCTGATGACCCGTACTACTCTCCACATCCAGGCAACCTCCCAGTGTTTGAGTTAATCGGTTTAGCTTCTGTAGCTTGCAACCAAGGACCCTGACTAGGACAGGTTTCTGCATAATAAGCCCCTACTCTGGGCAAGACATCACCCTGGGTGCTGTGTGAACAAAATGAAGAGTGTGCCAGCCTGTGGCTCTCTGAGCCCACGGGTGCTGGGTGACTACTGTCTGAGACCTGGTCAGATATCACTGATGTGGACTCCTCTAAGCTAGTCAGAATCAAAGGAAGACTCCGAGACAGCATTTAAAGCATTTGAGAAGAAAGGAAGTTTACTTGCGGAGAAAGTTTATTTTATTTTTTTATAACCATTCATTTTTTTAAAGATTTTATTTATTTATTCATGAGACACACACACACACACACACAGAGAGAGAGAGAGAGAGAGAGAGAGAGAGAGAGAGAGGCAGAGACATAGGCAGAAGGAGAAGCAGGCACCATGCAGGGAGCCTGATGTTGGACTCGATCCTGAGATTCCAGGATCAGGCCCTGGGCCGAAGGCAGGTGCTAAACCCCTGAGCCACCCAGGGATCTCCGCAGAGAAGTTTTAAAAGGACTGACTTGTCAACTGCAAATTACGACACTTCTGTAGAGGAAAGAAGGCACAAGATTTTCCAAAGTTACCAAGTTTATGGTTAGTCTGTTCCATATGGACACACACACACACACAGTTTTCTTACACGATTATCCTATTGCAGAAGGTGATGACGAATCTTCAGTTATTAGCTTTGGAAAGCCAGGGACAGAGCTGTTCACGTTCTGGAGTCAGTAACCTACCAGAAGGCTCAAGGCTTT
The DNA here is from genome assembly GCF_905146905.1 of Nyctereutes procyonoides. Classification (NCBI taxonomy): domain Eukaryota; kingdom Metazoa; phylum Chordata; class Mammalia; order Carnivora; family Canidae; genus Nyctereutes; species Nyctereutes procyonoides. Next base: position 49,364,634 of record NW_026575133.1, on the reverse strand, counting down.
CTCTACGTTTGACACTAGAGCCAGACAGGGTGATGCTGGTTTTCTTTTCCTTTGTCACGTCTGCATGCACAGCTGACTCTTGCCAGCTCTGGTAGTTACGTACCATAAAGTCGCTGTGAACACTGACTCAGTGAATGCTGACCTTTGCTTCTAAAGAGGTACAGGGTAAGGCTCCTGCCAACTTCCGCTCACATTCTAATCAACTGATCACTGCATAATGTTATTTTAGGTATGTTTCTGTTTAAAGACACCTTAAGAATTACATATTGTTGGCTCATTAACATCAAACTCCCTGCCAACAGCACTAAAAATCATGCCTGAATGAAGCTTCTCTAACACACAGGATTTCTCCATGAGGCACATTCCAGCCTTCTTACACTTAGAGACGCTAGACAGCACTTCAGTACTGCACTCGGGGGCCGTTTTAAACAGAAATCACCACCAGAAAGCACAGAAATGCAAACGCCATGGCACTACATGGACTTTGGAAAGGGCACTTACTTCCGGCATAGGAGCTGAAACAAGAAGGCAGGGTGGTGGGCCGTTCACCCTCCACTGAGAACACGTGTGTTAGCAGGGCTCTGACTCCTGCGCATTGCGGCCCCTCCTGCCTCCCTGACCCTGGTTTGGCCGTGTCCCTGGTGACTGGCTGCCTTTGGATTTCTTTTCCACTGGGCTCACTGTGGCTGTGGAACAGGAGTAGCCATCCTTCCTGACCTTCCTCTCTGGTTCTCTGAAACAGGGTGTCAAAGCTTCTCCCTGGGTGTGCTTATTTGGCAGGGAGGTATCCTGGAGTTAGGGAACTGGGCCAAAATGGAAAGGGGACTGGGTAGGGGAGGGGACTGGGTAAAAATGAAAAGTGGTGGGGAGGGGGCTGAGGCTGAGGGCCACCTCGTGGTTCTGCTACCCAACCAACGGTAGCCACTGGGAGGTATTCCCTCCTCCTTTTCTTCCCTCCTCTCTTCATCCCTCCTCCCTCTCTCCATCCCATCCCTCCTCCTCTTCTTCCCTCCTCCTCTTCATCCTTCCTCCCTCTCACTCCCTCTTTCTCCTTCCTCCCCCGTCTCTCCTTGTTCTCACTTGGCTTTATCCAAATAGGCAGCCCAGTGGATTTGTATCAATAAGAAGCAATCAGCAACAGCCATAATACTTGCAATCAATATATAATTGCATCAGGGTTATTCCATTACCTCAGGCCTGGTGTGCTGATTACCACTGAGGCCCTGTGATTCCAGCAGTCGTTTGCCTGAGCTCGGTCTGGTAGAGGAGCGTGTGGGAGCGCTGCCAGGCCGAGCCCTAGGTTGTCCACCTCCCCAGGCCATCAGGGTCGGGGGCTGCACAGACACCAAGAAATCAGGGACAAGGGTGAGAGTCTGCTGGGCTGACAGGAAGACAGCTCCAGAGAGGCCTGGGGTCAGGCAGCAGGGTCAGCAGGACTAGAGCCGAGAGGGTGGCAGTTTGGAGTGCCTTCCTGGGACACAGAGCCCCCGTACCACATTAACTGACATTTAATTTGTACCATTTCCATGCAGACAGTGCTTCCCTATATAAGACCTCACACCAGCCCCGGGGGCTGATTATGACAAATTCCCATTTTACAGACGAGGAAGTTGCATCCTGGAGGACAGACAGGACTTGGCACCCCTCGGCTTGGAAGTAGAGAAGCCATGACTCAAATTCAAGATTGAATTTAAGTTCTGAATTTGAAGTTGAGCCCAAGGTCAGTGTGCTTTCTAGTGCTCCCAGAAACAAACAAGCAAACACCCCACTGCTTTTGTATGGCACTTCTACAGATTTTTCATTGGCTCTTTCCGCAATTCTGTGAGGAAAGCGGCACAGTATATCACACCCATTTAACAGATAAGAAGACTGAAGCTTGGATTAGGGTTGGATTAGGGCGACCAACTGTCCAGTTTGCCCAAGACTAAGGAAATTCTTGGGATTTTCAGTGCTAGCTGGACAAGTCCCAGAACAGGTTGGTCACCTCAGTTCAGGTAGAGCTTTGTTGATTTGTCATAGTGGCTGAAGGACTCGATTCCTTTCCCACAGCGCTGACTACTGTAGTGATAGTGCACCCACTTTTTCGTGTCTCTGTGAAGACTCACATAATAATAGCGAACACAGCAGCTGTGATTTAATGAGTGCTCGCTCTGTACTAGGGCCTGTTAGATATTTGGTAATAATCGCGAGCTCTTACATGGCACTTACTGCTTTCCAGGCACTGTTTTAAGAACTTTACGAAACTTAACTATGTCGGTTAACCCTCAGTCAATCCTTTTATGGAGGAGAGAACAGAGCACAGAGAAGTTAAGTACTTGGTCCAAGGTCATTCGGCGCATGAGGGCTGAAACCAGGATTGGAATGTAAGCTGCCTGGCTGCTGAGTTCACTCCTGTATCTACTTTCTCTCTGATCTCGACTAAACACTTCAGGCAACAGCAGGTATCATCGGCGTGATCTTAGAGAAGGTAAATTGAGGCAGAGGGTAAGTTTTGGTTAAGTAATGAATGAATGAATGCATGAGAAATCCTATAACTTTCTCAAGATCACAAAATGAATGGTGCATGATCTCCCCATAGGCAATGGAGTATCAGTCAGCAATAAAAAAGGAATAAATATTAAAGATAATAGTAAAAAAACAATATGTTGAGGGAAAAAAGTCTGGCAAAAGGATGCCATTTATATGACATCCAGGAGTAGGGTCAAACATCTGTAGTGATAAAGCTCAGAACTGTGGTTGCCTATGGGGATTGACTGGAAAAGGACATGAGGGAAATTTCTGGGGTGGAGATGTTCTCTATCTTGATTGGGGTGCTGGTAAAGAAGACTGTATGAATTTGGCAATGCTTGTTGAGTTGTATACTTAAGGCCTATGCATCTCATATGTATATTTTACCTCCAGAAAAGAGAAACCATGAAAGAACAGATGAAATAGAAGAGACAGGATTCACAACTAGGGGTGTCTGACCCCCATACCATACTCTGCCTGCTGCTTGGATATAAAGTGCTTTCATACTCAGTCGATTCCAGGTGGTGGCCCAGGTGAGCCCCTAGTATTAGGGCAAGCTCACACATGGTGGTGCCACCAAGGCAGAAGCCATTTGAGCTGCCTTACCTGAGCACCTGCTCTGGACTATGCTGAAGTAGCCCCTGCAAATGAAGATGCATTAGACCCAACCCTGGCCTGGAGTAGTTCCAGTTTGGTGAGGGATCAGTACAAGAATGATTGACCACAGGAAACTGCCCCCATTGGGCAGATTCCAGTCCTGTTTTGTAGGAACAGAGATCCTGGACATGTTACAAAGACAGAGTTCCAGCTGTAGGGAATAAGGATGGCATTCAACTATTCAACGTGCTCTGTAACGTAGAAATATGGTATGCGGAAGAAGTCGGAAGCTCAGGAACTGTAATGTGGGTACAAGGTGAGAGCTGGCTTTGGTTGGGTGTTGGGGCAGAGTCAGCATGGTCAAGGCTGGTTCTACTACTTACTAGCCTGAGACCTCAGTTGTAACTTATATCCTTTGTTTCTCAGTTTCCTCATCTAAAACAAGGACAGTGGGAATCATGATAATACTTTCCTCTGAGGATTAAATTATTCAATATAGGTAAGGCAGTTAGATCATGGTCCTTATTATCACAAACCTTAGTAATTTAGAGCTCTTAAAATGGCACTCAGTAAAGGGCTCTACCTGTGGACTGTGGTTTATTGTCCAGAGATGGGCTCAGGGAGATGCAGGACAGGAACTAGGGGAGTCTTTTTTTGAAAAAAGATTTTATTTATTTATTTGAGGGAGACAGAGAGTGAGATCGCACAAGAGCAGAGGGAGGGGTAGAGGGAGAGGGAGAAGCAGACTCCCTGTTGAGCAGGTAGCCTGATGTAGGGCTCGATCCTAGGACCGTGGGATCATGATCTGAGCCAAAAGCAAATGCTTAACTGACTGACCCGCCCAGGCACTCCAGGAACTAGGTGGGTCTTAATGAGAGAAATAGAACAAATATTATTATTCCATTACAAAGGACAACATATCAAGGCCTAGGGAGGTAACATTAGTCTGAGACTGCACAGCTAGTTAGTGGAAGGCCCGGGGCTACATGTCAGTTCCCCTGCTCCCTTGTCAATGCTGCTCACACCAGCTCAGAAACGTGCTGGCACCCCCAGAGCTCTGGACTCATTACCTGTCCCTGACCTTGTTGAGGAACCAGGGCTGCCTGTCTGATCTTCAGTTTATATCATGTAGGGCATCCTGCCTGGGACTTTGCTGGTGGGTAGGCAACATCCTCATTACGTTCTGGCTTGTATTTATATCAGAGACGCCTGTCATCATGTCACCATGTCACCTTGATCACATATTTAGCTGTCAGATGCGGAAGCATGGGGGCTGTAGTCTGCCATTTTCACAGAACGCACTATTCTTCACTGTGAGTCTCTGAACCTGACCCCAATCTCTCCTTTGGTTTTCATGTCTCTACACCTGGGGATGTCTATATCTGCAGCAGATCTTGCCCCTCCCATTTCCCGAGAGAGAGATGAAGAGAGAGAGAGAGAGAGAGAGAGAGAGAGAGAGAGAGAGAGGAGGGAGATCTTTAGCTACAGCAATGTTGGGGAGAACATGGAGCCTCCTCCTATCAGAAAGCCGGATAGGGCAGAGCTATGAGGAGCAGGGGTGGCAGTAGATGCTGGGTGTCAGTAGAGCCTGATAAGTGGCAGCAGTCATGGCTGGCGATGGCTGGGACAACGGCTGGGGCAGTAGGCAGGTGGTACCTGGCCCTGCTTCCTGCGTGCTCTGGTTTGGTAGGACTCAGGAGGTGTCTCCCAAGAGTAGCCGTCCTAATATTTGCAACAACAGGAATTTCAGAGTACTCAACTTCCAAGAAAGAAGAAAGCCAAACAAACAAGGGGAATCAATTCTGATCTATAGGCAGGCAAAATTGACTTAGTTGATTTCTTTCCTTCCTTCCTTCCTTCCATCCTTTCTTCAACAATGCCTAACAATTAATAAAGCACCAGAAATCAGAAAAAAAATTTTTTTGACTTCATTTGGAGAGTTAAAATGAAGCTTAGATAACTTAATTGGGGGTGGTTAACCCAGATTTTGATAACATTAATTTCTCCCTTTGAGATAAAAAATTATCTTAACACATCATCAATACAATGCACACAAACCACATGTGGTGCTACAGGAGCAGCACATTTAAGACCCAGCTGAGGTTGGCTTTGGCTTACAGGTATGCATTGTTCACCAGAGGAGCTGCTCCAGTCCTCTATGCTGACTTTGCAGGAGGTGGTTGTAGGGGTGAATCCCCTCGGGCCCCAAGAAAGTGCCTTGGTTTTCTGGTGAGACTCAAGAGAAGCACCAACCTCATTGATCTTGGGGCCCTGAGAATGGCCTAGATGCTGTGCGTGTGTTTTCTGTACAAGCTCTTTATCTAAGAAGAGGCTTCCACAAATGTCCAAATGTGGATTGGCTGATGTGTAGCCTTTATTTAGTGTAGAGTTTGTGTTTCTGTTCAGGATACCAGTACAGGATAAAGTGTGACTTGTGTCAAAAGGTTCTTGATCTTTCTCTAGGCTCAGGCTGTGTGCCGCTCTGCTGAGTACTGCTAGGACATGAAGGGTGAGCCTTACCATCTGGTGTTTGTGTCGAAACTCTGCAACCCTACTCAACAGTGTGCGAGGCCAAGGGCAAACCACATGTCCTGCCTGGTGGCAACCACTGCTCTGGGTGGGCTAAATCATGTTTGAAAATGAATACACAGAAGGCAAAAATGCCACATAAGTGTCCAAGGAAAAAGACAATAGAAAAAGAAACAATAAGAGGAAAAGCAGATTGAGAGGAAAGTGGCTTGCAAAGAAGATGGCTAAAATATAAATGCAGTTGAAGGATACCTAACTCCAACAGAATAAATAAAATTCACATGGAGGTAGTGAAGGCAGGAGTTAACACTGCTAAAACGCAAATCACTGGTGAGAACAAAATCTCCTTGTATTCAGAGGGAAAGAATAAGGAGATGGAAGTGATGAGGAGATAATAGGTATGGAGAAGAGAGAAGGAGATCCAATCTAGGAATTACAGGTATTGGCTGAGGAATAAACCAGAACAATTTATTCAGAAACAACAATCAAAGTCATAATTGAGGAAAATGTGTCTTGCAAAATGGCCTAAATGTGCAGGCAAAATAAATTTAAAGGGAAATGCATCCATATACATACTGGCTAAATTTTTGAACTGAAAAGATAAAGTATTACAAGCAAGCTAGAAGTAGAGGAAACCCAACTATGCTGAATATATAGTTACAAAAATTAAAATTAAAGTATCTCGCAAGAGCTCTCTGCACATGCCCCAGAACAACAGGGCAGCCATGTGGCACAGACAGGGCTCTATGTGTATCAAATCATTTTACTTTCCTCCTGGAAACAGAGAAAGACAGAATTTCCCAGTTTCTTCTAATATAAGTGGGCCAGGGACCAGTTCGGGCTGATGAGTTGTGGACAGAAGTGACACATACTACTTCTGATTTGGATCTTTAAATCTGCTGTGATATCTGCTAGTCTCTTCTCTTTCTCTCTCTCTCTGCTCCTCCATCAGCCAGATGCTCAGACTGTGGCAGAGGACCCAAGGGGACAGTGCAAAGAGCCAGAGTTCCTGATTCACCTTCTGGGAGGCTCCCTCTGAGCCCCACGTGGGCTCTGTAAGTGTTAACCACACAAGTTCAGGGTCTTGTTATAGTATTTAACTTGCTCTTATATAAAGGGCTAGAGAGTTTTGAGGGAACACAATCATGATTCAAGTACTTTATTTAGTCAAGCTATCACTTAGGTATGAACATAAGAGAAACATAACCAGAAATAAAAGAGTTCAGAATATGTAACCTTCCTGAAATGGTTTATGTTTCCTTCCTGAAAAAAAGTATTTAAGAATATATTCCAGTAAATAGAGAGATGTATCAAAATAAAGACCTTAGCATGGGGAGGTTATCAAATAAGAAGCCTGGTTGAAGCACTGAATTGCTCAGTCATGGGGCAAGTCTGTATAATTCTTGTTAACACAGCTATAAAGAAGAATGGTAAGTAAGAAGTTTGTCTCAAAAGTGGGAAAGAAACCTGAACAAAATTTGGCTCTAATACTCCATCTTTTTCCAGGAAAAGCAAAGAAATGGGGTGAAAAAAGAGTAAGTAGTAAAAAGCATTCTATTTTTTTCACCTTCAAGGGGCAAGTAGATAGACACTTTTATTTTTGATATTGATTATGGGAAGAATAAAGCTCAAAATTATTTTCTAAAACCCAGAAGAGCCATCAAAAGAGTTAAAAATATGTTTTCAACTATCCAAGCTATTTGAGAAAAGAAGTCAAGGAAAATAATTCATGGTCTCTTTAATAAATAGAAATTTAAAAAAGAGAGAATTACAAGGCAAAAAACAAGCATAATAAGTAAAAGCAAGGTACTTTCATAGAAATAATAAAATGTAGTGACAGAAATAAATTGAGATATATAATTTATGGCAATAAATAAAAGGGTCAACCCTCACATTAAAATACATAGACTCTCAGGTTAGGTCAAATAATAAATGTCAACTATATGCTGTTTACAAGATATAAATCCAATGCAAAATACAAAATGACTGACAGGGAAAGATTAGAAATAAAAGGCTTGGTAAAAGATATCAGGAAAACATAAAAATTCAAGAATGACAATATTAATATAACAACAATTGAATTGGAAAATAAAATCCAGAATAAAAATGTAGCAGTCATAAACCAAATAGTAGATGATGCCAAATCATTTAATATCAGACTATTTAGAGCAAATGCATTAAAAGATATGAGGAGAAAATAACAAAAATTGTTTGTGGAGAGATGACAATGTATTTTTCTCAGAACATAGCAGATGAGGCAAGGGAAAAATAAATATTTATAAAAATATAAAAATGCATAATAAACTTTTAATCCTGTGAACAGATAGTGAACATTTCACCCATTCTCAGAACAGTGATAAAAATTAAAAGAAAATCTCATTAAATACTGAAAATCAGTGTTTATGTAGAACACTGACCACTATACAGAAAGAATAGACTATAAAAATGAGTAAGGTTTTTGAAAAGGCACACCTGAGATCTTGGAAACTAAAAACTGCTCAGCTTAATCATTTTTGGGTCAAAGAAGAAATACAGACTGTCTATAAAGTAGCAAAAATTAGACACCATGTAAAAATTTATAGACTAAAGTCAAAGCTGTACAAAAGGGTAGATTCATGGGCTAAGTGGTGTTATTAACACATTAGTAATAAAAATTAAGTATTTGATTAAATATTTAAGTAAGCAACACAGAAAGACTACATATAGAAAAAGGGGAGAAACTGAGGAGCTTTCCTTAATTAGAATAGTAGTGTGTAAATCCAGAAAGTTCAATAGGAAAAAAGGAGAAAAAAGTGCAAACTAGGATATTAGAAAGTAGATGGAACTATAGATGCTGAAGTTAAATGCTTTTCATGAGATTAATATACTGTATTCTGTCCTATTTTTTACAATGCTGATTATAAGACATAATGTTATAGCAAGATGTTAATCAACAAAATTGAGTCAAAAATAGAAAACTTAAAGAAATTGTAAAAAAAAAAATTACTGTAGAATTAATTTCCCCCGAATGATCTTGACCTAATGTTGTTGATCAGCTCAGTCGATCAAACCTCAAGAAATATGTAATTTTTAGGGGGAAATTAACCATTTCCAATTATATAAAAAGATGGAAAACTTTCAAAATTATTTTATGAAATCAACATGACCCTAATAACGAAACACAAGTCAAAAACAGTTTACTTTGTGGAATGGAAATGACATTCCTTAGATAAAATGTCATCAAATCACACCCACTGCAATGTTAAGAAATGAATGCTATAACATGTCCAGTTAGTCATTATCTCAGGAATGGATGAGAATAATGTAATGCTATGAATTCTATTAATACAATCCAAGGATCAGTGAGGCAGTGAAAACTTCAGTTGATACCTTAAAAGACTTTTGATGAAATGACCATTTTAAAAAAAATCTCATGGTAAAAAATTAATAAATGTTAATGTAAGATCACTTACCTCAAAGTAATAGTTCAATATCAGATGTGATGGTGAAACACAAAAGAAATTCCCACTGAAGTTGCAACAGTAATAAGGATCCTGCAAGACTAGCATCATCCAATGGCATTCTGTGTGTTTTAGCTGTACAAGAGTAATGAACAGTATAGCTAAATGATGAGATACCATAAGGCAGTGATTCTCGAAGAGGGCAATTTTATCCCCTTAGGGACATTTGGCCATGTCATGGAGCCCCTTTGGGCTGTTAAGACCGGTGGGGGTGAGGGTGCTACTGGCTTAGTGTGAGAAGATCAGCCTATGTCCGTGCACAGGATAGACTCCCACAACAAAGAATGTCCACTGGCTAGTTCTAAGAGCTGTAAGCATCTCAAACCCACCTTGCCCCAAACTGAGTTCTCACCATATGCCAGGTGTCACATGAAAAACTTTATTTCTTTCTCACAAAGTCCCTATAAATCAAGTGCTGTCATTATACTCTTCTCACATATGAGGTCATTAAGACACTGCAGGAATTGTAAGGTCACACAGATATTCATACTAGAGACAGGGTTTGAACCCAGGGCATCTGGCCACCTTTCCCCCTACAATGAAGTAGCCTGCCGTCACTGAGTGCACACACAAAATTACACACACACAGCATGATGATCATCCCAATTTATTTTGAGCAGACAGAGAGGGGCAGACAGAGAGGGAGAGAATCTTAAACAGGCTCCACGCCCAGCACAGAGCCTCATGCGGAGGTCTATCTCACTGCTGCACGATCATGATCAGAGCTGAAATCAAGTCAGAAACTTAACTGACTGAGCCACTCAGGCATTCCAATGATCATCCCAATTTTCGGAAACATTATATATATTTAAAGAAAAGCAAATACAATTTGGTTGGTAGTAGCAGTAGTGGGGTTTCTCCAGTGTCTTTAATAGACATGTATTATTTTGTAATGAGAAGACCCAAAGATCCAATAAGTCATATAAAAGGATCAGTGGAACTAAATGTAGTTTTGGCATCCTCTTTTAAAAACTGAGAGCTCTGAATGGAGAGCTATGCTGCCTCTAGGTTGATTTGTACTATTCTAGAACAAACATCACTATTCAAGTGCATGTACTTAGCCTCCCTTAGTAGCTAGAAGTTCTGACTGAAACTGATTCAAACAAAGAGAAATGAGTTGGCTCATCTAACTGAAAGTCTGGAGAAAGGGCTTGGTCAGCTTCAGGCAAGGCCCGATCTTACAGCTCAACGTGCTTGACCTTGACATATTTTCTCTTGCCATTTCTCGACTGCTTCCTTTCGGCTCTACCGTCAGCAGACTTTCTCCTCTCTTTCATATTCTGTAGGAAAGAGCAAGTCTCCTCAGGGGTACTGGCAGCAGTCTAGATGTTCCCTCAGACTGGACCACCTTAGGTCACCTGGTGACCAACTGGTGGCCTTAGTCTTAAGTCCCACTTCTGGAACCAGGCATGAGCTCAACATCCCTGGTGTCCTATGCTCCCCAAATAGAAAAAGGCAGCCCCAGGCTGTAAATCAGAACATTTACATCCATTGGGAAATGGATGGTGGGTATTAAATCAAGCCAGATACACTGCACTAAGGGACTTCCAAGGATGGAATGACTTTGTTAAATGTCTACTTAAGCATTTGTTATCTAATATTGTAGACAATGTGTCCTCTATGTTCACATCAAGGAGTGTCACTGAAAGATGGAGTCACAGACAAGGCTTCCAGGTAGAGGAGGGCCTGAGGAGATCCTTCAAGGATAGGTGTGAGCTGGATAGGCAGACCGGGGAGGGGCATATTTGGGTGTTTAAGACTAGTATGGCCAAGACCGGGCTGTGTGAAGGGCAAGAACCCACACAGAAATAAAGAAGGGCAGTGAGGAAGACTATGTGTGCAGGAAGGGGCTAGGTATAGAAATCGAATAGTTTAAATCTTGACTTTGCAACTCTGTGTCTCCAATAGAAGAAACAGCCATGGGAAGCCTTTTTGTGAAGGAAGTTCATAACTCATTGTTAACACCTTGTATTACCAAGTTGTTTTACTTTTCTACTCTCATTTTCTGTATTTTTACATCTGCAAACTGGACATAATAGCCCAGACTTGATATGAGAATTAGATAAGGTTATATCTCTTAAAAGACTCTGCAAACTATAAATTGGTAAATAGGTAAGGAAGGAGGGTTTCAGTGGAGTGTAACAGGAACTAGGGGGCAGACTCAAGCTGTAAAAGTTTACAGGAATAATTGAATCCCATCTTTCCCCCAGCATGTACCGCTCTGACTTCTTGGGGCCTCGGGATCTCCCTGTTTCCCCACAACATGGCCAAGTCATGTGAGAATGGGAGTGGGGCCACAAGGAGAAGACTGGGTGCAGATAGCGCAGCCCAGCTGGGCTTCGGGAAAGGAGGGGCCAGGAGAAGCAGTTTCTGAGAAGGGGCAGTAGTGCCCTCGGAAGAGACGAAATGACTTCTAGGGTTGAGTCTGCCAGAGACCATAAAAACCTCAATGTATGAAATTAGCTTGATTCTCTAAAATAGTTACATCAAGGCGGCTGTCAGGAAATCAATAACACTCTGTAATTATGTCCATAAACATGCTGAAGAGGCAGGACAGGTCAGAGGCAAAGGAAGGGGGGTGGCTGCAAGGCCTTTGAAGACATGACTCATGAAACTTGTGGGCACCGGAGCCACCCCAAGGGGGGCCACCTCCTTGCTTCTGCCATGATTAATCTAGGGGGAAGGAAATTCAATTTGGCAAACATTTATTGAGCATTTACTCTGGGCCAGGCTGGGGCAGCTGTAGACAGCAAGGCTTTGGGTTGGCAGGCCAACCCTTCTCATCCAGTTCTTTGGAAACCTGCAGGGGGAGAAGTTCCTGGAGTTGACATTGGGCTAGTGAATTTGGACCTTTTAAGAAAAGAGCTGAGAGGCCTCTGCAGACACTCGAAACACAGCTAATTTTGCTCCTGGGGTTTCTAGTAGCTGTTACAAAGCTCTTTTATACTCACAAGCGCCTCCTTTAAGATTTAATATTGTCCTTTTTGGAGAAGGAAGACTAAAACAATTTCCTACCACTTAGTTCTATGCTTTGCCTGTATCATTTTATCTTCTCAAAAATATTGTGAGCTGGGAATTTTTATCTCCATTTTATAGATGGAAATATTGAGGCTCAGTACGATGAAGTGATCTTTTTAGCATTATATGCAGGTAAGTGGACATTTATGTATCGCTTATACTTTATAGTCTGAATTGCTTTAATTAAATTGTCACAGTGGCGGTTAGCCCGGACTCATGGCTGACACCGATTTTGCACAGAAAATTGGAATGTGAGAATATGGAGAAAAATGAAATGTGAGGTTTTGTGTGTGGGCTGGGATTGTAGAGAGAAGCAGGAGGATAAATTTGAGCAGAAGAAATAGGAGAGAAGTAGGCAGGTCTGGGTGAGTTTGGGGGTTAACGGACTGGACAGATGGGGCAGGAATCATGGAGCTATGGAAGGCAGCTGGGAGGAGAGGTACTGAGTGAGAGGTGGGTGGGCTGGATTCTTGTGTCCTCCTGCCCGGGGCTCTGGGAAAGGGTCTCAAGACATCCTTGTCCAAGGTCTGACTCAGACTGACCAACCTGTGCCTGGTGGTGTATTCTGGGTGGGAATTCTTTTCTAGCATTTCACAGGAAATGTGTATGTTTTTCCAAATGCTGAGAAAAATCAGTTGAGAAAATGGGAACATTTAAGTATTTTAAGTCTCCCGCGAGGGACACCTGGGTGGCTCAGTGGTTGAGCATCTGCTTTTGGCTCAGGTTGTCATCCCGGGGTCCTGGGCTCCTGGGATGGAGTCCCACATCAGGCTCCCCACAGGGATCCTGCTTCTCCCTCTGCCTGTGTCTCTGCCTCTCTCTGTGTCTCTCATGAGTGAGTAAATAAAATCTTTTTAAAAAGTCTTCTGTGTAGGGGATCCCTGAGTGGCTCAGCGGTTTAGTGCCTGCCTTCGGCCTAGAGCATGATCCTGGAGTCACAGGATCGAGTCCCACATCGGGCTCCCTGCATGGAGGCTGCTTCTCCCTCTGCCTATGTCTCTGCCTCTCGCTCTCTCTCTGTGTCTCTCATGAATAAATAAATAAAATCTTTAAAAAAAAAAGTCTCCTGTGAGAATTTAAGCTTAACAATTAACATAGAAACATTACTGCTTTGAAAGAATCCACTGACATTAAATCGAAAATAAGAACAGGAAACGCTGGCCCAAGGAGTTGAAGGTGAAGGTCAAAGTTTCCAGGAGCCTGGACGGGTGCAGGTAGGCCAGCAGTGTCCGAGTCCCATTGATCCGTCTTGCTTGCTGCCTTGCCATGAGAAAAGTATCCATTGCCCTGTCTGTGGCTAATGGAGAGTCACTGTTGCAAATAAAATAAATATTAGTAAGCTTTATACCCATGGAATACTTTACGGGTGGTGTTCCAAGAAATAATAAGTTTTGGAAGTGAAATATGTCTTCAAGTTGCAATTTCGACACGTGATTCTGTGTAGTGCTTTGAGGAGCATTTGTAGGAGATCTGGATGTTGTCTTGTTCCATTACTACTCAAAATCTTTATAGCTCAAATATTCACTGTCGGGTGCAGTTCTTCGCAAATACTTGAACAGAGAAATGCAGAGGGAAGACATGAATGCTGTTGTAGGAATATAACATTAAGTCAGAAATGGATTTTAAAATCTGAATTAGCAAAAGCAATAACAAATCTGAAGGCAGAACCAAAATCAGATTGGTAGGCAAAATGCTTTCATCATTACGAAAGGGAACAAGCTTACAGAAAGCAACAGTTGCTCTAACACTCAGCTCCAAGTTGCTTTTGGACGTGTTCTTACTGATTTGATAAAGGTCAAAGCAAGATGGGATAAATTCTTTGTGTCTGAACTATTTGCCACAAAAAAAGAGATCCAAATACTATGAGCTATTAATGCTTGTGCTCCTGTGTCAGCTGTCATTAACCCTATCAGATATCTGGTTACAAAAAGCCATGTTGTAATTAATCCCCCAAAGGTTCCAAATTGTATTTCTAAACAATTATTACAAGTTGATCTCACCCTGATATAGACATCTGATAATCAAAAACATTAAAGAAGGAAATACTGACAGAAATAAATGTCAAATAAAAATCACTTAAAAATGAAAAGATAATATCATAATTAAATATTATAAGGCTTAACTGGTAAATTTGTAAAGCTGATGCTAGTTTAATGTGGTGCTACTGGGAGAGGTGTCAGCTCTGGAAGGTTCTCAATCTTTGTTTTCCCTTCTAAAAGGCTATGTGGGATCCCTGGGTGGCTCAGCGGTTTAGCACCTGTCTTCGGCCCAGGGCCTGATCCTGGAGTCCTGGGATCAAGTCCCATATCGGGCTCCCTGCATGGAGCCTGCTTCTCCCCTCTGCCTGTGTCTCTGACTCTCTCTCTTGCTCTCTGTGTCTCTCATGAATAAATAAATAAAATCTTTAAAAAAATAAATAAATAAAATAAATAAATAAAATAAAAGGCTATGTGGCAGACACTGTTAGTTGCCATACAGAAGTCATTGCATCTTCTTCCTGCCAACAGAATCTAGATTTTATTCAAGTACTGTGATGAGGAGTTGCCTCATGGACCCTTCTCCCTCTCCGGGGGAAAAATGCTGAGCAGGCAAAGCCAATCACAGAAATTGCATTTCTTCAGCCAGGGCTTGGTAGGCGTGGGCTCGTGGCCCTACTTGGCTAATGAGATATAAGGGGACATTTACGGGGGGGGGGGGGTGTTTTCAGTCTTATAAAATGGAGAGACACTTTTTCCCTTCTGATTGCAGCTCTGTGGGGAAGAGCTATCAGCTGTAGCGATTTTGTGACCAAGAGGGGAGTTGCCAGCTTGCTGAGGATGCAGAGCAGAAAGCTGGGAAGACTTGGGGCTCGGGGACCTCTTTGTGTGAGTTTATTGACAGTCCCGGAGCTGTTGCATCTCTATCCTGAGACCTCTTCGCATGAGGATAGTGAGCACCTCTGCCTGTGTGGGCTGTGCTTGGCAGCGAAAAGCATCTCAAATACAGATAAGCCCTTGCCCTCTCACGAGATGGGTTTTGTGGTGAAACACGCAGGAGGACTTTCCGAAAGTTGAACACTTTATAAATTGAAGTCATTTATCTTTACCATACACATATACCCAGATATCAACTGGTACAATTTCATGCCTTGTGACTGGATAGCCAGGGAAAAATTGGGTGGCAGGAGGTCTTACTAAGGTCTCTCAATTCACCTCATGTACTGGCCAGCTGCTTTGCTCGTGTATGCGACCGACTCTGCTTTCACTGGAGGCAGTATGCTCTGGGGGGAACTACCCTTGCGTTGGTTGTCATGAGACCTAGTTTTATCTCTGCAAATAGTTAGCTGTGTGACCCTGAGCAAGTTAAATAACCTCTCTGAGCCACAGATGCCTCCTCTGGAACATAGGGATAATAGCCTGTATTCTTCTCTGCGCACTTGCCAGCGTCAAATGATGGAGCATATAGTTTTCAAAGTACATGACAGGAAGGTGATGGTGATTGCTATGGATTGCCATTTTGTATCTCCATCAAATTCCTATCTTGAAGCCCAACTCCTAACGTGGTGGTATTAGGAGGTGGGGGCCTTTGGGAGGTAGAGCTCTCATGAGTGGGATGAGTGCCTTTATGAAAGAGACTCCAGCGAGCTCCTTACTCCTTCCACCATGTGAGGACACAGAGAAAAGATGGTCATCTATGGACCAGGAAGTGGGGCCTTGGGTTCTGCTGGTGCCTTGATCTTGGACTTCCCTGCCTCCAGAACTAGGAGAAATAAATGTTTGAAAGTCCTCTAGTCTGAGCTATCTCTGTTACAGCAGCCCAAATGGAAGGAGGCAGTGGTGATGGTAATGATGGCAATAGGGAGACAGAACATGACGACTCCTAACTCTGGGGAACAAACTAGAGGTGGTGGAAGGGGAGGAGGGGGGGGTGGGGGTGAATGGGTGACGGGCACTGAGGGGGGCACTTGACGGGATGAGCACTGGGTGTTATTCTGTATGTTGGCAAATTGAACGCCAATAAAAAATAGATTTATTATTTAAAAAAATGATGGCGATAGTGATGGTGACAAAGATGAGTTTGCTCCACCTGGTCATCAGTAGAATTCTGAAAAATCACAGTAGAGAGGGTGGCAGCTGGATGGAAGAGGATAATGGTACAGGTGGGAAATCTGTGAACCCTGAGGTATGAAACTTATGAGGGGGTAGATGTCAATGCAGCTGAGAGGAGCACTCAGAGAGCTATGGGTAGCCGTTTCCTCAGCGCCCTACTGCACACCTCCTGAGTGGACACAAGACCTCGTCATATGCTTTGCTCTGATGCATTCAGAAAGCGTTTCAGTTCAAGTGGATTTTTTTTCTCTTAACCCAAATCCGATCTGAGTGGCCCTAAGCATTCAATTCCAATCCTCCCTTTCCTGGATCTGCCCGTATGGCAGCAGAGCGCTGGACTTCAGCCGAGTATTGCGTATTTCTGTATTCTGTGTGAACACCCAGACATAAAAATTCTTTCCTGACAAGTGTACCTTTCTCCACAAAATCAATGTTCCTCTTAACTTTTTGTAAATTGAGTCATATTATTAATATGGTAGGAGAGCTTGCTAGCTGCGTGAATCCCACGGTGACCTCTCAGTTACCATAGCTAAGCGGGTGAGGAATAAAGGTTGGAGTCCGGCTAAATCAGATTCTTCAGTGTAGAGCATGCTATCTGTCCAAAATATTTCCTTCCATTTCTCATGATCCTTCCCTCACTAGTCCTGTGTGTTCCATAGGTAGGAACATTAGTTCCTCATCATGCTGGGCACAGCCACGGTCCAGCCCAGTAAACTCCTACTCAAACTTAAAAGCCCACTCCAATTGTCCCCTCCTTGCTGCAGCTTTCCTGGACTATTCTATGATTAATGAATCGTTAGGTTTATTTTGATCCCCTGAAAGTTTTCACTGCATGACTTAGAGGTATTTGTTTACTTTTCTGTCTCCCTTCCTTTGAATATGAGTTTCTTAAGGGCAAGGATCATGTCTTAAATATCTTTGTTATCACCTGCACTGGCAGGATGCCCTGCATACGGAAAAAGTAATCAATAAACATTTGTTGAATTAAATTGAATTTGTAAGTTAGATTTGCTTAAGGGAGAACACACCTGTATTCATTTCACAAAACGATTCTTGGCTATGATTATGCCGAAGGATCTCTTTAAAGGGTAAGCCCCCTGGTGTATTTACAGCAGGATGTAATTTCAAATTCCACATCACTTTTTTGCAGGAACACATTTCCTGTTTAAAGTGGGATGGGCCAACATTCACACTTTGAGCCCGCAATCAGCGCCTTGCTCACACGCAGGCACAGCTTTCACAAGATTAATAGTTCACAGATTGATAGTTTTTTTTCCCTCTACCCTCCAGCTTCTGAAGGGAACTCCTGGGCCTGCAACGCTGGTGGGTGGGGGAATCCAGGGCACAGCCTGAGCTCCTGCCTACAGTGTGCTGAAGACAGGGGCAGTGGTGGCAGGCCCATCCTCTGGAGTGGAAGTGCATGTGCTGCCTCCGATCTCTCAGCTCCCATAGCAGCCCATTTCAATTCACCCCAAAACTGCCAGTCTGTCATCACCCATTAAAGGTGTTTGTAAGGAACTGCAAAATATTGAGGTTGATGCTTTTTGGCACTAATATTGCTGTTCATGCTAATATCCCCTGTAATGCCAGCATCATATTAATATTTCTTGTAGACACTCAGACTTGTCCTCATCTCCACTCTTCTGATCCCTCGCCTTGCCCTGCAGCTTATTTTTAAGGATTTTAAGAAGTTATCGATCACATGATAAAGGGGAGCAAGAAATCAAACTTGGCCTTTACTCGGCTGTAATATGGCATGTGGTGGAACGGTCCTTCTCTAAACGAAGCTGGAGGATGGCTTTCCTCTTTGACCAAGGCACAATCTGGTGGATCTTTATTCACTCATTTATGCCCTGGAAACTTACTGGGCTCAGCTGTTGCTCAGGTTCTGTGCAAGGGGCTGGGGGCCAGAGATGAAGAGTCAGGATCCTGCCCTTCTGATGGTGGTGGTGGTGGTGGGGGGGAGTTAGGTGAGCCGTAAGGCGGTGCAGGGGAGCTCCCCCCCCCCCTTGACACAGAAGGCTGCCCTCGGCAAAGATTGCCTGGGGTTACTGACAGCAGACAGCAGGTCTGTTATGCACTGAATTATGTCTCCCCCATCCCTGGCTTCAAACTCCAATGCTTCAGAACGTGACCATATTTGGAGATAGAGTCTTTAAGGATGGGATTACGATAAAATGAGTTCACTAGGGTGGGTCCTGATTTATGTGACTGGTATCTTTTTTTTTTTAAGATTTTATTTATTTATTCATGAAAGACATACAGAGAAGAGAGAGAGGAGAGACATAGGCAGAGGGAGAAGCAGGCTCCATGCAGGGAGCCTAACGCGGAACTTGATCCCAGACTCCAGGACCACATCCTGGGCCAAAAACAGGCGTTAAACTGCGGATCCACCCAGGCATCCCAATGTGACTGGTATTTCTATAGGAAGAAGGCATTAGAAGAGAGACACACACAGGGAAGGCCGTGTGAGGATCCAGGGAGGAGACAGCTATCACTAAGCCAAGGACAGAGGCCTCGGGAAAACCAACCCTGCAGAGCCTTGATTTTGGACTTTTAGCCTCCAGAACTGTGAGAGAAACCCCCCTTCCATGGCACTTTGTTATGGCAGCTGTAGCTGACTAATACAGGCCTTAAGGCCTGTGTCTTCCCAGCTGCCTCAACTAGACAGTCCCTATCTGGGGGTGATTTGGAAGCCAGAAGGGTGATTGAGATCCCACAGGGAGAGGATGTTAGTGGAGAAGAGAATAAGGGAACACTAATACTCCTTGTGAACTGGGCTTCTCAGGCTTCTCTTTCTTTACAAAATCTAGCGTAGGGTGCAAAAACATAGTCAAAGCTATGCACGGAAGGCATGATGGATCTGTACTTGCAGGCCTGTGCTAAGTGAGTGCTGGTGTCACCGAGTGCTCTCTTCTGGTGGGCACAGACAGAAAGCAGGCGGTTAGTGTGTTGTGTGATTTTTCCAGTTATTTGTTAATGCCTTTATGTTTATGAAGTTCTTCCTTGTATCTGAATCACATGCACCCTACACTTTGTGTGCATAGAGTATGTTATTTATCATCCAGAATTTATGAAGGGGGAAACGTAAGTTCAGAGATGTCCCTTTGAAGACCGCTGCCTGCCTTCTTAGCCGGGAAGATTGCTTGTAGGGACACCTTCTGTCCAGAGAGCAGCAATGGGTCAGGCCTGTGTCCATCAGATGACCTGGAGCAGGCTACTCCTGTCCAAATTCCGCCCCATATGGCCTCCCCCATCAGATGACCTGGAGCAGGCTACTCCTGTCCAAATTCCGCCCCATATGGTCTCCCCAAGGGTGTATCCTGGCCTCCAGTGGAAACCTAAGCAGTTATTTTATTATAGTAGATTTTAGGATATAATTTGCTCCATTATTTGGTAAAAGGTGGGATTTTCTTGTAAAAATGTCCTTACCCAGCAGGCTCTTCCCCCTGCCCCCCCGCCCCCCCGCCCCCAGCCACCCCTATTTTATATTTCTATTCTTACATTCCTCCCCATTTGGGTCCTGGCCTTCTACGCCATCATCTCCACCTTTACCAAGCACCACCAACCAGATCCCAGCCCCAAGCCCTGTGTCTTGTATGGGCTGCGACCCTGGGCTTGGGCAAACACTAGCAGGTCTTCTGTGGATCAGCCTTTGCTTACTTTAGAATGGGGAGAGATGAAGAAGCCAGAGAGAAGCCTCAGAAGCTTCAACTTCAGAGCTGTGTCTCTACTACAGAACCACTGCTGGTGTCCTTCCGGGAATTCCTGAAGGCAAATGGAACTTGAAAATAAATCCTCTTGCTAGACCCTCTGGTCTAAGCTACATGAGGACTTCTCCCTCTGGTCTAGGAGGAAACCAGCTAATGTGTACCTACTTCTTGATAAATAATAACCTCAACCTTGTTTTGCTCAAGGCACATTCTCCTTTCATCCTGGCCTGGTTTTCATTGCAGAATGTTCTTGGATGAACTCTGGGCCATCTGGGGTGAATGGCATCATGTGCAGAATTTTTCTCTGATCTCCAGATTTCTCTCCTGATAGCAGGGGAGGAGATTTCAGTGCACACTTCCCTACGTGCTTTGTCTAGGAAACTGTTACTCTGCTGGGGCTGGAAGCCAGGCCTTCAGGTTCCAATCCCACATCCTTTCTTGCCTATATATTTTGAAAGGATGTCTAGCAGGCAGTATGATTCTGGGTGAGCTTTGACTTGGTGGTAGCTTTTTTTTTTAAGATTTTATTTATTTATTCATGACACACACACACACACACACACACACACACACACACACGCAGAGGCAGAGACATAGGCAGAGGGACAATAGGCTCCCTGTGGGAAGCCCGATCCGGGACTCAATCCCAGGATCCTGGAATCATGACCTGAGCCAAAGGCAGACACTCAACCACTGAGCCACCCACGTGCCCTGGTGGTAGCTTTTTAAATCCTGGCATACAGGGGGTACTCTTTTGTTAATCCAGACTGCAGCACCTTTGTATCATGGTTACCAGATGATGATCTAAGTGTAGGCAGTATCGAGATAAATAAAACAAAATCCTTCCTCTCATTGAAAATAAATTAGGGATGAGGAACATGTAAATTAAAAATTGCAATAGAAAGCTCATGGTTCTGCCCTTTGAGAATACCACCTTCCTCAGTGAACCTCAGGACGAACATTCTGAAGGAGCTCAGACATAGAAAGGAATAATCCCTTCATTTTAAAACTGCAAGGTCTGAGGGCCCAGAGAAGAGAAGAAAAAAGGAAACTCATACCTGGAGAGCTAGTGTGGCTGGCAGTGTGCTGGGCTCTTACTTGCACAGTGACATGTGGGGAGTGGCTGGTGTCAGGGCAAAGCAGAGACTGGACTGCAGGCTCAGTGCTCCCCTCAGGGCTTGGGGTAGACTCTGTGTTTTCCAGGGGGACCCTTCCCTGCAGGGCCTCCAGTAGTCTCCAATACCTGCAAGGTCCATTACAGCGCCTCAGGGGGCAAACGAGCTGCTCCCATTTACCAGGGAGCCCTACTCTCCTAATTTCTCCTTCTGGGAGCAATCCCGCCTGGCCAGCTCAGCTGGAGTCCTCTTCAGGCGCTGCCACCCTTCAGGATGAGGAGTTCACCTTTCTGCCTTCTCCCACGCTGCACGTCCTGGAGGCAGGGCTGGAGCCGCTTCTTCCATCAGGCAGATGGGGAAACAGCGGTCTGGCACAGGCTCTTGGCCGGTAGGGTCAGAGCTGACAGCCGCCTTCTATTTTGGTTCCATTCCTGGGCTTGCTCTTTCACCCCTGGGTTTGTTTCCTAGGAACTGTTTGGTGTGGCCAGACTGAGGCTTGGTGTCCAGCACCCATGAGCCATGTGTGTCTCCCAGTGCCTGGGCAGGGAGGGTGGCTGTTCCTGGGCAGCAGGGGCAGTTGTGAGCAGCATGTGACAGTCAGCAGCTCCCATGTCCACTTCCTCTGCCCTTTTTGGGAGATGTGTCTGCACCCCCCCACACACACCACCACCACCACCAGCACTCAGCTCTCTGCACCCCCAGCATGACATTTCCACAGTGGTGTGGCTGGTGCTGATGCTGAGCAGGCTACAGTGGGCTAGATGCAAGGGCCTCTCCCCTGTCCTACCGCCTGGGGAAGGCCGGGGCCTGCGGGTCACAACGGCTCCAGGCCAGTGCATGTGGCCAGACCCTCTGCTTGGATCCCACTTCAGACTCCGGCTTTATTATTTTTCCAGGCACCGTGATTATCCCCCTAATCGTGCCAGGAAATGAAAAGCCACAGACGCTCTCTGTTCGGCGGCCCTGTAGAGCTCTGTTGTATTATGAATGTGAAAGTTGATTGAACCTGGGAAACAATTTGAGGGCAGAGTTTCTTTTTTTTTTTTTTTGTCTTCTTTTTTTTTTTATAGATTAATTTTTATTGGTGTTCAATTTACGAACATACAGAATAACACCCAGTGCTCATCCCGTCAAGTGTCCCCCTCAGTGCCCGTCACCCATTCACCCCCACCCCCCGCCCTCCTCCCCCTCCACCACCCCCAGTTCATTTCCCAGAGTTAGAAGTCTTTATGTTCTGTCTCCCTTTCTGATATTTCTCACACATTTCTTCTCCCTTCCCTTATATTCCCTTTCACTATTATTCATATTCCCCAAGTGAATGAGAACATACACTGTTTGTCCTTCTCCGGTTACTGTGGCCAAGTTCAAAAAGGGTGTTGCCTGAGTTCTTCTCTGGGATTTTGATGGAATCTTGTCTCACATTTAGATCTTTCATCTATTTTGAGTTTATCTTTGTGTATGGTGCAAGAGAGTGGTCCAGTTTCATTCTTCTGCATGTGGATGTCCAATTTTCCCAGCACCATTTATTGAGGAGACTGTCTTTCTTCCAGTGGATCGTCTTTCCTCCTTTATCGTATATTAGTTGACCATAAAGTTCAGAGTCCACTTCTGGATTCTCTGTTCTGTTCCATTGATCTATATGTCTGTTTTTGTGGAGGGCAGAGTTTCTGAAGCGACCTTGATAAGAGGAGGCCTCACCCAAGGTGGAGGGCCGCTCAGACCGGCTCCGAGCGCCAGGCTGAGATGTGGAGCTACCCAGTGTTGCCCCTCGCGGCCCCGCCTCGGCCCCTGCAGGCCTGAGTGGCACAGAATGCCTCAGCCAGGGGGCCCCAGGGCTCAGCCAGCCCAGCCCCGGGTGGCACAGAAGAGGAAGCACACGGATCCCCCAAGACCGACTCACATGTCCGGGCCTCTGCAGAGTTAGGGGTTCCCTGCTCCGACTCCTACCTCCCAACTCACCTGTCTGGTGATTGACTCATCTCCACAGTTTTCTTCCCCCATTGTGGGGAGGGGGCTTTCTCTGCTTACTTGCGTTCCCCAGTGCCGGCTTTCCAGGGTGAACGAGTGCCCCCTTTATAAGTGCAGTGATGATGATGATGACCAGAACGGAGAAATAACACTGACCATGTGCTTTGGGTGTTTTGAATATCACAACTAATTTAGTCTTTGTAACAATTTCAAGGGAACTCAGGTTCATTGCTTCCCAGTTTGTCACCTGCCCACCACCTCCTTTCCCACACTCAGGTCATACCGTATCTTTTTTCTTTTTTTTTAAGAATGAATTTATTTATTTATTTATTTATTTATTTATTTATTTATTTATTTATTTATTTATTTTAAAGATTTTATTTATTTATTCATGAGAGACACACAGAGAGAGGCAGAGACACAAGCAGAGGGAGAAGCAGGCTCCTTGCAGGGAGCCTGATGTGGGACTCAATCCCGGGTCTCCAGGATCTTGCCCTGGGCCGAAGGCAGGTGCAAACTGCTGAGCCACCCAGGGATGCCCAAGATTTTATTTATTTATTCATGAGAGACACACAGAGAGAGGCAGACACACAAGCAGAGGGAGAAGCACGCTCCCTGCAAGGAGCCCTATGTGGGACTCGATTCCAGACCCTGGGATCACGCCCTGAGCTGAAAGCAGACGCTCAACCGCTGAGCCACCCAGGCGTCCCTCTACAGCACCTGGTATTCCCAGGTGGTCTCCCATCCAAGTAGTAAACAGGCCCAAATCTGCTTAGTTTTTGAGATCAGATGAGATGGGGTGCATTCAGGGTGGTATGGCCGTAGAGGACTGTATCCTATCAAGACCTAATTGCAAGGGAACGGAAAGAAGGGGGAAGGTTCTTCCCTTCTGGCCTTTAATCTAAAACACAAATTTCTGCCGGAGAATTCTGCTTATCCCCCCTCTTTTCCTGTCTCTCTCTGCTCGCCCTCCTCCCTCACCTCATGTCCCCAGTGTGTCTGCCAGAGCTCCTGGACTGCCTCTGCAGCCAGCCGATCCCCTGCGATGTGTACTTGCTGGAGAGCTCAGACAGACCGGCCGGGCAAGCCCCGCTGCAGCCTGTGTGCACTGCTCCACGCTTTCTCTGCTCTTTGGCTCCCGCCATGTATATCTTTAATTTCATCATTTACCTCCTGCCTCCTCTACTGAATGTCATGAATATTGTTTCCACAGAGAGCCTGCTCATTTTTAAAAGTGTGTTTGCTATTCTGTGGGCTTGAGATGGGACAGCCCAGGTGCACACAGTGAAAACAACTTATAAAATGAATATTGTGAGGACCATCCTTCCTCCCTGAGGCAGAAAGGGGCTACCAGGCAGAAGGGGGGAAGGGGAGTTAGGCTGGTTCATTTGGGCCTGGGTCTGCAAGGGCCCCCATATACAGCAAACCCTATGTCCATGGCTTCTTCTTTTTTTTTTTAAATTTTATTGGAGTTCAATTTGCCAACATATAGCATAACACCGTGGCTTCTTAAAGCTGTTTTCCCAAGTATACAGCAGATGCTCATTCACAAACATGTACTGAGCATGGGGGACATGCTAACTGTCTTATATGCCATATGTGCTAAGTACTGTTCTGAGTGTCTGACCGGCAGTCACTTACTGAATCCTGGTAACAACCTGAGCAGCTGGGTGATGGTGTATCATCCTCAGCATGTTACAGATGAGGAAACTGAGGCACAATGAGGTTAAGTAAATTGCCCAAGTGTGCAAAGCTATGAAAAGGCAGAGCCGGGAGTCAGACCCAACTGGTGGGACCACATGTTGCCTGTCAAGGCTTTCCTGCTTCTTACTGGCCACATAACAGTCCTGGAAAAACCAACACGGCGAGGCATGTGTGAGTGGTACACACATGAGGTGCAGCTGGTGTTCTGAAGAATAAAGCTCTCCTGGGCTTGGGAAGGCAGAGGAAACTTCTTGCAGAAAGTAACACTGGATCTGGGTGTTCGTGGAGGGATAGGATTCAAAGGGGTAAAGGAGACGGGCATTTTAGACAGGAAGAATGGAAACATCAGGGACAAGGTTTGAGAGGCCAGAGAGAGAGAGAGAGGAGGGGATGGGGAAAGAGAACTTGTGTGTGTTGGCCTATGAGGAAGGGACAAGGATGAAATCCATCCAATCTGTCTCCTGACATTCTGTTGGCAGAAGGTCTGAGATTCCTATTTGGGGTGAGGAGGAGTTCTGGGCTGGTAGGGGCCGACAGGGAGAGTGACCATGAGCCCTCTCTAACCTTATCATAGATTTGCTACAATGTGTTTTCTGATTCCCCCCTTGCCTTTCCAGATGTAAAGCACCTGCCTGGTGCAGACTGCCATTTCCAGCTTTCTTCACCTGTCATGGTATTAAGTGTAAAAAAAAATAACACATATTTATTTTATGTTATTTACAAACTATAATGTTCGGAGGGAAAACAAATTGAGATTTCTGGGCAAAGAGGAGGCATCTGGTGTTCTGATTCACTCAGCCAGCAGTTGCAGATGCCTTTGGAGGAGAATGGCCCCACCTGGGGGTAGGAGGGAAGGCTGTGAGGGACAATGGTGAAGGATGGGGCACCCAGAAGGAGGAGGGTGGGCAGTGAAGCCTTTAGTGTGGTGTTCCTGAGATCTAGCCCTCCCAGGTCGGAAGCACACCATTTGGTTGCAGTAATGAACAGTGATGAGTAATGGCAGTGCTCTTGTTGGTGAGCCTGGCTGGGCAGCATGTACTCTGTAGTGTGTGTGTGTGTGTGTGTGTGTGTGTGTGTGTGTGCACGTGCACATGCACACATGTGTATGCTCTTTGGTGTTGTTGTGTGTGCCTACTCCCATATTTCTTCCTGAGAGATTCCAACCTACTCCCTGTAGCACAAATCAAGTAGAGCTCTCATTTTCCAAGCCTCATTTGGTAGCTATGACACCTTTCCCTGATGGAGGAGACAAAGAAGGGGGAGAAAGTAGAGGCAGGACATTTCACTCTATGTTGATGCAAGATTGTATTAACTAAAATTGCAGAAAAATGGTCTCCATCTCTCCTTTCAGTGGTTGCTTGTTTACACTGGGTTCCCAGCTCTCCTGAGGTATTAGGAAACACAGCATCCACCTCTACCCAAACTTTGCTACATCCTCCGTCTTCCCTCTCATGAGGGCTGGACTCCTGATCTCGGCTGATCTGCATAGCTCAAATCTATGGTCTTTGTGGGAACTCTTGGAAGAAAAACCCTGGATATCCTCCTAGAATTGAGGCAGTAAGAACAGAAGAGTTGTAGTGACCTATTAGCCCCCAGACGAAAGAGCTTATGTGCAGGTGGCCCCTGAACAAGGGAAGGTTAGGGAGGTGAATGATGAATAGGGTCCTCATAATGTCACCGGAGCCTCTGGATGAGTCCAGGCATGAAGCTAGTCAACTCTCGGACTTGGCAGGTGAGGAAGGAAATAGATAGTGTTTTTCTCCTTTCCATCACAGTTTATGTCACTTGCAGCTGTCCTAAATGGTGCTGTGCTGACCACAGTTTGGTGAATTGAGCAACTGAGTTGGAGGAGAAAAGGTATCAAAGGAGGCCTAGGAGAGAGACCCATGCTTGCTAACCTCAGGCTGTTTCTGAGTGACTTCAGAAAGTTGCTCATCAGCTAAGATGGAGCTGGGGGAGCAGGGGATGAAACATAGGGCATAGCTCCTCCGTGTGCACCTGTCAACATACTACTGATGATTTAAAGAGGGGAAGAGTGCAAAAACTGGCAGGACTTGCAAACTGCTTGTCCTTTTTTGTGGCTGGAGAACTAGAGGCCCAGGAAAAAAGCATGACTTATCTAAGACCACACAGTGTGTCAGTGATGAATTCTTTATTTTAATTGGATTTTTCCAGGGCATGGAGTTGTTGGGGGTGCTGAGGCTGCAAAACCCACTAGCGTTGGTGCCTTTCTAATAGAGCAGCAGACAGTCCTGGGGTTGGAGTTGGGCTCAGGGGTGTGGAATTTAAACAAAAGACTTGGGGGTTTAGGGATCCTACCCAGTCACAACTGTGTTCCCTCCTAGGATTTCACTTTAAAAAAATTATTTATTTATTTGAGAGAGAGAGAGAGAGAGTGCAAGAGAGAGCGAGGTGGGTGGGGGGATGGAGAGAGAGGAAGGCAGAAGGAGTCTGGTTGAGCAGCCCTGGTACAGGGCTCAATGCGGGGCTCAATCTTACGGCCCTGAGATCATGACCTGGGCTGAAACCAAGAGTCAGATGCTCAACCAACTGAGCCTCCCAGGCACCCCACCTGGGGTCCACTTTTAAAGCAAGCCACTGCCAGCTCTATTTTTCTTCTGTCACTTGATGCCCAGCTCCATCTGGAGCTCGCCCCCTCCTCTTGGCCTCTCATCCTTCCCTCTGGGTGAAGTGGAGCTTCATTAGTGGCTGGGTGTGAGGATGGCCCAGGTATAGATCTGGAAGGAAATTGGCTATAGGTTGGTGGTCAGGACGGACAGAGCCAGTCAGGGGAGTAACATGAGAGAGGGCTCTGCTTGGGGTAGCTTCCAACCCCCAAATGGCAAAAATGAGCATTCACGTAGATCAATCCATTGATCTAAGCTCAGAATCACTCTTGGAGGAAGACAGTTTTTGCCCCCTGAGGTCTGATTTGGTTGTCTCTGACCTTCTGAAAGAAATGACCAAAGATACAAATACATACACACGTACACACATGTATATACACACATTCACACACACACACACACACACACACACACACACACAGAGCAGGCTGTCTTTTTTCTCCTCTGACTCTGGAGCTGAAGCTGAAGTCCAAGCTCTCCCACAGGACACAGGAAAGCCTGCTGCTAGGGCTCCACAGTGTACAGCAGTCCCCCCCTCACCCTCCGCTTCTTCGTGGCTTCACTTTCTGCGCTTCCAGTTACTGACCATCAACTGAAGTCCAGAAGCGAATGATCCTCCTTTTGACGCGTCATCAGAAAGTCAGTAGTCGCCTGCCAGGAAGTCACAGTGCCTGTGTCATTCCCCTCCCCTCATCTCATCACAGAGGTATTTTATCATCTTGTGTCATTACAAGAAGGATATGTACAGTGCAATAAGATATTTGGAGAGAAGGAGCAACCACATTCATGTAACTTTATCACAGTGTATTGTTATAATTGTTCTATTTTGTTATTAGTTGTTAGTCTCTTATTAAACCTCATTTATAAATGAAACTTTATCACATGTTTAGGAAAAAACTCTATGTAGGGTGTAGTACGGTCATAGTTTCAGGCCTCCACCAGGGTCTTGAAATGTATCCCCCAGGGGTGAGGGCACTACTGTGCTCAAGAGGTCAGCAGTTCCATTCCTCCTGATGCTTCCAAGCCTCTCCTGTTTGGGTCTCCCAGTTTGCAGAGGGTGTGTGAGTCCATTTGCCTGGAAGGTCCGAGGAAGTCGAGCTGCAGCACCACTCTATTGTCATTGCTGCACCTCAGGCAAGTCACTGTCCTTCTCCGGGTCCCAGGCTTCTTAGCAGCCACTGTTGACTTCCCTGCCTATCTTTAAGGTTCTCTGCCTTGACCCCTGGCTTCCTTTCTGGTTACTGATTTGATTTTCACAGCCTGGCTCCTCTCACCTCTTCTGGCTGCTTCAGGGCTGGGGAGAGTGGCCCCCGTGAGGTCTGAGGGGCAGGAGGCACACCTGACAGCACCTCACCACAGGAAGGGCCTTCTGGGCCTGTGCAGTGACCCAGGAACCTGAGGGCCCCTGGGGGGGGGGTGAGTCGAGCAGGGCCGAGTGGAGGGGGGCAGAGAGCATTCAAGTTAGTTGCATCTGATTCCGAATCCTGCAAAGATAAAATTCAGATGATTTCAAATTGTCACATACAAGCGTTGTTAGATTCTGAACTTTTGCAATAAGAGTAGTGTGTGCATGTGTGTGTGTGTGTGTGTGTGTGTGTGTGTGTTGTGTGTACATGTTTTTAATCTACTCACTCAAAAAGTTATTCACTCCTTCTAAAAGTAGAGGCCAAGCCGGTGATAAATTGCTGACTCTTCGACATGAATATTGTTCAATTATTCACAGATGTGTTTGGCCTGACAAAAGCCTTTGCTTCAGCACATTTCTCCTGTTAACCAAAAGCATTCATGTTAATGTAGAATCAGCTATCATTAGCACAGACTTTCAGCAGCTTTCAGCTACTCCAGTGTCTTCTTTCTTCACTCTATCATTTTCTCTTATGATTTAATTAGTGTGAGGCTGGAATCCTGGATCTGAATTTATCCAGAAAGTTGCACGGACTGAATTTTGACACCTGCTGATTCCCCAAGCTGGGCTGTCTGCTCCATTCTTCACCCACTAAACTAAATTGTGGGATATTGGCTTTGCAGTTCTCCCACACTGGCCTTTGGGGAGACCAGCTGGCCATGCCAGAATTTTGGGTTCAAGACAGAGGCTTCTTTCTGTAGGTGTAGCCTTACCCCTTCCACTTTGGATTAGACTGACCCAAAGGGCTCTGCTTCGTGAAGGGTGTGCCTTTCACCATCCTTATCCTATTGCCTGGACTGTCAGCATGTTCTCCTCATGTCCCAGGATGGTCAGGTGCCTCAGAGATCACCAAGGGCAATGGTTTTCAAGCCTTTCATTTTCAGCAGCGCAGATCTTTCAAAGGAAATTTTGTGCAATGTTGAAAGTCTGAGACAGAAGAGAAAAGCTATCCTGGAGGAAATAAGGTGATGCCATGTGCTCCCTCTTCTCCCCAGACCCAGAAGCCTCTCTCAGAAACTCCAGGGCTCTGCAAGTCACATTCCTGAAATCTATGACCAAGCAAAGCCCAGCTGAGGGAGGCTGAGACTTGCCCAAGGTAAGACACTGGTCACTGGCAGAGCTGAACCAGGATACAATTGCTTTGAGAGCTCTGTCGGTATTCTCTCTTAGTTCCTTCTTCCAAGACTCTTCCTAAAGACCATGTCCTTCATTAGGGAGATCCTTCAACACTTAAAATAGGTTTTGTTCATTTTTTACTCAACAAGTATTGAGCTCCTCCTATGTATGAGGCACTGTTTTATGTTCTAAGGAAGCAACAGGAGAGAAAATATGTGAAGATATTTGCTCTCAGGAAGCTTATATTCTACTGGGGAGAGAGAAAAAAATGAACAAATGAATAATTAGATAAATGAGGAAAAATAAAGCCAGGAAAGGAATGCCAAGGATCAAGTGGAGATTACAATTAGAAACAGGTGTTCTTTTACTGGAAGATGGCATTTCAGTGCTGACTTGAAGGAGGTACAAGAGTAAGAACATAGGAGTATCTGACTGAAAAATGGCCCAAAGAGAGGAGACAGTTCACACAATGGTGCAGAGGTAAGAATGCACCTAGAGAGTCGAAGGAAGTGTGAGGGGGCCAGTGTGTCTAAAATAAGAGATTCAGGGTATCCTTGGGTGGCTCAGCAGTTTGGCGCCTGCCTTTGGCCCAGGCGTGATCCTGGAGTTACGGGATCGAGTCCCACGTCAGGCTCCTGGCATGGAGCCTGCTTCTCCCTCCTCCTGTGTCTCTGCCTCTCTCTCTCTCTCTATGTCTATCATAAATAAATAAATAAATAAATAAATAAATAAATAAATAAATAAATCTTTAAAAAAATAAAATAAAATAAGAGATTCAAGGGGAGGCCAGTAATAGAAAGCCAAAGAGTAATAAGACCAAATTATTTATGACCTCACAGGTCATCGTAAGGTTTGTGCTAGCACTTGGATGAATGACAGACCACTATAATGGTTTGAGCCAAGGGACTTAGGTTTTGATGGGATTATACCTGCTGCAGTTTTGCATGAAGATATAGGAGTGCTACAGGTGGAAGTAGGGAGACTTCACTATGGCAGTAATCTAGGGGAGGCATGATGATAGTTTAGCTTGTGTGGTGGTGACTGTTAACAATCTGAATATTTTTGAGGGTAGAGCAACAAATTTTCTGAAAGATTAGTTGTGAGGTGTGATGGCAAGAGAATGGTCGAGGGTGATTATGCAGTGTTTAGCCCGAGCAAATGAAAAGATGATCAAGATGGGAAAGGCTATGAAAAAAAGTGCTTGAGGGGATATTAGAAGCTCAGTTTTGAAGAAGTCCCCTTTAGTACCTGTCAGACATCTAAGAGATGAAGTGATGTGAAGATTCTGTCCACTTATGATGTCTGTTACCCCCAGCCCCCAAAGCAATGCTGCAAGTTTCAAAAGCAATTTGATCATATTCTGTGCAGGATAGCAATTAATTTTGCATGTATATGACTGTTGTTAGGACAATATAAGCATCCTGGTGTTGGTTGGGAACCTTATTCATCCTGGTATCCTCTGCTGCTTCAGCACGATGCTGGGCACATGGCCTGTGCTTAATAAATACTTATTGCTGTGAATTCAACCTACATTGTGGAAGAGCTACAGAATTTAAGAGCAGCATGACATAGTCTAAAATCTTCCAAATTGTTTTCTGATGAGCACTAATCTCTTAGGATGTTCAATTAAAAAACCAAGTCTGTAGTCATATAAGCTTAGGAAACTCTATATTCTACACCCTTGTCTTCGAGCATCACAAAACAGAGTTGCATATTAAAAGGGATTAAAAATCCTTCAAAAAAATCCTTTGAAATATATCTAAAACTGTCCATGTCAGTGTCTCCCAATCATATCTGGCTATTGATCTCTCTCCTCGTGTAGCCCTTGCAGTGTCTTCTGGAACTGGTTGAATAGAACATGTCTTGGGATTTGTTGGGAGACAAAAAGAATGCTGGAATTAGGACTCTGAAGACTTAGGCTTTGAGCTCTTTCAGTGTGATCTTAGACAAACATTACTACCTGTATGGGCTCTGCTTCTTCATCAGATAGACTCAGACTAGTTAATTCTATGGCTGAAATGTGTAACATGCAAATTTTATTCATTTCTTTTATTTATATTTCTCCTAGGTGCAGGGCTGGGTTTTAGCAAATTAGTAAAAACCCCCCATGGTTTATATTTAGCATCTAACTTATCTCTTCTTTCTGCTTTCCCCAGTCTCCTCTCAGTTTCTCTAGAACTCATGCTACCTGTTAGCCATCCAGCCTCCTAACATTAACATGTGTCTTTCTCCTTAATCTCCCACCCTTACTTGCTCTCTAGGCACTGCATTAGGTTCCAGAGTTTTCCTGCCTTCTCCTTGCCTCCTCTAATCTAAATATTGTGGGGAGATCTGGCTAGTAGGAGCTACCTAATGTTTGCTGAGTGAACAGGTATCAATGGTTCAGACATTGCTCCTCCCAGGAAACCCCATTTTCTGTAGCTCTTCTGGAGATTAGTGCCTGGATTTAAAGAAGAATGTCTCTGATGGTAAGAACTTTAGGACTGGGGGGTAACTTGGGTGCACATGGGTCCTGTGACCCTCCATAGCACACTAGAAAGAATATTACTTTTTTGGTTTCTGTATAGGAGTCTTGTTGGTATGTTAAGACACTTGGCACATGATGTCTGTGGAGAGCAAGAATGGAAAAAAGATGTTCAGAACTCCCCTGAGTATAGCTTACCTAAACATGCTGGATTTAAAAAGTGTCTTTCAAATGCATGAATGAGCTGGTAGGAAAGTAAGGGAATTCTTTAGAGACCAAATGCAAGAAAGTCTGAATTAATCTAGGCTCTGGAGCAGGCATGTGTTCTTTTAGATTACACATATAGGAAATAAGAAAAAGGGACTGGGATCTAAACAAAGTGGGAATACCCATACATAAAGCTGGGGTATCTCAGTGGGTGACCTAAAAAATCACACACCCCACAAAGGGAGACGATAAGAAAGTATGCCGTTAGGCTCTGGATATTACAGAATAAAAGAACATATATCCCCAGAGAACTCTTATCCACAAACTCTCCATCATGTAGACTTGGTGTCTGGATTTATATTACAGGTGACCTAAAAAACTGTATTCTGAAAATTTAGTTTTAAATAGTCCCAGGTTAGCAGTGCCCCTAGGCATTTGGAAGAAACAAATATAAACACTCTCTGGAGAAAAACTCTAAATGCAGGGCTGGAGAATTCTCTCAGATAAAGGTCTTAGGAACATGAACTCACAATGAGAAATCAATAAACACATGGGTTCACAAACCACCATTAGCAAGAGTCAGCAGAAACAACCAACTACAAAATTAGAGCTGCAAAGACTGCAGATATTGGAATTGGCAGATAGAGAATTTAAAGCCAGGATGTTTAATACACCCTTGGAATTAAATAAAAGTTTGTTGAAAAACAAATCATGAAATTATAAAAATATATCAGAAAGATTTTAAAAAGGAGCCAAATAGATATTCTACAAATGAAAAGCATTTATAAATGAAGTTAAAACTTAGTGGATAGTCACAAAGAGGGTTAATGAACAGAAAGATAGGTCTGGGAGAGAGTTTGAGAATATCAATGGCACAGTGACAACATCCAGCATTTCTATTATTGGAATTAAAAAAAAAAGAGGCAAAAGAGAGAATAAGGGAGAGGCTACACTGGGGTATATAATGACTGAGAACTTTGCAAATTTGACAAGAGACACTAAGGCTTAAATTCATTAAGTCCATGAAACACAGTGAAACTTCAGGACACCAAGAAAAAGAGATCTTAACAACAGCCAGGAACAAAGGACAAACTATTGCAGAGAAAAGAAAATGAGGCTAACAGATAACTTCTCTTGCTAACAATCAAAGAGGAAACTAGGAGAATGAGCTCTTCACATTTTGGAAAGAACATGACTGTCACATAGAACACTATATCTAACAAAACTTCTTTTAAGAATGAGGAGAACAAAAAAATATTTTCAGACAACCAAAAAGTAGGAGTGTTTACTGACAACTTTCACTTAGGGAATTTCTGAGAGTTCCTAGGAAGAAGGAAATCTTGAAGTCCTTAAAATCTCAAAAGGAGGGCCTAAAATATTACAAGAATGGTGACCAAAGGAAATAATAAGTGGATAGATCGAAATGAACATTGTGCAAAGTAATATTAATCATGCCTAATTTGTGGAATAAAAAAATTTTAAAAATCCTGGACCATTACATATAAGTCAGGATGGAAGTGATTGGATTTAAAGCATTCCAAGATCTTTGTTTTTTAGGAGGATTAGTAAAGATGATTTATGTAATAGATACTATAGTTGTACTGCACGGTCATCCGTGACCTCAAACTCATGCTGACAGTATCCTCCCCTGATGCACCATGCTCCTTCTCTCTCTGGGCTGCAAGGATTTCTCCAAACCTATGGGTGACCACCAGGTTCATGTGCAAAAGCAGGACGGAGGTTTGGGTGAGTTATTGTCCCTGGTGGCAATTCTCAACTAATGAAGAATGGAAGGTTATAGAAAACTGCCCACATTTCCCATCTTTCAGATGGTTAATTATAGAATTCATTTCTCATGCTCCTCAGAAAACTTGGTAGAATCAATACCCCATTGGCCATGTCACTGTCCTTGATAAAGACCCTTATCAGGGCTTTCTCTCTTCCCTATCTCCTCATTCTCTTACTTCTGCTTCTTTAGGTTGCCTGCTAAATATCCAAGTCCTTGTCTTATATTCTTAATCAAGGAGCTCAAACTAAGACAATTAAGTTATCACTTTAATTTAATATCTAATTTAATGTAATTTGTTAAAGTTAATTTAACAACTATTAAAAGTATAAAAATAGCGTGAATAACTTTTAAAACCAGCATAAAAAAAAGATGGAATGGAAGGGAAACTTGGTTAATCTAAAAGAAGGAAGAAATAGGGTTTTTTTAAGTTTATAATAAGATGGTAGAGATGAACCCAAATGTATGAGCAATCACAATCAATGTAAATGGGCTAAAAAAAATGTAAATGGGCTAAATGCTCCAATTAAAAGATAAAGATTACTAAACTCGATTGAAAAGCATAGCATAGGGGGAAAAAAAGAGACAGGCAGACCAAGAAATAGACTTTTAACTATAGGGAACAAACTGATGGTTACCAGAAGGGAAGTAGGTGGAGGATGCATGAGATAGGTGATGGAGATTAAGGAGTGCACTTGTGATGACCACTGTGCATTACATGTAAGTGTTGAATCAGTATATTGTACACCTGAAACTAATATCACTCTGTATGTTAGCTAACTAGAATTGAAATAAAATCTTTTAAAAAACCCCAAAAAACAAAACAAAAATAAAAGCATAGCAAAACAAAGCAAAGTCCAGATATATGCCAGTTATAAGATCAAAACCCAGAGATACAAAAAGGTTGACTAGGCTAGGAAAAAATCTTACACCAGGCAAATGCTAAAGGAAAGCTAGAATAGTATTTTTAGAGATTAAAAAAACCTCACTGTCTTAGGGTGCCTGGGTTAAGCACCTGACACTTGATTTTGGCTCGGGTCATGATCTCAGGGTCTTGGGATTGAGCGCCACGTCCTGCCCCATGTCCAGCCCCAAGTCAAGCTCTGTGCCTTACTTGAGATTCTCCCTCTTTCTCTCTCTGCCCCTCCTCCAGCTCTCTTTCTCTCTCTCTCAAATAAATAAATAAATCTTTAAAAAAATGCAAATCCTCTCAGTATCCATTGATAAAAGCTTCAATTTGCTATAAATATGTAACAATATTAAGTCTGAGTGTATCTAATAGTATAACTTCAAAATATATAAAACAAAAATTGATCCAACTATAAGGACAAATTGACAAATTTACCACCTAAGTGGGAGATTTTAACATCCTGCTCTCAGAGACTGATAGGTCAAGCAGATCAAAATCAATAATAGCAGAGAAGGTCTGTATAACACATTTAACAAGCATGATTTAAGGGATGTATGTAGAACACTGCACCAATAATTGGAGAAAATACATTCTTTTCAAACACACATAGAACAATTTTACAAAAAATTGAGAACTAGTTTGAATGCATTTAAAAGAGTCTAACAGATATTCTTAGGCAATGATGCAATTGCATTAAATAAAAATAAGAAAATATAACAGAAATTAATGAAATTCTATAATGAATATATAGTGGAAAAACAATAATGAAAATAATATAAATCAAAGCTTGTGGGACACAGCTAAATTGGTACCCACAGATGAAATTATGGCCTCAAAAGCTTTTATTATAAAGACAGAGAAGCTGAAAAAAAATGAGCAGCTAAGCATCCAACTTTAAAAGGTAGAAAATAATAATAGAAAAAGTCCAAAGAAAGAAGTAAGGAAATAATAAAGGAAAGGTCAGGAATTAAAGAAATGAGAAACAAAAGTCCAATAGAAAGGAGCAACAAGGGTACACATTTCTTCTTTGAATGTCCAAATAAAATTGACACACCTCTGCAAGACTGACCAAGCATGACAGTGAGAAGAAACAAATAAACATTAGGAATGAAAAGGAGCTCAACTATGCATTGAGGCAGCAGAGATTAAAAAGTAATAAGAGGATATCATAAAAAAATTCATGCTAATAATTTCAAAACTCATACAAACTGCATAAATTCTTAGGAAAATTAAAAAATCACTAAAATCACCTTAAGAAGAAATGATTCTGTAGAAGGGTATTGACTCAACATTTAGAAATGTCTTCAAAGAAGGCACCAGTCACAGACAGCTCTATCAACAAGGTGAGTTTTACAAAGCTTTCAAGGAACAAATAACTCTAAACTTACATAATGTCTCAGAGAGCCGAAAAGAGACAAGCATATCCTCATTATGAAATCCTGACAAAGCTAGTAGAAGAAAGACTTATGGGGCAATTTAACTCATGGCATTTTCTGTAAACATCCTAAACAAAATACTAGAAAAGTGAATCCAAAACCAATGATAACTTTATGACCAAGTTTATATTGTTCCAGGAAGACAAGGTTAGTTTGACATTTTAAAAAAGTAGATTTAATTTACCACAATGGCAAATTGAAACATCTGATAAAAACAATCAATTATTTATGGTAAATGTCTTAGCGAACTCAGAACAGAGGAATATTCCTTAGCCAGATACCTATGTCAACCTGAAGTTTATAGCCAACATTATATTCAGTGGCCAAAACATTAAAAGCACTCCCTTTAAGGTTAAGAACAAGAAAGGATCCTTGCCACAACTACATCAATAATACACTGCAAGTCCTAGCCAATGCAATAAATTAAGAAAAAAAATCCATTAGGACTAGAAAGAAAGAGATAGTATTATTTGCAAATAATACAATAAAAAACTCAAAATAATCTGTAAAAAAGGATTCAAAATAATAAAAGAATTTAGTAGGTTGTCATGTTTTAATACAAATATCAGTTGTATCTGTATACTTTGGAAAGAATCAGAAAATGCAATTAAAAATGCTCGTCATGGTAGGAAAACAAAATATAATGTATCTAGGGACAATAAGAACAGAGATTTACATAGTAGTTATCATGGACTATGCACTATTCTAAACATTCTTTTTCTATTAACCTATGTAATCCAATCACAATGCCATGATGCAAGTGCTATAAATTAGTCTCATTTTATAGCTGTGGAAACTGATAACCAAAGAGATTATGTAAGTTGTCCATATTGTATGGTTGGTAAATTGCAGAGTAGGAATTCAAATGCAGCGTCTGTTTTCAGAGTATGTGCTCTTAACTACTATTCTACAATTTTCTTTTGGAAAAAATAGCAAAACTTCATTGAAAGACATAAAAAAATTAAATAGAAAGGCATACCATGCTTATGGATAAGATAACTTAATATTATAAAGATCCCGATTCTCCCAAAATTGACCTATATATTCATTGGAATTCCAATCAAAATCCTAACAGGATTTTCGTGGAACTTGACCAGTTAACTATAAAATTTATATAGATGAACAAAGGGTCAATAAGAGTCAGTGCATTCCCAAAAAGTAAAAACAAGGGAGAAGAATGATATTTGCACTATCAGATAACAACATAAAATGCTAGTACTATAAAAATAAAGAATGTGCTTTTGGCACAGGGATAGACACAATAAAAATCTTATAAACTGACCCATGCATGTACGGAAACTGAGAGGTGACAGAGTGAGTCAGTGGGGAAAAGATGAGCTCTTCAATATGTGGTAGTCTATCCAGATGGAAAACAATGAGAATGGATTCCCACTTCACACTATACACAAAAATTAATTCCCGATGGATTAAGGTCTTACATGTGAAAGGCAAAACTTTAAGACTTTTAGAAGAAAATGTGAAAGAATATTTTTATGACCTAAGGGTGGTGTTTATTTAAAACAACACAAAAAACCCTAATGATAAATAAAAAGATTGCAAAAACAGGGTAGACGGAAATTAATAATTTCTAGTTATTAGAAAACAACAGAGACCGGACAGACAAGCAACAAACTGAGAGAAGAGATTTGCAGTATACATAACTGGCACTGGTTCAGGGTCCAGAATATAATAAACAACTTCTCTAAATAAATAAGGAAACGACTAACAGCTCCAAGGAAAGTGGAACAAAAGATATGAGCAGAAATTTCAGCATAGAGTGTGAATGGCTAATAAGCATATAAAAAGGTGCTCAGGGGATCCCTGGGTAGCGCAGTGGTTTAGCGCCTGCCTTTGGCCCAGGGTGCGATCCTGGAGACCCGGGATCAAATCCCACGTCGGGCTCCCGGTGCATGGAGCCTGCTTCTCCCTCTGCCTGTGTCTCTGCCTCTCTCTCTCTCTCTCTCTCTCTCTCTGTGTGTGACTGTAATAAATAAATTAAACAATTAAAAAAAAAGTGCTCAAGCTCTTTAGGAATCAAGGAATTCACATTAAAATCATGTTGTGGTATAGTTTCTTACTGCCTAAATAAACAATAATCAGAAAGTCTGAAAAATACCAAATGGAATTAGTAAGAGTGTAGAGCCAAGGAAACTTTCTTCCACTGCTGGTGGGAGTATTAATGGCTACGGTTGATTTGGGAAACAACTTGTCGTTACCTAGTAAAGTTGAAAGTAGGGTATCCAACATTTCCACTCATACATACATAGTCTAGAGAAATTCTTGCAAATGTGCATCAGGACAAAGGTACAAGGATGTTAACGGCAGCATTGTTCTTAATGTTACAAAACTGGAAACAACCCAAATGTGCATCGACAGCAAGATGAATAAATACATTTTTGATGTGCTCATAAAAGGAGTACTATACAGTGATGGGAATGAGTGAATTATGGTTCAGTGTTCCCTATGCAGGAATCTCAGAATGATAATATTGAGCCTCAGAAACATTTGCAGAAGAATAAATAGGGTATAATTCTACTCATATGGAGTGAAATCAGGAAAAACTAAACATTATTTTGTTCAGGAATTAAAGATATATCTAGTAACACTATAAAGCAAGGCAAGGTAATGGTGAATATAATTCAAAGTAGTAGTCTCCCTAGGGAGTAGGTAAGAGACTATGAATTCAAGAGGGGCATACATGGGGATCCCCATGATACCAATTACATTCTATTTCTTAATTTAGGTAATAGCTACAGGTTGCTGCATTTTGTTATTATATATATTTTTAAAGATTTTATTTATTTATTCATGAGAGAGACAGAGAGAGGCAGAGACATAGGCCGAGGGAGAAGCAGGCTCCTGGTAGGGAGCCCGATGCAGGATTTCATCCCTAGACCCAGGATCACTCCCTGAGCCAAAGGCAGCCACTCAATTTCTGAGCCACCCAGGTGTCCCTATCATATTATTTTTATACTTCAAACTTTATATATACTTTGTAAGTGATACATTTTCCAATTAAAAAAAGAGGAAAAATGTTTATGGAGAAACTTCCTCTTTCAAATTGTGAAGTGTTACCATTCACCTTCCCCAGGCTCCTGACGACATTACAAAAAGGAAAATAGAAAAAAAAAAAAAAAAAAGACCACATTTACTAAAACAAGGAACTTCCCAACCCCTCACAACAAAGTATGAAGTATCAGTATCAAAAAATGGACACTGAACTGAGCAGAGGAAGTACGCTGAAAGCGGACACTTGCCACCTTGGGCTATGAGCGGGATGCAGACTTCCCTGAAGACCAGTGTCTGCATCCTGAAATATAATGATCCTTTGGTTGGAACAGTGAGCCCCAGGGGTGTGACTCGGCCCCAGGAGATGTAGGATGTTCCTGGAGAGCATACTGCATGACTGCAGAAAGAGAAGACAAGGGGAGCGGAAGGAGGAGTTGATGCTGGTCATTTCCATGACGGGCTTATTGATGATCTGGCTGTCTATTCCAGCTTACTGCTTGAAACCCAGTGGGCTGAAAGGGAGAGGAGATGGTCCACAGGTCCCAGATTCCTGTTAGTGGGACCATGCTTCCATTCTGTAGCTACTGGGAGTGTTGGGTGCTATGACCCACAGCTGCCCTTCTCCAGAGAACTTCTCACAACATAAGAGGAGTTGCCTCACCCAGAGATGCTTGGGAGTTTACACTGGAACCCAGGGTGGAGCTCCCAGCTCCCAACCAACCGACTAATGTGAGGGAACCTTGTGCTGGGCCATTCTGTGTACCAGTCCTGCCCCAGGATCAGGCTGACGGTGGGATTCCAGCCGAAACTCCATCCTCTGCTCTATCCAACCTCCTCCACTCCTTTACAGTTCCTTTGCTTGAGAATTGCCTTTCTTGTCTCTGCTTTGAGAGCACCTAATGTGTATAAATTCTGCTGATTTTTTTTTAAAAGCTCTTTTCCCCACTTCCTTTTACCTTACTCTTCAGAAGGTAATTAACTTCATTTACATATACTTTATTATTTTATTTAAAAAGCAAATACAAAATCTTTGTATAGGAATAATAAATAAAGACTGGGTAGGGTGGACAGGGATAAAAAAGCTACAGGTAGATGAAAAACATATCAAGAGGAATGAGCAAAAAACTACAAAAAAACTTCAGATGACTATTATGTCCAAGCGCATGAAATTGTTTTTTTTAATTTTTATTTATTTATGATAGTCACAGAGAGAGAGAGAGAGAGAGAGAGAGAGAGAGAGGCAGAGACACAGGCAGAGGGAGAAGCAGGCTCCATGCACCGGGAGCCCGACGTGGGATTCGATCCTGGGTCTCCAGGATCGCGCCCTGGGCCAAAGGCAGGCGCCAAACCACTGCGCCACCCAGGGATCCCTGAAATTGTTGATTTTGACCATTATCGACTCACAAAAACACAAATTCATGTGGTCCCATCTGAATAGGTTTCCAAATTCTTACAGAAGTTACAGGCAATATAATCTCTCAAAAGTCGCGCTCAAAAGGAAGTAGATGGTTTGAAGAAAAAAAAAAACAAAACAAAAAAACAAGACAACAGAAAGAAATGGCATGTAAGTTAGCGGAGCTCCTGAAGAAAAATGGAAGATAAAACAGAAACATTATGGAGATGAAAGCCACATTAAAAGCAATAAAAATAAGATGAAACTAACTGAAAACAATGACATAGTGGCTTCAAGAAATCATAGTAAACAAAATGGGAAGTGGAGTGATAGAATCATGATTATAGAGAAGGTAATAGATACTGCTGTCTTTGATAGGGTTCCCTATAAATAGGCTCTGAGGTGGAGTGATGCATGCAGAAGGTTTACTGGCATATTCTCAAGCAACACCTCTTAGGGGAGACAGGCAGGATTGGGCAGAGGGAAGCTGACCTGCGATGTGGGTGCAGCTGAGGTCTGAGCAGATTCCACGTGGAGCTCTGGAGTAGGGTGGCCCTTCAAAGGTGAAAGAAAAGAGCTAAGCCTTTGCTTCCCCTCATTAGTGCAGCCCATCATCAGCCCTGGGTTGGTCTCTGGATGAGTCCGTTTCCTATGGCTGAGGGCTAGTCCCAGTGAGCAATGCAGCAACTGATACATCTAGCAGCTGGGGTGTAGGCACATTGGCCTGAACAAGGAAGCTGGTGGAGCCCTACAGCTGAAACCTTGACATTTTTGTAGAGTCCCTTCCTGTTCTCAGCACCACTGGGCTGGCAACCTTCTGTGTCACCCAGTAAATGGGCTTTATAGGCAGTCTCCTGAACTCAGAGAACTCTCTGAACTCTCTTTTTTTTTTAAGATTTTATTTATTTATTCATGATAGACAGAGAGAGAGAGAGAGAGAGAGAGAGAGAGAGAGAGAGAGAGGCAGAGACACAGGCAGAGGGAGAAGCAGACTCCATGCCAGGAGCCCCACATGGGACTCAATCCCAGGACTCCAGGACCACGCCTTGGGCTGAAGGTAGGTGCCAAATCGCCGAGCCACCCAGGGATCCCCAGAGAAGTCTTTCTTAATTAGGGACATTTATGTAACACAATAATCTGTCCTTTATTTTTGAGGGAGTGAAGCATGCCCCAAATCCCTGGGCCCTAAAAGCTTTACTCAATCTCAGAAGGGTGTTTGTGTCTGCAGAAGACCTCCAGCGTGCTTGCCACGGCCTACTCATCCACATCATCAGTAGAATGGGTGTCTAATTGGTGTGTTATCTGTTGTGTGATCTGATCCTTGTTACTGGTCTGCTTAGTAGGAGGGAGGGTGATGGGAGGTTCCAAGAGGGACACACATTATCTTGTAAGGCACCAGTCTCATTTAAGGTTCCTACGTGATTTTCAAGCAAGGGGGTTTCATTTTGTTCTGGCAGAGTGGGCTACCTCTGCATGCCTAGCAAGTTCTGGGGAATCTGGGAGTTCAAAATTCTCAAATGTAAATATTCAGATACCCCAAATCTCAAGTTTCAGGGTTCTCTGCCTTCCCTGTTAGGGCTTTCTTTTGCTGAGCTCATGAGCATGGTTCTCCCTGCTGTTTGCCCAGCTGCTGCAGTCAATTACGGTGTTCTTAAATGCTACCAAGGAAACCCTCTGGTTTTCATTTTTTTTTTCTTTTCTTTTCTTTCTTTTTTTTTTTTTTTTTTGTGAATGGGAGGTGACGCTCGCTGAGCTATCACTGTTCTTTAACACATCAGTGGCACTCAGCTACCCATTCCATTGTCCTGATAGTCACATCATACCGTCAA
Source organism: Nyctereutes procyonoides (assembly GCF_905146905.1). Lineage (NCBI taxonomy): Eukaryota > Metazoa > Chordata > Mammalia > Carnivora > Canidae > Nyctereutes > Nyctereutes procyonoides. Next base: position 49,321,712 of record NW_026575133.1, on the reverse strand, counting down.
GCTTTTCCATCTACCAGGATCATTCCCTCAGGTAACTCATTAAACCATATCCCTGACATGTTGCTCTGTGTATCTTATCTTTGAAAGCTGAAGGAAGCCTGTTAATTTTATCATGTTGGTTTTGGCCCATTATACGAAACTGACAAGATCTTGAATCTTGACTTCTCATTCGCCGCATTATCCTCCCAGTTTTATATTATCTTTATTCAATTTATTGATAAAAATATTAAATAGGACTGGGTCAATGTTGATAAAACTGATGAGCAGGACCAGGGTAGAGACAGGCTGTTGAGGCATGCCATTAGGAGCCATGCCTCATTAGTCTCACTAATTCAACAAATATTTATTGAATACCTAATATCTGCTGGGCAACCTGTCTTACATTGGGGACATAAATGATGAACAAGAAATGTCTCCTGACCATAAGCTCCTTATGCTTCTCCATCTAGGTTTACATAAATCAATTTATTTACTGTTGTAGGCTATGGCATTCAGCTAGGTTATATCTATACCAAAATGTACTATAATCTAGCCTTCTGGTTCTTGGAAATTTTAATTTAATGGATCAGTAAAAGTCCTAATGCAAATAATAAGGGGTGATACAAACAGAGTTCTTTTAATTTTGTAAAAGAAAGATATTTAAAAAGTGCTAATAACTGTTATTTCATAACATATAGGTCAGTTCCTGCCCTCATGGAGTTTACAGTCTATTGAGAGCCAGACTTTGAACAGAGAAACAAAGGAATAAAATACAAAGTGCAAGTTATGAAACTTGTTAAGAAGGAAACAAATAAGGCACAGGAGTGCGAATATTGGAAGCAGCCAGAAAAGGCCAGAAAAGAAGTGACAGGTTCTTCAAGAAGCGATAGCAAGGAGCTGGCCATCTGGAAAGTCCAGGAGGGCACAGCATGTGTGAAACTCCTGCTGGGCAACTTGGTGGATTTGAAGAAGTGAAAGGAGGCTAGGTGAGCTGGGGCAGTAGGAGCAAGGAGGAGCATCCAAGGGTAAAAGTGGAAGAGTGTGGGGGAGACAAGCAGGATTAACTCTGAGTGACCATCAGGGCACTCTGCATGCTGCCTGCAACCACCTGGTGGGTGACTTTGTTCCCCTCAGTAGGAAGGCTGTGCTGACCCCCAGGTGCCATCAGCACTCAGCTGCTGGCTTTCTCAGCAGTAGCGTGCGACCCCCCTGAGCATCTAGCATCCAACCTCCTTCAAAGATACTTTCACAAGATCCTTAAAAAAAGGGGGGCGGAGTTCACAGGGGGTGGCATCTCTCTCTTAGACTCTGCACTGCAGAAACTCTGGCTTGCACTCTATGGTTTGCCTGAGCCCTTCCCTCCACCAAGAGGTTGGCTAAGTCAGAGCATGTGGGGCTTGCTAAGCCACAATAAGGAGTTTGGATTTTATTCAAGATACAAAGGAAATCATTGAAAGGTTTTGAGCAAGGAAGTAAAGCAATCTGATTTACATTTAAAAAACCTCACTCTGCTTGCTGTGCAGGGAATGGATTATATGAAGACTTGGGTTGGAGCAGGGGAACCAGTTGGCACCTGTTGAATTAACCTGGATGAAAGAAAGTGGCTTGAGCAAGAGTTCACATGGGGAATTGAAAAAAGTAAACAGATTCCAAATACATTTAGGAAGTAAAATGATAAGACTTACTAATTGATTAGATGTCAGTGTAATGGGCCAGAAGAACTCAAACATGGTGCCCAGATATGTTGCTTTAGCCACTGGGTAAATGGGGTTCCATTTACAACAATGGGAGAGAAGGAAATACATATGATTTTAGGGGAGAACAGAATGGCTCTCCTTCATAAATGTGAGGTTTGAGATATTTGTGAGGCACTCAAATGATATGTCAACTGGACTGTTGGGTGTATTGATCTGGACTCTAAAACAGGGGTTTGGGCTAGAGCTACAAATTTTTGTCATATTTATTGTATAGATGTGATTGAAGAGAATATGGAGAGATAAAAGTGGGCAACAGTATGGAATCCTAGAGAATGGCAATATAGGATGTCAGAAGAGAGGGAGGATGGGGGGCAGGGAGAGGAAGGAGGGGGGAAAGAGAGAAGGAGAGAGGGCCAGGGTGGTGAAAGGGGGAAGGAGAGGGAGACAGGAGAGGACAGAAGAGAAGAGAGAAGACTAAATGAAGGTTTTTAAGGAACAGCAGATTCTAGGGAACTTTTGTAAGCCAATGGGAATGATGTAGAGGGAGGGGTGTTTGCTGGTGAAGGAGAGAACTACGGCCAGAGTGAAGTTGATGGTCCACGTAAATGGGTCAAGTCTTTTCCTGAAGTTTTTAGGAAAATAGACAATGTGTCCCTCTATTCTTTGAATCTTTAAATATACAAGTAGAGGCCGTATCCTCCCAATTAGACATTTCTTTCAGTGTTCTGTGATGAAACAGCCTGGATCTAACCCCCAGAGCTCACTGGGAGTGTCTGGGGATGCTTTTCTCATGTCACGCTATCTTCTGACGGATGTCTTCTGAACCATAATTGCTCCATCTTTCTGATGAAGATAGAGGCAAAGCAGAGACTGAGTGGCAATGCCCCCGTCCTGCGTCTTTGGCTGACGTTGCACTGTTTACCTCGAGCAGGGTGCTTCCTTGTCCTATTCATACAAATGTATCTGAGAGAACACTGGTGTTGTCCTTTCCATTATCACCTCAGCTCATTATTAGCTGTGACCTCTAGATAGTGTTCTTATCAGTACATACCACTGTGGCGTTTCTCCCTGGCAATGTGCCCATCCGTAGTGATTATTCTGGTGGATTCCTCAACATTCATTATATCCTAGGTGATGATTCTACTATAATTTTATGAAACAATTCTCACTAGTGATTGGTGTAGGGAGGACCCAATTTCACCCAGCCGGAGGGTAAAGCTAGCACGAAGGGGATGGTAGGGCTGAGGAAGTCCTGGAAAAGTCTCTCTCAGACCATGCCTGTAGCCAACCCACTTAGTGAGCTTTTCTAATATGTTTCTTCCCTTTAAGTTAATTTGAGTTGCTGCTTCCTCTGGGTTTCCAAGTCATCCTTTTTCTAACACCTTCCTTTGTCCCCTTACCCAGACATTCTTTTGAAATCTATATTCATCAAAGAGCTCCCTGTGCAGATGTGTTGACTTCTGTAGATGTCTCCATGTCTTTTTAAATGGTATTAACTATAATTGTATCCCAAGAATTTCTTGTTGTTTGGCCTTCCAACATCTTTCAGTGTTCCAGTGTTATAAAATTTCAGGCATCCAGTATTTTAGATAACCTGTCCTGTTATTCCCATAGACTATTGAAATGTGTGCTACAATCATCGTTTTGGCATCTAGGTTTCTTTTCCTCAGAGCTGCCCGTTGCACCAGCTGCCATATAAAATCTCTTGGCCTGTGACGTGTCCTGATTTTTGGTTTGGAAATACAGTCACCGTTCTTTTAGAGTCTGTCCATGGCACTAGACCGATTTGAATGTTTTGAAACCTACATTTCAAAAGTGACATGTCTGACTATATCTAATGCTTCTTTCATTCACAATAATAACCTCCAACATGACACGGTCCCTTTCTCCCAAGGTTCCCGTCACTTCTACTTTACCAATTTGTTCTTCCTTGTTGGTCAGAATTAAGTCCAGAGTAGCAGCTCCATTCTTCCATCCTTTTCTTTCTAAGAGACGAAGCTGTCAGCGTGGAGCGTCAGGTAGCTCAATTGGGATGAACCCAAGGGACGTATTTGTGGTAATTCACATGCCTGGAAGAAAAGAGTTTGATGTGAGCTTCAGATCAGCAGGGAAATTGGATTTATTTTGGACACCGTATCAGGAGGAAAAGGACCAAGCCACTGGGAGAAATTGAGGTGATTGAGTAGACTGGACCAAGGCTAAAGGCTGTGTTCATTCTCTTCAAGAAATGAAACGCTGGCTCTGGGAGATAGTGTGTCTGCATTAGGAAGACACTGTATAGTGTGTGCAGATCTGAGAAAAAATGCAGATCACTCGGGGTTTGGACAGGCAGATGTCAGAGTAAGATGGAGATGTGGTAGGAGTACAGGTTGCTGGCCACTCACTAGATGTTTTCATAGCAAGCCAGGTAGATCTTTTCTCACAGAGGAGATAGTTGTATAGGGCCAGCAGGTGCAGAGGCAGGAGTGTTGAGGGCACAGCACCACTTTCTGTACAAGTGGCGAGAAGCCGGAGAGTGACGTGGATTCTAGGATTAGTCAGCTCTGGGTTAGAAAATGCCATAGGTGGATAAATTACTATACACTTTTGCATGTTAATACCCTCTTCTGCAAGGTGTGGATAATAACACCTGCTCTGTGGGTTGATGAGAATTGAATTTTAAGGCATGGAAGGCACTTCATACAGAACTGGCACAGAGTAAGACTCAATAAATGAGAGGGGCAGACTCCACTCAGGGTCAGAAAATTGCTGATAAGGTCCACAGGAAGTGGGAAAATGAAACGAGGGGAAACAAGGGAGAGAAAAAATAGGCAGGAGTGAGAAGAAGGGCTTCAGAGAGAGTAAAGGACAATAATGTCATCCAGAAATAGGCCTAGGAGACTGTTGCACAACCAGACAGGCAGTGAAGAGCGCCATAGCGCAAAACCACACCTGTGTTAGACCAGAGGTGCAAATATAAAGACAACAGTGCCAGTCGTCAATGAACTGTTCTCTGGCTAGCTGTGGGTATCTTACTGCAAAGAGAAAATATTGAACCACGGGAAATGGAAGAAATGAACATGAGTTTATTATGTATATAAGTATGACTGGCTTAAGTCAGCAGTACCTGCCATTGGAGGGAAAAGATGTCTGAGAGTCCTGAGTCTGTACCCTGCTGGCAATGCATGTGGACCTTGGAGCCCCTTGCGCACATGGATGGCTGTCTAAGCAGCTATGCAGACCAGGGTTCCTGTAACTGTGAAGGTCTCTCATGTGTATAGTGAACTTATAGAACTGCTATTTTCTTGGTTACTCTTAGGGTTTCCTTCCTCATACATCCCAGAGTGTGAGCTGTGCCTTGGTTGCAGGTTATTCTAGTGTGTAAAAATAGTCTTGTAAAGCTGGAGCTTATATGGAAGCATCGTTATGCGTTGCTATGTATGTTATATTTAAAATATGTCAGAGTATAGAGGCTAGCACACACATTCACACACATACACACACACACACACACAACTTAAAGAAGAAGAAAAAAGCATCTCATGAAGTCTCCCTCCCCAAAACATTCCGTCCTTTCCCCCAGGGCAAACACTATCCTGACTTTCGTAATAACATTACCTTGGTTTCCTTGGTAGTCTTTCTGTCTATTCAGATATCCCTAAATATTATATTGTTAGGTTTTGTGTGTCTTTGGACTTTATATAAATGGGGTTATAAGTATTTTTTTGTGATTTTTCTCTTTTGCTTCTCAATGGGTTTGTGAGCTATAGTCAGTTCATTTTATTGCTGCCTACTATTCCATTACTTGAGTACTCCACCATTTACTCACTGACTTTACTGTTGACAGACATTTGTGTGTCTTACAATTTTTTTTTACCACCATGAGCAGTGCTAATGTGAACACTCTTTCATGGCTCCTGGTGTATAAGTACAAGGTTTATCTAAGGCTTGTACTTCGAAGGGGTCTTTCTGGGACATAGGACATGTGCCTATTCAACTTTACTGGGTAATACCAAACTGTCACAATGGCTGTACCAATTTATGGTGCCATCAACAAGGTATGAGAATTTCCACTGCTCCACATCCTCTGCACCATCACTTTGTATTGTATATATAAAGTTTTATATGTGATTTATACATAATATATATGTATGTGATGTACATATACACATATGATTAAAAATGATGTATAGATTTATTATCCATTTGTAACTATGTAGTAATGTACAGAGCTACATTCTCTAAACACTGTACAATGTAGAAAATTTAAGGAATTTGCAATAGTAATATTGCCCATATTCAATTTCTGCTCTCTCGTTTGATTTTAGAATATACCTGTGACACACACACACACACACACACACACACACACAAGCCAGCTCCTCTGTTTGGGAGCTTAAATTTTCAATAGGTCATGGGAGATTTCTGAGAGAGGAGACCCCCAAAATTTGGTTGAGGACTGCTTTTACCCCTTTTTGATCTATGATCAATGCATCCCCAAAGCACTGAGTTAGTGCTGTTAGCTGAAACAGGTTTTCTCAGCCAGGAGGGCTCATCTTTCCTGGGAAGAAGTTCTGGAAGTGTGGGACTCAGTAGTTGCCCTTGCTGAGGCATTCAGGGACTCTTCAGGTTCTAAATGACTGGCATTGAATGACTTAATAAAGGATCCAAGGACACAAGAACCATACAAACTGATTGGGATTCCAGGGGCCTCCTGGAACATTTGCCACTTTGTGTTCTATAATTGAATTACATGGTGAGGTAGAGTGTGCATAAGTATAGAAGTGTTTTTATCTGGTTGATGGTTGATCAGAGAATTGCAAGCATAAAGAGAATGAATATATTTTTTTACAGCAAATCAGAGTAGACTGAATAACACAGTAGTCTCTGCATATCTATATATTTTTTAGATTTCTTAAAAATTGTTTTCTTTGTTTTAATAACAGACTTTAAGATAAATAAAGTATAGTAGGAAGTTTTGATATATACAAAGTATAAACTACTGCTTTATTGGAAAATGTTAATCATTTACTTATAAAATTGGTAAATGAGAATAGTTATAAAATCTATGTTTACATGAATACATGCTTGCAAATGGTAATGGTTGCATTTATTTATTTATATTTAAAAGATTTTATTTATTTATTTGAGAGAGAGAGAGAGAGAGAGAGAATGAGTAGGGCAGGAAGGACAGAGGGAGAGGGAGAAGCAGACTCCCCCCTGAGCAAGGAGCTGGGGGCCAGCTGATCCCAAGACCCTGGGGTTATGACCTGAGGAGAAGGCAGATGTTTAACTGACTGAGCCATCCAGGTGCCCCTATTTTATTTATTTTTAAATATAGACTTTATTTTTTAGCAATGGTCTAAGATTCACAGCAAAACTAAGCTGAAAGTACAGAGTTCCCATACTTTCCTTGGCCCCCTCCCAGCAGCCTACCTCATTATCAATAACCCCACCAGAGAGGTCCATTTGTTACAATCCATGAACCTACACTGACATATTATTACTGCCCATAGTCCATAGTTTATAGTAGGGTTCACTCCTGGTGTTGTACATTCTATGGGTTTTGATACAAGTTTAATGACATGTATCCACCATTATATCATACGGAGTAGTTTCACTGCATTAAAGATCCTCTGTGCTCTGACTATTCATCCTCCTCTCCTTCTCCCAATGCCTGACTTTATTTACTTTTTTAAAAAAGAGCTCCAAGACTTAGAAGGTGGAGTGTAGGAAGTTGTTATATCAAAGTGAAATACTAACAGTATATAACACAATTTGCATATTTCAAAATAAAAAGCCCCTGAACATTCCATTAAGAAATTTAAAAGGCAAGACTGGGAGAAAATTTTCATAAAATACATATCTGGCAAAGAACTTGTATCCAGAATAAAAAAAAAAAAAAAACAACCCAATAGATCAAGAGTAAAAAGACAAGCAAGACTCCAAGAAATGAATAAAAGACTCAAGCAGAAACTTGATAAAGGAAGATATGGAAAATAAGCAGAGAAAAAAATATGCCCCACAACCAAAAACCAAAACCATCAAATGTATCTGGTAGCCTCTTTATACATAGGAGAAAAGATAAAAGAGATATTTGACAACACCGAATGCTCACAAGGATGTGGACTGACTTGAATTATCATACTTTGCCAGTGTAGTGTTCCAACTGGTTTAGGAAAAATGGGAGTTTCTTATAGGGTTAAACTCTCACCTTACCTATGACCTGGTAATTCCATTTCTAGATATTTATCCAAAAAAATGAGAACACATGTCTGTAAAAAGACTTATACATGAATAATAGCTTTATTCATAGTAGCCCCAAACTGAAGGCAACCCATAAGTCCCCCATCTACATGTGAATGGATAAAGAAAAAGTGACACATTCACATAACGGAATACTGCTCAGCATTGAAAAAGAAATGCTCATGGGCCTACATTAATAACATGGGTGGGTCTCAAAAATATATTGAGTGAAAGAAGGCAGATACAAACAAGTACATATTGTGTGATTCCATCTAAATGCAGTTCAAGAACAGAAAAAAAAAAACCCAATACTAATTTACCATAATAGAAATCAGGCATGTGGGGATGGGGATCCACTAGAGGAGGGCATGAGAGAAATTGAGTATAGACAGAAATCTTCTATACTTAATTTGGGTGATGTTTCCACAGGCCTGTGTATGTTTGTCAAAACTATCAATTAAACTGTTAAGATCTGTGCATTTCATTGTATGCAAATTTCACCTCCATAAAAACGACCCAAAATACCAATTAAGAATCACACATAAATTATTGTAAGCACTTCAGCTATCACCATATGATGCTGTGAGTCTCTTTTCACTGGTGATTGCCTGAAGATTGTGTGGGGAGAGGGAGAGGACACTCCCGATAGCACACTCTGAGCCTTGCCCTGTGTTGAACTGGTCACTGCCCACGTATGCACCCACAACATGTTTTCTCTGACAGCCTCACACAATGACACATGTGGAGATCTAAGTTAAAAAAAAAAAAAAACAACAACAACAACAACAAAAAAAAAACACGAGAAAAGACCCCAGAGCAAAACCACGTTCCTAATCAATGACACATTCACCAGAAGTTTAAATATTTGCCACAGATGGCAGAAATTATTCTGAGGTCTAAACAAAGATGATTTAACCTGGCATCACAAATTTACTTGGTGGAGGTCTTCTGTGTGCTAAAATTTATCATGTTGCACATTTTAATGCTCTTGCTATTTTGCATTATGCATTTAACGTATTAATATATATGTATATATATTTATAACAAGAATCAAATGTTTGCAAAGCCTCTGAAGTCCATGTGAGTTTGGAAACCACTGGTCTAGCTATACTAACTGCAGGTTGGGGGCCGGATGCTCCCTTCTGTTTATGCTAAATAGCTTCATTAATGGCAGGACTGAAGTGTTAACAGTTTAAGGGTAATGAGTAAGCAGGCAGTCTGGGAGACTAAATGAATCCTGTTAAAAAATTGATAATGGCTCTTCCTGGGCAGGCACAAAGGACAGATAAATAAAGAGAATCTGTAAGCTGTCCACTGAATCTAAATCAGACAATGTGATTTCAACCCGTTCTTGGCCATGTGAACGTTTTCTGGACCTCAGGGTCCTCATGAGCGCTGTCTAACTTAAAAGTCACTTGGAGTTCTTGTTAAAATCCAGATTATGACACAGTAGGTATAGGGTGGGGTCTGTGATCCGCCTTTCCATAAGCTCCAGGTGATGCTGATGCTGCTAGTCTGAGGACCATATTTGGTGTAGCCAGGGGCTAGGGAACTCAGTTGGCCCTGGGAGTAAGGACTGGGGGACAGCACCCAAATTACTATTTTCCAAGTGGGTTTCTCAGTGATAATTTGACTTAGATTAGGTGGGGAGAAGGTGGAATTGAAAAGGAGATACAGATCCTTCAGGGTTACACTGTCTAATATCATGGACATTAGCTTCATGTGGCTGTTTATATTTAAATGAAATGAGATTAAAAAAATCAAATTCCTAAGTCAAAATAGCCACATTTTAAGTGCTCAATAGCAATATACAGTGAAGGATGGCTAAATGTGTTGTATTTCACAGCACAGAATCAGAATATTTCCTTCACCAAAGAAAGTTATATTGTACAGCACTGCACTGGGGTAGTTGAAGAGAACCTGACACAGGAGCAGGCTAGGACCTGGGAGCAAGGACAGTCTTCCAAAATGGGAAATCTCTCACCCACAGATTTATCAAGTAAGCTGGGTGAAGCTGGAAAGCTGGATACTGCATCTATTGGCAATTGGTTAGTGCCATTCTAAATCTTTGGACCTGGAACAGAATATTGTTCTGCTCAGCTTGTTTGCAGGTTAGATCGCTGACCTTATGCAGTACCCCCAGGCTATTCCATGTACTTAGCACATGTGTTTTGCATTATAGCAAGCCTGGTGGACCTACAGACCACTCAGAGCTGTGAGGAACCCTATTTCAGTGTTTTCTAAACCATATTCTGGGGACACTGTGGCATCCCAGCTCTGGGCTCCTTCTGCTACTTCAAACAGATCAGCTTCACTTTTCTCTCTCTCTCTCTCTCTCTCTCTTTTAATATTGCTTTCCTGGAAAACATCCCTTTGGGGAAAAAAAATGGTCCTACTTTTAAACAAAGTCTCAAAACCAATGATTCTAGTTAAGCCATCATACTTTATAAATAATGAAACTGAGGTCCAGGGAGGTGGAGGGTCTGACCTTTCCAAGATCATATGGCCAATTAGCAACAGAGCTAGATGAGAAGTCATGTCTCCTGACCTGGGCAGTGTTACTTCCACTGGCTCACTCTTAATTATCTTTGCACATTATGTGTCTGGCTGCCCCAGCTGGACTGCTGGCTCCTGGAGGGGAAGATGAGGCCTGAAGCCTTTCTAGTAGCCCTCCTGGTCCATTGTCTGGCTTGCAGCTGGGCAAGTAGGACTATTTAGTTGATGGTAGGTTATGGCAGCTTCCTGAGAGTGGAGGTACTGAGGGGAATTGAGAGGCAGGACACCTGCATGCCTCAAGACATCCAAGTTTATAATTTAGAAGTGATACTCTCTACACAGCCAGATTTTCCAGGTGACTGTGACTTGTCAACTCCAAGGGCCAGAAAAGGGTCATCAGAAGATATGGTGGTTCTTTATTCTCCTGGACCTGAGCCTCTGTCCCAGAACTGGCCTCCAAGTCAGGCCTGAGCTCCCTGGGCTGGAACATGGCTAATTTCTAGTCTTCATCCAGAGCTCAGTGCTTTTTCATTGTTGGCCTCATTAACTATACAATGATGATTGCTGGCTCCCCAGCCGGCTGTCTTCTTCCTTTTTTGTTTTTATAGTAGATCTTTCTTCAGCTTCTATCTGTCCCTCCGGTAACACTTCATCTCTATATTCACACATGTTAACCATATGCCAAGGAACAGAAGTTTCTGAGCTTCTCCTAAACGGCACTGATGGGGGATTGGATCCAGTTAGGCCACTGGATGCTGAATAGGGATTGTTAGAGAATGATGTGAGGAACAAAGCTCTGACGATGGAGTGTTCCTTTTAAATTGTATTCCGCCCCAGAGACCTGGGCTGAATGTTCCAGATAGACACAGCTTCTTGCTTCACAAAAGGGTCCCATTTGCCAGGCATGTATAATTTAGGTTAATTTGAAATTTATTCTAAATTTAGCTTTCTCTTTGCTTACTCCCAACATAATGATGATTTATTGGCATATGCATAATGCATCGGATTTCATGAATCCACAAGGGCATTAATATTGTACATCCTAGAGGCCTTTCTCAGATGTCTGTGCCTCTGGATGTTTCTATGTGTATCCTCCCCTCCCTTTTGGAGACTGGCCATGCTAGTCATCCAAAAAGCCTGGCCAGCCACAGGTGGGTTCCATAATGAGAAAGAAATGAAGATATAGAGGACTAGGGTAGTAGCACCATACCTGTTCTTCTCCCTGGTTTGTTGTTTGGGCTCCCTCTTTTGGAACATATATGACAGTTACTGGTTGGTTCACTCAAGACCAATTTTACTTTTCTTCGTTGTCTGATAGACTCTAGAAAGCAAAATACCTAAATTTCTAGCCTCTCTTGTCATCAGGTGGCCATGCGACATCATTCTGGACAACTGGGTGTTGGCAGAAGTCCCAGGGAGAGCTTCCATTCTTGGTTAAAAACAGCAAGTCTTGTAAGAAGAAAGATTTTGTCTTATATTTTATCCTATCCCTTTAATTTCTGCTTTGTGATGGTGAAACAGTATCAAAAGTCTGGCCATTTTTGCAGAGAAGAATGAAAGCTCTACATTAAGTATGACAAAGCAAAAAGGAGGAAGAATTTTAGTTTCCTGGAGACAATTTCTAGCAGCTGAACTTGCCCTGCACTGCCTCCTCTGAACATCTTATTACCTGAAGAAATGAACCCCACTTCTTTAGACCAATGTTTGTTGGATTTTAGATGAGCTTCAGTCAAATATATTTTGAAGTGGTGAAGGATGTATGGACAATCTTTCAATACTCCACTTTTCCCGTGGAGGAATTTCTTGGCTAAGACCATGTGGTTACCAAGAAGAGTCCTCGATTAGAAGTTAGAATCTGAGGTTCTAGTCCTGGATTTGCCATAAACTTGGGCCCATAAGTTATTAGAATAAAAAAATCCTTCAGATATATTTTCTGTATCTGTTTCCTCATCTGTAAAATGAGAGTGTTGGACTATTTCTGACTTTACTGGGACTACGTGGAGTCTTCCCAGTCCACCAGGAAGAGATAAATTATGAAATCTTCTCTGCTAGTACGTGAGTCCCTTTCCACTAATGGCATTCTGTATCTACTATTTTTCTGCCTCATCCACAGAGTTACACTCTAAAATGGGCAGGAGAATTAGGTAAGTATTGTGTGATAAACCACCCCTAAAACTTGGTGGCTTATACCAAAACAACAACTATTTCGTATTTCCTATGATTCTATGGATTGGCTGGCAGGTCTTCTGCTCTTGCCTACACTGACTCATGTAGCTGCATCCAACCTTCAAGATAGCTTCACTCTGACAGTGGAGTTTTCCTCTTAAACTATGTTAGTGTTGGCTGGTGGCTGGGATTCTCACTGCTTGGCTTCTCCATCATGGTAGCTTGGATTTCTTTATATGAAGACTTGAGGTTCTGAGAGGATGAAATAGAAGCTGTGAGATGTTTTAAGGCCTGGACCCAGAAGCTCCCTAATGTCACTTCCACCACATTCCATTCAGAAAACTTCTAAAGCCTCATCCCATCATACTATCAGAGGAGTTGTCCTTGATCTTGTGTTTTGCATGAGATCCAGATGTAGATGAGGTCCCTGTGTTTTTGCTGCACCCATGGGGCTACTAGTGATGAGGAGAACTGCAAATTAAAAAGACAAGTTATCCACCACTCACACACCCAGTATACAATGTGCCAACAAACAATAGAGAGGCAGAGAAAGGACAGTCATAGTAGACAGACATTCCAGACAAAAGATAGAGAATAAGAGGCTTACACTGGTTCACAGAAACCCTGAAATTTAGGTACAAACACATTACCAATTCCCCCAGCTCCAGGAGCACAGGATTTCCTTTCAGTCAGGGCCCAACTTTGCTCCCTTGGAGTGGTCTTCTCATTCCTTGATCTTCTTAGCTCTTGTCTCCATCCTTTGCATTTTGGTTCTGTCCTTTGGATTACTGGCTCTATGCTCTGAGATGTTCTTCCTTTTCTGGAAGAAGTGGCTCATGCTCTTAGTTGAGAAGCTTTTCAATCTGCTTCCTGCCTATAGAAAGTTAGAATAGGGGCAGAGGCCTCTTCTCATTCTGAACTGTCCCTTTATTTGTAAGAACCAATACAGTTCCTTTAAAGACTTTGTGAGCTTTCCGTGTATGAGATTATTGTCCACTCTATTTGGTAAATGCCACAACCAACATTTCTTCTGAGGCAGACCTCTCTCTTTCTTGGGCTGTGAGTCACAGTATTGTGAATTTTTGGAACTCATGTTACTATGAGTTCTGAGAAATCCTTTAGTCATGTTGAAAAAGGTCTATGTAATGCATTGTCTTCAATCTTCCTGTGTTCTAAACAAGGGGTTTTATGGATTTGATCTTTTGTCTGAGGACATTTCTTACTTCCAGAGTCTTTTTCTGGCTGAAGAGGCTACTTTGAGCTCTCTATATTTTATTTAAATTCTTCTTGAAAACAGAAAATTATTCCTTATTTAGCTCATTTCTCCCTTCATGTACTTCATGCAGTTAAAAAAAAGTTAAATGGCACTTTCTGCCCTCTGCCCAGAAATTTCTTTAACTAGATCCACAAATTCATTAGTGTGATGATCAGTATTATATATCAACTTGACTGGGCCAAGGGGTGCCCAGATTAAACATTATTTCTAGATATGTTTGTGAGGATGTTTCTGGATGAGATTAAAATTAATCGGTGAATTTAGTAAAGCATATTGTCCTCCCCAGTATTGGTAGGCCTCATCCAATCCATTGAGGGTCTAAATAGAACAAAAAAGTGGAGGAAGGAAGAATTCACCATTTTTTATTTTCTGCCTGTCTGCATGAGCTGGTACATCTGTCTTCTCTTTCCCTTGGTCTGGGATTTATACCACTGGCTTTGCTGGCTTGCAGGCCCTTAGGCTTGGACTAGAATTATACTATGGACTTTCCTGGGTCTCCATCTTGCAGACAGTGAATTGTTGGACTTCTCAGCCTCCATAATGGCATGAGCCAACTCCTCCTAATAAATGTCTTCAAATAACGATATATATCTCCTATTATTTATGTTTCTTTAAGAACACTAATACAATTAGGAATCAATTCTACTTTCCGCAGCATCATAGTACATGGTTTTGCCAAGCATTCTACTTCTACGTAACATGAATTACCAACTTTTTAGCCTCTAGAAATTGGTACCTAGAATGAATAATTATCATAATTAATCTTAAAACATGTGACTGGCAGAGGCTGTAAGGATAGTAAAGAGATTATTAGTAGAGGCTGGAAGAAAGAAAGGAAGCTGGTATTGGTGGCTGTCATCCCTGGGCACATTGTATGTTGGCAGTGTAGAAGCAAATAACTGGTCTGTTAGTTCCCATCTAAGGAATTGCATGTAAGGATTCTCATCCATATCTAGATTCTGATTCAGATAATGATAAGATTCTGAACTTTAAGCATACACTAGAGTGGGATTAGGCTTTGGGGGTCAGAGTTATATGTGTTTTGCATGTTATGTTCAAGAAATATGAATCATTGGGGTCAAATGGTAGATTCTTTCTAAAGATGGGCACAATAATCCTCCCATTGTGCATGATTTCTTACTGTCTTGCAATGGGACTTTGCCATTTCTTCCAATAAGAGGTGGAGTCTATTTCTCCTTTCCTTGAATCTAAGCTGGCCCTATGTCTTGTTGTGACCAATGGAGTAAGGTGGAAGAAAACTTGCAGCCTACTTCCCTCCTACCCTCCCCCACCTTGTGGGGGCATAAGTCACCTTGGAAAGAAGTATGGCTATCCTTCTGAGGAAGTTATGTGTGTGTGTGTTGGGGGCTTACCTCACAGCAGAGCTAACCACCAGACAGGTGTGTGAGGCCACCTCGGATCATCCAGCAGGAGTTGAGCTACCCTAGGACTACAGCTATGTGCATAACTCTAGCCAGCAACACAGGGAGCTAAGTCCAGCCAGTCCACAGAATCATGAGAAGTAACAGATTGTTGTCGTGTTAATCCTTTGGGTCTCAGAGTAGCTTGTTATGCAGCATTAGGTCACTCACACTGGGGTGGAACCCTTGTTTTCTGGGTTTCAGACTCTAGTTCTTGCAGTGGTTGTGAAAGCAGTAGTTTTCCTTGCAAGACCCAAATTACCTGGAAGCTCAGAAATGATCTTCCTAAACCTTGCTGATGGGGCCCAGCAGGTGTTTAATAGCTCTCCCTGGAGTCCCCCACCCCTCCCTTCCCAGAGCCTGTTCCCCATGGACAGGAGGGGTATAGTGAGAACAGTCACAACAGCTGGTGGGAACAGCTGCAAGACAGAAAGGCACTGGGAGTGTAATTACTTAGAAGTGAGCAGGGGTACTGGCGATTGAAGGTGTACCCATAAGCAGTGCCTGGAAGGACTGGTGGCCCTGAGGAGGCCCCTACCCGCTCAGGGAACTCACCAGCATTCAGGTACTTCCCATTCCTTAAGGAAACCCTGTGCTTTCCTGTCTCCGTACTTGCCTGATGCTGCTCCCCTACCTGGAATGCTTCATCCTTCTTGTCTACCAGAGGAAGCCCTACTTCATTTTAAAGACTCACTCACACATCTTCTCTGTGATTCTTTTTTTAACCTGCCTGGGCAGAGTCCATTGATCCTTGCTCTGCTCCCACTGTGCACTCCTGAGAAGGCTATTAGCTCTTACTAGAGTCTGACTTGTCTGTTGGGTGCTTGACTAATTAGGCTTACATTTCACTGAATATGACAGAAAGCTCTAAAGTAATAGTATCTTAAGCAGGTAGAACTTTTCCCCTCATACAGGAAGCCTGGAGGTTGTGAGGGGATAGTGAAGTGTCCCCCATCCCCACCTCAAGGCCTAGACTTGTGCACACATTCCATTCCAGAAGTCACCCCAAGGTCAAAGGTAGCTGCTGGAGGCCCAGCATTCACATCCACATTCCAGCCAGCTGGAAGGAGGAAGGACACATTCCTTTCTTTTCAGCATATTCTTTAGAAATTGCGCACATCTCATCAGCTTATTCCTTTGGCTCAAGTTTGACATGAAGCTGGGAAATATGGTCTTTAATCCCAGCTAAAACCAAAATTGTACTTCTAAGAAAGAGGGAGATGATTAATATAAGGGGGACAATTAGTGGTTTTTTGTCTAAGTAGTATCTGTCTTCTTCTTTAGAATGACCTTGAGACTAGAAAATATACTCCATTCATCCATGTTTTCCCATATTGATCAACACTGGCCTGATACATGATAGATATTCAATGAACAATGACATAGAAAATTTACTTGCTGATTAGAAGCCAATGCCCCTGGGAGGAGTAGCATGATTCACCATTAATAACTCAGTAGGAATTTGTCTCTGATCTCCAAGTCCTGGTTTCCTATTTTCTTTTCTGTATTTCTCTCTGACTATCCGTATCTATTTTCTTTTGCCTCTGGATTTCTAGACCCAGACCACAGACTGTCCCCTGGGCTGCCCAGGAGAGCTACAGACTGGAAAGTGAGTGTTGCTTTCATTGGCTGAGGAAATGGTGAGGGTGTGTGTGTGTATTTACAGCGGAAACCAGGATACCTAGTTTGGCCATCAGTAAATCTGTTACTCTGGTAAACCATGTTTATTATCTTTAGCTTGGTTTCTTTTTCTGTAAAATAATAGATATATATACTATCCTCATCCTAGAGGTTCAGAATGTGCAACAGCAGATTAAAGACCATGTCTATTTTATCTGTATGTGTATGTATATATGTATGTGTAAATATATATCATATATACACATTTACATATATAAAATAAAGTTGCAATATATTATTATTATTATTATTATTATTATTATATGTAAATATGGAACAAGCAAATGACAACTACAAAGATTCTTTATATCCTCCCCCCCTGTAACTCGTTTCCAAAATAAGTATTACATTGAAAGAGGTAGGAGGAGACTTGATCTCTTCTTTCTTCTTCTCCCCTCAGTGTTTTTTTTTCCCTAATCTGCCTGTGCTGTGACATAGAACCTAGAAGCCCTCCTCAGTCCTGAAACATGACTCCCAGTCATTTCCACGGATGGGCCTGGAATGACAGGGTGATGGATATTACTGTCACTGCACTGAGATGGGCAAATGTTTTCTCTGGCTGGCCATGGAAGCCTCTCTGACATAGATTTTTCTAGGGATTCAGAAGCTTGACAGATATGAACGAAAGGTGACCTGTAGGGCTCTATGGGTGGACCAGCTTAGTTATCCACCTTCAGGGTATTTTCAAGCACTGTTTGACCTTTGAAGAATTTACTGTGTCATAAGACTTTAGAGAAGGGAAGAGGAAAATAAGTGGGGAAGGCGGTCTGAAGCCCCTGCAAGTAGATGGACTGGGCAGGCTCTCTGTCACCTCTTTGCTCACTGTCCTCCTCTGCCTGAGGGATGTGACAGGGTGGGAGAGAAAGGGATCCTTCTAGAAAGAATGGTCTCTTGAGCCCCCACCCCAGGATTTCTTGCAGGTGCAGAAGCCATGACTCTGTCACATGCTTCATCTATGTTTGTAGAGAAGCCAGTGGGAGTGAGGGAAAACAAGGAGGTCTCTCACATACACATATAAGATCATAATCCTAATCACGTCCTACATTATTAGGAAAGCACAGCTTTTCTGCCTTGAAATGGATCCTTCTGAAGGGTTAACTTTGACATCTTCAAACTCACTGCTATTATGCATAGAGCACAGTATGCCTCCTGTTTTCTCTTTCGAAGGGCACGATAACAAAGTACAATTCCAATAAAAAAATAATGCCGAGAACAAAGCTGCATGATTTTAAACTGAAACAATCATAGCCCTTCATGGCTCTCCCCTTTCCCTAAACTCTTTTGCTCAGATCTTTACCCCCTGTTAGTCCTTGCACGTTCATATCGAGCCCTTAAGGCTAAAAAGAACAAAGAAATATTCCTAATCTAGGAAGTAGAGACCAAAAAGGGGGAATTGGTCTTCTTGGGAGCTCTGCAAGAGAGAAAATATAAGACTCCAAAGATTTCCATTTCTGAGATGTGCAGGGGCTTGCAGTGGGTGGGGTGGGAGTTCTGTGAGTTGAAGTCCTTTGTTTTCCTGCTCTCCACTACACTGTGCTGCTTCTGGCTGCCTCCTCTGTCTTGACTTGGGTAGAGGCCCTGGATGTAAGCT
This sequence comes from Nyctereutes procyonoides, assembly GCF_905146905.1. NCBI lineage: Eukaryota > Metazoa > Chordata > Mammalia > Carnivora > Canidae > Nyctereutes > Nyctereutes procyonoides. The sequence continues at coordinate 49,303,181 of NW_026575133.1, read as the reverse complement.
GGGGAGAAGTTGCTCCACTCAGGTGGGCTAGACCCTGGGGCAGGAAACTCTGGGTTAGGAAGAGCAGATACTGATTTCAAACCCTGGTCCTTCTGAGAGGTGGCAGGAATGTAGCTTGCACATGCTGCTGGAGCAGATGTGGGCTCTGGAACGTCCTTGAAATGTAAAATTCTGAGTATAAAGGGAGCTTGGGGACCAGTAGTCTCCATTGAGAGGAGTTAATTACATGGCCAGTTCCACTAGATGAAATAAGGAGACCAGGCTGCATAAACTGCTCCCTTGCAACACTGCCTGCAAACGGCCCCTCCCTCCCTGGCTGTACTCAGCTCTGGAAGGGGCAGCCATGGTGATGAAGAAACCTCCCCCCTTGTAAGTAGGGCCAGCCCTAATCCAGAGGCAGCCCATCCAGTCTTCTTCCTGAAATTTTAGCAACTAAAAGCATTCTGTTTACAATAAGAAAACCGTTTCCCCCCCACACCCTGATTGGAATGTCCCTGAATAGGTTCATGTTGACCCTCCCCAAAATCAACCTGGAGGCCATGCGACTCCCGCGGTTCTTTTGTCTTTAGGAAGTTTCTTTCCTTTTGCCTTTTAAAAGACACCTGTAATTGCTAATCGGGGCTCTTTTCCTCTTCGGAGGCGGAGAGCCCGTTTGCGCAAACGTTCAATAAACCCTCTTGCTAATTGCATCTGCCTGTCTGGGGTCTGAGTCTCTGGGGCGTCCACCGGGCCACGTTGGCACCCGTGAGCCAGGGTCCAACATTTGGGGGCTCGTCCGGGATCTGAGACGCCCCAGACTCAATCCTAAAACCGGCAGGAGGTAAGACCGAGCTCGCTAAATGTCCTATCTGTCTCGTCCGTTTGTCTGACTGGCCGGGTCTGTTTTGTGCCGGGTCTGTATTGTGCCTGCAGGACGCCGTACTCTGTATTCTGTATTTGGACCAGCGGGGGAGGCAGACGTGCCCGAGACCCCTGGTCCCCCTCCGGAGTCGGACTCCGGAGTGGTCTGGAAGAGGAACGGAGCCCCGGCACTCCCTCCTCTTCGGGGAGGGTCGTGGTTCGCGACCGCTCCCATCTGAATCTGCCGCGCCAGTCCTGTCGTTCGTGTGCGTCTGTTCGTTCCGTGTTTTTCTTCCTTTCCTGTCCTCCTCCTCACCGCTCACCCCTTCTCTACACCCATGGGGCAGACTGTAACCACCCCTTTAAGCCTCACTCTAGATCACTGGAAAGAAGTCGCCGGCCGGGCACACAATCTCTCGGTCGAAGTCAGAAGACGAAGATGGGTCACCTTCTGCTCCTCAGAGTGGCCGGCTTTCAACGTCGGGTGGCCCAGGATAATATTGACATTATCTTGCAGGTGAAGGCCCTAGTCTTCCAGCCAGGACCCAATGGACACCTCCACCAGCCGACCTAGGATGACCGCCAACAGCTCCTGCAGACTTTCCTCACCACGGAGGAGAGACAGCGCGTCCCGGGGGCGGATGGGAGGCCGACCCAGCTGCCTAATGAAATTGAGGATGTTTTCCCCTTGGTTCGCCCGACCTGGGACTACGACACTGTTGCTGGTAGGGAGCGGCTCCGTCTCTATCGCCAGGTACTCCTAGCGGGTCTCAAAGGGGCAGGGCGTCGCCCCACCAATTTGGCGAAGGTACGTGCTATAGTGCAGGGAAAAGATGAGACGCCGGCAGGTTTTCTGCAGAGGTTAATAGAAGGCTATACTGGCCACCGTAGTACAGGGCTCAGGGCAGAGTAAGTCAGGACAGAGTAGGGACCTGGGAGACAAAAGAGGACCACGGGTTGAACGAGACCAGTGTGCCTACTGCAAGGAAAAAGGACATTGGGTTAAAGATTGCCCAAGGAAGGGCCAAACGCAGGGACCTAAAAAGAAGCCCATTCCTGTTTTGTCCCTAGAAGATGAAGATTAGGGATGTCAGGGCCAGGAAACCCCCCCCCCCCGAGCCTCGGATAACCCTTAAAGTGGGGGGACAGCCGGTGACCTTCCTGGTCGATACGGGAGCTCAACATTCAGTTTTAACTGAGGCAAAAGGACCCTTGAGCTCTAAAACGTCTTGGGTTCAGGGGGCAACTGGAGGCAAGTTATATCGATGGACAACCGAACGGAAGGTCCACCTGAGCACTGGGCAAGTAATGCATTCCTTCTTACTGGTCCCAGACTGCCCTTACCCTCTCCTAGGCAGAGACCTTCTTTCAAAAGTAGGGGCCCAGATACATTTTCAGCAAAAAGGGGCCACTATTACTGGCGCGGGAGGGCAGCCCCTCCAGGTACTGACCTTGCGCCTAGAGGATGAACACCGGCTGCACGAGGACTCTCCACCGGCCGTGCAGCCCCTAGATTCTGAATGGCTCACTAACTACTCTCAGGCCTGGGTGGAAACGGCCGGAATGGGACTAGCTGTAAACCAGCCGCCCATAATTATAAACTTAAAACCCTCGGCCACCCCCATATCGATCCGGCAATATTCAATGAGCAAAGAGGCCAAAGAAGGCATTTGGCCCCATATACAGACTATTACAATTGGGCATTTTAATACCTTGCCAGTTGCCCTGGAATACTCCTCTATTACCCGTAAAAAAACCCGGCACAGGAGATTACCGGCCGGTACAAGATTTACGAGAGGTTAACTGGAGGCCAGAGGTGGCTGACGGAGAGCTGCAAAAAGGCTGTAGCCCTGATCCCAGCACCCACTAATGCCAAAGGACTACGAGAGTTCCTCGGCAGTGCTGGGTTCTGCCGCCTCTGGATACCCGGGTTTGCGGAGATGGCGGCTCCCCTATATCCTCTCACGAAATCCAACACCCCCTACCACTGGGGAAAGGAGCAGCAATTGGCTTTTGACAAAATAAAAAGGGCCTTATTGACTGCCCCTGCCCTGAGCCTCCCAGATGTAACCAAGCCTTTTACGCTATATGTTGATGAACATAATGGAATAGCCAAAGGGGTCCTAACTCAAAAACTGGGACCCTGGAAAAGGCCCGTGGCATACTTTTCAAAAAAAATTAGACAGCGTGGCTGCAGGATGGCCCCCATGTCTCCGGATAATAGCGGCTATGGCAGTCCTGGTAAAAGACTCAGACAAGTTGACTTTTGGCCAACCCCTCACTGTGGTGGCCCCCCACGCCGTAGAGACAGTCATCCGCCAGCCCCCTGATCGATGGCTCTCAAACGCCCGGGTCACCCATTATCAGGCCATGTTACTGAATTCTGAGCAGATACAGTTTGGAACGGCTACATCTCTAAACCCGGCCACCTTGCTTCCAGAAACCGAGTCCCCCTCCCTAGTAATGCATGATTGCCACCAGATCCTAGCTGAAGTCCATGGCACCAGAGGGGACTTGACGGACCAGCCTTTGCCAGATGCTGAAGCAACCTGGTACACCGATGGGAGTAGCTTTCTACGAAATGGCTGGACAGAAGCTTTCCCCACCAAGCGAGAAACCGCCCAGGTGGTTGTCAAGAAAATCCTGGAAGAAATTTTCCCCCGGTTTGGACTGCCCAAGGTAATAGGGTCGGACAACAGCCCCGCCTTCGTCTCCCAGGTAAGTCAGTTGGTGGCCAGATTACTGGGGATAAATTGGAAATTACATTGTGCATACAGACCCCAGAGCTCAGGTCAGGTAGAAAGAATGAATAGAACAATTAAAGAGACCCTAACTAAATTGACATTGGAGACTGGCACTAGAGACTGGGTCCAACTCCTCCCTATGGTTCTGTTCCGAGTCCGGAACACTCCCGCGCGCCATGGGCTAACTCCTTACGAGATTCTCTATGGAGGTCCCCCACCAGTAACGGACTTACTAGATTCTGCTCTTGACCCTCTTGCTAACACTCCCGGTTTACAGGACAGGCTAAAGGCGCTCCAGATTATCCAGCACCAGATCTGGAAACCCCTTGCGGCTGTCTACCGCCCCGGAGACACACCGGCCCACACCCGTTCCAGATCGGGGACTCCGCCTATGTCAGGAGACATCAGTCCAGGACGCTTGAGCCCCGCTGGAAGGGCCCATATACTGTACTACTGACCACCCCAACCGCCTTAAAGGTAGACGGCATTGCTGCTTGGGTCCACGCCTCACACGTCCAGCGCGCCCCATCAACGAGCACCGCTGACGCCAGCCAGGACGGACCGGACGAGCCACTCCAGTGGAAGCTCCACCGCACCCAAAACCCGCTCAAGATAAGACTTTCATAAATTGTTCAATGACAGTTGTTATATTCCTACCTCTCCTAGCGCTCTTCACCTCCGCCAAAGGTGACCCTCATGCCCTCAAAAGGTTAACCTGGCAGGTACTAACGTCTGGGGGTGACGACGTCTGGTCTATAACTAAGACCGCCCCCGTGGGAACCTGGTGGCCTGACCTATATCCTGACCTTTGCAAGCTAACCATAGGGGCCCCTAGCCCATGGGACCTAGAGGGATACTTCGACACCTCTAGAGCCCCTAACCAAGAAAGCCCTCCAGGGCGACTGGGATTAGACCCATGGGGAGGCTGTGGCACGCCTGATAGAAGGGCCATGCTAAGCACTCTTCCCTTTTATGTCTGTCCCGGGCACCACAGAGATCGCAGGCTAAATCCCACCTGTGGAGGAGGGGAATATTTTTATTGTAAAAATTGGGGGTGCGAAACTACGGGGGATACAGAATGGAGGCCCTCCTCCTCCTGGGATTATATCACTGTCAAGGCTAACTATACTCACCCGACATTTAGCAAATGGAAAACCCTTAATTATGGGCCCTGCCAAGGGTGGTGTCATCCCCTACGGATATCCTTCACGGAGCCCGGAAAAAGGGCTACTTACTGGGCCAATGGATATACGTGGGGATTCAGGTTATACAAAGAAAGAACAGATGATGGTTTTATATTCAGAATTAAACTAAAAATAGAATCCCCAGACCCCGTGGCGATCGGGCCTAACGCGGTCCTCGGGGAACAAAGAGCTGCCCCGGCCCTAGCCGCAGGGAGCGCCGCACCCACTAACTTCGCGGTCACTCCAACCCCTCGGTCGTCACCCGAGACCGGACAAATCTTATCATAGGGGCATTCCTGGCCCTTAATCGAACCAGCCCCGATGTAACTAAATCCTGCTGGCTCTGCCTTGCACCACCCCCCCTTATTATGAGGGGATTGCTACTTCAGGGACCTATAATAACATCACTAGCACTCAGGGATGCACACCCGACTCCCAACCACAACTCAGCCTTACAGAAGTTACAGGACAGGGAACCTGCATAGGAACACCCCCCCGGGGCTACCAGAGACTCTGTAACACTACCACCCCGATTTTGGGGACTGATTCTTACCTGGAGCCCCAGCCGGGAACTTGGTGGGCATGCAACAAAGACCTCACCCCCTGTGTGTCGGCTAAGGTTCTAAATAGCTCAAACGACTTCTGTGTCATGGTACAGATCCTACCCAGGGTGTTCTATCACCCTGCTGAAACTCTAGAAAATCAGTATGATAAACATCCCACCCGTTTTCGGCGCGAACCTGTCTCCCTAACCTTAGCCGTTATGTTGGGACTAGGGGTCGCTGCTGGGGTGGGTACTGGCGCAGCTGCTCCGATCCAGGGCTCACGGCGTTATCTAGAACTCCAAACAGCTGTAGATGAGGATCCACGGACACTAGCGCAGTCCGTTTCTAAGCTAGAACAGTCCCTCCCCTCACTTTCAGAAGTAGCACTTCACAACAGGAGAGGCTTGGATTGACTATTCCTGAAAGAGGGAGGACTGTGTGCGGCCTTGGGAGAGGAATGCTGTTTCTATGCAGACCATTCTGGAGTCATCAGAGACTCCATGGCCAAACTCAGGGAAAGGTTAAATAAAAGACAAAGGGACCGGGAGGCCCAGCAGGGCTGGTTTAAAAGCTGGTTTAATCAGTCTCCCTGGTTGACCACCCTAATCTCTACCATTCTGGGCCTCTAGTTATCCTGCTCCTGCTGCTAACTTTCGGCCCCTGCGTCCTCAACCGGCTGCTCCAGTTCATCCAAGACAGATTGTCTATTACCCAAGCTCTGGTATTAACTCAGCAATGTCGGGCCCTCCAAACTGAAAAAATAAATGTTCCCTAAGATTTTAAGGTTAAAATCAGCCCAAACAAGAGGAGGGAATGAAGAAACCTCCCCCCTTGTAAGTAGGGCCAGCCCTAATCCAGAGGCAGCCCATCCAGTCTTCTTCCTGAAATTTTAGCAACTAAAAGCATTCTGTTTACAATAAGAAAACCGTTTCCCCCCCCACACCCTGATTGGAATGTCCCTGAATAGGTTCATGTTGACCCTCCCCAAAATCAACCTGGAGGCCATGCGACTCCCGCGGTTCTTTTGTCTTTAGGAAGTTTCTTTCCTTTTGCCTTTTAAAAGACACCTGTAATTGCTAATCGGGGCTCTTTTCCTCTTCCGGAGGCGGAGAGCCCGTTTGCGCAAACGTTCAATAAACCCTCTTGCTAATTGCATCTGCCTGTCTGGGGTCTGAGTCTCTGGGGCGTCCACCGGGCCACGTTGGCACCCGTGAGCCAGGGTCCAACAGTGATGGGATGGTGAAGTCACGGCCAGGGTTCTGGAGAGCAGATGGCTCCTTCAGGGTCAGGCAAATGCTAGGGGAGAACCAGAGGTTTTAAAAGGCAAACTTAGCCCAATGGGGGTAACTACACTAGAGAGGGACAGAGAGAAAAAAGGGGGGATGGGAAAGAGGACAAAAGGAAGGAGAAAGAGAAGGAGAAAGATCACGTGACACAGGCAGATATAGCTAACAGAGAAAGGAAATGCTACTTGGGAAGAAGGAAGAAAACGGGGTTAAACTTAATGAAAATCCACCTGTTTTGGAAAAGGAACCCAAATATGTGATTAAGAAAAATCCTGGAAAAGCCTTTAATGTTTTTGGAATGTTCATGGCTCTGCCATTTAGTCTCTAAAAGGAAAAGGCAGTAGTGGGCAGCCCAGAGACCCTGTCTCTCCTAAAATAGTTTGATCATGGTGGATGCCGCATCTCCTGTGCAGAAGCTTGCTGGGAACCAGCCTTGGGTTGGTGGGCAGGTGCCAGGCCAGGGCCTGTGGCAGTTGCTTGCCTTCTGAGTCTCTCCTGCAGAGGGGCAGCATGCCTTCTGAGGAGGAATCCTGGGCAGGGACTCGGACAGAAACATGTGCAGGAGATTGGGCAAATCATTTGACTCCCTGAGCCTCAGTTTCCCTACCAGTAAAATGGGAACTACTCCCTTACTCATCTCCTTACATTTCTGCAAAGACCAAATAAGACCACTGTCTCCATCCACCCATCCAACCATTCATCATCCATTCATCCATCCATCCATCCATCCATCCATCCATCCATCATCCATCTATTGCATAAAAACCTTATTGAAAACTCAATTGTACTGGGTGCTGGGCTGAGTGGTAGGGCAATAGGATGACTAAGACAACTTCCTTGTTCCTAAGAAACTCATTCTCATGGGTAAGGCACTTAAACGGATAGATCCTAAAGTTCAGTAGGATTAATATTTAAACAACAGCGTGCATAAGGCCTTGCCCTTATCTGTGCTGGGAGAAAGGCCAGCCTCTTCTGCATGGCTTATAAGTGTCTGCATGACCTGAGTCTAGCATCAACATCTGCCCCAAGAGCCTCTTTTATCTTGCCCTATATATTTGCTACACCTGTTTGTGCTTTTCTGCAGACAGGTGGGCTCATAACAAGTTTGTGTTACTTTCCAAGTTTGAAATGCCAGTTTTGTTCCTACTCATTGTCCTTACTCTCACTTCCAGACTCAGGTCATTAATCATCTCCTGCAGAGAGAGCCCTCCCCACTCACCTCATCAGGCTAGGCTAGATGACTTTCGTTCATGACTTTTTCTTCTATTACTATAGACGCAGAGGGAACAGGGGACCCATCCTAATTCATGCTTATTTCTCAGTCTACAACACATAGTGTAGGAAGTCTTTAATGAAGGCTTGTTGAACTGAAATTAGCTGTTCTGACATCACAGGGGCAAGACAGACTGATGAGCCAGGGAAGCCATGCATGGACTGGGTCTTGATGTATGTGTAGGAGTTCAATGGGGAGAGGATGGAGGGAAGAGCGTCCCAGATAGGGAAACATGTATGTAAAGACCAGAGGTCTGAGACCAGGTGCCTTGGTCAGGGGATGTGAGTTGTGGGAGTGGGAAAAGAGGCAAAAAAAGGCAAAGTTGGAGTGTGATGGCTAATTCTGTGTCAACTGGACTGTGCCACCAGGTGCCCAGATATTCGGTCAAACATTATTCTGAGTGTGTCTGGGTGTTTCTGGATGAGATTTATGCTTGAATCAGCAGACTGAGGAAAGCAGATGGATGGCCCTTTTTAACATGGGTGAGCCTCACCCAGTTGGCTGAAGGCCTGAATACAACAAAGAGGCTGACCTCCAGTGAGTATGGAGAGTCCTCCTACCTCTGAGCTAGAGCTTTCTCTGCCTTTGGACTTGAACTGAAACATTGGCTCTCCTTGAATCTCCAGCATGTTGGCTTCCAAACTGGAACTTGCACCTTTAGCTCTCCTGGTTCCCAGGCCTTTGACCTGGGACTAGAACTATACCTTTGGCTCTCCTGGGTCTCCGCCTGATGGCTACAGATAATGGAACTTCTCAGCCTCCATGATCACATGAGCCAATTCCTTGTAATGAATCTCTCTTGACCCACAGGTATGCATGTATGCACACATGTACACACATCCTACAGGTCCTGCTTCCCTGCTAATATGAGGGGGATATCCTAGGCTTCTAGGCACAGTAAGGTGATAGAGGATGTTAAGTTCAGGGGGACATGATGAGGCCTGTGTTTTTGCATCATTGGCACCAGTCCTAAGGGCTTGGAGGGCCTTCATCAGCTGCTCTGACCCTGGGCCTTTCTCTCTGTTCCAGGGACTATTGCCCTGGGCCTGCCTCATCCTTGAGCCGGATATGCTGTCCTCTGTGTTCTGGGGTGCTCCAGGTCATTCCTTTCTTTCCTGAGGCCCCCTGGCCTCTAGTTGCCTGTAGGTGCTCCCTGGAATTCCCTTAAAGGGACAGATCTGTAAGCCATGATATGGACTCAGTCTGGCAGAATTAGAAGCCGATGCCTTGGTCTCCACATGTTTTTATGCTTCCTGTTTTTCTTGGCTATTTTCCTGTACTAGCTGGCAAAATCTTTTTGGATATTCCAGTTGCCTCAGTTGTTCAAGGAGGAACTGAAGTCATCATTTGCACCAATGTTTGAAAAGTGCTCTAAAGATGGGTAAGAGTTCCTTGCGGCCAGTGAAGTGGCAGCTGCAGGCCCAGGGATGCAAGAGCCTCTGTGGTGAGGGTCCTTGCGAGAATGATACCAAAGCCACTTGCTCCAGCTTGTTTTATTCACCTGGAGGCTGTCCTGGCTGAGATAAAACTCTGGGAAGTGCTGTTGTATCTTAATAAAGGGTCCCTTTGCAGCCTGTCACTTGGCAAAGCCATATTCTTGGCAAGAAAAGATTCATTTTCCTTAGATTTTGGAGTTGCCCCTAGGTTTGAATTTTGGTGCTCCTGCTGCATAGTTGTGCCCCGAGATCATCTCCTGTGGATCACTGAGCCTCATCTTCCTCGTCTGTGAAAAAGAATTGGCTGCCTTCACAGGCTCGTGGTGAGGACTGTTTAATGAGGAACATACTTGAAGGCACTTGCCATGTGGGGAATGCTCCATCATGTCATAGTCCTTCCTTCTTCTCCTTCCAAATCTGGAGAAAAGCTCTCTAGATAAAGTGACCCAACCTTCCCTAAGGACCCCCTTAAGGTTTCTTTTATTTCTCTATGTTATTTATTCTGAAAATGTTTGCATCCTTCTCCATAATAGAATCTGAGCTCAGTATTGCAGGCTTGGGGTCCTTTGCTAAGCCTGCAGGCAGCTAAGGCCAGTGGGAATAGACTGAGCATTCAAACTCATTTTTAGGATATAGTTTAGTACTTGAGCATCCAGGACTGGACTGCTGCTGAGGCAGAATGATGACTCTGTAATCCTTCTACTTCTGTTCACAGACCCAAGAGTCCCCTGAGAGAGGCCAGAGAATGGGGCTGGGGGGTGTGGGGGGGGAAGACATTTGGGTCCAGACACATGGGTGAGCAGTTTTGGCTTCTCTCATATGATACATGATTGTTGAACCTTGACTATTCAATGCAGCTCAAGTTTGTGCACTTCATTCATTCGTTCATTCATTCATTCATTCATCATCATGCTTATTCAGAGATGAAAACCATAGCTCCAGCTGTTTTACTAAATCTGTGGAGGAAGAACAGATAAGAACACCACTGCTTGCTGCACAGGTTGATAAATAGTGTGATAGAGGTGTTTGTTGGACAGGAGTTAACAAAGCACAGCAGAGGATACCCATGAGGTACCCTGTGACCTGGGTCTTTAAGGACAAGCAGGATTTTTCAGTATTTTTCAACACAATAAGGGTTGCTTGAGGGTGGGGAGAGAGTCCCTGGCACAGAGAGATGATCTCATGTGAAGCTTGGAGGCATGAGAAATTGTGGCATGTCCAAGGTGGGGTCTTGACTGGAAGGTGTGGCTAGAGAGGGACTGTGTGTGGGCAGGAGGTGTCGGTATAACCATGTGTGCATGTTTGGGTGGGGGCGGGTAGGTCCAGGGTGGCAGCTGGGAGCACAATGCCCAAAAGGGTGGGATTTGAGGCTGGAGAGATAGAATCCAGATGATTGCAGGGTGGTTCAACTTTGTTCTGTGAATAATGGGGAGCTGCTGGAGGATTTTAAGCAGGAAGATGATGAGGTCACATCTCTTTACTGATTATTATTTTGTGCCTAGCAATATAGATATTCAAAGAGGTATAATAGGGCTGTTCCTTGTTTTTATGGAGTTTAAGGTTTGATTGAAACAATATGCACATTCAATGCCCTTTACCCCTTTCCTCTCTGGGCCTGTCTACTCATTTGCAACATGAATGCCATAGCCACGTTTTCCCAGGCCAGGAACCCCAGCCCATGGTGGTGGTGGTGGTCAAGGCCTGCTGGATTTGTCCTGTGCTTCCCCAGAGCATAGACCTGGGATCCCATCCCTTGTCACTGGTTGGAGTTGTGCTGTGATGGACACACCCCTCCTCGAACCCCAACCAAAGGACCCCTGACTCCTGTTGTACCCACATGTCAGTTAACTGGAAATGATGACTGCCTGTACTACCTCAATCCAAGTGTGCAGAAACATCTGGGAGGTCACATTCAGTCCTCACTGTCCCACATATGCCCCAGGATAAATCATGGCCTATTTCTCCCTATGGGGAGCTTTCTAGAGCCCAGCATATTTTCTGTTTGAACCATCCCTTCTCCCTAGCACATAATCTGTCACAGACCCAACTCGGTGGTTTCCAGCATGCCACTAAATCTCTGGGTAAAGCCAAATTGAGAGGAAACCAAAGTATGGGGGTTGTTACAAACCTCTAGGTGAAGAAGTACCACAAGATGGAAGAGTTTGGAGATAGAGGAGAATGTTGGCCAGGTACAGAAATGGGCCAGTTCCCTTAAACTTTCATCCAAGACCTTTCCAAGGCCTTGCCTCTGCTTTTGTATTCCTTCTGCTTAGCTCTGGAGCGAACCATCCACCTGCACTGCAGGTTGTGGGGTGTGTTTTGCTCCTCCCACACCTCTGCCTGTGCTGGGCCTTGGCTCATTCCTGTCCTTGGTGCCAGCCTCCCCTCTGACAACGCCCGGAGGTGGAGGTGAGGGGCTTCCTCCCAACTGCCCCTGCCGCAAGACTTACCTGCTCCGTGTCTGAATCCCTCACTTCTATAGGCTCCTTCAGCACATACGCACTTCTTGACCCTCTCATGCATGACACAGAATGGGGGCTTCATGATTGGTAGGACGATGTGATGGGCAAGTGGTTCATTTTCTGAGGGTTGAGAATATATCAGTTATCTGGAGTCACTTCTTTTGTGAAGGGGCTGAGAGAACCCAATCCACCTGAAGCAAGATTGTAGAGTAAATGAAGTTTATCTTCAGTGATGGCCCCAAAGCCTCTATTTTGATGAGCTTTACCTTTCCTTCATCTATCCCTGCTTCTGGGTGTGATCTCCACCTGTCAAGTTATCTTTCCAGACATTGTAATTTATATAAACACTCACGTGGGAAAGAGCCTTGCTTAATGCAAGGGGGTGAATTATGAGTCCTAGATCTCTAGGATTTATGAGATCCCTTTATAGCACTTCCCTCTGCCAAGAGCAGGCTGGTGGGGCAGACAGTGGACAATGCCTGTGAGCTCTCTGATGGCCGGCACTGCTGTATCTTAGTGCCTGCCTCAGGACTATGCCCTGGCTGGACAGGACAAGGCAAGACTTACAGCTTATTCGAGTGAATGAATGGAGATTTCATTATTTAATAAACAGAGACTGAGTCCTCTACTACCTCCTGTGTTTTAACTGTAGCCAAAATGAAGTTCTTGGGTTTTTTTTTTTTTTCCTTTCAAAAATGTAAATCCCTGAGATTCTTAGCATTCTTGAGTGGTATTTTCCTTCTCCTAGTATTGGAAGAAAGGCAATCCATCCAGATATTTACAGAGGTGCTCACAGTTCTTGCTAGAAACCCCATATGGGATAAATGATGCTAATTTATGCATATTTACAGGCAACTAACTCCATACCCTAGTGAGCTACATAGCCTTGTAAGTTCAAAGTTAACCTTCCAACAATAGGAGCAGAATTTTAATTGAAAAAGGTAAGGCAGGCATCTGGCAGATGTGGTTTGTTTGGGGGGGCATTCTATTAAGGAGTCACTGAAATGGCTCTGTAGCTGTTGTAACAGATTCTTATTTAAATGAGATTTCACTTTTCTTTTTTTTTTAATAAAGAGAAAATAGCCTGTGTTTGCAATGTTTTTCAACAAACTGAGATTTCTTTCTCTTTTTAAAAAAATCATAATTGATTTATTTTGTAATGCAATATTGTCTAACATTCACAGGCTCATTTGAATAAATTATTCATCAGCTTTTTTCTTTTTTTTCATCAGCTTTTTTCTTTCTTCTTTCTTTCTTTCTTTCTTTCTTTCTTTCTTTCTTTCTTTCTTTCTTTCTTCTTTTTTTCTCCTCCTTTTCTTCTTCTACTTTTTTTTTTTTTAAGTGACATACCAACCCATGCCTGCTGGAGCTCTTGTGGCTCCCTTCTTGCCACTGAGGTATAGGAAACAAGCACAGACACAGCAAACACCATTAATCAAAAGCCAGAGCAAGTTGTTCTTAACTAAAGCCACAAAGGACTATGTTATTAAAGACACTTGATGGATCCCATTTCTAATGGGGAGGTGGGAAGGGTGGAGTCAAGAGGTGGTGCCCACTAATGTGCCTGTCACATGTTATTGTCCTAAGGAATATTTCCTTGAAATCAGTTACGCATTGTGAAAGTAGGCACATCAAGTGCATACACAAGGGAGACCATATTTATTATTTCTTTATATGGATGAAAATAACTTCTCTGCATGTCTTTGTCCATCTGGGTTGTTGTTACAAAATACCATAGCCTGGGTGACTTAAACAATGGAAATGTATTGCTCACAGTTCTGAAGGCAGGAAGTCCAAGATCAAGGCACTAGCAGATTTGGTGTCCGGTGAGGGTGTACTTCCCGGCTCGAAGATAGCTGTCCTTTTGCTGGCTCCTCACATGGTAGAGACAGAGAGCTCTCTGGGGGCTCTTTTATAAGGGCACTAATCTCATTTATAGGGGCTCCATCCTCTGAGCTAGCCATCTTTTCCCAAGGCCCTGCCTCCTAATATCAGCACACTGGGGGATCAGTGCTTCAACATATGGATTTGTGGGGCGGGGGAAGGGAGTGCACAGACATTCAGACCATAGCACTCGGTCCTAGTCAGTGCTATGGTTTGTGATTCAGAATGTAGAGTGAAAGCTGATCACAGATTTGGGAGGCCTGTGAAAAAGGCAAGGATCTTATAAATATTAGTCTGAGAGCAAAAGGTGATATAAATACTACCCCCACAAGGCTGAGGTCAGGAAGGTCTCTCTGGGGCCATGTGGTCCACCTCTGCCTCCAGTGCTCTCACCAATGTCAACAGGAAAGTATGAGCACAGGCAACTCCTCGCCCAGGAGCGAGCTGCCTGGCTCTTCTTGGCCCAGGTGTCCTCCAGGAGCCTGGGGCCTGGAGGTGTGAGAGGGCAGGCTCCGGGCTTTTTGTGACTCTGGGTCTTGCCCTCACACCAATGGGCGCTTCAAGGAGGCTGTGACTTCTGCTGTATTCCAGGGAGCTGAGATGTGCTTTCCCTCCTTCCCACTGAAGAAAAAGTTGAAAAGGCTGAAGGACTCTCTGGCAGAGTCCCTGTTCCAGAACAGCTGTCAATTGCTAGAACAATCCCCAGATCGGTATATCCCCCCTAGGGCTCTTTTATTATTTTTTAAAAATATTAATAGAACTAATTAAATATAGAGGTGTGCTCCAGCCCTAATCTGTGGCTTCTCATCTTTCCTCTCCTCCCTCCTTCTTTCCGCTGGGGCCCAGTGTGTATTGTCAAAGTGTCAAGTGAGAAGGGAAGGAGAAAACCAGGGAGATAACACAGAATTGGTATGCCGGGCGAAGGCTGCGGACACAAGGGACTTCTTTTAATCCAGTCCATTAATCAATTTCTCCGTAGAAATTGAATTAACTGTCTTTCATCAACATCACATCCCAGGACTTGAAAACACTGTATGCACCTAGGAATGTAAATGCATCCGGGCGTGTGTCTCCCTCCCCGTGTAGGTGAACATGCAGGGCCCCTGTGCTGTGGTCCAGTACAGGGAGAGTGGAAAGCCTGGCCATGAAAGGGGCTGGTGGTGGTTGCTGGCCTTGAACCTGGGCCACCGAAGCAATCTGCCCTTTTGTTTTTCTTGCTCGTGGCCACTGGAAAGACTCCCTACTCCCATCCCTCTTTAACCTAAACACACTCACAGTTGAGTATCAGTCTCACTGTAAGGTTTTTTCCTTTGGACTTGAGTTGCACCAAAAACAAACAGGCCGTGCCCCGCTGCACCCCCAGCTGTGTTGTTTATTCCTGCTAACATAAAGCTCTTTCTCTGGGTCAGCGGGCTCTGGCTTGCACTGGGAATCCATCAGTGCAGGTATGAAAGGATCTCCGTCAGTCTTTGAGATAAAAATTCAGACATTACTGTACGTGTATGAGGATGCAGCTCCAAAGAGAGGTCAACCACAGGAGACTCCATGGAGATTTGGGTATTTGATTCATTTAATCAGTTAACTAATAGATATTTATTGGCTGTCTGCCAGGTTCCAGGATCTCTGCTAAATCTCAAGGGCACAAAGATTTAGAAAAAAAAATAATAACAAAACAAAACCCAAAACAATGCAGTCTTCGCCCTGATAATCTATTGAGGAGAGACTGATAGAATAAGAATTCACAATACAATGTAATAGATATTAAAGAAGAATTAAAAATAGACCTGCCCTACGACCCAGCAATTGCACTGTTAGAGATTTACCCCGAAGATTCAGATGCAATGAAACGCCGGGGCACCTGCACCCCGATGTTTCTAGCAGCCATGTCCACAATAGCCAAACTGTGGAAGGAGCCTCGGTGTCCATCGAAAGATGAATGGATAAAGAAGCTGTGGTTTATGTATACAATGGAATATTACTCAGCCATTAGAAACAACAAATACCCACCATTTGCTTCAACGTGGATGGAACTGGAGGGTATTATGCTGAGTGAAGTAAGTCAATCGGAGAAGGACAAACAGTGTATGTTCTCACTCATTTGGGGAATATGAATAATAGTGAAGGGGAATATAAGGGAAGGGAGAAGAAATGTGTGGGAGATATCAGAAAGGGACACAGAACATAAAGACTTCTAACTCTGGGAAATGAACTAGGGGTGGCGGAAGGGGAGGAGGGCGGGGGGTGGGGGTGAATGGGTGACGGGCATGGAGGGGGACACTTGACGGGATGAGCACTGGGTGTTATTCTGTATGTTGGTAAATTGAACACCAATAAAAATTAATTTATAAAAAAAAATAAAAAAAATAAAGTGGAATTTTCAGTTTGTGGGGTGAGGATGGGAAGCCAATGAAGGAAGGATACTTGGCCCGATGGGGGCAGGAAAAGTCCCCCTAAAAGAGGTAGACTCTGGAAAGACAAACCATTTGCTATATGGAGAGAGGTCTTGGGAGCAGGTTCCAAAAGAAAGAATTTTGTTCCCCCTCACATTTCTGTCCTCTCTACAACAGTTGGACAGAGATATAATTGTGCCATTCCCGTGCTTACCCAACCCCAGTGGCATTTCATTGCCCTCAGAATAACACAGCCTGCTTTACCAGGGAGACCTCTGCAGCCACATCCAGCATGTGCCCTGATGCTCACTCCGGTGAAGGCTTGGGTGGCTTCATCAAACCGGGTCCAGTCTTCACACCTGCTCTTCCCCTTGGCTGGGATACTTCCCCTGCTGTCCCCCCTGCCTGTCTTGCCATTGCCTGGCTGAGTCCAAGTCACCCTCCAGGCACCTAGAGGGCAGCTTTCTTGGACCCCTCAATTGGGGCAGGCTCTTCAGTTACATCTCAGAGCTCACCTCAGCCTGTGCTTCTCCTCCTAGCAATGATCTCAGTTGTAATTATTGTTTGGAACCCATCTCCCTTTCCAGACTTCAAGTGCCAAGAAAAGGAGCACCATATTGGTTTTGATCACTTTGCAAATCGCAGGGCCTGGTCCATAGTAAATGCTTAATACATGCTGCATAAATCCCTGCTGGATGAATGAGTAAATGGTTTATGGTTGATAGAGGCTTGTTTCAGGGAAACGGTAAATGGGGCTAGCAAGTAGCCTGCTTAGGGTGGGATGAGTAGCCTTGCCAGGTGGGACTGGGCAAGATTGCATGCCAAGTTAAGGAGTTTGGACTTTATTCTGTAAGCAAAAGGAATCACAGAAGACTTATGAGCAAAAGAATGACTTAATTTGATTTGTGTTTTCCAAATATAAGTCTAGGACAATTGATTCCCAAGTTAACTCTCCAGAGTTAGCTTTATTTGATTTTCTAGAATCTCATTCTTCTTAGTAAGCAAAGGTTAGGAAAACAAGTTTTGGGTTTCAGTGGTGGGCAGGTTTATAATTTGATAGGGGTGCCTTATCTGCTTGTCACCTCTCTCCACCCCCACTCTACTACACCAGAGAGACTACCCATCACCCACCTGGCTTCCAAGGCACACTTGAATTATGCCCCTGCTATTCCAATCTCATGGGCCCTCCTGCTTCCATGCCACTACTTGTGCTGCTCTTTCTGCCTTTCTCAGTACCGCCCATTCTTCTTTGCCTGGTTTAAGGCCCACTCCCTGTATAGAGCCTTGCTGACCACTGCAGGCCATCTGCTCTGTGAGATTCACAGAATGCTCATATTTACTGCCCTTTGAGCACTGGTGGAACCCCAGAGCCAGGCCCACCTCCTCTCTTAACAGGAGGGGACACTGAGGAGGAATGAATTGTTAGGATCTTGCATGGGGGGAGCAGCAGGACCAGGACTTCCCTCCAGGTGGCCCGACCCAACCAAGTCCGCTGCTTTCCCCCTACATAGCACTGCCTAACCGAGCCTTTCAGCACTGGTCTCTTATATTCAGCTTTTCACACATGAACTCCTGAAAGACCTAGACCACAGACATCTCATTTATCTGAATATGAATGTCTGGCACATAGTAGTTACTCTATAAAGTGTTGTTGATGTGAGACATCGTAGATAAGAACCATTTCTTTGCCCTCCATTAGCTTTTGCTGTGCTTATTAGGGCAGTGGTGGCCTAGAGACAAGATAGTTGACTTAGAAGCATGAGGTGAGAGAGCAGAGGGTCTTACTATTGAGGGTGTGCCTCCCAGAATGCAGGTCTGGAGCACCGTTTGGGAATGTCTGAGAGTCCTCGAAAGGAAGGGCCGTGCTGGTTTTTCTCCAAATCCCTCCTCCTTGCTGATCTCTCTCTTTCTCTGTCTGCTCTGGGTCCTGGAGGCTGGCTTCACCTGGACGGCATCACCTAGACACCTCTGTTGATTGGCTTCAGGTGGATTCATCCAGTGGCTAGAGAGGGTGTTTATTTCCAGGCTCTGTCCCTCCAAACCTGTCTGTACTCCTGTAGGTGGCTAAATTCCATAGATGGCTCCTGCCAGGTGGCTGCTATCTCACAGCCACCTGTGAGAAGTCTTTTCCCTATCCCCCCAGGTGCTGTGGCAATACTGGCTTCCTGCTGTTGTTGGTCCTAGGTGCATTCCACCCCCTGTTGTCACCCCACACCCTTTAATAGGCCCTATACCACATTTTCCTTTGAGTATGCCATCTGTTCTTCTAGGATTGGGTCTGATGTAAGGTCTTAAGGAAATTCACAGAACCAGACTTTGGGGAGAAAGATAATGTGGGACCAAGTATTTTTGGAAATGATGCCAAATGTTGAGGAACACCTGGGTGTACAAAGTGTCATTGAGCCTGCCCAAGTATTTGACATCAGGGAGAGTGTGGGGCAGAAGAGAACCTCCCTACCCTCTTCATTCTCAGCTGGCTCTATTGTGGTCACCTACCTTTTGGGGGGCTTTTATTTCATCAAAGACATTCATTCAAAAACTGAGTGACATGTCACTATTCTCCGAGGAGCTCACAGCATTGTGGGAGAGACATACGAACAAATTCCACAGGGAGGTAGATGAAGGGGACAAAGCAAGTGTGTCAGCTGTGGCAGGATGTGGAAGCCACCGCCATATACCAGGCCAAAATGGACCCTAATGCCAAAAGAATGCTGGCTTTGGAGGAAGAAGATGTTCTTGGGCCCTGGGGTCCTTAATTACCCTCTGAGCCCTGTTGGTGAACTAGGAAAAGTGAACACCTCGCTTGAAGGCTATCTTCAAGACCTAAGTGAGATGCCACGTGCAAGTGCTAGGGCCAGGGGCTCTTCAAGGAGTGGCCACCATTAGCAGGGTGTGTTTTGCATTTACGTTCCAGGGTGAGCAGGGTAAAAGCACCTGGTCCAATGGAGTTGATGTAATAGCATTTGATGAATGAATGCATGTTGAATGAGTGAATGAAAGGAGAGAGGACGGTATCAACTGCCGCCATGGTTGGGAGTTGGCTCCAAGGTGAGGGACTGGGGGGTCCGACTCTAGCCTGCGAGGGTACAATTCTTCTACCTACCAGGGTGTTGTTTAGTGTTCTTTGGTATAGATTGCTCCCCTACAAGGGAACTACAGGAAGAGGGGTGGGCCAAGGCAGAGGGGACTTCAAGTAGATGTTGACTCTTGGCCTCTTGGCTTGCACCTTTGATGCAAACTCAAAACTTACCAGTTCATTCATTTCATTTGCTTAGGGACCAAGACAATGGAGGATAGAAGATATCAATTTCATTAGAAATGTAACTTTTTCCCCTTCCCTTTTGTCTTCTTTTAAAACCCTGGGCAACTGACCTAGTTTTTCATTCCCTTTGAACTCAACTGTGGCAGATCCTCTTCAAAGCAGGGTTGTAACATTCAGGTTCTTCACTTTATGTGGGTCAGGGTGACTCTTCCGGTTACTGAAAAAGAAGGAGCTGTGAGCGCCATCGTTTTAAGCTGCCTTCGTGCCTAGAACTCCTTTGGAATTCTCTGTTTTTAGCTTCCTTGCTAGGCCGAAGTGCTTTAAGTCATGGTAGTTAGCAGGAGAAGCGTGAAGGGGAAATGTTTACTATTTGATTTAGAGGGAAATGGGCAGAATAGACAAAGTTCTTCTTGGCATCTTTCCATTACTGCTGTCCCTGCTGCTGCTGCTGGTGGTGTTACCCGTGTCTCACACATTGTGGAAAGAACACCTGACCAAGAGTCAGGGCACCAGTTCGTGAACAATGTGATCTTGGATAAGTCACAACTTATTTGTGATTCTTCATCTGAAAAGGTCCCTTAAGCCCTTTGGTTCTCTGATAGCTCTGCAATTTTGATGTAGGTTGGGGGTGGAAGGGCATCTTGCAAGGCATTCTAAAAATAGAAACATCCTCCCTTCTCCAAAATAACACTAATATTTCCTCGCTGTGCCATCCCTGCAGGAACCAGAGCTGGGTGAACACACAGCAGGGACGAGCAGTCTCCTTCCAGTGTGATTTGAGCTATTCTTAACGGCTAATCTGCTTCCAAATTTCTTCTGGACTGGTGTGCTTCTGCTTAAAATTTCATCATTAGAAAGTCATTCCTTTGAGTAGGACATTACTGAATTCAGGAGTTACTACTTAAAATGAATTTTGGCACAGTTATTTGAAGAGTTTAGTTTATCAGACAGCTTTCCAAAGAAGCAGCTGGCTGATGACACAGCAAATCTGGTGGATATAGTCTGAGGGAGCTGGAGGATGGGAAAGTCTGGAGCGCTGGTGGGCCCGGCAGGCCTAGGTGATGTTCGGGGCAAGACCTCCACTCCTGCAAATGAGCAATCTGGGCCAACATCCCAATTGCGCTGAAGCCTGGAAGGCCCTGCCTAGAGCTAAACTGGGAAGTTAAGCTCTCTGTTCGACTTCATACCTCCCCCCCCCACCACTTTCTGCCCCCATTTCCAGGGCCCTAAACTCATGGCAGCAACTTAGGGAGCCCCAGAGCCCAGCATAGGGCTTGGTGTGCTCCTCACTCCTCCTCAACCTGCAGGACTGTCTCCTGCTCCCTCACCTGAGCTCGAAGATGCCCTAATTACTGCTGGTGGCCATGGGCCCAAGTATGTTCCCTCTGGCCTTTTGCAAGGTTCTTAGAGATGCCTATTACACATTTTAACAAGTAACAGGAGCACAGAGGCAGGACTTTTATCACAATATGAACATTGTAATTTCAACCTTTTAGGGCAATGAATCTATGGAATCAAAGTCAACAGAGAAGATGAAGAGTTGAGTTTCTGCCATGAGCTGCTGTTGCCTGGGTGGGGGAACACTCTGCAAACATTTGGCCTGGATGCGAGACGGGACCCTCCAGCTCTCTGTGCTGTTGGAAACACAAATGGCAGTTCCTGGAGCTGCGCCAGCGGAGAGCCCTGGGAGGCGAGGACTGTCTCACTCACTCAGTCACACATGGGTATCATTGACGGCTTACGGCGCCTGAGCCCTGCCAAGTGTTGGGAAAACCTCCGCTGCCACCAACGCTAATGCTATCTCCCAGATTACTAATACGGATTCATATTGACTGAGTGTTTGCCAGGTGCTATGCTAAGTGCTTCACACAAATTGTTACAATTAATGCTCAGAACAGCCTCATGATGTAGATGCTCTCATTAGTCCATTTTTACATAAAAAGAAATTGAGGTTTAGGAGCCCCTGGGTGGCTCAGTCAGTGAAGCATCTACCTTTGGCTCAGGTCATGATCCCAGGGTCCTGGGATCCAGCTGGCTTTGGGCTCCCTGCTCAGCTGGGAGCCTGCTTCTCCCTCTCCCTCTGCCTGCCTCTCCGCCTGCTTGTGCTCTCTCTCTCCTTGTCAAATATATAAATAAAATCATTAAAAAGAAAAAAGAAGGAAATCAAGGCTTAGGGAGGTTTTCCTGCCTAAGGGTAAAAACTGAAAGTAGGAGAGGAGGGGTCTCAAAGTCAGGGAACCTGAGCCTGAGCCAGTGTACTATCTGTGCTCTCTACTGTCTCTCTGCAAAGACAGCTAGCTCTGGGCTGCAGTGTTTAGTTTCTGGAGGAGTAGGGGGAGGTGAGTGTAAATAATAATTATAATGCAAGTTGTCCCAAGGTCCATGGGGGTACTCATTCATCCATTCAGCAAATACCTCTCTAGAGTTCCAGGCAGCATGCTGGAGGTATGCTGGTTATGGCAGTGAGTCCAAAGAATCGAGACACGCTGTCAGGCCTGGATTTCATGGAGATTATAATGCAGACACAGAAGGCAGATATTAATATAAGAATCATATAAATCAATGTAGATTTACCACTAAGGAGATGCGAAAGAGAGAAGAGTGAATCACTAACTTCCCAAAAGATTCAAATAAGGCTTCAGAAAGGAGGATGCATTTGATCTGTTCCCAAGAATGGGGTAAGTTTTCCCAGTGGAGAGAGCAAGCCCTTCAGGATATACAAGGCTCCAAGGTGTGGATGAGGAGAAGGTTTTAAGGAGTGAGGACTTGCATGCCCTGGAGTGGGGGGCTCAAGAAGGGGAGAGGCTGGAGAGTTAGTTTGGGATGAACATGCAACAGGCCCTTGTTTGTCAGCTAAGGAGTCATGGGAGCTTTATCACAGAGGTGGGGGTTGAGAATGGCGTGCGCCAAGGATGGGGTACCACATGTTTGAATTTTGGGGAGGATGAAGTTCCAGTTTTCCCCTTCAAGCTGGGAAGAATTTAAACTCTCAAGAGATGGTACAGAGAACATGACACTACGTACTCATTTAATAATAAATTAGACTAGATGGTTATTCTAAGAGTGCATATGTTGGGTAATTATGGTACCAATAGTGCAGGTGCAAGAAGAAATAAGAACTAGGCTCGGAAGGAAGAAGTTTATTATGCTCCCAAGTCCTAGAGAAGGCCACAGGGGAGGTGCCAGGTTTTGGCCAAGAGGTAGAAGATAAGAGTAGGGGAAAATGTGAGCCGATGCTTTTACCAGGGTTTCTTTGGGAAAGACGGGGCAGGGCAGAGTAAACAGTTGAGGATCATCTAGTTTGAATAATTCTAGCTGGCTCTAGGCTATATGGGTGGTCCCTGGTTTCCTGGCACATCAGTGTGGTGTGTCAGATAAAGAAATGAGTTGGGGGCTATAGACTTCGTGTGAAAGAGGCGTATGTTCCCAAAGAGTCCTTTGCAATCCAAGAATTGGTTAGCCCTGGGAGGGACAGCCTTGTCCTGCCAGTAAGTGTTTTAAGATGTCAAACTATCATAAAATACGGAAAAAACAAACCCATGATTAATCCACTGATTAATCCTCCTTTCCCCTTCTCTACACCCAATACCTGGCCAGTTATTATCCTCCGTTCTCACACTATCGATGTTATAGTCCTTGTGGGAATTCACTTCCTTCCCTGCAGAGTTGATGACGTGTGTCCAAACAAGCTCTGGCCAGATGCATAGGCTTGGGGTCATGGCTGCCCCACGTGGTGCTGTGCCTCAGTTTTCCTTCTGCCCTCCTGCTCCCGGCTTGTCTTCTTCTTCTGGTGTTTCCAAGCCATCTTTAGAATCTAGTGCCAAGGCCTTCCTGGAAGTTGGTGGTATTTAGGATCCTCCACACCCTGAGCCCCGCAGCCCATCCAGGCCCAGCCTCCCAGTTCCCTACCTAGGGATTCTTGTTGCCTAGGAGGACTTCTGCAGGCCGTATCTGGCTACAAATGCTGTCCCGACTTAGAGGCCTAGTCTACATTCATACAGTTATCCCAACCCCTTAAGCAGAAGTAGGTAACCCTCTCCCTGGTGCCCCATGGTGTGTTGCTTTGTTGGTTATCATCGTATTTGTCTTATGTTTTGTGATGATTTCCTTGGGATGGGGCAAAGGCTGTATAACATAGACTGGGAAAACTGTTCTCTGTTTATCTCTGCTTCTAGTACTCTAAGTTCTCCCATACTAAGGTTGGCTGAAGTGTTTCTGGGTGGGGTGTCACAAGCCTGGACCAGGACCATGTGGTCCTCAGTCCTTTTATTTTCCCCTTGGTGCACTCTCTGGTCCTCTGTCCTCTCCATGGGGTTGAAGCAATACCCAAGTAGCTACAGGCTGTCCCAGGTCTCTGTAGCTGGCTCCAGGGGTCATCATTGTGAGTAGATCTCTCCACTGACCAGCATGGTGCTTCTTTCTTAAGATGGCATAATTTAGACCACTGGCTTTGGGATATTCTCTCTCCTGTCAGACATATGATGAGTTTTGGGCTCTGAGCTACCCGTGGTCCACCACCAACCCTTAGGCTTGGGTCACATGTGTGGGCCTGTGCACTGACCCTTGCCTAAACATATTCTGCTTATGGTGCTACTTCTGGTCTACAGCACTCAAAGGGGATGGGGGCCTTGGCAGGTATCTTTTACACTGTGCATCCCTGCTGTTGGCAGGCAAGGTGGTCCCCACCCCATCTGTGCCATGTATCAGGCAGTTTTCTGGGGGTGGTTGTGCCTATCATCTCAGAGGGCTGTTGACACATAAGCTCCACAAAGCTAATGACCGTCCTGAGGATGTTCTCTCTTGCTCCAATCAACGTCCTGACGCAGTGCACTGTCATGTTACTTTTGAGCAATGCCTAATGAGCAACAATCTTGTGTAAAGGAGACCTCTTTACTCACCCTGTCCATGGCTCCTTTGCCTATCCTTGCCCCATGTGGTAATATAGAATGACAGGAGTGCAGGAAATGCTCAATGAGACCAAGAGATCATGTAGGAGGAATTCAGTAATTATGGCTTCAAAGTTCAAGAGAAGATAGAGTTGGAAGATGTGTGGTTTTGCATTTATGCTACAAAACTCCAAATGGTAAATCTAACATGACCAGAAAATGAACTAACATTTACATTTTCCTGTGTGCTCTGGGGAGACTTGCATCTGTGATTATCATTGCTGAAGCACTGCAACACTGAGAGTTATTGGGAGCCGGTGCTCAGGGAAGCACGTGGATGAAGCAGTGTCATATGCAGTGATGTAACCAGCATTAAATACACAAATTTAGGGACCTACAGAGACAAGAAAATTTTTATTATTTCAATGCAAATGGGTTTCAAAGAACCACAGCATTGCAAGTAAATTACAACATGGCTATCTTTTTTCCAAGGTGGGAGATGTAAAATTAGCCAGGAATGGCACACTTGATAATAAAGTACAGGAGGAACTGGTTTCTAGACCTGAGAAGAACAGGAAGAGATGTTCCCCAGACTTTACGAAGAATCTTTCTTTTTTTTTTTAAGGCTTAATTTTTTTTTAGAGCGGTTTTGGGTTTGCAATTAACTTGAGGGAAAAGTGTAGAGATTTTCATGTCTGCCCCCTGCTCCCACACACGTGCAGCCTCCCCCATCAACATGTCCCCACCCCCAGTGGTACATTTGTTGCAATTGATGAATCTGCACTGACACACCATTATCACCCAAAGTCCACAGTTTTACACTAAGGTTAACTCTTGGCATTGCACATTCTGTGGGTTTGAACAAATGTATAATGACGTGTATCCACCACTATAGTATAAGAGTAGTTTTTTGTTTGTTTTTGTTTTTTTTTTTAAGCATCTTCATGCACACTAATTGGGCAATAAAGAAACACCTGTTATACAAAACCAGAAGTTGGCAAACTCCAGCCTGTGTCCACCACAGGGCAAATCTGGCCACTCCTGCTTGTTTGCATATTTTGTCTGGCTGCTTTCTATGCTATAACTACAGAGCTGAGTGGTAGCAGCTGAGACCATATGGTCCACAAAGCTGGAAGAAATATTTATTATCTGGCCCTTGTCCTAAATCTTTATCAATAAATCACTATACCTGACATGAATCCATGGATTATTTTTAACTTTCTATTTAAAACAATTTTGAGCTTACAGGAAAAAGAGAACATGGAGAGTACTGATGACTTTCTCATATTCTTCACGTAGGAACCCCTTTCAAGTTTCTCCAACTGTTGCAAAAGGTGACAAGTTGTAGCTAGCTGCCATGTCTCGCTTGTCTTCTTCCATGTGTAACAGGTCCTCCATCCCTTGTTTACTTTCCTCATTCTCATCTTTTTTTTTTAAAGCTTTTATTTCAGGGAGTTTTGAAAATAGTACAGAGAAGGGCCCATGTACCCTTTGATCCATTTCCCCCTCTACTAGTAAGGGTCTTCCAGAGAAACAGAACCAATAGCGTGTGCATATGTATGTATGCATGTACATATGTTATGTATATACGATTTATTATATGGAATTGGCTTATATGATTACAGAGGACAGTGAGTCCAAAATCTGCAGTATGAGCTGGCAGGCTCGAGATACAGAAGAGCCAATGATGCAGATGAAGTCTGAAAGGAGTCTGCTGGAGATTTCTCTTTTGTTCCATAAGGCTGAGCTTTTCTTTCTAGTCATGCCTTCAACTGATTAGGTGAGGCCCCACCCACATTATGGAGAGCCATTTGGTTAACTCGCAATTTACACACTGAGATTTTAATCTTATCCAAAAGCACTGTCCAAGTTGACATGACAAATTAACCATCACACTCCCTATGGTAGCTACTTTTATAGCTGTAGTATAATATCAACCAGGAAAGTGACATAGGATCCATGGAGCTATATAGCACATTTTATTTTTAATATTTTTTTTAAATTTTTTTATTTATTTATGATAGTAACACACACACACAGAGAGAGAGAGAGAGAGAGAGAGAGGCAGAGACATAGGCAGAGGGAGAAGCAGGCTCCATGCACCGGGAGCCCGACGTGGGAATCGATCCCGGGTCTCCAGGATCGCGCCCTGGGCCAAGGGCAGGCGCTAAACCGCTGCGCCACCCAGGGATCCCTATAGCACATTTTAGAATCAAAATTTTTTATAAATGTAGGACTCCATAAAAAAAATTCCTCAGGGTAGCCCTGCCTGTAGTTTTCAAACTTAGTTCTAGGAATCATAGAGGGTCAATGGAAGTAGCTTTGAGGCTACCCTGGATAGAAGAAAGTTCAAGTGGATGCATTCCAGGCTCCCACTCACCCTTAATAGAATTATTCTTTTAACTGGGGTGGGTGCCTGGGTGGCTTAGTCAGTTAAGCATCTAGCTCTTGGTTTAGGCTCAGGTCATGATCTCAGGGTCCTGGGACTGAGCCCCACATTGAGCTCTGTACTCAAAGTAGAGTCTGTTAGAGATTCTCTTCCTCTCCTTCTCCTACCTCCCACTATGCTTCTCCCCCAGCTCATGTATTCTCTCTCTCTCTCTCAAATAAATAAATTAATTAAGCCTTTTAAAAAAGAATTCTTTATTTATTTATTCATGAGAGACACATGGAGAGAGGCAGAGACATAGGCAGGGGAGAAGCAGGCCCCCTACAGGGAGCTCAATGTGGGACTCGATTCCAGGACCCCGGGATCATGACCTGAGCTGAAGGCAGACACTCACCTGCTAAGCCACCTAGGCATGCCCCCCTCAAAAAAAAAAAAAAAAAAAAGAATTATTTTAATGGTGTTGCTATGGAACTTCCTTGGTGCAAAGTCTTCACTGCTAAAACCATTTGGATTTCATTGGTCTAGACCATTTTTAGGCCATGCCTGCTTATTCACCTCTTCCCAAAATTTACTTCACACCTGCTTCTTATTCTTGCCTCTTCCTCCAAACAATTCTTTCAGCCTCTTGACTTTGACATCTCTCTCTGTGCCCTCCCATTACATATGATCACTCTCATACTTTTAGATCTCAGGCCTTGGCCACCTGCACTCCCCTCCCCACCTTCTGTTCTCCTCTGACCTCTAGGTATCCTATACATCTAGAGGAACTCTTTCTGTCCCATTGCTGAGCCATAGAGAGTTCCATTTCTTCCTTTGGCTATAGATCACCTTTCTTGAGAAATGAATGGCAGGTAGGTCAGATAGCCTCTCTTCGTTTTTGAAATACGTCTTCAAAAACACTTTCCAATAGATATCAGATATGCTTACATAAGACAGGACCACAATTATAATGGGATATTTTAATAAACCATTTTCAGTGTTTGATCAAGTAGATTAAATGACAAGAATTTAGAAGGCTTGAATGATAGATAAATAACTTTGTTTTAATAAGCATGTTAAACTTTGTATTCAAAGGTTTTTTAAATCATGCTTTTGTTGGATAGATTATGTATTGTTTGCTTTTATCATCTACAATGATTTAATAGAGTTAACATCCAGTTTTTAATTAAAGTATTGGATACCTTAAAGCTTAAAAAACCTTTACATTTCTAATAGTTTAAAGTCAAAGCAGAAATAAAAACTCTGACCTCCCTAAGCAATGTGGGGCTTTTGTTCCCTTGTCTTTTCTCTCTTTCTACTCTTTGTTACTTTAATCTCAATCTGTCTTTTTTCATCAATTTTATAACCGCACTGAAAGCAAATTATTTGGACCTATTTTTATTTCGTTTTGATGTTCATCTTTAGGAGTTCTGAATATTCCCTCCACCTCTACAACTGCACTATTATTGATTCCAGTGATGTGGAGAACATTTTAAATAAATATTTTTTTTGGAGGGAAGAGGAATTCAAATGTATTTTCTAAACTTGGAATATTTAAAGACTGATGTCTTTGTATATAAAATAATTGGGTCACATCCTTTTTCTTCTTTAGATTTTGTTTCTTTCTGCTTAGAGATTGTTACCAAGTCTGTCCTTTAACCAAAAAATGATTTTCTACAGTAGTGAATCAAGCGTGGAATATAATTTAGTTATTATGTTTCTTCATGTAGTTTCTAATTATTTTGTATAAAGTTGACAAAGCCCTCCCACATTTTCATTTCAAACATGAAAAAGGTATTTTCTACAATTTTCTTCTGTTCCATACAGTGAATCTACTTCCTAAGAAGGACTCTTCTCTGATAGCTGTACACTTTGCTCTCCTGTGCTACAGAATGTTTTTGAAGTTTTCGTATTCACTCAATAATTCCTATAGCAAATATATATTGAGCATTACATGCCAGGCACTAGGGACATATTACTTAACAAAACAGACAAAGACAAGGCCCTCCTGGAGCTTATGTTCCAGTATCAGGGATTGACATTAAACAAAATTAAATAAATATAGAATGTGTTAAAAACTGATGTACGTTAAGGAAAAAATAAAGCAGGAAAGAGCAGTAGGGAGTATTGGAGGGTATTGAAATTTTAGGTAAAATTTTAGGTCATTTGGGAGAAGCAGGTGATATTTGAATAAAGATGTGAAGGAAGCGAGGTTACCTGGATGACTCAACTGGTTAAGCATTTGACTCCTAATCATGATCTCAGGGTTGTGAGATTGAGTCCCACATTGGGCTCTGTGCTGGGCATGGAGCCCGCTTAAGATTTTCTCTTTTCCTCTCCTTCTGTCCCTAACCCCACCTCTCTCCCTTTCTTAAAAAAAAAAAATAAGTTGTGAAAGAGGGAATCATCGACTATTTAAGGAATGAGCTGAAAGACGGTCTACAACATCTAGTGCAAAGGCCCCAGGGCAGGAACTTGCCTGGAAAATGATAAGAGCAGCAAGGATGCCAATTGGAGCAGAGACTAACAAAGGGGAGAGTGGGAGAAATTGAAGTTAGTGGTGTACCAGGGGAAGATCATGTAGGGCTTGAATTCCATGGAAGGATATGCAAATATCATGTCTTGTCTCTGCTCCAACTCTGAGCATGATGGATCAGTACTGGAGGAATATGGAGTGGAGATATGATATCATATTTTGATAGTTCATTCTGGCTGGTGTGTTGAGAATAGACCATGGTGGAGAAGGGCAGATGCTGAGGAACCACATCGAAACCTACTGCAGTAATCTGGGAGATAGTACTGTGGCTTAGGCAGAGGGATGGCGGTAGAGTTGTGAGGAATGATCAGATTTTAGATATTTAGATATTTTGAAGGCAGTGTTGGTTCATAGGTTGAATATGGTATGTGAGATCAAGAAAAGGTTAAGGTTAAGACAGACTCCAGGGTATTTGGACCGAACCACTGAAAGGATAGAGTTGCCAGAAACAGAAGGGGGGGGGGCAACAGGTTTGGTGAGCAAGAATCTGGAGCTCCATCTTAGAATGTGAGGTACTGATTCGACTTGCAGGGGTGGTGCTGAGCTGGCAGTCAGGTACCTGTGTCTGGAAATCCAGTGCAAGGCTTAGGCTGAGATGGACATTAGGGAGCCACCAACTTACAGATGGTACTTAAAGCCACAACACTGAATGAGATCAGTCTAGGGACTGAGGATGGGGCACTTCAGGGCTTACAGGGTGGAGGAAAGCATGACAAGAGAAGGAGTAGGAGAAGGAGTGGTGGCAGAAAGATAAGAAAATCAAGCAGCTGTGGCGTTACAGACATGAAGAACAAAAGAACTGACACACAGAGAGAGTGATCCACTAGTCAGAAGCCCCAAATGCTGCTGACGGATCCCGTCATTGAGAACTGAGAATTTGCCAGCGGATTTGGCAACAGAGAGGTCACTGATGTCTTAGATAGGAGCAGTTCCTGAGGGGTGATGAGAGTGAGAGTCTGCCTGGGTTTGAGAGAGAGCTGGAGGAAATTCGAAACACAGGTCAGCCCACGCTTTCAAGGGCTTTTACTGTCCAAGGGAATAGAGAAAGGGGGGTGGTACCCAGGGCAGACGTGAGGTTAGGAGAGGGGAATGGAGGAAGTAACAGCACACATCTACCTCTGTGTGAGAAATTACCACAAACTTGACAGCTTAGACACATGCACATGTTACTGGATGGTTTCCAGTTTCTGTGGGCACACACAGCTGGGTACCTCTGGCTCAGAGTTTCTCACAGCTGCCCTCATGGGCTCATACCTTTTGGGAGCAGGGTCCCCTTCCAAGCTCACATGGTGGTTGGCCAAATTCAGTTCTTTGCAGACAGAGGTCTCTGTTTCCTGGCTGTCAGCTGGGGCCACTTAGCTGCCATGTACCACTTGTGGTTCTTTGCCATGTGGCCCCCTTATAGTTCCCTCTCACAAGGTGACAACTCACTTCAGGGCCAGTGGGAGAACCTCTCGGCTCAGTGAAGGCCTTCACCCTTTTTATTATTTATTTATTTATTTATTTATTTTTCTTCTTTTTTTTTCTTCACCCTTTTTAAAGGGCTTCCCTCTAGTTAGGTGAGGACCACTCAGAATAACCTCCTTTTGACACTCAAAGTCAACAGGAGTAGAGACCTTAATCACATATGCAAGACCTTTTCCCCTTTGTCAGATAAGGTGATATAATCCAGGGATATATATCCCATCACCTTTGTCATATTCTATTGGCTACAATCAAGTCCACATTCTGCCTGCAGTCCACATGTGGGATTACACAAGAAAGGACTCACTGGGGGTCACCGTGGGGTGTGTCTAACATATACATCTATGAGAATAATGCAATGGAGAGAAAACGCTTTGATGATGTAGGAGAGAAAGGGACAGGGTGTTGGAGCACTGTCCTCAAGTCAATGAGAAGGGATGAGGCTCAGTGCAGAAGCAGCCACAATAGATTGAGCTCCAAGAACAATGACAAGGCAGGGCAGGGAGGGTGGAGTGGGGCTGGTAGCTGGGAAACCTGATGCTTGCAATTGTGTGTATGACAGGATGGAACTTGGGGAAGGCCTCTCTTCTTGCCATGTCAGGGTTCTTAGCAAGATAAGGAGCAAGAGCATCAGTGGATGCTGATGTTGAAGATTTATTTGAACATATGTTCATATTTCTTGTCATATGGCGAATAGATATTTCTATATTTATTATAGTGTGTTTATATCATCACTTTAATTTGTTCTGTATTCTCATCCTTATGGAAAGGGAAAAGGGAACTAATAGAGTCAGTGTTGGACGGTGTTGGGGATGAACGGGTAGCCCACAGCTTGAGCCTAGAGTGGCCAGATGCCAGACCAGAATGTTTCAGGTGAGGTCTAGATGATGCACTCAGGTCTGGACCAGGGGGAAAATCAAAACCCCAAGTAAAATGCACATTGAAAGGAAGCCAGTGGTTCAGGATTGAGCAGAGGTGGGGCTGGTGGTCTAATCACCATGGATGGTGGCACTCATGTGTTAAGGGCACATTTAGCAAGTGATTCAGACTGTGGAGCCGCAAGGCTAATAGACATTGCATATTCAATATTTTCATTTATGGCTCATAAATGCAGGGCTTGTCCTGACTTATAAACTACATGTAACACCTGTATCACAGTGCATTTTCCCCACAAAATTTCCCAGGTAATTAGTTTTATGGAGTTTTGCCATTTGGCATACCTCCTCCCCCTTTCCAAGCAGTCTTGGGGAATATCTGAACTGTGGGGGAAAAAAGATCTTACCACATAGCTATATTTAGAAGTTGAATTAACAGAAAACACCCCATAGTAGGAAAACCCAGCATTAGGTAGAGAAAGCAATTCCTGGCCATCACCAAGCTTAGAAATTCATTCATCTTACCCACAGACATTGATAACTGCATTTATTCTATCCCCGGGATGTTACATTAAGACCTTGGGAGAGGCTTGCTTCTCTAGCAAGGCTGTTCCCTTTCCAGTTTTTCTAGAATTCTATACATTCACTGATTTTCATTCATCCTGTCTCTAGACCCATTCTGGGTGCATCCCTACAAGACTCTGATCTTTGAGGTGGCAGGAGAACCCTCTGGGAAGGACCATCTCTTCTCTTTGCAGAATCTGGCCTGGTCTCCTATGTGGTCTTCACTTTCCACCCTTAGTAAAACCAAAGATTGTTCAACCCATGGGTTTGTAGTCTGGTATGTTCTGTGCCTGGACCTGGTGTATCACACAGCTTTTATGTTTTGTTAGGGAAAGGGTATTTAACTTGTTTTCCTGGTGGCTGCTGTTTTGTTCTTCTCTTTCTCCCTACCTTCCTGTTATTCTCAAAAGTTACTTTGGATCCTCTAGGGAGCCTCATAGCTAAGAAGGCCATGTGACATTGCTAGCAAGGAAGAGTGCTCCTGTGGATTGACCAATCCCAACAACAGCCTGTGTGACACTGTCTACACATGGCTGGCGGGCTGCACAGGTTGACAACAGTTTCCTGTGAGTATCTGCACCCCTGTCCAATCTCCTGGGTCTGAGATCAGCTCTAAAGGTATCAGTGTAAAACTTAATCTTTGGGGATTTCTGGGTGGCTCAGCAGTTTAGTACCTGCCTTCGGACCAGAGTGTGATTCTGGAGTCCCGGGATCAAGTCCCATGTCGGGCTCCCTGCATGGAGCCTGCTTCTCCTTCTGCCTGTGTCTCTGCCTCTCTCTCTCTCTCTCTCTCTCTCTCTCTCTCTCTCTGTGTGTGTCTCTCATGAATAAATAAATAAAATCCTAAAAAAGAAAAAACAACTTAACCTTTTTAGTCGCTGAGCATTACTTGAGTGTCTCTACTGGTTTTGCAAAGATTAGTAGGCCTTCCTTACCCTGGAATTGTAGAACCTTGTGTAATGTGATCAATTCCCTGACTGCCAAAGGAGAAGGTGGCTTGATCTGTGTAAGGAACTCCAGGATTCAGGGAAGGGGAAAGGAATGGAGAGTCCTCGTGGGGAGTGGACCTAGGGAACACTGCTGAGTGTGTTATAGGGTCTAGGAAGGGCCACACATACCTTCAAATGAAGTAAAATTAAGGAAAAAGGTACCAAGGCTGGAACCCCAGGCCTGTCACGAAGGAAGGATGCTTTAATACAGCATGCAGTTGAGGGTAGAAGTTCTTCTGGACCCTACTTCTCCACAAAGTGGTAAATTTATTCGACAAATACTGATTGAATATTTACTGAATATGCCAGGCACTGTGCTGGGCTTTGTGGGTACATTGGTGGATAAAGCTGTTATGTTGTTATCTGGAGTGTTTACAACATGCCTGTGTTCACAGAACCACTGCTGAAGATGAGAACAAGGCTGTGGTCTTGGCCGGGGCTCCCCCCTCCATTGTGGTGGAGACCGGGAGCCTGGATCCTCGCTGTGCTGTGTACATGTACCTTTTGCACTGTGCTGTGTACATCCCTTTGGCACTGTGCTGCATTAGTCTACAAGAACAGCACCAGGTGGCAGATGGAAGTGGTAAAGGTAGTGGACCAACGAGGCTTTCCAGGGCTCTTTTATCAGAGAGGAATGAGAGGAACATTCCAGGGGACAGCTTGGGCAATGACCCTGCCTTTAAGGAACTGGAGCAGGGTGACCATAGACAATGAGAGAGGACAGGCATTAGATGTGGGTCTGTGTCCTGAGGGCGATAATAAGAGCCGAATTTAAACAGATGAGTCAGGCTGTGGGATGGGGAATGGATTGGAGCACAAGGGTTGGTGTGGGGAACCCCAGGAGGCTTCCCAGGGCTGCAGGCCAGTGGTCTCCACAGTGTTAGACTATGCACTCCCACAAGAAGACTCCAATGCACTCCGACATTGAGCAGGTCTCCCTCAAATACTTAGGTTTATTCATTTCTAAAAAGTAAACTAATATATCATGTGCCTTATAAAATAGACATACGTGTATGTATAATAGAAACTACTACTTCCATAAAGATGAGATAATACTTAAAATGTTTTTATTTCATTTTATTTGTAAATGATTCAAAAATAAGATTGAGTATAGTTCACAGTGTTTGTTGAATCCTAGCGTATCATTTTGCAATACAGAAATTTAATTTTTTTAAATTTTTATTTATTTATGATAGTCACACACAGAGAGAGAGAGAGAGAGGCAGAGACACAGGCAGAGGAAGAAGCAGGCTCCATGCACCGGGAGCCCGACGTGGGATTCGATCCCGGGTCTCCAGGATCGCGCCCTGGGCCAAAGGCAGGCGCTAAACCGCTGTGCCACCCAGGGATCCCCCAGAAATTTAATTTTTAAGTATGGTTTCTTTTAAAAAAATTTTATTTAAATTCTAGTTGGTTAACGTATAGTGTAATATTGTTTTCAGGAATAGAATTTAGTGATTTATCACTTACATATTTCAATATTCACTTTATTATGTGTTTATTGTTGGAAATTTCATTTTGCAACAGTATGTGGATCCAAATGCAAAAAAGACATCATTGGCTGCTCTTATTAAAATATGATGCTCATTATTTTGGTCTTATCCACCGAATATATGAAAGTTTTTGTTGAGATTTGATAAATAAATTTCTATTTTCTTGATATCAAGTCAATTATTCTTTAAATCAAAAAGTTTTGCATTTTTGTAATTTTAACTAGTGGCTTAAAAATTTAATACTTAATTTTAAAGATTTGAGACAGGCTAGAATGGTCAATGTTCAATTTTTTAATGTGTGTGTACATGAAAAATTTTAGAAATAAAATACATATTTTTGGCAACAAAATCATATTATAATATTAACATTTTTAAATACTATTTCAAGATGCTCTCTCCTTAGCACAAATTTCTTTGAAAATAACTTCTCTCACTCATTCCTAAAATGTTAAACTTTGAAGGATGTTGATTCAGTGTGTTTATATTTTAAAACTATCTGCCAGGAAGCATATTATTAATAGCCACATGCCATCACAGATCAGCAAATTGGAAGCACATGCCTTTTTGTAAAGGAAAAAACCTCATTATTTAAGTTAGTTGATCCTATACACTCGGACAGTTGCTAATCTCTGGGTGGTACCCTTTATATCCTTGTAAAGGACTGAGAAAATTCTAATACCAACTAAGAAAATACCATGGTGAAGCCAGCACACCAAGGCCACAGCGTGTCAGGAGAGTGAGAACAAAGGCATTGGCCTGTCTGCAAAATCATGTACCCCTGTTTCCCTCAGGACATTTTGAATTCTAATGTGACATATGGTGTTGGTTTTGGAGACCTCCAAATGTGGTGAGATGGGATGATAGCTTAGGTGCAGCAGTGGAAATGGGAGAAAGTGTTGTTTGGGGGTAATGTTGACATAACTTGCTGATGAGCAGGTTCTGGGGTGTGAGGGGAACTTGGGTATCAAGGATGATTCTCATATTTTGATTTGAGATTTGTAGTGAAGAGGGAGTATAGGAAGAAGATGTTGTTTGCAGAGTAGGTCCTACCTTCAGGTGTAGACTTATTTAATGTGAACTGCCTCTCAACTGTCCAGGTAGAGAAGTCTTTTAAGATTCCCAGACCCAGTTTCAACATGGCGGGCGGGAGGTGGGGGGGAGCTCCTCCCGTCCCATACCACCAAGCAATTCTTGGACACCGGAAGGATGTGTGAGAATTCAACTCAGTTCTGACACTACTGTCTGCCTGGAGACAGCATCAGGTTCCAGAGGATAATTCCACAATTCCACAATGCTGTCCCTTACCCCCACAATTTCAGATGCCAGTCACAGGCCCCAGGCTGTCACTTGTACTTCTGACCAACCGGCTACAGATTGGAGGTTCCAAAGACTTCATCTTCAGGACTGATTAATTTGATACGGCAGCTTATAGAACTCAGGAAAACACATTTATCATTTCATTAAAGGAAATAATAAAAGATAAAAATCAACAGCCAGATCAAAAGAATAAGAGCAAGGTCTGGGGAAAGGGTCCAGAACTTCCATACCCTTTCCAGGTAGACCATTCTCCTTGAATTTTTGTGTGTTCACTAACCTGAAACCTGGATCCCAGCTCTTTTAAGGTAGAACTTGGCTGAGCTTGTTATCTGCCTAGAGATTTCCTTCATGAACTTCACAGTCAGGGGTGACCTTGATAGAGCAGGATTGGTGTTCAGGTCCTGGGATCCTAACATCTGTTTTCATAAGATGATCAATATGTCCATTTGCATCATTTTATTTCCATGTATACCTATGCCTCTGCTTGTATCTCTACCTATGTGTTATTTACTCTTCTACGGATGACTTGCATTGGGGTAGGTCATGCCATTTCTCAGTTTCATGTGTGTGCATGTGTGCGTACAGCACAGCAGCGTAGCAACGAGGTTAGAATTGCAAATGCTGGAGTCTGCCAGCTGAATTGGTACCTGGCCCCTCTTCTTCCTCCATTTAATTTCTTTAATCTTTAATTTCCTAACTTCTCTGTACCTTGGTTTCCTCATGGGCAAAATGGTAAAAATGTCATATCTCCTACAAGAATATTTGCACGTGCAAAATACCAACATGCTTGAGATAAAATAACCACTCATCATATGTGTATGTATCCATCCACCCATGGGATATATAATAAATAAACAATCCTTTTCTTGATAGCCTATCCTTCAAGGGCCTCTTTCCCAAAGGCTTCCATACCCTGTCTCTCTCAGGATCTATCTCTGTAATGAAGTGTTTTTATACCCTTATCAGCAAGAATGTAGTTTTTCATCCAATGACTTTTGGGGTAAAATTTCCATTGCTATTATCTTGCATTGCTGGAGAAGGTTTTCCTTCGTTGGTTTGTTCTTTCACCAACCACTTATTCCTCCCTTTAGTTGTCTGATCCCATCAAGGGCTAGATGTTGCATTTGATAGAGGCGGCAAAGAACTCATCGTCTAATGGGTGGGACTTGCAGGCTTGTTCAAACCGATTCTAGTTCAAGGCACAGGGCAGAAGAGGTCCTGGGGGCATGGTTTCTGGAAATGGACAGCAGTCTCACCCCTGGAATGTCATACCCCAAACCTGAAGTACTCTTTGTGCCAGGAAGGTGTGGGGAATCTGAGCGCTGATTGGGAAATCAAAAAGGTGATTGGAAATATGGGATCCTTCTGTGGGAATTAGAGAGGAGATAGCGGAGGATGGGGTAGCAGGGATATACCCTGTATCCTGTTTTCACCTGATAGAGAAATATCTCTACCCAAACTATGGACACAGCCCCCATTTGATTCTTTTGTAGGTGTTGCAATTGAGTTTTTTGTGGACTAGGCACTGCCTGTCCCTCCAGTCTCATCTCTCTTCTCAGCCAACACAGCTTTTATCCTACCAATGGAGATTTACCTACAGTTCTCAAATGTCTCAACTTGCTGGCATCATCTCTTTTATTAACTGCTCAGCAGCCCCTCACTTGACCAGGCAACTCTAGTATTTCCAGCCTGGCCTGCCCATCTTGCTCTGGCCAGGTACTTCTCCTCTAATCTCCCATAGCACCAGAAACAGGACTTTATTACAACACTTATCAACTTGAATTGAAGAGTTGATGTGCCTGTCTGTCTTCTAGAAGAGACGCTGAACTTCTTGAAGGAAAAGAATCTGTCTCATTCTTGAAGCCCCTGATTAAAGGTTAGAGTGAATGAAGGGACCAGGCTGGGTACAAGGCTGGCTTCTGTTTTGTTGATCCTGAGGAACACGAAAGGTTATGAACAGGGCAGTGTGGCATCAGAAAATGGGCAGGGGGACATCTCTGCCAAGCCATGTCCAGAGCTTACGGTCAAGCCCCTTTTCAGCCATGTACTGTGGGACCAAACTAAAGGAAGGGAACCATTATCTCCACCCCTCGAGCCCCTTCTTGTCTTCTGCTGGTAAACACATATGGATACTGTTTGCTCCCAGACACAGTCCCCTTGACCTTTCCTTACACTTGTTCCTGACTCTCTATCATAGCTACATTAAGTTGTCTCACTGCCTTCAGCTCAGCTCGATTGACTAAAGCTTTCACAGGCAATTGCTTTTATCTAAAATTTGAAGAACCCACTTTGGTAACAATTTTTATTCCAGCTGTGCATTTTCAAAGCTATTAACTATACTTTGTCCTCAAAATGGGGCCAAGCCCTTAGTTGGGGGTCAAACGCTTCTTGGGAAAGTCCAGCTCTGGGAGAGCTACTGTCCAAGCACAGGGTACAGTGGACACTTGGTCCCAGCCCCCATGCCAGCCCATCTAAACCTTAGCCTTCTTGAGGTTGGAGCTGGCCCTGGCCCACCAGGAAATACTCTGTAGGCTGCAGGGCCTCTCATGGTCTGGACTTCTTGTCAAGTGCCACAGTATAGCTCTGATCCTTGGAGGTACCCAAATTTCAAAGAATAAATCTAGTCTCCATCCTAGATGACCTTCAAAGCAGCTGTGTCTGTAAGCAGCTGGTGTGTCTGGGAAGGATGGAAAACTATGAGCTTGATAGGTAAAGAACAAATACTGGGAGGAGTATAGAGGGAATGACATAAGTAGGCCTATGTGTAGTGGACTGGCTTATTGGCCCTGCTTCTTCACCCCTCCCTGAATCCACACTCCTTGTAATGTAACCTAGAAGACTCCAACCCTGCTAGTTGTGCGGTGAATTTACCACCTTTTGTCCTTGGGCTTATCATTTGCTTTGGCTGGAGGAATATGGATAGAAGTGCCAGTATGTTTCTGCTGGCTTCTTCCCACCACAGGAAGTGCTTTCCAGCCAGAGTCCTAGAGCATACACAAGTGGAGCTGACTTGAGTGGACACCACAGCAAAGAGCCAAGTTCATCCAGGTCCACAGCTTAAAGTAGAGATGCCCAGTTTATATTAGCCAGTTCACAGATGTCTGAGAAAAAACAAAAAAGGTTATTGTAATGACTTTGGGAGTGGTTTGTTATGCGGCAGTAATTAGCTGATACAACGTCTTAATGTGATTTTGAAATGGGTAAAGTGCATTGTTCTTGTTGCTCAAGGTATTTTTTTTTCAAATTCCTTTCTCTCCCTGTTTAAAAACATATATTTTATCTAATAAGAACGGAAATTAGATAAACAACAACACCACTGATGGAACTCTGGCAATGTACCAAGTTCTCTTGCAAGTGTTTACATGTAACATTTAATACTCACCAACAAACCCAAGGAGTAAAGTATTATTATTAACCCCATTTTACAGGTTAGGAAAAGGCCCTGAGAAGTTAAGTAATTTGCCTGAATTCACACAGCTAATTAGTGGTACAGCAAGGATTCAAACCTAGGTGGTCTAGCCCCAGAGTCTGCATTCTCAGCTGTCACTGTGACTTTAATGCTCTTCTCTCTTTCTCTTATCAGAGATTTAAAAAATAAAAATAAAAAAAGTGAGCTCAATTCTATCACCTAACATGACTCCAAGGTAGCATCTTGAGCATCTCTTTGGAAGAGCTTACTTTATAACCCTGAACTGTAGGAGTGGATTACGAGGTTTTTCTCCCACAAGGGCACTTGAAGTGGTCGTGAGTGAGTTGGAGGATGTGGGTTGCATGGGGGTCTCTCTCTGCTCCTGAAACATGCTGTCGAGGCCAAGGCTGACTTGGCATTCCAGCGTATTGATGTCCTGACCACCTTTCTTCGGGTCTCTTTGGGCCGCCCTGAGAACACAGAACCGACCCTGAGTGTTTCTCTTTCCATGCCTGGGCCTTTGGAGTGCCCAGGCATGGGCATCTGAG
Organism: Nyctereutes procyonoides; assembly: GCF_905146905.1. Lineage (NCBI taxonomy): Eukaryota > Metazoa > Chordata > Mammalia > Carnivora > Canidae > Nyctereutes > Nyctereutes procyonoides. The sequence goes on along the minus strand of NW_026575133.1, from coordinate 49,263,426 downwards.
CCCCAAAGAGCTCTAGGCCATGTTAGCTGTTTAGTCTTGGGAGGATCAGATTAGGGTTAAACTCGTGCTCATTTAAGTACTAGTAAAAGTGGGTTGGAAACTGTGAAAATATATGGATGATATGTATTATGCTATGATTGTAATTATGATTGCTAAGGCTCCTAATTTGAAGACAGGATTGCCACTTTTTAACTCAGGCTCGACCTTTCTTGGCTGATTCCTTAGGAAGCTAAGGAGGAGGCTTATTCTCAACATCTCATAAACTTTACTTTTATTTCTTCCTCCTTCCTTTTCCTTCCCTCCCCTCCTCTTCTTTTATTTATTCTACTGCCTTTAGTATCTGAAGGTGCTAGTATCTGATGGGCATGGTGGAGGGGATGCAAAAACCAGTGTACTGCTGCTAACCCTGTCTGAGGACTGCTCTTCCCTACCTGCAATCACTGGCTATTTGGTACCACAGCTTGCTTTTTTTTTTCCTCTGTGAGGGCCAAATTCAATAATGTACCCAGTTTCCAAGTTAGAAACATAGGGGCCCCTTTTCCTGCCCACCCGCAAACCTGAATAATAGAAGATGACTCGTAGCAGTATCCATGTCAAACTCAAACCCCCGCCTGGGAAAACGAAGGAATGCTAGAGAAGGACAAGAGGCATGTGACATGCTGAAGAAGACGAAGAATAAATTGCCCAAGACATGAAAGAGATGGAATTGCATATATTGTAACCTAACCTTATATAAATAAGGCAGACGTGGCTGTTTTAATAGGCTCTGGAAGACTGAAGGCACCCAAAGGGAGAGAGTACTGGTAACAAATGAGATGCAGATTTTGGAAGAGAAGCAGACAGTAGCTTATTCCTAGTGAAAGCTAGAAGATGGGGTGTTTTTTAATTAGGTTTAAATTGGAGAGGCCTCGCCTAGGCTGAGTACAGGACAGCAGAGGGGCCATTCAAGCTCTTGGCACCTGAGTGAGAGTAACAAGGCCCCAAATGTGAAGGGGTCTAGCTAAGCCCCCTAAGCCTCATGTGTAAAGGGAGAGCCCAAGGTCAGTGGCTGATATCATCTGCCTCTGACTGCAAATCTGAGAAGCTGCCAGAAGCAGAGATGGGTAAGAGGGCTGGGGCAGAGAGAGCTAGACTTTGGGGCTGTGAGGCATATGAGAACACAAGCAGAGTGAATTCAGAAGTGTGTGTATATTGGATTTAGACAAACTGGAAGAGGTGATTCTGTTGGTGGCTAGATTGGAGGGGATGGTCTTTTCAGAAGGCCTTGAGGCTAGAACCCAGGTATGGGCAATGACATCCTTGCAGGGGTAAAGGCCTTGTCCTAGAGCACATCCAGGTACCGCTACTGGAAAACAATGACAAACTAAGCCTGGAACATGTGCAAGTGGATGGTTTATGCTACTCATTTCAGAGCCAGGAAGTCTAGACAAAATGAGCATTATGGCAGCAAGTGTGGTGTAAATGGGGAGAGAGGAGGCAGGGAAGTGAGAGACTCCTGAGATGGGAAGGGCTCTGTCCGCCATAGCATCATGGTTGAGGGCATGGACTTGGGAAACAGGTTTCCTTGAGTTAGAATCCTGGCCCTGCCACCTGTGGCTGTATGATTCTGGTACGTTATTTAAACTACTCTTGCCTCAGTTTCCCTATCTGTAAAATGAGGGCTAAATCAGTTAATCCTTACAATGCTTACGATTCTGTCTGGTATATAGTAAGCCTCACATAAATGGTTGTTAAGTAAAAGATAATAATAACATTTAAAAAGAAAAGACACAAGAGGTCATCCACTGCAAGATGGTACAGAAGACATGGAAAAGACAAGGCATCTGGTGTGGGGCCTGGTGAACTGGAGGAGGCCCAGAGCTATTCCCAAAGGTCTAACATATAAGCTACTGCTTCCCAGGCAGGGCGGTGGAGAGCCATCAGATGTCACAATGAAGTCCTTGATGGAGTGAGTAAGCTGCGATGATTTGCAGGGTTTTTTTCTTTGTGCCAAATTTTGAGCAGAAGGCAAAGAATGGAAGTGCTGAGGCCATAGAGGCTAGAGTTGTGGTGGCCTTTCTGTGACCTTAAGGCTTATCACAGAAAGTGATAAGTCTTGGCCTAAAACCAACCAACTAACTAGCCAGCCAGTCAGCCAACGAACCAATCAAGTATCTACAGGCACGAGTAGCAGACATTGCAGGTTTGGATCTGGACCACCACGGTAACATGAGTATCACAATAAAGCAAGTCAGATGAATTATTTAGTTTCCCAGCGCTTGTAAAAGTTATGCTTACACTGTACTGTAGTCTATTAAGCATACATTGCATTATGTATTTAAAAATGTACATATCTTTATTAAGAAAGACTTTATGGCTAAAAACTTATTTATTTATCTAGCTATTTATTTATTTATTTTAAAATGTACTGCTAAGCATCCTCTGAGCTTTCAGCAGTCATAATCTTTTAGCCAGTGGAGGATCTCGCCTCAAGGTTGATGGCTGCTGACTGGTCAGGGTGGTGGCTCCTGAAGGTTGGGGTGGCTGTGGCAATTTCTTAAAATAAGACAGCAATGAAGTGTGCTGTGTTGATTGACTCTTCCTTTCACGAACGATTTCTCTGTAGCACGCAATGCTCTTTGATAGCATTTTACCCATAGTAGAACATTTTTCAAAATTGGAGTCAATCCTCTCAAATCCTGCTCCTGCTTTATCAACTAAGTTTATGTAATGTTCTAAATCCTTTGTTGTCATCTCCACAATCTTCACAGTGTCTTCACCAGGAGTAGATTCCATCTCAAGAAGCCACTTTCTTTGCTAATCCATAAGAAGCAACTCCTCATTCATTCAAGTTTTATCATGAGATTGCAGCAATTCGAATATAGTAATAATGCAAAAGTTTGAAAGATTGTGAGAACTACCAAAATGTGACACAGAGACACAAAGTGAGCAAACGGTGCTGGAAAAATGGCTCTGATAGATTTGCCTGACGCAGGGTTGTCACAAACCTTTAATTTGTAAAACATGCAATATCTATGATGTGCAATAAAGTGAAGCATAATAAAACGAGGTCTGCCTGAATTTTTACCAGCAGGCAACTGAAGATGCAGACTTGCATTAAGAGAGATGAGTCCAATTTGAATATGCACGTTTTCCCAGGACTATATTCCCACAGCTGTATTCCCTAGAATCTGGCACCCAGACCTTGGAGCTTCTGCTTTCGCAGGCACACACCATTCTCCAGGGCAGAGCCTGTCCTTCCTCCTCTCCCTGGCCTCTCTGTTTCTGCCTCCCCTGCCCATAACTGCTCTGCAGCAGCAGCTAAGAACACAAGCACACAGCCGCAAGGGAGTGTGGGGAGCATTGCCTCTCCTTCGTAATGACTTTCTCTTGATGCACTGCTGTTAGGAGTAGTTGTAAGACTGCAGGGAACCAGCCTTCGAAAGCGAAAGCTCCCGACAGTGGATTTTGTTTTCTGGGAGTAAATTAATTGAACAGCCGGGTGAAGGGGCGAGAAGAGAGAGAGAGGAAGTGAAAGGAGGAGGAAACTGAGAGCAAAGCAGTGAGAGGAAGAAGCCACCTCAGGGGTTATGCTGGAATTCAGGAAAGTATGTGAAACTTTCAAAGGACTATGATCAAGGTTAAGAGTAATAATAAAATTAAGAGTCACCGAAGGCCTTAGCTATATCAGTGCTCATTGCCATGTGAACACCTACCAGCTGTTGAGGGGCAGAAAGAAGCTCCTAGTAAGCCAGGAAGGGAACGTGGAATGAAGATGGAGGGTTCCTCTGGAACTCACCCCTACTGGGCCTGCTATGGATGTGAACTCTCATAATAATGCCAGCTGGCATTCCCCCTACATCTGCCCCTCACCCAGGAGGGCTGGCACAGCTATTAATTAGCAGCCCAACCTCCACCTTGGCAGAGGTTGAAAGGGAGGGGTCCTCAGACATCCTCTGGGTAAAGGGCCAGCTTCCCACAATCCTGACTCCCTCATGGGCTCCAGGAGTATGGAAAGCATGGGAAGCTTGGAGCCAGGACAAATGATAGAAATGTGGACTTCAAATCATGAGTAGTGCCATTTATGGAATTTGCTGTTTGTTCCTTTTATCTTCATGCAAGGGCTTGGGAAACTCTAATGGGTCTTCATGATAAAGAATCACCCAGAAACACACACGCAGGTTGGTGGGAACATCCAATAGGGACAGCAAGGCCGAGGACAGTTAAATAGTGTGTACAGTGAGTACAGGAGGTGCAGATGGGAGTTTCTTCCACCCCCTTCCATAAGAATAGTTCTAGTTCAAAGGTAAGAAACCTGGAAGGCCCTCTTGGGTCTGCTGCAGCCCACTATCTTGTTGATCTTGAGAAAACGCCATACCTTTATGGATCTTAAGTTTCCTTCTCCTAAAAGTGAGGGGTTGGTGATGGCTAGAGATCCTGGGGATAGGCTTTGGGTCTCTGGACACTCTGTGTCACACAGTACGTTCTGCATATGTCATTTTACAATATGTACGTTTTTCTGTGGACAAAGTTCTATGCTTTCATCAGGACCCCATGAAGAGGTCCTTGGAGTCCTTTTAGAGTCCAAGCTCAGGCATGAGCCTGTCCTGGACCACCTGTCCCCCCTTTGCTGGTTGTATCTTCAACCATCTATTCTTATTGTATTATCACCCTGATTTTTATTGGTTTTGGTATTTGTTGTTTTCTATTTCTTGCTATCAGGAGCAAAGCTTGTCTAGCCTTTCAAAGACTACATTCTAATATCCATATTCAGACATGGTCTACTATAGATTTTCATACCATTTGAGATGTGAGAACAGTCTGGAAAACACAGTATAAATGTCCAGATCTTTATATTTCCAGTCAATTCTCATGCTGATAGGAATAGACTCTTGGAAATTGGTTGTTGAGTCCCCTGACTCTTGCTTTCTCTTTTGTTGTCATATCTTCTTTTCTCCTTCTAGATGAGTTTCCGGTCTCTTTAGGCACACAGAACATCAAATTTAGAAAGCTTATTTCAGAGAGGAAGCGTTTGTTCAGACCTGCCACATCCTAGTTGTCCAAACCATATGAACACGCTCTGGCTTTCTCCAGGCATTATTAATAACAATCCCTTTTGTTTAGAGAAAATTTTTAATTTTTCAAGGCTCTTACTTGATTGCATGACAACTCTGTCAGGTAGTTATCAGATGAGATGGTACAGATGAAAGCATCTTGTCCTGGGACGGGCATAGAGTGGGGAGTGAAAGAGCATCATTTCACAAGCGATAACTTGAAAGCCCAGAGCAATTAGATGTGAATTGGTGTGACATGCTAAGGTTAACCCCAGGGACTTTGGAAAGAGGCAAATTGGGGGCTGGATACTAGCCTGTTGTTGACTAACTTTGTTGTATTGGGCCCAGTGCTCCAGATCTCTGAGCCTCTGATTTCACATACATAAGTGAAATGGTGCCAGTAATGCTTATATCTGGGGATCTCATGAGGATTAAAGGGAATTGTGAACTTGGAACATATAGCACAATGCCTAGCACACTATGGCACTCAGTACTTGGTAGCCATTATTATTTGGGAAACATTAACACAGAGGTGGGCATACACCCACCACCATCATGGAATTTTTGCATCTATCTCTTGACTGTATTCTAGTAGAAGATCCTAGAACAACAACAACAATAACAACTAACAAGTCAGATATGGAAAGAAAAGTAAAGATCCAATATCTCACTCCTAATTCAACTTATGGATGAAAGTTTTATAGGTCAGAGTAGAAAAATAGTCTTCCCCAAGACACACAACTATTTAGAGGGTGATAGCAATAGGGGGAAAAATTGCCTTCTCACTGAGGGGTTTCCCAGATTGCAGGACTTTCAGAGCTAAAATTGGGACCATCCTGGGTAAGCCAAAATAGGCTGGTCACCCTGGGCAGTGATGAGACAGGATCCTGGCCTCCATACCAGCAACCTTTTCATTTACAAAGACAAATGTTCTATACAGTTGGATCTTTTCTCAGGTATTTAATGTTTGGATTCTGAAAAGGCCCTCCCACTGATACTGCTACTGGTCCTCTATACTATTGTCATGCTTCAGAGAGGACGAGAGTACTCTGCTCCACCCCACATAGAGCTTACCTCCACACCTAAACCCTGGTCCCTTCTGAGCTCACAGTCATGGGTGAGCCTTGGGGCTGTGTTAAGGCTGGTGTGCAGCCCAAGACCAGAGCACAAGGACTGGGTGAGCAGCATCTGTCTGCTGACAGCTATAGTGCTTCTGGGAAGGGATGCTCAGGTACCCACATCCAGGCCTTATGGAAGTGAGAGAGGTTGAGAAATATTTGTGAGAGCCTGGGCTGAGAGTACAGAGAATGAGGTGAGTGACATTAGGCCTCAAGTGAAGCTGGGAGGTGGATGAGGAAAAGAGTGAGAAGTTGAGATTGGTAAGTGATATATCACACTCACTGTCTGGGTGCATATAACCAACAAGGAAATTGTCTCCAGAATGTATAAAGAACTCCTGTAAATCAATGAGAAAAAGATAGAGAGCTCATTAGAAAAAATAAGCTGAAGCCTTAACAACAGTATTCAGTCAGTAACAAATGAAAAGTTGCACACTTCTAATAGTGGAAGAAATGCAAAGTAAAAATATATACAGTCAACAGAGGGGCTAAAATGAAGCACCAAGTGTTTGTGAGAATGTGGAGTGACTAGAACTCTCATATTGATGGGAGGGTAAAGTGGCACAAACACTTTAGAAAACTGAGGGACAGCATCTACTGAGGCCGACTGTACATGAACTGGCAGTTCTACTCCTAGGTCCGTACCCAAACAGAAATGAATGCTTATGTGCAGTGAGACAAAAAGAAGGTTCATAGTAGTATTACGTACAAGAGCCTCAAAGTGGAGATAATGCAGGTGTCCGTCAAGTGTGCTAGGGAAGCAAACTGTGATAGATGATGGAATTCTATACAACAATGAAAATGAATGGCTTATTGCCACATCTAAACATATAGATTAGATGCAGAAAAGCACACATTCACGTATTATTCCATGTATATAAAGTAAGAAATAAGCAAAACTAATCTATGGTTTTAGAAATTAGGATGATGATACCTTTGGGAGAGTTAGTGATGATGGAGAGGGAGCTGAGTGGAGCTTACGGGATGGTTTCTTTGACCTTGGGTTGGGCTGTGGTTCCATGAGTGAGCTGTGAAAATTCACTGAGATTAGTGCTTATATGTTGAATAGTTTTATGAATATATATATATGATCTTTTATAAATGCATTTATTTAAAAAATGGATGCAAAGTTTCATCTAGGGTCCTTCCTCCATGCTCTAAGTCATTGGACAGCTTTGGGCAAAACATCTGGGCCTTAGTTTCACCAGGACATTAATCCTTCTATCCAGAATCATGTGGAAAGAATGGTGTTCATACCTTCCTCAGGGGGGTTTATCCGATAAGCTGGAGAGCTGCCAGGCCCAGTCACCATCCCCCTCTGGGATGAAGGCTCCCGTGGGCGATGAGGGAACTGGCCCCTTCCAACCCCAGACCCTGTTACTTCCTGTCTAGAGAAATAAAAACATTTTCTGTTTGCTCTGGGCCCCAAACAGTACTGAGTTACCTATTCTAGAACTTTACCAAATTGACTCATGCCAATCTCCTCTTTTCCTCCAGCCATTCCACTTCATTTTCAGGCCACTTAGTCCATTTTTTCCCTTTTGTCCTTGGTTTTCAAGACAGCCCATTTGGGCTGAGCCCTATTCGGTGACAAGTTGTCAGAACAGCTCAGGCCTTAGTTCTGTTGTGTGATTTAAGCCAAAAAAAATTGACTGGGGAAATTAGGTGGAGGTGATTGCAGCTAAAGTGGCTCTTATTGAAGCTTTTGGAAAACGTAAATGTCATCAGTCTTGTCAAAGCCAGACACGGGAGAAAATAACAGGACTGAAGGTAGACTCAGATGCACACTGAGACTGCACAAACTTCGAATTAGCCTTCCTATGTGTTATTATTTTCTTCCTTGCAAATGGCGGGGTGGAAGGGGAGGTGATGAGAAAAAAAACAGGAGGGGGGAGTGGGATGTGGTAGAAACATGGGTGAAAAATGCTAAACCTGAGCACTATTACTTATTTTTTATTCCTCTGGGGCATTGGCAGTGTCTCCGTGACTCACAGGCTCCTGAAATGAGAGCAATTAAGGGTTGGCAGCGTGAGCCTTGGCCCAGATTGGACTTGAGGATGGTCCAGGCTGCACGGCCACAGGAGACATGGGTGCTCTGGTCCCTGTGCTGTCATCACAGCAGTGAGAAGCTGGTCAGGTCATTCGCTGTGCCCTTGCCTCAGGAAATACATGGGATGGACACGTCCACCATTCAACACCCACAGAGAATCGGCTACCTGTGGGGCCCTAGGAGGACCACAAAGACCACGATGCAGCCAGAGGGGCATGGTGCTAGCCATCTAGTATTAAGACTTCAAGGACGTCTGGTGTTGGTTATGAGTCTGTAACTAGAGAGAATTACAAATGTGAAAGTGATCTGAAGCCGATTGATTAGAGGATAAGGAGAGAGGACAGGTGATATGTGTTACTTAACCAGAAATCCAAGCAGAGACTGAGGTGTGGCATCTCTGCCCACAAGGCTTAGAGGGCTGATCCTTGGTGCAGGGGTAGAGACTGTGATGGCCAGCTCAGGTGAGGGCAGGCAGCAGACAACAGCTAGCCATACTCCCAGATGTGGGAGTTCAGCAAAGGGAAATCTAGCCCTCAGTCCAAGCTAGGTGTAGTTCCAGGGGATCAGTAGAACCCAGTCCTGGGTTATGAGAAATGAAATATGATGTTAAAGAGCAAAAGCTGGAGCCTAGTCTCTGAGGAGTAGAGATCTAGGGTTTGAGTGGGGGTCCAGCAACAAGATTACCTCTCTGGGACAATGACCAAGTGGTTCTCACACTCTGCCTCTCTGAGAATAATATTAATTTTCTCTTCTGTAGGGAAGTGAGACTACATTTGGGGGTTGAGTAACCATAGCTCCTAAGGTTAGCAGGGTGTGAGGAGCCAAACAGCTTGTACGTAAGAGAAGCATTGAGTCAGTACGCTCTGGCCAGAATATAGTTTATTAGATTTGAGTAGCCCAGGTAATCAAGAGCTTTAAATGCAGAGAAGGGAGGAATTATTTAAGACTGAGGTGATTTGTGATGGTTTTACTAGAGAGACAAGACTTAGACTCCTTTAGCTGTCAGGAATCGAGTCTGGCCAGGTGATAATACCTGGGAACACCTTTATCATTTCACATCAGCATAAAATTATACTAACTGAATTCCCCTTTGGAGGATTTGTTTTCCATATTTGAGAAACGAGAGTTTGTGCACATAACTTTTAGGACCACCTCTCCTCATCCTTCTTCTTGTAACACACCATTGCTTTCTGGAGTCCATATGCTTGGGCAAGCCACTCACAATCTTATGTAATTCCTGGCTTAATATTTGCTTTCCTGGATCTCTGAGGACAGGAAATTTATCTCTTTGCTTCATAGAATATATATAGCAAGGAAACTGTCATGAAGGAGGCACTCGATACATATTTATTGAATGAATGAAGGCCAATATTCTTGGATACCTACCTGTAGGTTTGAGACATGAGGCCATCAAAAGTCAGCTCCCTTCCTGTCCCCACTGTGATATCTCTTCCTCTGATGCTCCTGGTATGTGAACTACATTTCTTGGGGGAGATGATATTTAAAGAAATTGATTCCCCATTTCAAGCATGGTAAATCCAGAAGCAGATAACCTACAGGCTGAGTTAGAGGTCCACAGAGGGCAATCTGACTTCAGTAAGATACTCTATGTAACTTATAACCTCTTCCAGCAGCAGGGAGGAAGCAGTTGAAATGTGTTGTCCCTGGACAATGGCCCTTAACCCAGCATCGGGCATAGTGTCTCTGACAACCAAGGCAATCACATCCCATAGTCACTGTGAACTTCTCTGGCCTGACCTACAAGCATTCTCCAAGGTGGCATGCAACACTGGGGCTCCCGCGCTGACTCCCAGCCCCTGACTGAGTTCCAATCTTGTCCTGTAGCCTCATCCTTCTTAGAATCAAATCCCCAGAACCCTCTCTTCTGTGGCCCACATTTCTGATTTGGGGAAGTCTTAGAGTCTGAGGCTCAGTGGTCTGATGCTCCCTGTGCTTTGGCAGGGGTTCAGGTCACTGTCCTCCCCTGAGGACACGCATTCAAATCCTGTTTCTTTCCTTCGTAAGTCACAGTGCCTAGGGCAGTGCTGCGTTAAGGTGGATAGCCTGGGCTTCAGGCCTCCAGAGCTCCCACGACTTCCTAAAGCTAGCTGCTTACATTTCCCTGCACACATGAGAAAGAGGGAGGTTGGCCAGGGGGCAGAATCAGTCAGGCCCTTTTGCCAAAAGAGAAAAGAAAGAAAGAAAACTCCTCAGGCTCTCAATGGGTTTTGGAGCGTTCTGTGGCCCATCTCTACCTGTAGCATCTGCAGCCACAGCACTTTGTGATCTGTAATCTGCAGACGGTGCAGAAGCTGAAACCAGGCAGGGTGAACCCCCAACATCACTCCTGCCTGTTTCACTCTACCCTTTCTTACATCTCATTCTCCAACCCTCTTCCTTCCTTTCCTTCAGTGAGTATCTCGACTCCCTAGCCAGGCACCCCCTCCTTCCCAGCCACTTCCGCCCATGGATTCGTTCTCCCCATGCCCTTCAGGATACTTTGTACGTTGGCCACTCAAGCCATGGTGCCATCTCCCTGCCCTCCTCAGTGGAGAGTAAGACACCGTGGTGAGTTCCTATCACATTCATTTGCTCTTTGCTGTGACCCCGAGGCCAGTTCTATTAGTTTCATTTTCCAGATGAGCAAACTGAGAGAGAGGTACTAAATTTCCAAAGTCAACCTGCTTCTAAACAACAGTCTGCACTCTTTATTAAGTGCTTCCTAGCCCATGTTCAATGCCCTTACTCTTACGTAACAGCTGCCAAGGGCCAGACAGATAATATGGCTGGGACCTGTCATGAGCTTTCACTTAGAAGCAAAAATCAAAGGATGTGCCCCAAGTAGCAATTTCCACCTGTGACTTAGTATTCTGAGGTCTTCCCTTCCAGGCAGCTCCTTTTCCTGTCCAATGGGCATTCCTTTCAGCCAGGGATGGCAGTGGGGAGAGAGGGGAAGGGGCCCCTCCTGCCCCATGTTTCCTTGGCACAGTGGGGGGAGTTTACTGTCAGACAGGGGAGGGGAGATGACCTGGCCCGCAGGCACCTCAATTAACAAATGCATTTTAGTTGTTAATTTCATTATTGCAGATTAATTGAAAACCCGGGAGTGAGGCTGGATAGTACAGCTTAATTGCACAATTGGAACAGCCAACCTCCTGGCCTGAGACATGCGGGGAGCTCCCGAGGCTGCAGTCTAAAACCCTGTTTTCTCTTTTTTAATCTGCTCTTGAATTCATGAACCCGAAGTTTGCAAGCCCAGCAGAAAGATGCTTCCTTTAAAGCCTTTCTTCTCCAGCAGCTGGCCATTTAAACGAGGCCCCCCTGAAAGTGGGCTCCATCTGAGCTTTCATTTCAGAGAGCCCATTTTAAATGGCCTCTGTGTTTGCATCGCACTTGACACTTCCCTTAATGACTTGTTTCATCACAGGCTCTGAGGGGTTGGCTTACCTTCAGCAAAGAATGGAGGTGTTGAAAGGTTAAATGCTTACATCGAAAGAGCAAGGATGTTGAACCAGACCAACTCGTGTTTGAATCCAGGTCTGCTGCCTATAAACTGTGAGATCTTGTTTCTTAGAGCATCAACTCTTAATTGTAAATGGAGAAAATAATATGTACTTGTACAATTATTCTGGAGAAGAAATGAGACAACCAGTGTGAATTGCTTATTTCTCCGACTGACATACAATAGATCTCAGAAAAAGCCCCTTCTCTTTCCCACCACCCTTTTAGGCCCAAACCAGGTTTGCAAATACATTTGAATATGTTTTCGACTCCCGTTACATTCTCCTCCCCTGTATTTCTTCCTATTTTTTCCTGTCGATACACACACTTCAAATGCCTTAGGAATGTGGAGGCCAATTTGTGACAGCTTGATTCCATGACTTTGTTATTTGTGGTTAACTTTACCCTGCAATTTAAGAAATAGATTGATAGGGGATGGCAGCATAGTTCCAGGGCCCTGTGGCCTCAAACTGACAGGAGCACACATTCCATGATACTCTAGGTGTTAATTACTTAATGTGAATTATCTTACGCCTTACCACATTTTCAGGAGGTATGTATTAGTTCACGTAATGCTTAATGTTCCGTAATAGATAAACTCGGTTATCTCCGTGGCTTAATATAATACACCTTTATTTCTGGCAAAGGAAAAACCCAGAGTGTGGAGCCCAGGATCAGGAGGCTTTCTCTGCATTCAAGGACTTGGGCTGATGGAAGATCATGCAGTCTCCACATGTGGCTTCCTAGGTGGCCCAGAGTGTGGAAGAAGGAAGAGAAGAGTGATCACTGGGGGATTTTGTCCTTCTGCATTTTTTTTTTTTTTTTTTTTTTTTTTTTTTGCCAGATGAGGAGAAGCATCATTTCTTTGGCCAGAACTCAGCCGTGTGGCCACATCCACCTGTCAAGGGGAGTTCAGAAAGATAGTCTAGCTATGTCTTCAGAGGGAAGGGGAATGTTTCGGCCACAGGTAGATATAAGTGCACTCATTTTATAATTGAGGAAAGTAGTGGGTGCACAAAATAAACAGGAGAGTCTGTTTCTACATTTCTGAACCTCCTAAAAATAATGTTTTTGAATAGCCAGGTATGTATCAGAAATACATATGGAAAATGTGAACCAAAAAAAAAAGGATAATTATAGTGATTCTTCTCAAATTGAAGTATGTGTTAATGAGCCAGGAGGGCAAGACCTTAGTAGGAGCATGGCATATTGGAAACATTTACTTTTGCTTAATTGTAAGGCACTTAAAATATTTTTCCATTGAAACAAATCTGGATATATATAGTAGAATCCAAAATTTACATAAATTTTTAAGATTAAAAACAGAACTTCAAAGAGAAACTTGCTTGTGGTGGGCCACTCTTGTGCCCTTGGACCCCTAGGGGTTCAAAGTGTCTCCTTTTCGTTTTAGTGGTGGAAAAGTTTGTGATGGTTTAGAAATTTTTTTAATGAAAAAAATTAGTGGTATACTTAAATGTAACTTCTAAGTCTCTACTGTATCTAAATATGTTATGGTTTCAACTCGTTGCAAATTTTATCATGGTTGTTAATGTTCCAACAGTTTCTGGAGCCTGGGACTGGGACTCTAAAGTATTTCAAACATCTCTCAATTGACAATTTGCCTCTTTCTTCAGGGGTAGTCTCGCTGTTTCTTCCTGAAACCAAGGAATATCCAGTCTCATTTCTCTTCTCAGATGCTACTTTGAGCTTTCTCTTAGCTAAAAACCTCTCTAGTCCACTGGGAACAATAAAAACCTTGTATGCTTTTCTTACGATATCAAGAGCACATCACTCCCAACTCCTCTATCTCCTTTCTATATCGAGTTAGCCAATTTAATCTGCATATAATGACTGGGGCTAATTAATAGTTTTCCCACAGCTGGTTCCCTCTAGAAACATTTAGCAACTGCCATCTAGTAGAAGCTGCCCTAGAAACAGAGTTCAACTTTGCAATATCTCTTTATAATAGAACAGAGAATTTCCATGTTAACTGGATTTCCCACGAACGGCAAGAGTGGTATTGTGGATCACGCGAATGTCTTACACAAAACGTCTTGTCACTCAGAAGATGATGGGCAAACACCCTCACACCTATTATTTACTTTTTTACTTTCTACTTCACTTATTTCTTTTATTCCATTTTACTGTTTCTTTTTCAACTTCTTTATTATTCTGCACAGTGACCTCCCTCCTATCTGACAATATCTCCATCAAATTACCTACCCCTCTCCGTTTTTTCCTATTTTTGATCTCTCCTTGTATCTTAGATGCACAGAATTGGATTAATCATATCTTTAGTACATCACTCACTCTCATCACTGGAACATGACTATATATATATATATAATTTAGAGAGAAGGGGGAATGAGGAGCAGAGGGAGATCGAGAGAGAGAATCTTAAGCAGACTCTGTGCTGAGTGAGGAGCCCAACACAGTGCCTGATCTCATGACCTTGAGATCATGACCTGAGCTGAAATTGAGTCCAATGCTTAACTGACTGAGGTCACCCCTATTTAGTTCTTTTTAAGAATGTAATGAGCACTTACAAAATCACCAACACCAATGAAATCTGGGCCATATGTATGTTCTCATTCATTTGGGGAATATGAATAATAGTGAAAGGGAATATAAGGGAAGGGAGAGGAAATGTGTGGGAAATATCAGAAAGGGAGACAGAACATAAAGACTTCTAACTCTGGGAGGTGAACTGGGGGTGGTGGAGGGGGAGGAGGGCGGGGGGTGGGGGTGAATGGGTGACGGGCACTGAGGGGGACACTTGACGGGATGAGCACTGGGTGTTATTCTGTATGTTGGTAAATTGAACACCAATAAAAATTAATTTATTTAAAAAAAAAGAAATCTGGGCCATAGATAGTAACCTCTATCCAACCATATGATTACCCCAACTCATGCATCTCTGGTTCCTCCTTTCTGAGGCAAACCTATCCTAAGTCCTATATATTTTTTAAGATTTTATTTATTTATTCATGAGACACACACACACACACACAGAGAGAGAGAGAGAGAGAGAGAGAGAGAGAGAGAGAGAGAGATTGGCAGAGACAAGGACAGAAGGAGAACAAGTTCCATGCAGGGAGCCTGATGTGGGACTCAATCCTGGAACTCCAGGATCAAGCCCTGAGCCGAAGGCAGATGCTCAACCACTGAGCCACCCAGGCATCTCTCCTGAGTCCTAATCATTTTCTTGCTTTGCTTTTTGAATTGTTTTTATTTCATCCATGTGTAGACTTAAAACCTATTTTGATTTTAGTTAGTTTGGACTCTATAAAAATATCAAGATCTATGTAATTTTGGGGGGTTGCTCTTCCACTTAACATTTAAATGCTCAGATTTATGCATACCATTGCAAATTAATATACTTTATTCACTTCTATTGCTTATAGTCTATCATGTGACCATTCCACACTTGGCTCATCCATTCTCCCACTGATGAGCATTTGGGTAATTTCAAATTTGTTTTGCTATGATGAACAGTAATAATATGAATGCTCTTGTATGTATTTCCTTTTAAGAGTGCAGTGCTGGCTCATAGAATGTATAATTGGTTAAATTCAGGAAATACTACCAAACTGTTATCCAGAATGGTTGCATAAATTTATTGCATCAATCCCAGTAGATACATTATCCTGTGGATTCATGTCTTTTCCTATTATTGATTTTGTTAGAATTTCAAATGTTTTTGCCAGTTAAATAAATGTAAAGTGTGGTCTTAGTTTTGATTTCTATGATCAAAAGCATTTGCTTATAGCTCTTGGTCATGTATTTCTTCTGTGAAGTGTCTATTCATGGTTTGCCTATTTTTCTAATAGATTGTTTGAGCTTTTCCAATTGATTTTGAAGAGTCTTTATAGATTTTTATGTTATTCATTTGCTGGGGCTGAGCAATACAAATATCTTATCCCAGTTTTAACTCTTTTCACTTTCCTTAAAGATTATTGTGAAAACTAAAGTTTTTATATTAACATATTTGAATCTATCAGTCTCTCCATTATTTAATTCTTTAAAATATCTCTTAATAAAGTTTAAAAGTTTTCCTTGTAAAGTCTTGCACATCTTTTGTTAGTTACATTCTTAGATATTCTCTGATACTATTGTATATGATGTCTTCTTTTGGTATTTTCTCATTGGTTCCTAATGCATTATAGATAGAGAACATATCCAGCAACTTTACTAAATTCTCCTACTCTAGTAATTTATCTGGAGATTCTATTAGGTTGTCATTTAAATCCTTTGAATCTAATTTATTTTTCCTGGTTTATTTTACTGCCAAAGACTTCCAGTGCAATCTGAAATATAAGTGGTAATTATAATTATTACAATTATAAAAATGACATATGATCATATTTTCCCTATATTTTAAAATAAAATTCTTTATGAGCTGAGGAAGGTCCTGTTTATTACTAACTATGAGAACTAGGAATGATTGTTGAATTTTATCAAATTCTTTTCCTACATTTATTGAATAATTATATGGCTTTTCCTATTCATTTATTTTTTTTTTTTTAAAGATTTCATTTATTTATTTGAGAGAAAGAGAGAGAGACTGAGTAGGGGAGAGGGGCAGAGGAGAGGGAGAGAGAGGAGCAAACTCTCCCTGAGTAGGGAGTCTGACATGGGGTCAATCTCAGGACCCCAAGATCATGACCTGAGCTGAAGGTAGATGCTTAATTGACAGCCACCCAAGTGCCCCCCTATTTATTTCTTAATGTGATTTGAATTATATTTCTTGATTTTCAAAGTATTGAATCATCCTTGCATACCTGGAATAAAGGTAACTTGGTCAAGGTACATTATCTTTTTAATGTTTTTCAAGTAGATTTGCTAATATTTTAAGTATATTTACATCCATATTCAAAATAGAGTAGCCTGATTTCTTTCCTTCCCTGGAACATCTTTGGGTGGTTTCAGTATTAGAGTTATGGCTTAGTGTTGGGGCCTCATAAATAAGCTGGAGAATATGTCTCCTTTTTCTATTTTATGGAACTGTTTTCAGAAAATTGGGGTAGTTTATTAAGTTTTCCAAAAACTTAAAGGTTTTGGAAAAACACCACCTGTGAAACTATCAGATATTTTGTCTGTGAGAAGATTTTAAAACAAAGCTTAAATTTATTTAATAGTTACAGGACTATCTGATATTTTTGTGTCTTTGTGAGTTGTTTAGGAAGTTAATTTTATAGGGGCTTATCCCCTTTATATAAACTGAGTTTTCAAAATTATTAGCAAATAGTTGGTGGTAGTATTATTTTATCATTTAATTTTTCTGTTTGAAGTGGGGCTTTTTGTAGATTGCCCTCTTTTTCACTTTTGGTATTTTTCACTTATGTTTTCTTTGTTGGTATGCATGGGTTTCTAAAGTTTTTTGTCTTTATTCTTTCAACAAATCAGCTTTTGATTTTGTTAATATGCTTTATTATGTCTTTATTTCCTATTTCACTAATTTCTTGTCATATTTTCATCTCTTCCATTCATTACTTTTTGATTTCGTCTTTTGTTCATTAAGATGAGGAAAAATTAACTCAGTAATTTGAAGTTTCCTTATTTTCCAATAGAGTCGTTTACAGCAATAAATTTACCATGAAGAACTACTTTGTACTCCACAGGTTTTGATTATCCTTATCACATTATTAGGTGATATCAGTTAATAATCCATCATCAGGTGTTTTCATTATCATTCAGTTATGAATATTTGAAAATTTTCTTATGATTCCTTCTTTATAACCTCAGCAAAGTGCATTTTTAGATTTCCAAATTGTAGGAATTTATGTTTATTTTTTATTAATACTTAATGAGCTATTATTGGAAATCATGGTCTGTATGCTGTGATTTGAAATTTGTTGAGAGTCTTTTTGTGGGCCTAGTACATGATCAAACATTATGAATATTTCAGAATAATTTGAAAAAATCTATCTTATATCATTGTTGGATACAGAAGTCTATACATTTGTATCAACTCAAGCTGATTGTGTTGATCATGTTATCTTTATCCTTGATAGTCTTTCTTGACTTAATCAATAATCTAAAAAAAAGTATTTGAAATATCCTCTTATGGAATTTTGTCAGCAGTTTTATCACTTTTCTTTATGTATTTTAAAGTTATTTTATTAGATAAATACATTTTTAAGAATTGCTATATGTTTTCTGTGAATTAAAACTTTGATCATTATGAAGTAACTCTCTTTATCCCTAATAACATTCTTTTCTGGTAGTCTAGCTTAAATTATTTTAAAATATCTACATCATATTTTTGGTTGAAGTTGTATAAAACGTTTTTTCCATTTTTATTTTTAATCTTTTTCTTTAGGATTTAGTTTTTTCTCTTTTATAAAACATATGTCAGAATTTAAAATTTTTTTGTGTGATAAGTTGTCTAAAATATAATTTTACCTATATATTTGGGCCTACATATAATGCTTTACTATATTATTTTAACTTGTCCAATATTCTCTGCTTACACGAGTTTTGCTCACCTTCCTTCACAAATGTCTTGCAATGTCTCTTATATTGTCTCTCATTTATTCAGATACTTCAAACTCCTTTCAATGTGGGTCTTTTTATGGCAATTTATCTGAGATTTTGTGTACCTAGAATATTGTTTATCATTCTCATATTTGAAAGACAGTTTGTCTGAATATAACATTCTAAATTTTATGCTCTTTTGCTTAATACTTTGAAATCATTACTCCATTGTCTTCTTGCATTCAGTATTTAAAAAAATATATCAATTAGATTCTTATTTCTTTGAATGTCCTGTTTTGTCTCTTTTTAAGTCTTTATAATTTTCTCTCCTTTAAAAATATATATCCTTATATTTCTCTGTAGTGTATTTGAATGTCATTTTTCCTTATTTCCTCTCTTCAGCACTTTGTGATCTTTTATATCTGAGGTACGCATCCTTTTTCAGTTCCAGAAAATATATCCTCACTATTAAAATGTATTTTTTTCTATGTTCATCCCTCTTTTTGGGATTTCTTTCTAACATAAATATCAACACTTTAGTTTCTATCCTTCATTTCTCTTAGCTTTTCTTTTTTATACTTTCTATTAGTAATTCTTTATTTTGAGGGATTTCCTCCATCTGGTCTTCCAAATCTCAAATTCCTTTCTTAGCTGAATTTCTTTCACTATGCAATCTTTGGGTTTATTTAACATTTACATATTTTATGCTGAATACTTCTGTTTTTCTATCTTTGCATTTTTAAATTTGTTTCATATGGCTAGTTTCCCTTATCTCTTTTAAGAAAAATTGTACAAAACTTGGAACTAAGGCATAGTTCAGTGTTACACTGGCATATAGTCTGGTCCCAATCAGGGACTATGTAAGTCTCTAGGAGACTGTGCTTTTTCACTTACTATTTATAACTGATTAAGGTTCACACTGTGTGTGCTACAGGTCAACTTGAGATGATTGGTAAATACAAGCTAGTTCAGTCTGATAGAAAAGGATAACCTGAAAGGTTATAGTTCTTTTACCTTTTTCTGTAAGCTCAATTTTACATCTGATTTAGCAATCATATCCAGCAATCTTTCTTCTACTAACTATATATAGCCAATCTCTGAAATTCTCATTTTAACCAATTTCATCATTCTGCTGGTTTTACTGAACTAAATAAATCTGAATTAAAATATGTGTTCACTGAAATTTGTATGAGAGCTATATTATTAATTTTTTGAAAATTATTCTTTGCAACCTCTTCTTAATGTCTTTTTGACTAATCTTAATTGCTTGGTTCTTCTCTTCTAATTTTTCTACTTTTGGTGCACACAATAATCCAAGATACATTTTGTGTGATACTATGATTTATAATAAAAACATATATATTTGGTCTTTGTCCTTGTTTCTGTCACAGAGCTCCCTAATCTCTTGGAATTTTTGAAGGGTTAACAGTGATAAATGTGTTTTGTGTTACACAAATGAGATGACTTTTGGAAGACATCTAGGATAGGGACAGGTTGCCAGTGGAGCCAACTATGTTATTAGAGGTTTGAAACATTCAATAGTACCTTCAACCTCCTGGGAGGGGAATGGGGCTGGAGATTGAGTTCAATAACCAAGAGCCAATGATTTAATTATTTATTCTTATGTAATGAAGCTTCCACAAAAGTCCCAAAAGTCCCAAAAGGTCAGGGCTTGGAGAGCTTCTGGATTGGTGAACACGTGGAGTTTTGGGGAGAATGGTACATCTGGAAAGGGTTAGGAAGCAATGTGTCTCTTCCCACATGCCTTGCCCTGTACATCTCTTCCATCTGGCTGTTTTTGAGTTATATACTTTTATAATAAACTGGTATTCTAATAATAAAATGTTTCACTGAGTTCTGTCAGCGACTCTAAAAAAATTAATTCAACCTAAGGAGGTAATTGTGGGAACCACTGATTTGTAGCGATTGGGTTAGAAGTACAGGTGGCAAACTTGCACTTGTGATTGGCATCTGAAGTGGGGCAGCAGTCTTGTAGGACTGAACCCTTACTCTGTGGAATCTGATGTTATCTCTAAGGAGATAGTGTCAGAATTGAGCTGAATTATAGTATACCCTGCTGGTATTCTCAATCAGAGAATTGCGTGTCATTCTCTGGTGTTCAGAGGATATATACACATACATCAGAATTGGTGCTAGAACCTTTACTTGTGAAATAGTGCTGTCCATCAAATATCTTCTTGTTTTGGCACGTGTGTCTTTTCCTCTAGAGATATTGATTATTTTGTCAGGCAATGAGTATGGGAGGAGGCTTAATCAGAGTACCAGTGATTTTTGTGTTTGTGTGTGGAGGCATGCATGGATCTAGCCTTCCTAAAGGCTTACTATATTGGAAGGAATAAGCATCAGTACCAGAACTTCAAAGTGCTTTCTTGCTGTCCCACTGTCTTCATAGGCAGATATTCTTAAGAAATCACTGGTCCCTGGGTCCTGGGACTTGGTCTATTTGTAATGGTTCTATGTTGCCTCTGTTGATCCTTTTACCTTTGATACCCTTGTGGGACCTCTACTGTGCCCAGTTGTTCCCATTGTTGGGGCAGCTGTCCCCATAACTCTGACTGTAGGGGTGAGGGTACTGCTTTCCACTTGTCTACTTTGCCCCCAATCTCTGGCCTTAATTCTCCGTGTCACAGCTCTAGCATGTTGAAAAGTCACCCTTCTAAGATTAAAATAAAATAAAATAAGATACTGGAACCAGTGAATGTGACCTTATTTAGAAAAAAGGTCTTTGCAAATATAATTAGGATCTTAAGATGAGATCACCCTACATTACCCAGGTGGGCCATATATCCAATGACAAGTATTCTTATAAGCAATAGAGGAGAAGATCCAGACACAGAGGAGGACTGTGAAGGTGCAGACAGAGAGTAGAGGGATGCAGACACAATCCAAGGAACACCTGGAGCCAAGTTGGAAGGCGTAAGGAAGGATTCTCTCTGAACCTTTGGAAGAAGCACTGTCCTGCCAATACCTTGCTTTCAGAGTTCTGGTTTCCTGAACTGTGAAAGAATAAATTCCTGTGATTTTATGCCACCATGTCTGTGGCAATTTGTTTTAATAGCCCTAAGAAACTATTTCAGATATCCAAAACTAGGCTGTAAACTTTAAGTGTCTTTACTACAAGTTGGGGATAATAGAAGGAAGAAAAACTCAGAGAATAATTACAAGTATGCACAGGCCCAGAGGCCACCTCTCTTCCCTATGATGGAACCTCCCCCAGCGGGCTCCTCACCAGAACACATCCTGCATCCTTGAGGCCAGGAACAACCTTTCGAAGTTGTCAAGATGTTGGGCCTGGCCCAATTCTGCCCCCAGCCTAGAGAGAAGAGGAAGTTCTCTTCCTCATAGCTGTCGAAGGCTGGCAGCTTAAATCTTTCCTGGCTGCAGGGTGAACTTTTCTCTCTTTTCATGAGAAGCTACTTCCACCTGTAGGCTCTGAACTCCAAAGTCATTGATCATCAAATTCTCCAAAAATACATTTTCCAAAGCCTGGATTTTTTAGGCTTGTCCAGGTGGGGCTGCTGCAAGTCCAGAACATTGTTTTTTTTTTTTTTTTTTTTTTTTTTTCTGTGTTTTGAAATTTGAAAACAAACAAAAAAAAACTTCAGAATCTGTGTCACACAGGGCCATCTAGTTACATTAAGTTTATTTAAAAATGTCTAAGCTTGAGGGGTTGCCTGGGTGGCTCAATTGGTTAAGCATCTGACTTTGGCTCAGGTCGTGATCTCAGGGACTTGGATGGAGCCCCACCTTGCATTGGGCTCTGTGCTCAGTGGGGAGCCTTCTTGTCCTTCTCCCTCTCCCTCTGCCCTTCCCTTGTGAGAGAGCACTTGTGTACTCTCTCTCTCTCCAATGAATAAATAAATAAATAAATAAATAAATAAATAAATAAATAAAATCTTTAATGTTTAAGCTTGGGTTGTTTGAAAGGATAAAAGCTCTTCATGAAATTAGTTTTAGTAATGATACAACTATGTGAAATCAGTGCATATGGACGGACATGGGAGGGAATCCAAAAACTGCTAACAATTTCCTTAGGGTGGTGAGATTATATTAAGGTTACAGATAGGTATATGGGGGGAGATTTTCGCTCTCTAAAATATGTCTTTTAACATTTCTTTCAGAGTGCATAATGCTATTTTTACAGCAAATAAGGATAGTCATAAAATTTTGATGCTCTAAGAAATATATTCCTTTGTTTATCTCCTCATCACTTTGGGGGGAAAATGATACCAATTGCTAGGGACAAATTTCTCTGCTGAGAGAAACTCTTATAGTGTATGTGCATTTCAAATAGTTGCAGATCTATTTGGGAGGAAACATACTTCCCTTCTTATTAATATGGAGGAGACATTTACTTCCATCTTATTAAGGAATATCGGTCATGAAGTATCACTCAGATTCCCAGATTGGGTGAGGAGAGTGAGAGTGCGTGCCAGACAGAGAAAGGGAAGAGGATGGAGCCTTCCAAAGAGAGTGGAGGAGCCAGGAGCAGCATCAAGGCTATCCCCTTAATTAGCTGCAACCCCAGCTGGGCCAAGGCAGGGGACAGCTGCTAGCAGAAAACTGCAAAGACTAGTTAGTAGCTTCTGGACGAGTCTGAAACAGTCTGCCCAGACGGCTGTCTCCATCTGGGATGCACTTTTCCAACTCCACCTGTTGGCATCCAAGGAGTTTCCAAGGAGTTCTGTAAGGCTTGCCCCAAATGACAGCTTTTCTATAAAATCTTTATTGATCATTCTTCCTCCACCAGGCTTTTAGTTTCTAAGTTTCTTAAATTATTTACTCTAGTCTACCTTCTGCTTGTCTTATCTCTTGCTTTAGCCTTGCTCCTTTCCAAATCTCCAAGTATCCTCCATACATTATAAGAGTCTTTTTTTTTAAAGATTTTACTTATTTATTCATGGAGACACAGAGAGAAAGGTAGAGACATAGGCAGAGGGAGAAGCAGGCTCCCTGTGGGGAACCCCATTCAGGACTCGATCCCAGGACCCCAGGATCACTATCTGAGCCGAAGGCAGACACTAAACCACTGAGCCACCCAGGTTCCCCTACAGTATAAAATTCTAAAGGGCAGCAAATGTGTATGTTTTTAGGATTTACCTTGTGTCTTCCATATTGTCAGAAAAATATGCTTCTGTCAACACATTTGAAGCTCAGCGGTAAAATGAAGGTAAGACTGTGATAGTAACAGAAATCAATGAAAAGAACATCAGATTACAATTCTTTATTCATTCTTTAAAGACTAGCCTTAGTACATAGATTTAAAAACTAGTTGCAATTTCAAAAAAAAAAAACTTTTTATTTAAAAACCCCCAGAAGTTTGAAAAATAATACTATTCCATATTATCCATGCTAATGATCCAAACTTGGCTGTTTGTACTTCTTTTCTATAATCCAGTCACCACCATGGGTGGATCGTATTGTAACGACGGGCAAAAAATGGTTATGGAATGATTACCCCAGATTTTAACACTCTCACATTGTGTTGGACATCGATACTGCATAAAGTTCCTTTAAAATTGAAGGGCTCATGGTTATTATTTAGATAACAGTAATAACTAAGAGTTAGTGTTGCTCACTCAGTGCCAGACACCACTTTAAATGCTTTGTGTGTTTCTACAGGCCCATATGAGGGAACTCAGCTATAAGAAAATTAAATACAAAAAAAAAAAAAAGAAAATTAAATACACAGAAACTTTTGAAGCCCAGAACCAAACCCGTGAAGGTTCTTCCAGAATCCATACTCTTCAACATGATGCCCTACTGCCTTTCATGCCTTGTCTCTTTTAAAATATGTTTTGAGGAATATGGCTTTTAATTATAAAAGGTAATGACAAAAATGTGAAAGTAGTGGGCTATATTAAACCTGGAAACATGTTTCGTTTTCTCAAGGGTGTTTTCTGAGACGCCAAGGGTCTGTATGACGAAGCACAGTGGTGAGAAGTGTGACAAGAGGGTATTCTGGAGCCAGTTCCATTCTGTTCCAGCTGTGTAACCTTAAGGAAGTCCCTTAACCTCTCGGAGCTTTATTTTCTCTACCTGTAAACAAGATGGTTGTAAGTATTAAATAATTTAATACATGTACGATGTCCAGCCAAGTGCTGAGCATGGGAGTACTATAGACGTGTTTGTTGGTGTTTGTTGAGTTCATTGAACTCCACTGTGTCCCAGGCATTGTGCTGGGCTGTGGAGATAGAGAGAACAAGCCAGTATCAAGTCATTCTGAGAGAATGTAATAGAAAGCAGCTTCAAAGAATTGAAGAAAGTGTACCTAACTTGGTCTGAGTGAAAAGAAAAGTGCTTGGCCATTCGTATTCTTGGGCAGTTTTTATCTATAGGGTGTAACTATATATCTCATATCTGGTTTTCTCCATTCCTAAGGCACAGGGCCTGAGATTTCAAAATTAGAGATTTACTTGTTTGGCGTAAGCATTGCCCTTCTGTCACGGGCTTCTGTGAGACTGCAAATTAATGTGGGGTTTGCATCAGTTTCCTAATGACATCTTGTGGCATCTTGCCTGACAAAAATGGGGGATTCACACCCAGAGATCTAAGGTAATAGGTATGAATGGGGACTGGAAATGTCTCAGCTGGTTCTGAGGCTGGTGCACATAGGCACATCACCCTGAGAGGCACTCTCCTGAGGGCCCCAGGACACATCTGTGGTCCTTTTCACCTGAAGGGCAAAAGGACAGAACAGAAGCACGGTTATGAGAGAAAGAAAGGGTGATGGGGAAACCTCTGCCCTTTGTGCCACCTACCCTCAGTCGCCGGGCACTCTTTTCTTCAGGCAGCTTCCCTATTCCCATTGGGACAAAGCTCACTTTGAGGATCCAGGACCAGGGCACCTGGGCCCCCATCTGCATGCCACCCTGTTTGTTCCCTCTTGTTTCCCTGACATCCACCACCTCATGCCAGTCCCCAGCCATGTGGCTAATGAGAGGCCTATTCAGACCTCATTAGCAGATCAACTTGGTTTCTTCCGCTTTCCGAAGCTAATTATGTCTCTTTCATTAGTTCAATTTCAGCAATTAATGTACCTCCGTATACATAAATGGTTGTTTGTTTTTCATCTAAGTGACATGTTTGCTGCTGTCCTTTCCTCTCTTGGCACACATTCGTCTCTTTGCGCTATCCTCCTTTCCTTATAAACAGTGCCCCGGTCCGGGTTCTAGTTTTAAGAGACAGAATTCAACACAGCAAACTTGAAAGCTGAAAAGGGGTTTATGGGAGCCCAAGCGGGAAGCTCATGGAATAAAAGGCAGTACCAAGCCACTGATCCCCTGAACCTTGAGGAACCAGGGAGATCCTGGGGCCTGAAGTCCACTCAAACAACAAGACTGTTCTAACCTCACATTTAAAAGACTTGCCAGGCAGAGCACTTCTAGAGTTGGTTAATTCGGTGGCTCAGTGAGGTCACCAAAGACTTATGCTGCCATCTCAATATTTTGTTCGACTGATTTATTTCGCTTAGCATAGTATTCTCTAGCTCCATCCATATAATTTCACTATATATGGAATTTAAGAAGCAAAACAAATGAGCAAAGGGGGGAGAAAGAGAGAGAGGGAAACTAAGAAACAGATTCTAACTCTAGAGAACAAACTGATGGTCACCATAGGGGAGGTAGGCAGGGAGATGGGTGAACTAGGTGATGGGGACTAATGATGACACTTGTGATGAGCACCGGGTATTGTATGGAAGTGTCAAATCACTATATTGTCTGCCTGAAACTAATATTACACTGTATCTTAACTAGCTGCAATTAAATAAAAACTTAAAAAATATATATTTCATTTGGCTACTCTGCTAAGGTGTCCTCCCCCTCCCCAACTTGGTTCTAAGATGGCTAAAGCAGGCCTATGGGTGATGTGCACACAGCCAGCCCCTGAGGCTGCAAAAGAAGTATTTTTTTCTTCTCTCTCTCTCTCTTTCTCTCTCTCTCTCTCTCTCTCTCTCTCTCTCTCTCTCTCCCCCTTGTCCTCTCTTCTTCTTTTAAATAATCACCTGGGAGGAAGGCTGGCTTCAATGTGGATGGAACTGGAGGGTATTATGCTGAATGAATGAAATAAGTCAATTGGAGAAGGACAAACATTATATGGTCTCATTCATTTGGGGAATATAAATAATAGTGAAAGGGAATAGAAAGGAAGGGAGAAGAAATGGGTAGGGAATATCAGAAAGGGAGACAGAATGCGAAGACTCCTAACTCTGGGAAACGAACTAGGGGTGGTGGAAGGGGAGGAGGGCAGGGGGTGGGGGTGAATGGGTGATGGGCACTGAGGGGGGCACTTGACGGGATGAGCACTGGGTGTTATTCTGTACGTTGGCAAATTGAACACCAATAAAAAATAAATTTATTATTAAAAATAAATAAATAAATAAATAAATAAATAAATAATCACCTGGGAGACTCTTCCCAGGAGACCCTGAGCAGACATTGTGCCATGTTGTGTTGGTCAGGATTGCACTGTGTGTCTATTGTCATTACCTGGGATAGACTGAGGGAAATTGGGTTTCATCCTGGGAGGCCAGTGAAGGGCCTGGACCCTCTTAGGCACAGAGCCACGTTATATAGGAGTAAATTCCAGGGCTTTAGGCAGAGAAAGGGTGCAAAGACTTCTGGGAGGCACCTAGTAGGTGTTTGCTACAAGAGTCTCTGGAGAGTCTCATGAAGTAAGGGAAGGACCTTCCCCAAATGGGGAAACATAAAGAGCAGACATCCATCATCAGCTACTGAAAACTTAGATCCTAAAGTTCTGCTAACTTTATGCTCAAAAATCAATCGCACATATATAGGAAGGGAGTTACCTGTTGGACAGGTCCTTCTAGGGAAAGATCAAGGGTTTTTTGCTTAATTACATGCTATGGATGAAGTGTGTTCCTCCCCTCTCAACCTTCCAGTTAAAGCCCTCATTTCTCATGTGACTGTATTGAAAATAGGACCTTTAAGATGATTAAGGTTAAATGAGATCACAAGCATGAAGCCCTGATCGGATAGCTCTTAATAAAAAAGGAAGAGATCCCAGAGGTCTCTCCCTCCAGCATATGAGGATATAGCAAGAAGGTGGCTGTCTGCAAGCCAGGGAGAGAGCTCTCACAGGAGCTGAACCCTGTTGGCATCTTGACTGTAGACTTCTCAGCTTCCTGATCTATGAGAAATAAACTGTCTATTGTTTAAACCTCCAGTCCCCAGTGTTGTGTTACGGTAGCCCACACCGACTAATACATTACAAAATACATAAGACAATAATACAACCAATAGTGTGATGTTATAAAGGAAAAACAAATGCAGACCGTGACCCCAATATAGGTGAGATCCATCAGCTGCCTGGAGGGGCCAGGTCATCTTCTTTCCATACCTATCAGCCCATACTGGGAGTGTGAAGAATCATGACGGGTACCATGTTTTCAAAAGGACACTGACAACTAGAGCAGAGAGGTGAGCAACTTGACTAGAAAGGGAGAAGTTGAAGGAACAGACTGGAAGCTTAAGACTGGCCCTGGTGGCTAGAAGCAGTGGTGTTTTCAGGTATTGAAAAGCTCACCTACGAGAGAGGTTGGACTTGTTCTGCTCAGATCTAGGAGACTGAGCAAAAAGTTTAACAGGAGGGATTCTAAATTCAGTACAAAAATGGTCATTGACTTTACACGGTCATTCACATGTCATATAGCCTTCTCTGTAACCCCTATCATGGTAAACAAAGGCCGACATCATCACCCTCATTTCAGGCAAAGAAACTAAAATTCTGAGAAAACCTGTCACTTACCACAGGTTACCCAATGTAACATTTGGCCAGGCTACCTGTGTTAGGCCCACGGGAAGTATGACCTTAGAGGACAAAGGTTAGTGAGGTGAAGTAAAGCCCCACTACTATAGTTGACCTGGAGGCTGCAACAGCACTGCCTCCTCTTCATCCTCCACCATTCATTCCAAACTGCCCTCAGCTTCTGCAATACCTCAGGAGAGTTGGGGCTTATCTGTTACCACACCTTCATTCCTGAGCTGTCAGAACCCTTAGTAATTTTTTTACTAGATACTTTAAAAAATTAATTAATGAATTAAGAATATTTAACATGAGATCTACCATCTTAGCAGATTTTTCAGTGTACTTTTACATGCATTATTATTATAGGTATAATAGACCTATAGGCCTGTAGTACTTACTCATCTTGCATAACTGATATTTTATACACATTTATTGGTAACTCTCATTTCCTCCTTCTCCCAGCCCCTGGAAATGACCATTCTATTTTTTTTTTTTAATCATGAGAGACACAGAGAGGCAGAGACATAGGCAGAAGGAAAAACAGGCTACCTGCAAGGAGCCCAATGTGGGACTCGATCCCAGGACACCGGGATCACACTCTGAGCTGAAGGCAGGTGCTCAACCACTGAGTCACCCATGAGCCCCTGAGCATCCTATTATTTGCTTCTATGAGTTTGATTATTTTAGATACTTCATGTAAATGGAATAATAAAGTATTTATCCTTCTGTGACTGGCTCAGTTTACTTAGGTGATAGATGTCCTCAGGGTTTATTCATGTTGTCGTATATTGCAAGATTTACTTCTTTTAAAAGACCAAATGATATGCTATTGTATGTATATACCACATTTTCTTTATTCATCTTTTGATGGACATTTAGGTTGTTTTCACATCTTGGCTATTGTCAATAACACTGCAGTGAATGTGGGTGTGTTAATGGCTCTTTGAGATTTTGATATCAATTCTTTTGGGTAAATACCCAGAAGTGGGATTGATGAATTATATTGTAGTTCTATTTTAAACTTTTTGAGACACTTCCATACTGTTTTCCATAGTGACTGCACCATTTTGCATTCCTACTAACAGCGTATAGGGTTCTAATTTCTCTACATCCTTGCTAACACTTGTTTTTTTCCCTCCCTTCCCACCTTCCTTCTTCTTCCTTTCCTTCCTTCCTTCCTTCCTTCCTTCCTTCCTTCCTTCCTTCCTTCCTTCCTCTCACTCTATCTCTTTTTTCTTTCTTTCTTTTTTTGATAATACACATCCTAATGGGTGTAAAGGGAAATGTCATTGTAGTTTTAATTGTATGCCCTGATGATTAGTAAAATTGAGTATCTTTTCATACATGTTTTGGCCTTTTGCATGGCTTTTTTTTTTTTTTTTGAAAAATGTCTATTCAGATCCTTTACCCAATTTTTTATTAAAAATTTTTCTTTCTTTCTTCTTTCTTTCTTTCTTTCTTTCTTTCTTTCTTTCTTTCTTTCTTTCCTTCTTTCTTTCTTTCTCTCTCTCTTTCTTCTTTCTTTCTTTTTTCTTTCTTTCTTTCTTTCTTTCTTTCTTTCTTTCTTTCCTTCTTTCTTTGTTCTTTCTTTCTTCTTTCTTTCTTTCTTTCTTCTTCTGAGTTTTAGGACTTCCTTATATATTTTGGGAATTAATCCCTTATCAAATATATGGTTTGCAAATACTTTCTCCCATTCTGTAAGTTGTTTTTCACTTTATTGATTTCTTCCTTTGCTGTGCAGAGGCTTTCTAGTTTGATGTAGTCCCACTTGTCTAGTTTTGCTTTTGTTGTCTATGCTTTTGATGTCATATCCATTAAATCATTGCCAAGACCAATGTCATGATGCTTTTTCAATACAGTTTCTTCTAGGAGTTTTACAGTTTCATATCAAATTTAAGCATTAAGTGCATTGTGAGTTCAATTTTGTGTATGGAGTAAAGTAAGGGTCCAATTTTATTCTTTTGCATGTGGACATTCATTTTTTTGTGATATCATTTGTTGAAGACACTATCCCTTCCCTATTGTATATTTTTGGCACCTTTGTTGCAGATCAGTTGGCAATATATGTGTGGATTTATTCCTGGGCCCTCTATTCTGCTCTATTGGTCAATATGTCTTTCTTTTATGCTAGTATCATACTGTTTCAATTACAGTAGCTTTGTAATATATTTTGAAATTAGGAAGTGTGATGCATCCAGCTTTGTTCTTGTTTTTCATGCAGTATTACTTTTTATTTACTATCGTGGTCCGTGGTGAAGCATCTTCAGAGCTTTTCACTTGGTCTTCCCCATTTTGATAATGATCCAGTATGGAGGATGTTTCAAAATGCCAATTGAATTAATTCCAAGTGCATACTTGTGTACTACATGGACTCAGGGGATTCTCCTGGAGTCAGACCAGCTGGAACCTCATTTATTATCTGATACTGCTAAGCCCTCACTTTAACAGGAATGGATTAATGCTTTGAGTCTTTCAATATCAATGTTAACTCAGACCCAGTGTCTAGTAATTCTCAAAATATCTTGACTCTCCCCTTTTGAGCATCCTTAGGTCCCTTTGGGAAGGGAGTAGGGAACTCTTGCAGCATGTACTTGTCAGAGTACTATAGGGTCCTTCCTCAGTCAGTGGGTTTTGGATCTTGATATTGGTTCAGATTTGGGAACTGAGTAAGAAATCTGACTTTATATTAGAATGATCACTCTTTTTTTTAAGATTTTATTTATTTATTCATGAGACACACAGAGAGAAAGGCAGAGACACAGGCAGAGGGAGAAGCAGGCTCCATGCAGGAAGCCCGATGTGGGACTCGATCCCAGGACTCCAGGATCATGCCCTGAGCCAAAGGCAGATGCTCAACCACTGAGCCACCCAGGCATCCCTAGAATGATCACTCTTAGTGTCCACCTCCACTGTTGCCATTTATGTGGTTTTCAATGATGAGCAGCATCCTCACCAATTGCCTCTTTTGCTTATATGGACACTGAACTCTATTTAACCACATCTCCAGTTTCCTGTGGGTCAAATTCCCTTGACTTCTTTTAGGCCCTTCTGTGAACTACAATCCTCTGGTGGCTCTTCTGGCTTAAATAATGCATCCATTCCAGCAGGCATACTTTCCTCAGCCTCTTTACTTCTTCGTCTTAGCTTCTGCTAGGACAACTCAGGCATTTTCATTTTCCCAGTGTTGTCTCTCTTTTTTCTAGGATTCTAAGAGCTCCTCCTTATCCATGCATCCACAGGTCCTTGCTAGGTGTTAAATCCTATCTCCTGGGAGCTGAAGTCAATGAATCCTTCCCTATATAATCTTAGAGTTCTGGCCCTCTGGATAAAATAAAGCATATTTAGAATCCAATTCTGGTGTTTCTCCTCTGGTTCTTGCCGGTACTTGCCAGCTAATTCTTGAAACACCTATGGTGCATAGTTGTTTTCCTTCCTTAGTAGGTTCAGCCAGATTATTATGCTGAGATTAATCCTAGTTATCAGTCTAGAAGTTGGGAGAGGATGTGAGGGGTAGCTCCTGAGGGAAGCACCTGCTGCCTCATGGGAAGGAGTTGCCTACAACATCTTCCATCACAGTGAAAGTGCTACCTCTTTGTAGAGAAGAGCAGGCCCCTTTGTAAGCTCTGAGGGCTTAGCAGAGTTCCCAGAGCTGATATCCTCAGGGGTATCTATCCAGATGTTTCAGAGCCCCAGGTTTTCCCCTCCAGTGCCCTGATCTTAATGTAGCAGACTTGTCTTGTCTGAGGATTCAAATGGTTCTGAGGCCTGCTGCTCAGCTATGTTGCTCTTCATGACAGAATGTAAGGGTGTTTGGGTGAACTTGCACACGTAGCCATTAAACACTTGTTTCTCATTATCCTTATTATCCTTTTGCAGAGCATGAACACAACATATCAGTAAACCAACCAACTCCATTTTTTTTGTAGTCACTGTTTCCCCATATTTTTAAATGCCTTGCTAGGTGTTAAATCCTATCTCCTGGGAGTTGAAGTCAATGAATTCTTCCCTATATAATCTTACAGTTCTGGCCCTCTGGATAAAATAAAGCATCTTTAAAATCCAATCCTTTGCATCAATTGTGCAATGATTGTATCATTTTTTCCATCTGCAAGAGTATCCCCTTGCATTAAGATATTTTCCCAGCTCAGCATCAGCACCCCTTTTTGCTGCAGCTTATCCTTGCACCACTTACTACTCAGGAGAGAGGCATGAGCCAAAGTCCCTACCTTATTGCCTGTTTTCTCAAACCTCAATCTCCTACCACTTGTGTTAGTTTGGATCCACCTAAACGCAGATGCCATGAAAGATTAGCTGTATAAGATATTTATTGAGGGGGAAATACCTGCCAGAGATTTTAAAAAAATAGAGAAAGAAATTAAGAAAGAAACTGGAGGAGGCAAGAAGCCATCAGACTATGATGCAAGTCTATATTGATTCCTGTTGCTGCTGTAACAGATTACCACAAAGATTGTGGCTTAAAACAACGCTAATGATTATTTTACAGTTCTGGGTACCAGACGTCTCACTGGCTAAAATCAAAATGTTAGCAGGGCTGTGTTCCTTCTGGACTCCCCAGAGGGGCATCCGTCCTTTGCCTTCTTTGGGTTTTTTGGAGGTACCTGCATTCCTTGGTTCATGGCCCTCTTCGATCCTCAAAGCCACAATCACATCACTCTGGCTTTTGTTCTCATTGTCACATTCCCTTCTCTGATCCTCTTGCCTCTCCCTTATAAGGAAAATTACATGAGACCATTGGGATAACCCAGGATAATCTCTCATCTCAAAATCCTTAACCACACATGCAATGTTCCTTTTACCATATAAGATAAATATTCACAGGTTCTGGGAGTTAGGACATAGACATCTAAGAGGTCACTATTCAGCCCACAACAAGGCCTTCCCCTGTAAAGGAGAGAGGGAAAGAAGGAGAACTGGGTAGTAAGAGTATCAGACTGTAGCACACTTAAAAGAAAATATTGGTGGAGCTCAAGGGGTCTTGAATTAAACTTGCCCATCAGAAGAGTCCTGTGTCTCCCAGGAATGGGCCTGCCCTGGGGTCTCTGCCTTTCTCTGTTACTGTCTGGGTGGCGGACACCGAGATGGACACTGGGGTCATCCATCTCTACACTGTAGGAGATGAAAGTCGCATATTCGTGGCTTCCATGGTTATGGTCTCTGGAATCAGACTGCCTGGCTTTGCATTCTCACTCCAATGATTAGTTAACAAGAACTTGTGTAAATCACTTTCCCTTCTGTGCCTCAGTTTCTTAATTCATAAAATATGAATAATAATAGCACCAAATTGACTAATAGAGAGTAAGGTTTCTGTGAGTAATAAATTAGAGCAGTGCTTTTAATAGTGGCTCCTAACTTAGCCACTGCTGTGCACCTCTGACTATTTTCTATGCCATTTTTGCACCATCACCTTATGATGTGGAAAAGGCTTCGTGGTGGGGTGGTTAGTTCCCTGTGTCTGTTGCTTTCTTAGTAAAGGCTTGAGGACCATCTGACAGAACTAGTGTAAGAGAGAGTCCTACATTGGGTGGGGACAGGAAAAAATAACCCTATATCTTGTCTTATGCTCAGTTTCTATGATTTCATGGTCTCTGCCTAGAGAGAAGGTTGGGTGGTACAAGTAGGTGAGCTGCTTTAAGAGTCCAAACCCTGGTGAGTACCTTTGCTCTTGGTATGCCATTTTGGATTTGTCATTCAACCTCTCTGAGCATCAGTTGTAGTTGAGAATCATATCTTACATGCCTATATTCCTTGTTGGAAGTGGTGATAAGCAAGGAGATGATACACACCTTTCCAGTTACTAGATTTCTAGTAAATGTAAGTCTTTTAAAAGAAAACTTTAATATTCCCTCCTCTCTACATTGCTGACTTAAAGTATTCTTAGTATATTTTTACTTACATATTCATAAACAAAGAACTAGGCGTAAACTCCTGGTGCTTATACTTTCTATTTTTTCAAAAATATTTATTTACTTTAGAGAGACACTGAGTGTGTGAGTGAGGAGGGGGAAGGGAAGAGGGGGAGGAAGAATCCTGAAGCAGACTCTCCACTGAGAGTGGAGCTCAGAGCCCACCCCAAGTGGGGCTCAATTCCAGGACCCTCAGATCATGACCTGGGCCGAAACTAAGAGTTAGATTCTTAACTCACTGAGCTACCCAGGTGCCCCTGCTTATACTTTTTATATCACTATAAAAGCAAATCAAATTTGTAAATTAAATACAAACAAAACCACAAAACCAATAATGTTCAAGTAAACAAAATTAACTGAATGGGATGGTTTTTTAAAAATAAAAATTAACTGAAATTTGCAATGGTACTGGCTCCTTTAATGTCAGTTCTTTAGAGTGACAGTATTTGGCCTCTGGTAACTAAACATAATTTATTTACTCTTTTCTCATTAGTTGAAAACAATTAGCACAGTATCTTTTATTTATTATCAACACAAATTTAAGGTTGGACATCAAAAAATGTGCCAGATTCATGCAGAAGTTGTTATCCAGGTATATATAATATACTTTTATTATTTGTTCTGGACTATAAAGACAGAAACTCAAATATTCAAGATGAATTATTTGGAGAACGCCTGGGATCTCTGGAA
This sequence comes from Nyctereutes procyonoides, assembly GCF_905146905.1. Taxonomy (NCBI): domain Eukaryota; kingdom Metazoa; phylum Chordata; class Mammalia; order Carnivora; family Canidae; genus Nyctereutes; species Nyctereutes procyonoides. Next base: position 49,228,844 of record NW_026575133.1, on the reverse strand, counting down.
ATGTTATACATAATCAAGCACTCAGATAATAAATGTGAATGGACTCTCCAAAAGTTAAAAGGAGTTCATAGTTGCTACCCCTTTCTTGTCTTGTCCCCCTTCCGGCCAGTGACTCCACCCGGCAGCATCCACACTGGGAGGCTGATGTTTCTGTTTCATCTTGTGTTTCCTTGGATCCCTGTTCAGACCCCCCACTACCAGCAGCACCACTCAAGGCCTCCAGAGTCCATCAGGGGTGAGGCCACATACGGGAAGCCACTGAGGCAGCCTTTCTGTAGGGGAGCAAGAGCAGAGCAAGAAATGAATGGTATGTGCTAAATAAAACAGTTTTCTGGACACAGCCCCATATGGAAGGCAGCACAATGGTTCCTCCTCTCTGCCAGTTACTGGCCCTGGGTCCCGGAGAGTTCTGATTTACAGAACTAGAATAAATAAATTACAGGGTCCCATGGGGTCTTTTAAACTTTTACAACACAGTCAACAACACTAATAATGACTTTTAGGTTATATTTCTGGACAGACAAAAAGAACTGTGAAGATTGCTCTTGCTATTTCTCCCTCTTCTTTCCCTGTACTTGTCATTTCTCCTCTGCTTTTTTTCTTCTTTTCCTGTGAGTTTCCTCTTTGTCAAGGACATAGTTCTGCTAGGTGTTTGCCCCTGATTTTTTTTTTTTTTTTTTACCTCTGATTCTTTCCCCAGATATCACGTTTGAGGTTCATGGTCTGACTGCTGAAGGGAAAAAGCAATGATAAAATAATATTAGTATCAATATCATTTTCATGTTTCTATAATATTTTAAACAGTCAAATATATTATCTTTTTGATCCTCATAACAACCTGTAATAGTTCTTATATTTTTGTTTCACAAAAAGCAAACCAAGGCTCAAATAAGGAAAGAAGCTCTTTCTCTTCTCCTTTCCCATTCCTTGTAACCCCTTCCTTTCTTGAATAACTCAGTCCTCGATCCATAGGCAGAGCTGAGAAAGGCATAGACACTGCCAGGCTCTGTGGGGAGCTGGAGCGAGTGTCCTTGGGGTGGGTGGGATGGCTGGCAGACACTGAGCAGAGTTGCTACAATATATTCACTAAATAGATCTGGAATTCAATAGTGTGTGTCCTGGGGTGCCTAGGTGGCTCAGTGGTTGACATCTGCCTTCAGCTCAGGTCATGAGCTCAGGGTCCTGGGACCAGTTCCACATTGGGGTCCCTGCTCCACGGAGAGCCTGCTTTTCCCTCTGCTTCTCTCTCTGCCATGCCCCCTGCTTGTGCATTCTCTCTCTCTCTGTGTGTGTGTGAAATAAATAAATAAAATCATTAAAAAAAAGGAAAAAATTATGACAGTGATTCCGTAAGCAAAGAATCTAAAAAAAGAAATAAGAAGTTTAAAAAAAGAACAAATGGAAATTCTGGCGTTGAAAAGTGTAACAGGAGATCCCTGGGTGGCTCCCCAGTTTAGTGCCTGGCTTTGGCCCAGGGCATGAGCTTGGAGTCCTGGGATCAGATCCCACATCAGGCTCCCTGTGCGGAGCTTGCTTCTCCTTCTGACTGTGTCTCTGCCAATCTCTCTCTCTCTCTCTCTCTCTCTCTCTCTCTCTGTGTGTGTGTCTCTCATGAATAAATAAATAAAATCTTAAAAAAAAAAGGACAACAATTGAAATGTGAATTGTCTCAAGAGCAAATGGGAGATGGCAGGAGATATAAACAGTGGGCTTAAGGATAGGTCAGGAGAAATGAAAATAATGCACAGAGGCCTAGAGACCCGTTAAACAGTTGCATGTAATGGGAGTCCCAGAAGGAGTGGAGAGGAAGATAAGAGAATAAAATAATGTTTGAATAATGGACAAAACTCCCCACATTGGTAAAAAGACACTTAATATCCTGGTTAAAAAAATTCATTGAACCCCAAGTAGGAGAAGCTCAAAGAGATAAACAACTAAACACAACTAAACAACAGTCAAACTGTTGAAAATCAAAGCCAAAGAGAAAAATCTTGAAAACCAGAGGTGAAAAATAACTCCTTACATACAGGGGGCCAACAATATGATTAACCTCTGACTTCCAACAGAAGCACTATGGCAGGGGGCAGTGAATTACCTATACTGAGTGGTGGGGGAAATATTTTGAATCAAGAGTTCTATACCCAGGAAGAGTATGCTTCAAAACTGAACATAAAATAAAAACATTCCCAGAATACAAGGTCTGAGAGTCAGGACACCGCATCATGGAGAAATACTGAAAGGAGTCCTTCAGGCTACAAGAAAATGGTGCAATCATAGCTAAAATCCACAGGAAGAAATGAAGAGCCCCAGAAATGATAAATAATATGTAGATACAAATAAAGAAACTTTCTTTATGTTTCTTCTGTGAATTAACTCAAAAGACAAAAGATTTCATAAAGTAATACTTATAATACTTTATTTGGGTTTATAATAAACAGATATAAATGTAACATATCTATAACATATAACAAAGTAACATATATGTATGAAAATAACACTGAAGGGAGGGAGGAAGTGGAATTATATTGAATCAAAGTTGCTATATTTTACCAGAATGATGTCGGTGGTAAGCTGGAGTATATTAAAATACATGTTATAATTCATACAGTTGACTGAGAAATCACTGAGAAAATATGTGAACAATATATTATTAAAAACCATCATTGGGGATGTCTGGGTGGCTCAGCGGTTTAGTGCCTGCCTTCAGCCCAGGGCATGATCCTGGCGTCCCTGGATCGAGTCCCACGTCGGGCTCTCTACATGGAGGCTGCTTCTCCCTCTGCCTGTGTCTCTGCCTCTCTCTCTCTCTCCCTCCCTCTCTCTCTCTCTTTCTCTCACGAATAAATAAAATCTTAACAACAACAACAAAAAACCCCATAATTGGTGTTAAATAAAGGAAAAGAGCAAGTAAGCAAAAAATTGTTTAAAACAAAAGAAGGATATAAAGGGAGAATAGATGGGGAAAAAGACATAGAATATATAGAAAACAAAGCAAAGACATAGAATGTAAAGAAAACAAAGCAAGATGTAAATCCAAATGTAATAATTATGTGAGAATTGGATGGAGTATACAGTCCAATCAAAAGACAAAGATTGTCAGACTGGATAAAAAAAGGAAGAACAAGATTCAACTATTTGCTATCTACAAGAGACACGTTTAGATTCAAAAATACTGCTAGTTTGAAATTAATAGAATGGAAAAAAGATATAGTGTGCAAATAGTAGCCATAGGAGAGCTGGAATGGCTTTATTATTATCAGGCAAAAGAGTTTTTAAATACTATTAGAGAATAAGAGGGTCATTTCATAATAATAAAAGGGCTAATGTATCAGGAAGCATAATAGTTAAAATACATAGGCATCTAACAAAAAAGCCCAAAATATATTAATATAAAGCCAACAGAATTGATAGAAGCAGACAATTCAAAATGTACAGTTGGAAATTTTAATACCACACTTACAATATTTAAAAATCAGTTAGACAGAAAATCAGCCAGGACATAGAATACTTGAACAACCTTATCAACCAATGTGACCTAATTGATATTTACAGAAAATGCCCCCCCACCCCCCCCACCCCCGCCAAAAGAAGAATTTGCATTCTTTTCAAGAGCACATGGAACATTTTCCAGGAAAGACCATATGCTAGGTCTTAAAATAAGTCTTAATCAATATAAAATATTGAAACTATTCAAATGATGTTCTCTGTCCACAACAAAATTAAATTAAAAATAAAAAAATCAAAAGAAATTTGATGCAACAAAAAATATTTTGAAATTAAACAAAATAAGTTTTTAATAACAAGTGGATCAAGAAGGAATCCACAAGGGACATTAGAAAAATGTGAACTGACAGAAAAGAGAATATGACACATAAACATTTATGGGATGCAGCTGAAACAGTGCTTAGAGGAAAATGTATAGGTTTATTTGCCTATATTAGGAAAGATGAAAGATCTCAACTCAATTATCTCGGTGTCCTTACAAACAGAAAAACAAGGACAAATCAGACACCTCACTTCTTTTGAACTTTTAGAGAAGTTGTCAACTTCTGTCCATATTTGTGCACAGAAGCCCATCTGCAGTTGCCAGTAGCTGCATGATTCCTCAGCCTGTGGCAGCTCTCTTCCCCCTTCTGCTGTTAATGGTGTTCTACTAGGCACTGGAATTCGAGATCCCTGCCCTGTATGTCTTTCCACGAGCTGCCACAAGAATGTGCGCGTGACTCCTGTGCCTTGTCTTTTCCAAGTATGACCAATTAAAAAAAAACAACAACAATGCAAACTTGCTTTTTACCTATATTGTACCTATAAAAATAAGCTATGTTACTTACATATGGATTTGTTGTGGTTAGGATTCCTCTGTGTAACAGAAACAAATAAATATGCTTCACAATGAGTATAATTTTATAAGAAAGGTAAATTCTTAGGAACAAAGTTTCCATACTACTTGTTGATCGCTTTCCCTCAATGGATCTCTGAGGTTTTCTGAGAGCTAATGTCTCACTAGGATGTCATCAGGAATAAGCCACTACAGGAGAGGAGGGTCAAGGATGGACATTGGGATGGATGAGAGAGTGGCTGACAAATTACATAAATGAGAAAGGCCAGAATCAAATCTAGAAAAGAGTGAAAAAAAAGGTGGCAAGTAGCTGACTCTATACCCAGCCTGTACAGGGTTCTGAAAAGAGGTCTTAGGGACATGAAATTGCCTAGTGGGTCTGGGGAATTGAATGTCCTTCAGCAAGTGATGCAGCAAGAGAGAAGAGGGAGGACAGCCCAGGTTATGAAAAGTCCGATATGCCGGGAGAGGGCCTTGGCATTTATCTTGGAGATGAGGAAAATCAATGAAGGGCTTTGGCATGGAGAAAGCTATGATTAGCTATACAGATCAATCACTTATGTGGGGGTGTGGCAGATGGATTGGAGGAGTGGAAAGACAGTACGGCCGGTTAGGAGATGATAGACACATGTAGGTGAGAGATTTGCTTGAACTAAGGAAGTGACATCGGGTATGGATTGGGGAGGGGGCTGATGAATGAGAAAAGTCAACAGGGCTTGAAGACTGTTGGGCATCAAGTGGTTGGAAGGGTTGTGAGTGATGCACAGCCTGGGGTAATCCATCAAGTATGGGGAGCACAGGAGGGAGAGAAAGTTGACTTCGGTGTTGAGGGAGAAAATGGATGGTTTTCTGAGATATACCACATCCGAGATATCTATGGGGAATTCATATGAAGACATGGGTATGTGGGTTTAATAATTTTTATCCATGGTGGATTTAAATCTCAGGAGAATGGTCTTAGATGGAAATGGGATTTAGAATAGGTGTTAGTTAGAACCATGGGAAGAAATGGTATCTGGTAAGAAAAGGCTATAAAATAAGAGAAGTGGACAAGTGCAGCACCCAAGAAAATATGCAGAATTAGGGTGTGCGTGCAGAAGGAGGGTCCAACCATTGTGAACAATCAGAGAAGTCAAAGGTCCAGGAGGGACCTGCACCATGTAAACCAAAGGAGGTAAATTTAAAGAAGGTGAGAGTGGCCAACCTTTTAAACCCAGCTGAGTATTAGGATAAATAATGGGGAAGGCTCCTTGGAGTTGGCAGTAGGGCTGTTGATGATGGATAGGGTCAGAGTGGTTTCCATAGAATGGTAGTGATTGAGGCCAAAGTGATGGCTCTAGAAGTGCTTGGGAAATGAAGAATGGAGACAGCTAGTGCCAATTATTTTTCGAGATGCTTGTCTGCCATGGAAAGCAGACAGTGGAAGCCAGGGGTAAGGAACAAAACCAAGGGATGTTTATTTGTTTTAGGATAAGGCCGCCTTGAACATGCTGATAAGCTGAAGGGCAAGAAAGCTGGTGAGAGGATCTGACAATACAGAAGAGCAAAAATTAATAAAGAAAAGGTCCAATTTGGTGCCATTTGGGAGCACATGGGCCCCCGGATGCAGCTGGGGAAGGCAGGACTTGGGACAATGACTTCTATAGGACTCTCCGGGACAGCAGCTCAGGAGCAGGGTGGAGGGAGTCCATATCCAGATAAGGTGGCAAAGGTGAGCACGTGTGCCACAGATCCACAGGTTTGCTGGGGAGGACTGATGATGGCTGATGTATATCAACCTCCCCAGGTCTAGTCCCCAGGTTTACTCACCCTATGTGCTGCTCTCTCTTTAACCATATAATTAAATAAAGAAGTTAGAGGACATAGGCCCTTAGAAACTACGTGATGAGTTTTCAGGTGAGGAAAAGCTTGTGTAAGTAGCAGTTAGCCCATGGCCACTTGGCTAGAAAGGGAGGGTTGGGGCTGGGAGCCAGGCCCTTCAGTTTGACCAGTTCAGAGGCACACTGCTTGCCCATCACTGGCTGGTCCCACACACCCAGTAATTCTGTTTCCCTGATTAATGGTTGTAGCATTTTCGTCATTGAACCCTATCTGTGTACTATGGGACACAGGCCACTTCTGTTCTGCTCTTTCCAATTTTGTCACAAGACTTTCTGTCACACAGCTGGTTGGGCAGACAGCTCAGCAAGGGCTTCCTACCAAAACCCACATCATCCCCCATGCTGCTATCCTTACTCCCATTTATGCACAGAGGAAATCTGCTGACGATAATAAAAACCATTCATTTAGCACTTAGTAAGTGCAGGGACTGTGCTAAAACACTTTATTTAATTCTATGAGTAGGTACAATTATTATACTCTTTTTTTTTTTCTGCAGATGAGCAAACTGAGGCATTAAGAGAGACATGGAGCAACTTGGCCAAGATTGCCGTGCAAAAGGGGAGAGCTTGGGTAGGAACAAGACTGCCTGGATCTGCAGCCTACACACAGTGTCTGGGATTAGGGTGTGGAGGTGGGACATCGGGAGAAGCCAGTTACCTCTCCTCTGGGTCCCAGCCCAGCCCCTGCCCACTCCCAGGGCCCTATCCTTGGGACCCTTGGGAACGCACCACCACTATGTCCTCCTCCATTTCTTGCTCTCTCTGAACACTCCTCCAGCTGAAAAACCATCCTGGTAATTCAAGCCTGACGTCTAGTGAATTATGTTTCTCCAAATTGCTACATTAATAAGGGCCGTGTGTTCCTAGAGGATCATTAATTACAGACACATTTTTATTTCCCACTGAAATATGGCCTGTGTTTCTACTCCATGCAGCTCCTGCACAATCTTGCTAACGTGCCTGTGTTGCTTTGGACATCTGTCTCTGGCTTTCCTGCAAACAGCCCTTGCAGTTCCCTGCTCTCCACATCTTTCTTCCTCCTGGAATATGTGTCTTTCTCCAAATGCTGAGAGGTCCCCCATGCCGGTCTGAACAAATCTGAAGGTCCCCATTCCTCAAACTTCTCCAATCAATGCCAGTTGCTGTTGCAGTTGGGGACAATACAGGACAGCCAGGGGTGAATGGGTCAAAGAGATGGCGCCCTGCTGACCTTCCCTTCCAAGACCTTCCTGGCAATATGGTTCCTTGGGTTTAAGATCTTTCCAATAATTGGGACATTGTGGATAAGGTACAAGGTGCTAGGTCCCTACATCTGCCCTCTCAGCTTCCTTGAACTAGATTGACTAATGGACCCCACTTTCAGGCCTGGGCTCTGAGCCATGTAGGACTGAGGCAGAAAACTGGCAGGAGCGCTCTGCTTCTCCCATCTGCTAGGCTTGGAAATAGTCATTCTAGCATCCACACTTATGCTCTTGGACTCCAGGTACCTCTTGCATGCATCGCTCAGAAGCTGAAGCAGTTCCTAACACCTCTGCATCGTTCCTACCCATAGATATTGGCTCCTCCTGGATTTTCACTCCTTAATCCAACTAGACACTTGCTCAGAACACCAGTCTCTTTCTGCATCAGTTTGAAACCATGATTACATATTAGAATCACCTGGGGGAAAGTTTCAGAAACTCTGAGGCCTAGACTACCCCAAAGACCAACCTAGAATCTCAGAGAATGAGGCCCAGGCCTCATTGGTTTGTAAAGGTTCTCGGGTGATTGCAATATGCGGACGAGTTTAAGAAACTGTTCCAATCCTTGCTACCCCAAGTGGAGTCCATGGACCGGCAAAATCAGCCTGGCCTGAGAGCCTGTTAGGAATGCGGAATCTCAGGCCCGACCCAGACCCACTGAATCAGGATCATCTACATTTTAATAAGATCTCCAGGTGATTGGTATGCCCTTTAGAATTTGAAAAGTGCTCTAGCTCAAGATGTTTTTCAAACTTTAGTGTGCAAAAGAATTACCTAGAGAGCTTGTTAAAAATAAAACTCCAGTTCAGTCAGTCTGGGTTGGGGCTGGGGTTATGCTTTTTAAACAAGGCAGTTCTGATGTAGGTGGTCCTGGGATCACACCTCGGGAAGCGCTGCCTCTGGGATTTGGGCTTGGGTCTCCTGGGTTATGGGCCTGCTGACCTTAGTCAGGCTCTCGATCCTGGACAGGCGCCCAAGAGGCGCCCTCTCCTGCAGTGGGTCAGCTGGAGCCTCTCCCCTTTCCCTAAGCTGGCTGAGCTCTCTGATCCCTGCAGAGGCAGGTCTTCGTCCCACTTGGGCTCAGCTGATTCCTTCACCTTGCCAAGGTCTGCAGTTTTTTAAGAGCTATATATTTTTATATTGAGGCATAATGCACATACTGTAAAATTCATCATTTTAAAGTGGTTCAGTGGTTTTCAGCATATTCACTGTTTTGCAACCATTACTACTATCTAATTTTATAACATTTCATCACCCTCCAAAAAGACTTCTCGTTAGAAGGTAGTCCCAATTCCCCCCCCCCCCCCCATCTCCTGGCAACCACTAATCTAGTTTCTGTCTTGATGGATTTGCCTATTCTGGACATTTCATGTGAATGGAATCACACAACACGTGGCCTTTTGGGTCTACCTTCTTTCACTTAGCATAATGTTTCAAGGTTCACCCAATTTGTTGCATGTAACAAGGTCTGCATTTTTGCATTCCCTGCCTACTTGACTTCCTTAATCTCTTAGCCCCCACCTGACCAGCCTCCAGAGACAGCAGCAGTGGCTACAGTCTGGGTACCACTGAGTCACTGGAACAGGTAGGGGCCTTCCAGGTTGTGTGGTCCCAGAAGAGGGAACTGACGCTCAGAGAGGCTTTCTTTGCATGTGTGCAGCTTCTTCAGAACACTTTAGGGGCTTCCTGGGATGAAGAGGAGCAGAAGCTATGGGAGTGAGGAAGATAGGAGAGGAAAGGGATGGCAAGTGTCATGGACAGAAGTGGGGGGGGGGGTGCCAGGAGGCATCCATGTCAGAGTCTGGAACACCGATCCCCCTGAGTAGAGACACGGGAAGCCTAATGCTGAGATTTATATCTGGGATTTTCAAGTTTTCAGAAGATAGTACAGAAAAGACACATTTATTGGGAGATGATAAATTCCCTCTTTGCAGATTTATTAGAACTTGTATAGAGCTGGATCATAGATTTTTTTGGTGAAAGCCCTTAAACTTTTATGTCCCATCATAGTGGTAAATGAAGTCCAGCAAACAGTTTAAATAATTCTTGATTAAATGATCCTCCCCTGCTGCCCCTTCCAAGCCCCTGCCCCTCCAGCGAGGTCAGGCTGTGAAACCGCCAGCGCAGGCCCTGTGGGAGGCACTGCAAGAAGGAATAAAGTCTCCAGAATGGTGAAGAGTTGCTTCAAGCTACAATCCAGGAGCTAAGCATGAAAAGGGTATAGGGTAGGTATAGTCTTATGAGTAAGCACTCAGATTAAACTGAGTTTTTAAATTAAATGTCTACTGTGTGGTTGGTCCTTTAAGATTTGGTGTCTCATTTACTGCTTTGGGAAGTAAATTTTCTTAAATAAATTTCTTCTTTCTCCCTCTTTGGTCTAGCCCCCTAGTTTCCTAGCTACTCCTCAAACACTCTAAGCACTCTGTTGCCTCAGGGACTTTGGACCTCCTGTGTCCTTGCTGGGAAGCTCTTCTCTCAGGTATGCTTAATGGCTTACTTCCTCACTCCCTTTAGGCTACTATTGAAATATCACTTACCTAGAGAGAACTTTTCTAGCCATTTTATCAAAAAATAGCCCTTTATTACTCTTTTTCCCCTTATCCTATTTTGCAACTCGATAATAACACAAAGAATCCAATGAAAACGTGGGCAAAAGAATTGAGAAGCACTTTATGAAAGAAGATATATGAATGGCAAATAATGTGCTCAGCATCATTAGGCGTTAAGGAAATGCCAAGTCAAAGCACAGCTAGATACCACTACATGCCCCCTAGAATGGTTTATAACTAAAAACAAAAAACTGACGCTCCAAACAAAAAACAAAACAACAAAAAATCCTGACTGTATCAGACGTCAGTGAAGATATCTATGAATCAGAACCCTCATTCACTGCTGGTGGAAATATAATTGGTATTACCACTTTGAAAACAATTTAAAAAGTAAAAAGATGAACCTACAAATGACATGGCCCAACTATCCCACTCCTTGCTATATACCCAGGAGAAATAAAAGCATATGTCCTTAAAAGAATTGCACTCAGATGTGCACAGCAGCTTTATTTGTTATAGCCCCAAATTGGAAAAAAAAAAAAAAAACCAATACCAAAGTCCATAAATAAATGAATTAAAAAATCAATTACGTCATATACATCCAATGGACTATTACTTAGTGATAAAAGAAAATGAAGTATCGATACACAAAAGGACATTAACGAGTCTCAAAAAAATTATACTGAGGAATAAAATCTGGACAAAAAGGAATACATACTGTATGACTCTGCTTACATAAAATTCTAGAAAATGCAAACTAATCTACAGTGACTAAAAACAGATTAGTGATTGCCTGTAGTTGAGGGTAGGGGCAGGATGAGGAGGGAGGAAGGGATTGTAAAGGGAAATGAGAAGACTTTTGAAGGTGATGGATATATTCATTATCGTGATTGTGGTAATAGTTTTATTACCACATATAAAAAGTGTATATAAAAGGGGATATAAAAACTATATCAAATTTTAGAATTTAAATATGGACAGTTTATTATATGGCAATTATACCTCTACAAAGTTGTAAAAACATTGAGTTTCCATTTCTGGGTTAAAGAATGGAAGTTGCAAGGCATGAGGTTGGAGGTCCTGACAGTCAAGGAGCAGACCTTGTCTCTGGAATGACAGTTCCCTTCCGGTGCTCCTCAACCTGAGAGACTTCTAGAAGTCAAAAAGACATGATGGCCATGAAGGAAGGATAAAGATGGTTTGTCCTCTATCTGTTGATTCTTCTCCCTCAGCCCTAGCCTGAGCAACACTCTCCCCTTGAGACCAGAATTCTCTTGTTGATTTTCAGCCTCTTTTTGCATTTGCTTCAGGTCCCTGGATCTCGTAGCTGGGATACAATGGGCTCTACATGGCTCTCCCCCGCAACCCAGGACCCCGAGATCATGTCCTGAGAGCTGAAGGCAGATACTTAACCTACTGAGCCACCTAGGTGCCCCATCATTCAGTTAGCTTTAAAAGATATTTATAAAATAAAGGTGGAACTATTTTGTATTTATCTACATATCTATCATTTCTGATGTCCTTTCTTTATCTGTGTACATATCTTTTTTTTTTTTTTTTTTTAAGATTTTATTTACTCATGAGAAACAGAGAGAAAGGCAGAGACACAGGAAAAAGGAAAAGCAGACTCCCTGCAGGAAGCCTGGTCTGGGACTGGATCCGGGGACTCCAGGATCATGCCCTGAGCCAAAGGCAGACGCTCAACCACTGAGCCACCCAGGTGCCCCATCTGTGTACATGTGATGGCATTGTTAAAACGACGAGTATCTCACATAGTTTTCATAGGTTAGTAATTGGAAGCAGATTAGCTGAGTGGTTCTGACTCAGGGTTTCTTATGAGGTTGTAGCCAAGTTGTTGACCAGGGCTGTGGTCATTGGAAAGTGCTGGAAAATTTGCTCCCAAGCTTACTCGGATGATTGTTGGCAGGGCTGCTCAAAGGCCATGACATCTAATTCTCCCTGGAGCAATTGATGAGAGAGACAAAGAAAGAGAGAGAGGAAGGGCTGGAGGTGGGAAGGGTGTCTCCAAGATGACAGTGGCCATCTTTTCATAGTCTGCCATCCTCGTGCAATTTGTGTTTGGTCACACAGATCAGCCTTGGAACAATGTGAGAGATGACTCCACAGGAGGGAGGGATAGACTGCCCAGGATCATCATAAGCCTTCAAAGGTTATCTGCTACACCTTGGTCTCCTTGGACCTCCAGCTTCAACTCTTAGACTCTAGGAGGCTGCCAGTCTCCTTCCAGATCCCCCTCTCTTCCTCTATTGCCTAGAAACTTCCTCTAGGTAGGAAGAAAGAACAATTCTAGGGCTCATCTTATTTTTCAGCCTCCTCTCAGGGATCATTGTTCTATGCTACCAGATATCCAATGTCTGAGAACTGTTTTTTTAAATATTTTGTCTGTTTTATTTGTTTCAGGAGGGAAGGTAAATCTGGTTCCTTTTACTCCATCTTGGCTAGAAGAGGAAGTCTTGTTGTTTTTTTTAATATAAATCCAGTTGTTGGTTAAGCTTCAACCTGAGAACAGATGTTTTGTGGGTGAGGGATGAGATGGCTAGAGGAATATGGGAGTACCCTGGGAAGTTGTGATAGAGATGGCTGAGGCCGTGGGAGGGAAGGGGTGGAGTGAGGAGAACAACGAGGAATCAGGATATAGAATGAAAATAATCTTAAAAAAAAAAAAAAAAGGAAATAGTCTTGATCTTATCAAGAGCCATCTTGGTAACTTTCACCTTCATCTTTTTAGGCATTATTCCCTCCCTCAGAGTGTCCCTTTGACAGGGTTTTGCCCCAGCTTGACATTTTGATGTACAATCTTAGGGATTTCTCAATTTGTGTCAAGATAAAGCAAGACTCTGAGTGAGGAGGGAGACTCAGGTGAGCCCTACATTAGGGGGTAGGTAGAAAGAAGGGAGAATAGGACCAAGACTCAAATCTGGCGCCTGATCTGTCTGCAGATGACAGGAACATTCCCGCTATGGAGTATCTGATCACTATCTTTGGTATAACTGCCTCTGCTGACTCTAACCCTGTTAATTTGTTCATCCATTTATAATTTTCTGCATTTATTGAACATCCACCATATGCTAGGCTCTCGGAGTACAGCGGTAAGCAAAACATGTACGCTCCATGTCCTCCTGGAGTTTGTGTCCTGGCTGGGCGGAGAGATGCTAGAGCACTAATCAATCTGCTTTACTTCATTGCAATCTTGGTAACTGCAGAAGGAGGCCCGGGGGCCAGGCCTGTGTGTCAGGGGGACCCAATGGGAGAAGGGAGGTCTGTGAAGAGATGAGCATCTAGCGTGTTGTGAGCTTTCCCCTGCTGTCCCCCAGTATTCCCTCTCTCTCTCAGTGGTCTCTGGGCCTTCTTGGAGGGGCTTTAACCTTGAGGCATTAACATAAGTCAATACCACCCTAGCTCCTGGGGGCCCAGGTGCTGCGAGGTGGATGTGGTTTCTCTGCAGTCAGTTTTCATGGCAGAGTCAATATGCATAGGATTAAAGCATACGTGGATTTTTGTTTCACAATCTCCTGGGAGCCTCAGAGTCCTCTGGTTTTCTGTGTAAATATAAAGTCCGTTGATTCCTTCTGATCCCTGATTTTATCAACAGAACTTGGATTACTTACCCCACTTCCTTATATTCAGACAGCTGTGCCTGTAGAAAGCACACAGGTCAGACAGGCAAGTGTGTACGTCTGTGCATATACGTGTGTGTCTGTCTGTATCTACGCAGGTGTGTGTGTCTGTGTGTGCATATGTATGTATGTATGCACAGGTGTATGTAGAATGCTGTGATGTGGCTGTTTGGATACGGTGGCTTTGAGGCAGTTATTTGGATGTGGCTATGGCTTGGAGGCTTATTTTCAGTCCTCACTGATCCCTGATCCTCACCCATGCCTGACGATGTATGTGCCAAATGTCTCTCATTCACATGTAGTGTGCCTTTCCTGAGACCAGCTCCCAGTCCTCGCCTTTTCCCGGTCAGCTCGTCTTGCTCCATGAGCTCATTCACTGCCGGCCCATTGGTTCTGTGACCCTCCTCTTTCTCACTCCTGGTGGGATGCAGATGCTGTGTCTACCCAGTTCTTCTGGGGACCAGCCCCTCTCTGGCCACACACATTTCCTCTCATCTTCACTGTCCAAATTTGCTGACTCAAAGGGATGTGTATGTGTGTGTTTGTGTGTATGTGTGCAGCATGCATGAGTGCGTGTGTTTAGTGTCTTTCACTCTCGAGATTATTTAAATTCCCATGGCACTCTCTTGGTTTATCTCCCAAATTATTATAATGTAGATGAGTCCTTTCCACTACCAACCTACAGCAGACAACGTATGGCTGTCAAATGACATGTAGTAGGACAGGGAGGATAAGGAACATTTCGAAAGTGCTCAATATGAGCGTTGCCTATATTAGCTCACGCAAGGCAGAGATTCTATAGGGTAGCTATAAGGACTACCTTCATTTGTAGATCAGGAACAAAGCCTGAGAGAGGGCCAGTGACTTGTGTAATGTCCCGAAGCTAGACGGTAGTAGAGCTGAACTTTGAACCTAGGTAGTCTGGCTCCTGAGACCAAAATAGCCAACGTGCTATGTTGTTCAAAGACTTCTTAAGAAGAAAGTCATCAGATCCTGGTAAAGGAGAGCAAAGGAAAAGAAAATCAGTGATTCCCATTCAAAAATACTTTTTAAAAAAGATTTTATTTATTTATTCATGACAGACACAGAGAGAGAGAGAGAGAGAGAGAGAGAGAGAGGCAGAGACACAGGCAGAGGGAGAAGGAGGCTCCATGCAGGGAGCCCGACGTGGGACTCGATCTTGGGTCTCCAGTATCACACCCCAGGCTGAAGGTGGCGCTAAACCGCTGGGCCACTGGGGCTGCCCCCAAATACTTTTTTTTTAAAGGAGAGTTGGGGCAGTTTATGCTTGGCACAAACAGTGCATGGCAAGGAAGGCACGGGATTTGCAGCTGGACAGATCTGCCTCACATGCTGGTTTTGCCCCTGATCAGCCTTGAGCCTTCAGTCATGCTGTCTACCCTCACCTCAAATGGAACCTGCCTACAAGCCCAGCAGCCTGGATACCTACACATCCTCGGTGCTTGGTAAGTGATGGCTGTGATGATGTCTATGGACTGGGGAAGGCATATTCTGTGGGCATATCTCCCACACTAGTAACACAGGAATTGGACCGTTTATGATTTTTTTCCTGGCATTCAGGTCTTTCACTGTGGCTCGCCCGAAGACACACCATTCTGCTCAGATACAGGAAAATCTGATTCATCTAGCGGTGACCAGTCGAGGTGGGGTAGTCAGTGGATTTGAATCAATTTGTGGAGGGCTGTTGTATGTAATGCATTGTCCCGTGTCCCATCCAGACCTACTGAATCTCAAGATGAGCATCCACATTTGCACAGACACCAGTGTAGTTACAAGGCCTACTGAAGTGTGAAGACCACCACTGCCTCTCCACAGGGTGCTTTTTACCATGTGAAGGGTCCTAGGCTGGCTTTCTCCCCAGGGTTTCTCTTTGGGACTGCAGGTGCCCTGGGCTAACTCTGGAAGCTCCGCCCTGTTTCAGGGTGGCACGGGCAAGGTTGACTGCATCCTTTCCTGATCTGGGGCCACCCGGCGTGGCTAGGGCACCTGCTCTGGCTGACCACCATCACTCTTTAGACTTGCCCCATCTATAGCTGAAGCCGGGTGCAGTGGAAGGAGCAGTCTTGTACCCCATAGGCCTTGTGCTTGTCTGTGGCCCACAGACTCACCAGGGAGAGCGTGATGTGACCTGTAGCCTCCTCCCCTCTGGTCGTGTAATAGTCCTCTCACTCCCCCGCAACCTCGACTGCCGGAGCCAGGAGTCTCGTTCCCAAGACTGCTGCTGCTCTCCTAGAGTGCTCTGTGCTTGGAGAGCTGGAAGGCTTTTCAGTATTCTGAATGATTTTTTTCTATGTTGGGGTGGAACCAGCCCACTCCATGAGCAAAATCTATAGCGCTGAGAAGCGGCAGAAAATTGGCAAGGCTTAATAAACCTCATGCCTGACGCGCTCCTGTGGCTATATATCAAAGGGAAAACAAATATATTGACTAATTCCTCTCGGAAGAACATCCATAAATTACAGCTGTTTGAAATCAGCCCGTTGTGAAAAAGGTTACAGATGATGTAATTTGCACCATTATAGGTATAAGTGTGCCGCACCCAGGTTTTACTTCTGCAGCCTCTTATCTTTGAGTGTGGGAAGGACCCAGCATCCTGGAGGACATGTGGTTTTGGAGGATAATAATACCTTACATTTACACTTGCCTTCTCAGTTTCCCTCCCACCAAGAGCTCGGTGGGACCCTTCTGACAGGCCCATTGTGAAGGGTTCTTCGGCTTCCAAGAGTTGGAATAAAGACCCTGCATACAGATTGGGGAAAATTGAACTGGCACAAGTTTATGGACCCCTGCCAGGGC
Source organism: Nyctereutes procyonoides (assembly GCF_905146905.1). Lineage (NCBI taxonomy): Eukaryota > Metazoa > Chordata > Mammalia > Carnivora > Canidae > Nyctereutes > Nyctereutes procyonoides. Next base: position 49,212,380 of record NW_026575133.1, on the reverse strand, counting down.
CCTTTGCTCTGGACAGAGGGCCTTAGGCCTGAGTCCAGTTCTACACAGGGTAACTGCCACTGTCATATCCCCACCTGAGACTTCACACTGCCAGACCCAGACCCGGTTCCTCCTCTCACAGAATCACACAGTTCTTCTGATGGTGTGTCTAGAACCCTCTGTCTCCTCAGCCTATCTTAGGCATTAAGAATGTGTTCCCCTACTTCATCAGTGTGTTTCCTCTACTTGGCTTGGAGAACAGATGTACTTCTTTTTGCCTGAAAATGACCACTGCCTGAGCCAGTGGGGTATTCCAGCAATGCTCTCCAGGGGTCAAGGTGTAAACCTTCGCTTATAGCCATAGGATACTTCACAACCAGCCCTGGACTCCTGTGGTTATATGAGACTAGTGTTAATATCCCCATCTAACAGATGAGAACACTGAGCCCACCCAGCAGGGTTAGAGCTATCTGTACAGTCAATGATGTGTCTACACATTGGACCTAGTAGTCCAATGTCCTGTCTCCTTGGCCTACATCCCTCCTTAGTAGATTGTTGGTTTCCAAGCTTTGGCACACATCAGAATAGGGTGCTTGAGATGCAGTTTCTAGGGCTCCAACCCCAGAAAGTCTGAATCTATGTTTTTTTAAACAATGCTTAAGTATTCACGATGTTCCCAGGTTAAGAACTCCTGGAAATGATTAAAGGGCCCTTTGGTGCAAGCTGGATTGCTGTCTCCCTTGCATCCCTCACTGGCCAGGAACACTGACCACAGGATACAGTGATTCTGCTGCTGGTTCTCTTGCTCCCTGACTTGCTGATTGCCCCGGCTGTGCTGAATGAGCTCCTTATCCCAGAGCTCTTTGTACTGACAAGGAGCAGGAAGAAAGCAGTGGCCTCTCTACCTGCCAGATTCTGTGAGATGAGAAGGGGAGTAATGGGAAGCCGTGTACAGGAGGGTCAATGGCTGGGCAGGACAGTGCCTGCATTGGAAAGCAGGCTTGAATCAAGCATCATTATGTGGCTCAATTTGCTTATCAGACAAGCATATCTGCATGTAGTGTTCCGGTACTGCATTCCCACTATGACAGGAGAGGGTCTCATTCCTTAAGGAGTGTAAAAAGCAACCCCTAGGCCCATCCTGAGCCCTGCTCCTCAGGCCTAGGGCACACTAGCTCCTTAGCAGCAGCGTGGGGGAGCAGAGACAGCTCTGCTGACGCAGGCAGACACCCCATGAGTCTGATTGCAGTAATTGCTTGCTTGATGTTTTGTATTTGTCTACATATACCCCGTCAGTGGCAGCCGCCCACTCAGTTTCTCTCGGAAAGCCTCTCGCTCTCCTTTCCCTCATACGCATGTATTCACACATACACACAAATATACATGGCCACAGGCCCAGCTTGGCCCACGCCCTGCCGTCTATTCACAAGACAAAAATAGCCACAGACATGCTCACGGATGAGTCTGATTGGACTGTCAGTTGCTCCCCCACTCCTCTGATCACAGCCCTTAAAGCCACCCACCCTCTCCTTATTTCCTTAGAGGGTCTAGCTGAGTGCCTTTGTAGGGGTGGGAGGAGGCATGAATGGGCTCCACATCCCTTCTCTCCCTGCCTTGTTGTAGAGTGCCTGTTTCCTGGAAACCTCAGGACACATGGGATGAGTGTCAGGGAGAGGACTTTCTTTGAATTGCATATTGAGAAGGGAGGCTGGATTGTTTGGTAAATGAGTGTAACACAGATCTGTGGGCATGGTAGTGAAGAGTCTAGAGACCATCAGATAGCATGATTCTGCATTGAACTGGGATTCAGGAAAGTCAGAGATGTCTTAGCGACATCCTTGTCTGGCCAGGAGAACTCGGTAATGCCCTCTTCCCCAGTCACTTTCCTAGTCATACCAGTGTTGGTTGTTGTTTAGTTTTAGTAACATTGGCTGTTTTAGGGGTGTACAGTTCTATGAACTTTAATACATGGATACATCTGTGTGGCGATCACCACAAACAGTTAGTTCCATCACCAAAGCCAAAACTTCCTTGGGCTTTCCCTTTCGAGTCACACCTCCCCCATCTCTAGCTGATTCTCCATGACCATAGTTCTGTCCTTTTGATTGTGTCCCATGAAAGAAATCATACAGCAGGTGACCTCTGGAGGCTAACTTCTTTCATTCAGCATAATGCCTTTAAGATCCATCCAAGGTGTTCTTTATATCAATAGTTTGCTCTTTTTTATTCTTAAGTATCACTCCAACGTGTAGATGTACCATAGTTTATTTATCCATTCATCCACTGAAGGACAGTGGGTTGGTTCCAGTTCTTAGTAATTATGAATACCGCTTTGGTTCCAGTTCTTAGTAATTATGAATACTGCTTTTATAAACATTCATATATAGATTTGTGTGAATCTAAATTTTTGCATCTCTACGGTAAATGCCCAGGAATGGGGTTACTGGGTCAGGTGGAGGTATATGTTTAACTCTTTAAGAAGATTGAGTAAGCACCGGCATTGTCAGTATTTTTAATTTTAATCATTCTAGCAAATGTATAGTATTATCTTGTTGTGCCTTTAATTTGCATTTCCCTAATGGCTAATGATGCTGAACAATTCTTCATGTGCTTATTTGCCATCTGTTTTGTTAAGTATCTGTTAAGTCTTTTGCCCATTTTTTAATTGGAGTTTTTGCTTTCTTACTCTTGAGTTTTGAGAGTTCTTTCTATATTTTGGATCAAGTACTTTAGTGGATATGTGATTTGCAAATATTTTCTCCCAGTCTGTAGCTTGTCTTTTTTTGTCTTTTAACAGTGTCTTTTTAAAAGCTTTGATTTTCATGTGGTACAATATATCATTTTTCTTTTATAGATCATGCTTCTAGTGTGGTGTCTAAGAACTTTGGCAACTCCTGGGTGACAAAGATTTTCTCCTACGTTTTCCACTAGAAGATTTATAACGTGATTTTTTACATTTAGATTTATGCCCTATTTTGACTTAATTTTTGCATATGCTGTGATGCTTAGGTTGAGTTTTTTGTTATGATGATTATTTTTCAGAAGGATGTCCAATTGTTTTAACATCATTTGTTGAAAAGACTGTTCATTCTCCACCGAATAACTTTTGCACCCTTATAAAAAATCAATTGTTCATATTCGTGTGAGCTTATTTCTGGCCTTTCTATTCTGTTTCATTGATCTATGGGTCTATCTCTTCATCAATACCACATTTACTTGATTCTTGTGACTGTATAGTAAGTCATAAAATTGTGTAGCTTGATTTTTCTTTTATTATCTCTTCCAAAACTGTTTTTAGCGATTCTAGTTTCTTTGCTTTTTAATATAAATTTTAAAATAAGCTTACCTGCTATACAAAAGATCTACAAAAATCCCTGTGAAGATTTTAATAGAATTACATTAAACCTGTGAGTTAGTTTGGGTACAATCAGCATTTTAACTATGCTGAGTCTTCCAATTCATGAGCAGAATATGGCTATATCTTTATTTAGATTGTCTTTGATTTCTTTTATTGGCATTTGTAGTTTTTAGTATACAGATTCTATAATTCTGTATATATTATGTTAATTTATAACGGAGTATTTGTTTTTCTGCAATTACTTTAAATGGCATTGTTTTACTTTCAAATTACATATATATTAATAATATATAGTATATAAAATATTATATAGTATATGAAATAAATTTTTTGTGTTCATTTTGTGTTCTCTAAGCTTGTTAAACTCTGATATTAGTTCTAGGAGAGTTATTATTTTATTTTTGTAGATTTCTTGGGATTTTCTACACAATCATGTCTGCAAATAAGTAGTTTTATTTACTTATTTACAATCTTATGCCTTAAATTTACTTTTCTTGTCTTATTACACTTACTAAGACTTCTAGTTAAATACTGAAGAGGAGTGGTGAGAGTTGGCATCACTGCCCTATTCCTGAACTTAGAAGAAACATTAAATCCTTTATCACTTAACATGCTAGTTGTAGGTGTGTAGTTATTATTATTATTATTATTATTATTATTATTATTTATAGATGCCCTTCACCCGGTTGAGAAAGTTCCCTTCTGTTTTTGCTTGGTTGAGAATTTTTGTGATGAATGCATCTTAAAGTTTTTGAAGGCTTTTTCTGCATCAATTGATATGATCATAGAGTTTGTTTTCTTTAGAAGGTGCATACAGTGGATTCGAATGATTGATCTTAAAATGTTGAACCAGTGTTGCATTCCCGGAATAGACCTCCTTGGTTATTGTACATTATTCTTTTTATATATTGATAGATTTGATTTGTAATATTTTGTGTCTATATCCATGAGGAATATTGATCTGTAGTTTTCTTCTTTGTACTATTTTTGTCTGATTTTGATAACGAAATATTGGTGACCTAAAAAAATGAGTTTAGAAGTGTCTTCCCTTCTTTTATTCTTTGAAAGAGATTGTATAGAATCCTGAAATGATTGGTAGAAACCAACATCTAAGCCTAGGGGTCACCTTTTTCAAAAGGATTTTAAACTATGGATTTGATTTCTTCACTAGTCATAAGGACTATTCAGATTATCTACTTCATGTTGGGTAAATTTTGTTTGTTTGTGGGTTTTGAGAAATTAATCCATTGTATTCAAATTGTCAATTTGGTGTACATAGAGTTGTGCATATTCATGTCCTTACTATCATTTTAATGTTTGTGGAGTCTGATGTTAGCAATGTATGTCTTGTCTTTTTTATTCAGTCTTGCTAGAGTTTTATCATAAGTTGTTTTTTCTAAATCATTTATTTTTCTCTATTGTTTTTGTTTTTAATTTTATTGCTTTCTAATCTTCTTCACTATTTCTTTCCTCCTGAATGCTTGGGGAGTGTTTTACTCTTTTTCTCTTTCTTGAAATAGAAGCTCAGATTATTGATTTGATACTTTTCTTCCTTTCTAATATAACTACTTAATGATATAAAATAATCTCTGAACACTGCTTTAGCTGCATCCTGCACATTTTGATAGATTATAGTTTTAAATGTTTGAATTCAATTAAACCTATATTCTAATACTTTTGAGACTTCTTTGACTTATGGATTATTTAGAAGTACTGTGAAATTTCCAATGACTGCTATATTCCTTATATTTTTCTGCTATTTATTTCCAGTTTAATTTTATTATGGTCAGAGAATTAACTTTTTATGATTGTAAGTATCTAAATTAGTTACAACTTGTTTTATGATATAGGATATGGACCATCTTGATGAATTTTACATGTGCATTAGAAAAGAATGTTTATTTTGCTATTGTGGGGTTGAATGTTCTATAAATGTCAAATATATTAAATTGGTTCAGGGTGTGTTTAGTTCTTCTATATCTGCTGATTTTCTGTATAGTGGTTCTATCAATCAATGTTTACAGCTCCTACTTTAACTATGGAGGAATAGTTTACAGCTCCTACTTTAACTATGAATTCATAAATATTTTTAGTTCTGTCACTTTCTGCTTCATGTATTCTGAAGCTCTGTTGTTAGGTTCATGTACGTTTAAAATTGTTATCTCCTTTTGGTGAATTGACCCTTTATCACTATCTACTCTCTTCATTCCTTGTGATTTTCTCTTCTTTCTTTGATATTAAAACAGCCACTCCAGCTTTCTTTTTAATATTATCATCATTGACGTTTTCCCGTTGTTTGACTTTGACTTTCATGTGTGATTGTATTTGAAATGAGTTCCTTGTAAAAATAGATGCATTTTACATCTATTCTGAAAATTTCTGGGTTTAGACCATTAATTTAATTTTAATTTATGGGTTTAGACCATTATATTTAAAGTAGTTATGGATATGTTTAGACTTGGGCCTGACACTTTATTATTCTTTTTTTCTGTTTGTTCTATTTTTTCTTCCTCTGTGTCCCCTTTCTTGCCTTCTTTGGGTTTTTGAACAAGGCTTATTCATTCCTTTCTACACATTTTAGATATGTCAGTATTAGATATTATAGTATTGCTTTATTTCAACAACTATATTATAATATCCTTGAAGTCAGAACATGTGTTATATTGTTATTCACGTTTGTTCTTTGCCCTCTCTTATTGTCAGACTAGAACAGTACTTTTTATACTGTGACTTCTCAGTAGTTTTTTTTTATTAAGTGAATCAATGAATATTGAGTGATTTGAATTTATGTTTGATATTTGTAATATTTCATGCTCAGGGAATTTTTCCCTCTGGAGGGACTATAATCAGTTCCTTTCCCTTCAGGCATATGGCTTAACTTTAAAATCTTCTGGATTAGAATTTGGGCTTATATTTAATCACATTTGTGGTTAAATACAGACTAAGGGAAGATGGTGTTTCAGTTACCTGTAAAATGAAATGTCTCATTAAAAAATATTATAAATTAGTTTGTCCTCTATGTGTTACATATAGCATCATTTCATGAAAGGTTTTAATAATGTTATACAAAAAGCCTCCCAGGTCAGTCAGACTTGTCTATTGCTTGACTAAAAATAGTGACATGTTGAAAGAAAGATGTTAGTCACAAAGGGCTGGTAGCAAGTGTGTATATAGGGACAGAAGGGTTGTAGAGCATGATTTTGGCAGTGCCCAACTAAATCCTATCCAGAGGAGACATGGACTTTGAATGTTTGAATCATCTTGACTGGACCACCTACCCCCAGGGAGTAGTTGGATATATGAGGCTGTCTTAACCTAATTCTATTACATATTCAATTTTCTCAACTCCTTATTTTAGTCTTGGGATCACCAAGCAAACTTTCTTATAAGCAATTTTCTTTTCATTGTGGAAGCAAGCACTATAGGATAACAATGGAAAATTAAGGCACACATCTACTTTTGCCACCTTCTGAAACTATTGAACTCATAGTAAAAGGATTTTTCATAAAGACATCAACCCAGAAAGGAAAGTAAAATGGGATGAGGAGGTAATAGCAACACTACTCTGAAAGTGGAGAGTATATGGATGAGAGCAAATGAGCAGCTTCAAGGACACAAAATCCTATAAAGGCAATGAGAAAAATGGAGAAGCAACCACATTTATGTTCACAAATCCTAAAACAGCTTAAGAATTGCTTGTAGCAGGCATGCCTGGAACAAGGAAGGGGAAATGAGAAAGCTTAAAATCAGGAGGATTAATTTAAAGTCTTTTTATAAGAATATAGATCCCCAAATCCTCTTTTCTGACTCTGTCCAGCTAAGTGACTCCCCCATCTCTGCAGAAGACCAGAGGTTTATTTCCTAGAAGGATAAAATAGAAGATCTCTGGATCTAGGAATGTCAAGCACAACTGATGGTGTGGGCAATGCTGAAAACAGGGGAATCAAGTGATCCCCCACTCTTAGCCTTCTTCCACCCTTGGTTCCTGTGCTCCAGCAGCTATAACTTTATCTTTCAAGGAAAGTCTTCTGTAGGGACCCAATCAGCACAAGAAGAATGGCGTAAAGTTACTGAATTGTGAGTTTCTCAGTGAATCAGGCCAGCCAGATTACTTTAGTGTGACAGGGCCAGTCAACAAAGCCCAGCCATACACTTGGTGCTTTTAGACTCCTAGTCTTAAAGATTATCAGACAACTAAGGAGAATCAGAGATCTAACAAAAATCTCCGTGGGAAAAATAGACACCAGAATAAAGAAATAGAAAAAGGCAACTTGATGGAACAGAGACTACACAGAGGGCACATAAATAAAATAAAGAAATCAGTAATATCTTTAGAGAATAAGAGAATATATTGCAATCCTGAAACAGAACATGATATTTTAAAAAGAAACATTCAGAGAGTAAAATTATTTGGAAATTAACACTATAATGGCAGAAAATAAAAACTTAATAGAAGGATTGGAAGATAAAGTTAAGGAATTCTCAGAAGTACAGCCAAAAGTAAAAATGATGGAACATAGGAGTGGACAATATAGAAATTTTGAAGATCTTTGCTGAAAGGTAACTATTATTCAGTGGTTTTGACATTATTCAATTTCTGAATGATGGTTCCAGAAAGAATGAGAAGAAGAAATAGAAGGGATAAAATCATTAAGGTCATAAATCAGAGAAATTTCTTATATTTGAAAGACATGGATTTCCAGATTGAAAGGGTCAATGAATATTCAAATAACGAATGATAACAGAACCACACCATGGCACAACTTTGAGGAATTTTAGAACACTGGGAGTAAAAGATTCTAGAAGTTTCCAGGGAGGAGAAAAGATAGATCATATATAAATTATAAGCAACAGACTGGCTTTGACTTCTCATGAACAACACCAGAAGTTAGGAATACTCAAATTTTGCACAGCAATTTGCAGCTTGGAATGTTATATCCATTCAAATGATCAATTATGTGTATGGATAGAATAAAGACATTTTCAGACATAAGATGTTTCAAGATGTTTGTCTCCAGGGCACCTTTTCTTGGGAAGCTGTTGAATGCTATGCTCCACCAAAATGAGACTGTTAACCAAGAAAGAGAAAGACATGAGTCACCAGAAACAGGAGTCTGTGCACAGGAGATAGGCAGAGGGAATCTCAGGGGATGGTGAAGTAAGAGCCCAGGCTACCTTGAGTGCAAGTACCCCAGACTGGAGTAGCTCAGAGGACTCAGAAAGATCTCTTTAAGGAAATGAAATGGATAGAGTACTTCATGAGGCCAAATATATTGAGAGGAGATTTATAGAATGGGCAAGAGAGCTTGAGGTTGAAATGTGATAAACACACAAAATGAACAAATGAAAGAGTAAAAGAAAATAAAACAAAAACCAAGACAAAACAAAGAACTGTGCGGAGAAGGAAAAGTAATCACAATAAGCCCTAAGGCTCAACCATGCAGTGTTTACACATTGGTGGCAATAATGGGCCTTGGTGAATAAACCCATCAGAATTACAATATATCTCCACTGGGGCGAGGGGGTGGGGGGGGGAGGGGTGGAAGGGGTGGAAGGGGGGAGCGTGTTTGTGGGGCCTGAATGGGAACATATGTAAATACGGGGATTGAGGGCATGAAAGTAAGCTCACACTTCATCTTTCATATCCAAAGTCAGAGGAGAGACCTAAAATTGGGAAAATTTAAGAAGTGGCTAAGCACGCATGTAATTTAGAGAAAGGGAGATAAATATTGAACAAATCAGCTGTAAGTATTGGAGATTTGGTTCTGGTTACTGAGTAATAGAGAAAACAGGGAAGAAGGCAGAGGCTGCTGTTTGCCTTCTAAAACAAACAGGAAATGATGGGCAAATGCATGTCTATTTTTAAAAACAAAAAAGATAAGAAAATAAAAAGGAATCTAAGTAAATCTTTTTTCTTTTTTAAGATTTTATTTATTTAGTCATGAGAGACACACAGAGAGAGACAGAGACACAGGCAGAGGGAGAAGCAGGCTCCCTGCAGGGAGCCTGAGGCAGAACTCGATACCAGAACCTCGGGATCACACCCTGAGCCAAACAAAGACTGACGCTCAACCACTGAGCCAACCAGGCACCCAGAATCTAAGTAAATTTTCTGTTCATATCTACCTTCGAGCAAAAATAAATATATACATAAATGATTAAATGAACAAAAATAAAGATTATTTCATGGCCATTATAGAAAAACTGGAGATGCTAATAATACAGTAGATTGCATTACTGTTTTCACTACTCACTGGATTCCATCTCCATGCATCACCCATGTGGATTATAGTCTCCTTCCTTCGGGAAGTGAATGATCCCCCCCACCCCCAACCCCCTCCAAAGGCTGATGATGCCAGGCTTTGCCATGTGATCTTTTCAGACCAATGAAAAACGACTGGAAGTGACATGCATCCTCCCAGCAGAAACTTTAAGGACAATTCTGGTTTAGTGCTATTGCTTTTTCCACTGCTTGTCTCAGATAGGAGAGGTTTCTTTATGAAGTACAAAAGACACATGAAGCAGAACTGCTGTTGGTCTACAAGTAGGAAATCAGCTCCCAAAAAGCTGAATAATACAATATATGTACATTCCTACCACTCTGAAATGACCATGCTTAAATTTTTGATATTGTGTAGAATGTATTATCGTACCCAGTTCTTCCTCTCCTCCCATGACTTGTCTTCTACAGGCAAGGGTACTCTCTGCTCCTTCACTCAGCCTTGGCTTTGAGAGTTTCTTTAGCCAGTGGAAGGTGAGCAGAAATGATGGAAGCAGAGGCCCAGGATGTGCTTGTGCAGTTGGGCTTGCCCTCACTGCCCTGCTTTGGCCATGTTTTTTAACTTCATTTATCACCACTTTATGTAATTATGCATTCTTCTACAATATAATCTTAAATAGGTAGAATTGTATTATTGCATATTTAAACAATTGTCTACTGTTCAGCTTTTAACTTTTTTTCTATATTTTTCATCTTTATAAATAATTCTCTTATAAAAATCCCGGCACATAAAACTTTTTACACACTCACTATTATTTCCTTATGTTAAATTCCAAGATATGTGACAAAGTAACAAGGCTTTGATACATATTGTCATATTTACCAGAATTTTATACAAATCCCTGTTTCCCAGTGTTTCACGGACATTAAAATGTTTTTCCTTAAATTCTTTGCAAATTTGAACAGTAAAAATGACATTGTGCTTTAATTTAATTTAATTTAAATGTTTTGGTTACTAGAGAAATTGAAAACTTTTTTTAAAAAATAGCTCTACTGAAGGGGAGGGGCTCAGTCAGTGAAGTGTCTGTCTTTAAGCTCGGGTCATGATCTCAGGGTCTTGGGATCGAGTCTTGCATCAGGCTCCCTGCTCAGCTGAGAGCCTATGTCTCCCTCTCCCTCTGCCTGCCACTCCCCATGCTTGTGCTCTCTCCCTGTCAAATAGATAGATAGATAAATAAATAAATAAATAAATAAATAAATAAATAAATAAATAAATAAAATCTTTTAAAAAAGCTCTGCTGATGTACAATTTACATACCACAAAATGCACACATGCACAAACGAATGACTTCTCACTATATTTACAGAGCTGGGCAGCCATCACAACAATCCAATTCGAGAACATTTCCCTTCATCCCTCACACATTCCTTGTGCTCATTTGCAGTCACTTCTTGTTCCCTCCGTACTAGTCAACCACTTAACTACTTTCTGCCTCTACAGATTTATTTACATTTCCTTTTTGTAAATTGGCCACTTTGTCCATTTGGAGAACTAGTGATTGTCTTACTGGGATAAGAATCATTCAACGACTGACTCTGTAAGTACAATTAAAAATAAAAACCTCTTAGTTCAGCCTACATATCCTTGCTCACCTGTCCAATTATTCCTCTTGCAAGTTCCCATCTCCACTGTGTGTGCTCCAGACACTTTGTCCTTGCTTCTTATGACACCTGCCACAGAAGTCTTTGCTTTGCTTGAATCCTTCGTCTACATGCTGCCCATCTCACTTGCTCCTACTTGTGCTGTAGCTTTTGGTGCAGATAGCACTTTTCAGAGACCTTACTTGATTGTCTCACCTGACTTCAGATCTTCCCAGTATGACTCCCCATTCTTTGGCTTCAGAGAGACTTATCACTTCTTATAATGATTCATTTGAGAGTGGTCCTGATTTTAAGGTCTGTCTTGCTCAGTAGGTTGAAAGTTCTGTGAAGGTGGCATCCTACATGCTTTGTTCATTACTGTGTCCTAGTCCCTGGCTGCTTGCTTGCTCACTTTCTCTTTCTCTCTTTCTTTTCTCTTTTTAGTTTGTTGTTTCCTCTTAATTTTGATTGTATATCTTTGGGTCTTTAGAAATATGTAAAGTTTTATGTAATTGGGCTTATGATTTTGTTCTTTGCAGTTTCTTCCTTCAGTTTTATGCTTAGAAGTGCCTTTTCTATATGAGAACAGATAAATAATGACTTATATTTTCTTGCAGTTCTTTAATAAAAAATGTAGTACTCTTCTCCATTTGGAGTTTATATTGGTTTATAGTGTGAAGAGTATAATATAAAGCAGCTGTATTTTTGCAAACAATTAACATATTACCCTAATCTTATCTATGAAATAAATTAATCATCACCTTGCTGGTTAGAAATGTCACCTTTATTTGATGGTAAATATGTAGGTGTGCTAACTTGTGTTTCTGGGCTTTCTAGCATGTACCATTGTTAGGTCTGTTTTAGTGCCAGAACCATAAAGATCAAGGAACCTCTAGTTGTAATTATATTACCATTGTAGAGATTGTGACAAGATTGTTCCAGTCTTCAGGACTATTTTGGTGTCTTTGAAAACCCATAACTGGCCACCTTGACTTTCTGCACCATTGTTATCAGCATAGTGAGTCTGCCGCTGCCCCCAGACTAAAAGACTCTTTTTTTTTTTTTAGATTTTTTTTTAAATTTATTTATTCATAGAGACAGAGAGAGAGAGAGGCAGAGACACAGGCAGAGGGAGAAGCAGGCATCATACAGAGAGCCTGATATGGGACTCGATCCAGGATCTCCAGGATCACGCCCTGGGCTGCAGGCGGCGCTAAACCGCTGTGCAACCGGGGCTGCCCTAAAAGACTCTTTCTTGATGTACATGCACATGGAAGCCTGTTCTACATTGCTGCATGCTGCTTACTTTGAAATTCTATGTCAGGGAACTCAAATACAAACTTTCCAGGCAAAGCTGGTAGCAAAAGTGGGTGAAGTAGGCTGGGTAGGAGATAATATGGAGAAGCGGGGTCTGTGGGTATCTGGAAAGTTGCACGTCTGTTTAAAAAGATTCAAATGGTTTAAAAGAAAGGCATGGAGAGGATTGGATTTGCTATGAGGACCACAAATTTTGGCCTCTGACCTGTATAGCAACTGTATGGCAATGTCTAGTTTATTTATAGATTGTTTGATTCCTACAACGCTTTGGGTAGCTATTACCAATATGCCCATTTTACAGGACACAAACTATGCTTTCAAGAGTCTGGGAACTTTCTTAAGTCCTATAGCAAATACATCCTATAGGGACCCAGGATTCTGACATGGTCCTGGATTCTGTTTACTCTCTTCCACACCACATGATCGTGTCTTCTATGATGAATACAAGAATAACAAGTGGAGAAGATTTTTCAGGGGAGGATGAGCTATTTTTTGCTATTGAATCTAAAAATACCTGAATCTAAGTCACCTGCAAAGTACCAATAAGCCTGACTGTGGCCGAATTAGAAATATCAGGGCACAAGGCAGGGAGAAGTGACAGCAGGCAGTGAGGGCTCCTGCTGACAGGAAGGCCCTGGTGCATATCCATCTGGGGTTAGCCTGGCCAGAGAGATTGTGGACTGAACAGGCCACATGTATTTACCTGCTTATTGTCACAGCCATTTGGGAAACTCCCAGAGAGAGGCTGATGAAGAAGACCAAGAGGCTTACATTACCAGGTCATTTCCAAAGCTGATGTGGGCTCTTTCTCTCTCTCTCTCTCTCTCTCTCTCTCTTACTTCTCCTTCCCTCCCTCCTTTGCCCTCTCCTGCCCCTTGTGCCTGTATCTCCTGGTACTCAAGCACTCTAAGAATCGATGATTGTTTTGTTTGTAAGTCCAAGATCCAGCAGCTCCAGGTCTTTCTGGATAACCTGCTGAAGGTAGATATGAAGGCTTATGAAAAGAAGAATATTCTTTCTGAAGCCTTCGACACCCCACTCCCAATGGAAAGGCTGGGGCAGTGGCTCAGATGCTGGAGAACTCTTCACCTCCATTTGAAAAGGAAATTAAGAGCAGCTGGGGAATGAGAAATTCTGCTGTTAGAGACCTCCTATCTGGCTAAACTTTAGAGCAGGAGGAGGATCCTAATGAGCTTGAATGTGGAAGACCATCTCGTTTCGTGGGGCACTAATTGCCAGTGTATTTGCCTGAGCTGATGACCTTGTGGGAATGCTGGGGACAATGGGATTAAAGGTCCCTTCCAGATAAAAACAAAAAACAAACAAACAAAAAAAAAACCCAGGGTCTTTAAGGGAACCAGAGGGGATGTATTGTGGCCTTCCTGGGCTCCGTGGTAGATTTCGAACACTAAACAAGTCCCCTTCATTAAGCCTCTGGTTCCTGACCTGGAAAATAAGGAAACTCCAAATGAGCACATTTTAGAAGTGGGGTAGCTACATCCACACAGAAGACATCCCATCTATATGGGGATGAATTGTCTACACTGAATAACAATGGGAAACCCTAGACTGAGGAGCTAAATCACCTCTGGTACAATGTAAGAAGTCTGAAGATAGAGAATAGATCTGTTTGTAAAAAATTGTGATAAAATCCATATAACATAAAATTTACTATCTCAAGGATTTTTAAGTATATAGTCTAGTAAGATTAGGAATATTCAGTTGCTGTGCAACTATTCTCTAGAACTCCTTTCATCCTGCAAAACAAACTGTCCCCATTAAACAATCACTCCTCCCAGTCCTTGTCTACCCCCATTCTACTTCCCGTCTCTAAGAATTTGATTACTCTGAGCACCTCATATAAGTGGAGTCATATAGTATTTATCTTTTTGTGACTTCTTTATTTCACTTAGCCTAATGTCTTCAAGGTTCCTTCATGTTGTAGCATGTGTTAGAATTTTCATACCATGATGTATATATACATCACATTTTATTCATTCATTCATCTGAAGATGGACACCTGGGTTGTTTCTACCTTTTGGCTATTGTGAATAGTGTTGCTAAGAACATGGAAGTGCAAATATCTCTTCAACACCCTGCTTTTAATTATTTTGGGAATGTATCCAGAAGTAGAATTGCTGGATCATAGGGTAATTTTATTTTTAATTTTTTATAAAGATTTTATTTATTTATTCATGAGAGACACAGAGAGAGAAAGAGAGGCAGAGACACAGGCAGAGGGAGAAGCAGGCTCCATGCAGGGAGCCCGATGTGGGACTCGATCCCGGGACTCCAGGATCACGCCCTGGGTCAAAGGCAGGCACTAAACTGCTGAGTCACTCAGGGATCCCCTATTTTTAATTTTTTGAGGAATCATTTTACTGTTTTCCACAGGGACTGCATCATTTCATATTCTCAACAACAGTTCAGAAGGCTTCCAATTTCTCTACATCCTCACCAATCCTTATTTATTTCCTTCCTTCCTTTGTTCCTTTCTTCATTCCTTTGTTCCTTCATTTCTTCTTTCCTTCCTTCTTTCCATATTTTTTCTTTTTTTTTAAATAGTTGCCATCTGAATAGATATGAAGTGGTATCTCAGTTGATTTGCATTTTCCTTTTTTTAAAATTTGATTTGCATTTTCCTAATGGCTAGTGACGTTGAGTATCCTTTTATGTGTTTATAGGCCATTTGTATATATTCTTTGGAGAAATGTCTATTGAAGTCCTTTGCCTATTTTAATATCCAGTTGTTTGTTTTTCTGTTCTTGAGCTGTAGAAGTCTTTTCATGCTCATATCTCTAGGACTTAGAATAACACCTGCCATGAAAAAATATCTGTTGAATAAATATGTCCAAGGTCTTTCTGATCCAATGATCTTATTCCAAGATTTGGTACAAGTCTTGATCAATAACTAGAGCTGGAAAGTCATAATGATGGATGAAATATAATAATATATTAAAAATGAGATTGTTTAAAATACAAAAAGTAAATTTTGAACTCCACCACTTTATTGGATGAATGTCTATGGATCAGTCAGTCTACTTAGTTTTCCTCCTATCTAAGCCAGACTTCGTGGTTTAGATAGTATCAGCCATGGGGATGGGAGAAGAGAGGCATTTACTTACACACATTATCAGTTTTAGAAACATTTATCACTTTTCAGAAAAAAAATATATGCAATAAAGGTGGCATGTTTCCTCAGGAGGTTAAGCAAAATATCTGCCTATCTCTCCTAGCCACCATCTTTGATTTACTGGGAATCATTTTCTTTCCTTGAAAGACCCTCAAATCTCAGCACTGACTCAGCAGAATCAGAAAATTACTTGGGCTGCACTTCCCATCTTGCCACTGGATGGCAGTATCTCCTCATACGCCTGCCCTAAGGAAGCCACTTCACCAGTCCGCAGAATCTTGATTTGCCCAATTGGAGAAGTGGGTAGACTAGAGATTTTAGCAGAATCACTTAAAAACAAAAACAAAACCAAAACAAAACTTGTTTACATTCTTATTCTTCATGCTTATTCCAGAGCCCAAAGAACCTTGACTCCAGCATCTTCTCTTCTGATACTTCTTCCCTTCTGCTGAATCCAATGTACTTGCCTTACCATAGTCCATTGGGCTGATAACCCCTCAATGATACCTCCCTGTAACCAACAACCTGCAGCGTGTGTTCAGCACTGTACTGTGGGGAAGGAGAGGTTCTTATTTGATTTTGCATCCCAGGCACTTAGCAGGCTGCTTGTACACCGGGTAGTCTTAATACTTGTTGGGTAAACCTATTAGGTAGAAGAAACGGAACAGTAAATGAGCACTCCTTTACCAGTATATCCAGATAACACGTGTGCTAAAAATGAGCCATAAGAATAACATATTTTTCTGAATAAAATGTAATACATATGATTTGATAGGTGATAAATTATTTTCCTTTTTACTTTGTGTTTTTAAAATTATACCTAATACGGAATTAATATTTCTCATATGCATATTTTCATGCTCCCATCTGTTACTTTTTCTGAATTCTCTTTCTGAACTTTGCCGTTTTTGTTGTCATACTTGTGTTCTGAACGCTTTGAGATTTTTCAGTATCGTCCTTAACCAATCTCTGCTACTCATTTTTTTTTATGATAGTCACAGAGAGAGAGAGAGTGAGAGAGAGAGAGAGAGAGAGAGAGAGGCAGAGACACAGGCAGAGGGAGAAGCAGGCTCCA
Source organism: Nyctereutes procyonoides (assembly GCF_905146905.1). NCBI lineage: Eukaryota > Metazoa > Chordata > Mammalia > Carnivora > Canidae > Nyctereutes > Nyctereutes procyonoides. The sequence continues at coordinate 49,195,657 of NW_026575133.1, read as the reverse complement.
TGCACCGGGAGCCCGACGTGGGATTCGATCCCGGGTCTCCAGGATCACGCCCCCGGCCAAAGGCAGGTGCCAAACCGCTGCGCCACCCAGGGATCCCTCTGCTACTCATTTTTACGTTCAATGAGTCACATCTATTTATTTGATTTCCTGAATATCCCTCAAAATCTATCCACACTGTTTCATCCTCACTGCCTTTGTCCTGGCCCAGCCTCTACCATCTGTCTCTGGTAGTGCATTAACTCCTAATTGGACTCCCTACCTCTGATTTTGGGCCTTGCCAACTTTTTCCCAACTGGAGTGATTATTTCAAAGTATAAATCTGTGCATGTCACATCCTTACTTTGAGGGCTTCTTGTCATCCTTGATATGAAAATGTAAGCTCCCTAATCTAGCACCTAGAGCCCCCACGAACTCCTCTAGCTTCCTCTCTCTTCAGTCTTGACCGTAAGATTTACCCTCCTGCAATGGTGACCACTCCTGTAGCTTAAGAATTACTTCTGTAGTGTTTAATCTCTCAGCATTCACACCTGCTGTTCCTTCTCCCTCATTTGCCCTTCCATTTCCTTTATCTGCCTAACATTTCATCCTTTAAAACCCCACTTAAAATCACCACCTCCAGCAGCCTTCTATGCAGCCTGGAGACAAGTATGAATAGACTTTCTTGCTCCATGCCACTCTATCCCCACTCCATTGTAACATATTATAGTCTATGATTTTTGTGAGTTTATGTGTCTATTTATGTGTGTAAATTCCTAAGTCTTATGCACCTTTTTATCCCTAGTATCTACACAGTGTCCAACTCACAGTGGTTGCCACACAGATGTTTGCTAATGAACAAAAGTACCTCTAGTTGACGTTTATTGAGCATTTTCTAAGTTTTAGATACATGCAAAGCTGTTTATATCCTTTATCCCATTTAATCTTCATAATGATTCTCTCTGGTTGCTATGCTCAGTTTAACAGGTGAGGAAACCGAGGCTTGGAGAGATTACACAGCAGGGGAGTGGTGGAGACACCCATATCTGCCTCCTTGCAGGCTTTGCTCTACAAGATACTATTTTTCATGTATGAGGTATCTGTAAGGATCCTTCATATGTAAAAATCATTAGGCCTTTGTTGGTTTTATTTGTTGTCAATATTTCCCTTCAGATTTGATGCTTTCTAATTTTCTGTTTGTCATCTTGACATTTAGAATATTCTAATTATTAATCTTTTAATTATTAAATCACTCACTGTTTACTTTGATAATTTATTTCATGCATTATGACTTGAAAGTTTTATCCTTTCTGAGTTCAGTTGGTCACCTATATTGTTATTTTATATTTTAATAGCCTCATTGCTTTATTATTATTTTAAAAAGTTCTAAAGATTTTATTTATTTATTCATGAGAGACACACACACACACACAGAGAGAGAGAGAGAGAGAGAGAGAGAGGGAGAGAGAGGCAGAGACATAGGCAGAGGGAGAAGCAGGCTCCATGCAAGGAGCCCAATGTGGGACTCAAACCTGGGAATATGGGATCATGCCCTGAGCCAAAGGCAGATGCTCAACTGCTGAGCCACTCAGGTGTCCCACCCTCATTGTTTTAAATTTAACTCTTTCCCCCCCAAATAGAAAACTTTTCTAAAACAGTTTATTAAATTGTACTTTCTATTAGGTTAGAATACTTTTGTAATTTGTCAAATTCTTAAAAGTACCCCTGTGTTGGGGAATTTTGCTTTTTGGCATATCAACTCTCAATCTATTACTGCAGTATTTTATAATTTATTTTCTATTCAGTAGAATATGTCCTGTCTCTTACATATATGCTCCCTGCACTCCAATAATTTTCCTTTTGCAACATTTTCTTGGCTGATCTCACTGTTTTTAAGATGATTCTTAAAATTTTTCTCATTTTTAAAACATTTATTGCAATAATCATAAAAATAAATGTACAGTATGTTTGTTGTATAAAAATTAGGAAATATAGAATATCAAAATAAATTAAGTCTAGAAATATTAAATTTGTTTTATTTTGTCATGGCTTTCATTCTGTGAATATGACTTATACAACAGGAATCATGTTGTAATGCATCTTAATACCTTGCTTTTCTCCTCAAAAGTTACCTTGTAAGCATTTTCATATACATTAGATTTTGAAATTATGACTCTTAATTTTGTGTAATTTTCACTAATATGAAAGCCTGAAAGTCTATTTAGTGATTCCCCTATTGTTGGACATTTAGGTTATTATAAAAATTTTATTTCCTTTTAAACAGTGTTGTAAAGAAAATTTATGCAAATACATCTTTGTTCACATTATATGATTTCCTTAGAGTATATTTCTAGGTCTGTGTCAACAGGTATAAGCAATTTTAAGGCTCCAAATCACTTTTTAAAAAGATTGCACAAATTTAAACTCCTACTTGCAATACATGAAAATGTCTATTTCCACTGTACTCTTGCCAACAGTTCAGTATTATTATCTCATTGAGATTTTCATTGGGGTTATGTTAAATCTATAAATCATTTTTTTAAAAATTGCCTTCTTTGCAATATTGATTCTTTTCTTCCAGGAAAATGGTGTGTCTCCATTTAATTAAATCTTTATTTTATATCTCTCAGTGAAATTTTGTTGTTTTCTTTACATAAATCTTGCACATTTATGATTGGGGTTATTTCTGGGTATATTATGGTGTTTTTACTTTTATGTTTTGTTTTTGTTTGCCATGTGAATACCATTAAAAAATTTATGTCTTCTTCTTTTCTAAAAGTGTGTCTTATATGCTTTTGAAAAAACAAAGGGGGTACTATGTTCATATTGTCTTGGAAAAGGCTATGACCTTCAGTTGGAAACTCTCATGAAGTTTGTGAAATCCTATTGTAAAGAAGCCCATTGCTCGTGATTTATTACTATACACAGTGTATCCCAAACTTATTTGATCATAGAATTTTTTTAAATTTTTTATTTATTTATGATAGTCACAGAGAGAGAGAGAGAGAGAGAGGCAGAGACATAGGCAGAGGGAGAAGCAGGCTGCATGCACCGGGAGCCCGACGTGGGATTCGATCCCGGGTCTCCAGGATCGCGCCCTGGGCCAAAGGCAGGCGCCAAACCGCTGCGCCACCCAGGGATCCCTGATCATAGAATTTTTTAGTGTAAAATAAAAATTTTAGTATAAAATGTTATCATTTAGTAGAACTGGCATTCTGAGAAGCCTAATGTTGTGGGATGACAAATGGCCCTAATTCTTCATTTTTTCCTGTAACTCTGTCTTTTGTGAAATTTTGGAGAAATTGTGGAGAGCTCTTCTACTATGATTGTAAACACAGCCATGTGACTTGGCCAATGGATATTAGCAAATATAAAGCATATAGAGCCTTTGAAATGCACTTGATCACTGTTGCATTCTTCTGTATCCATGAAAAAGATATCCTTGTGGTGCCTTGTTGGAAGACAAGACATGTAAAGCAGAGCTGAGTTACATCAGTCATCCCAGTTAGGAACATACTAGGTCAGTCAAAAACCAGTCAACCCTGTCCATGAAGGTGAGCCCAGCCAAGGCCAGAAGAACCATCCATTTGGACTTCAGACTTATGAGCTAAATAACTTCTAGTTGTTTTAAATCACTGAATTTTGGAGTAGCTTGTTACATGGCATTATTAGTTAACTGTAAACCTTAAGCAGGTTTCATATTGGTAGGTAGTTTAAGTTTGATAGTCCTCATTATATTAAGAAAATTCCCTTTTGTTTTGATTTTTCTAAATGCTTGTAGCCAAAAGTGTTATTGAATAGTTTTGAGTAGCCATTGAGATTATTTTAAGTTTTTCTAATTGAACCTAATGATGTGATATTTTATATTAATTGATTTTCTATTAATAATCTGTCCTGGCCTCTGTAGGTTAAGTCATTCTTGGTAGTATAGTTGATCATTATTTTAATGTGTTATTGAATTCCATATGCTAGTATTCTCCTTAGGGATTTAGCATCTGTATTCATAAGTAAAATTAGCTTGTAGTTTCCTATTTTGGTCCATCTTTCTCAGTTTTAGTATAAGGCGTGTGCCAACCTCATAAAATGACTCAGTTAGCTTCTAGTCTTTGCCTATGCTTCAGATCAGTTTTTATAACACAGAAATCATTTAGTCCTTAAAAGACAAATGGAGTTCATTGCTAAAGCCATCTGATCGTTATAACTTTCTGAGAGTTGGTTACTTCTTTGGTAGTTTTTGTTTTTAAATTTTCCTTCTGTTCTATTTAAGTTACCTTTTAGAAAATTCAAATTACTTTTATGATGGACAATGATATACATCCTATACTTTGTGTATTTGAAGCTATCTTTCAGTTATTTTGGAAGCAAGTCTGATATAATTAAACTAACTAAGTACATACCAGGCTCTTTATTCCAGTGACTACAACTTAATGTCAGACTTAACACAAATTTTGATCTTAATGTGGCCTAGTATTTCTGTATATAATGGTGTGGTTATATACATGTGTGGCCACCATATTTTCTAACTTTTTGAAGTTTGAGTTGTGGGGAGAATTGTCTGACAATAGTTTGATATGTTTGTTAGGACTGGGGAAGGCAGGCTGGAAGAAGTAATCTGAATTCATAAATGTTGGAATTGTACATGCTTTTACCTACTTTGTGTCCATAATGTAAGAAAATACTTGAAGGTGGTACTCTTCTAAAAATGCAAGAACTTGATTGTTGTACTAATCGGCCAAAATTAAGGTTAATATGGGATTTGAGGTTTAATAGAAAATGTGTGGTAGTAACACTAGCCAACCTGGACCATTTCCTCAGTGACTTTAAGAAACATAAAGGAAGAGAAGGTATTTGCTGTCCAAAAAGCATGAGCTGGCTCTGCACTCTGGATGTGCAGGCTCTGTTGTCTCTGCTAGTTGCTTCATTGTCACATTTCTGACACCTTGTTTTTCTAGCAGCAAGAATAGATATTTATATACCATGTGCCAGATTCTACTGAGAAACACCTGCATCAACCCCATTTTACAGATTTGAAAAGGAAGGCACAGAAACCTTGTGTAATTTGCCCATGCCTTGCCAGCATGTGAGTGGGGTGTTGATTCAAGCCCGGCCAGTGGGGCTCCACAGTCTGTGCTGGTTGCCCCTATTACTGCCTCCCACCCTTCCTCAGTTAGTCTTCTCATCCAACTATGCATTGGAGTGCCTGCTCAGGGTTGGGCTTTCGTAAGTGTTTGCTACTACAGGTTTCCTTATAGATGAGGATAAAAGAGGTAAGGGGAGAGAGAACAATTCAAAGAGGAAAAGGTAATGAAGAGAATTTGTGGATTCTGAGCTGAGACCGTGGCCCCAGCTATACAAAATAGAAATAATTAAATATCTTTTTCATAAGGTTATTATGAAGATTTTCTGAGCGAGGACCTGATACATAACTAATACTCAAGAGATACTAGTTAGTCATAATAAGTAACCATGATAATGATGAATGATGGCCATAAAACCAAGCTTCTTCCACAACCAGCTCTGTGATCTTGCTCAAGTCTTTTTTCTTTCCTGAGCCTCAGTTTCCTCATTTGTTAGGTTGAGGATGGCCTTGTGACTGGACTCTCAGGCTATGTGATCTGTGGTGGCCAGTGGAGACTATGAAGGACACAGAGTGAGAGAACACAGCAGAGGTGCTGCTAAGAAGAGTGTCTGTCTGTCTGGGAGCAGGGCTCCATCCACGTCTGGGCAGGAGGACAGAGTCTGTGTAGTGCCCTTAACTCACCTCAACTGTCTCACTGAGGGAGGACCTGAGTGTGAGTGTGGTGGGAGTGGCGTCCACCGTGACCTATTTCTCAGTGCGTTCATGGCCCTTAGGGCAAGGATTGACAGACTGAGCATTGAGCAGAAAACAAACTGACAAAAAACAACGAAAACCAAAAACAGGATTCCCACTGCCCCCACCAAGTGAATTTCAGATAAACCATGAATACTTGTTAAGCATTAATGTGTCCCAAACATTGCATGGGATGGCTTCGTACTAAAAAATTATTTGTTATTTGAATTCAGTTCCCTGAGCTTTCCTGCCTGGTCCAGTGTTCAGTTGTCCCTGATGCGAAGGCTGCAGTGAATCTATATTAAGTCAAATTGTTTCCTTAAGTCAAAGATCTGAGTTCTAAAATCTCTATCTTTCCTGCTCTCTCTTCTTTTTTTGAGAGAAAAGGACGGAGTAACTAAACGGGGAAATTTGTTTGCCATAAATTACCAAGAGAAGAGCTTCTCCAGATTCAATGAGGCAATTATTGTATCTTGAGTAAAGAACTATTGATTATTCCAAACAAACGAACCAGACTGGTTTAACAGAAATCTGTATCTATAACCTGCTGTAGTTGTTAAGTCAGAAGCAAATATATTTTTAATAACCAACTGGTATTTATTTAATGTACAGTAACTTGCCTGCTAAGCTTAAATGAAATGCACAGTTAATTAAAACTATCTCTGTCTCAAGTCCTCTGGGAAAATATGTTACACACATTCTAACTTGGGATTTTTTTCCACTTTCCCTTCCCAACTGAGCCCCTGTTGCTAGATTTTAATATGATCTGTTTGGAGGTCTGCAGTTATTTTTGCTGGGCAACTCATCCTACTTAGGGATATGGAAATTCCTTCCCCTCATCTATCCAGATCTTTAGCAAAAGCCTCAAGCTGAGGCTGCAGAGGTTGGTACCCCAAAGCCTGCTTGGGTGCCTGGGGGTGGGGATTATATCGGAGTTTGCCCACTAATTTGCTGTTCACACTAGACCTTCCACTTTGCCTCTCTGAGCTTGAGTTTCCAATTTGTGAAACAAATGTAATTTCTCACAGAATGGCAACAGGTCAGAAAAAGGCTGGCCAGGATTCGAAGGCACAGGCCAACCTTGATTTGTTAAGTGGGTCTCCACGTGTGCCAGTCCCGTCTGCTGTGTGAACCCCAGATTCGTGCTGGTTGGAGAAGGCTTTGAGAAGTTTAGTTATTTATCCATTCTTTAGTTATTTATCCACTCTTTTTTTTTTTTTCTGCTGTTCACCAAGTGTTTGATACCTGAGTATCTACTAGACCCAGAAATTTCTGAATAGCACAACTGGAGAGACAGAGTCCCATTCCCAGCTGTGTCTCTTGCAGATATATTAACTCAAATGTATGCAATTCAACCAGTCATTATACTCCTCTCAGTTTGTTTCCTTTTCTGCAAAGTGAGGATAGTGTCTTCCCTACAAATCATTGAATGGCTGTGAAGTTCCAATGAGATAATGTATGCACGAATGGTTTCAAAGTCTGAAGAATTAACATATAAATGTATATTTTCCCCAGTAGTGGTGGTCCACAGGACTCATTGGATTTGCAGATCTGCAGCGTGCTGAGGGCCAGCACATGCCAGCCATGAGCACCTGGGCAAGGTTGATGGGCCAAGTGGCTGGGCAGCTCAACCTCCTTCAGATCCCTAAGGATGAGAGCCAGCCAAATAATTAGTAAAGCCTGATTGACCTGTCGGTTGTAGAGGGTAGAAAGTATTTTCAAAGACACAACCTCATTTGATATATGGGGCATCATTAAGAGGATGACAGAGGAGGTATCCTCTTTCTCATTTTATGGCTAAAGAAACTGAACTTCAGAGGAAGGGATGAGGGGTCCAAGGTCACTCTGTGCAACTGACAAAAACCAGGACTAGTGGTTGGTCATTGCTTTATGCCACAGTTGCTTTCAAAAAAATGGTTCATTGGCCATCAGGCTGTGAGCCCAAGAGCTTGGCTGTACCCAGACCTCAAGGAACGTGTGTGCAGGGGGCGGAGTCTCTGAATGAATTAGAGACAGATCTGTTTTGTGCTGCAGAGCTTAGCAAGTGACTTTGGGCTGCATTTTCACTCAGCCCTTAGCTTGATGCTCTTGTGTTGGGTATAGCCAGAACAAGAGTCTGTGGTGGTTCTAGGTGGGTGGGGGTTGACTAGATTGGGTTACCTCTGAAGGTGGTCACCAGGGTTGCTGACCTTCTGGGGATAACTCAAGCCTTACTGATGCTATGGTTGTCTCTCTACGAGAGCTGCTCTCAAAGGGTGCGATAAAAAGCTAATATCTGATTGCAGTGGGAAGCCATAAGCCAGCTATAATTACTTGGGTGTGTGGATATGAAGGGCCGATGTAATTATAATTCTAAGGCAATGGGGGGAGTATACTCAGCAAGGTGTTGTGCTAATGTTGCCTTTTTTTCCGTTTGTCTCTCAAATTCCCTGCATTAATCAGATAAGATTCATCTCTGCCCATGAAGCAGGTCCTCCCACATTCCTTTTTAAGAGCAGTGGGTGACCTGAGGTGGGGCTTGGGGCTGGTAGGGGCCTCTAGGGCTGGCCCAGTGTGTGCTGGAGGACTACTGAGTTTTTCCTTTCCTTCTCTCCAGTACCTGTTCTGTCACTAAGACAATACCAGGGCATCTGTCTCCTTGCCCTTTGTGGCTTTCAGATTCTCCAACTCGGAAATGAGGAGGTGGATAAGGACGACTTCCAAGGGTCCCTGTTTCTTGGAACCACATTTGCATCCAGGAAATGCTAGATCCAGGCCTTGAGGGCAACCTATGAGGCAGACATAAAATGAGAATTGCAAGCAGATTTTGGGTTTCAGACTCACTAGCCACCCCCACCTCATATGCTCAGTTGCTCCGTGGGGCTTGTGGCTGTTGTGTTGGATACAGTGCAGCATCACTATATGAAGTCCTACTGGACAGCACTAAGGGTAGTCCTGGGGGGAAGTTAGGGGGTTCTTGGGTGCCTAGGAATGAGGTCGTGGAGGGAAGTGGGGTTTGGGGTCTGGGCAGGCCTGGCTTACCATCCTGTAGCTGCTGTTTAGAATTATGTGACTTGGGCAAATCACTGAACTTTTCTGAACCTCTGTAAAGTGAAAATTACAATAGCATTTTGTGGAGTGTTTTGAGTATTAGTAGTATTAGTGATTTGAATATCAATATGTTGAGTATCAAAATAAGACAGATATGCAAAGGAGAGGTTGGTGGGGCCACTGCATCATCCCCCTTTGTAGCAGCTCCTGCCCCAGATGGGTGTCCTGATGGACTATTATGAGAAGAGGAGCATATGGAGATGGCTTCCCTAAGCTTTCATCTAGCAAATGACTGAAGTGTTTGACTCAATTACTCTTTCTTCTTTTATACAAAGGGAGTGAGGGCCTATGCATTCCTCTCTGTCCTCCCCCTCCTCACCTCAAACCCCTCACTTTCAGCTGTCATCCTCTTAGGGTTACCAGATTTAGCAAATAAAAATACCAGATTCCGGGCAGCCCGGGTGGCTCAGCGGTTTAGCACGGCCTTCAGCCCAGGGCCTGATCCTGGAGTCCCAGGATCGAGTCCCACGTTGGGCTCCCTGCATGGAGCCTGCTTCTCTCTCTACCTGTGTCTCTGCCTCTCTCTCTCTCTCTGTATGTCTCTCATGAATAAATAAAATCTTAAAAAAAACCCACAGGATTCCCAGTTAAGTTGAAAATTCAGATTAGCAATGAGTACTTTTTTAGTATAAGTATATCCCATGCAATATTCAGAACATACTTATACTAAAAAAACTATTTGTCTGTCTGAAATTCTAATTTAACTGGGTGTCCTGATTTATACCCTCATCACTTACTATATTAGGCCTGGATGTCAGGGGCAAGGTCACAGGGTGCTCCATATGCGTGAGAGGCCTGGGGGCAGTCACTGGGTGTCTTCTCATATCATGCATGTGTCTTGGTGTCTGTCTGTCCATGTGACAAAGGCAGGGGTGAGTTGAGGGAATTTGGAGGTCTTCCCAGGATGAAGGCTCTAAGTCGGGGTTGGTTACGTGGGCAGGGGCAAGGATGCCATCTTTGTGGGCCTCTTCCTATGTTCTCGACAGTGCAGGGTTTCAGTGTCTCTGGCTCCACTGTTTTGTTGCTCCAACAGTGAATAGAAGAAATTCACTGCTTGGTTTGACAGGATTGGTTTTTCCTGTGAGTCCAGGCCAGTGTGTGGGATGGAGGCTTCTGGCTCAGAGGAAACAGCCCCTCTATGCACAGTGAGGAGGCCGCCTTTCTCCTCCTATTTCCTCCAGATTCCCTGGATGGTTCACTACCAGGTGGACTGTTGAGCCCTGCTCCCATCCCCTGTGCTCTGGTCTCCCTTCCACTCGTGCATATGCCTCAGACTGTGTGCATACTGGGGGTGGGGGTCGCAGGAGGATGGAAAATGAGACAAAATTTGCTGTCCGTGGGCTCCTGCTGCAAGCCCCACCTGCTGGTCCTGATTATTCCCCTCCCGCTTCCCACACCCTCTCTTCCTTCCACCTGGGGTCCCTGCAATACAACCCAATTTCTGTCACTCATTCAGGTCACAGATGTATTGCTCTCAGGTTCCTTTTATCACACAAATCTCTGAATAGACTCTGAAGATGACCCTTCCTATACCCTTCCCATAACCCCACTACCCCTTCATGGGAATCCTTTGCTGCCAGTTCATCCATGTGTTGCTTCCCAGATACTCAATCATCTCAGCCTTATTTTCTGTTCCAGACACCATCCTCTCCTGCCATTCTTTTCCACTTGATTTTCTGCTTTCCTAATTACTCCCTGTCTGGCAGGTTCTACTTGGGCTGCACTGCCTGTAGGAAGCCTTTGCCGGGCACCTGGCTCTCAAATCCCTCCCTTCTCTGGTGCCTGCAGTATACAGGGCCTGGCCCTGTCCCTAGCTGTCAGCATCTGTTGTGGCGGCGCCAGTCCCTGTTGTCCATTAGAACCCTCCTCAGCCACCCTGTGGATCTTAAAAGGACACAACAGGACTGGACCTAAAACCTATAGTCTCTCTGATACCTGGTCCAGTGTACTTGCTGCACAAAAATTTGGTGGTGAAGTAATGAAAGGGTAGAGATCCCATGGAGGCGCTGTGGTAGTGTCAGGGAGCTGACACCCTTCCAGGCTGCTCCATCTTGGACAGAACACTGCTTCTCTGCATCACCCTTTACGTTCTTATGTATATACTTTGTAGCTGAAGAACCTTGTTTCCAAATGAAATTTTACACAGAGCCTTAGCATCCTGGGCAGATCCCGACACCACTGCTGGGGAGAAGAGGGAGGAGGGCTCAGAGCCTGGCCCCTTGTCCCCTGTCCTCAAGGGGGTTTTACAGAGCAGAGGTAAGCCACCCCATGAGAAATCATGAGCCTTTCTACCTTGTCAGGTCTGAGGATTCAGTCTGCTGCCTACGTGCATGTGCTTGATGGTTTGGTTCAAATTTGACATTACCATTTTGTGCTGTTTCCCTCTTAGTGCCTTTTCTTAAAAAATGTGGCTGGGCACATGACACATGACACATGTGGACACATGACAACTCATGGAGGGTCCAGTATACACCGTCCTCCCTTCTCTTGCTGTCTTAGGCACACTTTGCGCCTCTGGTGGAAGCTCCAGGCCCTACTGCACTGTCTTGTTTCACATCAGCCTGTGCCTCATCCTGGACTGTAAACATCAAACCCAGGCTTGACAGGTTGTGACATACTCCATGACTAGAGAAATTTTTTAGCTGTCAGGGAGGGCTGGCTGATGGACCTGCTTCTCAGAACGTTTGCTGAGCTCTGGAAGGTCTTTCTGGGGGCTATGGAGGTGCCTCACCTGCTGGGGGCAAGGGTTGTCTGTGTGCCTCTGCTCTGCTTTCCTTTGCTGAAGGATGGGCTGGTCCTGCAGGAAACCGAAGGATGCAGAGGCCTTTGGGAATGGGAAAGGACACAGATTCCTTTCTGGTGTGACTCAATCAATGCTTGTCCTCTGCAGAATGTCTGAGAGCAAAACAAGGTCAGGATGGCCACATCAGATTTATCCCTCCTGAGAGGGCATAGGAATACTATTCTTCAGAGTGAGTAGCCCTTTGCAACCTCAAAGCTTTTCCTGATGCACTCTTCTCCCTGTGTTTGCTAGGTCTGGCATCCTCCTAGACAGTAGGGCCAATAATATTGAAAGCTAACATATTTTCAGCCCTTACTATCTATCAGACTTTATAATGATTTAACACATATCAACTCATTTAATCCTTACAACAAACCAATGATGTAGGCACTCTGTTGTGCCTATTTCATAGCGGAGAGGGTCAAGGCACAGAGAGCTTAACCACTTGCCCAAGGTCACCAGCTGGAAAGAGGTGGGGTTGGGTTTGAATTCAGATGGTCTGGCTCTAGTAACTCTATGGCCTTCCTAGGAGTTTTTGCCCTGCCTACTCTGCAGAGTTGTCATGAAGTTCAAATGAGCCAATGGATGATAAAGCACTTGGAAAAGCATAAAATTATTATGCAAACACAAGGTGTTTTATGAACAGCTTGCTCCTTCACCAGATACTGGAATGACAGTCAGATTTGACTGTTTAATTAATTTAAAGGCAAACCTGTCAGATGGAGGCAGAGAATACAGGCCCAATCAGACTTTAAGGACATCTCTGTCTTTCCCAATGCTTTTGGATGGTTTTGATATTCTCCTTGCTAAATTCCTGGGCCTTAGTCTATTGAGAATTCTCACTGAGTATACATTCCTTAAACAGTAAAATGGCCACATAAGAATCATAGAGAAAGGCAAGCTCTGAGACCATTGGCCCATTTAAATCAGGGAATATCTAACCTGGATCTTGCCTGTCTTTGCTTTAATAATTCTCTATGGATCTGTCCTTCGTGACTTTTTGTAAAGCTTTGCAAAATCTATTTTATTTTATTTTTTAAAATGTTTTATTTATTTATTCATGAGAGACTCTGAGAGAGAGGTGGAAACACAGGCAGAGGGAGAAACAGACTCCCTGTGGGGAGCCTGATGCAGGACTCGATCCCAGGATACTGGGATTATGACCTGAGCCAAAGGCAGATGCTCAACCACTGAGCCACCCAGGTGTCCCTCAATATAGCAATCCTGACACAGAAAGAGAGTATTATCTGTGAAATCCAAAAGCATACTCTTACCTTGAATTGCTTTCCTTAAAGCACTGTTCTGACCTGGACCACAACATCCTTCCTGAACACACATCACTTCCTTTTCACACTTACTACTACTGAAACAATAACTTACAAAATCTATTTTATATGTCTTATTTATAATATATGCCTGCTCTTCCAGCAAAGCCTGTTCATCCACAGGCTCTCAGGTTGGACCAATATAGGACTTCAGAGTCAAAGCAGGTGGGCAGGAGGGAAGGACCTTAGCAATGTGCCTGTGCAAGTCTCCAGGTCTTTCTGTTGGCATCTCTATTGGAATGTGCTCAGAATGCCCACAGCAATGAGGAACTCCCTCCTTTTGGATGCCCACCCTCAAGGGCTCCCTTATCTTGACCCCATGTAGTCAGAGCACATCTAGAGTTGGTCTTCTAACTTTCTCAACAGTCCATAATTTTCCTGAGTGTATCCTGGATTCTACTTCCAGTGAGGAAGATTAAATATCCAGTAGTACACGCAAAACTTATCTTAGAATCGTGTCTTCTTTTGAGGGGGAGGGGAACCTAGCTGGCATAAGAGAACCTGACTTTCCTTGATGTCTTTGTTACCTTGAATTGTCCCTGATCTATCCTCACTGAGTTTCTGATTTTTACATCCTTGTCTGCCTCACTTCCCAGGGGCTTCCAGGAAGTTTTACCTTAAGGTTGTTGCCCTGGGATTGTGCCACTACCTGCCTCTCTTCAGATTTATCAGGCCTGCTTGTCAAGTTTTTCCTAGCAGTCCCCAAATTGTTGTCACTACGCTTTGCAAGATACAGCAACAAAAGAGTGTGAATCAGCCAGAATGACCTTAAAAACAATCCACTTGGCTCCATCTGTGATCAAAACATCACTCTTGTGGTCTAAAACCCAAACACTTAGGAGGAAATCTGTGAGGTAATAGTCATGTTTCAGCTATTTTAAAAAAGCATCTTTATTATCTGTTCTTTTCCTTTTTAGCCCTGAGAACCTAACCTAAAGGTCCCAAGGAAATGTAACTTTTATAATAAAATGAATAAAAAGTCTTTTAATGCTTATAGCAAAAAAATATTACAATAAAAGGGTTGAGCAGGTTGAGCCTCTACCACGTACCAGACAATGTGGGACATGTTATAGATTTCATCTCCTATGATAGCACAAAATTGATCAGTATGTGAAGATCATACAAGTGGGAGGCTGAAGAATCAGAAGTCAGTACTCTGGGAAAAATGAGTAATCTGAATTTGACTGAAATTCCATTCCTTCTGATCACAAGACAGGAAGTGCAAAGGCTTTTCATCCTGGTAAAGTAGAGATGGAGTCAGCCAGGATGTTGGCATCTCTTGCATAGTACCTGGCATAGATCAGCAATAGAACAGTAGTGAGAGAGGCCCCAGGGCCTCGGAGAATCACGAATGTAAGCCATGGTCACATTCAGCCCTACACACCAAATCTGGTCAGCAAGCATGAATAGATAGCCTTGATTTGCTTGGTCCTGATTTAGCTGCCAGGGAGATAGAGTAAAGATGCCCAGAAAAACACAAGTCCTGGTAGCCTCCCCTAAGGATTTTATAGATGTAGGAGAAACAATAGAGATACATGATTAAATTTAGATGAGGATAAAGGCACAGGTAAGTAGGACATACAAAATGTGCTAGACTATGGAATATTTAGGAACCTAAATAAAACTCAATGGATCAGGATGGCCACATTTCAGTAGAATACTCATCAGGGTTTCTAGCACTATGCTAAGTGTTATGGGAATCATCAAAGTTGTGACACAAGGCTCTTCAAAAATAATTTGCGTCCAGTAGAAGAGACAAAAAGTACACTGAACCACAAGTTGTGGAAGTGCTAGACTTGGAGACACAGCCTTTAAAGCCAAGATGGCATTGTTTCAGGGGAGAATGTCCCTTTAAATTCCTCTTCTGTTCTGCTTCTCTTCACAGCTCCTTGGCTGGCATGATATGCCCCTCTTGAGGACAACTGGGAAGTCATGGTAGGAGGGGGGCTCTCAGATGCCACCTGCTACATTTAACAGGGACTTAGGGTGGCTGATGAGCTCCACAGCTCATCCTTAATTAGGAAAGCCGCTAAAAACGCCACCAGAGAGCCCTGCCCCAGCGCTGAGAAGCTGTCTGTTTGCTAATGTGAATTGCTTGGGTTGATTGATACTTGTTTTGCGATTCCTTCCGTCAGCTTTCTCTGGTCCAGCCATCTGTTTTCTCCCCGACAGGAGGCACGTTGGCTCCAATCCTTGCCTGATCTGCAGTGGAGGCGACTTAATGGTGGGTTGGGGGCTTGAACTGGGGCTTGGCAGGGACGTGCTCTTGGCATAGAATTGTCTCTGAGAGAATGCAGCCATCACGGGCTGGAAAGATTTCTTGGGCTTTGGGTTATAGTGTCTGAGATTCAAAGACAAAGTGAGCAGAGAACCCTCTGACCATACTTTTGGAGCTTCTGGGAAGAAACTCTTCTGCCTTCCATAAGTCCATTCAACAGCCCTTCCCACTCCATATCCCAGGGACCTGGACATTTTGACATCTGCCCACTGGAAAATGATAACACTTCATTTTCTGAGTCATAGCCCATCCTTCTTTGGCAATAATTACATAAAGAACATTATACTGAAAAGGGGAAACAAGAAGGTAAGACTGTTAAGGTTGGAGACACACCAAATACACTCTTCCATATAAAAGATCTGAAGGCAATGCAGAAGAGTTAATGATGAATTAGTTTAAATTATGTTAAATTTAACGTGATTAAATTAAATTAAACTGCTGGGTGGCTCAGCGGTTTAGTACCTGCCTTTGGCCCAGGGATTCTGGAGTCCCGGGATCGAATCCCACATTGGGTTCCCTGCGTGAAGCCAGCTTCTCTCTCTCTCTCTCTCTCTCTCTGTCTCTCATGAATAAATAAATAAAATCTTAAAAAAATTATGTTACCAATAGTATCCCTGAGAAATGAAGAATTTAAAATGGTCTATAGAGTTTTAAATCATCAGGAAAGTCTTTAGAAGGGAAGCAATTCATGATGTGAACCTTAATGCCTGGATAATATTTGGATAAGTGAAGCAACAAGGAATGGGTGGAGAAGAAATCTATTTAACACATAAATACACATGTATGCTATGCATATGGGCTAAACTTTGCTTTAATAATAGTCTCACCAGAAAAAATGCTAAGTTGCTAAACTGTGTTTGCTAAATTATCTCCCCAGCATCAGTGCGAGGATGTTGCTGGAAACCACAGAGGAGGAGGACTTTCAGCCCCAGAGGGAAAGTGTAGGAAGAGCTCATCTATGCTGGGCAGGATCTGCTGTGTCAGCTGGAGTGAAGGGACTGGGCCGGCTGCTGATTTCAGAGCCATGAGTAGAAGGTAGCTGGGCAGGCGGAGGACAGCAGCTGCCACCATCAGCATGCCAAGCTTTGGTTCTATGGGGGGTGGGGGGCCTGATGTACACAAAAGAGAGTCCAACTCGTTATATGTTTGGGATGTCCAGCAATGGCATAAATCCAGCCATTGGCAGGAACGTGGTAAGCCACAAGCAGTTTCAGGGACTCATAAGAATTGAGGATACCACAGGCCCGTGTAACCAAGTTGGAGATCTGATACATCACTGGTGGAGGTGGAAGGAAAAATGTTGACTAGGGAAAGAGGCAGGAAAGTGCAGTCGTATGCCATGGAAGGGTTGGGAATGATGTACATTGAGGAATCCATGGGTTTGAGGAGCAAAGGGTTTTTCCCCTGGCACTTGACATGTGGACTCATAGGATGGAGCTGAGACCTGAGTATGCCACCTCTGTTCAGTAAGGGCCTGATGACTTGAATTTCAAGTGCCTTCTGCCCCTGGCAGAGCTGGGCAGAAAAGGGGCTACTGCTGAATGAGGACATGAGCTCTCTCTTCGAGGCTCGGATGCTTAGAGAGCTCTCTCTGTGAGGCTGTTGGGATGTGTAGAGAAGGGAAGAAGAGAAGTGGTCAAATAGCATATTCTTTAAAAGTTTTCTGGAAAGAAAGAAAGAAAGAAAGAAAGAAGAAAGAAAGAAAGAAAGAAAGAAGAAAGAAAGAAGAAAGAAGGAAAGAAAGAAAGGGAAAGCCTCACTCCGTAGGCCAAAGAAGACTCCCAGTAAGGATATATGTGACTCTGCAAAAGGGAGATGCAGGGAGTAATGGCAGGAATTATCACTCTGAATTTAATAGCTTAAAAAGCTGACAATAGAAAAAAGCTAAACCCTGCTAGATGAAGCTCCAAGTTCAGTACTTACAAATCAAGAAAGAAAAGAGCATTTTTTGTTACTGTTTTATTTAATTTTCTTTTCTTTGTTGAAGATTCAGTATTTCATTTATGGTTGAAAATGTATGTTTCTAAACAACCTAAAAAAACTTAATAGTATTCGGTATTTAACAAATTAACTAGTAATTTGTTTTACAATAAAAATAAATATGGGATGCCTGGGTGCTCCATGGTTGAGTGTCTGCCTTTGGGCTCAGGGCGTGATCCTGGTTCTGGGATCCAGTCCCACATCGAGCTCCCTGCAAGGAGCCTGCTTCTCCCTCTGTCTGTGGCTCTGCCTCTCTCTCTCTCTCTATGTCTCTCATGAATAAATAAATAAAATCTTAAAAAAATAGGTATATGTATGTGCATACATATACATATATACACACATGCAAACATATATATATATGGTACACAAATATCACTTACATATTTAAATATGCAACCCAAGTATTCGTAAGTCCTTTAATGTTGGGTTGCTCCTTCCTTTGCTATGCACATAAAGTGATTTGAGGATTCTATCCTTTGCACTATTGGATAGTTTGCATCAAAATGCAGTATTTTGTATTAGGGTAAGTGGATGTGTTGGGAGAATAGAGATTGAGTTTCCCTGGTCAACATTCACTCCAGAATTCTACTCCTACTGCAGTCTCAAGTCCCTGCTTGGATACTGTGTGGCTGCTCTGTCTTCTCCTTTTTTCTTTCCAGCTTTATTTAGATATAAGTAACACGTACCAATGCGTAAGTATAAGGTGTACAGTGTTTTGATTAGACACATTTATAAATCGCAAAATACCCTGTGGATTGGCTATTTCTTCCATCCTGTCACCTAGTTACCAGTTCCTTTTTTGGGATGAGAATATTTAAGATCTACTCTTTTAGGAACGTTCAAATATATGATACGGTGTTATCAGCTATAATCAGCTATGCTGTACGGTAGTCCCCAAACTTACTAAACTTATAATGGGGATCTTGTACTCTTTGAGCAGCACTCACAATTTTCTCTGTACCTCAACTGCTTGGAATCACTACCTTACAACCTGTTTCTCTGAGTTTATCCTTTTAAGATTCTACATGTGAGTGAAATCATAGAGTATTTGTCTTTCTCTGATTTATTTTACTCAACCAAATGCCCTTGGGGTCCATCCAAGTTGTTGTAATGGCCGAATTTCCTTCTTTTTAATGGCTTAGTAATATTTCATTATGTATCTACACCACATCTTCTTCATCCATTTGTCTGTTGACAGGAACTTGGGTTATTTCCATATCTTGGCTATTGTGAATAGTGCTGCAATAAATATAGAAGTGCAGATATCTCTTTGATATCTCATTTTCATTTCTTTTGGGTATATACCCAGAAGCAGAATTACTGGATTACCTGATAGTTCTATTCTTAATGTCTTGAAGACCCTCTATACTATTATCCATCTATTGACTAGACTATACCAATTTAAATTCCCACCCACAGTGCATGAAGTTTCCTTTTTTCCCACATCCTTGCCAATACTTGTTACTTCTTGTCTTTTTAGTGCTAGACATTCTAACGTGTATAAGATGATACATCATTGTGATCTGATGTGCATTTCCCTGATAATCAGTGATGTTGAACAACTTGTCATGTGTCTGTTGGCCATCTGGATGTCTTCTTTGGAGAAATGTTTACCTAGCTCCTCTGCCCATTTTTAAATCACATTATTAGTTTTTTTTTGTTATTGACTTGTGTGAGTTCTTTACATATTTTAGATATGATCCCTTTATCAGTTACATGGTTTGGTAATATCTTCTCCCATTTGTAAGTTACCTGTCTGTCGACAGTTCCTTTTGTTGTGCAGAAGCTTTTCAGTTTCATGTAATCCCACTTGTCCTTTTCTCCCCCCTTGTTTTTGATCTTTGTGCTTGCTGTCATATCCAGGAAACTGCTGCCAAGATACATGTCAAGGAGCTTTTTCTCTGTGTTTTCTTCTGCATTTTATGATTTCATGTCTCTACTCAATTTAGAGTTAATTTTTATAAATAGCATAAGATAGGAGCCCAATTTAATTCTTCTGCATATGGTTATACTATTTTCCCAACATCATTTGCTGTGGAGATAATCCTTTCTTTGAGTTCTTGGCTCCCTTTTCAAATACTAGTTGACTGTATAGTGGAAGCTTATTTCTGGGATCTCAATTCTGTTCCATGGTCATTTTTATGCCAGTACCACACTGTTTTGATTACTATAACTGTATAGCATGATTTGAAATCTGGAAATGTGAGGCCTCTCTGGCCTTGTTCTTTCTCACGATTGTTTTGGCTATTTGGGGTCTTTCATGACCCCATATAAATAAAATCATATGATCATCTCAATAAATGGGGCATTTGATGGAGTACATCTTTTCATGATAAAAACACTCAACAAATTGGATATAGAAGGAACATATCTCAACATAATAAAGCCTATGTATATGACAAACCCACCCAACATCATCAATGGTGAAAGCTTAAAAGTCTTTCCTTTGTGATGAGGAGCAAGACAGGGTGCCCATACTTACCTCTCCTATTCAACATAGCACTGGAAGTTCCAGACAGAGTAGTCAGACAACAAAATTAAATAAAAGGTGGCAGCATTGGAAAGGATAAGTAAAATTGTCTTTGTTTATAGATGATATGATCTTACATATAGAAAATCTTAAAGACTCCACCAAAAAACTGCTAGAACTAATCAACCAATTCAGTAAGGTTGCAAGTCACAAAATCAACATACAGAAATCAGTTGCATTTCTATATACTAACAAAACATCTCAAAGAGAAATTTTTAAAAATCCCATTCACAGTCATCAAAAACAGTAAAATATTTAGGAATAAATCTAACCAAGACAGTGAAAGATGTGTACACAGAAAACTATAAGACCTTGATGAAAGAAATTGAAGAGGACACAAACAAATGAAAGATACCTTGTATTCTTGGATCAGAGGAGTTAATATTGTTAAAATGCCCATTCTACCCAAAGCCATCTATAGATTCAGTTCAATCCCTTTCAAAACTCCAATGGTATTTTTCACAGAAGTAGAGAAAAACAGTCCTCTGCCCACTCTTTAACTCATCCGGTGGGGGGGGGGGGGTTGAAACCTCCTTCACTCCTGGCACCAGAGAGCAACAACCCTAAAAACACTTGAGGCTTCTACTAAAAGCCTTGGAATTGAGAGACTGACTGCAGACCAGATCAGCATAGGAAGAAGCCCCCAAATGAATATTACACTCCTCTTTCTCAAAAGTCCTTTGGCCATTCCTGCCATTTTTCTATAACTTCCTGCCCTCACTCTTTCCCAGGGTACATGCATCCTTGTGAGTAAGGGACAGATAGGGCTATACAGGGAAAGATAAGGGGGAAGCCTCAGAGTCAGGATCCCATAAATCCCAAGGATATCCAAGATGCAACAAAAACAGGAATAAAAGGATGTAGATCTGGCCACTTGGCCCCAAATGTTGGAGAGTATCTTCCTTTAATAGCTACAAAGTAATCACAGAGACTTACCAGACCCCAAAACAGCCATATGTCATTCACTCAACATGGCACAAGAAATCTCAAGGCCATAAAATCCCTGGTCAGGTTCTCTATAACAGGCCAGCCAGAAAACCTTCAGTGACAATCCTGTTGGGACCCCTCTCACTTCTGAGAATTTTCTCTCTATCTTTGCTTAACAAATTCCTATTGCTTTACTCACTACCTTTTGTCTGTGAGATTCATTCTTCAACCCCGTGAGACAAGAACAAAGCTCTCCTGCATTGGTTGGGCACCAGAACCCCCCCTCACCCACACCCCCCCAAAAAAAACTCCTTTCACTTTGTTAAGCAGTGTAGATAGTCATCTTGGTCTCAACCTTTTTCAGACCAGTCTGGCTTGGGCCCTGCTGTTTATTAACAAAGTCATTAGAATATTTTTTTTTAAATAATTGAATCATGTTCTCTATCTGCAACTTTAGTATTACAAAACCTGGTATAAGCCTTGAGATAACACTTTTTGCCTTAACTTGTCCTATATCAAATTCTTAGGCCAGCCTCTTTTTCTAGCCAGTAATCTCTGTAGGTGTAAATGGAAGCACTGAATGATGTAGTTCTCTTTTATCTGGTCATTCTTCAGGAGGCATGATTTATTTTGTTTTGTTTCTTTATTTTAAGGATATGTGTATACTTGATGAATGCAAAATTCAAAGTTTCAGTTCAATCTATATTTATTGAGGATCCACTCTGTTCTAGGTACTATGTTAGTTCTGGATGTACAGAAATGAATAAATACTGGTTCTTGTCCTATTTAAGGATCTTAAAATCTAGTGGGGGAGACTGAGTCAAACAGAGAAGCTAAGATAATGTGGCAAATGCTATGTGGTAGATATGCACAGGATGAAAGCCTAGATTTCAGAATTTAGAATGTCCTGAAGGGTCAAGGAAGTCTTCTAAGAGGAAATAAAGCCTAAGCGGAATCTCAAAATGGTCATTAAGATCAGCCAGGTGCAGAAGGAAGGAACAGCATTCTAGGCACAGAGAGTCATAGGAGATAGTGTGAAGGCATGGGCCAGCAAAGGGTATGCCGTCATGTATGATGTCATTAGAGCAGGGAGGGCAAGGCATAGTCATGCAGGGCATGAGATAGAAAATGAGATGGGAGCCAGTCATGGAAATCCTCTTTTTCTTGCCAAGAACCCTCAACTTTATCCTGTGTACAGTAGAGAGCTATTAAGCAGAGGATGGACTGTGGTGAGCCATGGGCCTTAGTTCAGTTTTATGATAATGGAAATAACAAAGTTGAGCTGGGTCAAGACCAGTAGGAGGAGAATTGGCTAGAAATGCAGTTGTAACAGTTCAAGCAAGAGATGATGCAGCTTTACTAGGACGGGAGGAGATCAAAGAGATCAAATTGGCACTGGCAATCCATGGGTGTCACTGGCATCTCGGGGCTTGACTGTGAAGTTGTGTACTTTCCTCCCCAGCAGCATCAGCATATCATATGGCAGCCTGCCTGGTGCCATGTCAGCAAGCTCTACCTTCCCACTGATGAGACTCAACCACAAATTGAGGAGACTCTCCATGAAAAATGTTGTGAGTTGGTGAATCGATTGAGCACTTCAGGTGGCAAGTAAAAGAATACTCCAACTGGAATGGACTGAAACAGTGATAAAATTATCTCATGTAATAAGACGTCCTAAAGCTGGGTTGCTAGCTCATAGCCGGTTAATTCAGCAGCTAGTTCAGCAGCTCAGTGGTGTCAGAGGCTCTGGGCACTTTTTCCTTCTGCTCTGCCATCCTCTACTCAAGAGTTTGTCTTTGCTTAGCTGCCCTTAGGGCCCCTCAGGGCCAGCCATTATATTCATACCTTGAAGACTTCCAAGGGTAGAAAATGGCTTCTTTCCTTATGTCTCTCTTTCAAAATGAGGAAGCATTTGTCAAAAGCCCTCAACAAACATCCGCCCATCTCTTGCTGGCCAGAGTTGATGTCCATGGATCAACTAATGGAAAAACCATTGGCAAAAGTAATAGGACCACCATGATCAGCTGACCAATGAAGACAAACCCCTTGTACTTGGAGGAGTTGATAGGGCTGTTCTCCCTTGAAGTACATAGTTGAGTGGAGGAAAGTAGGAAAACTGACCACATTCTGACTTCTGTTGGGAAGGAGAGTGGAAGACATCTAATGTTGGGTAGACCTCTAATGTAGCTGGAAAGACAAGCAGGGATTTAGTACACAAAGAAGCAGATTCCTTAGTTCCATAAAGTAGAGTCCACAGGCCTCACAATCCTTGAGGTTTGGAGGTACAGACCCAGGGGAGGACATGGGAAATGGTTCTAGGGATCCATAGTACTTTTCTCTGAGATCTAGGTGAGATGGGAGGCAAGCAGCAGGTGAGTGGGGCTTGGAAGAAGATTGCCAGCTTGCTAAGGCAAAAGTAAAAGAATCTGCTTTCCAGAGTTTGTATTACAGTGACAGCAAAAGGCAAGGAAAATGTTTCCCTAACATTTCTAAAAAGGATTCTAAAAAGAGAATCCCAACAGAAAGGATGCCACTTATTAGTCCAGAGTCTGTCAAGTCCTTGGGTCCCATCACCACCAAGGCTCTACCAGCTTAAAGTGGGTTGGGTGGATGCAATATGCGGAAGATTTCTCAGGGTCTTTGGAACCCTAGGGCAATCCTTCATGTGTTATGTGACTCATCTCCAATGTGTCAGTCATACTTCTTGATGCAGAAATGCCTCAGTTCTCCTTCCCCTCCTGCAGGTGAACATTCGAGTCTTAGGAAGAATCAGGTACCTTAGCTGAGGTCACACTGCTGATAAATGGTGCAGCCAGAACTAGAGTGTACTTCTCTGTTGCTTTTGCTCACAACATGACCAATCATCCAAGTGCCAGAAACAGGTTTACTTATAAGGGAGAAAAAGAGAAAATACTCAGGAGAACAAAGCCTAGAAAGCGAGAGAAAGAGAGGCACTGATCCATCCCTCTCCCCACCTTCCCTCCATACCACCTGACTTTGCTGTTCTGAGTGTCCAGCCCCTGATCATAGAAAAGAAAGATGTATGAACCTGAGGGGTTGGGGTCAGAGACAGAGCTGTGCCTGTCTACGCTGTCCTTCCTAAAGAAACTTCTACATCTCAGTATGTTCTCTTTTCTCCCAAGAAGAATAAAGTAAACACACAGCTCTGGCATATCTGTCTCCTAGCACTGCACTCCTGGGCTGCCCCCCTCCCCCACCACCATATAGCCTCCTTCTTTATCCCTTCACACCAAACACTTTCAAAGTTAATTTCCAAAAGCTGGGAACACTTGATAGTTTTAATTAATCCTATGCCTGGGGAAATATGATTTTGTGCATCCGAGGCCTCTCGGCTTCTCTGGATAGATAGCTTGTTCTGGGTAATGCCAGTGTTTCCAATTTAGCTGTGATTATGCCAACGACTCGTTTGTTTGTTGTTTATTACCTAAAAGAGAAGCTAACGCTGACGTGTGTGTCCTTAGGAAGAGATTTCTGGTTTTCCTAATAATGCTTCCTAGTTAAGAAGCACTTTATGCTTTTCATGGTACTCTCATGTTAGCATCTCCACGTCAGCCCTGTGAGGCAGGGAAGGAAGGTCTTAATCTCTATGTAGAAAGAGAGAAATTGAGGCTCAGAGAGGTTTGCTGCTTGTGAGGTGCAAACCAAAGCTGATTGACTTGTCAATTGGGATTCTTTATATAACTGATTTTTCATTCCCTAAGAATTCTAGTCGGATAATGTGCTGTCCACTGCCAGGAGGGCCAGCGGAAAGGTGGCTTGTGGTCTCTATTAATTTGAAGAGTCTTTTGCTCTTTGAGAAATATTCTTTGTTGCCATGCAGAGCCTCTGAGGTCCAATGATGAGCTCCTAGATCTGTGTCCCAATTCTCCATGCCCATACTCAGTCCTCCCCAGTCCATGCACAGCAAAGCACAAGTCATCCTACTAAAATTTAAGAGATTCCTGGAGTGTGATAAACACCGGTATGTAAGTCCTAGATTTATAGTTTCATATTCTCAACAAAGTCCCAACTTCAGCCACCTTTTGCAATAATTCTATTCAACTCTTGTATGAACTAGGTCTCATTCAGTTCAAAGTGGTGGAAATCCAACCCAAACCAGCTTCATCATAACTGAAAAATCAAGTCCTAAGTCTGGTACCAAGTGTGACTTGCAGCAGGGGCTCAAGGAATATTACCATGATTCAATTTCTCTTCATCTCTCTTTAGCCTCCATTCCCAGGCAAGCTCTCCTTTTGTGGTTGAAAGATGACTGCAGTAGCTACAGTCCACTTTAAATTTTTGACAACAAAGTAAGACTTTTTCTGGTGGTTCTCATAGAAACCCTAAGAATTCCTTTGGCTGGTTTGGTGAAGTCATGTGCCCATTCTGTACCAATCTGTGATGAGCTGATTGGCCGGGCCAAAGTCATGTGCTTTGCAGCTGCTGCTGAAGATGGACTCAACCCCACTTAGTAGCTCATGGATCAAGAATGGGAAAGGTAGGGATCCCTGGGTGGCTCAGCGGTTTAGCACCTGCCTTTGGCCCAGGGCATGATCCTGGAGTCCCAGGATCAAGTCCCACGTCGGGTTCCCTGCATGGAGCCTGCTTCTGCTCTGCCTCTCTCTCTCTCTCTCTCTCTCTCTCTCTCTGTATCTCATGAATAAATAAATAAAAATCTTTTAAAAAAAAGAATGGGAAGGTATCTCCCTGGAAAAATCAGAATAAAATGATGGATAGAGGAGCAATGGATACTCAGCAGAGGCCCTCTTCCTGCAAAAGGAAAGTGTGTCCCGCTTCCTCTTCTTGTGTGAACTTGTGAGCTAGAGTGACTAGAATGGCTCCTCTCCCTCAACAAGAGATGCAGAACATTTTTTTCTGATTGGGTCCTCAACCCACAGCTGAGTTTTAGATACTTGATGTTAGTGTCCTTCTTGGATCTTTCCACAGAATCTTCCTAATTAGAATTAATCTCCTACCTCAAAAAACCTTGTTTACTGACAATTTAGATCATGATCTCCCACCATTTACCCCGCTCCAAGCATCACTAGTTGCAGCTTTTACTTTTCCATTCCACCATAACTCCCTCCTACTTCTTGGGGAAGGCTCTTATTAAATGAACATCTTGTGGTCTTTTTTGTTTTTTTCATAGCTAATTTTTCCTTTCTGTCTCCATTGCCCCATGTGTGCATACTCTGCTGCAAATAGAGATGCACCCTAGGCAATTAGAACAGATCCTTTTAAGCTTTTCTACATGTCTCACCTTGCTGGAATGGAAATTAAACACAGAATGTCACCCACTGAGTCAACATGAAGAGCAGTACATGCGATTATCATTGAGGCTGTGCCAAGTATTTCATATAAAATGAGTCTCCATCTTTTCTTTTTATGAGTCAGGAAACCATGAGTATGAGTTTAAGACCTCCTGGGAGGAAAAAAAAAAAGACCTCCTGGGAGGTAATACCACTTTACTGGCCTGTCCATTTTGTTTGGCCAGTGGTTGGATTATAGGGGCACCAGAATCCTAAGAGACACACCCTAATGAAACCAGCCTTCTGAAGCTCATCCGTATAGGCTCTTAGTAAGCAGGAAGACAAAAGTCCTCTTACTTATTACTCAAACACTCAATTCATAGGTCTATGGTTTATTCACCAAAAGTGCTTTTTCTAATTATTTTGATTATTTTTCTTCCTGATTTAGGAGAACCTCTGGTGGTAGGAAGAGTGTAGGTATGCATGCATTTGGAGAATATTTTTTTCCAGAAAACATTTTTAATAAAGCACATTATTGAATGAAAAATGAAAAGTGAAAGGCCAAGTGTGATGATAAACAGTGGTGAATTCACAGATCCAATTAAGGCAGGTCTTCTGGCAGAGCCCAGCAGCCTCAGAGGCCAGTGCCTACTCTGTATGTAAACCGGCCAGAACTAGAGGGTCCCAGCACTTGTGTTATTGTCCTGGGTAAGATGAACTGTCAATTTCTTCATGGCAGGAACAGCATCATCATCTTGTCATTCTCCCAACGGACTTGCATACAATTTGAGAGTCCATGAGTATGGATAAATGAATGAATGAATGGCTTACTGAATGCATGAAAGAACAGATGAATTAATGAATGAGGAGAGACATTGTAAAAGCCTGGTCAGTATGATAAGTCACTAAGTCTGGTGTGACTACTATTTAACTGATTACTTGTGAATAGGGACCTAAGGATACTATGAACCTTAATATTTCCTAATGCTGAAAAGTAGTCAAGTGTGATAACTTTGAGATAAGATATGTCTTAAACAATCAAATTCCCTAAAAGTCATTCCTTTCTCTTACAGGGGCTTTCAGGTGTTTCTTCTAGCCTTTCAAGAGGATGGGAAAGTAGGGCCAGATGCTAGGAGTTTTCTCTATATAATGACCCTGTCCTGGTTCAGAGATAAGGATGGTGTGACTTGGCTGTCAGCCTGGAGCTACTCTGTTTTGGGAATTCTCTGTCTCTCTCTCTTTAAGATTTTGTTTATTTGAGAAAGAGAGAGAGAGAGAGCACAAGTAGGCGGAGCGGCAGGCAGAAGATGAGGGAGAAGCAGGCTCCCCACTGAGCAGGGAGCCCAGGCAGGGCTCCCTTCCAGGACGCCAGGACCATGACCTGAGCTGAAGGCAGATACCCAATTAACTGAGCCACCCAGACACCCAATTGGGAATTCTCTTGTACCCATTTATGAGATGCCTGCTGGAAAACTGGGATATGGTTCTGCATGACCCACCTATGACAGCACATTCAGGATTCCAGTGTGTACTCACTGACTTAACAAGGAACTGAATTATTTTTAGCTAGAGTCACACTGTAATCTGGCTCAGATATCCGACTTTTCATACCTAGTGCCATATCCCGATATTTTCTCCTTATGACCTGTAGGGCCTTCCTCAGGGCCCCATGCTGGGTCTTGGGGCTTCCCTTTCTGGGAGAGCAAGGGGAAAATGCAACATCCCCCACAGCCTTCAGTGATCCTAGCCTAGTAATGAGGTTATCTCTTGAAAGAAGAACTCACCCTTGCTCTTCTGTCCCATTCTTCCTGCAGGCAGTTTGTTCTGACAAACACACAGAAGCTGGATAATGGGAAATGAAAACTTCACACAGTAGAAGAGGAGGATGCTAATTGATAAATAATTGTTGAATTAAACTGGAGACTTAGAAAAACCATCAGGGGATGTGGGGGCAATCAAAAGCTCCAGATCTGTGCCTTATGATGGAAGGGGAAAGGAATGAGGTTTGGGAGATGGGGCAGGATGAACTGCTACAAATTGTTTTAGGGCTGGGCAAACCTAGGTTTGAATCCTGGCTTCCCATCTTCTTAGCTATGTGACCTTTGGACAGTTCAGTCAACCTCACAAGAGTGCGTGTGTCTATACTAACGTGAGGATGGTGCCTGCCTTACATAGCTGTTGTGAGAATTAATTGAAACAACTCATCGTGCATGCGTGCATTCATTCATTTATTCAGTAAAAAACGTGTATCAGGGTTAGGTGAGTGCCTAACTGTTCCTAATCTCTTTCTTGAGACCTTGGTTTCCTCCCAAGAGCCATGAGGGGGATGGTCTCTAAGTATTTTTCCAGCTGTAACATTTAATAATACAGATACCACCTTCTGAGCGTGGTAAGTCTGGCTATGGAAGTTCAAGCTTTCTGGCTCAGGGCAGTGCCATGTGGCTGCTGCCGGCACAGATTTTTTTCCCCAAAGCCAGCCTCCCCACCCCTGTGCCTGAGCTCTGCCATCCAGCTGGCTTTTGGGGAAACCACGCCTGTGCAGAGGTTCGAAGCCAGTTAGCTTCAGCTGGCATTTACAAGCGACATTTAAAGGTCACCTCCATCCTCCTGCTGGGGAATCAGGGAGGGGAAGGTGCAGCAGAGAATGTGGACTTGGGTTGAATCTAATGAGCCTGGGCAAGAGGCAGGGAGGTTGCAATCACAGGGCAGTAGAGTGGGGAGGGCTTTCCTTAGTAGGAGCTGTTGGAGGAGTTCAGGGCATGAGTGATGCCTGGGAGGAGTAGGGAGGATCTATTCAGTAGTGAGGAGAGAGGGGCCTTTGAACTAATTGGCTTCATCCCCACCAATGTGGGCATATTTAGGTCCTGGGGTTTGTGTTCTCTAAGAAGTGCTATTGAGGAGGAAAAGGTTGGTGGAAAGTGCAAGGAGAAAATACCTCTAGGTTATCCCTTAGAAATCCTGTATCCTGCCCAAGGGATAAGTCCACCATATGGTAAGAAAGGTTCATTAAGCATATTTTCTGAACGAACAATTAGGACGTATTATCTTATAACTTGACTGGCTGATACTCTATCATGTGATAGAGAGAAAATGAGCCTCCTATTTGAAATTGAAGCTGCCTTGGAAAATAGGAGATGCTTGGAACTGCTGTAAACAGGAGACTGGGAATATAATAGTGTTGTTTCTAGTCAAAGGAGACAATGCTGCTATTGGAAGCTTTGAGGGCAGCATACTGAGAGCTCCGTGATGATGAGTGCCATTGGTCATGGGTACCCTACTCTCAGCCTTGCCAACTGCAAACTGCCTGTTGGCTTTTCCTTTCCTCCCCATGAATTGTCCTCAAAAGTGCTCCAGCACTGTGGACCTTAACTCCCCTGATGCTGCCTTCTTTGTATGCCCTGAAGATGACCTGGCTCTACCATGTCTCATGAGAGGGCGCCTGACTACTTCTGGGCACACTGGACCTTGGAAGGGCAATCCGCCCAAAGTCAGATGCTGAGATGTGAGGTGGCTAAGATGTGAGGCACGACAGCCATGGGAGTGACCCAAACCTGTCTCCTAGGGGAAGCATTTATCACATGGTTTTCTGCTCTAAGGGGTGGTTTTTGTAAAAATTCAGAAGGTCACAGAATTGGCTTGCTTTCTATCTTTCATATAAAGCCTACCCATTGTCAACTCCTGGTGTGTCATATGAACTCAAACAAATGTCGAATATAAAATGAAAAACTATGAATGCTTCCCAGCTTTCCCTCCTTTCTTGATCTTCTCATGCTCAGCAGAGTGCCAATCAGAAAGGAATCTCTGACTATATGTTTGAGGAATGCTCAAGAATGGATAAATAGCCAGCTACGTAGTATGATCCACGGAAAGCCCTACTTGTCCTCAAGCTTTTCCCTTGCCCTCCCTTATTGCACGCAAAGCTGCATCATTTCCTTTTTTGAGGACCATTCTGCTGTGTCTGAAGGAGTCTCCTGATAAAATGCAAACACCCTGGGGAGGGTCTCAGATGCATTAAGCTAAAAGCACATTAAGCTGCTGTCAGTTTTAGCCGGGACATTTTAGCGGGGATTAATTTATCAGGCCTCTTTCAGATGTGACACCTGGTTGAGAGGGATTTGGATTTAGGAGAGGAGGCTGATGGCAGGAAACAGAAGAAGAGACGGACAAGAAAGCTCTATGAAGGGAAACTGGCTGCCTTGGGAGGCCAGCCTGTGTGGGGGGCTCATGTGGTGCTTGCTAGTGGTGATGCAGCTGGATTTTGACCAGTGAGGAAAGAAAGTGAGTGAAAAGCACACCTGGTAGGATGGAAGGTGGAGGTTGCTGCTGTAGAAAGGTTTGTAGGGTCCTGGAGGCCTGGCTGACCTATAGCTGTGTGGAAGGCAGTCAAAGGGGCTATGTGCCTCGTTCTTGGTGTCTTGAGGCCCGGGAACCAGGGCAGCCAAGGGCATCTCAGGAGCCATGTGAGCAGCAGGTAAGGATAGTGGAGAGTCCCCAGAAACAGCAATCAGCCATTATGCCATCCTTTGCTCTGATCTGTGAGTTGCTTTGTGCGCCATTACTTTAATGGGCTGACCTCTGGAGGGACTTAAGCAGGTCTTCTCTTTCGCCTCCCTGGTGTATCTCCCAATCTTCAGGCTGGTCCCTCAATGAGAGAGGCTTCTCACAAGCAGGAACAAAGAGGCTAGAGCTTGTCTTGGGCCCTCCTTGGGGGAATTAATAACTGTGGCCATTGGCCTTTGTTGCAGTACGCAGATCATCTGAGGCTGGAAACACTCAGATCTGTCATTTAAAAAGCTGTGCTTAAAAAAAAAAATCATAAGGGGAAGACTAGAGACTGAGGTTGAAAAAAGGAGAGGGAAAGAGAAGAGTGCTGTTTATGGGCCATCTATCATGCACCAGGCACTGTACCCTTCCTGCACATCTCTCTGGCCACACATACTTGAGGTAACCCCAGTGTTATCCCCTAAGTAAGACATGTGATGTTCAGACAGGTTGTGTGACTCATCTAGCTGGTAAATGATGGACACAGATTCAAAACCATGTCTGCCTAACTCCAAATGGAAGGTAATAAATGGGAAAAATCATGAAGAAGGAGGGGGAGGAGGAAAAGAGAAAGGGGAAGGAGAAAGGATTTTCTCCTTTAGAGCTAAGTCCCTCTGTCAGAGTTCTGGCTTGTGTTTATAGGACAGTGCAAATAGGATGGTGTGGAGATTATAGGATGCCTTCCAGGCAAGGGAAGGATCACTTCAGCTTGCAACCATGAATCCAGGCTCAGGCTTTTTGGTGGGCACTCAACGGTTTTGCACTGACACTGATAAGAAATCAAATAATGAGGTCTGGATTGCATCTTCATGCAGGAAATATGAAAAGCTACTTGTAGAGTTGAGAGGGGCAGCCAGAGAGAAAATGGGACCTAGCCTCCCTGGGGAGAGTTGGAGCGGGGTCTAGATGAGCCATCTCACAACTAGGGCACCTGCTTCCTCCCTGGGCCTCTCCCAGGGCTGACCCATGCTCTTATCAAATCTCTTCCTGAAAAGGAAGATGAAGGTCTTATTATAATATCTGTGAGATCTTTCTATCTGAATAGAGAAGCAAGAATCCCTTTCACCGGCCATCAAGGTGATAGCCCTATGCAGTCAACAGACAAGTGCCTGGAAACAGTGTCCCCAGACATTCCCTACCTCCAGTATTGCTGTTCCTCACAGATGCCTCTCCTTTTTCTTCTTTTTGGAAAGTTATAAAAAAAAAAAAAGGCAGCTTGATGGGTCAAAGCTAGTAATTGTTGAATTCAATTGAATATATCAAGCATCTATTCAATCTGAAGCACCGAATAACATGCAAATAAATACAATGTGCAGTTTCTTCCCACTGGATGTTTAAAGAAAGTGAAAACATGGAGGGATAATCGTCACACAACTGCAGTTATGCCAATGTTGATGATGCTTTATGGTATAAAGTGTAGCAGCCACCACTATCCCATTGGACAGAGGAGGAAAATGAAGGTCAGAGGAGTTAAATCATCTCCACAAATCACCAGGAGCAGTTAGAAGTGGTACCAAAACTGGAACCAAGGCCCCCTGTCTTTTAATCAAAGATGGCAACTGCTCAAAGTGTTTGATCTCCCTTGATTATGTTGGGCCTCTCTGCACTCACTTCCCACCCTGCCCATCCCAGTGGTGCTTGCTAATGCCCTCTATTTTTGGATTCAACCCTCCTTAATCTCTGAGCTAGACTAGAGAAGAAGTATGACTGTAGCCTCAGCCCACCAGTCTATGTGGAAATGTAGTCTTGCTGGCCTCAGCAATGACTGGTAAGTGCCCAAGACACCATCATGCCATCCAGTCACAGCTTTCCCTGACACCCGGTTTCAAGATGTAGGTTTTACTATTGTTCATGTATGGTGAGGACAACAGACCAAAATACAACTGCCACCGAAAAGATAGTTGTGCTCATAGATCCCCAGAGAAGGGGCCACACCTACCACGGGGTATTGGTCAAGGGGCAGAGAGAGTGAGGGGGAAACTGTAGGCAAGAGCCTTTACTGTGGATTTTGCAAGAAGGCTTGGAGTAAGCAGGTTTATGGTTGGCTTGTGTGAATAAGTTGAGTGGGCTCTGAGGCAGAAGGGCTTTCCCTACTTGTCTGGTACCTGGCCCTTGGGCGATTAAGACGGGGTAACAGAGCTGAGGTGAGAGCCCAGCAACGGAGGTGTTGAGAGTACAACACCAGCTTGTCTACTGTGCATTTGAAAGGCGTGCCCCCTGGCTAATGATTTATTATCTCTAGGACTGGCTAGCCCTAGGAGCAGCATTCTCTTGGGGTCAGCAAGGGCCAGATGTCAAAGCAACAGAACACAGACAAAAGACACGGTTAGTACATACCTGTTATATGGTCATACTCGGTGACTGAACTGCTTTTGCTGCTCAGCTATCCTGTACTCCTACAAGAATCACACTCCAGTTCTGGCTCCCACCAGGCCCTCCTTGGCTAACCTGTCCTTTTCTCTGTTATCTTCAGTCACAGGCCAAAGTCCTGGGATGAGTCCCTGTTTGTCTAGAACTATGATGCCACTGCCCACCTCATTTGGAGGCTTGTCCCATTCAAGGTGTCTTACTCTCTTCAGTATGAGACAAGGCCCTGGATACTTTGATATTAAAAAAAAAGTTTCTTTTGTGTGGATACCCCAGTAGAAGAAATAAAGGAGTGAAGACGACAAAGCTATGCAAGAGAAACAAGTCAAGTGAGTCATAAGAACAAGGATCCCCTTCCCTTGACTGGGCTGATTATCAACACTCAGAATCCTTATCCATTCATTAGTGTGGCAAGCACAGTCTACTGACAGGTTAATTACATAGTTCTGGGTAATTAGAAAGTAAATATATGTTAAGAGGACACCCCTGTCAAGATAAAAACTGTCTAATAGAAAGCTCTCTTGCATGGCACACTCCACCTTTCTCTTTTCAACCTGAAGAGATTTTGTTTTGTTTTGTTTTTCATTTTTGTTGCTTTGAGAAAACTCTCCTCTGCTCTTGCTTCTGCCTAAGGCACACTTAGTTCCAGCTCTTACAACCCTCTTTGCCCTCCCTTTGGTAATACACCTTGCTGGTCCAGTTTGGAGCTCTGCTTCTATTCTGGGTAAATGTTTCTAGAATCAAACCCTTCGCACATGAGGTTTACATCTGAGATGGTGCAGGGCAGGCAGAGGAAGAAAAAAATCTCAGTGTAGTCTGCAAATCTTGGGAGAAATTCCTGGTTCCCTGGATTTGCATGCGGTAGAGGGCAAAACTTCCCCTTCTGCTGCTGCACGGTTATGTGGGAATGGAAGACCCTTCCAGAGCTGATCTAGAGTGACCCCTAGAAGCTCAAGAGCCATGTAGTCATTCATCCTAACCCTCATGTCTGAGTGGGGCTGTTGTCTGCAGGGCTTTACCTGTGTCTTCTCTCTGGGGCGGTGGGGTGGGGGGAGATGAGTTGCCTTCCAGCTTTTGGGACATGAAACTCTGACTTCCTGTGGAAAGACCTAGATGGGTGGCTCTGCCCTCTTGCACCTTCCCAGCCCTATCAATTCTGCCTGCATATTTTGAGCAAAACAACACAAATGTAAATTAGACAAATTCTTTGTAATGTGTAATGAATAACTACCTAACAACACAAAACTGCAGGTCATTTTGGAACAAGCATCCCTTAGCAGGAAAGTACTCTAGGTAGTAAGAATATCTGAGTGGTTTTAAATTATTTGGTTCAAGTTACTTTAGAATCAGGGTCTAGACTTTTTTTCTAAAATACCATTCCTAGTTTTCTATAGTATAGGAATATTTCATAAGTTCTGTGAATATCTGAAATTTCCTTCATGAACTATGAATTGGATACATGGACACTTGGCTCAAAACCCAAATTTATAGCCTTTTCTGCATCTTCAGTCCCCTCCTCCCCTTCACAAACAAAGGAGGGGTTGGTGGTATGTTGTTGATTTACTTTGTTTCTTTTTTTAAAATTCTATCATCTATCTATCTATCTATCTATCTATCTATCTATCTATCTATCTATCATCTATCTATCATCTATCTTATGTATCTATCTTCTACCATCTATCATCTATCTATCTATTTTTAGAGAGAGAGAGAAAGCATGTACTCATGAGCAGGAGTGGGGCAGGTAGAGAGAGAATCTTAAGCAGGCTCCACACTCAGCAGGGAGTCTGGCACGGGGCTTATCTCACAACCCTGAGATCATGACCTGAGCTGAAATTGAGTAATTGGATGCTTAACTGACTGAGCCACCCAGGAGTCCTTATGCTGTTTCTTCCTTCAATTTGTTCCTGTGTTCCACCCATGCTAGGTGAGTATCAACTATACACCAAGTGCTGAGCTAGGTGTTGAATGTACAACTCTAAATTGACCAATCCCCATGTTCAAGAAGCTCACAAATGGGATGGGTAGATATAAGGAAAGAGTGGTAGGAGGCATTACAGATGTTCAGAAGCAATGAATGTTGAAGGCAGAAATAAAGGGACATCTAATATCACCTGGTCTGTAGGAAAGATCAGGGCTGGGATCTGAGAAGTCTTAAATGAGGAGATGATATTTGCCCTGAGCCAATAACTGATCTCCCTGAGTTCATGGCCTATAAGTCAGGTCTTCTGATAGATTGGTTAAGGCACATAGCCCCTGGAATAATGTTGGACCCCAGAAGCTGCTGTACAACTGTCAGTTAAGTTTGAGTCTGAATTCTTCATCATGATCACTAGTGTGGCCAGCAAGTGGTCAGAACTCCACTGGGACCTGGAAGCCAGTTGGTGGTGAGATGGTGCAGGGCAGGCAGAGGAAGAAGAAAATTTCAGGGCATGTGGGGATCTCTGGACAGTCAGGGAGTGTGTAATGAACCTAGGTCAGGGCATGAGGTGGGGAAACTGGAAAGATGTTATTTAGTACCAAGGCTGCTCTTTAGGCTGTGTGGTCAACCTCAGTCAGTAAAAGCTGAATTCTTTCTCTCCAGAGATTCTCAAAACATACCTGGATAGAATGGAGGTGGCATGAGAGCAGGACCAGGATGGACATGAAGCTGATGGAGCATGTTGGCTAGCCCTGGGTATGGTTGGGATCTCTACTGAAACACCCCACTGCCCACTCTTGCCATGAAAGAGGGTCAGACTCCTGACACCCCTTCTTTTGGTCCTGGCTTCTCCCATTAGCAGACATGAGAACTTAGGAAGCACACTGTCTATCCAGAGCAGCTCTGTCCATGTGGGACCCTCTTCCCAGACTCACCTGCCTGAGTGCTGTCAGGGCCTTTCCAAATGGGAACTGATGCTCTCTTCAGCAGCGTGGCTTCCTGGTGACATCTCCTGACATGACATTAACAGAGAAAACAGCACAATGGATCCCCTGGGCCACAGAACATTGATTTCTTGTTTAGGACCCTTTAGCTACGCATCAACAACAGAGGTGGCAGGTTTGATTAGGTTTCTCCATCAAGGGGTTCAGGCTAGGGAGGAGAGAGTGCTCAGACTCAAAGAAATTGGTTGGGGGAGGAGGATTGGGATGGTTTTAATTCCTTAAATCATAGTTTTGAAATGCAAGTAGGAGGGACTTGTCAACAGGGGATGGAGAGCTGTGAGGATTTGTTAAGAAGCCACTTGTTTTCTCTATTTTCCATTTAAAAAGAACAAGGATTAATGGCTCCTTTGGAAGTCAAATATCTGCCAAAGCTTGGTTGGGCCCAGAGCAGGACCTAAAGCACCCACTCCCCAAAAGACAGACCATAAATGTATTTAAGGGAAATCATTAAATTGTATCTTTCTGGAACTGTTCCCCAAATTCTGATGGCCTCACTCTGGTAGGGGCAAGGGTATCAGGGTTTTACCAACCCCCCTAACCATCAGAGCCAGTTCTTTATCACCAGCCAGGGCTGATTTTTCCATTAATGAAAATTTTCCCTTTAAGAAAAGAAAATCTGATACTAGGAAATACCCACTGGAGACTTCCACCCAATTAAAACTTTTTCTGTAGTTGGACAGAGCTCAACTTGCTCTCTATCAAAAAAGAATCCTCAATTACCATGAAATGCATTCCTTGCTCTAGCACCATAAATAAAGCATTTTCACAAAAGAATAATATTTATGTTATCACCAGGAATAGAAAAAGAAACACACCAAATGAAAGATGCTGGTAGTAATCAGCAATGCCATTTTCATTGTAGTTCTTAGACCTCTTAATGCAGCAGCAGCCCCCATGCTCGACTCTATTTAAATATACATATCTTTGTGTGTGTGTGTATATCTCACTCCCTGAATATATACAGATAGATAGATATATATTATCTCTTTAAAATATTAAAATAAATTACATCTTTGCACAGAATACAGACATTAATTCTGTTTCCAGGAGATTTGTCAAATCAGTGGCCTGTGTTTGCATAACAAGCTCTTTGGTTATGCTGTGTGGAATATAAATTACCATGTTGTCAGCTCCAGATGAAAATCACCAGATTTTCAGCAATGTCGCTTCTGTTGATTAAGATGAGCTTTATGTGATGTGTCCAGGTAATGCCATAGGTAGCTGGTTCTTCCTGGAAGTGGCTGTAAGTGCAGGGAAAAGGGGAGTCCCAGAAAGATATGGGATGAGGAGAATCATACTGTGGTTGGAAACCATCGTCCTCCCATTTTTTAGAGAATGCGATTCCTTTCCTTCACTGCTTTCATTGCATTGGGCATGCGCGCACACACACAGCTCCGGATCTGGATTTTGATTTGGTAGAACTGTGGACTACTCCTTGCCAGATTTGGAACAAAACACTTTAATCCATTTGCATTGTCCTGAGGTTTAAGGCATAGAAGTTTCAAGGCAGGCTTACATACTTGAAATTCCCAGGACACAGGGTTTGTTCTGTCTCTTAAATGTTCCAAGTATGGCTTTTAATAATGACTACTATTGCTTGAATGCTTAGTATGTGCCAGGCCCTGTGCTAGGAGCTTTAAGTGTATGATGCCACTCACTCTAAGAAGTCTGCGATAGGTGGTATGATTTCCCCTTTAGAATTCAGGAAACTAAGAGACACTAAATGTTTAGGAAAGTTGCCAAGGGACCAGAGACAGGAAGTTGCTGATTTGGGACTGAGACTCAGGTCTGTCTGAGTCAAGAGTCTAGGCCTTTAGTAAGCTCAGAACATTGTGCTGTGTTGATACTCTTCGTATCGCGAGGGGCAGCAAAAGACTCCTTGCCCAGGGCTTCAGGGCTGGTGTCCAGCTGCCTTTGTGGAATTGAATAGGGCGTTGGAGGAGAGTTCTCAAACAAACTCACTTATTTTGTGGGATTAAAAAAAAAAAAAGCAACTGTAATGGCTGTCACTTCTTGCTTTCTCCAACCTCACTGCTTTTGTTTCCCCACGCTTCACTGTGACCTCTTTAGTTTTCATGAAATTTGGCACTGAAAAGACCTCTGATTAACTGGTCTACTTGCCATTTTATACATGAGGAACTGAGGGCCAGATAGGGGAAAGGACATGTCCAGGATAAGGTGACTTAGTTTAAGATAGAGCTCAAGGTGGATCCTTCACCAGTTTTTTTTTTTGTTGTTGTTGTTCTTTGTCTGCAGTCCAGAAAGAGCTCATCTTGCCTGGTTTTGGAATGGAGCAGAATGTGAGGCCAGGACAAGTTTCTAGAGCCATGCTGGGGGATGCTGTGAAGTGTAGGCTGGACATGGCCCCACTGGCCCAGACCTGACTGGAAGCTACAGCTCTGTAAATGATGCAGTGAGTGAGCACAATGGGCATTCAGTTTGCTTATCCTGGTTTCCAGAATGCCAGCTCTATATGTGATTACAAGGTGTTTTGTTACAAGGTATTTCTTCTTGATCATTTATAGGTACAAAATACATCTAGAGCTATTTTCACAAAGCTATATAATTTGTCTCTGCTCTGTTTCCTTTTTGAAATGTTCAGTTCAGCCAGATCGAAGGCCATTGGATAGAACAAAATTTAACTCAGATTTCAGCCATTCTTTTTCCAGTCTTGATATTTCTCCCTCCAAATTACATTTATACTGGACACATTTCTGCATAATTTTCATGGCCATATATAAATGTTGTATCTTGGTTGAGCAGATGTAAGAAAGCTTTCTGAGTTTCTCTTCAATGTTCATTGCACCCTTTGTTCTATTTAGTCCAATTGTCCCCTAAGTAATAGCAATAGTAACAGCAATCAAAATATGTTGCTTTTATTTTCCCATTTAGCAGCAGGACTAGATTGCACCACATGTGTCCAAATGAGACTGGGAAATCCTCAAACAGATGAGTGTTAAGGGTTTCCTGCCACAAAGAGCATAAACTCTGCATTAGTAAACTATAGTATGGCAGAAATTCCTAGTTGCTTCCTGATAGTCATACTTCCCTTTGTATAGTTACCAAGCCCAATTTTTAATCTGACACATTGCTTCCCAGTTTAAAGACTTCATTTCCCAGAATCCCTTGTGACTAAGTAAGACTACATGGCTAAGTTCTAGCCAATGGGATGCAATGGAAGCCTAGAGAGGGAAAGGGTCTCTCTTCTTTTTTGTCCATTCTACTCCTTAGATCAAGGAGGTGATGGTTGGAGCTCTAGCAATCTTTTAGGATCATGAGATGATGACCACCTCTTACAGACAGTGGAACACAGAGCTAGAAAGAGCCTTCACTTTGATGACGATGGATCTGCCATGACACACTCTGACTGCCACTTTTGGATTTTTTTTTTAACTTAAGAAACAATAAATCTCTATCATAAGACATCACCATTTTTCAAGTCTCTGTTAGTCTAATTTGGGTCTAATTTTGAGTTCTTTTGTTAAGATGTTAACCTCTAAGCCTCAGTTTTACGACTTACAGGTTTCCAGTTTTATAATTTTCTGAGTTGTTCTGGAATGGAATATTTAATAGATGCCTAGTGAATGTAAAGGGCATAGCATAGTTCTTGCTATTTTTCTGCAAGAAAAATAATATTAATATTTTATTAATTAATATTTTAATAGGGTATTATATATTAATATTTTAAGGGTATTATACACATTAATATTTTCAGGGTATTATAAGCTTAAGTAGCTGGGTATAAAAACCATACAACAAGAATATTTAGAACAATCAAGGGGTAAACTCTACGGATAGGTGGCTTAATTATAAATGAAGAATCTCAAGTTAGGCTGGCAAAGGTAAAGTAATTAATCAGATTCTTAGTTTCTGTTTCACCCCAAGGTTTTTAGCTTCTAACCATAGTGTATACTTTATCTATTTTTCATAGTTGCCCTATGTATGGAGGAAATATGGGGTTGAATGTTTTATTTAGATATTACACTTATTAAGAAAAAAAAAAACCCTCTTACCTTTGCTCCAGTTAACCCCTGATATTGTATTCTTAAAGTCACACAGTCTTTACTTGCTGACATTTCTCTGAATTTCCATTTTTTTCTTGGTTGGTCTACTTCTACTTGGGTAATCCCCTAATCCCAAGACCTTTATAATACTTTTTAACTGACTTTCTGGTCAGAATCTACCTTTTGGCAAAATTTAGTTTCTCCAACTATAATTTTCCTGATTTTCAATTTCTCTACTAACACTCCTGCCCTGTTCCACTCAATCTATTAAGCATAATTTTCCTCATTTTCAATTTCTCTACTAACACTCCCACCCTGTTCCACTCAGTCTATTAAGTATATTATTCTTTTAAATCCAGGCATATTAAAAAAAATCAAAACTTTTTTTTTTATTACACACACGCACAGATGCACACACAGAGAGTCTTGTTTGATTCTTGCTATAACCTAGTTTGGAGGACAAAGTGGAAATTATTATCCTCATCTTAGACACGAGAAGACATAGCCTAAGAGGAAATAAGGACACATAAGATCACACATGTTGTTCTTGATAAGGCTAGGACCAGAGACTCCTTTCCAGATTTCTAGTATAATTTTTTTTTCTTTATGCACCACAGTTCCCTCCCCAAATTTGAAAGCCACTCATGTAGGCTGCCCATCAATCAGACTTCACATATCTATTATGATTGCTCCTGCCTCCTCCAGACAGAGATTCATTCTGATTCACATATATTTTTGAGGATGAAGGATATGTCACATTTCATATTTAAATAACATTTTTATACTTTTCCAAGTGCTTTCTTGTACATTATCATATTTTATATTCATTGTATGTCTGTAAGGTAAGTAAGGCAGACATTCCCCCCACCCCTATTCTCCATATGAGGAAAGAATGTCTGAGTAATCTAAGTGATGGACTCAAAATCACAGAGAAAATTAGTGACAGAATTGGGACTGTGTCCGCTGACTGATAAATTGTGTTTTTAAGGGATGGATAAGGACAGTAGCCCCTTTTGAATACTTAGACCCAATTCTATGGTGAATACCAGGTCAGAAACTATATAAGTGAGTCAGTGGCTCTCATACTGCTGTTAGAAGTCTTGTGAGAGAAGATAGATCCTCCATCTCCTTTTCTCCACCCCTTTTCCCCTTTTCAGGTCAATCAATCAGTTACCTATTGAAACACTAGCACTCTTCTAGGTGATATAGGGACATGAGTCAGTAGGGAAGGCCAAATGATGTCAATATAAAGCTGGTCCTCTCTAGTGCTGAGTCTTCAGATAATTAGTACTGCAGATAATTAAAGGTTTTAGATAATAAGTACTATAGATTCTCAGAGGATTGAGGTATCAGTATGACTCCACTAGTCTTCAGGGCAGGTTTTCTGGCAGGTTCGGGCTGGTCTGGCTCCTGGGCCCCTATAGTCAATGGAGGGTCACGGAGTGAGCCCTGCAGTCTGCAGCATACAGCAGTATACAGTGGTTTGAGTCTCAGTCTAATACTAACTTGTTCAGTTGCCTTAAGTAAGTCAGGTGACCTCTGTAGACATGTTTTCATTTTTGCCAGAAGAAAGGTTAACTTTGAAGCATTTATTTTAGTTTATTAAGGCTGTCGTAACAAAGTATCACAGACTGGTGACTTAAACAACAGACATTTATTTTCTTACAGTTCTGGAGAAACCCTTGACCTTTGACTTCCCAAAAGATCAAGGGTAAGTGGGTGGGCTTCTTCTGAGGCCTGTCTACTTGCCTTGTAGATAGCTATTTGTTCTTCCTCTGTCTTCACATGATCTTCCTTCTGGGTGTGTCTGTGTCCTAATTGCCTCTTCTTATAAGAATCAGTCATATTGGGTTAGGGCCCACTGCTTTGACCTCATTTTAAATGTAATTAAAATAAGTGTAATTATCTCTTTAAAGACATTATCTCCAAGCACAGTCACATTCTGAGGTCTTGGGGGTTAAGATTTCAACATATGAATTTTAAAGGGACACAGTTCACCCATAACAATATCCAAATTGAGTAGTTCAGGAGAATTACTCAGGAAGTTCTAAAAAATAAAAACTTTGGAACCTCAAGCCTACTCTCTAAGAACCATGAGAAATAGAGCCCAGGGATTTGCCTATTTTTAAGAGCTTCCTGGGTGATGGGCATGCTCACCCATGTGTAGCACCCTCTGGTAGAGAACCTCCAAAGGCCCTTCCTCTCAAATGTTCTTTGTGCTTAAGAATCAGGTAGCCAGAAGGGGGAGGGCATTCTCCTACTGCAGTTGTTTTAAAGAGGCATGAGGGCATAAGTTGGGAAGGAGGATGTTCAAGGGGTGTCCCAAAGGGCTTCCAACTACTTTTTGGTGTACAAGGAGACTGAGGCAGTGATGGTAGGTTGTTAGTTGGGAAAGAGATACTTCTCTCTGCCAGTTACCCTGTGGCCATTGTGGCCTAAATTTGATTTTTTTCTGCATGAAGGCTGATGCTCCTAAATACCATGTTGGTAAGAAATATTGAGCTTGGGACTAAAGGGATCCCAGAAAGGGCAAGAGGAGACACTAGAGTGAAATAACCAGAGAGTCTTAGTCAGACAGTTTAGACTTGCTGATGGAACCAAAGACATGGAGGGTGAAGTGTCATGTATTGAAAAGAGCATGGATGCTTTGGCAAACTGATTTGGCTCAGATCTCATTTTTTTTGCCACTCACCAGCTGTGTGATGCAGGATGGTTCACTTAGTGTTTCAGAGGCTTGGTTTCTTCTCCAATACATTGAGGAAAATAATCTCAGAGGAGCAGGATGGTTATAAGAGCTCAATTAGATCATGCTTGTAAATGCTCCTTCCAGTGTCTGGTAGTTAGTGGGCCCTGGATAAACGATCACTATGTGCTGTTCCAAAACCAGGTTTCCTCCTCTTTTTCTAGTCTGTATTTCCCATTTGATTACACACCAGGGGTGGGTGGGTGGGGGAAGTGAGGGGGAAAGAGAGAAGAATAAGAAGGAGAGGGAGGAGCAATGGAAAGTACACATTATAGCCTTACATTCCAGGCCTGTGAAAGCCAATGCTGTTTAAGAGAGAGGAATAAGGCTGGTCTGCTGGGGTCCCAAAGTCATTTTCTGGTTGTTAAGTCAAAAGATTCTCCCTCAAAGAGTACACTTCACACAATACACACAATACACTTCACACACTTCGCACAAATACCAGGAATGGCTCGATAGTCCAATTTCTGCTTTACTTTTAACATCACCTTTGACCCATCCATGATAATAGCTAATATTTGCATTTTCTAAATCGCTTTTTAAAATAAATGAATGGTTTATTTATAGAGCTAACTTGCAAAGTTAAGAGCTAGGTTTATTTGTCATTGTCAATTTTTACATCAATCCATTTCCCTATGGGAAACCCAAAGCTCAGAAGTTGCCACAATACCTCACAAATGTGGGAATCTCAGTGAGAATCCAAGGAAGTTGGGAAGGAGATGGAAGGGAATGAAGTGAGTTGTTGAGTTCAGTGGAAAGTGCACAGAATATGTCTAAAAATTGTTCTCTGGTTGTTCCCCATGTCAGTCTTTTCTCTGCAACTGGGTCATGGGTTTCTTGAGGGTAGGCACCCTGCCAGGGACATCTGCATGCCCAGTGGCACTTTTGTGCCATCACACAGAGCAAATGGCAGTAGGCAGACCTGCTGGGTTGAGTGGGAGGGAGGCAGCCAGGGAAGGAAGTGAGAGCTG
Source organism: Nyctereutes procyonoides (assembly GCF_905146905.1). NCBI lineage: Eukaryota > Metazoa > Chordata > Mammalia > Carnivora > Canidae > Nyctereutes > Nyctereutes procyonoides. Next base: position 49,152,153 of record NW_026575133.1, on the reverse strand, counting down.
CTCTCATCTAGGAAGATCTGGGGTCCCTGTGTCTGGAAGATGCTGCTATCCTTGCTGATCCTGTAATTTGGTCATCACATGCCTTATACATAAGGGAAGCAACTTGATGGAAGGAGCCTAATGTGCTTCCTTCTACACAGTCCCCTCCCTGCCACGTGAGCACTTCTGCAGAGCCCAAGGGAGCCGGTTACAGTTGAATTTTATTTCTTTTAATTTTATGAGCAAGAACCCCTGGGTTGATCAACATGAGAGAAGATGATAATTTGCAAAGTTTCGTTTCATCCCTGTGCTCTCTTCTCGGTTGTTTACCCGAGGAGAAAGTGTCTTCCTTGCTAGGTGCATTTTTCACTCAGTACATATTCTTCTGTTATTAATTTTACTTTATTTATTTATTAACTTCTCTCCTTCAGGGTTTTGTGCTTTGAGATTGTTCTCTTCCTTATCTCTCTATGGATTTAATCTCACTGTCGATCATTGATTTTAGACTATAGTTTCTTAAGGGTAGGGACTGTGTCCATCTGGTTAGTGGTGTTTTGCATTTGTACTGGCTCTTGCTGGAGTCATAAGCCATGACTTTAATGCCTCAAATGTTTTAGATCTGCACATTTTCCTTCCCCATTTCAAGCCTGCAGCCTCCCAAGTGCCTTACTCAGATGTCCTGGAGGAGAGTAGCCCCCTGACGTCCTATAGGGGCCTCAGATGGCCTCCTTACCATCTCCTTAGAAATAATGCTTCCCTTTCCTTATGCCCTGCTCATCCACAGTAATGGAAGGAACAAAGAAAGTGGGCTTTAGAGTCAGGCAGCCATAAGACCCAACTCCAGTTCTTACATGAAATCTGTTGGCAATGTCACCTACCTGTCCGGCCTCAGTGTTTTCCCTTACAAAATGGGGAAGTGCCTTGTTGCAGGTGATTGTGGAGAAAGAACACAGGAACACAGGAGCATCACCTAGGAGGTTGTGTAGAAGTCTCAGAAATGTAGCTTTGCTGTTCTCAGGCTTAGCGATCTCATCCTCGTGTCTTCCTTCTTTTGCAGCTCTTGGCCAGATAATTATTTTCTTTTTCTCATTTCACGTGTGCCTCAACATATGGACCAAATCATAGCAAAGGGCACACACCTGGGATGCAGCATTAAGAACAGGACAACTTGACATTTGGGAGAAACTGTCACCAACTCAATACTGGAGTATCTGAAGCTGTGACTGGAAGATGCCTTTAGATCTCCACAAAACATTCTGGCCACCTCCTCCTTTTCTAATTAAACCCACTTTTCTTCAAGCACTGGCATTTGAGAGATGAATCAGAAACACTGCTCCTTATTCTGTGGTATTATTTTTTTTTCTGGTTTAATTACTAGTATTGCAACAGTATTTTTTCTGCCGTTTTTCTTCACAAATATATGTTATTTCAGTTACATTATGGTTTAAATAGGCTTTTGAGTGGGAGCCAGGAAACCTAACTGTGATTTTCAATATGGTTTCTATGGGAAAATGTAATATTCACTTCTAAACAACCCTCTGAAACATGAGCATGTGGAATACAGCCTGTTTATGAAGTGAAGGTGGTCTCTTTGGTTTTTATTTTTGTAAACAATTTCATATGATTTACTGTGTTCCTTTGAGATGGTATATATTAGGCTGGTAGGGTAGATCCTATGGCCCAGAGAGGTTAGGTCAGCTGAAATAGGTCACAAAGCAGAGCAGGGCCTGAGTTTCTAGTCTACTCTTAACCCACTCCTTCTTCTTTGATCGGGGCTTTCTAGATTGGTGCCCATTTGGGAGGACTATGCATCATGCATTCATGTACCTGCCTAGATTCAGCAGAAGATGGCTGGCTACTCACGACTTCTAAGACCCCTCAGCCACCAGTCATCCACTTTTTTCTTCTACCCACAACATTTCCCCTTTGGGGGAAGCATGCCTTTTGGTAATGCCATGAGGAGCCCACAGGGGCTGTGAGGCTGTGTATGATGGAAAGAGGTGATTAATACCTCTTCTCCCACCAGGGCCACATTACTGGATACTGCAAATGCCAAGCTGTGTTGGTTCATTTATTCAACAAATATTTGCCAAGGGCCTGCTACATTCCTGTGCTAGGTGCTGAATGACACAGCAGTGAGCAAACATAAAGAAGGTCCCTGCTCTCACAGAGTTTACAGTCCAGTGAGAAGACATTTAAACAAAACAGCCACAAAAAAAAGTGTAATATGTGCTCTCACAGGGAAAAATCATGGCTGGTAGAAGCATGCTAATCAGATGATACAGCATAAGGTAGGATGCAGTCAAAATCTTTGCTTCCGTTTGAATAGAATCTCTCTTCTATTAAAAAAAATTAATCAGACAGAAACTATGTGCCCAGCACTGTGCAAGACCCTTCAAAGTGCTCACAAATGAGTTAAATTTTTCTGTGTAACAAACTACCCCCCAAACAATAAACATTTGTTCTTTCTCACAATTCTGCAGCTCAGCTAGGTGATTCTTTTGGTATGGGTTAGTTTGGCTGATTTCTGGTTAGCTGGCAGCTTAGCTGGCTTAGTATAGAGTCTTACTCACATACCAGACAGGCTGGCTGGTCTAGGGAACCTCAGCAAGGCAACTTGTCTCTGATCCCTCTGGTCTTCTCATCCCCCAGCAGACTGGACTCTTCATGTAATATTCTTAGGTTCTGCAGAACAGGAGACACTGCAAATTCTAATGCATACATGCTTTTTAAGACTTTGCTTACAAAGACATCTGTAATTGGCATATTTGCCAAATCAATCCCATGGCCAAGCCTAGAGTCAGAAAAGGTGTTGGTCCCCACAACAGGGTGGATACAGGAAGCTGTGAATATATTGTGGGCCATACTTCTGTAATTTATCACAGATGTATAAATAAAAGCATTTAGTGTATTGTGATAAATGTAAAGAGATAAATGAACAGAACCCATTGGTACCAAAGAGGTGGGAGTGACTAACACAGGGGAAATCTGAGAGGCTTCTGAGCAGAAGCCATTCTGTTCAGTGGACAAGAAGAGAGAATAGGAGGGCATTGACTGTATTGCTGATGCAGCTCAGAGGTGAAGATGAGTGTGATTTGTTGTAGATAGTCTAGGGAAGCTCAATTATCGTTTCGTCTTTACTAACTGTTTCCCAGAAAATAACTTCGTACTCTCATTTTCATAGCAATTGTGCTTTTTGAAACAACCAGTTAGTCACTCTAATTCTTACTTTTCCAGCATTTGGAAAGCAATCCCATGAACAATCTGTTTACTCAGTTTGAACTGTCTGACCTTATCAGGGAGCACAAATATTGTTTTTTTCAATCATTGACTTTAAAAATGTTTGGTGAGGGGCGCCTGAGTGGCTCAGTTGGCTAAGTGTCCGACTCTTGATTTCAGCTCAGGTCATGATCCCAGGGTCCCAGGATCGAACTCTATGTTGGGCTCTGCACTCAGCAGGGAGTCTGCTTGAGCTTTTCTCTCTCCCTTTCCCTCTGCCTCCCAAACCCCCATCACACTGATGCTCTCTGTCTCTCTCTAAAATAAATAAGTAAATCTTAAAAAAAAAAAAAAAAAGGATGTTTGGTGAAATTCCCTTTCTTGTTCCTTAATAACATGCTTGGAAAATCCAAAAGATTTCCAGTCATCTTCAATCATAAAAAATTAGTCCACATAAGAATGAAAAGATAAGGTAATATTAAGCAATTTATTACTATAATATCATTTACATAGTACCTGACATCATATTTCAAATCTCTTTGTTTATTTTCTCATTGATAGATTTCTTGATTCAAATGTGAAGTCTTTGAGGGCAGGAATAAATTGTACATGTTTACTCTTGAATTCCTAGGGTTTAGTAGAGTGCCTTGCCTTGCATATTTTAGGTACTCAACATCTAGTTGTTGAATAATGAATATAACTCACAATATTTATAGATAAAAATAAAAATGAAAAAGGTATTTAAGATAGAGTCCAAACTTTATTCCTGATAAAAGTGTTAATATAGTAAAAAGGACTGATATTTCCTTAATTTGATATCTATTCCCTACCCTTAAGCTGGGGTTATGCATATTAGTAACACTTTAAAAGTCACATGATGGTCAGAAACAGGATAAAAATGTCTACTCCTGGAGATACTTGTCAATGAAATTAAAAAAGAGAAGGATATAAGTGGGATAGCTTTGGAAATGAGAAAGCAAAACTAATAGTAATTTCAGATTGTATACTGCATGTATACCCAGAAGAGTGGAGTGAATTAATTTAGAACAGTTACAAGCTATAAGAACTATAAGAGAATTTGGTCAGGAAGTTGAAAGAAAACAATGTTCAGATGTCAGAAATCTTGATTTATGTAAGTAACTTTTGGTACAAAGACATTGGTTATAATAAATAGTAACCCAAAGATAATCTACAGATTATCTATAAATTACAAATTAAACTCATTATCCTTAGAAAGAAAACACTGAAAAATTAAATCATACAAATATTATCATATTCTTCATGGAAAAAATACTATAAAAAATAAAGAAGAATTTATAGAGAATAAAAGAATTATAACACACCTTGAATATGTGTCCTTAAACATCACTGGGGGAAAAAAAGTCTAAGAGTCTAAATGAAGCACAAGGAAAGGAAGAGTTCACAAAAGGAAATGTAAATAATTCCTAAATAATAAAATATATTATATCTTACACATTAGGAGAGAAGCCAAATTAAAGTTATAATAAACACCTGTGAGATTGACAAAAGTGAAAACACTTGACAGCACAATGTATTGGGCAGGTTTTGAGTCAGAGGAATTCCTAATCATTACTGGTGGAAGCACAATTCTCATGATTTCTACCAAAATCAAATGTGGGGATGTCTGGGTGGCTCAGTGGTTGAGGGCCTGCCTTTGGCTCAGGGCATGATCCTGGAGTCTCTGGATGGAGTCCCCCGTTGGTTTCCCCACAAGGAGCCTACTTTTCCCTCTGCCTGTGTCTCTGCCTCTCTCTGTGTGTCTCTCATGAATAAATAAATAGTCTTTAAAAAAATCACATGTGTTTTGGACTCTTGGATTCTACCTGTAGGAATGCATCCTGCAGCTGCATTTGCACATGTGCACAATGCTATTATTTAATGTATCATTGTATGTATTAAGGAAAAACTATGTATAACCCAAATAGTTCATCAATAGGGCAATAGTTAAATGTTGATGACTGCCGTATATGGAATGATCTGTATCTATTCAGTGGGATGTAGAGACCCTTAGGTATTGTTAGTGAGTTATCTCCATGAAATATTGAAACATGCTTGTATCCATTTGTGGAGGAAAAATAAAGAATCTTTACCTATCATCTATCTATCATCTATCATCTATCTATCCATCACCTCTTATCTATCCATTTACTTGTAAATGCATAGAACATCTCTAGAAACACATAAGAAACAGTGGTTGCTTTTGGAAAAGGAAAAAGGGGCAACTGGGGTAAAGTGGGTCACTCACGTTCACATTTTCTACCTTTGGAATTTTAAAACCTGATATAAAGTGTTATTTATGTCTATATCTGAATGTTTGGTAGTGACCACATTCTGAGTCCTCATGAGTTCGTCAGATGCTTACTTCTATTGATAATGAATAATTCTAGAATTAAGAATTGACCAGAGGGAATTCTGTATAAGAGGAAAAGGAAAATGAAAGAGCAGAAGGAGGTATAGGTAGATGCTAGAATGAAAAACATTGTTAGGATAAGAATTAACATGTGGGTGTAGATATCGCTTCAATATTCTGATTCCGGTTCTTTTGGCTGTCTTCCCAAGGTGGGATTGCTGGGTCATACGGTAGTTCTCTTTTTGCTGCATCCCCATGTAGATTATAACATCATTCACAAGAGCCAAGATTTGCAAATGACCCAAATGTCCATCAACAGATGACCGGACCCAAAAAATGTGGTATAAATATACAGTGGAATATTATTCAGTCTTAACAAAGCAGGAAATCCTGCCATTTGTGACAACACAGATGAAGCCAGAGGCTGTAACGTGAAGTAAAATAAGCCAGTCCCAGAAGAACAAATGCTGCGTGAATCCAGTTACACGAGATATCTTAAAATAGTCAAACTCAGAGAAGCAGAGAATAGAATAGTGAGTAGGTGGAGGAAATGGGGGACTATTTTTCAATGGATATAAAGTTTCTGTTGTTCAAGATGAAGAAATTCTAGAGATCTGCTGTATAGCATTGTGCCTACAGTTAACAATATGGTATTGCACACTTTAAAATATGTTAAGGATAGATCTTGTTAATTGTTCTTACAAAAAAACACACAAAAGAACAGAAGAAAATTTTTGCAGGTGATAGATATATTTAGTGCCTTGGTTGTGGTGATGGTGTTATGGGTTTATGCATATTTTCAAGATGTATACATTAAATGTGTCCATTTCATGGCTTATTAATTATACCCCAATAAAGCTAAAAAAGAAAATTTCCCTAATAAAATATTAAAAATTAAAAAATAATTTAGGGGTGCCAGGGTAGTCAGTCAGTTAAGCATCTGATTCTTGATTTCTGCTCAGGTCATGATCTCAGGGTCATGAGATCAAGCCCCCCATTGTCCAGCTCTGCACTCAGTGGGGAGTCTGCTTACAATGCTCTCTCTTCCTCTGCCCCCCCAACCTTTGCTCGTGTGTGTGTTCTCTCTAAAAAAATAAATAAAATAATAATAATAATAATAATAATAATAATAATAAACAAATTCAGCTTATTTGTAGAGGATGAGAAAAAGCACAAAATGACTTTGAATAAAATAGAAACAGGAGTTTAAAACAAAAACAACTTTAGATCATCCCAGAGGAGAAAGTGGGGAAGTGTGTGTGTGCACATTGAGAGAGAGAGAGAGAGAGAGAGAGAGAAATTCTTTTTTCCTTTTCTTATACAGACATTAATCTCATCATAGGGGCCCTACTCTCAAGACTTCATGTAATCCTAATTACCTCCCAAAGGCCCCACCTTCAAATACCATCACATTGGGGATTAGAGTTTTAGCATATGAGTTTTGAGGGGACGCAGATACTCAGTCCATAACAACATGGAATCCTCACCATTAAAGAATGAGGCAGCTACTATTTCCTCAATTTATAGATGAGGAAAATGAAGCGGAAAGGTCAGGCAACTTGGTCGAGGGTATACAGCTGATACAGCAGCAGAACTAGGTTTGAGCATAAGCAGGCTAGCCCGCAGGGTTTTGTGTGAAATCACTGTGCTATGGCTGGCTCAACAGCAGGTGCTCTGTAGTCACAGCAGGTCCCTACCAGCACTCTCCTTGGCCCCTGGCCCCTCACTGGAGGGAAAAAAAATGAACTGTACACCTCACTAAACTGGTAATTTAGAGCCTGCTAAGCCACCTGGCATGAGATCTGGGTAGGGGCAGAGTTTGGCTCCAACTACTGGAAGCTCTCATTAGAATATGGCATTCTTGGTGCCAGCTTGGGGTCTGGTTGTTAATTCTGGGGCACCAAGAGAAGCACTTTCCAATATTGTTACATCTCTGTGGGAAAGAGAGCCAGGGCTAGAGGTCAAACTCCAAGAACTGACTCTATTTAAGGTAATGAAGACAGAGGAGCAAGTCAATTTGACAAGATTCAACAGACTGAGTTACGGGTCATTCCTCTGCTCGACGATCCCAAATATCCCTTTATCAGACTGTTAATCTGGCCTTGCCATATTTTTCCAAAGCACTTTGCTCTTAGGCCCAGAGAAAAACTCTCATTCCATCTCAACTCTCCTCTCAGACACTTCGAAATCACCATTTTCCATCCCTACTTTAAAGCTGTAAACTTCAAATGAGCTAATGGACGTGAAATGCTTCATAAGGCACATATTGCTACACCACCAACAAAAACCGCTAACCCAGGTAAAGCATGGTTCAGCTTACGAAGAATTTTAAATTACTCCTCACGGCATCCCTGTGAATTAGGAATTATTGCTTCCAATTTACAATTGAGGGTGCTGAGCCCGGTGAAGTAGTTTCTGAGGCTCACCTGATCAGCAAACAGCTGGGCTGTTGTCGGACCCAGAGCTTCAGACTCCAGATCCCGTGCTCTTTCTCTTCATCTTTGGAGTAGGAGCAAGAGAAGCAGGAACAGGTAATGATCACTTCCGCGAATTCCATGTTGGAAACTCATGGCTCCTTGGATCTCTGGGCCAGGGAATGTTTATTTCTACTGCAGCTGAAAAAGAGGGAGGGTGGGATCTCTAAGGTTCACAACACGAAGATATAAACTTGTCAGACACCTAATCACTGTTTGTCAAGAGTTGCCAAACACCTACTCCAATAGCTTATGTTTCCCCAGGCCTAGCAAGACCAATGAGAGCAACAGCAAACATTTACTGTGCTAATCACTTTACACGGATTATCTTAATTAATCCTCACAACAGCCTTGCGAGGTAGATGTTTTTGTTAGCTACACTTTGCCAAAGGAGAAAAGCCCTGTTCATTTATCCTCACCACCGCCCTTTAACCACTCAAGGTCTGCCTTAGTGGAAAGAAAGCTGGTGGTACACATCTGCTCATAGTCACTTGCCTTGTTTTATGTAGGGGAGATGGGAGTGGTGATCAAGTAATGAAGAATCATGCAAAAATGACTTCTATTTAGCTTTGCAACGTGACCCTTGGCCTTGCATTTTAAAATAGCTATATGAAAGGTGTAGAGACTTCCCAGAACAGTTAGTGGAAACCACGTGCTGAGGATACCTTTAGATGCTCCAGCTCAAAAAAGGTGAGGACTTGTCAGCCTTCCTCCAGTGGAATTTCTCTGCTGAAGGTAACCTGAATTACCTCTTAGTACCAGCTCCCCTCTCATCCTCTCCTCTGCCTTTCCTCATTCTTATTTTCATTGTTATTAATGTGGACAACTACCCTTAAATAAAAGACTCCTCTGGAGGTATCTGGGTGGTTCAGTCAGTTAAGCCTCTGACTCTTGGTTTCGGCTCACATCATGATCTCCAGGTTGTGAGATCAAGCCCCAACACCAGCTGTACACTGGGCATGAAACCTGCTGAGGATTCTCTCTCTTCCTCTCCCCAACCCATGTGTGCATTCTCTCTCTCTCTAAAACAAAACAAAACAACAAAAAACAAACCAAAAACCCAACCCAACCCAAAACAAAACAAAAACAATCCCCCTCCCCCCCCAAAAAAACACTCCTCTGTTTCAGGCTTTGTTGCATGTGAGACCTCGGTGACCTAACTTCATGACTGTGCTCTGTGGGACTTGGGGTGCATTGACTGTTACATGCTCAGAAATCCAGGGAGCTAGTTGTTAAAGAGAGCTGTTACTAAAAATAAAATGATATGCACTTACAATTACGTAAATTACATTAAAAACAAAGGTAATAAACACAATAAAGTGATTAAATATTTACCAGCACACCACTGGAAGCACTATTACCCTTGATAATAGTGCTGAAGATGACTGAGGTTTTGAAGGAAGTGGTAAAGCTGAAAGGCAGAGGTGGATCAATCTATCTCAAAGATGCTGGCCCAAGTTAGGCTGCTTTTTCCTCAACGTGGGGCTACATTTTGGCTCCATCCAGATCATGGATTTGGGGTGAGAGTGCTGGGAGTGGTGACTGAGAGACTTAGTTTGTAGTAATGACTGTAGGAAATACCTCCACGACAATGAAAGGGTATTTGGCACTCAAGAATCTACCTTTTGGAGCTGATGCATCAAACATGTGCCTAAAGTCGGGGTCATCAGCTACTATGTCGACAGAGTCCATGGACCACTCTCCTATCTAGAATGAGCATCCACTTATGTCCTCAGGTGGCTCTACTTCCCACTGGATAATAAGATCCCAGAAAGGTTTGGAACCACAGAGCCCCATTCCAGGAGAGGAAACTCACCTATGAGGATGAAGGGGCCACACTCCAGCTATTGTTTAAAGAAGAACAAGTAATGATTATCTCTAGAGGCCATGGGAATGTTAAGAGAAGGGAAAGAGGAGGTACTTGGTGCTTCTTCACAGAAAGGCTCCAGATCCATAAATATATCCACTGGAATGCAGGACAAAACATAATGTATAAAAGATTGAATAGAAGATATATTATGCCATTGCATAGCAATCCTGTCTGCAGGAATTTATAGCTTCGATATATTCCCCATTAAAAGTGGTTCAGCTAGCTGGTAGAGAGGCTCAATTCATCTTGTATCTGTTGCAAACCATCAATATTATGGTTTACCCATTTAAACTGGAAATGGGACCAAATATTTGGGCTATTTATAATAAAAAATATGAAAATCTTTGTATTGGTGTTCATCTCCTAACTTCTCCAGTTTAATCAGAAGTCTGTTTACATAGAGCTCAGAGAGAATTTCTCAACCTGTGCAATTGCTAGGATCTGAGAGGCAGGAATGTGGAGGAACATGACCCCATGGGCCTTTCTCAGAGAGCTAGGCAGGTTCCCCTACATTGCTGACAGTCACTGTGGTGAAGACCTTAAGTTCACAGGAAAGGCAAAAGAGCTGCTTTCATCTATAAGAGCCTGTGCATCGAAGGGAAGGAGAGAAAGAGAAGGCCGGGTAGTTGGAAACAGGTAAGAGTATGAAGAGCCAGTGAGTATCAAAATGCAACTAGCTGGTGTTAGCAGATTCTCCGTACACTGGGTGGTGTTCATAGGACACATGCTAGCCCCAGGGCTCTCTTCATCCATAGTGACCTCACCGTGGTGGAGTGTAGTAATTGTGTCACCAAAATACCCATGGATTAGACTGCTGATCCTCAGTGGAGGCATTGTCTCTCCTAGGAATAATTTACAGATTTGGGTGGTGGTTTTGGTCATCACAGTATGGAGCCCAACACTGCATAGCTTGTGGAAGTCCTGCACAACAAACAGCTGTGTGCCTTAGCTATTTTCCCAGAGCATCTCTTCCCCTTGTTCACAGCACCTCTGTTTTTCCATTCTCCTCTGCCTGGTTCTTCCACTCCAAGACTTAGCCTGGGTTTCCAGGATCTGCCTTGGACCTACTTCCTTGATTTTGAATCCTTTGGTTTCATCCCACTTGGCCCCTATTCATAGCTTGAGAGTCTTGACTCTGAGCATCTGGATTCCAGGGTACCCACAGCTCTCAGGGAGGGTCCCCTGTCAGGTTGGGTTGTCTGGGAGCCATGGTGTCCCATAAGCCACCTGCCCAGGATCTCCCTGGGAGATGGGAATAAAGGCTAATCTCTACTCAGCTGTGCCTTTATCATCTCCTTGGTTGACTGCTTTCACTGTGTCCTCCCTGTTCTTTCACTGTGTCTCCAAGCTCTCCACCCTCATGTCAAAGGGCTCCCATCAGATGTCTCAGCCAACTAGCAGTGTTAGGCCCTTCTTGTATATTCATCCAGGGAACACCCTCCTGCCCATGGCCTCTTGTCAGATGAATGTTGGCAGAGGGCCCCCTGTGGCTGTGTGCTTCACACTGAGGCCCTGAGAACTCATGCAACTCTGAGCTCAGGGGTTGGTGAAGGGTCACCCTGGCTCAGGCATTTGTCTTCCTTGCATGTCTCTCTCTGAGACAATTGGAGTGTCATTCTGCCCTTTCCGTGTGTGCCCAGGGTTTTCTGTGCTATTTTTAAAAGCCTATATAGCACTTACTATTGGTACCACTCATTTGGGTGGTTAATCATGACAGCCTAAAAGTGTCACCTCCTGACAGTGTGGTTGCAAAAAAGCATTACAGTCAAGTAAATAGTCAAGACAGTCAGAGGACCTGAGTAGGGGACTTGGACCACATGATCAGCAGCCTGGGACAGATAAAAGGAGCCCAGAGTAGCACATAGACCCAGTGCCGTGATCCAGGATGTGCAGTGTGGAGTAGCTGGGGAGCGGGGTGTCACACCCAGGCAGCTAGGTCTTGGCTTTGGCTCTGCCAGCATTAGGCCTTCAACAAGTCCTTTGACTTCTCTGAATATCACTCTTCACACCTTCAGCACAGAATAGCCATGCTTTAGGGTAGATGCTGGTTGCCAGCTCTCATGTTTTTCCAGAAGGGAACAAGGTTGGAAAGGGACCTTTGATATGTCTGTTTTCGCCAGGTATTCCCTGGCTGGTGAAATCAGGATAAAGATTCCTGTTCGTGTGTATCCGACCTTCCTCTCCCGAGTTCAGAAGAGAAACTCATTTTCCTCTTTTAAAACATATTTTTATTTATTTATTTGAGAGAGAGAGAGACAGAGCATAAGTGGTGGGGGAGGGGAAGATGGAGAGGGAGAGAGACAAGCGGGATCCCCACTGAGTGTGGAGCCCAACCCATGGCTGGGCCCATCTCAGGATCCCAAGATCATGCCCTGAGCTGAAATCCGATGCTTAACCCACTGAGCCACCCAGGTGCCCCTCATGTTCATTTTAAACTGCTGCTTTCATACCATGAGGCTCTTGAACAGGCTTGGGGACCCTCTTTCAGATGTTCTCCCTTCTACTCTAACAAGGGGTGTAGAGAACAATGGCACCCTAAGGACATGGCTAAGGAAGTTCTGCTGTGAAGATGACTTCTCCTGGGTAGGGAGAATGAGTGGGAGGCCCTGTTTTGGTCACAGATCCAAGTTCAATGCAGCTTGATCGTCCATAAAGCTGATATTTGGTCTGCCCTGGTGTTCCTTCTTGGCTGGTGCAGAGCCCAGGAGGTGAGAGTTGATATCCTGTAGAGCTGAGTACATACCAACCTGAGATGGCAGCTGGGGAGATTAAAGAGAGTGTCTAGACAATTCCTTCAAGTGGTGGCCATTATTCAAACATGCATCCTGAGTGGTCTACTATAGACCCTTCTTTCAAAAGATAGATCTCTGTAGCACTCATATTCTGAGTTTAAATAATTCACATATTCTCCCCCAAAGGTGTTTTCATTGCAGGATATACAATTTATTATTTTGTATGTAATAAATAGGTAGCATTTATTGCACAATCAGCACATGCCAGGCATTTTCCAGATGACAAAACTGAAGCACAGGGAGGATATGCAACTTCACAAGACCACCAATCTAGAAAGAGGCAAGCTTGCACCCATACCCAGGAAGGTGGGCTTTAGCATTGTGTTCTCAATTACTCTGCTGTCCCACCTACCACATCCTAAGAGTCTGAGGTTCACAGAGGTTCTAGAAGATGCCAGAGATCTACGAAGTAACAAGAAACAAGACAGGATTTCAGCTCCAAAGTTTGCCAGTGCCTGTCTCCAGCCTGCTCCCTCCACCCTGGGCTGTGTCCATCCTGGCCCACAAGGGAGCCTCCAGTGCTGGTCTCCCATTCCCCATTGCTCTGGCGTGTATCCTGGGCTCAGTCAGGGCTCCCCACCTTTCTCCTTGGAGACTGGAAGGCTCTGTGTTTCTGTATAACAGGACAAAACAAAGAGGAATGGGTTTTCATTTTTAAAACCAACATCTCCCACCCTCCGGCAGTCCCCACATTCCCCTCCCACACAGATGGAAATGAACTAGAAACTCAGATCCCAGAGACTACAAGCTGCACAATTTTTCCCCATAAACTGGTTATCAGCACTTTCAGCCAGTCAGAGATTAAGTATTTACTGGCTTTCTTTTCTGCAACTTCCCTCGAGAAAGCTTGCACTGTAGTCCAATTCCCAAGCTTGGCCCATCCGGGGGTAGTGAAGCAGCTGATGGAGGTGCAGATGCAGGAAACAAAGATGAATAGGCTCTCCTGCTGCAGTAGGGGGGCTAAGCACGCAAGGATGGGTGGGTGCAAATGCCCCCACAGCAGCTTGCAAGGATCTTCAAGGTTGGGTTATCACCTTTAATAGATTGCAATTTGTGCAATAAGCATATATCTATCTGTTGGCATATGCTCGTGCACATCTATGTATTGACAATGGAGGTGAGCTTGCACCTCCATGTGAACATATGTGGGGATCCACGGGCATATTAGATGGGTCCAGACCTGTGTCAACATAAACATGCCAACAGGAGGCATGTGATTGGGTGCACAAGGACTTGGCCTCTTTACCTGCCTTTGTTGCTGCAAGATCTCTGCACACTGAACCTCTTGCTGCCTTGTGTGGAGCTGGAGTATGGGTTTAGTGTCTGAGATAGAATCTGTTAGGGGGTGAGTGGTATACAGAGAAGAGCTCGGCTCTGGCGCTCCCTTTATTCTGCTCTCTTTTCGGTTCCGCTCCCTTGTGGATCACAAGATTCCAACAGTATTTAGGAGGATGCTTCTATCATTGTTTAGAAGCATGTAGCAATTCCACCCAGCCCTGGCCATTCCCTGATTATCCACCACGGTGCGGCACAGCTGTGTTCTGATCCCAAGCATACACACTCCATCATGCTGCCTGCCTGCTCCTGCTATTTCCCATGCCCAGAAAAATTTCCCCATCTTTGTCTCCATGTCTGGACTGTAGTCACTTCACTTTGAAGGTCCTTGTATAAGGCTGTCCTCCCCCAGGAGCTTCATGGAACCCTGCTAGCTCTAGCCACCTTTTCCTCCTTGAATCTACCAGCCTCCCATTGCTACTTTAGACTTTAAAATATATAAAATTATACTATTTGATTTTTTTTGTTTCATCTGGGTTAGTCTGCTGCAGGTGGGGATTATATTAGAGAAGATATTTTAAAAATAGCTAATGAGAAAGGAGGTGATGGAGAGTACACTGAAGATGGAGAAACCTGACCTAACTCAGGTGATTAGGTCAACATCACAAGTAATAAGTCAAGCTGAAGGCATATGCACTTAATGTGATTTGACAAGAAGGGTGCTTTCCCTCTGTGGTCTTCCTACAAAAACCCCATTACCCTGGTCTAGTCATGAGAAAAGCATCAGGAAAATCCCAGAGGAGGGGACATTCTGCAAAATACCAACTGGTATTACCTCAGAACTGTCAAGGTCATCAAAACAAGGGAAACCTGAGAAACTGTCATACTCAGGGGAGCATGGGGACTGAATGGATCGTGGTGTCCCAGATGAGATCCTGGAACATTACTATCATTAGGTCGTTAGGTAAAAACTAGGGAAATCTGAATAAGATGTGGGCTTTTGTTAATAGTCATGAATGAATATTGGTTTCTTAGTTATGACAAATGTACTGTAACATTTTATTTTATTTATTTATTATTTTTTAATTTGAATTCAATTAACCAACATATAGTTTCAGATGTAGTTTTCAGTAATTCATCAGTTGCATATAACACCCACTGCTCATCACATCACATGCCCTCCTTAATGCCCCTCACTCAGTTATCCCCTCTCCCCTCCAACCTCCCCTCCGGCAACCTTCAGTTTGTTTCCTAGAGTTAAGAGCCTCTCATAGTTTTTCTCCGTCTCTGATGACTTCCCATTCAGTTTTCCCTCCCTTTCCTTAAGACCTTCTTCATTGCTTCTTATATTCCACATGAGTGAAACCATATGATAATTGTCTTTCTCCGATTGACTTATTTCACTCAGCATCATACCCTCCAGTTCCACCCAAGTCACTATAAATGGCAAATATTTATCCTTTCTAATGGCTGAGGAATATTCCATTGTATGCATATACAACACCTTCTTTATTCATCTATCAATGGACATCTTGGATCTTTCCACAGTTTGACTATTGTGGACATTCCTGCTATGAACATTGAGGTGCAGGTTCCCCTTCATATCACTACATTTGTATCTTTGGGGTAAATATCTAGTAGTGCAATTGCTGGGCCATAGGGTAGCTCTATTTTTAACTTCTTGAGGAACCTCCATACTGTTTTCCGGAGTGGCTGCACCAGTTTGCATTCTCACCAACAGTGTACAAGGGTTCCCATTTCTCTTAATCCTCGCCAACATGGTTGTTTCCTATCTTGTTAATTTTAGCCATTCTGACTTGTGTGAGTGAGGTTATCTCATTGTGGTTTTGATTTGTATTTCCCTGATGCTGAGCAATGTGGAGAATTTTTTCATGTGTCTGTTGGCCATTTGTATGTCTTCTTTGGAGAAATACCTGTTCATGTCTTCTGCTATTTTAATAATAGGGCAAATGGGTATGGAGGAAGCGGGGATTTGGTACTACCTCTGAAACTTTCCTGTAATCTAAAATTGTTCTAAAATAAAATGTTTATTTAAAAAACAGTAAAGTGCTATTAAGGAAGAAAATATTTGTCACCATAGACAGAATAAAAGTCCCACCAAGTGGAAGAAATGCCTATGGAAAAGAAAAATAGCCAAGCTAATGCTTCTGGAGCATCTGTTGTATGTGAGGTACTGTGCCAGGTATATTAACACACTTTAGTTCCTCTAAACATACACCAAGGTTTTTTTTTTTTCTATTGTTTTTTACACATGGGGTAAACCAAGGCTCAGAAAAGCTACGACTTGCTCATGTTCATACTGTGAGTGGCAAGTCCAGGATTCTGGCTCAGGCCTGTATGATTCTAAAACCCTATGTTTTCCCACATTAGCAAGTCATGCCCGAGACAATTCTTTTTGGCTTTGTATTCACTAACAGCAAACACCCAGCATTAGACTTTTCTTGAACTGTTCATTCTTCCACATTATTTGATATTTCATATGTTCCAAGTTAATATTGTTGACTATAAAGCACCTGGTATAACATAGGTGCTCAGAAAAAAAATATTTGGCTTTTGTTTATTATTTTGTTTTAAGAAATGGAAATGAGCTACGGAGCCTTCATTTCACATTGAGGCACTCAGTCTCAGGTCAGCTTCTTATCTAAACTCTTTGGATGAGAGTTTTATTTGATACCATCTTGTTTCCATATTGCTTTGTGAGTATACACCAGGCCTCCTTGACTAGACTGGGCTTCCTGAGATCAGAACTCAGGGTTGTCTTCTTCCCCAATCCCTCTAAGGTCCTAATGTGGCTCTGTATGCACAGAAGTGCTCCTTGTACGAATCAGTCTGTTAGTAAGACCTTACAGAGGTGGCAGGACAGCAATGAGACTGACAATATTTGAAAACCAGTGCAGCATGGATATCAACCAAGCAGAACTGACACAGGTCTAAACAACAGATGGAGAAGTTCTAGTGCCTGCTGGTTGAATGTTGGCCCTAGGTGAGCTAGGGCCATCTGAGTGCTCTGGAGCCAGGAATGCCCTGACCCTGACAGAGCCACACCCTCCTTCAGCTTGTAGGACAAAGGAGGCAATGGCAAGACAATGTGGTGATAGGAGAAACCACACAGACTTTGAAGTCAAGCAGACATAGCTTGAGTTCCCCTTGTGAAATATCAGATGGCCTCTGAAGATCACAATGCTAACTTCATTGGTTGTAACACAGACTATTGAATAAAACTTAGTTTCTTCATTAGATGTTAGAATGGAGAGGGAACATATTAGAAAGTGAAAAACGTGTGCCTTAGAATCCAAATGGAATGTATTCTACTTGAATTAAATATGCCTCAGTTTCGTTGCCTATGGAATGGGGTAATAACATCTCAAGGGTGCAGTGAGAATTAACTGCGAGAGTGTAAATAATTTGCCTCCACAGAGAAGGCAAGGGAAAATCCTGCTGCACAGCAGGTGCTTGGTTCTGCTGTGATGGGGGAAGGTTTTCAGCCCTTTCTCACTGCTCCAGGAGCCAGGGGCATGCATGTGCTTTCCACGCAGCTAATTCCTGCCTTCTCTCTTTCCTAGCTCTGTGACAGTTAAGAGCAGGTTGTTTGAGGAGAAGGCAATGGCAGCCTGTTGGCAGAGAAAGGTGGTTGCTGAGGGAGTGTGGACACCACTTGTAACTCTTAAAATTCAATGTCCTGACTGAGAAGGGTCCCCTTGGCCTTCTTTACCTTCCTCCTCCCAGAGAGTGCCTGCAATAACAGTAGCATACCACAAGTTCTGGAAGAGACGATCAGGACCAGACTCTCATCCAACAGAAGGTGACAAGGAGGCCCAGGAAGAGGAATGTCCTGCTCATGGTCAGAAAGTGATAACCAGAGTGCCGGCCCTCTTACCTCCCATCCAGCTCCTTCTCCACTGATCTGGATCTCTTTCTTCTTCCGGTGCTAGACTTGGGTTAAATGGATTATAGGGCAATTTCAAGTGGGGTTCTTCGATTGTCCTGGAATCATGGCCAAGGGCCAGAGCAGAGCACAAAAGCACTAAGTTCTCACCTTTAAGTACAGGGAATCCCTGCAGTTGGGCCAGCTGAGTCCCTGCAAGGCTTCAGGTGGGGTGCTCAACTGCCACAACCCCTGACTTTCCTGAGAATGTAAAGGGAGTGCCAGCATAAAGGAAATTTACTTTGGGGAATGGGAAGAGAAAGCTTTATTTCCTTAAAGGGAAGGAGACCCGAAGAAAATCAATCATAAAGACTAGGGTCTCTGCAGGAGGGGAAAATAAGCATTTTCTTTCAGTTGACTCTCTCCCTATCCTATAGGCTGGCTCATCTGCCCCTGGGAGTCCAAAGAGGCAGAAATAGAATGAGAGAGAGAGAGAGAGATGGTGAACTTTCACTGTTTGAGAAGGATGAGAGATTCTCTGTAATTCCCTATCATAGAAAAGTGTAGTTGGAGTAGGGACCCCTGTGGCAGGAGCTGAGAGTGTATGGAAGAAGTTTAGTCAGAGCTAAATCTCCCCCTTAGGGGAATTGGGTGCTGGGGCATGTCCTAAAGCACCCACACATGTATTCCCTGAGAGCTAGCATTGAGATGTTTACCACATGGAGGCATCAAAGCCAGTCAATGATAACCAGAGAAGCAATGGCAACCACCAGAGAGGTCTGCCATATGGGGAGGTGACTGGGTAAGGACGTGTCTCCATTATAGCCATGCCTCCTCCCTGGCTGAACCCTGGAATGGAGTTGAGAAGGGGTGTGCCCATGAACCAAACCATGCACTCCAGAGTTGCCAGATGAAATACAAGACTCCCGATTCAATTAGAATTTCAGATAAACAGTGAATATGTGTCAGGATAAGTATGTCCCAAATAATGCATGGAACATACTTATCCTAAACAAATAGCATTTGAATATTTTCATTCAGTATTTAGTGTCATTTAATATTTATCTGAAATTCAAACTGAATCGGGCATCCTGTACTTTTATTTGTTAAATCTGGCAATGTGACCCTTTCTATCCCCAGCACACAATCACACACATGCTCACATAAACACGCACATACACACCAGGCTGTGATAGCCACAGGAGGGAGGTATGTGATCTGAGTTTGAGAGCGAAGTTTTAAAATGAACAGGAGTGAGTCTTAAGGACCAGTGTGAAACTGTTCTAATAAATGAAACTGGCTGGCAAGTTATGGAACTGAGCCAAGATGTCATTAAGAAAGCTGCTGCCCAGTGAGACTGCCGGGGCTCCGACAGAGCTCGGTTGGGGGGCATTTATTAGAAAAATAAAACTGTTTTCCAAGTTACACCCCCAAGTGTGGACCGGCCATCCTCTGCAGCAATCAGATGCTGCCTTTCTCAGCACCCATGGCTTCCTTCTGAGGTGCTGTCCCTCTTGCAGGATTGCGGCCTCTGAAGGTGGAGCTGGCTGGGGTAGGAACTTATCCTGAGGCCAACTGAGAAAAGAAGCAAAGTTACCACTGGAAGAACATTCTTGCTTGGGAACAGCCATAGCCCTGGTGGTTTGAGGTGAGGGTAGAGGGAGGAGAAGCAATAGGCATGCCTGGGGGCTTCTATCTGGTCTGGGAGGTTCACTTTGTGAGATCCACAGTGGGATTCCACTGTTGTGAGTGTGTCTGGTGCCCAGGACTGGATCCCTGAGTTCCCTGTGTTCCCCTCACATAGCTGAGAGGACCCACACTCACCCTAGAGCAGGGGCTAAAGCTGTCGAAGAGAGATCAGAGGTTGTTATAGACACATGTGGTTGACTTGACCATCTTGTTCAGGATTAACCTTATTCAAGGCTTACATGGTAAAAATATGAAACTCATTCATGTTCATCTCCTGATTCTGGGCCAAAGAATGAGGCTAAGCCTCCTCTACTCTTCTACTCCCCTCCCCTTCTCTCCTTGGCTTGTCGTGTCAACCTTGATCTAGCACCTGGCTGGCTCTCTCCACTGACACCCTCCCCAACCACCCACCACCACCACCACCATTGCTGCTGTTCCTGTTTTATTATTTTCTATGACCTTCTTATTCCACCAGGCTGACTCCATCTTATAGACACGTGTCCTCTGTTTACAGGCATCTGAGGAGCTACCCTCTCTGCTGCCACCCCAGTCTAGCCCTCTGGATGTCTCCTCCCCATTTCCCTTGGTCTCCTTGCCTGTCAGGGCAAGTTCGTGTCTGCTGGGCCCCACTGATGCTCTGCCAAAGGAAGGAGGCCTGTGGAATTGGAGTTGAGGTTTGTGCTGTCCCTTTCCCACACCTCACCCATGGAGAGAAAAGAAGAGGCGTCTGGGCAGGGCTGAGGGAGACAGTGCAAGAGAAGAACTGGAGACCTATAGGAAGTGCAAAAGTGCATGTGATGGAGGAAGACAGGAGCCTGAGAAAGACAAATGTTTTGGAGTGGGGGGGTGGAGGGGGGCAGGAATAGAGAGGAAAAAAGTATAGAGAAGAGAGGTGGAGAGGGAGAGGGAAAGGAAGAGAGAAAAATTCAGCTGGAAGGTCTGCATTTTCAGAAAGCAGAGGAATTTAGTCAGGCAGGGTATTTTGAAGGAAGAACATTCAGAAAATGGCCCCAGACTATATGTAGGACACACGTGGTGCCATCCTATCAAACCTGCACACATGGCTGGCTTCCATATTCAGAACCATGGCAGGGGGCAGAGTGCTGCCTTTCCTGGCTCTCCCACTCCCAAACCTCTCCAGAAGGCAGCATATGGGCTGCCTGATGTCCACATGTGAGGAAGTGCAGAGAATCAATGTTTGCCTTGCTCCACCTCCTCCTCTCATCTTCCCAGAGTGGTCCTGGAGCTGGGGCAGTTCTCTCTGCCTAATGTTGATTATGGGCTGGACAGAAGCAGCCTGGGTCTCAGAATCAGCCAGGTGGGTAGAGTTGTGGAGGGGTGCAAAAGGTAGATTGGGAGCATGTGGGGGGAGAAACGGTGTGCATATGCATGCAAGCATGCACACACACACACACGTGTGTGTGTGTGTAGTATATAATATATACAACTGTAGGTAATAGTACTAACCTCCGAGGAGCATATGAGGACTGTCTGAGTTCCTATTCATAAAGCAGTTAGCATCTGCCAAGTTCTCAAGAAATGGGAGCTCATCATCATTCCCATCACATCATCATCACAATTACATATAATAGAATCAACACAGCCTCCTGATGTCAAAACAGACATCTAGACAAGGGGCAGACTTCCGATAGGCTTTCAGCCCCTGGCACTCGGAGACTGTTGAGCTGCCAGGAATGGAGAACACGGACCCATATTCTCCAGAAGTTCCAACAGTGGGAACAGAAACAACCCTGAAACATAGGAAACTGGGTAATTCCTTGGTGTCTCACACTTCGTGGGCTCAATAGTAGCTATGGGAAAAGGAGGCAGTTAGCTGGTGGATAATTAGTATCATCACATTAATCATGCTGACCGCCCCCCAGCACCCACAGTGCCCCATCTCTCTCTCACACACACATACACACACAGGCACATGCACATGCATGCACGCACAATGGAGATGTGTGTGTGTGTGTGTGTGTGTGTGTGTGTGTGTGTGGAAAATGAGGCACTGGAGAGATTGAATAACTTGCCCAGGACCACATAACTAGAGAGCGGGATGCCATGACAAGAACATGTGTCATATCCACATGTGGGAAGCTTTAGTCATCAGGATCACCTTGTCCTTTATGCTTACCTCCAGCAT
The DNA here is from genome assembly GCF_905146905.1 of Nyctereutes procyonoides. Classification (NCBI taxonomy): domain Eukaryota; kingdom Metazoa; phylum Chordata; class Mammalia; order Carnivora; family Canidae; genus Nyctereutes; species Nyctereutes procyonoides. Next base: position 49,130,452 of record NW_026575133.1, on the reverse strand, counting down.
GGCTGCTCTTGTGGGAACACTAAAGTTCAGACAGTCCAGCGTCATCCTGATGGTCCTAGATAGCAGCACATCCTCACTCCAGCTGGGGTTCTGGCTTACAGTCTCAAATGTCAGGGAGAAAAGGGACTTAGAACTAAATTAGGATTTGAACCCAAGGCTGGTGAGATGAAAGAAAAAGGTCAGTGGCTGGTGGAAAGCTAAGTAAGATAAACATTAATTAGCAGCAAAGCCTGATGACAGCCCCAGTTCCCCTGGTCCAAGGATGAAGGGGGCTCATTCCCCTTTGGCTCTCGTTGGTGATTGGCTATGCAATGGCTCCCTCTCCCCTGTCCTTTCCATCCAGTCATAGAATTCAAGAGAGAAGAGCCATCCGCCTGGCCCCCCATCCTGGTGTAGAGAATGGGTTTTGAAGAGTTCTAGCGTGTGTGTGTGTGTGTGTGTGTGTGTGTGTGAAACATCCCCAGTCCAAGAAGGGTGAGATGGTTGGAGAGAGGGAGACCCTGGGGAAGGCTCCCTATTTTTAAAAATGATGGCAAGAATGAGTAGCTCCATTTCTCTTCTGTAAGTGACATCTGGAGAGATGGCGGCTATGACACTGTAGGAAGGCATCCTAAAGAAAACATCCTGAACGTCCAGGCTGGAGCAGGGCACCAAAGACAAACACAAGAACGCCCTGGTCCTTGTGAGGATGAGGAGCCAATGGAGCCACCAACGTGTTAGGTGAGATTGTAACATTCCTGATCCTGTGAATGGGTTGAGGTGTGTGATTGTGTTTCATGGTTTGCACTGAGCTGATCTATCGCTCGCTGCTCTATCACTTTCCAACTGTCCTGTGCAAGCCCTGGGGAATCCCCAGAGCTCTCGCAGGGCCTGGCTCTAGAAAGGATGGGTATGGGTGGGAGGACAGACCCACTTGCTTGGGGCTCTGCTGCACGGTGTTCACATGCAGCAGCTCCACTCCCACATGTGAGTCCAGAGGGTCCCACTGCTTGAGGGCCATTGCAATGTATCATGTCGCCTCCTCTTAGGAAGCTAACAAACAACAGAATCTGTGTTTTTCTGCATGTAGGGGCCTTTACTTTCTTGAAAGAGGAATGGCAAACATGTTTTCTCATGGGATGATGCACAGAATTGCCTGCACTGTCAGACCACAGAGAACTAGCCCCAGATGGAATGCCACCCAGTTTCCTCTGCGCTTTGACTCACTGTCCTCCTCCTAAGCCCACGCTGGGTTTAGCTTTCTCCCCCAGCCTCACCCACAAGCCTTGAGCAGGCAACTGGAGCAAGTCTCCTGAGGTGTGTATAGGCCGTACCTCCCATCTAGTATCCAATGATTATGTTCCCAGCTCTCTAGTACATTCTAGCACATCTCAGGTGAGACCGCTGGGTAGCCCTGGAGAGTAGAGCCAGCTTGCCCACTATGGGGAGAACTGCAGTTCAAGATGAATATATAGGGCATCCTCCTCTAGCTGAAGTGGCTTTCCAGAGTCTCATGCATTATGCTGAGAGCAAGAGATGGAGCTGGAGTGTTTTCCAATGTCATTTAGTCCAGCTCCCTATCCTTGAATGAATAAGCTGAGGACCAAAGGGGTGGAGGGAACATTTTGCCAACTTCCAGAATAGCCACCTAACATGCTCCCAAACCAGAATCCTGGATTCTTGCTTTTCCACACACAATCCCTATCACTTTCCTCTTCATCTCTTCACAGCTGTTTCCTCATTTAGGAAATGGGTGTTTTGGTGCTTCCTTTGTAAACTCCTTGTGAAGACAAAGTGAGATACATTTCCGCTTCAACTCCTGGGCAGGGCTTGGTGCTCACAGGCTGTGCGTTGATACGTGGTATTTTGTTTTCCTTCTTGGGAGAAATCCTCCTGGGAGGTGGCTGAAAACACAGACTTGAGAAGAAAGCACTGGCCGCTCCACGGACAGCCTGGATCACAGATTTCCTGGGACAAAGGAAAGCCACAGATCCCCATTTAAACAGCTACATTTGTGGGCCAGACAGCACTTTAGACTGTGGCAGTCTCGCAATTTAACAACAATAAAATCTATATGAACAGATTCAATAGAGAAAGGGAGGAGATAATAGCATTTTTGCCATTTTAAGACGCTGGGAAGATGGCGGGACTCAAGGAGGAAAGAAGCTTGGGGCAAGGAGGGCAAATTTCACAGTTCTGTCTCCAACTGATCCTGTCCCTCAGCAAGATCACTGAGCACCAACTGCATTCATCACTGCCATCAAGGAACCATTATTAAGTGACTACTGTGTATCAAGGCTGTGCTATGGGAACTTTCCAGTAACAGACGAAGAGAAGTGAAGGCACACGGGCATGAGGGGAAATGGATGGGTACTATTCAGGGTTTGGGGGCCGGACTCAGATGTGAGACAGCTACAACACAAGCACACAGAAGGGGGCCTCAGAAAGTTCCAAGGGAAATTGTATCCACTGCCATGGCCTTGAGCCGCCTCTGTGCCTGCGCGGTGCTGTCTGTCTCAGCCTGACTTCTCTCCCCTGGCCCACCTCATTGCTTTTTTAGTTTCTCCTCTTGTGTGGCTTGTGAGCATCTCAGACTCAACCTGTCTGTGAGTGATCTTGTCATCTTCCCTATGCTCCCTGGGCTGGATGTTTCTGTTTAGCAAATGTCACTATAGACCCCCCAGGCACCAAAATAAGTAGTCTAGAACCCTCTTCTTTCTTCTGTTCTTTCCTTCCTTCCTCTTACCTTTATCATTAAATTGTTTTCAAGACCTGTCATTTCTACCTTCTAACAGGCTCACTGCCTAGCTCACTTTCCAGTCATTCCCTAGCATGATTACTACAATGACCTCCTCATGGATTTCCTTCTCATCTTCAGTCTTGTGCAACTTCACAACCACAACCCCATTGTAACAGGAGCCACCTCTTTAAAACACAAATCTGATCCTGTCAGACCCTTGTCTAATACCCTTCAGTGGCTTCTCTGCCTCTCTGGGAGAACATCTCAACTCCTTAGCATGGTGTACAAGATTCGCTTCTCTCCTTAGTCACCTCTTGATACTTCCCCATCTGTACCATTCTTTTTAGCCACGTGGAAGATTTACTTTGTGTTTTTAAGTCTCCTGACCTGTGTAGATTTTGTTCCCTTTATTTTCCCCTACCTTCCCAAATTCCTACTTAAAATTCAAAAGTCCAGTCAGGCATCACTTCCAGTGGTGAGTCCTTCTCATCTCTCCCAGCAGAGTCTGGTGCCCCCATGCCTTCCATCATCAGGGCACTTACAGCACAGACTTCACCATCCTTTGCCCATTGACCTGCTACTCCAGCAGGCAGGCTGTGTCATTTATCTCTCCACCCTAGGCCTTACACAGTGCCTAGAACCCGAAAGTACCCAGCCAAAAGCAGATGAGTGAACCCAGGGGTTCACTGGGGCACACCAATTTTATTTTGATTGCTTTGTTTGTCTTTGGGAAGTAGCTTAGGGAGGAAGATTTCCAGGCGTCATCCCAGGGGAGGGTCCTAAGTACAGGAACACATGCCTTTCCCTCCTTGCCATGTGCTGCTGCCCTTGGGGAAAAGGTGTGGAGAAGCATAAGGCTGACTCCTTGTCCTGTTAACTTGGGGCATGTGTCTTCATCTGGACTCTACTTGGGAAAAAGGAATGGAGTCCCCTCTGCTGCAGCAGAGGAGAGAGGAAGCAGATTATAAAACTCCACAAAAGAAAAAAGGTTGGTTTGCTGCTTCCAGACAAGAATTAATAGGTGCAGACCATAATCCTGTCTTGAGGGAGATGAAGGGAAAAAGGAGTGAGAGAGAATATAATGGCCAAATCCCCCCTGTCTTGCTGCCTGAGTGCCTCTCCGGTGTTTGAAGTTCAATGCATAGAAAATGAGCAAGGAGAGGCTCTTAGGAGTCAGCACTTTGGGAAAGTCCAGGTCTAAACTGGCCTGCCTCCCAGAAGGTGGCCTCCAGGGGAGCACCAGCTCACCCTGTGAGCCCGCAGAGGCCTAGCAGATAAACAGAGGCAGCCCTTGGCCTCTCTTTAATTTAACCCACTGGGTAGGCAGCCACTTGGGGTATTTTGTGTGTTATGATACATCTGACCAGAAAAAGCAGAAAGACAGCATTTTGGAGCTGCAGAAAAATGTTGGCATGCTATAGCGCAACTCCCCCCCCCCACCCTTTTTTTTGTCTTTACAGATTTTACAGATGAGGATCCAGAGACCAAGAAAGGGGAAGTATATAAGCAAGGGTGGGCTGGGCATACAACTGAAATACAATTCTCCAGCTCTGTTTCCATAGCTTGACAGTAGCCTCCTCCCCACCCAGCACTCCTGTGCCAGTGAATTTGCCCCTCAACCCTGGGGAGTGGAGCCTAGACCCTTGCCCAACCTGGCACAGAGCAACCATTGGAGCACCTGAGGAGGGTTGGCCTATGCTTTTCACCCAGTCAGAGGCTGATTTTCTGGCTCTTGTTAGCCAGGAACTTCCTTTTTGCCAACTAGCCCCAGTTGCCAACCATCTCATTCCAGGCATGGGCTGGCCACAGGGAGGTGCTCAGTAAATGGGCATAGATTACTTGGTTGCTGTTGATAATAATAGCCACTGTCACCATATATTGATTATACTACGAACCTTGTACTTTGCATACATTATCTCATTTCTTCTTTCCAGCTTTTCTATCACAGGGATTACAAAAGTACCTACCTCGTAGAGTCAGGGTGAAGACTAGAGGGGATAATACATGTAAAATCCTTACACGGTACCAGATACTTAGCAAGTGCTTAATAAATATCACTCATTCATTCATTCATTCAACCCAAGCTTATTATATACTATCATGCGCCAGAGACATGGTAAGCTTTGAGGATATATCTGTAAACACCACAAGCCAAAAATGGTACTCTTATGAAGATCAGTTCAAATGAGGACAGACAGACAATGGGCAAATAAATATGTTTTTAAAAACGATGTATTAGATGGCAATCAGGACCATGAAAAAAGAAAATCAGGAAGGCAGAAAGGACATGCTGGGAGTAGGGGTTCCAGAAAGATCTGACTGAGTAGATGACATTTTAAAAAATTCTTGAAGCAGATGGAGACTGTTTTCCCCATGTGTCTATCTGGAAGAAAATCTTTCCAGGCACAAGGTATAGCAGGTGCAAAGGTATTGAGACTGGAGAGTGGCTGGTAAGTTCTAGGAACAAGGAATCTGGTGTGACTGGAGTAGTGAGCACCAGAGAGAAAGTAGTACTGGATCAGGTCTGAATGTGAGCTGAGGGCAGCAGAGCCTGTGGGGCCTTGTAGGCCATTGTGAAGGGTTTGGCTTATATTCTCCGTGAGATGCAGACTCTTTGCAGGATTTGAGTGACATAAACTTACATTTTAATAGGATAACTCCACTACTTTCTGGAAGCAGTACCGTAGGGAGCTTGGGGACCAGTAGGGCACTAATGCAGGAGAGATGACTGTGGCTTGGAGCAAGGTGGTGGAGATTCAGGTGGGGAAGAGTGCGGTTTCCTGGGTATTCTGAACCACACCTGTGAGATTGGATGATGGGGTGTGAAAGTCAACTCTGAGAGTTCTGGCATGAGCAAGTGGGAGGATGGATCTGATGTTCACTGAGATGAGGAGATCCCACGAGGAGCTGGTTTGGGCTGGAAGATGAGAAGTTTAGATTTGATCTGCTAGGTTTGAGATTCTATTAGACATCCAAGAAGAGATGTTAAGTACATTTTATATACCATCTACCATCCAGAGGGGAAGTTTGTGCTGGAGTTATGAGTTCAAGAGTCACCAAGTCAACTTTCTTCGTCAAGAGAACCAAGAGTCAGTGTAGATAAGTAACTTGCAGTTAAGTAAATGGCAGGACTGATGAATCTGTGCCCTTATCCATGTTGCTCTATTTCCCATCCTGGGGGCAGCCTGAGTCCTCCTCCTAAGGTGAAGGAGAGAGTAAATGCAACTCCCATAGGCTATTGCTGCAGGATGAAAGCTGAGAAGGGGGGGTACCTGGAACTTAACAAAGGACAATGCACTGCCCTAAGAAACCTTCAGCAATAGGAACTGAGCCTGATGATTTAAGTTTCTGCTGGGCCAAAGGGTCTAGTAATGGAGTGGGATAGTATTTTTCAATGTCACTCAAGTCTTATTTGCTGAGTACACATATGACCTATCCAACATGGTCCTTGGCCCAGGCGAAGATCCAAATTAGTCTGTGTGCCTGACTTTGCCCTGAAACATTATCATTTTAGTAAAACACCTATTCCATAGAATTCTGATGCCTGAAGTTTCTGGGGAAGGGAGACCTCTGAGTACACCCAAGTGCCTCCTCTGGTGGGCCCAGAATGGATAGGTCTACCCTTCTAGGCCTGCTGGTTAAGCTTAGCTCACTTCCAGGAGTCTGGAAACTCTAAGAAGTGTCCAGTGGAGTCACCCCTACCCCACTAATTGAGGCCATGGTCTATGGGCTACTTGGTGTGACATCAACTTCCTACAGCCATCTGTGCACCATCCTACTGCTAAGGTCTCCCACTCCACATCACAGCTGTATCCTGGACTGTATAGCCTGTCTTACATTAAAGTTCAGGTCTTACCTGGGTCCACCACATGATATGCTGTTACTAGTCATTATTGCCTTGGGTTCTGGGTATTAGTTTCCATAGCTGAGGACAGACACTGTGAGAAGAGGAGCAGAGATGTTCCAGAGCAAGGGCAGAAGGGAGAAAGTCACTCTAAATCCAAAGCTTAGGGCATTCAGGAAATAGGACTGGGCTGGGCTGGGCCAGATGCTGAGGGACATTGGCGACTGGCACAAAGGGTTTGCCATAAGCCCCAGCCAGGGAAGGAGTATCACAGAAGTTGCCATTGATCATGGTTGACTATCTTGTCAGGACTTACCCTCTATGTGAATGTATGTGTTTGTGTTTGTGAGATAGTATGAGTGAGCACATGCATGGGTGTGAATGTCTGTGAGTGTATGATTATGTGTGCATGAGTGTGGGTGTGAATGTGTGAGTGTGAATGCATTTGGGTGTGAATGGGTGCATGGGAATATGTAAGTGCAAATGACTCCATGTGACTAAGCATGGGTGTGAATATGTGAGTGACTATGCACATGAGTGCAGGAATATGAATATGAGTGAGCATGTGCATGGGTGTGAATGTGAGCCTGGGTGTGAATGTGTGTGATGAATGTGTGTGAGTGTATGATTATGTTTGCATGAGTGTGGGTGTGAATGTGTGTGAATGCATTTGGGTGTGAATGTGTGCATGTGAAAATGCAAGTGCAAATGACTGCCTGTGAGTGAGTGTGGGTGTGAAGGTGTGAGTGAGTGTGCGCGTGAGTGCAGGAATATGAATGAATGCGTGAGTGAGCATGTGCATGGGTGTGAATGTGTGCATGGGTGCAAAAGTGTGAGAGTGAGAGCGTACGTGACTGTGTATGAGCATGTGAGTGTGTGATACGAATGGTGTAGGGTAATGTGACTATGTGGGGGCGTGTGTGTGTTTGGGGAAGGGTGAATGGAAGTAGGCCCATCTCCTTAGGAACCCCAGACCAGCAGGCTCCTGATGACGCCCTCGGGGTATGGAAAGGAGGGGTCACCGGCATCTGAATATATCATTTTCAGACTCGCAGCCTCACCTGCCGGCCTCAACACTTCACTCCACACCATTTCACGGAGGGCAGAAGACTCCTCTCACCCGAACAATGAAATAAAGAAACTGCAAGAGGCAAAAGCCTGTGCAGACAGATCAAAGCCTGCCCTCCTAGCCCAGACCCCTCTCCTCCCGCCTTCTCTCCCGCCTGCTCCTCCCTCCCACCTCCCTCTCTTTATTCTGATCACTCGCCTTTTCTTCAAAGGCCTCCTTTCTGGAAGAGGCATTGCACACACTTTGTCTCAAACATGCTGTATTTTTTGTTAACAGCGGCACTGCACCAAAAGAGATCAAAAGAGGGGCAGGAAGAAAAGGAAAAAGAATCCACCCCCAAAATGAATAATTGAACCCTCCCAACCTTGGGAAGGAGGTCTTCTGAAGAGGGGAGGCCAAGAGGCACCCATTCTGCCCAGCTTGGGCATTCTGATCATCCGCCAGGGTGAACCAGCAAGGCTCTCTTGGCATGATGAAGCCCAATCTCGTTTCACTGTTATTTTGTTGATATTTTCTTGTTAGCTCTGTCATCTAATTCTCTCTTGAGTATTATTTATCTGTTTGTAGGCTTGTTTCAAGGTGATGGACAGTGATTAGGGAAGGAAAAAGCATCCCACCCAACCAGGCTGCTGAGCCTTGGGTGCCCAGCCTTCAAACCCTGAGGTCTTCACATTCTCTGATCCAGTCGGAATTGCATTTTGTCTTTGAAACTAACCTGTCAGATCTAGTTATATTGCTGGGTGTGTATTCTTCCCCTGCTCCCACTCAAATCCTCTGGAGTCCAGAAGGCTGAAGGTGGGGAGTATCTGGGAAACATACATAATAAGTTCAGCAGAAAGAGTGATTTCCAGCTCCTATGGGATATTGAGTCTGTGATTCCAGGGCTTATGGTATTTCTAGCTGAGGGATTACCAGTGAGATGGGCCCTGGGAATCAGAGTAGAGGACAGGCTTGAAGTCACCCGAGCCCAACCAGCCAGTCCTCTCTGGTCAGGTGTGAAACCCTTTCCTATATGTTCTGGACCACACTAGCCCCCAGAAGCTGCTGGATAAGTAGACGATCAATGAGGGCAGTGGGACCAGGTCACCAACCTTGTCTCTTTCCTTGATCACTTCCTTCCTCTAAGGCACTGTGGGGCTCAGAGATGTGTAGGAGAGGTCTGTGCTCTCAAAGCCTTTATGTTCTAGCTGGGCAGGTGTGACTGGCAGAAGGAACAAGCCTAAGAAGTGGCTATGGATCCAGAGGAGAGAGGGATCCTGGGGATGTGGGCAGGGAGAGCCCTATAGATGGTGGTGGTGTAGGCTTGGCAGGATTTGAGGTGTAGAGGTGGGAGGGGGAAATGTTTGAGGTCAACAGAAAAATGCCAGGAAAGGCACAGGATGAGGAAGAGACAAGATGTGGTAAGAGGCAGTGAACAGAGAGGTCTGTATGCGGTAGAGTCCATGAATGAAGAGGGGTCAAGGACCCAAAAGGCTGATTATGGCACAGGCGGTGTGTCACACAAATGAGCATTGCTCTGGGCATGTGGGCATCTATTACTTTGAATACAAGATGAATATACTTAGCATGACAGTCTAAAGTAGAAAATGGTATGTGGAAAATAGTGAGTCTCTTGTGAACGCCATCTCCCATGTGCCCAGGTATCCTCTCTGATAGTAACCTCTTTTACATCTCCTGCTTGTCTTTGAAAACTGTGAATATCCAAGAGCTTATGAACAAATATTCTCTTTTCATTTATGATAATTTTTTGTGATTTTTGTACATTAAACATTTTGCTCTGCACATTTTTTTAAAGATTTTATTTATTTATTCATGAGAGACACACACAGAGAGAGAGAGAGGCAGAGACACAGGCAGAGGGAGAAGCAGGCTCCATGCAGGGAGCCCGATGTGGGACTCGATCCCGGGACCCCAGGATCATGCCCTGGGCTGAAGGCAGGCACTAAACTGCTGAGCCACCCAGGGATCCCCCTGCACCGTTTTTCTTAAAACTAAAATTGGACCTTGACACTTTCTTTTTTTTTCTCATGTAAGTACATGTAAAGCTGCTTTATTCTTCTAAATGGCTACATAATATCTCATTGTAAGTACATATCATAATATAGTACATTCATTTAACCAGTGTCCTTTTTTTTATTATAAATTAATTTTTATTGGTGTTCAATTTACCAACATACAGAATAACACCCAGTGCTCATCCCGTCAAGTGTCCCCCTCCGTGCCCGTCACCCATCCACCCCCACCCCCCGCCCTCCTCCCCTTCCACCACCCCTAGTTCATTTCCCAGACTTAGATAAAGACTTCTAACCAGTGTCCTTCTGATGGACATTTAAATTTTTTCCAGTCTTTTCCTGTTGCAAAGGATGCCATAATGAAAACAATCCCTATATATACTTTGATTTCACGTAAGCAAGTTAATCTGCAAAAGGTCTCAGTAGAGGAAGAATTGGTTCAAGGAATATATGCATTTTAACTTTGATAGATACTATAAAACTGCTTTTCAAAATGTAACAAGTTACACAATGATTCACAATGAGTGAAAATAGCTGGTTTCTTGTATTCTTGGCAAATAGTGTTATTAAATGTTTTATTTGTTGGCAATATGATATGTAAAAGAGGATGTATGATTAAGATGCTGTTGCGCTGCTCTTTTAGGAGTGAGGCTGAACATCTTTTTTAAGTGTTCAGAAGCGATTCATAAATTTTTTCTGTGAATTGATTGTTCATGACCTTTGCCCATTTTTAGATTGAGTTTTTGGCCTTTTTCTCACTGACTTGCAACAGTTTTTTATGATTTGTTAAGATAAATCTTGAAAATGTTTTGCATTTGTCATTTTTATTTGGATTTTTATGGTACTTTTGTCATTGAGAAAAAATAGAAATTTATGTAGCAAAATTTATCTTGACAAATTATAATTGCAGTCAAATCTTCTCAAATGGATTCTCAAAATTAAGGTTATTGGGAAAAAAAACTCACTCATTTTTTCCCAGTGCATTGGTGCTTCTGTGTTTTATATTTAAGGAGTTGATTAATCTATAAGGTGTTAGGTGGGCATTCTAACTTAATTTTTTTGTAGGATGGCTATGCTACCCACACAATTTGTTTAATATCCCATCTTTCCCCCCACTCATATGCAAAACCACATTTATCACAAACTACATTTTTATGTGGTACTCAGTTGCATTTTTGGGTTTCCCACTCTGTTTCTTTGGTGTACTTATACTTGTTTCAATACCATCCTCTGTTAATTACTGCAGCCTTGTGATATATTTTAATATCTGATAGAGTCAGTCCCCTCATATTCTTTTGTGGGGTTTTTGAAAAGAAAATTTCCCTTTTTGTGAATTTATTAACTATCTTGTTTTTAAATGTTAGCTTGTCTAAAATTTGGTGTGTTTGGTGGGGAAACTTTAAAGTTACAGAATAATTTAGAGAAAGTTGAAGTCTTCATCAGGTTGAGACTTCCTAAGAGAGCACGGGTTTGGCTTTCTATTTGTTCTTGTCACCTTTTGGTTTATATCTAATGTTTAAAGGTTTTTTTCCCCCTTCTTTATATAGATCTTATATATTTGTTAAATTTATTACCAGTTCCTTTATCTTTTGGGTGGCTATTGTAAGATCTCGTCATCCACTATAGCTTCCAATTATATGGGAAGACTATAGATATTTTTTAGTATTTTTCCACCAGACGCCTCACTGAATTCTTTTATTTTTTATGACAGGTTTTTCAGTTGATTTTCTAGAACTTTCAGTTATTCAATCATATAATCTATAAATGAAAAAAATTATTTTTTTATTTATACTCTTTTTTATGTTATGTTGAAAAATACGTTAAAACATATTAGGTGATGGTAGCAATAGTAAACATCATCATTTAGTCCTGACATCAATAGGAGTGCATCTAATGTGATTTTCCATAAGCATAAAGCTTTTGGTTTGAGATATATGAAATTTTATTGTAATGAGGAAGTATGTGCATAAAATTCTTTTTTAAATCAAGAAAGGATGTTGGATTTTATCTGAAGCCTTTTCAACATTTATGGAGATCATTCTTTGGTCTAATAATATGGCCAATTATAGTAACAGAATCAAACTGTCTGTGCATTCTTGGAATGAACATCATTTAGTCATGGCCAATGATTTTTTCCATCTTTTGCCTGTTTCTTTATCTAATCTTTCATTCAGGATGTATGCTTTGACATTCATCAAGTGAAATTGATCTGCATGTTTATTTTGTGCCTTGTCATTTTGGTATCAATGGTATCTAACTTTATAAAAATAATTTGGCAGTGATCTTTTGTTTTTGTGTTTTGGAGTAGTTTAAAATAGCACTGCATATATATATATATATGTTACTTATGTGTTAGATGGAATTATTCTGTGAAAATCTTTGGCTTTATTTTTTTCCTTTCAGGAGATTATATATATATATATGTATATGTATATATACATATATATATATATTATATGTATATATTTAAATCACATTTCTCCTTGGGTAATTGATCTGTTCAAATTGTCTATCTCTATCGTGGCCAATTTTGGTAATTTACATTTTCCTGGAAAATTAGCCATTTTTTCCCCCAGATTTTCAAATACATATAATTGAGTAAAATTATATGATTCTTTTTATTTCCTCTGTACTAGTTTTTCATAAAAATAACCTCATGAAATATTTTTAACATGATTAATTAGGAACTGTTTTGTGAAAAAGAAAGTTGAATGCTGGTATTGGGAATGTAAACCCTATGATTATTAACTATGGACATGGAGTAGATCAGTACCAAGATTACCTTGGGGAAATTTTTTGGGATCCCATCAGTTTAAAGATTAAGAGTTGAGGATGGGCAGTGGCTTGTTTTGTCATTTCAGAAAAATTTTCACCTACTTGCCAGTTTCCTCATCCTGTGGACGGTCAGGGAACAGGCTAGGGATTCTCAATTTCTCCCATTCAGACTTTCTCTTTTTGAGGGCATCTTACTCCAAGCTAAGTCTAGGTTCTCTTCCAGTCCTGTATGGTCTTTGCTAGTCTTATCCTGTCCTTCAAGTCAACACCCACTTATGAATATGGAAGATCCTCCTCATATAGTACCGTTTCCCTCCCCATTGTTGTCTGGTGGGTCCAGGATGACTAAATATATCTGTATCAGAAACCTTTCATTCAGCTTCTTCCCAGGGAAAGGAAATATAAAATGTCACAGAATTCTGGTTCTTAGGATATGCTGAGACCTTCTGGGGGAAAAAAAAAAAAGTTGGATCTTGTTCTTGATTCGCTGAGTGGGAAGGCATTTCCTTCCCTAGAAGATTCATCTTCTCACTGCATCAAGAAAAATGCACAGAATGTTGTCTTGAATTCAAGCAGCATTTTGCCTCTGAGTTCCCAGAGACAAATAAGGCCAAGGCTTTTTATCTCCATAGCTTGGCATAGTGAATTAAACATACTTATATATGTTTTAATGTTTGGACAGTCTTCTATGTAAATATTATAACATATGTATGTGCAGAGTACTTACTGAAAACTCAAGGTATCATTTCCGGGGAAATGCACTCCTCATACTATATGTTGTCAGCACATGATTATGAGAAATAGTTTTAACAAAAAGCAATTGAGCTCCAGTTATATGCCAGACGTTATACTAGGTAGTAGATGTCTTTAAATTTTTTTAAAAATTTATTTATGATAGTCACAGAGAGAGAGAGAGAGAGAGAGAGAGAGAGAGGCAGAGACATAGGCAGAGGGAGAAGCAGGCTCCATGTACCGGGAGCCCGACGTGGGATTCGATCCCGGGTCTCCAGGATCATGCCCTGGGCCAAAGGCAGGCGCCAAACCGCTACGCCACCCAGGGTTCCCAGTAATGTCTTTGACCTGAAAAGGTATGAAGGGTATTAAGAAACCACTCACTTGGGAAGAGATGAGAATTTGAAATTAGAAGACTTTAAGGAGTTTGAGGGTGGTTCCCAGACTGAAGCGCTCTGCAGAGGGATGTGGCATGCCAAAAGGCATCATCTGCGAGATTAGGCATGGCATCTGTTCAGGGCCTCAGTTTGCTCCATCCTCATCAACTAAAGCAAAATAATGGCTCCACAGCACTCAAGGGTTTGGGTAGAGTCCGAGCAGCCTACAAATGACACTACAAAGATGAGTGTGAGATCGCTCCAAACTCAGTTGGTGGCTGTGAGGATAAAGGGAGTTACCACCATACCCCACATATAGCTATGCATTGAAAATATATAGAGGAGACTGTAATATGTTGATCTGCCACAAGCCAGGTTTTCCTCTCAGATTTATATTTTTAAGATTTACTTATTATTTTAGAGAGAGAGAGAGAGAGAGTGTATGAGTAGGAGCGGCAGATGGAGAGGGAGAAAATCTCAAGCAGACTGTGCACTGAGTACAGAGCCCAACTCTGGGCTCATTCTCACAACCCTGAGATAACGACTTGAACTGAAAGCAAAAGTCAAATGCTCAAATGACTGTGCCACCCAGGCACCCCTTCCTTTTAGATTTTGTAATGGCTCCCCAAAATCTATCCTTCCAGACTATTCCATTGGAGCCTTCTTTGACGTCTCATCCTTTCTCTCCTTAAATTGAGATGGTCAGTCCTTCTGTATATTTCTACAGCAATTGGCAAATGACCTCTATTATACTACCTATCACTGTGTGTGGTAGTTGCTTCTCCATAGGACTTTCTCTTTCTCCACTGGATGGTAAATATCCTTTGTGCCTCACCCAGTGCTTGGCACAGAGTAGACACTCAGTAAATGTTTGCTTAAGGATGAATTAAACAATTTTATACTTAATTCTGTGTTTAAATCCAGCTATCCACTCAATGCTATCTGAGTGGTGAAGGCCACGTTTTAAACATTGAGCCCATTCACAGAAATATGGTAAATACATCTGGGTCTAGCCTTACCTTTGCCTCTCTTATTTTCATGGGATATGCTGGAGATCTGTGATAAAAACAGGTGTATCAGGGCAACTTTACCTCATGCTTTATTAGGGAAGCTGTTATATGAATCGGCTTGCAGATCAGGGAGTTTATGCATGTCCAGGAACTCTGGTGAGTGGCCTGGAATCCTTAATAAGGCTGCAAGGGGAGGGATGGAGTGAGCCCCGCACACCCTGAGCAGGTGACTCTAATTTGTAAATTAGATGAGCAACAGTGGATTTAATTGTTCCAACATTCTCTGTCAGACATTTCCCTTTTCTCCAAGCTCTGGACACACCTACCTGGCTTTTGTTTCACTGCTGATTAAAAATGTTCTTTTAAATGAGAAGTCAAACCAAAAGACAAGAGCTGAGATGCCACAGGCATCAGAATTTATGACCTCCCTATCAGCCACTGGACTCATGGAAATCACCAAATAAATGTTTACAAAATCTGTTGGATTATCATGATGAAGCAATGTGTGTGTGTTGGGGGGTGGGGGTGTCATCATGGGGCCTCTGTGGCTTCCCGAAGCTCCTCACATGACTCCCTGAGAGCTCTGGCCTTCTGTACTTCCTGA
The DNA here is from genome assembly GCF_905146905.1 of Nyctereutes procyonoides. Taxonomy (NCBI): domain Eukaryota; kingdom Metazoa; phylum Chordata; class Mammalia; order Carnivora; family Canidae; genus Nyctereutes; species Nyctereutes procyonoides. The sequence continues at coordinate 49,115,310 of NW_026575133.1, read as the reverse complement.
CCCAGATCTCCCTTCGGTGGAGGAGTGGAGGAAGGCATCTCGATCATGACTTTCTCCAACACACTACCAACCAGTGACAAAAATCCACTGGGAAGATGGATGGACCTGAGGCAACCTGGGTCTGGCACACATTGATTGCAAGACCTACTTAGACAGAGGCTTCAAGGGGCAGGGTGGCTGCTGCCATCAGGGCAGAGAGCTGGACTGATGGCGACATTTAAGGAACAATGGATGCATCTGGGTGCTCAGGAAAACAACGCGCTGAGCAGCAGTACATATGCATATGTTTGGGGTAGAAATAATTTCTAATTAGTAACTTAATTCTGGAAGAAGTTTCTCAAGATGGGAATGCAAGAATAGGTATTATTTATTATATATGGAGGCTGGGAGGGAGAAGGAAGCTTGGAAAACAGACCATCTCTGCCTCATGAACTGGAGATCCCTAGAAAAGGAACCTAGAATCTTAGAAATCTGAAAAGGAATGTTAATAGGTCTCTGTGTCCAGTCTTCTGTCTCCATGTAGAAGTTGGTTGGCAAAGGCCTGAAGCCCAACAGAAATCAATACAGAAAAGTTTCAGAAGTGGGTATTAATGACTCAGCTGCCAAGGTCATTACTCACACTGGTAAAAGGAATGAGTAACCCATTCCAAGAAGTTCTGTCCACTTGAGAGCTGGCCTTAACTCTGATTTTACTTTCTGTCTATGCTTTCTTGCCGCTCAAGGTCCGAATGCCCTCATGAAACCACCTGGGTAAATCCTTACAATGTCAGGTCCCAAACCAAAAGCCTAGATGTAGAAAACATAGGCATTATTAGCCTCTCCCAAACCTGTAAACTCTCCACAGTGAAAATCCTACCACTCGCTACTAGGCAAATGTCTGCTTGTTCTCTAGGGATATTTCCCTTGATTATTTTGAGATAAATTTTTATTTAGTAAGTTCATCTCTCCATCTAAACATCCGTTCTTTCTTTCATTTATATATATGAATGTATATACACATACATATTTATACTTTGTATATTTATATATAGTAGAATATATGTAAATTTAGTGGAATATATGAAATACAAATATGTATTTTTTACATATATAATGCATATATTTTATATAAACACATATGTATATATATTACAAAAATGTAGCTATAAGACTGATTTGTTTTCCTACTATGCTAAAAGTCATACCTAAGGATAATTGGCTTGATGTCTGATTAAGGCATATCACAAGGGAAATCACAAGGTCCTTTGGTCCCAAGAGTGAGAGCTATAAAGATCTGAAGAGGGACACTCCCTGGTGCTTGGGTGATTTGGTTGGACATCACAGAAGAAGACTGTGAACTGGGCTTTGAAGAATGGTAGAAACTGTCTATTTGGAGGACGGGGGTGGAGGAGGGCATCCACTGGACTGTTCCATCTTTTGGGGATTTCACTCTGTTCAGTAGCATTGGCTTTCCCTCCTTTCTCCTGTGGCACTGTTTCTGCAACGGGAACATCCTTGGTTTTTTCTTTCCTGGGAAAAAGAACATTTATGCAGATGGGGAGTTGGGCCTTGGAGGGCCTCTCTCTTCTCAGGGGTCTTCATATGGAAGCAGCTCTTTTGTGATTGTACTGGGGTAGAGAGAGGGCCTCCTCCATTCAGCCAGAGGGTCAGGAGGAACCAGGCTTAAATATGAAGGTCCTTAGTTGGGGGATCATATATCTGGCTTGCCTAGATGCTGCCTCCCAATTTTCTGCCCATTATCCTGGCATTCTGTCCAAAGTAGACTTCCTTTCCTTACCAAAAGAATCCCCATTTATATGTCAAATTATATGGTCCATCCCACCTACAGCAGAGAGCAGAAACGAAGGTGAGTGGTAAAGATCTTTGTTTTGTTTTGTTTTTAAAGATTTTATTTATTTATTCATGAGAGATGGGGAGAGAGAGAGAGGCAGAGACACAGGCAGAGGGAGAAGCAGGCTCCATGCAGGGAGCCCGATGTGGGACTAGATCCCGAGACTCCAGGGTCACACCCTGAGCTGAAGGCAGGCGCTCAACCACTGAGCCACCCAGGCGTCCCTGGTAAAGATCTTTGACAGAAACTCTTTTCAAGAAGAATTTAGCCCTGGGGTCTAGCAGTGTTGGTCAATATCACCTTAGGCTAAGATGTAGCAACAATTTCTTCATAAAGGCCAGGGTGATTTAATCAGAATCCAGTTGACTGCTGAAGGCCCTCAAACCCATTCTCTTGTCCCTGGGTCAAGAGCACCCACTCCAGAGGTAGCTAGCATGGGTCTGGAGAGCACTGAGTATGCTCTGGCTGTAAACCCACCAGGCATGTGGGGTTGCCAATGGAAGTCACCAGTGGGTTCTGACCAGACTGAGGCAGACCCTACAGGTGACTTAACCTAACCACAAATAGCAGCAGTGGCAAATTCTACCCTTGTACCTGTATTCTCTTCCATCTCCTGGTGGGACACTTCAGGAACCAGATGGAAGGGAAAGTGAGACTAGACCAACAGTTAGAGTCTGACTTCCCACTTCTCTTTGACCACTTGTGTTTAGGGTGAGGTCACTTCCTCTGGACTTCAGTTTCCTCCTTGTAAATAAAATGGGATAATGCTACCACCCCAGGCTACTTTTTTCTAATTTTTTGTAATGTTTGTTAATTGTTTTCAGTGGTCCAAACCCTTCAGGAACAAGGGTTTATCTTGCTGGATTTCTCCATGGAAGCTTGGCAAATCCTGCCCCCCGGCCTTGGGCAGGTTCCTAGTCTTTTTCTTCCTGTCTCAGGTCTGCTCCACAGCCCCACTGAGCAGGAAGGAAGTCATCCCAAGGGGGTGGGGCAGTCCTCTCTTTAGAAGTCAGGCTGACAAAGGCAGATCAGTAAAAGCCTGAGGCCAACCTTCAGGTATTAATCTTAAAACAGACTTGAACAACATTGCATTTTAAGTGACTTTAATGGCTTTTATTTTTTTGTTTTATGTTCTCAGCTAACATTTACTGTGCATGTCTACCTGCCAGACCCTGTACTAAAAACTTGGCATGCATGATCTCATTTCATCCTCCTGGCATCCCATCAGGCAAGGTGCTGTGATCATCTGTAGTTTATAGATGCAGGGCCACACCCCTAATGAATGGAGAAGTCAAGGTTCCAACCCAGCTCCATCTGCACAGCAAGCTGGCCTGCCAATAGGGCCAAAAGCATCTTCTGAGGCATTCATGAAGCACCGGGCTTCCTTCCTGGATCTCCCATGAACTTGGTACTCTCTCAAGCCCTTTGTCTCATTATTATGGGAAAATTTTCGCTGAGCACTTCATGTGCCGGACACACAGGGGGTCACTAGCAACGCAAAGAAATGGATGATTCAGTCGCTGGTTCCAGGACCTATATCCAGCTTAGAAGACCAGGACTGTAGCATACACTGCCATATGTGGGCCATTATTGTTCTCTGAGCTCCTTTGTCCCCCATATACCTCTCAAATCTTTTTATCTTTCAGATGTGAGTGACCCAATGGCCACCTCTCTGTGAGGTCAGTCTAAGGTGTGTCCCCATCTTTAATAGCATGCTGAATTTTCTTTTGTGTTATAGTCACGTGTGCCCCCTTGTAGATTGAACTTATCAGGACAGGGCTGCATTTTATGTGTCTTCACATAATGTCTTATAATTTTAGCTCTTTTGAATGTTTATTCTGTGCCAGGCAGTGGGCTGAACACTTTACAAGCCCTACATCTTCTAATTCTCACAATAACACTCAAATCTCCTTCCCAATGGTGAGGAAGTGGAGGCACAGTAGCTAATATGCCTGCGTGGAGGTCACAGAGCTGGGACAGTTGTGTGGCTTCAGAGCTTACTACTGCATAGTGAGGCTAACACAGATTGAGCTGCTGGGACAGCTGCCAGCCCTCGAGGAGGGAGAGTGAGGACCCACAGCGATTACCACTACCTCCACTGTCTCCCTTGCCATAGGCCCTCAGAACATCTAGCAAGTCACCAGCCACCTTCAGGTGGCTTTCTGAGAGGCAATCTCATTGGTTATCTCAACAATGGGAGAAAGTCTGTCATCAGTGAGATGGCCCATGACCTGTATTTTGGTTCTGAGATTGTAAGTTGCCCTTGGAAAAGAGGAATCTGGAAGCAGTCCTAGCTAGGGAAGACTACTTCTGCCCCTGTGAAAATTCAGTCATCAGGTGAGGTTGAATCCTGACCTATCACAACCTCCCACACTGCAATCCTCCCCTGCAGCCATCCAAAATTCCTGGCAAGGCTTCCAACAGGTCTAGGTCTCGTGGCCTTCTGGCATTTGTGATGCTTCTCTTCCTCCCTTTTCACATCACGACATCTGAGCTATCCTCCAGTACCTTCCCACTGCTTCTTCCCCTCTCCCTACATGATTAGGGTATTAAGAGTTACTCCTCTAGGCAGTATTTTGGATAGTGATAAACAGGGCAGGGAAATCTGCTGGGGTTTGAAGGGTCCTGGGGCACAGTGGCGGTCCCATCAGAGGAGAATCCCTGTGCCCAACTCCTTCAAAGCCGGTCACAAGGCTAACACTCATCCCAGCCCTCTGCAACTGTCTCCTGTCCTGCAAGTAGAGACAAAGGGCAGGCTCTGACCTCCCAGGACTTTGCTGTGCGGACACCCAAAGTCTGTCCTGTATATAAGCGTCGGGTTGCCAACTAGCTTATCTCTAGCCACACTCCTCCCTTGGGACTCATTCTCACCCCTACTGGAGACTCTTGCCACTACTACTGGAACTCTTGCCACTACTCTGTATTTAGCCCCCCAGTCCTGCCCTGTCTGCCTTTTATTTACACTTTTCCTCTCTTGCTCTCTTCCTGTGCTCTAAGCTTTAATTCCCATTTTTCTTGGGTTAAAGAAGGAGCAGGGCATGAATAAGGGGGTTCCTTTACTTGGGAACCTGGCTTCTCCCTGCTACACATCCGGACAGGCACTCTATCCACCGTGTGCCTCTAGTGCTGTCTGCTCACCTGGGAGCCAGCACGTTTCCTGCTGCAGCCTGATTAGATGGCATGATGCAGCCCTGTACTGATGAGCCACTTCTTAAATCAGATGTTCACTTAGCACAATCACCTCTTTATGAGAAGTTTAGTGCTATTGTAGCTTTACATACACTTTTACAATTGATTTTGGGCAGAGAAAGTTTCAATTGTTGTGGGGTTCTACATGTTGAGCTTGTGTGCACGTTACATTTTTAGAAAATCCATGACTGGCTATGGAGGCATTTGTTAGTCTGGAGCTCTAATAAGAAACCCACAGCTGATTCAGCTAGGAAGAAGTGGAAGAGGGAACAAGTCGGAGAAAGTACTAGAAGGAGATTTCTTCTCTGTTTCTACCCTGGGAGCCTCATACAGGGTCCTTAAGTTTGGAAGAGAACTTTGGAGGTCTTCACATGCTGCTTGTCTACATATGAGGTCAAGGATGCTCAAGCCAGAGGTGTTCAATCCAGCCAGTGCTATTTTCTCAATATGCACTAAGGTTGACTTTCTGGATAGGTCTTTTGATTAATGTTACTAGGAGTTGCCTGGCAGAGATCTGCCTGGTTACAAGGCCATTTGCAGGCCGCAATCCAAATTTTTAGGACTGAGAACAAGCCATATTTACCATGACCTTTCTTCTCAGTATTCACCCAGACTGGTGGGAGCACAAGCCGGTGATTTTTCTGCCTGCTTTCCTCATGGGCATCACCACTGGGCCAGCCCATATGCTATTGTAGACAGCTGGCATTGACTCTCCTTTGTTCCATTTTCTAAGTATTAGCTCCTGAGAAGTTTTCCCACTGATTTTTACCTAAGGCTTCTGTTTCTTTTTTTCTTTGGAGGGTTCATCCTTCCTCCCACCTCAACTTGCCTTCCTAAGGCCTTGTCCTATTCCTTCCTTTCCCCCTCTTTCCTCTCTATTTACCTATTCCCCGCTTCTGAGAAGCTAGGCATACATACTCCCCTAAACTTTATATGAATGGTGACTGGGACAATCTTTTAAATTAAGTGGGCAGGAGGTTCCTGGAAGACCAAGAACCTGGTAAAACTGCACACTGTCCTGCCAAAACAAAAGTTGCATTCTTTTGCAGGATATTCTAATTAAACCAAGAAGAACCTCCTTCCTAGCCTCAGATGGAACCTTCCTCTTTAGACATCACTGCACTAAAGCAGATTATGGGAGCCTACAAGGGGATCTAGGAAGGAGGGAATGGCTAGAACAATAGCAAACACTCTTATTGCTGTTGGAAAACAACTCCAATGTGAGGCAGAGTAGCAGCACAATCCCGTGAGTACAATTTGATGGAAGAGGTGGTCAAATATATGGAGTTCTAGGATTATAGAAGTATGACCCCTGTTGGCCCCTTCAGAGATTAGAAGGGGGCAATGTTCATAGTGAAGGTAAATTGGGTTGAGTGGAGGGCAACAAAGAGTGGATCTCAAGGAATAGGTGAGTGTTATGGGTTGTTCCCCCCAAAAGTTATATCGAAATCCTAACTTTTCATATAGCAGAAAATGACCTAATTTGGAAATAGAGTCCTTGCAGATGTAATTAGTTAAGATAAGGTCATGATGGAGTAAGATGCAAGCCTAATTCAATGTGTTTGGTGTTCATATAAGAAGAGGAGGGGGACAAAGTGAAAATGCCACGTGAAGATGAGATGGAGATTGTAGTGAGGTGTCTACAAGCCAAGGAATGCCAGCAACCACCAGACCACAGGAGGAAGTCATGGGGCAGATTCTCCCTCAGAGCCTCCAGAAAGAACCAATGCTGTCGACACCTCAATTTCAGGTTTCTCACTTCCAGAACTGAGGGAATAAATTTCTGTTGTTTTTAAACCACCAGGTTTGTGGCAGGAACTTTGTTTTGGCAGCCCTAGGAAACTAAGGCAGTGATCAAAGGGAAATTCGACCTTGTAAATCAGTGTATGTCTTTTTCCACATTAAGGAAGCCAGAAAAATGAGGTGACGCATGAGACTGAAGATGGTAGCCAACAAAAATTCTGGTTCTCATTCTGGTTCCAGTCCATAATGACAGTTCACAGTCTCTGATGACATTGAAATAATAATAATAATAATAATAATAATCATTATCATCATCATCATCATTATCATCAATAATAAAGGCTACACAAGGAGTTTTTCTGAAACCTAATGAAAGTACCAGAATAAGTTAGACTTGTGGACTGCTTTTCCTTTTGCACTAGTAAATATCTATCATTGATAAGCTTTATCAAGAAAGTAAACACATATTATATAATTTACAAATCAAATTGTACCCTAAACATGTCCTGTTTTTTTTTTTTTTAAGATTTGTGTTTATTTATTTGAGAGAGAGAGAGGAGAGAGAGGGAGAGAGACAGAGAGAAAGAGAGGAGGGGCGAGGCAGAGGTACAAGCAGAGTCCCCACTGATCAGGGAGCCTGACATGGGGCTCAATCCCCAGGACCCTGAAATCCTGACTGAAGCCAAAGTCAGACACTTTACTGACTGAGCCACGCCGGTACCTCTACATTTGCTGTTTTAAAAAGATGACATCTATATTTTTAGAATATTCATTGAAGATTGCTAGCAATACTTTCCTGGAAAGGACTATCTTTCATTCTGAAGTAGTGTCTTAATTTATTTTTAATTTTTACATTTTTCTTGGTCCTTGAAGTTCACAGCCTGGGAACTGCTATGTAAGCATTTAGCTGGGCATCTTAAAGTCTGTCCTATACTTGAAACCTCTGAAACCCCTAGACCAGGGGTTCTCAAACTGGAGTGACTGCACCCCTCAGGGGACATTTGACAATACTGGGGACAATGGTGCTCAGGTGTCAGTGGGTAGAGGTCATGGATGCTGCTAATATCCTACAATGTGCAAGATAACTCCCCTCCCCCAAAATAAAGAACTATTCAGCCCAAAATGTCAGTAATGCTAAATTTGAGAAACCCTACTCTAGGCCAATCTAATTTTTCTCCCTTATGGTATTTTCAGCATTTTCTGTGTGCTCTGATTCTGGACATGCATTTACCAAATTATGTATTGTTTTCTAATTGTTTCCATGTTTAAATGGATATGAGTCTCAATCCCAGCTTTCTTCTACTTATCCAGCTGTATAGTTTTTTTTTTTTCAGCTGTATAATTTTGGCCATGTCACTAAACTATTCTATGATTCAACATTCCTATCTGTAAAATGATATAATAATAATATTTAACTGAGGGTTGTTTTAATGATTCAAGTCAATGCACTTCAACAATGCATTAATCGACCTTTGCTTAGTGCTCGCCATGGCCAAAAGAGTGTGCTAAATGCTCTACGTGTGTTATCTGTCACTCTTAAAACAACTCTGTAGAGTTAGTATAATGACTACCCTTTCATTTATGTACTTTTGGTAAATTGTAGCCATTCCCATACTTATTATTTCTTCCGGAAGGGTGCTCAGTGCTGGAGATGCTGAGGGTATTAGGAGGACCGTCCTCTAGACTATTGGCCATGGCCACCTGATTGATCTGCCTTGCCCCTACGTCCCTGACTAGTTGGCAGGGGATTGGTTTAGGACCATATCCATATGTCTCCTCCTCTTCAAACCAGCATGCTGGCCCCTACATGTCTTTCTCATGGGGTAAGAGAACAAATTTCACTGTGCAAGTCCATTTAAAGCCTTTGCTTATTTCAGGACTGCTAACATTCCATTCACCAAAGCAAGAGGGAACTCCCTGCAAAATGATATAGCAAAGGGTATGGACCAGGGAAGCATACAACATAAGGGTTATTAATGCAACCTACCACAGGTTTGCAACTCAAATCCATTCAATCCATCACACTCTTGCTGCTCAGAAGGAAGCTGGAAGTTTTTGTTCTGCCAGAGGAGTAAGTATTGACTTTGGAAGAAGTTCCCTTTTCCTTCTTCCCTCCATGAACTGTGCAGCATGCGCAGAATGCATATGCAGCATGCACTCTGGGATATGTTGAAGGTTCCTGGCCAGGACCCAGCAATGTCTTACAATGGGTTTCTGGCTGGGGGAGCTAGTCTAGTATTTTCCAGGCAGCCAGAGAAAAGCAGGGCAGATTCTCCTTCACCCCCAGCTAATAAAGTATTTGTAGACACAGAGAGAAAGATATTAGCCGGGGATGGGGGGGTGGGAAGGGCCACTTTGAAAAGCCTTTAGAAAGTCTTCTCTCCCATCTGTTCAGCTCGTGGGAAGGCTCTGTTTTCCGTACTTAAAGGATTTGTAAATTCATTACCAACAAGTAAAATGTACAAAGCACACACAGAGACATAGAGGTCTGATTCACCATCTGCTGGGGAGTTGCATTCACGCAAACAGAGCGGTGCTGTGTTCCTGTCAGTAAGTGGGGTGGATGCCAGCTACCGGGGCCCCAAGAAATGCTGCAGAGCAGGGCTCTTCTATCATATTTTACTGTACACGGAGAAGGAGCTGTGTTTATGGGCTCTGAAACCTGCCCCATTTCCTCTTTTTTCCACTGAAAACTCTTGAGCTGGAGAAAGACTATGGTTTGTCATAAGATATAGGAGAAACATCATCTTAGCTTCTGCAAACTCTGAACAAAATTGGGTCAGAGTGCATTTTAAGCTGCTGGAGTTCCAGAACACCCAGCTTCAAAGGTTTTAGCTTGGCTGAATGTTAGTGGGAAGGGCTACTGGCATGGCTTTCTCTCCTGCTAAAGAAATCTGCTTTCAAAGCCCTTTTCTAACCTCTCTTCTTGCTGGTTCCAGAGAATTATATTCAGAGCTGGTCCTAGAAGAAAGTGTGATTGAGCAAAGTTTGTGCATGGCTCCTTGTGGTGTTGGCCTCCTGGCACCCTGCTCCCCTGCTCTGCCTCTTAGCAATCACAGCTGTGGCCACTTTACTAACTCCCTGACATCTGAGACCAACCTCAGAATTCACCAAGGGGGGAGACAGGAGCAGCTCCATGCCAGAGGAGTGGTTCTTTATGCCCCAGCTCAAACACCCTAAGGTCTGCCACGCCCATGATTCCACCAGTTGTACTCCATGCAGATAGAGAGGTTTCTGAATTGCTGCTTTGGGGTGTGAACCCATTCCTCTAGGACTAGGCCTGTCTCACTTTTGCCAGTCCTTCCAGAGAAGAGTTCTGACCCTAAAATCCAGACTACCAGCTAGTGCCCAGCTACCACACCTGACTTTGCCTGTCTGTCTCACTTTACCTAATTGCCATGCTTCTGCCCTGCCAATAAGAATGCCCTGTTAGCCTGGATGACCTTTCTTTTTTTTTTTTTTAAGATTTTATTTATTTATTCATGAGAGACACACACAGAGAGAGGCAGAGACACAGGCAGAGAGAGGGAGAAGCAGGCTTCATGCAGGAAGCCTGACATAGGACTCGATCCCAGGTATCCAGGTTCACGACCTGGACTGAAGGCTGCACTAAACCACTGAGCCATTAGGGCTGCCCCTGGATGACCTTTCTGATAGCCTGCATATCTAGAGTCCTCATAACATCTGTCTTCTCTTTGAGGCTCTTTGCTCAGCTTGACCATTTGGGCTCCCGTGGATTGCCTATGTACCAACTGGCTACAGATGCCTGTCTTACCCTGGTGACAGTGCCACAGGCCTTCTCAGGACCCACTGTCCTGGTGTCTGCTGGCTGCCTTGACTTCCTTGTTGTTGTTACACTTTCCCCAGCATCTGCCTGCCAGAGTGGTTGGAATGCTCTGTGTCCCAACACATATAAAAGAGAGAGTCTAGGACTCCCTATAATGGCCCACTCCAGCTACTTGCTGGCTAAGACACAATTCATTCATTCCGTATTTGTTGACACAGTGCCAGGTATATTTTTAAGTGTTGGATAAGCAAGCTAGGCAGGACCCCTGCCATCAAACAATGTACATTGCAATTGAGGGAAGACAGACAACAAAATCTGAGTAAGAAAAAAACAGATAGTGATAGTTATATAACCAAAAGAACCCTGGGTAGCTGAATAGTAAGTCATTGAGATGGAAGTAGTGTTGAAAGGAGACTTGAAGTAGAGAAGCTGGCTAAGTTCTCTGAGCAGGTGCTTCTTGGCAGAGACCTGTACTATGAGAAGGAATCAGCAACCCAGTGAACTAGGAAAAGAGAGTTCCAGCCAGAGGGAACTTCCAGTGCAAAGGTCCTGTGTGAGAATGAACTTGGTGTGTTCCAGGGACAGAAAGGGCCAGGGTGGGTGTAGGCTAGTAAATAGCACAGCGAGTGATACCCTGAGGATAGAGAGCTAGGCAGGGGCTGGACCACTGGGGCATTAGGTTGTGGGAAGTACTTTGGACTTCATACCAAATGCAATGGTAAGTGTGTATAACATTTTAGGCAAGAGAGAAATATAATCTGATTTGCATTTTAGAGGAACATGCTGGCTGCTGCAGGGAAATCAAGGGAATGATACTGGTGACTTGGACTCCTTTGATAGCGGTGCAGATGGTGAGAGACGGGCTGCTTGGGGATATATTTCTAAGTAGAGACAACAGGACTCACTGATATATTGGATGTGAGCTAGAGAAAGGAAGCGTCAAGAATAACCACAAAAACATCCTCTAACTGTCATGAACTCTGGTGTTCTCACTGTAACATAATTATATATTTGATGGGCATTAAACAATATAGAATTAAATAATTGAATGTGTGCCTGGCCTGATGATTAAGATCTTATTTTGGAAACAAAACAAACAAGGGAAAAATGTACCTATAGTGCTCTGGCCTGCCCAGGGACAATAACTTGGTGTAGACTTTTTGACTTGCCATGTGCTCTTTCTCTCCTGGGCCTTTGCATGTGCAGTCCTGGAACACCTGTCTCCCTCCACCCATCTTCACTCCATACATCCATACTTGCCCTTCAGGTCTCAGTTAGATTTGAATCCTTAAGCACTTCCTAAGACATGACTGGGTTCCTCTTCCCTGATCCTGCTACTGAAATTGTTGGGTTGCCTGTCTACTTCCTTTCTTCATTGGTAGCTCTAAGGGCTGGATCTAAATCCCCCAATGCCAGGCAGCCCAGGTGGCTCAGTGGTTTAGCGCCACCTTCAGCCCAGGGCTTGATTCTGGAGACCCGGGGATCCAGTCCCACATCGGGCTCCCTGCATGGAGCCTGCTTCTCCCTCTGCCTCTCTCTCTCTCTCTCTCTCTCTCTCTGTAATCATGAATAAATAAATAAAATCTTTAAAAATCAATCAATCAATCCCCCCAATGCCTATTAATTTCTAGCTCATGGCAGAGACACCAGTCTGTTGAATAGATCACAAAGCCTATTTCCCCCACATCCCATGCTCTTGGCTACCTTGCTCTTCTCCCTTGGAATTAAGCTATTGTAGTCTTCTGCACCCCCCAGTCCTCTCTACCTGCCTAAATCCTAATCAAACTTCAAGACCAGTTCAAAAGCCCTCTGCTCCATTGAGCTTCCCAGCTCATTCTTGTATTTCCCTCCCTAGAACTATTCACTTTTCCTCCCTACTCTCTGCAGGGAAGAGTTGACAGAGCAGGACTGATGCTGCTATCCTTAGAAAGTCTGCTTATTAGATTGGTCCTGGGCTGGCATCTGGAAACCTGGCAACCATCAGATTGGTCCTGGGCTGGCGAATAGGTTCCTGCTCTCATATAATGCATTCCCTAAGTGATAAGAGTGACTCATACTGCCTAGACCACACATTTCCCTTCTGGGAAGCTGAAGTTTTGGTAAATGCTAGGTACATGCATAACTATGTGCTTATGTGACCAGCCCCAAAAATAATCTTGGGCACTGAGTCTTTAATGGACCTCCTCGGGCAGAAACATTGCACATGTATTGCTACATTTTTTGTTGCTGGGGAAGAGTGTGTTATGCATGCTCAATCTCAGGAAGGAGAAGGCATGGGGAAATGTGCACATGGATTCCTCTAGATCCCACCTATGTCTTTTTCCCTTCTGATCCAGCTGTGTGTCCTTATCACATCACTGAAATAAACATTAGCCATGAGTACACTTATATACTGAGGCCTGTGAATCCTTCTAATGAATATCCAAACATGGTCTTGGGGGCCAGAGCACATGCTCATTTGGAACCTTAGCATTATTGTACCATTATGTAACTGCTTTTTACTGTTATATAACTGATTTTTACATGTAAGCTTTTGTATTCCTTCCCACAAGATCCTGAAAGACAGAAATATGCCTCTATGTACTTATATCCCATGCAACTCTTTGCACGGAATACCCAGCAGGAACCCAAGATATACCTGTTGAGAGAATGAATGAATAAATGAAAGAAACATCAAGGCTACTGGCGGTTGGAGCAGTGGCCTCATGGCAGACTGTGGGCAGGTAGCTGAGATGCTTTAATGCTATTAGTGGTGTCCTAACTCCTGGGGCAAAAGAAAGTGAATTGATTAGGCTTTAGTAGGGTTTCCAAGTAATTCCTGGCATCATAAGGCAGCCAAGGAAGGCTCTGCTAAAACACCCAAGAGACAGAGACTGCTGTGTACAAATGCAAGAAGAAACAGCTATGACAGACACAGAGCTGTTTGCAAACTGTATATCTGGATCCCAGGGGTTCCCATCCTCAGGACTGCTTATTTGCATATTTATACCACCAGAAGTGTAGGGGGAGTGATCATGTATGCATGTTCACAGAGACATTTCTCTACATTTATTTGCAAAATTACATGAGTGGGCATATGCTTACATATGCATGAATACACATGTTTCACATATGCCTGTGCATATGTGTGAACTCATCTGAATTTGCATAGGTTTGCAAGCATAATTGCATGAGTTCATGCATTTGGAGTGTGCAGGAGGCATGTGTATTTGTTACACCCATGCACACCAAAGTGAGCCTATGCACATATGTGCACATGCATACTGATCTTTTCTTATCTGCTCTGTACTGAGCTCAGACAGCTGCTTTAATAACATCTGCAGCTGAGCAAGTACACTAACTGCTGTGGCCCCATCGTGCTATCAGGATTGCTTCAGCCCTTTCAGGATTACCAGTGCTCAGTGCAGTTTAAATATATCTCCACTCCTAATCCCTAAACAAAGATGCAATGATTTCTGCTAAATATGTTGGATTATTTATTAAGATAAAGTCAAGGATATGAGAAGCCACGTCTGGTGCAACACTGATTGCCATTCAAAATGGGAGATCATGAAACCAGATGCACCTCCGCTCCAGGGGGGAGGAAGAAGGTTAAAGGAAAAGGAGATTCAGCAAATGATTAAAACAGACTGATTCCTAGAGGCAGAGCAGTCACAGTTATGGGTGACAGAAGCTTATGCAAATACACCAAAGTAGGTGAGAGAGGAACCACCAGAGGCCCTCACCAGCACTGGGATAAAACTGGGCTGTTCTGCAAGGATCATGGACCAACAGTCAGGTCTTGAGTAAGAATCCTCTGTAAGAATGCTAGGACAGTTAAGCAACGTGTACTTTCAAGGAATTCCCAGTGCAGTGACAGGCCAGGAGAATGAGGAGTGTCATTGCTGGCCCAGAGGAAGTTAGGGACAAATTCGGAGGCTCCTCATTCTCCATCTAGGTGGCTCCCCATTCTCTGGGCATGTACAGCCATGTACCAGGAAGCATAGCTTGGTAAGTAGATTTATAAGAATTTCAGCTCAGAAGTACCTACCTATGGTGAGCCTGCATGAGCAGATGTGACACCCTGAGCACAGAAGGAGATGGCTAGAGGGGTGAATGGGGGTAAATGTAGCACTGCCCACTCCAAGGTCCACCACCTCTGGTTCCCCCAGCCCTCCTGCTGCTCTCAATAGGGGGGTTTTGGTACATAGAAACTGCCCAGACTTGGAATCTGGAGAGAGAGTTATAGTTATAAATAGCTACAGTTTTCTGTATAAGCTTGGGTGGGTAACTTAACTTCATGTAAAATCGGAATGATGATTTTTTGTTGTTGTTGTGACATCTGAATAAGATAGTGATTATTCAGCAAGATCATGCATGTAACCTGTGCTACATGCCATGGAAAAAATGAGAAGGTATAGTTCTGACTTGAATGAACTTATAATTTATGAACTCATTGATATGATCAGATTTAAATTTGTCATAATTCCGGTTTTTTTTAATTTACCCCATCTGTTCTTTTTATATTTTCTTTTGTATTTACTGATTTTTATTATTCCGTTTTATCTCCTTTGTTGACTTATTAGCTATAATTCTTTGTTATATCATTCTAATGGTTGCTTTAGGGTTTATAAAATATTTTAACTTATCATAGTCTGCCTCTAAATGATATTGTACCACTTCATGGAGAGTATAAGAACCTTATCATACCCCTTGTTCTATTGTTGTGACATATTTTCCTTCTGCATATATTATATACACCACACTACATTATTAATATGTTGCTTTAAACAATTATCTTTTAAAGTGATTTAAATAAAAAGAAAAAAGAATTGTGTACACATATACTTACATAGTTGCCATTTTCAGTAATCTTCACTGTTTGATATTAATATGTATTTCTATTTAGCATACTTTTCTTTTTACATTTCTTGTAATCTTAGTCTGCTGGTACTGACTTCTTTTAGATTTTTTATGTACAAAGAAGTCTTTATTTTTTGAAAGACATTGGTTAGTATAGAATGCTACGTGGGTAGTTTTGTTCTTTCAGTACTTAAAAACTGTTGCCTCAATGTCTTCTTGATTACATTGTTTCTGATGGGAAGTCTACTGTTATCCTTATCTTTATTCCTCTGTACATAATGTGTCTTTTTTCTGACTATTTTTAAGATAATATCTTTATCACTCATTTTGGGCAACTATGATAATGATTTATTTGACAAAAATCCAATATACATTCCTGATATAATCTTTCAGGAAACTAAGAATAAGAGGGCACTTCTTCAACCTGATAATTGGAATCTAGAAAATACTGCATTTTGCATTATACTTAATACTTTCCCTCTGTGATCAGGAAAGTCTACTCTCACCACTTATATTTGACATTATAATAGAGGTGCTAGCTAGTGCAATAAGGTAAAAAAGAACTAGAAAGGAGGAAAGGAAGAAGCAAAACTGTCTTTATATGCAGACAACATGAGTGTCTATGTCAACATGAATGTCAATTAGAAAATTCTATGAAAAAAAGAAAATTCTATGGAATTATATATGTCACATATAATGTATGTATAATACATGATATAAATATATGTATATATTTATGTATATGTAGATTATGTAAATACATTTATATTTATATATACTAGAATTTGATTTAGCTTATTGTTGGATATAAGACCTATATACACAAATCAATTGTATTTCTATATATTTGCAATTAAAGATTAGAAATTGAAATATAAAAACATAGCACTTAAACCATAAATAAGCATAACATACTTGACAACAGGTTTCCCATAAATTAAAAACTGAAAAACATTGTTGAGGGAAGTAAAATAAGTTCTAAATAAATGACACACACCATGTTCACAAATCGACAGATCAATATGGTTAAGATGTCACCTCTCCCCCAGTTTTTAGGTAGAAATTGGAAAACCAATTCTAAAATTTGCATGAAAATGCAAAGTACCTAGGATAGCCAAAACAACTTTGAAGAAGTTGAGGAACTAACAGCATAACTTCAAGGTTTACTATAAATCTACGGTAATCAACACAGTCTGGTTTGTGTGTAAAGATAGAGAAACAGTTCAATTGTATACAATAGAGAACCCAGAAATAGACCCACAAAAATATGGACTACTGATTTTTAACAAAAGTGCAAAGGAAATTTTGTATAAAATGGACAGTCTTTTCAACAAATAATACGGGAACAGTTGAACATCCATATGCAAGAAAATAAACTTTGATTGTAAATGACATATTTGATAAAGGTTTAATATCCAAAATACATAAAAAAACTTATACAACTCAACACCAAAACAAGCAAACAAACAATCTAATTTTAAAAATGAGAGAAGATTTGAGTAACATTTTTCAAAGAAGATGTACAGGTGGCCAAAAGATACATGAAAAAATGCTCAACATCATTAATCTTCAGGAAAATGCAAATCAAAACAAAAATGAGATACCACCTTACACTTGTCAGGATGGCTAGAATCAAAAAGACAAGAAATAACAGGTTTTGGTGAGGATGTGGAGAAAAAGGAACCGTTGTGCACTATAGATGGGAATGTAAATTGGTGCAGCCATTGTGGAAAACAGTATAGAGTTTTTTCAAAAATTAAAAATACATAAAATCCAGTAATGTAACTACTGGGTACCTACCAAAAGAAAACAAAAACACTAATTCAAAAAGATGTGTAGCCCCATGTTTATTGCAGCATTACTTACAATAGTCAAGATATGGAAGCTTCCTAAATGTCCATTGATAGATGAATGGATGAAGAAGATGTGGAGATGTGGTATACATAAGCAATGGGATATTACTCAGCCTTAAGAAAGAATGAGCTCAGGGCTTCTGGGTGGCTCAGTGGTTAAGCACCTGTCTTTGGCTTGGGCTGTGATCCCAGGGTTCTGGCTCCCTGAAGGGAGTCTACTTCTCCCTGCCTATGTCTCTGTCTCCTTCTCTCTGTATCTCTCATGAATGGATAGATAAAATCTTAAAAAGAGGGAATGAATGAGATCTTATCATTTGTGACAACACGGATGGACCTAAGGGATATTATGCTAAGGAAAGTAAATCAGACAGAGAAAGACAAATGCCACATAATGTCACTTATATGCAGAACTGAAAAAACAAAACCTATGAAAAGACAAAAGCAGTAACAAACTATAAATACAGAGTACAAACTGATAGTTGCCAGAGGAGAAGGGGTAGGGGTTGGGCAAAATGAATGAAGGGAAGGGGGAGGTACAAGGTTCCATTTATGGAATAAATAAGTTATAGGAATTAAAGATACAGCATAGGAAATACAGTCAGTAATATTGTAATAGCATTGTGTGTTTAAAAAAGAAAAGAGACTTTGATCCACACCTCTCACAACATGAATAAATTAACTCAGAATGGATTACAGATCTAAATGTAAAACCTAGAACTGTTAAACTTCTAGAAGAAAACCTAGGGAAGATCCTTGTGACTTAGGGTTAAGCAAATATTTCTTAGGTATGATACTAAAAACTTGTTCCATAAAAGAGCAAACTGATAGATTGGGCTTCAACAAAGTGAAAACTTTCTGTTCTTTGCAAGATTTTGTTAAAATAAAGATAAGCCACACACTAGGAGAATATATTTGCAAAGTATGTATTTGTTAAAGGATTTGTATTGGGAATATATGAAGTAGTCTCCAAACTCAATAGTAGGAGAATAGCCAAATTAAAAAACAAAATGGGCAAGGATTTGAACAGGTACCTTACCAAAGAGATATATACATGACAAAATGACTGAAACGTTGCTAAACAATAGTAATCACTAGGGAAATGCAAATTAAAAGAACGATAAAAAGCCACCACATACTATTCAAATGGCTACAATAAAAAATAATAATCTTACTAAGTTTGAAGAGGTTATAGAGAAACTAGAGCTCTCATAAACTGCTGTTGAGAATGTAAAATGGTATAACTACTTTGGAAAACAGTTGAACAGCTTTTTAAAAAAAATTATGAAAGATAATGATGATGTAGCCATTTCATTTGTAGGTATTTACCCATAAGAGAATAAAACATAAATCCATACAAGATTTATACATACATGTTTATAGCAGCTCTATTTTTCCAAATATAAATATAGCAAATAGCAAATATCTAAGTGCCTATCAACAGATCATTCAATTGTGGTATAATCCATACAATGGTATACTACTGGGCTATCAAAAGGAGTTAATTATTGACATAAATTTCAACATGGATGAATCTAAAAATAATTTTGCTGAATGAAAAAAACCCACCAAGAGAGAGTACATACTATATGATCCCCTCTCTATAAAACCATAGAATATACAACCTAATGATGGACGATGGGCTTCTTGGGACTCTAGGGGTAGTGGTGGTGAAGGGAAGAAAGCAGGAAGGAGAAAATTTGGGCAGGAGAGGAGCAGTATTTGTGTCCATTATCTTGATTATGGTGATGGTTTCATGAATGCACTACGTCAAACTTACCAAATGGTTCACTTAAATATGTGTAGGCTATTGTATATTGTTATACCTCAATAAGATTTTTGAAGAAACTGAAAATAAAGTAATAAAAAATTAATAAAGTAATAGATTGTGATTAATTAATTAATTAGACACAAGGCTAATTATCTGGACATCTAGATAGGTATTCTATTCAGGGAAATCCATACTTGTTGATACATGCCATATGATGTTTACATAATTCTTATTAACTGAGTAACAATAATCTAATGTTTAAAAAAAATCATTGATCCATCCTTAGAGTGGATACATTTCTTGTCCACAGATTAGACGCTTTGTTGAGGAAAAAAACAACAACCAGATAGTCTTAAATGTGAGATTCCAGAATAATGGGAGACACAGATGATCATTATCAATCTAAGGTACATTTGGAAAATTGGAAAGGCTTAAAAAGCATGATGAATATTACTCTTTGAAAAGATATCAAAATCTGTTACAACTACTCCTCCGCATTGAATGTGGGCTGAACCTTGTCTTGCTCTGTCTGAGTGGCCTGTTATCTACAGAGTAGACTCAGGAAAGCATGTGTAATGAAAGGGCTATGTAGCTCCTCTGGAAGAGCATCATCCCTCTTACAAGAAGCCCAGGCTCTTTCTGTTCTCAGGGAAAACCACACGATATGACCGAGAGATAAGGCTCCACCAATAGAGAGCAGCATCCTAAAATTGCACAAGTCAATTAATGCTGGCAGAGCCCACTCAATGGTCCTCCATCCTTGGACATCAGAAAATAGTTGGTAGCCATTGATCACTGTTTTCTTTTTAGCAAACTTTAAAATAGGAAGACATGGACTGCCCAGTAAAGAAGAGCACATGTTCCAGTGCTGTGGGTTTAGGGGTGTTTTCAAATCAAGCAAAGAGAATTCCAACCATGGGAGGAGCTATCCTCTTTCCTCCACTCCGTGGGTCTTATCACACAGTTTTCCAACTTCTCTGGTCTTTCCAGAGTCTCCAAGATTACATCTGGTCACCCCCACATCTCACTTCTCACTTTCTAATAGATCCAGTCCCATCATGAGTAATTCCCCTTTATGTGGTTCATCCTGTACAATTTTGGGGATTTTAACAAGGAACTTCATTTAGAGATGCACAGAAAAATAAACCAAAGACAGGAAAAAATCCAACACAACGAAATGATAAAGTAATAGATCAGGGAGCTTTATCTCACTGTAATCCAATCATATTGGCTACCATAGTGTTATGAGCACCCAGGGTTAAATTCTTTCATTCAATTGCACTGGACCCCAAGATCAAACCTGGCTTCTTAAACCCCACACCCAAGGCCAATTTTGCTTGATGTTGATCCTGAGTCTGGAGTGAACTCTTGGGATGTGAGCCCAGGTTATAGATGCCCCCCACCCACACACACACCATGAGTTGCTTCCCTCCTTGAAGGGTCTTCTTGAAACCCAAACACTTTCCTATTCTATCCTAGCTTAACAAGGTAGGGGTTGTGTCTGTCTTGTTTAAGCTCCAACCCCAGTGCATGGCACAGTATTTAGCATGTGGTAGGTGAATATTTGTTAAATGAAAGTATGCTTCCTGGTCTTCAGCTACCTTCACAGTTTCCCTGCAATTGTTGCAAGTGTTTTGCCTCACCTGTTTTTTTTTTTGGTGTTTTTTTTTTTTTTTTTTTTTTTTTTTAGTTTTTTTGTTTGTTTGTTTGTTTCTGAAACCTGGCTTCAAAACATTGTGAGAAATCTGATTTGGATTCTAGCTCTACCATATACTTGAAGATGACAGGAGTCATGTCACCTACCATTTTGAACCTCATTTTTCTCATTGATGAAGTAAGTATGAAAATCCTAATAGAGATTGCATAGAGGGTTGTTATAAAGACCTGGCTTCTTAATGTATCACAGTGTTTTGTAATATATAAAGGACAAACAAGTGTTACATGTTGGGGGACAGGATGTTCAATCCCCACTTGTTTCATTCCAGGTAAAGGCTTTTCATTAGGGAAGCTCCTCTGGCCTTTGTCTCTATACTCTGACTGTTCTGATGGGTGAGTTCGGAAGAAGCAGTAGAGCCTGTGTAGTTCTGTCCTTTCTTCTTGCCTTCCTTTTCTCTAGCCAGGCTGCCTATAGGAAGCACCTATTTTTGGCTCTTCCTTTTAGTGTGTCTCACAGAGGTAGGCCTCATTTCCAGCTGAATGGACCATCAATGTAAAGGGTAGAGTGGTATAAGCCAACTAGTTCAACCTGATTAAAAGTCAGCTTAGTCTTTATTGGTAAAAGTGATATTGTTTTTGATATATCTTCATCTGTCTAATTCCTGAACTTCTCTCTCATTTGTCTCTGAATTCAGGTGGAAGAAAGGGATATTACTAGTTGAGTCTCCTCGCCCCCAACATTTGTTATTTTTGATTGTTATTATTAAGAGTCATCCCAGAATTCTTTGATTTCTGAACTTTGGAGAATGATGTTATGTAGTTCCCACTCCTGGGCAAGAGCGCTTGAGTTTAGGCCTCTAGAAACTGAAGACCAAGAGTGAATAACTGCAAGGTACAGTGGGGAGGAGCCTGGTTTGGCCCAGCACTCTGTTCTCTCTTCCCCCATATCCAAAGTCATCCCTCTTCTCTCATTTATGTCTACCTGTGTCCCATCTCGGGCCCAACCACTCTCCTGTCTCACTCCTTTCTCCTATTTTCACCACGCTCTGGCCTTGAGTCTAAGTCTCTCTTTAAATCTTCCCCAAGGAATCTTCCCTTTCTCTTGGCAACTGGTGATTGACTCTGGGTAAAGTGAACAGTGCTGATGTGTATGAAGGGAGTTCTGTAAAAATAAATTGTGTAGAGGGTGAATGAAGGCTTGAGGAAAAAATGCTGTCTCTGTCAAAAGACACAGGAACCCTGGAGGATGTGCCACCCCTCTGTGAGTGATGGACCTGTTCAGTCTGAGTTACTGCCACACACCAGATTATCATTTCGGATAGTTCAATATGGCTGCGGCAGGAGCCGGCAGGAGCTCACAGCAGACATTTTAATAATCACAAGGTTCAATTTTGACATGGGGTGCTTGCTGGCGTATAGATACCAGGAGACAATTCTTTTGACCTGTGTGCCAGGAGTCCCCAAGATTAGTAAAATCAATCATGTCTTAGGCATGTTTGAAACTTTGTCAATTGAGAGACCCATGTTTGCAGGAGTTTCCCTTAGGTCCCCAGATCTGGTAACCACTATGTGTAAAAAGCTAGTTGGATGCTAGATTTATAGGATGCATGCTAGATTTACTTTGCTATTGAAAGGCATATTCAGGTGTGGGGTGGTATGGTAGGTAGCAAGATCACTCAACTAGGAGTCAGAAGACTGGTTTGAAATCTAGATTAGCCTCTAAATAGCTGGTTGGACCAAAGTTAAGTTGCCAGACTTCACTCAGCCTAGATTCCCCCATCTATGAAGTGAAGAAAGTTAAACCTGCTCTTCCTAATCCATAGCAACATTGTGGGGATCAAAAGAGAGAATACATTTGAAATGACTTTAGAAGATGTGAATGATTTTTTAGACATAATATACTATCAATCTTTGTAGCAATTTCTTCTTTCCCCTTCCTTATGCTCCTCTGTCCCTTCAGCATCACTCCTTAGGGCCTTGCTGCTGCCTGCCTAAGTTTCTCCCAGGGTTCCTTATGGAGTTCTCTATCATCTTGCTCATATCCTCAAACATTTCCATTCTATTTCTCTAGGAGCAGTGGAGTATTCAATCATCTAATGAAGGATAGTTTCAAGTTATGGCAGTAATGACATAATCGTTACCCTTGGGGCATATGCTACTTCATAGAATACAACACTATGAAGTAATAGATCTCTAAGTGTGGCAATTTCAGGCAGGGAGCCTAAGTCCATTGCTCCTCAAGCCCTCCAAGCCTACAGGTTAGGTTGGATAGGAGGGAACAGAAAGGTGAAAAATCCACAAAGTTTACCTCTGCTGGGGCCCATCTCCTAGCACATGTCCACTATGGGGAGCCAAGGGAGCTGCCACGTACATTAAGCATTTTGGTGCAGGAGTACAGTCTTAGAGCAGCCCTCTAAATGTTGCATTCAAGTTTGGTCTGCCTTTGAACTTGCTAGTGTTTCCTCATACCTCAAATGTCAAACTGAAGGCTCAGAGCACAGTGCTGAAGCCCAACCTGAGGCTGTTCTTACATGCCCTGAGTGGAAGTGCTTACAACGAAAAACTAGTCAAATCCTAGATTTAACTGGTGCATCATTCATACTTTAGTAAGTGTTATGGATCGATTGGAACAGACAGGCTCTGGGGAAGATCAGCCTGAACAAGAAGGAATGGCTTGGAATGCAAGAGAATACCTCTAATACAGGCAAGAATCCCATCTTTTATTAATCTCTTTATTCATTGATTGATTGAATCATTCATTCCCTCTCCAAAATGCAGTGTGGTTTTCTATGTTGTATGCACATTCTAGCTTGGGTGAGGAGGAGGATGAGCTGTTCGAAGTGAGCCTGAAAAGAAAGGAAATGTCTTGGTAGAGAAAGATATGGAGGGTTAATGGCGCACATATTGTAGCTATGGACACACTACTAGTAAAGGCTAAGGAAATAGATGAAGCAGTAAATGAGTTGTTAAACAGCTCAAATAGAGGGAAGAGTGAGAGATGAGGCCAAAACTATATAGAGTCAGAATTCAGAGAACCTGATATAGCAGACCAGGGGATCTAGACATTTTGCTGTAGGGAATTGAAGCAAAGAGATGGCATGATAATACTGTGGCATTAAAAAGCCAACCTTAACCTTGGCATCAAGAAAGTGGTAGGGGAAATAATGGTCAGGACAAATACAGGGAGAACAGTTGAAATACAAAGAGGTAACAAGGGACCAAGGTGGGCTATGACAGTGGGAGTGAAAAAGGATGGAATCTAGAGATGTTTTGTAGGTGCAATTACCATAAAAAATCCGGCTTAAGGGGAAAAGGGATAAGCTGGGTAACAAAGGGTAGTGGTAAGAAAAGGTACAGAAGAGCAGGAGCACATGGTGAGGAAGAAGCTAGGCTCTGTTTTGGCTCTCTTGAGCTTGATGTTTAATTCCCTGAGACATTCAAGGAAAGCTATCAAAGTAGGCAGTCACACAAATCTGGAGCCCAATGTGGACAGCCAGGATTCAGGACTGGTGGCTGCATCTCCACAGCACTGTGTGGTGACGCTGGAGTCTCCTTTCAACCACCGGAAGCTCCAAGGCATGGAGAAAAAGCTGAGGAAAGGAGAGGGCTGTTTCTTCCCTCTTCTTTCTTCTCCTTTCTCTATTTGGCTTTTTTTTTTCTTCTGCTCCGCAGTGTCTCCTTGTTCTGATTAGCCATGCCCATGTGTACCCTACGGCATCTATCATCCTATCTTGGTGGAGTAAAAGATAGGAAGGGAAGGGCTGATATGGGGAGGAGGTGAGTGGAAGCACTAAGGCAGGGGAAGAAGAAATAAAAACAGTGAGCCTCTACAGAAAACTGCCTGTTGCTGGATGTTGGGTAACTATCAATTAGTACATATTTTTAAATACTTACATCATGGTACAACAAAGGATTAGGTACACTAGATTTTTTTTTCTTGCTCTACCCAGTTCAACACTTATCTGTTCCTCCTGCCAATCATGTGGTTCCTACTTTTGGGTCCAGACCATGACATGTCCCTGTCTGCCTCTGCACTTTGCTAATGACATTTCTCTCGTGGGAATGACCTTCCTCCTTCTCCCCTTATTAATTAAATCTTACATTCTTTTGGAGTCCAGCACAGGTCCCAACTTCTGAAGGTCACCTTATCCAATTATCCCTGCCCACACAATCCATCATTCTCTTCACTGCGTGGATAGTATATACGTATGAGGGCTTAATTATAGATCTCCTGTATTGTTTATTACTTATTTCAATAAATTGCAATCTCCTTGGGATAGAGGATAGTCCTAACTAAATTTAGAGCTGGAAGAGCTGGTCCTTCTTCCTGAGTGTTCACAGTTGTCCACTTCCCCTGCACCACCAGGCCTGCCTTTCTGTTGTGCTGATCCATGTAATTGGTAGAAAGAAGAATGACAAGTCTTAGAAAGTTCAAGACATTTTCATTAGGAAAGACAAAGTGCTATGAGAGAGAGAGAGAGAGAGAGAGAGAGAGAGAGAGAGAGAGAGAGAGGAAATAAATAGCTCTGGAAAAGTTGAAAAAAGGGATAAGAGAATCCAGAACAGTCTGAGCAATTTGGTTAGAGGTTTTGAGGATTGGGAGCTGCTGTGAGAAGGACTGGGGTAGAAAATGCATGGAGGCCACTTGGATATTTTAGTTTGTCATAAAATGCAAAGCTTTGGAGGACCTCTTAAATTATTTAAACTGCTTTTCTTTTGTTGTTTTTACGAAGGGAATCAGTTGTATTCCTATCGCAATTGATAACATAAAATAAATTCCATGTGACTTTGTGTCAAGAATGTTTTAAAGTCTTATTGTCATTGAAAACTGAATATTCTAAGGGTACCTGGGTGGCTCAGTTGGTTAAACTTCTGCCTTCAGCTCAGGTCATGAACTCAGAGTCCGGGGATTGAGCCCTGCATTGGGAATCCCTGATCAGGGGGGAGTCTGTTTCTCCCTCTGGCCTTCACCCTGCTCCTTCTCTCTCTCTCTCAAATAAATAAATAAAATCTTTAAAAAAAATAATAAAAAAAGAAAACTTAATAATCCCTGAAAAATTTCAGGAAAACATATCAATACAATTTTTAATGAATGTAGATTATGTGTCTTACTATGACCAATTAAAAAATTAATAAAAATATTATTGGTTACAAATTAAGGACACTTAAAAATACATAAAGTTACAAGAAAGAAGGTAACAATCATTCACAGTGCCACTACCCAAAACATAATGTTTTAGTTATTTGCTTTAAGTGGCACTTTTTTAGAAAAATTACTCTTTCTGAAAAAAAATGATTTAAGTTTTTAAATAATACATAGAAATACAAAAATGACTGTAAAAATTACCCCCAGAACATATTACTGAGAAGCAGTCATCACAACTAGCTGAACATCATCTGGATATCTTTCTTTGCAAATATATGGGTAGAAGGGGAAGGATGAGAGAGAAATAGAGTGACATAATACAGCCTATTTTAAAATAGATTTAATTAATTTAATTTTACTTGAATTTAACAGAAGGAAAAGTAACCTGATGTTAAATTGTAAGAATCTCTGAACTTCAAATAATTGTGTTGTCACCACAGGACAGAGCTTTTCCTAAAATATTTCGTTAAGTTTAAAAAAAGAGATTTAAAAACATTAAGAGATGAGAGTTATGATTTGTAAGTGACATTTGCCCATTTAATCTCTCTCTTTTTAAAATTTAATTTAGTTTTTTTTTTTTTTTTGGTCTTTTATATTCACAATGGTTATCTAGGCTACTTTTCTATGGAAGCTATTTGGTTTTCAGAGGTGTGTTTTGTGTTCCCTGCTTTTCAAATGTACTTATTGGTTGCAAATGATATTTTGGCCCACAGTTAGTTTCTTTTCCTTTGGGACTTCAATCTCACTTTCCATGTCATTTTGTTGTTTTATTATCTTATCCATGAGTTCTCTTTTTGCTGACAATTTCTTATTAGGTTTTTCTATAACAGAGCTTGGTAACCTTTTTCTATAAATAGCCAGAGAGTAACTATTTTAGGCTTTGTTGGCCATAGTTGTAACTACTCAACTCTGCCATTGTAGTATGAATGCAGCTTCAGAGAACACATCAATGAATGGGTCTGGTTGTGTTCCAATAAAACTTTATTTACTAGGGAGGATGGTGGGCCAGTTACATGTCTTTCCCTTCTTAATGTCTGCTAATAATTTTTGTTGGGGGAGGATATTACACTTTTGGAAAACCATTGTGTTGGATAGATAGTAGGAGAGGTAAATTCTTAGGTATAGTCTCTAGTGATCATGTAAATCTAGAAATACTAAAATATTTTTTGGTTCCTTTGGGATATCAGTCTTGTGGTTTTTCTGGATATGATGACATGGTGCTGAGACTGGCCACAGGGCAGAGCAGTCTTACTGGAGTTCTCTGTCAATATGAAAGCTTAGGCCTAGAGAAGTCAAGAAACTAGCTCAAAGACACATGGAAGACTAATTAAACAGATGGCACTTGAACACAAATCTTAAAAAAAAATGTTTTTATTGAGGTGAGGATCGCAAAAATAAAATTAAGCATTTTAAAATCAATTCAGTGGCATTTAGTACATTCACAATATTGTGCAACCACCATCTTCTGAAATATTTTGATTCTCCCAAAAGGAAGCTACATACCCATCAAGCATTCACTCCTCATTCTCCTCTTCCCCTAGCCCCTGGCAGCCAGCCATCTGTTTTCTGTTCCTATGGATTATCTATTCTAGATATTTCATATAAATGGAATCATACAGCACATAACCTTTTGTGTCTGGCTTCTTTGCACAATGTCTCTGATGTTTATCTGCATTGTAGCATGTATCAGTACTTCATTTCTTTTTATGGCTGAAAAATAATACACTGTATGTTTATAGCCCAGTACCTATGCATTTGTCGATGGACATTTGGGTTGTTTCTACCTTTAGCTATTGTGAATAGTGCTGCTATGAACATGCATGTAGATGCATTTATTTGAGTCCCTATTTTCAATTCTTTTATATCTTCTTGTGGAATTGTTGAATCATATAATTTTTTGTTTAACTTCTTGAAGAACTGCCAAACTGTTCCACAGTAGTCACTCTTACATCCTACCAACATATGAAGATTCCAATGCTTTCATATTCTTGCTAACACTTATTATGTGTCATTGTGTGTGAACACATATTGTTGACTTTCAGTGCTTTTATCTTAGGAAGTCACAGAATTTGTCTTAAATTTTTCACTTGGTTGTTTTTTTGCAACGATAATACCTAGCAAATTCAGGGCACATAATCTGTATTGTTAAATACTTTATGGGATATATTCTGTCCTTAAAATCTGAATTCCCAGCCAGTGTTCAATGATCCCAATAACAACAAACTTTCAAAATGTTGTTTCAACAAAGTTAATTATAACTTATTTTAAAGTTTAAGAAATATAGTATATGTAACAGCTGAATCCCTTTATAATCTTCATGCTAGGAGGATAAAGAAGACCTGAGTGCCCATCTGCTAGGGTTGCTGTGGAGGTGTTTACTTCCTTGGGTAGGATATTGGACAAGAATGGTTGCTAACGTCCTTTCCAACTACATTTTTAAAATTAGAATTTGAATATTTACAGAGGACTTTCTGAGAATGTACAAAGCCCTGAGAATATTGTAATACATAATTTAAAAAATGGATTTTGCTGTTTTGCCACATTAGAGGAGAATGGGAGCCAATGTTCAAAAATTCAACAAAGATGAGATGACACAGTCAAAATTCCAAAGATCACTGCTCTGTAGAGAGTAGGAAGGAAGAGGGTAAGTGAGCCTCCCAGCCTGACTCCTCTGATCTGTAGCAGCCATCCAGAGCATCTTGTGGCTCTGGCTGTGGTTAACTGGCCCATCTCCTTGGAATCTGCAATCACATAAATCTGCCAGCAAAACTGGCCTGGCACCTGTTGCCCAAGCCTGACATTCCTCCCAGCAAGGAGAGGCATAAATCCCTTTGCATCTGGACCTTCAGCTCTGCTGCACTTAGACTGATCCTGAAAGTCACCCTTGGCTCTTTCAAGAGAAAAATCCTTTCTCCATGGTCTTCTCCCTTGTTGACAGGCAGATTCACTCCATGCCACCAATAAGGACATTTTAGAAAAGAACCTTCTTCAAGGCTGACATTACCCCAGGAAATGTACTCTCCTCTCCTTGGAGGGTGTGACCATAGAAAAGCCCCTATGTAAAATGGGGCAGGCACCTACCTCTCCTGATGAACTGTGCTGCAAATCAAGTAGGACTTTTGCAGTATATACATATGGAATTTGGTTTATTTATGAGTGGGAAGAAACCTATAAAGAAGAGTTATTAAGTCCAGGAGGAACTAATTTATGTCATAGTAAAATTCAGACTATAGTTCAGCCAGAGGAATGACAGTCTCTGACAGGTGTCCGTGAATAAATTCCCCTTCTTCTAAAACATTCTCTTCTCTTTGCTAGCCACTGGCTAAATTCTTCAGCTGGCTTGAGGAACTTTCCCTTCCTGCCCTTCTCTTTATTTTCTTCCCCTTTATAAACTTTACTTCTTCAAGACATGAAAGGGAGGAAAGCCACACCACCAGCCAGCTTTGAGAAAGCCTTGGATTTTCATCACCCCATGCAGATTTTCAGAGCCTGGAAACTGTGCTGTTACCCTTCAGGCTGCTGGATACTGGCTAGGAGATCTGAGGAAGCCAGAGCAGGCATCAGCACAGATACCTAGCTTCTGTCAATAAACACATGGGATCACAGCATCCCTTGAGGTTGGAGGCCACAGAGTCCTGCTTTTTAACACTCTGTGGGTAGAACTATATAATGAGACCCTGTCCTCCAGTGGCCATTGCCTCTAAGATGCTCAGCATACTCAGATCTTTGGCCAAGAGCTCTGCACCTCAGGGTATAAAAGTGACTGTCTGTTCTTCCTAAACACAGGTGACTGGGGCTCCTTTGGACTCTAGATCTCATCTGCATTCAGGTGGGACACAACGTCCTTCCGGCATCCACTGCAGCAGTTTGTGTCTGCATGTATAATTGCTCAGAAAGCACAGACTGGTTTCTATTAAATGTGGTTGGGTTGCTGAATGCATAAATAAGGCTAAGAGTCATCTATATTCTATCGATCGATCTATCTATCTATCATCTATCTATCTATCTATCTATCGATCTTCATACCATTATCTGTCTTTGTCTAACTCTGTATTTGTTTATTAACATATATGGAAGTAGAATCCATGACCAAAGTCTCATTACAAAATCTGATCAAATGGAAACTTTATGGTGAACTACATTCTTCCCTTTCTTTAAACAACTTCGTATAGAAGTGTTCATGGATAAAAACAAGCATGAATATCATGCATATAGACTCCTCTTAAAGAACTTCACCTTAATGTGATATTAGCCATGTAAAGCCTTCCATCAGGATTTGTAAAATAAAGAATTAAAAGCACTTTCCCCTATTATACACTTATGCCTCCAAGACTTTTGTGAGGAAGGGTGAGAAGTGGCCTCCATGGCACTGAGTTTCTGATATCAGTGCTCTCAATCATCAGTCTCAATCATCAAATAATCAAGGCTATATTTTGTTTCTATCCTGATTTCTGATATATGGGAAGAAAAATGCTGATCCCAGGAACTTGTCCTGGCCACAGCAGGGCATCTCTAAGTTCGGCCATTTTGCAGTCTCCTCTTCTCAATTCCAAGAAGCTAGTAAATCCCTGCAAATTCTGTTTCTGGTATCACCCAGAGTTGGAGAAAAAGGAGTCTTATTCTGTTCTTAGCTATAAGCTTAGCACTGGAGAGAAAATGTTTATGGTTTCAGAGTGAGAGGTTCTTCCCTAGGGATCAAGCAAGGGAGAACCAGATCCCCTGCATAAAACACAATGGACAAAGCCTCAGAATTCTAGGACAAAAATATAATTTCAAATGTTATGTGACTACTTGGTATCCTCTTTCCCTTATAAGAAGTGGAGCAATGTTACACAAAACATCTGATCTCCTAATAACATACTAGATGTCTCTTTGTCTTTCCAAATCCTACCCATATTTAATGGGTCACAGTCTCATTAGTGATCCACCTCTCATAAATCCCTGATCTCCCAGGCAAAACTGAGCTTTTCTTTTTTTTTTTTTTTAGATTTATTTATTTATTCATGTTAAACATAGAGAGAGAGAGAGGCAGAGACACAGGCAGAGGGAGAAGCAGGCTCCATGCTGGGAGCCCGATGCGGAACTCGATCCTGGGACTCCAGGATCACGCCCTGGGCCAAAGGCAGGTGCTAAACCACTGAGCCACCCAGGGATCCCCAAAACTGAGCTTTTCTTAACCATTAATCTCACTCATTAACTTTTTTAGACCATATCACGTGTATTTTGTGTTTTTCTCTTAAAGTTCCATGTGTTTAAGCCGTAATTCCCCAGCAAAGTTGAGAGCAGAGCCCTTGTCGTATATACATATCTTGGAATTCTCCCAAGGATCCTTCATCAGGTGTAATGAATGAGAGCTCTAGAAATACATGTTGATGGGGGTTGAATCTATTAGTATTCTCAGATTTTAAAAATTTTTTGAAAGATTTTACTTATTTATTCATGAGAGACCCAGAGAGAGGCAGAGACATAGGCAAAGAGAGAGACAGGCTCCCTGCAGGGAGCCTGATGTGGGACTCAATCCTGGGACCCCAGGGTCACGCTCTGAGCAGAAAGCAGACCCTCAACCACTGAGCCACCTAGGTGTTCCTATTCTTAGATTTTTAGATGTCTGAAATTTATCAACCAGGACCCATCATTCTACAAAGGCTCTGATACCCTGTGGTATGACTGTTTCTCGCCCAGAAACCATCATGGAGGGTGGGGGTTAGTACTGATGTGTTTGTCCTGAGACAGATTCAGTACAGCAAATGTCCATTCTTTTGCTCACATCAGAGTCCTATACAAGTGTAGTATCTCTTCTTGGCAGCTGTCTCTCAAGCAGTGACTCAAGGCTCTAACCCCTTCACTTGTGACCTATTGCCTCTGAGGATATTAAGGGATGGGGAAGGAGAGCACAAGGATCATGAGGGATTTTTTAAGGGTTAGGACTACTAAGAGCTTATATGTTCTGCTTACATTCCATCTGCAGAACAGTTTCATTGCCCTCCATCTAATGCACACAAAAAGCTGAGAAAGATCACCTTCCTGTGCATCTTCCTATAAGCCAACAAATGGAAGCCATGTGGGAAGCCTGTAGCATTTGTCTCTGATGTGGTCCTTGAAGTAGGCTCTTGATCTAGTGATAGCAGAGAGGCCAGAGAGGCTGGAGTGCAATGAGTAAGAGAGTCACCAGAAACCAGCCCATGGAGGGCTTGGGATCGGTTCTAAGAGGTTAAAAACCATGGGAAGATTTTGAATAGAGGAGTGACATGATCCGACTCGGACTTTGGAAAGGATTCAGGTCCCATTTTGCTTGTGTCCTTTGCCCTGTCTGGCTCTGGAAGCTCACAGAGGGCAGCAGCCCCGTTACCACATAACCCCTGCCTGTTCATTCTTCTGACTCTGCAGGGGTCCATCAGCTACAAAAGTGCTGCTTGGTGGATATGGTCAGTCCCAGAGAGACTGTGACTCTAATTCAATGCATTTCCATCTCATTTTTGTTTGTTTGCATTTTTAGAGTCAGCATTTACACCACCACCCCCATCAAAGGTACAATGTCCTTGAACAGTTTTCCAGGACTTCCTTTAGAAAGGGAAGATTTGATACATATATCCATACTGTGTTACCAGAGACAGCACATAAAACCTACTAGGTAGGTGGAGGGAGGATGGTGTGTTTGGATTTAGTGGAGGAAGACTGCAGAAGGCAGAGAAGAGTACAACGAAATTTATCTCAGAAGAAACTCCAAACATCAACAGCAGTCCAGGCTTTATTTCTGCTCCAGTTATACCATGAGGGTATCTGAGAACAGGCGCAGGAGCTCCTTCGGTCCCCGGAAAGTGGACTGCTCACAGGCCTCCCCACCAGCACCATTGGGTGCTCGTGTGCCCAATGCTGCTACTCCTCACTCACGTCACTTGATAACCCAGTGGCCTGGCAATCTCTCCCCTTCAGCACTGGCAGGAACAACGTTCTTTAGAGGTGAAAGTACAGTTTAATTTCTAGGCTCACCCAGGCGTGGACTGGGCTGCATAGGAGGCCGATAATGAAATATTGGTGGTGCATATTTGATAATGTGCTGAGCGTGCCTGGCACGCAGCTTGGGCCAAATGAATGCATTCTTGTGGAGGTCTGCGCCCCTGACTGCTCAGAGCAGGGGTGGGATGGGGTGGGGTGTGGGATCTCAGAAAAGCCAAGACTTTGCTTGTTTGTGTTCTTCATATCCATTGTCAGCCTCATCTCTAAGCAAGGGACCTGCACTCCTTCGCCTGTCCCCTCCCCTGAACAAATGCCCAGGGAGGGGAAGAAGAGGAAAAAAAGCACTACTTCTCTGACTTGCTCAGCTCTAAACTGAGATCCTACAGAGAATGGTATTTCTCTCACTGCGGTTTCCCAGTGACAATGGGGTCAAAGAAAGCATTTTTCAAAAAGAGCTTCTTTTCTCAATTTATGGCAGAGCATCCAGTAGCAAGCAGCAAAATGAAATAGGTCTCTGTTATCTCTCCCCCAAAAAGAGACAGCCCATACAAGGGAAGGAGATAATTCCCGTCTGGCTTTTATATGCCTCATAAAACGCATTGTGCAGGCATGTAAAATATATGGGACTGGGCAGACATATGAGGTGGGGAAAGGTACAGCTCCTGGCTTCTCATGCTTTTTGGGCTAGAGGACAGCAGAGTACAGAGCTATCTTTTTCCTCTTTTTGTTCTGAGAAGAAGAACAACAACTTAAAGTCATTCAAATGTCGTCTTTGTATTGACCTTCGATGGCAGATGGCAGCACAGAGGTGAAAATAATAATAATGGTGATGATTAATAGAGATAATGATATTATAAAGCCTGCATTTTTTCACTTTGCCGTCTGTGACTCAGCTTTCAAGTTGCTGGGACACAGCTTACAACTTGTTAACTTCTTGAGCAGTGAGGTAACCAGCCTCTCCCTTAGCATCCTTCAGGGTTCAGTCAGTCCAACCCTAAATCTGCTCATGGCATTTAGCTCAAGTCACGTATGACACTCTGTAGATGCATATTCTAGTCCCAGGCCCTCCAGAAACTTACAGGGGTGTTCTTGTTGGAGGGTGACCTCATGAACATGTATGCCAGACCCATAGCCATGTTCCAAGAGGGAGACTTTGGGGACATGCTGCAGATGCCTGGCCCCATGTTAGATACCTTTTCTTTAGAATGTTTCTCCCATGTACTCAGCTGTTTGATCAAAGGATATTAAAGAAACTTAAATGGTGACACATACCAAATTTTTCCTGAGAATTAGCAGAGAAACAGCTGATGGAATGAAAGTTGGAGGAGGAAGAGCATCTGTTCTCAGACGACAAGGCAAATTGGATTTGGGACTGGAATATAGTCCATTTCTAAAGTTAAAATTCAAGGATGAGGATATATGGGTTCCTGGGGCACTGAAAGAGCAGAGATGGGTGAGATAGAGGATGAATATTCCTGTTTCTTTCTCTTTCTGCTTCTTTCCATCCTGTTGGCTTTCTTCTATTCCCTCCACAGCTATCAGAGAAATTCATACGCACAGAACACTATGGTGAAGCTTCAAGGAAGCATAGTCAGAATGTCCTAGGAATCAGTGTTCATTAATTCTCTAGACCAGTGGCTCCCAAAAGTAGAGTCTTTTTAACAGTAAAGATTTGCAGTCCCCACCCCGGGCCAACAGAATCAGAATATCAAAGGTGCAGAGTCTAGTACTCTGTGCCTTTTAAAGTTGCCCAGGGACTCTCACAAGCAGCCAGATAGGAACCACTGCTCTTCTCCCTTCTGTGTTCCCAGGAGGGAATCAATGGGCCCAATCTGATATAATGAAAGGGCACAGGATTTGAGTTCAGGCAGAGCTTGGCTCTACTGGATCACTATAATTTCCTGGTGTGGACATTCCCAAACCTCAGGTTCTTTGCATCTTCAATAGAGATTACAACAGCCCCCAATTTTTAGAATTTGGGTGCTACTGAATGTAGTAATGTAGGCAAACATGCTTCCTGAACTATAAAGGGCTATGCAGTGAGACCCTTTTCCTCACCTTCTTAAAGTCTTTTTCCATGTTCTTGTCTTCAGCTTGGAGGAGCTGTCCTTCCTCCTCTGCTCCATCTGTTACACTCCTACCACAAAGCTGGGTGAGTGGACCCCCCCTTCCCCTTTATTCTCAGCATCTCCACTAACCCTATCCCTGTCTACACATACATTTAGATCACTTCATCCTTAAAATCTCTTTCTTCAGAATCACCATCTCTTAAAACACCATTTTACTTCACTTTTCATTCACTGTCAACCTTTGGAAAATATATCCTCTCAGCTACCATTTTCTCTCTACCACTGATCCCACTCCTTAATGATTGAAACATGATGTATACACCCTGCATTGTTTCCATGAAAACTGCTTCCCAAAAGATAACCTATGGCCACCAACCTCTGGCCAACCAATAGCTCCTCTTAAACCCCTGTGCTGTATTAAGCAGCATTGCTCTGCTCTCTTAATTGCATTCAATGCAATGTGTAGGCTACATCACCTTTTCATCACCTGTGGTTTCAGACATCATCTCTTTATAGATTTCTCAGGTCTATTGTATCTTGGGCACCAATTCCTCATTAATAGCTACTCAGTATGTATACCTCTTCCTAACTATTAAAAAAAAAAAAAACAAAAAATCATCATGCCCAGTTGAACCCATCACACTCTTTTCTTCCTTTTGTGTATCAGTTAGGATGTTTTTTGCTGCAGATAATAGGAGCCTGAACTAAAAATAGCTTAAAAAACTATGACATTTTGATTTTGTTATCCTACACCCTGATATATATGGGGACAAGGTGGTTATGAGTTTGGATGATTCAGTGGCATCAAGATGCCAGGTTCTTCTCATCTGTGGATTTTTTTTTCATTCTTAGGTTATTAGTTTAACTTTTTGGACTGACACTTTTGGGTCCCAAGATAACCACGGCAGTTCCAGATGATGTATGAATATGCAATATTAGAAGGCAGGAAAAGGAACTGTTCCTTTCAGAATATCTCTTTTAAAAAGCCATAAACATCCATTCCAGCGCGTCTCCAAGAGAATTCATGTCCTATCGGATAGGATCACGTTATGTGCCCTGTCCAAACCACTCACTGGCAAGGGGAATGGGAAACTGTGATTCCCTCAGCCTTGCCTAAATCGTGTGGTGGCTCAATAATGTTAGTGAAGAAGAAATGGAGAAGAGGGATGACTGCTGGATCATCATCCAATAAAGCTGCCACAATTACTGTACCCTTAAACAACAATTCCCAATTACCCATCCCACTACTGGCACTCCATACAATTCTAGTTCAGCTTATGCCTGCCTGCCATGTTCACCCTGTTTATTCCAACTTAAAAACTATAAAAATTTATTCCAACTATAAAACTTTATTTTATTCCTAAATCTCAACATGCAGTATTATGCCTCTGGGCCTCTCTTATAATACTGTTCTCTATAACTGGGGTCTGGTACTTTTTTTTGGGGGGGGGCTATCTGCTGACACTTTATTGGAAACCTGACCTGGGTGGTGGGAGGAAAGCAAAGTATCTTATTCATCCTCTTTTATGTCTCCACTGTACTCTGGACATCCTTCTAATACGGCTTCATTGCACTCTTTACAGTTCTTCCTGTGCAATGTTTTTTTTTTTCTTTCTTTTTTTTTTTTTTTTTTTGAGGGCAGAATAACTGCTAACTTCTTTTTTTTCTTTTTTTAAAAAAGGTTTATTTATTTAATTGAGTAGGGGAGAAGGAGAGAGAATTTCAAACAGACTCCATGCTGAATACAGAGCCTGAGTCAGGGCTTGATCTCACAACTCTGAGATCATGACCTGAGCCAAAACCAAAAGCTAGAACCCAACTGATTGCACCACTCAGGTACCCTGAAACTGCTAACTTCTATATGCCCAGTACTTAGCACGTGTCAGCAAGTCATAGTTTTCAATAAGTTGGATCAGAGAATGAGCACACAATTTAATATACACTGTTATACCTGATTAGGCAATGCCTCCCCTGCTGCAATCCATCTTCTGCTCATTCCCAATATGTACACAAAAATCTCCACTGATATTTCAAGTGCCTTTCAGATCAAGCTTGCCTCAGGAACAAGATAGTATTTGGAAGGAAACTTATAAATGAAAGTTAGGCCAGAAAATGGCTCAATGGAGCTATTTTCCCCCCAACAAAGGTCACTCACACCTCAGATACTCTTTGAGGTTCGAATCCTTGAGAAAACCCTACCATTTCTTAAATTTATTTTTTTAAAGATTTTATTTATTTATTTATTTATTTATTTATTTATTTATTTATTCATAGAGACACAGAGAGAGAGGGAGAGAGAGAGAGGCAGAGACACAGGCAGAGGGAGAAGCACGATCCATGCAGGGTGCCCGACGTGGGACTCCATCCCGGATCTCCAGGATCACACCCTGGGCTGCAGATGGCACTAAACCGCTGTGCCACCAGGGCTGCCCGGTACCCTACCATTTCTATAGCCATAAGCCATGGAATATTATATCAATAAGGGAACTTAGGAGAATAAGTGAGCTTTATTTCCAAGCAGCATTAATGATATAATTTTGACAGTCAAGATGAGATGCTGCCTTGATGTGCAGTTGGATCCTACCCAAGTGTCTGGGAAAGGTGCTGCCAGGGATCCGAGCTCCTAACAGGAATGTGGGCACTTGTACTCCTGCAAAGAATACGCTGGAATGTGAGGCAGCAATGGAGGTCACTCAGTAGCCCAGCAAGCACTCTGGGGCTAGGCCCACTTTTATGTATTCACCTAGTGTGGTCAGAGTTCCTGCGGGGCAGGCTAAAGGCACCCGGGAGGCTCCCCACTCTGCCTTTGTATGGCTATCTTCGGTTTGCACACTGTCCCCAGGCCGGCCAGCCATGGCTGTTGTGACAGGGCTGTTTGTACTAATAAAGCACACAGCAGAAACCATTTCAGCATATAGAGAGAGAAACAGTTGGGACCACTTTTCCTTTAAAGTTAGTTGTGCCTGTGGTGGGCACTGGAGGGTTTACAGCACACACTCCCTCCCCCAGCTCCTTTAATGCCATGTGCCTGGTTAATGTGGTTTGGAAAATCTGAGAACCAGTCAGGCTAGAACAAAGCAAAGTTTATAGGCAGGAAATTTTGTCTTCAGATGCCCTTCCCACACCTGCCATTCCCGTACTCTCTCCTGAAATGCCATCTCTCCCCACCCTCCCATCACCCAATACAGTGCTTCGGGAAAGGATCTGATCTCCGTCATTTACACCTGAGCATGAATTTAAGCCCTTTACATCTCCTAGGAACACTTGCCAGTTAAATCTGCTACTGCTTGTAGAAGGAAGACATTTTTCCCGTTAAAGTTTCAAGCATCGGTGAGTAGATCTGCTATACAAGCACACACGTATGCACATATCTGCAACATTTAAACTCTGATATTTTATAGTCTTTGATCCTCACAACAACCCACATGAGATAGAGGAGATATTCTTAGTATCTTCATTTTACAGAAGAAGAAACAAGCTTTGTGACTTTGAGTGGCTATGATCCTACTGAGAAGAGAGTCCAATGGCCATTGGGGGGCAAATGTCCTCAGAGCTCCACCCTGATGGCAGGATCCTCTAGCTGACAAACCCTCATGTGACCTACATCCTCCTCTGTGCCAGGCTCTGGCATCTATAGTACCAGGCTGCCATAACAGAATGTATCCTGGCTTACCAGGATACCCACGTGGCTAAGATGTTACTACTAGTTACAGTTGTTGGACAATTCCAAAGGATTTTCCCTCCTAAACCAGCAATCTCTTACCAACCTTTTAGGGCAAAGGGGTTTTTGTTGCCCCTGTATATCCTCTAGTTCTCAGCATCAACATTTGACATTCACACTTGCTCCCAGGTTTAAAGGACCCCTTCCCATCTTTGTTCTCTGTGTGGCCTCCTCAGAGACTAGGAGACTAGAAGAGAGTACTGTGGACCGAGGCATCTCTCATCATCATTGGGCATGAGTAATTTGTGTTTTCAAATTGCTGGAGACGAACTGGGGAAGGCAAAGAAAAAGTCCTTTTGGAGGCAGAGACGACCGGAGAAATATTGTGCTCTGTGAAATAGATAAGCAGAAGAGCTGTTTATTCCCTTGGTGGCGTGAGGCCCGGCTTTGAGGCAGATAAATCTTTGCTGGTAATACAGTACTTAAACCAGAACTGACACCTTTTTATATCAACTGCAGAGAATTGCTTTTGTGAGGCTCTGATACAAAGGCTGCTGCTGCTCTTTCTTGCATATCAATTCCCGGGCAGCCTGTTGCTTGTCGCAGGCCTGCCCTTTAGGCAGCTGTCCCTGGTCTTAATATGGCAACAAGGTCTGGGAAAAACAGGGAAGGAAGAATGGCCCCAAAATGTAGGGGACAACTTGCGGAAGCAGGCAGGCATTGGATAGTGTGGGGTGTTTGGCTGTTTCTCGAGGGTACTCTGCACTGTTCTTCCCCACCCTGGATTCCTACACAGGAACTGCTGGAACCAGCCAGCATGAAACAGCAGATGGGCCAAAGTACAGTCCCTGTACACACAGCCTTTGCCAGGCACAGGAGCCCAGAGGCAAAAGGGCTCAATTTGTTTTTAACTCTGTCCTTTAATAGACCACTAAACCGTACTTGCTGCTGATAAATGGGATAATACTGATAAGCAAAATGAAGAGGTATTTACAATATTTCTCTATCTCATTGTCTGTCTTTCCAAGGGTAAATTTATATATTTACATATGAATATAAAGGAATATATATAATGTATCATACATCAACTTTTTTTTAATAAAAACAAAACCACACTGAATTTAAGAGACAAAACAGATGAACCTAGGGGAAGGGAAGGAAAAATAAAATAAGATAAAAACAGAGAGAGACAAACCATAAGAGACTCTCAGCTATAGGGAACAAACTGGGGATCCTTGGAGGGGGGGGTGGGGAGCTGGGCTAACTGGGTGATGGGCATGAAGGAAGGCACGTGATGTAATGAGCACTGGGTGTTGTATGCAACTGATGAATCACTAAATTCTACCCCTGAAACTAATACTATACTATATGTTAAGTAAGTTGAACTTAAATTAAAAAATTTAAAAACCACTCTGTTATAAACTGAATATTTGTGCCTCCCTCTCCTATTCATATGTTGAAAGTCTAACTCTCAATGTGACTACATTTGGAGATAGGCCTTTATGGAGGTAATTAGGTTAAAAAGGTCGTAAGGGCAGGTCCTGATGCAATAGGATTTGTGACCTTGTAAAAAGGGACATGTGAGACCTCCCTCTTTCTCTGGCAATGGAAGAGGAAGAAGATGACCAGGACCACCACCTACAAGCCAGGAAGAGAGATCCCGCCAAGAACCAAAAAAGCCAGCACCTTCATCTGGGACGTCCAGCCTTCCGAACTGTGAGAAAATAAATGTCTGTTGTTTAAGTCACTCTGCAGTCTCTTATGGCAGCCAGGGTGACCAACACAGGCACATCTACACAGGGTTTTGCTACTCTTGCTCCTACCATTTTCAGCTATGATGTATCATGCACATCTCTCCAGCACCCATGTACCTGTGAAGGCAAAGGAGGGGCTGCCTTTGTCACGTGATTCTCACACTCAGGAATCTGTGGGGTGTGATTACTTTTCCTTTTTCTCTTCCTCTGCTTGCTAAAGGCCTTCCTTCATCTTGCCCTCCCACCTAATTTGATTTGGTTGAATTATTAGTTATGTGGCTTTGCCAAGTTACTCTCCCTCAAACTCTGTTTCTCTGACTATAGAACAGGCTAATAATGTGACGACTTACGAATAAAGGAAGTCTAAATAGGAAGATATTTATCAGCATGATGGCTGGTAAATTGTAGATTGAGCTCCCTCAATTCAGACAAGACTAGGCTTCTGTCCTACAGAATATTCTCTCCACACTAGAGTCTTTAGTGTCCTTTGGCCCAGCACTGAGCACTGCCTGGGGTCCCTGGCTGGCTGAGCCTCTAGTCTGGTCCATTTCTCCTTCCCACCAGGTATTGTGTTTGTGTGCACCCTTATTTGATCTCTCAATCTCGTTTCCTCTTAGCTTCTGCTGCTCTCTCTACTCCAAGGCTATCTAACAGAGAAAGCCTGTGTCTTTTTTATTTTATTTTTTTTTTTTTTTTTACAGTTCCCTAAACAAATTCACAGGCTTTAGAGTAGCTGAGAACGGGTAGTATCACACACTAGGGAAGTCACTTTGCTCTCTGAATCCTGGTCTGAGCTTGGCTAGACCAAGATACTTCCCTGAAAGAGCTCTGTGGCTATTATCTTGGAATTGGTGTTTCTCAGTCTAGCTCATGGTGCACTATCCCACCCCTTCAAAGCACTAGCTCCCTCCTGGGCCAACACATCACCTGTGGCAAGAACCTGTGGCTGCGTGCACTTGGCTGAGCTGGAAACCCACGTCCCCTGCCAATCTATAGCTTCCTTCCCAAGCAGCTGCCACCACACAATGGAATTAACATAAAACACAACTCGGCAGAGGCACATTTAATTTACGGTGATTATACTATCTATTATACAACACAGTTTTAAGTACTACAAGCTCCCTGGAGAACAGGGGGGGAAAACACATGTACAAAGAACCCAACCCTCTCCAAAATCACTTAATGACAGAAGAATCTCAGTAACAAAATACAATTCATGGCATAATAAATAGTGTGTTTTAAAGTACTTAACATTTCTCAATTCTTTATTTCATTCCCATCAGGAACTCAGTTTATTTCTAGTGCAGAAAAAAAAGTATATCAACAATTTAAAATTCTGAGAGACAATTAGAGCTGCATGTGAGTTCTTACGGGAGAATATTCCAGGGTGAATATTGGGTGGGTTTCTGACAGGATGGAACAACCACGCTCTGCTGACGCACTATGTCTGTGCAGGGCTGGGCACCACATCCCTGCCCTGAGAGAGTTCTGAGCCTTTCAAGCCAAGGGTCTACAGGGATGGCACAATGAGCAGGAGCTCTGGTGTCATCCAGTCTTGGCTACATTATTTTCTAGCCATGTGACCACTCTGGTTTTCAATTATTTCATCCATAGAATGGGGATAACTTCAGCCCCCTCAGATTTGTTATGAGATTTTGATGAGATTTCATAAAATAGCTGAGTGCCCAGCATATATCAGGAATTCAACAATTCCTGATTCCATTCTTGCTACCTTTATGCTTTCCATTTTCTTTTCTTCTGGAGTAAATGGAGGGACAAAGCCTTTTCTAAAAGAATGGGTTGTGACAAATGGCCTATCAGGTAGCTCTGTGGAGATATTGGAAACAAGAGGATCTTAAGCAACTTTCAAAAAACCTCTGAGCCGTAAAGGTATACACCAGTCTGCAGGTGTGTGCAGGTATGAACCCTGTCTGGAAGAGGACTAGTCTGGTGGGCTCTGGGATGAAACAGTCCCATCCCCAGTCCTTGAGATGCCACAATCTAAGGAGTGCTGTGTGGGTAAGCAGTGCAGTGTGATGGCTCTGAGTTAAAAGGAGAATAGAGTGCAGTGAAAACACTGATGAAGAAGTAACCAGCCCTCTGGCTTCCCAGAGGTGGGACTACATACACTATGAAAAGGAGTCACTGATAACCATGACTGAGCTCCCTGAGCCTGGTCCATATTTGCAGGGAATGACAATTGCTCCAATTCTCAAGAGAAGAAGGAGGAATCTCAACCTATCCTTATAGCTTGCTTAGCAAATGTTATTGCTAAGATGACTTTTATGTAACTCAGTGCAACACTTATGACCTGTGTCCCTGTGCTGTGTCCCTGTGCTGTGCCAACACCAGGTGAGACACAGAGTCAATCCAAAGACGAGAAAGACTCTGCCATCCTGCCTTGTAGAGTGCACAATTCAGGTGCACACAGGGGAGACTAAAACCCTACAGAGTGAAGTGTGTGCCTTCCAAAAGCTAAAGCACAGACATGGGCATTCAAAAGTGCAAAGCATTGTACCCATTGATGTGGAGGGAGGGGATTTCAGTTAATGGGATAGGTTACATTTGAGATTGCTACAGGTAAAGTGTTGTGTCCAGCCATAATCCTCATGTTATATTTTACACCGTTTTTTTTTTTTTTTTAGGAGCATGGTTTTTGAGGGGATGTGATATAATCTTCATATGATTAGCTACTTAAGCAGTAATCATTCTCTTCTATCTTAAATGAGAGAAGCAGATACCATCTGGTCCATACATATTTACTACACACTTAATATGTGCCCAGCAGCACCTAAAGACATGAGCTCTGTGGGGGATATAAAATAATAACCAATCTGAATAATACTTAATAGGGCACAAAACACCTATCAAATGTTTTTTGATCCTCACAACAAATGTGTCCATCAAGCAAAATATAGATATAAAGATGAACATAGTTTTATGTTATTTTAATCTTCATTATTACAATCTTCATCTTACAGGGAAAATCCCAAGGCACAGAAACATTACGTGTCTTGCGCAAGGTCACACAGCTAATACATGGCAATTTCAGGAAGCCAGGTCTTTGGATTCTCAATCCAGTGCTCTTTTTATAGTTGCATTTTGCCTCTTACAAATGTATGCTGGCAGAGGTATGGTGTTTGAAGATTATTGCTGAAATATCTAGGCCTGCATGTAATATGAATTCCAAAAATCTTGCTGACCCTTGGGTTGCATATATAAATGAAAGGGGAAATAAATCATCCTTCCTGCTAGGAAAGCTCCAAACTCCAAACGTTTTTTCATCTTAATGAAGTGCCAACGTGGTCACATAGATTAACCCTTGTATTTGCCAAACTTCACCCCTTTTCTTTATGTTCCTTCTGTTCCTCTGGTACTACCCTTTACATAAAAGTGATAATTGGCCACTTCACTCTGACTTTTTCTATTTGATCCTTTCTTCCCTGCCAAATGTTGCCCTCTGACTCCTTATGAGAAACTCCTCAAGTCCTCTGGGTACATGTCCAAAAGTGGGACCAGATTATAATCCACATTGTCTCTGTTATTGCTGTAGACTAGAATAGACTGCATTTAAGGTTATGCCATTTGGTTCTGCATTATGACAACTACACTTTTCTAGATTTTTTTCCAAGTAAAGAGGGGAGGAGGAAACTATCATTTAGCTTACCTATATTTGGCACAAAGAAATCTCACCCTATTCGATTTTAGAACTCAGTTCTTGGCTTTGGCCATCCAGGCATTGCTGAGACTTGGGCCTCTGGTCTCCATAAACCTCTTGATGATAGAAATAGGCTTAGTGGTGGAAGTGAGGTTGGAGAAAGTGGGGGATGTTAGAAGGATTGCTAATGGAAAAAAGTACTGTAGCCTAGCTTGTTGGCAATTTCGATATAGGAAATAGGAAGAAGACAAAAAAAGACCTCAACATGCAAAGCCCACTTAGGATGTCAGAACCACTTACTGAATGATTGGGCAGGAAAAGAAGCCAATTAAACAA
Organism: Nyctereutes procyonoides; assembly: GCF_905146905.1. Lineage (NCBI taxonomy): Eukaryota > Metazoa > Chordata > Mammalia > Carnivora > Canidae > Nyctereutes > Nyctereutes procyonoides. The sequence continues at coordinate 49,071,060 of NW_026575133.1, read as the reverse complement.
AGAGATAGTAAGTTCAGAGGTGAGGTAGACTTGCTTTAGTTTCATGGTTTTGCATTTTCATACTTAGCTGTGCCTGGTATATTTTAGGGATTTAGCTGAAAGGAAAAAAAGGGGGGGGGAAGGAAAGAAGAATGAGGAAGGAAGGGAGGAAAGAAAGATCACCTCATGAAAACTGAGTGATGCCTTTTTAGAGTAAAAGTGGTAGGACATCTATTAAATTGGTGCCAAAAAGAAAGCCCCACAGAAGACATTATCATCATATTTTTCTTCTGCATAAGCACATAAAGGTAGGTAAGAATAAAAGATCAGATGTCTGTGACTTCCCTGAGGCCTGGTCTTTACACAAGACTTGCAGAGAAGGAGGGAAATGGAGAAGAGAGAACTAAAAGAAGGAAAGTGAGAAAGAGGGGGTGAAAAGAAAGAGAAGATGGAGAAAGACAAGGAAAGAAGAAGCATGGGGAAAGGAGAAATGGGGAAATTAGGAACAAAAAAGAGATGAATTTTAAAAGGAATGCAATTTGGGGAAGAATAAGAAAAAAAAAGAGGGAGAAAACATAGTTCCATTCTAAGAATGTTGTCACTGTGGGCGTGCGGACATTGTTGGAGAAGAGGAGGGGGTCCAGGCCATTGTGCAACTATTATTATATAATTAAGTCTAATAACAGTAATTCACTGGGAGAGGTCACTGCCTACATTGTGCATGGAATCTGATTTGATGAGACTGACGCCTCTTGTATTCATGCTGCTTGACGGGGGTCCAGGGTTGTGGGGGAGCCCAGTTAGGGGAAATGAAAGGAACAGAGGATGAGTCGACTTGTTCTCCCTCCAGCTTTCCTGAATAGAGGCTGCTCCAGACTCAATCACATTCGATTATTCCCATTTATAATTCTCCCAGTTATAGCCTTGTCTCTCCATTAATTATGGCGATTATTTTGAACTATTGTTGATGTTAATTAGGCTTTGCAAAACGTGTTTGGGCTGCACATTGGTTGGCGTTCAGAAGGGGGAGAGAGGGTGAGGAGGAAGTGGAGGAGGTGCCAGGGCTTAATCTGCTCAGCCTTGGGCAGGGAGAGACAAGAGTGGCACCAGCTGTACCACAGAAGGAATGAAGTTCACTGGGCATGACCCTGCTTTCCCCTGAGCTACTCTTTTGTACCTGTGCAACCTTTGCATGCTCTCTCATCCCCTTATTTTTCCTTCACAACAGACATTGTGTACATTCCTGTCTCTTTTGTCCTGTGTATTTGCTTGTACTGTCCTTTCCCCATGAAATGCTGTTCTCCTATCTTTCTGCCAGTTCAAAACCCAAAGATATTCAGAATCCAGCTGATGACCCCACCTGTTCCACAAAGCCTTCCAATTACTACTTCTCTGCTTTGAATCCCGTTGTTATTAGAGTAGAGTACCTTCATCAAGAACATGGGATTTAACTTAGCAAAACCTGTCTTCGAGTCTCAATCCTAGTATTGCTAGCTGTGTGACCTTAGACATGGTACTTAACTTTGCAAGCCTGCTTTCTTATCTTATATTTCCAAGTAAAGTTTGTGAGCAGGATTCATATCCAAAGTCTCTTCTATCCAATTTAGCTCAATGCTGAAGACATAGGTTATGCTTAATGAATTCTTGAAGGGCAGCCCATGTGGCTCAGCGATTTAACGCCACCTTCAGCCCAGGGTGTGATCCTGGAGACCCGGATCCCCACGTCTGGCTCCCTGCATGGAGCCTGCTTCTCCTTCTGCCTGTGTCTCTGTGTCTCTCATGAATAAATAAATGAAAAATCTTTAAAAAAGTAAAAAATAAATAAATTCTTGGAGCTTGATGGGAGAACAGAGATTTCTATATCCAAATGTGAGGAACTTTGGAGAAAATAGTTTTGGAGGTGGGAGAAATCAGGGAGAGAAAAAATGTAGGCAAAACAAGATGGGGATTGCTATTTAGAAATCCTGGAGTTGTTCTTCCATTAAAGTTATTACCAACTTCCATCCAAGAGAAAAGAAAGGTCCAGTAGTTAGCAAAAACTATGTTGGGACCAAAAGTGTTATTTAGTGTTGGCCTCTGGCAGCCATGAAGTTGTTGGACTTTTGCTGTTCTTTAAATTATGAGCTCATTGTTGGGGAGATAGAGATTATAAGAGGAGAAGCTTCCCTACAGGAGTGTTGAGGAGAAAGCTAATCATTTAAAGATATGTTAGGAACTATAATTCATGGAACATCTAACTGTCTAGCATTGTAATAAGCTTTATGGAGGAAGAATGAGAAGGACGTGGTGGTTTAATCTCTGCTCTAGATGTGTTTTTGTTGTTTTCACTCAATTCGTTTGACAAGAACTTAGTAGGTTTTGACCATGTGTCGTTTACTGGAATTGGAAAGTTAAAGGCACACAAGAACTCCTCTCTGCTCTCGTGGGCTCATGGTAGAATGAGAACTTGGGCTCTTAGGCATCTGTGCAAGGAGGAAACAGTTTCTCTGGCTGCTGGCTGTGCTGCTCAAGCATGTGGTCAAGTGACTGTCCTTGAGACCATCAGAGGCCAGTCCTAGTTCATCAAAGGAGCTGCTCTGATACTGGCATGGACCCCATGAAATCATCTGATTTGCTCTGAGCTTGCCCTAGAGTTTAAACCTTACCCTCCTGCTAAATCCCTGGCTTGGGTCTCAGGATACACCTGCAGACTTTGATTTTTGCAATTATATGGACTGGATTAATGCTCCTGGTAGATTATGTGACCCTGGCCACCCCACAGATTTGCTTCCCCTTCATAGATTTTTGCATCTATCTCACTCTTGCCCAAGTATCTAATCTCATTAATTCTTCCAGTAAGCACCGATTAAGTGCCTATTATACATTAGGCACTGGCTGTGAAATGTAGTGGTTGAACTTGCAGGTTTTGGAGTCAGACCAAATGAGTCTAAAGCCTGTCTCTGCCACTTACTGTTTGTGTGACTTTGAGCCAAGTGTAAACATTTTGTACCGTAGTCTCCTCATCTTTAAAATCAGGCTAATATAGTACTTAGTTCATAGGGTTGTTATGTGGATTAATTGAGTAAATACATGTAAAGATTAATGCAAATATTAATGGAATGCAAAAAATAGTATCTGGGACACAAAATTGATAAATATTCACAACTATCACTATTTTTAGGGATACAAAGAAAATCAGGATGTGACTCTATAGACAAAAATATGTTTCAAGCACTTCAGTAGAAACTTATATAGTGTTTGCTGGACTTACAAAAGAGAAATATATTCTTTCACCTGGGGGAAGAGGAGTCAGTGGTATAGTCAGGAAAGGATTCAATGGAGAGGCAAGCATCAGCTGATTCTTGAGAGAAAGCATTTTCCAGGTGGAAAAGGAGGGAGTGATGGCCAGCAGGAGGATATGGCTAGCAGCAGAAGAAACAAAGACTCAGGTGTAGGAAACAGCAAGGCGTAGTTGGGGAATTGCAAATTGTTTGGCACAAATGGAATTTAAGATATGGTATTGAGAGAAAAGGAGGGGGATTCTACAGAAACTGGGAGAGGCTTGGAGCCATACTGGGGTATCTGAGTTTTCTTTAAATGTATCAAGAAACCACTAAAGGATTCTTATTAAAGCAACACCAGGATCACATTTGTGTTCTATTCCAATCAGTCAGGAAGTAGGAAGGCAAGGTAAAATCTCTTACAACAGTGAAGAAAAGAGAAAACTAAGGACTGAAATAAGGAAAGAATGGTGCAGATATGACACATGGAAGGGCGTGGAGCCTGAAAATGGGGATGAGGGGAGAGAATGTTATGTTGGTTGCACTGAATTGGTTGCCTGAGTACTGCTAATCACTTAGAAATGGGGAAAGGTAGAGATTGGGGGAGAAAACTGAGTTGTTTTAGACATACTGGATTTGAAATACCTCTGGAATCTCAAGATAGAAATGTTAACCAGAGAGTAACATACTGAGTTGAACATTGAAGTAGTGGTCAAGTTAGAGATAATAATTTGGGAGTCAACAGCTAATAAGAGTAGTTGAAACCATAGAAAGGATGAAATTCCCTAGTAAGAATACATGAAGACTAGGAATGGAATCTTGGAAAGCAAAGCCTTTAAGGGATGGTAATAGAGGGGAGAGAATGAGGAAATAGGCTAGAAAAATTGGTGAGGAAAGTGAAAGAAGGTCCAACAGAGAGTAGATTTCAGAAACCAGGGGGAAGACTAAGAAGATTGTCTATTGGTCTGGCCTGGTCCCAGGTCAATGGGATATTTGCAGACAATTTTGAAAGATTTCCCTCAACTATAGAGCCAATATGGGACAATAACAGAGTCATTCCTGCTGCTTAGCAAAAAATTGGGAAGCACAAAGTCGTAATGCTCTTTTTATTAAAGACCTAAATGTGAGATCTGAAACCATAAAAATCCTAGAATAGAACACAGGCAGTGGCACCAGTCAGAATGGCTATACTTAACAACACAGGAAACAACAGATGTTTGGTAAGGATGTGGAGAAAAGGGAAACTTCATACACTGTTGGTAGGAATTCAGGTTGGTGCAGCCACTCTGGAAAACAGTATGGAAGTTCCTCAAAAAATCATAATAGAACTACTGTGTGATCCAGCTAGGTATTTACTCAAAGAATACAAAAAAGAATAAGAAATTAGTTTGAATACTAATTAAAAGTGCATTCACTTTGATGTTTGCAGCATCATTATCTACAATAGCCAAATTATCGAAATAACCTAAAAGTCTATTGACTGATGAATGGATAAAGAAGATGTGCTCTATATACACAATGGAATATTACTCAGCCACAAAAAATCTTGCCATTTATAACAGCATGGATGGAGCTGAAGAGTATTATGCTAGGTGAAATAAATCAGTCAGAGAAAGACAAATATCATACGATTTCACTCATATATGCAATTTAAGATAAAAACCAAGTGAGCAAAGGGGAAAAAAAGAAACAGACTCTTAACTATAAAGAACAAACCGATGGTCACAGAGGGCAGGTGGGTGGGGGATGGGTGAAATAGGTGATGGGGACTAAGGAGTGCACTTGTGATGAGCACGGGGTAGTGCATGGAAATGTCAAATCACTATGTTGTACACCCAGAACTAATGTAACAGTGTATGTAAACTGATCAGAATTTAAATAAAAATTTACGAAAAACCAAAGTCATAATGCTGTTTGATCCTTGCCCTTCTTACTCAAAGAGCACTGGCTTCTCTCAACCTCTGACATCTTCCTCTGCTTCCTCCTGAAAGTGCTAGAGGAAGACAGATAATAAAATCTGACTTGCATTGGACAGAACACTGAGTAAGGAGTGTTAAAAAAATTTAGTGTATGAGAGAAGCATGAATATCTTGCTGTAGCTGTGGTGCTTAACTGGGGTTTGGGAGGAGAAGACCAATATATGGGAAAGGGAACTTTCTAAGTGGAAAAGCATTCACTAGTGTTAAGTTTCTTGCTGCAGCTGACATTGACTGAGCCAAGACAGCCTGTACCACAACAGCCATCCAGGGCACCAAAGAAAGCCTAGACTTCTTTGCTTCTCATGACCTCTTTCAGTAATTAGACTTCCTGTCCTCTTTGAAATCTGCCTGAACCAAACCAAGGTGTGAAATTATATGCCAGTGCACCTCCCAGAAAGGGTAAATAGCGCCCCAGGCACTGGAGAGAGGGCAGAGTGAAATGGAAGCATAGTGTCTTACCAGTCTGAAATGAGTCCAGCTACTGAACAAATCCAATACACCACTCTGTCTTCATACAACATCTTTTTTATTAATAATGTAAGCATGATGGAGGCTGCTATTGATCTCAGATACCTAAATCTTACTTCTCTATGAATAAAAAATGTAATAAGATCTCTGGAATAAGCTAAAGACCACTGTCTGAGTCTAAATGACAGGGATGAATTACAGTACGCTGCAAAAGACTGAAAAGTGTTAATGGATGGCAGTCCCAGTTTGCTTACTAGCTGGCTTAGAGAAGCTCAAAACTGAAGCTGCTGGGGAGCCAGCAGAGATCACTGACCCTAGCCCCTCTGTGGCCCACAGGACAGCACCAGATTCATCACTGTCAAAGGCCCTGCAATGATAAGAGTCACATTCCTTTGGTTTGATATACTTTCATGCTTCCACTTTCATTGATGTGTGTGTGTGTGTGTGTGTGTGTGTGTGTGTAGGGGTAATGTATAGATTTTCTATTTTCCATGGAATTTAAGATACTATATAAAATTAAATGTGATATAAAGTAGGAAAATTAAATAGTAAAATATCAAAGGAATGTTGAAATAGATATTGCCAAATACTTAAGTTATCTACTCTGGTTCATACAAGTTTAATTTTATGTTTTGTTGCATATAAAATTCAAAAAAAGAAAAAGATGCATATATGTATATATTCTACTGAAGGGTGTTTTCTATATTTTGGCCGGCAATATTTTTGGCCTGCAATACAATATATAATTGTAATTCTATATTTTGGCCCTGCTGATGAAGTGATCAGAGTGGATTACTTTATCAGCACTCCCTGTTCTCCATATATCTCACTGCAGCCCAATACACAGAGTTCAGGTGCATTGCTTGGTTTCAATGCCAGGAGAGGGGTTTTCAGGGTGTATACCACATGCAATGAGGGAGTGCAATGAATATAATAAACTCTGTTCTGGTCGAAACCTTTCAGTGGCATCTCTGCTTCCACGGGTCAGGGTACAAATTTAAAATATTAAGTGGCCTTTTCTAGATATAGCCTATTTCCCTGCCTTCTAGTTCTAGGACACCTATCATGTTAGCTTCCATTGGACTCCCATGGAGTGAGATTCTTTGGAGAATTTTTTTCCCTCTGATCCAGAGTGTATAATACATTTAGCTTCCCAGATTTTCTCTCTCTCTCTCTCTCTCTCTCTCTCTCTCTCTCATTTTGTCCCTCTCCCCCTTCAGAAATTCACATCTATTGGATTCACCCTTTTAACTGCTCTTTGTCATTGCTTCTTTCCTCTCATTAGATCATTCTGTCTACCTCTTCACAGGCTTCATTTCTGCACTTCAGGTCTTATTTTAGATAAAAAGATCACTGGAGCAGAAGTCAGAACTCTGCTGTTTTTCAATGACCTTGGACAAGTCACTTCTCCTGGATATGAACATGAAGACTTTAGACTGGTTGGATTCTAAGGCTCTTCTCAGGGCTCAGAATTAGGCTTCTACCTTCACCATTTCCCTGAAATTGTTCTTTCAAATGTTACAATTATTTTCTAATTGCAAATCCAATAAATCTCTCAGTGATCAACCTACTTGACCTTTGGGGCAACATTTAATTATAGATTTAGTTTTCCTTTTTGAAACTCATTGCTTCCTTTCCTTTCCAAGTACTCTGTTGTTTTGTTTATTTATGAATTCTCATCTGACACTCTTCTTACATCCTCAGTTTTCTCTTCCTCATCACCAAATATCAAAAAATCATAAAATGTCTACAGCATATTAAAGCTAGAACAAAGCAAAAGAAAAAATTGAGACCTAAGAATTCCATATCCCAAAAGAGTATTCATATGTAAGAGTCTGAAAAAGTTATTTCTCGACATGATTTGGAAATTTAGCAACCAATTTATTTCTTATGAATTAAAATTACTTGAAGAATTGAGGAAATGATGAATTACAATGATGGAACTGAATAAAATGATTAAAAATAATGATAGTTGCTTAAAATAGAATGCTCAGTGATCAATAAAACTAAATAAATGTAGAATTATCTATTTCATTATTATAGTTATAAAATGTGATTCAAATGTCAAAAAGGTATATTTACAAGGTACACAATATAAATAATAATTTTGTAGAAAAAAAAGAAGAGCACATTAAAGTTTATGCACAACAAAGTAATTAGACACAATTTCACTATTAGTACTGATAATTAGGAAAATATAGTCAATTATTTAAAAGATTGAAATTATATTACCTAAATATGGTAGTGTATTAGCCAAATCATAGGAGGGGAAACAAAGAAGGAAAAAGGAAGGAAGTCTTAAGAAACCAAACACAATAAAGCATGAAGTAAGATGAAGAAGATAGATAAATATACCAGTCTTCCAAACAAATATCACCAATAACAAATTTACATGTAATTTAGATATAAGACGATAATATTATTAGAATAAAATATAGGAGACAATCTTTAAGACCTAAGACTCAGTGAAAAATTCTTAAAAATCACACAAAAAATGAGCCATAAAAATGATAAATTTGACTTCGTCAAATTAAAAACTTTTGCTCCATGAAATGCCCTGTTAAAAGTATAAATATACAAACTACAGACTTGAAGAAAATATTACCAACCATTCATCTGACAACAGACTTATATCTAGAATATATATAAAGAATTCTCAAAACTCAACAGTAAAAATCCAACAGTTAAACAAAAATACTAAAGAGGAAGTATGGATGGCAAATAAGTATATAAAAAGATGTCCAATATCATTAGCCATTGGAGAAATGCAAATGAAAACAACGATACATCACTACACACCCATTAGAATGACTAGATATTTTTTAGATAAAATCAAATCTTGAAAAGAATGAAGAAAGGCAGATATGGTGGAAATTGCTAGTGGGAACTGCTAGTGGAAATGTAAAATGGTGCAGCTACTCTGGGTATATAACCTGGTAGTTGCTTATAAAACCACATATGCACTTACAATATGACCCCAGCAATTGCACTCTTGAGCATTTATCTCAGAGAAATAAAAATTCATGCTCATGAAACCTGTACATAAATGTGCATAGCAGTTTTATTTGTAATAGCCCCACACTAGAAAGAATCCAGTTTCCTTTGGTGGATGAATGACTAAACAAACTCTTGGTAAATCTAAGCTACGGAATTCTACTTAGCAATAAACTATAGCAAACTAATGATATAGACAACTTGGATTGATCTTAAAAGTATTATGTTTATAGTGAATAAAGTCAATCTCAAGAGGTTACGTAGTGTGATTCTGAATATAACATCCTCAAAATGACAAAACTATAGAAATAGAAATAGATCAGTGGTTGCCAGGGGACAAGAATAGGGTTGGAGTGTGAGTGTGACTAAAATGGAATAGCTTGAGAGAGTTCCTTTGAGTGATGGAACAGGTCTATATTCTGATTGTGGTGGTGGTTCCACAAATCTACATATGGGATCAAATGGATAGAATTGTATATACAAGCACAAACTCACAAATGAGTACATTGAAGACACTGATAAAATCTGAATATGGTTTGTAGGCTAGTTAATAGTATTATTCCAATGCCAATTTTCTGGGTTTGCTTGTACTACAGGTATAGAAGTTGACAGAGAATTTGAAGAAGTCTGGCTGAAGAATTCAAGGATTCTATGTACTATTTTTGCAATTTCCTATGAATCTATAATCATTCAGAATTTTAAAGGAGTTAAAAATTAAATAAATGACACATATTTCCTTGCTTGGCAGCCCAGGGTTCAGAAACAATGATAGCCCAGTATCAATAGCATTACCCAGTGCCCAGATCTTGGAGTCCAATACCATTGTCCAGTAAAAGGAATCAGGACTCCTTGAAAAATGGTTAATTATAGGACTGAGGAAGGAAATATACGAGATGAGTTGAGAGTATCTTCTTCTCTTTCTCTTCTTCTTTTTTTTTTTAATAAGACTTAGATATTTAATTTCTCTTAGAACATTGACTACAAAAAAAATTAAATCCATTTTAATAATTTACATGATAACTGCATATTAATACCTGGCTCATATAAACTCTTAACTCACATAAAACAAAAAATGGACAAATAGAATAAATATATATTCACATACTTATGTTACAATTTTATTTTATTTTTAATATTTCATTTATTTGAGAGAGAGGGAGAGTACAGAGCAGCAGGCAGAGGGAGAAGAAACAGCAGGCTCTCCACTGAGTGGAGAGCCCAATGTGGGGCTTGATCCAAGACCCTGGGATCATGACCTGAGCCAAAGGCAAATGCTTAGCCAATTCAGCCACCCAGGTGCCCCTATATACAATTTTAAATAGTATCGGTACAATAGCTTATTTTATTTGTTATAGACTTGTTCTGTACTTTCTTGGAGCTACAGTAATTCTTATTTTGACCATTCAGTACTCTTATCAGACTGAAAACAGAATATTGTCATGATCAAATAGATCTAAACGATTTGGATTTTCAACAAATCATTTTTTGATCAGGGCCTTTTAATTAGTTGCATTTTATTTTATTATATTTTTATTTTAAAGATTTGATATATTAGAGAGAGAGGGTGCATGAGTAGAAGGAGAGGGACAAGTAGACTCCCTTTTGAGTGGGGAGCCCATGTGTGGCTTGATCCCAGGACTCTGGGATCATGACCTGAGCTGAAGGCAGATGCCCAACTGGTGGAGTTACCCAGGTGCCCCAGTTAGTTGCATTTTATAAAAAGACTCAAATTTGAGCTGCTGATCACCAAGCTAGTCCAAATTTTGTGAACAGGTAATTGTTATATCTATGGATTTTTAAGTACACACTTTCTATATAAAAGCCAAGTAAGTGAATAGAAGAATTTCAGGAGAAATCAGTGAGACAAAACTATATAAAGGGTTTCTAGACAATGAATAATGTGATTTGATTTCTTGTTTTAAGAGCATATTCTAGTACCAGAAAGTAAGGAAGGGCTAGACCAACAGACAAGATAATGATAGGGGTATGTCAAAGGGACACAAGAGCCAACCATAAATAGACTAAGCTGCAAAAATGACAGTAACAAAAATAAATAGAATAATATTGGTTTTAACTCAAATTACAAAATAAATAATCCATGAGTCTGTACTGCTACAGGAAAATGATTTAAAATAACAAATAATTGGAGGAGAATAGACAAATCATCTGCACAGAAGAATTCCAAATAATTTATGTAGATATTCTATCCTCAAAAAGGTGAAGCACACCTCTTCTTTCTTTAAGTGTGGGCTGCACACAGTGACTTATTTCCAAAGAGTACAGTATGGGAAAGGGGATTAGAGGGGATTATTTCTTTTACAACAGAAAAAGTTGCAAACATTACCTCAGTCACTATCAATCAATGATCAGTCACATCGATAGTATGAACACTTGTTATGGTGTGATGAGAAAGACATTTTATTTCTGTGATCGTTCCCCCTAAAACCCACAGTCTAACTTTAAGAAAAACATAAAAAAAAAGCCAAACCAAACCAAACCAAAACCCAGTTGAGGGACATTCCACAATATATCTGGCCAGTAATCCTCAAACTGTCAATGCCACCTAAAATAAGGAAAGTCTGAGACACTGTCACAGCCAAGAAGAGCCTAAGGAGACATGATCACTTAATGTAATCCTGGTTGAGATCTGAAACAGAAAAAAATCATTGGGTGAAACTAAGGAAATCTAAGAAAAATACCGATTTTAGTTAACAATAATGCATCAATATTGGGTCTTATAACAAATGCATTATACTCATGTAAGGTGTTAATAATAGGGGAAATGTGGATCGGAACCATCTTTACAACATTTCTGTAAATCTAAAACTCTTTTAAAATAAAATAATTAATTTTTAAAGATATGTGGCAATACTAAATGCCACATTAAGATACAAGGATTCTCATATTGTGTTAAAACATCACAAAACACAGAACCATAGAGCCCAATTATATATGATTAATTAGATTTAACTATGACATTGCATATAAATTTTAAAATAAATGTATCATGATACACCAAGTAAATACAAATAAGGAAGAGATGTTACTAATAATGGACAAATGAGAATTCAAGACAAAAAAAGTTAATGGGTTAATAAGATCATTCTTTATAGATGGATATAATGGTCACTAACATTTATTTTATAAATAGAGTTAATAGGGGTAAAAGGGACTGAATAATACAAGTGAGGTTAATTTTATAGATAGTATATCAAAATGTGCAACTTAGGAGAATTTATTTCAAGTAACCATAGCATTTTATAAAAAAAATATCATATCCTAGGCTACAGAGAAACCTACACTGAGTTCCTACAGTAGGCATTTTATGGCCATATTTTCTATTTATGAAATAATAAAGGTAAATTCAAATCTCATTGATTTTTTTAAAATATGAAACAGTAAACACTTAAAAAAAGAATTTGAGAATTAAGAAATTAGAAAAAATAACAAAAACAATACAAAAACAATAAATTGGAAACCATAATGATAGAACAGGAATTAATTAATTAGAAAATGAAGAAAGCAATATAAAGTGGAAATAAAGATACAAGAGCCTGACAAATATCTGACAGGTATAATAAATAAGAAAAAGTGAAATCAAATACAACATACTCAAGATAAAGCATCAAGTCATAGTTCTTGAAACTCAAAAAGATAGTTTTCAAATCTGTGTTATCTTGTTAAAAATCTTACTGAAATGGATGACTTTCTAGTAAAATGCACAGATGAAAATTAACTCAGAAAAGTCAACATTTGTAGTCTAAAACAAATGAATGAAATTTAAAATACATAAAGACATTGTCTTATGTCTCATTGTATATGGACCAAATTTTCTTTGATTTTTTTTTTCTTATTTATATCATTCAGTCAGCGTGAGCCCCTGAATTCTCCAGCCAGCAAAGCCCTGAAATCATTTGGAATGAACACAACACTCAGCTTTTTCAAAGTTTTCAAACTTTGAAAAAGCTTAATTATTCTAAAACAAAGTTTTGAATGTGCCCCATTTTCCCAAAGTTTTAGTTATTAGAACATAAAATTACAATGCCAGAGCATTCAAAAAACACAAATGGAGGGGGGTCTTGAACTCTACCAGATGCCAAATCATCTTTGTGTCCAATGGGTGAGTCTGATCCCCAATCTGGAATTTATTCTTCTCAAGCTTTTAAGACTCTTTCTATTCCTGATGCTTGGAGTTGGGTGCATTATGCAGGAGTAGACACCAGAAGAAACAGTTATATGGTTCACAAATATGGAAAATTAGAAAACTGTACGAGCAGAATATTAAGTCAATATTGGTTAAGAACAGTCCATGGGGCCTTTGTATAACTTATTCCAAATATATAATTTCACTCTATAATTTAATATTCAAGCCTTGAGCAACTGAGAACAGAGGTTAAAAGATACCTGAATTTAGCAAAAAGGAATCTGGTAAAAATAATTAAACATAGAGGCTCAGACTGATGTAAGTCAACAATAGGTAAGCCACAGAAATATCAGAAGGAGGGGAAGAATTTTACAGAAAGAGATTTTCTTTCAGGTACATATAATAAAATTTTTCAATGATTCCTTAGAGATAAAAAATTTAAAAAAAAAAGTCTATCAGAACATCTCCAACATGAGAATATACAGAAATCCCCTGAAGAATACATATAGCTTGCTTTATCTAATTTTATTAAATAAATGAAGATAACGTACACATATGTCTTATTGCAGAGTATGAGTTTAATCATTTTCTAATCATCACTTTATTAACATTTTAAGATCTAGTGCATAAAACAAAGCCCTCCAGATATTGTTGTTATGATCTTGACCAGGTTTATCCCTTCTGAGAGTTGTAGTTATAATATTTAGACTCATTTCAGAATGGGACCTAAATCAAAGTTAACTTGTCTGGCAGTGCCCCAAACTCAAATACAGCCTGACTTATTCTTTTCTGTATTAGAGATCATGCTACAATCCTATGTCCCTTTCGTTTTCTTTCTCCTGAGCACACAGAAAGACTGCATTTCTCAGCATTCCTTGCAATTAGGTCAGGGCATCTGACTAATCCTGGTTAATGAGCTCAAGCATAAATGATACAAGTCACTTCAGGGCCAAAGAATAAAACAACAGGTGAACTTTCCACGTACTCTCTCTTTCCCTGCTCTGCTTATCATGGAAGCTCCATATCAAGATGGCAGAGCCATAAAACAGAAGCAGCCAGGATCCCAGAGCCATTATTTGAAGAGAGCTAACCTGAAGAGGTAGAGGCATCTCCTTTGCCTTAAGAATATATATATATATATATATATATATATATATATATATATATATATATATTTTTTTTTTTTTTTGCATTAAGCCAATGAGATTTCAGGGTTTGTTTGTTATTGCAGCTTTACTGAGACTGTTTTGACTAAGACATTTTCCTTCCAAGCTGGGTGTCATAACAATATTATTCTTCATTGAAAATATTCAGCTCTACATTTTAAACAACTCATTGTTGCTACTGAGAATGTAGACATTTTTATTGTTCCACATTTGTCTTTCTGTATGCTTTATACCCCTATCTAAATCGTTATCCCTCACACTAATGCCAATAAATCACAGTTATTTGGGGGTTAGTTCATATTCAATGAAAAAATATATGTATCTGTCTTAGAGTTTTAGTTGTTTCCTCTGCCTGAAATGTTCTTTCTCCAGATATCTACTTGGCTAACTTCCGTATCTTCAACTCATCATTTGTCTCACATTCTCAATGAGGTCTACCCTGACTATGCTAGTTAATACCACCAACTCCACTTCTGTACACACACACACACACACACACACACACAGACACACACAATACTCCAAACCCCTCTTGCCCTTCTCTATTATTTATTATATTCACAGAAAATGTCCTTCTTATGTACTAAATAATTTACTTATTTATTGCAATTATCACCCATATTGCATCAATCTCTGCCCTCATTGTAAATGCTACTGAGGGTAAAGTGTTTTCTTCATTGCTAAAAATGTACCTAGCACCTAGAAAGAGAGCAATAAATATCTGTTGAATAAAAAAATAATATTTGTTTGGAGCCAGACATGATGCTGGATGCTGTGAGGAATACAAAGATATGCAAGATGATATTTTATACTTGGCCTTGATGAATTTAAAATTTAGCAAGAGATGTCAGTGAAGTACAGACATCATTATAATATTAAGTATAAATTGTAATGTGCAGGAGATAAGATTGTCTGCAGATTAGTCAAAGACTCTGTGTGTGTATATGGGGGTGTGTGCTTGTGTTGAGATGTTTATAACCTATAAAGTTCTAAGAGCAGTTCCCTTCTTAAATTTGTCCTATTCCCTTTTACTTGTTAAATTTATAGATCCAGGCAACAGTTAAATGTATGGGATGTCCCATAACCCTCAAGTTTAACAAAACAGGAATGCTCCCAGACAGCTGAAAATATGTGTACAATAAACTGCCCTGTGAAACCCCTGGTTGGGTCTATGCTAAGAAGCTCCTTTTGAGGATACTGTTCATTACATTATAAAGTGCCTGCTCCATGAGGACTTTAGGCAAAAATAGGCAGAAGGCTTAAGTATCTGGAATAGTTCAGTGTCTGCTGAACAATTGGTCTATTTTTGTCATAAGGACAGTGTGAATTGCATAATTAATCAGGCTTTCCTTTTTAAATAGTCCATTTGAAAGCTTGGAGACAAATTAGTGGTTCAATACTGCAAAGGTATTTTAATACTATTTTCCTCATTCCTCAGTCCACTTTATGTCTCCTCCCTTGTTTTGATTTTTCTTTATAACATTTTTTAAAGCTTTCTTTCTTTTAATTTAAATTTAAATTTATATATACAACCTTATAAGCCACCTTAAATCTTTTTTGAAAGAAGTTCAGGAAAACAGAAACCAATTGTTATATATCTACTACAAGCACATCCTTGCGCTAGGTCTATGGAAGGGAAGATAAAAAAGAAAGGAGGTAGGCAAGTAGACAAACAAGGGAGAAAGAAAAGGAAATAGAAAGAAAATAAAAAGATGATATAGCCCCTACCCTCAAGGAAGTTGAGAAGCGATAGCACGGATCTCTGGAGCAGTTTCAGTGCTCATTGATTTCTCCCCTCTCTGAACTCCAACAACACTTAGACTCGATAACACCCAATTTAGTTCTTGCTGATATACTGCCTGGTATTGTCTTTATTGTTTTATGTGGCTAAGTGTTGCCTTTTGGGCAGGTACCTTGTGCTAAGTCCTCCTGTCCTCTCACACTGAGTAGTGCAGTTGGTACACAGATTGATTGATTGAGAAGCCATCCTTACCAGGAGGATAGTTGAGGCCCCTTCTGATGTATATAGGCTGGTGTAGATGATCCCCTTAGACCTGCCAATCCCACCAGAGCATTGACTGCCTGATTTATCCTTGCCACGTGCAAGGATCTTTGAGGAAATGGATTCCTGCATAGTTCTTGGTGCCAGGTCTGTGTTTAAATTTGTTGCTGTGAGGGCAATTGGAATTGTTTAATAATAATTATTGCATTCAACAGAAATTTGCTGACTGCTTACTCTGTGTCAGGCACTGTTTTTTGTTTGTTTGTTTGTTTTCATAATACATCAGTAAATGAAACAAAACACATATGTCAGTAAAGAAAGTGAGACTTCTGCCCTGACAGTGTTTACATGCAAGCGGAATGGGGGGAGAGGGGAAGAAGGCAAACTTTAATGGTAGATATAAGAATAGGTAATTATATGGTATGTTGGAACAAGGTGAGTACTATAGAAAGATAAAGCAGAGATGAGTAAGGGGGACTGGATGTGCTGCATGAGGGTAGGGTGTTGCAATCATAAATATGGTGGTTAGGGAAGATCTATTGAGAAGGGACATTCAAGCAAAGACTGAAAGGAATGGAGAGTGTCAGATATGACAATATGTAGGCAGAGCCACTGCAAAGTTCTTAAAGCAGAAATGTGCTGGGAAGACTCAAGAAGAAGCAAGAAGGTGATGTGATTGGCATAGAAAGAGGAGAAGAGAATGGTAAGATGTGAGATCAGAGTGCTAACAGGGATCCAGATCATGCATGACTGTACTATACTGTGGAACTTGGAGCTTACTCCTAATAGGATGGAAAGCTGCTGAAGGAAATTGAGAAGGAAAATGACATGTCTTATTTTGCTTTTGAGGGATTTATTTTGTTGCTTTGTTGAGATTAGATAGGAAGGAGCAGTGATGGAAACTAGGAGACCAGTGAGGAGCCTATGGAGGCATCTAGGTAAGAAGTGGTGGAGGTTCAGACCATGGGCAGTAGCTATAAACGTGGTAACAACTGACCAGATTCTAGAAATATTTTTTAAAGGTAAAGCATATATTATTTCCTGATGGATTTGGATATAGGACATGAGAGAATGGAGTCAAGGATGACCCAAGGTTTTTGGTTTGAGTGAATTAAAGGATGGCGCTCCCATTCACTGAGCTGAAGAAGACTCCTGGAGGTATAGATTTGAGAGGGAAGAGAAGGAGTTTAGTTTCAGACATGATACTTTTTAAATTTCTATGAAATATTCAAGTAGAGCTTGTTAGTGGAGGGCTAATTTACAAGAGAGATCTGGAATGGAAATGTAAACTTGAGAGGCATTGGAATATAGATGTAATTGAAAGCCATAAGACTATAGGCCACAAGAGATACGAACAGATAGAGATGAAGAGGCCCAAGGAATAAGCCTGGTGACCCTCTGTCATTAATAGGTAATTAAGAGGAAGAGGGGATGGAGCCTGAGGTGTGGTCAGTGAGGCACACAGAAAATCAGGAGAGACTGGTGTCCTGAAAGCCAATCACAGAAAATGTACAAAGGAGGACGGAGTTATCAACTGCATCAGAGCTACTGAAGAGCTAGTTTAGATGAGGACAGATCTAGCAATGCAGAGGTCCTCAGTCACCTTACAAGAGCAGTTTCAGTGGACTCGTGTAGTTAAGGGATTGATTGCAATGAGATTAAGGAAGAATAGAAAAGGAGAATTGTAGACAATCAGTAGAGATAGTTCTTTCAAGGATTTTGTTGCAAAGGGGAGCAAAGAAACAGGTTAGTAGTTGGCAAGGAAGTGAGGATCACAAGAAGTTGGTTTTGTTTTTTTTCCAAGATGAAAGAAATAGCAATATAACAATATTTTTATATGATGATGGAACTGTTTCAGTAGAAAATGAAAAAAATTGATGATGCAAGAGAGGGTTGGGGCAAGAACTGCTGAAGTACTGGTCTTGAATATGCAAGAGGGGAGTGAAAACAAGTGATGAGTACAGACTGGCTGCAGATGGGGGCACAGATTTAGGTGCAGACAGGATAGCAGAGCATTCAGAGACAGACGCTGCTGGTGAGTAGGATGTGGTATAATAATAACCACTGATTATCACACATGTAGATTGTGCTAAGCACTTAATATGTATAAAGGAATTCACAGAAATCCCAATGTGGTAGGTATTCTCTTCCATATTTTACAGATCATGAAACTGAGACTCAGAGAATAGAATAACTTGCCCAAGGTCACACTATGGCTCCCAAGCAACAAAGCGGTGATCCCAGGATCCAAGCCCATACCTTTCTGACTCCAAAGCCCATGATGGTAACCTCTACTCTCTGCTGTTTCTATAGGGGATGGGTCTATGGTCTCAGGCATGGATACTAGGTGGAATAATTAGGCATTTCTCCAAAGGTCCATCAAATTCCAGCAGGGACCACAGCACAATAGGAGTCAGGAGGTTGAAGTCAGCACAATTTGTCACCTGTTTGCTTTCTGTTCAGATGCTGGATTCCAAGTAAACCACAAAATGGAAGTCCAAGGGAAAACTTCCTCCAAGAATACTATCAGCATTTACCATCCTTCTCAATGGAAGGAGGAAATAGGAACTTGTCTAGAACCAATTGAGTAGATCAGAGAAGGAGATGGAAGTGGAGGGAGGTCTAGCCCAGAGACTCCAACACTAAGGCCTGTGCCATTGGTATGCCAGGTCTGAGTACAATATAAGGGCTGAGTACAGTCCAGTCTATCCTCCTGTATAACCTCCTATGAGTAGTTTGTCCTTCCTCCAGAACTAGACGATGCCTGAGACTGGAGACCACTTAGTCCAATCTCCCATCCAGTGGGGAATGCTTTCATAAATATCTTGCCAGAACCTCTTAGCTCCATTGATGGGAACCTCATTGCCTTATTGGACACTTGGCTTCGTTATTAGACAGCTATGACTGTCCATGTTTTGCCTTAACTGTTGCTGAAATCTGCTTTCTCCTATCCCCTCCACACCTCTCCTCCCCACCTCAGTGATGCAGTTACACCTGTTCTGGAAGGCAGGCTTCTGACAATGCTTTTCTGGTTAGACCATTCAACCTTAGGAGCTTCCAAAAGGGCAGAGAAGAGGTCATTTATTTCTATAAGCTTATAACCTCATGTGGTGGTCACAGGAGCAGATAAGGCAAGAGCCAAGGGGCCCTGCTTTACAGAGCACTGGGAAGTGATGCTTTTTCCCTGATGAGGCAGAGAAACACTAAATTTGGTATAAGCTCAGATGTTGTGCCTGCGCTCTGTACTTGGACTGCCTTCTTACACAGGTGCCTGCTCTCCCATGATTCTCCTAGCAATGCTTGTTTGGTACTGAGAGAGCCAAACAGTCTCCCTCAAACCACTGCCCCACCCCTCAGATTATTCTGATTTATTGTGAGCAGTCCTTACTTTAATGACCCATCCTTGAGGGAACCCTGACTTTATCACCTATCAAAGCAAGCACATAGCTTGAAAGAGAAGCTGTCAAGTCTGAAATGCCATCTTTCTCACAGAAAGAAGGAAATCTGTGAGATGCCAGAGGCAATAGTGGTGAATGGTCCAGATGTGGTTTGTGCTATCTCTGCCTGTCACAGAGTAAAGGGAAAGCCATTTCATAATGTTCCCCAGAAGTGGGCTACCACACCAACGTCCGGGTGCTGTTGGGGAATACTTTGCTGCCTTAAGGTGCAAAAGCAACACTTTTTCTAGTCCTTTTTTCCCTGTAATCTCTAAACTGGCTCTATCTGCTATAAATTTTTCTCCCAGGAACAGCTCTATGAATAAGCCATGAATTAAGAGGACATTCTGTTCAAGGCTGGTTCAGTGTGGGCAGGGAGTCCTGCCTTCAAAGGGGCACAGGGTGGGAAGTGAAACTCCAGTGTTCTGCTCACCTGCCTGTCCTCTTACCTGCCCCTGCAGTCCTACCCCAGACTCTGCGGCAGAGAAGCAAGCCTAACAGGGAGAGGACCTATGGAACTAAGCATAGTGGGCTGCCAGGGGCTGAAGGATGGTCAATCTGATTCCAGAAAGTAGAAGAAAGGGTCAGATGGATGGACACAAGGATGGGGGAAAAAATCCATCACTTAAAGACTCACTCTGTGCTATAATCAATTAAAACATTTCCAGGCTGATGAACCCTTCTGTCTTTCTGAAAAGACTCAGGTACTTATCTATCATCCTTGACCCTGCTACACAGCATAGGGTAGCTGCTGACAAAGCCTGGGGCTAGGTCCCTAGTGCTCTCTGCTGGGTGACCAGTTACAAGGAAGAAAACAAAAGATTTATTAATAAACATCTGCTGTATCCTAGGTATCATACTAAGCATTTTCACATGTGCTGATACATTTAATCCCCCACACTGTAAGAAGCAAGATGCTATTAAATCTTACAGACAAGGAAACTGAGGCTTAGAAATGTTGAATAGCTTAGTACTGTGCTGAGCTCTGGTTAATTTGAGGTTTATTACACCATACCCTAGATTAAATGCCTTGTATGTCAATCCCATCATGAGAAATTATGGGGAATCATCTTGATTCTTCTTTGGATTTTGATTGAACTTCACACTGTTTGAAATAAATGGATCTCAATTGTTTTACGGTTAATTGGGACTTGGTGCCTATAATTGGTTTTAGGAGTTATAGGATGATTTTCTGTAGTTAGTGACAACCTTTGGAGGATGCATGGAGAGGGTGTCAAAAAAAAAAAAAAAAAGAATTCTGGCCTATCTATCAGAAAGAGTGGACCTAAACTGTGCTTACAGTTCAACTAAATGGGGGTGTATTAGGCACCTGTTGTGGTTTAGTCCTTTATTAGGCCTTATGGCAGAATAAAATAAAGACATTCTCTTTTCTTAAGCAATTTATAAATTGTTTGAAAAGACACAGGATTCAATTGCATAACTACATGTAATAATGTACGTAAGTTATAACAAAAGCTCAAATGAGCTGTGGAGACAATAAGAAGTTAAGGAGATCAGAGGCCAGAGGTGAGAGATGGAGCAACTGCAGTATTTAGGCAATATTCAGTGTGTGTGTGTGTGTGTGTATGTGGGTGGGTGGGTGGGTGGGGGGAGCTTGATTTGGGCTTAAAAGAGTGTAGTATTTGCCTGGAAGGAAAGAAATGGAGAACTTTTAAATGGGAGGAGGAGAAGGAGGAGGAGGAAATACGTTAAGGTGTAAAGGTAGGAATGCTGTTTGGGGCATGATGAGGCACCCATGTTGATTGGAAGCATATAGGAAATTGTTGAAGATTTGATAAAGTAAAAAAGGTAATTAGATGTAACCTAGAATGTGAGCCTTATATCAATGACCATGGAAATCCATGATGGGTTCTTGCCAAGAAAAGGAATTTTCAGAACTTCAAACTAGGAGTGGTATTCAGAGGAAGCAGTGAAGCAAATCTTCTGGGAACAGAGACCATTCGGGGAGCTTTTGCCATGATCAAGGAGTCATGAACACTCAACCAAGGTGATGGGTCAGAGAGCAATGCAAGGGCTGAGTGGGGCCCAATTCAGGAAGCAATGCCTGAGTAGAAACGGAGGACAAGGAGAAGTGGGGAAGGAGCCAAGGATGACTCTACAGTTTAGTCTTCATAAAGTCAAGTGGTCATTCTTATTTTGAAACAGGCTCCAGGTGAAAGTCTTTTCTGTTTGAGAAGAAGCAGTGACTCAGAAGTCTGGGAGCCTTGGGGTGGTTTTTATCTCTATAAAACTTTAGTTTTAGCCAAATCACCCCTGCCTTACTTACAGGCTTGAAGACTCCTAAAATGTGCTTTGTTGTTGTTGCTTTAATGATTTTATTTATTTATTCATGAGAGACATAGAGAGAGAGGCAGAGACATAGTCAGAGGGAGAAGCAGGCTCCCTGCAGGGAGCCCGAAAGGGGACTTGATCCCAGTATCCCAGGATCACACCCTGAGCTGAAGGTAGATGCTCAACCACTGAACCACCCACATACCTAAAATGTGCTTTGAATTCCCTTCTAGGAACTGTATGTAGAACTCTATACGAAGAAGGGCTAGAAAATATTTTTCTCTCTACTTGCCTCCTTGTCCCCATTCTTAGTATGGAATTCTTTCCAAAAAGTTAGACACTCCAGTGGTCCACTTCCATATGCAAGAACTACTGTACATTATTCCATGCCATCATGGGCCTGCTGAGCATTTGCGTTTGCAGACGTTGAAGCTAACTAATATTCAGAGGGTAGACAGAGCTGGGCGTGTGAAGCCTCATTAGCTGTGTGGTTGGGTCACAGTGCCCGCCCATGAGGATGTTAAATGGCAGCATTGTCAGGATAAGACAATGCATCTGTCCCACTGCATTAAGGGCCCATCAATCCCTACAGCCTCCTGCACAGCCCCCTCTCCCAGCCACAGGCTCCTTGTAGAGGCAGTGTGCAGAGGCTGCAGCTGTCTATGTAGGAGGAACAATAACATGTGCTGTTTCAGGCTTCTGATGATCAAAGGCATGATGCAGATGGAAGAATGCTAAAACCTTGGTCTTCATCTCATGACAGGATCTGGCATTACCCATGTCATGAGCATAAATAAAACACAAAAGTGGCCCTAGGTGGAACCTAATTTCTGCAGCCCTAGATAGCCTCTTTGTCATCTAAAGGGGTAGAGAAACAACAGTCAGGGAGGGTCTCAAACACAGATGGAGATGATCGGCTTCCATCTCCTTAGTAAGATTTCAAGGCAACAATAAATGTCTGGCCTGCGAAAACATAAATCCTCTATATTCTGAAGTAGAGCCTAAAATTCCCACTATCACATATCCATTGCTCTCAGAAATTGCATTTTTGGTCACCAGGTGACAGGTGACCTCTTCTCAAGTTCCTTCAAGTGGGATAACACATAGAGTCATGTAAGGATCCTGTATATTTTCTCTTTTCTATTATTAGTTAAGAATTCGCTTAATATCTATACCGTGATTTGTAGACACATGATTTATAGTATTAAAAATCCAAGAGATATTAATAATAATCCCAATTTATGAAAAAAGAAAGATCAAATTTGTTAAATACCATATTTTACTGGCTCAAATTGAAAAATACTGTCTGCACATGTTAAAGATTCGTAAATCAGATGGCTCCAGTAATTGTTATATA
This sequence comes from Nyctereutes procyonoides, assembly GCF_905146905.1. Lineage (NCBI taxonomy): Eukaryota > Metazoa > Chordata > Mammalia > Carnivora > Canidae > Nyctereutes > Nyctereutes procyonoides. The sequence goes on along the minus strand of NW_026575133.1, from coordinate 49,047,982 downwards.
TGTTACATATAATTTCTCTCCAATCTTAAAGGAAAATAGTTATTAAACAGGTACCACACAATACCGTATTACCAAGCTAGTCCAGTGGCATTGCCTTGGGGGTGTGCATTTTGACAAGGTTTTTTGATGGAATTGAAAAAGAAGAAAAGTTCATAGCGTGGAGTGCTGTGGAGAGGAAGTATTCTAAGACCAGGGACCAGAGTAAGCGACCCAAGCCAGCAGTTTGAGAGTCAATAGAGAATGCGCAAAAAGTTTGAGATTGCCAACCATAAACCCAAACATGTTTTTGAGGTTAGGGGCATTTATTATGTTATGTAAATATTTTGTGAAGCATCTTATCCACCCTATGTGTGATGCCAAGCCTTCCATCATCTAGTATCTTTGTAGTAGTATCTTTTACTAATTCCACAACACATTGGATTATATCAATATTTCTCAAACCCATGTAACCACCATGCACTTATAAAAGTGGACTTCTTTAATGTAACAGCAACCGGAGCTCAAGGTAAAAATGTGTACATTTTCTTTCAATTTTCCTTCTGTGACAAACCAATAAGGTTTATGAAACACTTGGGCTCAGAGGCTAGAATTGGATCCTGATTCCATCACATATGGTTTCTATGATTCTGAATAAGTAATGTTAACCTCCATGCTTCAGTTCTTTTTATCTCTTGTCCTAACTAAAATTTAGTTGCCTTCTATAAATTTGAGATTTTTTTTTCTCATACCCCATGTAGGTGAGAATTGGGAAGTTTGACAATAATTTTCTTTGCCTTGGGATCTAGCCCCACATCAGGCTTTCTGTAGGGAGCCTGCTTCTCCCTCTGCCTTTGTCTCTGCCTCTCTTTCTGTGTTTCTCACGAATAAATAAATTAAAAAAATTAAGATTTAACACTTGATTTGGCAACTTTTACTTTTTCTTTTTACATTTTTTAATTTTTATTTTTAAAGACTGTATTTATTTATTCATGAGAGACACACACACACAGAGGCAGAGACATAGGCAGAGGGAGAAGCAGGCTCCATGCAAGGATCCCAACCTGGGACTCAATCCTGGGACCCTGGGATCACACCCTTAGCTGAAGGCAGATGCTCAGCTGCTGAGCCACCCAGGCATCCCTTTTTTACATTTTTTAAATTTAAATTCAATTTGCCAACATATAGTATAATACCCAGTGCTCATCCCATCAAGTGCCCTCCTCAGTGCTAATCACCCAGTTACCCCATTTCCCCCACCCACCTCCCCTTCTGCAACCCTTTGTTTGTTTCCCAGAGTAAAGTCTTTTACTTTTCAATTCTTGCTCATGTCCTAGGCAAAGTTACCCTACACTAGATACTGGTCTCTTGATTCCTTGAATTTCTCATGCCCAGTGTCCTTCTCTAGTTCAGCTGAGCCACTTGCTTCATGATTACATGCTGGACCCCATCATCACCAGAAACTGCCTCCAAAATCATGAACTCAGACATTCACTTTTGAGCTAAAATCTGCTATTCTACCTTAGTTGCATAACTACTTGCACTGCATGGATATCCTGACTTTAAAAGTCTCAAACCATTGAACCACATTTCTATCCATTAACCCCCTCCTGTCTTCACTTCTTACTTTATCCAGCTAAGTGCTCTTATTACATCAATTTAATCAAGCTATTTGCAAATAACTTCAAATCAATTATTATTATTGTTATTATTATTTTGCTTCACTTACCTTGAAAAACCTTCACCTGGAAAGAAACAAGCCACCTTCTCTATGCCATTCCTGATCAGCTGAACATAGTAGGAGAAAACAATAGAAGTGTATAGATTGATTTTATTATTGATATCATACTATCTTAGGTTACGTTCCCTGGAAATTGGTTCTGAGGATTGAGATTCATGTTCTCCAAGATTCTGACTGTTCTCATTTCCTCCCATATATTCTATATATGGGTAGAAAACTGTCAAGAATTATATATGTAACTCTAATCCTAACCCTAACCCTAACCCTAATTTATATCTATATCTTTATATCTATATCTATATTTATGTCTATGTAATTGTCATTGATTTAGGCAGCATAGAAGTATATTGTGCCCTGATAAATGGCCTCCCATTCTTTTAAGATATTATATAAAAACTGACACTTCCCCTGTGCCCTCAAAAAACCATACTGTTGCTCTATAAGGTTGGCAATTTCTGGAGTATAATAAGTAATAGGATGAGTAAATGTCATGGCCATGTGTCCCTGCCTTTCCTCCTGGCTATAAAGTGGCTCTCCCAGCCTGATGGGAGGTTATGGAGGATTCCATGTTGGTAAGCCTTTAGGGTGCTGGTTGAGGGCCCCTACTCAGGAAAAACAAGCCCATACCTAGAATAATATATGGTAATATCATCAAGCTAAATCTTTGCTCAAGACGAATCATTACAATATATCTCTGATCCTTCCAGGGTGAAGGACTTCACTGTAATCTATTTGACACCAAATGTCAGGTTGGTCTCCTCTAGGGATGGTGCAATCTTGTAGACTCAGAATTTGTATCTGTTGTAAGGTGGATGTTAAATCAGCCTTGAGAATCTTGGCTCAACCCACACTGTTGAGCCAATAAATTGCATCCATTCCCGACACCATGGTTACTCCATTTATGAATCCGTCATGTAAGTTGGGGTGCTTCTAATAAAGTCTAGCTTAATTATTCATTGCCTGGCTTAATTATTCTGGTGCTCTCTGGAGGGCATTAACATATGACATAAAAATCTTCACACTTTGGGCCACTCCCATTGGTCAGTCGATTAAGCTTATTCTCTACTCTTTTTTGTCCCAACTACTCAATATATATATATATATATATATATATATATATATATATTTTTTTTTTTTTTTTTTTAACAAGCCCTTATCAATTGCCCAAGCTATTCAGCACTGCCCATGAAGCCATAAATAGTCTGATTTCAGGTCACTTCTGTTGTCATTCAAGGTAAACAACCAGGTGTGTCACTTGAAACTCTTGCCTGCTGATAGAATTTCACCTCATTGCTATCTTTCAGGACCACCCCTGAGTGGAGCTACAGTGCAGCAGGTTTCATTTTCAGTTTCCAACCATACATGACTAAATTCAATATTTTTCTCCTTTATAAATGGATTATTTTACTGGTGTGAGTTGAAAGAGGGGTGCAATAAGCGTGAGTTGAAAAGTAGATGTTAGTTTAACAGTGGTGATCCAGCCCACCTGCTCCTGCAGCTTATTTATTGTACCTTCCACCCCTTCTTGTACCTGACCTGGAGTTACTTCAACCTCCCAGGGGCTGAACTGATTACTTGGTTAAGCTATAAACTCCACATGGAGTCTTTTCTCTCTGCAGACACCTCCACCCCTGCTTGTACCTGACCTGGAGTTACTTCAACCTCCCAGGGGCTGAACTTATTACTTGGTTAAGCTATAAAGTCCACATGGAGTCTTTTCTCTTTGCAGACACCTCTAATACCATATGTTCTATCAGGTCTGTGGTGGCACAAACCTTAAGGCTGCTTGCATGCCCACCTGATCTGCTGCAGAACCCTTTCCTGCTCTGCTCTTTCCTTCCCATTCAAGGTAGGGAGCCTTTCATTTCAGCTCTGAAATGAATTGGCGCAGTATTATCAAGGGTGGCATATGCTTCCTTCAGCACCAGAAGAGGCCTATTAAGCATTGCGTGCTTATTCTTATTGTAGGAATGTGAGTGAAACAATAACCTGCTCTTTACTTTGGAGGGAATGTTCTGGTACGCCCCAAACGCTAGATCCTTAAAATCTAATGTGACAAATTTCTTAATCTTCGTAGCTGTCTACAGGACAGATATCCACCTGCCTGCCACAATGGCTTTGTCAATCATTGCGATATTGCATCCACCTTGCCTTGGATGACTAAATACCACTCCTTGCCCTCTACTATTTCATGGTTCTGTCTTCCCTGTTGCTACTAGGGAATTCAGTTCCATAACAACTTTTCCTCTCATAAGTCCAGGCCTGCATAGGCCAGCCATGCTTGAACTTTTCACAACTTTTAGTATCCTTCTGTGCCAGTGAGCCCCAGGCTGCCATAACAAAATACCATTGACTGGGTAGCTTAAACAGAAGTTAGTTTTTCATAGTTCTGGGAAGTAGAAGTGCAAGATCAAGGTTCTGGCCAATTTGGTTTCTGCTGAGGGTTCTCCTTCTGGCTTGCAGATGGCTTTTTCTCACCATGTCCTCACATGGTCTTTTCCCAGTGCATGCCCATGATGAGGCTGGGGAGAAAGAATGAGAGAGAGAGAGTACACACTGTCTACTGTCTCTCCTTATAAGGACACTTATTCTTTCAGATTAGAATCCCATCTTTCTGGTTTCACTTACCCTACATCACTTCCTAAAGACCCTATCTCCAAATCAAATGTAGTTTCTTCGGGGATTAGGGCCTAGACATATGAATTTTGAAGGGAGGCAGTTCAGTCCATAGCACCCTCTTACTTGGCATTCCTCACTGTTTTGATAAATGAAGTGTCCATCAGGTCCTCTCATGGAACAAAGTTGTTTTTTATTTTTTCCTGGCTTTACGTAGCATATCCATTGTAGCATGACCACTTCTCTGAGTACTTCCATCATCTGCCATGACAATTTTGGAATTTCTACTTCACTCATTGTGGGCCATCCCATTTTCCAAGCTTCCAAGCATTTTCCAAGAGCACCTTTTTAACATACTAGCACCATTTCCCATGAAACTTGCCGGGATGTTAAATCTGTGTCCTGGAAAGCTGCTTCCATATCAGTAAACTCTCTCTTATCCAACTTTATATTCTGCAACCCTTGACACAACACTTTCAGGGGCCAGTCCCATACATGCTATCCTAGCTACCACTGCCACATGTAGAGTAGATCCCACCACCTCTTTGACATATAGTCTCCTTTTTCCCTTAGTAGGACTAGCACTTCCCCAGTTGGCCTATGCTGAGATATGACCCTAACTATGGATCTTTTACCAAAAAGGCTAGGTGGGGTTATATCCTAAGGGTAGTGTATGTGTGACAAATAAGAGACCTCTATGATTTATTTAATTATTTATTTTAAAGTTTTAATTTAAATTACAATTGGTTAACATATACTGTAATATTAGTTCCAGGTATACAATATAATGATTCAACACTTCCATACATCACTCATTGCTCATCACAACAAGTGTGTTCCTTAATACCCATCATCTATTTAACCCATTCCTCAACTTATCTCCCTTTTTGTAACTATCAGTTTGTTCTCAGGGTTAAGAATCTGTTTCTTGTTTGTTTGTTTTTTTTCTCTCTCTCTCTTTCTTTTTCTCCTTTGTTCATTTTTTTTCTTAAATTTTACATATGAATGAAATCATATGGCATTTGTCTTTCTCTGATAGACTTACTTTGCTTAGTTAAGCATAATACTCTCTAGCTCCATCCAAGTCATTGCAAACGGCAAGATTTAATTCTCTTTTTATGGCTGAATAATATATATATTTACCACTGCTTCTTTATGTATTCATCAATCTATGGACTCGTGGGCTGTTTTGATAATTTGCGGATTATAGATAATGCTGCTATAAACATCAAGGTACATGTAACTCTGCATTAGTAATTGTGTATTCTTGGGTAAATACCTAGTAGTGTGATTGTTGGATCATAGGGTAGTTCTATTTTTAACTTTTTGAGGAACCTCCATACTCCAGAGTGTTTTCCAGAGTGGCTCTACCAGTTTGCCTTCCCACCAGCAGCGCAAGAGGGTTCCCCTTTCTCCAATCCTTGCCAACACTTTTTGTTCCTTGTGTTGTTGATATTAGCCATTGTGAAGAGTAGTTTTAATTTGCATTTTCCCAATGATTAGTGATGCTGGGCATGTTTTTGTGTATCTGTTAATCACCCATATGTGTTTTTTGGAAAAATGTCTATTCATGTCTTCTGTCCATTTTTTTAATTGGATTATTAATTTCTTGGGTGTTGAGTTGTATAAGTTCTTTATATATATATTCTGGGTACTAACCCTTTGTCAGATATATCTGTTGCAAATATCTTCCCTCATAGGTTGCCTTTTAGTTTTTTTGATTGTTTCATTAGCTGCGCAGAAGGTTTTTATTTTGATGTAGTCCCAATAGTTTGTTTTTGCTTTTGTTTCCCTTGACTCAGAAAACATATGTAGAAAGAAGTTGCTATGGCTGATGTCAAAGAAGTTACTGCCTGTGTTCACTTCTAGAATTTTTATGGTTTCAATTTTCACATTTAGGTCTTTGATCCATTTTGAATTTATTTTTGTGTATGGTGTAAAAAAAGTTTCATTCTTTTGCATATTGCTATCTGGTTTTCTCAATACCACTAGTCGAAGGGCTGGTCTTTTTTTTTCCACTGGGTATTCTTTTCTGCTTTCTTGAAGATTAATTGACCATATAGTTGTGGGTTACTTTCCAGGTTTTCTATTCTGTTCCACTGATCTATACAGCTATTTTTGTGCTAGTACTGTACTGTTTGATTACTACCTGTTTGTAATATAACTTGAAGTCCAGAATTCTATCTCTATTTTGCTTTTCATTTTCAAGGCTGACTTGGCCACTTAGGGTCTTTTGTAGTTCCATACAAATTTTGACATTGTTTGTTCTAGCTCTGTGAAAAATGCTGTTGGTATTTTGATAGAGATTACATTAAGTGTGTAGATTGCTCTCAGTAGTACAGACATTTTAATTATACTTGTTCTTCCAATCCATGAGCATGGACTGTCTTTCCATTCTTTTGTGTCATCTTCAATTTTTTGATCAGTGCTTTATAGTTATCAGGGAACAGGTTTTTCACCTCTTTGATTAGATTTATCCCTAGGTATCTTATGGGTTTGGGTGCAATTATAAATGGGATTGATTCTGTAATTTCTCTTCCTGCTGCTTCATTATTGGGGTATAGAAATTCAACAGATTTCTGCACATTGATTTTATATTCAGTAACTTTACTGAACTTGTTTATCAGTTCTAGCAGTTGTTTGGTGGAGTCTTTTGGGTTTTCTCTATAACTTATCATGTCATCTGTAGATAGTGAAAGTTTTGCTGATTTGGATGCCTTTTATTTGTTTCTTGGACTTCCAGTACTATTTTAAATAACAGTGATATGAGTTGCCTGGGTAGCTCAGTAAATTAAGTGTCTGGCTTCAGCTCAGGCCATAATCCCGAGGTCCTGGGATTGAGCCCTGCATTGGGCTTCTTGCTCAGTGGGGAGTCTGCTTCTCCCTTTTTTCCCTCTGCTCCTCCATTCCCCTCATGCTCTCTCTCACTCTTTCAAAAATAAATAATAAAACCTTTAAAAAAATTACAGTGGTGAGAATGAACATCCTTGTCTTGTTCCTGACTATAGTGGAAAAGCTCTCAGTTTTTCCCACTTAGGTTGACATTATCTGTGGGTTTTCCATATATAACTTTTATTATGTTGAGGTATGTTCCCTCTAAACCTACTTTATTGAGGGTTTTTATCATGAATGGGTGTTGTACTTTGTCAAATGCTTTTTTCTGCACCTATTGAAAGATCATATGGTTCTTATTATTTCATTTATTAATGTGATGTATACAATGATTGATTTATGAATATTGAATGACCCTTGCAATTAAGAATAAATTCCACTTAATCATGGTAAATGATTTTATTCATGTATGTTGGATTCAGTTTGCTAGTTTTTTGTTGAAAATTTTTACATCTAAGTCAATCAGAGATATTGGCCTATAATTCTCTTTTTTTAGAGGTGTCTTTATCTGGTTTTGGTATCAAGGTAATGTTAGTTTCATAGAGTGAATTTGGAAGCTGCCCTTCCTTTCCTATTTTTTGGAATAGTTTGAGAAGAAAGGTATTAGCTTTTCCTTAAATGTTTGGTAGAATTCACTTGCAAAGGCAGCTGGTCCTGGACTTTTGTTTGTTGAGAGTTTTTTGATTACTGATACAATTTCTTTTCTGGTTATTGGTCTGTTCAAGCTTTTTTGTTTCTTCCTGTTTCAGTTTTGGTAGTTTATTTGTTTCTAGGAATTTATCCATTTCTTCTAGGCTGTCCAATTTTTTAGCATATAGTTTTTTTTACAATGTTCTCTTATATTATTTGTATTTCTGTGGTGTTGGTGGTGATCTCTCCTCTCCCATTTGTGACTTTATTTATTTATGTCCTTTCTCTTTTCTTTTTGATAAGTCTTGCTAGAGGTTTGTCAATTTTATTAATTTTTTCAAAGAACCAGCTCCAGTTTCATCTGTTTTATTGTGTTTTTTTTAAGTTTCTATATAATTTATTTCTGCTCAAATCTTTTTATTTCCTTCCTTCTGCTGGCTTTAGGTTTTGTTTGTTGTTCCTTTCTAGCTCCTTTAGATGTAAGATTAAGTTATTTGATATTTTTCATGCTTCTTGAGGTAGGTATGGCAATATACTTTCCTCTTAGGACTGCTTTTGCTGCATCTCAAAGGTTTTCAACTGTTGTGTTTTCATTTTAATGTGTTTCCATGTATTTTTTATTTCTTCAATTTCCTCATTGACCCATTCATTGTTTAGTAGCATATTATTTGAACTCCATATATTTGTGAACTTTCCAGTTTTTTTTTTTTCTTGTGGTTGACTTTTAAGCAAGAGGTTGGGGAACATCAGTTTCTAATAGGAAGGAATGGAGCACCCCTATAGACTTCAGCAGAATGTGGGCTTTCAGTGTTGAGCTTTTTCAACACAGGTGCTTCCATTCTAATATTCAGATTCCTGTTGTTTCCCAGTCACATCCTTGACTTTGCTGACTTGCTGAAGTTGAGAATCCAAAGTTCTCTATGCCTTGCTACCCTTATAATTAAGCTGTTGACCTGATCCTCGTTTTTTTCTGCCTCCTACTTAAAGAAAGAAGAATCTCTTTACACGCTGCTGAGGCCTTCTGACTTTCATACTTTGCTTTAAGTTGGTGATTAATTACCCTCAGCCTTTGTTATCTTTCTCTAATACATCAATAGCACTTAGCAACAGTCATTCAATCCCATAGGCTTGAAACATCCTGTTTTCTGACACTTCTCGAATGCCTGAGATTGTTCACATCTGGTGCTTCCTGTTCCACCGGTATCATAGTTCACCACTAGTAAAAAGAAAAATTAGTAACTCTCTCACTACAGCAGAAGCTATCAGGATTCCAGCTACCACGTGACAGGCCTCATTTATAGCTTAATTTATACAATGATACAACTCCAAAATCTCATTTTATTTTGTTTTTTAAAGATTTTATTTATTTATTCATGAGAGACAGAGAGAGAGAGATAGAGAGAGAGAGAGAGAGGCAGAGACACAGGCAGAGGGAGAAGCAGGCTTCATGCAGGGAGCCTGACTTGGAACTCAATCCCAGGTCCCCAGGATCCCACCCTGGGCCAAAGGCAGAGCTAAACCGCTGAGCCACAAAATCCCATTTTAAAGGCTGCTACTGATACCAACTGTCTTAGGTCAAGTTCCCTGGAAGTAGACTTTCAGATGGAAATTTGCATGCAGAAGGTTTATTGGGATTGCTCTCAGGCATCACAATTGTTAAGGAAGGAAGGGATGCAGGGCTATGCAGAGGGAAAAATTGAACCCTGATGTGGTTGCAGCAAAAGCCTCAATCAGCCCCACAGGAAGCCTGCAGCTGGCATGGCCTTTTAGACTTGTTCCAAATTCATTTTGATATAGTAATATCCATCAGTTTTTCACCTTTTGGTTTGAATTTCAGAAATACAGTTGAGAAATCATTCAAAACCCAAGGTAACAGATTTATTTTCTAACGTTTCTTCCCTATTTGTTTATATATTTGTTTTTTGCATGCCCTGATGGGTAACTCATTGTAAATAAATTACGAAAAAGTCTGGTTGATGTAAATGTATCTAAACCTTTCATACTTAGCAACTTACACTTCACAATAATAGTTCAGCTCCATTCTTTATGTTGCTGTGATCTTTGAAGAATCTTGGAGAGCAGAGAGTTGTCAGGAGACCAAAGGACCAGTGTCAGGCCAATTTCTACAGAGGAAATAAGAAATACCATAAAATTTCAAAATGGATTCCAGAAAAATGTTAGTTTGAGAATATCCAGAAAAGGAAGCAGAGAATCCTAAGATCCAGCATGTGTTCTCTAAGAACATGTCATCAGATTTGTCTATTTTTAAAAAAACATTTTAGATTAGTAGATCAGGAAAATATGTTTCTGGATTTCATTAAGATATTCTGACAAAAGTTATCATATATCATATCAAGATATCTTAAGAAAGAATAAAAGAAAAAAGATATCTTAAGAAAGAATAAAAGGATTTTAGTCAGGTAATAACTTAGTGAAGCATCTTTGGGTCAATGATAAACTGGAGAGAGGTTTCTAGTTACTTTCCTCAGGGCTCTGACCTCAACTCAGTGGTGCTAGTCAGAATGTTAGTCAATGACTTCTATGAAGACAGAAGCTATAGTCCTCAAATATGTAGATAACATGAATTTGGGATGGTTAATGAATATGCTGGATCATAAAATCAGTTTCCCAAAAGGTCCTGACAAACTGAAAGAAGGGCATTAATTTAAAATGACGCAATTTAACCAAGGAGACTGTAGCATACTATATTGGGTTTAGAAAAATGCCACAATCACAGGATCAGATCATTGTCATGAAGTAGTTGTGAAGGAAAATAAACAATATTTGTGATTTAGTTGAGAGTAAGTTCATTGTGGTCACCTAAAAAGCAAATGCACTATTGCCTACATGAACAAAACTACAGTGTGTAAAGTGACAGAGGTGACCACTTTGTTACATCCTGTATACATGAAATCACTTACAGAAGAATGTATTCTAGACAGCAGACTTTGCTAGACCAAGTTCTGAGGAGAAATGAGAATGATGAAGATCCACAAAGGCTTATATGTTCACATGTAAGCAATTATCTTGGAAACTTGTTATATCTAGCCTGAGAGGAATACAGAGTTCATGGCTGCAAGTATTTGATAGAAAGCCAGGAGGGTACAGGATTTGTCTTTTCCTTTCCTTCCAAATTGAAAGCTACAGAGAAATAGATTTAAGTTTAATGTAAGGAAAAAGTTCTATTCAGAGTTAATTTTTGAGTGTTTTGCCATGGCATGAGTTGTTAAGCATAGATTTGATGGTGACATAGTGTGAATGTTTTAGGAAAGATTCAAACATTCATCATTTTGGAGCTTGGACTGGATGAGTATGAAGATTCCTTTAGGGACGCCTGGGTGGCTCAGTGGTTGAGCGTCTGCCTTTGGCTCAGGGCATGATCCGGGAGTCCCGGGATGGAGTCCCATATCAGGTTCCCTGCATGGAGCCTGCTTCTCCCTCTGCCTATGTGTCTGCCTCTCTCTCTATCTCTCTCTCTCTCCATGTCTCTCATGAATAAATAAATAAAATCTTAAAAAAAAAAAAAAGATTCCTTTAAACCTTCAGATTCTGTTTTCTTGACTGAAGACAAGCATATCTGTAGATTTTAAGGAGGTCATTATTATAATACGGTCCTCTGTTCAGGACACAGGAAAGTTAGGCTGATCAAGGGTGATCTTTTAAAGAAAATCTCTTTTGAAGGAACTTAAACTGCTCGTGTACTGTGCCTCGGTGTAAATATTTCTGAAATGGAAGCAACAGAGCAGAACCCTCCACTTCAACCCATCTACCCTTTGTCCTCTCTAAGCTGTCAAAATCTGCTCATGTCTTTTCCTCGAAAGCATATAAGAATAAAAACAATTCAAAGTGTTGTGTCCCCCTCCCCCAAAGGAATACGATTGTTAAGGGGTTAATAATGACTCCATTTGTTAAATACTTACTATATGCCAAGCACTACACTAAATACTTGTATTTATTCATTTGGTCCTTATAACAACCCTATAAGTAAATGTGTCATTATGTTAATCTCCAGGTGGACCCTCCAAAAGTCAGTAGTCATAGTAAGTGGCAAAGCTGAAACTCAAGCCCAAGCCGTCAATCTAGGAATAAAAAGTCAACACTGGCAACTTCTATACAATGCTGCCTCTCCAAGGCAAGGAGAGGACTCTGGTTCTATGTTAGGATTCCGATGGCTACATTGTCTGTCCTACCTTCAGGAGTGGCTGAGCAGAGACCCATGCGTAGAGTGAGCAGGACTGGAGAAGACAGTGCCTTTCAAATGAATGAAGGAACCATTACTTGGTATTGACTCTATTTTTTTGGATTACACAGCCATAGTCCACTTGCATAAATCGAGTCTTATTTAAATTGGCTCATTTGCTGAGAATAACAAGTGTACATGCCAGTGTGGATAAAAACAGAAAGACCAGAGGAGAGAGAAAGGATTGAAAGGCATTTTACTGGTATCTCAAAGGAAAAAAAAAAAAAACAAAAAACCCTACACATTTATTTTATTTTTCTTGTTACAAAAGTAACATTTCCTCATTGTAAAACCAATTAGGAAATAAATAAAAGCACAAATAAGATATCTTTTGCAATCATCATGCTGCCCAGATGTCCAGCTGATCACTATGAACATTTAGGTGCATGGGTTTTCAGTCATGTACATATAAATTCACTCATATTTTTTTTACAAAAATGCAAGCACTATGCACACACTGTTTTGTAGCCCTTTTTTTTCCCACTAAATATATTATTGTGAACATTTTTCCACCTCATTAAATTTTCTTCTACCCCATCATTTGAAATGGCTACATAGCATTCTGCTGTACGGATGTGCCATAATTGGAACCTCATTTCTTATAAATAAATAAATAAACCACAGGAAAGCTCTCCTGCAGGTCAAACACAAATGCTTTGCTAGGACCAGGAGGGGAGGAAAGAAGGAGCATCAGGAGTAAGTCATTGGTTGGTTAGGGTTTTGATTTGGAGATCTGCCCAGAGCTTCAAGAAATGAGAGTAGTAACAGACATTGAATGCTAGTGATAAACATTTAAAAGGGTAAAATCACTCCAGAGGAAATAAGAGGAAGGGAGGTGAGAGACTGAAATGTTTGCTGAGATAGGAGAAGAGAAGGACTTTAAGAAACTCTTCCAGGAAGAGAAAAGCTGTGCAGGTAGGGAGGCAAGAGTCCTGGCCATGATAAAGAACAGATTTAGGGTTTGGTCAGGGTATTTATCAAGAGGGAGAAGTGTGGCACAACTCTAAGTCCAATCTGCTGCATAAAACCCAAAGCCTGTGGTGTCCCCCCATGCAGCATTAAGATGTCCCCTAGCCCTCAGAAAGTCTGGACATTGTGTGTGATCCTGATGTACTAATTATTTAAGAGAACAGCTACAGAGGTTGTGGAAAGATGAGACCCTGCAGTTATTTCTCCATGGTGTTCCTCAGCCATCACTAAGGATGGCCAGCAGAAGGGAGAGGTGTAGAAATTTGCTTCTCTGACTACCTAGAAGTCCTAGAAGCCACTGGCTCTCCCCTCCCTTTCCTGTCACTGCTTCCACCACCGTTTAGGACCAGTGTACATGGTGCTCTCCACATGTGGGCTCCAGGGCTATTGGTGACAGTGAGTGCTGAGAGGGTGCTGTCTCAGAGGGAGCTCTGCAAGGGGATCACAATTGCCAGGATCTTAGGAACGAACATGAGGTTCCAGAAAAGAGCCAGAGGCCACAGCCACTAGGGTATGAAACAGCAGGCAGCAAGGGTATTTTAAAAGTATCTCCTTTTGACCTCTGCCTTTATAAAGAACATCTGACTAAGGATGTTCCCTCATTCTGGTCACCCCTTTTGAATAGGATTGTAGGGAGCATTTTCCTGGACTTTTTTAAAAGACTAGTAGGGATCTTTGGAAATCATCAGTGGCTCTTTATATGATGTGAAGACCTGTCTACACTAGGGGAGATTCAGGGAGATTACACAAGTAAGGTCAAAACACCACATGGTATGCGACCTTGAGCCTTTCTGAGCTTTGTTCCTTATTGATAAATAGGACAGGTTATGATAAAAACTCTGTCATACATATGAGGATTGAATGACTGATTGCTGCTCTTCTGAAAGAAGAGGTCAATTTACCATATCTTTCCCTGGGAGGGTGGTCTGTGCAAGCTGCCATTTTCCTTGGCAGATCCCTCTTTCTGGGCCCTGAACTTCATCAGCTATATCCTGTCAGCTGAACTGATTCACACTAACAGAAGTCCCAAGAGGCTTTTGTAGAAGTGGTTCCATGAGATGGACAGGATAAGGTTTTCCTGGCCTGCCCAGCCCATTCTTTCTCATAAACTATCTCTATGGGAAAAATAAAAGACCTATCTATCTATCTATCTATCTATCTATCTATCTATCTATCTATTTATCATTGTCATCTACCTATCTCAGAAGGATGTTTGAGGATTATGGAATCAGAAACAGAGAAAATAATTCTATGACTCAAAGTTTTACTGGCTTGGATTGCTGGGTACATCTAAATTCCTACAGCAAGAATTTGCCTGTCGAATGGGTGGACACTCATACCAGCCTGAAAGGACAGCCTTTGAAGGGGTTCTTTTCTTCAGAAGGCACAATAACATTGATTAGGTTTCTTCTTACCAAATTATGATCTCACTCCAATTTCATTTCCCTGAGATTGCTCCCAGATCACCTTGACTGGAGTTTTGGGTGTTCCCAAACACTTCAGTCACATAATTAGAGATAATCTCTGCATTTACTTTACAGTTGTCTAATCATTTCCATTGTGTGTGGATTTTACCAGGTTTAACTCTCAGAGGACAAGTGTGTTCCCTCATTACCAAGTTCCTGGGAGTTTGGCTTCTCGCTGTCATCCCCTTGCAGATGGCCAGTGTAGATGGAAAAGCTGTCAGAACCACTAAGGGTTATTCAAATGTTGAGGTGTGCCACTACAACATGCTGTACATAAGGAAACCAGGCCTCAGATCTCAGCTTTCGGACCAGAGCCTTCCTCACTGCAAACATCAGTCTTCTCTCCGAGGTGCAAGGGCAGCAAACCATTCAGGGAAGTATAGGGTCACTGACTCGATTGCCAGTGCCCAATGTCCTCTGTTTAGATTTTGTCTGGGCTCACGGAGGCTTCTTAGGCAGCCCATCTCTGAACGCCTCATAACTGATAGCTGTTTCCAGCACCATCACAGCTGTTTTTTTTTCAGTTGGCTCTTCCTTTGTTGGTGCTGAGCACTAGCTAACCAGAGTCGTACAAGCATTTATTTGATGTCAACCAATCACCTGGTAGACAGAGAAGGCCACAGACCTGAGGTCTTGGTCTTTGAGGGGAAAATCCTTGAGTGTTTGGTCAGCAAAAATTACCAGTGGTGATGGGCCACAAAATCTTTTGGAGGACTGTGGGGAGAGGGCTCTTTGGTGGTTAGGAGTCTGCCTTTATCTCTCTGCTCCTTAGATCCCTTATTTCTGAGAAGAGATTACCACTGGCAAAACCCCCAAGGTAAACACGTTAAAGCGATTCTCATGGATGGTAGCAGCTGAGGCTAGGCATTGATGACAAAGCTCCTGAAGCAAGTCCTGAGCTGCTGCTAGCCCTAGGAGTTGTCCTCTGGCCTGCCCTGGCCACTACAGATCTCCCGGCTGGAGCTGCCTGCGGTGTGGTAGCTCTTCTCCTCCAAATCCCCACAGGAAACCAGGGTCCTATCTCCAGTCCTTCCCACATTTGGATCTCTATTCCAACTACCCATGTTCCATGACTTAGCATTTGTCCTGTATCTGAGGGCACCCTTGGCACGGTCCGTCTGCACAGTACCCTTCCATCTGGTGCCAGACCTTCCCCTGCCACCTCCTGCTTGATGTTTTTGCCTAGAGACTTAACAAAACGGGGTGTCGTTTTCCTCTGAGCAGTGTCCAGGCACAGGACGAGAAGAGAGAGCTCTGTGTTGTTTCCCTCACACACATTAAAATCAATGGTGTTTGCTCATCTGGCGGAATAACAACTCATTCCTCTGGACAGGCTGGCTTCACAATTGTTCGTTGGAGGGGAAATCTGATAAGAAACAATAGTCTGGTCCTTGGGAGCATTAAACCGTTGTATTCTAATTTAAACTTCAGACCCACTCACTGTCTGGTTTGTCTTCTCCTCTAGTATTTTTTGTTTTTTTTGTGTGTGGGTTTTTTTTGTTTTGTTTTGTTTTTTTGTTTTTTTTTTTTTTTGCATTATTGATTCTTGATTCTTTCTTTTTATACAGCTATTGCAAAAAGAAATCTCTTTCAAAACCAATAGGCCAGGTTAGAAAATTCAGTGATATAGGTCTTTAGGTCTATAGGTCTTCCCAAACTGTCTGGAAGGATAAGGTCCAACTCACTCAGTTTGGGCAATTTTCAGATATCCGGAAAAGAAGGAGTTGTCACAAATTCCCCAAGGCACCATGAAGAATGAGAGGAGAGCATGGACCTACATGTGCCCCATCACAGTGCTGCTGTGGCTTTGTGGGCAGTCGTGAGCAAGGCCAATGGCTGTGTGATGGAGTCTGCCTCTCTTCTGAGCATGAGCTGCCAGGATGCACAGCTCAAGAAGACTATTTTGAGTAATGATAGTAACGTTAAACATAATCCTTATGTTGGTTGAAGTGCAACAGTTTCCCATGTTCTTTTAGTGCATTACCTTACTTAGAATCACAGAATTATAGATTATTGTGCAGCAAAGAATGGTAGAGAATATCTAGTTCACACTGTGCTTTTTCCACATGAGGAAATTGAAGCTGTACGTGAAGCGGCTTGTTGATGATAGACTCCCTCATTTTCCCCATCATAGCCCACTCAAGGCGAAAAGACAAGCAGGGTGATTCTGTGTATTTTCTGTATTTACTATGTGTCATCCACTGGGCTAGGCTCTGAGGGTCCAATGCTGAACAAGGCAAGTGTGTTCTTGGTCCTCACAGGGCTTAAAGTTTGGTGGTTAAGACTGGCAGAGATGCTTAGTCCTCGTTTGATGACTATAGCTGGACTGTGTGACCTCTTCAGGAAGGCACCTGATGTGGATTGGGTGTGACCAGGGCAATTTCCTGGAGGAAGTGCATGTGGGGTAGGACCAGGTTACAAGGAGCATGAGTCAGCTTGGTGAAGGAGGGAGCTTGGACGGGAGATGAAGGCATGGTGACCCCAGCAGGGAAATTAAAGTAGGTAGCTAACTTTCTCCCCAGGACTTAGCTTTTGAGGGATGGAGTAGAATGTAGTCCCGAATGCCTCTCTTAATACAGTAACCACAAAAGGCAAGGGGGTATGGCTCACTATGGAATTTTTAAGATCACTGTCATAACAGCTGGGGGAAGGACATTCAACAACTGTCATCAAGAGGAAACAAGGCCCAGAGAGACCTTGGCGACATGCTAAGAATCAGATAGCTAAATGGCAGCAGGCTTAAGAAGAGAGCTTGCTCTTTGTTTAGGGAGGCCTGAAAGAGAGGCACAAATGAGCTCTGAAAACTGGATCGGGAGAAAAATGTCAGGCAGGTGAGAGGTTGAATGCTGGCTTTGTCCTGAGCATTAAGCAGGTGTGGTTTGGGCCTCTTAAGCACTCACAGAGTTCACAAAAGGAGAGTGGGGAACTGATAGGGTATAGAATTTTTTTTAGAGTCAGAAAGAACAACTTTTATGATGACCTACAAGGAGTTGTATGTGTGCTCAATACAGGATTCCAAGTCTGTTTTAGAACACATGTGGGATTGCAGTTATCCTGAGAGGCATTGTGAAACCTTTAAAATAAAAGGAAATTTAAATAAATCAATTTAAATCAATTTTACTTTAAAAATTCATGCATGGTACTTTTAAGAAATGGTAAGAATGCTGAAAAGAGCCATCTGTAAGCTTCCCAGAAAAGCTATGCATCTTAGCCACTTCCCGCAGGGCACAGTGTTCAGGTCCAGTTGTGGCCTAGTAGGTAAGAAGGGGCTTTTGCTGGTCTGTGGAGGGTGTGAGGGTGTCTGTCTATCTGTCACCCTCATCTGCACCAGTGCAGGACAGGGGAGGGCTTTCTCCCTCTGTGCCCTCGGGATGTCGTTTTTGCATAGGGATGTCAAAGGCGAAGAACTCAGGAGAATGGCACAGATCATTGGCCCAATTCCAAGTGCTGGGCTCCTTCCAATGATGAGATTCCTTGTTTTTATATCATCCTCTTTTTTTAAAGGATGTTTAAAAGAAGGTTTAAAGCATGTGAGGATATATTCTCTTACTTGATATCACAGTGTAGCGGAAGGAACTGAGGTCTGCATCCCGGCGCAGTACTGACTTACTGTGCGGTGAGGCACTTACTTAATCACACCAGGTTTTCCCTGTAGTGATGAAGTAGGGAAGGAAAAACGCCTACTTCATTCTAGTGCTGTGAAATTTGAATGTGTTAAAGGAAGCAAAATGCCTAATAAAATGCCTAAAATGGTGTGTGGTACGTATTAGGTGCGTGGTACATGACAAGTATTCTTTTTACTCATTCTCTCACTAATCTTGTGATTTAACATAGGAAGTAGGTTGAATGCCAGCCCATAGATGAAAACACCATGACTCAGAGAGGTGGGATCCTTCATGTGTTGTCATACCATTACTAGTGACGTGATCTGTGGCTTGAAAACAAGCTCTTCTGACACTGAGGATGGTGGCCTTTCAATTCCACATGGTAAGAGTAACATACACCATTTGCTTCTCTAGAATCCTTCCTGATTTACCTTGGAAGTCATCATGTAGGCATTTACTGGCACTCAGCTTTATTCTAAATTTTGATTCCAAAATTGTAATTTATGTACTATTTATGGACGCCTGGGACAGAGATCATTTTCCAGGTAATCTCTCCAAGCAAACACAACCATAGTGCAGCCCTTGCAGGAAGCTGCAGTGTGTGTGCAAGCTACTGGGCTCCAGTGACATTAGCTGGTGAGAATGAGGAGCCAGAGCAGCAAGTCACAACTCAAGGCCCAGACTGTCTTGCCATGCCCTGGGTGGCTGAGCTCCTAGGCCTGGGAAGGAGAGCGTGGCCAGGCAAGAGATCCTTCTAAGCATGAATGATCACCTTCACTCTTATCTAGGGTCAGAGGACTGGGCTCAGAAGCCCCCATACTAGGCTGTTAGGAGAAGCAGCAGAGACACTTGCAGGGTCCAGCTCACCTATCTCACCTATTGTAGACAGGTTGCTGTAATGGACTTTGAACTCCTCCTAGTTAGGAAAGCTGGGATTCTATCATTTATAAATGGGAAAACAACCTGTTTATGATTCCATTTAGTTATATGTAAAACATATCTAATTATGCATGTAATACATGCCTTCTCTGCCAACCACAGAATGTCATTGTAGCATGAAGCGGCAGATAAAAGTTCTTTTACAAACTGTGACTATGATGTAAAGCTCTGTAAGGTACGGAGGTGGAGATAGGGGACAGATTGACCCTGAAAGAGAGAGAGATGGAAGTATTGAGAAGTTGAAGAAAGGGTTTTAAAAATTAATTAGTAATTAATAAATTAGACAAGGATTTATTTAGAGTCTACTTCTTGCATCATACTGTTTGATAGGCATTATAGGTCTAGAAATGAAAGACATAGGCCCTGCTCTCAAAGATGCTGACAGATTGGTCAGAGAAGACTAAAAAGATCCATTTTAGTGCGATAGGATAGAAGCTACTGTATTTGTTATCTAATGTTGAGTAATAAAGTGCCCCCAAACCTAGTGGCTTAAAATACCAATGAATATTTACCATGTCTTAGGATCTATGGGTCAGAAAAAGGAGTGGCTTAACTAGAAAGTTCTGGCTAAAGGTCTCTCATGAGGCTGGGATCAAGATGTCAGCAGGGGGTCAAATCAACAGAGGGTTTGACTGGACTGAAGGAGTCACTTGAAAGGTTGTCTCATTCATATGGCTGGTAAATTATATGACCATTGGCAAGAGGCCTCTGTTCTTGCCCTCTGGGGCCCCTCCACTGGCTGCTTGCAGATCTCATGACATGACTGCTAGCTTCCCAGGGTGAGCAGTCAAAGGAAGGGCAAGTGGAAATTGCAGTGTCTTCTATAAGTTGGTCTTGGAAGTCATATTGTCACATAGCATCCTATTGGCTACACAGGTCAGTGCATGGGATCATACCAGGACATGCATGTCAGGTGAAGAGGATGACTATAGAACTGCTTGGAGAGTGGCTACCCTTGCCAGGATAGAAGTATGAACAATGGGCGTTAGGAGAGCAGGCTTTGAACTTATCACACACAGCTTCGAATATACACAAGAGTTTGTTGGGTGATAAAGATGGGTGGTGACACTTTTAGTTGAGGGGCAAGTGCACTCACAGTCACAGAATTTTGAAATGGGTTCCCATGTCTAGGGAATTGTGAGAAGTTCGTCATAGCAGAAATGGGTCATGGTGGCAGAGGGAAAGAAGAATGTATGTTAGGGCCAGATTATGAAGATTTTATTTATTTGAGAGAGAAAGCAGGAGAGCAGAGTAAGGGTCAGAAGGAGAAGCAGACGCCCTGCTGAGCGAAGAGCCTAACATGGGGCTCGATCCCAGCCCTCTAGGATCATGACCTGAGCCAAACAAAGGCAGATGCTTAACCAACTGAGCCACCCAGGCACCCCGGGGCCAGATTATAAAAGACCCTAAAATGTATCTGAAGCTAACACTGTCAATTTTATTCCGGAGGCATAAAAGGAGCCAGGATGACATGATTAGCAGGATTTTAAGAAAGTTAACACAGAAGCATCAAGGTGGGCTCAAAGAAGAAGGGGCGAGGGATCCCTGGGTGGCTCAGTGTTTTAGCGCCTGCCTTCGGCCCAGGGTGTGTTCCTGGAGTCCCGGGATCAAGTCCCACATCAGGCTCCCTGCATGGAGCCTGCTTCTCCCTCTGCCTGTGTCTCTGCCTCTCTCTCTCTCTCTCTCTCTCTCTCTCTCTCTCTCTCTCTCATGAATAAATAAATAAAATCTTAAAAGAGAGAGAGAGACCAGAGGCCACTGAAAAGCAAGGGAAAAGTGACAAGGGCCATCTTTCAAGTGGCAGCGAGGATGGAGAGGAGAGGTCTTGAGAACAATCTGCTGTAGAGCCAGCAGGATTTGAGAATTCTAGAAATCCCTGAGTTTGATTCTTTTCTTACTACAGATGGGAACACTGAGGCAGAGGAACATAGTGCATTTAAACCTAATGCCACTTTTCATTAAATTTTTAAATTGCCAGTTGCTGGCAATAGGGACCTACTCACAGGAAAAAGTATGTGTGCCAAATTGAGAAAGAAATAATGAGACTTTTGGGGTAATGAACCTCCTTTACCTTGAGATAATCAGTTACTAAGGAACTGCAGAAACCCATTGCTAATGTGATTGAGTTAGGGTCTTCCTCTGGTAGCCCCTTCATTCCTGTTTTAAACTTGTCATGTTGCACTATAGTTAGTATGTGTCTGCCTCCTTCATGAGATAAGAGGTCCTTCCAGGCAAGGCCATTCCTCTTCACCCCGTATCCCAGTCTGGCCTAGGCATACAGGAGGAGCCTGAGGAATGCTGGGCAGATAACTGAAGGCACATTCAAGCCATAGCTCAATAGTTGGGTAGATGACCTCTAAGCTTCATTTGAAAGAATCAATGATTCTGAACACCTTTGAGGAAGGCAGCTTGGCCAAGATGGTGTGGGTAGTGTAAAGTAAGTTTAGGAAGATGGTGGCTGTGGTCAGGGAAGGGGCACTCAGGGATAGGGCCTCAGAGTCCATTTTTAGAACTTTTAATTTTATTCTTACTCTGACTTCTCATTAAGGGAGAAATTATAGTTCTAGAATACCAATCAATATTATGTTGTCAGAGGGAAGAAAGGGCAACCTGAGGGAATGAGAAGCACAGGGGAGGATGCTGAGGTCTTGCTGACCAGACTTGGTTCCCCTGTGTGAGTGTCAGGGTAGAGGTGGGGGTGAGGAATGGGCACAGCCACTCAGCTCTAGGCTACAGACCCCCAGTACTCTCCTGGTGGAGATGAGAGTGAAACAGTGGAAACTGGGTGGCCAGTGGCCCTGGGACCCAGACTGAGGCTGAAAGAGCCAGTGACAGCTACGGGACAAGGCAGGAGGCAGCTAATATGTATGTTAAACATATGGAAATGAGAGCAAATAGCGGAGCCGGGAGACAAATATTGAACAGGGTCTGGGCCTGAGACTAAACCAACATGGGGAAATGAGAGGCTGTGGAAAGCAAATGAGCTGCCAGGGAAGAAGCAGGGAGGGCAGAGTGGGGGACAGGCTGAGGACTGAGCCTCTAGGAGCACCCTGCTGGCCCTGGCTGCAAGCTGGCCATCCCTGTGGGGTCATGCCACAGGCAGCATTCCAAGAGGGGGGGGAGGCAAGCTATGAATGGCTAGGTTCATGGGATCTGCTGACGTTTCCATTTCTTTGTACGGTTCACCTTTCCCTAGCACCTTCTCAATCTCTAGCAATGCTGTCTGTCCTTCATCCTGTCTCAGATTGGAAATCTCCACTTGACTCCCTCTCATGGGTTTTGAGATGGCCATTTCTGGAATGATAATTATACAGATGACAGAGGCCTAGGACAACAGTCTGCTTGGAAGGATGGTCAGCAAGTAAATAAAGGACTTCTCTTGAAGTTCAGGTTACATAGCTCTCACACCCTTTTTACCTAGAGGTCATTGTTCAGGTTGTTACTCTCAGAGACAGGGTGAGAAATTTCATAACCAAATTTCTTCTGTTCTAGCAGAGACATAAGAGAGATGGTAGTTGAATGACGGATTTGTCCAAACCATGGGATACCAACCAGAGAGGGAAATCCACAGGCTTTCTTTCTGTCTGAGAGCATCTGGCTCTGCCCCGGCTCTTTGTTGAGACATGGGACAGAGCATCCAGTGTCACACTCAGAAAGGGCAAAGGTCCGAAGTGGACAAGTGGTGGTGGTGTGGGGAGCTCTGCTATTAATGCAGGAATTGTCCTTACTTGTTCTTCTACTCCAGCAATTACTATGACCCCTTAGGAAGATCTTGGAAGTGAGGGATATTTACAAGAGGGGACTAAGTTCCCTCCGAGGCTTTTGTACACTCCCATGAGCAAGAGTATAACAAAAAGACATTAAATGCCATTTGACTAGCCTTATTTATCAGATGTAATCCTATGTAAAATGAAGTTCTCAGGAGATCGCACATCAGATAAGTTTTCAATATGTTTCAGGATCGAAGTAGATGACAAGTTTCAAAACTTGGAGTACTATTTAGGAAGCCTTTAAAGAAGAGGTGCTTGGGATCAGGGTGTGGTATTGGGTCCCCAGAGTCAGAAACATGGACCTAGAAAGAAGGATGGGGTGTCCTGATGAGGGTATTTCATTATTTGTTTAATGCCAGCCTGGGATACAGCATATTAGGTAAGGGGATCCTTTCCCCCTAATAGAGGCCGTGGACTTACATGGGCTCTCACCTCATTTAGGAAGCTGACACCATTCTAGGACCTGCCCCTCCACCCCTAGGGCTTTCCAAAATGTTCTCTTACTCCACCTCCAAGGCTGTGTTACATGTCAGGAGACATGGAGAGCAATCTCAATTCAATCTCAATTCAATTAAGTGCATTTTCACAAACATGTATTGTATCTTTGGCCAGGTCCCATAGAGTGGAGGGCAGGATAAAAGTATAAATAAGGCACTGTTTGTATACATAAACCACATCTTCTATAAACATCGGGGTGCAGGTGTCCCAGCGTTTCATTGCATCTGTATCTTTGGGGTAAGTCCCGAGCATTGTAATTGCTGGGTCGTAGGGCAGATCTATTTTTAACTCTTTGAGGAACCTCCACACAGTTTTTCTACTCAGCCATTAGAAACGACAAATACCCACCATTTGCTTCGACGTGGATGGAACTGGGGGGTATTATGGTGAGTGAAATAAGTCAATCGGTTGAAATAAGTCAACATTATATGGTCTCATTCATTTGGGGAATATAAAAAATAGTGAAAGGGAATAAAGGGGAAAGGAGAAAAAATGAGTGGGAAATATCAGAAAGGGAGACAGAACACGAGAGACCCCTAACTCTGGGAAACGAACTAGGAGTGGTGGAAGGGGAGGTGGGAGGGGGGTAGGGGTGACTGGGTGAAGGGCTCCCTTGATGGGATGAGCACTGGGTGTTATTCTATATGTTAGCAAATTGAACACCAATAAAATATAAATTTATAAAAAAAAAAAAAGGAGTTCCAGCAGTTGTTCTGTTGGGAGGCTGAAGATTACTGCAGCCACTAGGCTGTGTTGGATCAAGGGCAGACTCTCCCTCGATTCGTTAGCCAGCTATACCAAAAAGAGTTGGGGGATCTAGTTATTCGACCCTAAGGACCTCAGTTTCCCCATCTGTGATGCAGGAATGATAATAATGGGCCTGCACATGCCAATCACATGGGGGCAAAAGGACCCACACCAGTGAACATGCACTATCTTCAAAGCTGGGTGGAGAGTGAGACTGGGTAGAAGGTACCATTGAGAAGGGCCCATATCAACAGGGTCAACTCCCAGGATTGATAGAATCAGGGACACAGCCACAGACCATCAAGGACCCTGTGTTGAACCAGGGCAGGCAGCAGGTGTCAATTGTAAGGTCCAGGACAGAGACAGGATCTGAGGCCCACTTTCCCAGCCCAGAAGTCTCACCCACAAACATTCTAAACTCATTCTGGCTGGCACAGGGAAAGAGAAATGGGGATAGGATCAGAAAAACTGAACTCAGAAAAGCTCTACATAAGTCAGACCAAGAAGTTGTAAATGGTAACAAGAAAATCTCCCTCCCCAGTGTCACCCCAAGAAGGCTCTAATGGGTATGATGATGTAAAAGATGAAAAGCTAAAAGGTACATATCAGATAAGGGGCTAGTATGCAAGATCTATAAAGAACTTATTAAACTCAACACCCAAGAAACAATCCAATCATGAAATGGGCAGAAGACATGAACAGAAATTTCACCGAGGAAGACATACACATGGCCAACAAGCACATGAGAAAGTGTTCTGCATCGCTTGCCATTAGAGAAATACAAATAAAAACCACAATGAGATCCCACCTCACACCAGCAAGAATAGTGAAAATTAACAAGACAGAAAACAACAAATGTTGGAGAGGATATGGGGAAGCAGGAGCCCTCATGCACTGTTGGTGGGAATACAAACTGGTACAGCCACTCTGGAAAACTGTGTGGAGATTCCTCAAAGAGTTAAAAATAGACCTGCCCTACGACCCAGCAATTGCACTGCTGGGGATTTACCCCAAAGATACAGATGCAGTGAAACTCCAGGACATCTGCACCATGTGTTTACAGCAGCAATGTCCACAATAGTCAAACTGTGGAAAGAAGACCTGGTCTATATACGCAATGGAATATTACTCAGCCATGAGAAAGGACAGGTACCCACTATTTGCTTCGACATGGGTGGAAGTGGAGGGTATTATGCTGAGTGAAGTAAGTCAGTGGGAGAAGGACAATTATCATATGATTTCACTTATATGGGGAATATAAGAAATAGTGAAAGGGATTATAAGGGAAAGGAGGGGAACTGAGTGAGAAAACTTAGAGAGAGAGAGAGAGAGACAGACTGTGAGAGACACCTAACTCTGGGAAATGAACAAAAAGTTGCAGAAGGGGAGGTGGGCGGGGGGTTGGGGTAACTGGGTGACAGGCACTGAGGAGGGCACTTGATGGGATGAGCACTGGGTGTTATATTATATGTTAGCAAATCAAACTTCAATAAAAAATAAAATAAAATAATCTTTATAAACAAACAAACAAACAAACAAAGGCACTATTTGTTCTGCCCGTGGGATCACATTCAAGTGCTGGGGGCAGATTCATCCACAAATGGCTGAGACAAGATAAAATTTGATAAGCACTAAAATAGAAGCTTAAAATTAAGAGAGAAGAAGAAGAACTATTTAACTGGGTTCTGGCTAAGGACATCAGGGATGGCCCCATGAATGACATATGATTTAAGCAAAATCTTAAGTATTTCCAGGTAGAGAAAGGGAAGAGGCAATGAGAACAGAGTGGTGAAGAAGGGAAAGGCTGTGTACTTGCTCCTGGAGCTAGGAATGAAAAGGCAATTCAAACCAGATCATGGTGGTTTTTGGGTGGCAGGGTGAGGGAAGAGTATACGTGTTTAAGGCACAGTATATTTTCCAGTGATTTCTAAAGCTTAGAATAGGAACATTCCTCTGCTTGATGATCACATTTGTCCTCATGGAATAGAATTAGATTTGCCAGAACTATTCATTGCCTCAAGGACAAAAGGCCTGTAATTGTGCAGCTAATACCCAGTGGATCCAGGTGCCAATTTCTGGCCTTTTCCAAGCACAGAAATTTAGGGGGACTGAAATGAAGCCCACAGTTCATTTAGACAAAATAATTTACCTACGTCACCTTAGCCAGTACCTGGAATATATGAGTGCTCAGTGAGTCTACTACTGAGTAGTCTACTGAGACCACCAATAATTTGCTATTATTAGTAGTAAATCTTTATGAAAACCGTATGAAATAGGTTTTTGTAAATACATAATAATAAATTCATAATACATAAATTAATATACTGAAACTCAGATTGTGTAATTATTCCAAATTTTATGGCTGGTTGGTCGAGAGCTACTGTTGGAACCCCACTTTGATTCTAAAGTCTGTGTTCTTCCTGCCATGTCTGTTGCCAGAAAAGCTCAGCTGCCAGGTGAATATAAGGGTTCTTGGATCTTGACCAACCGACACTGGAATGGTTAAGTTGCCAGGGTTAGAGAGGGTGGCAAGGAGCAGCTCATCTCCTCATCTCTTACTCCTATAATTGGAACCTAGCTATCTTTGGAACGAACACCTTCATTGGAAAGTCCTCCTATATTGGCCAGGCAGTCTGCTATGGACTAGGAAGCTCCCTGAGAAGCGTGAGGAGAATGGTGCCTATCAGTACCACCCTGCCGCAGCCCACAAGTCTCTGTTCCTCTGCAACAGGTATCCCCCTGGGACAGCCTGGCCTGGGCTCCCAATTCTTACCAGGGATATTGATATCTGCAGCCTCTTGGGGCCTTTATACTTGCTATATGTCTCTCTGGGAAGAGAAAGCCCATGTCTCCTGGAAATAGTTCACATGGTGGGCATCACTGGGATTGGCACCATTGTCAAGCTACAAGGACTCCATCGGATTCTGCTTCCATGTGGGAAGGTAACAGTTTCATTCTCTTTTTGTTTTCTTCCTGAGATAATGCTTTTGCACCTACCTCTCTTTCCTCCCTGGATCTGGGGCCACAGGACCACCGGGGGCCATCTGAGCCTGATGTGTAGTTTAAAGCCTGCTATGGAGTAAACTCTTTCCCACAAATTCATGCATTGAAGTCCTAATCCCTAATGTGCTGGTAGTTAGAGATAAAGCCTTTGGGAGGTAATGAGGTTGGATGAGGGCATGAGGGTGGGGCCTCATGATGGGATTAGTGGTTTAAGTAAGAAGGGAGAGAAAGACTCTTTCTTTACTTTGTGAGGACAGGACAAGAAGGAAGCTGTCTCCTAGCCAGAAAGAAGGCCTTCACGAGGAACGGAATAAGCCAGCACCATGGATCTCAGACTTCCAGCCTCCAGAACTCTGAGAAATGGGTTTATTGTTTAAGCCACTCTGTCTATGGTATTTTGTTATGGCAGCCAGAGCAGATGAAGAAAATCACCCAAGCTAGGTTCAATACAATCCTACTTTTAGAGTCAACTAAGAGAATTCAGCATCAAGGTAGCCGTGGCCTTTTACCCCCATTCAGAACTGTTTTTAGTCTGATTTCCAAGGCCAAGTCTTCCCTGGTATATCCAAGGTCTGGACTGAAGCCTTTATCTAGATCACTTCTCCGGTACTCCACTGCCTCAGGGCTCTGTCCTCACCTTGTTTTCTTCCCCAGTCATCAGAGTTTCTGACTCTAACCCCGAGGACCCTACTGTTTCCAGCCATGCCTCTCTAATGGTGATCACCTACTTTCATCCTTACATTCACATATGCCAGCCTCTGAATTCCCAGCACAGATTCTCCCACCTCGTCTCCAGGTCACTGCCCACTGACCCTGGCAGTTTCTTCCTGTTACCAATCACTACGCATCTCCTTTTACCATACCCATCTGACTCAAACCCTTTTCTCCTTCCTTGTCTAGCCCTGGAGCTTCACAATGTGTCTTCAGATCCCCAGCTCTCCAGTTCTAAACTTCAGTTGATGGCAGAGGCCTTCATACTAATGCTGGAGGGGACTCCCTGGACTGATAGGCACTGACTGATTTGGAGCTCTATTAAGAATTTCATTTTCAAATCCCAAGTGATCCAAATACACATTTTAAGGAAACTTGAGCAAACTTCATATTCTACCAATATTTGCAGAGCAAGAGAGAAAGTCAAGTCATTATGAAATGATATCCTATTAGCTTACATTAATGAAAGCGACACAGCATAAAGCCATTCTTCTTGGTCCAGACATTGCCCCAGCCTGCCTGGCAGAGCTGCGTAGTATGTAAGGACATCTCCAGCTCTTACTCTGTGTTTAAGCCCTGTCGGGATGTGGAGGTGATGTCTTCTAAGCAGTGTAGAGGAGACTTCATACAGGTTATAGGCAGGACCAGTCAAAGAGCCTGACCAGGTTGGAAGCTAGAAGAATGGGATGGTAGATGGTGGTCTATCTAACTGTGGTTCTCAGTCAGTGAACTTCTGACAGTGACTAGGGAGGGTGTTTGGGGGTGAAGGATATAGTGCCAAATATATCTGAGATTCTTAGATTCATAACCAACCTCCATCATCCTAGGGCTCACAACACAAAGTACACAGGACCATCCCCTCCTTCAATGCTCTCTTCCTACACTCTTAAACTGCCTTTGGTGTTTATTTATGACAATGCCCTCTTTTTCATCAGGGATAAAGCTTTGGCTATTCTAACCTGATCTGATCTTAAAACAGCTATGTGAGCACTAAGAGCCAACTGGGATATGGAAGTATAAACTTTACTTCCCTCTCACCCAATATGGTATGGTATTCAGCTTCCCTAGAAGGTATGGACCAGACTTCTGGTGCTCTCTGGAATTTTGCAGAGGACTCTGCAAATATCTTTGACAATCTAGATTGAGAAAGCCTCGGCTTGGTCCAGATTGACAGGCAGATGAAATGCCATTCATTTGACATGACCAGTGGGATACTACTCCCAGGGGGCTGTGTCTACGGTGCTCCATTCACCACTGTCCCCTGTAAGCAATTGTTTTCTCTCTAATTGTAGCAATGCAAACCTGTATAAGAATCCCTGTTATCAGGTGAAAAGTAGGGAAGCTCAGAGGCTATGATTCTATTAATAGCTGGACCACTATCCACCTAAATACCATGGCTTGGGGGTCATGGAAAGCCCTTCCCTGATTCTCAGATATCTCATCTGCCATGGTCCAGAAATTCTTCCATTAGACAGGCACTCATGTGTTTCAGAATGTCAGAGCTGGAAGCAACTCGAAGGTCATCTAGCACATCCATTCTTAAACTCTCCCTGCTGACAGACAGACCCGTTGGAGAATCCGATGGAAATTACAGATTATTTTCCCAGGCACATGTACATAACACTCACTCTCAGAAATCCTTCACACGGTTTTTTGGGGAACTCCTGGATCCCTCAAACCTATTTTAGGACCTCAGTTTAAAGCTCCTTGATCTCTGTATTCTATTAAAGTTATGTCCACAAGGAAAGATCTTATCATAACAACTACATTTACATATTTGAAAGACTGACTAAAATAATCCATGCATATGCACTAAATTTTAAACCAACCAAATTGCTTCTTTCTAATTGATTATGGCAACTTTTTG
Organism: Nyctereutes procyonoides; assembly: GCF_905146905.1. Classification (NCBI taxonomy): domain Eukaryota; kingdom Metazoa; phylum Chordata; class Mammalia; order Carnivora; family Canidae; genus Nyctereutes; species Nyctereutes procyonoides. Next base: position 49,018,312 of record NW_026575133.1, on the reverse strand, counting down.
AAGCTCCAGAAACATTAAGTGTCCAGAAATATTAGTGTGATTCTCAACGTATCTTCAATGCAGAGCTAAGGGTTTAGAATGACCAAATATTTGTCATTTCCACTCTGTCACACGTTGGTAGACATAGCAAATGTGCCATTAATTTCAGTTTAACAGGTTATAGACGAATTAAGACAGAAATGCTTCATCAGAGCATGTTTAGTTTGCCATTTCTAACAATTTGCTCTAGAGCTAGTCGAATAATCTCACTTCTTTATGAGTATTATGTTAGTATTCATATAGGCAGCTCTGTTGTTTACTCTGCCTCTCTGTATTCCCTCGTGACATTTTGTCATGAGTTGAATGGTCAGCCCTTCCATCATTCCCATGGCTCACGTACACATTCTTCACAATATGTTGACACCAGCGAGTACAGGCATCGGCACTGAACACGTGGCATCGCCCAGCCTTCATCAGTAGATCGTCACTTGCCTTCAGTGTTCTCTCATCAACCAAGAGCAAATGTGACATAAATAGGCTGGACTGGCTTTTCTCCTCATATATCATCTATTTGCTATCACCGTGTTTTCAAAATCAGACTTCGATCATTACCACTATTTTTAACATATAGGATTCAAACTGTGTGTGTTTTAGAAGCTAATTATGTCCTTTCCCCCGGTTACTCTGTGATATTTGCCACAGAGTATATAAAAGAAAAAAATATAGAAAAGTAAAAATTTAATATGAAGCAAAATTCTGAAAGACTTAAAAAAAAAAATCCAGCTCCTTTTAGTCCTATCCGTATGCTTCCTAGGTAAACAAGAGGGGCACAGGAGAGCAAGCCCCTGGCTCAGGGTCCCTGGTTGGCTCCCATTCCAGTGCTTCTCCAATGCTTCTTTCAGTCCCTGGCCTCCTGATTTCTCTGGAAAGCGAGAATATTCCTGCAGGGGTGACACTCCAAACCAGCAGGGGTGCATAGACAGCCAGCTGAGAGCAGGAAGGCCTTGCATCAGGGAGGAGGAAGCTTTGAAACTTCACCCTTTAAAGATGCAACAGAGATCAGTCAGTTCTATGCCAAATCCTTTCTCTGCCACGTGACTTTTGGCAAGTTAATTAGCCTCTCTGAAACTCCATTTTCTCATCTTCAGAACAGAGATAATACCAATGTGGTTGTTTGTGGTGGAAGAAAAGAGATAGCTGCATGGCAAGTGTCAAATAGTGGTAGCTCTTCTTTTTTATTTCACCATTATTCTCAGGCCTCGCACTTGTAACCTGACACTGTCCCAGAGACAGGTTGTGCTAATTTTGTGCTTCCTTTTTAATGGTTCTCAACGTCTCAGGCTTCTTCCTGGTTGGCCTGAGGCTGAGGGCTCCTTCTCAGGAAATAAGATGCCAGCAGCAGAGAAGTTTGGGCCCTTGAAGAACTGCCTCCCCCACAAGGTTAGAGCTGCCCCTCCCCACCCCTCCCCTGCTGCCTGGCACAGGCTGCTGCTGCCAGCTATGAGGCCAGCTTGCCCCCTGCTGGCGGCCCAGCCAGGGAAAGAGGCAGCCTCCAGGCTGTGGGGCTGCAGTCAGAGGTCAGCCTTCAGGAGCCAGGGCTGTAATGGGGCAAATCCAGGACTCAGTGGCCTGGGCAGAGCTGCAGTCACCTTCTCAAGGTGACAGAAACACTTCGGGGTGAAGCAGTGTTCAGTGGTCGAGCTGCAGCACCCCTCTCTACACCTACACCTGCTGTCCTGCTGAAAATGAACCCAAAGGCTGCTTGATGCTCTGGGAGCAAGGGTGGAGGTGGAGGGGTGGTAAAGGCAAGACTATGCGTCAGGACCTAGGCTCACAGGCTGGCGTGTGTGTGTGTGTGTGTGTGTGTGTGTGTGTGTGTGTGTGTGTGAGAAAAGGGAGCTAAAGCGAGAGAGATACAGACAGAGCAGGAGAGATGGTGAGAGAGAGAAAGAGAGATAGCAACCGAGCGAGACAGAGACAGAGACAGAGACAGAGAGAGAGGTGGTGGCCAGAATATAAATGCATTTGTTTAGCACAAGTCATCCCTCTCCCTTTTGGGCCCAAAGATCCACAGCTGAGATACAGGGCCCGAGGCTTTGGAAATCACTCTATAAGGCCACAAAGGCCAGACCAGCTCCTCAGGAAGCTGAGGCAGGTAAACTATGGAGACTGCCCAGGGCTGCAGCGCCCCTCCAAGTGGGAGCTCCCCAAAGAAGGGAGCGGATGGAGCAAGCACATCTCTTATCTTTCCAGAACAGTTGAATTCCCCCACATGGAGCACAAATAGAATCCATCCCTGCAAAGCTGGGCTGCCCTGTTCTCATTCAGAGCTGCTGCTTGCCTTTCAATTTGGTCTTACGATGATGCGATGGATACAAATTGCAAAGGTCTGGTCAGCTTTTGAGCCAAAAGCAAATTTTACAGCTGGGGCGGGGGGGGGGGGTGGTGGTGAGGGAGAGCGGGTGGGGGGTGAGGGTGGAGGGGGTGGAGGGAGGTGGCAGGAGGCAGAAGGAGAAAAGCTGAAAGAGAAAAATTGCTGAAAGGCCTCCTGCAGCCTGTCAGGAGTATTAACTTAGGATGATGTAGGAGAAACGACTAAGTGGTTTTTGTGTCAGCTACACTGAATCAAACTTGTTCAAATATATGCGTGTGAGTGTGCGTGGCAGCAAGTGGAGCCCACCTCAGGAATGGAAAACAGCCTCTTAGGTTTAAGGGGTTTTTTTATGTTTTGCAAATGTGAGAAATGCTATGCATAAACGAGATTTGAAAGAGGGAGGGTGAAGGGGTGGAGGCTGCCTCGGTCCCCTGCTGGAGGGATGGGAAGGGCCTGGCCCAGAAGGGTGGAAGGCAGGAAGCTGGGGGTTGGTGGCCGAGGCTTGCCATGGTATCTGGGTGAGGCTGGGTGAGGGTGGGTGAGGCCGGCAAGGCTGGGTGAAGTGTGCACCGAGGCCTGCAGTGTGACGGATGGGGAGAGCTCCAGGGCCCTGGGAGGAAACAGGAATGAGACCACTGACCAAAAGGAGAAAAACCCTGCATCCACCTTACTCCAGGATGCCAGATTTCTCTACCACTCTGTTCCCCAATGAGGTGGCGGCCCAGAGAGAACGAGCCTTGGGCCCAATGGGCTGCTCCCGGTGACCTGGACATAACCTGCTACCCTCAGACATCACTCCTTTATTGGGTGCTTTGCTGCATGACAAGTATTTGAAAAATTCATTACTTTTTGAAGCATTTAATAAACACAAATAATATATACTGTGGACCAGGCATTGTCTTAGTGCTTTATTAATGTATAATTATAGATAGATTATATTAATTATATTAATATATAGATATATTAATTTAAATTATATTAGTATAATTTATATTAATTTAAATTATATTAATTTATTTGGCAATGGTAACTGGCTTATGGGTATCATTATTTTTTTCTTTTTTGAAGATTTTATTAATTTATTCATGACAGACACAGAGAGAGAGAGAGAGAGAGAGCGAGAGAGAAGCAGAGAGACATAGGCAGAGGGAGAAGCAGGCTCCATGCAGGGAGCCCAATGCGGGACTCGATCCCAGGTCTCCAGGATCAGGCCCTGGGCTGAAGGCAGTGCTAAAGTGCTGAGCCATCCAGGCTGCCCTGGGTATCATTCTACAAAGACAGCTAAGCAGTCATGTCCTTGTGCGATAGCCTCCCCCCCCCCCCGGAGTGCAGGGGGGCTGTGACTTGCTTCTAACCAGTGAAATATGGCAAATGTAATAAGATGTCACTCTATGATCATGCTGCATTATATATGACCCTGTCTTAGGGTCCTGGAAGTGAGATGCTCTCCTGCATGGCCCTGCCATGTGTGGCAAGGGTCACACGGTCTGGAACTGTGGGTGGCCTCCAGGAGTGGAGGGCCTCATTCCTTCAGCCACAGGAGCTGAATTCTGCCGACATGCAGGGAATCTGGATAGGAACCCTCAGCTTCTGGTGAGACGGTCACCCCAGCTGATATGGTAACTATAGCCTGGGGAGATGCGGAGCAGAGGGCCCAGCTAAGTGGTCCCAGGACTCTGACTCGTGGAAACTGTGAGCTAATAACTGTGCGTTGTTGCAACGCACTAAAAGTGTGGTAGTTTTTTACATGGCATTAGAAACTAGTGCAATGCCTGAGTGTGAACCCATGCTTTCGTGCTGTTTCGAGCTATCCTTTACACAGCCATGTGTTCTCACAGTCCTCACGTTGGCTCTGGAAGACTGGTTTTTCTGTTTCCATCTGATGCCTGAAAAAAGCAGAGGCCCAGGAAAATGAGTGGATGTAGGTCCCAAAGCTGTGAAAGGCCCGGACACAATTCCAACCCCTGGGGTCTGTCCACTCCCAAGCCTTCCTGGCGTGGGCTGCGGCACGTTCCTCTACCATTAAAGGCTGGATCGGCCCATCTCTGAAGGTCTGCTCAGCTGATCTTTTTGACTTCCTCTCTTGGTTTCTTCTTTTCTTTCAACAACCTTTCTTCTCTCTCTGTCTTCCTCCTTCTCTTCCTCCCTGTAACCTGCCTGCCACCACCTATTGCTTCCCTAATGTCCCAACTCAACTGCCTTTCACTCAGGCCATCATTATGTGCCCAATAACTGCCAGGGAGGGTGATGGGTATGGAAGATACTAGGCATTTCCTTATGCCCCACGTTTATTTCCCTGCTTCTTTCCTTATTCTGTAACTTGTTCTAGGACTCGCTTTTCTATCTTCTCTACTGAGCTTGATGGTCATCAATCAGGTGTCAGAAGGTCCCACTCCATCCTAGGAATGGTGTGGAAAAAGACAACAGATCCCTGTATGGCTTGGGACCAGGTGGGACACTTGGGTGATGCCGCTTTCAGCCTTCCTCCCCACCTCCACATGGCAGTCGGCACTCGTTCCATGGAGGGGACGGGCCTCATGGCTGCTTCTCCTATGTTCCTCTCCACTTCACCATCTTGCCCCAGCATATGACATCACCGTAGCTAAACTGCTTCCTGCGTGCTGATCTGATAGTTTAGGGCTGACAGACTGGAGGAGAGCCGAGGGAATGGCTGCCCCTCCACTGACCTCCTCCATCTGGCCTCTCTCTTGGACAGAAACTGGGAAGACGGTCAGTGAAGAAACAGTTCCTGGCACCTTCGCCAGGATTGCTTGTCCTGCGGCCAGAGGATGGGTGGCACAGCGCCCGGGAGCTTTCAAGGGCCCTTGTTATGATACGAAACAATAAAACCACTCTCAGTTTTGGACTCTGCAATTTACCTTCTATAGTTCCAGCCTGGACCTCCAAGAGAGCATTTCAGTCAGTCCTCAGAGTCTCTGTACATAAATATCATACACACACATTAATACACATATACACACATACACATGTGCTTACATGCACAATTGCCTCAGGAGCCAAACACTTTGTCCCTTTGCTGATATTTCTGCATAAGTTTTGGATACTTTCAGCACCCATCTGGAAACTGTCCTTTGGACCTCAAGTTGAAGCCTCTTTGATTTGATACTCTTTTTTTTTTTTTTTTTTTAATGATGTGAGCAACGTACATGGGGCAAATAACCCTGACCTCAACACAAAGTTTCCATAAGAATCAATTGAGATAATATATGTGGATGTGTTTTCTGGGATGTAAAGGGCTAAGCAAATTAACTGCAGCCAAGTGTCCCGCCAGAGCCCCAGTTCATTTGCCCCTCTTGCAGGCAGTGAGATGTGGGTCCAGGGAGCCTGCCATTCGCATGCTTGTTCTGTTAGGGCTTTTTATGAAATACTGAAAAAATGTTTCCTCTTTTAGATGTCAGGAGCTATGTTGGTTTGCATCTCTTGTTATTGTGGTGGGCTGAGGCACCAGAGGAGATGGGGCAGCCATGGTAAAGAGAACGGTGTGCACAAGTGGCATTTCCCTCTTGCCTATGCTGAGTGACTGATTTCTAGCAAGAGAGGAGGGAGCAGTTAAATCCAAAAGCTGAACTTTGTGCAGATCCAGAGAGTTCTGCTTGACAGCCATGAATTCAGGTGTGGGGCATCCCTCCTGGCTCCCACCTGGTCCCCTTAGAGCATGTGCAGCTTCAGCATCCTGCAGGTTCAGTGACATGATGGACCAAGACATAGTCTCTCTGGGACCAGAGAGAACAGGTGTCTCTGACTGGCTGCACAGGGCACTGGGCTTCAGGAAGCCTGAAGTGAGTTCTAGTGCACAGAGGTGGTGCTCTAGGGATTCTCAGGTGTGACAGTGAAGACTTCTGTGGGGCACTTAGATGGGGTGGTGCCCTGCTGTCGTGGTCTCATCACTATGGCCATTGGGAGATTATTGTTGACATGACCCACCCACTTATACCTACATAGGTGGTGAGGGCTCAGACATTCATTTATAGATTATTATTTCATTCATAGTGATCAACCCTAAAGGAAGATGCACTGGCTTCCCAGTCTGAAGATTCGGGCTCTTCTCTCTGATATCTCATGAGGTTCTGGCTAATTATATCCTTTGCTTCTCATTATGTTAAAGGAACCCAAAACCCAGACTCAGAACTTACGGAATCCAATTTCAAATATTTGTGAATCACCACTAGTATCCCCAATCCTATTCCTACTATAGAGAAAGGACAGGAAATTATCACTGCTGATATGTAGGATGTTTGGTGTGAATCTCAAGAAGGTGCCCTCTTGGTCCAGAAAAGGCAAAATGATTTTCCCAATTAAAAAAAAAAAAAAAAAAAGGCAAATCCCCAATCCAAAAACCTTCTTGTTGACCAATTAGAAAAAAAAAAAAAAAAAGCTGATAGTTTAGGGGTTTCAGCCTCTACTTTGCATACCATTGGTCCACAGGTGAAAATTATATTCCTCTATAGGGAGCTCACAATCACGTTGGAGGAACAAGACAGACACAAAGGAAATCACACATCGTTACATAAAGCTTTAAAAGGTTCTGTATAATGTTTGTCCTTCTCCGATTGACTCATTTCACTCAGCATAATACCCTCCAGGTCCCTGCACCTCGAAGCAAATGGTGGGTATTTGTCATTTCTAATGACTGAGTAATATTCCATTGTATACATAAACCACATTTTCTTTATCCATTCATCTTTCGATGGGCACCGAGGCTCCTTCCACAGTTTGGCTTTTGTGGACTTTGCTGCTATAAACATCGGGGTGCAGGTGTCCCGGCGTTTCATTGCATCTGTATCTTTGGGGTAAATCCTCAACAGTGCAAGGGAATAGAAGGGAAGGGAGAAGAAATGGATAGGAAATATCAGAAAGGGACACAGAACATAAAGACTCCTAACTCTGGGAAACGAACTAGGGTTGGTGGAAGGGGAGGAGGGCGGGGAGGTGGGGGTGAATGGGTGACGGGCACTGAGGGGGGCACTTGACGGGATGAGCACTGGGTGTTATTCTGTATGTTGGCAAATTGAACACCAATAAAAAATAAATTTATTATTTAAGCAAATAAAAAATAAATAAATAAGTAAGTAAATAAAAAAAATAAAAGGTTCTGTATGTGACCCCCAAGGTGGGGGTCACCCTGTAGGTCTTCTTGGAGGAGATGCTGGAGGTCGAGGAGTCTCTAGATGATTGGAAAGGTAGGAGTAAGGGTGTGTCTTGGGTGGTATTTTTCCAGCGCATCAGAGAGGAAACTCCACCACCCATAACAACTTCAGCAATGCCAAATTGATTCAAATCCATGCTTCAAAGAGTCCAGGATTCTATCTTCTATAGACAACCTGTTTAGAAACTGTGCCAAATATCAAGGAAGTTGAAATCCATGAAACTGACATGACAGATGAGGGTTGTATCTTGAACTCCCCCTGGGAATGGTGGCACAATGTTATCACATCCATACTGATGTGACAATAATTGGAATAACTACCATTTGTGGAAAACTTGCTATCTGCTAGGCACTACACTGTGTGCTTTGTATGTAATGTCTCATTTAATGCTCATGACTCTCCTACAAGGTATATATTAGTTTTCCAATTCTATAAATAAACAGGCTCAGCTTAAGTGATGATAAGAAGAACACTTACATTGTGCTTACTATGTTCCAGGCACCTTAAAAAAGATATATATCTATCTCTATCTTACTTAGTCCTCATAGTAACTATATAAAGTAGTTGTACTGTATTCCCCCTACTTTATCAGTAAAGAAAAAGCAACCTAGAGAGGTTAAATCATTTGCGTTAAGATTCAAACAAAAATTGCTTAAGGTCCTATGGCTGGCAAATGAGAACCAGAACTCAAACCCAGGCTGGTGGGTCTCCAAAGCCCAATTTCTCATATCATACTGTAGGGCAGCATAACTCCGAGACTGCCACAGAAGGAGTCCTAACAGCAGAGGGGTGTGTACAGTACCCCCAGGGGTCTGTGAGTAGAGCCTAAGGCAGCTAGCTGTCAGTGTGAAATTTCTTTGAAGCTGTGTGTTTTATCTTAGACACTTTTGTGTGAATTTTGCATTCTATTCCATAATATATATTTTTGACATAAAAAAGTAATGTTTTGATTTTGAGGTGAAAGATGCTCCCAAGAAGCCATACTATGCTTATTACTCCATGGTCTGCTTACCTCCTGGCCCACAGCTTGGTGCCCCTGGGTTACATGTATGTCATTGCAAGAAGAGTGCTTGAAGTGGAAAGAATGTGCCATTTGGAACCACACAGATCAGAGCTCAGGTCTCCTGGCTCCATTATGCCACAAAGTACTATGACCTTGGCAAGTCATTTCATTGCTCTGAGCAGGTTCTCTTCATATGTAAATCAGAAATAATCATGCATGTATGCCTGCCAGGATGGCATCACAGGAAATGAGGTGAGGCTTCTGACACTTAGTAGGGACCTGCTAAGTGGTGCTGTTCCAGTTGGCTACTTGTGCCTTGTACGCCTTTATCACCAGTAACTATCAAGAGTACCACTATGTTGGCTAGTCCTCTCTGTGCCACTCCATAACATGTTTCTGTTTTTGGTGGTGATAGAGGTGTTGCTCATTCTCCTGGGGGAAGATCTCTATATGTATTTTATTTCCCCATAAGTCTCCCACATCTGTGAGGCTTAGATGGAAATTCTGTGTCTCTTCCACCCAATATTAGATCATTTGTTAGCTGAGAAATAGTTGTTTCCTATTGACTGATGACTCTGATCAGAAGAAAGGCCAGCTTGAAATGTATGGATAATATACACATAGCATTCCTATCATATTCAAACATTTTCTAAGACCTTCTAAATCTCTAACCCAGGCTTAAATAGAGAGGAGAATCAGCAGGCTGAGTGGGGTCCTGTAGGGTCAAAAAGAGGCCTGGTTACCCTTTAGGCAACTTTTATGTTTACAGGAAAGTCTGCTAACTTTGCTGAGCGTTAGTCTTCTCATTTATAAAATAAAGCCAACCTGGTGAGAAATGATCATTAAGAATGCTTTATCACAGCAATTATGATGGCTTTTAGCAAAAAAGAAAAGAAGAAAGGAATGTGTTGGCAAAGATGTGGAGAAGTTAGACCCCTTTGTGCACTGTTGATGGGGTTATAAAATGGTGCGACTGGCATGGGAACCAGTATGGCAGTTCATTGAAAAGCTAAACTGAGGCTTACCATATGATGCCACAATCCCTTATCTGTGTATATACCCAAAAGAGTTACAGCAGAGACTCAAATAGGTATTTATATACCAATGTTCCTAGTAACATTATTCACAATAGTCAAAGGGTGAGAACAACACAACATTAACAAATGAATGGATAGACAAAATGTGATATATACATACAGTAGAATTATTGAACCTTAAAAACATGAAATTTTGATACATGCTACAATATGAATGAATCTTGAAGACTTTGTGCTAAGTGAAATAAGCCAGTGAGAAAGGGACAAATGTCGTACCATCCCACTCACATGTAGTATCTAGAATAGGTTCAGAGAGACAGAGAGTAGAATAGTAGTTACAAGGACTGAGGGTGGGATACGAAGTGAGGATTTATTGTTTAATGGATATAAAATTTCATTTTGGGATGATGAAACAGTTCTGAAGGTAGATGGTGGTGATGGTTACGCTGCAATGTGAATGTGCTTAATGCCCATGAACTGTGCACTTAAAAATAGTTCAAATGTTAACATTTATATTATGTATATTTTATCACAAAACTTTTTAAAGCATCCTTTAAAACTAAATAAAGTGTTTTGCATTTTTTTCTCCTTTCTGTTCATCACCAGAAGATTAGAAGTTAAATCCCACTTGCTTTTTTTTTTTCCTACTTGCTTTTGAAGAAGCAAGAAAAGCAACTTTCAGCCCAGTGAGGCCCTGGACTTCCATTGGCCATCAGGAATGTAGGAAAGCCCATGCTGGGGCGGGCTGAGTAGTGATGACACTCTGGAAATTGACCTTGGAGAACTGGCCTTTGACTTGTCCATGTGCTGGGGTTGTGTCTACTTACTTACTCTTGGTGAGCAGTCAGGTGGGAAGCAGTTTCCAAAAGCATCAGTGAAGGAAGAACAGGATAAATAGCTCCAATGGGAGGACAAAAGAAGCTTCTTTCAGGTGCTTCTGGAATCTCCACATGATGTTAGTGGTATAGGCAGCAGCAATGCGACTGAGCGAATCTGAAAGCTGTGGACTAGATGTGTATCCTTTCACCAATGAATGGCATAGCTCAGCATGGTCCCTGAGAAGCCATCTTCATTTGAAATACATAGACTTTCAAGTATTCTTGCCTCCACCTTTTGATGCCTTTGCTCAATTACCATCACCATTGAGATGATCCAACAGAAGCCCATAGGGAATGAATAAGAAGGGAAAAGGAGGGCTTCATATAGGATGTGACAGGGATGGGACTGGTGGGTATAGACTAATGTCTTGGAAAAGTGATGGGGAGAATAGACTTTCCTTTTGTATTTTCCCAGGCTTCAGGGAGGAAAGGAGGAGAAAGAGGGATATGGTAAGACTCTAAAATCTAAAGGCTGTGTGATCATCACTGGGTAACAAAGGGAACCTGAAAGATTATCCTGTTCTAAGGCCCCGGCAAAACCTGGAGGTAGCAGGGCCCCGTAAGCCACCAGGAGACTATAAACCAGAATGCCTACAGGACTGCCTGTCCCTTCCTCAGGGTCCCTTATGGATGACTATCCTTGGCAGCCAGAGCTTCCTCTGATGGCCACTCAGGGGACTAACTGTCGTCTGAGTTTGGCTGAGATTTGCCTACTCCCCAGATGCATGACTCCATATGGACATCTCCGTCCTGCTTTACAATGCTGCAGGACATACTATAAACCTAAGCCAAAGGTCAATGGGACAGTAGACTTCAAATTAGTGAGGTCATGCCTGAATCAAACCCACTGGAGACTCTCTGAGGGAGAAAGCAGTTACAGATGTCCCTGGGATAAAAATAATGCTAATAATGACAATAATAATACTAATAATAACAAAGCTAGATCAGAATTGTTGAGAGAATTATACACAAGTATGTAGGAGGTCTTGACACATATAGTTATTTAATACACGTTAATTTATTCTCCCTCTTCCCTCTGGGAGGGAACACTGGATCAAAACATTTCTCCCTTCCTAGTCACCGAGATTGTTCCCTCTTTTCCTTCACTCTTCCCCCGACTCCTCCCTTTGCTTGTGTATCTTACCTCTTTTCCCTTCTCTCCTGCCCCCATATGCAAAGCCCCAGAGGTAAACTGTATCTGTCTGTTCATCCCCCATCAGGCCCTGCGTGCTGCAAGGCACAGTCCCACACTCCTGCCCAGCTCTCACATTCAAGCAGCTCCACTCCTGTCCATAAAGGCGAGAGAGTGGAGTTCATTATCCCCTCCATCTTCACGAGTTTCTCTTTGTTATTAGAAAGATATTTCTGTGTGGCACAAGAAAATCCTAAGGAAAAAAAAAAAATCCCAACCCTCAGAAACATGCTCCCCCTTCTCCATCAGCCCTCACACATTTCCATTTGGATTGATTGCCTGCTATAGCCTCTGAGCTTTTGAACATCAAATTTCAGAACGGCAACATAAAAGAGTGAACATGAAATGAGCAGCTCGATTCTGCCCTCCATGCTGGGGGACATGTGTTCTTGAAGTGCAGGAGAGAGAGGGGAGTCTCCTCTCCCCCGCCTACATTATCTCCTGAGGCTTTTGATGCCAGCCCTTCTCCAGGCCCTCACAACAAGGCAGGGATTTAGCGAGTGTTTTCTATGAGCTGAGCTGAGCGCTCTGCTAGGCACGTGCAGTACCTGGAAGTAAATGATTTGGGGCTTAAGCAGATGGTTCACTCCAAGATTCAAGAGGGATATGCATATGGGACCCCAAACCAAGGGATATGCAAAAAAAAAAAAGGGGGTGACAGTAAAGTGATAGTTAAGGACTATGGAATAAGGTAGGAAAGCTTACAGGCAAGGAAACGCACCTGAAATTTAACATGAACAAATCTGAATTCAATCCCTTCCACTGAAACTTTCTCCTTATTCTGTTATAATCACTGTCTCTTAAAGACAGATACTGTTTATTTATTCACTTAGCCAGAAACCTGATTTCTCCTTCCACCCCCAAGCCCACAGCCACCATGTCCTGTTGATTCTGTCCCAAAAAGCTCTAAAAGTTAATCCCTCTGTTTAATTCCCTGGTCCCAACTCTGTCTATGCTTTCACTTTAACCTGGATAACTAAAAAATTATCTCCTAACTGTTTGCCTCTGCTTCACGCCCCCCTCAGGTTCCTTCTTAAAGATCCTCATTCCCTTTCAGTTAATAACCAAACTCTTTTAAATGGCATTCAAGGACATTTAGGGTATGGTCCCTGCCTACATCTTGAACATCATCTCTTGCCATGTGCCTTGTGCCTCAACGTTTCTCTTCCATTGGAGTTTCCCTAAATAGTTCATGTTCTCTCGTGCCTGTCTGCACAACTGTCTCCCTAACCTACAACCACTTCTTCTCCATACTCCCTTACTTTGTTTTCTCCTATACAGACTCTGAGACGTAGCTCACGCATCATTGCAGAAGTCTCCCCAACACCTTTCCCTTTCCTTCCCATAGCAAGTATTTCCGTTTGTTCATATCACCCACATTTTATCAATGGCAGATTGGTTTGGTGAGCTCTCGTGGAGCAAGAACTATGTCCTGTTCATTTTTATCCAGGAGCTGAGCTGACCTTGTTTCAGTGCCTAGTGTAGAGTAGTGGCTTCATAAAGACTGATTGCGGAGTTAATGACAGGAAGCAACCTGAGCAAAGCCATGAAAGTGAGAATTATACATGAATCTAAGAATACCATGATAAGAAAAGATCTTGAACATTTTCAAGTCCAACACTCTCATTCTGATGAAGTATGTATAGGCTAGAGAAAGGAAATGGACTTCATAAGTCTACACGGGTAAATTAATTTTAACAGGTGACTTCTAACTGTATACGCTTGAAAGCAAGAGGAATCAAGATGGGTCATGGGAATGGAAATAAAGACCACAATGTTGAATTTATTAAGTGAGACAGGATCAGAAAGGACACAGGAGAAACTGTGCCATCACTGAGTTTGGGGAGAAAATAGAAAACCAGATCCAGTCTTAGCTGAGGAGCCAAAAGTGCTAAAGCTCGAAGATTCTGTAGAATGAGGTAAGTCCTACCTGAACCCAGGGAGCAAGAGGTAGTAAAGCATACAGTGAATGACACTGGGGGATTCAGTGAGAGAGGAGGTAGATCCCATGACAATTTTTGAGCCAAGCTTCCTCCAATATGAGTCTTTCTTGATGGTCTAGTCTTTGTCACTTACACGTGAGCCCAATTCTGTCTTCAAGTGGTCATGCTTTATGGCTTACGTTGGGTTGGACCTGATAACAACATAGAGTCAGAATGAGTTAGAATATGAATTAGGGAGCCTGATCTAGTGTGGTCTGAGGAACCATGGTAGGGAGCAAGGCTGGATAGTTCTGGAGGACATGAGATATAGTATTGAATAATTCAGATTTGTTGCTTCAGAGAATAGGGTGTCATTGTAGACTTTCAACCTAGAGAATAGGCTTGTTTCAACTCAAATCCTTTTCCTATAAGATCATACCTTGGAACTTTATTTGGACTTGCCTTTCCCTCTGATTGAAATGCTCTTTCTCTTAGATATTCTCCTTCTGTCTTATCTCATCACATCCCTGCTCAAAAGTTGTATTATGAGGAAAGCCTGGTCTTATTGCTTGATTCAAATTTGCCACACCTTCCATTACCTACCTGCCTGCACCATGATGTGTTTCTCTGTTGTATTTGTCACTCTCTCATCTACTCTAAATCTTTTCCCTATTTATTTGTTCTTTGTCTGTCACCACCCACTAGAATGTAGACTCCGTGGTGGGGATAGGAGGGGGGTATTTTTGTCTATTTTGTTCACTTCTGTGTTTCCAGCTCCTACACTTGGCACATCCTAGGTGTTCAAGAAATGCGTTGAATAAACATAGGGTCATACTCATGGGAACTGTTGGAATGGAGAGACAGTGTGCAGCCTCCTCCTTACCCACCCTGTGATGGGACTGCAGCAGGAGGACCCAGGGTACAATTGTGAGATTGCCATTTTGTGCAAGTAGACAACATCCTCTCCATCTTGATTATACCATCCCCGTGCTCTGTCTTCCCCAACATTTAGGTCCTGCTCCTTCCCATCTAATGTCCTATAGTGGTCCTGACCAATGAGAAATTGTTACCAGAGGGCTCTTCATCATAAATCATATGTCCTTAGGACTTCATACTCTGTTAAACTAACAGGCAAGGCACCAACGAGAGGAGAGAAGGGGACCCTTCTCCTTCTTTGCTTTTTTGGTAAATTATCATGGTAAATTATCCCCTTCATTTCCTGATGTTCAGGGATTCTGGCCAGGTAAGGAGTTTGCAAGCAACTGAAAAGCAGAGACTCGCCCTTCCCCTTTGTATCCCTGCTATATCTAATCATGCTGGGCACCCAAGTGGGCACTTAATAAAGAAGAAAACAGTGGGCATGACCTGGGAGAAAGGGATATTTGAAACAGGAGTCCTCTCTCCATGATATTGTCTGCATGGCACTTGCTTTCCTCACCTGAGCCCTAGAAAAATGAATTAAGCCCTCTCCCTTTCCAGATTATCTTTGTCTGGCTTTGGGTGACGTGTACCTACCTGACAGCCTTCCAGACAGAAATTTGGATAAAGATTCCCTGGCTCTGGGCCTTTCTTTACTTTTCCAGACCACCATATTTTGTTTTCCTTTTAGTCCCTGTTACCCTCCTTGAAAGGTCTGGTAATTCCAGAGAATGCCAACTGTGTGACACAGCCTGCTGAGGTTTTCCTCACCCAAAGCCTTTACTTGAACATACCCATCAATACCAAAGCTGCCTTTTCTCTCTCTGCCTCGCCTATGAGACCCTCTGCTCCTTTCTTGGCTATGTTAGCCTTGGTTATTTGCTGCGGGTCACTCCCTGAATTACTCTCATCAATTTAAGACATGTTTATTGAGTACCTCCAATGTGCTGAGCACTGGGAATATCAAGATGAATTAGCTTTGGCTTCTGCCCTTGCAACTCTGATGTCTGGTGGGCCAGTAGACATGAGTTCAGATGTTTGTCAACAGGTCTTCAGAATGCTCTGTGCAGGCAGGGAAAAGCATGCTGGGACCATGTGAGTACTGGGGTAACATCCATTCACTCTGCCTGGGGTCTGGATGGTGTCACAAAGGAGGTGACTTTCGAGCAAGGTCTCCAGTAATCCAAGTTTCCCATATTTGATTACAGAGCATGCTTTGGCCCTGAGAATCTCTAAACATATTTCACAACACCTGGATTTTTAACAGTTTCCCTTCAAGACAGTTCTGTCAATTTCAGAGATTTAACATGTCTTTTACTTCATTTTCCTATGTGACACTTCACTCCTCTCTAGATACATTCAGCCTAGCATTCAAGAGCCCTCTTATTTTCTTCGGGGTATTTCACTTACTAGTTGGGTGTACGACCATCTCCTCTACTTCAGTGTTTTTGATTATCCTCTCTCTGAGGAAATGGACTACAAAGTAGATG
This sequence comes from Nyctereutes procyonoides, assembly GCF_905146905.1. Classification (NCBI taxonomy): domain Eukaryota; kingdom Metazoa; phylum Chordata; class Mammalia; order Carnivora; family Canidae; genus Nyctereutes; species Nyctereutes procyonoides. Next base: position 49,002,351 of record NW_026575133.1, on the reverse strand, counting down.
TGGAATATATTTCACCATTTACAGAGGGACCCAATAAATTTTCAAATGTTCATTCATTCTCCTGGTCTTCTGGTGTACTAGGGAATTTGGGACTCTAGCCCTAGTTCTTTGTAAGTGGATGTCCTGCTCTCTGATGGACTTGAAGAGTAAAGATGATCCCTTCCTTTACCTATCACATAAAGCAGTCTCTGGTGGTTAGGGAAGCGATATAGTCCTGAGTGATTTATATATATTTTAAAATATGATATATATAATATATATTTTAATATATAATATATATAATATATTATATATGTTATATTTTAAAATATAATATTTATATTTTAAAGATTTATTATTTATTTGAGACAGAGATAAAGAGAGAGATAGCACGCATATGCATGAGCGGGGGAGGGGCAGAGGGAGAGAGAGACAGAGAATCCCAAGCAGACTTCCCACTGAATGCGGAGCCTGGACTGGGGCTTGATCTCACAACCCTGAGATCGTGACCTGAGCTGAATCAAGAGTTGGATGCTATAGCCAACTGAGTCACCCAGGCACTGCTGAGTGATAATTTTTAATGGTGGAAGAGGTAATGATAGGTATGAGTAGCAGCCAGATTAGGCTTCTGCAGAGGCATTTTTGAAGAAGAAAGGACTCCCCAGGGTGTTCATCTGTGCCTTTGAGAACCTTACCCAAAAGGATAGGAGTCAATATGCCATAGCCTACTATCCCAGCCAGTGGAGAAAGAGTAGTCCAGTTGGAAAGAACCGATCCGGTAAATCTTAGTAGCATAAAACCAAGGTCACTTTGGGAATTGAAGTAGATGGAGCCCAACTAGAATTCAGATAATTGAGTGTGAAATTCTAGCTCATGAAAAGCTCCTTGGAGCTTGCTGAGAAGTCTGTAAGTTCCATCTGCACTTTGCCTTGGGCAGGGAGAGCAGCCAAAGAGAGTGTTTGTGCACTTCAGGATATCCAGATGTTCGAGGAGCCAAGTTCAGGTCCTTGATGGAAAGGGTGCTGAATGCTGGCTCCCAGCCTCTTTGGCAGAATGGCCCCTGGCCAGCGATAGCAGGCTGGTGACCTGCAGACCATATAGCTTCATTAACTACACACAGATCAGACACTCCGTGTACACATGAAAGTGATCTAGTTTATCCCTTTACATGATGCTAAGTAAGGGCCTGGGAGTGATCCAGGGGTCTATTGGTGAAGGGAGAAAGAAAGCATTGTAATTCTAGAGGATTCATGGGCCTTGAGGGATGAGATTGGGCCCCCTGTAGTCCTAGGGCAATGGGGGATATTTGATTCTGGTAGAAAGCAGCTCTGAGCTGGGCCTTGCTGTGGAACAACTACAGAAAGAAGCTAAGAGCAGAAATTTTAATAGTTAAGGAAATTCTATGTCTGGTGGAAAAATCACAGGTCTTAGAGTCAGGAAATGTGAAAACCAGCCCAGGTCTGACCTCCATGGCCTTGAACATTCTCCTCAGGGCTTCTAGCCCTGGTTTTCTTTCAATAGGGATAAGAATACTATTCCTTCCAAATCACAGGTAGTCACATGGATAAAATGGGCTGACCCAGACACATCAGCTTCCCCTAGGGAGATCTGATAACTAGTTTCTCAGCAATTGGGCAGAAGGGCCCAGTGCAGTGCCCTTCCAGAGAACTATAATGTCAGATACAAATGCAAGTCATGTATGTCCTCACAAGTTTCCAAATAGCTAATTTAAAAAAAAAGATTTTATGTATTTATTCATGACAGAGAGAGAGAGAGAGAGAGAGAGAGAGAGAGAGGCAGAGAGACAGGCAGAAGGAGAAGCAGGCTCCATGCAGGGAGCCTGACATGGGACTTGATCTCGGGTCTGCAGGATCACACCCCGGGCTGAAGGCGGCACCAAATTGCTGGGCCACCGGGGCTGTCCCCAGATAGCTAAATTTTAAAAAGTAAAAACAAAAACAAAAGATGAAATTAATTTTAATAATACATTTTATTTGATACACTATATGCCAAATATTATATGAAATTAATTTTAATAATACATTTTATTCGAATCACTATATCGAATGCACTAATACAAATATTTGTATACACTAATACAAATATTAGTTTAATATGTAATCAATTTATCAGATACTTCACAACCTTTTTGTCATACTAAGTCTTTGAAATCTCGTGTGTCTTTCATACTTAGGGCGAATCTCAGTCTGGACCTTTCAGTAGCTCCAGAGCTACATGTAGCTGCTGTGTTGGGCCAGGAGGACTGGCTTGAGGCTGTGTAGGTAGCCCGCTAGCGGGCCAGTCCCTCTAGCTTCTCTCTCACTACTTTTTTTTTTTTAAGATTTTATTTATTTATTCATGAGAGACACACACACACAGAGAGGCAGAGACATAGGCAGAGAGAGAAGCAGCACCATGCAGGGAGCCCAATGTGGGACTCGATCCTGAGACTCCAGGACTACGCCCTGGGCCAAAGGCAGGCACTAAACCACTGAGCCATCCAGGGGTCCCCCTCTGTCACTACTTTTGAGGCAAGCTTCCTGGGAGGGTGAACTTTGAGTTTTGAGGTTAATGGGCAAGAGTCAGTTTAGACAAGCAGGGAGGACAACTTTCAGAGAAAGAATGGCAAGGATGCAGGTAGAGAGGAGGTAGAGAGTGTGGCCACTCCTCAGAACCCTTTCCTACTCCTGGGGAAGACCTCATTGTTCTCACAGCCTCAGATCCATTTCTATTCCCCACTCAGAGTGTATACAACCAATTTTCACTTGTTTGCATCATGCTTTTGTTTTCTTTTCCTCTCTCCTGCCAAACTCATACAGACCTACTGTGGAGGGTCCATTTAGGCCCTGCTTTCCGGGTTGGCCCTGCACTATATAGCACAGTCCATTCACTGTGAGCCCTCTGCCTCCTCAATTTGCGCCTCATTCTCCCCCTCTGTAGAATGGAGTTAATCATGTTCATGTTTGACCTAGCCTGGCTCCAAGGAAGGGCGTAGAAATGAATGGGAATTAACATGTGTGAAAAGTGCTTGAAGCAAGGAAGAACAGGAGCCTCAATACAAAGTGTTTAATTATTCATTGGGTTTTTCAAATCTACACACTACCATAAAAAGGTCTCTGACATGATGACTTCTGCAGGCCCTATCGAACTGACCTTACAAATAATTTGCCATGGTCTCATTCCATATGCACCTACTCTGTCGAGGGAGCTGTCTGAGGTGTAAACAGGGCAGAGCTATGTCTGAATGAAGAGATGTGCTGATTCTACCTCCAGCGTCTCAGGGCCCTGTCGGGCATGCATTTTGTTGTAACATCCAAGCACTTTCCTCCCCGGTAACAGGAACAACCTTGTGACCTTTAAGATTTCAGCCTCCTGCAAGAACAAGGCCTGTTATCCTGGAAAGCCCTAGAGTGCCAAGCCTCCACATGGAAACCTAGAGCTATTGCCTTTCTTAAAAATAGCATTTCATAAAATTGACATGCTTTGTTCAGAACAATTAAGTTTCCCACCCAGCAGCATAATTGGGTTTTTGTTTAGTAACTTGTACAGGTCTTTTCACTGGAGGACACCACCAGCTTCTGGGAAAGAGCCAATAAGACCTCGATAAAAACACAAATATGCAAGGGGTAAGGATCATGTTGTGGGAAAAAAGAATGGGAAAAGAGGCTCCATTTTTTTTTTTTTTTTTGGTTTCTAGGAAACTGGTGCAAAGCTTCCTTTCACATGCCCTCTGTTACCCCACACAAATAACTATTTTCCCCTAATAATTGCTTTGTTGGGAGAAATGGCTTTTTGGGGGTATAACTAAGGGATAAGAGCTTTTTGGGCCTAGCCTGAGGAAGCAGGATCCCTGGCCACTGGTGGGAGGTCATTAGTTTCAGGAGATGTCAACTCTTTGCTCTTGAAGGTTTGTAGAGACTAGGCCACCTGAGAATTGGTGATCTCTCTTCAGAGATCTGACAGATCAGATCAGAGACCTGACATCACAGTTGTAACTTGCAGGACATTATGGAGAATTTGTTGGGCTTCCTTGGAAGACCTGTGTGGGCACATATGTGCAGGCACTCGGGCTACACTTTCTCTTGTGATTTACAACTAACAAAGCACATTCATGAGGTCATCACTGATCATCACTATAGTCCTACATGGTAAATAGTCTCAGCCCCATTTTACAGATGAGGGCTCAGAAGTCACAAACGTGTAGGGAGATGGCCCAAGGCGCATGACCACCTGGTAGTTCCAGTAGAATGAAAGACAATTCCAGCAAACCTAAAGCAGATATTTGTTGGAGTAATATAAGGAAGCATGGAAAGTGATTATACAGAATCATCTGAATAATACACAGATCTGAAATCCAGGTCTTTCCATTCAAAACCCAGTGTGTTTTCCATTCTTATATACATTTCTGTGTTCTCAGACATGCTCATAGAGAAACACACAATTTACCCCTGAATATAACTGTATTTTTGATGTCTTGGCGTTATTGTCATTAAGGATGTCCATATACAAAACTTGAGTGGAAGGACATCATTCTATGAAAAAGACCGAGGTAGTTCCCAAGCATCTGAGTTTGTACTTTGAGTGTCTTCCTGCAGGTGTATCCAGGATTGTGGATTATTCTAAGATCTCTGGATGGGACTTAGTGAAGCCCCTTTCAGTATATAAAGATTCAAACTGAAAGAGGGTGTGGTCTGAACTTGCCAAATGAGAAGGGCATGGACTGCTGGACTTGGTCTCTGCTAGGGGTTCCCCACTAGAATGAAGGACACCTCTTGGCTACCTGATGGAGGTAACTTCAGATTAGTGAAAGAGGCATCAATTTTACAAGTTAGGAAGTGGGCATAGGGAGGAAGCTACCCTAAGGAGGACCATATACAGAGGTATATGAGGGGCTTTAAGCAGAGACCAGATAAATGACTGAAGGCAGATCCCCAGCCCTCTTACCATGATACCCAGGCTAGGACTACACCAGCTTCTGAGTTTTAGAGACAGATGCTATGGCTGGGGGCCTGGTGATGATGATGGGATTCTTACATCCCTTGTGTTTTGCTCTGAGGTTATGATATTATAAAATTGCTTCCAGTTTTAATTCTGTTTGTCCCTTGTCCCTGAAAGCAAATTTGGGGATCACAGGAAGCCTATTTGCTGGACTTAGGCTAAAGAGCTGAAAAATGGACTCAGTACTGCAATCCAGTGAGAGCAACTGTTTGGTGGAATGGGGGACAGGGGAGCAGAAGTCAGCCCTTGACAAACAGATACTCCATTCATCCTCACAAGATCCTGGAAGGCATCCCCAAAGCAGAGAACAAACATCATTACTTTTTAACACTACAGGAAATGAAAGCTTGAGAGGCCAAGAGATTTTCTCTAGACACATAATTCAGTAAAAGGAAAGGAACTCTTAGATCTATGTATGCACCGGCCAAGGAAGGGGGAGAAACTCTGTCATGGGACAAAGATTCCCTGCCCTTTGCATTGCCAGCTCCCTAGAAACCCACTCTCACTGAGCAGCAGAGACCTTAGGATCATGTGTCTCCACTTGAGCAGGGCCCATGTTCAGGGTCAGACCCAAGAGGAAAGAATGAGGAAATGAGATTCTTCTGGGAGACCCAGAAGACATGAACTGTCACACCACACACTCCCTCCCAACACTGCATTTACCCAACACTCAATTCACTGTTTTCAGAACAAAACTATTTTGTCTTTTCAGTATCTTTTCAACCGAGGCAGAAATGGCAGCAAGATTTAAGCCCAAGCTCCTAATCCATTTTCCCACAGGTGTTCTTAAGTGAGGAAAGGAGCATATGAGAACTTGCTTAGCAGAGATAACCATTACATGTGCCACATAAATATAAACTATGGAAAGAGCTACTGACAGGTGTAGACAAGTTTGAGAAACATCCTAGTTAGACAAAATTTTCTCAATCTGTCATATATTTCCTCTTCTCTTCCCTTCTTCCCTCCCTCATTCCCGTTACTCGCATGCAGAAGGGGGGATGGGGAGATAGAGGGAGGCTGTTACTTTTACCTGTTAGAGAGTGGCTGTTCCCAAGCTCCCTTCCCATATGTCCAGACTGTTGTCAACAGGAAGGGCTAGTTTTTAATCTCCCCACTTCCCCTTAAGGAGAATTGTACATGGTCCTCTCTTGAAAAGTCCAGACTCTCCAGACTCTGGAGCCTGATTGCTTGGTTTTGCTTCTAGGCAGTAGCACTTACTACCTATGTGACCTTGGACAAACTGCTCAACCTCTCTGTGCTTCAGCTTCTTCACCTGTAAACTGGAGCTAGAAATGGAACGCATGCCACAAGACACTATGCTGGTTGAGTTGATGTTTGTGAAGTCCCCAGTTCAGGGCTTGAGGACTACTTAAGTGATAAGTAAATAAAATGATGCTCTGACTCCATGTGTCTTGCCCTACAGAACATTGGCCACTGCTTTCTTCCCTAGACACGGGCTTTCACTCCCCAGGTAGGCATTCTTTTCTGCTCTCGGGTCTCTGAAAAGCCATGTGCAAGGTTCTCTGGGGCTCCAGGGTGGGGGTGGAGAGGGTAAAGAACTCCTAGGGCCAACACAACATTTGCTCAGGCTCAGACCACTTTGATTCCTTTTCATCTCTTGCTCACCTTGCCACTCCTGGTCAGAACTCACCTCCCCACCTTATTGTCTCCTCAAGACTCTGGGGCTCTTCTCTCTGCTCTTTGTACCCCTGTGATTCTTGGTAAATTGAATATCTGGACCTCATATATCCATGTGCACAATGATTTCCATTTCCCTGGATTCTGATTGTCCTCACCTGTGTGTCTTCTGCCTAGAGGAGAAGTTCTCTGGCATCTGAAGACCCACCAGGTTGCTGGTCTAATGCTTTCTTTGTTTCATCATTTTAGCCTGTGCCCTGCCAGTGTGACCTTGGTCCCACCCCCTGCACACTGGCCAAGCACAAATCATCAAAGATGCACAAAGACGGGGTACAATGAAAGACACGTGGAAGAACCCAATAAAGGATGTATTCAGGAGATATCTCCATCTCTTTAAGGATCTTCTGAGAAGGCTGGGCACTGGAGATTTGCCATCTTTCTGTCCGCTTTTAATAAAATTTCCCATTAATTAAGCAGAGCAGCATGGACTGTAGCCCTGGTCACATTATTTGTCTTTTTATTTTGTAGTTACAAGGCAGTATCTTTAGTGCAGGAGCCCTGGAATTATACACTAGGTCCTAATATTTCAAGACCCAACAGGAACAAGTATGCAATTATATAGTTCAGTGGTGCAGTGCCACAGCAGTGTAGGGAGAGGTAGGAGGCACCACTCCAGCTCTTGGAAAGTTCCTTTGGAAGGAAACATGAGGCCCTGGACTTCAGTGCCTTCCAATCTAGGGACCTTCTCTCCTGTAGGCAGCCTCTGTCTCTATCTACCTCTGGCCTGAGCATGGGGTGTCCTTCCAAGTCCTCCAGGACAAAAGGAGTATAGGGAGAGAAGGGAAGACCTATCCTCTATGTGCCAGCGACATCTGAGTCCTCACAGTAATCTATAGGTGTAGAGTAGGTAACGCAGAAATGTGGCCTCTCGTTGTAAACCACTTAGGTTCGTGTGTATAACTTTGGGGAAGTTACTCATCCTTTATGAACTAGGGCTTCCTCATCATCTAGCAAATGAGGTTAGAAATGACACCTGCCTCAAGGCTCGGTCACAGGATCAAATAAGATAATCCAAATAAAAAGGCGTTTTTCTATTATGATCCTCATTTGACAGATGAGGACATTTTGGCTCAGAGAGGTTAAGGAACTTGTCCAAGATCACGCAGCTAGTAAGTGATATTAGTCAGGATTCTAGTCCCAAGTGTGTGTTTGGTCTTTTGTTTTCTTACCCTTAAACTTTGCGGCAGGAAGGCGGCAAAGTTAGTGGCATGACCTGTCAATAATGGTGTCTGACTGTGGTTTAGAAAGGGAGACACGCTGTGCCTTATTCTATTTGCAAAGGACAAACAGCTTAGAATCAAAGGGGCTGGAAGGGATGTCCCCAGGACATCTTGCAAAAGTCATAGGATTCCTCCTCCCCTGTGGCTGTCCCTGAGCACCTCATGCATAGTAAGAGCAGGAAAATAGCATTTCGGACCATGCTTTCCTGAGGGGCCTTACAGCCACGTGCACATGGATGTGTGTGTGTGTGTGTGTGTGTGTGTGTGTGTATCTGTGTGAGTGACTGTGTGTGAGAATTGTGCACATGTGTGTGTGAGTGAGCTTGTGTGTGTGACAGAGTGTATGTGCGTGAGCCTGTGTACGAGAACATGTACACACATGTGCACTTGTGCGTGCGTGTGAATGACTATGAGTGCGTGTATGCACGTGAGAATGTGTGCACATGTGCGTGTTTGTGTCTGTCTGTGTGTGTTATTGAATGGGGGTGTCTGATGGGTCCAGGAAGGAATCACTGAGCCAGAGGTTTCCATGGTAGCTGAGATACCCGCTGGTCCTTAAATAATTAACCAGCCAGAGCTTTTAAATACATTTCAAAACAAATACTCATTTCCCTTTAATGCGGTGCTGATTTCCCCTTTTACGCACTGCCCGAGGCGATGCAAGCTGACTGTAATTCTTGCTCTGATGTGGTGGCAGCATCTTTGGTTGTCATGGGAAGCAGCTCCTATTGTTGGGGGGGGGGGGCAGCCCATAACTTCACCTTGTCCACAGGAAGGACGATGGCAGAGAGGGAGGAGATTTTCCTTCCATCCCTCTTCAGATGGTAGCATTAGGGACGTCTAAGGGCTCAGCTGCAGCTTTGCCCCTGAAAATATGAAACTTGCTAGCTGTCCAACAGGCAGGTTTCTCTATAATTTTATTCTGCAGACACCCCTAAACAAGGCGTTTCTCCTGGCAAACACCCTGTTAGATCATTTTGTTTCCTGGTATAGACTACCCTGACTAGGGCAAGTGGACACAGCCTTCTCCATCCCTTTCCTGCCTCATGCTTATGCACAAACTTATATCAGGGTATATGCACTACCTAGATGTGCCTCTACCTAAAATCCATGCTCCCTGTTTGCCTCCTTATGATACCTAGAGCTCCACACAGCTGAGTGGATGCGTGTGTGTGTGTGTGTGTGTGTGTATGTGTGTGTGTGTGTGTGTTGGGGAGCAGGGTTAGGGTAGGGAGGGGGAACACTAAATATTTTGTTTTGCTTGGTCTGGGACTAACGTCTGACCATTTTGCCCTTGTTGTAGTTTGGGTTAGTAAGCAAAATTTGTGATCTCAACACCACAGCATCAGTGGCCAGGCCCCTGAGCCAGGGCTCTCATCACTAAGGAGGTTGGCTCAGCTGTGATGACTTTCTCCTAGGGAACACCTGGGGCATCAATCACCATCCCTAATCGGATGTCCAATCAAAGGAAATAGTGGTGATGGTTCTATGCTATATATCAATAGTAACAATGAAAACAATGTCTATATTTGTTGAGTACTCACTATATCAGAAGCTCTGGGTTGGCACTTTACCTGCATTACTTCTGGGAATATTCACATCGGCCCTATGACTGGGTACTATAGTTAGGAGGAAGCAGGGCTAGAGAATTTACTTCAGGATGGCCAGTGGTGGAGTCAGGATTTGAGTCTAGAACCATGTCGCCAGTGCTTTTAGCCAATGTGCTCACCTGTGTGAGCAGAATTCCAGTTTGGAGAAAGGGATCCAATCCAGGCCCTACAGCTGAGAGGACAGGGGTGAGCCCCCAAAATGCCCAGGGTTACCACGAGCCACAAGGCTTGAGGAGAGCCCAGAGCTGACAGTCATAGGGCATAGCAGGAGACCAGGTTGGAGGATGAGCTCACAGCAGGACAGGCAGGGAGGGCACAGGACTCTGGAGGTGCCTCATAGCCAAGGCCCTGGGGAGGAAGGGGTTGGGCACTCACGATCTGTGAGTAGCTGCTCTTTCAGACCCTAGCTGAGGAGTCAGTAGTTGCCAAGGTTAATTATGCTCTCAGTCTCCCCAGGTGACTGGAGATCCAATCAATTCAATTGCTCTGGGCCTGACTTGCGTCTCTAGGCAACCCTGTATGATGGTTGTACAATAATCCTTGTTCAACAGTTGATGAAACAGGGACTCTTAGAAGGTCCATGACTTGCCCAAATCTGGACTGAACAGTGACTGAACTTGGTCCAGAGTCCACATATTTAGCCTCCAAATTCTGAAGTCCTTTCCCCTCTACTCACATGGATTGGTGAAGAGAAGGAAAGATAAAGCAGGAAAGAAGTATGAGGACAGCACCAAATGAGAGTGATCATGGCTGTGTAAGGTCCTTCCAGCTCCCCACAATCCAGGCAAGTTTCCTAACAATCCAAGCCTATCTAGGTAGTGGGGCTCCTGTTCTGGCAGATGGTACCCTGAGGAGCAAGTAGGTTTTTAAAATGGAATGTTTAAATGGCAGAGGTACTGACGCTCAATGCACAAAGTCCCAGGCTAAATGTCTTCATATAGTGTCTGCAGAACCAAGTGATTGGGGAAAACACAAACAGGAACATGTAAATGAGTAGAATTTATGCTAACTTTCCATCAATTTTTCAAAACGTTTAACTATGGAACACTTCCAAGATATACAAAAGTAGGAAGAACCCATTCATTTTCTTAACTTTTTTATTTTGAGACATACGTGCAGATGTAAGAAATAATACAGAGGCATCCTGTTTATCCTTCATCTAATTGTTCTGAATGGTAACATTTAACAAAGCCATGTATCATGATTAAGAAATTAATATTGATATAACCAATCAACCTTAGATTTTATTACTTCCATATACACTCACTTGTATGTATATGTCTGTGCACTTCTATGCCATTTATAGTGTATGTAAATTCTACTTGTGTAGGTGCACATGACCACCAGGGTCAAGACACAGGCCAGTTCTCTCACAGGGATCCCTCATCCTTCATAGCCACAGCCACCTCCCTACCTACTCCTTCTCCCTAACCCCTGGAAATCATAATCTATTATCCATCTCTATAAAGATATAATTTCAATGATGCTATATAAGTTAATATGTTAATACACTATATAAATATACATATTATGTAGCTATATTGGTACATTGTATGAATTAATATGCTGCTAAAATAGGCTTCAGAACAAAGAAAATAAAAACAAAAACAAAACAAAAAAGAACAAAGAAAACTCCTAGATAATGAGTACATTATATAATGATAACAGGACCAACCCACCAGGAAGACATAAAAATTGTAAATATGTATGTACCAAACAACAGAACCTTATGATACATGAAGCAGAACTTGATAGAAAAGAAAGGAGAAACAGTCTGTAATTAAAGTTGTAGACTTTACCACCCCACCCTCAGCAAATGATACAACTACTAGATGGAATATCAGTGAGGATATAAAAGGAATTAACACCACCGCCAGTCAACAGGATCTAATGCGCAGACATAAGAACACCAACTGAGAGTAGCAATTTTTTTTCAAGTGCCCGGGAAACAAGCACAATGCACTATATGCTTGGCCACTAAAAAAAATAAATAAATAAATAAATAACTCAATAAACTTCAAAGAATTAAAATCTTAAAAGGCGTTCACCATCATTAACCATTAGGAAAATGCAAATTAAAACCACATGAGCGATCACTACATACTTATCAGAATGAATAAATTTTTAAAAATGACAATATCAAATGTGGGTGATGATGCAGAGACACAGAATTACACACTGATAGTGAGAATATAAAATTTTACAGTCACTCTGGAAAACACTTTGGCAGTTTCTTACAAAGCTAAGCATGCACTTATCACATGACCCAGAATTTGGACTTCTAGCATTTATCTCCTCAAACACAAACTTGTATATACAAACACTGTTACTAAATTCATACCAGCTTTATACAGTGGTTAAAAACTGAAACCTCTCCAGATGTTTTTAATTCAGTGAGTATGAAACAAATTGTGTCTATCCCTACCACGGAATACTACTCAGCACTATAAAGGAACTAACGACAGATATGTGTGACAACTTGGATGAATCTCAAGGATATTTATTATGCAAAGTGAATAAAACCAATTTTAAATGCTTACAGACTGTATGGTTCCATTTATAGAAGATCCCATCCTCTGTTAAGAGAAAAATACTGAAAAATATTGTTCTAAGTGTGCAACAATCATGTTCAGTTTTTTATTTAGACCATGTTGCTGAAACAGATGGGATCCACTGTTCTGGCATGTGGCTTCATGGTTTGTCCTCTGCCACCTTTCTATTGTTATTTGGGGGATATTTCCCCTTAAGATAGGAGAGTCTGGATCAAGGCCAGTACATATCAAAGCAATTATAAAACAAATTAAAGAGTCACGGAATGTTAGCAGGAAAGAAACCTTTGAGATCATCTAGTTCAGTGGTTTACGATGCTGACTGAACAACAGAATCACATGGGGAGTTCTGAAGTAGGCTGATGTCTGGGACCATCCCCAGGGATTCTACTTTATTTGGTCTGAGGAAGTACCCAGGCATCATTACTTTTAAAAAGCTCCCCGAGCAATTCTTAAGTGCAGCCATGTTTGAGAACCACTAAGGAGTCCAAGCTCCTTATTTTACAGATGAGGAAACTTTAGACCCCATGGGTGAAATAAATAGCCCTAGGTAGCTTACATGGCTGGACTTTGTTAGAGCTGTCTCCTAAATCCTAGGACTTTTCCCCCCTATTTACATAGTTCTTTCACATTCCTTATCAAATTCATCTTCCTTAAAAACCTTTAAGGTAAGAAGCATGATTTAATTGCTCCCATTGTAGGGATAACAAAACTGAGGCACATGGAGATTAAGTGATGTTCTTAATTAAGACTTCATAGTGCAGCAGAAGAAAACCATAAATGTGGCCTCTTGACTTCTAGCCCAATAAGAGCTTCTAAAAGGAAAGTTGAATGTTTACTTGCCAAGCCCAACAGTTTTGAGAGACATGTTACAAACCCAAGTGTTGCAAGGACCACCGGGCTCTCTGAGGCCTCCTTCCTGGGTCAGTTTTTATTGCTTCTGTTCAACATAACTCATTAAAGTATCCCAATTTTCATAGATCTTAATCCGTTCCTGCCAATACCTATTGGATCTCGATTTACACTCAATTTATCTCAGCTTCTTACCAGGAATGAGAACAAACGTCCCCCGCCTTTCTCACTTTTGAGTTTATTTACAATTGCATTTTAGTGAAAAATGACCCATTTATTCATTAGTTTTAATGTGTCCCTTTCAATGTCTAGTTATTTTCAGAGGTGTTATCATCATTCACCATAGCATTCTGGGGTGTCTAAATATTATTAAGTATGGTTTGTAGCAGAGTGAGAGCAGCAGTGTGGGTGTGGAGGGAAGGGGTGGACATGAAAAGAGCAGGAGACGGAGGTTAAATCAGGACCAGAGACCTTGGTCCCTTGCGACTTTTGGCATTAGGAAGCTGCCCGATGGATGCTGGTAGAGGGCAAGTGAATAAGAAGGATGTCTCAGGGGAAGCCTGGGTGGCTCAGTGGATAAGTGCCTGCCTTCAGTCCAGAGAGTGATCCTGGAGTCCCGAGATCAATTCCTACATCAGGCTCCCTGCATGGAGCCTGCCTCTCTCTTTCTGCCTATGTCTCTGCCCCCCCCCCCCCTCTCTCACGGTGTGTCTCTCGTGAATAAATAAATAAATCTTTTTTTTTTTTTTTAAAAAAAAAAACAAGGATGTCTCAAAGAGATCTTCAGGGAAACCTCAAATGTCCCAACAGGAATGAAAAACAACTTTTCTTCATTCTGGTAGATTCTTTGCCATCTGTTTTGGTGTCATTACTGCTTGGGCAGTAAATGCCCTCATTACTGATTCTCAGTTATATCACTTTATAACAAGGGTCTATGAACTTTAACACCCATGTTTCAGAACATACTAAGTGATGTAAGTTTTGGTTTATACATTACCATTGCTTTCCCACTATTTTGTTCTCTTTAAGTTAAAACTAGTTTTTGGCTTTAAGCCAAGTGAACTGGTGTATAAGAAAGAGAACTTTGGAAGGAAGTGTCTCCCCAAAGGCAGCCTACGGTTATGGAAAGACAGTTCTGAACTAGAAGCTCTGGGTTTGGATCCAGCACTGGCTGGCCTTAGGGTCAATTCTCCCTGTTTGAGTTACTGTTATACACATAACTAGCTTAAATGGCTGAATGTGACTGTAGAGATGTTGGCTTTAAATATCAAACTCAGCATAAAATTTTTAAAAAGGAGCTCCTAGTCTGGTTAAGAAGAATGAGGTCAGATGCATGGGAATAAATCTAGCTGAACCTCTGTCCATGTGGTCATCTCTCCCTCCTCTGAATTTGCAGGGTGCTAAATCTCCTGCACAACTGATTCATCTTTGCACCATCATAAATGTTTTTATTTGTTTCTTCATTAGTTCATTTGTTCATTCATTCATTTGTTCGTTCATTCATTTGTTTATTTGTTCATTCCACAACCTTCTATTTACAGGAAGCCTGGTATTAGAGACTTTAATCCCTCCTGCACCTGGCTACTCTGCTAACCATGACGTGGCTCAGAGCTCTAGCGATGAGATGACAGTGACTCAGGGCCACGTTGCCTTTCACAGGCCCTAGGCATCTGGCGTTCATGGACTTGCCATGAAAGATTCTGTATCTTTCCGCCATTAAAAAATAATTGTATATTCCTCCATTAAAAAATAAATTGTATATGTATACATAAGAAATTATATTTGACAACTGTGTTGATATATAAGCAAATATAATCGGGGCTGGAGGAATGTGTAGCCTGGGAAAATCACACTGAGAGCAAAAAACCCTGTAAATATTCATGGAATGAATGAATGAGTAACTGCTTTAAATAGGACAGTATGTCTCACCTGTGCATCAAGAGGAGCTAATCTAGAAATTATAATTAAAGGCTGTGTTTACTTGAAAAATGCCAACTAATAATAACCTGCTTAATCAAACAAGTATAGAAACTACTAGAACATTCACATCCAAAGAACGGGTGGGTGAGCACCTAAGGCCAAATGATATTTTTATAGATACACATGGCAATTTTGTTAGGTTAAAAAAATAATGAGCTAGTGCCACCATTTAATGGGTCACCTACAAAATTTAATGCACTTTAAATGGATTATCTCTTACTCTCACCAAGGTAGGCATTTTGCTCCATTTGAAAGTTGAGGAAATGGAGGAAGAGTGATTAAAAGATCCCCTGAAGACTGCAGCCCTTATGATTTTTTTGCTACATGGTCTTGGCCATTTAATCTCTAGTCTGGTTTTCCAAATATTAAGTGTAGCTGGTACTACATAGAAGGCTAACTAGACAGATGCAAGGGGGCTTAACATTATTTTCAATTGAACTTTAGGAAGAGAGTGATAAGAATAATTCTATTCTTCAAACCCAGCTATTCAAAGCTTTGTGAAATTTCCTAGTAAGTCATGGCCAGTAAGAAAATGGAGTGTGGAATTGGGATCCTACCTCACAGGCTTAGCCTGGGAGTGTTGTAAGAAGACACACCTAGGGTGACCAACTCCTTCCAGTTTGCCCAGGACTTTTCAAGCTTTAGCACTGAAAGTCATGAGTCCCAGGAAACCCCTCAGTCCTGGGCAAACCAGGGCAGTCAGTCATCTTAGATACACCTTCCTAACCAGACCCTGGTTCCCAACGAAAGCAGAGTGGGACTCCTCGGGAGTCAGGTACCTAATTCTCACAACATTCTACAAGGTGCATGTAATTGTCCCCTTATTACAGGTGAGGAAATCAAGAATCAGAGAAGCTCCGACAACTGCCATCAGCCATGAAATGAGTCATGTCTTAGCCTCAGGTGTACAGTCTTCCCTTTCCATTATGCTTCAAGAAACACCTTGTGGCCTGCGTAACCTGCACTAAAGTGGTATTTGTCATGCTAGACCCTGGATTGGCCCTGGGCGGAGAATTATTCCGTTGAGGAGGTCCTTAGCTGTAACTACGATAGACAGGATAGAGGTAACTTGGTGCAGACAGGACATGGTTAATGTGGTGAAGGATTTCCAGTTTTAGGATGAGACCATCCTGGTCTTTTATCTTAGGGGAGGAGGGTAGGATTCTTGCCTGAAAGTGGGTGGGAGAAGATTCTTCAGGAGCCTTCCTGCCCTGCTTTATTATTAGGTTAATTGAAACCGTAAAAGCAAAAATGCATTAAATGCGTAAAAGCCCTATGCATTAAAGCCCTGCATAGCAGATGGTGACAAGTTCTAAGCATCATAAAAAGAGGATTGGAAGTTGTAAACGTCTTGGGCTCATCTGTGCCAGAGTGCTGAGAGAAAGACGTTGTTGTAGACGATGGCCCACGCTCCTTTCTGCCCTGCAAGTTAGCTTCTAGGACGGCATAACCCCAGTTCTGTACCCCTACATACCCTCCCAGGACCACACAACTTCCCTTCTTGAGATGGGTTGTTGTCATCAGGGATCACAAACCTTAGAAATGGTCATAGCATCTTTCCCTTTGTTCTCTCCTAAAACATGTTTGCACATCAACTTTTTTTGGGTAAAATGAAGTTCGCCTGTAGCACTTCTCCATTTTCATTCACGCAGCTTTTCTCCTTTCAACCTGGTAATGCCTGTGCCCCCACTTCAGTGGCCACCTTTTCGCTCTCCTCTAGCTACCTTTCCTTGGGAGGTCCCAACATTCAAACATCTCTTCCTTCTTCCCTGTCCACTGAATTTGCCAGTTCTCATTGCCTTTCTCACAGCTGCCTGATCCAGAGGAACAACACCTAAGGTGACTACTTCTCCTTGATAGCCCTACTCATCCTCATGCCCAACAGATGACCTTGCCGCCCACATAACTGAAAAAACAGAATCCTTTAGACACCAAGCTCTAAAGATATCAATATTGCCATTGATCCTTTTGCCAATCTCCTAGAAGAGGACACCCTCCTCTGCTATATCTTGTTCCTCATCCCAACTTGTAATATCACCTTCAGGACCTTTTGCCATCAATTATCTCCTTTCACCTGCATCTTGATTTTCCCTATCTTATCTAGTACTTTCTCTGTCTATATTCATACCGGAGAAATATCCCTCTTCATCCTGCCTTCCCTGCCTTCATCCTATCCTCAAGCCTCTCTGTGGAACAGTCATTTCTCGCTACCTCTGCTCTTGCATCCCCTCATCAAATCACCACTACTTCACTGAAATACCCTCCACTTTGCCCACTTTTGGGTCCAAAGGGCTGTTTGGACATCTCTCTGCTTGTTCCTGCAACACCTTCTCTATATGTCTAAATGTTGCCTTTTCCCTTAAGCCATTCCATTTGTACCAATAAGTATTTCTCCCCATATATGTGATGTTTGTACCTTTATAGCCCAATGAGAAAAGTGCTGTCATGGTTGCTGGAGTGTGAGTCTACCCTTTAAGACTTTGTGTTCTTTGAAGGCAAGGGCCTATACCTTGGTTATCCAGTATTCAGTTCCGGAACGATAATCACTTTGAAAACATGTTGTTATTTCATGAATAGAATAAGAGAATGATATTTCCACGATAATTTCTTTCATGATGCATACATAAAAAGTCTGAACAAAGCCTTTGTGCCAGACCTTTGCCCTCATGTTATTGTAAGATCACCTCCTCTAACCCATCATCTAAAACGCCTGAACCGGTCACTCCTTTGGACTAAGTTACTCAAGGCCCTTGTACAAACTCAGTTACTTAAAATGTGAAAGGAAAAAAGGCAGGAGTAGACATTCATTGGTCTTATACTATATATAAGCAACCATATTAGTTTACCTGCATTCACTCAGGTAATTGTGGAGGGGTAAATGTTTTAAAACACATTATCTTAGAGAAGAAGAAATTAAGGCCAAGAAAAGTTAAACAATTTTCCCATTGGAGATAGAAATAAAACAAGATTGGCCCCGTGTGAATAATTGTTGAAACTGAGTGACAGGTGCATGGGGGCTTTATTATGCTACCTTCTATTTTTAAATATATTTGCAGTTTTTCTATAATGAAATGAGAAAACAAAAATATTTTACAGTATCATCAGCTAGTATATTAGTTATCTATTGCTGCATAACAAATTACCCTAAATCTCAGCAGCTTAAGGCAGGACATATTTATTATCTCTCAGTTCCTGTGGGCTAGGATCTGGCCATAGCTTCTCTGTTTCTCATTCAGGGTCTCCCATAAGCTGCAGTGTGCTGCTCAGGACTCTGGTCATCTCAAGTCTCAGCTGGAATAAGAGAGATCCATTGGAAGCTCATTCGTATCAGAGTCTCTGACTTTTGGTGGAAATAGCAGTTCTTTGCCACATGAGCTTCCCCAAAGTACTACTCACAGAATTGCAGCTTGCTTCCTCTAATGTGAGGGCTCTAAGAGAGAATCTTGGAAGTGGCATGCCATCATTTTTACCATATTCTATTCATTAAAGTGAGTCAGTAAGTCCAGCCCACACCCCAGGGCAGGGATTACATAAGGACATGGATACAGGAGGTGGGGATTAATGAGGGTCCTCTTAGGGGCTGCCCACCACTGCTAATAAGTAGCCTTGCTGAGTCTTTTTCTTTGACCTCAAATTCTGTGTTTTTTCCCACTGCTCCCAGCAGCCTCATGAATTTACCATTGGTAAGTAACACCTTAGCTGCAATTAACTTATAAGATTGACCCACCAGAAGGCAGATCTATAAGGTAAATGTGACTCAGAATTATTAACATTTGGTGCTAGTTGGGAATAGGGCCCCAGAATTATGTGGCTCCAGAGGGGCACCATTGCCATTAGGAAAATGGGAAGTGTCATATGAGAAGCATGAAGACCTCTACTGAGAAGTGGTCCCATGGGACCCTTGAGAGATAGAAGTCTGAGAACAACTGGAGCTTTCAGCAGGAGCATCGATTGAGGGCAAGGAATTCTATTATCTTCTTATCATTTACCCCTAGTAGTGTCTATTGTATGGTAGATGGTTCTTGATCCTTTGTGGGGGAATGCATAAAGTGAGAATGGGCGGAGAGGTAGGTGATGTGCTTAAAAAAAAAAAAAAAAGTAGAGGCACACCTGGGTGGCTCAGCAGTTGAGCATCTGCCTTTGATTCAGGGCGTGATCCTGGGTGGGGGTGGGGTGGGGCGTGATCCTGGAGTCTGGAATTGAGTTCTGCATCAGGCTCTTTGTGAGGAGCCTACTTCTCCCTCTGCCTGTGTTTCTGCCTCTCTCTACATGTTTTTCATGAATAAATAAATAAAAGTAAAAAAATAAAATAAATAAAAAGGAAGTAGAGGCCATTAAGAGCAAGCCAGAGTCAGATCCCTACTGAGGGTGTGGCCTATGAAGTATAGGGTCAGACTTAAGGAGGAGGTAGGTAACATGCCCAGGGAAGGGCTCTATGAGTGCTGGTGCAAGCTGAGCACCGTTCCCAGGATCCCTGACAACTCACTCATGGTTTTTGGTGGTAAATGGACCTCCCAGAGGTCTCTTTCACCCAGTTCTCAGCAGAAGAGTGACTGACCCTTGTATACAGTATGGGTCACTGGGGTCATATAGGACCCCAGGAGAGTGCTTGTAAAGTGTGCTTCTCAGAGCCTCAGGATTTGGAGACGCACTTCAGGGGCGAAGAAGGTGAGGGGAGTTGAAAGACAGGTCTCTGGACCCCGTATTTTTCCTTCCACAGGGCACAATGCATTGATTGAGAGCATGAAAGCCTAGGTTCAAATTTTAGCTCCATCACTTGCCAGCTGTGTGACTTCAGTCAAGTGACTTAACCCTCTATTGCCTTGGTTCCTGGTCTAATAAGAGGAGGATGATAGTGGTATATATCTATTAGTCTTATCTATTGTGCATGTGAAATAATTAATCTGTAATTAATAAATAATTAATTTGGAATTATGCCTGGCACACTGTAAGCACTCCACAAATGTTAGCCATAAGAATAATGACATTATTATTATTGTCATTATCTAGGGAATTCACTGTCTCAGGGTACATCTTACCTGTGGGCTGGCATGACAGGATCCCAGGCTTTCTCAGAGCAGCTTCAAGAAATGCTCCCCATCAAGACTGGCCCCTGGGGAAGCAGGGCCTTCTGCTTTCATCTCAGAGATGAGAGGCAGGCACAATTCTAGTCCCAGGAGGCGATGGGCAGGGGGAGGAGGATGGATTTTTTTCTTGTTTTTGTTGTTGTTTTAATTTCAGAAGGCATTTCTCCAAGGGCTGGGGAGGCTGCAGAGTGTGGGGATGCTGAGCACCCAGGAGCCTGCACCGATGTGATTAGATGGCATGGGCCCAGCGGCGGCAGCTGCTAATCCTGACTATTAATTAGAAGATGTGGCAAAGAGTGCCAGCTCACCAGCGCAGTTGAGCCTAGCAGCAGCTCTCTGCCTTCTTCTGCAGCCTAATCCCCTTCAAGATTAGGCAGTGCAGGGCTCCAGGAGGAGCACCAGGAGGGTGACACGTGATCAAGGCCCAGAGGTCTTTGCTCCTCAAAGCCTCCATCCCTTCAACCGAGATAGCACTGTACAGTTTCCTCAGCCTGTTCAACCATACTATGGAGGCCTGAGAGATTTGTGACAGGAGCAGGTGGGCCAGGGCTCCTCCCAGGTGTTCATGTCCAGTGCAGGCCTCTGACTTGTGTACCATAACCGTAAAACCTGCAGGACCTATGATGATTTCGAAGGTCACCATGCTTGGCCCACTACCGTGATCCCTGCAGGCAGGAACTCAGCTGGCCATGCCTTGGGAGCCCTTCTTCTTCCAGTTCCTAGAGGTTCCTGTCCAGCCAGAGTCCGCAGCCTGCTTGTCAAGATTCCCCAATCTTATCTCTTGCAGGTTCTAACCGCTGACAAAAATGCCTTAGTAGATCCAGAGTTATGAAGATAACCCATTTCTTGTCTCAATCTCTCTTCATCACAGCTCTGAGAGCAAGTCAGGCTCGGGGGTTAGCCTCTCATCCTGAAAGTGGACACGCTAACAGGGGTGAGATCTGCTCAGGGCAGGGATCAGAATGACAGGGAGGGAACAGGCTCTAGGACTATCTGCTGATTTTTCATCTCTACTTCCATTTTCTTCCAGTTGCCCTTTTGCGGGTATGGTATTCCCCATTTGCCTCTGCCTACAGAACACCTCTGTTTATTCAGGACCGAACTCAAGTCTTTCCCCAAGTCTGTCCACAGTATAGTGGTGTCCACTAAATCTCTGTCTTCCCTCCCAGATGCCAGAGGGCACATCCTGCATGAGGAGAAGGTCACCAAGAGACCAGATCTTGGTAGAGGCAGGGCATGGGGAAGAAAAATAAAGTCTGGGGCTCGAGCCCTGGATCTTGTTTCTAGCCAGCTGTGTAACTTGGCCAGGCCCCTCCTCTCCTCTGATCCTCTGTTTAGTTTTCTCATCTGTGAAATAAGGATATACATCTATTGTGGGGATGAGGGTCAGGGATATTGGGGAGGGAGGTATGGGAGAAGCCATGCAGAGCTGCTAATTTCTGGACCTCACCATTTGTAGGATGAGTTGGAACAGCCAATGGCAGCTGAGACATATGGAGCTGGGGGGCCTTCTTTTCTGCCTTCTGCCTTCCCAACTTACCAGAAAGAGCTTCCTGGGGTTGCTGAGGGAAAATTCAACTGTCAGGAATGAATATTCCAGATATAAACACGAAGATTAGAGCATGCCAGGCTGGAACTCTGGCTTGGTCACTTGTTAGCTAAGACAAAGATGATGATAATAGTGTTGATGATCTCGATACATCTGAATGCTGATCATATACTAGATTTTATGTGAAGGCTTTACACTTATAATCTCAATGAAATTTAATAGGAAAATGGAAACTATTTTAATCTCTGTTTTATAAATAAGGGAATAGAGGCTTATAGAAATTAAATAATTTACCATTCCCACCAACAGTGCACAAGGATTATAATTTCCCACAAGCTCTCCAGTGCCTGTTTTCATGTATTATGTGTGTATGTATAGTGTAGTATAGTATAGATGATAGATATAGTAGATATGCGGTGGTATCTTATTATAATTTTGATTTGCATTTTCCTAATAATGATCAGTGCTGTTGAGCATCTTTTCATGCATTTGGAGAAATGTCTATTCAAGTTTTTTGCCCATGTTTGAATTGGATTGTTTTCTTCTTCTGTTGTTGTTGTCCTTGGGTTTTAATAGTTCTCTCTATATCCTGGATATTAATCCCTTAAAAGATACATGATTTGCAGATTTTTTTCTCTCATTCTGCCAGTTACATTTTTTTACTTGATAGTGTCTTTTGATGCACACCATTTTTAAGTTTTCATGAAGCTCAATTTGTCTTTTTTCTTTTGTGTTCTGTGCTTTGGTGTCATATCCAAGAAAGTATTAACAAACCCAATGTTGTAAAGTTTTGCCCTATGTTTTCTTCTAAGAGCGTTATAGTTTTAAGTCTTATAGTGAGGCCCGGATCCATTTTGAATTAATTTTTGTATATAGTGTTATGTAAGGGTTGAGCTACATTCTTTTGCATGTGGTTTCCAGTTTTCCTGACACCATTTGTAGAAGACTGTCTTTTCCACATTGAATGGACTTGGTGCCCTTATTGAAAATCATTTGAGTATATATGCCATGGCTTATTTCCGGACTCTATTCCATTAGTCTATATATTTGTTTTTATGCTCAGAGCACATTGTTTTGATTACCTTAGCTTTGTAGTAAGTTTTGAAATCAGAAGACTCCTCCAGCTTTGTTTGGCTTTTTCATGATTGTTTTGATTCCATATAAATTTCAGGATAGATTTTTCCTATTTCTGTAAAAAAGAAATGAGAGAGGGCAGCCTCGGTGGCTCAGCAGTTTAGAACTGCCTTCGGCCCAGGGTGTGATCCTGGAGATCTGGGATCGAGTCCTACATCAGGCTCCCTGCATGGAGCCTGCTTTTCCCTCTGCCTGTGTCTGTGCCTCTCTCTCTCTCTGTCTCTCATGAATAAATAAAATCTTAAAAAAGAAAGAAATGAAACAGATATCATTGTGCTTTTTCTATGCATTACATTAAATCTGTAGATAATTTTTAGTAGTATTGACATATTTGATGTAATTTACCTTTTCATTCTCTTCACAGGGTCTGCTGAACAGTAAAAATGCTCAATTTGAAGAGGTCAGATTTATTAATGTTTCCTTTTATGTGCTGTGCATTTAATGTCAAATCTAAGAACTTAACACTTCTCAGATATTTTTAACTTATATTTCTAAAAGTTTCATAGTTTTGGTTTCATAATTAAATCAATGATCTACCTGAAGTTAATTTTTGTATAAGTTATAAAACTTTAATCAAAATTCATTTTTTTTTCGTTTTTGTTTTTGGAAGTCCAGTTTCTCCAGCACCATTTGCTGAAAAGATGATCATTGCTTCTTTGAATTTCTTCTTACCTTTGTTGTAGCTCAGTTGGTCATATTTCTGTATGTCTGTTTCTGCATTCTCTATTCTGTTTCATTTATTTATATGTCTATCCCACCACACACTCTTCATTACTATAGCTATATAATTGTCTTTAAATTGAGTAGACTGATTCTTCTCAATGTATGCTTTTTCAAATTATATTAGCTATTCTAGTTCTTTTGCCTTCCTACACAAATTTTAGAATAGTCTTAACTATAACTGTAAAAACAAATCTTGGTAGAGTTTTCATAAGAATTACATTAAGTCTGTATCAATTTGAGGAAAATTGACATCTTTTCTATGTGTAGTCTTTTAATCCATAAACACTGTATGTCTCTCCATTTATTTTGGAATTGAAAAATGTATTTCATTAACATTTTGTAGTTTTCAGTGTATAAATCCAATACATATTTTTCTAGCTTGCCACTACATGTTTGATATTTTACCAATTATTAATGATATTGTATTTTTAACTTTGGTGCCCATGTGCTTATTGCTAGTATATAGATATGCAACTAATTTTTGTATGTTTATTTTGCATCTTAAAAACTGCCTGAAGTCACTTTTTAGTTTTGTCACATACATAAGTTTTTAACTTATACTTGCATTTCTGGAATAAATTCTACATGCTGTGGTGTGTAATCTTTTTTACCCTTTTGCTGAATTCCATATGCTAATATTTTTGAGAGATTTTTGCATCTATGTTATTAAAGATATTGATCTGAACTTCCTTCCTTCCTTCCTTCCTTCCTTCCTTCCTTCCTTCCTTCCTTCCTTCTTCCATCCCTCCCTCCTTCCTTCCTTCCTTCCCTCCTCTCCTCTCTCTGCTTCCCATATTTTTTATTTTTTTTCATACTGTATTTTTCTAGTTTTGATATTGAGGAAGCACTAGTTTAATAAAATAAATTGGAAAGTCTTGCTTTCTTTTCTTTTTTTCTGGAAAAGATTATACAGAATTGGTGTTAATTATTCCTTAAACATTTGGTAAATTGTGCTAGTAAAATTATCTAGACATTACTTTTCTAGGAGTTTTTAAATTATGAATTTGATCTCCTCAATAGTAGTAGGCTATTCTAATTTCCTATTTCATATTGAGTGGGTAGTGGTAGTGTGTGTTTTTTAGGTGCCACTCAATTTCATTTAAATATCATATTGATATGTGCAGATATTTTAAATAATATTCTATTATTATTATTATTATTATTATTATTATTATGTGTGTCTACAGGGTCTGTAGTGATATCCCATATTTAATTCCTGATTTTAGTACTTTGAGTCTTCTCTCTTTTTTTCCTCCTCAGTCTTGCTAGAAATTTGTCAGTTTTACTCATGTCAAAGAATCAGCTCTTTGTTTCATTGATTTTATTTTTTTCTGTTTTTAATTTAACTAATTTATGCTGTGTTATTTTCTTCTTTCTGCTTTCTTCATGTTTATTTTACTCTTCTTTATTAAGTTATTAAGATAGAAGCTTAGATTATTGATTTAAGACTTTTCCTTTTTTCTAAAGTATGAATTTAGTGATATGAGTTTTCCTCTCAGTAGTGCTTTAGCTATATTGCACAAATTTTGATATGTTGCATTTCAATTTTTATTCAGTTCAGTGTTTTTAAAAGTTTCCTTTAACAGTTCCTCTTTGGCCCATGGGTTTTTTAGAAGTGTATTGTTTAGTTTTTAATGTTTGGGGATTTTCTAATTATCTTTTTGCTAACGATTTCTAGTTTAATTATACTGTGGTACGAGAACATATTCTCTATGGTTCTGATTGTCTTAAATTTGTTGAAGGAAATTTGTTTATAGCTCAGGATATGGCCTATACCATACCAATATATATATATATATATATATATATATATATATATATATACCATGGGGTATTGTAAAGATTGTGTATTCTAATATTATTAGTGCAGTGTCTTCTATAAATATCAATTAGATCTTGTTGGTTGACTGTATTGTTGAGTTCTTCTTTATCCTTGCTTCTTTATCAGTTGTTGGGAGAGATGTTGGAGTCTCAAACTATAATTGTGAGTTTTCCTATTTTTCCTTTCAATTTTATCAATTTCCTTCACATATTTTGCAGCTCTGTTCTTGGTGTAGACATAAGTAGAATTGGTGTATGTCTCTGTTATGGTCTGAATGCTTTTCCTCCCATCCTCACATGTGAGAATCTTAAGGATCAATGTGATGGTGTTGAAGGTGAGGCCATTAGGAGGTGATTAGGTTATGAAGGTGGAGTCCTCACGAGTGGGATTAGTGATCTTACAAAAGAGATACCACAAAGCTACCTAACTCCTCTTACCATGTGAGGTAAAATAAAAAGTCTGCAACCTATCAAAAGGCCCTTAACTCAATCCGCTGGTACCCTAATCACAGACTTCTAGTTATTTTATGTTATTTTATTTTATTTTATTTTATTTTATTTTATTTTATTTTATTTTATTTTATTTTATTTTTATTTTATTTTTTTTTATTTACGATAGTCACGCAGAGAGAGAGAGAGAGGCAGAGACACGGGCAGAAGGAGAAGCAGGCTCCACGCACCGGGAGCCCGACGTGGGATTTGATCCCGGGTCTCCAGGATCGCACCCTGGGCCAAAGGCAGGCGCTAAACCACTGCGCCACCCAGGGATCCCCGACTTCTAGTTTTCAAACTATGAGAAGTAAATTTCTGGTTTTTATAAGATAGCCAGAGTGTGGTATTTTGTTATAGCAGTCTGAATGGACTAAAACAGTCTTTTTGGAAGGTTAATCTTTTTATCATTAGTAATGCCCCTCTCTGTTTCTGATAATTTTCTTTGCTCTGAATTCTACTTCATTGGATCTACCTATATCTATATCTATATCCTTGGCCTACTTTGATTAATGTTTGCATTATATATTTTTCTCATCCTTTGATATTCTACTTACCTATGCAGTTATATTTGAGGTGAGTTTTTATAGATAATATACAACTTAGTCATATATTTAATACACTTTGCTAATCTCTGTTTTAATTGGTGTATTTGGGCCATTTATATTTAATGTAATTATTGATATGCTAGAGCTTAATCTTATAATTTTATTATTTGTTTTCTGTTTGTTTTCTCTGTTTTATTCTTCCTGACTTCTTGTAGGTTAATTGAACATTTTTTAGAATTTCATTTTGATTTATCTATGTGTTTTGAATGTATATCTCAGTATAGATTTTTTAGTGATGGTCCTAGGTATTATGTTATGTACATACAGCATCACAATCTACTGGCATGGCCATTTTACCAATTCAAATGAAGAAAACCTTCCTCCCTTTCTTTACATCCCTGTATCTCCTTTTAAAACAAAATATAATTGTTTTAAATACTTTACCTACATACATTTAGAACTATACCTGATAGTGCTATTTTTTATTCAGCCATCAAATATAATTTAGAGAACTCAACAGGAGAAAGAAAGTACATTGAATTTGCCCATATTTTCACTGATTATAGTCTTTCTTTCAGATGTTACAGATTTCCTTATTTGTTTCCTTTCTGCTTAGAAAATGCTCTGTATTCATTCTTTTAGAATATAATTGATGGCATCAAATTCTCTTGGACTCAGACTGTCTTGATTTACTTTCATTCTTTTTTTTTAAGATTTTATTTATTTATTTGAGAGAGAGACAGAGACATAGGTAGAGGGAGGGGAGGCAGGCTGCATGCAGAGAGCTCAATGTGGGACTTGATCCTGGGACTCCAGGATCATGCCCTGAGCCAAAGGCAGACCCTCAACTGCTGAGCCACCCAGATGTCCCACTTTACTTCCATTCTTGAAGGATATTTTTGTGGGATATAGGATTCTAGGTTGACAGTTCTTTTTTTTCCAGCTCTTAATAATGCACTGCTTTCTATTGGTTTCTTTCTTGTGAGAAATCTGATGTAATTTCAAAGTTTTCCTTCTTTGGCTAAAGTATTATTCCTCTCTCACTGCTCTCAAGATTTGTCTTTAGTTTTCAGAAGTTTGACCATGATGTATTATAGTGTGGAATTATAGAAAGGTTTCTTCTCTTTAGGTCAACTGAATGCTTGAATTTGTAGTTTTATGTATTATGCTAAATATGGGCACATTATTAGCCACTATTATTTTAAGCACTTTTTAAACCCCGCTGTCTTTCTCCTCTCCTTCCAGAATTCCAGTGACATAAATATTAGATCATCCCTACATTAGAAACGACAAATACCCACCATTTGCTTCAACGTGGATGGAACTGGAGGGTATTATGCTGAGTGAAGTAAGTCAATCGGAGAAGGACAAACAGTGTATGTTCTCATTCATTTGGGGAATATGAATAATAGTGAAAGGGAATATAAGGGAAGGGAGAAGAAATGTGTGGGAAATATCAGAAAGGGAGACAGAACATAAAGACTTCTAATTCTGGGAAATGAACTAGGGGTGGTGGAGGGGGAGGAGGGCGGGGGGTGGGGGTGAATGGGTGACGGGCACTGAGGGGGACACTTGATGGGATGAGCACTGGGTGTTATTCTGTATGTTGGTAAATTGAACACCAATAAAAATTAATTTATTAAAAAAAAAAAGATCATCCCTACAGTCCTACAAGTACTTTAATATCTATTCCTTTTTCTCCAGTATATTTTTTTCTCTCTGTTGTTCAGATTGGATAATTTCTATGTCTCTATCTTCCAACCCACAGATTCTCTCCTCTTTCCCTTCCATTTTTTTCTTTTTAGACCATTCATGAGTTTATTTCAATTATTGTAGATTTTAGTTCTAAAACTTTTATTTTTATAGCACTTTGCTGAGATTTTTTTATGTTTTATTTGTTTAAAGTATGTTTATAATTGCTTATTGAAGAATTTTTATGATAGTTGATTTAATATTTTTGTCAGATAATTCCAACATCTCTGTCATATTTAGTGCTAGCATTTATTGGTTGTCCTTTTCATTCAGTTTGAGATTTATCTAGTCCTTGATATGACATGTGATTTTCTATTGACCTGGATATTTGGGGTATAATGTTATAAAACACTGAATTTAATGTAAACCTTCTACTTTAGCTAGCTTCCTCTAATACTACCCAGGCATAGAAAGAATGTTATGCCGCCTTATTACTACCAGGTGGAAGTACAAGTCCAGGTTCCCCACTTGGCCAATATATATATATATATTTTATGATAGTCACAGAGAGAGAGAGAGGCAGAGACACAGGCAGAGGGAGAAGCAGGCTCCATGCAGCCACCGGGAGCCCGACGTGGGACTCGATCCCGGGTCTCCAGGATCGCGCCCTGGGCCAAAGGCAGGCACCAAACCACTGCGCCGCCCAGGGATCCCCACTTGGCCAATATTGACACCCAAAGAAATGCCCTTGTTACAATTGAGTGGAGATGGAAACTTTCTTTCTCTCTAGGCCTCTACTCCCTACTTGGGAGGTATTGGGGTGCCTCATTACTGTTTCAATCATTATCTACACTAATTGTAATTGTAGTAGTGAGCTTATTACCTCTTGGCAGATAATGCTGAAATGAACTTTCAGCTCCCTCTGAACTTCTCTACCTTGCCCCAGTAGAGGAGTTGGGACACTTCAATATACCCTAGCAAAGTAAGAAGTCTGGGCTCCGCACTCTGCTTTTTCTGGCATGCCTAGGAGTAAGGCCACAGTTCTTTCTGTAGTGTTTGGCTGGAGTAGAGTGGTTTTGTCTTTCTACATTGGGTTTTTGGTTTTTGGCTTTTGGTTGTTTGGCTAAAGAGAGCTTGGTTTAGATTTTTTTTTAATTGCTTGCTTATTTGTTTGTTGGTTTGTTTATGCATTCATTGGTGTTTCTAGGTTGCTGATTTCTTCAGCTCCAAGTCAGAAATGTATGACACAAAAAAGACACCAAAGAAATTCACCAACTCGCCCTTCCTTGGGTCCTGAGACCCCCCCCCCCAACCAATTCACTGTTTTCTTCCCATATTTTAGTTTTATTGTTTGTCCTATGTATAATGTCAAAGATTTTAGTGATTTTTAGTAGGAGAAATGGGGTAAAGTATGTCTAGTCCATGAAAACCACAGACATTTTTTTTTCTTTTTCCAGGGGGAAATTCAGCTAGCCAAATTTAGGTAGTCAAACTCCCAAAAGAAGATTGAGCAAAAAGTATATGAAATAGTAGCAGGAAACATGGGACTAAGTCTTTCAACCCAGTAACACTTTAATGATCTTCATAGCATCATCTTTCCTGCAAGAGAAGCAAGGAATCCTCATTTTTCAGTACATCTTAACTCATGGTTCATGAACAATATAGTAGAATGGAAGCTGTCTTCTGAAATTATATATAAAGTTTTTTTAGCTCACATATAAATGCAGTTGTTTACACAGGGGACAAATTTTCAAACTAATCCTTGAAGAGTATGTGGCTTCTTAAATTTAAGATGGTCGTAGAAAGCCTAAATATTATCTTTTGCTCAGAATACCATCAAAATGCTTCATTTACAGACCATTTTGCCTTGTTGTACTGTTTTGGAATTATTCCACTGAGTGGCTCAGATTATTAGTCAAAAAAATGTCATATTGAGAACATTTCCCTCTACGGCATGATGTCTTCTTCATGAAGATGTATGGAAGAAATTTCTCATGGGCCTTAGCATCAGGAAAAACTGTTCTGCTTTTCTGCTTACAATTGGCATTCTTTGAAAATGTATTTCCCCATTATGGACAGTTTGCTTCTTATAACTATGTTTTAACCTGTCCTTGTTTTGGCTGTTGGGAAGCCCAAAGTTACAATTTGTAGTTGTCTATTGCAACAGTACCAGATCTTATGATCTACTTCTGGTGCTCTGTGTTTACTTTCATTTTTCCTTCTATACTTTCCCTGATGATCTTTTCTCCTTCTCATGGCCTTCTTAAACCAATAACTCCCTTGATCATTTCATTCTTTTATACTGTGAACATATTATAAGGAGCCTCAAATACTTATGGTAATAGGCAAGGATAAATATATAGATGGATGGACAGATAGAAAGACAGATAAGCTTATGTCTCCAACAGTGCTGGGGTCCACCCCACCTAGACATCATGGCTTCAGCAAAGCAGTTAGGCTACTCATGCCCAGCCATCAGTCCTCAGTTGCGTTTTTAACTGTTGCATAGAGATGCAAAGGAAGAAGGCTTTTCCCCAGGCTGAGGTGCTGCTATAACTAACAAGTCCCAAGTGAGCTAGATTTATGGGATAAGAGGGCCTTCTCCAAAAGGGGATAGAATGAGTGATACGTTTTGGAGCCCCCTTCCTGTCTCTTCCCATCAGTGCTACTTGCTTGTTGGTAGCCTCTTCACCATAACAACCAGAGACCCTCCTTTGAAAATAGGTTCTAACTATGCAAGTGGAAGGGAGCAAGCCCCCTCTTTCCTTTATTTCCTTTGGCTGGGACTCTTTCCAAGAATCAGTTTCTATGACTCCTTCAGTATATGTCCTGCCAAAGCAAGCACTCTATGACTCCTTCATTCTTTCCCTACTCTTGGCCCCTGTTAGCCCACAAACAACAGAGGCAGAGAACTATTGTTCTCTAGGGTGACACAGCTTCTTGTGCTGTGTATGATGTAAGGTGGTGCTCAGTCTGAGCTTCCGCAGAAAAACCATGCACATGTTGGCAATTTCCCATGCTGTTTCCATTGTCTAGACTTCATGTCTTCTCCTGTGGAATGGAAATAAAATATAAACTTCCTCACAGTATTATAGATAACATGTAACCTCATCTGTAATGCCCATAGATGATGATTAAATTGAATAATGAGAGTTATTGTATAACAACTGCAAAGAGGGGAAAATGATATGAAGAAAATGATATGAAGTTTGTATAACAGTTATACAAATGCTGGTTAAGGTTATTATTGTTATTATCATTACCCCTAAACACACCTATTCCTTTCTCACCATAGGTCTTACCTCGCATTGTTCCTTTGGAGTGCCTCCCTTTCCTGGTCTTATCTCAGACCTCCCTGACCCCAGACACTCTCTCTCCCCGAACTGTCAATGGAATATTTACCCTTCTTCTTTTTCATGTTTGTTCCATAAGACCTTAAAGAACTTAAACTAATGTTTCTCAAAGTATAGCACACAAAAAGAATCACAAGAGGAGCTTAAAAGAATACAGATTCCTAAATTTCACCCCAATTTTAGCAGGCCTCTCTGATGATTCAGTTTCAAATGGTCCAACCACTAAGCCCCTTACTGTGAGAGGACAAGATGTCATGGGAAGGAAGTATAGATTTCTGTCTTTGTTTGCTATGGCTGCCATATCAAAAGTATCACAGATAGGGTGATTTCAACAACAGAAATTTATTTTCTCACAGTTCCGGAGGCTGGTAGTCCAAGTTCTGGAGGTTAGAAGTCCAGGTTTGGCTTCTTCTTAGAGCCATGAGGGAACAATCTGTTTTAGGCCCCACTCTTTGGCTTGCATATGGCCATTACCTCCCTGTGTCTTCATATCATTTTCCCTCTTTGCATACATCTGTCCAAATTTCCCCCTTTTTAGAAGGACACCAATCATGCTGGATTACTTCTCACACCAATGACTTCATTTAAACTTAACCATTTCTGTAAAGACTCTATCTCCAAATATGGTCATATTCTGAGTTATTGAGGGTTAGAACTTCAATATATGAATTTTTTCTTTCTAAAGATTTATTTATTTATTAATGACAGACATAGAGAGAGAGAGAGGCAAAGACATAGACAGAGGGAGAAGCAAGTTCCCCAGAGAGAGCCCAATATGGGACTGGATTCCAGATCCTGGGATCATGTCCTGAGCTGAAGGCAGATGTTCAACCACTGAGCCACCCAGGCATCCCAATATATGAATTTTAAGAGGGAACACAATTCAGCCTAGTTAGACACAAGGTTTCTGACAAACTTGGTAACAAAGGGATAGGACTTCTGTATGTATTAAGATTGAGTTCAACTGACAGTAAGAGAAACCAAAAGCAGTGGCTTAACAAAATAGACACTATTTTTCACCTAACGAAATTTAGGATGGCAGTCTGGGTCTGGTTCAGTAGCTTCACAATGCCATGTAGAGGCCTGGCTTCTTCTATCATTCTGCCCTAGCATCCTTCTCATGTGGCTTTTTTCAAATACTATGACATGGATGTTATATCCCTAGCCATCTCTTGTCCATTCTCATCAGGAAGAAGAGCTTCTTTGTGAAGGTGAAGTATGTGTCAGCTTAGCCAGGTATTGCATATATGTGTGCATATTTATATATATGTACATAAATAATACAGTAACCTTCCTGGAAATATTGACTTTCATCTTGTTGGTTGTAGGTGAAAGGAAATATACCAGGCGAATCAACAAGGGAGGAAGAAACAAGAGCTAATATGGACAAAGTCAAATGTTAGAGATCAGGAAAAACAAAGAAAGAAATAAATAAAAGAAAACTAGGGAGATGAGAGAGAGAGGATGGGGCCCCAAACAAGAGGTGTAGGCAATCAGTGTGCTTCATATAACACCCAGAAGCAAGAATGGAGTTTGGCATTGTGCAACAACCAGTCTGTAGAATCTAGCCCTGGGTCTGGATTTGGGTTCCCAGGTAGAAGCAAATAGCCACCCTTGGCCATGTAGTTGCCAGTACCAACCCCACCTTCATGAATTGTTGTATAGCTCATATCTGTAGCACTGAGATATGCTGTGGGTTAATCTCTGGAATTGCTGGTCCTGATGAAATGATGCCAGGTAGGAAGAGTCAGGGATGCCCACTCACAGCACAGATTCTTTCCCATAAAACTCCAGGCTGAGACAAGTAAGAAATTATGCCTTGATAGGTTTCTTCCTTAAAATATCCTATGATGACTCTATGCAGTGCATAATCTCCTCTTCTGGAATCATGGTGGCTGCTGCTGGTATCTGCCATGATGTTTGGGTAGGGACAGAATGAAAGTACACAAAAAATGACTCTGCTGAGGTTCCTCTCTGATGCAGCTCTGGGAGCTGAGACTACCTCTCTTTTCAGGAGATCACTTCTCTTGGGGCTGTAAGCCCAGAATCTCAACCACCCAGAGGAAGACTGTCATCTCAGGTCTAAACATGCACACTTTAGGTCATCCACTAACTCCTTGAAAGATGTAGAGAAAGGCGGGATAATGTAGGTCAGCATGCCAGTCCCTGAACAGGGCTCCGAGTCTGGTGAACCGTGGACCTGTCCTAGACTCATCCTTGTTAGCACAAGAGACTTTTCTACCAAGTGGGCCCTGTGGTGTGAGGTTCAAGGGCATCATATGGTCTTGGTGGAAAGGCTTATGCATAAATACTGTTTGTATAAACAAAAAGGATTACCAGGTAATGGAGACTTCCAGGGAATCTGAGCTCTTCAGCCCACACATGAGAGGTTCCATGCAAGTCATTTCTCCTCTTTGACTTCATCTTAATGCTTCCTTCAAACTCCAGGACACCGTTCTTTTTTTCCTCACTGGGTTTCAGCCTCATATCCTTTTATTTTGCCAGTAGAAGTAGGGAATGGAGCATTGCATAATGGACTAAGGCTAAGAGATTGCACATGCTATATAAACTCAAGAAAGGTCCAGTTGACAGGTACACAGGAGTCTCTAATACAAAGTGAAAAATACCAATCAAAGGGTGTCACCAAGGAACTGGGGAGTGAAGCTGACAAGTTGTGCCTCTCTGGAGATTCCCTTTATATAGTCAATGGGGCCCCAGCTCTTAGACTGATGCCCAACATCAGAACTTCAGGACTTAGGGAAATAGGAGATACCAGACCTGTATGGGAGAGCACATGGAGAGCACACTAGATGGAGGAACCAAGTCAGGTTGAAAGGGCTTGCTTCATGCAGGTTTTTCCTAAAAATCTCAAAGACTGAGCTGTGAGTCAGGGGTCTCAAATTCAAATCCCTCCAGAGTCAAGGCAAATAGCAAGAATGAGTAAAACATGCTAGGTTTGAGAAAAGTCTTTGAAAGCACTCTCTTGGAAAAGAAGCAGAAACAATTTTACTTGCTTCAAGAAAAATGTTCTTCCCCCTTTATTGAAATATTAGGTCTCCAGGTCTATTTTTGTTTTCCCAATTTTAATAGATTTTGTGGCATAGAGATATATTTCTCTCTCATAAGAAAAACAAAAGCCTATGTGTTATTTTTTTTTTTAAATAGCAAATCATGTTGGTGCTCCATCCATAAGTGGTGAGGATTGTGGAAAATTGCAGAGTGTGTCCCCTGACCTGTTTAAAGGGAGCCGAGTACAACTTCTCAACACCACTAAATTGCCATCATGTTGAATGTCAACTCAGTGCTGACAGAGCTTCAGATTTTTTGAAAGAAGGCAAAATCTGGATTTTGTATTGTGAAATCTCCAAATATTTAAGTGTTGGCTCAAAAAAAACAAAACAAAACAAGTATATTCAGAATCCGTGACCTAAACCGAACAGATCAAGAGGCCATCAGTCTGTTTTCTGTTACTGTTAGGGGCAGTGGCACCAGCTTTGAGGAACTGGGCAATGGTCAGGGTAGGGGAGGACCCTGATTACTGAGTCGCCCTAAAATAACAGATTACATAAAATATTTTGTCCCTATGGCATCCATCACTTAATGAATTCAAAAGGCATAGTTTTTTGCAGGCACCCCTCAAACACTCCACTTCACTAGGCAGCATCGACAGGTGACTGCAGATATCAGCTGCCTGGAGTCCACTAGAATTTCCCAAGTGTGTGTAAGGCTTGGATGGGAGAAAGTAAAACATTTTGACATTAGGTTGAGCTTCTCTATTTTCCAATATACTATGCATGCTATTCCCTCTAGGAATCAATGCTTATGAATTCATTAAGTCTAGGGACTGCGATATTTTGCTGGAATACAAAAAACAATCGTCTCCAACCAGAACATAAATTGCTACGTAGAAAAACTTTTGTGATTTAATTTTCTAGTGAATATAAAGAGGATCTACGTGACTATAGCTTCAATGCACTAATAATAGGATGCAAATGAGATAGGAACATATTCATACTCAGGAAATGGGTGGATAGGAGGCAGTTTGCTGGCTAAAAGGACACCCCTGTCCATTCCATATCTATGGCAAAGCCAATAAAAGCAAAGTGAACTAAGTGTCTTGGCTATTAATTATTGATTGAATATTAAAATACATATTTCTCACAGCTGAGATCCAGGTTGGTTAATTTAACAGTAAGAGACTCATGTGCACGTGTAAGCACACACACACACATGAGCATGCTGTGATTTGTGGAGGCATCCAGCCACCTCTGCAAGCAGCTGAGCAAACTATACTCTGCTGGCTCAGCCTGTGTCTACATGGGCAACCCAGCTTGCTCATTTATATTGAGGACTCATTAGATTAGTCAAACAACTCTTATTTTTTTTTCCTGAGTCATTGGTGTGAACATAATTTAAATCTGTCTTTTGACTAAATGTAAAATTAGCCATTCCTTCTCTTAAGGACTGTTTTTGAGTTTGCCTCCAGGAGGACAGAATTTTGTGAGGTCCTTTGAGGAACTCCTGTGTTCCCACAAGGCTGACAGGTGATGCTGAGGATCTGATGCCAAGAACACTGTTCCCACCCTGCCCTCCTAGGATAGCTCCATGCCTTGGGCCCCAGGCTCCTGATAGGAGTGAGAGAGGAAAGGTCCATGAGAATATAAGCATGGCAGAGGCCTTGAAGGTCATACTCTCATTTTATGATGTGAAAACTGAGATCTAAAGAGGAAGCTTGTCCAGTGCAACTACTCAACTCCAGGGTTTCCAATGTTGTACCTTAAAATCTCTGTCCCTACCACGCTCTACCTTGGCTTTCTAGGGCAAGTTCTCTCTAGGTAGAAGTATTTGGACTTTTGGCCCTCTTTGGTCTCCCTCAGTCTTTGGAGAACCTAAGCTTCTAGCTCCTATTACCAACCATCATCCATGAGGCTTGCCTTCCCAGAAGCTAGAGTCAGAATGTGGAGTCATTTGGAAAGTATGAGATGTGGGCTCCATCCCACCATAGGACCCATTAAGGTGACAGGAGGAGCTACCCCAGAGTCTTCTAGGGAGGATGGAGTTGGCTGACCATTGCTGAAGACAGGAACAGTTTTCTGCACCTCTATTTAATAACCCCTTATGTACCTCCCTCACAGTTCTATCCACCCACTCCCTGGCCCCCTCGGCTGCCCTTCATTCTGGAAGCGCTGAGTGCTTTGTTGTTTACAGAGAAGCCCACCTGATTAACAGTCAGGAATCTAGCAGGAGGAGATGTATATGTACAATACAGTCGGCCCTTGAACAACACAGGTTTGAACTACATGGGTCCACTCACCTGCAGATTTTTTACAGGATAGTTCTATAGATGTATTTTCTCTTCCTTATGATTTTCTTAATAACGTTTTCTCTCTACCTCCCTTTACTCTATATGTTGGCAAATTGAACACCAATAAGAAATAAATTTATATAAAAAAAATAAAAATAAAATCTGGAAAAAATACAGTGTATAGTACATGTAACATATAAAATGTGTTAACAGACTGTTTATATTATGACAGTAAGGCTTCCTGTCAACAGTAGGCTATTAGCTAGTTTTAGGGGAGCTAAAATTTCTATGCAGATTTTTGATTTTGCAAGGGTTGGTGTCCCTAACCCCCATGATATTCAAGGATCAACTGTATTCAACTGTATTCAAAGGGATATATATGTATATTCAGAGGAGCATTAATTGAACTGATCACATCAGAATCCTTAATTTATTATATAATAATATGTATTGTATGTATGTATTATATATTACATAATATGTGTGATGCATGTGTGTGTATATATATGTCATATGTGTAATAGGTACAGGCAGCAGACCTAGTTGGAGTCCTAGCTCCAGCACTTATGCTGTATGACCTCAGGTAAGGTACTTCCTTGTCTCTGCTTTCTTATACATAAAGCTAGAAATAATAATCTATTTGGGTTGCTGTTAAGATTAAATGTAAACTGGGCAGCCCGGGTGGCTCAGCGGTTTAGCGCCGCCTTCAGTCCAGGGCGTGATCCTAGAGACCTGGGATTGAGTCCCACATCGGGCTCACTGCATGAAGCCTGCTTCTCCCTCTGCCTGTGTCTCTGCCTCTCTCTCTCTCTCTCTCTCTCTCTGTGTGTGTGTGTGTGTGTCTCATGAATAAATAAATAAAATCTTAAAAAAAAGATTAAATGTAAACTACTTAGAATAGTGCCTGGCATGTTAGAAGTACTCTGTAAACACTAATAATATTAGTGTATTGTTCCC
Source organism: Nyctereutes procyonoides (assembly GCF_905146905.1). Taxonomy (NCBI): domain Eukaryota; kingdom Metazoa; phylum Chordata; class Mammalia; order Carnivora; family Canidae; genus Nyctereutes; species Nyctereutes procyonoides. The sequence continues at coordinate 48,964,807 of NW_026575133.1, read as the reverse complement.
TCCAGAGGTATCTGCATTTTAAAAGTGATCTGACAGTGAGAGGGCAAAGCTTAACTCAACAGAATGCTTAACCTGATCATGAACACTTGGATATCAGGTGCCATCAAAAGGTTTTACTTTTCAGGATAGACCTATTGGAACATGCCCAACATCCTCCTACACCGGACCTATGAAAAATGCTAAGGCAGTGGATGCCCAGAATGGGCCAGATGTGGCTATCCTTGTGAACCAAAAACAAAGGGATCCAAGAGAGAGAAGCCCAGTGACAGAGAGTTTGGCTGGGAGTTGGAGGAAGCTGGAAGCAATCAAGGTCTTCATGCTCCTAGAATTTTCCCCACTCCTTCTTGGACTTTTTCTAGCTATAAGCAGTTCTATTTTTCAGCTTGGGCTTTTGCCTGACATTTGAAGGATGAGCTATTAACGGTACTAAATTAATAACGGTTATAGAGTATATTTGAGAAGATCATAAAAAAATCAGTAATGTCATCATGTCAAGCAAAGTTTCTGATGGTTTTTTTAAATTATGCATGTCTTTTATTTTTTTTCATTCCAACATTGATCCAGAGCTTTCAGAGGGACATTAATCTACCTGACCACATCAAAATCCTTAATTATTCACGTCCAGCAATATATCTAATTCTACAGAGATTCCCCGTGGATTTGCCATTGTTGAGGTGGAGTTTGGCAGCTCAGCTCTGCTCCCTCTGCTCAGCCCAGCCTAACCCAGCCTTGCACCCTCCTCAGTGATACACAGCTAGGCCTCCACTTTGCTCTGATGCACATAGATACCCAGGCTTATAATTTGGGGAGGTATAATTTCTCCCAGTGTGAGAAGTAAGTAAAAACTCATAGGTGATAACTATAGAGGAAGTTCCTCTTTGGAGAAGGACAAGAAAGGCTGAAGAAAGTAGAGTAAACTTAATGAATGTGCGACCTCCTCTTTAGGATCCTGGAGCTGGATAACCCCTAACAAGCCATGAAACTTGGCTTCTACTTGTGCCCTGACAAAATGAGCTCTGGATCTATTTCACTGAGCTATAGTTGGAGGATGACGCATTATCACACATGCACAAACATTATAGAACAGCAGAGCTGGGGAAGTGCAAAGCAACAAAGTAATAATGCTGGCAATGTCAGTCATGATGAGACTGGGCCATTCTGTGGCTGGTGGACCCCTTGAGGAGAAATGACTGGCGAAATCCTCCCAAGAGCTGAGAGGGGTGGACTAGGTTGCCTAGTTTCACAGCATAAGGATTTTTTTATTGGAGAGAAGAGCTACAATGCTGTTGTTTTGAATAAAGCCTTCATGAGGGCAACTTCTGAATGTTCTTAGCTGGATAGGGAGAGAGGCTGGGGTTGAACAGTTCATTTGGCAGTGCCGGTTCACTCCAACAATCTCCTCTGTCCCCTTATTTCCCCTTCCTTTCCATAGGCAGAAAGAACAATCAAAAAAATCTGTCTTCCTCTGTCTCCCTGCTCTGTCCTGCTTCCCCCATATCTCTTCTCTTTCCCTCTCCTCCACCTCATTTCTCTTGTTCTGCTTCTCTCTTCTTCCAGCCCCCATGTGGTCCTAAGTCTCATTCAACAGAAATCTCCTAGTGAGAAATCTCCTAGTGAGATTACTGTTTGTGTACTTTGGAGAAGGGAAATTGCTGGTGTCGGGGAGCTTGTAGTGTAGTTGGGATGGATAGGACTCATACAGGGGACTGGGGCCAAAAGCTAATCTGTATTTTCATTGCAGGCACCCTGACTCATCTGAACACCTGTTTGAAATGATTTTTTTTTCCTGGAAACCCAAAGGGTCAGGCAGTTTTACAAATTGACAGTTAACACCACAGTAGTTGAATGTGGACTCTCCAAAAGAAGGTAGGTCAATTGTGGTCCTCTCAAACTACCCTTTTTGATAGCAGGAAACCAACAACAAACAAAGGAATATAGGAAGCCCTTGACTCTGCCTGGGACATGAGTCAATAGACTGGAAAGGAAGAAGGAGGAAGGGATGCTTTTGGTGAGGGTGGTACCATGAGGAACCACTCAAAGGTTCTCACTTAGCTTATCTGTAGTTCCCAGAATGGATACTTGATATATTCTTATAAGTTAATGAAAGTATGAATGAATGAATAAAAGTTTTTCTGGAATGAAAGGGTTAGACTATGGGCACTGTAATAGGCCAGACTATCCACAGGCCTTAAAACATTGCAGCACTGAGCATGAGAGGTGAAATAGGAAGGGAGAGATGACAAAGCCAATGCTCACAGTCCTGCCCATTTCAACTTGCATTAGGAGGAGAAACAGGCAATGGTTGAAATTTCCAATTTACCTGGGCATCCTCAAAAAATACTGATGCCTAAATGCCATCCTTGGAGACTTTGATTGAATTGTTCTGACTGTGATCTGAACTTCAGAAATTTATGAGACTTCCGGATGATTTTAATGTGCAGAGAAATTTAGGAGTCATCAGTTTAAAAGACAAAAAAAAATAGGACTATTTGGAACCTGGTTTGCATTAAAAACTAATGGTAGGATGTTTTATTGAATGATTTGTAAAAAATCTACTTTCTAAGGAAAGTTAGAGGCCTGAGAATTTGGGGGCGGGGGGTTGGCCAACACACTGGTTCTGAATGTCTGGCTATAGTTACCCATGGTCTTCTCTGTGGTTAGCCATGTGTTTGTATAATCCTGGTCTCAAGTCACAAAGTCGTCTCAGCTCTTTAATTACTGAACTATGAGACCCTAATCAAACAAGTGGTAACCTTTACTTTCCACTTATTCTTTCACACATAGAGAAAGCCATGTCTACACAAACAATATAATTTAATGTTCATAGTAACCCTGAGAGGTAAGAACTATTGGTATTCTTTTTCAGATAAGGAAACTGAGCCACAAAGGACTGAATTGTTTTGCCCAAAATATTGCTACTATGATCTCTTGGGCAGGATTCAAATCCAGCTGTAACATCAATGCCTGTGCTTCTTCCAGCCTGAGCACCCTCACCACACCATGCCACAATCCACTGCCATTTATCTATAAATAGTGAGGCTAGATCACATGACCACCAAGCTTACCAGGCACAGAAGATTGGCCCAACCTGCTCTTGCCCAACCTGCAGCAGCTGGCAGGCCTAGATAATTGGACCCCTGTAGTCCAGACCTGTCAGCAGTTTTGCAAGCCAGTAGACTCCATCTGCCTGTGGGACTAGCCACTATCAGAGTGGACTTTCAGGGTGCAGAGAGCAAGCCTTCAGTGACTAGAACTATCCTAAACACTTCTCTTTGCTCTTTTTCCCCAGGGAAAAATAATGGAAGAATTGATGCCCAGAGAGCATGTCTAAGGAGCCCTAGCTGGCACCCTAACAAGGCTACAGAAATGGACCAGGTATCTCAGCCATAAAAGAGTACTGGGCTGAGGGTCAAGAGATTGTGCTCAAACCTGTCTTTGACATTAATTTGCAATGTGTCCTTGAGGTCTTGAGTAAATACCTTGACCTGTTATGTCATCGATGAAAAAAGAAGAAAAAAAAAAACTTGGACTAAAATTCTAGATTACTCATAGATAACTTCTAAGCTTACAACCTAGAAGACTACAAAGCTGCATTTCTGCATCATGTGAGAAGTTGTCCATAAGGGGTGAGGTTTCTGAAATACCACTCTTAGACCTTAAGCGAGGAACATGAATGGTGATGGAGGTCCACTTTAGAGGCCTCTTCCTTTGAGGAATCTCTCTGAAGCCCAGATCAGGCATGTCCCCAGTTCTTGCCATCTTGCACTTCCCTGTTGGAAGCAATATTCTAAATCATTTCTACTTGGGATGCTGCAGTTTGCCTTCCTCACTGAAATCTTTGGGAAGCAGAACCCCATGTGTCTTCCTCACCATAGGTGTCTCCCCTGCCATAAGGTGTACCTTACTTACAGTAGCTCACTTGTCCAAAGTGGGGAGGAAGAATAAAAATGAATGATTTGGTTCCAGGCATGGGGCAAGTAAGAAGAGAAGCTAAGCAATGGCGCAGAAGCTTGTCCTGATGTCACAAAGGACACTCCTTTCGTAGTCACACCGGGAAAACTAATTCCAGTGAATTTGTAACAATTGCTCAATTCCTGCCTCTAGTTGCTCACAACCTATCTCCCAGTCAAGACTGAAGTGCCTTGTGGATGCTAGTATGACACCTCTTCAGGCAGAAGCTGGCTTTGAGGGCCAGGGTCAGGGTGAGGGAACCTAGAGGCCTCAAATACTGTCTGTAAGGAGGTGGCTCTCTGTGCTGCCTCCTGCTCCTTGGAGTGAGAACTTCCTTAAATCTTCCCTCCTAGGTACCTGGCTTGCCTCATCCCACTGAAGGCCTTGCTGTGAATTCATAAAGAGCACAATGATCTTGGAATCAGAGGAATTTGGTGCAAGTGGAGGTTTTGTCCCTTAGTAGCCAAGTGACCTTGAGTTGGTCACTTCATCTCTCTAGGCCTCCTTTACCTCATCTGTAAAATGAGGACTCTATTCCAAAGGATTATTATGAGGAATAAATGAAAAATGCTCAAACACAACAGGATAAATGAGTGAGCCTGGAGCAGGGCTTGGCAAACACTATATTGTCAACTAATGTTATTTGAATCAGTTTATCAGTGACATCGTATGCACTGTGTCCCTCTCTCCTCAGCTATACAAGATGAGGAGCTGCTGAGTTGGGTGGCCAGGTGAGGGTGGGGTTGGGAGGGCAATTGCTCAAGGTGGTGGTTGGGCAGGTCATTATTGCTCTCTGTGAACTCTCTGTCCCTACCCGGGATCATTGCTGGGAGCCAGCAATTCTTGCTGAAAGAACTGCCACTTTTCTTTCCTTTTTTTAAAGATTATATTTATTTATTCATGAGACACACACAGAGAGGGAGGCAGAGACATAGGCAGAGGGAAAAGCAGTCTCCCACAGGGAGCCCGATGCAGGACTTGACCCAGGACTCTGGGATCACAACCTAAGCCAAAGGCAGACGCTCAACCTGAACCGCCCAGGTGCTCCTGCTACCATTTTCTCTCCCCTGCCAATTTGTATTTTTTCTATCTGCTTAAAGAATCCCTTGTCCTGCCCACTCCACTGTGTCTCTGGTTCCATAATGGCACAGGACTCCATTCTTTCTCCATTAATAGCAAAGGGAGACACCTCTGTGGGGTGGCACATTCCACCATGAGCTAACTAATGGCCAGGGAATAAATTATTTTGTCAGCACTGAGTGGGACCACAACTCTCCACTCATCTGGCACACCCAGGTTGGCAGTAAAAGGAAACCATTAGCCCGGAAGAGAGGCATTTTCTCTATCACCTCTCACCCTCAGCCTGATGTTTAGCCCCTCCTTCCTGCCCAACCACATTTTTTTCATTGTTTGTTGACTGCCTTTCATTTATTTGATTTTCTAGGACCATCCCAGTTTTAAATACTCTTCCCTCTGTAGCAAAACCTAGATAGCTCCTCACTAAATGTGTTTCTTCTCCCTAGCACACAGCTGGACACATTTTCCAGCAGCTCTTGCAGTTGAGTGTGCATATTATGGTCGTCCAGCCAATGAAATGTGGGTGATAGAGATGCTTATCACTGGAATCTGGCTCTGAAAACTCCCACTTACAATCCTATACACTTTATCTTCACCTGTTGCCCCAATGGTGACCTCCAGGGGCACCTTGGAAGCCATGTGTAGAAGATGGCAGGGTCCTGCTGCTAATTGGATTTTATATGTCAGAGAAATAAACTTCTGCTTTGTTAAGACAATGAAATTTTGGAGTTTATTTGTTATAACCATTAGCAGGATCACATTATGATTTTCTCGGGCCATAGAGACACTCATACCTTCATGATCTCCTTCCTCCATAAAATAATATTAAAAACAATTTTTTAAAACTGTGTTGGTACAGGAACATAATCCATGCTTTCCTTATGATTTTAAAAGAAATGAAAATATGATAAAAGTATCATAATACTAAGCCCTAAATACTGTGCCTATGGCACCAAATGGCTAAGTTGTCCCTGGCTATTAGCCAGAGTTAAATATAAATACTTCTGACCCATAAATACACACTATCACATTACATATCCTCACTTTGGATTTCTAGACTGTGACACTGCTCACTCTTCTTCCCTGCCTTTGTTCATGCTGTTCCTTCAGCCCAGGATGCCCCTGATTCCTTACTACTAAAGCCAGTAGACACTGTTGGTGCCCTGCCCTTATCCTTTTCCCCAGCTACCTGTAGTTCTCCTTTGTTTTCTGTGTCCCTGGCCGAGAACTTTCTCTGGCCAAGGGAATGTGCCTGGCTTAGAAGTGAGAAGTATCTAAGAGTTAATACCTGGAAGAAATGCCTAATCTACTGAGGATGGGAATTAGTCGAATCATACCATAGTTTCATGGTCCCTCAGTTTCCCAGGGAGGCTGCAGTGAGGTTGAGCCCCAGTTTTCCAAGAAAGTGATCTGCACAGAAATTCACCCATGATTGGCTTTGCTATCTCTTCCCTGTCTCCCAGTCCTACTCCCTCCTATGTGCTTCCTGGGAGCATCTTCCAAATAAACTCTTTTCTTTTAAACATTATCTGCTTTTGAAGGTATCCAGGCTAGGGATCCAATCTTCCTGTTATAGCCTCAGCTCCACCATGAGGCTCCCTGACTGGCCATGTCCCTGGTTCCTTTACTATTTTTCCTACCTTCTTCTTACCCCAACAAGTCCCCAAGATAGTGTAGTCTAAACTGCCCCCACCTGCTTACAGGTGACCTTGGGGCTATTCTCTGGTTGAGAGGAGCCCATACCTCCCACTCTCTTGTACCCTCAGCACTGGTGAGGCATGGGTAGAGATTAGGAGAACATTCACTGTAGGTATTCACAGCTGCACAATGCTCTGCTTGGGAGAGAGGTAATGATGGGCTTTTTCATTTGAATAGAATTTTATAGTTTCACAGAACTTGTATTTTTTCTTGTGGTCTCCTTTCATTCAAACAAGGCCCAGGTCTATTACTTTTCTCACCTGAAAAGTGAGGATGATGAAGTTCTAAAGCAGTGGCTGATTTCTGGTGGTTGCATAGGTAAATAAATATTCAGAGACTTGAGAGCGTGAGTTCTTCCACCCCAAATTCTACCTTAACCCAAAGCGCAGGCTGCTCCTATCTCACATACGTGCACAGTTTCCCTGGGTTCTCACAATGGTTCAGCAAAGCTGGTATCATTATATTCATTTTATAGATGAAGATGAGAAAATTGTGCCTCGGAGAATAATTTGCCCCAAAATACATAATCAGAAGGTGACAGATTAAATTCTGGGACCATGATCCTACATGGGAAAGAGTATCAGAGAAGCCTTAACTCTGATCCCATCATAGCTCTGCTTGCTACCTTCCTAATAATTTTTCTCATATGTGTGTGCACACATGCACACATGCAGAGGGATGGTGGAGAAGGGGAGAGTGAATCTGACAACATTGTCACCCTTGATCACCAAAGTCTGATTTCTCTGGCTGGCTTTGTAACATCCTCATGTTTAAGATTTTTACCTTTTTCTTCTTCCAACTCACTATGGTGTATGGGTTATGCATTACTCCCTTCTCTCAAATTTCCACCATGCCTAAGACTGAATGGGTGCTTGCCCTTAGGACTAACTTTGCAAAAACAGACCTTCAACAGGGGCCCAGTAGTGGATATGATTTCAGTTCACCCTGGCAGAGCATGATTACAATTCTCATCCATGGGTGGGGGAGTATTTTAAGCTAATTTTTGTCACTTACACCTTTGTATAAATATTAGAGATTTTCTTAGAAAGGAAGATAAAAGTAGACATTGAAGGAAAGACAAAGAACTTGACTTTTCTTTCAGTGTGTGTGTGTGTGTGTGTGTGTGTGTGTGTGTGTGTGTGTGTGTGGTGGGGCATTCTAACAGGCTAAATAGGCAAGGAATGGAATTTGCCAGTGAATTCTTTGATGTACCGTTTAGCTATTGTTTGCTTTGCATGCCCAAGATTTAGTCTTTCTTTATATATACTCCCAAAAGGAATTACCCTAAAACCACTGAATTGTGGTGAAAAGCATTCGGTTTAAAGTCAGGTTGGCTGTCTTGAGCCCTACCATTTACTCATTTACTCTCTCACTTACTCAATGTGTGACCCAAGGTAGGTCACTTAACCTTTTTAAGACTCAATTTCCTCATTCGTAAAATGACAATAATACTTACACCTGGCATATAGTTGTTTCTTGATACAGATCTGTTGAGTGAATAAATGAACGACTTCTGGATTTGTTGAAAGGATTAAATGAAACAAACCTAGGTGAAATGCTATAGATAGGTGACTTGCCAATGTTTTTCTTTCAATCTAGTTGACAACTGAAAAGATAAGTGGGTACCACTGAGGGAACTATTTATGCGGAGAGAGCATGGGTGTGGGTTGGGGGGGGGAAGTGGCAGCAAGAACTGAATTCTGGAGGAAGCATACAGGAGGGAAAACCCCTCTCACAGCCTTTTGTGTCCTCTCCAGCCAATGTCCCCAGCTCTGGCTGTCACTTCCTGCCATCCCATGCAATCCCAGGGGAAAGGTTGTTTCCATGACAACATTTCATCCCAAGTAAGAGATTCAGGAAGTCACCTTTTCTCTTTCCCTCCCCTATCAAGCACAGTGTGTGGAGACAACAGCTTTTTGTTCTCTTTCTCCCAGGAGACAGCTGGGTGACACAGAAAGGAGAGAGGAGGGACTCAGAAACCCTGAGGAGTGAAGGTACTGCTTTGTGCTGCTGACATCCTGATTCTTCCTTGCAGGAGGCAAAATCAGAATGTCCATGCCTCCTGCTCGGTCCCAGTGTGCCTGGGTCTGAAGGCAGCTAGGGAGACTCCACCTCCCCACTCTTCCACTCAAATGCCAGCTGCTGTAGGGGATAAAAATGTCACCTTCATCTCATCTATTTGGTTTCATCCCAAATGTCACTTCCTCAGGGACTCAGGGAAGCTTTTCCCCGACAGCCTTTCCCTGCAGATTGGGTGAGGGGCTTTGGCTCTGTGCTCTTCGCCTCCTGGCAGCACACCTTCAATGATGTGCAGGGGCCTGCCACACACCTTGGCCATAGCTTTGGACTCTAAGCAGAGACCTCAAATGCCTACTTAACAGCAGTGATTCTGGTGTCCAGCATGGTCCCTGGTATGCAATAGGTTCTTAACTTGTACTTGTGGAATGATGAGATGCATAAACGAATACCTGAGATTTCTTTCCTGACCCATCCCACTGTATAGGCATGGATGAGGAAGGGACTGCATATTAGGAGTTGACAGTCCCTAAATGACTTTACCATTCACTTACGCTACCTGACAAGAGCATTATGAGATTAAAATGGTGCAATGCTTGTATAACATGAAAGTGGAAGGTATTATCAGTACAGAATGAAAGTTTCCTCATTGTGTCTTTTTCAGTCCATTCCTTACGATCAATCTGTAGCTAAAATCAATGAACATTTATTGAGCATTTATAACGGGCTAAGCAGTGTACTAAATGCTTTATGTGCACCGTCCTCATTGCATTCTTACAGTGACCATGAGAAGCAGGTGCTATAATGTCTTCCCAGTTTACAGATGAAGCAGCTAGGGCTTAAAGAAATTAAGTAGCTTGCCAAGTTTAAATGTTTAGGAAGTAGTGAAACTGGGATTTGAATCAGACACCTGTGTTCTCAGTGACTCTGAGACCTTGCAGAGGTTGGGGCAGTTCAACTCTGCAGCCCTCTCCCACCAGATTTTATTTTTCTTTCAACTGTCCAGAGTCAGTGACCCAGTATCTTCCCTGGCTGGCTCTACTTCTGTTCAAAGCAAGATTTATTAGTGGAGCTAATCAATTAAGCAATCGTTGTTTATTGAGTTTCTCTTCAATTATTCAATATTTATTGAGCACATTCTACGTAGCCAGCATTTGTGCAATGAGCCATGGAGAATACAAGAGAGGTATATGATTCAGCCCTCATCTTCAGGTAGCTTGAAATCTAGTGTGTGTGTGTGGGGGGGGGTTGTTGATAAGGGAGAGATTGGTAATATTAAACCACATGAGGAAATCTTAAATTCATCAGTGCAAACAGGGTAGTGGAATGCAGAGAGGGGACAGAGCTTCTTTATTATTCAATGTAGAGTAAAATTCATGAATACAGTGGGGCTTGGTACCCTTCAAATCCAGGTAGGAATAAACTAAGTAAAAGGATGGAAGAGAGACTTTCAGGTAGAGAAAAACAGCATTGTCAGAAATGCAGAAGCATGGGCTGCTTTAGCACCCAGTACTGGCAGGAGAATCATCCTTCCCTAAATGTTAAATACCACAAACCCAGTCTTGCTCTCTAGCACATAGCATAGTGCCTAGCATGAAGTAAGCATCCATTATATGTTTGTTGAACTGAACTCATGCAGAGATAAATAAAGACAGTCACTGATTTGCAAGGAACTTAGCATCAAGTATATATATATGTATATATACACACACACACACATATATACACACACACAGCATACAGTATATGTATATATAGCATCTATTATATGCATATCTACAAAATCAAATGTACTAAGTGCTGTTTATACTATGATAATTTTGTTTCCATCAATATGGCAAACTAGATTACATAACTCTCCTCTTGTAAAATACATAGAAATGCTGATAAAATTGAGAAAAGAAGCCGTATTTTTAGTCGTTAAGAAATTAAGTGAAGTTCACAGAAGAAAAAAAAATGAAGTAAAACACAGATCTGGAGGTGTGAGCTATGCTGAAGCCAGTTGCTATCTTTAGCTTCTTCCAATTCCCTGTGACTTGAGTCCTCTATTTCCATAGTTGCACAGGGGCAAGAAACATCATGGGGACCCACACAAGGGGCCATGGGGAGTTGAGTTAGAAGTCTCCATATAAGCCAAGACCCTGAAGAATTTCACTGTCAATTAGAGATGGGTTAGACACACTGTGTGGGGTGCCATGGTGGGCCCTCTAATCTCCTATGGCTTTATTCTTATTGTTGGGCTATAGTGATATTTGGGTTTTCTAGGGATTAGTTCCTACTCCTAGTAAATATCCAGGAATCCTCCCAGGACACACTGGTAAATGACTATAGGTCTCAGGGTGAAATTTAGGTGAAAAGATTTGCAGTGCATACTTGTAGTAGAGATGCAGAGTTCATCCTTAGGTACTCCTGGTCTTGTCTTTATTCAAGCAGCCCTGAGTCTATAAACTATCTCAGACCTTGAATTTGGGTGAAAGGCCATGAATTTTGGTGCCCAGATTAGGTTCACCAGACTTAGAAATCTTTTCAACCATCCATATCAAGTAAAAGTGTCTTTTTTTGGTCCTAGAGAAATCATAATGAACTAGTTTCCACCAAAGACTCCTATGGGTTTAACATATGACTACTATTGTGACTGTGTTGCATTTTTTGAGAAAATATGCCAACTGCGTCTTTGTTAGTTAAGTTATACCACTTGGCCTTTACCGCTTTATGGTATTATCTCCACTGAAATTAAGGCATCTGCTACCATCAGAGGAAAGGTACTACAGAGATTTTCAAGGAGGCTGGTATCCCCTTCATTAACCTGTTGCTAAGTCTTTTTGTTTTTGTTTTTTGGGATTTTTGTTTTTGTTTTTGTTTTTTTTGAAGGAAGTGTCCCTTGATCCCTCCAGGGAGATAGTCATAGAAAGATGAGGGAGTGTCACATATGATAAATCCATTTCAATTTTTCTATGTCTTTTAGGACATTGGAGGTTTTTCCTTTCTCTTATATCAAAAAAAAGTCTTGACTTCTGAGCAGCCCGGGTGGCTCAGTGGTTTAGCACCGCCTTCAGCCCAGGGCCTGATCCTGGAGACCCGGGATCGAGTCCCACGTTGGGCTCCCTACATGGAGCCTGCTTCTCCCTCTGTCTGTGTCTCTGCCTCTCTCTCTCTCTCATGAATAAATAAAATCTTCAAAAAGAAAAAAGTCTTGACTTCTTAATTTACTGCAGTTCCACTGATTTCAAGTTGCAGTCAATCTACCAAGCATAATGTTAGAACAGTTTCCAGCTGTTTTAGCTAATGCATGAAATCTAGAGTCTCTATTAAGTCTACTCATATCAATAAATTTGACCCAATCCTATGTTGTATTTCTTCTTTTTTGATCTAGAATTTATTTCCAGACATATTCCTCTGATTTCTTTTTTATATGAATTAGTCCAATGTTGCAATTCTTTTAGTCTGCCCACTAATTATGTGCACTTATCTTGAGTCCTTTAGGCAATGACAGTGAGGGTGAGTCTTGAGGAAAATCGATATCTCCATTTAAGGTAACTACTTCATGGCCTATTTACCTGATTTTTAAGCAGAGATAGACTAGTGTTTTGGATAGAGGAAGATGGGCTGCACCTGCTCACAAGTGGAGAATTTTAGGAAGGAAACATCATTGTATTTAAATTTATCCAAATTGACCAAAGTGTCCCCATTTCAATGCTCATATCCCATTCAGGCAGTCAGTGCCTCCTCTTTTATATAAGAGATCATGAATTCAATTTGTTATTGAAATGTTTTAACCTACAAGATTGAGTTTTATGGGTGATTTTTAGGTGCATTTTTAAATATAGTTATGGCTGATAAGATATTATTTTAATGCAATTATAGAAGAGTCAAGTTTCTTAACATTAGCTTGGGCAATAATTTAAAGAAACAAGTTACCATTTTCTTTCTTTAAGTTTCTCAGGGGAATCCTATGAATTCAGCCCACCTCATGGTCCTTGATAGTCTTATTTACATAGCCAGCTATTTGACCTTTCCTAACCTTGCTTTAATTAGTAATTTATTTCAATAATTACAGGTGATAAATTTCCTAATCCTTTGCCACTTCAGGCTATGAACTACCAGCATTTTATATCATTTTCTACCAATAGAGGAACTATCACTGCCTTTGGGTATAACCAGATCATGAAATTAAGCTGATTGCTATCATTCAAGACCTGTTTCCTGAAAACATTTCTGATACAAAGTAATGTAATCAGCCAGAATTTGATCAATAAAAACCACTCCAAGTATTTTAAACAGGAAGACTTTTAAGTGCTCAAAAATATAAGAGGGGCTACAGGAATAAAGGTAAAGGAAGGCTATCGCTAGATCTCAGTGGTGGGCACAAAGCTATGGGGAACTAAGAAGTTGCAGAAAATCTAGGCAGTTACTGATTGGTGATATGGCCTCTAGCCTGAGGTGACTGATTTGTAAAACACTCCTACAAAATCTCATCTGTCAAAGCTCATAAGTGTGACTACTGCTATTAGAAGAACATTGATTTGGCTCTGACTCTCTTATATGTTCCAAACCTTGCATAAGTATCCTTCAATGGTGGAATGCAGTTGAAAAGTCTCACAGTAGAGATTCTGAAGCATGTACTCTCTAAGCTTCTAACTTCTACAACACATAAGAGTGCAGAAGAGGGAAAATGATCTGTGTTGCTTAAAGATAGTCCAATACATGAAAGAGAAAAGTTATCATTCTTCAAAGACAACATTATTTATATAGAGGACCTGAAAGAGTCCACAAATCAATTGTTAGAAGAGAATTTAGCAAGGTTGCTGAAAAAAAGATTAATATACAAATTTAAATTTTATTTTCATATACTAGCAAAAAAAAAAAAGTTAAAAAAGCCCAACCGTTTACACTGCTATATTGTTATTTATCTAACCACAAATCTTCCAAAAGAATTCTAAATCTTCATGAGGAAAATTTAAAAACACTAATGAAAGATATTTAATTAGATCTAAATGAGTAGATATGTTATGTTCATAAGTAGGAAGACAATTTCAAGATGATTCCAGTTGTCCTCAGATTGATCTATGGCTATGATGTGATTTCAGTAAAAATACCAATAGGTTTCTAACTAGAACTAATAATAAATAAGAGCAAAAGGCCACATAGATACAATTCTCCTAAAGAAAAGAAAGGACAAGGGTTTTCTCCACCAGATATTAAAACTTACTATTAAATTTATGGTAATTAATACAATTTGTTATTAGTGCTTGCTTATACAGATTAATATATCAGTAGAACAGAGTAGAGAGTATAAAAACAGATCTATGCATACATAGGAAGTTGACATTCTAATAGTCTTGCAGATCAGTGTAGATAAGATTATATCCAAGTTGTGCTGGGATAGTCTCCAAAAACTGTTAGATTCCATGAGGATAGGCCAGTTCACCTCTAGGTAGCTCTTATGTCACTTGACATTTCATCTGATAGTCATGACAATTCCAAAGTCTAGAAGGACCAAGATGCTGGCAGCACCCAGCAAGTCCTGCTATCTTGCTGATAGCCCAGTTATCTTGCTGTATCAGATTTTAACAAAGGCAGGTAGTGTGCACTGGCTCTGCATGACCTATTTCAGGGGTAATTTTAATGCTGTGGTGGTTTTTTTTGGAATTTTTGGATCAAATATATGGGGATGAAGGTGAAAATTGGGACCTTTGGCTCACCTCCACACCTCATGCTTCTAATTTATCAGAGATACTCTATCAACTTTCTAGATTTATGTCCCAGCCAATCATGGTAAATTCCAATTTCCATTACTGGATTAATCATACGCCATCCCCCTTGGATTCTCCAAAAGTTTTCCCTGCCTTCTGACTTCAGAAGTGGAGGTTGTTCCTTCTATTCTCATTACTCTTTTGTCACTCCCAACCTTTTTTTTTTTTTGCCTGGCATCTCCCTCATTACAGACCCTGTTAGTCTACATGTTTCTTCTCTAGGATCTTATTTTTTAAGTTATTGTTGCTAATAATTTGATTGTAGCTATTATTAATGAATTAGAATTAACCATTATTTGTAGAACAAATGCTAGATGTGAAGCCATCTGTTAAGCATTTTACATGCATTATCTAAACCTTACAACTATCCAAAGAGTGATATCTGCTATCTTTCTTTTGTACATGCAGAAAGCATGGTTTATAAAACATTGTCTAAAGTAAAATGCAGCACCAGAACACCAACTCAAGACTGTCTAACTTTGGGGCACCTGGGTGGCTCTGCCAGTTAAGCATCTGACTCTTGGTTTCAGCTCAGGTCAGGGTCCTGGGATCAAGCCCTGATCAGGGGCTCCATGTTCAGTGGGGAGCCTGCTTAAGGATTCTCTTTCTCCTTTGCCCTCTGCCCCTCCTCCAGCTTTCTCTCTCTTTCTCTCAAAAATAAAGTAAATAATTTTTAAAAAGACCACCTGACTTCAAAATCTTTACCTGTTAACAGTGTTTCTCATCATGAGAGATATGTAGGAAACAAAATTTTTAGGGAAAAAAATTTACTGTGAATCCTCTCTAATGATAAGATACCTACACATAAAAACTTATGTTTTTAAAAACAATAACAATAAGTTAAAAATTAACTTATTATATTTAATCTCTTAAATGATCACAAAATGTGTATTGCTCAGGATAGGTTATCACATTAACTCCCAAATCTTAGTGGCAGTAAACAACAAAGATCTAATTTTTCTCATACTACCTGACATCATAGATCATCTAGGAGCAGATCAGATCCAGCAGCACCCACTTCTGCAATCAGCCAAGTTCTGGCAAGAAACAAAAATCACACTCAAACTGAGGAATTTGAGGAACACTGTTTTGCTGCTGCTTATAAGGATGTAGGAGAGTTTAAGGAAACTAGTAAGTAATAACATAGTACCTGAAAGCAAGTAATGGCTAGACATCCTCATCCTGAAGGGATAAGGTAGACAAGGAGTTATCAGATCCCAGAATCACTGACAGGAGGGAGGCAGCCTACCTAGAGTGACTTGGCAGACAATAAGCCAGGGGGCTTAACAGTTTTACCTCATTCTCCTTTAGTCCTGTGGTGTCCTGCTAGAACTTACCATTGGCCAAACCTAATTAGAAGTAAGAGTGTAAGAGAGACCATAGATCCTTTCTCTGTAAATTTATCTTCCAGAGAAGCTATAGTGAAAGCTAGAGAAAAACTGGGGCAGCACACTGGTAGATGCTCAGTCCAATTCCAAATGTTGCTAGAGGCAAAGAGAACTCTAGAGAGAATGAATGAAATGTGCTGGCTCCATCACTTCACACTCACAACTCACTGCCCAGAACTAATCACATGTCCTACTCAACAGAAAGGACCTCTGAGTGCCATCCTGCCATGTGTCCACGAAGAAAGACAAATTGGATATTTGTGAACATCCCTGATGGTTGCCACAAAACCAAAATGAATTTGCAGAATTAAACACAGTGAAAATTACAGAATCCAAATAGTACAAATTTATAAAATTAATTCAATGTTACAGTCAATATTGCTTGCTAAAATTGTCACCCCCGAAGGACATGAATACGTCCAATACATCCTTTGAGACAGGCCTTCTTCTGCTTCCATGTGCCATGTGACAGTTCAATTTTCCCACTGATGCACCAACATCCATGAAGTCATTTGGTTTTCATTTGGCAAGAGAGCACCATTTACATTATAATTTCCCTTCTATTCTTTTCTCGCTAGGCCACATCAATTATTGTATGGCTAATTGTTACTGACACAATCACAGTGAAAAAGCAAATGTAGGATGAAATCAGCTGTTGGTTATAAGGTAGTTACCTATATCACTTAGAAAATGCTTATATTAATTTTTAATCTCATCATTGAATTAAAAAATGAAGTTAAACAATTCTCACAGAGAAACTAAAGATCACTTAGAAATACAGCTTCTACTTATCTTCTTTATTTCTACCTTCTAGCTCCAAGACAGAAGACAGTATAGGTAGAGACGGTAATGTCCTCATCCACTTGCAAAGTGTAACTCTTGTACCTACAGTTCTTGCTCTTCTATGTTTTCACCTTCTCCTCTTTCTAGTACTGCCATATACCTTCCTCCTTTGACCCTTGGCTGTTCCGTATTTTTCTCAAGCTGCTACTCTCATTGAGGGTAATCCAGAAACTCTGTCTTAATCCTTGCCCATCAGTCCTGAAGCCTTGGATACTCTGTCCACTCTTTGCAGCCCTAACTCTTTTAAGTGAGCCCGGGGTCACACTCTGAAAATTTTTCTGTCATATAAAGACAAGGTGAGGTTTTCTAGGAACACTTTCTCACTCTCTACAGCTCTGTCATCTGATGTCACTCTCTCATACCCATGTGACTCAGAAGTCCAGGTCACTCAGCCTCATGTAGTATGTTCCTAACCTGGAGACCTCTGGGTGGGCCTCAAGGGGTCTCTTAATTTCCTAAAATTGTAAGCAAAATTTTATGTGTAGGTATTTAAATATCTTTTTTTTTTTTTCTGAAAAGCATGTCTCCAGAATTTCATTAGGTTCTCAAAGAGGCCTAGGATCTAACAAATGCTGATGTCTATTGTCTTTTACTACCCAATTAAAACATCATGATACTCATTTCCATTTTATTTTCCCAATATTCTACTTTTGTTAAAACCTAAAATATTATATATAAGATCCTACAAATATTTATGTTTGTTCCCGAGACTACTGCAACAGGGGGTTCTACAACCAAATAGTCTAACCTTCATTTATTTATTTGTTTATTTGTTTTTTTCAATGTTGTCTATGACAAACACTGTCCATGGTGTATGAATGGCCAGACATCCCACAGGCTTTCCTAGAAAAGCCTGGTTTTGATTGGGCCTTCATTCTCAGGTGGGTCAGTTAAGTTGGCTTCCTTCAACCGGTGGGTAATCATGATTGATCTAAGATGTATCACTAATATATTGCTGCACAAAAAAATTACCACACACTTAGTGGTGTCAAATAACATGTCTATTATGTTACAGTTTCTATGGGTCAGGAGTCCAGGCCTACATCGCTTAACTGGGTCCTGTGCTCTGGGTCTCCCAATGTTGCCATCATGATACTAACTAGGCTTCATTCTTATCTGGAAACATGACTGGACAAGAACTTGCTTCAAGTTTACTCATGTTGTTGGCAGAATTCATTTCCTTGCAACTGTAGAATATATAGGGCTTCAGTTTCTTTCTTTTCAGAAGTTTTATTTATTTATTCATGAGGGACACAGGGAGAGTGGCAGAGATATAGGCAGAGGGAGAAGCAGGCTCCCTGCAGGGAGCCTGATGTGGGACTAGATCCCAGGCCCATGGGATCACACCCTGAGCCAAAGGTAGACACTCAACTGCTGAGCCACTCAGGTATCCCAAGGACTTCAGTTTCTGTTGGATGTTGGCTCAGGGCCACTCTTAGCTCCTAGAGGTTTCCCGCAGATTTTTCCATGGGACTTCTTCAATATGACAGCTTACCTCATCAAATCAGCAAGGAGAATTGCTAGAGATAATCTTATATAATGTGATCTAATATAATTATAAAAGTGACATCCATCACCTTTCCTGTTTAATAGTGACATCACATACTTTTGCCATATTATACTAGTTAGAAGAAAAGTCACAAATCCCACTCAAACTCAAGGGGAGAAAATTATTCAAAGTCATTAATACCAGATGATAGGGATCATTGGGGAGCATATGAAAGTCTGTATATCACTTAAGCCAATCTGATAATTCTCATTCTTCTTGACTATGACTGTTTAGTCATGAATATGTGACCCACTCCTGGCCAATGGGAACTGAAAGGATATCTGATGGGGTGTATGACAGACAGTGATGATGCTCACCAATATCCACATACTCCTTTTTTCTGGGACACAGAATTAGACTAAATTCCCCCTCCCTTTGCATCTGTGAGGTCACATAGCTAGTTTCCACTAACGAAATGTGAACAGAAGTGAGGTAGGTCCTTCCTATCCCTTCTTCATATTATCTCTCCTCTCACCCACAGATCAAATGCAGAGGATCCATAAGATTATTCTGAGATACTAGAGGATGCTGGAGCCACTAGAAAAAAGAATCCTGGGTCCCTGAGTGTCTGCATGGAGCAGATCATCTTCACCCCAGTCAACTTGAAATGAACTGTGACATTAGCAAGAATAAACCTTTATTGTATTTTGTCCTCAGAATTTTGTTGGTGTATGCTATGGCAGTAGGCCCATGTTGATTAATACAAATGGCTTCTATAAAGGTTTTTATCCCTACTGAAGAAAAAAGATGCATGAACAATGAGAGGAGGTCCTTCTTCTAATTTCTTTAATGACTGTCATATTTGCACATTACATAGAGTAGCTACAGCCATATGGCAATTATATGGAGTACAGCAAAAAACAGGAGACATTTCAGGCTGCTGAATTAGCCAAACTCTGGAATTCTTGTTATATAATATAATACAATTTCCTCAATCTTTCAGTAACATTTAGTTGTGTAATTTGTTATTTTTAGTTAAAATCATCCCATTTGATACAGAATCCAAGCTCAATTCTTAATAGCCTGTATCTACTCCATACTTCCCACATCCCAAATCATCTAATACTTAACCACCTGGTTTCTATGATTCACTTACATCAAATATATTCATGTTCAGAAAATTGAGCCAGAGTCCACTGCCTTATCAGCTGATGCATAACAACTGACTTTCTCTGTGCTGTATAATAATGCAAGTCTGCTTGGAAAGATAACACATTAAGGGGTTATCAGACCCTAACACCTTGGTATAGATGAGTTTATCAGATCCTCTATTAAAGCCCCTTTTGAATTCCTGGTCATTTTTAAAAATATATATATATTTCATAAGGAATAAGCATACATAGTCCAAGAGGTATTATTTTCAGGATATGGTTAGGTGTGGAGAAGAAGATAGCTCTGGGCACCTAAGACTGAGGATCTCTTTTGGGGGAAAATACATGTGAAAAGGAAGAGTGGATACTATAGATAATAAAATTACTCTTTCATTAACATACCTATCATTGGTTTTGTTGGAATTATAGGCCAGGCTTCTTCAGAGAGCTGACCTGCAGAGAGAGGACTGGGTGACTTTGCCTGATCCCACACTGTGTGCCTGACATAATCAGTCTACAGGGCCTGGTGGGAGTGACTGCTAGGACAGAGGTAACCAGTGGGCAAGTATGATTGACAGACACTAGTACTCAATCCTGCTGTTGGGGGATCTTGTGTGGAGTTCATTCAGAGACAGGAAGTCCTTTCTGTTATATAACTTGGAACACTGGAGAAGGGGCAGCTGGTATTTTTTCCCTATACCAAATACAACTCCACTCCTGAGAGGGGAACATGGGTATAGAGAAGAGGGAAGGGAGGAAGGGGGGAAGGGGGGAAGGGAGGAAGGGGGGGAGGGGGGAAGGGGAGAAGGGAGAGGTAGAGAAGAAGGAAGGGAGGGTGAGAGGAAGGGAGGGACAGGGAGAGGAGGATCCATTTCTCTCCTTTCTTCCTTCTTCCCTCCCTTCCCTTCTATCTTGTCTCTCTGCCTATTTCCCTGAAGTGCTCTTAGAAAACAACTAGGGCCAAAATGAGCCTGCACCTGGAATTTACCCCTGACTCTGCAATTGATAAACTATGTAACAAAGTCATTTCCTTGTTCTTTCTCTCCCTCTCCTAATCATTAAGTGCTTTTGGGATTCTTGCTCTGACAGGACAGGCATTGTGCTAGTCACTGGAGATCCCTGGAAAAGAAAATAATTTCTTCTTATAAAATTAAACTAGAGCAGATGATCTCACAAGTATACTTTACCTACTAGTTCTCCCCTACTAGCTTTGCTTGCACTTCCCTTTCCTTTGAATCTGAAGTCGTCACCTGCCTTCCTAATGTTCTCCTGCTGCTCCTTGTTTCTCCAAAGCCTCCCTTTTGACCTATCAGCACAGGAATTGGGACTTTTCTCTCTCTGCCCTCCTGCAGCAAACAAAACCAGGCTGCCCTGAGTGCTGTGGCTTCATTCCTTCAGTCTGCATACAGTTACTAATCTCTTAATGAAACCTAAACAGAAGAATAAATGACTGCTTCATAATCCTTTAGTATCTGATCATCCCAAATAACATTTGCATTTTCATTAGGGTTTTAGATGATCTGGTGGCTTTCTTTTTTAAAATTATTAAGTAATTTAAGTTTTAAAAATGTCAAATATACATGTGGATGTACATATTAGAACTAGATAGAAATACAGATTTATACGTTCACAGAATTGCATAAATGTGATTGTATTGTACATAGCTTTTGGTGTGAATTATGCTTTTTTTAATCCTTAGCACAGACCCTCCTCCACAAAACCACGTAACCCATTTTAATCTCTTACGTATCCTTCCATATTGTTCTCTATTTGTGCATTCCCATATCAGCATTTAAGAATACATGCAAAATGATGTATTGTTATTAGTGGCAAAAACACTATGGAAAATGTGAACATCTATCTATCAATAGAGAATGGTTAATAAATTCTGGTATGACAACACATTTTGTTAAGCTAGACTGGATGTCGATATGGAATAAACAATTCCACGATCACAGTGCTTACAAGGGACTCTTCCTTGTGGTTGTTCTGAGACCCAGGCTGGTGAAGTGACCAGCATCAGCTGCTGTACCAGATGTTCTGGAGGGTTTGCACCATAGGATTAAATGCTCCGAGGTGAGCCAGGCAATGCACTAACTACCATGAGCCTGAAAGAGAAGGAAATTAAAAGGACTACACCACACACTCCATATCTTATTATGTATCTATTAATAGAGAAAAAGAAGTAATATTTTTTATACCAAGAGTTTTGGAGGGATTTCTATAAGAGATTGTTAAGTGGGAAAACAATGCAGGTAGATGAGTAAAATAAGATCCCATATTTAGAAACAAACATGGCTTAAAAATCTTTACCCATGAATTTGCTGTGTTTATAGGCATATGTGTATATGTGCTCACCTACTTAGTCCATACATCTCAAGCATCAGAAACCCTGATTAAATGTTGGGATTCTCTGGCCTTGGCCCAAGCCTACTAAATGAGACCTGATCTATGATCTGTGAGAGAGCCAGGATTTGAGCCTCAAGACTGGTCCTTTATTCTACAGCATGCTGCCCTCGCTATAGTGCTTCCTTCATCCCAAATGACTTCCTCTCCAAGGAAAATGTACTGATTCAGTGACTTCATCATCCATTTGTTTATCCATCAAATATTTATTAAACATTTTCTTTGCACCAGGGACTTTGCCAGATGCTAGGGATTCAGTAGTGCACAGAAGACTAGGTTTTATTTTGATCTTTCCATCTAGAGTAGGAGAAACCTTTAAGAAGTAGACATCACATTAATTCACATGTATAAACTGTGATAAGGAATATGTGGGAAAAGAGTGTCATAGTGAAGATACTAACAGGACCGCATTTAAATTGGGGAGTGAAGAAGGGTCACTCAGAGGAAGTAAAGGCTAGAAGTTTCCTATAAGAAAACTGTTGAGTGTGGGGCCAAAAAACAGGGAATATAGAGCTGAGCAGAGATTATTCCAGGCAAAAGGAGTTAGTAAGATGGTAAAAGGACCCAAGGGAGGGCCGAAGGGGGGAAATGTGAGCAGGCCAGTGCTAGAGGACAGTGAACTTTGTGGATGATGGTAAGAGATTGGACCATATCATGCAGTTTGGACAATATTCTAGGTTCAACAGGCCCATTAGGGTTATTAGCAAGCAGGGTGAGAGAAGATTTCTTTTTATGGAGGTATAAATTATATATTATAAAATGCACTTTTTTTTTTAGGTTTTAATTTTATTTATTTTTTTAGAGAGAGGGAGGCAGAGGGTGAGAATCTCCAACAGACTCCCTGCAGAGCATGGAGCCCTATGGAGCTCCAAGCTGATGACCCCAAGATCATGACTTGAGTGGAAACCAAGAGTTTGAGACTCAACTGACTGAGCCACCCAGGCTTCTTTAAAATGCACCAACTTAAAGTGTTCAGTTTGATGAATATAAAATACAAATCCATATTTTCATAAACATACACATACACACACAAATGTGTATATCTGTATATCTGACACCACAATCAGTATGTAGGATATTTCTATCACCTCAGAAGGTTCCCCTGTGCCTCTTTGCATTCAATTCCTACCACACCCTAGGCAACCCTGATCTGCTTTCTGTCTCTATTGACCAGTCTTTTCTAGAATTTGATAAAAATGGAATTTTATTATGTATACTATTTTATGTCTGGCTCATCCACTACAGCAGAATGTGGTGAGATCCATCCATATTGTCATATAGATTTTCACCTCACTTCTGAGCACTAGGATAGCACACAGATATACCACAATTGCTTTATTCTTCACCTATGGACACTTGTGTTATTTCTGTTTGGAGCTATTATGAATAAAGCCACAATAAAAACATCCATGTACTAGTCCTTGTGTAAATACGTTTTCATTTTACTTGGGTAAATACTCAAGTGTAGAATTGGTTCTCTACTGGTTAGTGTATGTTTAACTTTATAAGAAAAACTGTCAAACTGTTCCAAAGTAGTCGTATTATTTTATGGTTCTACCAGCATTATACAAGATTGTTTATCTAGATCCTCATCAACACTTAGTATTATCAGTCTTTTTAATTGTAGCCATTATGATGAATATGTAATGATGTCTCATTGTAGTTTTAATTTACATTTTTCTGATGAAATAATGATGATAAGCATTTATTTTTCACGTGCTTATTGGACATATCCTGTTTAATGAGGTGCTTGTGAAATCTTTTGACATTTTTATTGAGCTGTCTTATTATTAAGTTTATATATTATTTATGTATTGTTATATTATTAAGTTTATATATTTTGGATAGAGTTCTTTGTCAGATATATGTATTGTGAATATTTTTCTTCTGGTTGGTCTATGGCTTGTCTTTTTTTAATAGTATTTTTCAAAGTGCAAAGTTTTAAATTTTAACAAGCCCAAGTTTTCATATTTTTTCTTAAGTGTTTTATGCTTTGTGTGTCCTAAGAAGTATTTACCTAATCCAAGGTTGTGAAGCCCTCCTCTTATGTACTTTTTTCTAAAAAAATCTGTTGTTTTAGCTTTTATATTTAGGTTTATGATCTGTGTCAATTTAGTTTTTCTGTATGGTATGGTTAAGGATCAAGTTTTAT
This sequence comes from Nyctereutes procyonoides, assembly GCF_905146905.1. Classification (NCBI taxonomy): domain Eukaryota; kingdom Metazoa; phylum Chordata; class Mammalia; order Carnivora; family Canidae; genus Nyctereutes; species Nyctereutes procyonoides. The sequence goes on along the minus strand of NW_026575133.1, from coordinate 48,940,883 downwards.
TTTTCCCCCTTTTCTATGGTTTTAGTGCTCTAGCACAGTTTTCTAAAAAGATTTTCTTTCATTCATCAAATTTCCATGCCACCTCTGTTGAAAATAAATCAGAAATATGTGTATCAGTCTATTTCTTGACTCTTTATTCTATTTTTCTATATATTTTTATATATATCTCAATAAAAGTGTGTGTATATATATATATATATCCTTGCTCAGTACTCTGCAGTCTTGAGTAAGAGTAGCTGTGTAGTAAGTCTTGAAATCATGGAGTGTGAGTCTTCCAATTCAATTCCTTTTTAAAATTGTTTTGACTGTGTTTAGTCCTTTGAATTTCTACATGAATTCTAAAATGAGCTAGTCAAATTCTATTTTTAAAAAAAAACTTGCTTAGATTTTAAGTGTGATCGTGTTGAATCTACAGATCAATTTGAAAGAGCTGGTATCTTAACAATATTGGCTTTTCAATCTCAGATTTGCTTTATAATTTTAGAGAGATTACCTTTCTGCACACCCTGATTACCACAACACCTCAAACAACCAGGAGAGTTCATATCTTTGAGGTTTAGAGGAGTCCATGGTTATTGATCCTGCAGCCCCTGGAAATGTATGCATACAGATAGTTCCTCTTCTCTTGGTTTATGCAGTCTCCTGGGACTTAGGAACTGATGAGTTCAGGCAAGCAAGAGGATTTCTGGCTACCAGAAGTAGAGGTCTACCACAGGCAGTTGTTAGTAAGTGGAGCTTGTAGATCCAGACATCTTTACTTCTTACTTTGGGAGCTGTGACAATCCACCTCATGATCACCTTGACTAGTTGCTCTCAGGGCCAGTCCAAACTATGAGCAATATATTATCATAACAAAGGGAGTGTCTTTCCATGTTATGGAAGGACAAATTGAGCTGAGAACCCATAGCAAGACCCCCCAAAATGTATATAGGTGAAGTGTTTACAACAGAAGTACCATTGGTTGGTCTTTTAGTCCAGGTACATGTGTTCACATCCTGAGCCTGGGCTTTCTGGGTGGTATGGTCTTTACCAGTTATCTAATTTCCCTGGCTCTTTATTTCCTTTTCTTCTGAAAGGACATAAACACCTTGATCTCACTTATTCATCCTGAGGAAGACATGAAATGGCAGAGGCAAGGATGGGCTCGAGGCTGGGATAGTTAAATGCGGGGAGAAAAAGTGGGAAGCAGAGTCAGGTCTCCTTCCCAGCCAGAAACACCTAGAAGAACAGCTTAGATGAGAGCTATATAAAAGAAGCAAAAGTGGAAGTAGCAGAATAACCCAGCTCTATGCTTCCTTTTTCCTTTGTCTATATTCTGTGCCTGCCTTCTCCCAGGTAGCTCTGTCATGGCACTCACTAAGGGATGCTGCCCAGAAAGTGTGGGGAGACCTGCCTTGTGGACACTGCCTGCAGCCCACCTAGATCTCACCAAGGGCTTCCCAGCTGCCGTCCTTCTTTCTAATAGACCACTCTCTTCTGTGCCCAGAGACTCAGTGTGACATAACTGGACAGTGGTGTAGCCCATCTCCCGGTGGAAATGTTTTCTCTGGAATCTGCCTGCTTACCATATCCTCAACTGCATGCCTGTGTTTTCCATGCGGGAACAACAGAGTTTCTTCTCTTTGTCCTCCAACCTTCCCTGCTTTGTACAACTATGGAACTATGGAATGTGGTGTTGGGTGCTGGGCACTGGGCAGTGCTCTTGGTCTGAGATGGAGATCCTGGGTTTCTAGCTTGACAAGAGACATTTTTCCAGAAGACTGGAGACAGAGTAAATTATGATTATTGTCTAGGAATGAATCTGGGCTTTCTGTCTAGGAAAGGACTGCCAGAGGAGGACTTTGGTAATGGGGTGGGACCCATGCTGGATCACTCTGTTCACCTAAAAGATTCTCCCCTTCCTGCAAAGGCTCTTTCTGGGAGTTTGTCCCCTATATGGCTCCTCCGGGAGATGATTCCATTTACTAAACATTGATTCTTACAGCCCTTTGAGGGAACGGAACTGTCACCTGGGGAGGGTGAGAGGTGGGAGAGAAGTTATGGTTCTTCTGGGTTCACTCCCCAGAATCAGGACAGTGGCCCAGATGGGACTGACCTCAAAAACCCCTTAGGGAAAGCAAATTCCTGATATTAGCTCAAGGAAATTCTCTTCCATGTCTCCTGTTCCCTCTTGTCTTTCTTCTCTTTTACTTGGGCACCTTCTGGGAGCCTTTGGGTAGAATTCAGACCTTCGGGTAGAATGACAGTGAGCCTGGGGACAGATTTGGCACACTCCTCCCCCATTTTCCCAATTCCCTCAGACTGGGTAGAAAAGTGGCCTGCAGTTCCCCTCTCCCTCCTCTTTGACTTCCCCCCTCCCTTGCTTAATCACTCTCCTTATGTCCCATTTCTCCAATCAAAGAGCTATCTTCTTTTAGCAATTTCCTTTATAGAATACATAGTGATTTAATACATTACTTTTCCCAGGAGTATATGCACTCCAAAAGAAAAGCCCAGAGGGCATCCTGTGCTTAAATCAGAGTTGTGATGCCACCCCCCCCCCCAACACACACAAATTCCAGGCCATAATGGGCACAATCTCTTCCCAGGATTTCCACTGGTTGGTACTGAGTGGACTTTCCCCTGAACAGGTCAGATATTTCTGGCTCTGTGCACTGCACAGCCCACTGGCATCAGGATGGACAGAACAAAGTGTGTACCTCTGCATGCCCAGTTCAGCCCCTCCCCATATATGGCCCCTCAATGGGCATAGCCTCCTGTAGTGACAGCAGACTGGCCCACCCCTCAGACAGTCTGGGAGACAATTCAGGCCACTGGTTGTGAAATCCACTGCTCTCTCTCTCCTAAAGCTGGAAGATTCAGAAGTCAGACTCTACAGTTGTCTGCCCCCCTCCCCCTAGAGCCTGCTCAAAGTGCTTAATTAACAAATCTCCAGAATCAGGAAATTGTTTACTTGGCTTCCTCAAGAACTGTTCTCTAAGGAGCGCAAAGCACTGCTAATAGATTTTTTTGTTGTTGCCTCCATCCATCAAGCAACGCGCCCCCCCCCCATTCCAAAGTTGCTTCATCCCTACCCTCTGGGGATCTGACTCTTATTCAGAGAACCCAGGAGAGCCCTTCTAGCTTCTCTAAGCATGTCTGCCCCACCAGTACTATACCCTACCCCCACAAGCATGGAGATCCCTTTTAATTAAAGAATGGGTAGGGAGACACATTTGCAGGTCCAGCTTTGCAGGGAGAATTGGGTCTTCCATGCTCTTGGAGAATGCTCAGCCACTCACACACACTTGTATTGCATTTATTTCTGCAGCTCTCTCCCTGCTGAGAGGAAATCACAGTGCCTTGAAACCTGTGGTAATCAGGAACAGAAATTACCTGCTGGTCTTTGGCACATCTCCCTTTAGCCACAATCAATACTTGGACACGAATCATGGGGTACATCCCCCATACTACTCTCAACTACTACAGAACCCTGGCCCTTGCTTAACTTGCTGCCCTCTAAACTACTTGTCCACTGTCCCTACAGGGTCTTCTAGGACTCTGGCTACTTGGCCAAATGCCTGGACTCTTGGTCCATCTTCTGGTCTATCTGCTCCCATTGAGGTCTTAAATAAGAAGACTCCTCCTGACACACAGTATCTAGAGAGAACTTGGGGGCATGCCTCAAGGCATCACCTGGGGACAAGAGGCAAACCTTAGCCCAGGATACAGACCATGGCACAGAGATAAAAATTATAATTATCATTGTTGGTTAACATTTATTGGCACTTACACCATGCCAGACAATTTATATTCATCATTACACACAATCCTAAAAATGATTCTCTGATGCAGATGCTACTGCAGAGTGATTGTTAAGTCTAAACACATGGTTAATGCTATTTTATCATGGACTATTATGTGCTTTCCATAAATGATTTGTTATACATTCGCCTATGTTTCCAGAATTGCAATTACACTTGATTATTATGCCAATTTTATAGATGAGAAAACTGAGACTCATACATATCCCTGTAATAAGAGAATATGCCTTTAACCCTGTGCTGGGTGCAATTTCCTTTCTTGTTACCCCAGAACACTGCCCTGCTGTGCACTTGTAAGACATTGGGGAAGCCCCATCTAGAACTTATCTTGAAGGAGAAAGTCTCATGGAGGCATGGAAGTTTCAGAAGTAGAAGATCTTAGAATGTTAAAGAGCCTTCCTCAGATCTGAATATGGTGGTTCTCAACCATTTTGAACTCTTTAAGAATCCAATTAAAGCTATTGACCCTCTCCTCTCAAGAAATGCACACATCTACATATACAGTCATGTACCTTCTTGAGGTTCTTGGAGCCCCAGAGGCCCAGCCTTGGGTATTAGCTGGCACATCCTTTTGCCACTTTTCTCTGTGTAAATGCATATCCTGTGTCTGTCTATCTGGCTTCTTCAACCAGTCCAGGCTAGATTAATTTAGTGCTTCCTACCTAGTCCAAATTCTTCCTTGTGCAAACATGGAAATGGACCCAGAGAAATGAGATTTTCTGCCCAACATCACATAGTCAATAGGACTGGCAGAGAAGGCCTAGAGCCAGGGTGGATCATTCCTTTTGGATCACTTAGGTTGCTAGAAGTGTCCTGGGCCTGGTCAAGGCATGTGGGTTCAGTGCTGAGCAGTCCTTTCCCACCTGAGGAGAGCAGCTACTCCTAGTGGGATGTCGGTCAGCCACATCACTCACAGTGAGGACCATGGCCCCATGGCCCCATGGGGGTCTCCTAAGGAACTTGGAGAACCACTGGGCTCTCAAGGTTTTCTTGCTGCCCCATGCTGCCTCCTCTCTACTAGCCTACCACAACCTTCTTTGAGGGCCTCAGTATGGAGCCCCCAGTCTACAAGGCTCAGGAAAAGAGCTCAGAGAGGCTCCTTCATGGAAGAATGAGACAGCCATCCAGGAGAGATATTGAGTCCCTGGGGTTACGAGTACCCACTTCCTTCTAAAGAAGGATCACCACAGTTTTCCCCCAAATTGAAGTTATTCAGCTGGAAACCATATTTGTCAGCTCTGGAAGGCTTCCCTGACCTAGAGAATAGGGGCTGGCCTGGCCTTGACTTGAGTGTTCCTATAGTAGCACTCATTCCCCCTGGTTCCTTGGTTTTCCTTTTAACCTCCATATTGCAACCCTCAGCTCAATGTTCCATATATAGCAGGTGCTCTGTAGACATTTCTACCTCTGACACTGGCCCTGCAATGCACATCAGGAAAGTTTTGGGTACTGCTCTACATGCAGGCATGCATGCCTCATCCTTCCTCCCATATGCTTTCTGCTTTTTTCTTCTTTGCCTCTGCTGGAAGGTTGAAGCGACTCAGGCTGGGATGGGCTCATTATGGTGGTACCAGAAGCCTGCTGATGTCAGCCATAAATATTAACAGCCCTTGTTATGAACCCCCCTCTGCGCTGCTGCTTCAGTCCACGTTTACACAGTAAACAGTGCAGTTAGTTTATTTGATCAAGGGAGTGATCTTCAGAGTAGCTAATAGCCTGCTCCCACTCAGTGGAGCTTTTCTGGCTGCTCAGGGGGGTATAGCTGCAGGGCCAGGCTGCTCTGGTGAGCCAGGGGCTGGGCCCTGGGGATGCTGGGGCCAGAGCCACCTGCCCTGGAGAGCAGGGGCGACAGCTCTCCTGGGAAGAAGCAGCCTCAAAACCTCCTCCAGGGCAGCAAATTATGTCACTTATCCACTCTTGGCTGCTGTATCTGGTTTTAAATTATGAATTGATACAGGACACTGGTTTCCCTCATTGGTTTAATGGAGAAATGGAAGTGAAACACAAATGGGGTATTAGCTTCTTCTTTTATTTTATTTTTCAAAGCTGGCCTCAGAGACTCTACAGTTCCATGTCCCCAGGCCCCTTCCAACAGAGTTACAGAGTCATGGGGAGTATCCTCACTGCAGTGTGGGCTACAGTGGACTGCTGAACACCAGGTAGTCTATGACCTGACAGGAGGTGTGGCATCAAGGGCTCAGGGATTTGATTTGCACAGCCTGATGCTAGGTCCTGAATGGGTATTGAGAGAAAGGGATGTTAACGTGCAGCTCCAGGTCAATTGCAATATATGACTTTGGAAAATGAAAGGAAGTAGGCATGCATCATCCCAGATATCAGAGTTGAGCAAGAGGAGAAGAAGACATGATGGGAGAGTTCTTAAGTGACCTGGCTAGGGGAAGAGAGGGTGATGCAGAAGTTTCTAGAACTGCCTCACTATATGAAAGGGAAGTTTCTCCTTGCTCCTATGGACTCCAATTTGATTCATTCTCTGTTGCTTTTTCCTGCCAACCTCTTCCTTTCCCAGCCTTCCTAGCAGGAGTTTCTGTGTGTGTGTGCGCGCGTGTGTGTGTATGTGTGTGTGAGAGAGAGATGAGGTCTTCCTTTTGTACTCTGGGAATATTAGGGTGAGCTCTGGGTACTCACTGACAGCCAATTCACAGACTTCCCCTATATCCAGCCTCTGCTTCAACTTTCTTTCCCAGCATGGCAGCTCCTTGTTTGTCCTGGCCAGTCCTTCCTAGACCCCAGCTGGCTTGTTTGGAGCCTGGTCACTGTACTGAGGTCCCATCCATGTGGTTGGAATCTTGCTCTGGTCCAAATACATGCATCTATCAGTTTTATTTCCAGCGCAACCAACTGACTCCTCTTTCTCCAAGCCTCACGTGGATACTGACGATCACCTGAGCTACTTCTGGATCCAACAGGTGCATTGGATACTGCCTTCACCTGCTGAATCCTGCTCAGGGAGGTCAGCCTTCAAACCAGAGCAGGATTCCATAAATGTTGGTTCTATTTTCTTTCGCAGTCTTCATCTCCTGTCAGGCCTGCCTCACACCTGAGCTGACCCCAGCTGCAGTATCTTTCTCCCTTCCCTACTCAGAGAGAAGGAAGGGCCCCATGGACCAGGCCCTTATATGGTCTTGCTCTGATAGGAAAATGGAAATATGTTATAGTCAGACCTCATTGCAGCTGGGTGGTAGACTGTAATCCCTAGTAAAATGAAGAAGGAGGCAACAGCCCTTAGGTATAACCCTTTTGTTGCATTGACTATTTCACCCTACCAAGCCTTATAGAATGGGCTTAATTATAGCATGTATCTCATTTACATTTAACAAGGATTTGAGTACCTACTATGACCCTAGCCCCACCCCCACAACAGCTACCGGGGATCTGCGTTAAAAAACCCACACAGCCTGCCTCACCACGCTTACCAAACACTGGTGTTGACCTGAGGATTACATGTAATGAAGAATGTAACTTGCCATCTGTTGTTTTTTGTGTGTAATTCATGTCCTCCATTTTTTTTCTGCAATATTAACCCCAATTCCCCTTAGATACAAGTCCTTCCCAATTCTTATTATTATATCCCTTAAAGCTGCCAATCCTAGTGCTCCACCCCTTGGTTGCTGACCACCCAAGCTTTGCAAATCACTCATTGCATATTTTTGGCCATGTGATTGGTCCAGGATGAAGTATATGACCCATGTGATGCCATCTAGAGTCCTTCCCTGAGCATTTTTCTTCTGAAGCTAGGGTTTATACCCTGCCCTTTTTGCCCTTTGATGGCCAGCTCTAAAATCAGGCCTCTAGTATTGCAGGTGGCACTGCCCTTCCTTGCAAAAGATTCTGGTGTAATGACCCCCAACCTGGACTGAAGTGAGAGGACAGATACAGAGCCAGAGAGCCAGGCCTGTTGCTGCTTCATCCCTGGGTCCATCAGCCTTAGAGAGTGCAATTCCTCTTGCCTTTTCAAAGTTTAGTTGAAGAACCAATGAATTTCCTTTCCTGTGTCTAAGCTACATTGTGTTATTAAGTATGTTACTTACAACTAGAAGGCTTCTGATTAGTGTAAATGCAAATACAATGGCTTCAAATAATGAGCATTCAGAAATGTTAGTTACTCTTCCTTAGGAAGGGAGAATGGTTAAAGGAAAAGTAGGATGAAAAAATAGGAAAGATCTGGAAAGAGAGAGTGCTGGAGATTTCCAAGTAAGAAGGTTTGAATAGTCCATATTCCTTGCTGTGTCTTTGGTTTAATAAGAATGAGGAAACAGCATTCCATAAACTCATTCATGTTCATGTATCTGTAGGCTTTGAATCTCTATCTATCATCTATCTATCTATCTATCTATCTATCTATCTATCTATCTATTATCTATCTAATATTTTCTTGAGATCTCACCCATCCAGCTGAACTGAGAGGAAAAGGATTTTAAAAATTCTTAAAGATTGCTCAATAGAGTTAGAGAATGGACATTGGTGTGGCTCTGTGAGTTTTCTAGGAGTGACACCAGTGGATCATTTCCAGGAATGGGAGGTGGGTGTGCTGAGGCATAGGGAAAGCCCAGAAGGCAGCAGCTGGGAAAAAAAAAATGTCCCTCACACATTTTCTCTTCCCTCTCCTTCACTTTTCCTTAATTCACTTGAGTCCTTTTGCTCTTTTCCTTTCCTCTGCGTTTCCCCCCCTCTTTTCTCTCATCCATATCCCTGCTATCCACCCCTACTCTGCCCTCTGAGGTTGTGCAAAAGAATGTATCAGACTCACTCACCATCATTCTGAACAAACACCTGTTCTTATGACTTAACACATCTCCTCTTCTGCCTGCATGGACCATTTCCATTGCAGGGAATTCTGATATGGGGTTTCAGCCTAGAGTGGCAGGTAAACCAGTTGGAGAGGTTCAGCATGTCAGGAAACGATAGCAGAAGAGCAGACAACCACTGATCCCCAGTTAGAAGCCTCCCACTCCCAGGGATCTGTAGCCTAATTCACAGAAGGGAAAGAAAGAAGAACCCTTCCTTACTCAGGGCAGGACAGCAGGCTTCCTCCCAGCCCTGGGTGAGAGTGGCAGTGTCTTGCTGGTCCATGCCTTATTGGCCGTGTCTAGAATCAATGGTAATGAGAAAGGAACTAGTCTATAGCTCATAGGGTCATGGCCAGTGAATTAAGCAAACATGAAGGAAGAAATGGAGTGATCATAATGACATGAGATCTACAGAAACAGCTTTCTATCACCTATATGAGAGGAGTGAAAGGAAGCATATCACTGAGTGTCACTTCACTTAGCCTCTCTGAACTTTAGTTCTTTTTCTGAAAGATACAGGCAATAATATCCACTGCAGAGAACTGGAATTAAATAAAATAACCCAGGTGAAAGCACTTAATGTGGCACACACAATGAATGTAAACTGAGTCTGGATATGTTCTTACTGACTTACTGCATATACACAGAACTTCTAGGTGTGTGCTGAACTCAGTTCAGATTTACTCCAGTCTTTTTCAATGGCTGGAGAAACAGGCTGCAAGGCTAGCTGTGAGTCACCCTTGCCCAAGTCTCAGTGGTCAGAGAAAGGCTTAGATCTATTCACAGTAGCCTAGGTACTCAGGACAGTGGACAGCTGACCCCCACAGTCTGGAATTTCTTGATAAGAGCTAGAACAATATGGAGTCTACTGGTGACTCACTTGCATTGACTTGAAAGTCCAAACATAGCATCCCACCTTATTTCTGAGTATTTTATTTGAGGGAGGATATTCCTGATGCATGCAAACAGAAAGGGCTACATAACAACTCAATTCAAAGTACAATTGTCCTATACGCAGAAAAGAAACAGGGTTAGTAAGGATGGAAGGCATAGTGATATGATCATTTAAAATGTATGGAATTGAAAGCTAGATCCTAGCTCTAATCTTATAGTGCCACTGTAATCCAAGTGACCTCAGTTTCCCCCTCTACAAAATAAGAATGATAATAACCCTTTCTCAGCCTACCTTACAAGGCCAAAGTGAGGACCATGTGAGATAACATAACCAAAGTGACTTTGCAAAATACTGTACACGTACTAGTTGCTGTCTTCAGTGTGGAATGTGAAGAAAACAAGCAGAAGTCCTACAAAAGCCTGTAACTGTAGCAAACAATTTTATGGTGAATATCTCAGACATCAAATTTTGGGCTCATCACTTCAGACATCTTACCCATAGGAAACCATTCTCATGAAAGGCAGAAACCAAAAGATTTCTTCTTTCCCACCTCTACTCTGCAGATGGAGATGTAAAACAAGGCAAAGCCATCTTGCTGGCTTCCTGGATGGAGCATGCTGGGATGGGGAAATAGCTATACCTCTCTCTGCTCATGGTGGGTTCAGGAGCCTCTGGTGATACCTGTATATTTCACCCAAAGTGACAGGGACCTTGTTAGCCGTCCTTGCATTGAGGAACTTGATGGATGGAACTCCTGGGGAGAATGTGGCGGCCGTGATCTGCCATAAAGATGATGAATCACATTTTTTTTCTTAAATGATTACTGAAAACTTTATAGCTAGCCAAAGCTGGCTTTCTCAGAGCCCCTGGAGGAGCTCTTTTAAAAGTGTCATTTAATTAATAAGGAGGTTATTGACTGCTGTCATACACGGAGTGCTGCACAAGGGCTAGGTAAGAAAAAGTGACTGAGGACCACAGATGCTGGGAGGACAGCAGGGTTGGGGCCAACAGAAGAAAGCTGGACCCCTTAAAACCCTGCAGAATGCCCGTCATGGTTCAAACAGTCATCATTTACCAGGTTTCTTCAGAAGTGAAAGGGACATTCCCATTGATAACCTCGTCTAAAAAATTCACACCGTCATTTTGAAATTAAAAGAGAGACAGTATGGGGCACCTGGATGGCTCAGTTGGTTTAGTATCTACCTTGGGCTCAGATTGTGATCCAAAAAGTCTTAGGATCAACCTGAGTCAGGCTCCTTGCTCAGTGGCTAGTCTGGTTCTCCCTCTCTCTTTTACCCTCCCCTTTGCTTGAACTCTTTCTCTTTCTCAAATGAATAAACAAAAAAATCTTAAAAAAAAAAAAGAGAGAGAGAGAGACAGTGTGAAATGGTTTAGTTCTCCTGACTGAAAGTTAAGGGACAAGACCCTTCTGTAATGCAGGCAACTCTTAAGAGAGTTGCTTACCCTCTTGTGTTAACTAAAATGATAAAATTGGACAAAGTGATCTTTAGGATTCCTACTCAAAACTTCTACTTTATTCTGAATTACTCAGGAAGGAGAGGTATAAGACCACCACCACCAACAACAACAACAAGTCAGTGTAACTTTTAGGCATGTGAATTGTAATTTATGGATCAAGGGGATGTAGCCATCTCATTGCTTTTGGTAGATTTTAGCCAATTCTGGATGCTACATTTATATAGGATATTGATAAACCGTAATTCATCTTTAGAGAATATTACAGAGAGAGTTCAGAATGCCATAGCTTTAAGAAATAGTCGTTGGGCCCAAAATGTTGAATGTGGAGCACTATAACTGCCATGCCCATTGCTTGTCTGTATAAAGCTTTTGGCAAAGAAGAGAACAACACCATTTCGAGACAAGGGCAGTGCCAAACCAGGTTTTTCACCCACTCTTCCCCATATATATTATTCCCTTGTTAGGGTACAACTTACACCAGGGTATGTGGCAACCTTGATGATAGCAAGCCTTGAGTTATTTAAGAGCTGTCCATGGAACAGGGCATCATTTTTCTGTTTCAAAGAGCTAAATTCTGGAACAGGGCATCATTTTTCTGTTTCAAAGAGCTAAATTCTGGAACAGGGCATCATTTTTCTGTTTCAAAGAGCTAAATTCTGGGCCACTGGTGGGAAAGAGTTATAAAGAGATAGTGTTAGGCTTAAGAGAGAATTTTCTAATGATGGCTGTAACTCTACTAGAAGCATTAACAAATCTAAAGAAAGAGTTTGTTGATCTGAAGAGAATTGGTCAGCTAGGAAAAAATAAAATGGATTCCCCAAATCAACCAGTGGTACTAATGGAACAGAAGATTTTCACCCCAAAAAAGTATCCCATTATAGTGGCAGACTGTCTTAAATGTGGAAATAGATAACAGGGGCTGAAGGCAGTATACTTTCTGTATTCCTGACCTGTGTGCCAGATTAACCCCATTGCAAGATAGTGGATCAGGTTGTGTTTGTTTGATGCTGTTGAATGTGTTGTCCCTCTGACTTCCTTTGTTCTGATTCCAAGCTCTCAAGAAAACTTTTTAATTGTAACTTGGCCCAATGTATGGGTCTACTTATACAGGCAGTTTCTGGAATATTTGCATTTCTGATTATAAATTTCAATCTGACTGTAATTTGGGTCTTCAGAGACTTCAGATAATTCAAGCTGCTATAAGCTAATAATTTGAATTTCTGGTTATAGACATCAGTCTATTGAATGCATTTTCTTTTCAAATAAGGGTGGAGTGAAATATGCCATATTAAAAATAAACCACCTTCCACTGACCAGATCTGGCTCACCATATTCTGAAGTAGGGAAATGTGCTACATCTGCTTTTTCAGAAGAAGCAAGATAAGAATAGGTAGTGCATTCTGGGAAACATGAATTTTACCTGAAATGCCTTGTCTTCCCAAGAAGACTTCTCCTTTCATCTTTGTTCTCTTTTATTGTTAACTAGGAAACCTCTAGTGAGTCAGCAATATGATCATTCATTTATCAGAGTTGAGGGAACCTCCCTTGACTTAAATTCTAATTTCTTTCTTCCTTTCCGTTCATTCATATTGGGTTTCAGTTCTATTCTCAGGTACATGCTCACACACTTCATCCTTTAATCAGTGCTTATTATATTAAATTGAAGACACAGAAGGCATATGGCCCCAGAGGCCTCCTGACTTGTGGTTCCAATGCGGCTATTACCTCCTATTCTCCAACAGGAAACTCCGTCTGTATGGCATCCATGGGAAGATCCCCAACATTTTGGGAAAAACTTCAAAGACTCAGTCAACAGTGGTAAATTCTAGGAGCTGCTTTCAGGTCTATCACTATGTTTGCTTCCCAGGAGCCCAGCCAAAAGGGCAGGATGAAAGCAAGGTTGTCAAGTAGGAGCATGAAAGTACAGGAAGTGGTCTTGAACTGGAAACATGGCTTATTACCTCCTGTAATTTCAGACTGAACAGAACCTAGCTAGTTGATACATACAAAAGATTTATTCAAATAAAACACACCTGTGCTTATACTATAACGATACTGAACCTGTACAAGAAAGAAAACACTTGTCATGTTAGATGAAATAGAAAAAGGTGGTGGCAGGTAATGATCATGATAATAGGCTCCAGTTGAGAAGCACTGAGGTTGATTCAGTGATGTGAATCACTGGCTTTGAAGAATCACAATTATGATTGGGCTGTACCCCAATGGGCCGAGGCTCTAGGTCAGTCTCTGGCGTGAAGGGGGCCCCAGGAGAAGACACTTCCAGTCCGTTTACAAAAGCAGGTGAGATTTCTAGCACGAGTCAGAGAGGGTCCCCCAGCTACTCCAGTGGTAAGATCCCAAAGTGTTGTGGGAAGATCTGTGACTCTACATAGAACTCTATCTAGGTAGAAGCTAATGGTCTGTCCTAGAGGAGCACTTATGGAGAAAGACAATTTGAGCAAGGCACTTTGCAGTTTCTCTCCTATTTGGAAAACCATAGTTTGGTGAGGAGGTAGGCCAAACAACTCTCTCCCACCAATGGGTACCTGCAAATTTTGTATTAAAAATATATTTTCTTTAAATTGTTGGTCATTAGGAAGATAAGGGAAGTTCTTGGAAATTAGAAGGTGACAAGAAGGTGACTCTATGTAGGTGGGCATGTTCTGGAGCTGGCCTTCTCTGGAGAGATCTGCAGATCCTTGCTTTCCTAGAGAATCTTCTCTAATGGGGTACTAGAGTATTGAAGGACAGAAGATGAAACCTAGGGCTTGGGTATGGTAGGAGGTCAGATAAGAGGATCTCAGAAGAGAGACCTGCTGGGGGGGGCGGGGTATCACTTGTGTATTACAGAGTACTACTGAGTAAGAGACACCTACAACTCCTCAGTGGCACACAAAAAATAATTGTTTCTTACCCACATATCTAGCCTGGCAGCCAGGCCGTTCTACTGATCTTGGCTAAGCCCACTCACAGGTATCCAGTTCATCTGTCTATCCACTAGGATCTTGTTAGATGGGGCAACTGGAATGTGTTTGTTCTGCTTCTTGTTTCTCCTAGCCTATGCTTGGGGCCAGGGGCATGGCTCTCTCAAGGCAATTTTCCAGAGGGCAAGAACAACAAATAGAACTGCCCTTGCACTTCTTCAAGGCACAAGCAGAGGTGGCACAATGGGTAACATCCCATTGCTTGAAGAAAGTCACACAGCTAGGATGATAGTCAGAGAGGGAGGTCAATACAAAGGGCATAGGATAGGGTATGTATATAGGGAGGTGGAGGGGTTGAAGAGCTTCCCCCTAAAATTCATGTCAACTAGAACCTCAAGATATGATCTTATTTGGAAATAGGGTCTTTGCAGATATAATTCGTAAGGATGCCAAGGAGAAATTATCCTAGATCTGGGGAAAGAAGGATTAAATCCAATGACTGTTAACCTTATAAGAAAAGGAAAGGACACAGAGACACACAGATTAGAAGGCCATGGGCCATGTAAAAGCAAAGGCAGAGACTGAAGCGATGCCACCACAAACCAAAGAACACCTGGAGCCACCAGAAACTGACAAAGCAGGGGTGGATCCTCCCTTGGAGGCTTTGGAGGGAACATGGTTCTGCCAATATCTTGATTGCAGACTTCGGGCTTCAGAACTGTGAGATAATATTCTTCTTGTTTTCAGCTGCCAAGTTTGTAGTAATTTGCTGCTGCAATCCTAGGAAACTGATACAGGAAGGGTGAAGAATTGAGGCCATGATACAGTCAATTAATCAAATAGGATAAACTCAAAGCAGCTAGGCAGAAAAAAATGGGGGGGGGTGCAGGGATTGGGAGCTTCCTTGGCCTTGTATCTGGGTATAACAAAAACTAAAGTTTTCTCGGAGAATTTCTAACTAAAAACTACCCTTTGGTGAGGTAAGGGCTGAAACTCCTATGATCTTTGTATAACACATCTCACTGTGCACACCCATTCCTGAAAAACCCCACAAAGTCTAAATGCAAAGTTTAGTTTTAAGTGGCTGCAAGTTAGAAGTGCCCCCCCAGATGCTTGGGAGAAGTAAAGGTAAATTCTCTGTAGAGGAACATGCATTAAACACAGACCTCAAAGAATTCCTTCATATAAGTGCCAAAGAATATATGTTCCTAACAGAAAATCACTCATTGTACAAGATAAGCAAGAGCCAGCAGAAATGTTCAAGCCACAGAATCAGACCAGTAAAGATAATGGTTATAAGAAACAGAAACACAAAATAAGTTCATTTAACATGTGTTGTAGGTTGAATTGCATCCTCCCACAAATTCATATGTTGAAGCCGTAGTCCTCAATGTGACCATATTTGGAGATAGGGACCTTAAGGAGATAATTAAGGTTAAATGAGGTCATCTGGTGGGTCCCAAACCAGGACCACTGATGTTCTTATAAGGAGAGGGATTTTGGACACACAAAGAGAGACTGGGGATGTGTGTGCACAGACCAGAGTCCACATGACCCCTCAGCAAGAAGGCTGCTATCCTTTGGCCAAGAAGAGAGGTCTCAGGAGAAACCAAACCTGCTGAAACCTTGATCTTGGACTTCTAGCTTCTAAAACTCTGAGAAAACAAATTTCTGTTGTTTAAGCATGCAGTCTATGATATTTTATTATGATAAGCTAATTAGCAAACTAATACAACACATTTAGAGAAATAAACGTGAGGTTTGCCAGTATGGCCTAGAAATCAAGAATTACTGAAATCAACAATCAAGTTTAATAAAAGAAACAAAAAAATAATTCTAGAGATTAAAAACATAATAACTAGAAACTAAGTCAGTAACAGATCACACTCAATCATAAACTTGTTGATGATCTAAAGAATACCAGAACACAGCTGGTATTATACAGAGAGACAAAAAGCTGGGGAATAAGAGAGACTTAGTGACTCAGAGCATAGAGTGAGGAAGTTCAGCCTACATTTAATCATAATTATAGAAGGAGAGACAAGAAAGAATGAGGAGTAACTAATTATCCCTCGTTGGGAGTGGTGGCGAACTCTGCTGGTGGTTTCTAAGGGCAGGCATGACACAAGTGATGATGTGTGATATGGATCTATATCATAGTGACCAAAAAAAAAAAAAAAAAGTCAGGGAGGGAACAGGAATGAAAACAGTGGAAAAGCTGTAGTGGCATGAGAAAGCGTGATATTTCAGGGCATGGTGAGAAGTCTTGGGTAATGGGTACCGTAGGGTATGTCAGCATGTGGACCATATGTGCTCAACTGGAGTCAGGATTTGAAGGTTGGCAGGTAGAGAATATCAGATGGAAGGGATTTGTCACCTACACTAAGGAATCTCAGGCAGTATCCTGTAGGTGATGGGGAGTCAATGGAAATCTTTAAGCAAGGAAGTGGCATGATCAGCTTTGCAGTTAGGAAGATAAAGCACCTAGAAGAAACTCAATACAGGCTTGTGGTTTTGATCAATGTAGGCTGCTTATATGGATCCATTTGTTCTTAGAAGGCTGTGGCTGGGATGAGCTTAAGGCATTCTGGATCCATCTTCTTCTGCAGAGAGGACTCCAGAAAGACTCTCTGCTTTAGAGTAGACCAAGTTCAAAGTTGGTAAATTAAAAGTGATGACCTCAGGTGCTCTGGAGCTCTAAGGAGCCTCACAAAACATCATTCACATTCTTCCCAAGCTTCTCTTCCACAGTGGAGACCTACTAAGGTGGCCTTGACTGGGAAGGTGTTCCCTCCACCCAGGGGCAGCCTCTGGCACACCCTGCTCTAGGCCCATTCTGGGAGTCCCTACCAGACCCTAGGTCACTCTCAGAACCTTTCCCTTATCCTCAATCTCCTGTGCAAATAGTCACTCATCCACCCAATTCTAGGCTCTCCTGGCTTGATCTTTTTCTTGGATTTTTGTTGGTGGAGTTGGTGGGAAGGCCGAGCTGAAAATCACAGAGTATTTGCAACTTGCCAGAAACCTAAGAGCCTCCTGTGTTTAGCATCCCAGCTGTTCACCCAGCAGGCTTAGAGGTAGAAATCACTACCCTCAGTTTATGAAGAAGGTTAATCAGTTTGCTCAAGTTCCCAGGTTCTAATAAAGGGCAAGACTGTATTCAAACCTAGCCTGGCCAGAGTCAAACATGTCTGCTTCTTGGAAGCTGTTCTCCACCCCACTCTTGAGCCCCACCCTCAGAGCCAGAATCACTGGCAAAATTGCAGCCCCAAGACAGGCAGCCTTCCTCCAAAGTTGCTTCTTTTTCTCTTTCTCCTGGTTAAAAATGTGCCCACGTCTCTCCCATTTACAGACATGTGAGGTTGGACGCCTCTTACTCTTTATCATTAATCACTATCATGTACAACTCAATTTAGTAACTAGACCTTTGTTGCTCATTAAATGCCAGGTAACTGTAGTGGGAGACGGGGTAGCTGACACCAACAGCCCATGTGTGAGGGCAGGAAGCTGCACTGTGCTGGCTCGTTACAGTATGGGGCCCCCACCTAATTCCAAATCCAGCCTGGATATGGTTACTGGAGAACCATTTTCCATAACTGCTCTTGAGCTGGAACTACTGTCTTTGAGTTTGATATTTCTCCAGGTGAGTAATTTGTCCATGTTTAGAGGGAATATCTCGTTGGAATAATTTTCTAAAAACAATGCTCTAAAACAGTCCTCCTCTAAAAGTAAATGAACAATGGGTGCTCATTATGTAGCTTCATGTCCTGTCTGAAAAGAGCTTTCCTATGAAAGAACGAGGCCTTCTAGACCTGCTCTAGCCAGGAATCGGAATGCTCACTTAATTCCTGGCCATTCTTATTTAATCAATCTAAACTGGAGTTTCAGAAGCACTCAGCAGAGGAAAGGAAGAAAAAAAGAAAGTGATGGGAAGAAGACCAAAGGGAAAAGTAAAACTAAGAAATGAAGGAAGGCACTGAGGGGGGCACTTGATGGGATGAGCACTGGGTGTTATACTATATGTTGGCAAATTGAACTCCAATAAAAAAAAAATAAATAATTAATTAAAAAAAAAAAAGAAATGAAGGAAGGGAGGAGGAAGGATGGAGGCCAAGAGGAAGGGGACCTGAGTCCCAGTCTTCAGAGAAATCCAAGTCCTGCTTAGCAAATGTTCATCTTACCTCTTCTATTGCTTCAATGCAGAGCAAAGACTGCAAGTGCAATAGTTGTTTTTTGATTGACACTCTAAGCACTGATACTATTTACAATGGTCCAGAGAAGGTGAGTTCACCTCGGCTTCAGCTCAGGGTTGAGTGAGGAATATTAAATCTGCTGGTTCTCAAGGGGCTTAGTGCCTTCCTCAGGGGCGAGGTAGGAAATTTGAGGAGCCATTTTTACCTGTTCCAGTGATGAGGTAGTATTGGCATTATAGCAGGCGACAGGAATGCTAGATGTGCTGCACTGTGTGGGGAAGCCTTCCCAAGGTGGAATTGTCTTGCACTCTACAATGACTCCTGAAGGTCCTGTAGGACAAGCATGTCAGTGAAAAACCTGCTTATAATTACCCTGGCCCGAGCTTCACTCCATTTAATGACATCAAATAACATTATGCTTTAAAATATGCTTTTAATATAAACTGTATTTTCAAGAAATGTAACTTCCTTGTAAATCAAGGAAAGATTGTGTTCAGTGCTCTGAGAGTGTTAAAAAAGCGTGTCACTGACGGCACTCTTCTTTGTGCTATTTGAGATGTCAGTACACCTGTGTCAGCTCACATTTTTCCCTCCTGCATTCACGGTGACCTAATATGTAGTGCAAACCTTTCCACTGTTGTCTATCATATTTTTCAATATAGACATGTCTCACATATTTTAAAAATCATTTTATTATGAATTACTTTTATTCCTCCTTCATGTCACGATTAGTACATTACATTTACTTTTTAAATTATAAGTATAGATAGATTATATCACTGAGATGATTTTGCTTTTGAATTTTACTTTAGGATAATCCTGGGGCTTTGCAAAATAGTTGCTATGCTAGGGTTGGGAGCCACTGACCAACACTCTCACTTTATAGGTAAAGAGCTTGAGAACCGGAAAGGTGAAGTAATTTGGCCTAGGCCAAGCAGCTACCTGACAATAGTGAGAGAGCTAAAAGCCAGGTTTCCTGACTGGTGGCTTCATGGGATATTTACGACACCTCTCTTCTCACAGTGACATAACCACTTTCACATACACTGAAACCCTTTTTCTGTAACATGGTCCTGAGGGACATCCGTCAGGGTAGGAACTGGGCAGAGGGATGCTTCTTTTCCTTTTTCTCCAGATTCTGCTTCTTTCTTTCTTTTCTTTACACCCACTTGGACAGATTCCCATCTTTTAAAATATAAGAGAGAGGAAGAGATCTCACCAAGGGGTTGGGTCATTATTTCAGGCTAATGGATGGTGTATGAGTTTCCTGTAGCGGCTGTAACAAGTTACCACAAACCAGGTGGTTTAAAACAATAGGAATATGTTCTCCCACAGTTGTGGAGGCTGGGACTGTGAAGGTGTCAGCAGGACTGTGCTCCCTCAAAAGGCTCCAGGGAAGCATCCTTCCTTGCCTCTTCCAGCTTCAGTAGCTGCTGGCATTTCTTGACTTGTGGCTGCATCGTTCCCATCTCTGCCTACATCTTCACCCTGCCGTGTCCCCCATATCTCTGTATCTGCTTCCCCTACCATCAGAAGCCATCCTAATACAGGATCATCTCATTTCTTCTTATTGATATCTGCAAAGACGCTTCTCTGAATAAGGTCACATTCACAGAAGGTTCTGAGTGGCATATCTTTTGGGGTTTTCTCAACTATACAACCTACAACAGATGGTATTACCAAATGACAATTGCCTGGCTAAGTAAAGATTCAGACTTGGAATTTAGATTCCACATTTTCTAGATCCTTGGTTGTGGATTCCAAAGTCTATAATGGAAATGTCTGGAACAAATCACATTGAGTTGGGGGATCCGTGAGCTCACCCACTTCCATCCCTTATGCTAGAAATGAGTACGTGGAGATCCAGAGCAGAGAAATGACTTGCTCATGAGGTTGCTGGGAGAATGGATGTCAGAGCTGGGACCCAGACACAGGTTCCTGTGTTTACAGTGTTGCTTTCGTCCCCAGCATGGGGCTCTGCAAAGGCAGTTGTCCATAACACGAAGTGAATCCTGATCTTTTACCTCCCTGTTGCCCATTGACCCTTGTTCAACCATCTGAGTGAGGCTTCCTCACCGAGATACAGATAGAGTCATAGACACACTGATAGAGGGTGAAGGAAGCTTTCTCAGCTCCCCAGGGATTTGCTGAATGCAGCAAGCCAAGCCAGGCTCTTTCTCCCTAGGCTGCCTTTCCCTTCACAGACACTTGTTCCATATTTACATTCCATTTATGTTGCCTCTTGTTTATCTTGTTACCTAAGTACTTGGCACAAAAGTAATTATTTCGTTGCAAAAGCCGCAGCAGCAGGCAGAGTTAAAAAAAAACCACACACACACACACACCAAAAAAAAACAAAAAAAACAAAAACCGACTTAGACTCCAGCACAGAATTGTATAAATAACTACCTCAGTGGAGACATGGGAAATTATGCTCACTCTCTGCCACTGCCGTCACTGTCAGGAGAAGATTCCAAGGGTAACGTCTTGCCATTGTGTGGAGGGAAAAGATCATTTCTTAGCAAAGTGGTTTTTGCAGATGCTCACAATGCTGGATACTCTCTGTGCACCCCCCGCCCTCCTCGGAATTATCAGCACAGTATCAATTCACAGTGCGCAGCATGCAAAGCAGATAGAAGGCAACTCCCCGCCGAGTCTCCATCCAGAAAAGCTCTCTCCCTTTCATGCCAAAGCAAACAGTGGCGAGAAGAGGGGACATTTTTCCTTAGGGAAACAAAATCCATCTTCTTACCCCCCCAAAAAAAGGTCATGGTGGGTTTGGAGGCTATTCCTCAGGTCCACATATGCGGATGTTTTTGCCACTCTTGATGCTTACTTATAAAGCTGTTTTTTTTTCTTACAAAGCTATTTTTAATTAGATAGATCCCATTTGAAAGCAAAATTGCAATTGCACTTTTTTTTTTTTTTCAAATAGGAGAGGGGAAATGGAGTATAATCAGCTGGGAGTAAAGGGGAAATAAAGGCCCTTTTCTCCCCCAGGTCTGTCCCTCTCCCTGAGGGATAGGTTAAAAAGGAAAACTACCCCTTGGGTATTTTTTTTTTTTTGATTATGCTGTGATAAGTCAGCCTTCCTGCTCCTCCCATTCCATGTAACAAACACACAGCTGAGCACCACACGGTCCTTTCTCTCCACAGCCTCTTCCCCCTCTCCTGTTCCTGCCTTTTTTCATGTCCATCCCCTGGTCTGCCTTTTTCCACTTGTTCTTTCATCCACTTCCTTCTGCTTTCTTCCTCTTTCCCCTCTCTCCCTCTCCTCCTGTTGTCCACTCTTCTAAGCAACCCAGTTCTCCCCCTGCCTCCCTACTGCACCTGTCACAGGTGACGCCCAACCTCCCCTTTCCCCTAGAAATAAGAGTGTGGGGTGAGTGGAGTCCATCTCTGGGACAGACAGAATGGAGATGGTGTGGGCTGGTGGTGCTGGAAAGGGACCAGCGACTTGGGTGGCAAGGGGCAGACAGCATCAGGACCCCACTGCTCAAGTTCTGGCCTGGCTCCCTCTGCCATCCCTTTTCTCATTCAGAGCAGAAGCCTTGAGCAGGGGCTCCAGTGAGTGTCATCTGTCGCTGTGACCGGGGTAGGAGGGTGGGTACCAGAGAAGGTGCCTGCTAGGAAGGAGACTGTTCTGTCTTCATAAAGGATAGAGTTGGAGAGAGAAAGAAAACAGCCCCAGCAGAAGAATAAGCACACACAGCATGAAATACAGGCTAGAGCCTCCCCCACCCCCACCAGCCTAGCTTACTGGTGGGTGACACCCGGGAGATGGACAGAGGAGGAAAAAGGGAGAGCTATCTCCATGGCTTCTTTCCACACTCACATGCCCTGACATTGTTAGAGGTTCTTCATGGAAGAGCAAGCTGCTTGCTACAGGCATGTCACCCCGAACAGTCTCTTCCCAGCAAGACTGTACTTCTAGACTCACCCTCCCTCCACACAAAGGGCTGACTCAGATGAGGGGATGAGAAGGAGAGGGTGGGTGTCTTTTGTGCTCTGCCATTCCATACTCAAAGCTGGCTTCTAGCCCTGAGAGAGAGCTATGTTCCCCAGGAAGATCCAGATACCAGTTATCTGATATGGACACCTACCTGGGGGAGTCTGTGAGCTCTAGCTTATCCTGTACTTGTCCCATAATGGCCCACCATGATGAAACAGTCCCTGGGATAGCGTACAGCCCCCATACCCCTGTAATATCCCTATAGCACCCCTGGACACCCTAGAGTCCATCTGGCCAGGCCAGAGACACAGTGAGTAAATCTCTGGCCTTAGACCCAGCGAGCTGTCACCTGAAACAAGTCCCAACCTTCCTGAGATGCAGTGTTTTCCTGGTAAAGATGGAACAATAGACTGACATTCCCTCCTCCCACCCCACCAGGTTTCCTATACATCGATTTTGGAATAAGTGCTCTCATCACCGAGAAAAGAATAATGTGAGTGGATATAAAAGGCTGGGTTGGGGAAGTTGAACGTATGTCTGTTTGCCGGAGTGGGGCAGGGGGACACAAGATTGTATGAAAAGAACTATGAGCAAATAAAAAAGGAAGACAAAAAGATAACAAAAAATAAGTGGCAAAAGCAAGACATAACTTGAAAGTGAGAAATCTAAAAGAATTCGAAGAGCATGGTTTGATGTATAAGTTATAGAGAATTCGTGAGAAGAAAATGAACTGAGCCCCAGGGGAGGTGTGGAGATAATAGCGCTCTTGAGCTGTCATGTGTTCCAGTCTGCTGTTTGTTGCCCTGGAAGATGATTAAGGATATCTTGGGATAACAAAATCTACAAAAATCTTCCATGCCCCGCCCCTCAGCTACAAAGAACTTTGCTATCAAGAGAAATACGTTTCTGCCAGTGAAGCATTATTGAATAAGAGGAGTTTTAAGCATTTATGTAAGCTTAATTGCAAGCATGAAAAGAGGATATTTGGATTTTGGATAAATGAAAATATTTTAGGGTGCTGCAATCTTTTTCTGGGGCAGGGGAGGGTAATTGCTATTATATCTACAGTGTCTTTTGTGAAAAATTTAAAAATGTCAAGGAGCATTCCTGACCTTTCCCAGCCAGGCTCTGGCCTCTGGACCATGCTCTCCTTTCCCAGGGAGGGAGTTAGAGATGCCTGGGGCCATCCTCAGCCAGAATGGATGCTGCCTGAGAGAGGAGAATAGTCAGAAGGAGCAGGGAAAATGAGGACAGAACCCACCGCCAAAATGAATGTCTGGTGAGGATGGACGAGGAAAGAAAAACTCCAGCTTCGCACGACGAAATGTGTTTTCCAGACTGGCTAAATGAAGCTCACGGTATTAAAGGCGTAAATCAACCACACGGATGTCGAGGTTCTACGTGGGTAGGTCTGCTTATGAGGCAGAAACCGCCCAAGAGCTGGATTTCCAAAGGAGGGTCATAAAAGTCCCATCCCAAGGCGGCTCCCCAGAGGCTGCCTGATTTGTGGCCCCACCAGGTGGAGTTAAAGAGGTCAGGCTCCTGTGGTTTTTGCCAGGCACATTTCACTGCTTCACTGCTCTCCTTTCAAAGGCGAGACAGCCCTTGAAAGACAGAAAAAGTTCCTTTTTTGGGGGCGGGGGGGTAAAAACAATATGGGTGCTAGGTGGGACTCCAAAGGTGGTCCCCTTTTCTGTTTTCAGCAAGTATCACCTGTTCTCACCCTGTTGGCGCATGCCCGCTCCTCCTCCAGTCCTTACCCCCATGTTTGCTGCCTCTGTTCCCCATGAGGGAACCCCTGACATTTTGGGAACCTCTATCTATGCAGGATATGACCGATTCAGTGAATCCTACACCCCAACTTGGGAAAGCTACACAGGGAAAGACTGATGGAGGACTCCCTTTGCTGCGGTGAGGCCATAAAAAAGCAGACCTGGGGAGAGGAGGGGTTAGCACACAGGCTAGAAAATTGAAGACTGGGGTTCTAAATGACATCACTCACTATTTTTTTGTGAAAATCAGGATGCACATATTTCCCTCCTGTGCCTCAGTTTCTCCATCTATATAATAGGTCCGTGGAGCCCTATATGATCACTCTGGCCCTATGCCCATTCTAAGACTCTCAGGAGTCACATCCATATCATTTCAGCAGATTAACATCTCCAAAGTAGTAGAACTTTCGGGGTATTTGTACCATAAGTAACACTCAAAACAGGCACCAGAATAAATAGAGTCAATGGTCTTTCCATCCTCAGGATGTGTCATGCCAGTATAAGTCCATCACTCTCTTCTATCAAGAGACTTGGCCTTAGAGCCGACTTGAAGCTCTGCTCCATACTAGCTTGGGCAAAGCACCTGATTTGTCTCATTTAACTGATTTTAAAAATATGGTTACAATATTTGACCTCTAAAAAATGTGGTGAAATGGTGATATAATGGGCCTGACAATATCTGGCTGTAATGCAAATTTGTTTCTGGCCTTCTGCTTGGCACAGCATTCATTTTCCCAAGCAGGCTACACAAAGTCAGCCAGGAGAAGGTAGGAGGGGAGCACTAGTCAAGCCATGCCTGAGGACTGAACTGTGTCTAGGCACTTTCACCTGGTGGGTGGTGACAGATGAGGATGATGAGATGCTCAGGGCTGGCATGATACCCCAGAAGAAGGCCTGGTCCTGTTATAGGACAGCTAAAGAATTGGTATACCTGGACTTGAGGGGAGATGGCGTTGGCATGCATCCGGAGGCAGGAGTCAAAAGAAGGAGTGTCAGATGCCCATCCCCAAATAAATACTATTAGCTTTGACTCACTTCTGCCAAGTGTCAGGCCTGGTTTCCAGGGGACATGGAGATGGGGCTGCAGGTTTGATCCAGAAGGAATTAGCAATCTCGGCATTCTGAGAACCACCTGCATTGACTCCTCTACTCACCATCACTTACTAGTCTGCTCCCATATATGAGGATGAGTCCGTAAAACAGAATGACAAATTGTTCTGCTTTCAAGGAGCTAACATTTTAGAAAGAGGAGACAAAGAATTAAAATGCACCATATCTCAGGTAGCAAAGCAAAGCAGGCAAATGTGACAGGGAGTATCTGGCACAGACAGTGAAAGGGGGTTGTTGTTCAGCCTTATGAACTGTTGGAAGAAGGTGCCTGGCTGGCTGAGTCAGTGGAGCATGTGGCTCTTGATCTTGGAGTTGTGAGTTTAGCCCCAAGTTGGATATAGAAATTATTAAAGATAAGATCTTAGGGATGCCGGGTGGCTTAGCAGTTGAGCGTCGGCCTTTGGCTGAGGGCTTGATCCAGGGGTCCTGGGATCGAGTCCTGCATTGGGCTCTCTGCAAGGAGTCTACTTCTCCCTCTGCCTGTGTTTCTGCCTCTGTGTGTGTGTGATGAATGAATTAATAAAATCTTTAAAAAATAAAATAAAACAAAATCTTAAAAAAGGACTGTTGGAAGGTTAATATCCAAGGAGTGAGGAGGGGGACCTGAAAATGCTGACCTCCTTGTGGGGGCTGATGTGCAGAACAAAGGGATAGAGGGTCCCTGGCCTCCCTCCTGGCTGTCTGCAAGCAGAATGCTGGTGAGCTGTGAGCACCTGGTCTGCCCCAAGCCATCCCAGTGCTAAGATCATAGCCTCTTTCCCATCAGTGGTGAGAACATCTATTTCTTCTTTCACAGCCACTTGTTAATCCCTTCCTGTATCCCTGTTGCTGGTCTGAGGAGTTCAGAGAGAATCCGTGGTGCTGGTGCTCAGGTAACTCCCAGTTTAGTGGGGAAGATGCACAACTTCCCAGCGGAGTGATGCCAGCGGAGAGGTTTGGGCCATGGGGAAGGGACGACGGGCTTGCTCCCTGAAACAAGGTGGCGCGTAGTCCATGGGAGGGAACAGACTTGTGCCTCTTGTGATGGGATTTTGTTCCAAAGGCAACAGAAGACAGAAGCACTGAAATGTGGAGGTCCCCTTCTGTGCCAGTCCCCAACTTCTAGAAGCACTGGAATAATCCAGCCACATTTCCATCTGTCCAGTTTTCCAATGGCCTCCTAATAGCCACCCAATATTAAAGCATGCTGGTGAGGTTGGAGTATGAACGGCCAGGAGCTGCCGAGCAGGCCCCAGGGGGAGGGAAGGGGTGGCTTCCATAGGCAGGGCCCTGGGTTTCTGATTGAATCTTTCTGCCCTCGATCTGGTGGCCTAGGGACTTTATGGGGAAGCCCCTGGAGTTTATGAGACATGCCCCCACAATTTAATTACCTGCAGTACGAATGAGAAAAGACTCTATAAACACCAGAATTTATAGGCCTTCTGTGGCTATAGGTCACCTCTGATGCAATAACTGGTACCATTCCTGTAGGAGAGTGGCTTCATTTTATTGGTCTCACACAAAATTTATGCTCCTCTCTACCTGCAGCAAGACAGGTTTACTTCTAAGTGTCTCTTGCTATTGTAACTTATTTGCTCCTTTTTGAAGCTGTGAGTGTGTGTGTGTGTGTGTGTGTGTGTGTGTGTATTTAGGGAGCTAGACTCAACAGAGAAGGCAGTTCTCAGTTTATTTACTCTAAGTCCGTTTTATTTTCCATCCAATGGCTGGAGACTCTCCTGTCCCTGTCCCATCCTGTCCCATCCTGTCCCATCCTGTCCCTATGGCCTGCAGTGGCAGAGCTGACCTAGGAGAATTTGCAATTGCCAATTAAATGGAAAAGGCCAAAAGTCCTTTCCAGGTGTGCCCTGTTGCAAGTCTTCCTTTTTTCCAGAACTTTCCCAGTAAGGACATCTCACCTGGTTTTTTTTTTTTTTTTTTTTTTTTTTTTTTTTTTTTCAAGAACCTGACCCAACTCTCTGACATTCTCCAGACAGGCCTCTTTCCTCCTACTGGCTACCTGCTCTGAGGGCCTTGCTACAAGTGCTGCCGAGCTCCATCCATCACCCAGCCATCTGTCTCCATCTATCTATAGCAACAAAACCCATTTCAACACTTTCCTCCTTTTGTTCCCTTTGTTTTACGGCTGCTACTTGGCGTAAAGTTCCCTTTCCCCTTCATTAAACAGAAAGGCTTTCACATTAAAGGAACATTTTAACAGTACAAACAAGAAATAGAATTCCAGTTTACCTCTCTCCAAGCTTCTCTTAAATCTCTCAGCTGTTTTGGTTCAGCTCTGCGCTCCCTACCTGGCTTTGTTCCATGCCCAGCCCTCTCCCCTCTGCTGTTTTGAGAGCCAGAGCTCTGAGGCTGCAGAGGTAGCCACAAGGGAAAGGGGAGGGAACTGAAAGTGTCCCTGCCAGCTGCCCTGCCCCGCCCCAGCCACTTCCCAGACCAGCAGCGCCCCTGTCTGCAGAGGGGCACAGACACCTGCTCCCACGCATAATCCACAATCTCAGTGGAGCCCACTTATTGCTCCTTGCAAAGCAGCTTACAGTACAAGTACATTCCAATTAGTCATTGACACCTGTTGGGAAGAAGTGGCTTTGGCCTCTGTTGAAGATGCTAAAGTATGAGTCTGACATATTTCTGTTTACCTTTGGCTGACAGGAAGCTTCTAGACACATACAATTATAGTTCCTCTACCTATATTAGCCACTGGGGTTAGGTTATTTATCTCCTTTTCCACTTCATTTAACAGCTTTGTTTTTCTACATCTTGAGTAACAATAGTTTATTAAACAATTAGAGGCATACACATCACCAGTACCACTGGGAGACAGGCAGGCATGGGCAAATCATCCAGGTGCTGCCTCCAACCATCACTACGCTACTCCATTCAGTGTATCGGTTCCTGTTTGTGTGACATCTCCAGGGTAATTTGCTCCCCCTTCCTTCGGCACCATGAACAGAGAACAACAATCTCCTGACTAGCCTCTCAGGCCTATCTCCTGCCGAGATGGACACCAATGTGCTGGTGAGCTCAGTTGATGTTGTGAAGCCATATGGTGTTCCTTGGCTTCGTTCTTTCAGAACCACTCATACAAGGGGCCCTTACTGGCAGAGTGGAGGCCCACCCAGCAAACTATGAGAAACAATCGTGAAACGACCAGTAACTCAAAATAAAGACAGCTGTCTACCATGAGTCAAGCGTGGATCAGCAAACACACTGGCTCCCAGGCCTGGAGTCCTATAGGAAAAGCTGTCATCCTGTCATGAAGTTAGTGGGAGGAAAATTTATCTATTTTTTGAGAAGCCTTGACCAGCAAAAGCACTTTTTTTTTTTTTTTTCTCAAGAAGAGGGAGAGTTTTGAGCTTCTAGGACTGTTGGCACTTGGTTCATTTGCTTTGCAGTTCACTCTCTGGAACATAAAAAATGGAAAACGTAAAGTCATTGAATCATTAACTGTCAGAGCAAAAAGGTCCCTCTGAGAATCTGTAGTCCAAGCTCTTTATTTCATAGGTAGGAATGGAAAAGTGACTTTTCCTGGGCCTCACGGAAAGTGAGCGCAGGGCTCTGTGTCACAAAGAGAGAGTGCCTGCATCTAGGAGGCCGGGAGAGGCTGGAATACAATGAAGTAAGAGAGATGGTCTATGAGGGGGGCCAGCGGCCCTCAGCACCTTCGTGGCACACCCTTGGGTGTGCTAGCCACCCAACACCTGCATTCTGCACTCAAGGACCCTCAACCAAACCAACACATCCTTCCAACCTGAAGGCCCAGTAGAGCAGCCGCAGCAGCCATGTGGAGAGGTGCAGTGATGGCCTCGCAGCAGCAGAACGACCTAAGTGATGGAGGAAGAACACGGGCCACATGGGCCACTCAGGATGGGGAATCAGTGACACTAGAGTCTCATAATAATCCTGTCAGGTCTGAGAGCTGCAGCTCATTACTGGTTCCCTGAGCCTTGAACATCCTCCACAGCTGGGTCAGGAGCACCACCCACATTACAAGTGTAGTACAGGGCTGGGGAAAGATGCAGAGCATTTGTCAGCCTGCTGTGTGTGCCTTCTCTCTTGACTACAAGAGGAATTAAAAGGTCAATTTTCTTAATGACTTCGAATGCACTCAGTTTATCTAGAGATGATCATGAACACCTGTCTGAAATAAGCTCTCTCAGATGGAAAACAACTTGGCTGCCTGACACTGGCAAGCAGTGTTACTCAGGATGTCCTGGTGGTTCCTCCAAGGCCCCTGTTCAGGCCAGGCCATAGTCCCCTATTCCTCGGCCCAGGGCTCACCAAAATGTCTGGCACTGAGCAGGAGCAGGTTCTGATGAAATGCTGGTCCAGTTGACCTGAGGGCACAGCACAGGCTATGCCTCAGCACAGTCTCCATGACTGACCAGCTTCTGAGAGCTTCTAAAGCAATCGGGCACACTTCCACAGGTGGGCCAATTCGCATGCCAGGGTACTTATGCTTAGGCCTAAGTTGGGCAGAGGACATGAAATTGGGAGAGCAGAGGTACTCTTGTTAGCTAATAAAGCCCTATCCCTAGGGAAGCAGCCAACTCCTGCACAAGGAGGGATGGGTGCTACTGGTACTGACTGCAAGAAGGGCCAGGGTGCAGCTGGCACCTCCAGGGAAGCCTTTCCCTTTCCCTTCCAGGTTTCCTGGGCTGTCCTGACAACAACATGTTTTCCCCACTGAGCAGCACAGGAAAAGAGATCCACATGACTAGGTCCAGCTTCCCCGAGGACTGTGCGGAGCTGACCTAGGACGTGAATGGCATTGCCTATGCAGCTCTCAGGGTTTGTAGCTCAGCTTCTCCCCAGGTAGCCCAGGGCTTAGGCATCGCCCCCCCCCTTTTTTTTTTTTTGCTGCTGCCAAGCGATATCCAGAACCAGTACCAGCATCCAGGTAGCAGTGTCAGAGGAATAGGGGTAAAGGAAAGGCTGGTCAAATCGTTCAATACTGATGTGATACCAGTAATGAGATCTGATACCTGCATAGTGCTTCAGCCCTGAGGAATTTCAAATGCATTTTACAAATCTAACATGCAAAACTGCTTTTGAGGTAGGCAGAGCTATAAGGCCATTTTACTGCTTTTAAATTTTTATTTAAATTCCATTTAGTCAACATATAGTGAAATGTTAGTTTTAGGTGTACAATATAGTAATTCAATACTTCCATACATCACGGGGTACTCATCAGAGCAAGTGCACTCCTTAATTGCCGTCACCTATTTCACCCATTCCCCCCCCCCAAACCCTCCTCCCCTCTGGTAACCAACATTTGTTCTCTATACTTAAGAGTCTTTTTCTTGTTTTGTTTTTTTTTCTCCTTTTTTTCCTTTGCTTGTTGGTTTTTTTCCTTAAATTCAACATATAGTATTTTTCTTTCTCTGGCTGGTTTTTTTTGCTTGACATTATATCCTCTCTCTCTCTCTCTCTCTCTCTCTCTATATATATATATATATATATATATATATATATATATACACACACACATATATGGCCCCATATACGTATATACGGGCCCATATATATGCATATGGGGCCATATATGTATATATATGTATATATATACCACATCTTTATTCATTCATCAGCTGATTGACATTTGGGATGTTTCCATAATTTGGTTATTGTAGATAATGCTGCTATAATCATTGGGGTACATGTATCCCTTTAGTTTTGTATTAAAACTACTATTAGTAGTTTTGTATTCTTTGGGTACATACCTAGTAGTGCAACTGCTCCATCATAAGGTAGTTCTATTTTTAACTTTCTGGGAGCCTCCATACTGTTTTCCACAAGGGCTACAGCAGCTTTGCATTCCCACCAACAGCCCTATTTTAATACTGAGGAAACTGAGGTTCCAGAACGGATTAAGTAACTTGTTCAGTCATGCAGCAAGGAACCAATTGCCACCTGAGCCCTCACCAAAGCCACTCCAAAACTCCTTCCCTACACATGTGCATCTCACAAGTGAATGAAATGTACCCCTCCACTGGCACACAAATAGGTGCCCCTTCTACCTGGGAGCCCTCCCAAGCCAGTCTCCATGTGGATACCCGGACACTATTTGCATGAGGATAGCAAGCTTAGCAGTGGAGCTGGGGTGGAGACAGAGAGATGGTTGATGGAGAGACTGCCTTTGTTGGTGAGAGCTGTGTCAGCATTCCCTGCCTTTCCTCTAGGGCCTGTCTCATAACTGAGGTAGAGTTTTTCATTTTGATGAATTAATCTATTCCAGGGGTTTGGTTTTGTTTCACTGGGCCTTTAAGAGAGTTTTAAAGCTGGAGGACCTTGAAACATCATCTTATCAACCCCTTATATGGCAATGGGGAAACTGAGGCAAGGGGGCTCTCACCCCCTGTTCCAGGGCTGCTGAGTGGCAGATCTGGGGCTCAGAGCCCATATCCTGAGGTCACACTTTCCTAGGTGCCAGCTGCCTTACAATATTGGGGCTGATGCTTTCTTATAAGCCATGCATCTTATAAGCTTCAGGACTAGAATGTGGTCTCTCTGAGGAGCTTTTCACTTGGGAGGGGTCCTTCAAACAGATTGTTTGCACTGAATTCTTCAGCCTCTAAGAGGTGGCCCCTGAAAGCCAGGCATGTGGCAGTCATGACAGGCTGGGAACAGCCCAGTGAGAAGAATTGGGAAGGAAGACCTTTCTTTACAGAAACAGAAACCTGCCTAGTATGGGTCTGCTTAGAAAAGGCTGAGAATTCTTACAGAACAAGAGCCAGGAAACCAAGTCTGGGTTCTTCGAGGTAGTGTCATAATTCTCATTTCCTGTATCCTCCCCTACTAATGTGTCCAAGACAGTCATGGTCCACACATTGAGGAGGCACAAAGAAGTTTTTATATCTTTTCTACTTAATTCCCTACAACAACTGGTAGGTTGGTATTGTTAGCCCTGTTTTATAGATGAAAAACCAGTCTTGGATATGTGATGTAATTTGCCCACAGTGACATGGCCATGCATCTTATAAGCTTCAGGCCTGGAGGAATGTGGTCTCTCTGAGGAGCTCTTCACTTGGGGGGAGGGGGAGTCCTTCAATCAGACAGATTGTTTGCTCGGAGTCCTTCAGCCTCCAAGCCCACCATGTGCAACTATGAGACAGCTATGCTGCTTTTCCCCCTTCATCAAAATTGATCCAGAAAACAGAGATCTAATAATGCTCTTCTGATTTCACTTTTGGGGGGCCTTTTCTTCCACCAAGATGCTGAGTCTCAACAACCCAAACTCTAAAATTCTTAATGGAATGCCATTTTTACCTTTAAGAATGGAAACCACCACCATGTGCTGCTTTCTCAGGAGGCTGCCCCATAGCCAGCTCCTTATGTTAAAGTTGTCAGTGGTCCTGATGCCCCTGGCTTGCTATAGATGCTGAGTCAGCTCCTGACAGCCCGACTTTGCAAATGTTATCTTGTGTAAGAATGATAATTATCCTGTATGTGGCTAGTGAGCTTTAGCACCTACAAAGTGCCTTAATACATTGAGACTTAGAAATTATTATCCTGTATTATTATCATAACAGATGAGGAAACTGGGACTTAGTTAGGTCACATACCTTGCCGAAAGTCATGCTGTGTGATGAGACTAGGAGGCAAACCTAATCTGGCTTGGCTCATCAGCCCCATGCAGCCTCTGCTGTGCCACAGAGACCTCACATGTAACCACGGGTCAGAAATGCCTTGGTACCAATGAATGTATCAGACTGGCCCAATAGATGCAAAGCTCCAAGAGAATGGGAGATAGACTGTTAGCATTTGCTGGGAGTTAAGAGAAGAGAGAAGCAGAGAGCAAAATGAAGCGTGATCCAGTAAGGAGTGTACAGGGTGAGCCCTGAGTAACTTGGTCTCACAAGATTGGCAGGATGTTGGCCTCAGCAGCTGTCAGGGAGAAGCTGTCTCTCCTCCAGGGTATAGAAGATGCTTTGCCCATCTTTGTACCCAGCAGGAGCCAACAGGCAACAGGTGTGGTTTCTCCTTCATTCTCTTTACTACAGCCCCTCTAGCTAATGAACCATTTCCATTTCATATTAGGGAAGAGACTCCCAAAGAGAAAAGTGATAAGCGGGGCTACTCCACAGTACAGCTGACTTGTCCCCTCTGTATTCAGGAACATCTTTCTATTCTGTGTCTGGGTTGAGAGCCCATAATGGATACTCACAGGCCCAAGCCCACACTATCTCCTCCTGTATGAAACTGTATTCACAGCTGGATCACATGTATGAAAATTATAGGTATTTAATGAATATGGATGAAAACTATCAAAATGGTGATGATGATTAATGGCAATGATAATGATAAATAGATCATGAGGGCAGGCTCCCTGGGAGCTAGGCACCTGGTGTAGTTCAAGCCTTGTTATAAACTTGTTCTTATAGATCCTTAAGACTTTGAATATCAGTTTTCTTATCTGTGATCTAGAAACAGCAATACCTATTTCTCAGGTCAACTATGAGTGTAATTGAAATCAACTCTGAAAAAACTAAGAACTATTAATATTTAAACATAGGCCTATCTGTCTTCAAATTCTATGCCTTTTATACAAGAAAACCTTTGCCTCTGTTTCCTTATCTATTATACAAAAACATTATTTATTCTGCCTAAGTCATAGGGTGTTTGTGGGATGAAATGGGGATTGCTTGTGAATGCACTTTGTTTACTAGCAAGGGTCTAAAACTCTGCCTCTAACAGAATTTGCTCCCTAAGCAGCATCTATTATTATGATCATTAATAAAAATAAGCTGGTGTACAAATACCCATTTTTATTGCTTATGCTTCAGAAGCAGTATTTGCTTTTCTTGCAAACCTGCTAGCTCTGTGGGGCATTGCACTGAGTGCTGACCAATGGCACTGATGCCCCTTGAAAATGACCTGTCTCAGCAAATCCTTGTCTCTTGCAAGTTCCAGGATAGAGTCTCCTAGACTAACAGCCCTTGGGAATAGTTGAAGCCTATTCAACTTTCTAGGTGCACTTTCTTTTCCCAACCACTATTCTTAACAAGCTCAATCCATCCATCAGTGCACAAGTATTTATCAGGCACTGCTTTTGGTGAAGTGCCAGCAAATCCAGGGCAGGTCTTCAAGAACTTGGCTAACCAGCAGGTAAATACAAAATATCTTGACCTCTGAAAAGACATAATATAGTTGATTCTGAAGACACTCTTATAGGCAGAGACCCTGGTAAGAAAGTCCTGCCATGACTTTCCGAAGGCCATCAAAGCTAGTCACTGAGCTCTCTGGACTGAATCAAAACTCTGCATTTCAACTTGATAAGGAAGTCCCTGCTATTGTTCTCAAGTCATTCTGTGGGGGTGTTTCATCTCCTGGTCCAGCTGAAAATTCCTTGAGGATGGGACTATATACTGCATTCTCTGATAAATACCACAAATTGTCTATCAGGCTGCTAATCACATGTGTTTGATCATTTTTCAGACCCCAAGTAGTTTATATAAGTCTTTATAGACCCAAAATTGTGACATTTGGCAACTTATTTTGCTCTGGACCTTAAAATTGTCGTTTTTAAAGTAAGAGCGGGCAGAAATAGTTTCCAGTTTTCTTAGAGTTCTGAAATTCTGAGTTCTACACAGATTTGGCAAATGACACCACTACAAGGCCAAGGCCAGTGACAGACCTCAGTATCAGTCACAACACTAATTCCTATTTCACCCAAATTCAGCCATAATCCTGCTCAGCATAGGCAGTCACTACCAGTGCATATGAGTTTAAGCATTTTATCATGACTGTTCCCAAAACCTTTTCCATTGCAACGACCCATTTGCATTTTTTTCCTCTTCCCAAAACCTATTGTTCTAGCCAGTTCTACTCTTTCCTACTCCTATTTTCTTCATAGCTCAATAAACCCTGCAGTCTAATTCCTCCACTAAGAACAGAATTGATTTTAAACACTAATTTACATGGAAGTGACTCAGCATGTTCCCTAGTCCAGTGGACTTTGTCTTGTAAAAGAAGTCCTATAGAAAATATTTGTAACATAACCAAAAAAGAGCAAATATCCCAGGTACATATAAATAACTCCTAAAATTCAATAAGTAAAAAGGTAGACAACTCAAAATTCAAAAATAAGACAAGATTTCATAGTTACTTCATGAAATAAGATATCCAAATGGACAATAAACATATTAAAAAGAGAACTCAGCCTAATCAGGCATCAGGAAAATGCAAAGTAAAAAACAAGGAGATAGCTCTTTACATTTGCTAGAATGTCTAAGATTATAATATCAACTGTAAAAAAAAAATATATCAACTATTGGTGAGGATGTGGAGCAACTGGGACTCCCATACATTGATGAAAGTTCAAAAGACACACACGTCTTGGATGGTTTTCTTTTTAATTTTTTTTTAAATTTATTTATTTATGATAGTCACAGAGAGAGAGAGAGAGAGAGAGGAGGCAGAGACACAGGCAGAGGGAGAAGCAGGCTCCATGCACCGGGAGCCCGACGTGGGATTCGATCCCGGGTCTCCAGGATCGCGCCCTGGGCCAAAGGCAGACGCCAAACCGCTGCGCCACTCAGGGATCCCTGGATGGTTTTCTTTTTAAAATAAAGTTAAGCATACCCCTCATCTATAACCCAGAAATTCTACTCTTAGGTATTTATTAAAGAGGGATGAAAACACAAAAGGACTTGAACACAAATATTTATAGCAGCTTTATTTATAATAGCCCCAAATAAGAAACAATCCAAATGTCTGTCAATGGGTGAATGAATAAGCAAATTGTAAGCTATGGCCAATGGAATATTCCTCTGTGATAAAAAGGAGCATGCTACTGATGCACAGCACAGAGCCACAATGTGAGTGAATCTCAGAAATATGATGCTGAGTCAAATAAGCAAGACATAAAAGCACACATAAGCCCATTTATATGAAGCTCTAAAACAGCAAAAGTAACCTGTGATGATAGAAATCAGACCAGCGGGTGTCTTAAGATAAGCAGCTGGGTGGCAGAGGGCAAAGCTTGACTGCAAAAGGGCACAACTCTCTGGGTGTTTAAATGTTTTTTATCTTGATTGGAGTAATGGTTGCACAGAAGTATATATTTGTCAGAATTCCTCAAATTGTAAATTTAAAACAGATACACAGTTTGTATAAATTATATTTCGACAGAGTTGATATATAAAATCAACAACAATCCAGAAGGAAATACCAATATGCACTCACCATAATGCTAAAGTGTAAAAGATTGATAAGTTCAAGGTTTAATGTGGATGTGAAACAACCAGAACTTGTATCCAGTGTTGAGGAAAATCTAAATTGGAGCAATCCACTTTGGAAAACATACTGTTTGGTAGTAGGCAATGAGGCTGAAAATATACATACCCTATGATTCAACCATTCCATTTCTAGGTATATACTTAGCAGAAATGTGTATATAGGTACACCAAAAGATATGTTCAAAATGTTTATAGTAGCATTATTCCTCATAAGCACAAACTGGAAATAATCCTAAAGTCCATCAATAATAAAATGAATAGATTGTGGTATGATCTTAACATGCAATAATATACAGCAATGAAATGAATGAACCATCATCACAAACAACAAGGATGAAATTTCAAACATAATGTTGAAGTAGTGAAGGCAAACAAAGGGTTATGTATTGCACTGATATCATAATAGTGATGATCTCTGGGAACGAGGTCAGGTAATGATTAGTAGGAAGCAAAAAGGGGTTTCTGGGGCTCTGAGAATGCTCTACCTCTTGTTGTGAGTGGTGCTTAAAAGGGCACATTAACTTTGTGATAATTCATCAAGCTGTACACTTGTTACATCTTCACTTTTCTTGGACATGTCATGTTTCAATAAATATATTTATTTTACAAAGCAAATAAACACACAATCAAACCAGGAGAGGCCTGATAGGGAGGAGGCATGCTGATCTCCAAAGATAATGAAGGAATTTTAGGTCTTGTGGATTTGGAGGATATTTTTGTGTACCAGAGGAAGGTGAAGAAGATCTGGGGGCAGAAAGCCATCTTTCTAACCACCCACTAAATCCCGCCTAGTAAACAAGAGTCTAAATAACCTGCATATCACACCAAGCTGCCTATCTCTTTATTACCCTCCTGGTTCAGTGACTGAGAAAATATCTATATCTCCACCACTCCAGAGCTCTGGCAAAGGGTTTATGACTGAGAAATGGTCCCTAGAGTCCTGTACCTTGGTTCACACGGAAGTGATGGACCTGAAATTCATTAGTCTCTTTGTGGCTAGTTGAAGTTGATAAATGACCACAGGCAGTTTTACTTTCGCAGACCATTGCATGAATACACCTAGCAAAAACTGTTTCCTTTCTACACTGAAGCAAAGGAAAGGGGTAGCTGAGTGTGAAATGATCCCTACTCACCAGCTCTGAGCCTCAGCAACCTACTCCAAGAGTAGGCCACTCTGGCATGTCCTAGAAGAGACATTCTTCATATTTCTATGGTGCAGTCATCCTTGGGTGCTTTAGTAAGCTTACTTGTTCCATGCTCAAACTGGAATCTGTTGGATAATCAGCATTATGGGGAACATATCACCATAGTTCTAAACATTAACTCTTAAAATTCCCTGAGCTCCTTTGCCCACCACTGCATTGCCAGCACCTGACCCTAGCAGGTTTTCAACATGTGTTGAATCAATAAATAAAAGGATGGTTGAGAAAAAGTTGTTTTATTTGCTTCTTACAAAGCACTGAAGGCCTATCCCTGGTGGGGAGGTCTTGTTCTCCTAGAGTAGACATCTGCCAGACCTTAATCTCTCACTGACTCAACTTCTCAATACTTGGTTGGCTTTCTGAAACTAATAAGCCACACTCAGACTCATTGCTCCCTAATTGTCTCCCTGCTGCCTTTACCAGCTCTACAACGTCATCTAGACTGTGGACATCAAGACCTAGAGGAAGGGGCAAATGTCATGGCTGATTTGATGGTCACTGTGCGTGGCTGTCTTTGCATCTTTTTGCTCCAAAATAACCCATCTGAGTTCATGAGTGCTGTACCAAGGAGCCATGTTCTCTCTATTCCCAGCCCCTCCCTAAAGCAATTAAATTAATACTCGCCAGTTGCTCCTGGGTTTATAAATCTCTGCAAGATGAATGTAATAGACTAGCTGATGGGGTAGAGGCTATATTTTTAGATGATTTTCCCCTTTTTCCTTTTTTCCAAGAGCAGTACCAGCACTACAGTAATGCACCGTTTGGTATTTTAGCATTTCAGATATTTTACAGTAAATTACTTCAGTTTATGGCACTTTGCTTCCTTATATAATTGTTATAAATAACCTTCAAATGACATAAAAGCCATAAACATTGCAAAACTGAAAAGTAAATTATAGACATTTCAGCGCGTACAAGTAGGAACTCAAACACGTTAAGGCAGGCAAGGAAGGTAAGTTTGTTTGTTCTCTCCTTCCCTAACCATCCATCTCATATTTCCACAATAAATAATCTGCAGTAAATAAATGCCAAGGAGCAGGAGGGATCCTCTGCGTACTTGCATAAAGACTCAAGTGGCCCTCCTGGTGCTGGCTAGCTCCACAGCCAAGGAACTAGAAGTCCGGTTGAGAGGGGCTGATTTTAAGAACATTTTATAGCTGCCAGGAGGGTTAGCTAGAAAGAAAGATGGAGACCCAAGGGGAGGCCTGCCCTGCAAACCCTCAGTCTACACCGCATTCTCCAGGGAGACATCAAGTTGTCTGCAAGGTCTTGCTGAGCTTCAGGTTCGTCTATACAGTCATCTTGGGTATAATAACTGCCATGTTTTGAGTGCTAGCTTTCTATGTCATTCCAGACAATTGACAACCATTTTCTCATTGAATCCTTTTCCACAGGAAGCTATACAGCAGAGGAAGGAACAGGTGGATCGGGGTTTGAAGAGGAGGAGGGCCACTTGACCAGGCTTTCACTTTTACAAAGGGCCTCAGTATTGCCACATGATGTTACTTCTGAATGCTTGCATGCATTTAAGATATTAATTTTAAAAAATAAGATATTAATTTATTTAATGTAAATACTTAAAATATGTTCTTCAAGCTTGTTTTGGAACTTCTTCATTTGTTTAATAAACCAGGAGACTCAAACAATGGAAGTGATTTGTGTTGGTCTCAAACTCTGAGAAAGCTTGATTATTATTCCCATTTCATAGATGAGAACATGAGGCTCAGGGACACTAAAGGGCTTTCAAAGATTAGAAGACTGAGGAAGGAAGGATCTAGAACCGTTTGTGTCTATCTCAAAAGCCTGTGCTCTTTCTCTCTGCCATGTGAGCTTCAGGAGAGATTTTCTGAGACAGCTGCTATAGGGGTCCCTTAAAGGTAGTGGGGTTGGGCTGTCTGAACACTGGGTCAAGCCACTCTCTAATGAGTGACAATCTGTGCCCAGAGTCAACCAACAGCAGGGAAGACATATTTTCCTTCTCCTCTATCTTGTCACACATACATACTTATGAAAGGTAATATCTTAGAAAACTTAAAGAACTAGAAATAACTTCCAATTAGTCCTCAGGGAAAATCCTCTAGTTTTACAGGTGAGAAAAACTAAAGCAAACACAAGTGGTTTGCCCAAGTTTATACTGCAGTACTCAGATGAGTCTTCAACTCATCTGAGATGAGTCCTCAATCTCTTCAGCCAACTTGTTTTATAGATATTCTGGAATTCTCACAATACTTTCTTTCAAATATATTTCTTACATATTACAAAATTGCTCAATGGGTGATGTACTTCTCTGGCTGTAAGATATAAATTCTATATCAATAAATTAACCTTTTCAAGATATTTTTGGTTTAAAAAATTATACTGAAAATAAGTCTCATAGCATGATTAAAATTTAACTAGGATTATTTCTTGATTGGCTCATAAACTATTTTGCCTTGAAACCAACTAGGTTCGTTGGTCCCAAACAAAACCAGCATCATAAATCCCAGCACATACCACCTACTCACAGCCTCAGCCTCAAACTATTTACCTCAACTAACTTCTGGCACCAGCCCACTCTGCTCTGGACAGTCCTGAGAAGGACTAGCTAACTATGCTGTTCACTTCTCCCTGCTGGTGTTAGTTGGCCCTCAGACTTGACTCATACTATTGTCTTCCTGACTGTGGTCTTGGATATATTCCTAGACAGGTAGCTCCATTTCTGATAACCCTCATAACCCTATAAGAAGTTACCTGGATAAAACCCTTCCTGAATCAAACTGGCCTGGGAACCCTCCCTTCCTGGTATTCCTTGTCAGGGTTTGAACTCAAGTCAGCTCAACTGACTAGACTGCATATGACTGGAAGTTCCTACCCATTCCACTTCCAAAATATTACAGCAAAATGGTATTTTGTAACTATGAGTGTTCTGATTCCTAGAACTTCATGCAAACTGCAATCTTTTTAAATAACAGATGGTAGCTTAAGTGAAACGATGTATTAAGGCAAGCTAACTGCTGAAACAAACAGTTCCAAATTTTTGTGACTTAACACTATGAAATGATATTTCTGTTTTATGAAGTGGTCCATTGCATTTGTCTCTGGTCAAGCTATTTTCCTGAGTGATTCAGCAGTGATTTATCAACCCAGAAACTTTGCGATTTGTGACTTTTCCATCTTTATAGGTCTTACAGTCCTCTGCTGGATGCTCATATCCAGTTAGCAAATGGGGTGAGGAGAGAGTAGTGATATGTGCAGGCACCAGCTTGAAGTTATATATATGAGATCCGTCCACATTTCATAGACAGAACTCAGTCACAGGAAAGACTGGGAGATAAGCATAACTAATCTTCCAGGAGGAAAATGAAAGGGAACTTGGTGAACACAGAGTACTCTTTCTCGATGAAACAGAAACCGAGGAAGGAAGATAGTAACTTAAATACATAGCATAAAAGGCAATGGGGATGTACATTTCCTGAAAAACACAATTTAAAGGATCAATTTAGGGATTATCTTAGATAATCTTCAAAATAGCTCTTCAGGTTGTAAGTGTAGATTCAGCTCAGGGGTTTGTAAATTCTGTTGTAGAAGAGTTTTTGAGTTTCAGATTTCTAGCCATACTGTGTAGAGACTCCACCTCTTTGTTAAATTGGAGAATAATACAGTGTCTTTAAAGTTCTGCTAGAGATTGTGTTACATGGTGGGATAATCTTACACTCCGTTCAGTTTAGTTTATATATAATTTAGTTAGTTACATATAATTTCAGGAAATCTCATTGTCTTTGGCCAAAACTGGCTGGAAGAAAGAAACTGCTGTAGATGCAATCTCCAGCAAGGGCACCATATGTCAACTGGCCTTATGAGATCAGAGCAAGAACCAATAAACATAGTCATTACACTCTCCGATTATTGGTTGGTTTTTAGGAAGTTATAACAAATGGGTAGAATTCAAAGATTTTTAAGCTTCCATTCTGCTAAAAAATATGGGCTTCTTCATTCCTTAGAGTGAGTTTATGGTTTTCCAGGATACTTATTCATTCAAAAGAGGGATAACAGTTCAAACCTGTCATCAGCTAATAATTCCTAGGAACTTGTGATGGGTGACTTGTCAGTGGGTGCTGGTTGGAAGTGACTCTGTATGACATAACTTCTGAGGTTCCTTACAAGGATAAAAATTCCATGAGGCAAGGCAACCCATGCAAAGGCAATGAAAAGCCTAAAAACAATTGGAAAAGACCTGAAGACCATCATAGAGAGGTGAGTGGGAGGGAGCTAGAAACCGACATTAACACAAAATATGGCATGACATGGCATAGAGTGCTGTTGGGCGACTACCCCCCTCTGTGTAACCAGATTAGAACTGTAGATCAATGTTCCATGCTGCAATAATTTGGAAGACTTTTCAGAAAGAAGGTGTATTGGTTCAAGACTCTTATGCTATTTAAAATACTGCTTCCTTGGAATCTTTTAATATCTCTGATTTGGGGGACCTGGGTGGCTCAGTGGTTGAGTATCTGCCTTCAGCTCAGGTCGTGATCCTGGGTTCCTGAGATGGAGTCCCACATCGGGCTCCCTGCAGGGAACCTGCTTCTCTCTCTGCCTATGTCTCTGCCTCTCTCTCTCCCTCTGTCTCTCATGAATAAATAAATAAAATATTTAAAAAAATAAAATAAAACCTCTGATTTGGGGTGAGAAGGTACAGCTGTGAGATCTCTTTGCTCAGACTTCTTTCAACCTCCTCAGTGGCTCTGAAACACTATTTGAAAACATGTTCTAGAGCAAGTGGATCTGTTGAACTATAATGATGATGATAACAATGATGACAACAATGACAATGATGATCCACGTGTCCTCAATAATGGAAGATTTAGTTCTACATAAACGGGTGTGCTAATAAAACCCTTATAGGTGACCTGGGGGCCTGAGGCAAATAGAAACCCTGGAGGGGTAGGAAGCCTTCATAAGTTCCTCTCTAGGTGGAGGATCAAGGAAGGAAGCTGTTCTCACTAAGACAGGGTAGGATTTGAGATATTGAATCATTCCCAACTCTCTTGATTTCATTTGCATTTGCTAAAAGTTTAACTAAACTTAGAAATTGAACTCTGAGACGTCTGTACCACTCTACCAGTTTATTTATCTCAGATAGTGTCTGAAGCCAAGCTGTTGCTTCCAAAATGAAAGGAGAATTTTGGAGTAGCCATGTCATCCCAAGCTCTGGGGCAGATTGGGTCGGGATGGGGCCTCCATGCAGAGGGCTTAATACATTGCGTTCAGTTCAACCTCAAATCAGAGATATCTTTCTCCCCTTTGCTTTCTCCCAAAGGCAGCAATGATCAACACTCCCCTGTTTATTTCTTAAAACTTCCTCATGTCTTTAAAATCCATAAGGCAGATAAATAAATAAAAACAAACAACAAAAAACTTAATCTTGACTAATGAAAAGAGTAGCCTCACCCTTGTCTTGTCAGTTTTGTGACTCTTTCTGCAACATCTCTATCAGATGCAATCTCATTTTTGGAATTAGCCTCTCTTTAGCATGTGGTTCCAGTGAACTTTTTTAAAATGCTATTTTAAGGAAAATGAGACTTTAATATAAAGTAATAATAAAGCTGAAAATAAACCAAAGTTCCACCCATTGGGCCAACACATAGCAATTACAATTTTTTCCAATCAATACCAATTCAAATTTAGAAATGAATATACATATTCCACCTAAATCCTCTTATCTCTTAGTTAAACATTCCTATTTTCTTGTTCTGCGCCTCACAGTATGATTTATAATTTGTATCTATTTACCTCTAGTCCTAAAAGGAACCCTCATAGGACAACACAGATATAGTGTTGACCATTCATAGTAGATCGTGGTTTTTGCCTCCGTCCTTTAAATTCTATATTTCTGTTAATAAAGGCATAGCATGTATTAGCTGTTGCCACTTGGTCAAAATTGGATAATCTCTACTAACCAAAGTAAGATATTTCAAGTATGTTAAGCAAAATCTTTGCTTGCTTTTTGGAGGAAGAGGATAAGCCTCTAGAACTTTCTCTTGATAAAAGTGAAGAAGAAAGACAGTTTGCAGGGTGGCATGGAGAGTCGCTGTAGTCAAACCTTCACATCTCCATGTATTCTCCCTCAATCTTTGATATAAATAGGCAATGTTTTCCCAGTCTTATATAAGCTAAAATGAAGACATTGTATCAGGAACCTCTTTCCAATCAGGTTGTTTACTCTAGGCCACCCTTTGTAGAAATGTGGGGTCCTCCACTTCGAAGGACCATCAAATGGAAGGTGCTCATTGCTTTTTGTCGGCAAAGGCTTAGGATTTGATAAAATGAAAAATAGGGTCCCTCTTATTACTGACTGCAGGATTGAGATGACTTACTGTTCTCTTCCTTCTCTAGACCTTAGTTCTCCATCTGAAAAATGAAAGAAATAATCCTCAGCTCTCCACTAGCACTATCCAATCGATGGAACTTTTCTTGATGATGGGAGTGTTCTATATCTGCCATGTCCAATATGGTGGCCACTAGCCTCATGTAGCTATTGAGCATTTGAAATGTGATTAGTGCAACTGAAAAATTGAATCTTAAACTTAATTTAATTATTTAATTTTAACTGAAAAACCACACATAACCGGTGACTATTTTATGGTCCAGCACAGTTCTAGATCTTCTTGTAGAATAAAATAAGTGGATTACATATGTAAGGTGATAGGTATCTTCCAAAGGGTATTTTATGATATAGGGTTGGTTTAGAGATTTAGCTGGATCAAGAGGTAGTATGATCACATCTTTTCCATTCCATTGCCTGGTTCCATATGAGAAGCTCTCAACTTTGGAAAAGTAGTGTTCTATTCCAGAACCCAGCTCTAACTGGCTCTAAAAGCAGCTTCTTTTCTCTGGACTTTATTTATTCCTTCTATAAAACCTGATGATTGTTTTGTATTGCTGAGGGCTTCTAACCCTAACTAGCTGTGGACCTTCAGGATACATGGATGAGAGAGAGATAGGCCTTTAGAAAGAATACTATTAGTGATGACATTTGAGGGGACTGGAGCACTGGGCTTTCATGGGGCAGCAGCCATGAAATGGTAGAACCCATTACAATGGGAGGGGCAAGACCAGAGGAAAGGGAGAGAAGTAATAGGTCATCAGGGAACCAGTGGTCTCCTTGGTCCCCTGGACTGGGGGAGCCAGACAGCAGGCCAATGCAGTGGTCCCAAGTGACCTCTT
Organism: Nyctereutes procyonoides; assembly: GCF_905146905.1. Lineage (NCBI taxonomy): Eukaryota > Metazoa > Chordata > Mammalia > Carnivora > Canidae > Nyctereutes > Nyctereutes procyonoides. The sequence continues at coordinate 48,896,305 of NW_026575133.1, read as the reverse complement.
CCCCATCTCTGAACACTTTAATGACTGGAGCCTGTGCTTTGTCTCAAGTAGCAAGACCCTGAGACAAAATCTAATGTATTATGTCTACTGTTTATCTAGTAGTCTCCTGGGACACTGATTGGTAATGCTGCCTTAGGGAAAAAAATGAAGTCCTATCCTCTATAGAAGATTGTGTTTTGCCTCTAGAGTTTTTCCTACTTGGATACATCTCTCTTAGCCCTACTTTTTCCAAATGAAATCAAGGTCTCATAGCCACCTGATGATCAGTTATTGACACACGCATTATCAGAAAGACTAGTAAGCATGGAAGGGCAGAGCTTTGGCCAACATTACACAGTTAGTGAATGCAGACATAGGCTTAGCCCCTAAGCATCTAGGCTCCCATGCAGTGTTCTCAGTGCTGTGGTCCAGTAGTACCACAGCAGCCTTCCTCATTGATGGATCTGTGAGGTCTAGGGACCAAGCCACCCACCCTGAACTTAGAGAAAGTTAGGCAAGAGGGAGACAGACTTTCATGATACTCTAGGGGAGACCTGAGCATAGTGATGCTTATGATGGAGTTTGGCAACAAACTATTCACCTGCACTTTAGAGAACAGGCAGAGATTTTATAGCCAAAGGCCCCTGGAAATGGGGGCAAAGAAGATCCTGTCTTCCGTTTTCTACAGCCCCTACTTGGAGGCATCTCAACATCCTTGCTGGCAGCCTGGATAAATCTAACTAAGCATCCAGTCTCCAGGGCTACTTCTTTAGTCCCCACCTGGCCCCACTAATGGCTGGAGTCTTTTCACTGTCTGAATCAGCAGGACATGCTGCATGCATGGCCTGGGCCTTCTGATGCTAATGGCTTTGGATTCAGTTCCAGGAGCTGCCCCAGTGGGAATTTCATTCTTGCTGTGCTGGGCCTGGGTGTCTCTCGGGCAGATTAGTTTTTGATGGGGTAGTACTGTACCATTTCCATTAAGTACCATAATGCAAGCATCATTATCGGCAAGTGCCCTGACCTCTCCCTCTCTAATGAGTGACTATTGATATCTAAGCCATGTAAGCATTTTCCCCTTGTGGACCTTCTTCCTCCTGCACCTCCCCCACGCCCCCATTCCCACATAACTCTCCCCTGTCCTCCTTCTCCTGCTAGAAGCAAGGATACAAGAGAGCTTGAAAAGAGGATGACCAAATCACTTAGGTCTCTGGAATGTTAAAAAACAAAAAACAAACAAAAAAAAAAACACACTAACCTAGGAGTCAGAAGACAAGGGTCCCTTTTCAGAGGGCAAGGAGTAAGACATTTCGTCTTCCTGGGCCTCTTTTGCTCATTATTCGAATAGGTTTAATAATACCTGCCCTACCTACCTCACAGGGATAGTATAAGGATCAAATGAGATTAAAGGTATGAAAATGCTTTGAAAAGTTAAAAGCTCTATAGGGCTGAAAGGGATTGCTTTTAAGCCAAGTGTAAAGGAAGGGAGGATTTAAGAAGTACTCAGGGAAAGGGGAAATTGAAGGTAAAAAGGAAATTGACTGTTTTCCGTATTTCTGGGAACACACGGATTTTCTAAATGATAGCAATATGAAAATTTGTTTACCAGTATTTCACACCTTGGTGCCCTGTGTAAAGGCAGGGTGATCTCATGAGAAAGAGTCTTGGTTTCTCTTGCTCAAGTGAGTAGTTTAATAACAAGTCTTGCTCAGATCTCCCTCTTAGACAAGCAGGGTGTTGGGAAACAGAATCTGGTATAAGGGTGAGGATCATTTGTTCTTGAAATGCCAAACAAGGAGCCAAAGGAGTTTGCCCAAGTGAACAATGGTGCCTTGAGCACCCAGAGCCTAACTAACTGATCATTTGAAAGAGTCATATGGGAAAGGAGCTCCAGAACACAGCTCAGAAACAAAGAAGTAAGAAAAGAGAGTCTTGCAGGGCTTCTCTTCCCTTCATAATGAAGAGCTTGTTTAGTGGTTTTTTATGGAATGTCAGGAGCTCCATTTGTGTGGGAAGAGAGTTCTTAGGATTTTGAGGATAAACTTGACTGTGAGTATGTTTGTTTAAGATTATCCCAGAGATAGCAGGAGATGTCCCTGGTCCCACCAACTGTTTTTAGTACTGGAATCTGGAAATCAGGAAGAGGGAGAATTTTAGAGAGTAGGCGTAAGGCAGGGAGGAACGGAGGAGAGGAATGTAAGTCAGGGTCAGCCATCTAAGTATTTGCCAAGAACACTAAAGGGCCTGAGCCTTTGGAGGGTTTGGGGAGGCTCCTTAATTTGCATGAGACTTCAATTTCAAATCAGGTGCAGGTCATAACCATTGACTTTTGCAGCATTGTGCTAGGAACTATGGAGCATGCAGAGATAGATGAATGACAAGACCTGTCCTCAAGGAGCTTATAAAATACTTGAAAAAAAAAGGCAATAAGAGTAAATTACTGTTACAGTGATACATAATATGTCATCCAATGAGGCAGTCAGTATGAGAAATCCTTGTGAGTTACAGTGGTCCAGAAAAGATTCCCTGAAGGACTTGCATAAAGCTTAGAGTTAAATATATTGGTAAGATGCTGTGAACAATGAAATATAGGCCAGGGTGAATGTTAGCAACAGGACTAGCTGATTTCTTCTTCCTTGCTCTTCCATCCTTTTCCTTCTTCTTTGTCTTCCCCTCCCTCCTCCCTTTTTCTCTTGATGCCATCCAGCCTCATCTAAGTCCTACAAGTCAGTTATGGTTTGCTTTCCCCTTTCCATCACATTCATCATGAAGAACCACTTGGTGACCATCTCATTTATCAACCCTTGTCTCAATCCAGCCCAGCAACCAGCCCTAGGCCATCCCATTATTGTCACCTGCTCAGCAGCTGGGAGCCACCACACTGCAGTCCACATACCCTACCTTGACTGCACTTTCTGCACCGCATGCAGCACCCTTGACACTTAACAACTATTCAATATGATACGTTACCCTCTTCCGCCCCAGAGGATCTCAGAGCAAAGAGCCTAATGCAGGAACTGCCCCTAGAGACACATATTTGCAACCCGCTGCTTATGGACTCAGACCCATTAAAATGCAATCTCCACATTAATTTTTTTTAAACAGGACTCTTAAAGCCGCATGACATTAAAATTGTCTCGCCAATAAGCCACATTAACCAGCTCATCAATTTTTTTTTCCACTAGTCTATCCTCCCCATAGACAGTTATACTGGTAGTTAAATGAACATAATCAATGTGTATTTATTCATTGGCTCGCTACCCAATTTGTGGATTATCTACCCTCCCTGATGCAGTGGCTGCTTCCGTCTGCGGCCTGCTCCCAGGGCATTTCTTCACTCTTCTAGCACCTCAGCCAGACAGTGGGCAGGGGCTCCGAGAACATTCATAAACAGGCTTGTCGTGGCTTTGAGTAACAAAAGATGGCAAGGAGAAAGGGAAGAGCACCTGTTAAGATAGGGCTTAGGGAGCAAGGATAGATTTTTCCATCAGAGTTACCAAGGCTGAACTGAAAACAAAAATTCCTTTCACCTTAACCCCTTGTCTTAAGGGAATGGGAGCCTGTGAGTGCCGACCCCATCCTGTGTTGAAACCTAGGATGGAATTGGGTAGACAGGTAAAAGTCAGATGTTTTAAAGTAGGGGTTGGGATGTGAACTCTGGAGAAGGTCCTGAGCGGTAATGAGAGGCGAATGCTAACTGACACCATTCCTCTGCATGGAGCAGGATGAGATTTTCTCAGGGCTATTAATGGAAAACTCTAACACACTCTGGCATGTGTGCAAGGTATACTTCAAAACTTTCGGTCTGGCTTATTTGGTTTCTGAGAAAGCCAGTTGATAGAGCTAGCCTGCCTCTGCTCGGAATGCATCCTCTCTACCACACACACAAATTCTCCAGGGTCTTGTCCAGAAAACAGAATCTCTGTGAACTGGGCTTTATGATGGAATGATGAGCCAAAGGGATGGGCTGGAGTCAAAAGGCACAGGGCATCATCATCTCAAATGGTCCTGAATATGGTCTCTTGCAGGAGACAGGGGTGGAGATGGGCCTGGCCTGACAGTTCTGCAGAAAATCACTCCTGGATGATTTTCCAGGGCTGCCACAGCCAGTCTAGGTGCACCTCCTGTCCTTGAGCCACCAGCTGGTATTCTGGTGGATGGTGGACCTTCTGAACAGCGCTCAGATCTTTCAATTACTAACAAACTTTCAGGATATAGATGGTGGCAGAAAACGTGAGGAGGTGGCAACGAAGGAAGGTACCACTCTTCTCTCTGAAAGTTGTATTTGGTGGAGAAATGCCCCAAACTAGCTTGTGCCATCAGTAGTCAGAGACTTAATGCTAAGTAAATTTTATTAGAATCATACTCTTATGATTGTGGGCTGTGGAAGATGAGCAAGGCCAGATGGTCATTTGTGCCCATTACGCTCTCAGTATCCAGTGGTAGGTAAGAACTTGAAGAGCCTGGAGTAATACTTTCCAAAACTAGTTTATACACTCAGGGCTTCAGTCCATCACTGGACAGCTTGGCAACGCATGGAGATACAAAGCTTTGTTGGCAATTGGAGGCAGTAGCAAGAGGGAATAGGCACCAGTGTGTGGGTTAAATGTGGCATGTCCATGGGGTTGTATTACAGAATAAGTGTCATATCCCTGTAGGGAGAGGGACAATGAACAGTTACATCTAAGGCAACCATATCTTGGATGTTCAAGAATTGAGAAAAGGGTACAATTGCATCTTGTGTGTAAAGAGAGTACAAAGAAGTGTGGTGTCAGTTACAGGGCCACCAAAGACCCCACAGACTACAGTCAGTGTTTTGAAAGAGCCCAGTGGCCATCCATAGCAAAATGCAGTACTAGTCATGCTCTTGACCAGCACCCCTCACTGGCATCAGAAGTCCTCAGCATTCCTCACATTCCAACGTACTCAGTGGTGTCTCCATCCCCCATGTAGGCATTACTATACTCAGGTGCCCACTGAGCCCATGGGGAATTTCCTCTGTTAGGGTTGACCAGCACTTTGTGGATCTCTCTGAGAGAAGGCCCTAGAGTGAATATTTTGTCTACCATCATTTTTCCCTGACTCCTGGGTTTGGGTATGATCCAGTTGGTTCTGGTTTCCTAAAGTGGAGGAATTGTGGAAGTCAAGGAGGCTTCTACTATTGGCCACTAGCAAATGAGATCAAATGAGATCCCAGGTCTTTCTTGGCCAGCCTGGTGAGTGAGATGAGATGTGAGAGAGAGCTGAAGCAGTGCTCCTGAGGCTCAGCAACAATGAGAGAGTCAATAACGCCTGCAGCTGGGAACAGGAGTCCTGCTGGAACAAAAGTGGACCTAAGGACATAGGCCTCTGGAGCTGGTGCTCTCCTCATACAGGGTGGCCCCACTCTAGCCACAGCACGGATGTTATCGAAATAGTCAAAGGCCATGCACTTAGATGTCTAAATGGCCAGACAGGTACAAAAAGTGTGGAAAGGGCTAGGCTTTACTAGTTGGGGTAAAAGGGAATGGTGGGGACTGTGGTACCCAACTAAGCAGGCAAGCAGAGGGAGTATTCCAACGAGGTAATGAGATACCTTCTGATTTTTTTTCCCTGAGAAGCAGAATATCTGTTATTATTTTAATTGAAATATTGATTCTTTAGACAAAACAAAGCAATAGGTGGGATAAACAAAATCATTCTTCCAGGTATGCATGGCCACTAGGGCCTCAGCAGGCAGTAGCTATTTAGAGTGCACAGAATCATACTGGAGTAGACAAAACAAGCCAGCATTGGGAGAAAGGAAAAGACGATCTGAGGAACAACGATGGTAATAATGGGGTTTTTCCTCAGTGTATCCGCAACAGGCATCCACTGCATGTCCACATGTGCTTCACAGCCATCCCAGACAGGATGCTCAAAACCTCAATGTATTGTCAGTGTCTTCAAAAGAGTGCTTGTTAATTTATTTTTGCTGTCCCTGATGTGGCTCGAATCAGCATCTCAATATGTATGGATCTCTATCAAACTTTTATTATCTGGTAGGTTTGTCTGGACTTATCGGCTGTGGAAGATGAGCAGGGCCAGATGGTCATTTGTGGCAGGAAGGGTGGCTTCCTTTGGTGGGCCAGAACACACAGATATTTACACCCATGCTTCAATATGTACATGCACATACATTGTAAAAACACACAAGTGGATCCACCAGCCACAGACAGAATCAACGAACTTTGACGTGGCTTGTGAATTGCACCATTAAAACAAAACAAAACAAAACAAAACACACAAACAACAACAACAACAACAACAACAAAACCACCTTCTAAGGAGCAACCCAGAACCTGCAGCAGAGCTGGTGCTACTGGCTTGCATTTCAGCTCCCAAATGGAATGGAAGTTAACAATGAGGCAGCAGCTTTAGGGTGGGGGTGGGGAACAGAGCAGAGCAGAGCCTCTTTACCCTGGGAAGTGAGGAGGCCACCTGGGTTTAGCAGCTAATCTTGAGATTGTTTGTAGTAGACATCAGATGAAATGTCTGCATTCCTTTTTCCATTAGCCACCCTCAGAAGCCACCCTGCCGAGTGTTTCCGATGTCCCTGGCCTAATGAGGCCCTGACAGAGGGAATGCAGACAACTATTTGGGGAGCCCAGGCTTTTACATTCCCTGAATGGCGCATCACGAGGTTGATTTATGTCAAGCTCTGCAGAGATAATTCACCGCCAAGGCAAGATACTAATCCTTTAGATTATGCATTTGGTGTGTGTCACCCAAATTGGCTCCTCCATGCTGCGTGGCATGAGGGGGGACGGTAATTTGTCTGTGCATATTCCAATCAGGGGAAAGATTCATAAGCTACTGTTGAGTAAGAATGGATCACTTGCTTTTGATTTTAATGCAGAGAGGTTGGCTCCTGGGATTTTGGAATAAATATTTGATCTTTAAAGATCATTTTGTAGCTTGTAGCCATCAACTCAGCCAGGTTTTTAGTGTTTGTTTATGGTTTATACCATATGATTCAATAAACTCTGCCAGAAAAACATGTGCATAATTAAGTTTAAAAGCCAGCCCCAACCTCACTGCAGGACTCGCTCCTCAAATCACAGTTTATGCACCAAATTCTGTTTGTTTATTGCTCTCAGGATTTTCACCTCCACATTCAATGACTCAGAATCTGAGGGATCTCAGAAGCATCTCTCTGTTTCCATCTTGATGGTAGTCTTTCCCCTGATGAGAATGTTTCTGGCAAATTCTGTCCCATCATACTAATTTCCAGTGATCAATTTAAAAACAGGAATGGCATAATCTCTCCGATCCACTAAATGAGGTCCTTATTTCAGATATAGCACTTGGTATATTATGTTCAGTATTATACAAATGGGGGAAGGGGATCCCTGGGTGGCTCAGTGGTTTGGCTCCTGCCTTTGGCCCAGGGCATGATCCTGGGGACCCAGAATCGAATCCCACATCAGGCTCCCTGCATGGAGCCTGCTTCTCCCTCTGCCTGTCTCTCTCTCTCTCTCTCTCTCTCTCTCTCTCTCTCATGAATAAATACATAAAATCTTAAAAAAATGGAAAATGTGAAAGTTGTTTATTATTCCCATTTCATACTCTAATAGAATGAGGTATAAGAAAAGTAATAGCTGATTCTTACATAATACAGATCTTCCTTAACTTAATGATGGGGTTACATCCAGATAAAACCACCATAAATTGAGCAGATCACAAGTTGAAAATGCATTAAACACACTAAACCTATTTTACATTAGCTCTTAGCCTAGGTTACCTGGAATGTGCTCAGAACACTTATATTAGCCTACAGTTGGGCAAAACCATGTAACACAAAGCCTCTTTTATAGTAAAGTGTTGAAAATCTCATGTAATTTATTGAATATTGTGCTGAAAATGAAAAACAGAATGGTTGTATAGGTGCAGAATGGTTGTCAGTGTATCAGCTCACCCTCATGATCATGTGCTTGACTGGGATCTGTGGCTGCCACTGCTTGGCATCTCACAAGAATATTATACTGCACTAGCCCGGAAAAAGATCCATATTCAAATTCAAAGTACAGTTTCTACTGAATGCATATTGCTCTGACACCATCATAAAGTGGAAAGCTCCTAAGTAGAGCCATTGTAAGTCAAAGACCGTCTGTAGTTATTATGTTCCAGGCACTGTTCAAAGCACTTTACATCTGTTAGCTCAGTTAATTTTCACCAACAACCATATACTATAAGTATTATCTTCCTCTTTTATAGATTCAAAGGGGAAATTGAGGTGCAGAAAGGTTAAGTGACTTAAGGTACCTTTGCCTACAGAGTGAGTAAAGGGTGGAACAGCTGGAGTCCATGTGCCTGACACTATGTTGTGCTCAGGCATCTTTTTTTTTTTTTAAGATTTTATTTATTTATTCATGAGAGACACAGAAGAGAGGCAGAGACATAGGCAGAGGGAGAAGCAGGCTCCATGCAGGGAGCCCAATGCGGGACTGGAGCCTCATACTCTAGGATCAAGTCTTGAGCTGAAGGCAGACTCCCAGCCACTAAGCCACCCAGGTGTCCTCAGGCATCTTTGCATCATAAGACTAGGCATGGAAAACAATTAACACAAAGGGAAGCAAAGATTCTAATTACCTTAGTTTAGGTACCAGAACTCTGGAGGTCAATCTCAATCTCCAGAAGATGCTCCACCAAAACTTATAATTCTGCTATTTAAAGAATAAAAGTTCTAAGCTAAGTTGCCGTCTTTCCATTTACTCTTTAAAAATACAGCTCTTTCTGGCAGGGATGGCACACACCTCTTCATGCACTTATTTAAAGTTCCTAGTGAATCTGGCTAAATAGAAGATCCTCGTGAATCTTACCTCAATGTAAATGAGATGAGAAAAGTCAAAACAACGTACGCATTCAACAAATATTTACTGAGTTGCAATCGTGTGCCAAGTCTGAGCCAGCCACTGGTGATCTGGGAATGTATGAGGCATGCCTCCTATCTTTAAGAAGCTCACAGTCAAGTGCATGAGGAAGGGACCTGCACAGGGGACAAATAATCCATTGACAGGATCATTTCTCCCAGGACTGTCTCTGTTCAGGACCTACAAGCAAAGCTCTGAAGGATGGAGAATACTGGGGAAGAAGAAGACATGGGGAATAGGAATTATCTGAGAATTAGCAGAGTAACTTCTAGTAGTGTAGGCAGTTTACTGATGAAAGGCAGAAAGAGATTCAGGGCCAATAATACTAACTACTTGCTTTCCCTTTTGGAGGAAGTTGTCTGATTCCTTTCAGATGACTGCAGGGGAAATGAAGAAGTGTGAAAGCAAGGCAGTGAGGGTACCAAGATGAGGAGCTGTCATTCCATCTGCATTACCAAATATTTGGTGAGTACTGTGCGAAGGGCACCACTGTTTATGCTGTACATACAGGAAAGAATAACTTTAATGCAATCCCAAGGGCAATGGGATTTTCCTTTTCTCTTTCTTGTCAATATTTCTTTCCTTACTTCTTCCTCCTTCCCTTCCTCTTCCTCCTTTTTCCTCTTCCTCCCGCTCTCTCTTTCGGTCTCTCCTCTTTCTTTCTTTTTCCTCTTTCCAAACAAGCACCCTGTCTCTGTTCGGTGTACTCTACCAAATTTATGAAATTCAGCTGAAGATTATTTTTTATATCTGTAATATTTCCACATGACTAATTGCATTTAGAGAAAAGCTGACACTAGACAATTTCTTGGGCTCATTCAATGTTGGATTTATTAAAGCCCCAAATCATCCATCATTTCAAAATTTGGCAGGTTATGTTTATAAATAAATTAAATTAACAAGTGTGTGCTGCGCTGGGTATTCATGTGTAGGAGGGAACACAAACACAGATGTGTACACAGCCATGTACAGTTGTGGATGTATTCTCCAGCAAATGCATCCTGACCCACATAGCCTGCAAACGTAGTGCTAACCCAGAGTGACCTTTTTAAAACAAATGAACTCATTCTGTAATTGAAAACTAGATCTGATTTAATGAGAATGTCCACGATGTCAAACTAAAAGCAGACGGCAACTAACTTGGTAGCACAATGTAATGCAGAAAGAAATGGTCTGAAGTTCAAGCTACATAGCAGCCAGGAGATCTGAGGTCCCGGCACACCCTCCTGAAAACCCCGGGCAGCCACTTGCTCACCTTGGATTTTAGTTTGCCATTTGTAAAATCAAGAAGCTCCTTTGTTTTTAAATCCTAGAAAGATTATAAGCTACTGAGTGAGGAAAGTACTTCATAGGGACGCCTGGGTGGCTCAGTGGTTAAGCACCTGCCTTTGTTTCAGTGCATGATTCTGGAGTCCTGAGATCCAGTCCCACATCGGGCTCCCTGCATGGAGCCTGCTTCTCCCTCTGCCTATGTCTCTGCCTCTCTCCCTCTCTCTCTGTCTCTCATGAATAAATAAGTAAAACCTTAAAAAAAAACCGTACCTCACAAAAATGGGTCAACAGGAAAGTAGAGAATCATTAGTGCTTCTTTATGTTTGTTTACCCACTGGTGATGAGTGTCAGCATCTTTTTCTCAGAGCTGAACTGATAGACATCCACTCAAAAGTTAGCACTTCCCACCCTGATTGACACATTTGGAAAACTGAAATATCATTTGAAAATGCTAATGAAGATTAAGAGGAAAAGGGGTGGAAAAAATATTCACTGAGTTCCTTCCACATACGAGTAGTCTCGGTGCTTCAGGAAAGTCAGGAAGAGGAAGGGAAGGGAAGCATGTTATACTTTATCAAGACAGCTAAAAATTACTTTTAGCTTTTACCAGGAAATGTAGGGTTACATTATTATTATTATTATTATTATTATTATTAATTGTAGTAGTAGTAATTGTGATAATTACCATCACTACCACCACCACCGATATTATTTATTAAGAGAAAAATATGTGGCAAATAGTGGAAGGATCCATGATATACAGAGGAAATTAAAACTTTTACTAGGTGGGATAGACTACCTTTAGTAGACATTACAAGCATATTTCACAAATTAATTGTAGAGTTTATACAGATCTGGCAATAGAGGCTTGAGGATCCAATTTTATATTGATGCTTTCACTGAATGTTATGGAATTCTAGGATTAGAAAGGACCTTATAATAGCGTCTCATCCATTCCCCTGTTTCATCTAAACTCAGGATGGCAAATATATTTTAATATCACATGCCACTCTGATTGATTGATAATGGCTGTCTAGAGTACTGCATTGAGAAGCATTTTGAGGCTGCTTATGAGCTCAGAGAAAAAGAGGGTTGTGATCAATTAGGTGTGTCTACCACGGGCACCCATGGGAAGATTAAACATGCATGCCATATATTTACCATTCCCTAACATCACTATCTTGAAAAACAAGAGTTTTTTTTCTCACTTTAAGCTTAGCTTTGAAAAAACTTACCTGTTTCTCTCAAGAATTCCCATTTTACATGTTTCATTTGAAGAAGGTGCTTCTTTATAAAGAACTTTGTACAATTAAAATACAATTTAATCTGATTTTCTCTTGCCTAATTCTCAATGAGGGTAGAGCACCCCTAGACAGTATACACCTCCTGATAACAGAGACTCTTTTACTGATTTATGGGCTTGGAGTCCCAGAGCTAGTGTCAGGTTCTTCAAGTATATTCCATGAACTGTGTGGATCTTGACAGAGTAGTTTCATCATCTATATTCTTGAAGGACTGGAGAAGATTTAGGGAAGGAACTTATCATAAGAGAATACAGAACAGATACGTCTAGTCTAAGTAAGAAAACCTTAGAGGTCGGAGAGATGGGGTGATTCTGAAAGCAACATGATCTCTCCTTAGGGTTACTTCCTAATCCAGCTCACCAGAGATTGCGGTCTGAATCCTGGTGACTAAAGAAGGGAGAAATACTGAATACTGAATCAAATACTGAATACTGAATCTCAGTGAAAACTCTTTAGAGGTATTGGCACACAAGAGTTATGCATTGATTCCCCCCTTTACTATACTGAAATGTGGAACAGACAAGTCTATTCAGAGAAAAAGAAAAAAATGCAAAAGAAACATATTTTCTCTCATTCATCCAGGTCCCACCCAGAGCAGCTTTTATAAAATTCCTTCTCAATAATACTGATAATAATAGAACAATAGTAGCACACTCACTCATTAAGGGATTACTATGTGCCAAGTTATAGGTGAAGTCTTTTTGTGTACTACCTCCTCTAATCCTGACAGTATCCTCATTAAATATGAAGCATTATTACATGAGGTCCAGGGGGGGTTAGCAGAAGAAGATAATGCCTGGCATTAAGCAGAAGGCAACAGAGAAGTGACTGAACATACTTTACACCAAGAATATTGCAATCAGAGTGCTGCAGAGCTAAAAAGAAACTCAGAAATGACCTAAATAAACACCTCATGATTTAGATGACAGACAGGTCCAGAGAGAGGAACTGACTTGTCCAGCTGACTTATGTGATAGAGCTTGACTTGAAGACATGATTATGTTACTTCCCAACATTTAATTTCCCTTTATACTAAGCATTCTCCATTTTTAAATCTCTTCATATTTTCTATATATATATTTTTAACATTTTATTTATTTATTCATGACAGACACATATAGAGATGCAGAGACATAGGCAGAGGGAGAAGCAGGCTCCCTGCAGAGACTTGATCCCAGAACTCTGGGATCATGCCCTGAGCAGAAAGCAGACACTCAACCACTGAGCCGCTTAGGGGTCCCTATTTTCTATGTATTTTGGAAACTCCTTTATCTCTCATATATTTACCATTCTTAGATCCCTATGTTGCATTGCTCTGAAATGGGCTCTAAGAAGAATCTTACTAAGCAAAGGATGATGGGAAAAGACAAATCCCTGCCAGTTCTTGGCTAGAGGCTATTGATTCTGCCCATTGATCTAGGCTCCGATACATGGCTTGCCGGCTCCAATATTACATCTATATAAAATAGTTTGAATTTCTTGACTGTCCTCTTAAATTCACATTGTCAGGGCTTCCTACATCCATAGTAAGACTGCATGCCTTGGTGCACCCAGCTACCATAGCCCAGGCTTCCAATATCCTGCTCAATGAAATGAGTTAGAGACTGATTCAGCCTGACTTCACTCAGAGGCTGGTGATTTCTGAAACGGAGTCAAGCCCTTAATGTATCCCGCTTCTGCTTTCCCAGTCTATTAATTCCTCTTTCCTCGCACCACACCCTTGAAGTAGATGGTTGCAAAACAACTGGAGTGGAGGAGAGGGGACAGGGAACAGTTAACATAAATGAGCTGAGAAAATGAGTCCCCACTGGGGTGTAGTAAGCACAATAATACTCCTCCCAAATGCCCATGTCTAAGTCCCAGAACCTGTGAATATGTTAGCTTACATGACAGAAGGGACTTTGCAGATGTGATTAAGGATCTTGAGATGGGAAGATTATTCGAAATTATGAGTGGACCCCATATGGGGTAGGGGTATCCCAAAAGTAGAAGCAGCTAGGCAGAAGAAAGGATTAAAGTGCTGGGATATGAGAAGGACTCCAGCTGCCATGCTGGTTTTGAAGATAGAGGAAGCAGCTATGAGCCAAGAAATGGGCAGCTTCCAGAAACTGGAATAGGCAAAAAGGATTCTAGAGCCTCCAGAAAAGAATGCAACCGTGCTGGAAAGTAGATTTCAGCCCAGTGAGACCCTTTTCAGAAGACTTATGACCTACCAAACTGTGTGATGAACCTGTGTTGTTTTAAGCTACTAAATTTGTGGTAATTTGTGCAGTAGTAAGAGGAAACTAATTTAAGAGATAATGACTTTGACCTTTGCTCAGGGTTGAAAGTAGCCTTGTGCTATGCCTTTGTTCTTTTATCAGCGTGAGAGTGGAAAGGAAGATGCCTTAGGCCCAGCCAGCTCTCATTTTCTTGGAGAAGTTTTAAGACTCCTACTCCAATCAGGAGAGATTTTTTCCCCCTAGTGGACCTCAGGGACATAGCATTGGATTAATCAGTCTAGTTCAAGGCACAGTCTTATTTTTGGCCCATTCCTGGCTTCTCTTTTTTTGTTTTTATTTTTGAATGTGTGTGTGTGTTTTGTCTTGTTTAGCTATATGTAATTGCTTGGCATGTATTTTTTTCTGTTACTATTAAGTTACTGAGATATATTTATATTGTTATGTGTCACTGCTATAGAATATTCCATAGAATGGATACCACATGTCCTTTTTTAATTAAAGATTTATTTATTTATTCATGAGAGACACAGAGAAAGAGAGGAAGAGACAACACAGAGGGAGAAGCAAGATCCTCGCAGGGAGCCCAATGTGGGACTTGATCCCGGATTCTGGGATCACGCCCTGAGCTGAAGGCAGATGTTCAACCGCTGAGCCTACCCCCACATGCCTTTTTTATCCACTCTCCCACAGATGAACATTCGAGTTGTCTCCAGGTTTTTGCTTTTGTGAATAGTCTGCTATGAGTATTCTTGTCCATGTCTCTGTGGTACATGTGTATGAGTTCCTTTAAGCAATAGACCTAGAAGGGCAATCTCCTAAAAATTATTTTGTTAGGATTTTGATTGCTCTGGGCCAGAGCTAATGTGGGGGCCAGTGGATGCTATTGCTGAAGGAGCTTGTTTAAATCAGGTGGGAGTGGTGGAGGCTGGGTGGTAAGACAATCAGGGAGACAGGTAGAGATAACCAGTGAGTCATGCCCTCATTATAAAGGTTCAATCATTGTGAAAGAGCTCATTCCAAGTCAAAAAAGAGGTGAAACTTTCATTCTAGAGCATTCAGAATGAAAAAAAAAAAAAGAACACTCATAAAAAAAAAAAAGAGTCAAATTTTAACAACTGGGATGCCAAGGAGGAGGAGAGCTGCCAGTACTTCGAAGGCAAACCCCAGTGGACTTTCCCTTGGTTACATTCCCACTCATCCCTCTCATTTCTCTAGGATTATTTTTAAAGGTTTTATTTATTTATTCATGAGAAACACAGAGAAAAAGAGAGAGAGAGAGAGAGAGGCAGAGAGAGAAGCAGGCTCCATGCAAAGAGCCTGACATGGGAGTCGATCCCTGGTCTCCAGGATTACACCCCAGGCTGAAGGCAGCACTACACCGCTAAGCCACCAGGGCTGCCCTCTCTAGGATTTTATCAGCGTTCTCTCATGAACCTGACTCAAAATTAAACACAGGGGCCTAAAAGAAATATGGAGCTCATTCACCATGCAGAGCACTTTCATTATAGTTTCCATCTGTAGTTTCCCTGGCAAACTCCAATCCTGACTAGGAGAGCCATCAGGAAATCCCATATCAACCTTCTCATCCTCAGGGCTGTTGTGGGCATTTTTCTTTGCAGGGTTTCAATCTCTCCATCCATCTCCCATTAGAAGCAGCATCTATAGCCATTAAGGGTATGATATTCGGGAACATTGACAGCAGGTGCCGCTCTGCTCCTCAAAGCTGGGGAAACATATCTGGACCTGAGCACAACCTCCCACTCACCCACCGAGTCCGAGGAGGGCTGCAGTAGCCATGGCTGCCCAGGCTCTGCCATAGCCCGACTCCACACCCTCTACTCAGAATAATAGTCCTGCAAGCTGATAGTTTGCTTTCATTCCATTGAGAAGGGAGCTGTGAATCTGGAAACCATAATTCCCTGGAATAACAATGAAAGAAAATCTGGTCACTGCTCCAAGAAAAGACAATGCTTTCTAGCACTTGCATCTCCACCCTCCTTGTTCTCCAATCCATTAGACTCTCAGCTGTACTTCCCACACCCACCTCCCATTCCTCTCTCAATTCCATTATTCTGATGCCCACCTCCTCACCTGAGGAGCTAGAAGTAGCAAGAAGCCCTGAATGATAATTCCCAGGAGATTCCAATGGTGCAGTGACAACCTCCACTGTCAACACACTCTCAGAAAGGCAGCATCTACTGTGACAGCTCTGGGAAATTGGAACCAAACTGGAAACAGCACTGTCAGACTCGTGGATACTTTTCCAACAGGGGAAAGGGTCTCAGAGGCCTTTGACTGTTTGACCAGGTAGGAAAGAGGAGGGTTTGGGTACGGCCCCGTGCTGGAAGCTGGGCAGCTGGGGCTAGCAAGACAGAAGGTCAGAGCTGCCAAGGGGAGGTTGAACTCAATTGTCTAGAGAAATCTTCATGGCCTCTAGGCAGTAGCCTGTGATGGCAGTTGCTCTGGGATGACCACTGTAATTCTGCTCTCATTGCCTCCACTCACAGTCTTTGAAGACAACGTTGCATAGTTTTTTTGTGGATTCAAGGAATACTAAATCCAAAAAGAACTTTAGAGGTATGTTTTCTGAACATACAGGTGAAAAATCTAAGCAGCAGAGTAAGGTGATTTACCCAAAGTTGTGTGGTTGTTTAGGAAGACATTGAGGAATAGGGCCGGGCTATTCAGCCCGTGTACTCTTTCATATAAAACTGGAATGCTCACAGCCAGTTTTGTTGTGGAACAAAGCATCATTTTCCTTCTTACAATAGGAAGGAAACAGACATAACACGTGTGTCTTGGGTATAAGAGACCCACAAGAGAGAAGTAGATTAAGTAGGCAGGTGTGAGAAAGAACCCACTACAGGAGACCAGAGTTATATGCCTTCTGCAAATATTTATTGGGTGCCAACATTACACCAGCACTGGCTAGATGCAGTATTGAAGAAAGGATTATGGTTTGCCACCAAATGTCCTTTAGTAGGTCATTTCCCCACTCTGGCATGTTGGAGGTCTCTCCCTACATCCTCATGGCTATGTTCCTCTGAAGATCAAAACCCTCAGGAAGCTTATAGGTTGTCAAAGAATCAGGATTGAACACCCACTATGGGATAGCCATTGCTAGAGTACCTGACATGGCTTGGGTAACTCCATGAGGCAGAATTTGTTTACCACAAGAAGGGGAAACTGATGCTCAGAGAAGGTAAATATAAAGACACCTGGCTAATAAATGGTGAGCTAGCATGCGAACGAAGGTCTGTCTGACTCCAAAATCATGACACTATTTTTGTCAATCCTGAGCAGCACTTATGAAGTGCTATGTAATTTGTGAGTATTGGGAAGTTAATGGGAAAGAAGTATATAGCTGGGTACATACATGGGTAGGCCAAAGATCCTATAAACAAATCATGAGTTTGATTCTTAGTCATTCTTGCTTTGGCTTCCTCACTAGGCCACTAGGCCTCATCCACTTCTTCTTCTTTCTCAATACCCTACAATCCATGGCTCTTTTTTTTTCTTAAGATTTTATTTATTTATTCATGAGAGAGGGGGAGGGCAGAGACACAGGCAGAGGGAGAAGTAAGCTCCATGCAGGGAGCCCGATGTGGGACTCGATCCCCAGACTCCAGGATCACACCCTGGGCCGAAGGCAGGCACTAAACTGCTGAGCCACGCAGGGATCCCAATCCATGGATCTTTTGAAGGAACTTTATTCCCTCTATGGATTGCCTATTTCACTTGATCATAGCAACTGGGGGGGGGGGGTGCATCAAACTCTCATCACAGAAGACTAGGCTAAGACCGAGAAGGCTAAGGCACCTGCCAGGCTCATTCAGCTGGTTTACGATAGACACGGAACAAGAGCCCTGGTTGCTCATATCTTAATCCAGAGCTCTTTCTAATGACCTGGAATATTTCAATAGCCTTGTCTTGTGTTTTAGAACACGCCCAGAGAATTTGTTCCTATCCTATCCAGACTCACCTGCCTACTCAAAAGACACAGGTCTATGCAGGTCCAGCACATGTATGTATAAATGTGTCTAAATTCTACCTCCTGGTGACAGTTAGTAGTAGTTTGAAAACCATTACCACAGTACTTTGCAGCTTCTACCATCAAAAACTAAGAGTTTATTTCTCCATTTCTTGAATCTAGGTTGGCCTTATGACTTGCTTGACTCATAGAATGTGGAGGAGGTGATGTTATATAAGCTCCAGAGCCAAGATCATGGGGCCTTGTAGCTTCTACCTTTATACTCCTGGAATCTGAGACCACCGTGCTCTGAAGAAGTCTAGGCTAGCCCCCCTGCAGGATAAGAGACCTATGGAGAGAGACAGACCATAAAGAGCTGGGGGTCAGGCTGATACCTCGGATATGTGAATGAAACCATCAGGAACTAACCCAGTCCCCAGGTGACCTGCGTCCTTTTTGTTGTTGTACTTTTTGTTATCTTCAGCTCTCTGCCAACATGCACAGAGTCCTCAGTTTGCCTCTGCCATTCTCTGAGTCCTCATTCCGTCACTACCATTTTTTTAGCAGAGTGACTTTCATCTCATTGAGCCTTTATTATCTTACCTATGTGTTGGCTATAGGCAGAGTATCTACCACATGAGGATAGTTAAGAACATTTAATGAGATAATGTATGTGAAACTGATTTATAAACTAGTAAACACTATAGAAAAAAGTAAAGTCTGTCATTACCAAAGTACTTGGAATTTCCACTAAGACCACATGATCAGAACTTGTAAGATTTTGTCATTAATCTGACACACTGCTGGAAGGAAGAGAGAGTTCATAGTCAGAAACTATTATGCCTAGATTCTCAAAATACCAAAATTACAGGTATTTAGGCATGCATGAGTACAACCCAAGACCCTTTCAGGAACAGCTTTGTAGTCATCAGGGTGGATGGAGCTTTGTTTTGCTTTGTTTTTGTTTTTGGATGGAGCTTTGTGATACTCGGGTGGGTGGGGTAGAGAGGAACTCAGGATACTCAGCAAAAGAGGGATGACAGGATCACTGGTGTTTATAAACTAGTGAATATCACAACTTCTGTTTGAAAGGGAAAGAGGTGCTCATTGCATGCATTTGCAATGATTCAGTGTTTATTCAGTAAAAGAAAATTAGAGATCTCTCACTTTTTGAGACCCCCACCCCCAACCAACTACCAACACATAGCAGGGTCTTATTATGAAGGAGCTGATTTCAATATTGTCTCTGTACTTTCTGCTATTCCATTCTTTATCTTTGACCCAAGAAAGTCACCTCATCCAACTGCTTCTATAGAGTAGACCCTTCCACGTAGCGGCATTAGAAACTGATTCCACCAAATAACAAAGCTTGAGGCCAAGAAGAGACTAAGTCTAATTCCTGATTTTTCCACTGAGACAGCATGCCCCTTACCCATGGTCACACTGCTAGTTAAGAGGAAAAGGGTTCAAAAACAAGGTTTTTACCCTGGCACTGCTGCTATATGGCACCATCTTAGGATAGGGAGAAAATACCCACACCAGGAAGCACATAACTCTAAGATTTCTGGTTTGGTGGTAAAAAAAAAGAGCAGGAATACAATCCAGGCAGAATTAGGACCTGTCGTTTCCTAACCAATTACTACCTTGATTCTGTTAGCTTTTGTCTGTGAAGGCAGCAGAACACTGTTTATGGTGAGAATGACTAATTTCATACACAGTTTAACTAGGTGGTTCAATCAAACTGCTCTTTCCTATGAAATTTGATGGTGGGAAATGATTACCATATAAAAAAGGTTTCACTCTGTTTGATTGAGTGATTTCTATAAAGCGTCTATAGCATAATTTCATGGCTGTGAACGTTAATTTCGCAACAGCCAACTGTAATTGGGTTCCAAGGCAGGAAAACCAAGCCCCCTCTCCAACAGATTTTGCCTCTCTGGTGTGGGGGAGGGTGAAAGAGGGGAGGGAAGGGGAGGGAAAGGGAGGGAGAAGAAGAAGGTGGGAAGGAAGAGTGGATTGAATCTCACTAGAATGTGAATGTGCAAATAAAAGCTCAACTTTCTGCTCTGAAAACTCCTGCAATAAGAAACAATAAATTGCAGGGCTGATTCGCTTCAAGTAAGGAGGAGTCCTGAACATAGGCTCAGCTGGGTTCCTTGAGTTTATTTATAAGGGAAAAATGTTCTTCGGATCGCTCAGGAAATCCAACTGCATTTAAGATGACATTTGCTGTAAGTTCTTTCCTGGCTATCGACTTCTTGGAGTCTCTGGGTCTGTGTGAGAGATACCCCTAAACCAGACAGTCAAGGAGGGCTCCTGCCATTTGGTGGTTCACAACACTGAACGGTGATTCTGACTAGATAATTGCCCTAAATAGCTAGCTTCCCCACATGCCTCCCCATTTCTCTCCTGTCCTTCAAGTTTTAGGGTAATTCATCAATACAGATTTTGGGGGGAATCTGATTTATTAGTTAATTTTGCCCCAAAAGAATAGACTAGTATATAAAAGCAGGTTTTCCTGGATGTTCAGTTGCAGAGGCTGAGTTGAGATTCAAACCCTTGTCCTTCTAGCCCTGAAACCCTAATGCTGCTACAGTGGTGACTTGGGACCTGAAGGTTCTGGGGAAGTTTAGGACATAGTCTCCATGTCTGATGAGTGAGTCTCTGTCACTTACTGAGAGCCCCTTAACTGTGTGTCAGGCACTGCACTGGGCCTGACACATAGTCAACACACTAGCTCTCCCTGAATGTCTGCCATAATTTCCCTCATTTTATAGAAGTGGGAAGAGAGCCACTGAGAGGTTGCTTGCTGTGCCCCAGGTCACACAGCCAGTAGATAGCAGAGCCAAAGTCTGGTTTCATGTTTGTCCCCTCATAGTTCAGTGTCTTTTCTGCCACACCAGGAAGGAGTCTCAGGCTCAGAGATGTCATACAGACTCAAACATTTGTCTTTGCAGTGAGTTCTACAGTTCTCTTTTCTCTTCCAGCCTGATTCACTGCTTTTCTTTAGTGGGGCAGAGAAGCTAGACCCAGGATGCAGCTTTAAGGGGAATTTTACCAGGACATTTGCACTAAATCATCTTTATACAACTATTAGTAATCACATCATAACAGGCTCATTGTTTTCACCTCAATATATTTGGGTTTTAAGAACTGTATTTCAAATTGCAAACATCTTTAGAAAAAGCAAAAATTGTAAATCTTTCCCAATTAAGTCTAGGGCCTTGAAAATGAAACATACGACCAAAATTTGGGACTGGAGAGCAGGGAATTTGAATCTGGAAAAAATGCAGGAATAAGAAGGATGGGGCAAACGTTGAGAATGGCTTCTGTTGGTGACCTAGCACCAGTGGACACTTCCTAGTAGCTCTGAGCCAACCATTCAAAGCAATTTAGGTAGAGGTAGCATGACATGGAGGTCAGGAGACTGCTTTCATGGGTTTCCAATTGACCTGAACATACTCTCATCAAGTAGTCTGATGAGAAGTTATCCTCTTCTGATTGACTTACTTCACTCAGCATAATACCCTCCAGTACTATCCAGTGAAAGGGATTATAGGGGAAAGGAGAGAAAATGAGTGGGAAAACTCAGAGAGGGTGACAAAACATGAGAGACTCCTAACTCTGGGAAACAAACAAGGGGTAGTGGAAGGGGAGGTGGGCAGGGGAATGGAGTGAGTGGGTGATGGGCACTGAGGGGCGGCACTTGACGGGATGAGCCCTGGGTGTTATGCTATATGTTGGCAAATCAAACCCCAATAAAAATATTCATAAAAAATAATAAATAAATAAATAAATAAATAAATAAATAAATAAATAAATAAAAGTTATCCTCCTGGTTCTGGTCTTCCCTGCCTCTTCCCCCTGCACAGCCTGAATGGAAAGACCTAGCCAAAAGCTCAGCTTTGCCTTTCTCTGCTGCCTCAACAGATATCTCCCAGCAGGAAGGGTGTTAAACCCTTCCCACCCCTCCTTTCCCCAATCCTCCTATCTCTCCCATCTATTGTCATTGTTGAAAATGAATCATGTAAACAAACATTTTTTTTAATCTACAGTAGCCCTAATTGAATCGTCTTGCTGCATTGTTATAGAGAAACAAGGGTAATTTCCTGTCAGTTATTGAGCTATTTAGCAATTATTTCTTATCATTAGCTTGCAAATTCAAACAGCATCAAATTCTGTTTGCCAAGTTACAAAGCCATGTCATCATAGAGCCCGCTTTGCACAAGCCAGGCCTTTTCTTAGTTTTCTCATCCTCCTCCTTCCAGGCCTGCCAGCCTGAAACAGCTTCTGCAGGAAAGGTCAGTGCCCCAGAGAGCCTGCCTAATGGGTGTTTATCTCTCTTTGGCACTTTCATTAGCTAATGTAGCGAGCTGTTTCCCATGGGAGTGACAGCCCCACCAGGGAGCTTGGAGTTGGCATGTACATCTGCCACCCTTGGGAATGGGTCACCTGGAGGGCCAGCCTCTGCTAAATAGCTAGGACAGATGAAGACTTGAGCATTGTACATTACCAACGTGCACAGCCAGCTTTCTTTGCCTACTCTGAGCTCTGTCTCCTTATATCAAAATGCAATTCTCAGGCATTCAATTCAGGGAAACCATCCATACCTTGTCTGAAAATGCTACAGACATGACACCTGTCACTAGTGACACAAACATATAGGTTAAAGAAGAACATCAGTGCAAGGAAAGAACAGCCAATAGGCTATCCTTCAGGGTGAGGGTGGCATTAAGCAACTCTCACCAAACTTTCCACTGACAATGTTTATTTCCAAGTAAAATTAGGCCAGATGTTCCTTGAGGACAGCCTTAGAGAGGACAGGAGTCACAAAAGACACAGCTTCTATTATATCTACAAACTTCCCAGCTATCAGCTATCCTTGGTGACTGGGGCTATGGGGAGTTTGTGGTCTGGGCCACTGTTACTTTTTGCAACCAGCTGCTAAAGCTAACTCTTTTTCTGCACTTACTGGCTCATTGGGCCACTGGGAAGCTGCCTGGGTTCATCATGAAGTCCTCTTCCCCCTCTACCTACTCATAACTCTCATCCCCAAAGGCCTAGCACGTACAGGTTGAAGGTAAGAGAATTCTCAATGGAAACAAGGATAAGCGGTAGTTAAGGTAGGTAAATTCTTTTTGCTAAATTGTATTAATTATTGCTTTGTAAAAAATTATCCCCAAATCGAACAGTTTAAACCTTTGTCATTTTAAAGTTTCCATGGATTAGGAATCCAGTGTGGGGATCCCTGGGTAGCGCAGCGGTTTGGCGCCTGCCTTTGGCCCAGGGCGCGATCCTGGAGACCCGGGATCGAATCCCACGTCGGGCTCCCGGTGCATGGGGCCTGCTTCTCCCTCTGCCTGTGTCTCTGCCTCTCTCTCTCTCTCTGTGACTATCATAAATAAATTAAAAAAAAAAAAAAAAAAAAAGGAATCCAGTGTGCTTTAGTTGGTTACCTCTGACTCAATATCTCTTAAAAAGTTGAGGTTGCAGTGAAGCTGTTGCCAAAGGTCTCAGGCTCGTCTAAGGCTAACTGGGTGCTGGGAATCTAAGTTTAGTCATGTGGTCATGGGCTTGTGGCAGTCCTTGGTACCTCTCCTGGGGGCTTCTCCCTAAGGTGAGCAATCTGGGACAGAGCAAGAGAATATCCCCAAGAAAGACACTGCAATTGTTTTGTCACAATATCAGATGTGACATTCCATCACTTCTTGTATTCTATTCAACGGAAGGCAGTCACCAGGTTCAGCCTTACATAGGGATGTGCATAGCAGGAGGGGATTATTGGAGTCATCTTAAAGGCTGCCTACTATACTAGACTTCAAAAATTCAAAGTACCCCTGGATTTTTCCTTCTCCTTTTTCTTTCCTTAATCAACTGACTCAGCAGTGATTCATAGAGCATCTATTGTGCATAATGCCTTGTGGTAAATACCATGGGAAACACAACAATATTTAATCACAGAGCTCTGCATTTCACTTGAGGGGTCCAAATCTACAGTGAGATAAGGGAAGTCTACCTGTATCCATCCTGAAGGTGGTTTGGGTGCTCAGACAGAGGAACAAGTGGTGGTGTGGCGACTCTGAAAAGGGAGCTATTTCTTTTAGGGAGAGCAATCAAGGAGAGCTTCCTTTTACTTTTTCAGTTTCACAGATAGGAAAAAAAAAGGGGGGAAAAAAGGAGTAAGGTGGGAGGGCAAAAAGGTAGGTGAGAAGGAGAAGAAAAAAAAACAAAGAAGGTGGGAAGTAGGGAAGAAACAAAGGGAAAGAAGGGGAGAGGAAGGAAGGAAGCTAAGGAGGAAGGAAGCAAGAAAGAAAATAAAGAAGAAAGGAAGGAAGGAAAGAAAATTGTGCCAGAGGTTACTTTCTAATTTCACTTCTTTCCTCAGAAATATTTTAATGATTTTCTATTACATAAATAAATTATAAACATTGGCATTCAAAGCTTTTCCCACTGTTCCTTTCACTATAACCCTTATCCAACTCCTCCCTCCCACACTTAAATGTTGAAACAAATAATGGGTGGATCCAAGATTTTAATCCAATCTTGCCAGTTTCTAAAGCTCATATGATTTCTTTTCTTTTCTTTCTTTTCTTTTCTTTTCTTTTCTTTTCTTTTCTTTTCTTTTCTTTTCTTTTCTTTTCTTTTCTTCTTTTCTTTTCTTTTCTTTTCTTTTCTTTCTTTTCTTTTTTTCTTTTCTTTTCTTTTTTCTTTTCTTTTCTTCTTTTCTTTTCTTTTCTTTCTTTTCTTTTTTAGCTCATATGATTTCTACCAGACTAGTCAGCTTCCCAAATCAGTATTATTTCACAACTAGTTAGCAGAGGCAAAAAACAGTGTGACTGTTATGTCCAAGACCCCAACTGGAATGAATCAAGAAATGGTAATGCTGGTGATTAAGGACAGGGAGAATGAAGAGTTAAAGCACTCCCTTTAGGACTTGCCCCTTTGAGGTTCTGACAGGACCTTTGAAAGGTAAGGTCTGAGGTAGCAGAGTGAGTCTGAAGATAGTGGAAAATTTTGAGTCATCTACAAGAGGTGACAACTAAAGTAGTAGTAGTAGTTGAAATCTTCAGGACTGATAAAAACCAACATTGATAGTTGTGGCCTACATACATAAGAGAACATGAAAAGATTACACGATAGAACCCCAGATAGGTGTAGTTCACTCCAAGTGACTGCAATCTATTTTGCTATTTTGCTAAATGCAAAATAGAAGGTGACCATGGAGAATTTATTTTTCAATAGTTAGGTACTCTTTCCAGTAGATCTCACTTGGAAGAGGTTCTCTTCCCACCAAAAGCCATGGAAATCTATATAAAACTTTATGCCAGTTGCAGTGGTTAGCCTCTAAGATGGCCTCCAATGATCCATCTCCTGGTGTTTATGCCCTTGAGTAAGGTCTGTCCTTGAGAATGGGTAGACTTAGTGACTTGCTTCAAAAAAAAAAAAAATAGAACATAGCAGAAGTAGTACATATCAATTCTGAAATTAGATTACAAAAAAGACTATTTTCCTTGTTGACCACCACATCTGACTCATTTGCTTACTTGCTCTGAGTGAACACAGACGCCATGTTTTGAGTTGTCCTGAGGAGAGGCCTTAGGCCAGGAAATGACATCTTTGGCCAGCAGATTTGAGGCCTGCCAACACCTATGGGAGTAAACTTGGAAGAGCATCCTCTCCCAAGAAGTCTCAATTGACCACGGCCCTAACCAATAACTTGATTGCAGGGTTGTGAGGAATCCAGAGCAAAAGCACCCTGCTAAGTTATGCCTGGATTTCTGAACCTCAGAAACTGTCAAATAATACATGTTTATTGTTTTAAGTCACTACATTTTGGGGTAATTCGTTACATAGCAGTAGAACACTAATGCATCACTTCAAGGTGAGAAAAATAGTTATTCTCTAGTGTTGGTAACTAGAAGCTGAAGCAGAACATCTCAGAGAACTCAAATTGTGGTGAAGTGAATTTCTTTACACATAGGCCTTGTGCAGATCTGTACAGTGGCTGATTGGAATTGGAATACAGAGATCTTTGGACTGAGTTTTTAACATCACATATATGGCTGAGTTTGGTCCTTATGCCCCTGGAGATGGAGAAACAAAATTCTGTATAAACAGTCACAATACAAGGAAAGTATGAATTATCGTATGGCATGAACCAAGCCTGAGAAGCAAAGCAAAGGAAAGGACTCAAACAGATTAGGCTGGGGACGGTTTCCTTAGTTTCTCTGTAAGAATCCACAAAAATCTCAAGTGCGAAAGTACTAGAAATAAAACCAGAAGATCACTGCCGTGATATCTACACATTAATCGTAGTGTGTAGTACACAGAGTAAAGATCCTGGAGCCAAACCTGAAGCTTATTACTATTATGATGCAAATGTCTAAATAGCAATCTGTGGTATTAGCTACAGTCTACATTAAGGTAGCTAACTTGAGTATATAATGCCTACTAGGTACCAGGCACTATTCCAAGCTGATGATTTATGTATCATCATTGACCTCAGGTTAAGTACTGATTATTATCCTTACATTGTAAATGAGAAGACTAAGGCACAAAATCTTTAAATAACTTGCTTAAGCATTCAGTTAGAAAGCTGTAGAATCAGGAGTTGAGCACAGGCAGTTTGGCTTCAGAATCCAGTTGTTACCACTGGTCTGAAATGCATTTCTAATGAATCTTTTCATGGAATCAGTAAGAATGGAGCCAATAGTCATTCCTGAGCATTTAGTCCTAAAAGCAGAAAGCAAGAGACAGTCCTTAACCTTCCAGATAGTATAAAAGACAAGAAAAAAACTCATCCTTTGGGAAAAAAGAGCTAGGGTGAATTGGACATTTCTGTTTGCTGCTCCAGATCTAGTCTCTGCCCTTATCTGCCCAGCTCTGTACTCTAGAAAGCTGACTTATACAAACTGCCACAACTTTCTCTCTTCAGGCTTTTTCGGAGGGGGGTGGGCAGGAGTATACAGGGGCAGCCTCCAACTCTTTCCTATTTGAGTTGTCATGGGTTGGTTGCATTCTCTCTGGAAGGTCAGAACTCTTGTCTGCCAGCACTGTCTGTGGAACTACACTCTCCAGGACCTAGAAACCCATTTCTACTTGTGCCTCTTAAGTCCAGGGCATGGTAGCCAATCACAGCAGCATTGTTATATCCTTCATGGGTTCCCTGATTTGGCCATACTTTTGCATATAGCCGCTTTATTAAACTCCCTTCTCTTGTTTAAATATATATCACTTCTGTACATGCTGCAGCTCTGACAGATCTTAGGATTTTCTTACCACAGCAAGGTTCATAAAACTTGCCTAGAAGTTTGAGGTAGGGAAGATTTCAAACACATTTTGATGCCACTTATATTATCTTCTCAATTTGCCCCTTATAGTCTTGAGCCAAGCTTTCATAGAGGGAGGGACAGAATGGCTTCAATAAAACAAAAGGCTGTACCTCCACAAGTGAGTGAGAAAACAAAACAAGAAGTGACCCTGTTGCCAAATGGAAGATTACAACAGCTACTCAGGGGTAGCTTTTAGACAAGTTCAGGATCTCCTAAATATAAAACACAACATTTATAAAACTGCTTTTACAGCTCTTTTGCTAAAAACACTATAAACCAGATAATACATTCATTGTGACCAATTTCCCCTGATTGTATTCTCAATTGATGTGGCCCTATGGAGACTAACATGATATATATTTATGCTGTTGGAAGTAATTGTTAATTTATATAATGTTCAAAAGTGAAATGGCTCCTTTAGGTGTACTGATAAGAAAAACAGGTTGCACATAGCTGATAATTTAGTCAAGATTCTAGTGAACCAGAATAAATAATTTGAGAAGAAAGAAAACTAAGTAGTGGGTGTTGTGGTTGTCAAGGAATTTAGATGCTTTTCATTTGTAATGATTCCCCACATAGCTCATATGAAAAAGGCTAATAATATTATTCATCTCAATGAGCACCAGAAATTGGAGCACAAAGAGGATGAGAAATCAATCCATGTTCATTAGGAGATTTTCAACTCCTGTTTCTCAGTCTCACTCTGGAATTCATTTTCACAGGCCAGTGATAAACAAACAATAACCAGGAGGCCAAATCTGGCCACTTGTTTATTTTTGTAAATAAAGTTTTATTGGAACACAACCATGCATGCTTTTTATGTATTGTTTTTGGCTGCTTTCCAACTATGTCAGTATTAAGTAGCTGCAAAAGAGATTCTGTGGCCCACAACACCTAAAACAGTGCTATATAGTTATTTACATAAAAAAAAAACCTTGCTGACCTCCAATCCAGGCTATCCATGGTTATTTTTCTTCTGTCCTTCTTTGAATTCTGATCATAAATTTTTGCACACTAAGCTTCTATTTCTTCCTTCATCTTTTTTGATTCTGTGGAGATACATGATCATGGATTGCACAACCTAGAAATAGGATGGAAAAGGACAAGTCCAAAACAGTAGGTGCCAGGTGAACTGTGTCCATTTGGGTCAAAGGAAAAATATTTTACTTTTCTAAGATCTTGTTGAATTTCAATAATCCCTTCAAGCTCTAAAATTATTAGTGTGTGAAGAGTCTAAAGTATGATCCCTGGAAATAACTAATGTTGTGTATTGAGAGAAAAAAAAAAGAGCCTATTTAAAAAATCATAGATAGCAATAGAATAATTGTTCCAAAACTGCCCGTTTCCAGGTTAATCTCCTAAAATTCACAGTTTAGGCATGCCAGTCTCCTACCCAAGGCTTTCAAAAATTTCTTCTGCCAGTGATCTAGAACTATACATATCATATGGATAAAAATCACCTTTATTAAAAAGCACATTTCTTTAAAAAAAAGATTTTATTTATTCATGAGAGACAGAGAGAGAGAGAGAGAGAGGCAGAGACACAGGCAGAGGGAGAAGTAGGCTCCATGCAGGGACCCCGACATGGGACTCAATCCCAGGACTCCAGGATCATGCCCTGGGCTGAAGGTGGTGCTAAACTGCTGAGCCACCAGGGCTGCCCAAAAAGCACATTTCTGAAAGAGCCCTGTATCATCATAACATTGATACAAAGTTTTTAATTATGAAAGCTAATATAACATATTTTTCAGAATACATATGTACACACAAAAGGATATGCACAGGAAAGATAAGCACAAAATTCCAAAAAGGGGTACTTTTGATTAGGAAAGGAAAAGGAATATGATCTGGAATGAATACATGGGAAACTTCAGTTGGTAATTGTTTTTCTTATGTTGGATGGTCTATACACAGGTATATATTTATTTACTTATTTATTTAAACTTCTTGTGATTCTGAGATATTTAAGAAAAAAAAGCATAAAATAGTTATCCCTGGTCATCTATCAGTCTTTTTATTTAGTCTCATTTCTCAACACTTTCTACCTCAGTCATATCATTCTAAATTATTCTAAATTAATCTTGATATCCACCTTGAATGTGTATTTTTTGGAAATTTTTATCACATTTCTGCCCTATCTGTAAGCTTTTATTCCTTGTCCTTTTCTCATTGTAATGTTCCACTTTTCCCATGACCTTCCCAGTATACAGTGTATACAGCTACCCTATAACAGTTAAAAACAATACAAAACAAATAAAACTCAACAACAACAAGAAGAAATCATTTTGTTTTTACATCGTTTTTCTGTCTTTGTCCAAATCTTTCTTTAATTTTTTGAGCATCTTTACGGCAGTTGCTTAAAAATCTTTGTCTGAAAAGTCTAGCATCTTGGCTTGCTCAGGTATATTTTCTGTCCATTTATTGCATTTCTTTAAATGGGCCACACTTTCCCATTTCTTCATATATCTGGTAAATTTTTGTTGAAAATGAGATATTCTTATAATGTGGTAACACTGAAAGTTAGATTATCTTTTTTTGCTATTGTTGTTGGATTTTATTTGTTTTGTATTGTTTTTAGTTGTTATAGTGTATCTCTGTAACAGGGATTAGCCTCAATTTAAATACTATAGTCTTCTCAGGTCTTTTCTGAGCCTATGTCTTTCCCTGGACATAGGAGTGACTTTCTAAATTCTGCTATATACACAGATTAACAAAAAAAAATTATTCCCCTCCACATACAAATGAAACAAGTACAGTTCATTGAAATTCCCTGGAAGCCTCTTAATCTAGGAGGGTTGAAATAATGGCAGACAGTCTGTATGTCTTCATTTCAGCAATCAGAAACAGCCATCCATAATCAGAACATAAGATCTTCATATTTGGAGGATGATATCCTCATTGCCCACCCTGGCTCTAGTGAGCCACATGAGAAATGCAGATTATTGTGCCTGCAGTTGTCTGCCCTGGGGCTGAAGGTGGGAGATGGGTTGCTACTACAGAGCTAAAGGCTAAATCAATATATATTAATCCTAATTTATCAGCCAAGCTTTCCCCTGGAAGGCTATTTAAATAGACTTCATAGTTATACTGAGTGGAATAAGTCAATCAGAGAAAGACAATTATCATATGATCTTACTTGTATGTGGAATTTAAGAAACAAAGAAGAGGATGATAGGGGAAGAGAGGAAAAAATAAAACAAGACAAAATCAGAGAGAGAGAGAAACTGTAAGAGACTTTTAGTCATAGAAAACAAACTGAGGGTCACTGGAGGGGAAGAGTGTAGGGAAATTGGGTGATGGGCATTAAGGGGGGCATGTGATGTACTGAGCACTGAGTGTTATATCAGACTGATGAATCATTGACTTCTACCTCTGAAGCCAACAATATATTATATGCTAATTAATTGAATTTAAATAAAATTTAAAAATATATGCAAAAAAGAAGAAAAGGTAGATATTATTTGTTTTGATTGACATTAAAATTCCAAACGTTCTGAAATCAAACATCCATGAATTTGTCAGTCATATGCTACAAAATTTTAAAAACTGTTAGTTTTAACTGAATTATTCCTCATTTACTTGTTCTCTCTCGAAAATGCTGATAATACCTTCTCTTGCTGAGCCTCATGTCTTCCTAAATAATATTACTCTGGATTATTGTCTTGTATAATATAGTTTGGGCTGATACAGCTATATATATATATATTTTTTTAAATAATAACACTGGTAAAATTGAGAGGGTAGGTGATTAGACCATATTCCTCTCAATAAAAACACACTGATAAAAAAAATACATAGAAATTATAAAAAGGAACCAAAAATAAACTCTGGGACTGAAATGTACAATAACTGAAATAAACAATATGTTAGAGTGGCTCAATAGCTATTCCACAATAGCAAGTAGAAGAATTAGTAAACTTGAAGAGGGAATAACTGAAATTATTGAATCTGATGGATAGAAAGAAAATGAGTAAAGAAAAATGAAAAGAACCTAAGAGATAGTGGGGCACTATCAAAAGGACCAAAATATGCATTGGGAGAATCCCAGAAGAAAAGAGAAAGAGGTAGAAAGACTATTTGAAGAAATAATGGCTGAAAACTTCCCAAGTTTGAGAAGCTTAATGATACTAAGTAGAATACACTCAAAAACATCCACACCAAGACAAACTGTCAAAGTCAGAAACAAAGAAAGATCTTAAAAAGCAGCAACACAGAAGTAACTCATCATGTATAAGAGCTCCATAATAAGATTATCAGTCAATTTCTTACCAGAAATCAGCAGGTTGGCATATTCTAAATGCTAAAACAAACAGACAAACAAACATAACTCGATTCTATATCTGGCAAAATTGTTCTTCAAAAAATGAAAGAGAAATTAAGACATCTGCAAATTAAAAAAAAAATGATGAAGAAGTATATTAGCCCTTGATTTGGCCTCTAAAAAATCCTTGTGTCCTTCAGTCAGGTTGATACAAAAAGAAACAATGCAATAACTTTAAGCCACACGAAGAAGTAAAGATCTTTGGTAAAAGTAGGTATATAGGCAATTAGAAAAGTTAGTATTATCGTAATTTTGGCTTGTAACTCCACTTTTAATTCTCTACATGACTTAAGATACAAATGTATAAACATAACTATTAATCTATGTTTTGGGGCACACATTATATAAAAATGCAATCTATAACACCAATAAAAAGAAAAGCCAGAGAGTAAAGCTGTATAGAAGCAGAGTTTTTGCAAGCTATTAACCTTAAATTCACATAAATTCAAATTAGTTATAACTTTATACTGTTGAATGTAATCTCTATTGTAACCGCAAAGAAAATGTCTATAGAATATACACGAAATAAAATGAGAAGAGGATTTAAATGTTTCACTACAAAAAATCAACTAAACACAAAAGAATCCAGTATAGAGAAAATGAGGGACAAAAAAAGGTTTAAAGTTTGTATAAAACAAAATAGCAGAATGTCAGAAGTAAATCACTCCTTATTAATAATTACTTTAAGTGTAAATGGATTAAACTTTGTAAGCAAAAGACAAAGATTGGCAGAATGGATCTTAAAATATAATCCAACTACATAATATCTATTAGAGATTCACTTTAGAGCCAAAGACACAAATATATTGAAAGTGAAAGAATAGAAAAAAAATATATATCCCATGCAAATAGTAACCAAAAGGCAGCTGGGATTGTTATACTAATATCAGATAAAATAGACTTTAATAAAACAGATTTATAAAAAATAAAGATGTTACACATTAGCAAAAAGTTAAATATAGCAAGATGATACAATATTTATAAATACTTATGCATCCAATAACAGAAAGTGGAGAAGCTGAAACTTTTGTACATTCCTGGTGGGAATGCCAAATGTTACAACCTGTATGGAAAACAGTTTTGCAGTTTCTCAAAAAGTTAAACAAGAAGCCATCACATGACCCAGCAGTTCTACTACTAGGTATATATACAGAAGACTTGAAAGTAGGGACTCAAATAGATATTTATATACCAATAGGCATAGCAGCATTATTCACAGAGCCAGAAGGTAGAAATAACCTGTATCCATCAATAGATAGGCAGATAAATATCATGTGATACATACACATAATAAAATGACATTCAGTCTTCAAAAAAGGAATGACATTTTGATATATGCTTCAACATGGGTGAACATTGAAAATATGCTTAGCAAAATAAGCCAGACACAGAAGGACAAATATTGTTAATTCCACTTATAAGGGGCACCTAGGACAAGCACATTTTTAGTAACAAAAAGTAGAATATGGTTTTCAGGGAATGGGGAAGAAGACAATTGAAGGTTATGGTTAAAGGGCACAGAGTTTTTGTTGGGGGTGATGAAAATTTTCCAAATACAGATAGGTGTTAGTTACACAACATTTTGGATGTATTTAATGCCACTGAATTGCATGCTTATGGGTAGTTAAAATCATTAATATTATGTCATCTATATTTTGCTACAACAAAAGAAATATTTCTGGAGATGGTCCTGCAGCAGGACAGACAGCATCATAAGATAGGCAGGACCCCGACCCTGACATAGAGAATAAAAAGTCTGCGGCTGCTAGGGTTTGAGAAAAAGTTATAATTGCTTAGAAAATACAAGTCTTTCTTCCTTTCCTTGTCCAGGTTCTGGAAGAATGTGTTCAAACCCACATCTCCTTACACACTTGAATCCATGTACAACATACTTGCAGCATTGGAGGTAGTATGTCTTGAAGAGCTAAAGCAGATCTATGCAGAATTGAGTCAGAGAACATGCCATGGTAAATTGATTTTTGTATCAAAAATAATTTTGTTTAGAATGGAGAAGCTTGTCTCATTCCTAGGGAATTTCACCAGAGGATAGAGAAATGATGGAAGATCAACTGGAAAAAAAAAGTGTGCTATAAAGCTATTAGAAATCATTTTGAGGGGCACCTGGGTGACCCAGGGGTTGAGCATCTGCTTTTGGTTCAGGGCATGATTCTGGAGTCCTGAGATCGAGTACCGCACCAGCCTCCCCACAGAGAGCCTGCTTTTCCCTCAGCCTATGTCTCTGCCTCTTTCTGTGTCTCATGAAAAAATAAATAAATCTTAAAAAAAAATGTTTTGAATCCACTAAAGCCTCTCACCTGATCCAACTTACTGCTGTATCTCCAGCATCCAGCACAGTGTTCGCATAACTTAGATATCAAAAATTATGTTTTGAGTGAAGAATTGTTCTCTAACTTAAGCTCCTAAGATAGATCATTGTACACTGAGGTCCATATACATGGCATGTGATTAAGTCACTCTTGTGTGGCTGTGCTTTTGGTAATATGTCCTGAGGAATATCCCATGTGGGTAACTGGTGATATTAGAATTCTTCCCAGATACAACATGAAGGTCAACATCTCCAGATGATGTTAAAATTGACTGGTTAGGTTCAATAACAGCTGGGCTTTGCTTTTTATCTCTATGTAACATCAGCATTCATTTGCCAATCATTGTTTGTGTTGCTTCATCATGGAATTCTTTTAATTCTTTTAATACTTTTAAATTCTAATATTTTGCCTTAGTTTTGATTAAAACAATCTTTAAACATTATATAAACAAAAGTATTAATTTGTTCTTATGACTATATACAGTAATAATGTATAAATACAGTTATAATACAATAATAATAATTAAAGATCCTGAAATACAGGAGAGAGGAGTAAGAAAAAGCTTCTGTAATAAATAAATGAAATTCTAATTTACTCTCAGAGCTGAAGTCCATCTCAACCACAAAGAAAATGCACCTTTTTATTTATACGACATTAGCATTATTTCTATCTCACCTACAATCTATGTTACTAAACTGTAAGAGTGAGAAGTTTTAAATGACATCCAGAATTCAGGAAGATTCTATATAAACAGAAAGAACAGTAGATTCACACAAACAGGCACATATATTGGCAAGCTGACATGTACAAATATAGACACCATCTAAAGATGGCTGTGAGGAGAGAACCATGTCAAAGCTGATAAATTATTCATCACCTGTTCTGCAGAGTGAACACTATCAGGTAATGATCTGTAATTATTAATAAATAATTTAAGCTTTAATAGCTCTGAAATGAAATGCTTAATTGCATCACAACATAATTAATGGAATTAGCTGCAATGTTTAAAATGAGAATTTTTTTTCTTCAATCTTTCTTTCTCACATTTTCTTTGCCCCAAATGTTGGTAACCCAAAGGATAAACAGGATGATTAAATTCTAAATGTGTCTGTCCGTGTGTGTGTGTGTGGTGTGTGTGTTTCAGCACAGGGATGTGTGTGTGTGTGTGTGTATTTGTTCTTAGACTCTTGATATTCAAGGTATTGTAGGAAGTGGAGAAAGAGATTTCACTGAATCTTCTCTGACAGTAACCCTAGTAATGACTTTCTCAGATTGGGGCAATATTTAATTCAGAAACTACAGAGCTGCTGTGCACAAAGCTTTGTGGTGGGCATGGTGAGGGGGTAGAGGAGAGAGGAAGGGAAGGGGGTGGAGCTACAGGCACACATAAGATGAACATCTGGCTTTCTGGAGGTTATGATTTCCTGGGGGAACAATAGTCATGAGACACAAAACACAGATTCCAATTTACAAACTTGTTGGTGAAATTGGGAAAGACAGAGGCAAGATATGTGAAGACAAAGATCAGTAAGTACAAGAATCAGGTTTGTGGATCCCTATAGCTCATAGAGCCCCAGCACTTGACTCCAACACCTTTGTCACTGTAGGATCCATAGTGGTTCATAGAGCTTCCATTATCTCTTGTTAACTTATAACCTATCATCTCCTCCATAACCCCCACATTATCTTTGAACTTCTAGACTTTCTCTACTTTGCCTCATTTTGGAAATCACCTCCTACCTCTTGCTTAACACCTTCTCCCACATCATAAAGGGCCTTAAGCCTTGCGAAGCCTTGAAGGAGGCCTAAAAGAGATGCTAAGGAAATACAGATGTGGGAAGTGCTCACCAGAAATGAGTTCTGGAAGTGGCAGTGAGTGTGGAAGAGAGACAGTCAGGGATGAGTAAGTACATACTAAAGAGCAAGGATTCAACTGGATAGGGTAGAAGGAAAGCCAGAGCAAAGGACAAGGGGGAAGCAAGTGTGTTTGAAGTGCAGATCCAGAGAATAGCTGGGAAGGCTGCCTAGAGTGTTGGGTATTTACCATCTACATCTACCAAACTCTGTGCTGGATGGTATTCTTGATACTTTATTGATCTTTATCCATTTAATAGCTCAATAATCCTGTGGAAAAAGTACTATCATTATAGAATACCATATTCCCATTTTACAGAAGGACAAATGAAGGCACAAAATAGGTCATTTGCCCAAGGCTACACAGCTACTCTGAGCTGGAACTGAGTTTTGAACCTAATATCTCTGGCTCCAGAGTCTATACAGTTGCCTTTTGTGCTCTTCTGAGTTGTTTCAGTTTAGATTTACAGAGGAGATATCTTAAGTTATACACTTTAAAAGACATGTACACTGCAACTCTACCAAAATCTGGCTTTGTCTCAAGTTTTTTTTTTTAAAGATTGTATTTATTTTTTCATGAGAGAGAGACAGAGACAGAGACACAGGCAGAGGGAGAAGCAGGCTCCCTGCGGGGATCCCAATGTGGGACTCGATCCTGGATCCCCTGGATCACGCCCTGAGCCAAAGGCAGATGCTCAACCACTGAGCCACTCAGGTGTCCCCGTTTCAAGTTTTTAATACTGGTGGCTGCATCTATACCCACCTCCTTTCCATGGCACCAGAGTGGGAGGAAAGCACTTCCCCATCATTTGGCTTTTGGCTTGGCCCTGCACCTTGCTATGGACAGCGAGCCTATGGGTGTGACTGGAGGAAAGGCTTGAAATGTGCTGGCGTGGTTGGGTTCACTCTCTTGTCTTCCTGTATTTTTCCATAAGTAGAATATGTTTCAGGTAATCACTAGTCCAAAGAGGTTGTAAGACATGCAGAGCAAACCTCAACCCAGTCCTCTTCATGGAGCCAGACTTAGCTAAGCACAACACGGAAGAACTGTGACCAGCAGATACGTAGCCTGAAGCAGAGCTACCCCCTGCCAACCTGCATACCAGTGAGCATGGATATAAAAGCGTATTATTATATGCCATTAGGATTTTGTGGTTGTTTGTTATGTATCATTATTGTGACAATAACTGACTAATACTGCACCATCAACCCAGCCTCAGGCATCCTTAGATATAGACACTTAATTTCTTTCAATTTTATTTATATACCAAGCCAAGGCAGTTTCAAGAGAAGTTCCCAAGCCTTTGTTTCAACCAGATGGTTCCCCTTGGGCACTTTAGTGTAGAAATTCTGGAACAATCATAGTATAGGTAGAAATTGGTAGAGCTGGCATGCAAATTCATCTTTTTCACTCAGAATCCAAGATTTCAACCACTGAATTAGAGGGCTCATCAAATATGAATGAGCCTATGCCCAAGTCTCCAGCTGAAAGTGCCTGCCAATAGCTGCAAGCAATGGTTCTCTGCTTCCAGATTCATCCATACTGCTCACTCCAAGTTGCTCACTGTTGCTTCTTTTACCTCTTACTTCTCTGGCAGCCTTTGTTTGACCCCAGGCCTTGTCTTCCATTTTTCAGCTAGCCTTGAAACACGGATGACTCAATTTGAGGTAAGTTTCCCATCTCTAATTTCAGCACCATCTGTAGGTCACAACTTTCAGGATTCCTCTTTTAATCCAAACACACTTCAGTCTCAGGTAAGAAGCTCTCTTGCCTATGACATTGTTCCCAGTTTGGCCCCTCTTGTCTCCATCTAGTGAGTGGAATCAGATATATTGAACACAGAAATAAGCCCAACTCAAATCTAGATCCTATACACAGTATTTAACACATAGACAGCTGCACAGATAACCTATGGTGGAAAGGGTCATGTGTCAGTTAGGCAACCAGGTGGCAGGTCTATCTGGCAGGAGCCAGGCTCCAACTTAGTTATGGCAGGGGCCCAGGAAACCTGCTATTGTTAGATGCAGACAAGGACTGTGAGCCAGAAGGATGAATCCAGGGTCTGGAAAACCAAGGGAGGTTAGGCATGGCACTTATTAGACAAGACTGGGAGCTCTGCTACATTGCCCAGTATATCAGGGTGGTCAACGTAGAAGGACACTAGTCTGACCAAGGCAGAGGCAAAACTGTGAAAAATCACAATGCTGCAAGGATTTTACTAACCTGCCTCACTTTTTTAAACTGGTCATCTCAGTCTGGCTGATGACAGAGGTCGATCTGAGTGAGCCAGACCATCTCTAGAGGCGCCTTCCTGTCCTATGTGGTCACAGCCAGTCTGAACACCCCATTGCTTTCAGAACGGCTGGGATTATTTTCTCATATTTCCAAACCCATTTGTATTTGTACTTATATTTATAGTGTGGTATTCAATCATTTTAACTTAAGCTTTTAGTGCAAAAAAGGTAAAAGAGGTTATTGGATTTCTCTTCCTCTGTACCAGTCAGAAGCATATTCCTCTTCCCATCTTCCCAGTTATTAATTTATTATTATAATTATTGCTATTATGAAGGAAAAATGTTATCTGACCCTAAGATGGTATCTAATTTAAAGTATATTTTAAGCATGTGATATACATCATCCTACAGGATATATTTGCTTTCTTTGGTTTATGTAAAATAAGGTGTTGAAGGGTAATTGAGACCTTTCAAGGGTGATCCTAAGCATAAGTAGGATTTACAATTTCTTCCTCTGCCTTTTTTGTATAGTATTTGTTCAATGAATGGAATTTTTGCTACCATAGCTCCATTAGAATGCAATTACTTATGCAAACAAGTAAAATCATGGCATATCAGAACTAGTTCTTACAGAAGTTCTGGTCCAAAGCCCTTATATGATGGTGAGGAAATTGAGGTCCAAGAAAGGAAATGGGTTGGTGCTCTGGAGTCTAGACCCAAATTCTAGAAGCTCTCTCTCTCTCTCTCTTTTTAAATTGAGGATGAGGGGGTGGGTAGAGAGTGTAGTGTTTAGAAGCTTGGGTTCTGCAGGCAAAAAGTCTAGGTTTGGATTCTACATCTGGCACTCACTGGCCTTGGGCAACTTATCCAACCTCTCTAAACCTCAGGTTTCCCATCTGTCAAGTGAGGATAAAATAACACCTCCATTATAGGGCTATTATGATGTTTCATAAGATAATCCATTTAAAATTTTCATCACACTGCCTGAAATATTATAAGATTTTAATAAGTGTTAGTTGCTTATGAATAATCTTTAGTGTTCAGGGAAGGGTGACCAGGACACTAAGGAGATTGGAATCATGCCTTAAAGGTAAGAGATGATTTTAAATAGAAATGCTTAGACTTGAGATAAGACATAAGATGAACAGACCACGTCTTTTTTTTTTTTTTAATTTTATTTTATGATAGTCCCAGAGAGAGAGACAGGCAGAGACATAGGCAGGGAGAGAAGCAGGCTCCATGCACCGGGAGCCCGATGTGGGATTTGATCCCAGGTCTCCAGGATCGCGCCCTGGGCCAAAGGCAGGCGCCAAACCGCTGCACCACCCAGGGATCCCCAGACCATGTCTTTTAAACATTTTAGGGGCTATTCGACACAGAGGAATTAAAGTTATTCTTTTGGCCACAGAGGCTAGTATTGATGCGCACAGCTTATTCACTGTTAACACTTCAAAGAATTCTTAGTTAACCATGGAGTCAAATCCAGCAAGTTGTTAGTGATCCTTTGCAATCTGGCCCTTGCAACAGTTTCCTTTGTTCAAATGATTTCCCTTTGTGAGCTTCATGCATGAGTCAAATGGAGCTATTTGCTTATGCGACCTGTGGTTTCTCCTCTTCACAACTTTAGCCATCTTATTTTCTCCTCACCTTGACCATTCCCACTTTTCAAAAATCTCATTCCCCTTCCAAGCCTCTGGACAATGCAGCCAGAAGTATTCTTGTGTTCCTGATCTCCCACAGCATTCATTCTTCTATGACTCCTAGACCTTGGCTTATTTTAGTTCTAGGCACCTTCCATCAATCTGTGAGTGAGAAGAAGACAGTCTTTGATTCTGGCCCCTTTATCTCTGGCTCCCCAGTAGTGCCTGGCACAGTCCCTGGAGGTCCAGGGAAGTCCTTGGAGTTGATTAGAACACATTCCCCCCCCCTCTTCCACTTACAAATTTTGACCTAGAGACTTCCTGAACTGCTCTAGCTGTGGCCATCCTCCGTAAAAGGGGAGTAATGGAATCCACTGTTGGAAGTGACATGATCTCAAGTCACTGAATTCTCATCTTGTCCTGCACAGTCACTCTGTTTGTTCTTGAGACCACTCTTGACTCCAAACTGCAAGCTCTGCCCAAATATTTTTCTACTCTGTCATCTGGTAAAAGCTAGACAGAGATATACGCAAATCTCATGAGTACTCACACATCCATTCTCCTCCCCAAAGGTCTAGGTGAGGGTTACTTGTGAACAGATTTCTTATGCCCTGTGTCCTTGGGTCTGTCTTAATACCTGGCCCCTCAGAAACCACACAAGTTGTGAATGAGACAAAGAAAGAAGAAGATGTGGAATTATTTGCTCTTCCTTGGGAAAGCCCTAACCACCATATAGGAAGACCTAATTTTGTGTCCTTTATCAATTCCCTCCATACACATTCATATATAAACCCTCCACAATGAGTGACAGTTTAATTTGAGGGTCTCCTCTATCATAGGATTGCTATGATTATTAAATGAGATAATTAACATAAAATAGCCTTCACAGTGGTCCCAAGAAGAAATTCAAATAATGCTAATACTCTTCCTTATGTTGTATTAGTAGACATAAATGTCTCTTGCGTAAAGGAGCTAGTGACTAGTGACTAAAAATTAACTAGAGCCAACAGCTAGCAGTTATATAAAGACAGATTCAGTTCAATACTGAGAAATCTTCTAAAAATAAACAAAAAATCTTCCCTCCTGATGAAGGGACTATTTTGAACTAAAAAAATAGCCATTATAAGTACTTAGGAAGAGGCTAACCAATTCTTTGTCAACAATGTTGTAGCAGAAAAGCATTTTGGGGGAGCAACATTGGCCTACTATTCCATTTCTGAGATTTTTGGGTTTTGACAGTAATATAAGCCAAGATCACTTAGGGACCAAAGTTCATCCAACAGGGATCCCTAAAGCCATGTGTTTTGCTCTTTCCATGTACCAAACTTGAATTACTGATTTTCCTAAAACTTTAAATCCACCCAAAGTAATCAACCTACTATCGTCCAGAAGTTGATTGTACTTTTTGCTGCTGTGCCTTTTCCACTACCTAACATTCCTTCCTTGTTACTTTTCACCAGTCTTAATCACATTCTACTAAAGATTCAGCTAAAATTCAGTCTCTTCTCTGAAGTCTTCTCAAGTTATACATCATGAAGCCAACCTCTGCACTCTCAAGTCCTATCACATTCTATCTTTGAAATATATTCATTATTTGACCACTTCTCACCACCTCCATTGCTAGCTCTGGTCCAAGCTGCCACCATGGTCGTTTCCCTGGATTACTACTGTGCCTCCTAACTGCCTCGTATTTCACTCTCTGCCTCCCAGAAGTCTATCCCAACACAACAGCCAGATCAATCTTTTCAGAAGCTAAGAAAGTCATGCCTTGTTTTTGTTTAAACCTTGAAATGGTTTGCCATTTCACACAGAGCACAAGCCAAAGCCTTTATAGTTGCCTACAGAGCCCTATGTAATCTGGCTCCCAGTTTCATTTTGGACCTTTTATCCTATTGCTCTCCCTTAGCTCCATCCAGTCTTACTAGCCTCCCTTCAGAGTCTTCCTTAAGTTTTCTCACTGGCTGTCCCTTCTAACTGGAATACTGTCTGCTATCTCTTCATGGCCAGAATGCCCACTTCTCTCAAGTCCTTGCTCAGCTATCATGTTCTAAATGAGGCCTACCCTGACTACCCCCTCTCCCAGTATTTAAAATCTCAATCCAAAAGAAAATGTGGGGATCCCTGGGTGGCGCAGCGGTTTGGCGCCTGCCTTTGGCCCAGGGCGCGATCCTGGAGGCCCGGGATCGAATCCCACGTCGGGCTCCCGGTGCATGGAGCCTGCTTCCCCCTCTGCCTGTGTCTCTGCCTCTCTCTCCCTCTCTCTGTGTATCTCATGAATAAATAAAATATTTAAAAAAAAAAAAAAAGAAAATGTGATACACAGACACACACACACACACACACACACAATGGCATACTACTCAGTC
Organism: Nyctereutes procyonoides; assembly: GCF_905146905.1. Classification (NCBI taxonomy): domain Eukaryota; kingdom Metazoa; phylum Chordata; class Mammalia; order Carnivora; family Canidae; genus Nyctereutes; species Nyctereutes procyonoides. Next base: position 48,854,592 of record NW_026575133.1, on the reverse strand, counting down.
ATCAAAAAAATCTTACCATTTGAAACAACATGGATAAAACTAGAAGGTCTTATGCTAAGCAAAATAAGTCAATCAGAGAAAGACAATTATCATATGATCTCACTCATATGTGGAATTAAGAAACAAAACAGAAGATCATAGAGGAAGGGAGGGAAAAATAAAATAAGATGAAATCAGAGAGAGAGACAAACCATAAGAGACTCTTAACTATAGGAAACAGAGGGTTACTGGAAGGGAAGAGGGTGGGGAGATAGGGTAATTAAGTGATGGACATTAAGGAGGGCACATGATGTGATGAGCACTGGGTGTTATATGCAACTGATGAATTACTGACCTCTAGCTCTGAAACTAATAATGCACTATATGTTAATTAACTGAATTTAAATAAAATAAAAATAAATAAATAATTAAACCTCAATCCAGCTCCTGCTTCTTGATACTTTCTTCATAACATTCACCACCTTATGATTTTTTACATGATTAACTTATTTATCTTTTTTACTATTTAATTTAGTTATCAAATTTATTAACTTTTCATATCTCTAAGTCTAGTTTTTCCAAGGAGCTTATAAGCTCCTAAAAAACTAGGATTTTTTTCTCATTAATCTGTTAGCATACATCATTGTTTCTCAAACTTAGTAGAAGCTTAGTAATATGTATTGCTAAAATGGTCCCATGTGAACGAAAGAGTTTTTCAGAGTACTTTATTTGAGTAGAAAAGACTTACTCTTTCAGACTTGGGTAGGGAAGCAGTGCCATCCTGGTGACTCCGCATTTATTAAACACTAATTGTGTGTGTGTTTTTTTTTTAAGATTTTATTTATTTATTCATGAGAGACACAGAGAGAGAGAGATAGGCAGAGACACAGGTAGAAGGAGAAGCAGGCTCCATGCAGGGAGCCACACATGGGACTTGATCCTGGGTCTCCAGGATCATGCCCTGCGCTGAAGGCTGCACTAAATCGCTGAGCTACCTGGGCTGCCCAAGAACTAATTGTTAACAGAGTTTTCTATTAGGCTACAAGTAAGAACCTTATTTCTTTTTTATGTTTTTAAATATTTATTTATTTTGAGAGGGAAAGAGAGAGGGAACAGGGAGAGGGGCAGAGGGAAAGAATCTCAAGCAGACCTCCTGCTGAGTGCAGTCTGATGCAGGGCCCAATCTCAGGACCCTGAGATGGTGACCTGAGCTGAAATCAAGAGTTAGATGCTTAACCAAGTGAGCTGCCCAGGCACCCCAATAGAACTTTATAGGTAGTCTTGTCTTCCTGTAGAAAAGAAGATTTAGGTCTGTTATTTGGACCATCCAGGGCTCCATATTTTCCAGTGTCAAAATTACAAGGAACTGTATTGATACATTATCTAGACAATTTAGAAAAAAGTGTCTTTGTGAGGAGGGCTACATATTTCCCAAATGTTAATTATGGATAATTGCATTTTCATTGCTATTGAAATCTTAAGTCAAATTCTTTTGCTTGGGGAATATGATTGAAGCTTCATTTAATAAGTGTTGGTTTACATGGAGTTTGTCAGAGAGATTAAAATAAGAAATTGTACCTGTGGAAACATGCTTTTTTTTTTTTTTTTTTTTTTCCCCTAGGAAGGAAACACAACCTCCCCAAACCAACTGGGCCAGTTCTAAAGCTAAGAGGAAAAGCAGTGGATCTCAGTGCACCAAGTCTGTGTGAACTTTGTTTGCCATGCCAGGAATTCTCTTGTGCTCTTTCTTACCCTGGTCTTTCTTCTGTCTCCAGAGAGTTCCCTCAACACCAGGACATAGAACTCCATCCACTGTCTCCCCAAATCTTCACATTTCAATTGATCTCCCAGTTGCTGCAGAATGGATTGTAGTTAAGAGGAACAACATAACAGGTAGAGCAGCTACTTGCATTGTGTAGGAATTTTATTTAGGTGATATTGTTAGTAACAACAGTAAACATTTATTAAGAACTAGCACGATATTTGACACAGGAAGACCTGTTACATAAATAAAGTCTGGTGAGTTTATAATTCACGTTGTTCTGCTTTTAAAACACAGAGCACCCTGAGAAGCAATCTGAAGACCACTGGTGGTTGTCATTTTTGTTCTGATTCTGACTGAATGGTTCTAAGTTGTTTGATCTTTCTGTGGTTGGTGATTTGAAACACTATGGTTACGTGGCTGGCCCTCACATGTAAAACAGAATGAGATACCCTAAATCGATGTAAAAGCTTGGTGCTTTGCTCAGTGATCCTTTAACCCTCGTTCCACTGCTTGCATTCCTAGCTATCCTGACCAGGCTCATGGTCTCCCTTCAGTTCATACATTGCTTTCTGGTCCTGGATATCAGTTGCCAAAGCACCAGAGTCTTGGATTCCCACATGTTGCCTGCTTGTTATGATTTCTCCTGGAGCACAGTCCCTACCACTCTATTTCAAAACATATTACTTTGTGTTATTCTTATTTCCTTATTTGTTTGTCTTACCCACTAGACTGTAAGATCCTCAAGGTTAGAGAATATGTTTTATTCATCTTTGTTTTTCTTACAGTGCTTATCATGATGTCCAGCCAGAATAGGTTTCAATAAATGTGAGTTGAATGAATGCTCCTCTAAAAATTCCCTGCATGTATGCAGTCAGTCTTGCAGCAAACTCTCCATTTCCCATCCCCCCCCCCCCCCCCCCCCCGCTTTTTTTCTCAACCCCTATGCTCTAGTTCTCAGTTGAGACAGAAAGGATAAGGTTTGCACAAAAGCAGCAGCATGCTTAAATCAATGACTCACAAAGTGGGCGCTAAATACATGTTTGTTGATGAATGAATGCCTAAAAGGAGTTTTCCCAGCCCATCCCTGTTTATAGCAGCCACTTCTGGCTATCCTTCCCGAGGGTACCAATGCCTCCTGCCATTGCCTACTTACTACCTTAGAAATACCCTCATCTTGCCACGATCACCTGGTTCACAGAGGTGGCCACATGGCTTCTCTGTATCCTATGACTGCTAGCACCTTACAAACCATTAGTAGGATCAGAATGAAATCTGGATCCTGACAGCTGGTTTTTGTTCTCTGGGAGTTGGATTCCAGTCCTAGGCACAAAGGACTAAAGGACCCTGAGCCTATCTTTGGAACACATCACCTCACTAGGACCACGTGCTTCCTGTGTCTTTGTATCTCTTACCTATTAAACATCAGTTATTCACTACTTACTCTCAACAGTTTTCACCACAACCTCTTCCACTTATTTCCTCACCTATCTTCCCCGCAGGGGAGAAAGTGAGTTACAAAATGGAGATAGCTTCAGAGAAAAGGAAGAGAAACAAAAGCCCTGTAGATTTTACAAATGCCATAATATGACCTTGATAAAAGAAAAAAAATGCACAGTGATCTCAATAATTACTAGATTCATAGTGTTTTAAATATGGTCTCTCATTTAATACTTTCAATAATTACATGGAGTTGGTGATATTCTTTCCCCAGTTTGCAAATGAAGAAGCCAGTCCTTAAAGAGTCTGTCACTTGCTGAAAGTTAAGCAGCTTAGTGAAAAAACAAACCTAGGGTTCAATTATTGGCTTCATAGCCACCCACTCTGTACAGACTTTTTCTACAAACATTATCCTATACTCCATCGTTGGTTGTTGAGTTGGGAAAAACTCAGTCATTTTCCTGGGTTCCTCCTTTACTCTCACATGACTACCACACTCACAACCCTTCTGGTACCAGGTAAATGGACTTAGCCCACAATAAGAAATTCTCTGCAACAGGAGCTGAGTGTCCTACAACTTAATTCAATTCTGATACTATCTACCTCCAGATCCCACAGTTTAAGGGTTCAGACTCACAAGGCTCCCCTCAACCTCCTTCTACGCCAATCATAAGTCTAGGTTGTCACCTGTGCTTCTGATGGATTGGCTATACAATGAAGGTTTCCATGACCCCCTCCTTAGGTTTGGTTAATTTTCTAGAGCAACTCCCAGAACTCAGAAAAACCATTTACTTGCCATTTACCAATTTATTAAAAAAAAAAAAAAAAGAATGTGGTAAAGGATGCAGATAAGTGTTCGAATGGAAGACATGTATAGGATAAGGTATGTGGAAAGGGCACGGAGCTTCCATGGCCTCTTCAGGGCACCACTCTGTCAGCACCTCTCTATACTGACTAAACTGGAAGCTCTTTGCACCCTTACTTTTGAGATTTTTATGGAAGCTTCCTTCTGTAGGCATGATTGAACATTAGCTCCATTTCCAGTCCTTCTCTCCTCTGGAGAATGGTAAGTGGGGCTAAAAATTCCAAGTTTCTAATTATGGCTTAGTTTTTCTGGTGACCAGCTCCCACCCAGGAGCCCACCAAGAGTCACCTCATTAGAATAAAAGACATTGCTACTAGGAAATCCAAGGGACTTAGGAACTCTGTTTTGAGAACCAGGGTCAAAGACCAAATATTAGAATAAAAGATGCTTCTAGTATTTTTATTACTTAGGGTGTTGCAAGCATTTTAGGAGTTCTGAGTCAAGAAGCAGGGGCAGATGCCCAAATGTAAATTTTTTTCTTTTTTTTGTTGTTGTTTCAAGTTTTTATTTAAATTCCAGTTAGTTAACATATGTGTAATATTAGTTTCAGAAGTAGAATTTAATTATTCATCACTTACGTATAATATCCAGTGCTCATCACAAGTGCCCTTAGTCCCTATCACACATGTAACCCATTCCCTTACTCTTCTCCCCTCTGGGAACCATCAATTTGTTCTCTATAGTTGAGTCTGTTTTATGGTTTGCCCTTCTCCCCCCACACATGTTCATCTATTTTGTTTATTAAATTCCACATATGAGTGAAACTATATATATTTTCTATTATCTCACAGTCATGAGGTCTGGTATTTTCCTAGTTTCAGACCCCAGCCTTGGTTGGAGTAGTTCTATAAAAATAAATAAATAAATTAATTAATTAATTAATTAACAGGATACTTTTGCTTTCGAAACCACACATCTTTTTGTTATCACTAAGCTTTTATCCTCTACATTCCCCAAAATTCTCTAAGTCCTCTCCCCAAAATTCTTCTTTACTGTAGTGCCAACCATGAATTCTCTTCCTTTGGCGCCATGCCCAGGGGCTGTTTCCTCCCAACAATTCCTGAGTGGCCTATGCCTTACATTCCAAAGTCCCCGTTAGGTGATTGACCAATCAGATGCAAAATCTTTTAATAAGTTGCAGAGAAGGTTTTAGTCAATCTGTTCTGGCTAGTGATACCATATCTAAACCCAAAAAAATGGACCTTTGGAACACCAGTAATAAATCTTTCAATATTTATACACTTTTCTCTCATGTTTGCAGAAGCATGCTTTCCAAAAATATATACTCAATAAACACGTGAAGAGAGAGGTGGGAAAGACAGAATGGAGGGAAGGATGATGGGAGGAAGAATTCATATCGGTAAGTTTTCTTCTCTCCCTTGTAGGAAAGCAATAATCTGAATTTCTCATTATATGAGCTCTTATTTCCATCCGTAAAACAGTATTATCCTTTTCTTTCCTTTCCGGAGTGAAAAAAAAGATGCTGCAAAGCCACACACCCTGCCAGCTTGGGATGCAGAAATGATAGGGGACTATCTTGGCAACACAGCAGGAGGAGTGCATGTCAGCGAAATGCAATCAGCCAACGTCAAGTCCAGCGAGGAAAACTCGAGTTAACAACGCCCCTCTGCTTGTGAAAATTGTAGTGGCTGGAAAGGAAAAATGTATTTGAGAATATAGCCAGTAATAAAGTGCCTTCACTGGGAGGCAAGTTATGAGAAGAAAGCCATTGTAAGCTAGATAATAGGGTTTAAGGTCCAAGGGTCTTTCTGATCGAAGTAAGGAGATGCAAGGAGGGATTGTCACTGGGAGCTGGTGTGATATAACAGGAAGAGCCCAGGCCTTGGATAGAACCTGGGCATGAAAGTCAACCCCATTGTGTCCCATTGAATGGGCTGAGCACATTTTTAGATTTGTATCAGATTCAGACTCTGAGTTTATAAAATCTTGGCAATAATATTTACCTTGGAGTGCTGTTCGACAATGAGATGATATATGAACAGTTCTGGTAAATACTAGTTGTGTAATAGATGTGTACTTTTTTCTCCTTTAAAGTATACCTGAATATTGTTCCTCCACATTAGCACCAACTAAGCCTTTTTATAATTGACAAGTAGACATATGGAGGACTGAGGCAAAAGAAAACTTGAAAGAATTTTAACCCCATCTTCTCATCTTACAAAGGTAAAAAGGAAAGCCCAGTTTGGAAAAAGGGTCAAAAACTTTCTAAGACCTGAAGTGATGACTGTTTATACATGATAGTTCAGACAGTGGGAGAACCCAGGGGCTAACCTGGAGCAGGAGGTCTTGGTCACCAAGTGTAGCTTCCTCCTCTTCCTCTATGTGGAGAACCCAGGCTCTTTTTGGACCCCCATCACCATCCACAAGTACTATTATTTCAGTAACAGTATTTGATGTGGCTTTGAGCTCGAATGAGGGGTAGCCACCCTCTGGGAGAAGGCGGCCTTGGGGTATAGTGGGCTCATTCCACTTCCTGATGCTGGGGAACCAGATTGAGGGATTTGAGATCACTGTTTGGGATCCAGTTCTGACATCTACAAACTATGAGACTTTCAGTAATTTAACTGACTGCTCTAAATCTCATCAGTAAATTTCAGAGTAATTATATTGCCAAATTCACAAGGCTTATTTTAGGATCAAATGAAATTATCCGCATGTTGGAATTGACAGCTGATTTTTATCAAGTCTCAGAGTTTGGTAATGATAAAATATTATATAAATACTATCCGTCTATACATTTTAATGTGAGGCTTGATTCCAAAGGTCGGGCTGCAAATTGCTCAGGAAGTTAATTTCAGTTGACCTTGATGAGTCCATTTTGAACAATGGATAGAATACTCTTCAAAGGAGAAGAGTGAAGAAGGGCAAAATCAGTTATTTCCTTCATGTCCAATAAGAATCCTATTTAACTTCCTGAAGTATACTGCAAGACCCCCAGGTTTTGTTCCTTGTGTTCACAACCCAGCTGACAGATCCCTAATCAACAAGGCATATATGAGACAGATTGTACCGCAGTTTTGTTTTTTTTTTTTTTCTTTGACTTACCAGCCACTGCCCTTGTCTCTTTATTACCCAGGGAAACACAAATAGAAGTCAGGCAGCTGTTGCTGGACCCCAGGTCAGCTGGGCTCTCCTGGGACCCACTGACCAAAAATTCCCCCACACTGAATTCTCTAGACCATGGGACATCTGGGATAGAAGGTCACCCTTCCCTGGAAGAAGATGGCAGTGGTAACAGGTGTTAATAAATGCAGATCCATGGCCAGAGGCTGCATGGAGCATTTTATTAGGCAATCATATATTTTCATTAGTGATGATGATCAAGCACTTAGGCTTTTATTGGGTGTTTTAATGTTTCATTTTGCCACCATACTTTATTATCATGCCAGCCCATTACCTGCTGGTGCAGGCTTTGCCTGCTCTTTTCTTCTGTGTACAAGTCCTTCCAGACAATTTCTTTCCCTAAGCTTCAACCATAAGATTACTCCCATCTGCTTAAGGAAACAGCTAGGGTTGTTAAAGGCCATGAAGTCAATGACAAATCTAGCTTATAATTTTTATGTCCCTCTTATAACCTGATGCCCCCTAGAATGCTATCATGAGGTTAATGGTTTAAGTGAAGCAGGAACAATCAGAGAACCTTACAATGGGCATTTGGTCCTTGGCTTGAGGAACTGACTAAAAGTGCTTGGGACATATGAGGAAGCAGCTATGTCTACTATCTGTGGGAGAGAAGGTGAGAGCTTCAGTGTTAGAAGGCCCTAATCACCTCTACTCTTCTCACTTGATCCATGAGGTAGCTGAGGCTCAGACTTGAGAGTGACTGAAGCAAGGTCACACAGTCAGGATGGAAATCCAGCCTGATTCCCAGACCATGGTTTGTTCACTGGGCACTGTTGTCTTCACTGTTGGTCACAGATCAAGACCTGAGCTTAAGAAAGCTCCATCAGAGCCTCACCAGAGGAGACTTCAGGATCAACTAGCTCATCTCACCTCCCAGTTTTGCAGGCAAGGAAATAGGTGAAGAGAAGGGAGTTGGTTAACCTGAGTTAACAGGGCATTTATGCCAGCCAAATAGTTTTAAAAGTGGACAAAAAGCATTATCTGCTCATAGGGCTGCAAGGAGTGTAGCATGACTAAGGCCCCTGAAAGGAACAAAATCTCTTTATTAAGTACCTGCAGTTAGTAGTACTATGTTATCTGAAAATATTTGCTAAAGTCTGTTTTTGTGGTATTGTAATTTTACATATGTGTAACCACAATAACTCTGCTGCATTTTCTGTGCAGTGTGGTAAATTGAAAGTGCCAAAACTTTACACTCAGAAGAGCAAGATTCAAAACCTGAATCCACTCTGTACCAGCAGAATGGTCTTGAATCTCAGTCTTCTAATCTGTACAATGGGGATAAAATTATCCTCCTTAAAATGCTGAAAGAATTCAGCCAGGCAATATATGGAAAATATTTTGCTGCTGGCATAATGACCACAGAATATGTGGTAGCTATTGTAATTATTATAGCTATACAGAAAGAAGAAAAGTGTTAGGACTGTGGTACTGAGCAAGGTGGACATGACGTCCAAACCCCCTTCATAATCAATGATTTCCTTGTTTCCTGAATACCTAAGAACTCTATTAGACATGAAGAGGTTAGAAGAGCCTGTTGACTTTGCAATCTCTGTAGCTAGGGATACACACATTCTCACAGCAGTAAAAGGGTTAAATATAAGTTAGTGACAGTGACTTGTTAGAGAGGAAAATAAACTGGAAAGTTGATTTTCAGAAAGGGATCAGAGGTGAATGCATAACAGAAGAAGTCAAGGCAACTTCTAAGAGTAACTCCTTTGTTCCCTACAGCACTTCACACAGCATTCACCATATGGTTGGCGACCAATAAATGTTTGTGAAACACTGAAGCAGGCTGGTAGACCAAGAAAGATGCACTTGTCCTCTTTTTAAAAAGGGAGCTATAATGCATGAAGGTGGAGAGAAGCCAAAGAGAGATCCATGTTTCCCTCTTACCCTATAGCCCCAGAAGTGAAAGGGATCAAGGGGGAATTGATACTACCTTCATCTGTATCACCTATGTCTGTGTAATCTTTCTAGAGTATCTCAAAAGAGTTAGTTTCATAGAGTATTGCCTAGGATACTTTAACGGGAACTTCTCAGATATAAGACAAAAAATCTGGAAACAAATTTATGAAAATTGATTAACAGATAATACCACCTTATACCTACCCCAATGATATAGAGGAAAAACTCTAGAGACACAGAAATCTTGGAGGTTAGTCTATAGACTTAATCACCTTACTTAATGACTGCTAATAAGCTAAGCCTTTCCCTGAGTGAACATTTAAGACCTTACACTTAAGACCTCATGCACAGGGCTCTACAACACATTTTCAACCTTGGAATCTCCTTCTCATTTGTTCCTAATCCCTCCTCTGACTTCTCTTTGCCTATAAGAAAGAATCATTTCCTCTAAGGAGGAATCGGCTTCTATATACTGTTCCCACCTACTTCCCAACTGAGGACCTGAGTCATAGAGCAGAAAGCTGGCAGGTGTCCACTCCCATATTACTGAGGGAGACATTAACAACTCTCTGTCAATGTACCCACTACTTTCATTCCCTGAACCAGAGAGTTTTTGGTCCTCTTGCTCTCTGTCATTCAGTTCTCCAACATTCCTGCATCATCATCTCATTACATCCCTGATTGATTTTGGTATCTTTCATGAAGACACATGCACCTCCTCATAAATGTGGGGTGATCACTGAAGCTCCACAGAAGAAAATTAAAGTTTCTAGGCAAAAGGAGAGTTAGGTTCCTGAGTGCAATGGTGACCTGTCCTCTTGAGTAATTTTACCTGTCATCACTCTGCTGGTCCCGATGGAATGTTTTTCACACTGCATTCCACAGAGAGGGCTCATCAGATGGCTCAACCATGCTGGTGCAGATTTCAGTTTTCTCCTCATTTTCTTCCTTTCTTGTGATAGTTGTGTGTGTAGGGAAAATATGTTTTAATGGAAAGATCAACATGTGGTTGGACCAATTTTGAATATGTTTTCATTTTTATCAGTATTAGACTAAGGCAAAAGCTTCTCTTTCAAGAAAAAATATATATTCTTCAGTAAAAGGCTGTCATGGATTTGTATTCACTCTTGATCAGGATGAAGCATATATTCTTATCTAACCACGAAAGTGGCCATGGTTTAAATTTATGCATTTTAGTGCTCAGTTCATGCAAAAATAAATTAGAGATCTATATATCTTTAAGAGCTTCATGCTGGTGATGAAGATGGGCCTGTCAACCATCATTACCAGGTTTTCACTGTCACAAGGATTTCTAACAACATGGCAACAAGATAAGCTGAGAGCTTCCAAAATATCAGAAAAAGAAATATTAGGTGGAATGCATTGCTGTGGTTTCTAATTTTCTATGTCACACCACAAACTGATGGCCTAAAAATCCTCTAAGCTAGTTAGATCCAGAGTATGTATGTGACATTCATTTATGTGGCCCAGTTCCTTCTCTTTAGATGCCTTCTCCTGCTGAGGAAGGCATCTGCTGTCTCACACCAGACCTCAGATGCTCCTTTAGTTTGTCTTTCACTTTCTTGACATGCATGCCAAATATCTCCTTCACCAACTAGTAATTTTTATTTCATTTGCAATATGTGTTCCTTCCTGAGTATTCTCTCCCAGTGTTTGATTAGTGCTTCCTTTCTTTTCCTTCTAGTCTTTTTATCCAAGGCTGAAAATACTTCCTCTCAGTCCCCAGACTAAACTTCTTAGCTCTTTTGCTAATATTAAGATGCAAGTATTTGCTTTGCTCAATAGCTAAATTTTAGTTTACACTTAAAATCACAATTCCCAAGCCTGCATGGGCTATGCATATAACACAAATGAGTGAAGTATGTCAAGTATAAGACAATAAAAAATAGAAATCTAAAGAGCATATGCTCCTCAAAAATGCATTCCCCATCTAAAGACATTTGATTTTTTTTTTTGATATCATGAAGGCCAGACAGAACACTACATGTTCATTGTATGCAGGCTATAAGTTTCCAACACCTGAGGTAAAGTGTCTGATGCAATTCATAGCAAAGGGACATGATAAAGTAGCAGTTACATTTTTTGGGCGGGGGCGGGGGGGGTAGTCACATCTGGGTTCCTTAGTTGGTAAAATTGTAAAAACAACTGTGTATTATAAAGGTTAGGATAAAATCTATGCTTAAAAGTGGAATAAGATACATATTTCAGAAATTCAGAGAAAGAAGTAATTAATTTCAATTAAGATACCAGAAAAGATTTGCCACTAGAGCATAACTAAAGAAAACAAGTTTATTTATGGTCTTCTGTCAACTTCTAAAGATGTTCAGTGGCTAAAACATATCATGATTTAATGTTCATTCTCTTTCTAACCATTTTCTGGGTAAATGTGAATCTTGATGGTGTTTACTTCAGACTTTTCCCATAGTTTAGAGATAATTGCGTATGTTGATAGTTTTGTCTTGAGTTTCTGTTTCTAATACTCTTGCATTTCAGTTTCTCTGTTCCCCTAAAATGCATTGAAATTCATACACATTGCTCAAGTGTCACTCACTGTTATTTCACCAGTATTAACATCTTTTTGTCCACGTAGCAATTAGCAGTTACAAAATATCACCAAGGCAACTAGTGGCCCATTACTCAAGAGTGTATTATCTCAGCATGTATTTATTTACTTCTGCATTGTCTAACAAACCTTCAAGGTATGATTAAATTTTACTGAATAAATGCACTAGAACCCAGATTTTCAAGGTAAGTTTCTTGATGTTCCAGTTAAAATAAGCCACTTAATTTAAGTGACCAAATTCCCAGTATATCCCACTAACAAGGCAAGTAAACAGATACTAATGGGATCCAGTCACAGAGAACCTAACGGAGGGTGTGGCATGCTTTCTAACTTGGGGTACACCTACCGGTGTATCTCAGAATCTTAAATAATACAGAGGCCCACATTACTAGGTTTCTTTGATGTAGAATTTATCCCTTTAAAAAACTCAATTTGTTCACATTGCTCTTTCTCCTCCCCTCCCCAGAATACTGTAGCACTATTGGCAGAGCTTTACCTACCTTTAGTTCAGCTCAAAATGTCTTTGACTCATACATGTAGTTTCCGCCAGATAACAAAGGTAAGTCTTGGAGTAGGAGGATGTGAAACCTTTACCTGCCTCTGCAGGTGTGTAAATTGTCCTGAATGTATATAAGCATAAATGCCATTGTATTCCTGAGCATTTATTCCCCCCAAATAAATAATTTGGAATAACGATAGCTACAATGCTGTGATTTGTGCAGTGTTTAATACTTGGTGTGCTCTGTACTGAACACTTTAGACACATGATCTCATTTAATTCTCATAATAATCTTGTGAGATAACAATCATTATCTCAATTTCAAAGATTGTAATTGAGTCTTAACAGAATTAGATAACTTGCCCAAGATCATGTAGCTAGGAAGTGGAGAGGCAGGATTAAGTCAAAGTCATTCAGGCCACAAAAGTCTGATCTTAGCCATTGTTTTATGCATCTCCTGGTCCCTGAATCCTAGGAGAACTGACTATAAATGCACTTAGTCTTAAGGAATCAGAGCTCCTGGCCTGATCCTAAGAGCCTCTGGTTTTAGAAAGTATCTGCTAGTGGTTGTGGCCTTTAACTGATGGGTTGAAATAGACATCTGGTAAGACTTCCAAAGTCTGTGGAGGGATATAATCATTTAAATAAGTATTGTCTAATATACTGAATTATAAATATGATACATAAATTCAGAAATTATTTCCAAAAGACATTGATTAAAGATTTATTCTATATCTATTATGTACATGCCATATTTCCCAAGTAAAGGTTTGAATGGATGGTTGGAGTGACAATAACTTTATCGAGACAAGTAGCCTTCCAATGTATGGATATACTACAATTTTTTAATCAATTTATTTGTGGTTAGACATTTGAGTTGTTTCCAATTTGAAATTATTATAAACAAAGCTGCTATAGATATTCATGTGGATGCATATGCTTTTATGTCTCTTGGCTAAGAATCTAGCTGTAGAGTAGGTGGGATTTAATCATAGGTATTTGTTTAATTTTTTAAGAATCTGACAAACTGTTTTGCAGACTGTTTGTACCATTTAACATTCTTACTAGCAGCTTCACACCCTCACCTATACTTGGTATGAACCACTCTTGAGCTACAGCCAGTCTAGTGGGTGTCTAGTTGTATCTTATTATGATTTTAATTTTCATTGCTCTAGTGATAAAGACTTTAAGCAATTTTTCATCTGTTTGTCATTCACATATCCTCTTTTATAATTCCCTGGGTTTTGTTGGATTGTTTGTCTAATTATTGAGTTGTAAGTGTTCTTTATATAAGCTAGATACAAGTTCTTAATTGGATAACTTGCAAATATTTCTATACATACTTATTCTTAATTTATGAAAAATTATTGCTGTCCTATGAAAGTTACAATTTATTTTTACATATTTATTCAGTAATCTGCATAAGGTCTGCATTCATTTTTTTACCTCAAATATTGTTTCTGGGATCCATGTTCATCAGGGATATTGGTCTGTAATTCTCCTTTTTGATGGAGCCTTTTCCGGTTTTGAGATCAAGGTAATTCGGGCCTCATAGAGAGAGTTTGGAAGTTTTTCTTCCATTTCTATTTTTTGAAACAGCTTCAGAAGAATGTGTATTAATTCTTCCTTAGATGTTTAGGAGAATTCCCCTAGGAAGTCATCTAGCCCTGGACTCTCATTTGTTGAGAGGTTTTTGATTACTGCTTCTTTTTCCTTGCTGGTTATTGGTCTGTTAAGGTTTTCTATTTCTTCCTGTTTCAGTTTTGGTAGTTTATACATCTCTAGGAATATATCCATTTCTTCCAAATTGCCCAATTTGTTGGTATATAATTGCTCAAAAAATGTTCTTATAATTATTTGTATTTCTTTGGTGTTGATTGTGATCTCTCCTCTTTCATTCATGCTTTTATGTATTTGGGATCTTTCTCTTTTATTTTTTATAAGTCTGGCCAAGGATTTATTGATTTTTATTAATTCTTTCAAAGAACCAGCTCTTAGTTTCTTTGATCTGTTATACTGTTCTTTTGTTTTCTATTTCATTGATTCCTACTATAATCTTTATTATTTCTCTTCTCCTGCATGGTTTAGGCTTTATTTGCTGTTCATTCTCCAGCTCCTTTAAGTGTAAGGTTAGGTTGTGTATTTGAGAACTTTCTTGTTTCTTGATGCCAAAATTCTCACCAAAATACTAGCCAATAGGATCCAACAGTACATTAAAAGGATTATTCACCATGACCAAGTGGGACTTATTCCTGGGCTGCAAAGGTGGTTCAACATCTGCAAATAAATCAATGTGATACACTTCATTAATAAAAGAAAGGACAAGAACCATATGATCAGCAAGTGATACAGAAAAAGCATTTAACAAAGTACAGCATCCCTTCTTGATTAAAACTCTTCATAGCGTAGGGATAGAGAAAACATACTTCAGTATCATAAAAGCCACATACAAAAAGCCCACAATGAATACCATTCTCAATGGGTAAAAGCTGAGAGCTTTTCTGCTAAGGTCAAAAACCTGGCAGAGATGTCCATTATCATCACTGCTGTTCAAAATAGACTAGAAGTCCCAGCCTCAGTAATCAGACAACAAAAAGAAATAAAAGGCATCTGAATCAGCAAAGAAGTCAAACCCTTACTCTTTGCAGATGACATGATATTCTATATGAAAAACACAAAAGATTCCACCCCAAATTTGCTAAAACTCATACAAGAATTCAGCAAAGTGACAGAGTATAAAATCAATGCACAGAAATCAGTTACATTTCTATACACTAACAAAGAGACAGAAGAAAGAGAAATTAAGGAGTCAATCTCATTTACAATCCCCCTCAAAACCATAAGATACCTAGGAGTAAACCCAACCAAAGAGGTAAAAGATCTGTACTCAGAAAACTATGGAACACTCATGAAAGAAACAGAGGAAGATACAAAGAAATGGAAAAAAACATTCCATGCTCATGGGTTGAAAGAACAAATATCTCTAAAACTGTCTATGCTACCCATAGCAATCCATACATTCAATGCAATCCCTATCAAAATACCATCAACTTATTTCACAGAGCTGAAACAAATAATCCTAAAATTTGTGTGGAAATGGAAAGACCCTGAATAGCCAAAGGAATACTGAAAAAGAAAACCAAAACTGGTGTCATCACGATTCTGGACAAAGCTGTAATCATCAAGACAGTATGGTATTGGCACAAAAACAGACTCATAAATCAATGGAACAGAATAAAGAACCCAGAAATGGACCCTCAACTCTATGGTCAACCAACCTTGTAGGAAAGAATATCCAATGGAAAAATAAAGTCTCTTCCACCAATGAGGTTGGGAAAATTGGACAGCCACATGCAGAAGAATGAAACTGAACCATTTCCTCACACCATACACAAAAATAGACTCAAAATGGTGAAAGACCTAAATGAGAGACAGAAATTCATCAAAGTCTTTGAGAAGAAAACAGCCAGAAACCTCTTTCATCTCACTCACAGCAACTTATTGCTAGACTTGTCTGCAAAGGCAAGGGAAACAAATGCAAAAAATGAACTATCGGGACTTCATCTAAGATAAAAAGCTTTTGCACAGCAAAGGAAATAGTCAACAAAACGAAAAGACAACTGACAGTGGGAGAAGATATTTGCAAATGACATATCAGATAAAGGGCTAGTATCCAAAATCTATAAAGAACTTACAAAACTTAATACGCAAAGAACAAATAATCCATTCAAGAAACGGGCAGAAGGCATGAACAGACATTTCTCCAAAAACAAACAAATGGCCAACAGACACGTGGAAAAAACGCTCAACATCATTTGGCATCAGGGAAATACAAAACAAAACCACAACGAGATACCACCTCACATCAGTTAGCATGGCTAAAATGAACAAGTCAGGAAATGACAGATGTTGGCTAGGATGCACAGAAAGGGGAACCCTCATACAATGTTGGTGGGAATGCAAGTTGGTGCAGCCATTCTGGAAGCAGTTTCTCAAAAAGTTGAAAATAGAGCTACCTTATGACCCAAAAATTGCACTACTGGGTATACCTCAAAGACACAAATGTAGTGATCGGAAAGGGCAACTGCACCCCAATATTTATAGCAGCAATACCCACGATAGCAAAATTATGGAAAGAGCCCAGATGTCATCAACAGATGAGTGGATAAAGAAGATGTGGTATTTATATACAATGGATTATTTCAGCCAACAAAAAATGAAAAATGAAATCTTTTGCAACAACATGGATGGAACTAGAGGGTGTTATGCTAAGCAAAATAAGTCAATCAGAGAAAGACAGTAATCATATGATCTTATTCATATGTGGAATTTGAGAAACAAAACAGAGGATCATAGAGGAAGAGAGGAAAAAATAAAACAAGATGAAATCATAGAAGGAGACAAATCATAAGAGTCTCTTAATCATAGGAATAAATTGAGGGTCGCTGGAGGAGAGGGTGGGTGTTTGTGAGGATGCAGAGAAAGGGGAACCCTTATATGCTGTTGGTGGGAAACTGTACAGAGGGTCCTCAGAAAGCTGAAAATGGAGCTACCCTAGGACCCAGCAATTGCACTATTGGGTATTTGCCCCAAAGATACAGATGTAGTGATCTAAAGGGGCACCTGTACCCCAATGTTTACAGCAGCAATGTCCACAATAGCCAAACTATGGAAAGAGCCCAGATGTCCATCAACAGATGAATGGATGAAGAAAGTGTGGGCTATATGCACAATGGAATATTACTCAGCCATCAAAAATTTTGAAATCTTTTTTTTTATAAATTAATTTTTATTGGTGTTCAATTTACCAACATACAGAATAACACCCAGTGCTCATCCCATCAAGTGTCCCCCTCCGTGCCCATCACCCATTCACCCCCACCCCCCGCCCTCCTCTCCTTCCACCACCCCTAGTTCATTTCCCAGAGTTAGAAGTCTTTATGTTCTGTGTCCCTTGACATTTGCAATGGTGTGGATCAAACTAGAGGATATTATGCAAAATGAAATAAGTCGATCAGAGAAAGACATTATCATATTATCTCATTCATATGTGGAATTTAAGAAACAAAACAGAGGATCATAGGGGAAGAGAGGAAAAAATAAAACAGGATAAAATCAGAGAGGGAGACAAACCATGAGAGAC
Organism: Nyctereutes procyonoides; assembly: GCF_905146905.1. Taxonomy (NCBI): domain Eukaryota; kingdom Metazoa; phylum Chordata; class Mammalia; order Carnivora; family Canidae; genus Nyctereutes; species Nyctereutes procyonoides. The sequence continues at coordinate 48,837,268 of NW_026575133.1, read as the reverse complement.
TCTTAATCATAGGAATGAACAGGGTTGATGGAGGGGTAAGGCGGGAATGGGGTAACTGGGTGATGGGCATTAAGGAGGGTATGTGATGTATTGAGCACCGGGTGTTATATAAGACAATGGCCTCTACCTCTACAGATGAATCACTGACATCTACCTCTGAAACCAATAATATATTACATGTTAATTAAATGAATTTAAATAAAATTAAAAAAAAAACAAATATTATTTCTGTAAATTATTTTTGATATTTTAATTTACTACATGTCACCTATGAAGTTCAATGATTACATTTTTCTTTCTAGTTTTTATATATTTTATTTATTTTATTGCACTGCCTAAAAATCCCTGAAATAATGTTCAATAGAAGCAGTGATATTTGGCATCATTTGCTCATATTTTCAATATTTCACCATTAAGTATGATGTTTACTATATATTTGTTTTGGACTATTCGTTACCATATTAAGGAAGATTTCTTCTATTTTTAGTTTAGTAAGAGATTGATGATGTGTGCATGTTAAATTTAGTCAAATGCTTTTTCTGTATACATTAGGATGATCATATGACTGCAACAGGGCACAACAGAATTGGATGTTTGCATGACTGCATTACAAAGGGTGAGTTTTACTGTATATAATTATACTTCAAAAAAAAAACAAATTAATTCAAGAGCTGTCTTAAAGTCAGCCATGAATATTTTTCAAATGGTTTGTAAAAATGTACCTATATATAGCCAAAGTTTCCCAAATTTCACAAGCTTGTGGAACTAGTGGCGTCACTCTCTCTACATTTCACTAGTTCTCACCATAAACTGCTTGCCTTACTACCTAACTTCCAGCAGCAAAGTCCTCAGGGAATTCTTGAAAACACTGCTTCTGTGAGGCACTTTGTGTGTGCCCAAACCCCAAACGGTAAAAATGTCATAGTAGAGTTGCCAGATTTAGCAAATAAAAATACAAGGTTACAAGTTAAATTTGAATTTCAAATAAACCACAAATAATCTTCATCTGGTGGTCAGTGGTGAGGCTGAGAGTGCAATCTTCCGTATTACCCTGGGGGGTATATAATTCAATATATGGGTACAAAACCTTGTGCCCCAGCATTATATAGGGTTTTCAGTAAGGGAGTTCTTTCTGTACCATCCTACCGTACTGTCTGCCTGGCATGAGGCATGGTGATCCTGTGGACCTCACTGGAATAACAGCAACCATACTCTCTTCATAATCACCCCACCCCTCAATGAGAAATTTTTACTACCAGGTCAAAACAGTCCTTTGGTAAATTCTGTCCCCTTTAGGTGGACCTGCTTAACCAGACACACCATTATGATGTCTGAATATAGGTAAGACTTCCACTGGAAACCTTATATAGCCATACACACATAGAGACAGGGATGGGGGGGATAATAAAGCAAACAAACAGTTTAACCCTTAATTGTGTTAACCTTTATGATTGGCTCCTCTGTGAAGTCTGCAGAATAAATTGCTTTATATGCAAATGCTGGAAGGCTGAAAAGGACATCTCAGCCAAATCTGTTCAACAGTGACTCCCCTCTTTTTGTCAGATAATTTCCAGTACCTCAGCCAGCCAACCACGGTGAAAGCAGATGACATGAAAAAGGGCTTTCAGTGAAAGCTTATCAAACTGAGACCAAATGCAAGCTGAGCTTTAAAGATAGGACAGAAGTCAGGACTCTCCAGAGGTGGGAGACCAAGATCTGCTTGTGTTTATCATTTTTACCTCTTGGTTTTGCTGTTGTTTTCTACTGGTTCAACTTGACATGTGGAACATTACTCCTTCCCAGGGCTCTGAACTCAACGGACATCTGAGAAGACTTGTGTTCATCAAAAAATCATATACACTTGCTCATAGAGATACTTCGCTTTACATGGACCACTGATTACAGCTGGCAGTGACTTAGAGAACTATGGCCAAAGATATTTTTCATGCCCAGGTTTCTGATGTTTTCAGTAACCATGTAATTTCTTGGAACACTATCACCAATGCCTCAGTCCCCACAATGCCCTTTGAACCCACACATCCCTTTTCCTAATCCATCCCTACCTAAAAATTACATTCTTGCATCTTTGACCCCCAACTTTAAGAACTAAAATTTGTTTGTTTGTTATTTATTTATTTTATTTTATTTTTTAAATAGATTTTATTTTATTTTACGATTTATTTACTTATTTATGATAGAGAGAGAGAGAGAGAGAGAGAGAGAGAGAGAGAAAGGCAGAGACACAGGGAGAGGGAGAAGCAGGCTCCATGCCGGGAGCCTGACGTGGGACTCGATCCAGGGACTCCAGGATTGCACCCTGGGCCAAAGGCAGGCGCTAAACCGCCGAGCCACCCAGGGATCACCTGTTTGTTTTTTAATAGTATCTAGAGTTTTCAGAGTAGTTTTCCACATATTATCTCATTTAATCCTCAGCACCCTATTAGAAGAGAGGTATTATCTGCATTTTTTATATTAGAAGTTTTGAGGCTCACAGAGGTTAATGAGCTTGCTCAAGGTCAGTGATTGTTAAGAGTTGGGACCCAAATCTTGACCTTTGGGCTCCAGGTCCATCCTTTTTATACCCAAACAGAGGCTACACAGTGGGGATCAGAACCAGTACCTTGCTTAGCACCTACAGTGGCTTCAAATACACTTGAGCCAATATTTTAACTTTCTTTTCAAAAAGAAAACCTGGTGATCTCAGGCTTGTATTCTTGCGTGCTAACAACAAATTGTGCCTAAAAGATAGATATTCTCCATAGTCTAGAATGTAAACTGTAGTCTGTCCCATACTCCTCATGGTATCCCTGGCACTGAGACTGAGTGTTAGCTAACATCTGTTGTAATACTCGTTTCTCTTACGAGAAAGTAATGTTTCCTGCATTTATGATTCCATTGAAATCAGGACAAATAACACACATAGTGAGAGGGCCTCTTGCTTCCAGAAAAATTGACAGGGCTATTGCTTTGTGTAGGTAAAGTCTAATCTCGCATGTTTAACATGAAAACATGCCAGTTTATCTTCTCATGTCTCGGAAAACTGCCTCGCTCCTGCAAGCATGTGAACTTATAGTCTTTGTGCCACCCCAGGCTGATTCCTGAGCTACCAACTTCTTGAAGAGCAAGAAGTTCATAATGGGCCTCCAGGTCTCCTGATTCTCTCCACTTCAGTAAGTTGTACACTAACAATTTACACACATTGCATTCTTCCCCACAACCATCGTTAGCAACCGATTGCTTTCAGAATAAGATCCAATGATGTTAAAAATTACAGACCAACACCTTCCCTCATTAGACTGGCTAGCCATAAGGCTCTCAAATCTAGTTGTAGCCTAAATGAACTCAACTCAATTTAGTTCAGCTCAATTCAACTCGGTACATATATGTTGCATGCCTTCTAAATATGAGCAATATGCTTATTCAATGGGAGGAAAAGAGAGATAAAAGAATGTTCTTCAGAGTGCTTTATGTCTCAAACTCAAAGAACTCAAGTGAAGGAGAAAGTCATGGTCATTAAAGAGAAACATCTTTAGGCTCTGAGAAGGAAGATATTACTTTTAATTGGCCTAGGATCTCTGCCTTCAATCCTTTGCTATTCCCTTAGCTGACCAATTATTTCACAGCCACCCAACACCTTGTACAATTCTACTACTGCACAATTGCTATCCTGTTCCTCCCATTTGCATGGTGTTTTTGTGCAGCCTTTTGCCTTTCTGTCATCCCTCTGACCTGTCCCCTTCATTAGTCTTCCCTGATCTCCTCAGCTCACAGTGGCCCCTCCTAGTTCTTCACAAAACTGTGAGGGGTACATTTGGTGTGAATATTGAACTACCTCTCAGTGGCATGTGCTGGACTCTTTTCTTTAATCCACACAGAAGCTGCTGGAGTACAGTGAACACTTCACATATGTCTCTGCCTCTCTAATGTTGAAAGCAGATTATGACTCCAATAAAAATGCATTGGCTTATTAATTACACTCAGAACAAATCTGTATAGACACAAACAGCTTCCATTCTGATTGAGATAGCATTTTTTTTTGTCTAGGATTCTCTCTTGAGTCAAACAGATAGAACAACCCACCATGCTACTCTTCTAAAAATAAACTTCCAAATCTTGGGCAACACATATGGCATGTATCCTTCCTAGGCCTCCGAGGCCCTGGTTCCTTTCTCTGCTTGGGTAACCAGAACACTATAGGTACAGAATTACAGACACTTCTGTGAGTTACTCTGTGTCACATTTTATTCTGCTGGACACAAAACACTAGATGAATAGTTTCCTTCCATTTTTTTTCTCATTCTTCCTTGCCTAAAGTGGAAGTTGAATTCTAAAATCCTAAGCCAATTTGAATAGGGTATATTATAGGCACAGAGTGGCAGTAGATGTTCAGGGCAACATGAAGCATTAGGTCAAAACAATCTATACTCTTACAAATGTTCTTCATGTTGAGCTCTCAATTCTCACCACAGAATTTTCTCCTATGAGCGTCAATATATTGTAAAAATAAGAGAGAGAGAGGGGTGGCTGGGTCTGTCAAGTGTCTGCCTTCAGCTCAGGTCATGATCTCAGGGTCCTGGGATCAAACTCCACATGGGGCTCCCTGCTCAGTGGGGAGCTTCTCCCCCTCCCCATTCCCCCACTTGTGCTCTCTCTTGCTATCTCTCTCTCTCTCTCTCTCACTTAATTAATTAATTAATTTTTTAAAAATAAGAGAGAGAGAGAAAACATGCTGTGGAAGACTGCTTTCAAGAGAGATGGTCATACAGCATCTTAAAAAGAAGAATGTAGGGCAATGAAGATGTTGGGGAGTGAAGAAATGCCCTGCCTTGAAGCCATTAGGGGCTGCAGGATGAGATACAGATGGAATGAGTTGTGATTGGAAAGCCAGGAGATAGATTCAGGAACTGAGTACAGGCAGACAATAAAACATGTCTACAAGGCCCAGAAAGATCCTGACACTGGTCAAGTTTTAGAATTAATTAAAACATGAATCTCAGAGTCAGGGACAGTCTCTCTCCCTATTTATTTATCCATTTAGTGATAAAGTTGGACATAGTGTTCTTTGAACCCAGGGATGGAAAGAGACTTTTAAGTTGAGTGTAGCAGAGATGGTAAGATTCATGAAATGTTTTATTGGCTCCCTGCATTTTGCAGCCACCGTACAGATAGGTGGGGCCTGTGACTCTCTGGCCAATGAGATGTGAGTCTTCATCATTTTCAGGCTGAGGTAATTCTCTGGTCTCTCTTTTCGTTCTTCACTCCAGATTGGGCAGCTACAGCATGGTAGCACTCCTGCCAGTCTGGGTCTCTGAGTTATGGTGTGGAATAGACCCCTACTAGTCCACTCTGGACACATGGCAAGATTGAGAAAAGGACTTTTCTATCAAGCCACTGAAAATTTGGGAATGTTTATTATTGCAGTAGAATATAGTCTATCTTGAGAACTACAGTGAGCTAGAGAGTGGCAGAGATGAGAATAGAATTCGGGTTTCCAATAGACCAAATCCAGGGATGGCATGTGAGTGAGAGAATGAAGGAGTTTCACTTTAAATCAAGAGGGCTTCTTCAGTAATTTATTTGTTTGATCATTAATTCATTCTTTAATTCATTTAAATCCACATTTACTGATAATCTTCTGTATATCTGTACCAGGTTAGGGATACAAAGATGAATACATAAATCTCTGTGACTGCCTCAGGATGTTGACAGTCTGGCCAGGAAAGCAGACATGTGAGAGAGTGAACAGCAGGCAGAGACATATGTACTGTAGAAGTCCTGTGTGGATGGTGCTCCAGAGCTGTTGCAGAAACCCCAAGCTGCTGCAGAGAGTTAGGTAAAGCTTCCCAGCTCATTTGTCCTAAAGGACCAAAAAGACAGAGAAGGAAAAGACACTCCAGTCAGAAGGAACAACTACTTCATTGTTCGGAGGCAAAAAGAATGAGGTTGTGTGGTTGGTTTATCAGGACGGGGAAGCAAAGTTTGGCTCATAATGAGCCATGGAGCTCGGATCTTATCTTTCAGACCATAAAGAACCATTGAAGGATTTTATGGGAAGTTATACTAGGGGCACCTCTCAGGAGGTTGTTGAAAGAATCCAGGTGTATGGTGATAGGAATCTAAACAAAAACGGTTGTGGAGGTTATAGTGAAGCAGAAACATTCCTTTCTGTTCTATGGTAATTATTAAGGGGACTTTGGGCTACTAGGTTATAACAGAAAAATTTTTCCTCCTGGAGAATAGCCAGGACTCTTCCCAGCAGGTTTTCACGGGGCACGGTCCCAAGTATCATAAATGTAACATCCCTGAAATCCTGGCATCTTTTTTGTTCCCTTCACTCAGGCCACAGTGACTCTGCAGGGATGGCCTGGAAATAATGAAGCTTAAGAAAGTCTTCGAAAGTAATCAAACATTTTGTCTCTCGGTGCCGTGTCCTGCTCATTAACTTATTGTGGAGATTCATTAATCCAGTGTAAAACTGTAATTAAAAATAATCTCCTTTTCTTGAGGAAGTGGGGAGGGAAGGGGGCTCAGAATGGAGCAGCAAATAACTAGGCCGATTACCACAGTCAGAACATGATGATAGCAATTCACCTTTTTCTCCCTTTCTATAAATTTCTCTTTACTGGGAAGGCTGCAGGCTTTTGCAGTGAACAGCTTTCCTTCATCTGTATATATTGTATTATGGCTTTTTGAGCTTCATTCCCACCCTTGGGCTCAACTGCTTCTCATACCCTCCCTGTTCACCAACTGCTGAACCCCTTTTCACAGGTGGGTAAACTGTGGCCCAGCTCATGTGGAGACACCCCCCAAGGTCTGCTCAATATATTAGAGTACTACTCCCCTTAATCTCAGTGTGGAACCCATTTTGCTTTACCAGACTGGTACCCCAAACTCAACTGTGACACCATTAGATCTACAAGGTGGATATAGGGCCTGAGACTCTGCTCCATGGTGGGCATGTATAGGGTCAGAGTCATGGTCAATTGCATGTCAAAAAACATGAGCCCCAGGGTCAGGATATCTAATTTGAATCCAGCCTCTACTGTCTACCAACTATGTGTCCTAGAACTATCACTGATGACTTCTGGGACTCAGTTTTCCCATCAGTAAAATGGGGTTATAATAGTTCTTATTCATTCAATAAATATTTATTGAGCATTGAAAGTCTGTTCTAGATGCTGAGAATATAGCAGTAAATGAAATAAATCCTCTCCCCTCATGGAGCTTACATTCTAGTGCATGAGGTGGGGAGACAGGCAATATATGTCTTGTAGGGTTGTTGTAAATGAGAGAACAACATAGAGTAGATGCTGGAAAACGTTCACTCCTTCTGCCTGCAATTTCTTCTCCATAAGATGGTTCCTGAAGAAGGCTGTAGACTAGAGGAGTCTCCTTAACTTTCTATCTCACCCATTCTTTCCTCGTGGACTATCCCTACTCCTTACAGCCTGGGTCCAATTTTGCTTTGTTTTGTTTTCAGTACTCAAGCTCTTCTAAAGAACGTCCAGACATTGGTGTAAGATCATCCCACTCCCAGAGACCTTACTTGTTAACAGAGACTCTAGTAAATAAATGCCTAGAAGACCTGAAGGAATAAATGTAGAGCTTGGATATTCAGGCTGTGGGACATGCTCTAGAGATCCAGTATGGATTTTCCTGCCTCCCCTGAAAATCACACTTTGGGGATGGGCATCTAGTGCTCAATGGCTGGTTCTCTGTCATAATCCCAAAGTTGCTGGATAGGATGTCAGGAGAGTCAGTTGTTTTCCCCTGAGATTCTGGAAGTCCTAGGGACTTCCCTGAAGGCCTCAGGGAGGGGAGAGGAAGGGCCCAAGGGCCCTGAGCTGTCTCCAATTTCTCATTCTCTATCTCCATCCATTTCAACCCAAATAGCAGCAATTATGTAAACTAGAGTTTCAGAATAATTCTAATGAGACCCTACAGCTCTAGTTCCCCAGCCAGTTCCTTCCCAGATCTTGACCTTCCATCTGACACCTAACCACTGCAGGGTGTATAGTCGCAATATTACAGAAGGCAGACTGCAATCACAGCCTCCATCTCCCACAGTATGGTTCTTAGGTCCAATCCTCTTCCAACATGGGTTATTGTGAACTCCTAGCATCTTCCTTAGAGGTCAGGAAATACCCCACCCTCCATTGGAGGCAGAGTTCTGCTATTAGAAAGCAAAACTTTTCACTCCCCAGGGGAGCTTGGATTGAAGATGAAAGAACCCCTGGAATTGGGTATCAAGTACCAGTGATCTTTTCCCTGAGTTCAGGGACAGATGAAGGGAACAAGAGATGAGTTTCTGACCTAAGAAAAAAGTCATTGAAAGGGAAAGGAGAGGAGACACCTGATGCTCCAGAGACAGAAGCTACTTGCTTATTAGCACTTGGGTCCTGACAAAAGCCTTCACCTAATGTCTATGGAAAATTAATTTTATCAGATTGTCCCACACAAGATTTCTTTAATTCAGGAAAGGTCCATTATATTCAGATGTGCCCAGATCAGCTAGACTCTGGAAAGTTAAAAAAATGCAGTAGACACAGACCCTTCCGTTGAGATCAGATATCCATCAGAAAATAATAGGAATTTGGGGATGGTCAAAGATCAACTGGGGACCTCTTGCTCTATGAGATGGCCTTGGTACCTAGGAAAATTGATTAAACTATTGTGAGGCTCTGAAAGTTCCTATAGAAAGAAAATAACCAGAGTAGCTATAATTGAGCACCTATGCATCTGATCCTTACCATGTGTGAGCAAGCCAGAATGTCACAAAAGTCCTGTGTGGAATATACTATCATTGCTATTATTATTGACATTTTCCAGAAGAGCAAAATGAGGTTTCAAGGGATTGGAAAGCAGCCCAAGGTTGCCTAGTTATGGATGAAGGCAAAGGCATCAAACTCAGATATACTGCTTCAAAGAGGCTCAAAAATATGTTCAGTAAGTAAGCCATTGTACATTACAAAAGATATAAAAATGAATACAGGTTTGCTGAACCTCAATGATAAATACAGTGGGTTTATTTATTTTTTTTAAAGATTCATTTATTTATTCATGAGAGAGAGAGAGGCAGAGAGAGAGAGAGAGAGAGAGAGAAGCAGGCTCCCTGCAGGGAACCTGATGTGGGACTCCGTCCTGGGACTCTCTAGGATCACACCCTGAGCCAAAGGCAGATGCTCAACTGCTGAGCCACCCAAGTGTCCCAATACAGTGGGTTTAATTTCCATTCCACAAGGAAAGGAGGTTGATGCAAGAAACTAACACAGCTTGAGCTCTACTATGTGTCCAATGCCCTGTAATACCACTTCCATGTACTATGTCAACTGAACCTTCAAGAGCAACAATGTGAAGTAGGCATTCCCATAGCAATCAAAATCTTAGAGAGAAATTTGCCTGTGACCTGAGATTCAAACCTATGTCTGACAATCCCAAATTAAGACTTGTATTCCACATTGGTTACCTTCAGCAAAGGAATCAACCTTGTAGAATAGGTGAAACGGATGGGGATGGGGATGAAGAGGGTGGGATGAAGACAGTGGGGAGAAAGGCCAGAAGGAATTCTATTCATTGCCCTAAAAGCCAGACGGGCATCTAGGTTAGGCTAGGCTAAATTGGGGTGGACAGTGGTGCAGTGAAGGAAGGCTGTCTACTTTCTCAGACCAAACTCCTCCCTCAGCAAGAAGGTTGGCCATAAACCACAGATGACTCAATGGCTAAAGGCAAAGCACTTTTGAAGGCACTGCTAGCAAACAGCTTAATTGCACCAGGCAATCCCTGCCATTCCCTCAATAGATAAATAGCTGCCACAGAAGGCATTAATTGGAATGGCTTAAATAGCTGCTGTTTATTTACTGTCACAGGGAAGGCAACTGTCTGAGCCTCCAATAGGAAAGCCTGGCTGGATCTCTTCCCCCCCACCTCTAGCACCTCCCCTCCCCATCCAGCCCTCAAGCGCCTCCTTCCCTCCTTTCGGGAGTGGTGCCGGATCAGCGTTTTTATTTTATGTTGCCTGATTTATCTGTTCTGTGAAGCTTTCATTTCAACTTGGAGAATGTTCAAAGTAAAGCTCACCCTGTTACAGACTTAATTGGACCATATTTCAGTCCCAGTGCATCTGTTCAGTGTGGCTTCCTTATCCTGGGTCCATAAACTTTTATTAAGTTATATATCAGGGAATATACATATATATTCCACTAACATGTTTGGGATCTTTTTTCTCCTCCCCCCCCCCTCCTTTTCTTTTGTTGTTTTTATTTTTACCACGGGGGAGGAATGCTGATAGGCCCAGAGGGACACGGAATAGAACTTATTCTATTTCCCTATTTTTGTTTAAAATAGAAAGGACAGGGTCATATTAACCTCAATTTAGTGCAGCGACTAGATGTCAGAGTCGGGATTCTGCTAATTTCCATTCGGTTTATTGGGTACGTTTGATATGCTAATTCTCAACACCCGCCTCCCCAACCCCTCCAGGAAATTTGCCTTTCAATAGCGCGGCTCTTCGGGGAAGGGGAGAGAGATAAGGGAAACGGGATAATTTTGAAAAAGGAAAGAGACTTAAAGCCTTAAAGCAGAACAGCAAAAACGGTTCCCTCAATCCTGTTTAGTAATTTGGAATATCATCTTAAAATAGATGCAAGAGTACCATGCCACCTGGAGGGAAAACATACCTTTTCCCTTGGGCCCCTGGTTCCTGCATTTGACAATTTAGATTGAAGGTTTTGATGGATTAACCTGTTAACTAACGTCACAACTGCTCTAATAGGATGCAATGACAGTTCTCTCCCTTGAAAGTTGCCTTGGTCTACCCCAATCCCCAGGTCAAGATGCTCCGGAGTCAAGTGATAGAAGGTAGCAGAGGAAAGTTTTCCCAAAAGAAACTCTGGAAAAAAGTTTGAATATTGGAAAGTACAGAATGGCAGGATTGTAATGACACTCACCAGTTGCATGTGTTGAGGAGAGCTTCATGCTTTCCAATATGTGTAGCAAAACTCAGATGAACCTTACATCCAGAATTTCTGTGTTGGCACCCACAGAATTTTAAAGCTTATCAAAATTGCCAAAACCAAGTGCAATCCTTTCCAACTTCTCTTTAAACCTGCATATCCACATATCACTCAGCTAACTGGATCTGCTGATCAGCTTCAGGTACTGAAAGAACATTTTCGTAAAAGATTTGGGGGTCCTCCTGTGCCTTCACCTGCAACACTACCCTCCAATCACCACCTGTGGTTATTAATTTTTCTTCTAGGCATTCTTCACTGTTTTGCTTGGGGGAAGGAGCTCCTTTGCCTTTCCCCCCCTCCCACATAGCAGCTTGAAAATCCTTGCTTACACATCCTCAGAATCTGCAGGAGGCTGTCATTCCCAGGGGCTCTCCATATCATCCTCAACAATTTACTCTCAAAGACCCTTCAGTTAAAGATTGCAATAGAAAGAGAGACTATTGGGCAATCAAGCAAATTTGGGACTGAATTCTAGCTCTGCCATTAGTTCTAAGGCTTTAGACACGTTGTTTACCCTCCTTGAGCCTGTGTGAAGCACATACAATTTAATTATCTCATAGGGTGCCCTCAGATTTAGAGATGGTGGATATGAAAACATTTATTGCAGAGCCTGGCTCATGGACATTATTATTATTATTATTGCAATAATATTAGACCATTACTATTATTATCACCATATTATTTTGTTATTACTGTTACTATGTTAGACTGTTATTTTATTATTATTACTATTATTATTTTACACATGAAGCCACCGAACCAAGAGTTTCATTCATTAGATGAATTAAACAAAATTTTTTAATTTTGTTTAAGCAGAACAAATACATTGCACATATGTATATGGCTCTGTGCTAGGTATTGCAGATGATAGCACCTCTGTTTCCATTTGAAAATTGTGGATCCAGTTGGGTTGGGGAGAAGAGTGTGTGTGAGGGGAGCAAAGGATGGGGAAGGTGGAGAGAAAGGAGCACCTTTCACCTATGTAGAAGCACCACAACACCAAGTGCTCTGAACCAAGTACACACAGAATGTCTCGGCATAGAGGAGAAGTGGCTAGCTGGGAAACTGGGAAAGCCATCTGAACAGCTGTGCTATTACAGATGGGTTTTGATGAAGAAACATGTGTTTACCAGATAGAAAAGAAACAATAGCATTAAGAGTAGAAAAAATGATTTACACAAAAGCCTGGGGATGAAGGTCCAAAATGTGTTAGAGACTAGTTAGAAGTTTACTGTGATAGGAATATTGGGTGTCTAAGTAGAAGTGCCTAAAACTCAGTGTGTTAGTCAGTTATTGCTGCTTAATAAATTATTGTAACACTTAACCTAAAACAACAAACATTTATGATCTCAGAGCTTCTGTGGGTCAGAAATCCAAATGTACCTTGGCTGGTGTCTCTGGCTAAGGATCTTGTCTTCAAGGCTGCAGTCGAAGTGTCAGCCAGGACTGCAGTCATCTCAAGGATATACTTCAGATTGATGCACTTCCAGACTCACTCTTATGGCTGTTGGCGGGGTTCAGTTCCTCACTAGCTGTTGGCCAGAGACCTCCCTCAGTTCCCTGGTCTGTAGGCCTGTCTATAGGGCAGCTCACAATATGGCAGCTGCCTTCATCAGAGTGAGCTAAGTGAGAGGGTAAGAGCAAGATAGTGCCAGCAAGGTGAAAATCAAGATCTTTTCATAATTTCAGGCATAACATCCCATCACTTTTGCCATAGTCTATTGGTTAGAAGCAGATCAGGAACAGGATTACAAAGGAGTGAACACGCAGTGGGGCCACCTTAGAAGTTTGCCTGCCACATGTAGTCTGGGGGACGGTGGTGAAGACAATTATATGCTCAGCCAGGGAACTTGTACTTTATTTTATGTGCAATGGGAAACTACTAAAAATGTTTAAGGGCTAGGAAGCGGAGATATTGATGAAATTAGATTTACATTTTAGATCGGATCGCTGGTAGTTAAAGGAAAGACTCCATGGGAGAGATTGGACATGAGGTCAGCCATGAGCCTGTGGGACTGCTTCAAGCAAGAGACAATGGGGACTTGATCCAAGGCGGTGAAAGAAGAGGTGGAGAGGAAGGGTCAGGCTGCAGAGTATTTTGTAAATAGAAACAATACATCTGATTCATGATAGAATTGCTTTCTATTGGTGGCACAGGAAAGAGAGGACCTTCAGAGGAATAGTGCTGGGAATAAAGAGCTGACACTATAGATTTCTATAGTGACACCTAGCAGAAGGAAAATGGGGGATGTGAGGTCACAGATGGATGAGTCTGCACTGTGGAGAAGAGGTCTGCTCTCCTGTAAACCTCTGAAGTAGACCTTTGGGAGTGATCAGCAGGTAGAAGGTATTTGGGGAAACGATGGACTCCCCTGGGGGAGAAGGGCAGAATGAACAAAAACTAAAAAAGTGCTCAGCACCAAACTTCCTCACCAGTAGGCTGAGGAAGGGAAGTGAATCAAACCAGGGTACATTAACTAGGTACCTATTCCTACATAAGAATAATATGACCAGGAAACATTGAAGGGTAAGCACTTCTGGGGTGGGACTGAGCAAGAACTATTGGACTCTGAACTGATCCTTTCCCAGGTAATGATAAAGCAGGAATGAGAACGCAGGCAGGTGTGCTGGTCTGTTCTCTGCAGCCTCCCATTACGGTGTTAAGAGTTCAAACCTTCAATGCAGAGGGTCTGGGCTCTAATCCTGGTCCCATCATTCACTAATAATGTGACCTAGAATGAATTATTGCTTTGTCTGGATTTCTTTAGTGTAAAATGGATAGAGTGCTGAAAGTTATTTTAACAGATGATTATGAGGATTAAATAAGATAACCTATGCAACATGCTTAGCATAATCTCTGACACCTGCTAAGTATTAGCTGTTCTAAATATTCTTAGGCACTGTGTGGGTGTTTGCATTATGCTTGGGCTCAGTTCTAGCGTCCTTTAAATCTTACCTAGAGATGTGCAGAGTACTTTAACTTCAGGTAAATTTGCCCTTAACCCAAGTCCTGGCCCCTTAGGGTGGCTGTTGCCGCCATAAGCAGTTACTTGTAGTTAGATTCTAGTTCCTGTTGCATTGCATTTCAGCATGCTCTGTCTTCTGGAGTTTGGAATATACTTCATGCCCACTCCTGTCTCCAGTAGACCAGAAATCTACAATGTCCCTGTCACTATTTCTTTGTCCCCACAGAGCTCAGAGAACCTTATAAATAGCAAGCAATGCCTTCTTTTTAAATTATTGATATATAATTGATACAAAACATTAGTCTCAGATGTACAGCATAATGATTCAATATTTGTACATATTACAAAATGAAGACCACAATGACTCTAGTTAGCATCCATTACCACATATAGCTACATTTTTTTTCTCATAGCTACATTTTTTGTGTGTGATAAAGACTTTTAGATTTACTTTCTTAGAAGCAACACCTTCTTTAAGGATCAATCTCTTTGTTGCTTCATTTACTCCACAAATGTGTATTAAAGATGGACTATCCACAAGCACCTTAGTGTGTACTACTGGGGATACATCAGTGAACCGGATCACAGGGCTTGCTTTCTAGTGGGAGAAGTAGAGAAGAAAGAAACAGTTAGTGCTAAGAAGGAAATGAGCAGCAGTGAGGAGTCAGAATAGGCCTCTTTGAAAAAGTGACATTGAAACTGAAGGATGAAAAAAACTAGCCACTTAAAGAACAGGATGAAGGCATTCCAGGATTGAGGTTGGGGATGGCTTGGAGTGCTCCAGGAACTGGCATAAGGCCATAAATCAGCACTCTTCAATAGAAAGGTAGAATGAGCCACATATGTGATTAGGAAATTTTTGATAGGCATGTTAAAAAAAAAAACCCAGATAAAATAAATACACTTTATTTAATCCAATATATGTAATGTCTTATAACCACATTTAAAAAGTAAAAATAAAATCTTAATTATAACTAGGCCTATTTCAAGCACTCTGTGGTCATGCATGGCTGGTGGCTACCATACTGGAAAGCATAATCTTAGATTAAGTGACAAGAACATTATGTGAGACAAGATTGAGGGGATAAGGCCAGTCATGCAAAACCTATGGAATTTGGTAGGAATTCTAGGTGTGATGGGAACTATGAGAGTTTCTTTGTGAAGAATGATTCCTAGAATGTAACCTCTAACAGTGTAAATGGGAGATAACAGGGACTTGAACAGAAGTTTTGGCAGTGATAGTAATGGTAACTAACACTCATTGTTAGCGTAGGAAGTCCTTCACATGGATAAATTTGTTTAATCCTCATAGTGATCCCATGAGGAATGGGCTGATTTATCCCATTATCCCATTATCCAGATGAGAAACTGAGGCAAGGATAGGAGTGAGGCTGGGATTTGAAATGAGACAGTTCTGAAGCTTTGCTTTTGGCCACTAGGTTATGACACTTTTCTGACAGAGGCAATAGGACAGATGTGCCAGGCA
This sequence comes from Nyctereutes procyonoides, assembly GCF_905146905.1. Classification (NCBI taxonomy): domain Eukaryota; kingdom Metazoa; phylum Chordata; class Mammalia; order Carnivora; family Canidae; genus Nyctereutes; species Nyctereutes procyonoides. The sequence continues at coordinate 48,821,804 of NW_026575133.1, read as the reverse complement.
TATTTAGAGGAGAACCGGTAGGAAAGGATCGAGGGACACTGAGGAAATGGAGGGATCCATGACCACACCCTAAAGGCTCCTGCGAGAGTGGGCCACTGGATGGAATTGCTTTCTATTGGTGGCACAGGAAAGAGAGGACCTTCAGAGGAACAGTGCTGGGAATAAAGAGCTGACACTATAGATTTCTATAGTGACACCTAGCAGAAGGAAAATGGGGGATGTGAGGTCGCAGATGGATGAGTCTGCACTGTGGAGAAGAGGTCTGCTCTCCTGTAAACCTCTGAAGTAGACCTTTGGGAGTGATCAGCAGGTAGAAGGTATTTGGGGAAACGATGGACTCCCCTGGGGGAGAAGGGCAGAATGAACAAAAACTAAAAAAGTGCTTAGCACCAAAACTCTGCAGGTCTTCCAAATACAGAGACGGGGAAGAAGAGCTCAAGCAAGGAACCTGGGGAGCAGCCACATCACATCGTCTTTGCTCCCTACCCGTTTTCATGTGCTGTCATTCTGCTAGATAGTCTTCTTTTTCTCTCCTGGTCAGCCTCCTACTTGTTTAGACCCAGCTCAGAAGACATCTGCTCTGGAGCTTTCCTCATACTGTCCGAGGCAAAGTTGGTCATTCTCTCTTACACATTTCCCAGGGTCATTGTAACAAATTGGCACAAACTGGCTGGCTTAAACAATAGAAATGCATTCTCTCACAGTTCTGGAGGCTGGAAATCTGAAATGTGATCTCTGGCAGGTGCAGGATCCCTCCAGAGGCTCTAGGGGAACATTCCATCTTCTGGTGGCCTCAAGCATTCCCTGGTGTGTGGCAAGATTGCTCCAATCTCTGCTTCTGCCTTCACGTGATCTCTTCTCTGTGTCTGTCCTCTGCATCTCTCTCTCTCTCTCTCTCTTTGAAATTCATTCATTTATTTTAGAGACAGAGAGACAGAGAGAGCACAGGGCAGGGGGGAGGAGTAGAGGGAAAGGGAAAGAAAGAATCTTAAGCAGGCTCCATGCCTAGCACAGAGCTCTTGCTGGACTTGAACTCACAACCATGAGATCATGGCTGAGCGGAAATCAAGAGTCAGATGCTTAACCAACTCAGCCACTCAGTTGCCCCCCTCTGCATCTCTTTTATAAGGATACTTTTCACTGGATTTAAGTCCAACTCCAATAATCCAGGATGACCTTATCTCTAGATCCTTAGTTTCATTACATCTGCAAATGTAATTTGGTAAAAAGTTGGTATTTGGTAAAAATGCCACATAAGGAAACACATGTTTCAGGGTGAGGAAATAGACATATTTTCCTAAGGCCACTGTTCAACCCACTGCCCATCCTCTGCGCTTATCTTCTCTCCGTCGTTACCTCCAATACAGCAAGTAATGGAGACACATAAGTGTTTCTATTCCAACTAAAACATGCCTTTTCAACACAGACAATATGTCCCCCAAGGGAGAGAAAATTGGTTGAGGAGGGAGAGATTACTCTTTTATGGATGAAATATAGATATAGATATACATATAGTACATAAAAGTAATATATAGTATTCCATGGTATTGAAATTTCGTGGTGGGGGAAACCAGGGGGGAGAAAAGTCTCAGCAGGCTCTGCAGATAGGAGGTAGGGGTTGATGACGGCTGAACTATTTTTCCCCAAAGGTAGTTACCATGTAATGTTTGTATCTGTATAAGTCTCACACACACTCCCAGTCCCTGCACGCCTGGACTCCCACACTCACATTCCAACAGCACCAGCACTGGGCTAGGAACTGAAAGGATGGTTCCGGCAAATTAACAACAAACAGATTTGCCTCCTGCACATTCTTAGATGCTTCATTTAAAGTTTGACTAGAGTGGCCATTGCAGTCATGGGTAGAGCCAAATCTAAACCCCCCACCCCCCTCCAGTTAATCTGCCCTCTGTCTCTGCCCGTACCCACATGGCGGAAGTATTTTGAATTATGGACTTTAATAGGCATCTATTTTACAGCCTAAAGTCACGAAGTCTAACGATTTGAAATATCACTCCTGCAGCCATCGCTCCCTTCAGAACTCTACATATTTAAACAGAATTTCAGTTACCAGAAAAACTCATCTTTAGAGAGAAAAGGGAGGGATGGGGGTGGGAAATCCACTGATTTAATGTTTTATCAAGAGGAAAAGAGTGTGGAGAGAGGCTTGCTGAACATCAAACGGGCTCCAGCGCAGTGAATTTAGCAAGGCAGAGAGCAGTGCAAATTGGAAGATTTAAAAGTCTGAAGTTTAAACATCATTTTTGTTTTCCTAAACTCTAGATATTAATAATACTATTGTGCAAATTATAAGTCTTCCCTTTTTAGGAAATAGGGAAGAAATCAAACATTTGCATAAACCAATGGATTGCAATTCTGATGGTGGATACCTCCAAATCCCCTGCCTTTTGTGCCTCTCTCCTGGTCCAGTGAATCACATCACCTCATTCAAGCAGGGCCCCTCCTAGGCCACACTGGGCCATTTGAAACTCCCACTGCCTTTCTTCCAGCATCTATTTCTTCTGTTCCTTCTTACAGGTAACTGCAATGCCCTGGTGCATGCCCTCATTGCTGTTTTTCTGAAATACAATTTACCTATTAACTGATCTCTTTGGTTTCAACCTCTTTGTCTTCCAATCCATCCAGAATCCTTTCCCTCCACTTGTCTATTAATCAGTCTTTTCCATCTTGACACCCGTGCTCAGGAATCTGAAATGGGGCCCAGCTGCCTGTAAAATAAAGCCCAATGCATCAGCTGGCTCTCAAGGCCTTCCCTACGGGACATGCTCTGTGTCCTCTATTCCCAGATACTCGCCTTGTTCTCTAATAAAGCCAGAAGCTTCCCTGTGCCTCCTCACATATCTGTCTCATTCTGATCTCCAGGTCTCTGCCCCTCTTGGGTCTTCCACCTGAAATGCTTCCTCCTTTCTTTCCATCCATCACACTCTTCCCCTCCCTCAAGGGCCAGTTCAGACCCCACCTTCTTCTTTTGACACCTTGTGTCAAACTTTGGACACAACAGCCCACAATGAGAAGGTGGTTTGACACTTAGCCACATTCTGTCCAAATATGTCATCTAGCCTTTAGCAAGGAGCTTCCTAACTAGTAAAGAAATGAGATATTTTACATTATGGTTGTAGCCTTCTTAGTTCTGTACAAGATGGTAAGAAATTGCATCAGGGTTGCTCTATTCATTCATTATTTCCATCAGTAGAATTGTATTAGCCCCATTCATGAAGTGCCTATCACAGGCCAGCTTACATATTAACTTATACCCTTTAATCCCTCACAAGCAACTCTGTACACTCTCCAGATATTCAGCCTGGAAATATGGGAAAGGGAAGGTTATTGAGAGAGAATGAGAGAGAGAGACAGAGAGAACATATTTTTCTTGTTCTCCTCTGTCCTGGGCTCTGTAGAGAGGCCATAATAGTTGCTATCTCATTTGATCTTTTTCCATCCAGTTATATTAATGACCATGTGTTTTAATCCCATTTCTCAGATAAAGCAAGCAAGGCTCAGTGGTGTTAATAACTTATTTAAATGCAATGACTAGAGAGTGCAAAATTGAAAACTGAACGAGTGTTTGTTTGACTAAAAAGTTTCTCTTTCCACTCTCTGTGCCATTGCACACAAACAGCCATTACTGATATATGCAGTAAATTCTCTTTTTCATCTGTAGAATGGGGAGAGTAACTCAGTGTTTTTTCAGCTTTGCTCTAGAATGGAGATTGTGCTTGAAAAATCTCTGCTGCGCTGTGTATTAGCTTTGTCATAAATACCATTTGGCTGGAGCCTGGAAATCCACTTTCATTTATCCAAGCTGCATAAAGAACCACAAAGCCAGGAAGAAAGCTTCACGTCCTGAGACCTGTAAATATCACTTTCCAGTAGTCAAGAGCTTGGTGCAATAGTATTTACTTCTGACATGATGGTGCACGCACTAAGACAGCTGTGCCTGCCTCTGTACAGCACTTTAAATGCACCTTGTGGTGTTATGTAAAAGCACACTTAGGCTGCATTTGATGTGCAGTTGTGTATGTGTATGTGTGTGTGTGTGTGTGTGTGTGTGTGTGCTAAATAGGGAACTAGGTATAATTTCCTCTTCTCTTGATTAGAGTCGTCAGTAAAATATGGAGTCATAAGTTTGAGTGCAACAACGAGAGCTATCAAGTTCTATCCTTTAATATACTGAGAACAAACAATTATAAGAAAGCTTAGGGATTCCAGGGGGAGGTCATTTGCCCTTTTACCTCCTCAACTCTATTTGTGGATTCTATGCTGTTATACACAGGCTCTGCCATCATCAACTTTCCCTCCCTACCTTTTCATGAGGTATAACTTTTAGTCACAGGTACTAGAGAAGAAGTATGAGCAAGAAAATGATTTTCTTGACTTTTATTTTTCAGCAAAAAGTCCCCTTTCTTCCTAAGGACAAGTTAACATGAAACCTTAACACATAAAACAGAGAATGACATTTTTTAATAGGTAATTATTTATGAACTTAAATTTGTATCATTCACTTAATATAAATTCAACCCAGTGTGAAAGTTCAATGAACATTAAAATTTTAAATTAGGATTATGGATGACATGTGCAGTCATACGCATCTCAGGATGCAATTTCTATATTTTGTGTTGGCTGCACACTATCAGGAAAATCCTAATCCTGGTGAATAAGTAGTAAGTTACTTGACCATACAATTTTACCTGAACAAATATATGCAGGTCTAAATTAAAATAAAACAAAGTAAAATTAAATTAAATCAAACTAAATTAAATGAAAAAGCAAAGATGGTATTGAGCTACAACTGTGCTAATCACTGATTTAACTAAGAATTTCAAATGCAGAAGATGGTGTAAGAAACTTTATTTTGAGATCTACATAAAAACACGCCAGTGTAGCAGCCCAATTTCATATGCCGATGGGCTCCCGTGTATTTTCATTTGGCACAGAGAACATTTGAATAGTGTATATGTGTGTATGCTTGCACACGTGTGTGTTTACTGCAGCTTTGATCTGAATAAAGTATTTAAAAATTACAAGAAATGAGAATCAAATTAATGAGGAACTCTTGAATTAATGATCTCCACTGATTTAAAATTCTGGACAACACAATATGAAAGCACTTATATTAAGGTTTGGGGAGGCAGTTGCAGTGGATCTGGGCCTTTGTGGGCTCCTTTCTCAATCTAAATCTCAGTGGGTCATATATGGAGGAATAAGAAACCATTGACTCTCAAATGATCAGAGGAACCAGTGCAATCTGTTCCTCAGCAAGAAAGGTGGTCCTGGTGCATCTTCATATAACTTGATTGTGCTACTTCTTTAAGAACCACCAATGGGAGTCCAATGCGTGCATTGGCCTGTCTCAACTTCTAGGCTTGGCACCTAAGTGTCTTCACAATCTAACCGCACCGTTAAGTGACACTGCAAACTCCCACCTGAGTTTCCTTCCCTTGTTGTCCTCTGAATCTATCTTCTTATCTAGCTTCATATGTTTTATTCTTGAAGCAATTAAATATCAATTCCTTTTAATAAGTTTTCTAAAACCATTTTTACCATAATGTCCAAACAGAAACATTGTTGGCATTGCTTTGTTCCTTTATTACTACTATTAACAGAATTATATTCTTCATCATTTATGAATTACCTACTATAGGCCAACTTGTATATATATTTATGTCCTTTAACCCTCTCAAGCAACCCTATATTATAGCGATATTTAATTTATATTATAGGCTCAGAATAGTTATACAACCAACCCAGAGTCACACAACTACAAAGGGCAAGGTAAAATTCAAAACCATGACTGCTGTTTCCAAGAGCCATCATATTTCCATCTGCTCTGCTGTATCCTTTCTCTAAACTTTTGTCTGCTAGCAACTTTGTGCATTCAATCAAGACAGCATTTACAAGTTGTAAATACACGTTGTATGGCAAATAAGTGTTCCTATGTTGTTTGTCTCCTGCACAGAACTCTGAGGACTTTGTGGAGATGCAAATTCTATGTAAACCAGACCTCTGGGTCTGGCATGTAGTTGTAGCTCAAAAATTAGTTGGATTTAATCTAAATGAAAATAATCATTAAATTGGTGTCTTAGAGTAACACTGTCTTAATCTATTAATCTACCGCTAGGCATGAACAGCAAACAATCCATCCTGGATAGAAAATGTTCCTGTTTTTAATAATTATTATTATATTTTCATCCTAAGACTATTCTTGGGATCTAGATCAGCATTTCTCAAAATAACGTATTTACTCAACGGGATGAATAGTGTTCCCTGCTCCCAAATATTTAACAAATTCTTCATATTAAACTAATTCTATTGGAAACTTCAGCATTAGAATGTTAAAGACTCTCAAAAGTAAGGAAAACCAATTCATCTCACTCAGTTTAGTATTTCACAAACTTGTATGAGAACCATACAATTTTCTCAGATAATACCTACTAGCAGTCCTTGGAACTGCTAAAACCCACTACTGGACATCCTGCCATGTTCTATGAAGACTTTTTGGTGGCTGAGCTACACTTTAGTTTCAGTCTGTCTCTTCTCTGTGTTCAGAGAAGGGAGCTGAGAACCATTTATGTCTTTCCCTTACAAACAAGGGGGCTAATTTTCCTAAACCTTGTTTCATTGGATGGCTCTCAGGGTCATTTCACTTTCCATGCACATAAAGGATTTATGGAATCAAAGTGATCTTAAGGGGAATTAAATCCAGGAAAGCACCACCCCCTCCATTTTAAACAAGTACAATCTGTCTAGAGGTAGAGGACTCACTCCTCAGCACTGCCCCTTGCATGGGCTTTTCCCACCACTTTTTGCAAGGTAAGTTATAACATAGCATATCATTCTTCCACAGAATTCACACTGCCTCATACATTCTCACACATTATTTTATTTAAGTGATTTTCCTGGAGATCAAGGGGAATATATGTAAAATCATTAGTCATGGGATCTTCTACAGAGTTCTACATTATATGCTTATAACACATCGTTGTACTTATAAATACAGTAACCCTATCAGAGTACAAAGTATATACCAATATGTCATGAACTCCAAAACCCTGACTTCCACTTTTTGTCCCATACCTCACATCCAATCCATCAGCAAATCCAGAGGCCCTTCCTAAACAGACCCCTCTTACCACCTCCCACACCACCACCTGTGTTCAAGTCAGTCAACTCTGGTCTGCCCACAGCAAGAGGCTCCTGACTGTTCTCCCTGCTTTCACCCCTGTCTCCCTACAGTCCGTTTTCAACTCATTGTAAATAGATGATCTCTTCAAAACTTCCGTCAGATTATGTCACTCCATTGCAGCCAAGCACCCAACCTTCATGGCTCTTATCTAATTCAGAGTAAAAGCCAAAGTCCTCCCAATGACCAATAGGTCTCACACAAGCTGTTCTTTTACCTTTCAGGGCTTATCCCTGACTGCCCAGCAGGTTTACTCTGCTTTAGCATCCCTAGCCTTCTTGCTGGTCTCAGACCATGATAAGCATGTTTCCACCTCAGGGCCTTTGCACTTACTGCTGCTTCAGGCTGAAATGCTTTTTTCCTTCTAAACATGCATAGTTTGCTTTTATCACTTTCTTCAAAACTCTGCTCAAATGTTACACTATCAACTGTACCATTGCCCTACCAATCCTCGCCATTCCCATTTTGTTTCTTTCTGAAGCATTTAACGCCTTTTAATATACCTTATAATTTATCTATTATTTTGTTTTGTTATTATTATTATTATTTGTCTATCTCCCCCTTCACTGGAATGTAAGCTCCATGAGGTTGGGGACAACTTGTTGGATGTACACCTTCTTAAATCCCCACAATGAATGCATCTTAGACTCTGAGAGTTGGTCATGAACTCAGAGTGAGTAGGAACTTCAGGGATTCCCCCCCCCCCACCTGTTTACATAGACTTCTAGGGTTAGGTACAAGTAATGATTGGGACTGGTGAGTTATTGTTAATATTTCAAAAAAAAAGCCTAATACATTTCCCCCCCATCTATCCATCATGAGGCTACATGACAAACTAAAGTGTCACATTTCTTTGCTTTTAGGAATTATCTCAGCTCAGTGTGTTAATTCTGATTATATAAGTCTGATCAGAATCTCTGGCTACCAGTTACAAATGCCTTTGATTTTTAGACTTGGGGAAATGAATTAATTATCATGTAATAAATGCAGATTAGTAGATGTTTTTGAAAACATGGGCTCCTTGGTTGGGGGAGGGGCCTATAAATGAGCCGGAGCCCTATATTGCCTTTGTACAAAACAAAGACTTTGAGGCTCTGGAAGATTAAGTGATTTTCTCAAGGTCGCACAGTGAGTAACTGGCCAAACAATGACTAGAACCCAAGTCTCTGATTCCCAGCCCTGTATCATGCAATCAAAGACTCAGTTTGTTGTAAAGGAGACATATACATGCTGTATATAGTATTTGCATAACATATTACAGTAAGGCAGAATCCCAACTGAGATTCTCAGCAGGAAAATAACAATTATTTAATCAGGGTTCTATTTATACTTTTATTGTGAAGGTTAGATTAAGATTCACTGGCTTGATTAAGGGTGCTGCCTACACATGAAAGTGTTTACTGAGCTGGGCTCCCTGGAGTGAAATTCAAACAAACTTGTGACATCCATAGCACATTTTATGTCCTGAAAGTCATGAATATCTTTATTAAGAGCTAGGTCTTTTCCTTAAAACAAATGAATAGTTATCCTTAAGGATAAACTGTAAATAGAGTCTGCCAAGACACAGAGTCCTTCCCCTATACCTATAGTGGTATCCTATCCTTAGTTTTAGTCTTAAATCTAATGAATATGAATATACCTAGAAATACAAAAGGAAAAGCTTGTGTACTCGAAAGCATTATGATGTGCATTGCACTATTTGATCCTTAGAAGAACCATCCTGCAGTGTTGGAAAGGCAGATATTATTATCTCTGTTTTACACATAAGGAAGCTGAAAGCACCCAGGGGTTTAAAGACCTGCCCCCAGGTCTCCAACTTATTAGTGAAAGAAAGCACTAGAATGATAGGGAGGGGCATTTCTCCTCATCCCTTAAGCTCAGTGCATGCACCACAATGCCACCTACTGAATAAAGTGCTTTATTACTGGGGAAAAGGGGGCAGGCAGCAAGGACACCCCCATGTACTTCATTCTATCTCTCCCATTGATAGTATCAGTGGTCCAAGACTCAAGTCCAAAACAGGAAATGGCTTCAGATTTTACAGAACAGGAAGGCAATAGTAGAGACATGTCCGGGTCACCCAGTAACATGGAACTGATTCAGAAGCAGAAGGCAGGGATGCGCTCTATTTTCTGACCCTACTGCCTACGCATGCACATGGGGTATTAGGCTCTGTGAATGCTCTACCAGGAGGGAGCTGAAGGACAACTCTACCTCTCACTGGGTCTGTGGCCTTGGGCAAGTCACTTTATACTTTGAATCTCTTTCTCATGGCATTTTGATGGCAATCAAATGAGATAAAGGACTCAGATAACTTAGTTCTGTGTCTCACAAGCAGGAGGAGCCTGAAAACTAAGCCTCACTTAGTTTGTGGGTCTGTCATTCCATTCATCAAATATGTACCGAGGATTCACCACACCCCCAGCCCTGCATTAGGCAGTATACAACGGAAGCAGGAACAGTCTCTGTGCAGAAGATCAGATACACACATTGACAATTCAATACTTAAACATCCCTGGCAAAAGTTCCATTATTTTTTAAGTGATTGTAAGAAAAAGTCAATGCATGATCAGATTATCAGTAAATAATGTCAGAATTCCCAGCAGTACAAGTAAATAGGGGAGATTTGGGGGGTCAGTAGTCCCTGAGAACTTGACTTCTATACTCAAATCACCTACTCTGACCTTATATTGAGTGAGAACAGATTCCTCTCCACACTCCTTCCCAGTTGCCCTTCTGTTCTCAGTTCTTGGCAATGCTGAGAATATATCCTTCCAGCCACGCCTTGGAGCACTACCCTGAGCCCTCGTCTAGTCTTTAGTGCCCACGTCTCCTCAGGATCCCAGCCCCTTTAGAGCTCACCTGCAGCTCAAGGTGCCTATTCCCTTTGCTCCTGCACATGCTCTCTCTCCCTGGCTCTCTCTTTCCCTCTCTTCTCTCCAGGAACTGAAGTTTCTTTAAACAGACAAGCAATTACTAGTGTGTTATCCACACTCTACTCTGTTGGTACAACACCCGCTGATGTACAGTAGCAGGCAGCTTGTTAATGGGACATATTTAAGCTGATTGCCACTGAAGATAAGTGATGTCTCTGAATGGATGCACTTTTGTTAAACTTCTGAAGGCAGAGGGGATGGGGGAAGTTTCTATTTTTTTGCTAAAAAAAAAAAAAAAGAAGAAGGCCTTTGAGAATGGCTACACCTCCCCAGAGATTCTCATTTCAGATTAGGCTATCAGGTGTACAGTGCAATTGGAGGCTTCCGCTTCAGTTGGAGCCTCTGTTTGATATTCAAGCCTTTCACAAGATCCTTCCGGAATGGCTGGTGCTGCTCACTCACTGGCTCTGTGTCCTTGAGGACAGCTCTATTAAATGCAGTCCTCTCTCCTGGCTTCCCCACTCTGTTCCCTTCCCTTGTCTCTTGCTCTCTGGGCCTCTGATTTTGTTACAGCTCTCTCTCTCTTCTCTTTCATCCTCCCCTTTCCTGAAGTTGGTTTCACCCATCCCTCCTTCCCCTCTTCTCCCTCCTCTTCCCTGGTTACCATTCCGTTACCATCCTCTTTCTGTCCTCTTTATTCTGGGTCTCCATGTCTCTCTCCCACACCTCCATCTCACCTCTAGTCCCTCCCTCTGTGCGCCAGGGCCTGGGGAGGCTGTTAGGGTTCCAGTATTGTAGAGCATGGAGGCTTAACAAATCACGATTGCTCTTAGCTCTCCTGGAGCTCAATCTGAGGAGGGAGGCAAGGGCAGAACAGAGAAATACTCAGGAGGTGCTGGGGATAGGGCTCCAGGGGACAAGGAAAGAATTTAGGAAGGATGCATCTAAATCAGGGACAGTGAAAAGAGAGCTGGAAGACAAAATGGAGGTGTTGGTGACAACTGCCTGACTGGAGGCAATAAAGAGGGAAAATTCATTAGTCACGGATTAAGCTATTCTCCATCCAGTTACCACTGTTTAGATACAAAGACACCAAGCAGAAAGCAAAGTGCCAATCAATCTCTTAAAGGGGCCACTTGCTGGCATCTAATATCTAGGTAAGTGGCAGTGGAAGATAGGGGATGACCGCCTTGCTGTGGGTTCTCTAGGCAGTGAATGGAGAAAGCATCTTTACAAACACATTCTACCTCATGGGGAGTAGGGAGAAATTCAATTAGGTTTGAATGAGAAAGGTAACTTGAATGTCAATTAATTGTCTAATTGAAGATAATGGAGACCTGGGGGCGCCCTGCCAGGTTGATTCCCATACCCAAATCCAGAGATTTTCCCAGGGATTAAAGACGCAATTTAATTACACATTTCTATTAGATTAGGCACTGATTGCATTCAACACTCTGAGTTAATTACATAGTTAATTACACAGCCAATAACTTCCTTTGCCTAATCACCCTGCTGGATGCAGCCTGGTGCTGCAGAGGAGGATCCTGTTCCTGTAATGGGAGCTCTGGGAGCCAAAGGTGATGGGAGCATCCATCGATGGCTAGGGGACAGGTGAATACTAATAGGGAATTATTCTAATTGTCCCTTGTTCTTGATGAACAGCAAATTATTCTAATAACATTTACCATTGTATTCATTCATTATCTAAGGGTAATTAGGAATGAAGGGCTTCCAGAGGCCTCCCCTGTGGCACAAACAAGGCTGCGCTAACAGGCTGCCTTCATTTTGGATGCCAGGCATTTCCAGGGCAACTTCCCCTTCTTTTTGGTCTCCTTGATACACTCTGGGACTGAGCTTTGCATTTGACAAAGTGCTTTCACATGCGTCATCTTGTTTGCTTACAAAGCAATGAGATAGGTTTCAGTTTCCCTATTTTATTCTCAGGGTTGGAAGAACATCTGCAGGGGAGGAGGGTGGTCCAGTGCTTTGCCCAAAGTCACAGAGCAGGCAAGTGGTGGTGATGCTAACTGGAATCCAAATCCCACTCTTGTCCCTTCCTTCACACCACAGGGTTTCGCAACTCAAAATATTTCTTCCTGGGTCTTAATTCAAGAGTGAGTGTGGTTTGAGTTTTGAGTATAGGCCAAAATGGAGTTCAACACATCCAGGTGGCTGCCTGGTGGAATAACTACCAAAAGCGAAATATTAATCATTCCTGAGACTTCCAGTCAGCATTGTTATACTGGACCTACAGGTGAGTGGGCTAAGATGTGAGGAGGCCTTGTCTGGATCTCTCATCTACCTACTTACTTGGACTCAAATAGCAACATTCCTAGTAAAAATGACAATGGCTTTCCTATCTTTTAAGTGAAGTGGCTGTGTGATCTACTAGGCCACCAACCCTGGCGCTGTGAATTATGTGAGGAAAGGAGTTGTCAGGCTAAAGGCAGAGAAAGGAGAGGAAAAGCCTATCTCACTGCCTTACAGGGAGCTTTCCTGGAGGAAGAAGAATATCATCCGATATCATGTGGTATAGGCCAGACCAGTTTGGGTGAAAATATAAAGACAAGCATATTAATGATTGTTAGAGACTGAATGTTTGTGTCCTCTACCCTAAATCCAAATGCTGAAGCCCTAACTCCCCAGTATGGCTGTATTTGGAGTAAGGAAATAATTAAAGTTAAATAAGGTCATAAGGGTAGAGCCCTGACCTGATAGGATTAGCGTTGTCAGAAGAAGAGACACTGGAGAGCTCTCTCTCTCATCATATACACTCAGAGGAAAGACCAGACGAGGACTTAGCTAGAAAATAATATCTGAAAAAACAAACAAACAAAAACAGTAACAGTCTATATGGCAGAAAGAGAAGCTTAAGCAGAAACTGACTTCTAGCCTCCAGAACCATGAGAAAACAAATTTCTGTTGTTTAAGCCATGTAGTCTGGTATTTTGTTTATGGCAGTCCGAGCTGACTAACACAATGATAAAAAAAGCAAAACCCAATTATGATTTCCAAACATCTCATTCCCCTCCATGATCCCTTCCCTCACCCCACACACACATATTTTTATGCCTTAGGCATTTTTGTATGCCATTTTCTTTGCCTGGATTATCCAGCCCTGCTTGACTGTCAAAATGTATATCTCATTTAAAACTCTTCTGTAAAGGCTGTCCCAATATTTCTTCCCCTTTTGCTCTCTAATTTATGCATAATCTTACAATTATCTCCATGCAGTTTAATGTTCTGTTTACATATTTGCTACCCCCACTGGACAGTAAGGAATATGAAGGCATCAGCTTTGTTTTCTCCATCCGTGCATGGGAAGGGTCTAGCATTTCCCCAGCACATAGGAGGTACTGGTCTTAGTCCTTTCACGCTGCTATAACTGACTGGGTGGCTTATAAACAAAAGAAATTTAGTGTTCATGGTCTGGGAAGCTAGGAAGTCCAACACACTAGCAGATTCAGTCTGGTGAGAGCCCATTCCCTGGTTTTCAGGGGGCATCTTCTCGCTGTGTCCTCCCATAGCAGAAGGGACAAGGGACTTCTCTGGGGACTTTGTTGTAAGGACACTAATCCCATTCATTAGGGTTTTGTCCTTGTGACTTAATGACTCCTATATTAGTATTTTTTTTTACAATCTTATTTTCTATATATTATGATGTTTTGACATCTTAGAAAAACTTTCTGGCTTTTGGAGACTTTCCCTCCCTCCTGGGGCTAAACAATTTTTCAGGATAGCAAAGGATTCAACTGGGAGCATGCTTTTGATATGCAAACAATTAATCCAGAGCCATACTTTCTTTATTTGTCCTGGGCTTCCTAAGAGGCAGTATCCCTCTGCTTTAGTTATTCTAGGCCCAGAAGATGGGTAACTAGGAACCACCCCTGTAGCCCAAAGCCCATCAAAATTGTTCAAAGTAACCAATCCTAAAATGGTTACATCCATGGAAAACCCAATAAGGACACTGGTCTAAATCTTTCCCTTGCTCCCGATTCTGCTTTTGGACTCCAGTGGCCCCATGTGCTGAGCCTGACTTTTGTTTCTAGGGGAACTCTGAGTAATATTAATCCTTTCTTTCAGTAGCTTTGACTTTTCAGTTTTGTTGACCTTATAAATTAAGACCTGGACACAAAACACTTTCCAGAGGCCCCACCTCCAAATACCATCACACTGGGGATTATGTTCCAACATATGAATTGGTAGGGTGCAAAATTATTGAGTCTATGATAGTACTTTGGCAAATTGAACTCCTTTCTGCAGGTATTTGGGAAATTGGACATTCAATCACACAGAAGACTTGACTAGTCTGGATTTTTCTCATTGAGGTTTTGACTATACTGTTCTAACCACCAAGGCAGTTCCCAGACATGCCTCTAGATAAGGCTTTGATGGCTAAAACATGTTTGTTGGTCTGTAGTGTTTGGATATCAGTCATAAAGGGAGTCTTTGCAGGGAGTTTGTTGTAAAGGGGAAAGGGAGCTATCTTGAGTGAGATTCTTTTTCCCCTCTGTCTCCCTATCTGGGCCTTATACCTCGTTCCATGGCCCCCAGAGGCTTTCCAGCATCCTGGGTAATGAGGCCTTTAACTGTGTCCTCTCACCTTTCATCCCCACTAAAGTCTGTCTACTGAGTAGGTTCTAATCTGGGAATTTTATTTTCAAGCACTCCTATCAAAATAACCTTTTCAATGGCTCATTAGAGCAAAGGATACTGTTTTCCAGTACAGACAGTCCAATAGTCTCAATTAAGATTGAGTATTAATAGTTAACGAAATCTCAGAATACTCAATGCACTATTTGCATTTGGTCAAAGGCTCCTTTAATTCCTAAACTCACTAGCTCTCAACTGGGGTTGTACCACCCTGGGGGACATATAGAAATGGTTTGGAAGTTCTTGGTTGATGAAATGACTGGGCAAGTTACTGTCAGTTAGTGGGCTGAGATCAATGTTGTTCAATGTTTTACATTACAAAAGATAGTCCTGCACAATGAATTGTCACACCCCAAATGCCAATCACACCTCTGTTTAAAAACACTGCACTGGAAGATGGGCTGGCAAATACCTCCTACCACAGAGTTCTGAAATGGAGATGGTAGGCTGTCCTTTTAGGGAGAGGAAGACTTTTGGAAAGTGGCTGCTTGTCCTGTGTATAACCTGCCTCGGGGGTAACCTCATAGTCCTGACCTCCTCTAAGCCCTTCCTTCCTCCCTTACCTGAGTAACGTCAAGAGCCCTCTCTTCTTGGTATAGTCTTTCCAGGTAAGAGTAAAACAGGGACAAGGGACTCAGCGAGCTCACACTCTCATGTCATATAGTCTTTGGAAAGATCCTTCTCACACAACACTATTTGTGGCCTAAGCAGTGTTCCTGCAGGGAGGGCCATCTCATGTCAGGGTAACAGTGGGTAGGTGATCACAATTGTTGGATGTAGCCCAGGGGTCCCCTTCAGATCAGTCATAGATGTTTTAATGGCTTCTTTGACTAAAGGGGGCATGCAGCAGCTGTGAGCTGACTCTTCCTTAGGGAGCCCTCAGTCATTTGGAAAAGAATCCATCTGGAGAGTTTTTACTTTGCACAGGAAACTCAGAGAGAAATACTCCCAACCAAAATGTTAAGGACGCATGCTCAAGTGATCAAGTGGATGGAGGCAACGGGCCATACTATCCCTGTTCCTGAGGCAGTTCCTAAGAGAAGAGGTATGGGCCTCAAACCCTCTCCTCTGCAGTCTTACATTCTTAAGGGGGTGATTAGACCACAGAACAGGAGACAAAGTCCTTAGGGTTCTTGGTTTCAAACAACTAAAACTGACATCAGCCAGGGAAAGAATTTATTCACAAGATATTGGGAATGTAACTGATTTTCAGGAATGCAATGAGAAGCATGTTCAGAAAATTACCTGGAAAAAAAAGAATTGGGCAGCCATGCCATAGCCCAAACTGGACTATCCAGAAATCCAGATTTCTACAGCCATCACCACCCAGTGGATGCTGCAAGTTACTCTGCCACAATGGACACTGGATTCACCATCAGCTCCATTGCCATGCCAGCTCCTGGGACCACTTCCAGAGCAGTCCTTTTATTGTCCTTGTATTTGTGCAGCAGCTCACAACAGGAAGTCTGGGATAGATGCACATTATTGGTCAAGAGTGGGTCTAATACCCATCCCTTATTTCAATCCCATTTCAAGAAAGGCTGAAAAAAGGTGCCTGGTCTTTTTAGCTCTGGTAGTAGAAGATGAATTCTGCTTCTTTTCATGTGAAATACATATGACAGGAGATACATAGGAAATATATTAGGATGTTGGATAGCCAAATATAGGCAACTATCAACTGCCAAAAACAAACAAACAAACAAAACCCAATATCATAATGGATGAAGACCACAGAGATTTCTAGCACAAGAATGCAAAGTGGTATTGATAATCAAGACAGGAAGAGCTGGGGAAGAGGGGTGGAATATTAACTTATTGGCTCTGAGGCTGAGACAATTGAGAAAATTGAGATTTTCTTATCCTCTACTCAGAGGATCAAAAAAGATTTAAATGAAATAAAATCACTTGCCTACCGTGTGGCATTGCTAGATAGGGCAAGGAGAGGCTAGAATCTATCACCCATCACTTTGCCTGTTGATTTTCTAGGTGTCCTACCAATTGCAGAGGAAAGTCCTGTGAGCTCCAGGCACTGAACATCATTGACCAAAGGGCAAAGACCTCTCCCCTGACATGTGTTGCTTTAATCCAAGGCTCCTGAAGCCCCCTGTCATGTGGGCTAATCAAAAGGGAGCATCCTGGAGAGAAGGCTAAAATCTAAGAGGGGTAAGTAGTTTCATCTCTTTTGATTTGGATACAGGGGAAATGGGCAAATAGAACATGAATGAAAGTGATGGATTGAATTGTAGTCTTCAATTTTTCACCCTTTCCTGCATATGTACCCTTATCGTGGCCTCATTGTGGACCTTGCATACTTTCTACTTGCTCTCTTGTGCCCCTACTGTCACCATGAGAACATGCCCTGACTAGCAAACTGATTCAAGGAGAATGGCAGATATATGGAGCAGAACCCAACCTCAACCAGCCAACCCCCAGGAAAAATACAGAGATAGAAACAAAAATAAAATAGTCATAGATAGAAATAAAAAAAGTAGTCATTACTGTTGAAAGCCACTGAATTTTAGGAGATAACTGAGCAACATAATAAACCTTAGTTTCTTTTTTAGCACCTGACCTGTAGTTCCAGTTCTAGCAGCATGAAAATCAACCCCCTTCCGATGTGTGTGCATGCACACACACACACACACACACACATTTGTGCACATACATATATACACATACATGCATACAAAGCACAGCTAGGAGAACCTTGCAATCCCTATTCTGTCTAGAGTTGGTGCAGTTAATGACATGCCAGATATCACTCCATGGTTGACGTTGCAACCCTGTGTTCTACCCTCAACCCTCCTAATACCTCTCTTGCTCACTTGGTTGACAGGTCCAGGGGCTATAAGCACTCAACCATGGGAAGGTGAGTGGTAGGGGAGGTGTCCAGAACCATAACGTGATCAAAAGCCTTCTGTCATCTACAAGTCAACAGCCAGACATTGGGCACTGAGGCTGGGTGGCTGCTAGTAAAATGCCAGAAGCAGCCCCACTCTTGACCTTTTCAGCAGCCCCCAAAAGTTGCCAGATAAAAGGGTCCCAGCATGGAGGTGCTCAGGGAAAACATCAATGTGAACATTACAGTCACAGAGATTGACACTGAATGAGTGGTGGGGTGGGGAGAGCTGCAAGTATGGGAGAGGAAGATGGGTGAGTGGCAAACTGTGCCCCCAGCCAGAAGACAGCCCCCATGCCAGGGAAAATTATGGGGAAACAAATGAAGAAAGCAGTGTGGCATCTCAGCAGTGCATGTCCTCCAAACCATGAGCTGAGAGGAGAAGCTGGCTGGTGAATTTTAATGTCACAGGGAGCTAACCTACTCTAGCATCTCTGCTGGAAACCAGGTGGAATGACCTGAGATAAACAAGACGGCACCCCCACCCCACCACTAAGCCCTGCCAGAAGTGATATCTCATATTTACTCAGCCTCCCCTGCAAGTGGTCTGAATAACTGGTGGGTAGGGGCTGTATCATAGCCTGTGCTGAGTGCCGCAGATCCTAGTAGGCTGTGATGCTCCGAGGGTGAAGTCTCAGGATCAGAGCAACTGACGGCTCAGTCTACCCGGATCTTTGAGAGCTCCGAACCATGAAGGGAACAGAAGAAACACATCCCAAGGAAACACTTTATCACCTAGAGACAACATATTGATCATGGATTCTGGGCAGCTGATTTCTCAATTCAGGATGCAGAGAACATTTTGATAAATTCCTTTTCTGTGGGGAAGATAGAGATCCCAGGTTTCTGAAAGATGGCTTCCGAGGGAAGGCAGCACACAGACTTCTGCCCGAGGAAGAAGGAGGGGTGGGCTCAGGCTGACCCTGGGACTCTGATCTGGGTCATGAAAGAATCTTTCCCAGAATAAGTCCTCCTTCACTTTACTCAGTTTATGCTAATTAGGCAGTCATATTGTACCTTATCATCACATTTCCACATAATATTTATTTTGACTAAATCCCTTAAACATTACTGGAGTGCCTCCTCACTTGTTAAAACATTCCAGACTCTAGGGTTGATATGAGAGATGTTTCTGACTTGCCTGAAGAACTAGAGATGAAAATTAGGGAGTCAACGAGCAGCCTTTCCCAGCTGCTGCATCTTTCCTGTGGGGCACAAGCTCTCCCTGTAGCCCATGGGTTCTAGCAGAGGGAGCGAACCAAGAATCCCATTAGCCATTTGGTGGCTCTTGTTAGGAGGGGATGCACTGATGGAGAGGCCCCGCAGAGTGCTGGGAGGGCCAGAACTGTTCTACATACTTTCAGTCCTAGAACCTTCTCATTTCACAGCCAATGGCTCCACGGCCAGAGAGGGAGATGATGTGCCCAAGACTGAACAGCTAGTGGTGTTGTATCTTTCTTCTACTTCCCAACTTTATTTAGCCTTTCCAAGTCTACTTCCTCTGAATTGAGAGAACTATCCCATATCCTCCTTCTTGAATGAAGCATTTATATGAGTTAAATCCTGGCTCTGCCATTTTTTGTCTGTGTCACCTTGAACAATATACGTAACCTCTCTGTGCCTCACATTTTTCATGGTTAAACTGGGCTTTTCATAGCCTGTCTCAAAGACTCAGATTGCATGAGATAATGTATTATCCCCAGTACAATATCTGACATGTACTAAATGAATTATTGAGTTTTAATTATATTCCAACCAGTATTCTGAATGTTTTACATAAACGTTTTCATTTAATACTCCTAGCTTCTCTTTGTGGTAGAAGCTGTTATTAACCCTGTTTCCGTAGACAAGAAACTTGAGGCATGGGAGAGTTAAGTAGGTTTTCTACGGTCACATAGCTGGCACTTGAAAATGCCAAAATTCATACCTAAGCTGCCTGAGGAAGCCTCTGCACTCTGGTATGTTCTCCTTTACTTCCTATATCCAGATAGTCACAAGTGTCCTAGGAAGAGGCAAACCTAGGAGGGAAGATCCTAAATAATTCTTCATGTTACTTCTTGATTCTTCCCTTTTTCTTCTTCAAGGGGGGAAAAAAAAACCCAAAACACTATTATCTTTGGTTTCAATCCTTATCATCACCATGAGAAGATTCATAGAATTAGAGAGAACAAGGACAATCCCTGAGGCCATCAAACACTATAATTAAGTTATCAAAGACGTTGTGTTTGGTCATAACTCAATAGACATCAGTTCTGAGCTATCTTTTGTCTGGGAGTAATTTGTAGCCCTGAGAAGCAAAAACAAGTGGAGAATGAGTGATATGGCAGCTAGAGAAATTAACCCAACATTTGGGGCTGAACTCCATGGGATGCAGGGCAGATGAATATTTTGATGTGTTCAAAGGCCAGCAAACTCAAGCAAGAAATTGGGCAATGTAATTTCAGAACCTAAGCAGACGATGGCATCCTTGTTCTAGGTCTAGGACAGCAGTAACAGTAACTCATATTATTTTCCTAACTCCTGTTCTTGTGGCAGATTTTGCTAGCTGATGACACCACCAGTTTCTGCTGAGTCTCTGTATGGTTTCAGTGCTTTTCTCAGCTACTTGCAGTTAGCCCATGAGAAGAAATGCATCTTGGGGGTAAGGGAAGCAGAATCCAATAGCAAGGGCATCATCAGATGCATGAGTTTAAGCAAGGCTGGGACTCTAGGGTAGACCTCCAGTTCTCATAAGGGACTAGAAAAAGAGGTATATTTGGGGCCAACATAATAGTAAGAGGAAATGTTGTGAATGAAACAACTTAGGCAAACAGGGCACAGTCTTACTTAAACCATATTGATGTGTTTAGACAACAAGACTTGCCTTCAACACCTCCCAGAGGACTGGGAAAATATCCCTTATGTATTCCTGCTCTATCCTAGAAAGGGTCCATCCTGGTGCTGGAGGCACCAGCCATTCCTTCTGAGAGCGGCCAGGGCAGACAAGGAAGTAGAGTGGAGGCATGAGCTGATATTGGTACCACAGGTACAGAGCTTTAAGCCCATGCCCAGTCTAGTCATGGACCCAAGTCTCTGATAAAAAATGTTTGAAGGCTTAGCCCTAAATTGTTGAAATGCTTTGTTGTGGGAAAGAAAGCAGTAGCAGTTGATCTTAGGTTGCTCTGAGATTTCGTACACAAGTA
Organism: Nyctereutes procyonoides; assembly: GCF_905146905.1. NCBI lineage: Eukaryota > Metazoa > Chordata > Mammalia > Carnivora > Canidae > Nyctereutes > Nyctereutes procyonoides. The sequence continues at coordinate 48,800,993 of NW_026575133.1, read as the reverse complement.
AGAAGTGAAGTTGTTAAGCCTGTTGAGGCTATTTTGTGATTAAGAGCCTAAGTTCGGCTTGATCCCGGTTCTGCCACTGACTTGCTGGTAACTTGGGCAACTTCTCTAATCCTTAATTTAATCGCTTATAAAATAAAGAATTCTAAAATCTATGTCTCAGGATGGTTGTGAATCTTAAATAAGATAATTATACATATGTAATAAGTGTTCAACTATTTCTCACAATGAAGAGTTTACAGAGAAAAAGGTAGCTGAGGTAACAATTGTGCATGTGTATGTGTATTGAATGTTTAGTATATATTATATACCAAATATTATTCTAAGCATTTTATATGCAATAACACATTTAATCCTCGCAATGACTATGGAGATTGATTGAATTGATGAAGCCTATTAATGGACTCCTATATCTTCACACTTTGCAACATGACTTTTCTCCAAAAAAAAAAATAAATAAATAAATTGAGTCTATTTGCCTACTTCTTGGAGTTTATTAATTTCTTTGACCAAATAATGTAGTAGAAGTGATGCTATGCTAATTCTGAGCCTTCCATACATCTGTCTCTTGGAATGCTGCCATTACTGTGTGAATAAGCCTAGACCATCTGGAATAAGCTTCCAGCCCTGTTGTTCCAGCTGAAGCCACTAGACAAGCTCACCATCAGCTAACCCAAAACATACATGAGAAACTCATCCAAGATCAGCACAGCCACTTTCCTGATCCCAGATGCATGAATAAAACCAGATCTACCTCTAGACTTATGAACAAAAATAAGAAATCATGCATTCTAAGCTATTGAGTTTTGAGACAATTTGCTACACAAAAATCACTAACTGATAAAATAACTTCGTGAAGTAAAGTTGAGAAAAATGAGAAATAGTAAAGTCAAGCAACTTTCCCAAGGTCACACAGCTAATAAGTATTGAAATTAGGGTACAAACTTAGGCTACTTAGCAGCAGAATCTGCTCTCTCACTTGGTGTTCTAGAGTAATCCTTGGGTGGTGCCATCTTCCTCTTTTGCTGTAGAACTACATGAGAGAATTTCCTCATTCCTAAAATATTCTTTAACTAAATATGCAACCACATTCTGAGGCAGACATAGATAGGAGTTGTGGGCAACTCATCAGTCCCTGCCACGGCCACCTTGACCAGTCATGAGACCAAAAAGATCTCGGCCTGGCTGGATATTAGGTACTTTATATTTACCAGCCAGTAGGATTTAGAAATAGAGCTTCACTGTCTTATACCTGAGGGCTGAAGACTTGCATTCGTCAGAAAAGTCTAGGTCTGTCAATGGTGACAAGAAAATATTCAAATCTCAATGGCTTAATCCAACAATGGTTTATTTTTACTCGACATCACATTTGACTGTGTCTTATAGTCACTAAAAAATAGTAAAAAGATATGTGTTAATGGTCAGGCCCAGGAATGCCTCATATTAATTTGCCCACATCCCATTGACCAGAAAATAGATCTAACCTAACTTCAAGGGAGCCTGGGAAATGTTGTCTACTTATGTGCCCAGGAAGAAGAAATGGCATTATATCTACCAAACTGTCAAGGAGATACTAGGTTCTGATCTTACAGATGTCTGAGATAGAGGAACTCCCTTGTCTTCCTGGGTATCTGCTGCCCTGTGTTCCAGCTATACTTCTTGCTTAGCAACTATTGATTCTCCCTTGAAGCAGACTCTACTTAAAGTCTTCCTTGCTGAGCTACAAGGGTGCAAGTCAGAGTTAAATTAGTGCTCCAAACTGCCTTAATCACTGACTAGCCTCCTATACCTCATCTCATTCCTCTGATATAGATTTTCCTGAAATGCTGAGACTTCCCAGGGAAGTGACTTGATGAAGCCATTTACCCTCACCTTCCCCCACTTTAAATGCCAAAACAAACATGGAAAACGTTGCACAAAATTTCAGGGGGCTCTTTGCTCCCCTGAGAACTACCAGGTGATGATGTCTTGCTTGGGAGACCGTCACCTATCCCATCCTCCTTATCTTGTGAATGAGGAGGTGGAGTCCAGACTAGTTTGTTAACTCATCCAAAGGCAGACCACCAGTGTCAGCAGCAGGGGTAATGGGAGATTATCTTGGAATTAAAGGGCAGACCCTGGTAGGCAAGGGAACCTAAAACATTGAGCTTCTACATCTTTCCATAGACCCTTAGTGTCACAAAGTGTCCCATGGAGGACTCTAAAAGGGTGCCAGTGAAAAAGTGGTTGTGTATGTATGTGACAAATGCTTCTATTATTCAAACTTTCATGGTGACTGCTGAATCCCTTTCCTTCTCTTTTTTGAGATCTGTTAACATTTCCTTCTTAAAGTTGTCTTGAAGGTGTGATCTAATTGCTTTTGCCTAGGAGTAAATGTGGGAAGGGGAGGAGGAAGGGAGTGGGCAGGGCTCAGGGTAGGTAGAGGAGGGGCCAGGATGCAGAAGGCCTTTCAACTGGGAAAATGAGGCATTCAGTGGTGAACAATAGAGAATAACTAGGAGGAGGAGGTGACAATTCTGTTTCCCAGGAGATAGTCTCAATGCTCTCCTCCCTAAACCTCCTCTGTCCATCTTCCACCCTCTGTCTCCAGGCACTAGACATTCCATCCCCAGAGTCACCTGATGCTGTTTGGATCCAGGATTGAGGAGCTAGGAAGAAGCACTTGTCTGCTTTCTCCCTGTCAGGATCTCCCTGGTTTCCTCTTCCTCAGTCAAGGACAATACTGGGACTCCCTCAACCAGTTTGGGGAAGGGAAGGCCCAGTATTGCAGCTCAGGATTCCTTAAGGAAAATCAGGCTAAAGTGAGTAGGAGGATGACCATAAGGTAAAAAAAAAAAATAAATAAATAAATAAAAATTAAATTAAATTAAATTTTAAAAAAACAAGGAGTAAAAGGGGTCAGAGGGCTAGATGAGGCCAAGGGCAGGCCACTTATTTGCCTTTATGGTGATGATGATATCCAAAAGGAAGAAAAGCAATTGCATGGAACTTCATGAGCTTCCAAATATGTTTCTTAAAACTTTTTTTCCCCCATTTAGTCCTCAGTTCCATTTAATCGAAGAGGAAACCGAGGCTTAGAAATATTAAATGATTTGTCTAAGATCGCAGTTTTAGTGAGGCAAATCTCAGTTCAGGATTCATACATGCAAATCCCAGGTCTTCTGTATGACATGGTATAGAGGGAGACTCATGTGCTGCACAGTGCTGTGTGCATGTGAGTCTGTTTGTCAAAGCATCAGCTTGCAGTACCAGAATACTTACCCTCAGCCAAACCAGGAGGCTCATCACTTCACCCCCACCATGGCTCTGCTTTTGTCCAAGAGACAAGTGAGTGATTTCTGGGCTCTTTCTGCCCTTTGGTGGCAGATTTCCTTTGTGTGAACGTGTATGTGGGGGTTTTATGTAAGTGTGTGTGAGAGAGAGTATGATGTGTGGGAGTGTGTGTGGAAGAGAGAGAGTATGTGTGGACTGTGTGTGTGTTAGAGTATACTGTGAGAGAGTATGCTTTGTGCAAATGTAAACGTGGTATGTATGAGTGTGGTGTGTGTGCATGATGTGTGGGTAGATGTGGTGTGAGTGTGCAGTGTGTGTGAGTGAGGTATATGAGTATAAGTATGATATGAGTGTAGTGTGCATGGTGTGTGTAACTGTGTCAAAGTATGATATGAGAATGCTGGGTGTGTGAAAGTGAGCGGGTACAGGTGGGGTGAGCATGTGCTATGGTTGGTGTGTAAGTGCGGTGAATGTGAGTGTGTGCCATGTGTATAGTGTGTGAGTGTGTTGTGTGTGTTGTGTGTGTGTGTGTGTGTGTGTGTGTGTGAGTGTGCTGTGTGGCATTTGGGATGACAATGAGGGCTGGCTCCATGCCCACATCAAAGATGGCTCAGAGTTGAGCAGGGCAAAGATAAAGAGGGAAATTATCGCTGCTTCTCCTCCTACCCTGACTCAGATGGCAGAAATGTCAGTTCATTCCTGAGAGGCTGAAGAAACAAGGTGGAATCTGTAAGGACTTAATTACAGTTGCTCTCATCACTGCAGCATGAAAGCCCTAACAGTTTCCTCCGAAGCCTGGATTTTCCACTGGATGGTGGAGAAAGGCTGGAGGGAGGGATTGGCAACAGCTCTCCATGTGTGCTCTTGCCAGGGCCGAGAGCCTGTGCCAGCCCACTCTGTCATTTAGCATCTGGACAGCTCTGCACAAACGTCAAGCGCTTTGTCATCCTCTGATTAGCCTCCAGCTCTTGCAATTCCAAAAGTGAGGTCAGTTCCATTTCAGAGATGGGGTAAACAAAGGCACAGAGAGAACAGCTTGGGAAACATCAGATCAGCGGTTGTAATGTTTTCAAATACGTCTTGCATATCAACTGCATACTCTGCACCAAATAACTGATTCAAATGTCCTTGGTGACGTGTGTTGGTGAATGTACGGAAGAGTTGTATCAGGCAGTGGTACGCTGACAGACCACCCTGAAATCTCAGTGGCTTCAAACAAAAAAGATGCAGTTAGTTAATTAGTTAGTTAATCACTTTGCTTGTCCGTTGCAGTTTGTCTGAAACAGTAGGACCCATAGGACCCATATATATCAATATTTAAAATATTGCTGCCCACTGTGGCCAGCTTGGAGCTTAGAAATCATGCATGGACCAACATTTTTCACCTAGAATTTTCACAGGCCCCTTTTACTCACATGCAGTTGGCCACACGTAACTGCAAGGATCTAGGGAAATGAAATCTTACAATGTACCCAGAGGGAGAATTGAAGGTATCTGTGACTGGTGCTAATAACTACCAAAGGAGGGTGTATCTGTGGGCTACAAAATCATAAAATATTAGAGATAGAAGAACCAAAAAATAGCCTTAGAATATATTACTTAATTTACAAAAGATCAAGGCTCAGAAAGGAAATAATTAACCCAAACTTATAGTGTTCAATCTTGCTGCTCCCTTGCTTAAAACTCTACAGTAGTTCTTCATCCATGTTAGGATAGAGGACAATTCTTTCACATGCCCCATGGTGGCCCAGCAGCTTCGGGTCCTGCTTGCCTCTCCAGAGTCACCCTGACTGTACTTCCTCTCGCTCTCTATTTGGCACACAGGCCTTCCCTTGATTCCTCATATGTGCCATGCTCCCCCTACCTCAGGACCTTGGTTCTTCCCATTCCTTTCATATAGACCGACCTAATCCTGACTGACTCTTTTCTCTCCCTTCTCATCTAAACCCAAATCTCACTGCCCCAGGGAAACCTTCCCCAAACACCAGGTTCAAGTAGGCTCCCTCTTAGGCATATGCACTTTTCCTCCGAATCTCTTATTGGAGTTCCTATTTTTGTATTTGGATATGATAGCAGTGTCCTCCTTCTCCACTAGCAAATATGCAACCTGTATGAGGGCAGGGATGTGGCCATTTCTGTTTGCTCGTCTTTGTGTAACAAGAAGATCATTTCTTTTGATCCTATATCTCAAATATGTGCGCATGTACTTAAGTACCATGGATTAAGTACGTGTCACACTTCTATTTTTTTTTTTTTATAAATTAATTTTTATTGGTGTTCAATTTACCAACATACAGAATAACACCCAGTGCTCATCCCGTCAAGTGTCCCCCTCCGTGCCCGTCACCCATTCACCCCCACCCCCCGCCCTCCTCCCCTTCCACCACCCCTAGTTCATTTCCCAGAGTTAGAAGTCTTTATGTTCTGTCTCCCTTTCTGATATCTCCCACACATTTCTTCTCCCTTCCCTTATATTCCCCTTCACTATTATTCATATTCCCCAAATAATCACACTTCTATTTGAATGAGCATGCACGCAGGAAGGAAAAGTAGAAATGATACGGCTGTGAGCTGAAAGAAGGCAGGGCAAGTGCCTTTTCACCAACTCAGCATCCCTAGCACTTACCTAGGTCTGCCACCCTGTAGGAGCTCATTAAATATGTATTTGCTGTTATCATTGAAATTCCAGAAAATAAAAACCGCAAGTCAGGATTTCACTGAGAGTGTTTTGAGGAGTATAAGGCATTCTCCTTGTATACACCATGGAGCAATGGTCATGTACAAGGCAGGCATGTGCCTGGTGCTTGGTCAATGGAACTGAGCTATTGGTGCCTAATATCTACCCAGCCAGCCTAAAATGCCCTCCACTCTATTCCTTTGGGCTAAAGTCTGATGGATTGCAACTAAATTAGCTAGTATATTGCTGGTGGTTAGTTGATTTGAATAACCATTAACACTTTGGATTGCCATTAATTTTTTATCACCCATTATCACCTTGCTGTGAATTACTAATCACAGACCAGGACCCTGAGGTACAGGAATAGGAAGGACAGCTACAGAGCTGGGAGGATGGAAGCAGAGAGCAGGAAGGCGCCTGGGTGTGCTTGCTTTGAGTGGTACTAGAGGGAGGGGCAAGAGGCACCAAAAATGGCCCTCCCATCACTACCTTCCCACACTCAGTTTCAGTTGGGAATCAGTGCCTACTCTGCAGTGTTCAAACCATAGTTCTGTGGTAAAAACAATAAATTCTCTGCTTGGATCTCCTTCCTCAAATCTTCGTTGGTGTGCCCCCTTGGAAAGTGTCTAGAGCTTTCAGATGCTCCATAATTAGGCCTGCCTTCTGGACATAACCTCCCTTATAATTCATTGTATACAAAATAGGGGCACACTGATAAGCTAATACACATTAGGACAATACAGTGGATATCTAACTGGTTTGTTATGCTGCCAGCACTAGGATATTCATATTTCTTTTTTTTTTTAAGATTTTATTTATTTATTCATGACAGAGAGAGAGAGAGGCAGAGACACAGGCAGAGGGAGAGGTAGAGAAGCAGATTCCATGCAGGGAGCCCGACGTGGGACTCGATCCTGGGTCTCCAGGATCACACCCCAGGCCGAAGTCGGCGCCAACCCGCCGGGCCACCAGGGCTGCCCAGACATTCATATTTCATTTAGAAACATGTATTTAACACTGTGTTAACAGTGAGAGTCTGGGCATCACCTACAGACTAGCAAGAGGATTTGTACTTTTACATGGCCATGGATGTATGGAAAGAGGTGCTCTTTTGAGTTCACAGCCTAGTGGGCTATGGGCCTTGCCAATGCTGACCCTGCATCCCTGCTACCCCTAATAGGGTGGTAGTGCCCAGTTATTTTTTATTTGCAGGCTTATCCTGGTCTTGGTAGTAAATAAACTAAGTCACTGGTAGTGATGTTTCTATTCTGCCTTAAATATTTCAATTTCCCTATGATTTGAGCTCCTTCTTGCACCATATCAAAAGTTTTCTTGGTTTCTTGCTTCCAGGTTTGTATCCTTGTTTTATCATGGTCAAGCCACTTTACTTGGATCCTATACCCAGCATCCCACTTCCTGGGGCCTCTTATCCTGGGTTTTAGACTTTCCCAGTGCCTATGGCTATCAAACCTTGGCTAAGAAATGCCCTATCTCTGCTTGGAGAAATAGCATAGATGGGATTTTTCTCTGTGGATCTACTTCTGAGATCCTTTCCGAATTGGTAAATTGGACTGACTACTGGCTTCAACTCTATCATCAGACTCCAGTCCCTGTTTACAAGTCTAGGATATTAAATCACTGGACATTTGGACATCCCTGGATCCCTGATATAACTTCATATTCCTGTAGATCTGCTTGGCTTCCCATCCTAGGATAGCCAAAATCTTGGATTCATGAGTCAGTTGTTGAATGGAGATTGGCATTAAGGGAGTTTTAGTGTTCTTAATTAATTATATTCTGGGAAGGATTGAAAGAAGGATAAATTGAGTTCAGAAGGTTTTTCATCCAGGGAAAAGTTCAGGGATGAGATTTGTGCTTTTTGTTTTGTTTTGTTAGCACTTTTCTTTTTAAGGCATAATTACACACAGTAAAGTGTGCAGATCTTAAATACACAGTTTGATGATTTTGAACCAATGCCCTAATCTAGATTTAGGCATTACCATCAACCTAAAAACCTCATGTTTCTCTTTCTAGTCAATCTCCTTGCTTACCAAACCCAAGAAGACACAATTATTCTAATTTATATTTCCATAGACTAGTTTTGCTTGTTCTTGAACCTCATATAAATGATATCATACATAGATATTGTTTGTGCTGACTTCTTGCATTCAATATGAAGCCTTTAAGATTTATTTATGTTGGGAAGCCAGGGTGGCTCACAGGTTTAGCTCTGCCTTCAGCTCAGAACCTGATCCTGGAGACCCAGGATAGAGTCCCACGTCAGGCTCCCTGCATGGAGCCTGCTTCTCCCTCTGCCTGTGCCTCTGCCTTTCTCTCTCTCTCTCTCTCTCTGTGTGTGTCTCTCATGAATAAATAAATAAATAAATAAATAAATAAAAATAATCTTAAAAAAAAGATTTATTTATGTTATGGTATGTATTATTAGTACATTTTTAATTTCTGAGTCATATCTTATTGTAAGAGTATATTACAATTTAATTATGCATTCATCTGTTATGGACATTTGGGTGATTTCCAAACTTTTGTTATTATGAATAACACTTATAAGTTCTTATGCAAGTGTTTTTATGTTGTTGGGAAGGAAAACGTTTTCTCTGCCCTTCCATATTCTTCTGGCTGGTCTAAGAATTAAATGAACATGAAATAGATTAACAGGAGAAAAATAAATTTAACTCATGTTCTTTACGCTCATAGAAAAATGAATGTCAGAGAAGTAACCAAAAGACAGCCTTTATACTTTTTATACAATGAAATAAAAAGAATAGTGAAGTTTGGATTTGGGGTAGTAAATTGAAGAAGTAACAAGGTTTGTTTACACAGCATTCTTGGCCTTGAATTCTCTATCTTTTGTGATAAGTATGTCTCTACCTCCTGATAATATAGGGAGGATATTTTTCACATGGGAAATTTATTTTTTACTTTCAGGAGAGCAAAAGAGAGAGGGTCAGCATTTCTTTTGGCATTGGATGTTTCTTAAGGAACTTTAATTCAAAATAGTCAATATCCCAAAGTGTCATATTTGGGGGCAGCATGCCCGAAGCCCCGTTTAGTGTGTATATACTTTTTAAAAAAAATTATTTTTGGTAAATATCTAGGAGTAGAATTTTTGAATCACAATAAATTCCTAAATAGTTTTCCACAGTGGGTGTATCATTTTATACCTGCACATTCAATGTGTTGCCTGGCATCTTTCTCATCATTTTAAACTATTAATTTTAGCCATGCGATCCAGTGTACAGTGAAATCTCATTTTGTTTTTAATTTCATTTCACTTTTAAAACTGTTGATCACCTTTACATATATTTATTGACTAATGGTATATTTTTTTCTGAATGTTTTTCCATATCTTTTATCAATTTTGGTTAATTTTCTTGTCTTTTTACTATTTATTTACAGAGATCTTTTTATATATTATAAAATGTCTATGTGTTACAATTATTTCTCCTCATCTGTGGCTTTTTCATTTTTAAATTGTCTACTTTGATGAGGTAAAGTTTTTAATTTGATAAAATTTAGTTTCTTCTTTCATTTTTTTTCTTATGTTTAGAGCTTTCATCATTATATAGATCTAAGAAATCTTTATTTACCACTGAGTTCAAAAACATCCTATGCTTTTGTCTAGGGGCCTTATATATATTATATATATTACTTTTGCAGCTAGATCTATAATCCATCTTACATTGATTTTTTTGTTAGTTTTTTTGTATGTGTTTTTTTGGTATAATGTGAGATATAGTCAAATTCATTTTTTTAATTTTACAAATAACAAGTTGACCAAGTATTATTTAATTATTTTTTTCTTTTTCAATTAAATTGTATTACCACTTTTGTTAAGACTTATTTGATTTCTTATGCATGGGTCAATTTCTGTTTTACCAATTAATTTGCCTACTCATATGTGAGCATCATGACACACCACCATGTCATAATTTGTAGTTTATCAGTCACCCTTTAAATCAGATAGTGCTCATTCTTCAGCTATAGTCTTTTTCATGAATGTTTTGGTTATCACTTTGCATTTCTCTATACATTTTATTTTCAGACTATTTGTTTCTACAAAATATGCTTGCTGGAATTTTGCTTAGTGCTGCCTTTAATTTACAGATCAATTTGGAAAGAATTGACATTTTTTATATTATATCTTCCAACTCATGAGTGTGGTATATCTGTCTATTTATTTCTCTTATTTAATTTATCTCAGTTTTCCTTATAGAGGCTTTTGTTATTTTTGTTATTTTTTGTTATTTTTTTCAGGAGTCTTATGTTTTTAATACTATTATAAATGATATTGGATTTTAAATTTTAATTTTTTCCATTGCTGGTTGCTAGTATATAAAAATTAATATTTATATACTGATCTTATATTCTCATATCTGCTAAATTCACTATTAGATCTAGTGGTTTTTATTTTCGTATTGTTTTGTTGTGTTTTTTTTCATATTGTTTTGTTTGGATATTATTTTGGATTTTCTATATACATAATTACTATCATCTACAAATAAAGTTTTACCTCTTTAACAATCCTCATGCTTTTCTTTTCCCCTTGTCTAATTATATTGGATAGAACCTCTAGTATGATGTTGAGTAAAATTGATAAGAGTGAACATCTGTGCCTTGTTTCTGATTCTGATCCAGAACATTTTTAATATTTTTCCATTAAAAATGATGATAGCTGTAGGTTTGCCATATATCCCCTTTATCAGATTGAAAAGTTCCCTTTAATTATTTATTTCTCATGAATTAGAGCTTTATTTTAATATGCTTTTTTGATTTCTGGAAGTGATCTTATGAGTTTCCTTCTTTATTTCATAAAAAGTATGATTACACTGATTGATTTTCAAATCTTAAAAGCACCTTATATTCTTGGGATAAACGTCAATCATGATACATTATACGTTTTATGTATTGTTGCATTTAATTTGCTAACAATTGTTAAGAATCTTGCTTTTGAAGAAAACTAGAACATATCACCCCAAAAATATGTCTCTTTGACATAAAAATTATTTTGAGTTGAAGGCAATTAAGAAGCAACAAATGTAGAAAAGCCCTGCCTTTTCTGCCTAAAGGCAGAATATAAATTCTCATTTTACTGGAGACACTCTTATCAGCTCAGAGATAGCACTAAGAAATCTGCAAACAAACATTATTCCATTATTTCCCTCACATTTATTTACCTTCCCATGGTTTGCTGCCCTTGGAGGCCCAAAACTACTTTCCTTTGTCCTGTCATTTCTCTATAATTTATTGTTTTTTGTTGAAGATGCTATATAACCCAGAGTTCTCAGCTGCTGCTTTGAGTAACTTTTCATTTAGATTTCTCCTACATGATGTTCACTGAACACATTCATGAACTGTTTATTTTTCTCTTGTTAATCTGTCATTTTGTTACAGAGTCCCAGATGAAAATCTAAGGTGGATGGAGGTAAAGCATTGCCTCACGTACACTTTGACCTATGTTTATGAGTGATATTGGTCTTTGATTTAATTTTACTTTTTGTAAGGCCTTCATCAGATTTGATACTAGGGTTATGCTGGTCTCATAAAATAAACTGAGAAATATTTCCTCCTCTTTCTAATGTGAATGAGTTTGTATAATATAGATTTTCTTTGTGAAACATGTAATAGAATTTTACAAAACAGACAGGTAGGGCTGAAGTTTTCATTGTGGGGAAGTTTTAAATTATGAATTCAAATTTTCAAATAAATATAGGGCTATCCAGGTCACCTATTTTTTTGTTTTCCTGTCAGTTTTGGTAAACTGTGTTTTTAAAGTAGCTTCTCTATTTCATCTTTATTGTCAAGTTTTTTTAGAGTACATTCATACATAATGTTCCTTGTTTGCATTGTTTGGATATGTTTAGGCTCTGATATTCTCTTTTCAAAGTCCTATTTTGTTGTTGTTTTCTCTCTCTTTTTTTTTTTTTTTTTTTTTTTTTTTTACTAGATACATGTTCTTAGCAATTTAAACATTTCTTAATCTTATGCACAGAACTGATTTTTGGACTCCTGTTTTTTTTTCTTTCTGTTTTGTCCATCTAATATTTCATTCATATAAGTCTTTATAATTTACCTTAAATTTATAGTTTCTATTTTTTTACATATTTTGTTTTAATTTGCTCTTCTTTTCTGGTTTATTAAGATGAAAGCTTATGAGGCGCCTGGATGGCTCACTCAGTTAAGTGTCTGACTCTTGATTTCAGCTTGAGTTGTGATCTCAGGGTTGTGAGATCAAGCCCCATGTTGGACTCTGTGCTGGGCATGGAGCCTGGTTAAGATTTTCTCTCTCCCTCTCCAACTCTCTCCCTTTCTTAAGAAATTTTTAAAAACAAAAAATGATGAAAGCATATTTATATAAGTAGTTTCAGACTTTTGTCATTTTCTAGTATAAACATTTTAAAGTACAAATTTGCCTCTTAGCAGCATTTAACTCCACCCTACATTAATATATTGTATTTTTATTATTGTTTAATTCAAATATCTTCTAATCTTCTGTATATTAGTTTCCTATTGCTGCTGTAACAAATTACCATATATTTAGTGGCTTAAGACAATGCAGATGTATTATAGTTCTAGACGTCAGAAGTATAAAATTAGTTTTGCTGGGCTAAAATCAAGATGCTGGCAGCCCAGCACTCATCCTGAAAATTCTAGAGAAGAATTAATTTCCTGACCTTTTCCTGACCTGATTTCCTGATATACATTCCTTGACTTGTGGCCTTTTCTTCCATTTTCAAAACCAACAATGTACCATCTTCTCTCCATAACAATTTTAGCTTCTTTTCTTACATTTTTTCTCTATTCTGCTCCTCCTTCCTCTTATAAGAACCCATGTAATTACATTGGGTATATATATATATAATTTAAGATATTCTCCCTACTGCATGATACTTAATCACACCTGCAATGTTCTTTTTACTATGTAATACAGTATATTTACAAGTTTCAAGAATTAGAACATGAACATCTTTGAGAGGTTATTACTCAGTTCGTTATGCCATATTATTCCTTTCTCTAGGAGTTTAAAATATTTTCTAATTTCCCTTGTGGCTTTATTAAATTATATTGCTAAACTACCAAATATCTGTGGATTTTCTAGATATTCTTTTTGCTGATTTTTAATGTAATTGTTTTGATCAGAAAATATACTCACTGTATATGAGTATTGAGACTTGTTTTGTGCCCCAGCATATAGTATATATTGGAAAATATTCCATGTGCTTTTGAAAAGAGTGTGGAGCCCACTATTGTTGAGTGTAATGTTCTATAAATCAGGTCAAATTGATGGATAGTATTATTCACATCTCCTCTATCCTTACTCTTTTTTTTTTTACTGTGACAATTTTTAAAATATTTATTTATTTATTTTTAGAGAAAGAAAAAGAGAAAAAGCATGAGCAGGAGGAGGTGCAGTGGGAGAGGGAAAGCAGAATCTCAAGCAGACTCCCCATTGAGTGCAGAGCCTTATGTAGGGTTTGATCTCATGACCCCAAGATCATGACCTGAGTCAAAATCAAGAGTTGGACACTAAACTGATTGAGCCACCCAAGTCCACTACTTTGACAACTTCTAAAGGAGTGTTCAATGTCTTCAAATAAGGTTGTGGGCTATCTTTCCATTTAGTCATCTTGTTTATTCTTCATGTTTTTTGAAGCTCTGCTATTAGGTGAATAAACATTTAGGGGCACTAGGTCTTCTTAATTAGTTTGGTTCTTTTACCATTATGTAACACCCATCTTTATCTTTGGCAAAGCTCTATTTTGAAGACATCTTTGACAATGTCACCACACCTATTTTCTTATATGTAGTGTTTTCACAGTATGTCTTCTCCCTCTCATCCCCATTACATTGTTTTTGGCTTAACTGTATCTTCATATATAAAGTACTCTTTTTTTTTTGTTGTTAGCAGCATAGAATTGGGCACTTAAAAAAATCAAGATGATAATTTCTGCCCTTTAAAGAAAGTACTTGGCCATTCAAATATAATTTACATATATATTTAATTATAAATATATATTTATAATATATATATTTTTAAAGATTTAATTATTTACTCATGAGAGACACAGAGAAAGAAACAGAGACATAAGCAGAAGGAGAAGTGGGCTCCCCACAGGGATCCTGATGTGAGACCTGATCCCAGGACCCTGGGATCATGCCCTGAGCCAAAGGCAGATGCTCAACCACTGAGCCACCCTGGTGCCCCTATAATTATATATATATATATTTTTTTTTAAATAATTGCTTCAGGAAATACAATTACATACCTTTAGTTTCTAAATTTACCATGAATTGATATTATATTTAACACATATAGTGTAAGAAACTTGCAACAGTATACTTTATATACCTGTATCTTTTACTTTGTGATTTTGTTAAATATTTTACTGCTACATGTTATTTAGTGCAGAATATAATCCTGTTGCTTTTGCTTTGAAAATCAAATGTCTTTCAAAAAGTAAGCAAAATAAGTCAATAAGAAAAATACAAATACCATATTATTTCACTCATGTGTGGAATTTAAGAAACAAAAAGATGAACATAGGAGAAGGGAAGGAAAAATAAGAAAAACAGGGAGGAAGGCAAGCTGAAGAGACTCAACTATAGGAAACAAACTGAGGGTTGATGGAGGGGTTTGAGGTAATTCGGTGATGGGCATTAAGAAGGGCATTTGATGTGATGAGCATGGGGTATTACACGCAAATGATGAATCACTAAACTCTACTCCTGAAACTAATAATACACTGGATATTAACTAAATTGAATTTAAATAACAAATTTTTAAAAATAGCATTAAGCATGGAGTTGTGGACTCACTGTTGTACACCCAAAACTAATGTAACACTGTGTGTCAACTATACTTCAATAAAAACAAACAAAAGAGAGTAAAAAAAAAAAGGAAAAATTAAAAACAACAAAAACATCGTTATACTTTTCCCAATACCTACCATTCCTGACACTTTTCAAATCTTTTTATAAAGACACAATTAATATCATTACTTTTCTCATAGAACTAATGACTAATTCTTGAAGCTTTTGTTTATCTTCTCTTCATTTTGCTTTAATTTTTAAAAGATATTTTCGCTGGATATAGACGTGAGTTGATTTTTTTCTCTTGACACTTTAAAGATATTTCTGTGTATGTGTATAAACATGCATACTTTCTGGTGAGCAGTCTTGAAGCTAATATGACTGTTTTTATGATTTTGGTTTTGATTTTAAACAGTTTGACTATGATGTGTCTCATTGTAGTTTTCCTTGTATTTTTTATGCTTATTTTTTTCTATGTCACTGAGCTTCTTTAAAATGTGAATTGACATCTTTCATCTTCTTTGGAAAGTTTTTTATATTAATTTTTCAAAATTATCTTCTTTTCAAGTCTCTCTCTTTCCTTTTCTTCTTAGACTCTAATTACACATGTTGGATGTTTTGATTATGTCCCATACCTCTTAAATGGTCTGTTCATTACTCTGCATTATCTTTTGTCTTTTTGTGCTTTTCTTTGTATGTTTCCTATTGGTTGTGCTTGACTTCACTAATCTTGTCATCTGATGTGACTGATTGTGTTAAAAATTCATTTAATAAGTTCTCGATTTCAGATAATATATTTTGTAGTCCCAGAATGTCTATTTGATCTATTTTCTAGATCCTAAGTAATTGTTCAAATAATCTTATATTTGCATCTACTCTGTCCACCTTTTTGTCTATTTTGTTTAATTTAGTAATCACAGTTTTTTTTTAAAACCCTTAGCTCCTAACTCCAATATTTAGATTATTAGAGGTCTGCTTCTATTGAGTATTTCATGTCTTGATTTTAATTTCCTTTCCCGTGCTTATTTCCATCATGAGTAATTCTTTATCATATAGCAGATTTGTTGATTTTAGAAACTCTAGATTTTGTTGTGTTAGTTTTGAAAGGAATAAAGACATTTAAAGTTTAAAAAGAGACATTTTGATGATCTGATCATAATTCTAAACATCAAGAAATATTAGGCTTAGAAATTTTGAGATAAAGATTCAGCCTTAGTGAGGGAATCTATTAGACATTCTCTCTCCAAGTTTAATTTTCAATCTATTATATTTAGTTGTTTCAGTGTCTACTATGTGAACAGTTTCAGCTGATGTCAAACCCATTATGCATGGCAAAGTAGCTCTATCATGATGCTCTGTAAGACTGACTTTTACATATGTGAGCATACTGACTTAGTCCTAGCTGATGTTCCGCAATGAAATTGGGGAGAACAGAATGAGGATAGTGACCTTTAAAAGTTAAGGTGTTCATCACATCATGTGCCCTCCTTACTGTGATGAGCACTGGGTGTTATATACAACTGATAAATTGTTGAACACTACATCTGAGACTGATGATGTTGGCTAATTGAATTTAAATACAAAAAAAAAAGTAGGATATGAAGCTTGAAACCATAAAACTCCTGAAAGAAAATATAAGTAGGGGTGCGTGGCTGGCTCAATTAGTTAAGTATCTGCCTTCAGCTCAGATCATGATCCTAGGATCCTGGGATGGAGCCCCATGTCAGGCTTCCTGCTAAGTTAAGCTTCTCCCTCTCCCTCTGCACCACCCCCCCATCACCACTTGTGTTTGCTCTCTCTCTCTCTCTCTCTAATGCTCTCTCTCTCAAATAAATAAATAAAATATTAAAAAAAAAAAGAAAGAAAACATAAGCAGAAACTTTCTGAACTGGCCTTAGCAATACTCCCAGGGCAAGGGAAGCAAAAGAAAAAATAAATAATTGGGGCTATATCCAACTAAAAAGCTCCTGCACAGTAAAGGTAACCATCAACAAAACAAAAAGGCAATCTGCTAAATGGAAGAAGGTGTTTGTAAATGATATATCTGATTACGGGTTAATGTCTAAAATATATAAAGAACTACAACTCAACACCAAAAATGAAATCAATTATTTTTTTTAAAGGGCATAGGACCTGAATAGACATTTTTCCAAAAAAAACCATATAGATGGCCAGGCAACAGTCACATGACAAGATACTCAATATCACTAAATATCAGGGAAATGTAAATCAAAACCACAATGAGATATCACCTCACACCTGTCAAAATGGCTGACTTCAAAAAAGCAAGAAATAATGTAAAGGTGTGAAGAAAAGGGAACCCCTGTATACTTTAGTAGGAATGTAAATTAGTGCAGTCACTATGGAAAACAGTATGGAGGTTCCTCAAAAAGTTAAAAATAGAAATAGCATATCACCCCAAAAATGCTAATTCAAAAAGATATATGCCACTGTATGTTTATTGCAATGGCTAAAATATAGAAGCAGGACAAATGTCCATTGGTAGATGAATCGATAAAGAAAATATGGTCTATATACATAATGGAATATTACTCAGCCATAACAAAGAATGACATCTTATCATTTATGACAACCAACATGGAAGGAACTATTATGCTAAATGAAACAAATCAGAGAAAAACAAATACCATATGATTTCACTTATATGAGGAATCTGAAAAAACAAAACGATTGAACAAAGGAGCAAACAAAACAGAAACAAACTCATAAATACAGAGAACAAATTGGTGGTTGCCAAAGAGTAGGAGGGTGGGAGAACTAGTAAAATCAGTTCAGAGCATTCAAAGTTACAAATTCCAGTTATAAAACAAATAAGTCATGGTGATGAAAAGTACAGTATAGAAAATATAGTAAAAAATATTATAATAATGACTTGGTGACAGGTGGTAGCTACATTTATCATGGTAAACATTTTGTAATATATATAATCGTTGAATTATTATGTTGTATACCTAAAGCTAATATATACCTCAATTAAAACATTAAAAATTATAAATAAATAAATAAATAAATAAATAAATAAATAAATAATAGGATATGAGGTCCCATACAGCACCTGGTCTAGGTAAAGCAGACCAGTTTATCTGTCTTACTCACTTTAGAATGACAGAATGAGGACTGCTTTAGTAGTGGTAGAGTGAATCAGTTTTTATTGCATTCAAAGCATCTTAAAACTTAGAGGCTTAAAATAACACCCTTTTATTTAGTGCATGATTTTACAATAAATTTGGGCTAAGCCTAAATAGCTATTTCTGTCTTAGCTGGGCTCATTCATAAATCAGCAGTCTGGGCTGGGTGCAGGATGGCTAATACAAGATGGCTTCCAATAAAATGGCTAGTCTCTAATCCCGGTGCTTTTCCCAACAGGTTAGCCTTGACTTCTTCACATGGTGGCTGAAAAGAGTTCTAGGAAGAGAGCAGGATTGTACATGGTCTCTTGAGGCATAAGCCTAGAGCTGGAATATTTTCACTTTTACTGCATTGTATTAATCAAAACAAGTCACAAAAAATGCTCAGATTCAAAGGGAAGGGAAATAGATTTCAATTATTTGTAGAAGGAACTACAAAGTTATATTGAGAAAGCTGTAAATATGTGCTGGGAGAGTGATAAACAATTATGGTCATTTTCTTGCAATACAGCATATGGAAAGCTAGGATATATATCTGAAAGTTTGGGGTTAGGAAAAGGTGACGATTTTGATTATCTTCTTACCTCCACAAGAATTAAAATTATTCCCCTCTTTTAAAGCTTCTTGAAGAGGTCACAGTTTCATGAAAAGAGCATGGGCTTTGAAATCAGACAGACCTGAGATACTACCTATGTCACAATGTGAAAAGTATACAAGCTCTCTGAAGTTCATCACATATGAAATTTGGATAATCAGTATCCACCCTAAATGATTATTATGAGAAATAGTCAGCCGATACTACTACTTGCTTGACATGTGGTAATCACTGACTCATGGTAACATGACTATTATTCTTTCCAAGTCTAGTTTTGCCTCTGCTGTGAAAGATGTACTTACTCCCTCATATCCACATAGACGGCTGTCTCCTGTGAACACCTATTAGTCATAGCACTGCAGAGCCAAAGGGTACCTAGGGATCTCTCATTCTAGGATTTTATCTAGAAGTAAGGAAACTGGAGCCAAGTTGAAGGACTTCTTCAGTGTTTCATCACATAACTAGGACTAAAATTATCGATTTCTTTGTTACCTATAAATTCTGATATTGGTAATTCATTTAAAATAACTTTGTCTTCTCTTGCAGCCTGTTAGCTTCTTGCAAGCAGTGCCCCTACACTATTTTCCATGTATGTGCCCTATACCCACCATGGTGGCTGGTACAATGCAAGCACTTGGCAAAGTGAGGTTGTGTGACCAGGTTTGAAGAATACAGGACAGTAGGTTTCTGGAATGGCCAGTGGGGTGAAAGTCATACATAGGCTGGTGGAAACAAGCTAATACTAGGGAAATTAACATAAGTAAATATCATTTATCTATCACATCTCCTAACCTGATCTCCTATCTAACCTGATCTTGAGAAATACAGACTCATAAATGTCAATAATCATGGTTCTTTATCCAAATGTATAAGTATTTCTTGTGCCTCCATAGTGTGTGAAATCTCCTGATTTCTCTGCTAAATTCACTGTCCACAATTTCCATCATGTGCAGGAGGCTGGCCTGTATGAAATGCTCCTTTGCTAGAGTGACCAACCCTCCTGGTTTGACCAGGACATTTCAAGTTTTAATACTGAATGTCCTTCACTCCAGGAAACTTCTCAGTTTCTGGCAGAATGAGACTGTTGGCTACACTATCCCTTGCCCTTTAGTCTTCTATTGGGTTTGGCCAATGGGAGGCACCAGCAAGAAATCAGATGGTGGGAACAAATGAAGATCAGGATATTTGTGACCAGGCTCCTTCCTGTTGAGTCTCTGCTGATTGGTAGATTTCCAAAGCTATGGTTTTTATTAGATGGGCTTCTAACAGCTACCCTTCCAAGGTTCTACTCCTTCAGAACCATGAGTAGGAATGCTTCCTTCAAGTTACTAGGACAAAGATACTATACTTCTCCTTAAGCCCCACCACATCTTTGTAAATATTCCTTTATTAAATTCCTCTCAAATCTGGGATGAATGCCACTCACTTCCTGATGAGACCTGACTGACACTGGCCCTGGTTCCTGAGAATATGTTTGAACTGTGATAGAAAGGTGTAGAATGTAATCCTTGCTCACATTTGAGTAGGAGAGAATAATCTGTGACAAAGTTATTGAAAAGCAATAGAATACCATCTGAGCCCCAATTTTTTAGCTGTGAAATGAAGATAATGAACTCAAAACATGCTTTCTGGGACTCCATAAAGCCACAAAACATCTTCTGCCAATGTTTTTTTTTTTTTTTTTAATCTCACTAACCATCTCTATCACTGTCTAACTGATGGTTTATTAAAAATAGCCAAGATTTCCAAGGTAGTTTCTGGTTCCAACACAATAAGACTACTGACGTCTTAATAAAGTACTAGATTAAATGCAATGTTCAGGGATAGCCAAGGAGAAGAGTCAGCTGGGCTGGCTTGATATTGTCACAGAAGGTGTGAAGGAGAAGATGGACAAAACAAGCTGAGCTTTAAGGATGGGCAGTTTGGGGATACAGGGAAACCAGAGGCATGAAGGCATCCAGCTTAAATCAAGACTGAATTAAAATAAGATCTGCAGGAAAGCTCAGTGGGTGACTAAGATGCAATGGAGAAGCCAACGTGATTTGTTTGGGATGAAATCCAATAGAACTAGATTTCAGAAACCTCTAATGCCAGGGTTTCCTGTTGTCCTGGGTCAGGAATAAAAAAGGAGTCATTCGAAGATCTGAGAAGTGAACATTATCTCCTCCTTAGATAGAATTTTATTTCAGTTTGTGTGTGGCATAGTTCACATAAGAATAATGCCCAAAGTCAAGAAAAAAAAAAAGAATAATGCCCAAAGTCACACCACACATGTCCATTGTAAGCAGATGCTATAGAAGACCAGGCTCTGAGCCAGGTGTACTGTTTTATATCAGACCCAGTTTGGGAAGTCAGAATTTAGAGGGGGACCTCCACATGGGGCTCATGTTTCAGGTCAATGACATTCAAAGGGTCTAGATCTACTATTTAGAAAGAGCCTCTTTCCTCTACCAGTTTCTTAGAAGACATTCCCAAACCAGGGAGTTTCCCTTGATGAAGTTATTTGGTGACTGTTTACCAATCTGCACAATTACCATGGCTTTTAGATGTAAATATAAATCAGCCCAGGGGAACACATGATTAAGTAGCAGTCAACGTGCAGAGGGTTTTAAAAGGGCTGCCAGTGAGGGGTTAACCTCAGTCTTCGTACCACACCAAATGCATTAACAGTGGCACAGGATCAAGCCGGCTGAGTAGTGAGCTCCCAGAATGCAGTGGGAGGCCAGCACAGTGGAGTAATTCCCAGGTGACACTGTTTGAATGTCATTTAAAGTTCACTTTCATTATTTTAATTGTCACTGTAAAAATTTCCCATTCAGGACTGATTATGTTCTAAGAGAAATCAGAACTTAAATTCCAATCAATCATAATTGAACGTGTTGTTGCAAGTGGCATATAAAGCTGTGCCTCGGATGTGATTAAGACAAGTATTAGTTACTTGTGAAAAGCTGCAGGGAGATTTAGGAGCAAACGGGATTAATTCTGAATAATTTACATGGCCAAAGCCATCAGAGGAGGGATGGAAACACTTTACAGGAGCTCCTGCATGTCAGGGAAGGGTGGGGCTGCTGCTTCAAGTTCAGATGTGAATCAGCAGAAACGTGGAGATTCGGGATGCGTCCTCATTTACACTGAAGGCGCTGTGTGGGGGACTTGGCCCTGGATCTTCCTTTAACTGACTGTACATTTGGGGAAGGCACTTCACTTCTTTGAATCTTAGAGTCTCCCTCTATAAAACTTCTGCTTTAAAAACTTAGACAATTTATGTTTTACATAACCTAACAGCACCCTATAAACCCTAAAGTGCCCCTTAAGTGCTAACTTAAATAGTTATCAGATGATAGCTGCGTGTAAGTGATAGAGCTCAGGTCCAGGGGTGGCTGGCTAAACTGTGACAGAGTGGTAAGAGGACGGCACAAATGTGGCCATTAGGTGAGCTAGCCCGACACTGGGGTCCTCAGGTGCCAAGGTCAGAGTCCCAGCAGAGGGGCATCTCCATTCTTCCTGCCCCTGTCCCTTCTTCACTGCCTCTTTTCAGATCCGGCTGTACACAGGGTTACCAAGCTTGAGGGGTCATCCTTACTGAGATTTTAGGACCTTGATCCTTTCACCGCACAGAATGAGAAATAGGTACCTCCTTATAACAACTGGCATGAAACTCAGTCCTCCCATTGAGTGGAATGGAAGTTAAACTCACAGTTAGGCAGATCGATTTGTTAAATTTCTTAATCTCTGAGACCCAATCCACACATCTGGAAAATAGGGATTACACTATCCTCATGGGTCTGTGGAAAAGATGAACACAGCACCTGACAAATTGTAGGTTCTCAACAGTGGCAGTTATTGTTGCTACTTTAAAAACACTGTGGCATCAATGCAACTTTGGGATTTGAGCAAAGATTTTGAAAGGGAAGCCAAGCCGGAGACCAGGGCCTGGTCCTTGGGTCTGAGCTTCTAGATGTGTATGAGGAGAATGACAACCTCTGAGTGGTCTAGACTTTTTCTCTCTTTACCCTAGTGCCAGTAGCTCCCCTCCCAGGAGGAGGTGGGACAGAGCAGGAAGCGACTGCCTATGATCCTTCCCCTCCTGGGAAGCCACAACAGCTTTTGGTTAGGGAACCTCCCAGAAAGAGGAGGACCCCCAAGTCTTCCCACCACCCCCAACCTAACATACAAACCAATTTTCTTAGAAAGGGAAGTCAGGGGAACTGGCAGCAACCTAATAAAGGTCTCTGAAAACAATGTTTCTCCATTTGAAAAATAAACCATGTCTTTAAATGCATTAACTCTGTGGGGAAATAAATGTAATAAACCAAATTCAATCCCTGCCAACATTTGTTTTCTTATCTATGTAAAATCAATATACTTGTTGCAATTATGTCTTTCAATAAATCCTCCCAAAGTCTTATTTTCTCATAAGATTTCCTGCCGCACTCAGATTCATTGCGTTCATTTTCCATCTAGAGAAATTGTTTCTTGCATTTTCAAGCCATCCGGTTTCCTTGAAGGATGCTGTACCCCGCCCCCTTTCCCCCTTAGCTGCCGCCTCTCTTCTGCAAGGGCCGTTTAGGCAACAATTACTTTGATTGGATTGTGGTGCTGGGCTTGGATTTGTACTCCTGGGAACAGCCCTCTTTGGTGTAGGAGTGAATTTCCCACCCAGCACTGACCTCTGCCTGCCTCCTCCTTTGCATGGTCCTGGGAGGGCACTGAGGGGACAGCAGTCACGTCCCTTCTCAGAGGTAAGCACTTAGCTGTTTTATGGGAGAATGGATGGCACAGCTGCCATGGACTCTTCAAGCAGAAATATTTATTTTATTTTTCACTGGATGTGTGTGTACTCTTGGGCCTCTGTGTCTGCCAGGCTTGGAGGAAATGGATCACAGTGTGTTAGAATCAAAAGAAGCTTGGAGAGCGCTCTAAAAACCATCCACCTGCTGCCTGCCCTGTTGTGGGAATCCAATGCGTGCCAGCACCTACCTCATGCCTGCACACAGTAGAGGCTAACCAGCTTCCTCCCTTCTCACTGCAGAAGGCAGGACGCTGAGTTCAGAGAAGGCAGTGACTTGCCGCAGGTTGTCAGCTCTGAACTTGAGTTTACAACCCTCAATACAACATGGGGAGTTGTGCAGCTTTGACCCCAGTCTCCATTTAGCTGGATAGCTTTCCTATCTTTCCCTACTTCTCTAGGTTGGTTTTTAGGGCATACCTGTAGTTCTCCTCTTGTCTTGATTCACAATTCTCTCAGATCTGTTCTCAGGCTACCTTCAGTTTCTCCATGGGTCCCTCCTGGTTCCTGGTCTCCTACCCCCAACCACACCCAGAGGACCTGGCCCAGTCAAAGAAGGACCCACACTGGCCCAGCGCCCCACCTGGCCCTGCATGCAGGGGCCGCAGAGCAAATTGGCTGCTTGTTTCAATGACTCTGCTGAGTGATTGCAAAGACGCAGAGGAAGCACTTGAAACGCTCTCTCTTACAAAATGCTGTTTGTTGTGACAAGACAGGAAAAGGCCATCAGCCTTAGAGAAGTTCTGGCAGCAGGGCACAGCTTGACGAGCTGAGGAGACAGAAGATGAATGAGCTGCCAGAGATGCTGAAGAGACTGTAGACTTTAACTTATTTATTAAGCTAAATTATTTACATTAAGGAGTCGGCTGCTCTGGGTAATTTATCTCAAGCTCCAAATCCAAACACCATTTTGAACAAGAATGGTTGACCCTCACAAAAAATCAAAATAAAACAAAACAATACAAACACATACACAGAGCCCCCCGCCCCACCCCCCACCCCCCCAAAAAAAACAGAGAAAACTTGTTCAACTCCTCCTTATCGACCTTCCCTGTAGAGAGGAAGGGAAATTCTCAGAGAGAGGGGCTCTGGGGCAGTGCACTGGGCCATTCACCATGATGGAGACATTTCCCAAGGCTCAGGCTCCCTCAGCCCCCTCTGCTGATTGGTGCTGTCTGTGACTCTGGCTGTCCTGCACTATTAAACCACCAGGTGCATGGAGACCTGAGATGCGGTCAGAGGTGGCAAAGGAGTCAAGCCACAGCCTGCAGATGCCTAAGGAGCTGGATTCAATATTTATAAAACTCTTGGTGGGATCTCTCCACCCTATACGAGAATTTGGTAATTATCACAAGGGACATTTGCTATTCATCTCTTTTCAATTATTTATCAGCAGAAAAGGCCACGCGTGCACTGAAACCCAAATAGGAGTAGCTAGCCAGGTCTTCCCCATGTGTAAGGGTGGGGGTGCAGAATATGCTGAATGAATAGAGTCAAGATGGCAGCTGCCTCTTCTTCAAAACTCACCATGGGCTCTGGGTTCACCGTTAGGAAGTCCGTTTAGTTTTGATAAAAGTTCACCACCAGACTCCACTTGAAGTGTAGAAATGGTCATTTTACTAATGCTTAAATATCCTTTGAAGGCCTAATACCCTACTGAAAGGAAAAGGAAATATTTTCTTTGGAGTAAGTCCTTTGTGTCATCTTTTCTGGAAGAGTAGATGAAACATAAATATAAATGCGGTAGGGATTGCCCTAAGGCTTTGGAACTGAACAGAATTGGGTTGAAATTTTTACACTGTTTGGTAAGTAAATGATTATAGACCTCCATTTCTACATTCATATAAAGGGGATAACAGTATCTACCTCCTAGAGTTGTTTTTGTGAATAGTGTGTATAAAAGGGATCTCATATGATCAGCAGTCAATATAATGTTAAAGATTACTATTCAGGCTTACTCTCTTGGTTCCATATTACTCTCCATTTGCAGATGCAATGTTTTATGAACATTTGGCTGTTCTATCATCTAATAAAAGAAACAAACAAACAAAAAAATACTTTTAAACTCCAAAAGTGCAGGAAGCCCTTTTCTTCCTTTCATATACCTCCCCCTTTCTGAAGTGGCACCTGCTATCTCCCTGGTATTCAATCAAAACCATGCTTGTCAACAGCACAAAGATGATGTGTTCTCTAGAGGTACATGATTTGGTGTAAAGGGGCTTGAACTTAGAGTCAGAGGTCTTGGGTCTAAATTCTATTTCTATCACTAACTGACTGGTGACCTTGGACTCTTCAATTCACTCAGTTAGCCCTCCTCACAACTCTGTGAAACAGCTGGTATTATCCAAATTTTATAGATGCGAAAATTCAGGCTCAGTAAGCACATGACTACAAAACACAAAATAATAGCTTTAGATACTGTTATTCTACTATGAAGATTATACCATTGAGTCCAGAAAGGTGTGTTTGTTAAGGTGGTTTTCAGGTGATGGGAATGGATTTTCACTAAGCTTTCTTCATTCTCACTCCTGAGAAGCCAAGCTCATCAGGCAGTACAGGTTCTTGTGTGGCTGAGTGAATGCAATAAACTGCTGCAAGGTGAACCACCAGGCAGGGTCTGAGAAGGAAGTGGATGGTGCATTAAAACAGTTGAAAGAAAGTTTAAATAAAGTCTCTTCATAAAGATGGGGGCAGGGTTTAGGGAAATGTCTACGGATAGTAAATGGCTAGAGAAATTCATGGAGCTTTAATAGTTGCACTAAGCCTGAAAGGGTGTGGGAAGTAGTTTCTGGAATCTGGAAAATGCTATGTGTTTGACAGGACCTGAGACCCTTTGGGCAAGGGATGAAGCCACCCACTGCCAGCCCAAAGGAATAGAGGGAGCTAAGGGAATAAGCACACTTCCTCTTTCCCTCTTCCATTGTAGCTGAATTCACTCTGAAGCAAGGGAACTGCTGCTAATGAAGGTCATGTCCCAGGGCACAGAGCAGGCAGGTGAAGAAGAGAGGAAAGTGGATCAGAAGAAGTCAGCAGAAGGGACTGTATACATTGGGACTGTGTTAACTTGCTACACACACTATGGAAAGCTAAATAGTCTTTTGAAAAAAAATTTTTAAAAGGTTGTCTTTATCTATTTTACAGAAAGAGACAGAGAGCATGAGTGGGGAAAGAGGCAGAGAGAGAGGGAGGGAAAGAATCTCAAGCAAACTCCATGCTGAGCATGAAGCCTGACACAGGGCTCAATCTCACAACCCTGAGATTATGACTTGAGCTGAAATCGAGAGTCAGATGATTAACCAACTGAGCTACCCAGGAGCCTCTAAATAAGATTCTTAAATAAATATCTACCAAAACAGGGCAACTGATCAAAAGTTTCTAACATCCCATGTGTCTCTGTGAATGGATCAGTTACTTCTCTGGCCATTTCTTCTAACACTTAGATACTGTAAACCAAGCTATCAAATTGGAGGGAAATTCTGATGGCTTCTTCTTTGGTGCTCAAATCATTCAAACCATCAATTTTTCCAGCTCATCTCTTGGCTCTTCTGGGAACTTGGGGACTGTCTCAGGACAGTTGGTCAATTCAGTGGAGGTGAGAAACCTCAACAGCAATCCATCAATATTCAGAAAGCCAATTGATTCCATTTTTACTCTTCAATCATTTGCATGGGGCACAGTACACTGTCAGTTATTGCTCATGTCTGCTTTTCATTCCTGGCTACTAACACTGAATATCCCACAGATGGTCATCTCCTCAGGTTTGGTTGGGGTCATTCCTAGTCTAATTCTGTCTGAATCTGTAATATAATGAGAACTTTGCATGCATTGATAGGAGTAGGATTAAATTACTTATTTAATTAATCCTAGAATCCGGGGGTGGTGAGCCTCTGTCTTACCCTGTAAGTTTTCTTGCTTGACAGCCAGATATACACCTTTAAGATCAATCTTTGGAAACTTGATTTCTTGATCACTCTCGATAAAATAAAAATGTCTTGCTATTTTGCTTTATCTCCAGATATATTTTTTAAGATTTTATTTATTTATTCATGAGAAACACAGAGAAAGAGGCAGAGACATAGGCAGAAGGAGAGGTAGGCTCCCTGCAGGGAGCTTGATGTGCGACTCGATCCCAGGACCCCAGGGTCATGTCCTGAGCCAAAGGCAGACACTCAATCATGGAGTCACCCAGGTGTCCCTCAATCTCCAGATATATACTGTCTTATTGTTTTTTTTTTTTTAATGTATCTTTCTTTTCCATAATCTCTGTGAGGACAGGGCCAAATTATATTCTCAGGGCTTGGCATAAAATGGTTAATTATATCAGACTAAATGATCTAATGACTCCATCATGGAATAATTGAATGAATGACTGTTAGTAGGGGAAGATACAGAGATGACAAGGATATTGCCTTCGGAGTTTGCATTCTTTAATACTTATGGTCTAGTGGGGAAACGGACATGAACATGCTCCACTTGAGTACGCATTCAGCAAAGAAAGTGTCAAATGGAGGCATAAACAAAAGAGCCCAGGGAAGGGAGTGATTCTGTGTCCATAGGGCTCAGGAAAGGGCTCATGATGAGAAAGGTTTCTGGAAGATCAGCTTCCTATTTCCCTGTCTTTCAGAAGAAGCACTAAACATGGCCTTTGGAGGTCTTTGTGGGCTGCATATGCTATTAAATTTTCCTAGTCTTAAGGTGACTTGGTATGATATTTCTCAAATAGGTATATTCTAAGTGAATTTTTTTTTTGTTGGGCTATAACATGTTGCTTTCACTGTAACTTCTATGCCTTCTTCTCCAAGGCAACCAGTGTAAGCAGGTCTGACTTAACACTAGCAGTTCAGAGTGGATTATTTGATAGCCTATCAGAGAACTCAGGGAGAGAGAAAACAAAAGAAATGAGTCAATAATGTTAAATTTTCAGACACTGTGGAACCTAATTGGCATGGAGGCCAGTATTTTGGGTTAGAGTTACCTCTCCCAGCTACTCAGATAAAACTAGGTGAAGAATATGAATAATTGTGTCCTTGGGGAGGGAGCTCCATTTAATACCACTGGTCATACAGATTTGATTCTTGGTTACTTTCAAATATCCTAAAATGAGTTATCCAGGTACTTTTTTAACTCATGGACAAAGATAATTTTCGTCTCCTTGTTCATGAGTTGATGAGAGTAAGGGACAGTAGTCAACATGATTAGAAGATTGCTATATTTATATATTGGGTAGGGGCATCCACTTACAGGTGGAGGCCCACGACCCAAGGCTCACCATCCTTGGAGGATGACTCAGAGATTGCATTATTCTAGAACAGCCAATTCCACTCACCTAAAATGATCTGTACCTAATAATAATAGAGCTGGTTAAGTTGCTGTTCACATCACACAGAGACCATTTTGGAGATTCTTATTTTAAAATGTTTGGCTTGTCCTATCCAGACATGAAGGAAAATGCTACCCTTCCCCCAAATCTCGCTATCTAAAGAACAGGATGTTCCCACTGGAGACATGGGAACTATTAAAATCATGGCTTTCCGAGGTCTTCTTGAAGAAGGGAGGGCAGGAGATTTTGAGATTTCTCATATGCTTAGGTCTTATCTCCTCTACTGACCTTTCTCTGACTATTCTGGTTTCATTGATAGCTTCCTAAAATGCATTTTATGCAGAATCAGTTGACAATCATGAATGGCTCTGAGACTTTGTATATAATAGTATAGTCTTCTTTTTTTTATGCACTAATATTGCTTCTAATTTGTTATAAGCCCTTGAGGGCAGGGTACTTGCCTCAATATAAAATTCTTTATATAACACATAACTGCATATGTAACATAGCATCTAGCTTAGGAAATATCCAGGGACAGATGAGAATATAAGCAGATAGCCGTTTATAGGGTTGGAGGTATCTCTCTATATTTCCATCACACTTGACTTTGACTTTGGCTTTTCATCACTTTATCACAGTATTTTCACATAGTGCCTGGCACCAAAGGTGTGCCCAGTGAATACTTACAGAGTCATTAAATGAATGAGAGGACTCAAAATCTGATTATTGTTTTTTCCTATCCTCCCCCTCAAAAAAAAATACTGTTTATTTCCAGAAAAGATAAAATGGGAAAAGATTTTGAAGGTACTACCTTATCATATTTTTCACAAATAGGAATTCCCTTTACAACACAATCAATAATCAGAATGCTCACTATTGTATTTCAGGGCAGTTCAGTCCATCTAGGAATATATTTAACTATTATAAAAATCTTCCAATGTGCATCCTATTTCTATGCAAAACAATGTCTCCCTATACTGGTGCCCAGAGCAGAGCCCAACGCTAAAAAAAAGAGAAGGGGGAGGGAGTGAAAGGGTGAGAGGCAGAGATGAAGGGTTTCTGAATGTTCTGAATGTTCTGAATGTCCCTCCAACAATTGGGGCCAGCTACTATTTCCTGAGCTAATAAAGAGGTGACAGAAGAAGCCTTGCAACTACTCACCGCAGTCACAAATTCCACTTTGCTCCCTACAACCTTTTCCAATCTATATAAGCAGAAGCTAAGAAGAGAAGTTTAATGTGAAATTAAATTTTGTGCTCTGGAACTCATTTTCAGCCACTCACCATTGTAAGTAAGGAAGTTCTAGGAGAATTGGTATAGTCAATCCTGCCTGCAGGAATGGTCATCAGGCTGTCATTCCCAATCTAAATGTTTATTAAACTGCACAACACTGCAAGTCTACCCTGGTGCTACCACAGGGGTATTGAAGGGAATTTGACAAAAGTACTTTGCAGTTTGGGGTGTACATGAATACAGAGATGGTGTTTTAGATACATTCCTAGAATTAAGGAAAATGGCTCGCTGGAGGAGTCTAAACCAAGAAGCTGGATAGAGACTGTGATGGGCCAAATTCTACTCCAAGGGGAACTCAGTGCCTTCAGGAGCTTCATATGAAAGAGCATTCAGGTTAGAAGAGGAAGCAAATCCTATGGGCCCTTTGAAGGAGTTGGGGATACAATATCCTGCACCCAGGAAATTTGAAAGCATTTCTCTGTGGAATCAATGGTCACTGAGGAGACCAAAGTGAGTCTTAATGCTACCCCCAAGAAATTTAGGCTCATGATCTATGTGGAGACCACCAAATCATGGCTGCCACAAGGGTCAGAAAAACCAGATAACCTAAGGACCATGTAGTTAAGAACAACTCTTACAATATATTTTGTCCCATCTACCAGTCAACAACAACAATTTAGAGAGGGAGGAAGAATAAATAAAAGAATAAATCATGTACTTAACACACTGAAGTTGCTGAGGTAGGCCAAATCTGAGCTAGGGAAAGGAAGAGATGATGATATTTAAATTTAGCATGAACTTTATTGAATTAAAGAAAATGTGGCATATGGCATTGGGATTTGACACTGCATTTGTCAAACCATGGTTGAAGGTATTTATTAGAAAAAAAAAAGTGTTTTTAAGTATTGGTACTCTACTAATTTTGACCATTTAAGAAATTGGTTATATTAGTATTGAGCTAAAATCAAACTTCCTATAACTTCCTTTCATTTATATATATAAATTGTTTCTATGTAACTTAACCATGTCTCAGAACAAATCTCAGGAATGTTTATAAGAATAAAAAAATTTAGTACTCAACAAGCTAAAATTACAACATGCCATCAAATACCACCAGCCAAGCAAAAAGAAAAAAAAAAAAAAAGGAGCCTTATGGAGAGAAATATCAGTCAGTTGAGATAGTCAGGATATGCACAGATTACATAACTAGTAGGCAATAACATTAAGACAGTCATATTATAGCTGTATTCTGTATATTCAAGAAGCCAGAGGAAGATTGTGCATATTAAGTAGAGACGGGCAAGATATAAAATCCCAGTAGATTCTAGAGATGAAAACTACACTCTCTCAGAAGAAAAATACTTGGATGAAATTAATGGCAGATTAGACATTGTAGAAGAAAAGATGGATGAACTTGAATGAATAGTGATGTAACTATCTAAATCTAAAACACAGAGGAGGAGGGAGACAAAAAAAAAGAAAAGAAAGAAAAGAGAAGAGAAGAAAATAAAAGAAAAGAAAAGAAAAAAAGAAAAGAAAAGAAACAAGGACATAGTCAAGTAGCCTAATAATGTAAGTATTATAGGAGTTCCAGAAAGTGAAGTGAGAAGAGAAAATATATGTGTTTATATATTATATATAATAAAATAATGGTTAATTTTTTTTCTGAAATTGAGAAACAGAAGCACGACAAAATGCAAGCACAATAAACATAAGGAAAGTTACAGCAGGGCACATCAGAATCAAATTGCTTAGGACTTGTGGCAAACAAAATCTTAAAGAAGCCAGAGGAAACCAAGTTAAGAGATAAAGAAATACAAACATAAGAATGACAGCAGATTTCTCAATGGAGATAATGCAAGCCAGAAGACAGTAAAACAAAATCTTCAGAGTACAGAGAGAGAAAGAGAGAAAGAAAGAGCACATAAAACCAGGAATCCATAGCCAACAAAAACATTTTAAATAAATTAAGGAAAATAATTTTCAAACATACAAAAGCTGAAAAAAATTAATCAATGTCAGACCTGCATTATAAGAAATAGAGAAAATCTTCTCATCAGAGGAAAAAATATGAAGTGGAAATCTACATCTACACAAAGGAATAAAGAGCATAGAAATGGTAGCTAAGTGGCAATGTAAAAAACACTTCTTTTTTATTTAAACATCGTAAGAAAATATTCAACTGTTTAAAGTAAAAATACTAACATTATTTTGTAGCTACTATAACACATGTGGAAGTAAAATGTTTGACAACAATGGCACAAAGACTAAAGGGGAGAAATGGAAGTATACTGTTATATATTTTTAATTTTTTTGTTATATGGTTTTTATACTATATATGAAGCAGTATAATATCACTTGAAAATTTGATTAAGTTAAACATGGAAAGCCATCACTAAAATAAAACAAAAGAAATTATAACTAAAAAGCCAGTGAAGGAGATAACATGGAGTCAAAATACTTTACCCAAAGGAAGATAGGAAAAGGGAGATAAGGAAATAAAGAACAGATTGAAAGCAAATAGTGATATGGTAGTTTGACTCAATCATATCAATAATCATGCTACATTTAAGTCTTAAAAGTCCAACTAGGAAGCAGAGATTGCCAGATTCAATAAGAAAGCAAAAACAAGTCCCAACTATGATACCTACAAAAAGCTCATTTGAAATGTAAATGCATAAATAGGCTAAAAGTAAAGGATAAAAGAGATGCAGTAGGCTAACACTAAACATACACACACACACACACATACACACACAACTAGAGTGCCTATGCTATTCTCAGACAACATAGATTTCAAGGAAAAGAATATTAGCAGAGATGAAGAGAGTTATTTCAACTTATAAAAGGGTCAATGCATCAGAAGAACACAACAATCCTGAATGTTTATGCACCTAATAACCGACCTCCAAATACATAAGCAAAAACTGAGAAACAAATCCACTTCCTGTTTGGAGTTCAATATTCTTCTCAATAATTGCCCAGATAAGTAAAAGGAAAATCACTAAGGATATAAAAGACTTGAACAATATTATTAACCAGCTTGACCTAATTTACATTTATAGAACATTCCCCCAACAATACCCAACAACAGAGCACATATTCTTCTCAAATGCATATAGAGCATTTACCAAAATAGACCATGTTTGGGGCCATTAGAAAAGACTCAATAAATCTGAAGGATTTTAAGTCATACAAAGTAGGGTCTCTGGCTGCAATAAGGTTAAATTTAAAAATGAATTACGGGGGATCCCTGGGTGGCTCAGCTGTTTAGCGCTGCCTTCAGCCCAGGGTGTGATCCTGGAGACCCAGAATCGAGTCCCACTTTGGGCTCCCTGCATGGAGCCTGCTTCTCCCTCTGCCTATGTCTCTGTCACTCTCTCTCCAATGTCTCTCATGAATAAATAAATAAAATATTAAAAAAAATAAAACAATTAAAATGAGTTACAAAAGATATCTGGAAAAAATTAATAAGATATATGCTTACTAAATTAAATACTTCTAAATTATCTTTAGATCGAAAAAATAAAAAAGCAAATTAGAAATTATTTTGAATTAAATTAAAATTTGGGAGATGAGACCTAAATGTAAAATCTGAAATTGTAAAATTTTAAGATGAAAACACGAAAAACATTTGCAATTTTTGCTTAAAGATTTCTTAGAGGGATGCCTGGGTGGCTCAGCGGTTGAGCATCCGACTTTGGTTCCAGGTGTGATCCTGGGGTTCTGGGATCTAGTCCCACCTTAGGCTTCCTGCATGGAGCCTGCTTCTCCCTCTGTCTGTGTCTCTGCCTCTCTCTCTCTGTGTCTCTCATGAATAAATAAATAAAATCTTAAAAAAAAAAAAAAGATTTCTTAGAGATGACACCAAAAGCATTATCTATTTAAAAAGGATCATTGCATTTTAATGATCAAAAATAAATGAACTCTTGACATATGCAATAATGTGGATATATTATTAAATTAAATAATTTAAATAAAAATTACATTTAGTTGAAAAATTATAGTGAGTGAAAGAAGTCAGAAAAAAGAGCACATATTGTATGACTCCGCTCATATAAAGTTGTAGAAAATGCAAATGAATTTATGGTGGCAGAAAGCAGATCAGTGGTTGCCAGGGGTTGGTGAGGAGTATAGGGAGGCATTACAAAGGAGGGCTTGGTGGCTGTGCTCATTATCTTGACTGTGGTGATAGTTTCATGAGTGTATACATAGCTCAAAACATCAATTCCACACTTTGAATACGTGCAGTTTATTGAATATCAATAATATATCAATGAAGCTCTTTAAAAAGTCCTTTGTGGTAAGTCTTCTTGGTAAATCCGTCTTACAGATGCACAATCTTAGCCACATAGAGGTAAGAGGTATCTCCCAGGTTTTACACTTAGATGTGGCCACACTTATTTGAACTCAACTCTGTCTGACTATGAAACTCATCTCTGCACTGGAATATTTCTTCCCTGTATAGAATGTTGCCTGAGCATTCAGGAGGTTCATATGAAGCTAATACATTAGATCAGTGGGACTTTCTCACACAAGATGCTTCCAGGTCTAGAGTCCTCTAAATGGAGCTGTTGTAGTTGTGAACATATGGAATAACCTGGTGCTTAATGCTGAGCTTTTGTCCGTTCTCTGATTGTACTCTCTCTGTAGGTGATATCAGTCAGTCTTGTAGCTTTAAACACCATCTTTATGTTTAATAACTTTTAAATTGCTCCTTCACCCCCGAGTTCCAGACTGATGTATCCTATGTCTTAAAGAAAAGGATTACTCCTAATGCAACGGACTGAAAGTTTATGTCCCTCCCAAATTCATGTTTGAAATCCTAACCCCCAATGTGATTAGAGGGTGAAGGCTTTGAGAGGTGATTTGGTCATGAGAATGGGGCCTTCATGAATAGGATTAGTGCCCTTATGAAAGAGACTCCAGAGAGCTCCCTTGTTCTTTCTGCCACCTGAGGACTCAGTAAGAAGACAGTGGTCTGAGAACAAAGAAGCGGGTTTTGACCAGATATGGAATCTCCCAGAGCCTTGATCTTGGACTTCCAGCCTCCAGAACTATGGGAAATACATTTCTGCTGTTAGTAAGCCACCAAGTCTGTGGTACTTTGTATTGGCAATGAAATGAACTTAAGACACCTAACAACAATGAAAACATATGCTGGGAAACAATCTATTGACAAAAAGTCAGAGGTACCTACTTTATAAATAAAGCAGATGAGTTTATAGCACACACACACACATACACACAAACTTGTTAGGCTTTATCTCATAAAAAAAAAAAAAGAGCACCTGGGGCAGCCCAGATGGCTCAGCAGTTTAGCGCCGTCTTTGACCCAGGGCATGGTCCTGGAGACCTGGGATCGAATCCCACATTGGGCTCCCTGCATGGAGCCTGCTTCTCCCTCTGCCTGTGTCTCTGCCTCTCTCTCTGTCTCTCATGAATAAATAAAATCTTAAAAAAAAGAGCACCTGGAATAAGACAGGAAAACATTTTCTTCTTTTTTTCATCTTCTTCGTGTCTCAGAGACCCATGTATTCTACTTCTGCATCTGAAAAAGTGACTCTTCCATCAGCAATATGGAAATACATTGGGAAGAGTGTAACTCACATACTCTGTGTGTTGGCAAACACCAGATACAGACCATTTTCAACATATTGAGAACTATACTATAAAAACAAAGTCAAGGAAGCATCTCCTGATGACTCTGAAGAGTAGTACTCCAAAAATAGATACTGCAGGGTGAAAAGAGGAATTTCAGAAAATTGTTTGACATTTTCAATAGAATGCAAAAAAAAAAAAAAAGAATTGGTTTACAAAAAGAGTAGGGACAAATAATAAAGAAAAGTAGTAAAGGAAAAGAAGCAGAAAATTATAATGTAAGAATTAAATTCTAGGGATCCCTGGGTGGCGCAGCGGTTTAGCGCCTGCCTTTGGCCCAGGGCGCGATCCTGGAGACCCAGGATCGAATCCCACGTCGGGCTCCCGGTGCATGGAGCCTGCTTCTCCCTCTGCCTGTGTCTCTGCCTCTCTCTCTCTCTCTGTGTGACTATCATAAATGAATAAAAATTAAAAAAAGAATTAAATTCTACAAGATATAGTAGGGTGGATAAAAAATGAACAATATAATGAAGACTTAAAAGAAAGCTAAAAAAATGAAAAAGCAAAATTAAAATATTTTTCTGAGACTGAGAAACTACCATAGACCAGAAGAACCAATGGAGACACATGAAGACTAAATGTATATATATCCTGGATTGGATCTTTGATCAGAAAAAGGACCTTAGTAGAAAAAAAATGATAATGTAATTTGAATAACTGGAGTTTCATTAATAATAATGTTATATTGTATACTAGATTGAATAATGCCTCCCCAAAGATGTCTACCTCCTCATTCCTGGAGTCCGTAAATATTACCTTACATGGCAAAAAGGATTTGTGGTTATAATGAAATTAAGAATTTTAAGATGAAGAGCTATCCTGGATTATCCAGTTGAGCACAGTGTAATGACAAAGATCTTTATAAAAGAGAAGCTAGAAGGTCAAACAAATAAGAAGGAGATGAGACAACAGAAGCAGAGGTTGGTGTAATGAGCTTTGAAGATGGAGGGAGATGTACAAGAAAAGCAGGTGGCCTCTAGAAACCAGAAAAGGGAAGGAAGCACATTCTGCCCTCCAACTTCTAGAAGGAAGACCTGTCAACAGCTCGATTTTAGATTTCTGACCTTCAAAACTGCAAGGACATAAAATAAATTTGTGACTCTTTGTTATAGCAACAATAGGAGATGGATGCACTTGGTTTCATAGTGTGACATATGTCCCATGGTAATATAATGTTAACCTTGTGGGAAAATGATGAAGGTGAATGGGAACTATGTGTACTATCTTGGCAACTTTTCTATAAAATGTAAAAGCATTCTAAAAATGAAATTTATTTTAAAAATTCTTGCTTGAGACCTTAAAAACAGAAATTGACACATCAAAGAAACACTTGAATAGAGGTCAACTAAGAGTCTCTCATAGAATACAAAAGACCATGACGTAAAAGTGATCACCAGCCAGGTTACAGATGTGGAAAACAAGGAGCAAATGTTATGTTTGGTAACTGGGATTTTGGAAGAAAATCCTGTAAAATTTAGGAATGAAGAAAATCCTGTAAAATTTCATGCTGAAAAAAAAAAAGAAAAAAAAAAGTTTCCTAGAGCGGGTCTTGGTCAAGCTGGCTACCCAACTGTAAATGATTCCTTTGTGGGAGGCCGATCCTCAGTATGCAGTTGGTGGGTCCTCTGCCTATTGGAGTATACAGCATCCTGCTAGAGCTCTCTGATATGATAGATAGCTGACTGAAGAGGGGTCAGTCTGATTCTCTTCTAGAAATGGGAGAATTGGGTAGAAACACTGAGTTGATGAAAGTGTCAACATGTGTCAATAGCATCATGCTAGAAACATCCATGAAGCACCTGTAATTACCTTGGTTCCTGACCTTCCCAAGGCTTGGATTTCAGCTCTTCCTTTAATTCTGTATAATAATCATTTTAATAAATCCCTTGTTTTCTTAAGTTTGTGTTTTAATCCATTTAGACTACTCTAACAACAACAACAAAACCAAAACCAGATTGAGTGGCTTATAAAAACACATTTATTTCTCATAGTTCTAAATGCTAAGAAGTCCAAGATCAGGGCACCAGATTGGTCACATTCTGTTGAGGGCCCACTATCTGGTTTATAGCTAGCACCATCAGAGTCCTTTGGATTTTCCATTAAAGTCCAAAATTACTTTAATTTATACGGCTACAGAAGAATCATATCACACTGGCCTCAGAATTCTCCTCTGTAACACTAAAAATCAGGAGCAACTTTATAGAATGTTAAAGGGAGGGAATTTATTATGTGATACTTCTATAGTTATTCAAATTTTCTGAGTAGATATGCAAGTGCCCAGATAATATTAACACCATATACACTTTTAGCAAAAAGTTACTTGAAGATACATTACTATGCTGAAGGAAAATAACAGCTCAAGAGTGGGAAACTATAGTAGAGAAGGAATGATGATGAGTCCCACAACCATTAAAGGACAGAATTAAGTCTTACATTATAAATGTGGTGCAAAATGTCTCTTGAAAAAGTATATATTATAATATTTAATAATTTGAAATTGATAAAGTAGCTATAGTTCTATTAACAAATTATATTACGGCATACGAACAAAATTATATTAACAAAAAACATGCAAAGGTGAAAGGGAAAGAGGGGAATAAATAAAATGTTCCTAAACTTCTTGCCTGAGGACTACACATATACAATGCCAGTTGATTTTTCACTTTGATAATAAAGATACACAGATCTGGAAAATGTTTCTGAGAAACATCAAACAAATCATCATTATATAATTTCAGAAATAATGGGCATGATAAAGAATAAGCTATATAAAATACACATAATGAAAGACATTAAGGAAAGAAAAGAAACAGCTGGAAAACTCCATATGATAAAATATGAAGGTAAGACTAAACTTTTAATTATGGCAATAGTTAAAACTATAGCTTAAATGTATTAAATTCTTCAATTAAGGCAAAGACTTGGGGATTGACCGAAATAGTAAAGTTATTTCACTAAGATAAAGCTAAACAAGACAAACTATGACAAAACTAAGATTAAATAAAATAAACAAACAGATATCAAAGAAAAAATTTTCAAAAGATAGCAAGGACCATAGTTTTAATATTATTCCAAAGAATATTCAAGGAAAAAAAAAGCATTCAATAGGAATAATGGAATTTCCACATATAAATTTCAAATTTTTTATCCAATTAATGTAAAACACTTTTTTCAGTGCTTATGAAACATTATAAAATGTTATCATATAATAGGCAAAAACTTCAATAAATTTCAACAAAGTCACTATAGGTGACATTCTTTAGCGACAATGACACAATTCTAGAAAATAATAAGTTTATATTTTTAAAAAATCCATAATAACTCAAAATTAAAAACCAAACCAAACAAACAACCAAAAAAAAAAAACTCTCTTAAATACCTCTTGGTTTAAAGAAGAAAGAAAATATGATTAGAGACTATGTACAAAAAAATAACAAAATAAAACTTTCATATCAAACTGACGGGATATAGCCGAAATTACATTCAAAGTGAAATTCCTAGCTTTAAATTTTATAGTTTTGAAACTATGAAAATAAATTAATTGAGTACTCAATTAAAAGAAGTTGAAAGGACATTTTCATATGAAAATTAGGGAGAAGGAATTAATAAAGTTTTTTTTAATTGCTGAATTCAAAAATAAAAAAGAAATTCATTATAATAGTATAAGCTCTTTTCTTTATATCATACTACCTCATAGGTTAATTATAAATTCCATTTTCAGTGCCCTGAAAAATCTATGTATTCAAATAATCTGAGAACATGTCCTAAGAGCAAGTTGTCAACTGGATCTTTATAGCAGGTGGCTGTTGGGAAAGCCGTGGAGTGGTAAAAGAGGTTTCCACCAACAAATGAAGAAACAGAGCTTGACCAAAAGTATCTTGCAATCCAATGTACAATTCATAGTATAATGAACAGTGGTCTGAAATTCCCAAATGCCATGTACCTGCTGATTTTTTTTCCAAACTCACCTCTCTGTTACTTGGCCTGAACAATTACCCTTCTCAAAAACAAATCATGGCACAACAAGTAATTATCCATGGTATAATCATTGGTATAAAACAACTTACTTGCTGTCATATGCAATATCAGGTTGCCTGAGAAACAAAGAATATTCTTAGAGTAGCAGCAAAGGAAAGGCACCCAAATTCATTTGATGGTAAAGAACTGGATACCTTGTATTTCAGAAGTTGTCAAAGTAGTCATTATATTGGGCAGCCTGGGTGGCTCAGCAGTTTAGCGCCGCTTTCAGGCCAGGGCCAGACACTGGAGACCCAGGATTGAGTCCCAGGTCAGGAGCCTGCTTCTCCTTCTGCCTGTGTCTCTGCCTCTCTCTCTCTCTCTCTCTCTCTCTCTCTCTCTCTCTCTCTGTGTGTGTGTGTCTCTCATGAATAAATAAATAAAATCTTCAAAGTAGCCATTATATCTTTGTTGGACTTCCTTACGCTTATTTTACAGTTTAATATTGGCTTTATTGAGTTACACAAGGGAGGAAATTGTTTCAGTTCCTAGGATATCGAATATTCTTAACTGAGTTCTCTACATAGACATCCCATAGGACCAGGTAGTGGAAACAGTATGATCCCTGGAGCCACAGACCTCTGGTTTAAATCCTAGCTCTACCAATTTTAAGTTGTATGACTTTGGCAATAATTCCTTTTGCTAAAAGGGGTGTTTACCTCTGTTTTTTATGTGGCATCCTCCCTGTGTGTGTGTCCACATGACCTTCCTATATAGACACTAGTCTTTGGACTTAGGCCTTATGCTAATCCAGAAGACCTCATTTTAGCTTAATTGCATCTTCAAAGACTATTTCTAAAAATGATGACATGTACAGGTTCCAGAGGGACACGAATTTTGAGAGGGCCCTATTCTTTTGTATCTTGTTTTTTTAACTCAACATTAAATTCATTATATTTAATCATGATATTATATGTAGCTAAAGTATGTACCTTTTCATTGCTGCATGATATTCTATTATGTGAGTATACCTTATTTATTCATTCTACTCCTAATGGATATTTGGGTTTTCTAAGTCTGGGTTTATTAATATATGCTATATACATTCTTATTCTTGTCCATGTCTTCTAGTATACATATACATAAATACCTGTTGAATATATGCCACAGTAAGCTAAAAACATGGCTCCCAAAGATATCAGAGTCTAATCTTTAGAACTTGTAAAGTTCACTTTCTTTGGGAAAAGGGTCTTTGTAGATGTAATTAAGTTAAAAATCTTGACATGGGGAGATTATCTTGGATTACGTAAGTGGGCCCTAAATGCAATCAACCACAAGTGTCCTCATAAGAGAGAGACAGAGGGAGATTTGGTATAGACATAAGAGGAGGAGACAGTGTAATCATAGAGACCGAGATTGGAATGAGGCAGTCATAAGTAAAGGAATGTCAGCAACCACCAGAAACTGGGAAATCAAGGAACTTCTCCCTTAGTGTCTCCAGAGGATAAAAGACCCTACTGTTACCTTGATTTTGGACATGTAATACTGATTTCTCACTTCAAGTCTCTTGAAATGCAGAGAATAAATTTATCTTGTTTTAAACCACCAAGTTTGTGGTGATTTTGTAGTTAAGACATAAGATATAACACAATGCCTAAAAGTAGAATTGTCCAACTATAGGTATGAAAAATTTCAAAGTTAGATATAATGCTGAATAGTTTTCTTAAGTGCTTGTAGTACTTTGCACCATTGGTATAGAGGAGTCCCTGTTATCCATATCCTGGGAGTGGTGTGAAAGGCTCTAATATGCAATTAAGTTATTCTGTGCAGGCTTCAGAGATTTCAAATCAAAGATACATGCTCAGCATTTCATCTACATCTTTCTGAGGGCATGAGAACTCTAGTTGGATTAGTGAGATTCCTGGTGTTAGATCTCTGAGAGTAGATGAGCTATCCTGCCTGAAGTTAGGAATTGAGTAGACACAGAAGAGATAGGACAGGCATTCACAGTGCTAATCTAGCTCACAGCATTTAGCCAAGATGGAACTTCAAGGACTTGACTTCATTAATTTAAGAGATGAAATATGTTTCACCAACACAATAGGTAATCTCTAAATTACTGGGGCTCAGGAGCCAGTAGCTT
Organism: Nyctereutes procyonoides; assembly: GCF_905146905.1. Taxonomy (NCBI): domain Eukaryota; kingdom Metazoa; phylum Chordata; class Mammalia; order Carnivora; family Canidae; genus Nyctereutes; species Nyctereutes procyonoides. The sequence goes on along the minus strand of NW_026575133.1, from coordinate 48,759,370 downwards.
CCACTTTTTTGGGTACATGGAAATGACCAGATATATATTTGGCATAGAGTACCAGAAGATCCAGGAATAAATACCTGGTCAAGGAGAAGGCAGCTCACAAAATTAATGTCATGCATTGACTTAGAAGAGATACAAATAGCCAGGTGGAAGTATTGATACACAGAAGTTCAGGGACAGTATGCCTTCCCCCAGAAAATCAAAATACTGTAGCAGGAGGGGACTTGGGATAGTAAGTAAGTGGTTTAGTCAGGATGTACCAATGGAAAGGAAAGAAAGACAAAAGAGAAGCTGATGCAGCGTTTAATAGACATAAAGTTTCCATATGAGACATGGGTTTGGGCTGCAGAAACACCAGAAGAATTGGTGTAAGTAAGGAGAGCTGCAAGTACTTACATGTAAGTACGGGAGAGCAGTTCAAGGCAGAAGTGAGTCAAAATAAAACTTTCCAAAGATAAGTTTCTAAGTGCTAGGGAAGTAGTTGCTGCCTAAGAAAATATATTCCGTCCAAGGAGGATGGTTAAAGTCAAGGCAATCAAGAATGAGATTTGCTGGAATTCAGAGAGTAGATCCAAGATACCAGTGGAACAAGGCCAGGCAATTCTTAAGTCTTTATGGAAACTGAGGCCTGCACCAAAATTTATTGCGATAGGGTGGAGCCAAATGAAGAGTTTAGATTTTGGGAGCAGACAAAACTGAGCTCCATCCTAGGTCTACTATTTATAAGCTGTGTGATTGTATGCATATGACATATCCTTTCTAGGCTTCACTTCCTCAACCATAATTCAAGAACAATTGTATGTTATAGGTTTGTTATTATGGTTAAATGAGAGAAAGTGTGTAGAGAGGGTTTCATAACGCCTTAATAAATGTTAGAAGTCCTCCTCTACACCACCTCTTTCTCTGCCCACCTCTTCAGTACACAATAAACCAAATCCCTGGAACCAGTGAAGGCTATGGTTTGGCAGACAGGCAAATACCAACTGTTCATCCTGGATAAACTAGTTTCCAAATCCATACCAGCAAGGTTAATATCAGACCTCATAGGCTGAGAATTCTGATTTTTGTTCTTTTTCTCTACTCAGAATAAACTTATAAACTTGGTGAGAATGAGTTAAATCAAAAAGTTGAGGGCTATAAAGGCCCATTCAACAACAGTTGGAAAGGCAGGGTAAATCAGGACAAACTGAGTCTTCTTTTAAAATACCAAGCTAGGGACACCTGAGTGGCTCAGCATTTGGGCATCTGCCTTCAGCTCAGGGCACGATTCCAGAGACCCGGGATCGAGTCACACATTGGGCTCCCTGCATGGGGCCTGCTTCTCCCTCTCCCTCTGCCTGTGTCTCTGCCTCTCTCTCTCTCTCTCTCTCTCTCTCTCTCTGTGCGTGTGTGTGTGTGTCATGAATAAATAAATAAAATCTTTAAAAAAATAAAATAAATAAAATACAAAGCTATTTCTAAAGTGCAGTGATGGATATTTAAGCACAGTTATAAAGAGTTGAGGACCTCGTTAAGTGACCCAGGAACTTTACCTACTTAGAGGAAGACCATTGAGACACTGTGCATCCAATTGGGACTTTTCCAAAAATGGTCAATTGCTTTCTTCTTAAAGTCATATATATCTCTAAGAGGACCTAATTATTTTGCATTTTTTTAAAAAAACACAATGAAAATTTCTAGATACCCCCACTTCCATTAGTAATTTGAGCCAGTGAAATTAGAAAGAGAACTTCCTATCATACATAGTTATCTATGATGTATGAATTGAAGTTCTAAACAAAACAAACAAGACCAGTCAAGGGTATCCTCCATCTCCCATTCCAACCTGTAATTTCATGTTCCCCAATGTCTGAGTGAAGAACTAGTTCAGTAACTCCTGACTGATTACCTTTAACCTCTCACCTGTTAGTCCTAAGTCTTACTCCCAAAAAGATCTCAGAACTCCACTTATACAGACCATATTCCCGTAATAGTCATCATACAGAGGCACAAATCCTGAAAAGAGAAATGTTGAATGAAACATAAAGTAGAAAGCTAATCTGTTTGGCATCTTGTTACCTCTCTTCTGAGTATAATATGGGAAGCTGTTAATTGCTTGATTTACTGTAATCGTCATTCTGCCAACAGCAATAAATAAAGTTAATTAATATAAGGTAACTCACTGCCAGGGTATCCAGTAATTATCAGGAAATTGGAGAGAAGTTCTTTTCATGATAAATTTAGAAGAGAAAAATACAATTGCCATCCTCCTTTTTGAGTACCTTTTATTATTATTATTATTATTTGCTTGCGTTGATCTTTCCCTAGAAATACCCTGAATTCTACTATTAGTTTTGTCCTTTCCTTCCATTAAGATGACTGCACATTTGTTGAGAAGTAACTAGAGTAATATCTGTCTTCAATTCTGATAGCATGGGAAGCTGAAATGACTTTAGAGCATGAGGTCGACCTGATGGGGTTTCTGAATATATTTAATCTCTGCTATCAGAAGGGATCCACCAGGAGAAATGAAGGAGAATATCTTGCCCTGCACCTGACACATTTTTTTTCTTAATTTTGCTAAGCCAGGGTTCTTTCACAGATAGGAGTTAGAAGTGGCATGCAGTAACAGAAACAGGATGGTCTTTGGAGTTAAGACAGGTTTATACTTAATAGATGAGAAAACTTTAAAATAAACATCTTAAACATCTTGGACACTCAGTTTCCTGCTCTCTAATATAGGAACCAATACTTTTTGCATAGCATTTATTTGCAGATTAAATGGGATAATTGTTGCTCTTCTTCCAGCCTATTAGATTTTTCCTCAAAAATTATAGCCATTTTTCTTTGTTATCAATCATGAGTTGGGTTCCGTATACCTTAGAGACAAATTTATTTCTCTTTTTACTAAATATATAACATATACCCTGCATAGTAACCACTTGTGATATCTCATCTTTGCTATTCTCCTTTTTTCCTTTTTCTCTCTTTTTCATTTGAAGATTTTAAGTTTTACTTTATCTTTTGCTATATATTAAAGAAGTCACCTTAAATCCCTTTTAGATGAAGAATTTATGAATATATACATGCATACATATATATGATAGTTAATACACATATATGTATGCTTATGTATGGTATATTATATTCTACACTATTTTCTTTTCTCAGAATCATATACAACATGATTTCATTCAGTGATTGTTCACAAGTATGTTCACTAACTTTCCTTCTAGCCAAAATCCAAAGTCCACTGACGATGTGAATAGATTTTAATCTAAAATATTTGTTGAATCGATTTAAATCATACAGTTCGGTTATTTCCTTTATTTATAACAACTGTGTGCCTTAATCCCCTAATTAAGACAAATCTGCCCACTGAATATGAGATACATGGCTAGCAGAGCCAAGGTTCTTTCCAATAAGAGTAGCAATCTTTTTTTTCCTCTGTACAATAACCACTACAATCATATATCCCCTCCAAAAAATAGAATTCTGTTTTTTTTTTACATATAACCAAATTTGATGCTACTTTTAGCAAGGCAATCTGTGATGAATGAATCACTAGCTAAAATTTTAGCTGTAGTGTGGGGACAATGAGTATTTTTGAGGAAAATGTAGGACAGTTTATCTCCATACCTATAAAATCTTACTAGCCATATAATATGTGCTCAATAAAGGCTCACTGTATTCCTTGAATATTGCAAGTTAAGTCCAGGAAATCTTGACTTTTTGACACTATGCACTTTGGGTTTTCTCTTATTAGCATTCCTCCCATTCCCCTGGCTGTGGAGTCAAGTACTCAGAGAATTTCACTTCTTCAGTGCCTGTCAAAGCCAATCCCAAATTAAGGCTCTGATACCAACAGTGCACTATTTTTTAAAAATAATTATTCATTTATTTGAAAGAGAGAGCTAGAGTGGGGAGGGGCAGAGAGTAAAACAGCATCTCAAGTAGACTCTGAATGCTGAGTGCAGAGCCCAATGCAAGGCTTGATTCCATGATCCTGAGGTCATGATCGAGCTGAAACCAAGAGTTGGATGCTCAGCTAGTTGAACCATCCAGGCACCCCAACCACACACTATTATTTGAAGGCATGACTAGAATTTTTCTGCTTCAGCTAAGTGATCATAAGTCAATAGGTATGGGTTTAGAGAAGGGTAACAGTATGGTAGAAGTCAGTACATGTAAATATAAGGAAGTTATATATGAAAATTGCAAATACAAGCAGAAACTACTTGATCCAGCTCTCCTATGTGCCACCTCTACTTGACATTGGAGTCTTGTGGGCATACTGAAATACATAGTGTGATGGATCAGATAACACCCAATTTATGATGGGCAGCTCAGGTTAATATTACTTAGTATCCCATATCTGTCTCTAGTAAGATAAAAACTGTTTTCCAAAAAAGGAAGTTCTTTGTTGAAAAAATATGACATTGCTCCAAAATCCTAGGTCTCACACTTGAGTCTGTGCTCTCAAAACTTGCTGCAGGATCTATAAAGCATTTTAATGTGTCTTGGAAAAACTGTTTTCCAAAAAAGGAAGTTCTTTGTTGAAAAAATATGACATTGCTCCAAAATCCTAGGTCTCACACTTGAGTCTGTGCTCTCAAAACTTGCTGCAGGATCTATAAAGCATTTTAATGTGTCTTTGAAACCATTTTAATCTTCTTGGATCTAAAGGATCATAATAGGCAAGCAGCAGTGCTACTTACCTGCTCCTCAAAGCTGATAACCTTGGAGGTGATCTAAGATTGTCAATTAATATATGAATGAGAGAAATATATCCAAATAATGTATATGCTATCTCTAAAGACCATAACCCTCCAAGCACTGTACATTTCTCTTAAGTATAACAGAAGCAAACACAACAACTTGATCTTCACTTTGGAGGGATATTTCACACATCCCTGGCCAAGATGGAAGACCCCTGCATTATCAAGGAATTTGTTTCCTTCCCTATGTAATATATATATAATACATATACATATATATATATATTACATACATACTTTTAATTATCTAAGCCCTATTATCATGATAATATCAGTATAGTATACCAGGATGGTAAGATAAGTAAGGTATCTGAGGATTAAAATATTGAGTCAGAGTTACTGTAAATCTGAGGAAGGGCCATGAGGATATATTGCTATCCTTGTGAGGTGAAAACAAATGTACAATTTTTGTTTTGTTTTATGGAAATAGAAATAAAAACATTTTCCAGATACCTAGGCCATATGTACAGAGTTGAGGGAATTTGCTCCAAAATTGAAACATCTCGAACAGCAGCTTCCACTGGAATCTCTACCCAATTTAGCTTAGAATAATCCACTGTTAAAGTCTCTAAAACCCAAGAGTTACTATTTTTCTACACTAGATAAATAGGAAACGAAGTAGAGATCTGAGCGGGAACACCACGTATATTAGTCAACTATTGTCTGCAATAACGCTGAATAACATATTACCCTAAAATATTAGTTAACTGAAATTCAGCTGGGGAAGCTGGTCTCTAGGCTTTAGAATCTAGGCTTCAGGCTCTGGCCTCTGACCCCTGGCTGCAGGCTGCAGTTTGGTTTCAGGTATCCCCTACATGTCTCCACACTTTCCTTGAGCTGGCAGCTACCTGAGGCATGTCCTCTTTTTGGAGAATTATAGGATAAGAGCTCTAAGCTTAATCATGCAAGCATAGCCCACTGGATGCATTCCATTGGCCAAATCAAGTCATAGAGCCAAACCCAAAAGTAATGATTCAGTGACCATACCCTTTCTCAAGGAGAAAGATAGTGTAGTGAATATTTGGTGAAAATTATCCAATCTATCACATCAACCTGTATATTCTAAACTTTGATTTATGGTAACTGTCTCTTGTGATTTGTGTAGGGTTGTGACATCATTTATTACTTACTGTAAGTTCTAGCTTGCTAGAGATACTCTTACTCCATGACTCCTTGGGGCATGCTGCAAAGTGATTCAAGGTATAGGTATTGAAATTATACCTAGGAAAGGTAGGGAATGGGCCATATGAAGAATTAGCTTCCTTCAGTCAAGGCAATCAGACAAGGAAACAATGGGCATTTTGGCTATTAAGTGACACTGACAAGGGCTCAGGGTCAGTGTAGTTTGAATTTTGTTATATAACCCACTGCGAGTTTTGGAGGTCCTCTCTTTCCTGATAAAAGTCTTAGCTTAAGTTCAAGAATTATAATGAAGCTATGAACACAATGGATGTAATACTTGATACTGACAGGATCAAAATATGAGCCTGGTTTTTGATTGTCTCAACCTTAAATATGGAATAAATAATAGTCTTATAGTATACTCACAGAAAATTCCTGGCTTTCAGTCTAAGACTTACATGTAGTATTTACGAGTTTGATCCATCCATTCTTTCTTTTATTTTGCACCATTATTTGAAAAAATCTTTCCCACCCAACAGTGATTAATCTTACCATTCATACTGTTCCATGTAATTAGCCACTTGATTCCCCAATGTTTTACCTTCAATAGCCACATTAGTATAAAAGACCATAGATGATAGTTTGATAAGTGATTTCATTACTGTAGGCCATTGTCAGAAATGGAATTTGTATATTTTTTGCCCTCAAAATTGGTAAGATCAGACAATCTATTTCAGATCATCTTTCGTCTCCCTGAGAGTCTGTTGTCCTTGATCATTCCTCATGCCAATTTTTGCATCAGTTGTGGTTCTTAATTGCAAGCAAGAGAAACCAACTTTGGTTGGTTTAACAGAAGAATAATTTGTCAAAAAAGAAATTGGGTAGCTTATGAAATTTCCAGGAGAGTCAAAGAACCAGAATCAGAGGCTACAAAGACAGAGACACGGCGACAATCACATTACAGAACTAATCAGAAGAAGACATCTCTGCTGCCACCTCTGGGCACTAGATATCACAGGTTGTTATGTGGTTTACTACAGATTGAACATAAGTTACAAATGCCACTGTTGTCCTTGGGCAAAAATGTGGCTGCTGCTGCTCCTGCTATTATCACCATTCTCTACCAAGTATATATTCTGCACAGCCCTTTTTTCTCTTTGCGGCTGAGTTACAGTAAGTATGTGTGTCTAATTGATGGAACTAGGACATGCAGCTCTACTCAACTGAAAGGGAGTCTAGGATAGTGATTATATCATAGCTATTGGTTAGATAGAATATTCATTATATAATAGCAGTCATGTTTTACCTTAGAAGATGGGGGATTCTATATGTTGGCAAATTGAACTCCAATTAAAAAAATTAAAAAAAATAAAATAAAAAAAAGAAGTTGGGGGATTTCTTCGATATATTAAGGGGGTATCGTTATTGTACAGCCAAAAACAAATGTCCATTTAATTGAAACATAAGGAATCAGTGAAAGAAAAGAAATACTTTACCTGGTTGTCTGCATAAGTTTTGGATAACACAACTGATTTTTTCCCTAAAAAATCTATTCTTTGCTAGCGTGTGTGTGTGTGTGTGTGATAGAAATTACTGAAAGATAGTTTTCCAGGGATTTTACATCACACACACACACACACACACACACACACATCTAGCTGTTTCAGAATACCTTCATCTGGCACTACAATGGGCTTGATGTTTCCAATGTTCCTCTTGTCTGGCTTTTAAAAGCCAAACAAAAAGAGACATCTCATCAACCCCAGACCAAACGCACCTGGTACTTTCCAGGCAAAGCTGGGCTTGGGAATCACCCTGGGGAGGAGGCAAACCACAAAAGCCTGGAATTTGTAAATTGCCTAGTTCGGAGTCTTGGCTGGTGATGATAGATCTCAATCAGGGATGAGACACAGCTCATAAGCACATGCCATGCTTGCCATATGCCAAGTGTTTTCAGGGTTCAGACATCTCTCTGTGAATCTGAGAGATTCTGACTGCCTACAACAACTGATACAGAAAAATTGGTTTAGAAAAAGGGAATGACAGCTCTTAATGACCCCGTTCCAGAGCCTTGTTGAATCGTCCTGCCAGTGTGTATGAGGAGTCTTTGATAAGTGGCTCGTATGATAGCAGTCATGCTTCAACTGCTCTCAGCCAATGGGAGGGAGGCAGTGAGAGAGTTAGAGGCTTGTTTAGAACAGACGGTGCATGAGAAAAGCATGTGGAGCAGTGGGTGGGGTGAGGTAGGAATGGAAGAGACACTGGGATTGAGGTTTATATACCAGGTGCTGCTTGGCATCTGAGTATCTCAAACTATTCTACCCTCTGGGAAACATTCCCAGCCTAATTATAACATGGCTGTCAAGCTGTTTTCCCTGATCTGTGTGACCCAAGACAGGCTTGGCTGGATCGCCTGAGCATCACAATGTCTCACTTAGATAGAAGGATTTTGTGGGCAGTTCTTGGCCTCTTACTTAAGACACTTGCAGGAAAGTAGAAATAAAGGGAGGAGTTCATATTAACCCAAGGGCTGACGCCTCTGCCCTATCACAGGTTGAACTCTTTAATCTGATTTCCCTATTCAACCTGAACTATCCTCTTTCTTCCATTTTCTTTTCCACACCCTTCTATCTACATACATCTCTATGCTTGGCACTTCCCCTCAGAAATTGTTCCCTCAGTGTATACCTGAATTTTAGTTCTATAGGAGGAAGCTAGGAAGTGAGCTGAGACTAATTTTTGGACTGTGGATGTCTAGGTCATAAAGGTTCTTGAGAGGGAATATTTTGACCCCCTGGGAGATGCATTCACCAACCAAAAATAGCAGTTCCAAAAAGTTCCAAAAATCTTAACTGCGGTCATTTACTCTGAGAGTACCTCAGGCCATTCTTTAAATATTATTACTCATGATTAATTCCATTTATTGTCATCCTTCACCATCTTGCTTCCCTCCCTGCTCCTCTTTCCCTTCTCCTGTCCCTATCTCCCCTCTTCTTATCTCCTCCACCATCTCCTCCTCCATCCAAATCAAGCCTCTCTCCTCCAGTCAAGGCCAAGTTCTGAGCAGCCTGCTCTGACTGGAGTGGACCAGGACACTCTGAGTTCCAATCTGTTGCTTAGCACCAAGGTTGCTTAGATACATCTCTCCGTGACAACTGGCCTTTGCCTTTGACCACTTATGCATATAAGCTTTGTAGCAAGCATCCCTGTTCAGAGAAGCATTGGGCCAGAACCAACTTTCAAAATCTCCTTTTGAGCTGCCTGGGTGGCAGTGGGAGTGGGGATTGTTTTAAAGGAAAAGACAACTGATTTTTTTTTATGCTGAACTATAGGTATAATTTAGCAGTCATAGGAACCACAGAGAGTGAGAAATGAAACAAAATGTCCTGGTGAACACAGCTTGAGGGCTGTCTTCATACCAGTATGTGAGTAAGTCGAGTGAAATACAGCAGAACCTTGACGAAAAAAAAATAATTTATATTCTCCTCCTCCATGAATCATCACCTGTATCTGTGATTTGTATTTTTTTAAGAGAAAAAGTGTTGGGGTGTGTATGTGTGAAGGTGAGGAACATGCGAAGGGGAGTGAAGAGAGAGAGAAAATGGGAAAACAAAATAGAACATTTAGACAAATGCCAAGGCAAAGTGAGGAATTAGAATCTCCGTGTTTAAAGACACAAATGAGATAGAAATGGTGCTAGAGTTGGAGAGCCCATTGCTCCGTAGAGTTCTCAGACATATCCTTCTGGACCTATGTGACAGTGACAACTTCCACTATACCTCATTCAATAGAATGAGGGGATAGCATGATATCCAAAGTAGCTGGAAGGGATAGGGTGGTGGGAGGAGCATGCCAGGTTTACTTAGATTAATACAGATGGACACTTCTCTGAATGCTCCACATGCCTGCTGCAGCAATTACCCTTCTTTGCTAAGCAATGATCATCACTGCCATCTTCATGCTAATGTGTCTTTGATGAGCACCTACTGTGTATAAAGTCTCAAATATGGAAGACACACAAAAAATATCCCCCCTGCCTTGTTAAGTCTAGTCAGAGGGATAAGATGTACAGGAACAAACAAGCACATGTAATGAACGTCATGGCAGCATATGTGCTAGGAAGAGAGAAAGAGGGAATTGGAACAGACTGAGGAAGAAAACAATGAGTTTTAGTGATGTAACACTAACTAGGAACTCACCTTTCTGGGCTTCCGATTCATCTTGTGAAAGTGAGACGGTGGGATTACTAGATGGTTTCTGAGCACTCACCAGATTTCACATTCTGTGGTTCTAGGATGGTACCTGCCCAGTGGGTCTCTAAATTAGGAAGACAGTTGATGACTTTTCACAGCATTACTCATGGTGCCTGCTCTCCTAAACCCTTCTGTGCACCTGAACTACCTAAGTTTGGGAATTTATTCCCAGTGACAAATGGGCTTGGCTGGCATGAGAAGAGAAGACATATGTGCAGCAGAGGAGAAAGCTGAGATGACTTTTACCAATATAGAGAGGGGTTCTAGGCATCTCCCTTTCCCCATATCCTAATGAATAGACCGTGTCTAAAAACTGTGGGTATGTAAATTTGCTTGTATCAATCCACAGCCCTATTAATGGCCAACAGGAAGGTTAGGCTTTCCCTTGTCCCCACTTCTCCTGTGTGAAGCCCCGATTGTACACTGTGCATTAACTCACATGAAGCAGGAGACAAATCATTTGGGTTAGAGACAGGTTGATTGGTAATTCTTTACAGTCATTCTGAGCTATAGCTTTTGAGGAGGCAAGGTAAGGGGATTGGGGAATTAGGGTTTCCAAAGGTGAGATGGCATTTGATTTCCATGAAGTATCAAGGAAGGAAACTGTGCCTTCATGTTTCTTATGTTTTTTTCAGTCAGTTGCCCCAATTTTAGTATTAGCATGTTGCTCAAAAATTGGTGCCCTGTTTTCTTAACAGGGTTATAAATCTGGAAAGGGATCTTAGAATTTCTGAGAGGAAGTTAGGACTTAGAAAAGGGAAATGATTTGCCCCAAGTCACTTAGCTAGCCATAGTGATCAAAGAGACCTGGTCTCAGAATTCAGGTTCTTTAATACTTGGTCTTGCATCTGTCCATTCTACCCTCTCCCAGAAAGTCTGGGTTCCAAGAGCCTCTGCAGTAGGCAGAGACTTACTGAAATACCAAGACATAGTTGGGATCACAGTGGGTTTGAGTGGTAAGGGTTATTGGGATGTGGGCATAACTCTTCTAGATGGGTGCTCTAGATGATTATCTCTCATATCTGGAATCCTCTTTTCTTTTCTGATCCTGCAGATGAGCTCTTTGGAAAGCCAAAAAAAGAAGCCACAGGCCTCTTGTCTGCCCGGGTCTGTTAATTAGGGCACAAGGTTGGCAGAGGGAGAGACATTAACTCTCTTGCTAAATATCTATGTAAATTTAAAGATCCCGTCTATGGCTTAAGTTTCTTTATCTTTAAAATATCCAGACAGTTCATTACTTAAGGGCGTGTTAGAAATACATAGTCCCAGTGTCTTTCCAGGACATGGAATCAAAATATCTGGGGTGGTGGTTCAGGAATTTATTTATAATAAACTGCTCAGGTGATTCCAGTGAGCATCCAGGCATGCCAGCCACTCTACTGCATGATCCCTGAAGTTCCTTCTGGCCTTGCATCTTATCTGTAGATGGGATGTGAGGAAACATTTCTCAAAACTAAAAGGTTTATACTCTGGCTATCCTCATCTGGAACAGAAGTAGGAGGGAAAAAAAAGCAATAGATTTTAAGGGTGAAAATCTCACGGGACACCTTTTTTTTCCCTCCTAAGGTTGCTGTGAGATGGGCCTACTATTCGGCATTGGGGCACCTCTTATGAACCAGATTGTCTTAATTGGTACTGTTTTCAGTCTTAATTTCCCTGTTTTCCTACCCTTAGCAAAGTCTTAAATAAACATTTCAGCCTGGTTGCAACTGTGCTCTAAAGTATTATTCGTTGGGCCATAATTAGTCCAAACATATGCTGCATAGTCAAAGGAAAGTGCTGACCCTATCCTCCCCACCGTCAGCTGAGGTCAAAGCAATCACATCATAGTCAATGACACATCCTAAGAAGGTCAAATGCAGCTGTTTGAAGCAAAACTGAATATCTAGATATCCTTCCCCCAAAGAAATTATCCCCCTAATGTTTGCCTTGGAGGTCATGAGGTTTACTTTAATTACTATAGTGACTTCTTCTTCTAGAAAATCCTGTAGGGATGATGGTGAAGAGAATCTGAGATAATCTGCCTACCCGTTAAGGAGACACGGGCAACACTGCCATGTCAGCACAAACCATCATGAGTTGTATTTGTTGAAGATTGTTTGGGACCTTGGAAGAGTAGTAAAGGTTTGCAGCTTTGGTTTGGAACCCAGATCTCTGGAGTCAAAACTTTCCCAGACTCCAAGTCTAGTAACACCTGAGCTATTCCCAGGCCATAGACTAGGGATACCATGCCGTGATGTTCTCTGTCCTCAGTGAGGACAGTACGTTTCAGATTTCTTAAGAGAACTAGGATATTTTGGAGAATAGAGACCTTGTCTCTGATGAGAAGGCATGTGGGAGCCATCAGAAGACTAATGTCCCTCCCCAGGGAGAACAATAATGACGGCTATGAACAGGGACCAGGTGTGTTCAGGCATGCATCAGAGCTAGCAGACACTAGCCAGAAAGTGCCATATTTTGTTGGAATGATCACGTTCAGAAGAAGAATAGGATTTGGAGGTTTAGGGTAGCTGATGGTTAATACTATAACTTTGTGTGGACTCTGGAGCAGTAAAGTAAACAATTCTACAATTCTCAAGTCCTTCTTGGTCCTAAGAAGGTGGCTTTCCCCAAAGGAAGGAATTCTCTGAATTGATAAGAGCATTGTGAATTACCTTTCACAGAGAGCATAGTTCCAGGAAGGCCATGGCTATGATTCTCTTGGTGGCTCTCGCTTATGATGGCACGTATGTGCACATATATGTGGGTGTGTGCACACTCATATGTGTACACATGAATGCCCACACATATGTCCCCTTATACACATGCACCTGTGCCCACATGGAGGATGCTCCTGGCTGCAGTGCCAGGTGGAGCTCCTGCTATTTACCTATAATGAGACACACAGTCCTGCCTTCTGTTCAGGGTGTTTTCCCTCCTTTATCATTCACATTAAATGTTACAGGCACTTGACTTTATGACTCCTTCATTCCGCACATTAAGCAGCTGACACAGGCAGCCTCCTCCTGAAAGCAGCCTGTACAAGCCGGCAGCACATTATTTAGAGTCTCGTCTTGAGGAACGAGAGACAGGAAAGGGTGTTACAGGTCATGCCAGGTAGCCCCTAGACCTCAATAGGATTCTTCCCATTTTAAAGATATTCTGCATTTGTCAGGAAAAAAAAAAAAAAAGAAAGAATCAGGGCCTTAGTTCTTGGCATCCTCATGCAGAGACGTAGCCAGCTTCTCAGCCACTACAGACCTTGAACTGCATATACCTAGAAAGTTCAGATGTGTTTTTCAAAGTAACTGCCACCCTGCTGTTGGAGGTGATAGCACTACCATATATGTGGAAGGCCGCTATTACCTTCTGCTTAAAGTCATCTAGAAAGTAACAAAACATAATTAGGAAAGCTGTCCTTTGCTGGCCCGAGGTTGGAATCTGATTCTGGGAAAAGAGAATCCCCTCTCTCTCTTTCCCCTTTTCTTACCTCCTTTCCTGTTCTCATCTCTCTCATCTCATCTCTCTCTTATCTTCATCTCCATTTTGACTCTCATCTCTCCTCATCTTGGCATCCCCTCTCCTGACTTCTGACTTGGACTCGTGCTACATTTGCTAATGAGGAATCCTAGAAATTCAAGTCTGAGTTTCAGAAATGACAGGCAGGTCCAGATGCTCATTTTAAAGGTGAAGAAATGGAGCACCAGAGAAGCAGGGAACACTCAGCTGGATATTTCCCCCTTGATATGAATGTTTTCTTATCTGACCTTCTAACCTCCCCTTTATTGCTTACATTCTTCTCTCCTAAACCTGCCTGCTTCATCTTCAGCGTCTCCACCAATGTCTATGACTGTTCTGTCTGTGAGCAGTTTTGTAACGTCAAGGTGTGATTGAGAGGCTCAAGGACCAGCTTGCCAAGGAGTCATTCTTGCTCTGCTTTCCCATTTCCCTTCTCCCCTGGCCCACCAACCAGGTATGAAAACAACATTGCCCTAGGTTTACACAGAGCCTCTCATCCAAGAAAGCTCAAAACGGTTTTGCTAGCCAATCTCATTACACTCATTTTTTTTTTTTCTGGATGAGGAAAGTGTCTTTCCAGAAGGGAAGTGGATTATCAAAGACTGTTCTAACTACCCCTGGAAGGAGCCACAGGACTGGTCCAGGCAGCTCTCCCACAGGCTTCCTGGGCCACCTGCTGGTCCCACCTTATCTTTCCATATATGGATTTAGATAATGGGGACCATAGGCCAAAGGTTCTTCTAAAGCAGGACTCCAGCCCTAAAATTATAGGATGAAGTAGGACAAGTCACCTCCCAAGATATTCATTTTTGTTTGTTTATTTCTCTAGTTAAGTAAAAGATAATTATGACCTATCACAATTTTCATGATACTCAGCTTAGGTAAACTCCACAATCCTTCTGATGAGTGGCTCAGTGTTTCACCTGGTTGTTATTCCTCTTTGACTCTGGCCAACCTATGTAAATGCTGTGTCTTCTTTTTCTCTTTTATATGAACATAAATACTAGTTAGATTGCTTCCATACCACCCTGCCTCCTACCTCATTCTGAGAAGATGGAGGTCTATGTATTTTGGGTGAAGCAAAGGATAAGGAGCAGAAATGGAAGAAAGGGAAAATGGGAGAGAAAAGAGGAAAGGAGGGGGGGAAAGGCAATAGTGAGAAGCAGGAGGAGGGGGAGACAGGAGAAGAGGTAAATTTGCTACATTTGCAGAGATCTCTTGGTAGGGTGTATATTCTATGGCCAGGAGTTTTAGACATTGTATTAGTTTGCTAGCACAGCCAAAATAAAGTAACACATACTGAGCAGTTTAAGCAATAAATATTTATTTGTTCAAAATTCTGGAGATCGGTGGTCTGAGATCTAAGTGTCCCAGACACTGTCTCTCGAGTCCTCTCTCTTTAGCTTTCAGAGAGCCGCCTTTTCCTGTGTCCTTACATGGTGCTCTTTCCATGATCTGTGTCCCAATCTCCTCTTATAAGGGGACCAGTCATTGGATTAGGGCCCATTCTACTGACCTTATTTTAATTTTATTGCCTTTTTAAAGGATCTCTCTTTGAATAGTCACATCCTGAGGTACTAAGAGTTAGAACTTCAATACATTAATTTTTGGGACATAGGGGCACAACTCAGCCCATAACAGACAAATTATCTCTAATACTTAATGTTACCTCTCAGAGGTTAAATGCGTGAAAGTGGAAACATAGGAGAGATTGGGCAACATGTCCCAAGCCACACAGTTAGGAAGTGACACAAACAGAATGGGCACCATGCCCAGCTCTCTCCAAAGCTGAGCCTCTGCAACCATGCCACATAGCCTCTGGACAGAAGAGAGGTGGCCAGAGGGGACAAAGAGTGTGGCCTTTAGAGTCACATCAACCCCAGCTCCATCAAACATGGCCTGGCCATGACCATGATTAGCACCTCTTTGTTTCAGATATCTCATCTTTAAAATGTGTATAAGATCTGTAATAAAAAAGGATTGCTAACAACAAATACCTTTCCCTTCTCATAGTCATTCAGCATGGTATACACATATGTGCATGGGGATGTAAGAATCTAAGACCAATATCTAGTTATATTATTATCATTTAATACAACTTTTCAGAGTCAGCACGCACACACACACATGAACATATGTGCGCGCGCACTGCACACACACACATACATGCAAGACACAAAAAGTGGACAGAGGTTTTAATCCCTGACAAGATTGGCTAGGAGCTGGATGACTTGGTCTTTCCTTTTATGACTACAATGATTTACCTATAATGAGATGCCAGGTTGAACTGTGGTGTTTGTTTTCTTACTCCTATGTAAACAGTGATATCTCTGAAGGCAGGGGTACCTTCTACTTTTCCTGTGTCTCCACAGGCCTAGCTTTGTGCTAATATGTAGCAAATGCCTATAAAACCTTCACAAGTGAAGGAAAGACTTGTGGAAAGAAGATTTCATAACCATTTGAATAAATTATTGTATTAGTTAGTCCTTTTCACAATTAGGCTGTAACAAATGACCACAAAATATTAGTTGGTGAATAAGGGGCAGCTCCCTTTCAGTAGGGGTAGGCCTGAGTGGCTCTGTTCCATGTGTCATTTTGCCTTCTCCTGCCACTAGGTAGCGCAAGCCTTTCTTAAGGAAATGGCAGAAGGCAGGCCCCATGCCCATGTACATTTTAAGGTCTTGCCATCCTCACATCTACTAACATCTCTGGCTAGATCAAGTCCCATGACTGGGTCTAAAGCCAAGGGGTAGGGAAGCAGGCTGTGTCATGATGAGGCCATGGCAAGAGTATGGTTCCCAGGAAGGGTGAAGAAATGGGACCAACCCCCTCTTCTGACTTTCCAGACATTGTTGAGACTGTCATTCTGTCTCAGTCTACACTCCCCATTCATAGAAATTGTAGAGAGGGATATCAGTCTTTTTCATCTTTTCAAGAATGATGCACCAAGAAAGTTTCTTCTGAACCTAGGAATTGATTACAGAGGGCCATGACATAGTTGAGGCTAGAAACGAGGTTAATCCTAGAGCAATCAAAGAGTTAACATTGCCAGTGTCCTGTCTCAGAATAGGCCTGTACCCATGCTGTGCTTATAATTCAGTTCATGGAGTGATGCTAGATTCTGACCTCCTCTGCAAGATCAGCTGAACCATCCCAGTCATTGGCTACGACTCACATCTCCAGTTAAAGAGTAAAACTAGTAGCCTGCAACCTAGAAGACTAAAACCCCCTTCAGGCTCTCCCACTCTACTCCCCAGTGTTTTGCAGCTCAGAGAGGTCTTTTAAAAACCTTTTAATTTAAAGGGACCTTTAGCTCAGTCCTTGGGCAAATACAATCACAAGAAGGCATGATAAAGTGATTTCTTAAGTGGGCAGCCTGAGGCAGAGCCAAAGGGCAGCCAGGAATCTGAAAGACCTGCTGGAACACGCAATTTCAGGGGAATTTCAGTTTGGTGCAGTCTTAAGTAGCAGAATCTCTCCTCCCATCTACTCCTACCCCAGAACATTAAGCAAATCCCAGAGTCTGGGGGGCATGTCCTACCTTATTTATGGCACATTTTCTTTAATAGACATCTGTGGATGGGCACAATGGGAAGTGACCAGGTAGCATGATGCCTGTGCAAGGAATTCTATGTGTACAATAACAATAAAACGGTTTCCCATTTGTTTATCTACGTGTCTGTTTAGAATAGCCCACCCTCTTACATGAGGATTTGGCAGGAGTGAGCATATTTCTGGAACTACAAATCAAACACATCATTGAACCAATAATGGTCATATCACTTACGGATCAGAGAGTGAGTCCCCCAGCTCTGCTGTTCTCAATGCGAACTTGGGAAAGTCACTTAATCTTTCACAGTATCTATTTTTCATCTATGAAACTGGGGTTAATGACCCTTGCCTCAAAGGATTTTGGTGACGAATAATAGAGATAATATACTGATACTTGGGAAGCAACTTTCCAGTAAGTTTCATCACATGCAGTGAGGATGATGAAAACAGATTCTCTTCGTGTTTCACAATAACAGTTTTTGAAAGCCTGGCCTATGGGAGCTATACATATGAAGTCTTTGTCTCCTAAAATGGGAATGAAGACAACTGTAGTTGAACCAATTGCATGGATGTTGATGCTGCCATCTTCACTGTGTCTGGGGGGCAGAGTGGGAATGGGGCTTTTACTGGCATCAGCTGTAGAGGGTTTCATAGGTGGCTGTGGAGAGAGGGAACACAGAGGGGTAATAAGAACTTGGTCCCAGAGGAACCTGTAGGCTCTGGCAAAGACCACCTTGGGAGATGGATCTCCAGACTCAGGACAAAAGCCTCTCTGCATGACCACTCAGTCTTGAGCCATTCTAGTAGGTGGGTTGGAGTCATAGGGATAGAATCCAACACTCTTTGTGAGAGTTTTCAGTGTCCTTTATGGTGTTTCTAAATACATGCACCTCTTTTACATCTTTACTTGAGGTAAATAAGGTAAATACTTTGTCATTTGCATTTTCTGGAAAAGAAGACCGAGCCCAGAGGATCATATAATGTGCCTGAGGTCATCCAGAGCTAGGTCTATCTAATTCCAAAGCCCATGTTCCATAAGCACCATTACAAGCCTCGACAGCAGTTAAGGTTCTAACCCTGAGAAAATGAGAAAGAACAGGCCTAACCTAACATTACCTGAATGCAGTGAAGAAGGAGCTCACGCAGGGCCTTGGGTGGTTCAGTCGGTCAAGCATCTGCCTTTGGCTCAGGTCATGATCCCAGGGCCCTGGGATCAAGTCCCACATCAGGCTCCCTGCTTAGTAGGGAACCTGCTTCTCCCTCTATCCACTTCTCCCCCTGCTCATGCTCTCTCTCTCTCTCTCTTTCTCAGGCTCTCTCTCTCAAATAAATAAATAAAATCTAGAGAGAAAGAAAGAGAAAGAAAGAAAGAAAGAAAGAAAGAAAGAAAGAAAGAAAGAAAGAAAGAGAAAGAAAGAAAGAAAGAAAGAAAGAAAGAAAGAAAGAAAGAAAGAAAGAAAAAGAGAAGGAGCTCACACTGGTTTAAACCCAGTTTAAGGCACATTTACTCCAGGGCAACATTCCCCGACTACTCCAGTGCTGGCTCTTTGCCCTGTCTGAATACCTGAAACACCAAGAATTGAATCCATACAAAGTCCATTCTACTATGTTTCAGGTATTTGCCTTGTTTCTTACTTTGGATCATTTTCCCAAGGCACTCTACACATTTCTCAGAAAAGTTGAAACATACTTTTTCTCTAAATCTTCTCAGAGTTTGACATAAACCTCAGCCCCAAACATGTCTGTTATTCTATTTTAAAAATCCTCTGGAATTTGAACAGCAGACTTGTTTCCCTGCCCCATATCCAGTTGTCATTCTTTGAGCTGATGGTTGATGTGAGCAATGGAAGCTTTTGGTAAAGAGAGACATGGTAGCCGAATGATGTGATAGAGAGCCAGATAGTCCAATGGAGGAGAAATGCAGAAGGCCTGGAAATTCAGTCTGATGGCATCAGCCCCTGGCATGCTGGATCAGAACTGATACTGGTTTGCAAATATCCTGCAGGAAGCAGGCTGCTGGGGTAGTGGCCAACACTGCTGGCCTCCACGCACTCCTAAGTAATATGGTATGACTCAGACACTTGAAAGAAAGAGAAAAAAATTTCCTCTACTCTTTGAGTTCTTCCAGGTAGACTAAGAGTGAAATTCACATGAGACAGGTTAGCAAAAGGAAAACAAAATTGTTTTTATTACATGTGCATGGAGGCCCAATAAGGAAATTGAGCCCCAGAGAAATGATCAACTCAGGCAGTTTTTACACTTTTTAGACAAAGAGACACTAAGTCTGTGAAGAACTGACAGGACAAAGAAAACTTAACTTTGGGGACTTCAATTGGTGAGGAGTTCTAAGCAGAATTTCCGCTGGAGGAGAAAATTAGTAAAAGTAAATAAATAAATAAATAAATAAATAAATAAATAAATAAATAATAAATTATATATATATATATATATATATATATATATATATATATATATATATATATCCTTTTTACCATCAAGGGTTGTTGATACTGACTTCTTCCCCCTAAATTTCCTATCTCTGCTGATAAGGTTGTCTCTTTACCTTCTGGAACAGAGAGAGAAGCTTTCACAGGGGAGATTTGTTACCTGCTTTCAGAGGGACAAAGGAGGGTCTGATTGTCCTTCTTGGACAATAGGCTGTTTCTTAAGTAACTTTTATTTAAAACAATCAACATGCCAAAGTTGCATATTTGGGGGCAGCCTGCCCTTGGCCCCTGTGGACTGATGGGGAGGAGTCCCCCCTCCTTAAGAAAATCTCCTGCTCAGAAACATCTCAATGTCTGAAAGTCTACTATTTAGTATAATTTCTTTTGATTTTATATTTATTCTGCTAACATGAATGGTTATTCTTTAAATTATTATCATTATTTGATTAGTGAGTGAGTTCTCTTCTTGCAAAGTAACAAAGGAAGCAAGATGATGGGATTTTCATGGGGTAACATAACAGAGGATTCATGTTTGGTGGGGGCAGATGAGAGCTACATCTGATACATGGGAGGCTGCTTGATGAGGGCAGAATATTGGGCAGGAAGAGGGGGATGATCATACTACATCCTTGCATTCACAATGGTGGCTCTGGAGGTTTCCCTAGCCAGGGTCTTAGCCTCTTAATGTTTGATCCCATGTGTCTGGCTTCATTCCAAACTGCTTCTTCAAGCACATCACATGCTCCTACCTCAGGGCCTTTGTCCATGCTATTACAGCAACCTACAGAACATTCCACAGCTTATTTGCCTGCAGAACTCATTTACTTTTCAAGACTAAACTCAAGAGCTATTCTAGGAAGAAGCTTCTTGAATCCATTCAGGTTTTGAGGTGTGCCTCCCTGTACTACCCCAATATCACTTATGACTCTCCAATAGAACCACTCCCTCTTTAGGGTGAAAGTTTCCCAAGGACAGAAGCTAAAGCTCTAAAACCTAGCATACTGCCTGAGAAAGTAGGGATTCTAAAGGTGTGTAGGGATTCTAAAACCTTCTGAGGATGAAGGAAAGGAAAGGCTGGGAAAAAAAGGACTTGAAAGGGTTTTGACTTGGGTTTTTCTCTGTCTTCCTGAGGACCAATCACTGATTCAGGAGCATTTGCCTTCAGAGTGAGAAAATAAAATCCACTGGGGAGGAAGTAAAATTTATTTGACTCTTTTCAGTGAATTATAAAGAACCCAGAACTTCTGGCACTCCTGTGCTGCAAAATGAGGAGGGCAAGATTTACCACCTGCCACCTGCTTTAGGTTCTTATGACCTTCACATTTGGCAAATTCATTAGATCCTTGAAAAGTGAGAGGAAAATGCTGTCCATCATTCTTAGTCTTACTGAACATCCAAGGTATTCAATGCCGATTAAAATCAACTATTCTACGGGATTTTGTACTGGGAAGAATCCATTTAAGTTACCTGCCTTGTCTTTCAGATTGGCATGATGTCTAATACATAGACACTCAGCAAGTAACTGTTGAGTGAATGATGGAAAGAATGTCAAAAGCCCAAGACTACACAGCTTATGAGAGTCAGAGCTGCCCCCCCCCCCCCGGTCTCCTGTCCCTCAGTCAAGTTGTCCTCAGACACCACCCAACCCTGACCACAACTTGTATCTCATTACAACTCCTAAGTATAGCAATCGCTTTCTTTTCCATTTAAAATATTATTGTGTGCTATTTCAACTTCAAAAGTAAGACATATGAATCATTGAACTGTGATAAATCACTGAACAACAGAAAAATGTACTCCGAGTGGTGGAACCCAAGCTTATTTTCCATCAGGTGGACAGACACTATATATTGAATAAAGATACAGCCCCAACTACAGCTTTGTCTGGTCCTTGAACATCAGAATTGTGTGGCAGACCACAGCTATTGGGGCCCTTTGAGGTGAGGAGGTGTGCAAAGGTTAGGGAGTATTTCTGCGTGGGCCGGCTCCAGAGAAATGGAGGCCAAAAACCTCAGGCTTCCTCTCTTATTTTTGTTTTAAATATTTTATTATAGTAATAAAGGCCATCCCATAAATCTGAAGGCAGAACAAAATGTTTTGAGAACACATAAAATAATATTGTTCTCAAAACCCTGACGTGTCCTTAAGAAAGGATCTCTCTCTCTCTCTCTCTCTTTCTCTCTCTCTCTCTCTATTTCTAACCACGGTACAGGCAGTGGGTGGATGATAAGGGAGTATTTCAGAGAAATGTGTGTACAGGGTAGAGAATGATGCTGAGGCATCACCTCTAGGCCAGAAGAGCCAGAAAAGTGCAACAAATTAGCAGCAACGCACACTGAGGAGGGTTGGTTAGGACTTTCCCATTGCGTTAGAATGGGTGGGACAGGTTTCCATGAATACTGCACACGAAGAGATTGGGAGTCCACAGACTGTTGGCGGTGGCTATGGTGTTGCCTATGATGCTGCTCTTATGCTCAAGACAGAGGCCAGGATGGCTTCCCTGGTGACTGAAAGCCCCATCTTGATCAGTAACTTGGTCCTAATATCAGGGCCTGTGGATCCTTCCTCGGTCAGTCCACTCGAAACCCATGCTACTGGCCACTTACGGACCTACTCAGTAGAAAACCATGGGAAATGTTTGTTTCTCACTATTCCTCTGTAAATCCCTACTACTCCTCCACCCCTTGCCTTTCAGGTGACCTCATTCCCTGGAGCCTGGGACATTTATATGGTCTCCATCTTTCTCCCTTATCCTAGTCATTGCTAAAAAGAAGGGCCTGATCAATAAATTCACCATGGGATATAAAAGACTAATAAAGTTTAATAACTTGCCTCTCCCAGGAGTATTTGCATTTTAACAGGGGAATAGCAGCCTAAGCTGAAGGAATTAGACTGTAATGGTACAATTTCAGGGACCATCAAGCAGCTGAGGGAGGTATTTTTGGTGGGAGAGAAGGTCCCCCCAGGACCTTGGTGCTCCCCTGCTGGATGCTACCTCCTCCAAACTCTGTCAGTTGGTCAAGAGAGAGACAGAGCAAGCACACCAGTCCCCCAAAACTTCATTCCCAGCACAATCCACAGTCGTATCTTTCCAGAGTGTTTTGCTCTTTCACCATCCCCTTATTCTCTCATTCGTCTATTATTTCTGCCTAAAATATTGACCAGGTCTGCTATGTGACTGGAGACCTCCTATGCACATTGGAAATACCAAAAGCCAGAAATATGTTAGGGGCCAAGAACAAGGTCCTGAAATCAAGCTGTTTAAGTTCTGTTTAGGCTCTGCTCATGCATGCGTGCCCCTCCCTCGGGCTTCTTCTAAAAAAAAAAAAAAAAAAGCTAATATTATCTACCTTTAAGATTTAAATGTTATATGCAAAGTTATATAATAACTACTTGGTAAATGTTTGGTATTATAATATTAGTCTGTGGATTCCAAGAGCCTATAGCCAGAAAAAGAGATAGGCATGGAAACAAACAATTCCAAAGCACATTGGAATTTTCTTTTTCCAGACTAACTGGAGAACAATCATGGTATTGGAATAGCTCATTCTCAGGAGGGATAAAGAAGGGAATGTTCAAGGAACAGCCAGTCTGGCTTCAAAGTATCAAAGGCAGAAAGCAAGGTAAAGGGACATTTTGTAGGACCTTGAGTTCTGGGAGCATTCAAGGTCTTCTTGAACAGGTATTCCATCTGTGTTTTGAGAAAACGATTCTGGCCACGTAGAAGATGAACCAGAAGCAAAGAAAGCCTTTAATAGCTGTTTGCAAATTCGGTGGGTCTGACCTGAGACATTGGAAGGATGTGGGGTTGGGAACTTGGGCAGCTGAGGAGGCGGTATGTTTCCCATGAGGCTTCAGCTTTCTTTCTCATGCCATTTGTTGAAACA
Source organism: Nyctereutes procyonoides (assembly GCF_905146905.1). Classification (NCBI taxonomy): domain Eukaryota; kingdom Metazoa; phylum Chordata; class Mammalia; order Carnivora; family Canidae; genus Nyctereutes; species Nyctereutes procyonoides. Next base: position 48,735,857 of record NW_026575133.1, on the reverse strand, counting down.
TTCCAGAATTGCATTCATATTTAAAGATTTCAGGTAGATGGTATTGAGTATTAATGCACAGGCAGATGTCTCCACTTAAAACATTTTAAGGGGTTATTTATGTTCTTAGGAAGTTCCCATTCCCTCCTCCCACCCAGGTCAGTTTGAATTGTGTTCTCCCTCTTCTTACTTCTATCTCCCATAATTTCTGAACATCTCCCTACAACGACTTTTGGGCCAGTATATGTATTTTTCAAGTTTCATATACAAGAGAGACTTTCATTGTGTGTGTTCCTTCAGAACTCCCAGTATCCCTCTTACACCTCAACGAAGTATCCTCTAGAATCTGAGGCAACCTCTGGAAAAGAGAGACTGTCTCTATTCTTTGTAAAGGGTGGGAACGTCAGCTCCTGTCATGCTCGTCTGAGACCATGGGCCTTGCAGGGTCTCAGGATCCAAGGGAGAGTTCTGGGCTCCCCATATAGTATATATAACAGAGGGGGCAACAAAAGGACTTGGTCCAGCAGGGCCCCATTCCTTCTCCCAGTCATGCCCTCAGGAATGGAGCATGAGTTAGAAAGATCCAGGTAGAAGATGAGATAATGCAGACAATACCAACATGGAACACTCCCTCAAATATCTCATAGCATCGTAGAAAGGGAGGGCAGAGGGAAGTAGTAAGAAGGGACAGCGATCGGTGGGTGGTTCACACAATTCTCCTAGACTCAGGACCAAGAGAGGGCAAACACTGGGTCTTTTTCATATTTGCATCCCCATATTGCAGCTTCTTCATGCTCAGCACAAAATAGGAATTCAGTGGCAAAATAAGATAATTGGCAGTTTGGGACAGGGTTGTGGAATCGAGAGTCAGTGACTTACATCCCCAGTGCCTTGGGGTCAGTAACTATATACATATCCTTGCCCAGTTTCTGAACCAATTCCGACAAGAGGAAGCAATAAACTCGTCACTTTGGCCTGCCAGGAGATATGATCTAGAATTACTCTTGACATTGTAAGCCAGGTTTCTGTTATATCTGGGGAGAGTCCCAAGCACCTGATTCTTCAACTCCCCGAGTATCTGCCAACTACCAGCCTTGACTGGCAGAGAAGTAGCTATCATTTCTGATGGCCTGCCTCCTCCACCATTCTATATCTGGCCCTTTTGGATGCTGATGACAGCCAAACCAAGCCTGTGTTTCCCTGGACTTCTGGGAGTCATATATTTAACTACAGGTAGTCCTACCTGGGGCCCAGCCCAGCTCACCTTCACACCTGGCTGTGTTCTGGCAGCCCCATAGTGAGGCTTAGAGGAGGCAGGGAGAGTCCTGAGACATGTAAGCCTGAGGATCAGTGATGGTGTCTCAGAGGGGAGCAGTAATGGAGTTTTTATTGCTTGTGCTTCATTGCATTTGATCTTAATGCCAGAAGGTTATTGTTCAGATTTTTTTTCAGGTCAATGCTAATTAACTTTATTAATGCATTTTTGGTGAAGGGAAAGCAATAGAGCTAGGTTCTGCTTTTATTTATTTGTCCCTTATCGTAAAGCAGTATCGGACTTGGCATGTCTATTTAGAATCTGAGGCTAAGAGACAGTGACCTTTTTGGATAGTCCAGAAAATTGGGAGTAGAACCCACGGGGACAGCAGAGGGCCATCTCCTAGGAAAAAGAAGCAGAAAGAGGAGAAAGCAACTCAAAAGAGATAAAGACAAAAACCTGTGGGTGAAATGGATGGGAAAGCAGGGCAATGTGCTCGAAGGAGCCCTGAACTTGGAGTCTCCTCTCCACTCCATACATTCAATGTATGCCTTTTGTACACAGATTTTCATTTTTTCTTCCATAAAATATTGGGTAAGGACCGTGCCTTACATCTGTTGGCATCACCACCTTGAGCCTCTGATCTACGTGTAATACACAATAAAAGTGGACAAACTCACATCTACTAACTCCAGCTCAAAAATAGAGAGAGAAAGTGAAGTAGGGACCCAAATGGCTCTTCTAGACTCTGACTCAAAGTTCCTCATGAGAGGCCTCACTTCTTGGCAATAACCTCTGACATTTTGGCCAGGCTTATTTCCATGATTGTAGCCCAAAGAAGCTTAGAAAAGACCTTGCTACCTTCAGAGAATGGGTGGAGTATGGAGGCCAATCCAAGCTGCAGAAACATCTCTTTCTCTAGGGTTGGAGCAAAACTGAGGTCAGAGTTTATATTTGAAAACTTAGACACCTATCATGTCAGAAAAAGCTTTGAGTTGCATGGGTCTGAGAGCCTTTGAGTTCTCCTAGACTGTGCATGACACGTGCCTCAAAATGATTCCCTGAGAGATACTCAGGGGTTCCACTAAAAACAAAGCCCTGGGAAAATCTCAGCCTTGAGAAGAGGGAAGAGAAGGAGCTTTGGAGGCAGGGTGCATGGGTTGCAGGGAGGGCCCTGACGAAGATCAAAGTAGTTCTTTCCTAAAGGAGAATTTTAAAACTAGGTCCCTGTGGCAAATGGAATCCAAGGACTCCATGAACAGAGAGTTCTGGGTCACTGTACATTTCCTTTTCCAGTTAAAAGAAATTAAAGGGTAGGAAAAAGAAGTTCTGTGTGTCAGGAATTATAAAGCAGGGATTTCAGTAGGCATATTTTCAATAATGAGCACATTGTCTTTAGTCTCTGTATCTCTCACACACACAGAGACCACAAATACAGCCTCTAGATTCCTTAAATATAATTCAATTCTATGCAAACTATCCCCAACCCAAAATCTCATACGGCGTGGGTATTGCATGAGAGTGTGAGGCCAATCCAATGCACAAACATACATGCTTACAAGCACACCCTCTGGCACACAAGCAGATCCCTGTTAGGAAACAGCCATCAGGGGGCTCTGCTGTGTTGCTCTTCCCATTGATTTTTTTTTTTTTTTGACAAATACATAAATAATAAAATAGTAATAAAAACTCCATTACAGTTCGCCTGCTGACATGGAATGACTCATCTCGGTAATTCTTCTTCCATTTCCCAAGTGGCTTCATAGATCACAGAACAGATTAAATGTCCTTATCTGTGATTTGGAGCATTTACACAGCCAAGGACTAACAGCACACAGCAAGGCCAGGCTTTGCCCAGTGACTAGCTGCAATGTTGGGGAAGCACATTGGCATGATCTGGGTTCAAATCCCCCTCTGCCACTTCTACTACCTCCCCTTAGGCAAGTTGATTAGCTTTTGTTCCCTTGCCTAGAAAATAGGAATATGAGTTTACATAGCTGTCCTCCATGAATTTCAATGAGGTCACCTTTGTTGATACAAGTCTCTCTTGTTTGTTAAATAAATGAATGTCCTAACCCTTTTTCCATTAAATACATGAATGTTTTAACTGTTTCCCAAGTGCTTTTGAGTTTTTTTTTTTTAAAGATCTTTTTTTTTTTTTTTTTTTTTTTTTTTTTTTTTTTTTTTGAGAGAGAGAGCAAGAGCAGGAGGTAGAAGAGGGAGAGGTAGAAGAAGACTCCTCACTGAGTAGGGAGCCCAATGCTGGGCTCGATCCCAAGAGCTTATGATCATGACCAGAGCCCAAGGCAGACCCTTAATGGACTGAGCCACCCAGGTGGCCCATGGTGCCTTCTAATATTAACATATTGACTGCAATTTCCTGCTTGATTTTGACAGTCCCCCTTAAAAGTGTATCTTCCCAATTATTTATTTGTTTAAATTAAAGTGATTAAAGATTAATTATATTGAATTCTGACAAAAAAATTAAAGACTCCCTAGGGCTTCTGAGAATCAAACCTAAGAAGATTAAATGACTGAAATCCTGTAGATGCAGATGATAATCCCTAACATTTATATGGAAATTTGCATTTTAGGATAATTTCTCATATAGCAGGTCCTCAAGGCGAGAGGAAGGCTGAAACAGCAGTCAAGGCAGATAGGCCCCAGAGCTGACCCTCTCCTACTGGTCTCCTGCAGAATCTGGCAAACCTTAGTCTGAACCAAGCACATTTGGGTCTGTATTCGCACTGCTGACCCTATGGAAACTGGATGACTGTGCTGACCCTGCTAGGACTCTACCAGCAAGGTGTAGGCCTCACACACAGCACTCTCCTGGGCGGGGATGCCACAGTGTGGCCACAGTGCCCACCAAAGGCCCCCAGACATGCCTCCAGAAACCCACACAGACTCCAGCAAGTGTGAGCAGTATCAGACTAGGTTCCTCTAAATTCTACAACTCCTACCCACGCCCTGCTACACATACCCTAGCTGTCTGGGTTTTTTTTTTTTTTTTTTTTGAGTTCTATTCTTGGAAGTGGAATTCCTGGCTAAGAATGTGTTTAAGGCTTTTGACAGAACTATCTAAATTGCTTTTCCTAACTAGCTGTGTATGAGATTGTCTGTCTGTCTGTCTTACATCTTTACCAGCACTGAGCACTCAGAGGGGACGTGTGGAGGATGAAGAACCTTAATTATGATATCAGCATGGAACACACCAGGGTGTGGTCTTTCTGAAACTGGAAAAGGGAAGATGTAGAAATGGATATACTCTCCTGACATCAAATAGCAGGAGGTCACCAATAGAGAACATTTTTCTATGTTGATGATATTATAAATTATTGTTAATTTGGTAAGACCCAGGCCACTGTTCCAGATTGGACAGTTCAGGAGTGGGTCCCTGGACTGAAGGCGGAGGTGTACCTTCCCCTCCTGCTTCTCTGTCTGCCCTCCCCCAGAGAATGATCACTTTGGGAAAGTTGAGGCAATGCCGTTGCTAGCAGTATTTCATCTTGTCCTGTTTTTCAGGACCCATTTAGCACAGAAAAGCCTTGATCAACCAGAAATTGAAGAGACTTGTTTTGTGCAGATTTGATTTTCTGATTAATCGAACATTTATTTTATTTCTTTAATATATACCATCATAGCATTTGCTCTTTGCCAGGAGCTATGCTAATCATGTCACAAATACTAACTCATTTAGTTCTTACAGAAGACCTATAAATGAGTCCCAGTATTTAAAAATAAATAAATAAACTGAGGTGCCTCCCTTTATTGGGAGGTGAATTCAGGGAGTCTAGCTTCATGCCCACATGCTTCATAGCTTCACAAGGCTTTACCTAACATGTTTTGTTTCAGTATAAAGCCTTGTTATTAAAAAGTGTTTAAAAATGTATGTATACTTCAGCAAGAGAAGGACAGTGAAGACTTCCCTGGGTGCTTTGAAAATCCCACAGGGTTTTGAGGTCATTCTGATGAGTTCCTGCTCTCAACGTAGAGGCTCATGGATTGGCCAACAGATTAAGGAACCTGGGACACATTCTCTCTTCGATCCACCAGCTGCCCGCCCCCCCCCCCCAGTTTTTTTTTTTTCCATTTCCTAAATTGCTGCTGTGAATTTGCTTCCAGAGAGAGCACTAGATTTTGAAATGAGAACACATTCCATTCCATTAACTGGGTAATTTTCAGCAGCTCATCTTTTTCAAAGGTCCTCACTTTCCTCATCTGTAAAATAGATTGCTACATTTGTAATGATTAAAGAAAAGATAACTTATAACTACTTAAATTAGTGGGCAGTAAATTTTTGTAAAGAACTAAATAGTATTTTGGATTCTGCAAAGAGGTAAATTTGAGGATACTGTGTAGGTATATAAGAAGAGAAAAAAAAACAAACTATCTCAAATATGTTGTTGACAAATTAAAAATATAAAATAATATAATATATAATTAAAATAATAATAATTGAGGCAATATTCCAGCTTTATTGAGGTATTATGGACAAAAATTGTATATATTTAAAGTATACAAAGTGATGTCTTGATACATGTATACATTGTAAAATGATCACCACAATCAAGCTAATTAACACATTTATCACCTCCTATAGTTTTCATTTATGTGTAAGGGGTAAGAACTCGAGATGTATTATTTTAGAAAATTTTGGGTATAATTTTTACATGCCTACTAATCAAAAAAATGGAATTCTTTTTTGGGGAAAGATTACATTTCCCTCATTTCGCAGTTAGTTTTCCCCATCATTAAATCAATCGCAAAATTTCATCTGTAAAAACTATGCTTAGTTTGTAGGCTGTAGAAAGAAGAAAGAAGAAAGAAAAAGAAAGAAGAAAGAAAGAAAGAAAGAAAGAAAGAAAGAAAGAAAGAAAGAAAGAAAGAAGAAAAAAAAAGATAATGGGCCAGATGTTTCATTGGCTCCTGACCTAAATCATTTCCTGGCACATAATAGATATTTAACAAATACCTATTTCCTTCTCCCTGAAGTAAACTGAGGTCTCTATTTGCTGAATCCCACTTAACCAGATGGTAACCCTTTAAGTGGAGTGATGGCTTCAAAACATTCCAAGGCTTCTTTCTTGGTCATCAAGTCTCACATCTGGCTCCAGCTGTCCGCAGTATTGGGAGTAGCAAGTTTTTAAAAATATCTGTGCCTCAGTTTTTCTCTTCCAGAAAATGGAGATGAACGTATTCTTTGTGTTTCATAATCCTGCCAGGCTAATGGTGGGAAGTGGGAAAGGTATTCAGAATAAAGAGAGAAGGACAAATTGTATTAAAATAAATTTATCTGTGGAGAAGGTGTTACAAAATATATATCTGATAAAACACTTATCCCTAGAATATATAAACAACTCTCAAAACTTAATACCAGGAAAACAAACAACTCAATTTTAAAAGTGGGCAAGATATTTAAACAGACACTTCACTTGGAATAAGTTACAGAGATGAGGAAGGAGCACCATAAAAGGTGTTCAGTATCATAAATCATTAGGGAAATGCAGTGGAAAACTCAGTGAGACACTGCTATCCACCATTATAGTAGCTAAAATTTAAAAAGGGATAAATAAAACAAAAACTAAAAATACTAAATGTTGAAGACGCAGAGGGCTGTGTCTGAACTGAAGCCTTTACATCTTGCTGGTGGGATTGGGAAATGGCACAGTTTGGAAAGTATTTTTGTCAGTTTTTATAAAGTTAAACATACATGGACTGTATGATCCAGTATATACCCTAGATATGCACCCGAGAGAAATAAAAAGCTACACTCGCAGAAAAATCTGTGCGTGAATGGGTATGGTGGCTTTATTCATTAAATGCCTCAAACTGGAAACAACCCGGTTGTTCCCAGTTGTTTGCTCAACCAGCGAATGGCTCAACTGTGGCACATCCACATAACTGAATATGCCCAGCAATAAAAATGAAGGAACTGTTGTTACATGCAGTAACATGGGTGGACACAAAACTGTTCTGCCAAGTGAAAGACCAGACTCAACAGGCTGAGTACTGTTTGATTCGAGTCAAATGGCATTCTGGAAAACACAGACAGAGAGACAGAGACAGAGAACAAATCAATGGCTTGCAGGGGCTGGCGTTAGAGGAGGGGCGGATTACAAAAGGAAGCAGGAATATTCCAGATCTCGACTGCATGGTTACATGCCTGCATGCATTTATCCAAACTCATAGAACAGAGAATTCACAAAAAAAAAGGGTAAATTATACTGCATTATATCTTAATCAAACTGCCATTAAATGGAATAAATAAGCATGTACTGAGTAGTGAAGATTCCCCGGTGGCCTGTACTATGTGCTGTAGTGTGTAACAGGCCAAGCCAGGAATACGTAAGAGGGGCACCGGGTCTGGGTGGCCTGGAGAATGCAAACTGTAAGTCTAAGCATTCCTTCGGGATGGGTATTTGTCCACTCTCTTTTGCCTTTTGCTTCCTCTTTTCTGCTCTCTCCTTACTGGTCCTCAGACCCAGCTCAGCAGAGAAACTCCAGGGCTACATGCCACGTTAACCCTCCTCTAGAATGTGGAGGCCACATATCTGCCCCACTCATAACCAGGACTTCTTGGTGCTTTGGGAGACAAAAAAACAGATTCCAACCCCTGAAGCAGGTTATCTTGCTGGCTGCTGGCTGGTACAGGAGATGTAAAAAGAAGTCAGTGCAAAAAAAAAAAAAAATTATATAGCACTCATGAGCTCTTGCTCTATCTAGGCCAAGTTTAATCAGGAAGGTCCAGCTTGGGGATCCCTGGGTGGCTCAGTGGTTTGGCACCTGCCTTTGGCTCAGGCCATGATCCTGGAGACCAGGGATCGAGTCCCATATTGGGCTCCCTGCATGGAGCCTGCTTCTCCCTCTGCCTCTCTCTCTCTCTGTCTTTCATAAATAAATAAAATCTTAAAAAAAAAAAAAAGGAAGGTCCAGCTTATATTTGGGCTACATTTTGTGGGCTATCAGGAACGATTCAAACTAAGGTCAATAAACAACTATGTTTCCAATTTCATCAATAATATTTCTAATTGAATTGCTGCCTGAAAAGCAAAACAGCAGGGCTTCCTTGGAGTGACTGGCAAATATTTGGACAGGAGGCCTGGAGGGGTGGGCTAGGGGTGGACTCTGAACTGCTCTGACAAACCGAGGGTTCCCCACCTCATCCCAAGGAGGCTGGGGACACCATTCTGAGACTGGAATTCCAGTCGTCCAGTTGATGCCGTTTTTGTTTTTTTGTTTTTTTTTTTTTGATGCCTTGTTAACAATTAAATGTTTCAGATACAGCGAGTGTCTTGTCAATATTCTGGGGTAAGTTAGCCTAAGGAACTGGCTAGGAGGGAGCAGGTAAGAAGTTGATGAAGGAGCCTTTTCTGGAATGATGGAGGAGTGAGAAGGCATAGCACAGAGGTTAAAGCATGGGCTCTCACCCAGACTGCCCCCAGGCCACGCTCTGACTCTGCCCTTGCAGACTCTTACCTTCTATGTCACCACAAGCCCACTAACCTGTCTGTGCCTTGGTTTCCCCTTTTCTAAATGAGAATTCCAATAGCATCTCCCTCAAAAGTGTGAGAGTTAAATGAGTTGGGGAAAAAGCTCTTAGAATATTATATGGCACATGGTAGATGGTCAATAAAAGATAATTTCCATTGTCATTTGCTGATCAGATTCAGGGTCCATATTATTCAGTACCAAGACTTTGGACAAAAAATCAGATGTGAGCAGCATCGTTTGGAGGGCAGTAGGGGGTGGGGGCATATCTGGGAAGTTCACTCTGTCCAATATCCTTCACAACATGCATGAAGCCATGTATGATAAGCATGTCACCTACTGACACCTGTGACCAAGGCTGGTGCTCCCTTGAGCTCCCAGGTCCATGATTGTCCAGCTCCAGGAAGTGGAGCAGGAATAGGTGTACAAAGGACTCCCAACAGTGAGGACCCCTTGGTCCCTTCTCTGTGGCTCCCTGTGACCCTGAGGCAAGAGTCTCTCATGCTTCTTTCCATAACTCCGGTTTTCTGATACACACTTGATTTTGGAGTTGAAGATCCCAGTCACCGTGGGTATTACTCAGTTCAATACCCCACTGCCTCCTGCTGCGGGTAAAATAAAGTCCCTTTGGAGATGGAATGGCTCTGTCTTGAAAATGAGAAAACAGCAGCAGCATGAGAACAACAAACAAGGCCCAACATGGTCTCCTGACCTCTAACTCAATATCGGGGGAAACCTAGTTCTGAATTAACAAAGGCTATAGTTCAGGCCAAGCACTGCACCTCCCACCTCGACCCCCACTGGTTCCAGTGTCGTCATGTGCCATTTCATTCTGTCTACCCCAGAAGATGGCTCAGGGCTGCTATTGGTTTTCTCACTTGTATCAGTTTCTCCATTGGACTACATGTCTTACTTCAACTCCTTCTGTCTGGTATCATTGGGACAGAATGTTGGAACTCTAATTTGGTCCCAGACACTCATCAGTATTTTCCCCATAAATCATTGCTCTGTGGCATCCACAGATATCTTAGCTCTTCTGCCACGGCAGCTTACCCTCCTAGCAACATAGACCAAGGCTTTAGGAGCTATGCTGAGGGAAATGTCCTTGTCCACTCTTGCTCACCTTGAACCTGACTCTTCCATCAGCCTTTCCCAAAACAGACCTTATGTCACTCAAAGTGGTGAATTCCCTTTGTTGACAAGGCAATCCCCTCCAGCCACTGTTCTATTCTTTCCTTTAATGCCAAACTTTCGTAAAGAGCAAATTCACAGCCTGACTCTAATTGCTCATCTGCCATTCACACATCAGCCTATTCCAACTGATTTTCTGCAATTGCTCTTACTTAATCTTCTCTAATCCAGGTCACTGATAACCTCCATGTTGCCAAATCTACTGGACCCTTTCTTCACTGGATTTTACTGGACTTTATGGCAATATTTAGCACTGTTGATGACCCTCCTCCTTACAACTCTCTTTTCTTGGCTTCTTTGGATGTCATACCCTATTGGATTTTTTTTTTTTCACATATGGCTACTCAATCTCAGCCTCCTTTGTTGCCATACTTCCCAGGTCCTAACCTCTTATGCCTTGAGGAGCTGTGACCACTTCTCTTTTCTCTTTCCTTATAGAGAGAATAAATGATCTCATTTACTCTACCGACTTTAAATGCCCTCTAGATGCTGGCAACTTCCAAATTTATATCTCCAAAGCAAACCCCAACTTAGAGCTTCATTCTTATATATTTAATTGTCTACTTGACATCTCTATTAGGATATATGACTTGTTAGGCTCACCATGTGTGAGCCTGAGCTCTTACTCCTCTCAATGAGTTACTTCTCCAGTCCACTCCATCTCAAGAAATGGGAGCACTACCTATTAAGTTGTCCATGCCAGAAAACTGGGGTCCCTCTGGATATCTCTCTCCTTATCCTCTATATCTAATCTATCAATGAGTCCTGTCAGTTCTGTTTCCAAATACCTTTTAGAAGTCTCAACTCCTTTCCATCTTCATATTACTATCATTATTTGCCAAGTTTATTGCAATATCTTTCCTGCTGTTCTTCCAATATTCTCTATGGATGTCATCAAATCCATCCCTTATTTTAGAAGGATCCTTTGGATACATCAGTCATATTCTCTGTTGAATCTCTGATAAAATCTAGCTATAGGGGCCCATTTTTTACCTCATTCTTTCCCTTATGCTCATATATGCAAAATGTTTAAGTGACGGTAGGCCCCTTTGTCTTCCTTTCATTTTCTCTTTTTTATCAGATTCCTGGAATATTTCTACTTATTGGAACTGTGCTCTTCCTATGCTGCACAGCTTGTCATACAACAAAAAAGCTAATCTGGTGGTCAGAATTTTTCAGTCTGCTCTCGGGGCAGGGCCCCAGCATGTCTTCTAGTTATTCTTCATAGCACACTTTTGGGTTCCAGTTTATAGTTAGATATTGATACTATCTCATTCCTTAGTTCACTGTGGAGAATTAACTGCTTGTAGAAGAGCTGAGAGAAATTGAAAGTTGTATAAACAACCATTGCTATCAACTCCACATTACTTCTTTTTTTAAAAAAAGATTTTATTTATTCATTCATGAGAGACACAGAGGGAGAGGCAGAGACACAGGCAGAGGGAGAAACAGGCTCCTCGCAGGGAGCCAGATACAGGACTCTATCCCAGGACCCCAGGATCATGCCTGGAGCCAAAGGCAGACGCTCAACCACTGAGCCACCCAGGCGTCCCTCCAGGTTATTTCTTGAGAAGCAGGTGAAAAGCCTTATCTCTGTCCCAAACAACTTTCTCAATGACTCACATCTAGCACCTGGAGTTCCTCCATTAGAATCATTCATCACTGTCTCCAATGGGAAGCATGAAAAGTGGTTACCAGCCAATAGTAATTCTATATGGAATGCAGAGAGCCTTGTAAAAGGGAGATCTAGCTGGGAAGATTTAATAGAAGAAAGGAAAGTGCTAATCATGACAAGCTGGCAGGGCTGGAGATGAGGTGGGGCAGCATTGGAAATTCAGGGACATAGCACAAATGACAGGGGGTGGATATGGCTGAAATGGGCAGTGGAAGGGCAGAGGTGCTTAACTGACACACCTCCACACATCACAGTGTTGTCAAGGACCCTGCTGACTTACCTTCCAGCCAGAGGTTCTCTTCTCTCCTTGATTCTCACTGGCTGTGACTTTGGTCCCCTCCTGTAGAGAATAATCTCCTAATGGGCAGATATACTCATTCATCACCTCCCATGGTGTTCAGCATATGATGTCTCCTCATTAAACATTTCTTGCATTCAAGAAAGAAGGATTACTCTGTGCTACGCAGGCAGGGGTAGAGACTTCAGATATGGAGTTATAAATGGGCAACATTATCATCTATCAATTCTTAAGTACATCCTGAGGAACTTCTCTGTGTCTAGTCCCTATCAGACAATGACGAAAACCTAAGAGCTGAGTAAAGCACCACACCCTGCCTTGATCTAACCAAGGACCTTCACATAGAGATGAACTACATATAATACCATATATAGTAGGAGTTGTGATAAGGACAGATGGGATGAGCTGGATACAATTCCATAAGGAAGATGCACCTAAAAATTTCAGAGGCCTAGGAAAAAAATGGCATGTAAAGAAAGAAGATAAAGAGCCAGCCTGCACAGAGAGGCAAAAGTAGAACTGAGCATAGTTCATCTTTGAGGTGATGGGAGGGCCCTTGGGGGATCTGAATGGAGTCAACAGGTCAGGAGCCAGGGGAGATAAAGCAAGTTTATCCAGGTGAATGCAGATTATTGCAGGGAGAAAGATCCAGGTACAGGAGTCTGAGTTTGATGAAAAAGCCCGAGTGTGGAGAGGAGGAGAAAGATCTAGAGCAAGGTTCAGGAAGAGCTAAGTTTATGATTTGGCTGTCATTTTAATTGCCTAACTTATTTTATTATTTTTTGAAGGGGGGAGGGGCAGAAGGCGAGAAAGAGTCCCATGGGGCTTGACCTCATGACCCTGAGATCATGACATGAGCTGAAATCAAGAGGTGAACACTTAACCAACTAAGCCATCCAGGCACCCCTAATTTCCTAATTTATTAGAACAAGGATTTGGACTAGAGGATCTCTCATATTCCTCTCAGCTCTGATTTCTTAGACACTCAGCTGGAAATCTGTGGAACTTCTACCAGAAATACAGCTTATATAAACTCGTGTGCACAAATTGGCTAAGAGAGAAGATACCCAACTCCTTGGAAAACTCCTGGGAAATGCCTCCAATTGTAACCATCCTGCAGGGATGCCTGTAGGATGCAGAGAAAGTACAGGATTAGGAGTCAAGGGACTGGAATGGAAGTCTATCACTTCATAGCTGCATGACTTTGGATCAGTCATTTCTCTTCCCCAAAGGCCAGTTTTCACCTATGAAACTGGGGTATGAATACCTGTCTCCCAAGATCGAAAGCATTTGATTGGAGAGCATCCCTGGAAGTGCAGAGTATTCCGCAGAGCCTTGGTGAGTACCACTGCAGGTGTGGTGAAGTTTCAGTGCTGCTGTACTGAGTGCTCTAAACCACAACGGCAGCCACACCTCTGGGTCGAGGAGGATGTGGACTCCCTCACCCAGTGCTCAGCCTCCAGAGCAGTCACCTCATTAATGCTGTTATTGTTCTTTTCCACTCTGCTAAGCCCATTGTTGGCAATGACATCGGTCGTTGCTGCCTTCCTACAAAGGGGCTTCCTGTCTGGTGGCCCTGAGAGAGCTAAAGACAGTGATTAATAAATGCCCAGGATGTGGGCCTTTCTGAGGCGGGTGCTGCATTCAGCATGAATATGCATGGACCACCAGGGCTGACTTGAAGCCTGGAGAGGACATGGCAGGATGGCCTAGAGCAGAAAGCAGCAGGCTGGCTGGTCACCTGGTCACCTGGGAGATACAAGAAGGCTGCTCCCTCCTCCTGAGTGGAGCAGAGCGGGCAGCTTTCATCAGCAGCACCATCAGCCTCGCCATCACCCGAGAAGACAGGCTGGCAGATGTGAACATAAATACATCCCCTTCTTGCCTCACCTCAGTGCCCTGAGGAGCTATTAGAGACTTAAAATTACCATTTCAGTAAACGGAGAGAGAGAATTGAAGAGGAAGAGGCTGTGTTTGTTAACTTGGGAGCATTGTTGACTCCACTGGCTCCTTTCTCTCTGTGGCACCCTGGGGAGGGGTAGAGACCAGATGGTCCTCAAAGGTGCAGGAGCGACACCTTCAGATCCTGCCCGGTCTCTTTCTGGATCCCTGTTAGGAGCCTGGCCTTGCCCAAAGGCAAAGAGGCATCCAGAAAGCATTGCAGAGGGCTCTGTGATTCCAGGGAGCTAGAAAGGCATCAAGCCCTGAATCCCACTCTGGCCCCCACCCCTGAGGAGGTGGCCTGGGGCCTGAGATCATGTAATTAGTCTTCTATCCCTAAATCCTCATGGAACCTAATCCCACTATAATCATTAGATAAATGTTTACTTAGTTTGAATGTATGAATTCTAGATGTTTAGTAAATATTTGGTGATTGATGATTGATCGAAGCAAGCAAGGCATTTTAATCCTTGGTAAAAAAAAAAAAAAAAAAAAAAAAAAGAAAGAAAACTCTTTGGAAAGAGTCACCGGATATGCTGAGACAGTCATTTACACCTAAATATGTCTTGTTCTGACTTAAGTTCGGGTTTGGATAGAGAAGGGGAAGGACACACACACACACACATACACACACACACAAACACACACACACACACACACACACAGCTCTACACCATGGAGCAAACAAGGATCTCCACCAGCTCCACCGTGGTGCAGGCCTGTCTGATTCATCACTGTGTCTCTCATCATTTATTCACACCATAAGCATTGATTGACAGCCTACTTTCCACATTGTTCTGTACATAGAGAATAGAGATGAAGTCAGGCAAGGGTTTACCCTCATAGAACTAACACTTTAGTAGGGAAGTCAGAAAATAAACAAGGAAATAAATAGCACAATTGCAGATTCTGATAAGCCCCTAAGCCTGTATTTTCCTTCCTGTATTCTGAATTTTTTTCCCCAGCTCCCAAGAACATTTAAAACAGCACGAGTAGAATTAGTATCTGGCTTTCTAGGATTCATGGCCAAATTTAATCTCTAAATTGCTATCCTTAAATTGCATCTGAACAACAGGACAGGGAGCATCTCTGTCCTGCAGAGGAAAGTGTGAAGAAGCCGGCCAAGGCCGACATAGCAAAGATCAGTTTGCAGTCATTTTGTAACCTGGATGACTTTTCATTGAACTCCTTTTGGAATTTATTCAAGCATTTCAAGGGAGTTGTATCCTGAGGTCTGAAGTGGGCTTCCCTTCCTCTTCTTATGAAGTGGTCAGTACATTCAGCAGAGCCAACTTTAGGCATGTGCAACGTGGGCAACTGTGTAGAGCTCTGTACTTCTAAGGTCCCCATGCTCGATTTAATACTCTGTAGTCCCCAGTTTGAAATTTCTAATACTTTTGAATGAGGGGCCCTACATTTTTATCTTCCCCTAGGTCCTGCAAATTTTACATTTGGTCCTGCCTTTCAAGAATTGGGTAGAGCTTGAATTCAGGTCTACAACATCACTTTCCTTCTCTAGAATATGAGGGGTTGTTTGTTGTAATGTTTCTTCCGGTCCTCGTGCCCCAGAAAGAAGCCTCTGAATATCATCCCTGACTAAATCTCTTAGACTTGGTGATCAAGTTCTTGAGAAGGGGCAGCCCAAGACAAGGGCAAGCAAAGCTTAGTTCAAAACCCATCCCTACCAGTGGTGTTTGCTTGATCTGAATCTCTGTACTTCATCTGAGATATTGAGAGCAACTTAGTAGATGGGGATCTCATTTTTTCTTTCTGGATAATAAAATGTAAATCAAAAAAAAAAAAACACAAACAAAACCCCTTTTCAGATCACTACCCTCCACCATTTGAGCTGAATGTTAGCCACTAGATCAAGGCTGAAAGAGAGATAACAGAGAATAGTGGCCTAATTTCTCACACCCTTCCATATGATTGGGCTCTTCTGAAAACCTGGAAGCAGGCACCACCAGCAGGAGGAGTCAGTGTTCTAGATACACTAGTTTAATCTATGGCAAATCAATAAAGATATATTTGGTTATGACAAGTGACTCCTGTCCCTTGGTGGCTTAATATAATCAAAGTTCATTCTTGCTCAGGCTTTGTGTCTGTGAGACTTGGCTGTGGAGCTCTGCTCCTCCTGATTCCTCAGGGACACAGGCTGATAGAAGCTTCATCTCAACATGTGCTCCCTTAAACACTGTAGCAGGGCGGGGGGGGGGGGGTGTGGCAAATTGTACTCTGGATCTTAGAACTTCTACCTGGAAGTGGCGTATACAACTTCTGCTCACATTTTATTGATCAAATCAAGTCACATGGTCACAACTAACTTTTATTAGAATCCTACCATATGTTCAGAAACAGGAAGAACTAGTAATATTTGTGAGTAAAATCAATGACTACCACGTACGTCAAGACTGAAGGTTTCCTTTTCTCCACCATATATGATATCATAGAAGAAGTGACAATGAGCAGGATTCCAACACGTGTGGGAGAAATCTTTCTTTTCTGTTCCTATTAAAGAGAGTTATACCTTTACTGTTGCCCTCAGAGATTATATGAGAACCAAATTAAATTGTGGATGAGCATAATAGATAACATCGACTGAATATTGAGTGCCAGGCACCATTGTAGTCTTCTGATCTTCACAGTAGGGCTATAACATAGGTCAGATATTGCCCACACTTCACAAATGAAGAAAATGAGGCACAGAGCATTACATAGCTAGTCCACAATTACACAGGAAGACATAGGATGTAACCCACGGAGTCTAGCCCAAAACCTGCTCTTATGCACTGTGCTGTGCTGAGAAGCAATGCACAGGATGGAAGCCTCCTAACGAAGAACTTCCAAATGCTGCTCTTTCTGTATATTCACCAGGCAGAGTCCCATCACTTCTACTTTTGCCTTCACTTGGGTTGTCAGAGGCCTCCAGGAGGACTTGGAAAGATCACTGCTTCTTCCTAGGGCTTCACACCCAAAAACAAATATTATTGGGGATCCATCATACCTGGTATGATCTCGTCAATTTGTTCATGAGCTCAGAGTCCAAGGGAAAGGCCTCCTGAAACCCGAACCTTCTCAAAGTCCAAGGAATAAAAAAGAGTGCCTTCCTGCTTGAGCCTTCCCCTCACCCTGATCAGCTTCTCATCTGAGGAGGAGAATAACAACAATACACAGCCTCCTTCCTTTCCCTCCTATGATACTCAGAAGCTGTGGACTTCACTTCTGGGTTGCCTTCTATAAAATAACATCTGTCATTGCCAGCAGGCCTGCTGCTGAGGGCTCATTCTGCTGCTCAGACACAGCTCCCAAAGGGCATGGTGGCTGAGAAGATACCTGTGGAAGGCTCTTGAGGGACTGTCTCAAGGATGAGGAGGGTGAGCCAGGTGGGAAATAGGGCCTACCTTTGTTCTTCAGATGCTCCACAAAGTAGAATTGTTCTGCCCAACAATGTGGGGCTGTGTCCATCCTGGTTGTGAGCTGCGCTGAGACACTTTTTCAGGTCCACTCCATCTGCCAGCCTCCCTGTGCCCAGATCAGTTACCCCTGAGCTCAGGTACCATTTGTAGAATATGAGGGATGTCTAAATGCCTGAAGATGCAAGCTAAAATTTATAATCCCTGCTCATAACCCCCAGATTAATGCGGTCCCCTTTAACCCCCAGAAGAGCATAGACAGAAAAAGAGTTTCTCTTTTGGGCAGAATTTGAGGGCCATTAGCAGTTCCACCTTCTCTTAAACATCAAATTCAATGTGTGAGTCCTCAGAGATTTCCCTGGGTGAACCATTGCCTTCTCTCTAGATGTATTTTTTCAAGATGTAAATGCTCTCATTGTATTTCCTCTCAGCATCAATAAGCTTATGGGTTGTCTCCTCATCTCTCAGGTAAGTGCAGTTCAGCCACTATGAGATCCCTAAAAAGGGCTGTGTGCCCTGTAAGCAGGACAGAAAGGCCTTCTTTGGGGAGACTCCCAGGCTTGTAGGGTCTGCTGGGCAGAAGTGCCTCAAAAGGTGTCCAGGATGATCCAAGGACACATCATAGTTTTGGAGAAAACATTGGCAGTCTCTTCACTCCTGCATTTAGGGAAGGGGAAACTGAGGCTCAGACAAAGCAGCTAGATCATTACTCTTGATGGGTTAGACCCTGACTCCAACACCAGGGACCAATGGGCACGCACAGCTGTCTCAGGACTTGGGCACCCGGAGCGGAAACTTGGACATGGAGGCAAGGGTCAGGATTCAACTGCACTTCCTATTACTCTGGCACCTGTCACTGTGAATGGATGCCTCCCAGCCACGTGGAGAATGGACCACCCAGCTTAGGTCCAGCTGCCTGGGACCTCCTTCAGGAGCTCAGCCCATGTGGTCCGAGTCCAGATGCCAGCTTCCAGGCAGCCCTCCTGAGAGCCGGGGGTACCTGGGGAGGGGTCAGCTGGCCGGCCTGGGGCCTCTCATCGCATGAAGCCTGGCAGCTGGTGGCAGGCACCAGTGCAGAAGCTGGCTCAGATCAGGAGGATTTCAGGGCCCCATTTAACCTAATTGGGCCAGCAAACAGGCCGCAGGAACATCAGGCCCTCCATCGTCTTGTTCCACTCCTGGCTTTGAAGTCGCGCCTCATCGCGTTCTTAAACATGAGACGCAGGCATTCGGTTGCTCATATTTAATGTGCAACACA
This sequence comes from Nyctereutes procyonoides, assembly GCF_905146905.1. Lineage (NCBI taxonomy): Eukaryota > Metazoa > Chordata > Mammalia > Carnivora > Canidae > Nyctereutes > Nyctereutes procyonoides. Next base: position 48,717,356 of record NW_026575133.1, on the reverse strand, counting down.
GGAGATCAAAGAGCAGATAGAGATGGAAGACATGAGGGCGATAATTAAAGATTACTCTGAGAGCTAGCTGGCTCCCCACGCCTCCCAGCGCCTGCCCTGCACACTGCTCAGCCCCTTTCCTCTCCTGGCCTCCTCCCCTCTCCCTGTCTCCTCTCTTCATCTCTTGCTTCACCTCTCTATCTCTCTGCTTCATGCCCCTTCACTTCCTTGCCCTCCCAGGCTCCTATTGTCTTTCTCAAATCAAAGACTCTCCTCTGTCCCCTGTCCCTTGCCTAGTTTATTTCTCCCTATCTCTCCACCCTGTGCCTGCCTCTAGAGTCGCCATGACAACCGGCCTCCCAGACAATTACTGCCCAGGCAGCACAGCCTCTTTCCTTCAGGGACTCCAGTGCTCACTGGAGTCTACTCCCTGACTCCTTAGCCCTGGCAGCAAATTAGCCTCTACAGTATCTGGGGGGCCAAGGGAATGGGGTCTGTCACCAACCACACAGGGGGAAAGGCAAAGGAGAGATGTATGGAAGGGAATGAGAGAAGGGGGTGCTGAAGCTCTTTTGCATCCATTCTGGTTGGGACAGAAAGGAGGACAGCCAGGAAGAAGGGGAATTACAATGACCTGGGAGTGGATCAACAGCATGTCTCCTTCCAAACTGTGGCTCAGTGGAAAGGAACTGTTTCCTTTAGGTTGGGAGAAACTAAATGGGTTGCAGCAGCCAGTGTTAGGAGTGTGAAATAAACACAATGCCAATACCTCTGCCTTGTTCTTAAGACTTTTAACACTTTATTATTATGCCTTTATTGGGAAGGTACTTTCTGGCCATGTGTGTATCACATTGAGCGTCTACTTCATATGCAATGCAGAGCAAACAGCCATGGACCTCAAAGAACATAACACACCCTGACCTAAACAAATTACAGTCTAAGATGCCAAGTAACCGTACATTAAATGCTTAAGACTAAAATATATAAATAATGGGTAAAAGTTTAAAATGTAGACACACAACACCTTCTCCTCCAAAAATATGAAATAACTGTAAGACGAGAAAGATCTCTTGCTGGCTGGAAACTGACAGGCTTTAAGAAATGGTTCTTGAATTTCCTCTGGAAGGCTAAGTAAGGCTTGAGTAGGTCGATGAGTTTGGGAACGGTGGCTGGTGCAGCCTGGAGCCATCACTCCGCCACTCCATGAGAGGACTTGAATGCCAGACTAAGTAGTTTAGACTTGATCATGCAGTTTATGGGGAGAGTATGGAGCATAGATTGCAGCTACTTAGCCTATATATTAAGAAGTCCAGGACTTGTGTAATTCATTTTAGACGAAGTGAGTGGCATTAAGAAGTTATTACTAGAAATCCTGTGCACAGGGGGAGAAGGGAGTTCCAGGTGTGGCTGAGCGTGGCTGTCCACCACAAGCCCATCGCCTTACTAGCCTTGCTCCCAGCCCTGGCCCTGCAGCGTTGTCCCTGGGCCACTCAGTCTGATCACAGCGAGACCTGCTGACTTCCTGGCCAGCGACATATCTTCTCCCTCATACTTGATGTGGAACTGAAGAGATGGGGTTTTACTTGGATAGAATAATGAGAAGGTGAGCCTGAAAATTCAAACTGTGCGAAAGGCCTTGTTCACAGAGAATATAATCTGCATATGTCACATAGATTTCAATCACAAAGCAGGAGATGAAACAAAGTCAAGATGGCCTTTTTGACAGGCTGAGCCATCTAGTAGAAAGGAAGCGTAGCCAGGAGGCGGTAACAGGATGGGCTCTGCCATTTGCCATCCATAAGTCCTTAAAATATCAAGTGACCTCCTGTTGCTTCCATTTCCACATTTATAAGAGGGCCAAAATCAAATAGAATCTGTCTCATGGGGCTGCTGTGAAGATTGAGTGAAATAATAAATGCAAATGCCCTCAGGATATATAAAGGTGCCACTGACTTATGAAATCCTTGCCTCTAGGTGGTGGTGGCAATGATATGATCTTCAGGCCACCAGCATACCATGGTCAGAGCTCAGGCCTGTAAAGCTCCTCTCTGGATGAACAAAAGTTGTGATCCACTCAGGCCTCAATTTCCTCATTGGTAAAAAGAGAAGGCAAGACTAAAGTAACTTTTTCTCTAAAATGTGGGGCAGTGGAGATGATTTGAGGTGGGGCATGAATACAGCATTAAGCTACATTTAATTCGGAATGAGAAATTTATCTCCTTTTCAATTATCTTTCAATCCTTCCAGTCTTGGCTCAGTTCGAGTTTTCAGTTAACACCTCTCTAATATCTGCTAATTTACCTTTTCAAGGGAGAGAAAGTAGGCCTCAGGCTCAGAACCTTGGCAAGCAGCAGAACTTACCTAGAATTTAATGACATTGCTGAGTTCTTATTGTATTTCTTTTTTTGCCTTCCATTTATAGGAAGTAATACTGGTTTTCCATTTACAGCAATGAAATAAGGTCTCTTTTTTATAGTTGTTTAAGTAAAATGTGAATGGTATTAAAGGAAAATATTGTATCAATAGTTGTGCAGAGATTGCACAGATGTGAAAATCATGGAGGTAGCAGGAGCTTGAGAATTGCTGGGCTAGCTGATCCTTAATATTCTTTCCTACATTTCCTTTTCCCCGACATTCTTGTTCCACCTCCAGTAGAAACACATTACCCTAACATGGCTTGTCTGTACATTGGTGAGAAGAGAGATAATGACAATTCAGACCCCCAAAAGACCCACATTTAGCACAAGAGCAACAGTGATTACCCTAGGAAGGCCTTACAAAGTTTCCTAAGTACATTCGTGTACGTCCCTTAATTTGATCTCACAACATTTTACAAATGAGGAAATGAGACACCCTTTGTTTACATGATTTTCCCAAAATCAGTCTGTCAATGATGAGTCAGGGCTCCAACTACATTCCTCCAAAGCTCTGATTCTTTCCAAAATTCCTTACTGCTTCTATGCCCCATTATACTAGGCTATATATGATATGTAGATACCAAGAGACACTTTTGAGTTGAAAGCATTAATGAAATTTTTTCACTGGAGGGAAGAATCTGACTCCTTCAGACCCAGTTACATGTTGGATATTATACATCCTGCTTCAAGAGAATGAAAAGAGGAAAGCCCTAGCCTTCCTGCCTTTTACTCTTTGAGTAGGAATGGTAGGTAGAGCAGGGAAGAAAAGAAGGAAGGGAGGAGGGAGGAAAGGAAGGAAGATAAAGGAAGGAAGGGAAGGAAAGAGAGAAAGGGAAGAAAGGTAGAGTAAGGTAGATTTGACATCATAGCTACTTCCATTTTAGGGAATTTTTTCTTGACCAAAAATCCCCATTACGTTGTCAGTTCGCCAGTCCTTCCATAATCTTTTAAATGAATCACAATGAAAGGATCATCTATTCATTCAGCTAGCAAACATCGTATGAGAGTTTAAGTCATATGCCATGAACAGAAAGATTACAATCTTAAGAAGGGATTAAAGTTGAACACACTAATAACTATAACAGAAAGCAGAATGTGATAAAATAGCAATGATGATTATGCTATATTATAAAAATACACATTTATGAAGATTTAGCTATGTGCCAAGTACTATTCCAAGAATATTCTATGTTGTGCATGTATGTGAGCTTGTGTGTGTGTGTGTGTGTGTGTGTGTGTGTGTGTGTTCTAATCTGCAGAACAATCCTGTGGGATAAATACAGGCAATATGCTAGTTTTTAGATTAGGTGACTAAGGCTTCGATAAATAAGCAATTCAAAGTCAACCAGCTCCTAATTAGCAGAATCACTCTCAAACCCACACGACTCCAGGGCCTATAGAATCTCTCTCAGTGTCTACTGGAGCTGCATTCTGTACTAAGCATCAACAACTACCTCACTATTCTCTTCCATTAGGCAGTGTGACTGAGAGCACAGACCTGGAACCAGGCTACCAGGTTGATTCTCAGCTCTGCTGCCCTCAGTTCTGTGGCATTGGGGAAGCTACTTAACTTCTCTCTGCCTCCATTCTACCTGTAAAAGGGGTTAGGTGTAATGATTAAATAAATTAACATAGAGAGAGTGCTTAGAAGGCTACCCAGCACATAGCACATGCAAGAACTAGATCAGCGAAAGCTATTATTATGATGATATAGATATCATTAGTCCCATTTATTGGCAAGAATATGAAAATCCCCAAAATGAAGTAGCTTGTGCGAGATGTAATATCTGCTCTTTCTATTATGTAAATCAGGTAGTGTTTAGAGGAAAGAGTAATCAATTCCAATCTAAAGAAGAGGGTGAAGGGAGTTCAGAGACTAGATAGACATTTATTTCCAAGCAGAGGCAACTTGATGAAAACCACTACATGGGGTGAAAAGATGGGAAATGGTCAGTAGATTCATGGGGCTAGAATGTGGGGCTGAGGAATGAATAATCATCTCATGGAATGCCCGGAATACCAGGAGACATGGCAAGTTGCCAAAAGCTTCAATCAGAAGGATTGTAACAGAGCATGCAGCAGTGTAAAAGAGAGATAGAGACCAAGAAATTGGTAAGACACTGAATAGACCCAGTAATGGGTTTTGTATGGGTAGTGGTGCTTAAAACAGACAGATGGAAAAATTAGGTAGGTGGAAATTATTTACACGTGTATTCACTCGATAAAACTGTGGTGAGCACTTACTATGTACTAGGCACTGGGGATGTAATATGTAGTAAGCAAGATCCAATACTTGGGGAGATATATATGGGGAGATATATAAAAAAATCAAATAGGTAAAATAGTACAATGCTAAATATTGTCATTAAGTTGATAATAATACAATGATAACTGTGGTGAAATCATGTGGGAGCAGAAACTAACCTAGACAAGAGGAGTCAGAAAAAATTTCTGAAGGAAATAATAGCTGAATGATGAGTAGGAGTTAGTAAGAGGAAAGATGTGGCAGGCTGTGTACCATGCCAGGGAGTAGCCTGTGCAAATGCCCTGAGGCATGATAGATCATGGCTTCTTCAGGAAGTAGAGCGAATTGGTGGGGGTTAGATAAGAATGGAGATGGTTTGAGATATGGAGCTGGAGCTATAGTATCCGGGGCCTTTTAATCAGCATTAATGAATTTCTATTTTATCACTGGGACCAAGGGAAAGAATTGAATGGCTTTAGGTAGAAAATCATAAACTCAGGCTTATTATTTAGAAGGACCACTACTATATGGATTGGAGGAGGTAAGAGGGATTGCAGGGTGACCTGATAGGTAGCTAGAGTTATAGGCTTAGCTAGAGAACACAGTGACTTTTATAGACATTGTCATAAAAATATAAAAGGGAGGATTTGAAATAAGTTTAGGAGGTAGAATTGACAAGATCTGGTGATGCTTAGATGTTGGGGTGAGCGGGGGGGGGGAGAAGAGTCATCAAGAGTGATGACACTGTCACACCAGGAATAGTGAAGGCAGGCCAGAGCTGCTGGGAATACATTAGCCATGGTTCTCTGGGGAAACACAAACATAGGCTATTCATGTGTAGATAACTTCTCTCTTAAGAGACTTTTCTCTTAAGACCTTCAACTAATTGGATGAGGCCCACCCACATCATGAAGGGTAAACTGTAATGTGCAAAGTTCTCTGATTTAAATGTTAATCACACTTTAAAAATATCTTCACAACACCTGGACTGGTATTTGACCAAACAAGTGTGCACCATAGGCTAGCCACGTTAACATGTATAATTAACTGTCACAGGGGAGAAAGATGATTTGATTTTAGATCATCCTTCATAGTGGAGTATGCTAGAAGAACTCCTGGTAAAATTTGTTCAAGTTTGGGAAGCAGGTGGTGGGTTTGGGGTTCCTATTCACAAAAGCAGCCATGGGAGCTAACCATTCATTTGTGAGAGGCTATAAGGAGGAAGTAAAAAATGAGGCAAAAGATGTAATCCCTACTGGAGAAGGAAGAAAGGAAGAAGAGCGGAGATGGAGACTGAAGTCAAAGATAGAGCATTTCAAACAGGAAGATGTGATCCCAGAGTAACATGCCTTAGAGGGAAGGACAAGAGCACTCAGAAAATTGTACTGGTCTATGGCCATACCACCCTGAACGCACCCGATCTCGTCAGAAAATTGCACTGGATTTGGATTATTCAGGTGTTTATTCAATGAGTTTGAAAAGGATTGTATTTTATTCCTCCAAGCAGTGCCCTTCCAACTAGTTCCTAGGCATTTTCTTGCATTCCTGGCTAGCTTGGATTTTCTGCTGGTACATCACTCATCCTATTACTTCCAGGGAGTCCTCTGGGTCAACTATTCTCCAAGCCAGCTCTTCCTTTCTTGAGGGTATTCTGGGGATCTGTGTACTCCTGCTGTGTTGATTTGTACTTCTCAATGTGTTCCACACATTTTGTGCATGCTCCTCTAATGTCCCCAAACAGATCTCTGGCTCCTAGGGGAACAGGGATTAGGCGTTTTATACTTGCAGGGTTTACCAGCTTCCCCATACCACTTACACCCCTGCTATGGGCCCAGCAGAGTGTCTGCAACCAAGATGGCCCACTCAACTGAGTGGTGACGACTGCCCTTCTGACCAGCTGTCTACCTTTGCTTCCCTCTCTGACTACTACCAGAATGACTACTTTGAAATCACAGGTAGCATCACAAGCATTCTCTGCCCTGAGACCCTTCCAGCATTGTCTCTACTAAAACAAAACCTCTAATTCCCAGTGTGTCTCATACTGGTCCTTCAACATCTGGCCTGAAACTGCTCCTGGTTTATTCATTCAACATTCTTTCAACAAGTATCTACTGAAAAACAGACAATGAACACAAGGAGACTGAGAAAAATAAAAACAGCACCTGCTCACATGGGCTACACGCTGGCATGAAGAGAAAAAGAGTAAATGAATAGGTTTTAATTTCAGGTGGTGAATGATAAGAATGATGAAGTCCCCAGAGTAAGATATGAAAATGGAGAGTGATGGGCACCACCTCATATGCAGGAGAGGAGGGGCCTCCCTGGGAAGGAAGCATGAGCAGAGATCTAGATCAGGGGAGAATGAGAACTATGAAAGATCTAGAAGGGGTTAGGATAGAAGGGGGGAGGGACCTACATGGGCATTCTCATCCAGCTATATTTTCCAGAATCCCTTACAGCCATGAGTCTGGCTATAAATTCAATTTTGCCACTTACATGAGATTTAAAAGGTAGAAGTGAGGCAGTGGTCTCCTTCCTGTGGTTTCTGGCTGTCACTCTGTCTGGGAAGGTTCTAGTTTTCCTGTAGTGCTTCTGTTTGTTCTCTGGCTTCCTGGTGTCCAGAAGCTGCTCTGGCAGTGGCTGCTGCTTTCTGGGAACCTCAGTCCACAGCTCAGCTCTCACCAAATGCCTGCACCTGCTCCTCCTGCTGCTGCTTTAGGCCTGTAGGAAACAAAAACTGCCCATTTTTCCAGTTCCTGCTGCTTCATCATGCCTTGTTGGTGCCCCTAACGCCACCCACCTTTCCCTCAAGTCCCTCCACTAAGCTTTCCTCATTTACTCTCTGGGGTATGCCATGTACTTCCTGAGTAGGAGTTAGCCAGGGAAAAGACTTGGCCTGACCTGAAGTAAAGGCTGGAAACCTTCCAGAATGAGGGACCAGTAATGTGAAGCAAATGGTTCAAAGGAGCAAAGAGCGTTTGAAGAACCAGGAGAAAGGACACGTGGCAAGGTGCAGAGAGCATGGAGTGTGTGAAGGCTGGTGAGGTGGATAGAGGCCTGTCGTGTGGAGCCCAGGTGGCTACTCAGACATAGAGTGAGTGAGCAGGCCCAACCAGTTGATTACTGGTCTGACTCTGAAGAGCAATGCTCATTCTTGTCCTGTCCCATTATGTCCTCCAGAACCTGCCTTTTTTACATGTTTACTACATTCTATATATCCCTCCCTCCTTTTATCCCCCTGTTCTCACAGATACCCCATTTAGTATTAAAGAGCCATCTGAGGCAAGATACGTAAGACCCAGATTCCCCTGACGTTGCCGGATCCTGATCTGTCATACTGCCTGTTGAACCAACCCTGCCTGTTACATCTTAGGAGAGGGCACAAGGTTATGAAGTCCACCATGCCACAAGGGGCTGGTTTCCATACCCTTCTCTCTGGCCTCACTGCCAAGGCAGCAAAGCTTCTTCTATAAGCTTCTTATCACTTTTCCACTGTGCCCGCTGCCCATAGCTGTTCCTCTGAAGTGCTGACCAACAGGCACGTCTCAGATATGCTTGCTTTTGTTGTCTCTCAGCTATCAATGCACTTGGGTGGGATGACATATTTCTTCAGACTTAAGAAGTATCAAAATTCTATGTAACTCAAAAAGGTTCCCAAGCTGCTCTTACAGCCTAAACCTTAGCACCATCCACAGGGAATTCAGTGAAGTGTCAGGCAGAAGGAAGAGGGCTTTGTATTTGCAGGGTAGATACTCTCACAGACCCTTCACAAATCAGTAAGTGTCAAGGCACCCCGAATCTCTGGGACAACTCTCTAAGCACTGTTGTTGGAACCTCTTCCCTGCACCTGGCTCCATGTGACTGTTTTTGAAAATCTCCCTTTGGCTAAGCTGAAACCTCTGTAATTCAGAATCACTGCCATTTTAAACTCAATTTGAATTCAAGAAAAGTCTAAAATTGTGGAATGCTAATGAATGCAGCATATTTCCTTTAAAAGTGCATTGAGCTTCTTTCAATTTTTGATCTGGTGTAATGAACATGTAGGCATCATGCAGGAGCCACACATGCATTGAAGTTACATGAAGAGCAGGCTCAAGAATTGTCAAATTACCAATACTTCCATGGTTTAAGGGCCTTCCTTGCGACCTTGATTATTCTGTTTATCAACACAATGAAATGCTGGAATAAACTGCCCTCGCTAGCCAAATTCTAGTCATTCTTCTCAATCAATTCAAGGTCTTCTTCTTTCATCCAGGTGGTCTGTTCTTACTGATCTTCCCCATCATGTCTTGTCATTAAGCTTATTATCTATTCCACTTATTTTGCTCTGAATTATTACAATAGTAGGCTGGTGGAACTTCAAACATGTTAAGGACCACTTAAATAGGAGGTATTTTAAAATTTTATGGGGGTACTTTCTGCTCTCATAATAATTATAAAGCAGTGGTAGTAGGTGGTGGAAAGAGAAAAGAGATCTGAAAGGTTCTGCAATACTGAGGACAGTCCTACATGGCAGAGAACTGCCTCATGTCATATATAAACCTTGAGTGTGCCACTGGACACCCAGAGGCTGAATGCATGCCTTGACATGTGGCAAGATTTCACACGAAAGATGCTTTCCATGATGCCTCGTTGCTATCCCATCCCATGTCACAACATCAGACATCATTTTGACGCTCTATTTATAAATAAAGATAAGCTCATTTGTGAGAAATAACATGCTTCCTCATTTTCTCTACCTCAACAGCCTGTAATTTGAATTGGTATGTTTCCCCTGCTTCAATTAAAGCTATTCCATTCTCTCTCTCTCTCTCTCTCTCTCTCTCTCTCTCTCTCTCATTTCATGCACAAATAAGCCTGGCCTGTTACTAGTTACTTAATCCTAGAATATGTATTTATACCTCTGCTCTTTTATTTGATGTAGGTCTTGCACAGAACAACTTCTGAACTCACTTTTCTTGAACCCACATACATTCATTATAAGCAGGTACAACTATCTGACTACTTCATTGCATATTCTATTGTAGCTGTTTCTGAAAATTTACCTTTTGAAGTAGATATTATTTATTTTAAAATATTTGCATTTTATTTCTCATTTGCATTATAGTTAGGGCATTATACTGATTTTTATTATGTATATAAGTGTGTTATAACATCTGCAAATTTCATTTCAATTTGGCAAATGAGGCATTACAAAGTATTTGTTATAAAAGGGGATGTTAAATACAATAAGTTTGAGAACCACTGATCTCTTACAATCCCTCATTTTTCAGAGGAAGAAAGTAAGGTACAGAAAAAGTAAATGACCTGGTCAGCAAAATTGCTGATCTAGAATTTAAACCTCGATCTGACTTGCAGTCCAGTTCTCCTATTTTGTTCTCTAATTTTAGTTGAATAATGAGTAGTCTTCATTTTGACAGTAGAGTTACACTCATAATCTTGAGAACAGAGCTATTTTGTACATTCCTTTTTCTGCAATCATCACAGTGACTAACACAGCATTAGACATATAGTAGTTACCTAATATATGTTTAATATTTCAGTTGGATTGAATTGAATTGCATCAAGCTGAAATTAAATTATTTGAACTGAAAAGAAAAATAAATTATTTGAACTGAATAGTGAAGTGTTAATGTTTTATGGAAAGTGGTGCCTTCCAATACAAAATAATCAGAGCCCTCAGTTCTGAGCTGGGAAGTCACTGTTGGCCCAACTACATCAGATGCCCTCTTCACCTCCCCTCCTATCCCCCACTTGTTTCCAGTCACTTGCCATGGAACTACATTCTTACCTCCCCTCTTTCCACAGTTAACATTCTTGGCTCAGAGCCCTTCCAAAAGACCTACTAGCTCATTTCTGGCTGTCCTTTTACCAGCCATATCCCCTGGGATAAAGACTGGTTGTAATGCTGAGATTGGTCCTCCATGCCTTAAGATATTTTCAAGGAAAGAGTTAAAAGTCAGTTTTTCCCTGTTCATTTTTTTCAGATTCTGAATTATCTTTTTCCTGACTCTTTCTAAATGTGTTAAAAAATTTGGTATACGGTGAGACACTTTGTTGACATGCTACAGGAGCTAATTTTACATGTCAGTGGGAAAAGCACCAAAACACTGACTCAAGTCATATTCCAAAAGTAGATTAATTGTTCTATTGTCCCAGTGAATGTGCATTTTTGTGTATGTGTTTTTATGTGTGTGTACACACAAGAGGGAAGGAGAAAAAAGACCATTTCTTCTCGGCCAGACCTAATTTAGCTGCCAAATTTTAAAATGAGTAGCAAGGAGGTGGGAGGTACACGAAGGAGTGTCAAAAGCTATTTGCAGAACAGGAGGGTCATGAGAGTTGTGACCAGATAGCATGACCTACAAGGATAAAATTATCTGGGACAACAACAGAAAAAATATATGTCATGTATCTAGACACTGCAGAGGCCAAGCTTATTAGCCATAAATCCTGCTTTCATAGATAACACTTTCAAACACACACAGATACACACACACACACACACACACACACACACCACTGCCATCACCACCACCACCAACACCAACAGCAATAATACCAGTAATCAAAATAGTCCTGCTTTTTTTTAAATTTTTTTTTAAATTTATTTACCCATGATAGTCACAGAGAGAGAGAGAGAGGCAGAGACATAGGCAGAGGGAGAAGCAGGCTCCATGCACCGGGAGCCCAATATGGGACTCGATCCCGGGTCTCCAGGATCGCGCCCTGAGCCAAAGGCAGGCGCCAAACCGCTGTGCCACCCAGGGATACCTCCTGCTTTTGATATAGATGAAAAAATTTATGGGATCTTTGCTTCCACCTAAACAATCATAAATAAATAAATAAAAGTTCTAAATACTCTCAGAAGACTGAAAACACAAGCTGGAATGAACTAAGAAGAGAGAGCTCCCAAGGCATTCCAGGCTTTCCCAAGACCTTCAAAGCCTCAGAGAATGGCCACGGAGTTGAATGCAAACTTCCAAAGTACAGAGAACAGCAAGTAGGATTTGATGGCAGACAAAAGTCACTAATGACTCAAAACTTTCCATTCAGCTATAAAACTGGAGAAATTTCCCATGTATCTGAAAGCTGGTGGCTCAGCTGTGAATCAGAGCAAATTTCCAGAATCTCACCAGTTGTGAGATCTTAATTCCTAATGAAAAGAAAACACCCATCCTGTTCTCAAGGTATTGGACTCTAGTGGGGGAACTGAGTGAAATCAAAAGAGTTACAAAGCTGAGACCCATTTTGATCCAGGCTAAACCACATCAGATTGACTTAGCCCTCACTCTTAAGGTAGAACAGAAAAACAAGAGTGTAGCGTTACAGAAGCAAACACTATTGGCTTCAGTTGTCAGTCCCTGTTTGTGTGTTATGAGAACACAACAAGGCAAGGAAATGTAATTCAAAGTCAAGACAGGAAACAGTCAATAGAAGCAGTGCCAGAGATGGCCTAGGTGTTGGAGTGATCATTGGAGAGAGGCTTTAAAATAATTATGGAAAAAATGCTAAAGGATCTAGTGGAAAGGCAAATACATGTGTGAAGAATGGGAAAAGTAAGAGACATGGAAGCTACAAAAAAAAAAAAAGAAACAAATGTCAATGCTAGAAATATAGCATCACAAATATGGAATTTATTAAATGGGTTTGCAAAATACTGAACACAGAGTAGGAGAGGGCCAATAAACCTAAAGATACATCGACAGAAAATGTCTAAATTGAAACACAAAAACAAAAATGAGTGAGTAAGAAATAGAACAGAACATCCTAGACATGTTGTATAAGAGCAAGTTTTCAACATACAAGTAGAATCCCAGAGGGAAGAAGGAAGACTTTGGGGCAGCAGAAATATTTCAGGAACAATGGGCAATAAATTGCTGAAAGACATCAACTCACAGATCCCAGAAGGCCAATAAATTCTAAGCAGGGTACTTACAAAGAAAACCACAGCTAGGTACACAGTAACCAAACAGCCTAAAATAAAAGATAAAAAGTAGGCCAAAAAGAAAGACACAATGCATCTGGAGGAACAATGATGAAAAGATGATTAACTTTTTTCCAGAAATACTGTCAACAAGAGGCAGTCAAATGGCACAAAGTACTGAAAAAAAAAAAAAAGTCAACTTAGAAGTCTATCCAATAAATGTCTTTCAGTTTTTATATACTTCTGTATAAATATATAATTATATATTTATATGTAAACACATTGTATATCTATTTGTTAACATATATACATATATTTTATATTGAATATATGTATTATATATAAATATAAACTATGTATTACATATTAAATGTAATTATGTACAGAAATCTAAATGTATTTGAGATACATATATGTATTTATGCATTATATATATGTTTCATGTATATAAATATGAAGGGTTTATTCACTGGATAAAGTTCTAAACTGACATATATATATATACACCATAGATAATATACATAAAAGACTTTTGACTTTTTAAAGCAAAAACAGTAGCAGTCAATCATAGGGTTTATAGTATATATAATTATAAAATATAGAAAGGAAGAGCATAAAGGACTGTATGGAATTATATGATTGCAGACTCATTCACTTTTGTGAAATAGTACATGTTATTTTGTGCTACTTCCATGTATTATTGACAATTTTTTTAGAGAATAATGGCATTAATTTCAAGGGGGGTTAGGGTGAGATTCGCTTCCTCCTGCTTTGGGTTCTATGTTTATAAACCCCCTATTATATTGTTAAATCCAGAGCATATTTTACTTTCTTTTGTCTGACTCAGTGAAATAACACTACTCAAAAGTATAATTCCTCAGATATTCTGTTATCATTGCTAGCACAAACTTATTGTAATATTCAGAATTAGTACAGTGCAGAGCAAAGACTATGGGGTTTGGAGTTAAACAATCTATATTCTGGCTCTCACTTGGGCATTGTGTGACCTTGGGTATTGAGAGACCTTGGGCATATAACTTAAATGTTCTGACCTCAATTTCCTCATCTGTAAAAAGGATCCAATAATTCCCATTTCACAGTATTATACAGGCTCAAAAAAAACAAAACAAAACAAAACAAAAAACCAATTCCTCAACCCCCTTCAACTTCCAAATCTAGTTGGTAACCAAGAGAAACTAGTTCAATTCTATGTATATTTGTTGACTTGAAAATCTGGAAATTTGATTTTATTCCCTTTAAGTAAAAATGAGGGAATTATATCTTATTTCAAAAAAAATAAGGTAAAAAGGAAATAAAAATGACATTATATGAGACTTAAAAAACCACATTTGAAGGAGCCATAGCAAACACAATGACTCAGAAACAAGTACATTTTTCTACAGATGCTTTTGGAGTTCTCAAATACTTGCGGGTCAAATTTGGCAAATTCGTAAAAAGATTCATAAAGTCCTAGAAAGCCTTGAAGTGTGTGAAGAAGGAAAGGAGAGAGGAAATATTCAGGCTTGCCTGATTCTGTGCAACCTAGCACAGTGGCAGGGACAGCCAGCAGACCTCCAGATGGGCTCCTCCCTGGAAGAGGAGACAGGCAGGCATATTTCTGAGTCCCTTCTCTACCACTTCCTAAGCTGTATGACTCCAGGAAATGTCCTTGACATTCTTTTGTGTGTGTGTGTGTGTGTGTGTGTGTGTCCTTGACATTCTTGACCTTAAGTTTCACCACTGTACAATGACATAATAAAGTTCACCTTCTAGGGTTGCTGAAAATATTACGGTCAAGCATATAAAGCAAAGGTTGAAAACTAGAAATCTTTGGGTCATACCTGGCTAGCAGATATATTTTACTGGTCTTAGAGAATATGACACAATGTTTCCTAGTTTTAAAATTATTTGCCAATTATTCATATTTCAAATTTGGAAGTCTTATTTCTGTATTCTCTTGAAAAATTGAAAAATTTGTTAAACTTCTATCTATCTCTTCCCCAAAAGATTGAGCAGTTAAAGCTAAGGAGTAACCACTTTCTGTATCTAGGGCTTATTTTCTCCAGATCTCCTCAGTCCCCATCTTTCCTTATTGTCCCACCTATACTGAAAGCCAGTTTATTTGTATTATCTTCCTGGCCCTATGGAGACTGTTTTCCACTAGTGGTGTAAAGTATCTAGTACTACAACTGAGGGTTAATAGATATCCTCTTTCCGCTCTGCCCTCTACCTTGAAGGTTCCCTGACCAAACGGGGTCTGGAGAGGAGAACAACTGATGAGATTACTTCCTTAAGAGCCAGACCCTTCTCTTAACCTAGCACCTTAGTCAGTTATCCTTATTTCAAGAACATAAATTAGGTAATGGAGATCAGTGACACTTTCTTTGCCTAAAGACATAGGCTTCTCTCTCAGCATCTTGGGGTTAGTGCTAGCTACAGAAGGACATCATGATACATTAAGTAAATTTAGAAATGGGGTGCCTGAGTGGCTCAGCGGTTGAGCATCTGCCTTTGGCTCAGGGCATGATCCTGGAGTCCTGGGATCGAGTCCCACATCAGGCTCCCTGCATGGAGCTTGCTTCTCCCTTTGCCTATGTCTCTGCCTCTGTCTCTGCATCTCTCATGAATAAATAAATAAAATCTTTTAAATAAATAAATAAATAAATAAATAAATAAATTTAGAAATAAATTTAGAAATCTTTTCCAGGAACCTATGTGAAACCCCATTTGGATTTGATGCACCCCAGCTGTGGAAGAGAGTAGTATGGACCTGTGCTCTGAAGTTCAGAAGGGAGGAATGGGAAATCAGAGGCTATTTTCCCACAGAAACCCTTAAACTTTATTAGTCTTTGACTCTTGTCCAAATTCATCAGTGCAAGCTTCATTAAAGGAAACCACAGTCCTCCAGAAGGCCAAGTAGAAGGGACAGAACCTGATTTCACCCAAGGCATTAGGGAAACTGTATTAGGAAGAGGGAAAAGCTGTGGGTTGTGGGAGAGGTAGCGTAGGAGTGGCATTCCATGGGATAAGAATCCTTTTAGCAAATAAGTTTATTATTGCAAAAAAGAACTAGAATGTGTTTGAGAAGAAGTGGCGCAACTGGAAACTGCAGCTCGGCCTCTGGCTTACTGTGGCAGGTGACAGATGTATAGATCATTTAGGTCAGGTGAGAGAGTTGCTGGATGTGAGCAGCAGGTTAGTAAAGATGAAAAGCATTCATACATCTGGGGCTTCGACGTCTGCCATCTATGATTAAAAGTTGGCTGGAGGCATCTAACCTCCCTCTTTCCTCAGAGCAATTGACTCTGGGACATTAGGGACAGCTGGGGTCTCTGAATGGACATTTGGAGGTGGGAAAGCAAGAAACATTGAGTCCATGAGTCCATACCCACTGAGTGTGCTGGGATCAAATGAGAACCTGATGGGATGGTACGGGGGACCTCAGCAGGAAAGAATGAAACACAACTTCTTTTAGGAACCTTGTCTTCTATACCTGGAATTCTCAATTCTCAATATTACAGCTGTAAGAGATTAAGAAGGTAGCTAGTTCAGTCTCTTTTTTCCTATTTTTTATAGATGAGGAAATGACTTTCTCAAACTCCCATACTGAGTTGGAAGAAAAGTTGGTGTTACAACTATTAGATCCAAGACCAGTGTCCTTGTAACCCCTGGCAGCCTTCTCAGGTCTCGGCCCTGGCCTTGCCTCAACATTCCCAAGCTGTAAAAATTTGGGTAAAGGAGAGTTGGAGGGCAGCCCGGTTGTTTCAGCGGTTTAGCGCCGCCTTCAGACTGGGGTGTGATCCTGGAGACCCGAGTTTGAGTCCCACCGTCAGGCTCTCTGCATGGAGCTTGCTTCTCCCTCTGCCTGTGTCTCTGCCTCTCTCTCTCTCTCTCTCTCTCTCTCTCTCTCTCTCTCTCTCTCTCCCTCTGTGTGTGTGTGTGTGTGTCTGTCATGAAAAAATAAATAAATCTTTTTTTTAAAAAAAAGGGAGAGTTGGAGTCATAAGCCCCTGCCCTCAGGGGCTCTGATCATCTGACTTGATGAATCTTCAATATGAGGGTCATGGCTGAGGTCCTCAGTGGTGGCATCCTCTAATCTTACTCTCAGATTCACACTTTCCATCAATAACTGGAATTTACCTTAATAATAAATCTGCCTATTATTTGTTAACAACCTACTACATAGTAGGCATTGGTCTAAAAAGCCTACTGACTGACTATGCCCACTTTACAGATGGAAAGACAAAAATGTGTAGTAACCTACCCCACATCTCCCCAAAAGTAAGCAAGAGGTGTTCCAGTTCTTTCTGAAGATGGAGCCTATGCTCTGGGCCCCCTGCACCCTCTGGCACTCTCCTCTTGGCCAACCGATCTCCCCACATCGCCCCACCAATGGTGTTTCTATCAATCCTGAAACTGAGTCTGTCACCCACACAAGTGATACTTCTCATTACTTCAAGATATCTAGAAAGCTGGCTTCCTCCTCCCTCCCACCAACATGTCCTTGATCGGTCGCCACTAATTTCTTTCTCCCCACTGCCATCATTTCCCTCCATTTAGCAAATGGCTCTGTCAACAGCCCCTGGAAGCTCAATACAGGCATCCAATACTGCTTTTCCCTTTCATTCTCAGGCATTTATTATTTCTTGCTCTAAGTCATATGATTATTATAAAGGCTGGTTCCCACCTAAGGTTTCTATAAAATACTACATGCCTTTATCAAGAAAGGTGGAAGAGAAACCCTCCTCACCACAAGAGGTAATTTCTGCCCGTGCTGATGCAAAGTCAAGGGGGTGAGGCATTCATTGCTTACACATTCAAGTCTGACCTCAGTTATTGGGCAAATGGAAGAGAAAGTAATTAGTTTCTTTAATGGCTCAGAAATATACCAAAAAGGGGGATGGGGTAGGCAGTGGTGATTGTTCAAATCAGCAGGTTTGGGAGTTTAATTTCTTTGTATTCATTAAGCTTCAAGATCTCTCTGACATGCTTCATTATAATACAGTGGCCCAGCTGGAAGAGCCCTATTATTGAGTTACGAAAATGATAAATTAGTGGGACAAAGGGTATTTGTATCTTGAGCTGCTGTTTGAAAATTCTGAGCATAGATTTCTCTATCAAAGGGCAGGAAGGTGAAGATATTTGTTTCCCTCTGTTAGACAGTATTAAGGAGAGAAAGTGGAATGTTTCCCTCAAACTACCCTGACAATGTCACTCAGCAAGTGAGCCTCACTCTCTCAGCTCAAGCCCTTCTAAGATTAATGACACTGGTAGGAGAGTTGACCTGAGCAACCTGAGGCTTGACTCCTCCCAAGTCCCCTAGCTGCAGAATTTCTGAAAGTTATTGATGAAATAAGAAAATAGTGAGTCCTTTTTCTCATATTTCATTTCATCCTTAAAGCAGATGACGTGAGGGGATCCCTGGGTGGCGCAGCAGTTTAGCACCTGCCTTTGGCCCAGGGCGCGATCCTGGGGACCCAGGATCGAATCCCACATCGGGCTCCCGGTGCATGGAGCCTGTTTCTCCCTCTGCCTATGTCTCTGCCTCTCTCTCTCTCTGTCTGTGTGTGACTATCATAAGTAAATAAAAAAAATTTTTTTAAATTTAAAAAATTTTAAAAAAAAGCAGATGATGTGCAATGGAAAGCACATGGACTGGGGTCCAATCCCAGTCTCCCATGTTGTATTGACACATCACTTAATATCTCTGAGCTTTTTCTCCTGTTAACTAGGAATGATAATATCTTGCAAGATAATTGTGATGACATAAACTTTTGTATGTAGTATATCTATGTACATACTACTAGATACGTATATGCATGCGTATATGCACCTATATCCCAACATAGCACTTGCCCCATAGTGAGTACTCAAGAATTGCACCAGATTTCTAGCTTCACCATGCTGAGCTTTGGGTCTTTAATTATATCCAACTTGACTCTTTGTATAGTACTTGACCATATCTTTCAAAACATTACATTAGAAAGTCATGCAGATTTCATTTTAGATTTCATATGGAGAGAAGGAGGAGGTTTCACATGGCAATTAACATAGAACCCTAATGAAATATCCCATCAGACATTTACAGAAAGGCTGCACATCACAATCTATGTGATTAACACACCATGGAAATGTTGCATCGCTTGACCTTCCAGCCTCTTCTCTTGTAGATTCTTTCCCTAAAATTCCTTTCCTATTGGCAGTGTTATCATGTCAGCTCCCCTTTTGGAGGTACATCTAAAATAATTTCTTACATAACCCCATCAGCTTTGGGCTGTACTTTAAAACATCCCTAATAAATAGCTCACTAATTTGGTAAGGAAGACCCCATTGGGGGCTCTAATATGTTCGACTACCCTCCTATCCAAAAGATTTATCAAAGTATTCACACAAGATCCATGTATGCCTTCAAGCGTGGAGTTGCTACTGGTGGTAGTGATGTGGGAAACAAAGGCAAAGGAAATGTAACTTAAAATCTCCTTACAGCTTGCAGCCCACTGATGGGTCCCTGAGACATGCAGAGCATGACCTTCCTCAAGGAACTCGTGGCTGCCTTAGTGTCTTAATGTTTAAAAGTAATCTTATGGCAACAGCTGGCCCTTCAAGGTCCTGAAAGCCTTGTTTACAGATTCCTTGGGGACTTGTGCTATCCCTAACCCACACTAATTAAAAAGTATACAATCTGTCACTGCTCACAATCCCAGTATAGTTGTTTCTGCCCAGAGGTCCTGTACAATGAGGAAGGGGTTAAGGTATAGGCAGGAAAGATAGGAGGCCCCTGACTCCCCTGACCAGGCTCTGGGACTATTCCTGGTAGGTGGAGATGCCGATGCAGAGCTGAGCAAGAGATAAGGGGACAAACCAAGATGGCACAAGAGTCTCAAGGCCACAAGTTTCCCAGTCAGTTCTCAGTAAGAGACTTCCACTGAAAGCCCTCAGTGGCAACCCATTTGGGATCCCTCTCACTCTAAAAGAGCTTTTTCTGTCTTTTCTGCTCTCATCTTGACTTAAACTTTCACTTCACCCTTTTGTGTCCATGAAATTCATTCTACAACTCCATGAGACAAGAACCCCGCAATCTTGCAAAAGTAGTGTGATAACAAAGAAAAAAGAAAAAAAATTCCATTGTTTGGAGGCACCCTTGGTTTATAAAGAAGCTTGTTTTGCTGGAGTTTTGAATAAGCTCCAAAGGGGAGAATCTGCTTAGAAATGAAAACTTCAGGAATTTTTATATTGTGAAAAGTGTTTTGTACTGAGAAAAGCTTTTTGTATATCTCATTTCACTTCATTTTCACCACAATTCTGCGATGTATCATTTACTGTCACTACTTTATAGATGAAGAAAAGGCATTTCAGTAACTGCTAGAGAATATAGCTCTGATAAGCTATTCCAAGACCAATGTCCTTCCCACTCTACCTGTGGTCTTTTTAGTTGTAATCTTTTTTTTTCTTTTTAGTTATAATCTTAAGCTGTGCTATAATTTGACCCAAACTTAGCAGTTAAAATAGCATCCATTTATTATCTCATAATTCAGTAGTCAGAAGTCCTGGCAGGCTCAACTGGGTTCTCTACTCATGGTCTCACAAGGATGACATCAAGATGTCAGTAGCTTTATGTTCTTTTCTTAAAACTCTGGGGGAAGAAACTGCTTCCAACCTCATTCAGTTGATTGACAGAGCTCAGTTCCTTGCTGGTATAGCACCGGGATGCTGGAAAGAAGCCTTTGGTTTTCTTCAGGCTACCTCTTCTCCTTTTCACATGACTCTCTCTATTTTAAACTAGCAATGGTTAGGATAATGCTTCTGCCAAATTAATCTTCTCTGCTGTTTAAAGGATTCCTATGATAGGGGTGCCTCAGTGGCTCAGCAGTTGAGTGCCTCCCTTTGGCCTAGGGCATGATCCTGGAGTCCTGGGATCGAGTCCCATGTTGGGCTCCCTGCATGGAGCCTGCTTCTCTCTCTGCCTGTGTCTCTGCCTCTCTCTATGTGTGTCTCTCATGAATAAATAAATAAAATCTTAAAAAAAAAAAAGGATTCCTATAGATTGGGCCCTCCAGGATCATCTCCATATCTTAAGGTCATCTGACTAGGGACTTCAATTTTTTCTGCAAAATCCTTTCATAGCAACACCCACATTAGTATTTGATAACCATAGTACAGCTGTCTGGGCGTGGAGGAGTATCTGTAAAATTCTGCCTACCACAGTGTCTCTTCATCTTTAGTTAAGAATCACCTACAGTGCTTGTTGACAGGTGGTTCTCCCTGTCTGAGCAGAGCCCAAGTGCATCTTCACACTTAACAGGTTCCCTTCCCCAATCTTGGCCTTACTATGTCTCCAGTATGGCTGGTCCTGGGACCATATTTTGAGAAGCATTGTTCTACACCTACCTATACCAGTGATCCTTTTTCAAACTAACCTGCTCACCAAGCCTCTTTTATTTACACAAGTATTAACTCACTAAATCTTCACAACAAACACTATGAGTTTAACACTCTCCTTGGCCCAAATGTACAGGCCCAGACAGGTTAAGTAACTTCATTATCACACAGCTAGTAAATATCAGAGCTGGGATTTGAAGTCAAGCAGGTTGGTTCCAAAATCCTTGTTTCTAGCCGGTATGCTACACTCTAAGTTAGGACATATATTTGTTATATACGCTAAACAAAGTGCACACTAGACTGAGGACCACCTCAGAAGACCTTTCAGTGTTACTGACATCTAGTGAGGAAGGTTATGGAAGGAATGGCAAGGTGAAATGCTGCAAGAGGTCAGTCAAAATAATTCAAGACCATCTCAGATTTACCACCTGCTCCTCCTTGAAAAATTCTGCAGATAGTTACTTGCACTATTTTGGATATTTGCTTTAATTAGCTTCTGTCATGATCTCCATCAAAACTTGGGAATGGAAGATGGCTGGAGGAAAACAGGATGATAAAGATGGTGCTTGGCCTAAAGAAGCCAGGATAGAAATCACCCCAACACTGCCCACAAACTGTAGAGATGGTCACCAATGGTACATAGACCAAAGCATCAACTCACGAAATGGCCTCTTGTTCTGACAACTGATAGGGATCCAGTGTCACCTGACTATATTGGAATGTCCTCATCATTCACTCACTAGCTTCCTCATCACTGATGTTACTGGGTACCACTTATACCCTTTTACCACAACACAGCAGCAGAACAAAGATCAGGACTCTGGTCACCATTCCACAAAACTACCACCTCCTGCACCCCTTGATTATAAGCCTCTTATTCTCATGGTAATAGCATTCAGGTAGCATTTAGTTTGCAAGGCCTCAGCCACGTTGTTCAATGTCTAATGATTGGCAACAGACCTTTAGCTGGCCCAGATCCAGAGCACAAGGGGTTGGTTCTTGGATGTGACATCTAGACAACATAGGGACCCAAACAAGAGGGACAAAAGGCACTGCTCCCATGACTGCCCATCCCCAAACACCACATATCTTCCCTTTAGAGGTAGGCCACAAATATACTACTTGTTACAGATATCCAAAACAAAACAAAACAAAACTGAGCAGACTTCCAGGGAAGATGGAGGAGTAGGAGGACTTAAGCTTACCTTGTCCCATGGATACAACTAAGTAAACCCACATCAGTGTAAATAACCCAGAAAATGAACCAAAGACTGGCAGAACAGACTCTTTGCAGCTAAACTAGAGAAGATGTCACACTGAAGAGGGTAGGAAGGTCAGAGATGTGGCTGGCACTAAAGAGGCCTGTGAGATTATCTGTGAGGGGGAGGGATGTTGTGGGAGCAGAGAGCGGAGAAGAACAAACCTATACCAGGTACCACAGACATGGGCAATCCCCGACATATTTTGGCTTTGAAAACCAAAGGGACATAATTTTGTGAGTTCTTATAAACAATGGGGCTCATCACTTCAAACATTAAAAATCAATGGGCTCAGCTCTAGGAGAACCAGAGAGCAATAAGAAACTGAGTCCCCACCCTTAAAGAGACAGCCCCATGGAGATACAGCATAGAAATAGCAGTTTGAAAAATACCTAAGGTATACAGCCGGGAGATTTTTTTACCAATCTCAGAGCATGGGCCAGAGGGGCAGAGATCTTTGGATGACTTCTTCAGGAACTAAAATCCTGGTGGGCACCATTTCCCTCCCTGAGGGGCCCAGCCTAGACACACTGACACCTGCGGGAACCAAAGCAATGCCAAAACTTCCTAACTAACATACTAACAGTGTGCCCCAACCCCACATTCTCCTGCAAAAACACCCCTTCCAGGTGAGCCTCTGCCCTGTGTCTCCTCTCACAGCAGAACTTCACAAACTTTGTTAACATTGTACACCCCCCCCCATATTTTCTTGGCATAAGCCCATCCAAAGAAGTTCCACAAGTCTAGTAATGTATAAGTGGACTGACAGGAATCAGCACTACTTCAGAGTAACTCCGTAGCATTCCAGCTGTTCTCTCTTTAGATCTCAGGTCGAAATTGTAGGTATCCAGGATGTTTTGAAAGTTATCTAGGTAAGTTTGTGGGACCAGGTAAGTAGAGGACCCCTACTCTTCTGTCATCTTGCCCCTCCCCTCTCAATTACACTACTAGGTGTTTACCCCAAAGATACAGATATAGTGAAATGCTGGGACACCTGCACCCCAGTGTTTATAGCAGCAATGTCCACAATAGCCAAACTGTGGGAGGATCCTCAATGTCCTTCTACAGATGAATGGATAAAGAAGATGTGGTATGTATTTACAATGGAATATCACTCAGCCATTAGAAAGGATGAATACCCACCATTTGCTTCAATGTGGATGGAACTGGAGGGTATTATGCTGAGTGAAGTAAGTCAATTGGAGAAGGACAAGCATAATATGGTTTCACTGATACAGAGAATATAAGAAATAGTGAGGAGGTTATCAGGGAAAGGAGGGAAAATGAGTGGGAAAAATTAGAGAGGGAGAAAAACCATGAGATTCCTAACTCTGGGAAATAAACAAAGGGTTGTGGAAGGGGAAGTGGGTGGGGGGGAATGGGGTAACTGGGTGGCAGACTATGAGGACGGCACTTGTTGGAATGAGCAATGGGTGTTATACTATATGTTGGAAAATCAAACTTCAATTAAAAAAACAAACAAAAACAAAAGTCTAGGGCCAGATGGCTTCCCTGGGGAATTCTATCAAACGTTTAAAGAAGAAACCATTTTTATTCTACTAAAGCTGTTTGGAAAGATAGAAAGAGATGGAGTACTTCCAAACTCGTTCTATGAGGCCAGCATCACCTTAATTCCAAAACCAGACAAAGACCCCACCAAAAAGGAGAATTATAGACCAATATCCCTGATGAACATGGATGCAAAAATTCTCAACAAGATACTAGCCAATAGGATACAGCAGTACATAAAGAAGATTATTCACCATGACCAAGTAGGATTTATCCCCGGGACACAAGGCTGGTTCAACACTCGTAAAACAATCAATGTTATTCATCATATCAGCAAGAGAAAAAACAAGAACCATATGATCCTCTCAATAGATTCAGAGAAAGCATTTGACAAAATACAGTATTCATTCCTGATCAAAACTCTTCAGAGTGTAGGGATAAAGGTAACATTCCTCAACATCTTAAAAGCCATCTAGGAAAAGCCCACAGCAAATATCATTCTCAATGGGGAAGCACTGGGAGCCTTTCCCCTAAGATCAGGAACAAGACAGGGATGTCCACTCTCACCACTGCTATTCAACATAGTACTAGAAGCCCTAGCCTCAGCAATCAGACAACAAAAAGACATTAAAGGCATTCAAATTGGCAAAGAAGAAGTCAAACTCTCCCTCTTCGCCGATGACATGATACTCTACATAGAAAACCCAAAAGCCTCCACCCCAAGATTGCTAGAACTCATACAGCAATTTGGCAGTGTGGCAGGATACAAAATCAATGCCCAGAAGTCAGTGGCATTTCTATACACTAACAATGAGACTGAAGAAAGAGAAACTAAGGAGTCAATCCCATTTACAATTGCATCCAAAAGCATAAGATACCTAGGAATAAACCTAACCAAAGAGGTAAAGGATCTATACCCTAAAAACTATAGAACACTTCTGAAAGAAATTGAGGAAGATACAAAGAGATGGAAAAAATATTCCATGCTCTTGGATTGGCAGAATTAATATTGTGAAAATGTCAATGCTACCCAGGGCAATTTACACATTCAACGCAATCCCTATCGAAATACCATGGACTTTCTTCAGAGAGTTGGAGACTCTTAAATCTTAAATCATCTTAAGATTTGTGTGGAATCAGAATAGACCCCGAATAGCCAGGGGAATATTAAAAAAGAAAACCAGAGCTGGGGGCATCACAATGCCAGATTTCAGGTTGTACTACAAAGCTGTGGTCATCAAGACAATGTGGTACTGGCACAATCGGAGAAGGACAAACATTATATGGTCTCATTCATTTGGGGAATATAAAAAATAGTGAAAGGGAATAAAGGGGAAAGGAGAAAATGAGTGGGAAATATCAGAAAGGGAGACAGAACATGAAAGACTCCTAACTCTGGGAAATGAACTAGGGGTGGTAGAAGGGGAGGTGGGTGGGGTGACTGGGTGGCAGGCACTGAGGTGGGCACTTGACGGGATGAGCACTGGATATTATTCTGTATGTTGACAAATTGAACACCAATAAAAGTAAATTTATTAAAAAACAAAACAAAACAAAAACAAAACAAAAAACCAAAGAAACTCCTGCCCCAGGGAGAAGGGAAAATGACCACACATACTAGCTCAACTGCAGTCTCAGCAGTGGGCTCAGGGCAGCTGTCTGGTCTGACAGTAGGCCTCACCTACCAGTGAAAGCTTCTCAGAGGACATTACAGGAAAAGTGCCTGCAGTTTGGTGCTACTGCATATCTGACAAATGCTTGGTCTGACTCAACTCAAGCCCAAGAGAGCCTCAGTTACTAACAATACAGGAACGGAACTCTGCCTACAACAAGCAAAGAGAGTCATCACAGATGACTGGACTGAAGGCAAAAGTTGTTCATCCATAACAATAGGGCACACACAAAACAGAGGAGACACACCTGACACTCTAGGTTCAGGTGAACAGGGAACATTGCACTGCAGGGCACTATAGGGCCTTTTCTTCATAAGGCCACTACTTTCAAGAGCAGGAGACATTACTTTCCTAACCCATTGAGACAGACACAGAAAGTTAGGCAAAATGAGTAGAGAGAGAAATATACCCCAAATGAAAGAAAAGGACAAAATCACAGGAAGAGACCTAAGTGAGATGGTGATAAGTAATAAGCCTAATGAGAATTTAAAGTAATGATCATAAAGATATTCACTGGAATTGGGAAAAGAGGGGAAGACATCAGTGAAACATTTAACAAAGAGATAGAAAGCATAAAAAGAAACAATCAGAGATGAAGAACTCAATAACTGAAAATAAAATAACACTAAACCGATAATATTAGACTAGAGGAAGCAAAAGAATAGATCAGTGACATGGAGGACAGAGTAATAGAAAACAAACAAGCTGAACAGGAGAGAGAAAAAATAATGATAAAAAATGAAATAGACTTAGGGAACACAGCAATATCATCAAGTGTATTAACATTTGTATTATAGGGATCCCAGGAGGAGAAAGATAAAAAAGGGGGAGAATATTTATTTGAAGAAATAAGAGCTAAACTTCCCAAGTCTGGAGAAGGAAATAGAAACCCAGATTCAGGGATCCCTGGGTGGCTCAGTGGTTTAGCGCTTGTCTTCAGCCCAGGGCATGATCTTTCAGTCCTAAGATCGAGTCCCATGTCGGGCTCCCTGCATGGAGCCTGTTTCTCCCTCTGCCTGTGTCTCTGCCTCTCTCTGTATCAAATAAATAAATAAATAAATAAATAAATAAATAAATAAATAAATAAATAAATAAAATCAATCTTAAAAAAAAAATCCAGATTCAGAAGGCACAGAGTCCCTCAAAATACAACCCAAAGAGGTCCACAATTACCAAGACATGTAGTAATTAAAATGACAAAACGTAGTGATTAAAGACAATCTTTTTTTTTAAGTAGCAAGAGAAAAGAAGACAGTTACATACAAGGGAAACTCCGTAAGGCTTTATCAGCTGATTTTTCAGCAGAAACTTTCCAAGCCAGAAGAGAGTGGCATGATATATTTAAAGTACTAAAAGAGCAAAATCCTACAACCAAAAATACTTTATCCACCAAGGCTCTTATTCAGAATTAGAAGGAGGGATAAAGAGTTTCCCAGACCAAAAAAAAAAAAAGTTAAAGGAATTTATGACCACTAAAATAGCCCTATACCAGGAAATGTTAAAGGGGACTCTGAGTGGAAAGTAAAGACTATAAGTCAGAGTAAGAAAAGTAGGAAACATAAATGCAGAAAAATTAAGTATATCTATAAAAACCAATCAAAAGACTCACAGAATAAAAGGATGTGGACTACCATATACCATTCCTACCATATACCCAAAGAACTGGTGGGGAAAAAGTGGGTAAAACTTAAGTGACCATCAACTTAATATAGACTGCTATATGCATAAGATGTTATATACAAACTTAAGAGTAACCACAAATCAAAAACAAGTAATAGATATGCAAAAAATAAAGAGAGACAAATCCAAATATCCAAATGTATCACTAAAGATAGCCAACTTATGGTGAGAGAAGAGAGCAAGAGAAGAAGGAACAGAAAAAAACAAAAACAAAAACACTGAAATAACCATAAAAAGGTAACAAAATGGCAATAAGAACATACGTGTCAATAATTACTTTGAATGAAAATAGACTAAACACTCCAATCAAAAGACATAGGGTGAGAGAATGGATAAAAAAGCAAGAACCTTCTATCTGTTTCCTATAAGTACTCATTTCAGACCTAGTCACCTGCAGATTGAAAAGTAAGGGGATAGAGAAACATCTACAATACAAATGGATGTCAGAAGAAAGCCAAGGTAGCAATACTTATATCAGACAAAATATATTTTAAGATAAAGGAGGACCCTATACAATCATAAGGAGAACAAAGCAACAAGAAGATATAACAATTATAAATATTTATGTACCCAATATGGAAGCACCCAAATACATAAAGAAGCTAACAGCAAACATAAGTGAAATAATCAAAAGTAAAACAATAATAGCAAGGGATTTTAACATGCCATGTACATCAACGGATACTTCATCTGAAAAGAAAATCAATAAGAAGCAGTGGCTTTAAATGACACATTAGACCAGATGGATCTAACATATATATCCAGAACATCATGCTAAAACAGCAGAATACACATTCTTTTCAAGTGCAGATAGAATATTCTCCAAAATAGATCACATATTAGCCCACAAAATAAGTCTGAACAAATTAAAAAATTGGTGTTATATCATGCATCTTTTCCTATCACAAAGCTGTAAAACTACAAACTAACTACAATAAAAAAAAAATCTGGAAAGAACATACATGCATCGAGGTTAAATAACATGCTGCTAAGTAGTTAATTGATCAACCAAGAAATCACAGAGGAAACCAAAAAAAACCAGTAAATTTTAAATGAAAATTTAAACACAAGTATCCAAATCTTTAGCATGCAGCAAAAGCTGTTTTAAGCGGGAAGTATGTAACAATACAAGACTACTTCAAGAAGCAAGACCAATCTCAAACAAGGTAATCTTACATCTAAAGGAGATAGAAAAAGAACAAAACCAAAAAAAAAAAAAAAAAAAAAAAAAACAATAGAAGGAAGGGAATAATAAAGATGAGAAGAAATAAAATAGAAACTAAAAAAAAAAAAAAGAAAAAAAAAAACAGTAGAACAGATCAGTGACACTAGGAGTGAGTTCTTTGAAAAGATCAACAAAATTAATAAACCTATAGCCAGACTTGAGAGAGAGAGAGAAAGAATGAAAGAATATTCAAATAAAAATCAGAAATAAAAGAGGAGAAATAACAACCAACACCACAGAAATATAAAGGATTATAAAAGAATATTATGAACGATTATATGCCAACAAATTAGACAACCTAAAAAAATGGATAAACTATCAGAAACATATAAGCTTCCAAAATTGAATCAAGAAGAAATATAAAATTTGGACAGATAGATTACCAACAATGAAATTGAAACAGAAAAAAAGCAAAGCAAAACAAAATTTCTCAAGAAAAAATGTTCAAGATCAGATGATTCCACAGGTGAATTCAACATTTAAAGAAGAGTTAATACCTATTCTTCTCAAACTATTCCAAGAAATAGAAGAGGAAGCAAAGCTTCTAAATTTATCCTATGAGGCCCAGCATTACTCTAATCCCAAAACTAGATAGATGCTACGAGGGAGAGAGAGAGAGAGAGAGAGAGAGAACTGCAGACAATATCTCTGATGAACATGGATGCAAAAAACACCTGCAACAAAATACTGGCAAACCAAATTCAACAATAAATTTAAAAAATCGTCCACCACAATCAAGTGAGATTTATTCCTGGGATGCAAGAGTGGCTCAATACTTGTAAATCAATCAATGTGATACATTACATTAATAAGAGAAAGGACAAAAAAAAAACATATGATCATTTCAACAGATAGAGAAAAAGCATTTGACAAAGTATAATACCCATTCATGACAGAAATCCCCATCAAAGTAGGTATGAGTAGACCATATCCAACACAATAAAGGAAGCCATATATGAAAAACTCTCACCTAAAATCATACTCAAAGAAGAAAAACTGACAATTCTCCTAAATTCAAGAACAAACAAAAAAAGGGGGGGGGGATTCTACTCTCACCACTTTTATTCAACACAGTACTGGAGGTCCTGGCCACAGCAATCAGATAAGTAAAAGAAATAAAAAGATTGAAATTGGCAAAGAAGAAATAGAACTTTCACTATTTGCAGATAACATACTATATACAGAAAGACCTAAGGATTCCACCAAAAAACTCCTAGAATTGATAAATGAGTTTAGTAAGGTCACAAGATACAAAACAAATACATAGAAATCCATTGCATTTCTATATATTAATAATGAAGTAGCAGAAAGAGAAATTTAGAAAATAATCCCATTTACAATTGTACCAAAAAGAATAAAATACCCAGGAATAAATGTAATCAAGGAGGTGAAAGACCTGTAGTCTGAAAACTATAAAACATTGATATAAGATGATACGGAGAAATGAAAAGACATTCCATGCTCATAGATTGCAAGAACAAATGTTAAAATTTCTATACTATCCAAAGCAATCTATAGATTTAATGCAATTCCTACCAAAACACAAACAACATTTTTCACAGAAGCAGAACAAATAATCCTAAAATTTGTATGAAACTGCAAGAGACTCAGAATAGCCAAAGCAATCTTGAAAAAGAACAAAGCTGGAGGTTTCACAATTCCAGCCTTCAGGTTATGTTACAAAGCAATAGTGATCAAAACGATATGGTACTGGCACAAAAATAGGTACATAGATCAAAGCATAGAACAGAGAGTCCAGAAATAAACTCACAAGGATATAGTCAATCTATGATAAAGGAGGCAAAAATATGCAATGTAAAAAGATAGTCTCTTCAACAAATAATTTTGGGAAAACTGGACAGCAACATGCAAAAGAACGAAACTGGACTACTTTTTTATACCATACACAAAAATAAATTTAAAATGGATTACCGACCTCAGTGTGTGATGTGAAACTATGAAAATCCTAGAAGAGAGCACAGGCAGTTATTTCAGCTGTCGCAACATTTTTCTAGATATGTCTCTTGAGGCAATGGAAATAAAAGCAAAAATACATTATTGGGATCACATCAAAATAACAAGTTTCTGCACAGCAAAGAAAAGAACCAACAAAACTAAAAGACAGCCTACTCAATGGGAGAAGTATTTGCAAATGACATACCAGATAAAGGGTTAGTATTCAAAATACATAAAGAACTGAGACAATCAACACTCAGAAAACCAACTAATCCAATTAAAAATGAGCAGAAAACATGAACAGATGTTTCTCCAAATAAGACGTACAGATGGCCAACAGACACGTGAAAAAATGCTCAGCACCACTTACCATCAGAGAAATGTAAATCAAAACCACAATGAGGTATCACCTCATACATGCCAGAATGGCTAAAGTCAAAACCAGAAGAAACAACAAGAGTTTTTGAGAATGTGGAGAAAAAGGAGCCCTCTTGCTCTGTCGGTGGGAAGGCAAACTGCTGGCAGTCACTGATGCATACACAAGCAAAACAAAACATACACTGCAGCAAACTGGTGCATATACAAATAGTGTATGGCAGTTCCTCAAAAGTTTAAAAATAGAACTACCCTATGATCCAGTAACCACACTGCTCAGTATTTACTCCAAAAAATACAAAAGCGCTACTTCAAAGAGAAACATGAACCCCTATGTTTATGGCAACATTATTTACAATAGTCAAATTTTGGAAGCAGTACAAGTGTCCATCAATAGATGAATGAATAATGAAGAAGAGTGTGTGTGTGTGTGTGTGTGTGTGTGTGTGTGTGTGTATACACACACATATACATACCACGGAATATTAGTCACTGAAAAAGAAATGAAATTTTGCCATTTGCAACAAGATGGTTGGAACTACAGAGTATAATGCTAACCAAAATAAATCAGTCAGAGAAAAACAAATACCATATGATTTCTCTCATATGTGTAATTTAAGACGCAAAACAAAGAAAGAAAAAAAAGAGACAAAAAAAAAAAAAAAGCAAAAAACAAACCAGATTCTTGACTATAGAAACAGGGAGTTACTAGAGGGGAGCTGGGTAGGGGATGAATGAAGGAGGTGAAGGGGATTAAGAGCACACTTATCATGAGGAGCACCAGGTGATGTATGGAACTGTTGAATCACTATACTGCATACCTGAAACTGATATAGCATTATATGTTAACTATACTGGAACTAAAATCTTGAAAAAAAATGGAATAGTTCTTAATCCATCCTGATATGATAAATGACCTGCTATATTACACAGTCTCTGCAGGGACTCATCTTTAAAAGAGGCAAACCTGCCAACAAATAGTAATTAAAAAGGAATCACAGTATTATTTATGTCTCTTGAAGATTGTGAAAGAGGATCTAACTCATAAGCCACAGCAATTCTTTGCAAAGCCCTTTTGTCTATTCCCAATTCTCTCACATTCCACAGCTACTCTACAGCCCTCACAGGCAGTCCCCATTCCCTGGTACTGCGTCTAGGTCCCCCATCTGAGCTCCCTGTCCTCCTTCTCTCTCATTTCTTGCAGTTCCTTCTCTCCCATTGATCTGCTTAGCCTCTCTGTTATATCCAATTCCTTCTCTCTCTCTCCTCTTCAAGCCAAATCTCCCCCTCCTATTCCCTTAACTCAGTATCACAGTGTCACAGTAGATTCAGTATCCTAGCATTACAATAGATCACAATAGCAAAAACTCTTCTGTGGTGAATAGAAAAGGAGGGCTGAATATGTCCCATAGATCAAATGGTACACATACAGGAGTGTTGCACTAGTGTAAGAATAAAGCCAATCCAGTCCCATTAAAAGGAGTGAAAAGAAAAATCAAAACGAAAAGGAATACAAATCATGATGTACTTTGTGTGTAGCTATGTTGTATGAGCACTTTCATGGCTGCTATTATGTTTGGTTCTTACAGTTTCTTTATGAAATCCTATTGACCAAGGTTTTTAATCTACATTTAAAAGACAAATGCTAAAGGTCATGGAGTTAACAACTTATGCAAATTTAGTTAATAAGTGGCTAATGGAGATCTCGGTCCTGGTTTTGGCATTCAGACTCCAAGTCATAAAATTATAGAAGTTTGTATCAGGAAGAGATATTACAAATTCCTTTGTTTTACTTGCAAGGATTGCTCAACTACTTAGAGCAAAAACAAAATTATACTAATACTTTCAGGCTTTCAGTCTTGAGGTCCTGCCATTCAACTAAATTGCTGCAGATTTAACACCTCTCAGGAAGGAATCTGATAACACTTTGCCTTTTGCAGACCCCATAACGGTATAGCAAACGTAGTTACCAAGAAAACATTTTGTATACTTATGTTGATGGTTTATGACAATTCAAAAGTGTGTCTATAAAGTCATAAATAAATTAATAAAATGATAACACATGACAATTTCTAAGCGTTATTTAAATAATCCCCAATCCTGTTGCATTTTCCTGAAATATTCTCAGCTCTAAAGACACTCACCAGCCATAGCTATTTAGAAATCATAGATTTGGGATGCCTGGGTTGCTTAGACATTAATATCTATTGCTAAAGAGAGACCAAAAAAATGGGATCAAGAATAAGGAACTTCCAAATCAGTTATCCCTTTAGGAAGAGGGGATGGATGCTTGTAATCAATCTTAGAGAACAACAAAAGGTGAATGAAAAAAACTTGAGATTCAGGAAAATGACCAAAAAATAAAAGATATTGTAGGCAGGTTAAAATACCAATAAATTGACAGCCTAAAAAGGGCAATATCCTGCTTTACAACCTCCAGTCCTACTGCTCAATACTTTGTTTTGCTTTGCCCACTTTGATGGCAAGACCACTTTCTGATCCTTTCAGCTGCTTTTGCCACCTTCAAAATGCTTCAGGAAAGAAGCAGACAAGACGACTATGTAGGGAACAATACTTAAGTCCTGCCTATGTCCTATTTGGGAAAGGCTTATCTTTCCAAAGCTTGCAGAAGGAAATATGGCATGAAACTTGCCTTTATCCTTCCCCTTTTTTGCCCCCACCTACACACACATGCACACACTTACACACAAGACCAAATATGTATGCATAGACAAATAAGACACCAGGGATTAATTGAGACTGATTACTTCATCACCCACTCTCACCAACTAACTCTCCATAACCCTGCCCATCTGGCAGTGAGAAGTCTCCATCTACCTACTCCTGAGGCAGACTCCCCAGGAGGAATTTCTTCCCTAACACACAGGCAGAGGACTGAAAAGCCCTTTGACCACACTGCATATGTACTACACAGGCTCTGTGATGAGTTGAATAGGTTACAATTCCTCTTCTTTGCAGTGGTGACCACAAAACCTAACCAGGTAGAAAATTCCTGCAATTTGCAACAATTAATCATCTCTCATCTTGGACTGTGGCCTCTACAGCAAATGGCAGGAATGGAAAATATGTGATGAAGGAGTTAGGAGGAAGGCAAGTATAGGTGGGCTTTGAAGGGTGTGTTGAATTTAGTGGCAAAAGAGATGGGAGGCAGGGAGATCTTTGTAGTAACTCAGACAAGGGATGATAAGGTCTTAAATAAGTGAGGCAAAAATAGGAAGGCAAAGATTGAGGAATGGACAGATAAAGTTTGGTGCAGATCTCAAAAAGGCAAGGATGCTGATGTTTGTTGAGTTGTACCATGTGCAGTGTCCAGGAATTGAAGGCAAACTAAAGGATCTGTCTCTAGGGATGGGGATAAGTTAATGTGTGGATGCATACCACTATGCACACAGGAATTAAAATCTGGTGAGCTAGATTCCCAAGGAAAAAATGTGATTATATCTAAAAGTCTGATGTTAATGGGAAAAATAAGAAGCAGAATGAGGTCTATAACAAAATACTATTATGTAAACCAAAAGCACATACACATGCACAAACTGTTAAAAAGACAGCAGTTTGATGTTTATGCAGGTGAGGGGATGGGAGTGAGGATCAGACACTGAAGGGAAGGAACAAATAGGAGAGAGAGGTCTTGTGCTGACAGATGTAGGTAGTGCTGAGAATTGAGTTGTAGAGTAACTCAACTCTATGTTAACCCAAAAGAGAGATTAGTTACCTCTGTACATAAATGCATGCAAACAATGAAAAAGGCAAACAGTGGTTTACTGGGCATTATGAAAGATGACATGCAGGTGAAGGGTGATGGAGGGGAAGGGGGAAAGGGACACCTGGTTCTCATGCCTGGATAATGCACCACTCTTTTTTTTTTAAGATTTTATTTATTTATTTGAGAGACACACAGAGAGAGGCAGAGACACAGGCAGAGGGAGAAGCAGGCCCCATGTAGAGAGCCCAATGTGGGACTCGATCCCGGGTCTCCAAGACCACATCCTGGGCCAAAGGCAGGCGCTAAACTGCTGAGCCACCCAGGGATCCCCAATGCACCACTCTTGCCTCCAAAGTTGGAGCAGCATTTCCTCTCCCAGCTTCAGTTCTATATATGCTTGTCTTATCCAGGGGCCACATCCTAAGGAAAAAACCTTTGGAAAGAAACTGACCTAAGTCATAGAAATCTTTGAGCCTCGGTTTTCTTCTCCGTAAAAAGACGAATAAGAACATCTACCTCACGTGGTGGTCATAGGGCTTACACGAGCAAATATAAGTGAAAGAGCCTACTGAAGTATTGACTTAATAAATAAGATATTCTTTTCTAATTGTTCTGGATCTGGGACTCCAAGTTTTGGCCAGTGGCCTCTGTTTGGCCAGTAACAGAAGTGAGAGCAGAGCTTTGTAAATGACAGCTGCAGTTTCAGCTCAGCACTAGAAGTTTCTGCCTTTCTTTTTTTTTTTTTTATAAATTAATTTTATTGGTGTTCAATTTACACATACAGAATAAACACCCAGTGTCTCTCCGGTCAGTGTCCCCTCAGTTGCCCCGTCACCCATTCACCCCCACCCCCGCCCTCCTCCCTCCACCACCCCTAGTTCATTTCCCAAGAGTTAGAAGTCTTTATGTTCTGGTCTCCCTTTCTGATATTTTCACACATTTCTTCTCCTTCCTTATATTCCCTTTCGATATTTATTCATATTCCCAAATGAATGAGAATTACACTGATTTGTCCTCTCCGGTTACTGTGGCCAGTTCAAAAAGGGTGTGCCTGAGTTCTTCTCTGGGAGTTTGAAGGAATTTGTCTCACCGTTAGATCTTTCATCCATTTTGAGTTTATCTTTGTGTTGGTGCAAGAAGAGTGGTCAGTTTCATTCTTCTGCATGTGGATGTCCAATTTTCCAGCACATTTATTGAAGAGACTGTCTTTCTTCTTGTGGATCGTCTTTCCTCCTTTATCGTATAATTAGTTGAGCAATAAAGTCAGGTCACTCTGGGTTCTTGTTCTGTTCCAATTGATTATATGTCTGTTTTTGTGCCAGTACCAAACTGTCTTGATGAACACAGCTTTGAGGTAGTAACTGAAATTCCTGGATTGTGATGCCCAGAAATGGTTTGCTTTTATTAAAATTCCTGGCTGTTTGTGTCTTTTCTGATTCACACAAATCTTAAAATATTTGTTCTAAGTCTCTGAAGAAAGTCCATGGATTTTGATAGGGATTGCATTATACGTGTAAATTGCCATGGGTACATTGACATTTTCACATATTAATTCTGCAATCCTGAGCATGGAATATTTTTCATCTCTTTGTGTCTTCCTCAATTTTTTCGAAGTGTTCGTAAGTTTTTAGGGTATATTTTGAGAACCATTTGAGTGGCTAAATGGTTCTCAAACCTTTTATTTTCAGGTTGTAGGTGTCCTTCTGTCTAAAATGAGTCTTTGAGACAGCAAATAGATGGGTCCTGATTTTTTATCCAGTCTGAACACTCTGGCTTTTGATGGGGTCATTAAGTCTTCCGTGAGTACTTGAATCTTCTTTAAAGGGTGTTTA
Organism: Nyctereutes procyonoides; assembly: GCF_905146905.1. NCBI lineage: Eukaryota > Metazoa > Chordata > Mammalia > Carnivora > Canidae > Nyctereutes > Nyctereutes procyonoides. Next base: position 48,681,173 of record NW_026575133.1, on the reverse strand, counting down.
AGAGTCCCCTTAAAATTTCCTTGCAGAGCTTGGTTTGGCGGTACCTATTCTTTCAGTTTGCCTGTCTTGGATGCTCTTTAATCTTCTTTTCCAATTTTGATGAGAGCTTGCTGTGATAAATTATTCCTTGGTTGCATGTTCTTCTCATTTAGGACCTGAATATATCAGCAGCCTTCTGGCCTGCACGTCTCTGTGGAGAGGTCTGCGTTACCACTAATATTCCCTCCCATGAAAGTCAGGGACTTCTTGTTCTTGCGGATTTAAGGGATCTTCTTTTATCTTTGGATGCAAGCTTCACTATTAGATGTCGAGGTGTGAAAGGTTTTTATTGATTTTAGGGGAGGGATCTCTCTATTTCTGGCTCTGAATGCCTGTTTCTTCCCAGATTGGGAAAGTTTTTCAGCTCGATTTGTTCAAATAATATTCTGCCCTCGGTACCTTCGGCACCCTCGGGAACCCCAATTAAACGAAGGTTTTACTTCCTTAGAGTTCAGTTATTTGCCTTAATCTGTCTTTCTTGTCCTTAATTGATTGGTCTCTTTTTCTCCGTTTCCCTCTTTGCCATTAATTGTTTCTATGTCACTCACTCGTTCTTCCACCAACGTTAACTCGTCGTTCGGACTTCTAGTTTGGATTGCATTCATTCAATTGATTTTTAATTTCTGCCTGAATGATTAAATTCTGCAGTCATGAAGTCTGTGAGGCCTTAATGCTTTTTCTAGAGCCACAGTAGCTGCTAATGGTGCTTTGATTTGGCTTTGGTCATTGAAGTGTAATCCAGATTTTGTAACTCTGTGGGAAAGAGGGCTGTTTCTGATTTCTTTCTTTGAAGTGAGTTTTCCTTTAGTCATTTTTGCCAGTGGAGGTGGGCCAAAACAGTTGTTCTGGAACCGGGGAGTATCACTGGTCGTCCAGCTGGGCTTTGGGGGAGGGGCCTGTTGCGTTGATTTTCAGGTGTTAGCACTTGGGGAGCTGCTCTGCCCTAGCTGCTGCAGGGCTCAGAGGGGTTTGTTCTACCCATCAGGCCCCAGGAGGAACAGTCGCAGTTGCTATGGCAACTCTGGAAGCCTGGATTCAGCATCCGGCAGGAACTACGGGGCTCGGGGCTCTCGGTTCTGTTCTGCAGGGCTGGAGGCTCCGGGGCGGGGCCGCTGATTGCTCAGCTCGGGGGCAGGAGCGATCTCGCTGTCTGGGCCTCCCGGCCTCTGCCTGTCCCAGGGGGAGCCGGATCCCCCCCCCCCCTGGGCTGTGTCCCGGCGACCTGTGCTCGGGGCCTGCGCTGTGGGGATTCGCGCTCCCGCCCCGCAGCCCCTCCACGGAGCCGCCGCACGAGCCCTCCGAGCTGCTCCGGGTCCCCCCCCCCCCCCCCCCCCCCCCCCCCCACCCCCCCCCCCACCCCCCCCCCCCCCCACCCCCCCCCCCCTCCGTGCGCGCTGAGCCCTTAGGGAGCTCGGAGCACTATCCTGCGCTCGCAGGTGTCTGTTGTGTCCGGGAGCACGAGGGGCAGTCCCCCGTCTTGGGTCTGTCTATCCCTGCGAGCCCTTTCGCCGCCCGGGAGGTTGGTGCAGACTCTGCTCCTCGGGGACGGGGCTATCCTGTCTGGGGTCACTCGCCCCGGCCTCAGCCGGTCCTCGCGGGGCCCTCCCCCTCCTCCGGAGGCCTTTTGTTCTTTATTTCTTTTTCCGTCTTCCTCCTGATAGAAGCGTGAATTCTTCACCCTGTGGCATTCGCGGTTCTCTTTTAATCTCAGGCGAATCGTAAATTTTCAGGGATGGTTTGAATGTTATTAGGTAGTTTCTGCTTTCTTGAGAATAAGGGAGCAGTGCTCTGGGCCCAGAGCATACCCTTATTAATCCCGTTCTTGGCCCCTGGGAGAGCCGCATCCAAGCCTGGCTGTGTGCCCATGGTCTAGCAGAAAGCCACTCAGAGAGCCTGGGCTCCCTTACACCCAACCCAGCTGCACATTTTCATCTTTTTTATGTGTTTGGGATGTTACACTAATTGTGATTGATGTTCTCTTTGTGCTCACACTGAGGGGCGGATGATGAAGCCATAATGTAAGGTAATATGTCTATTAAAGATTTAAAATAACCCGCCTGCTGGATGATTCCTCACTCCACTGGCAGATTCAAGCTTCCTGGGAAGAAGTTGGTGCTAAATTAGAGAGGGTGATAGGGTGGGAGGGAAGGAGAGGACTCAAGGGATATTCTCCAACTTCTGGAGTACTGTCAAACTGATCTACCTTTTCTTCATTTAATTAAGGAATATCTATTGTACCAGCCATCGGCACTGGCTCTGGACACATATGGATAGTCAATGACTTTGGGAGCTCTCTGTTTAGGAGCAATGTTAACTGGATTTAGTGAACAAACTCATAGTACTTATGAAGTCATGAATTAATTGTCTTTTTGTCTGATGTCCAAAACAGAGCTGGAGCCCTGAGTTATGTCATTGGAAGTGGCTCCTAGAGCTGTCTATCCCCCAAATTCCAGAGGCAGATAAAACATGGACCGGATAAACACAGCCATGTCTATACCTAGCAAAACTGGACCCTAAAATGGAAAAGCAGACAGAACTTTGGTGTTTTCTGCATCTGTCTCCCTTCCAGGTGGTCTCTTTTACTAAGGAGCAAGAGATACATGTTCATCCCAGTCAGAACCTTTGGGCCGCGTGTCAATAGAAGCCTACAGATTCACTTAAGGAGAGCTAGAATGCCAACAGGTGAACTCCTGAGGAGCTCACCATAGAAGATCAACAACACAAATCTTAGTCTTAATAGCACCACTAATCTCAGTTCTTCTGGTTTCCAAATGTCTGGGACCAGACATTAAAGTCTACCTTCCCCCTACTGTGTTTCATTACTCATTATTTCCTTCATTGCTAACCAGCCCCTGCCCTTCAACACCTCCTTTTGTGCATGTCTACCTCTGCCTTTCCTCACTCAGGCCCCAGCCAGGGTGACTCTCTGTCTCCTCTCTGCCTCTAAACATATTTGAACTTCTAAGTAGACATGATGAATGATAAAAGATAAACAATATCTCACCCTATAACCTATTGAAACTAACATTAATAGCAAACAAAAGTATTGCCATCAGCAACCTCATGTCACAAACTTTTAAAAGTGGTTTCCAAGGAAATCAATAGAATATTTGCACACGGTTCATCACAAGTCCTTTCTCCCAAAACATCCCCCAACAGGTGACAAAAGACTAATGAAGTAGGTTTATAAAATCTCAAGAATGCAACCGCATTTGGAATGAAGCAGAATGAAAGTGTAAGTAGTCAGTCTAGGACAAAGGTAAAGAAATTGCTCTCTGGAAAAGAATGTTCATCAATCGCTGCAAAAAATAATCATACCTAACATTTTGAGTATCTACTATAGCAAGATGATCAACCAGTTTATGCAATGTTCTATTTGAGACTCATAAAATCCTATGATGTCATTAGTTTCCTGATGTACATAAGGAAACCTGGGAAAGTTAATCCTAACCATTATGCCATCTTGGCAGAGGCAGGAAAAACTACTTGGATTTGCCATTTTCTCAGAATTCCAGTCTAAATTAGGGGAATGGTCTAAAACACAAGAGTATTTCCTTACAAGAGTAGGCTATACCCTTGATCACCATGGTGATCTTTAACATAGGGTACTTTTTTTTAATCTTAGAAAAAGTCCAGAATCAGGTAAGTGGAAGTTATCCAACAAACTTTCACACAGCTCCAGCTTGAGCTTTCTAATTGACTGAACTATCGAGGCATTGAAAAGTAGAATGGACATATCTCTCAAATATGGCTCAGAGTGGAATATCTCTCAAATATGGCTCAGAGTGGACATATCTCTCAAATATGGCTCAGAGGAGAAACGAAAAATGTTTCAGTAAAATGGGAAAGATGCTACAAAGAGTTTGCCCACACCTCACTGTGGCAATCTCCATTGTACACACCTGGCACCAGTGAAGGGGACAGGTGATCATACACGATAGCTGTGGAAACCTATCCACGGCAACACCAAGAAAGAAAGCACAGCTGCAAAGGCCAGAAAAATAACTCAAGTGACAGAAAACCTAACCCAAGGAAATAGAAGAGTCCTTGCAAGTGCTTCAGGCTGTGGAATAACTTGATAACATGAATTCTGTTTTTTAAAAAGGGGTTAAAGACAAAATGTCAAAGGAACAGAATGACATTAAAAAAGTGATGCAAAGCAAGGGAACTGAGCACTAAAGCAGTATCATTATAGAAGTCATCACTAGAGCAGCCCGACACAAAATAGATATGGCTGAAAATTTAATTAAAGTCTTGAAATAAAAGTCCTTTTTGAGTGAGTAAAAAGGAAAGGAAAGGGGGTGATAAAATGATCACAGATAAAGTAATAGATAACAAAGGCAGGCAAATGATGCAACATATGGATAAAAAGTGTTCCTGAAATAGAGAACCCAAAAAAATGCAGACAAAAATTATTCCAAGATATTTTTAATGCTTGATTTCCCTAAATGAAGGAAGAAAATCCAGGCTGCCTTCATACTTCTCCAGAGAAATATCCAGTGCCAGAAAATAAGAGACGATTCCATTTTTAACAGTGAAATCACCAACAAAAGACACAAAAATGTGGAAAACATGGCACTAAATAGAACACAGAAAGGAAACTTATTTACAGTATGAGAGTTGAAACATGAGGGCAGAGCATTGCCTTGTTTAACCTCAGCTGGGAACATGCTCATCAGGTGACGCAAATTTCTCACTGCTCAGTGCTTGTCTGTGAATGGTCACAAATGTGCCATGAGCATGGGTTGGGCATTACAAATACATTTTAGAAAGTAGGCGAAAATGCAAATTCAGAATCCATGAATTCTGCGGATCAAATGTATTCACTGAATACTTATTTCCAGGCAATCTTCTAGGCACTGAGCTTACAGTTATGAACAAAAACAGACCTTCTCTCATTGAGCATACATTCTAGGGAGAGATAGTAAATATAATAAACGTGATAATTGTTACAGGAAAAATAAGCAGGGTAAGGGGAGTGCAGTTTTAAAATTGGTAGTTGGAGTAGACCTTAGTGAGGGAATAACACTCGAACAAAAATGAAGTCCAAGAAGGAAAATGTGCCTTGCAAATACCCAGAGGAGGGGAGCTCCAGACAGAGGAAATAGCCAGTAGAAAGGGCCAGCAGCCTGAACTATTTGAGGAACAATGAAAAAGCCATTGGGGCTAGAGCAGAATGAGAGAAGAGTCATAGGAGATGAAGTCAGAGAGGTAAAGGGCATCAGATCGTTAGCCTTTGTAGGCCACTGTAAGTACATAGGCTCTTGCTTGGAGTGAGCTGGGGGGCCACTAGAGGGTTTTGAGCCTTTGAGTACATGAATGGGTCACTCTGGCTGCTGTATTGAGAATAGACTAGGAAGGAGTAGGTGAGAATATGAGCAAAGGGCAATTAGGTGTCTCTTACAAAAATCTAGGCAAGATCAGGGTAATAGCAGAAGAGTTGGTGAAAAGAGGCCAAATGATGGTATGTTTTAAAGGAAAAGATAACATGGTTTTATGGCATGTAACATGGAGTTTGAGAGACAGGAGTCAAGGATGGCACCAAGGTTTTTAGCCTATCCAAATAGAAAGATGAAATTGCTATGAGCTTTGGTGAAGAAATGTATGTAGAAGGTTCGGGGAAGACAAGATCATTGAACATGTTAAGTTTGCTCTTTTATTAGGCATCACTATTGAATAGGCTCAGGAGTGAAGGAGCAAAGTCTGTGCTGGAAGTGGAAGTTGTTAGCACATGGATGGAATATAAAGCCATGAGACAGGATGAGATCAAGATAAGAGTAATCAAAAAGAAGCAAGGTCAAAGAATTGAACCTGGAGGCACTCCAAAAATAGGAGAGGGGGGAGAAGAGGAGGAAATAGAACAAGAGATTGAAATGTGACCAGTAAATTAGGAGTAAAACCCAAGTGTATGGTGTTTAGGGCCAAGGGACAGAAGTGCTTCTAGGAGTAGGAAATGAATAACTGTAAAATACTTATTAAAGGCCAAAACATTGTCAGCTTTAATCATTGATCATTGATTTAGCAACACTGAAGTCCTTTTGACCTTAAACAAACAAGAATAGTTTTGTTGAAGTGGTTGAGGGCAAAATTTTATTTTGCATGAGATTAGGAGAAAACAAAAGGACACAGATTAGAGGTAGTGGGTAGAGACAAAAAGGTTTAGAAGTTTGATATAAGGTGGAGCAGGAAAATGGAAGCTGCTGTGGATCAAATTATTTTTTTTAAGACAGGAGAAGTAGGTGCATTATGTTGTGATGATGGTTAATAACTCATCAGAGAGGGAAATACGGATGACATAAGAGACAGAAAAGAATTACTGCAAAGATATCTCTCAGTAAGTGAGGGGCAGGGAAAGTTTGTAGCACAAGTGGTCCTAGAGAGGAACATGGATAGTTAATCTCTATTAAACACTCAGAAGGGGGCAGCCCCAGTGGCTCAGCGGTTTAGCGCCACCTTCAGCCCAGGGCATGATCATGGAGACCCAGAATCGAATCCCACGTCAGACTCCCAGGATGGAGCCTGCTTCTCCCTCTGCCTCTCTCTCTCTCCCTCTCTCTCTCTCTCATCTCTTATGAATAAATAAATAGAATCTTAATAAAAAACACTCAGAAGGTCAGAGTTTGTAGGTGTAGATGGTAGGTGTATAGATATGGTGGTGGAAGTGTATAGACATCCCCCTCTGATTGCTTCAGTTTTATCAATGAAGTGGGAAGCAGTGTTGTCATCTGAGAATACTGATGAAGGAACAGGTGTCAATGATTTCCAGAGAGAGACAAATATGTGAAATGTAGTATGAATGCCAGGGAGCATTGTGGTTTAACTAGTGGTTTGTGGCTACCAATTGAAAATAAGAGTATCAGCATGCTTTTAAGTTTTTATTTATTTCAAGTTGGCTGCATGGCTTTAGGTATAGAGGTAGTGAAGAATGTATTTATGGTCTTCATTCTCCAAAAGGAGTATTAAAATAAGAGGCAAGGAAGTTGAGAGTACATACAGAGATGGTTATAAAGATTATAATAATTTATTTTAAGCCAAGTATATTGAGTAGTATCAAGAATTTGCTGAAGTCAGAGTACTCAAGGGAATGAGCTGGAAAAATAAAAGGTGAGCTCAGAAACTAGGCTGCATTAAGAAGAATAGGGCAGGGTATGGTCATGAGATCAACTGGTAAAATACAATGGAGGACACATTTATCAGAAGAAAGGAAGTCAAGGTCAAGAGTTATATATGTGTACACGGAAATCAGCAGCATCAAGGCAGGGACAGATTTGGAGAGAAATACAGTGAGCCAGGAGCTACAGTCATTGAAAGGGGTCATACCCTGGGCTTGGAAGTTAACTGCAAAAAGGAAGAACAGAGGCTGGTGAACTCTGAAGACAGAAGATTGGACCCACATATTAAAAAGAAAGACAAGGAGAACAGATTAGAAGTGACAACGAGGAGGAGGAGGTACTTGTAACTCATCTCATGCTCAACTGTTCAAGAGATGAAGGTGAATAAACAACCACTGCTCAGAGAGTTCCAGAAAAGACTGTCCTCTGGAGGGGGTCACATTGTACTCAGGACAAGAAAGTGAAGGGAGAATATAGATAAAAGGCTTAGGAAACAGAATGTTTTGCTGCCGGGCGACCATGAGTTCTAGCAGACAGTGTTCATGAGTAAGGGGGCAGGGTGGGAGACAGGGAAAGAAACGGTTGAAGGGCATATAGTGAGAAGTGGCATCGGGCTTTTTGAGGTGATGTACATAAGCAGGAATCATGAGATCAACTGGGTGGGCTCAAGACAGACAAAGGTGGCCTACCCTGTTTGGGGGTAAGAGGGAGCAGTGTCAGAGGCTCCCTCTTAATCTTTGTAATGAAGGTGGAAGGTCTGACAAGTTACACAGCCTTGTTTCTTTGACATAAAAATCACTAGAGAACAATGTGAAGAGGCCGTGCTGAGAGGAGAGTGTCGGATGAACAGGATGGGTCAGGGGCATAATGGAGCACAGTTCATGCTGAGGCAGGCAACGAGGTGAGCAGTGGCAGTGAGGCAAGCGAGGCCTCTGGCAGCCTGGGGTTTCCCTGATGGAAGAAGGGAAGTCCAAGAGGTGGAAATGGCATGCAGATGCGGAGTGACAGAGGTTGTCAGAGCTGGGAGGGGTCTTTCAGGCCAGTCATGCTCAAACATTATCGTTCATATGCCACATGAAAGATTTCTACTCACATTTTTACATTTTCTATTTGTGTCTTACATTTTCACAAATGTTAGCACTAAGATCTATTCACTTGAAAGAGGCAAAATCGCTATAGCAAGGTTGAATGTTTTTTTTTTTTTATTTTTCCTATAGGCTAAAAATCACTTGTGATCTATTTTTAATTATTTTTTTGTGATCCGTTTACTGACACATTTGTGTCTGACACTATTACTGACAGTGATTAGTCTCTTCTTCACTTTTGCTAAAAGCAAAAACTGGAAACTACCTAAACTGAAAAAGAGTTTATGTGTGTAATTCTTTTTATTTACTTGTTTATTTTTTAATTTAGTAAAACCATTCACTTTTTCAATATCTGAGAATAATCACCAAAAGACTGCCAGATTTATTAAATGACTATTGATTATTCCCATTACTTTTTTCCCCACATACAGACATATTATTTAGTATGCCAAGCTTACAGAGTTGGGAAAATTAACAAATATTTCTAATTTCAATACATCTCTGACAATACAATATCTTTCCATAAACTGCTTTTATCTTATCATATTCTTTAAGTTTAGATTTAGCCTACTCAGCATCTGGAGAAACGTCTGCTATGTAACCTAACTAGAAGTACCAGTCATCACTGTCAAACCATCAGCCTAATCACACTTGCTTTCTGTCATAAAATGTATGGTTTCATTTTTCAATTCAAACAAATAGATTAATACACATTTTGGAAATATTATTAAAAATCACTGAGTAATATATTATGGAGTTTTTTAAGTAGCTTACTAAAAACAGTTGAATCAAGATTAAACTGATAAGCTAATACAGTCTATTTCTATTCATTGATTTTGAAAGAGGGCACGTGCATGCGTGTATGTGCATGTGTGAGTGGATGGTGGGGCAGAGCTGGGAAGGAACAGAAGGAGAAAGAAAGAGAGTGTTAAACAGGCTGTATGCCCAGCGTGGAGCCCATAGGGTGGGGGCTCAATCTCATGACCCTGAGATCATAAATGAACTGAGCCAAAATCAAGAGTCTATATTTGACTGACTGAACCACCTAGACATCCATATTTCAATAATTTATAGAATGAGAGTAAGTCTATATGTTGTTTCTCACTACTTAATTTGAAATAATGCAGTGTGATTTGTAGAAAAAAAAAAAGAATATATGACTTATGAAGCAAGAAGTACAAAACTCCTGGTAGTCCTTTGGTAAATGTGTGTGCATGTATGATTGAATTTGCCTTTCAGTTTTTGAAAGTCATTAAATAAGAATTATGTATATAAATTCAAAATTAATGCCATTAATTTTATGAGACATCATGATCAAGATTTTCCCCATGTACTTAGTTAAAGAGAGAGGTATATACCTATAACAACAAGTTGGTGTTGCAGCTAGGATACATATTTTTTTTATTAATCAGAGTTAGAAAATATTAAGAATTTCATAAGAAAAAAATAAACTGAGCACTAAGTGGAATAAATATTTCATGATACAATTTGATAAAATAAGCCTTAACTAGCTTACTGAATAACACACACTGAATTAAAAACGAGGTAGGTAAAGCTTTTTCCACAGGATTTATCATTTGGTAACCCTTGAGAACATTCCCATTACATTTAATAGAATCTATGTCACTAACCTTACTGTTTCAGCTGTTCCAAGGAGCTTTTCTTTCCAGATAATGACACTTCCCAAGTATGAGTATTGAGAATAGCTGAACATAATTGCTTGTGATTAAATTTGTGAAAAAGGAGACATTTTTAGCATTCAATATTTCTTACCAATTCTCTCATTACTTCGCTCTCACCATTTTCTCCCACAACAGCAAAGCACTCTTTGACAAAAGTCAGGGCTTGGGAGAGGTGAGGCCATTAAACAGAACTGTCATCATTCCCATTGTCTATGCCTTCCCCAAAGGGGCCTGCATATCCATTTCGATCACTATGCTTCAACCCTAATAGGAAAATGTATAAAATCAGGAAGAAGAGGAAGCTGTCCCCTGAGTTTCCCTTATTAAAGGAAGTATATCTTCCTGGAGGCATTCACACCCTAGAATGGTGTCCCAGACCAAAGTTTGGAAAGGATGAGTGCATTGGTTTTATAAAGTAGGAAACGGTTTTTATGAACTGGGCAGTGAGCAAAAAGAACCTAAATTGGTACCGGGAGACTATGGAAGTCGAGGACCGAGAAATTAATTCCCTTAAAACTATCAGTACAGCCACCCCTGGAACTAAAAGCTTAGACTCCCTGATGCCACAATCTCACCCCTACTCTTGAGAGGATGGGCTAAAAAGTGGTTCATGCTAAACAGAGGGATCAATGCAAAGAGAGGCCATTGTCCTTGGACCTCCAAGACTTCACGGTGTGGTTGGAAAGGTGGCAGCTCTCTAGCCATCCCACTGCTGTTTGGGATGCAGGAAAAGGGGAAAAAAAGAGAATGGAAAACAAATAGGGAGGGGATAAAATAAAGCAAAGAAAGTTTGTGGAGGTGAAAAGGATAGAATTAAAAGTTCAAAATTAGCATCCCAATTTCTTCTCCCTCCTGTTCAAATACTAAGTAGTATATATGCCGGAATCAATAACAAGTGCACAGGAAATGAAGATAGAGTTCATTGTAATCAAGAACTCCACGGGGAAAGGGAACTGTTTCCAGGCTCCTTCATCTAGGACTGAGACCTCTTGCTGCTTAAGTGGAGACGCTAACTCCTAAGACATGGGGTGCAGGTGTTCCCTTTCTCCAGTGACTCAGGGAGAAAATATGCTGTTCTACTTTGCTTCACCTTGACCAAACAAACAGGCATAGAATGTCCATGCTTTTTAAACGTCACCTTTAATGATAATGATGATGTACACGTTGTTAATAAGCCACAGGTATGTCAGTAACCATTGCCTGGCTCTTATTTTGACACTTTATGCTTCCTTCCTGCTATGAAGGAGACAAGGACTCTCCATCGGGTGTGCCATAGAGAGCCCTGGTGATCTTCTGCTTTTGAAAAGGAATTAAATTCTCCACTTAACTATAAGATGGGGTTCTGGGAATGGAGAGTCAGGGTGTAAGTGAGGGGGCTCCATAGGCGCATAATCTCAGCCAACAACAAGCTCTAAGATACTCTAAGTATTCACACCAAAGGTTTGCAGGGGAGACAATTTTCCGATGGCTGTCATAATCAAACCATGGCAGAAATCAGTAAGGTAAGCCATAGAGTCCATGAGTCAGTGGGACCTTATTGTGTTCCCACTATGTACCCAGGACTTGGGTGCTCTGAGGACCAGAAGACTTGGCCACTGCTCTCATGTTACTTAGAGCCTCATCTTTAGCTCAGTGTGATTTCTAGTGATTCTCATGGCCGTCACATCATAGGCACATTTTCTGTTTTATTCCAATTTGTGTGTATTTGTGCACATTTGTGTATAAGACTGGTACAAATGGCCATGTGTCAGCATGATTGCATGTAGGCACATGCATCCATATGTACAGTTGTTTATGTGTGCATTTATATCTATGAATGGGTGTCTTTATGTTTGAGTGACTGAATGTGACTATGTGTTTTCTTGTGCCAATGTGTGTCAGTGGGGTATATGTGTGTGTTTATATGTGTGTGTGTGCATATAAACAAACTCACCTATGTATCCTGAAGTTCTTCAACCCACCTGATAAACAGACCTTGCACAGTATTTTCTTGTCTAGACTAGCTTATCAGGGTTGCTATTAGAGAGATAATTAGGGGATCCCTGGGTGGCTCAGCGGTTTAGCGCCTGTCTTCAGCCTGGGGCGATCCTGGAGTCCCGGGATCGAGTCGCACGTCAGGCTCCCTGCGTGGAGTCTGCTTCTCCCTTTGTCTGTGTCTCTGCCTCTCTCTCTGTGTGTGTGTGTGTGTGTGTGTGTGTCTCATGAATAAATAAATAAATATTTTTTTTAAAGAGAGATAATTATATCTGTGCCTAAGAACAAAACACTTCCAATACTATCCCTTGATAATTCCTCTGCTGCTGCCAGCACTTCCCTGATCTTTTTCTTAGTTGATCATAACAAAACAAACTCTTCTATCTCTCACCAGGCAATGCCCAAGGGAAACTGGGGCTCTCTGGCTCTCAAACTCACTGTGCAGCTTCTCTCCCCAAAAAGAATTTTTCCTCTCTTACATCATCTAATCAACTTCTTCAGAAGAGAAATTGAGGCTCCTCTCCCTCTTCTCCTCTCCACTTTTCTTTCCACCACACTCATGTCCAACCTTGTTCTTTCCCATATAGGCTTCCACTTACAGACCAATCTATGTAGGCAGGTGTGGGGCTTGCAAAAGTGTGAGTGCCATGCTGTATTATTGAACTAATCATGCATCTCCATTAATAGGAGAGATGGCAGATTTTTAAAAAGGAAGAAACATTTAATTTCAAAATCAGAAGCAATTTGGGCAAGTGAAAATAATTGTGCCCTAGAAAATACTGATACTTATCTGCAAGACTTGGCATTGCCACCTTATTGTTATTATCACTCTTTTTATATATCTTTGGGAGAAAATGTTTAGGCCACTGGCCCTCTGGGTGGGAATTAAGAAGGTAAATAAGGGCTCAGAGTCCTGTTACATTAGAAATGCATGAAAGGAAGTCTTGAGGTTGGGGAAGAAAGAGGGGAGAGCAGAAGTGGGGGAAAGAGGAATAGCATTTTTGGCTTTAGGTTACAGAGAAACTAGGCTTTTTAACCAGACATTAAGAAATGAGCTAGTGTTGCTCAACACATATGGCTATATAGAAAGTTTGCTTTACAAAACACTTCTGGTTTTGGGGGAGGTCCATGTCCTGACAGTCCTTGCCCAGTTGTGACATTAAGTCAGGCCTGCTGGAGACAGAGAAGTTATAGAGCTACAGGAAGGTTCCTCAGTCTTCCAAAGAGATGATTAGTGGCCTTGATGACCAATGAGATTGGATTAGTCACTTCCTCCCCCACCCCAGCCTCAATTTTACTCATCTGTAAAATAAGAATGGTGGTTCTGATGTTTTGGGATTGTATTGTCCTGAAATCACTCCTCCTTTTGCATTTTCTTTTTGCTGTTTTCAAATACATCTTTGCTTTCTGCTCTGCCTGGGCTCCTGAGACTGGGAGAGAATTGAAAAACCAAATCTTGTGGTTCATTTCCTCTACTAAAGAGTTTTGGGGGTTTTTGTTTGTTACTTTGTTTGTTTTTCTCTCCAGTGTGTGGAATCAGGGAAAGTAGGTGTAAGCAGTTTTGTGGGTGGCCTTAAGCCCTGAGCCTGGGGGCAGCTCTCAAGGGGTTAAAAGGCTGACTCAGAAAATGGAGAAAAACAAGCCCAAACTTCAGTTCTGATTTCTTTTAGATGCTAAGCACCAGTAACTTCAGTTCTACATGCAGAAGACAGTTACATTTTGTGGGAAACTGAAAAGATGCCAAGAGGTCCAATTCAACCACCATGTTACCTGAACTTGCACTGTTCTAGGTATAACCCTTTTGATTATAGCCTCATTTTCCTTAATTCAGTGCAAAATGACCAACATAAGGTGGGTAGGTCTTCTTCAACCTTTGGCATGTTGAAATGAATCACTTTACATTTCATATTTAGTCATTTATAACTTCTTTACAGAAGCCTATACGTGAGAGAGAAAAAGAGGAAGAGAGAGAAATATGTGAAAGGAAAATAATGTAGAAGAATAAAAAGGACACAGGGGCACTGTTGCTCAAAACGAAGACTGCAGTTGCTAGAGACAGATTGTACATTGGCTCCAAGCTTCCTTGAAGGAAAAAAATAAAGGGAAATAAGGTCACATACAGCATGGTTAGTTTAAGATGTTAGTTGCCATATCCTCCAAGAACTAGAAGACTCTTGAAATGATTATTTGTGGAGCACCTATGCAAGCCATGTGTACCTGCATGAGGGCCTGAGGGGAATCCACAGGGAGGAAGGTAATAGTCCCTCCTCTCGAGGTGCTAATCGGCCTCATTGTGGAGAGAATACACATGGATGAGTGCAAGCACACTTTGAGATACATGTATAAGCATACAGCATTCACATAGCTGTATGCTAAAGGTACAAATTGGTCAGGAAAGGGCGACAAGAGTGCCTGGGTAGACAGAGGAGGTCCTTGGGGAAGGCTGGTCTTCATCTGGGTCCTGTAAAGTCAAATTGGCTGATAAGTCTTGGAGGAGGTCTTTGAAACTAAGAAAATGTAAGCTAAGAAAATGTAAAAATAAAGTTGTTTCCAGCAGTTCTGAGGAGACTACCCAGGCTGGAGAGAAGGGCTTTTCAGTATTACCATCCTCTGATGAGAGCTTTTTATATCTCACATAAATATAAACCAAACGATGAACAAACATTTTGTGTGCTGACGTCTCTTGGTGCAGCAAACGAGTCCTGTGTGCCAGAGGTATAAGAGTCCAATCTACATATAATATATTTAAGTGATATTTATTAAGCACCTACAACATGCCAGGCATTGTACTATGGAGTATACAGTGACAAATACAATGTTTACCCTGTCTTTCTGCTTACTTACCATTTGTGGGGCAGTCCTAGTAACTTAGAAGACAAGAGAGTCAGGTCCTTCCTATGGTAGGTACAAACAGAGTGTGTCCAGGGAACCCAGTTACATTTCTCATAGCATGTCTTGAGAGTCCACTGGGAGAGTACTTTATTTAGAAAAGGGGCTAGGGGAGTGCAATTATAGGCTTTGTATATTCCAGGAAAATTGAAACAGAAAAATAAGCTACTACATTTACCTATAATCAGGAGTCAAATACATTTTTGCCCTGCTCTTCAATTGTCTGGCTAACTGCATGGACTTCCTCCCCATCTATGTATTTGAGCAAATACATGTGTAAGTACTTATTTCTCCATTTCTTATTTAAATACCCTTGTGAGTTTTTTTTTCTCATATATCTATCCTTCATTAGATTACATCATTCTCAAGAGTATCAAGAGTGTATTTTAGTTCTAATATCTCCCAATGCTGAAAATCTTAGGAGATGAAGTGACTTAGAGAAACAATCACTAGGTACCAGTCCCAGGTCTCTCATCAACTAGTTACATGACATTGATAAGTTATCTCACTTCTCTGGGCTCCAGTATTCTCATCTACACAAGATTGTTGAAAAATCAGCTCCGGGGATCCCTGGGTGGCTCAGTGGTTTGGGGCCTGCCTTCGGCCCAGAGCCTGATCCTGGAGTCCCAGTATTAAGTCCCACGTCGGGCTCCCTGCATGGAGCCTGCTTCTTTCTCTGCCTGTGTCTCTGCCTCTGTGTGTGTGTGTGTGTGTGTGTGTGTGTGTGTGTGTGTGTGTCATGAATAAATAAATAAAATCTTGAAAAAAAAAAGATCAGCTCTAATAACAGTAATAGCTGCCATTACTTGAGCTTGCACAATGTGCCAACCACTTTACATATGTTCTTCCTAATTATCACAAGGACTCTGAGAAAAACTAATTTCCATTTTGCAAATGAGAATCCTGAGTATCAGAAAATTAAGTAACTTGGTCAAGGTCACACAAATATTAAGTGGCTAAGGCCAGACTGCAATAACTCTGAAGTCCTGGGTCTTTCCTCTGCACCATAGAGCCTAAGGTTTTCCATCTTGCTTGACATATCCATGGTTACATACTCTCCAATGCCAGGATCCCTCAGAGTCCTGTTCCCTCCACAGACAGGAAGCAAAAGGAATAGGAATTTCAGCTCTAAAGTGTCAGAACTAGACTCTCAGGCTGACGCCATCTCTCTGGACTCTCAGAGTTTGGCTTTTTCCAGATGGAGGTGAGAGCATGTCCCGCTCCCTCCCTGTCTCCTGTTCCATATGCAGGCAAGGATTCTCATAGGAATTTCCATCTCTAGCCCATGTGCTCATCCCGAATCCCTTAGGTGATCTAAGAGTTGCCCAAACAATCCAACTCAATGTATATGTGGATTTAGTGGCATCTGGTGGAGGTTAAAAATTATTATTCCTTATGGACTTAAATTTTAAATAACATCTGGAAATATAGTCATAGAACACACACACATACAGCAAACTTGCCGGCATATGCCCAGGATGTATTACCCAGAAGATTGTAATAAGAGATACAGTCCTAAAGCACTTTTGACTTCTTTATTTATTTTTTCCTACTTATGGTGACCATCTTTCCTGAACCAAAAATCAAAACAAATAGTCCAACACATGATAGCCATTCTGTCTTATTATGCACATGAACAAAATTGTTTGCAATCAAGATGTCCCAGAAAATGTGGATATGTGGTTACCTAATGGGTGAGAGTCATGTTTTGTTTGTTTGTTTTTCCCTTTGTGGCCTTACTCTGCCCCTTTGCAAAGTATAAAACCTAAGGGGATGTCCCAAAGGCCGGGCTGTCTCTTAAAAAAAAAATTTTTTTTAATTTTATTGGTGTTCAATTTGCCAACATATAGCATAACACCCAGTGCTCATCCTGCCAAGTGCCCCCCTCAGTACCCATCACCCAGTCACCACAACACCCCCCACCTCCCTTTCCACTACCCCTTGTTCTTTTCCCACAGTTAGGTGTCTCTCATGTTTTGTCACCCTCACTGATATTTTCACTCATTTTCTCTCCTTTCCCCTTTATTCCCTTTCACTATTTTTTATATTCCCCAAATGAATGAGACCGTATAATGTTTGCCCTTCTCCCATTGACTTACTTCACTCAGCATAATACCCTCCAGCTCCATCCATGTTGAAGCAAATGATGGGTATTTGTCGTTTCTAATGACTGAGGAATATTCCATTGTATACATAAACCACATCTTCTTTATCCATTCGTCTTTCGATGGACACCAAGGCTCCTTCCAAAGTTTGGCTATTGTGGACATTGCTGCTATAAACTTTTGGGTGCAGGTGTTCCGGTGTTTAACTGCATATGTATCTTTGGGGTAAATCCCCAGCAGTGCAATTGCTGGGTCATAGGGCAGTTGTATTTTTAACTCTTTGAGGAACCTCCACTCAGTTTTCCAGAGTGGGGTTTTCTCTTTTCTACACCATCTCTGGCCAAAGCTATGAACACTTGGAAGAAGTCAATTCTGAGAACTAGAATCTAGCCTAAAGAATTGTTTTTAGCCTTTGCTTTTGACAATGTAATAAATTTGGATGCCACAGGTTGTTTTTCTCCACTATGGCCATGAAGAAAGGTAGTCTTAGAAAGGTATGGGTTTTCAGCAGGTTCTCTTGTTCCTCTAGGGTAATGTGCCACTGGTATTGGGGCTGGGGTGATCCTAGGCACAAATAAGAAGAAAACATATCAGAGACTCTGCTGCTGCTATGAATCAGGCAGTAAAGTAAGAGTAAGATCCCAAAATAAGAGACCACAGTTGCTGGGACAGGCAGAGCTGTGGGTGTAGACTGCAGAATGAATGACCTTGGAAGTCAGGCTTAGTGGTCCAGTGACAGACTATAGCCCACTTCAAGTATTGCATCTGGCAAGCTAAAAGTGTATTCAACTGCCTGAGAAATCCAGCTTCACTTTTCAACAAGGACAAGAAAAGTTCTCAGGGCATTTAAAAATGGATTTTTATGTTGGCAATGGGTCCATCCACAAGATACTGAGCATTTGGATGGGCCCAGCTGTGCTTGATACTATAGAAGCGAAAATGAAATATAAGTTAGAGAGACCCAGTCCCTCTTTTAAGGAGCAACTTGATAAAATGAAAGGAATGTGGACTTTTAAGTGAGAAAAAATGGAATTCAAATCCCAGATCTGTCACTTACTAATTTCGTAAACTCGGCTAGTTACTTGATTTCTATGAATTTTGATTTCCATATTTACTAAGTTGGGAAAACTCCCTCATAAAGTTTTTGTGAAGTCTAAATGAGCAACGTACGAAAAAGGCCTATCTACGCTGGGGAATTTAGAAGGTGCTCAATAAATGTCAATCATATAAATGTGGGCCTTTGAAGATCTCTCTACTAAAAACCAACTATCCCTGCAGCTAACATCATACTCTATGGCAAAAGACTGAAAGCTTTTCCTCTAAGATAAGAAACAAGACGAAGATGCCCACTTACACTACTTGCATTCAACATAGTAGTAGAAGTTCTAGCAAGACAAATAAATTAAGCAAGAAAATGAAACAAAATGCATCCAAATTGGAAAGTAAAAAGTAAAATTATCTCTGTTCACAGATATGAACAGAGAAGTATAGAAAATCCTAAATATACCACACACAAAAGACAAAAATAAAACAAACAAAACAGCAACAACAACAGAAACCCAGAATTAATCAATAAATTCAGCAAATCTGTAGGATAATAAAAATTAAACAAAAAATCAGTTTTATATTTTTTACACTAACAATGAATAATCCCCAAAGGAAATTAAGAAAAACAATTTCATTAACTACAGCACTAAAGAGAATAATATGCTTAACGATACGTTTTACAAAGGAAGCAAAAGACTTGCACACTGAAAACTATAAAACATTGCTGAAAGAATTAAGAAGATACCAACAGGTGGAAAGATATTCTATATTCATTGGCTGAAATATTTAACAGTGTTAAGATGTTAATACTCCCCAAAGTGATCTATAAATTCAGTATAATCCCTGTCAAAATCCTAATGATCTATTTTATAGAAATAGAAAAATTAATGCCAAAATAGAAAAACTCATGCCAAAATTCATACAGAGTCTTAAGACACCCCAAGTAGGCAAAATAATCTTGAAAAAGAGCAAAGTTGGAGGTCTCTCAGTTCCTGATTTTAAAATTTACTGTGAGGCTACAGTAATAAAAGCAGTGTGGTACTGGCATAAAGACACATATATAAACTAACAGAATAGAAAAGAGAACCCAAAAGTAAGCCCTTATATATATGGTCAAATGATACCCAAAGCAGCTGCCAACACCATTCAATGGGTAAAGGATGGTCTTTTCAACATATGATGCTGGAAAAACTGGATCTCCACCTGTGAAAGAATGAAGTTAGACCCTTGCCTCATATCACATACAGAATATAACTCAGAATGGACCAAAGAATAAGAGCTAAAACTATAAAACTCTTAGAAAAGAAAATAAGAGAAAAGCTTCATGACATTGGATCTGGCAAGAATTTCTTGAATATGACACTGAAAGACATTTTTCTTTAATATGACAAATAAAAAATCAGATAACATCAAAATTAAAAGATGTGCATCAAAGAATGCTATAAACATAGTAAAGGCAACCTACAGAATGGGAGAAAATAACTGTATATCATATATCTGATAAGGGGTTAGTATCCAGAATGTACACACAATTTCTACACCTCAACAACAAAATCAGATAACCAAGTAAAAGATGAACAAAAGTTGAATAGATATTCCTCCAAAGACATCTGACATATACAAATGGCCAATAACCACATGAAATGGTGCCCAGTGTCACCAATTATTTAAAAAATGTAAATCTTCCACAATGAGATGCTCCCTAATATCCATTAAGGTGGCTACTCTCTCTCTCTCTCTCTCTCTCTATATATATATATATATATATATATACACACACACACACACACATGTTCAAAATAATCGAAACCAAAGTGTTTTCTTTTTCCTTTTTTTTTTGTAAACAGATTCTTAAAGAGATTTGCACATCTATGTTCATAGCAACACCATTCACAGTTGCCAAAAGGTGGAAGCAACCCAAGTATATACTCAACAAATTGTGGTGTATACATACAATGGAATATTTGGTCTTAACAAGAAAGAAAATCCTGTCACATGTTATATGCAGCATAGATTAAACTTGAGGACATTACACTAAGTGAGATAAGCCAATAAAAAAAGACAAATATTGTCTGACTCCATTTTAATGGAGAATGTAAGAGTAGTTCATAGTTACAGAAAATAAAATGCTTTTCATGCGCTAGGGGCAAAGGGAAATGGGGAATTATTATTCAATGGGTACAGATCACAGTGTTGGAAGATTAAAAGGGTTCTGTAAAAGGATACTGATAATAGTTGCACAAAAATCTAAACACTTAATGTCACAATGATACTTAAAAATCATTCAGTGTAGTTAATGTACACTTCAAAATGGCCAGAACAGTAACTTTTGTACCGTATACATTTAATTTAAAAAAATGTAAATCCCTGTCAACCAGCAAAAACAAGAGAAATCTAAACACCACAAACACTATAGGAGTTTGGAGAACTGAGAAATATTTCGGGAGGACAAAAGAGTCAAAAAGCGCTTCATGGAGGATTTGTGATTTGAGTAAGGGACAAGGAGGTGGAAGGATATTCCAGGAAGACAGAGAGTATGGGCAAGGGGATATAAGAGCATGAACATGGCACATAGGAGAAAAACAGAAGGTACCAGCCCAAATATATAAAACAGAGATGTAAGGTTGGGAAATAATGGGAGAATAGACTTAGGATGGGAATGTAGAATGGTAGTATAGACAGTCTTGAGTAACCCCCAAGGTCAGAGTTATTCAACCAGGCTCCTTGGCCGGGCCCACCCCCTCTGAGTAATGAAGGCCCCAAGGAAAGGTCAGTTCATGTGTGTGCAGGGCCTATCACAATACCAGGAAAAGAAGAAGACGAGGGTGGTTAGGGAGAGAGTGGCAAACATGGTATACTTGCCACCTAAAGCAGATTGTGTTTTAACATCCTTTTCCCCTATGTAACAAAGCTATTTTCTGTAATCCTAATGCAATGAAATAAATACATTTCACGTATGAATTAAAATTTGGACTCACCAAATAAAAATTATTGAATCTCTCATATCTCAGTCTTTTTTACTGTTTTAAATTTTAACCACAAAAATTCAAAGGGGTCACAAAGAATGATAGAATTAAAGTGGCTCAAGTTATATTTCTTCATCTTTGCAATCACAGTACTATTATTGTTTATTTCTTATCCACTATTCAAACACAAAACTATGTACTACCACCGACTATGTACAGGGAATATGTTTGAATGATTCATTATATATTCATTCTGGAAATAAACAGGTATACTCAGTTCACATGGGGCAGAGGCCAACTGCACAACTGAGAGTTCTACAAATTAACTTCCGTATGGAATGCAATGTTTGTTAAAAGGAAAGTAATAAAAATGAGCTAATTTTAAGCTTACATATGTATTATTAAAACTCAATAGCAATTGCAATAATTAATTAGAATGTAGGCCAACAAAAGAATCATCAGAAGGAGGAGCATTTTATCACTGACATTGATTAGAATTGCCAGTACATGGTGATAAGAAAATGCTGCCCAACTTTTAGTTAGTGTTATTATGATTTTTTAAATTCTCTACCCAAAAAAAAACCCCACAAAAATATTATTACCTATATCCAAAGCAGAGCACTGACACTGCCCCCCAATCCTTTGGTATAACAGTCAAAGGAAAATCAATTAGACGATGCAGAAGAGGAAAGAGTTAGCACCAGCAGCCAGCTTTCACCATGCAAAGCAGCTTAGTTACACCTCATACCCTTTCAATGACAGAGCGCTCCACTGGCCTCAGGAGTTTCTTCCACTTGAAGTTCCATCAATTCATTCAGCATAGTGCATAATTTCCTGGCTAATTCCTGGGCTAATAACCACAGCAGGAAAGCACACATAGAAAATTCATCTGTTTATGCTTTGATTTCCAAAGCTAATGGTTTATTTAACTAGCAAGTTATTTCTTGGTTACAAGCCCCTAATAGGCTGAAATTGTGTTTGGATTTCATAAATTGAATTTCACAAAGCTTGCATTTCAAAACAATATGTCAAGTTCAGCACATTCTTACACAAACATTTCTAATCAAAGCATAAGGAATAAGGTTTTATTTGTAAATAAAGCTGCAAACAATCATCTTTTAGATGAGAAGAGTAACTCTACACATATTAGTTCTACAGATGTCTACTGAGGGGAGAAAATACAAAAGTGATTAAAATAAAGCTGTTGTTTTAGAGGATTCAAAGGCTAGAAGAGATGGTCATGACATGTAAGTGTATATCAATTACCACCACCACCACCTCAACAACTAAATTATAAATACCAAAGCCTGTTCAGTATCTTTTGGAATTTTTGCATGTGTCCTATGAGAGCACCTGCAGCTCTGTCCCATGCCTCAAGGAATGACACTAGTCTACCTGGCTATGTTTCTTAGCCATTTCCCTTCCTCTGACTGATGACACTCCTTCAGACTTATGATAGATTATTTTTTTTTACTCTAATTTAATATCCAATTCAGTCTTTTAAAGCTTTCTAGTTCCATGATCTGCATGTGTGAGTCTGCTTGGCCTCAACCTGTGATCTAAGATCCCCAACTGGGAGCTGTGTCATGAGCTCCAGTTGCTGAGAGAAATTCAAACTTTGAATTGTGTAATTAGTACAGTGATGGGTAAAAGTATAGTTGTAGGGCAGGGGCGGAGGGAAGGTGTTAAAAGAAATTGTACTCAGGGGTGCCTGGATGGCACGGTCAGTTAAGGATCTGACTTGGTTTCAGCTCAGGGCTTGATCTCGTGACCCTGGGGCTTGATCTCAGGGGTCATGAGATCAAGCCCCATATTGGGCTCCTTGCTCAACAGGGAATCTGCTTGAGGCTCTCTCCCATCCCAATTGTATACTCTCTCTCTCTCTCTCTCTCTCTCTCTCTCTCTCTAAAATAAATAAATATTTTTTAAAAAAGAGAGAGATTGCAGTCAACTCTATGCAGGCATCAGGAGTAAGTTCAATACTATCAAAATCCAGCAAATATTTACTGAACATCTAACATGTGCCAGGCAATGTGCTGAGCTCTGAAGATGTAGCGATGACAAATATACAGAGTGGGCTTTTAACCTTCAGTATAATAGTCTTTGTGGAAGTCAGATCTTAAAGAAGCCTCTATGTGTTTCATTACTAAAAGGGAGAGATAGGCTACAAGGGAGTCATAAAACAAGAAGATTTAACTTACATTAGGGGTCAAAGCCACATACTCCTCAAAGGAAATGCCATCTAAAGCTGAGATTTGAAGTTTGAGTAGAATATTAGATAGGAGAAAAGGGATAGTAAGGGTGGAGGGAATAACAAAGTAGAGAACATGACACGTTTGAAGGAAATACAGAATTCTACTATGAATAAAGATGGATATCAGGAGAAGAACAGTGTTAGGATGATGTTAACAAGGTGAGCTGAAGAACGAGGTAATACTTGAACTAGATCTTGAATGACAAATAAATTTTTGTTGGTATGAAAAAGGAGGAAGAATATTTCAGGATGAAAGAGAGCTGCATATGCAAAGGTGTGTGTGTGTAAAGCTCCATGCCGTGTTTTGGTAACAACAGGTGGTTTGGCATCACTGGAATGCTTAGTGCGATGAGTAAAGATGAAACTAGATAAATAGGCAAAGATCAGATCAACGGCATCTTGATTAGACATGTTCTGAAGTTTCACTTTGCAGTGCTAGGAGAGGGAGACATTGAAAGCCTTAGATTAGAAAAAATTCATAAGTGAATCTATGCTTCAATAAATTGACACTGGTGACAGGGAAAGGACAGGTTCAAACGAGTGAGAAATCTGCTACAATATCCAGAAATATGACAGTGAATTTTGAAGCTATAGTAGTAGTATCAGTGCAGATAAAGAGACAGGAAAATGTGAGAACTCTTTAAGAGCTAGAATCGACACAAATTAATGACTCATTCTTTGGTTGGAAAGGATGAAGTAGGAAAACAAGGATGATGCTCAGGAGCCAGGCTTGAGTGACTGTAACCTTTCATTGGAAAAAGTATACAGTGGAACAGAAATAGTTTTAGAGTTCAGTACCAAACATTTTTTTTTATTTGGGCTCCTTTGGTCCATGCAACAGGCTATTGAGAGTGCTTAAGAGAAAAATCCTTCAAAAGAAAGTTATGATGAAAATCTTTAGGGACTATATAGTGTTTAAAAAGAAAGAAAAACCAGTAAGTGACTTAGAAGGAAGCCCTTTGCACACAGTGAGAAGAGGAGATATTCAAGCCAGCTGATAGGAAGAGGGAAGATAAAATGAATATATGAGATACAACACAAAAGCCAAAGGAGAAGACATTTTCATTAAAGGAAGTGCCAACTAGAGGTACAAATAAGAGATCAAATAGGATGAAGGAAGAGGAGGATTTGGAAATTAGAGAGGAGGTCACAGAGATCTCTGATGGACTAGCTTCAGGTGTCTCACCTTTAGAGAACCATGGTCCACATAATGTGATGAAACCAATCAAATTGAAGCCTGGAATGAAGCAAAGGAAAAGAAAGCCGTAGGTTGAGAGTGGGGCATTAGAGTTTCATATTGCAAAGGTAGAACTTATAAGCATGTGATCATGGGAGAGGATTGGAAGGTCAGTCACTGAATTGAGGTCAGGAAATTACCAACACAGGCACTGTAGTCATTCAAACTGAAAGCAAAGGAGGTGGAGAGTAGTAGTCTTGGACAAGGTATTATCACCCTTGAATAACGTGAAGAATTAAGCCTGAAGTTTGGTGGAGTGGTGAGAAAAAGTGGGGAAGATTGTGGCTGAAAGCATGTATCCCTGAAGAAGGGTTTAGGAAGTAGGTGTAGGAGTAAAACTTTGCAGTAATGGGGACGTTGTGATCAAAGTCTCAAAAAGGGGAGCAAGTTCCACCTGAGAGGCTGCAAGCACAGTATTATTATCAAGGAGAATGCCTAATTTTATCTTAGGAGAGAAGGAAATATTTTTTAATAATTTAATTTTATAATGGAACAAAGCTCTGTAAGGAACTGCAAGGAGAATTGAAAGAGGTCAGAAGTTTAAGAAGAAGCAAGCCAAAGAGGAAGATAGAAAATGGGTAAACTATGGAAATTTTATCTTGACCAAAGCCAAATAAGGCCAGGATAAGGGGATAAATAGAAATGGCTTCAATTCACACTTTCAGATGAAAATCTGTCATAAATTGTTTCATTGCTGGAAGCTCATGAACTTTCCAAGTGTAGAATTTGTGGCCCAATTTCTGAAATTTCTCTTTCTCCGTCTGTGTTGAGTTGAAACACAGAGATAATTCACACATTTGCTAAGTGTTTATCCTTGCTATGAGAAGCAAGCTGGATTTGATTATTGGCATATCATATCCTTATGTACCATGGACATAGTTCTGTATGTTCCAGGCCCGTGCTCTACTCTACAAGCATATTTTACATCCAGTCGTAACTCATGTTAACATCTTACACAGATGTGAGTTTTCATAGTCAATTTGAATGGCAAAATTGCCGTAAAAATTATAGATAGGATGAACACAGCTTTGAGATTTTTGGCCAACAAATGCGACTGAAACCACATTATCCCTTCCCTTTGTTTAACCTAAATGAAAAGATATTTTGACATTTCAGTGAGCTGTTCTCATTTTATAAAAAAAAATTAATCTGGGTATTTTTTTTTCCCATTCTCTCAACATTGGGTGAGTTCCATTTCTCTTTCTGATTTCATTAGCTGCCAGAGCACAAAAAAACCCTTTCATTTTCCTCTCAAACCACCCACTTGGTATCTTTTATGCTTCAGCAATCCACACACAGATCACTCCCTCAGCATGGCTGCCTCATTAAGAAATACAGAGAGAGGGACTTCGAACGTCACCTCCCAAAGGAAGAATCAGAGCAGTCACACAGCCAGTCCCCTGGGCTTGTAAGGAAATGGCTTTGCCCCAGCCCTGCCTCCGCAGAGCAGCCCTCTCATAGTGGCTGAAGCATGTCCAACGTGTCAGAATCTACTTGGACTCACTAGTAAGGCCCTCAGAGAAACAGCGGGTGGGGAGCAGGGGAGAGAAAGGCAGGGTAGATAACCAGAACCTCATTATTGTCATCATTTGCAAGCTCAGCCTGCTTCATCCTTCCTTAATGGAGTATGAAATGGGAGACACACCATCCCCTGTTAATCAGCGTAGCACTTGGCCTGCGTAGCATCATACCCAGTGCCTAGGCCTGCATCTCAGGTCAGTATGAGCAGCAATGATGATCTGAATTAAAACTTGGGAAGATGATGGAGGTGACGGAGCCCTTCCCTGGCACAGTACCTATGTGTAAGACTCTCTTCAGGCTCTTCACAATTACCTCAGGGATTGGAACCCATAACATTCAGAAGAGTTTTCAGCCCTATTGAGGCTATCCTGACACCTGAAATTATCACAGCGTAAAGGCACTGGAGTTCCCCAGCTTAAAAGCATGTATGTGATCCTCTAAATCTTAGAAAGATGATATGAACATCAAATTGGATAGACTTTATTATTAAGATGAAAGAATTACAATCTAGAAGCTGTGGCAGGACTTTGGAGATCATTTTATTATTGAGAGCAGAGTCCATTATGAAACTGCCTGGATTTTGGAATGAGGCAGAAATGAGTCAAGTTCTGGCTCCCCGATTTCCTGACTATGAAAGATTGGGCTAGTTATTTAGCTTCTCTAAGCCTCAGTTTTCTCATTGAGGTAATAGAAATTATGATATATAACCTACAGAGAAGTTTTAAGGATTAGATTAAAGGAAGTAACATATATTAGAAATATTAAAGTGTATTTTACGAGTGCCTCTTTTTTTTTCTTGGATTATTTCCTATTCTCTGGGAGGGTTCTGAAGGAATGAGATTTAAAATGTATATTTGTTTGGAAGATAAAAGGAGCCTGACATCAGGTAAGGGACCACACTCTGTGAGAAGAACCTAAGAAGAACATTTCAGGAGAGGAACTGACTGTTGTACAAAATTGGTGGCAAATGGAAGGCAAGTTAAAGAAGATGGTTAAAAACATGAGGGTTACAAAGATGATCAATTAAGTCACCTGGGCTTGAGTCCTGGCTTGGCAGTTTTTCAGTTGGATGGCCTAGGGTAATTTAGCTTCTCTCTACCTCAATTCACTCATCTGCAAGAGAGAAATATCAAGAGTACCCACCTTCTAGGCAGGGTGACCAAATATTCAAATACTTTTATCCTTCCAACAAGGGCACTTGTTAGAGTAAAAAGAGATTCTATTGATAATTATGCTGAAACAACAGGAGTAAACCAGGATACTCTGCACAAACCTAAACACTCTGTTTTGGAGGTAAAATGTATTAAGTGACCTAGGACTTCCAATATGCTTTGAGCCATGCCTGCCATGTTATAAGTCCTCAACAAACATTGCTATTATTTTTACAAGTGACTTTTTTCTGGTCGAGTCACTGAATCTACCTTAGTCAGTTTCCTTGTTGCCAAAAGGGGATTCGAGTTATATCTGCTACATTGAATTATTGTTAAGGATTAAATTGTATAATGCTTATGGAGCACTTTCCACAATGCTTGGCATATAGTCAATACTAAAAAAAAAAACACACATTAGTATAACTAGATTAAATGTTGGTGTTGAGATGAGAGGACTAGAAGGACTCTAAAACTTCTGAAAATACTCTTTCTTCATCAGTGTGGAGTTGATAATTCACAAGTTTGCTAAATGTTTGTCCTTTGCAATAAAAGAAGCTCAAAGGAAAATTTAGATAGATAAAGTAAATTTTTACTTTAGTTAATAGCGTGACTATAATGTAATCAAAGGAGCATTGATTTTTGAAGTAGAAAAATCTTTGTCTCAGTTCTAGATTCATGTTTACTAACTTTATGACTTTGAGCAGGTCACTTAACCTTCGCAAGCCCCAATTTTCTTATTGTTGCCCAGTTGCCCAGGATTGCCAGGTAGATTAGCTATATGTAAGCTGTAAAATATGTAAGAATGAATGAGACTATGTTTGATAATGATGCCTTTTATTGTAGTCCTATCCTGGCTAATGAAGCACTTCCCAATCTTTAGTTGTTGTGCCTTCTGAAAAAATGAGGAATAAAGTAAGACATTATCTTCATTATCTGCAGCCCCTAAAGGACGCTTCCTACTTGCAATTCTCTTCCACTTGATACTTCTGGGCAGTTAATGTATTCCTAACAGATCGAGGAGCACTCTAGGCTGTAGAAAATGATCCTACTGTCCTGTTTGATTACTCAAGCTGCTTCCTTTACTTGATTCCTGTTTCATTCAATCAATGTTTCTGCACCGCCACCACCCCTGCCCCGAATTTACCCTATTCACAGATGGCCAGTTAAATTCCTTCTTCTTAGCACAAACATTAGCATATCTAAAAATTCACATTTTAATTATGATTTAGGTCTGGGTTAAGTATATCATAGGTACTGAAAACATCATTTCCCAGTTTATACCATTAACCAGGCTATTTCTTTCACACTTCCAAGCATATAAATGTTGGGTATGCATATACATGCACACACACACACACACACACACACACACACACTCCAGGAGTTCAGTCAGTAAAATGGCCAGATGGATGTTATGGGGTTTACATATGTAACTTATAATTATTAGCATTTTTGATTAAAGGAAGACTTATAAACAAATTCTAACCTTCGAGCTGGCCTCTACTCTACCTCATTCTCTTCCACCTCTCATGTAGGTCAATGTCAGGCCAGCAATGAGATGAGATCTTGGACTCCCTTATGTTCAAAAGGTTAGAACATTCCTGAAATTCTCTTTAATTACAAGGCAGCAATTGATCTTTCTAAGTAAATGGAGCTTGATCTTTGGGGTTAGAATTCTTAGTAGTTCATCTGGATGAGACTAAAGATAAATAGTTATGTGAGCATGTTGTGAAGTGACTTAAATTTCTTTTAAAAAATGGGTCAACTTTATTTTGCTACTTTAGAGTTTAAAAGCCTAATTTTAGGGACTTGGGTACCAAGGTACCCAGGAACAGAACCACAGATTTTAAAAATGTTTCCAACAAGTCTGGATCTTAACTCTCATGTTTTAAATCATCTGGAAAACAGGACAAGCACTGAGTTTTCTATATCACAGGTAGAAGTACAGAACCACAACTGTGCAGCTGGCAGTAGAACAACCTGCCCCAGCAGGCCATCTTCCAAAGTGCACATTGGCACAGAGAACATCCAAAGGCTGAGAATTACCCAAACTTTTAGCATTACAAACAGTTCAGCCATTCCGGAGGGGTAGGGGATTGGGGGAACCGGAGCTTTAAACATATATCTGTATAGCAGCACCTTTGCAATGAGGAACCTCTACAAAAAAGTTGAGAAGTGGAAACCAAAGCTCTTGACATACATAAGAAGCAGATCCACAGGGGTTCTGGAACTTGGCTTAGTGACTTAGTAAAATGACAGAATATTTAGAATCAAGTTTCCCAACATATCACATCTTCCCACATTGAATAGGCTGCAAAGAAACACTAAGTGAGGAAAATGGGAGGGGAATTCTAACGGTCCACTTTTATCCAAATATAAAGGCAAGTGCTCTTCCAGAAATTGGGAGGAAAATGAAGATTTAGCACCAAACTTAGAACCTTAGAGAGATGTTAGCTTTCTGTTATAATCTGAGGAGTATAAATATATCAGTAAAAGCATTTATTCATGGGGAAAGGGGCATTTGTAATGCTTTATAATAATCAATTGAGAAAACTTCCAGTTAGGGAATAAGCCCTGCATATTATGTTCATATCTCTCTTAGACACATGTGCGCATGCACATGCATACACAAACACAATGTTCTCACTCTCTGTGAAGTCACACACTCACCTCAGGATATTTTTCCTATTGTGTCTCTCAGGGGTCCTCCTTATTCTTCTCTTCCTTTTCTCTTTCCCACCCTACTTTGCTCCCAGTTCGGTTTCCTAACTCAAAGGACCTCTCAAATGCACAGGCAAAATTATGAAACAAGCTGAAAGCACATGGACTTTGATAACAACTCCAAGGCAACGTTAATGACATGGTATGACTAAAGTCATCTGTGGAGCTCAACATGGCGGACATTTATTGAACAAGAAAGAAAGATTTGTTAAAACAACTGAATGCTGACTTTGTATCAACATGTATCCTAGGCTCTGAGAATATATTTGTGACCAAGGCAGAGAAGAATCCTGCCATCATGGAACTTTCATTTTCATAAGAGAGGCAGATAATAAACAAACCAGCAGGAAATATAATACATTCTCAAAACTAATCACATCCATTAAAAAATATTACCTGAAGTAATGAAACTAAGTTACCAGGATTAGGGGTATATGGATAGGATACTTTTAAAATAGAAAGGCCAAGGGAGCCTTAAGGAGGTGACATTTAAGCTGAAAAAGATAGGTTCATACTAATGACAACCCTTAGAAATCAAAAGCAGATGCATTTTATCCATATTCCTGAGAAACATTGTCATCTTTTCTCCTTCTAGGCAAGGAAAAAGCTATTTTTTCATACAAATAAAAACAAATATTCCCTCTGCCTAATGAGGACAGTAAGTTTTATTGAAGTATAAACTGGTTGATGTATAAATAAATCCTAAGAGTTTAGTGATTTGAGAATATAGACATTTATTTTCTTGTTCATCTGAAGTCCAATCCAAGGCTAGAGGCAACTGGGGTCAGAATGGTCCAAGAGCATTTGGGGCATTCA
Source organism: Nyctereutes procyonoides (assembly GCF_905146905.1). Classification (NCBI taxonomy): domain Eukaryota; kingdom Metazoa; phylum Chordata; class Mammalia; order Carnivora; family Canidae; genus Nyctereutes; species Nyctereutes procyonoides. Next base: position 48,650,574 of record NW_026575133.1, on the reverse strand, counting down.
CTTGGCAGAAATATAGCATGGAGAAAGCATGGAGTATCACAGGGAAAATATTTTAAGGCCAGAAATATTTTGTTACATTCCATTAGCTGGGATTCAGTAACATAACCATACCTGATGGTAAAAAAGCCTGGAAGAGATGGTTTAGCTGTATGCCTATCCAACACCTAAATGGATACCTGCCTAGCTCTGCCCCAATGAGGCAGAAGGAAAAATTACCTTATATTTTGAAAGAACATCTAGATTGCTGTAGGGAGAAATGACTAGGCCCAAAGTGCAGCGGATGCAGTTTGTTTTCTTCACTCTAAGGGATGAAGAACAAATGAATTTTTTTAAAATAATAGCAACCATAGCAATAATTATAATAATATAATGCTTTAACAAGTCATTAACTCATTTGACCTTCATAAACTCAAATGCTTGTTACAAAGGCAGGGCAAATACATTATTTCATTTTAGAAAACAGTGAACTAAGAGCCAAACAATTTTTTTTAGAACTGAGAGAATCCAGCATATTGTTTAACCTAAATCCATTATTTCATAGTTGAAAAAATTATCATTTAAAGTGATGATGAAGTTTACCCCAAGGGTATAGAATTAGCCGTTGGCCAAACTAGGGCTTCAGTGAGGATTTTATCATTTACAAATCAATGATTTGTCTTTGTTTCTTTTCCCTTTAGGAGGCTGGGTTTTAATATCTAAGACATATTAATAACAGGAACGCTAATGGAAGGAAAGACCTGGAAAAGATGCAGATTCCTGGGCCCCACACATTGAAACTTTGAGTCCATAGGTCTGGAGTGAGGCTGATGGCTGTGCAAGTAGCCTAAGGGGTCACCCCTTGGGAACACTGCTTTAGTCATTGTCATAAGCTTTCCTAGGAAACCTTTAGCTCTGCTCTTGGAAATTGGATGTACACAACATAGACAAAATACAGTTCATACAAACAAACAAAAAATGAAATATAAGAACTTAAAACTTAAATCATTAAAACCAAGAATAAATAGGCATACAATCTGATTTCTGATATGAAAGACTTTTAAATTAAAAGTATGGAATATATAACCAAGTAAAACATAGCTGTAATTGCAAAAATGTTAAAAATTAAATAAATCAACAATAATATCAATGAATTTTCTTAATTTTAAGTTCCTTTTTTATTTTATGACTTTATTACTAGTTAGAATTACCACTCATTCTTTGTTTAAAAAATAAACACTATAGAAAAACACAAAGAGGATTTAAAACCTCCTAAATTACAAATACTATAAGACAATATAAATCTTTTAACATATAGCTTTCTGGTCTTCTGCATACATACACGTGAACATATATGCATATATACATATATACTACAAAACTGGATATGTTGTTAATATTATATTAATCGATCAAAGATAATTTAACAGCATATATAAAATTCAGAGATATAAATTTAACATTAATCAATAATAATATATCAAAGTATGATAAAAATGGGGAAATAGAAAATAGAAAAAGGAAGTAAAATGTGCTAATTTCTTAAGTAGGAGTTAAGACATATGTTACATTTTTTACACTGACAACTAGGAAGACCAAATACACTGCTTATAAGTTACCATTTGAAATGTTTTTTTAACTGCAGGTCATAGGCAATCAGTGGTTTCAAAATTTAGTTTAGTAGATTGTACACGATTATTTTTCAGAATAGAATAAGCTATACTATGTATAAAATAAAATATTATTCAGCCCTAAAAATTAAGGAAATCCTGTCACTTGCAACAATGTGGAGGAACCTGGAACACATATGCTGTGAAGTAAGTCAGTCACAGAAGGACAAATACTGCATGATTCCACTTACGTGAGGTATCTAAACTCATAGAGTTTATAAGTTAAACTCATAGAAGCAGAGAAAACAAACACGATTGTCAAGGACTGGGTGGTGGAAGAAATGGGGAGCTGTTATTCAGTGGGTATAAAGTTTTAGATATACAGAAGTAAGTTCTAGAGATTTGCTGTACAACTTAGCGCCTATAGTTAACAATATGGTATTATGCACTTCTAAATTTGTTAAGACAGTTAGATCTCACATTAACTGTTCTTAGCACAAAACAACAACAAAGAAAACAAAGGGAAACTCTACAAGGTGTCGAATATGTCTATTACCTGGATTTTGGCAATGGTATCACAGGTGTTTGCATATGCCTAAATGCATTAAATTGTACACAGTAAATATGTTCAGTTCTTTGTACATCAATTGTACCTTAAAAAGATTTTTTAAAAATATTAGAACAAAAAATATTAGAACACATCTTACCAATAAGGAGAGTAGACTTCATTTAATTGAACATTTTTCGTCTCATGCCTACACACACACACACACACACACACACACACATGTGCTGGACCACAAGTCTAAAACCACTACATTAGTAGAATGATAAGAGAATTTATAAACAAAGCTTCACTGGAGGTAATAAAGAAAACGAGCAAAGTTCCTTCACAGCCTTCCACTTCTTTGCTAAATATGTAAAGTTCATGTTCCTCAGAGTTTATCTTGGCCTTCTTTACTTCCTCATTCTACACTTTTATTCTAGGCAAACTCATAGTTTCAATTGTCTTCTGGTCATGTTTGGTGACACTGCCCAGAGCTCTCCTAGGCTACAGACTGACAAATATCCAACTGCTTCCTATATACTTCATTCTCATGTAAACAGAACTCAATGTATCTCCACTCACAAACTTACTCCTCTAATGCTCTTTCACTTGCTACATCTTCAGTCACCACCATCTACTTACCCAAAATGAAACCTGGGAATCATACTGACTTTTTACCTTTTTCAACCAAGTTTCATTCAAGGAATTCTAGTTCCTCAGCATTCAGTAGGTGGTATATTCACCTCCACACTAACACTGGAGAGGGTGTGCTAGGTCATCCTGATGACAGTTTCATTGTAAGCTAAAGGCCAGGAAATCTGCTTTCTCAGTGTAAAGTACCTGGACTTTCCAATCACCCTCCACCACCAAGGACGGATATTCCTGCTAGACTCCCTCAACTCTGAGGGATCCTTGAAAGTTCCATCAGGAGGGCTTGGTTCTCAGACTGAATCCCACAGCCTTCCCACTGCCCAGACTTGTCTGCTGGGCTGATGGGTTTGACTATCCTGTCCTGTTTGAGGTTGGTTTCCACAAAAATGGAACCTGAGAACTGGTTTCTTTTACAAGTCATTTATTGGAGAGAATACTCATTAGGAGAAGGGAATGAAGGAAGATGCTAAGCAAGGATGTGTCCTCATTTGGACACCCTGGTCACACAGGAAGCTCTGAAACACCACTGTAATGCTAACTCTGCCTTGGATCCAGGAGGCCAGTATTTGGCATCCTCACAGTCATTACTACAAGCTGCCTTGATATGACAGCTCCTGTTCAGATAGTCAATGCTCAAGATGATATATCACTGTGAAGACTTAGCAGCCAGCACTTATACCAGCTACAGTATGGAGTCATCTGCTGCAGTATGGAAGGGATATAGTAAAGGCGGTCTGAACAAGGCATTAACAGCAAACATAATGTCTGCTATATCCCTTTAACCTTTAAAGACCATCAATTAATCTCCCAAATATGATTTTAATTTGTCTTCTTTCCATCTCCAATGTCATATGAAGTGCTTTCCCATCTCTGCTCTTTTGCTTGGTTGGTTTCTTCTGCCATGAATGCTTTTGCCTACATGTGAATGGTTGGATTTTTGAGTCAAAGTTTAAATGTCAGCTCATTTCTGAGTTTTTGCCTGTTCGTCTCTCCTTGTCCTTCAGAAATAGTCACTCATTCGTGTACCCATTGTGCTTTTTATACTCACCAATTATAGGAATTAGACTCAACACAAATAACTACAGTACAATGAATGATTTTCCCTTTAGATGATGATATAGCATCTCCTTACATCAGGGATTATGTCGTATTCATTTCCCTATCTGTGGTGCAGAATACAGTCCCTGACATAGAACAGGTACTCAACGGATTGATGAATATGACTCTACAACATATGTGATAAGTAATGGACACGGAGGCTGAATTGCAGGCATTTGTCAAAGGAAATCCCGAATAGAGTAGAGAAGAAATCTAGGTACCGACATACCACTTTTTCCCACACTCTCCCCAAATGCTATCCATTGTTAAATGTGAGAGGAACTGGTCTATCCTCAAACTATGCCATGTTTCATTGATCTATTTCCTTTCTGACCTCTTAGAAAATTTCACAATGATACCACCCCTATATTACATAGGAAAATGTACTACAGTCTTATAAAAAGTTCTAATTATTTCATGTGTGACTTCTTGAAAGCCAGGGTCTTACCTTTTAAATCTAGGTATTGTATCGTATGCAGTGCTAAACACCAAGAGCTTAAGGAATTCTTTCTGAATTGGTTGTGGCGGACATACATGGATGTGAAGGCTGTGGTGTTTGGAAGAATCAGTCAAAGCAAAAGATAGTTCACACAGAAGATAGCTCATCAGCATCAATTACTACCTTCTGGCTGTGACATGCCTGCATTCAATACAGCTGACTGTGAACTCCCCAAGCCATCTGATCTAGGACAGGAGTCATACCTGATTTCCTTATTGAATTACATAGCTGCCAACCACTGGAAGTGCTGCTATGGCCACATGGTCCTTTGTTCAAACTTAGGACACAGATCAGTCCATCCATAGTTTAAAAGAGAGGGAAAAAGAAAAAAAAAAAGGTAATCCAGTAAACTTGGAAACAGCTCTGCTCCCTGGGATCCAAATTGATTTTTTCTCTCTCTCATCTGAGTCTGCATGCTTCAGGGCCAGCATGCAGACTGGGATCAATAAGACATGAGTCCTCTATTAGAGACAACATAAAACATATATTTTTGAAGTGGGGTGGGAGAGTGAATCTGGTGCTTGTAGGATTAAGAGACTGATGGAGTCTGTAGCATGAAGATACAGAAAGCAGGTGCTTTTCTGAGATCTTGCCCATACTCTCCTTCCATGCCATGGTTCCCATGGTCCTTTACTCAGAAAGATTCAACATTTACCCAGTGCTCTACTGGCTAAATCTGAACTGGCCCTGTTATAGAAACAAGATGTGTCAAGGTGTTTGTTTTTCTTTTTTTCTAGCATCCATATACTCCTGCTGAGTTTTGGCTTTGTTGTCTGTAAATGAAGATTATAGTACCTAATTCTAGAAAACAAGTGGACACTAAGATTCATGACTATTGTCAGTGTTTGATCAATATTAATGTCTCTTTTACTTTGTCCTACTCTCATTAGAATTTCAGCCCTGGTTTGCATGTATTTACATGGGACTCTCATCCCAAGTTCAACCTTGATTTGGATTGTTTCATCCTACTTTGACTCCTTCTTTGGAACCATGTAGCATTTGGAGTTACAAACAGCACTCAGCATGTGATATTGGATCCTTGTTTATTATACTCCTGATGCTTCATGCATATAACTTTGACCTCCCCAGGTAAAGTTCAGGAGCACCCTCAGTCCGTAAATACAGTCCACTAGGGAACATAAGCTCCATGAGTATGTGGACCGGGTTGGTATCCCCAGCACTGAGAGCTGTACCCAAGAAATATGTGTTGAATGAATACATGGTAAATGAATTTGACTCTATTTCAAGGTTTGAGTGTGGAGAATATCATTTAAATAATAGAACTTGGGAATATTTAATAGCCTTGTAGAACCAAAAATATGAAATGAGTTTTGTTGTATAAAAAAGTCATATCCAGAATAACTAGCTTTGTTCTAGGACTTTGGAAACCTTAAAGCTCCATACACATGTAAAGTAGCATGGTTATTTCTAATTATTTATATTTTCAATAGTCGTGAATTGAATTCAATATGATTTTGTTGTTAACAACCATAACCACAGGAGAGAACACACTGGGCTGAGATACATGGGACCAAGGTTTGAGATCCAGCTTGGTTCCTCCCTATCTATGTGACTTCTCCTCTCCTGTATCTATTTCTTTATCTATAAAATACTGATATCTAATATTTGTTTGGTATCTAATATCCAGTTTGAGAGCTCAATTCAATTTGTCAGCATGTCTCAGACTGAAATCTTTGCAGTTTTCCATTCTTCCTCTTTGGATATTATAATCAAGAGTGGTGTTCTAATTGCTATGAGAAATTTATCACCAGATTCTATGTAAGACCAAGATGTAAAGCATGGCATTGCTAACATCTAGTAGTACCCAAATTACTGGATTTGCAAAAGATCCATCCAATTAAATTTTACTGCAATTATGGTCTCAAATCTCTATATATGTTTAGTTTCTGTATCACAAAAAGCTAGAGTGCTCCTGGTAACCATAGAAACTTCTAGAGAAACCCCTTCATTTTATGTGTAGGACATGGTAGACAAAAGGTGACAGTATTGTGACTTGTTCATGTCACAACATTGATTATAAAGCCAGGATTTGGACATATTTCCTTCATGTGAAGCCAATGCCCTTTCCATCATGTAACATCCCTTTCTCATATGATGTGTGCGTGCCCAAAAGTTTATTACCCTACTAAATGAATATTATGGTGTTTGTTTATTTCCGATTGAAAGTAGCCATGTTCACTGAAAAGCTTTGGGTAACAAAAACATAAAAATAGAATAAAAACATATAAAAGCCATCCACTGTATCATCAACCAAACCTAGTTACCATTAACAAGTTGGAGAGTCCTTTCACATATTTTTTTAAGATTTTTTATTTATTTATGAGAGAGAGAGAGAGAGAGAGAGAGAGGCAGAGACACAGGCAGAGAGAGATGCAGGCTCCATGCAGGGAGCTCGACGTGGGACTAGATCCGGGATCTCCGGGATCACGTCCTGGGCTGAAGGCGGGGCTAAACTGCTGAGCCACCCAGGCTGCCTCACATTTTTTAATATGCATATTTGTACATAGTGATATGAATACTAGATATGTATTGTACACATCTTGCGTTTTTATTTAAATTATGCCACCATTTTTTCACATTTCTCTGTTCTACTCTTTATAAATACCATTTTAATTGCTACATAACATTCTGTTAAATGGATTTACCAGTTTATAGAAACATTCTTTATTTGTTGAACATTTAGGTTGTTTGCAGTTTTAAACTACATATAAATAACACTGTAGTGAACATCTTTGTAAATGTGTATTTTTGATGTTTTAAGGAATGTTTTAACATACATGATAAGAAGTGAAATTGCTAGTTTTAAGTGTACCAATGAATGCTTTAGGGCTCTTAATAACCTTCAGTTAAATTGCTTTACAAGAGGGTTTGTCCACTGTCAAGTATAATGTATTAGAATGATGTTCTCTATTTTTTAAAAAGAGCATATATCCAACATAGAAAAAGATCCTTATGTGTGTAATGAAAACATGCACAGAATTTTCTCTAATAGAGTAGAAAATGCCCAACCTCAGGAAACAATTGCTTATAATACATTTCTGGGACCGTGAAGTGGAATGTATAAGTAACAAAGTAGAAAAATATTTTATAAGCATAATTTTAAGGGCTTTTCCTATGTAGTTTTCTCTATAATTAGAAATATATGAAGCTATTGAACTTTTCTAAAGACTTTTTTTTTTCTTTTCAGTCACAAAACAAATGAATTGAAGAGGCACTTAGATAAAATATCAGTGGAGAAAGCAGTAGTAATCTGTCAGAGAGAATGCAATTTGAGGAGATGGGGAAACCTGTTTCCAATCATTTGTACTGACCAACAAGCAGTAACTTTTATGACCCCCGCTCCACCTCCCCTGCCCCACTTTGTGTTAGAAAAGCTCTGGAGGAAATGAGTAGATCCATCAGTAAGTCTACCACAGGTTTCCTCTCTCCATCAACATCTGTGCTTCTCATCTACCTTCCCTGGAGCACTGCAGTCTCCTTGACCTCCACAGCTCTCCTAACTGTTAGCAGTATCTACTACGGTTGGTACTGACACAGACTGTCTCAATGGCCTATCCTGTAGTCCATGCAAGAGGACAGAAAGGACATCACAATGTCAGAATATACACTAGGTCCTCTAGATGGGGCTCAGCCCAATTATACATACCTGTTGAGAGGGGAGAGGACAGAAGAGTGCTTCTACTTTGCACATGGACTGAAAATAAAGGAGTATAACTATTGACCCAAACCATGCCATCAATACACATATTTCTAATTTGGCCTCTGTCTCTATTGTATATCTTGTGTAGACAAAATACCTTGATTCTGTTTATACATGGCATGCAAATTTTTTCTTTATTATATTAAAGTTTCAGTTGAGAGTTGGGTAAAAGCCACTGGTACTTTCAAAAGATATGAAATGTAGGAAGTGCAGAATAATTTATATATTTTATTATTATTATACAACTCCAAAAAATAAAACTATTATTTTTCCCCAATAATAATATATTTTACCTGTGGATGCATAAATTAAAGAACTCTTATCTCAAGTCCAAATTCAGGTTCGACACAGCAAAGCTGTGCCAGGTGCCAGAGGCTAAAGGTAGCCCATTGAGATCCTAGCTCTTTAGAAAGTAGGCACTGAAAGGAACACAAAATCTAACCTTGATACTGACCTTCTAGTCTAAGAGTCACATATCTCTTACATGTGGGAGGGAACAACATACAGCCTCCCAAGGAACAGAAGGACTTTCCGCCCTAGCTGCCAGCTGATATCTTTCTCACAGTGGGGTGCCAAGGCTGACCTTTCATGCAGCTCAAAGTGCTCTGTGAGCTGTAGTGAGAAGTCCATTTTCTCTGCGGGCACTCAGAGGAGGTCTGAGGATTTGTTAATAAATGGTGTCCAAGGACTGACACAGGGTCAGGGGAAACTGGGCATGGTTATTTAGGGGTATCAGATGCTGATGAGCCTTCTGAGTTCTCCCAAGAGGCCATGAGGCCATTCACCTCTTTCCACGTTCTCAAGAAATGTCCTGAGCAGCCCTCTTAGTACCTTTTGATGTCTAACTTGTGGGAGACTCCCCAGGTCACCATGTGGACTGTGGTCTTCAGGTCAGCCTGGGCTCTAATTGGCCCTGGCTTCTACTTGCTTCTGTGTTCTTTGCTAGCAGCTAAGCTGCATTTGCAAGGGGAAGGAAATCTTCCTGATCTTTGAAAACATTAAAGGAAAGAAAAAATCAAAGGACTCACATCTGAGCTATTGCTCAGGGCCAAGTACTCCACTGATCTGTCTAACTGAAGAGGGACAGGTACACACCCGTGCTGAAGAGAGAGAGCTCTGGGGAGAGGCTCCACAGATCCCACAGCTGAAACAAGTGCTTAAAAGGAGGAAGAGGGATGTAAAGAAGTACTAAAGACAACAACTCACATGTGGAGGAAATACTTATAGATCATAAGCCATTTCTTTATATATCTGTTCATTTCATAATCACAACCATGTAAGGTGTTTTGCTTTCCCTCCTTTGTTGGATGAATAAATTGGGATTCTGAGAAATTGTTTAAGGTCTCAGAATGGTCCCAAAGTCATGTTCTTTCCCTGAATATACTTGAGCATGGCACCAGTAGTGATGAAATGGACTTACGTCATGGCTGCATCTCTAGTGGCAAGAGTATCATGTATCTAAAGACTTTCCTCCTTGGCCACATTTGTGCTAAAAAAGAACCACAGATATTCCTCTTTCCAATCACAATTCTCCATTCTGATAACTGAAATAGCCTCCAAACATTTCCACACTCTACTCCAGGAGAATCCTCAGACTGCACTTTAGCGAAAGTCATCTTTATGTTTAATCCAGTCATGATTTTGTCAAAGTTAAACCTAGAAAATGCACCATTACCCTATTCCTAGTATTTCTTTGCCCCGTGTTTAGTATGTTTTTCAGTTTCAGTCTGTAAGCTCTACAAAGGACTCGAGCTCTCCCAAGCTTGGGTGCTGTCTTGCTTTTCAAAGATGTTACTTTCCCAAAGACCACAGTGCTTTCCTTGGAACTTGACACTATTTTGGTGGCCCTCAGGGCTCTCCAAAGCTAATTTGCCTGACTGGCCCAAAGCTGTGTCTTTTTACCTTTTGTTTGTATGCATCACCTGTCAGATCAAACATCCCCCTGCAGGGATTATCCCTACTCAGGACTACAGCCAAGCTCCCATTCTCTCACTTACCTCTAGGTCTGGACACATTGTCATAGGATAAGAAAATATAAGCTGTCTCTAGTATTGTTTCTAAAGGCTGAAGAGAAATGTAAGCAATTCTCCATTGCCATCACATCCCACTACGCTTGGGTCTTGTAGACTGGAGGTGTCACCATGGGCAGAACATGAATGGACTCATACACACATACACATGGCTCAACAAAGAGTTGGTGGTGGACTTCTGGTAGCCCAGAACACTGAACTCATCTTGTGTTTGACATGAATGAGAGCCCCCCAAGATCAGCATCATTCTGGCAGCCCAGTATCTTCTGGGTCTGTGAAAGTAATACCACCCCAGCTAGTAGAAGCAATGTGCATAGTAGATTCTCCTCCTGAAATGAGACGCAGTTCATAAATATATTAATAGGGGTTAGAGGGCCTTATATATGTGTATGTTTATGTATGTGTATATGTGTGTGTGTGTGTGTCTGTTCACATGTGTGCCCATGTGTATTAATGTTGGGAGAGGGTGTGAAGGATTAGAGAGTGCTACAAAGCATAGAAATGGGAAACAGGACCATGTGAGGTCCCTGTCTGGGCTCTGGACTCTCTACTTGAACAGCACTGCCAGACCCAGTTTATCCCAGGCATCAGAGAGAGACTTAGAAAATATCAGGGAAGGCCTTTCAAAGCGTGGGGTCCCCTGGGATCTCAGTCAATAGCCCTTCTTACCCAGGTCTGAGGGCAGTACTGTCTGAGCAAGAGTTTCTGCATTTAACTTTTGCCTCTCCAAGCCTTGTCTTCATTGTAATATACTAAGCCTGTTGCTGGCCCTAGAGTTGACACTGAATATATATATTTTTTCAAGTTGGATAGAATCCTGAGTCTTAAGAAATATTGTAAAAAGCAATAAAATCCAAATTGGGCCTGCATAACCACAGCAGGCCCTGATTGAGATCTCATTAATACTCTTTGTACTAATCCTCAAGAATTAGCAAATACAATTCTATCCTGCTATGAAATACTCCCCACCTCTAGGGCTCAAGTAAAGGCTCAGAAAGAAGAGCCAAAGAAGCCTAGTTAAATGTATCTTTGAATCCAAGCATTGGGAAGCATCTCTAATAAGTCCTCTCAGGCTTAATGGGGCTTTCTGATAATTCCTTATTCCAAACTCTCCTATATGCCTTACCATTTACTTCTTATAATTCCCTCTAGTCGATAATCAGGGTATCACATTCAAAGTCACTTAAGTTTGAATAAGGTTTTCCAGTGCCCTTTAAGTGCTTAAATGTTTCATATCTGCTATGCATGTGCCTTTCAGAGAGCTCAGTGTCACAGCACTGGTTGGCAAAGCCTCAAATGCAGAGAAGCTCATGTTCTTAAAATCTTCCAAAGAAAATCTAACACATGGGGAATTCAACTGCCATCATCTGCCTGGTGACCAGACCTGGCCCCTCAGTGGCTATCTGTACCTCTGCAGCATCCTACACCCAGGAGTCTAAGGAGATTTTTGTTTGTTTCCTTTGTTTGTCAAGAGGAGGAAGGACCTATTCCATAGCTTACTTTGTGTTAGGCAAACTATTGATGAATATCCCCATGATTTTTCTTTGTGGCTGATGAAATTAAGCTCAGCTAGAGCTCTCCCAAATATGTCCTGGGAAGTCTGAAACTGACCCCATCCTGGGGAAAGTTCTAGGCCATTCTAGGCCATAGTTAGCTTATAACTATGTTTCTTACCAAGACACAAAATATCTGATAGCGGAGAGACTTTTTTTAAAAGAAGGAGAGGGGGACTTTGCAAAAGAATATCAGTTAAATCAATGGGTCTGAGAGCCCAATGCCCTTAAAACTGGCTTAAGCAACCCACAGAGAGGTGGGACCATGACAAGCAGCTGCTCCATTGCTGAAGAATACTGTTGGAGCCAATGCATCTACCCAACACTTGCTATGAGCCCTCTCTGATCTCAGATGCTCTATTGGTCTTGAGCTCTTACTTTCAGTTCCACATTCAATCTGTATCTCCTTGTTTACCCTGAACCAATCTTAGGGAAGGAAGGGCAGCCCTAGACCCCAATGCTTTCTTTGCTAGGGCTACCATAACAAAAGACCACAGACTGAGTATTTCAAAACAACAGACATTTATTCTTTCACATGTCTGAAGGCTAAAAGTCCAAGATCATGGGGTCAGCGTCATTGGTTCTTTCCAGAAGCTCTGAGGGAGAAACAGATCCATGCCTCTCTCTTGGCTTCTGGTGATTGCAGGCAATCCTCAGCATTCCTTGGCTTCTAGCTGCTTCATTCTAATCACTGCCTCTATCATCACATGGCCTTCTTCCTTGGGTCTCTCCTGTGTTTCTGTGTCTGAATCTCTCTCCTTTCTCTTATAAAGATACCAGTCACCAAATTTAGGGCTCACCCTAATATAGCACAATCTCATTCTAACTAATTATGTCTGCAAAGACCCTCTTTCCACTTAAGGTCACATTCTATGATTCCCAGTGGACACACATTTTGAGGGGACACTATTCAACCCACCATACCTGGTCTTGTCCTAAACCATGTTAACCTCACTGTTTATGGTCAGTAAGGACTGTGTCAACGGACCCTGCACCAGGTAGCCAGGACATTGCCCAGTTTCTTCACTGGCACACCAATGAGTAGTAGTTAATGCACTGGTTCTAATTTGTTCTCTGCCCTTTTCAGAAGTGTTTCTGACCTTTCTCTGTAGCCCATTGCAAGGATCATGCCCTGCCCTGACCACCACAGCACCTGCAAGTCTGCCATGCAGTTAATGGTGGATCTATAATAAATAAATGAACTAAATATATAAATGAGTGGTAGCCTATTCTGATCCTAGATAGATGATGAAGTAGGTCAAATTTATTCTCAAAGTTTCTGTATCTAGAGGCCCAAGGTCCCATTCTACCCAGGTTTCCAGAGTCTTCAATCATATTCACACAATGTCCCATCTTTGCATCTCTTCTGAGACGTTGGTCTCTTTTTTCCAAAATGTTACTGAGGTTACCAAAACGGACTAAAGCCATTTGATATGTTACTTCATACTAAACTATTTATAATTTTCAATGGAATTTCTATTTTAACAGAGACTTTTGATACCACAGCTGAAGCAGGCAAGTACTCTGGATATTTTGGCAAGGCCAGAGATTTATGGACAATGACCAGGCAGGAATAGCTCCTTGCATCCTACCCTGGCCAAGCCACTATGCTTATCCCACTCATGGTTAATTCTGGGTCCATCCTCCACTAATGGGTATGATCCATGTGCTCTTATATTCTTGCACTTCCTCTGCCTGTTTGCCTACTTATCCAATGCTCTGTTCCTAGTTCTCTCACCTTTAGGTTACCTTATACCAACTTTCCATCTTTCATCTTTTCTTCAATTTCCTCTCTAAGCCTTGAATAATATTCCTTTTGTCTTCATTTTTTGAAATGCCTGATGCTTTTTTGCCCCTTAGAATTTTTTTTGTCCCTTAGGGGAAAATTTTATAATTCTAATCATCAGGGACAAAGTTATCATATTCAGAACATCTGACCTTTAATATTGCTTTTGAGACAGGGTTGCTGTTTTATTTTCTCCCCAGAGACTTAATGATGTGTAGCTTCCAGTTCTTATTCACTGTCCTTTCAGTCAATTCAATTTCAAGAATTAACTTTTTAGTAGCTACTGGGGGAAAGGTCAGTAACCTCAAACAGGAATGCATTTTATGGCATTTAACCCCACAGGACCTCCCTGGTTCTGTTTTCTGGCCCTGCTCCCCAGGGCTTTGTCCTATATAGATGGGCAGGCCATAAGGTGAGCCCCCAAGTGGGAGAAGAAAGCCTGGGATTCTTGTGTTAGAATCAACAAATGGCTGTCAAGCCAAAAAAGTACATGTGCTCTTGGTGCTGGTGAAACAATGGAGTCATTTCTTCTGTGCCATACGTGGAACTCTTGACAATCCTGGCCTGATACAGCCACACCACTGATCCTCCAGGCTTTGCCTAGGTCTTTCACATGCAGAGAGCTTAAAGGTTAGTGACTGCACAGATTCCAAAACTGCGCCCATTAGTCAGCGTCTGCTGGGTGACCAGTGGAAGACTTTTCCATTTATGAACTAGTTGCCACCTATTTCCTATTGGGAAAGTTGCCAACCTGATCCAGGAGCTGATATTTTGAGATCTTTTCAAGGAGTAAAATGATTTTATTTTCTCTAACAAATATAATTTTATATAGTTTAAAAGCAGAGAAAGAAGGATGATGAGGAGAAGGTATGACATGACTGGAGCAAACGCTATAGACGTTACTAATGTAAGAATTCCCCATCGTCATCTAGCAGTCCATCTTTCCCACACTTTCTTCACACTCCATTATGAAGATATTGCAGTTTCCTGACTGAATCATGCCCTTAAATGGGGTAAACTCTCTGCAGGACATGTCTTCTCTTCCTATCCCTTCCAACTTTGCCTAGAAAACTCTTCTTTATACTTCAGTCTAATTAAGGAATCACCTCTTCTAGGAAGCCCTCCATGGTATATATAGATTATCTTATTCTCATCCCAGATCCATTTTCTCACCTCTGCCCAGCTCTGTACCTTGGTAGCTGACCCCTAGAAAGCACATTACATAGGTTCCTTTAACAATGGACTTTAATTTGGGTTTTGGTAATGGAAGATGCCAACAGGAGATCAAAAAGTAGAAGCAAAGATTTGAGTATTTTTGCTTGTTTCCAACACCTGCTTTAGTACCTAATACTCGATACCTGCAGCCTTGGAGAGGTGCATTCCTAGCCAGCAGCCCTTCCTCTGTAGTTCTAGCTCCTGTGAGCTCATGTGTCCTTTTCAGCCAAGGGTGCCAAGAGCTTCCCATGATTACTGGATTCTGGGTGCCTCAACATCTCAACATCAAGAAATACCCTGCCTACAGCTCTCTAAAAAGTTCCTTCCAGAAAGTTCACTCAGTTGAACCATGTAGGGTGAAACTGATAGGCTGCCAAGAACCTGGCCTCATAGTATTCCACTTGTCCACTTGAGCATCTTTTATGTTCCCTTCCTTTTCCCTCCTGCATCACCCTCTTAAATTCATCACAGTAATTACTACAGGGCATTTTAATGGCTACTTCACTTGTTCATTTTCCTTTTCAGATTGTAAGCTTTTTAAAGACATTTTTCTGATTATTATGCTTGGTACATAGTATTCAGTGAATATCTAGATCCCCTCATTCTGACTTAAAATTTCTGAATTAATGTTCTAATGTTTTTATCAAAAACACCTAACGTGGGGGAACTCTTGATAAAAAAAAGAACACCTGAATAAATAATAATTTAACATAAAATTGTATAACTTTCATGTTTTGCAAAGTGCTTTATATTCATTGACTTGTCATAACAGCTTTATGAAAAAAATACATTCAGCTAAATGATAGAACCAATTACTGTAGTCTCTAAGTTAATGGAACCTAATGATAAGGACTGGGCCCAAGAACCAATCAGCCTGGATTCAAATACCGGTTTTGATTTTTCCAGTTCTGTAACCTCAGATACTACCTAAACTCTCTGTACCTTATGTCCCTATCTCTAATCACAGCAGAATAATAGCCCCCACCTTAAATTGATAGGGGCAAAGCACTAGAACAGGATCAGATACATAGTAAAACCCAATAGATATTACTTCCTTATTCCTGATAAAACATTATTCTCATGAAGGTGTTCAAGAAAATACTTCTCAGCTTTGCAGTATGAATAGCTTCTTCTAAAATAAATGCCTGTTTTTACATCCCAGGAAGAAAAGTAGAGATAATTCCCTGAGGGACCTTGAGTTAAAAATTTTCTAAACTCATAAAAGCACCCCCTCAACTTTACACTTTGTGTTTTCTTCACATAGACCTCAATACTACTTGAGCATTCCCTTAACAGACATTTATTAAACACCTTCTGGCTGACTGGGCCCTGGAGATGCATTACAATCTCTTTCATCACAAAAGACAAAGATGTAGACTGAGATTGGGAGGTGGACTTTCCTGAGTCCAAATCCTGGCTCTGCCCCCTTGGCAAGTGTGAAAAAGCCAGGTAAATCTTGTAGGGCACATTTTTGTTACCTGAAAGGCAATAAAAATAAGGCCTACTCGTTAGGGTCTGGTGAAGAGTACTTAGATATCAGTGCTGCAGAGTTGTGATCCATGTGTCAGAAGGCGACCAGGGCCATACAGAGGGCCCTCTTCCTTGCTCTGCCTGGGCCCAGCAACACTTGTGTTTCAGAGCATTCTGATGGTAACTATGTGTAGTGTTTCAACTTCCTTATCACCACACCCTTCAAGAGAGGGAGAACAGAAGTACATGAATTCACCTTAGTCCTCAGATTGCAGCTCCAGTTACTCTTCTCCATCTCAAACACTTGTTCTAAAGCAAGACCAAGCTAGATGAGAAAGGCTGCCAAATGTGAAGTTTCTGAGCCTAAATAAGTTGGGAAGAATGGCCAAATATAGGATGACCCTGTGGAGGTATTAGAATCTAAGCAGAGTGAGATGGAAGTCTATGTGGGGCGGCTGGGATGAGGACTCATTCTGTACAGGTGAGGAGGGTGTTCCAGCATGGGACAGTTCAGCATATGGTCAGAGCCCAAACAGGGTGAGGAGGGAGTCCACATTAGGGGTGACCAGTGTGGGATGTTGGACTCCAGGTAGATTAAGGAGGGTGTCCATGTTAAAACAACCCAATGTAAGGTATTAAACTTGATTAGGCTGAAGGGCCATGTCCCAGCACAAGATATTGGAGCCAAAACTGGTTGAGGTGGGCACTCACAGTGAAGAAGAAGATGGCAACAATAATGAGAGACTGGGCGTTTACAGGCAAGTAAACAAGTACAGAATATATTATGGATAATATAATCCGGTTTCCTTGCTAGAGAAAGATGGGAGTTACAATATGAAAAAATTAGAATGAATCCTGTGATGTTGGTTTGGAATTAGAAATATCAATGTAAACATGCAGTTTTTAGATACTGACAGTTTTTTGTGTGGTGTTCCTAGCCCTGCCCAAAAAGAATTCCTGGAAGCAATGACACCCTCAAAGCAGTGTACACCTCTAATACCCATTTTTTGACTTCTGAATACCATTTTTCACTAAAAGGAACCAAAATTCCTTGGAAAAATAGCTGATTCTAAGACTAGGGTGAGAAAATACAAGATGAGTTGGAATACTGAACATAAAGCAAGGATATACTCAAAGGACAATGAAGACATGTCATGAGCACACACAAACCAGCTTGGAGAAGTTTTCACCAGCCAAAACTGGAACAAACTGAGCATCAGAATAAATAGTGAAAACAATGGATTATAACCCATTAAATGAAATAAAATATCTAGATCTAGATAGATAGATAGACAGACAGACAGAGTACATGAATAAATTGAATGTTTTATGAGAAATAGAACACTTGCAGATTTCAAGTAACTCTCCACAAAATATTTATTGATTTTAAAGAGAGAAAGTGTCACTTTACAGTGAAGATGTCTGGCAGACACCGTCTGAATCAAGTGATCAAATGAACTTTACCAAAAATGGGATGAATTGAAGTTAGGTGTCACATGATAGGATCTAATAAGAACGCCATAGCCTTATTTCCATGATACTCCTGAATCTAATCTTGAAGAAACATTAGACAAACCCAAACTGGAGGACATTCTACAAGACAACTGGACTATAAACTCCAAAAGAGTAAAGGTCATGAAAGCCAAGGAAAGATTTAGAACTGTTCTAGATAAGAAGAGACTAAACAGAGATGTGTATATGCAATACACATGATCCTGGACTGGATCTTCTTGCAGGGAAGGCTGTAATTGGGCAGTGGCAGAAACTAATGGAGTCTGCGGATTAAATGGTAAACACGCTCCACTTACAAGATGAATGAGTTCTGGGGGCCTAATGAACAGCACAGTGACTATAGTTAACAATGCTGTATTGTATGCCTGACAGTTATTAAAAGAGTAAATCCTAAATGTTCTCACCACCACCAACAAATGATAATTGTGTGAGGTGACTGAGATGTTAACTGACATTGTGTTAATCATTTCACAATATATACGTGTATCAAATCTTTACATTCTATACTTTAAAAAAATATATAATTTTGTATGTCATTTATATCTCAATAAATCTGGAAGAAATGGTAACGACGTACCGACATCAGTTTCCTAAGTTTGATGGTTATTTAGAATAAAGTCTTTCATAAGGATTTGGGGGTAATGGGGTACAAAGTTAGCAACGTATTGCTAAATAGTTCATTAAAACCAGTTATTTTAACTGTTCTTGCAAATATTCTGTACATTGGAGATTGTTTTAACATTTAAAAAAATTATATACTAAAAAAAAAGTGTATAGGTAGAACTGTATGCTCTATCCATAGGAGAGAGTAGTAGGCCCTGCCCTTCACAATTACATTGTATCTGAAAGGCTTTGTTTTTTCCTTCTATTCCATTTGCTAGTATTAGCTGGTGATGTGTGTTTAATTTTACACCCTGTGCTGAAAATGTTTTAAATCAGATAAGAAGGCTAAGAAGGCAGAGTAGGAGTGAAATAATATACTCCAGTGATTTTTATAGATTCCCAGGGCCCTGAAAATGCAAACACTCATTATGTTGACCTCCCCAACTTTGCCTGTAACTGAAGGTATCATGGCTACTTAAAAATCTGGCTCAGTAATTGCTACCATAAACCATGCACTGCAGCCCTTGCTAGACACGCTTGGCTCTGGCTACTGGCACAGCTCACACACACCCTCACAAGGTCCCATCAGCAGTGCTGTCTCCAGATGAATGCCTCATGGTAGGGCATTTTGAAATCTGAATCTCACTTTTTATTTCATCTTGAAAGCAGTTGTCACGCTATTGTCTCTGAACCCAAGCCATTCATAAAAAGGGAGATTTCCAGCAAATCTATAACAGAAGCAGAGAAAAGACTAAGTGTAGACTCAGATGAAAACTCCCCCAAGCATCACAATTTTCCCCCAAATGTATTTCATTTGATCTGTGATTCTAGGGCCCAGAATTCAGGGGAAACCAATTTCCTGCTTCCACCAGCTCAGGACTAAATCTGAGCAAGTCCAATAGAGGGGGGGTAGATTTTTTTTTGAACCCTTTTAACATCAGGAGAGAATTATTTCAGTATTCAAAGGATAATCCAGAAATGACAGAAATGGAATTTTAAATGAAACAGCTTTGACACAGAACTTATGCTTCCTCTGATTTACTTCGATTTGAATCAAACAGCAAACAAACAAAAAACTTACCTAGAGCCCCCTACTCTGAGCAATACCGAGTGCAAAGCCATGTGGATATACAAATATAGGAATAGAGTCTATGCTGTAGATTGGGTAATGGCTATGGAAACAGGTTCAAATCCCAACTATACCATTCAACAGTTATTTTGGTCTTTCTGAGTTTAAATTTCTTCAACTATAAAATGATAATTTCATCAATACTGCTTGCTGTTTATAGTGATTAAAGATATTATAAGATATTAGGGGTACCTGGGTGGCTCAGTGGTTGGGCATCTGCCTTCGGCTCAGGTCGTGATCCCAGGGTCCTGGTATTAAGTCCCACATTAGGCTCCCTCTGGGAAGCCTGCTTCTCCCTCTGCCTATGTCTCTGCCTCTCTCTCTGTGTCTCTCATGAATAAATAAATAAAATCTTTAAAAAATATATTTGAGATATTAAGTATGTAAAACACTTAACAGAGCAATTGATGCATAATAGGCATCAGCAAATATGAATTATTATAATTGTTATTGTTTCATTTTATCAGTCACGATAGAATAGGCTACGCTGTACTGACAAATAAGCCCCAAATCCTCAGACTTTTAACATAATGAAGTCCTATTGGTATGAATCAGACTACCCTCCTCTATCATGTAGTTATGCCATCTGGGGTACATAGCCTCCAAAGTCACTGTGGCAGAGATACAGATAATGGAGAGCCTCTGAGTGCTGACTTGAAAGTGGCATATGTCACTTCTGCTCATACCCCACTGACAAAAACTCAATCTTGTGGGCCTACTCTAACCATACAGCAGAGTCTCCCTGTGTGCCAGGAAGATAAATGTATGTAAGCACATAATTTCTTCCACAACAGGCAGTAAGCAAGGGTCTGTAAGCAAATAAGATCAACAAGCAAAGGTCAACTGACTTAAGGATCTCGAGCAGGATAGGAGAGACTTATGTTTAAATAGAATCATAGAAAAGGTAAAATGTAATCAGCATCATAAAAATAAGACATACTGCTCTGGGAGCCCAGAAAAGGAGAACTATCTTCAGAGTGGTAGCAAAAGAAATATTTTATCAAAAAGAAAGCATCTAGGTTGGATTTTGAATGATATGTAGGCCTGAACACATTGTCGAGAGCAAGGAGGTCCTCAAAAAATGTATGATTTTAGGTGAACACTCCCAGAGTCAATCATACAATTCACATTTTTGAGCATGTTTCTAAGTGGAAATCAGTTTTCCGGAGAATTCAGAACATCCACACAATTTGACCCAATGTTAGTAAGAGGTAAGGAAAGCTAAAATGATGTTGAGGGACCTAATATGGAGTTGAGCAGGATGTGAGCCTTCACAAACCGAGCAACTGTTTATATGTTGATATGTGTCCTTACAGAGACCAGGGAATTTTCTGGATGTTCCACTTATGTATTTCTGTACAACAAACTACCCTAAATTTAGCAGGTTGGGAGCTCACACTGGGTTAATTAGAGTAATCTTTTTGCCCTGTGTCTAGAGATGAAGGCCACTTATTGGCATTCAGAGTTGGTGGATGGGCTGATTGCAAGGCTCAGCAGGGCTCCTCTCATATGTCTTGCCTCTGTGCAGAGATGGCTGAGAGCTTAGCTCAGCTGGGACCACCCACCTAAGTGGAGTGCCCACCTTGGCCTCTCTGGCATGGTAACCTCTAAGTAATCACACTCTTTTCATGGGGGCTCAGGTCTCCAAGAATACGTTTCCTACCAAATAAGTGGAAGCTACACAGCCTTTGAAATTTCTCACAATTCCATCATGTTCTGTTGGTTACAGCAAACCACTAAGTCTAGTCCAGCTTCAAGGGGATGGGAATTGGATCCAATCCGTTGACTGGGAAAAAGGTAAAAACTTTGCAGCCATCTTTCATTGGCCACACTGGGTTTTGGAAGTTTTAAAAGATAGAGAGCTATTTTAAAAAGTAAATCATCACGAGTTTTTGAAGCCTATCCTATTTTTAGACCATGGTGCTAGGAAATTACATGAAGCCTGATGGGAGGCAGTTTGTAGCCTGTCACATGGGGTCTTGTTGCTGGTTCCAAATAGCATATAAGCCCCATCAAGTTACTCCCCTTCTCTATATTTCAGTGCCCACATGTGTTGTATGGGTATGGACACCCTTGCCCTGCATGGTTAATTCATGGAAAGTGAATCAAATGAGAAAGATATTTGAAAATTGTGAACTGCTATATAGTCAAGTGTTGCATTATCACCAGTCATGGAATCTACCCTCAGGGAACTAATTGGTCAGTAAAAGGATACCTTGATGGTATGGAAAAAAAAAAAAGTGAGGAAAACAAGAGAACCGAGCATGGGATCAAGTCTGGGCCTTGAAGCTCTGACTATAAACATGGCAGGAAGGAGGAGAAGAGAGGAACTAGTATGAGCCACTGGGGAAATCAGACTTCTTCTTTGCCATTGAAGAGACAGGATGGATTTGCAGCTCCACGGGAACTCTGGGAATTAATATTCTTAGCATGCTTATATACATTGCTGTTTTTGTTTCAGGATGATGACTCTCTATTTGCAACCACCTTGGTTGAGTTAAGGAAGACCTAGCCCTGCTGCCTTAACCCTACATGGGCCACCTCTGTGTCACAATACACAGTAACCACTCAAAAGGTGGGCTGTGGCCAATGCTCTTGACATCACAGCAGCCTTTTGAAGACTCCAGGCCTCCACGCTGCCTGCCAGCCCTCAGCTTTACTTTCTTTGAAGGAAGTTGAATCCAACAGGCGCCCCAAGGCTCTCCTTGGGCCTTCTCTTTGATCTCTGGTATCTGCTTCTGAGTGACAGCTTCTGGTGGTTGTATCACCTTTGTACAGACAGGAGGAGCTCAGCCCTTGGAGGCCAGCTTCAGGAGAGCCTTGTCCCTGCTCGTAGCTGCCCAAGCTCTCCTGAGAGGATTCTGGGCAAGACTAGAGATCCTGTGGCTCTGGTCTTGTGGAATAGCAGAAAAACCAAAGGCTAGCCCAAAGGTCCCCTTCCCTGAAGCACTACTTCTGCCCTTGGCTCCCTGAAGGTTTGTTAAGGTCCCACCAGACTCTGCATGTAGCCTGGAGAGGCTGGACATCTCCAAGAGTGCACCTCCGGGCCTGAGTTCAGACCTCTAATTGATTTCAGAGTCTGCTAACTTTGAGATTCTTCTCATATAGGGGTATCCAAGCCCATACTGGTTGGAGGCACTCATAGCCAGTTTCCAAAAGGGGACTATTGTGAATGAACCAGGCAGACACTCCTCACACACCATCCAGATGAGGTAACTAAGGCTCTGAGAGGTAACATGACTCTAAAGTCACAGAGCTGGTATGGGGAGAAGGCTGACTCCTAGATCCATGCAGCCACTCTGCCCAGCAGGACTCCTAGCTGGTACCTGTTCATCTTTGTTCTTTCTCTGTTTTGACCTCTCTAGAAAGACTGATACCTGTGTGAATAGTCTCCTTCCCACTCCCCTATTTTGAGTACCATGTCCCTTGTTAGTTAGTCCTGCATTTCTAAAGGCCTTAGGGGGCTCAGTATTCCTTCTCTCTATATTTTTCCTAGTCTTAAATTCTTTAAATGTTTCTGTCCCATCCCTGCATGTCAGTCTTCAGCAAGACTGTGCTACAGTTTCTCTCTTCTCTAGGACTCCACTTCTTTAATGTTAAAGTGCATATATTAGCTTCTTGTGTGTACACATATGCAGTGGAATCTTTACTCTGTCTTACTGAAAGTTCTCATCATCTTTTTATTGCTTCTTGTCCACATCCTTTTCTGTGGCCTCCTGGGTGTTTTTGCACAGGTGACTGACTGGTGGGCCAGGTACTAAGATGAGTGAGATAAAGCCTGACAAATTCCTGAAAGTCCTCTTTTATTCCACTTTTCCTTCTTGCATTCATTTTGTGGGGGCAAAACTGGTCCAGCTAGCTGGGGGCCAACTTGAGTTCTCCTGTAGAACCATTTCCCTTCCAGTGTAGAGGGCTTCCTGGCAAAGAGGACATGCTTGGACTTCCTGTAGCTGCTGCACACAAGCTGGACATTGTGACTTCTGAGAGTCACAGAGATTCTCATAGTTCAGCCAATTTTATTGAGGTTCAATATACCTTAAACTCTTCCAAGTCAAATCCTCTGCCAGCCTGAACTTCACCCTGATGCCTGGTGGTGGGCTTCTTATCACTGACCAGGGAGGTCCATATGTAGTGTGGGATAGTTCTGTGGTGGTTGGTCTCATGTCTACAGATTTCCAGGCTAGTTGAACCAGGTGGTCACTGCTTCCAGGTCCTGTGGAAACAGGGCTTCGGAATCATGTCATTTCCACTGAGGCCATAGGCCTTCACCCCAGAAACACCACTGAGAAGAAAGCTCCCCACGTTTTCTGTGAAGTTTAAGTAGAGAAGAGTGAGATCTCATTCAATGCAAGTTGGGGTCAGTGTTACTATTACTATTATTATTGTCAGGGTAGGGGGTCTTACCTTAAAGTAAAATGGTAGCCTCTGGACTCAGACCAAACTGAATGTGAATCCTGACTCAGACATTTACAGTAGTATCTTGGGTGAGTCATGTAGCCTCTCTGAAACCCAGTTTCCTCTTCTGTAAAGTACTTCAGTGCGTATGTGCCGAACTCACATGGTTTTATGAGAAAGAAGGGTAACGGTAGTTGTAAATTGCCTAGTAGACATT
This sequence comes from Nyctereutes procyonoides, assembly GCF_905146905.1. Classification (NCBI taxonomy): domain Eukaryota; kingdom Metazoa; phylum Chordata; class Mammalia; order Carnivora; family Canidae; genus Nyctereutes; species Nyctereutes procyonoides. Next base: position 48,626,562 of record NW_026575133.1, on the reverse strand, counting down.
CACCAGAAGTTAATTCTCCCTCCATGCCCCAGTGGAGTGGAGATTCCAGCAGCATGCTTCTTGAGAGGCTAGTAAATATTTGTAGGTACAAGGACCCCCAGAAGAAAGCTTAAGACACATTACATGGGCAACCTCAAGTCTTAGGGCAACCAACTGCCCTAAGCTGCCCACCTTTCCAAGGACCCACACTTTCTCCTCCAGAAGCCCTGTAGAGACTTCTCTCCTAGCCCTCCCCTCATTGAGGAAGGTAGTATTGTTCTTATTTACAGAAGCCAGATGAGTCAGCCCAGAGAAGCATATGGTATCAGACCTGTGAGACTTCTTGTTGTAGCCAGGAGACAGAACAAACCCGAAAACAGCCCCTGAAGTGATGAAGAATCTGGCCAGAAGCTAGAACCAATTCAGGTGTACCCTCTGACCAGAAAATTAACAGAGAGAGACTCCAGGGACTGCAAAAGTGAGTTCCCTGAAGTGTTAGGCTCCCCTGAGCCTCAGTTGGATCTGTGGTTTTGTTGGTCTGCTTGATGAAGAGTGAACTCCTCCAGGGCCAGAACCTTGCCTCTCTACCTCCCTAGAGCCTCCCACAGTGCCCAGCACAGCAGACACTCGATAAATATTTGCTGAAATGAACTGACAGATACTGACGGTGCTGTCACTGCTGAGTCTCAGGGACTGAGGAGCAGGCTTTCAGAGTGGAGCATCCAGGCTGCCAGATCTCACTTCCTCCCCAGAAAAAGGCTGGCAGTGGCTCCTCTCCCATCTTCTGAGGTTCCCTTATGTGCAGAAAAAGTGAGAGCTTCCCTCCCGAAGCTTATTAACTTCAGTGCATCTAATTATCCTCTGTACAGTTGGGTAAGTTTGAATCGCCTGGCCTCCCTGCATCAGTTTCAGGGTTTTAAGCGATTGACAGCTCCAATTAGCTGTAATTAGAAAGGATTAAAACCATCCATCAGGCGAGTCTTATAGATAGACCCTATGCTTATATCTTCATTTGAGACGGAGGTTGGAGTGGGGGGACAACCTCATGTTAGCCTCTTCCTCTCAATCTCTCTCCCTCTCTCTTTAAAACAGAGCCCAGGGACCCAGATGGTGTTAGTGGTAGGGAAGACACTTCTTGTTCAAGTGAGAACCAGCCCTGCTTGCTTTGCATTGTGTTGGGTTTGGCAGCTGATAATGGCAAGAAAGCTGAATTCTAACTAGAGAATGAGGTGGGGAGGGTGTAGGGGGAAAAAAGTCTTCAAAAAGGAAAAATTGTAGAGGCTGTAATCCCTATTGCAAAGGCTCACTAGGAGTGCAGGCATAATGAATCTGGCTCCCTAGCACTTTATCCTGCTTTTGTTTACCTAACAGTTTGACAATGCATATTTATGCAAATCGGCAGCGGGGCTGTGTTGGCTGTTCATTAATTAGCATCTGATTCCTCCTGTGTTAGCCAGGCTCCGAGAATTCCACTAATTTGATAAACAGCTGATTTTCCCCTCAAAGGTCTCTAATGTGGCACCTCAGTCTGGATTTAATGTGAGTGGCCGGGCCTGGCCCATGAGGTAGGAACCCCACTGGCAGATGAGAGAAGGGATCAAGCAAAGGATGCAGGAGCCAGAGGTCTGAGGGACCTTAGGATCCTGGAGCTGGAAGGTGCCTTAGAAGAGGAAGCCAAGGCTGAGCCGGGATTAAGGCGCAGCAAATTTGTTCAGATCCCCCCTCAACTCACTTTGGGTGTTTTAGAATGTTCCATATTGCAGTAGCCTTATTTTGCCTTCACAAAGGCCTAACAAGAAATGCCGACGGAGTGTTATCTGATTTCATCCTCACGAGGACTGTATTACTAGCATCATCCCATTTTACATAAATGGAAGCCATGGTTCAAGGACGGCTGGCTAACATGGCTCAGCTAGACTCTAAGCCCACCAGGTTCTGTGTTCCTCACCCATTTCCCAGGTTTGTTGATGGAAAGGCTGAGACCATCAACATCAAAGCTCAGAGAAGCAAACTGATGGGGAAGGGAAATGCCTAAGGCAGAGTAATAACCTTGGAGGGGCTGCCATCATCTCACCCATCCAGCCTGGACAGAAAGCTCGTTGCCTCTGTTGGGAAGAAGCAGCAGGAAGAGATTGCAGGGTCTGGACGGGAGGAGAGGGAGCCCAGCACAGGGCAGCTGTTTGTGTGGCACAGAGACTGGTCTGTTTTTTGTTTTTTGTTTTTCTTTATTTTGTGGTACCTGAGCACAGAAACTGCAGGTCTGTGAATGCCGCAGACAGGTGTTCCCCGGACAGTTGTGTCAGAACCCTGCTGTCCCCACCTGGAAACACCCATTTGCTCCAGGCTCTGGGTAGACTGCAGCTCTCTGTGGATGCTTCTATGTGACCCCCTACTTGTCTCACTGCCCTGCTGTTTTTGAAGTCCTTTGACCTCCCTGTGTCAGACTTGAACATGCACACACACACACACACACACACACACACACACACACACACGGCCAAGCACACTCATGCACATACAGAGACATGCGCACATGCAGGCAACCCCTTGTGCCAACCTTCCTCCCACTCGGCTATTCTGAGCACAAGAACCTGGCTCAGCCCACAGCTGACCGCCCCCTCTGGCCCTGCTCCAACCCACACTTTATTAATACATTCATCCAGTGTGCATCTCACTGAAGCAACCCTGGGATGTTGCTGTTTTTAGCCACATCCAGGATAGGAGCAAGGAAAGCACAGGAAACCTCTATCCCTGCAGAAACTGCAGGTGTCTGTGGGTAGGCCTGCCTGGGGCTCACAGGGACTGCAAACCCCTCCTCCTCAATCCCCAGGGGTGGGGAGCTGCCCCTCTCTGGAGGCCTCTCTCCAGGCCTGGGCATGCTTCCAGTCAGACCTCTAATTTAGGAGGTTGCAGCCCCGTTTTCAGAGGTAGACCGTGAAGAATATAAATTGATGGCTGGTGTTAAATGAAGCCCGGTTCCCCATTCAAGGCTCTGGAAAGCACCACTGTGAGTCCGTCAGGTGTTTTCTCTTTTCATGATTCATATTATCATCATTTTGTTTGCAGAAGGAAGCAGAGCATGAGCGACTGCAGCCAGGCGCCACTGCAGGTTAAGTCCACTTACCTCCCCAAGCCAATCTGGTCAGCATCCCTGGCCAAGCATCCCCGTGGGCGGGAGAGCCAGCCATTAGAACTGAGCTGCTCATTAACAAACAGGCAGGAGCTGCCTGCTTCCGTGCATTCCTTTTGTCCTCCCCTAGGATCCTAACAGGGCCTTTGTTTCAGAGGGAAGAAAAGCAGGTAGCCTGTCCCCAAGCTGTTAGGGATGTGGATCTCCACCAACAAAACCAGGGTACCAGGGTCAAAGTGAGAAACTGCTCTACAAACATAGTAGGCCTTCTGAGCCCTAATGCTGCCCAAAGCCAAAAGGTTTTATCAAGTCCTGACTGCATGCAGACCAGTGAGGTCAGTGTGCTCTGAAAGATTTGAAATGAGAATTAAAACCACAAAAAAAAAAAAAAAAAAAAAAAAAAACAAGCCTGTGATCACAGCCCTGCTGTGAAGAAGTTCGTGACCACATTAAGAGGATAAGCTGTAGCCGAGTGGAGGAAAATCTGATTAGGAATTCCAGTTCTGCCTCTAGCTGGCTAACCTGGGGGCAAGAGATCAACAGAGACTCAGTGAGGCCCCTCCACACTAGCGTTCTAGGGTGCTGATCACTCCCATTTTATTAAAATTACTGCCACCCGTTCAGCCCTCTTCGCTCTTTTAGCATTTTTTCAAGTAGGAAAAGCCGGGATTGTAATTTCCAGTTGGCAGATGAGAATCAGAGGACCAGAGAGGTTGAATGACTCTTTTAAATTTGCCCAGCAAACACCTGCACCCCGATGTTTCTAGCAGCAATGTCCACAATAGTCAAACTGTGGAAGGAGCCTTGGTGTCCATCGAAAGATGAATGGATAAAGAAGATGTGGTCTATGTATACAATGGAATATTCCTCAGCCATTAGAAATGACAAATACCCACCATTTGCTTCAACGTGGATGGAACTGGAGGGGCTGAGTGAAATAAGTCAATCGGAGAAGGACAAACATTATATGGTCTCATTCATTTGGGGAATATAAAAAATAGTGAAAGGGAATAAAGGGGAAAGGAGAAAAAATGAGTGGGAAATATCAGAGAGGGAGACAGAACATGAGAGACTCCTGACTCTGGGAAACGAACTAGGGGTGATGGAAGGGGAGGTGGGCAGGGGTTGGGGGTGACTGAGTGATGGGCACTGAGGGGGGCACTTGATGGGATGAGCACTGGGTGTTATTCTATATGTTGGCAAATTGAACACCAATAAAAAATAAATTTATAAAAAAAATAAAAAATAAAATAAATTAATTTGCCCAGCAAGAATGCTGGAGCTCAACTAGACGCTGCCTGTGCCAGCCACCCCACTGGGATCTTAAAAATCCCTTTAAGACTCGCAGCTTTCTCCAGCTCTTCCTCACAGAGGTTCCCTTAAATTGGTCCCAGAATGTAGCTCAGAACCGATTTTGGTGACTTCTGTCACCTTGACATTGTGCCCACCTCAACTCTATTCCTCTCGAAATGTTGCTTTTGGAGAGAGCTAGGATGCTGCAGACCTTTCAGGCAAAGTGTGGCCTCCAGCTCTGGCCACATGCCCTTCCCACCTTCTGCTCCTTTCTGTGCTTTACTACTTGTGGCTTCAGAGGGCCTTAGGATGTTTCCACCGAGGCCTCTGTTGACTGTGCACTCTGGCTCTTTGTTCCGAAGCCCACAGAGGGTGGGGAAACCTCCCAGGCTTTGAAAGGCCTTCTGAGAAGACCCTCCTTTGCCTCCTTTGGCCACCACCCCTTCCCTGAAGAGATGAAATGTTGTACTTGAAAGAGGCTCCCAACGCCTGGCTAGTGCTTTGCCTGAGCTAAAATATGGCCTCGAGCTATTTCTGAGGCTTTGTTACTGACATACAAGAGATGTTTGCTCAACTGAAATCCAGCCAGAGCCTCATTTTGATGTAGCGCCACAGTTGAGTAATGTTCTGTTCTCCTGGGTTACCGCTCAGCCTTTCACAGGTGCCTCGTGGCTCCAGGGGTTCAGGGCTCACTTCTCTTTCCAGACTTAACTCATTCATGCTTTGTTATTTGCTTTTTTGTACATTCTGCCTTTTTTTTTTTTAAATCCAGGTAGGAAGAAACATTTTCCAATTTCACTTAACTTCTGTTCCCAACACAACCCTCCCCTCCCCACTCCACCCTACCTACTCACACAGCTCCTGCCAGGAGCATCATCTTCTGAACCGGGCCCTGAAATAAAAGATCTAGAGAGGCATCTGCTCCTCCCCTCAAGTAAAATCCCTGGGTGTGTCTTAGGCAAGATGAAATAACTCTCTGCAGAGGTTTCTCTGAACCTGGCCAAAAAGAAACCCCTCTCTGTTTCAAGAGGCTTTTATAGATCGATAGACTGTGCTTGTGGCTATTTTATTGTAGCAAAGCGCTCTCAGATATGTGGTGTTCAAAAAAAGAGAGAGAGATCAATAAGGCAAGGTTATCAAAAGCACATTAATTATCATCGGGAAGCACTGTCCAAAGAGTTGTTGGGGCCACTATACACCCAGGAACTAACTCTGGGAGAGTGAGAATGACATGCTTTCCTCATGGCCCTTGCCCCATTAATCGGTTTGTGGCAAATTCAAATGTTTTCACTTTTCAGTCTTTTATGGTCAAGTCATATCTGCATGCATTGCTAGTGTGGGTAGTCAAAATCAGGGTGAGAGAACAGTAGAGATATATTTGTCTATCTGCTCTGACCAAGGGTTCAGCCTTTGGGGGTGGAGGGCAAGGCTCTTAGAACATCATTAAAGTGAGATTCACTGAGACCCAATTAACCTGAGGGCACAGGGAACAGAATTTTATCTGCTACCCTCTGACAACATCTCTAAAATGCTGAGTGACCATATTACAACACAAACAGGGGACTTCCGGGAATAAAAGAGGGTACTGTTAATAGTTGCACTAAAATCTGTCACAGGTTAGCCAGCATGTTGTTCTGTTGTCCTTTTTCCCTCTTCTAAAGCAAAGCACTTCCTTCAGGAGAAGATTCAGTTCAAAGAAATACACACACACTTTGAATCAGAAATTCCAATTGTATATGTTCAAGATGATGAAGTTTGGCTTGTCAGAACTGGGGATACATTGAGCATCGTAAGGACACGATGGTAAAATTCTTCCCTCCATAACCAATACCACATTAAGAAGCAGGATGTATGTACAACACCTGGTAGAGGAGGGAACAGCCCCACTCCATACTGTGCCACCTTCCACCCTCTGTCCTGCTCCTCACCCTCACAGAGAATCTAGATTCCTACTTCACTGGAACTACCAAAGACATCCAATGGGACCCCACTCAATTTGTTACTCCCAAACTGACAGCACATCTTTTGGTCCCTCCCTCTTAGAAGAGGCCAAGTGTTTAGGATCCAGGACACCAGCTCCTTAGCTGGTGTCCTGGATCTTAGTCTGGATCTTAGTCTTAATATCTTAGTCTTAGTCTTAAGATCTTAGTCTTAATATCATCAGTTACCCAGTTAAGACTAAGTCTTAGTCTTATCTTAAGATCTTAGTCTTAATATCATCAGTTACCCTGACTCTCCCCAGGTCTTTAACCTCTTAATCCTCTTAGATCAATCCTATCAGCATTCAAACATGCTCTAATCTTTCCCATTAATAGTAGTAATAACAATTTTTTCAAACTGTAGGTCTTATACCATCCTCTCGCTAGGTCTATAGTTCTCCTTCTTTTTACCGTCAACTATCTCAAAAAAAGTTTGTGCCTCCACTTTCTCTCTTTCCAATCATGCCTCAATCCACTCTAATCTGCCATCTGCCCCAGCTCATCACCAAAAGGGCTCTCACTAAAGTTACCAATAAACCTCCATACCACTAAGCCCACTGGACATCTTTCAGTTTTCCTGTCATTTGTCCTCTTAAGAGTGTCTGAACAGTACTGTTGACCATTCCCTCCCTCTCTGAAACACTCTTGTTTCTTGGCTTCTCTGGCACTACTCCTGATTTTCTTTCTCTTTCTGGTCACCTTCCTCTTAGCCCCATTCCAGCCTCCTTTTCCTCTAACCCAACCTTTACCTGTTGGCTTCCCTGGGCTCTCTCATGCCCCATTTCCTCCTCTCTCTACACTTTGCTCTAGGCAAGTCCACATTATGACCCCAGTCCACATTATGACCCGCTATACAGCAATTTTGTATCTCCAAACTCCAGAGCCTGAGAACCATACATCCAAGTCTAACTTGGAATGCTCTATCAGAACACTGCATAGCCTGGGCACCTCAAACTCAAGATCCTGCTCTGTTGGGCCCCAACTGAAGAAAGCATCATTTTTCCAATCCTCTCAGTTAATCATGATGACATCATGACATCCTTCAGATATGACCTTTATGTTTCACATCTAATCTATAACCAAATCCAGCTGATCCTTGTTTCTAAATTTCTTTTTTTTATGTGTATACTTTTATTGGAGTTCGATTTGCCAACATATAGTGTAACACCTAGCGCTCATCCCCGTCAAGTGCCCCCCTCAGTGCCCATCACCCAGTGACACTATCCCCCTGCCCACCTCTCCTTCCACTACCCCTTGATCATTTCCCAGAGTTTGGAGTCTCTCGTGTTTTGTCACCTTCTCTGATTTTTCCCACTCATTTTCTCTAAATTTCTTTTAAAATTACTGACTTTTCTCCATCTCTGCCACCATAATTATACACCATCTTTTTTATGATTTTTCACCTGGATTTATGGTAAAGTCCCCTTTCTTGTCTTCTGTATCTACCTACCCCTAGAATAATCACCATCTCTCACTCTCTTTCCTTAGATAGATAGAGATAGATAGATAGATAGATAGATAGATAGATGATAGATAATCATTGCTCTTTCTGCTTAAAACTTTTCAAAAACAATATCCTTACTACAATCTAAAAACTCCTACTTGATTTAAGATCCCTTATCTGCAGCTCCAATCTCAGCCCACAGCCTTCTCCCCAAGTCATTATTTTCCAGAAACACTGCTTTTTCATTTCTTCAGATTTTCCATCTTCTAACCTCAAGGAGCCTTCTCTCTGGTTCTAATCATCCTCACTTCAGCTGATTCATTTCGACCTATTCTTCCAGTCTTAGCTTAATGTCTGACTTTTCTATCCTCAATTAAGTGCCCTTGCATTTTGCTCTTATGGCATCCCATAATTCCACTTTGTTGCACATATAATAACCATGCTAAAGAATTATTTGCTTATAGATACCTCTCTTAAGAGACTATAAAGTCTATGACAGCAGTGCTTATTTCACCTATATATCCAGTGCCTATTACATAGCAGATGCTCATTAAAAACTTGATGAATGAACATTACACTTTCAAAAATAATGGAAATAAACTGGAGTCTGTTTAGAAGAAAGACCATAGGCAAAGAGGTCTTAAACAATGCCATGGTAATAGAAGATACTTCCACAATACTTACTATGAAGTAAGGTGCTATACTAAGAACTTCATTTATATTGTCCTGATTAATCCTCCTAGAAAGCTTTTAGGGGGTTCTACTGTTCCAATTCCCTTTTATTATATAGGAAAGTTAAGGCAAAGTTCTTTTCTAAGTTCCCTCAAGGTCACACACATGTAGTTAATGAAGGGGGCAGAGGGGACAGCCCATACAGGCTGGCCCCTTGGGTCTGAGTTCTTACCAACTCCACTATACCATCTCTCTAGGAGGGAAGGAAGCTTTCTTCAAATACGTGAAGTGCTGACATGTGGAAATGAAAAGCAGCTTGTTCTGTATTGACCCAAGGGATAGAATTAGAATCAATGATTGATTGAATATAGAGAAACAAATTTTGACTCAATATAAAGGGTGAATCTTAGGATAACTAGATCTGTCTAACAATGGAATGGGCTGCCGCAGGTTGAGAAACTTAAGTTAAGGCTAGGAATCAATTGGACATACAGAAGACAGGCAAATGTTAAGTGAGCAAGTTGATTAGAGCATTTGATGCCTATCGCAACCCTGACAGTCTGCACAATTTATCCCCTACACTTTATACATTTCCATCTATTGTACTGAGAAATGATAAATATTTTCAGCACCATGACCATGAATCTCAGTTATCAATAAAAAGATACCATTTATTTTCTATTTAATAAGGTGGCTTAGTCCAATTATTTGAATGAGGCAGAGTCTGAATTTTTTTAAATAATTAACTACTAAGATAGGTGAGCGGAGTCATTTTGGTACAATTTAAAATAGGAGAGAGGCTTCCTGGCCTAGCCATATCCAATCAGAAATTCAATTAACCAGGACAAACACTCCTCAACAATGCAGTTAATCTAGGTTTTCACATAGAGCCTCTCCTCCCTCTGTAGTCTTTAAGCCACTTCGTCTGAGGGTGGTTAAATTCTGTATCAGTTTACATGTTTGTTTATAAAATACATCATAGACTAGGAAAAAATCTATCCAGTCTAGCCTGTTGTTTCTCTGCTTCTAGAATAATTTTGCTGTGAGCAGGGGGCAGGTTGGAAGAAATAAAAAGGAAAGTAAGAAAAAAAAATTGAAGGGGCTGGTGGGAGAGGCCTAAACACTGCAATTTTCCAACCATTTTCATCCAAATTGTCTGCAATTTCCCAGTGGCCCAGGCTCCAAATTGCGAGTGAATGCTGCCGCTGTAATCCCGGCTGGAGCCAAACCTGCCACAGAACATGCAGCTGCACACCCTGCCAAGGCAGAGTCCATATTTAAGGCAGGGCAAGGATGAGGAAATGTGGCCCAAATCCCTCCTCTCACTCTCTTGCTTCTAGAAAAAGTCCTTGGCCAGCTTTGCAGGAATCTGAATCAGGGGAGTCTGTTTCAACTCCTTTGCTCTCCATTCCCTTTCCTCCCACCCCTTTCATATGAGAACACTGAGGCCCAGAGGAGTGAAATGACTTCCCTGAAGTCTCACAGTGAGTTACTATAGCAATGGGGCAGACACTGGGGGCTGTGGATACCACCTCTTTCTCTGCCTCTCTCTCTGGTGGATCTAGACAAAGATGTTGAAGGAAGAACTCATGTCTTTACCAACATACCTTACCTGTCTATGTGAGAATAAAATAAGAAATAAAAATCGAATTTAGAAAAATTAGTGTTCTTTACATATACAAGTCAACTCTAGAACTCTAGAGACTAAAATCCAACCATGAATGAGAAAGAAGACATACCTAATGCAATATGAATATCTTGAACCATTGAAAGCTCATTAAAATTCATAATGAAACTGATAATTAAACACATAAATACATGGCATGGCAGCATTAAATCTAATTATTGTACCTCTAAAAATCAATTTGTGCATGTGGTTATTAATTTGTGGTTTTCATTACTTACCAATGACAAGATCAACATGCGGCTACTTCCGGCTTCTACAATACCCTGTCTAAGGAATGGGCCCATACTAAAATTCTGGTGACACTGGGTTTCATGGAGGAACCAGTAATGAGCTATACCATGCATTTGGTCCAGGAGGAAGAGTACTGAGATGGTTCTGAGATGGTTCAGGAAATCTAGCCTCCAGGAGGTGACTCTACCACAGAGGTGTGTTTCCCTTAATGACCTTTGTGATTCTCTGTTTACACATGTGACAGTTGGGGATAATTTTAATGTCACCTACTCTATCCCACCATGTCTGATGCTGGGGTCAGTGAGATGTGGGTTCTAATCTCCATGCTGCCACCTTCTATCTATGGGATACCTGGTGGGTTACTTAATCCCTCTATTTCTTCATGTGACTCATAGCATCCAGAATAGGGCCAGGCACATAGCAACTATTACTTTTTTTTTTAACCAAGTTTTATCAGCCCGTTCTTCTGTGTAGGTGAAGTTTCATTCATAATAATCATAATAAATGACACACAAAATAGATAGAAGCGATTATTATCCTGGTTCTTCCAAACTCTCAAGGTTGCTGGGTGGGCAGGGGATCAATAAAAAAATAATGTATAAGAAAGACTTTTACTAACTGAAAAGCACTTTAGTCACTGAAAATGAACATTTCTTCCTGATGTAGAGGGTAGGGTGTAACTGGAGGGCTTGGGCTCAGGGCAGTGTCTCAACCTCTGTCACATACTCTAGGTGGGAGACAATAACTGGCCTTGCATTCTGTGCAATCCCTTCTGGGAGGGCAACTTTGAATCCACAATGTTCAAGCATTGGAACCCTCCTGATCCTTGGTTGAGGCTATTGCCCATGTAAGAAGAATTTAGGTGACAGGATAAGGGCTCTTCCAATCTTCACAGTACTTTGCTAAGTATTTTCTGGTAGGGAACTTATTTCCAGGAGTAAGAGAGAAACACAAACCCCCTGGTGCTAAAAGGCATCGACAGTAATGTGTAAGTGACTGTACCCACTGTCTCAGAAAATGGAGAAGACAACACAAGATGACAAGACTTCCAAAGTGCAGCTGGAAGACTCAAAAATTAACTTTGTCAGCACCCCAGTTTTGCCTGGGTGACTCTGTTAACAGGTGTCTTCCTGATTCATGCAAGGCTCTGCTGCGTGTGTCTTTTGAATAGATCAAGAGCACATTCCTCCCACTCCCAGCCCCTTCTTCCCCATTCGGTTCTGGCACATGGACCAGTCTCCCCAGCATGGAGTTTCTGCGGGGCACACATCCAAGCTAACAAGCATAGTACTCTCAGAGTGCTTGATATTGCACGATGATCAAATTGGCTTTCCTGGAGAACCTGGAGATTAATGAAGCCACCCACTACCTCCCGATCACCCCCTGCCTGAAAAAGGCTTGTTTGATTGTTCACTTCAGGGGAGGAAAATGAGAGAGATGTAACTTCACATGGAGCTAAAACACTTGTCTTAAATCATCTCCTCCAGACTCAGTTCACTGGGGCTGCACACAACTTCTCCATCCAAGAGTACTAGAAGACTGGGCTGAAATACTTCAGTACACTTTGCTCACTGGACTGTTCCCGAGTCTCCGGCTTGAATATTCTAGAGTGTAGCCTCTTCCACCAGGAATAATATATTACCCGACATGCTGGCCCTGTTTTATTTTCTCCTCCAAAAGAGTGAGAGACAATCCTTGCAAAGCACTCTGCTCTGTTAGCAGTGCCGGAACCTCTAGATTTTTCTTTGTACCTGTTCACAGCTTGTTACAGTTTATGCATTGGAAAGTGTTTCTCTTTTAATTGATACCAAGGGGCTGCTTGCTCCTTTAAAATGATTCAGGAATGGCAGTGCTCATTAAAGGAGAGAATAGAAGGTGGGGCTGAGATGTAGCTAATTATGTCAGGCTTGAGAAAGAGGGCAGGTGAAGGATTTTCATCCGAGACCTTTGCAGATTGCTAAATTAAAAGAATGTCTTGGGCTGTTAAACAGGTTGGGGCCAGGCAATGGAGCACAGCCATTGGGAGGTCATGGCCAGGGCTGCTAGGTAAGGGAGGCGAGCAGGGTTGACTGTTACTGTAGACTTTAGGAGGTGAGGAGGCAGGGGCATGAAGGAGAGGGAGCTTGTGAAGAGTAACTGTCCCTCAATTTCCTGACCACCATCCACATAGACACACAAGTTTAAAAATTATAGACATTTAAAAAAAGGAGCCAGACAATTACAGCCCATAGGCCAAAACCAGTCTACAGCTTGTTTTTACATATTATAATAACTGGGAAGAGGAGAGCCATGGAATAAGAAGACGAAATGATATTTTATGATGTGAAAGTTATGCAAAATTTAAATTTTAGTGCCACAAACAAAGGTTTATTGAAACAAATATTACTGAGACATTATTTATGGCTGCCTCTATGCTATGACAGCAGGGTAGGATAGTTGCAACAGAGACTGTATAGCCCATGAAGCCTAAAACACAGTTGGCCCTTCATCAACTCGGGGGTTAGAGCCAAGCTCTATACAGTCAAAAATATGTGTATAAATTTTGGGGTGCCTGGGTGGCTCAGTCGGTTAAGCATCTGACTCTTAATAGCAGCTCAGGTCACAATCTCAGGGTTGTGAGATCAAGCCCCGTGCTGAGCTCTATGTGGAGCTGAAGACTCTCTCTCTTCCTCTCCTTCTGCTCCTGCCCACCCCTTAAAAAAAATGTGTATAACTTTTGACTCCTCCAAAGCTTAACTACTAAGAGCTTACTTTTGACCAGAAGCCTTCCCACTAACATAAACAGTCAGTTAACATATATTCTGTACGTTACATGTATTATCCATTATATTTTTATAATCAAGTAAGGTAGAGAAAAGGGAGTATGTTTAAGAAAATCATAAGGAAGAGAAAATGTGTTTATTGTTCTGTACTGTATTTGTTAAAAACATTTGACATGTAAGTGGACCCTGACATTCCAAACCCATGTTGTTCAAGGGTCAATTGTATTTACTATCTGGTCCCTTAAAAGAAACATGTGATGATCCCTGTCTAAAGTAAATGGGAACAACTGACATGAGTTGGATGGTAGTTGTGAGGTGTTGAAAGTGCTTCAGACCTGGGGTTAGATCTGGGTTTGAAATTCATCTTCACTTCTGGAAAATATTACATATCTTGTAATATGTCCCCATTTGTAAAATGGAAATAATCAATGCATATTCTGTGGTGTTAAATAAGATAAGATACATGACGGGGGGGAAATTGGCACAATCCTTGATATAGGATAGATTCTAAATAAATAATAATAGGCAGCATTATTCCCAATAGTCAAATTATAGAAACAACCTAAGTGTCCAACAATGGATGAATGGAAAAAGAAGATGTGTGTATGTACAATGGAATATTATCTAGTCATTCAAAAGAACAAAATCCACAACATGAATGGCCCTTGAGGACATTATACTAAGTGAATAAGTCAGATAGAGCAAGATAAATACTGTATAATATCTCTAATGCGTTGAATCTAAAAAAAGTTAAACTGATAGGAAAAAAAAAATAGAATGGTAATTAGTACCAGAGGCTGGAGGAGTAATGAGGAGATAGTGGTCAAAGAGTATAAAATTCCAGTTAGAAGATGAGTAAGCTCTGGGGATCTAATGCACAGCATTGTGATTGTAGATAACAATACTGTACTATAGGATCAAAAGTGCTAAAATAGTAGATCTTTAACGTTCTCACCACAAAAAAAAAGGAATGGTAACTATCATGTAGCAATATATATGTGTATCAAATCCATGCTTTGTGTGCCTTAAAGTTATACATGTTACATGTCAATTATACCTCCCTGAAGTTGGGGAACAGACAACAGAAATGAATAAAAGAATAATTTTACATATAACCCTTATCAAAAGCCTATGCATATTTAAAGAATCCATTTTGGTTCTATTTCTTCAGGAAAGTTCCATAACTTCCCAGACAACCTTGCATCAAATCATCTTTCCCATCTCTGAATGTCTTGCAGTACTTAACCAAATTTCTCCTTTTAACCTCTACGTGACCTCTTGGTGTTCGTTTTTATCAGCACCTAGCTCAGTCTCTTCTTCAGATTGTCAGCTTAGTGCTATGCTGACACATTGTCTGTTGTCCAGGAGCTAGTTTAGAAGAGGTGCACATGTACACCAAAAATGTGAGAAACACCAAAAATGGCACTCCGACAATAGGCTATAGAATTTCATACAGCACTGGAGAGGGAATGAAGGCTTCAAAGAGGAGGTGGGCCTGGAGCTGAGCAGGAACATTCATGATTTCACTTCTGCAGAATTTCCCCCAGATAGAGAGGAGTGGCACAGGACATTCTAAGCTGTGACAATAATGTGTCAGCTGAGGTATGGAAACTCGTTGCAGGAATGAAACAATCAGATTGCTGTGGGATATGGGAAATGGTAACAAATGAACTAGGAAGTCTGGGGCACCAAGTGGAAAAAAAAAGTGCTCAAACAGGATTAAACTAAGGAAAAATGTATTATCTCAAGTAACTAGAAGTCCAGACATAGTATTCCAGGCACAGTAGGACTCAGGCTCAGTTTCTGTGTCATTTCTCTTGGCTCTGCCCATCTCTATGTAGATTTTGTTCTCAGGCTAGCTTCTCATGTGATGTAAGGATGGCTGCCAGCAATATCTGAGCCAATATGCTACCTTGTTCACATCTGACAAAACAGAGAGTGAAAAAAAAAAACATCTCTCCTAACCCTGGAATGAAGCCCTTTCCTTCACCCTCATTGGGTCATCTAGGGTTACACGATCACCACTAGACCAGTGGCTTCTTTTACCAGTCTCTAGCAAGAGCAGGTAGTGGGATTACTATGAGCAGTTTAGATAAACCCCAAAGCCCAGCATCCCCTAGTCACATAGGCTGCATGGAGAAGGGGTGGATACCTGAGTAAAATTGGAGTGTTGCTAGAAAGGAGGAAGGAGGACTAGATGCTGAGTAAGCAACTAACACTGTGCTCCCCAGACCATAAATCACTAGGAAAGGCATACTGAAGCCCGGTTGCAGGTAACAGTGGTTATCAAGCTCAAAACTTCAGATGGCATCTTGAAAATAAACATGGCTCCTCATGATTACATTCTGCCACAACCAACTCAAAAATGGGTTTATAATAGCCCGAACAAACCCAGGAAAGGCTGAGCCAAAATATTGAGAGGAGGAGGCAGAAATAAGTTGTTGTAAACCAGATTTCACTTTGATTTTCCGCACAACATAGACAAAAATCATGTCTAAAGGGCTTGACTCAGCAACCTTGTTATTGGCCCAAAAGGTAGCTCAAATCTTTTCATTTACTACTGCCTAGGAAAATACTGCTCTCTTTGGCATTCTCTCTACTAGGGCTTACCGAGAATAGCACACTCCCTATATTTTTTTTAGAAATGACAGAAATATTCCTGGTGCTTGCAAGGTTAAGTAATTAAGATTTGCTGTGGGAACACCAAGGAACCCCATAAAATGGCTGCGTGGCTTGGTAAATGAATTACTTAGTGTTTAATTACTAAAAATTACTATCAATTACTAAATGTTACTGCAAATTACTTGCAGAATAGACACATTTGTTTGTGGCTATTAATGATTTCAATTACTCCTCATAGGTAATTGGTTTCTGCACACAGAAGGGCACCAACTGTCGAATAGGAGCTCAGCAATAGAAAATGATGCTCCTCTATCAGCTTCGTTCAAATCAAAGCTGAAATCTTAAAATAAACATTAGAGCAACCTTTTCTCTAGGTTTCTCTGCTACTTGCACTCCTTCCCTCAGGACTCTGGGGGCTGGAGAGGACCTTGAAGAGCTTCTCTTCTGACATGCAGAGGAGGAAGCAGGATCCAAGAGGTCGGTGTTTTTTTGTTTTGTTTTGTTTTAAATCACATAACTAATACCACAACATAGATGAACATCAAAAATATTCTGCTAAGTGAGAAAGATTCTAGTCACAAAAGACCACAGATTGCATGATCCCATTTATATGAAATGTCCAGAATAAGCAAATCTATAGAAATAGAAAGTAGATTAGTAGCTGCCTAAACCTAGGAGAGAGGGGAAAGAGTAGGGAGGGGAAGAAGAGGTGAGAAGTAGGGGAAAGGACAAGGAGTGACTGCTAAAGCACACAAGGTTTATTTTGGGGCTGATGATGATATTTTAAAATTGGATTATGATGATGGTTGTACAACTCTATAAATATATTTTAAAACATTGAATTATATACTTTAAATAGATTAACTTTATGGCAAATGTAATTATATATCAATAAAGCTATTAAAACAAATATGCTTAATCGTACAATTATATTTGGGGAGGGCTAGGTCAAGGATAAAACACCCCTGACTCCCATTTTATTGCTCTTTCCACTAGGCTATCCTGCTTCAATATGTGTTCAACTTGTAGGAAGGCATAACTCACTAAAGAAGATAGCTAATTAAATTCATTGTTGGAATTGTGGTCTTATTTATGAAGGACTCACTTCTAGCTATTTGTGTATTATTAAGAGGACATAAACCATGTTCATTAAAGCAACACACAATGCAACCAGAAAATGAACTTAATAACATAAAATTAAATAAAATAATATCTTAGCTTGGATTCTCCCTGAAAAACGGAGCTTGTGGCAAAAGCTTGCCAGCAAGTAGTTTATTTTTAGAAGTGATTTTAGGGAATAGGATGGAAGGAAAGGGTAGATTAAAAAGAGAAAGGAGAAAAAAAAAACCCAATCCCATCATTCACTATTGAGTAGACTCAAAAATTGGGAACAACTGGGTCTCAATGCCCTAGAGATATCTGAAGAATCATGTACACTGTGCTTCAGAATTGTGTGCCCAAGAGATGGAGAGGGAATTATTCAAGCATTGGCTCCTGACCCCATTGGTAAAGGATTGTCCCCAATATTGTGAAACTCTTGCTCTTCCAGATTGCATATGAGTCAGCACTGTCAAACAGGATCCTATAGCATCCTCCATGGTGTAGACAGAGAAGCCCAAGGACAGAAAGTAAGAGTAAGCTGTGCAGCTCGGGTGGGCTCTGGTTGGGTTACCTATCCACACAAACCTGTTGCCACAGCAAATGATGAAACCAAAAGGTGACCCAATGGACTTCATTAAACCTAGTAACTTCTGCTCTGTGAAAGACCATGCCAAGAAAATGAGAAAATAAGCCATATACCGGAATAAAATATTTGCAAAACACAAATCTGAAAAAGGACAATTACTCAAAACATACAAAGAACTCTTAAAACTCAACAATAAGGAAATGATAAATCAATTTAAAAATGAGCAAAAGGTTGAACAGACATATCACTAAAGAAGATATATAGATGTCATGTAAGCAAATGGAAGGTGCTCAATATCATTTGTCCTTAGGGAATTGCGGATTAAAACAAGGAGAAACTACTACACACCTCTTAGAATGGCTAAAATCCAGAACACTGACACCATATACTGGCAAGAATGTAACAGGCAAGAGTAACAAGGACTCTCATTCACTGCTGATGGAACTACTTTGGTAGTCAGTGTGGTGATTTCTCAAAAAACAAAGCATACTCTTACCATACAATCCAATAATCATGCTCCTTGGTATTTACCCAAGTGAGTTGAAAACTGATGTTTACACAAAAACTTGCACACAAATGTTTATAGCAGCTTTACTCATAATTGTCAAAACTTGGAAGCAATCAAGTTGTCCTTCAGTAGGTGAATGGATAAACTGTGGTACATCCAGACAATGAAGTATTATTCAATAGTAAAAAGAAATAAGCTATAAAATCATAAAAAGGATTGGGGGAAACTTAAAAACATATTATTAACTAAAAAAAAAAAACCAACCTGAAAAGGCTATATACTGTATAATTCCAACAGTACAACATTCTGGAAAAAGCCAAATTATGGAGACAGTAAAAAGATCCCTGATTGCCAGGATCTGGAAGGGTGGGGGGAGGATCAATAAGCAGAGTACAGAGGACTTTTTGATCAGTGAAACTGTTATATATGATACCATCATGGAGGATACACGTCAGCATGAATTTTTCCAAACCCATAGAATGTAAAACACCAAAAATGAACCCCAATGTAAAGTATGGACTTTGGGTGATAATGATGTGTCAGTGTAGGTTCATTGGTTGTTATATATGTAGCACTGTGATGCAGAATGACCATAGTGACGGAGGTCGTGTGTATGTGTTTGTGTGTATGTGGCAGGGGAGATGGCATACATGGAAACTATATTTTACACTTAATTTTGCTGCAAGCTCAAAACTGCTATAAAAATAAAGTTTTTAATTCAAAAACAAAAATGATTAGTCAAGAGGATCAGGTGGGCCATCAAAATGTCCAATATAAGAGGTACTGTAATATCAGAATTATATATTATATTAATAGAATCTCCACCAAAAACTCCAACAAAAACAAAATTTAAGAAAAACTAAGTAATAAAGGACAAGAACTTTCAGTCTAGAATAGATTCCAGATTTATAATGCAATCTTCCAGCGCTTTGGGGAATTTACATTAACCAAAGGTCCTTCAAGTAATCAGAACATAAAGACTCCTAACTCTGGGAAATGAACTAGGGGTGGTGGAAGGGGAGGAGGGCGGGGGGTGGGGGTGAGTGGGTGACGGGCACTGAGGGGGACACTTGACGGGATGAGCACTGGGTGTTATTCTGTATGTTGGTAAATTGAACACCAATAAAAAATTAATTTATAAAAAAAAATTTGACTTGCAAAAATCCTGGTCACTCTATAATGTAATCCATTTCTGATGTCCCACATGGCATTGCTTTGTAAAGACAAAAGGTTGTAGCTATGATGTCAGGATTCCAATATGATCAGTCCCTCTAAACCCAGTTCCATAGTTTGGCTGCATAAAAGACCCTCATGCTGCAGCATGGAAGTAGCCCAATGTGAACGAAAAATACTGGGGGGGGGGGGCAGTCCGACTCATCCCTGGAGGTAATCCATCCAAATAAAGTATCTATTGTTCTCTTAAAAAAAACAACAACAACAAATAATCACACTCAAAAATGAGTACTTACTATATTCTTCCCACTCCCCAGCATCCTCTAGTATTCTTAGCTACTCTTTGATTTTTTTTGTTCTGAAAACCTTTCCTTAGATGGATCAACCCCAAGCCATGTCTATGTCTTCTCTCACCTCTGCACACATCTTCTTCCTGCTTCTTGTGTTACCGCTTTTGCTAGAATGTCATCCTCTACTTTCCCTTCTCTCTCACTGGACAGAAGTGAATTTGGAAGGGATTTACATGTCTTATTTTAGTTAATCCTCATCACAAACCAGTTACGAAAATACTCTGATTAGTTCCACAATATAGGAAACAATGGCACCTAGAGGTTAAGCAACTTTTCCAAGATCACACAACTAGTTAAAGATTAAGTCAGAACTGGGTGACGGGCACTGAGTGGGCCACTTGATGGGATGAGCACTGGGTGTTATGCTATATGTTGGCAAATTGAACTCCAATAAAAAATTTAAAAATTAAAAAGAAAATAAAAAATAAACAGAAACTCAACTGAGTTAGGCTGACGATCTAGTTGGCTTTGTTAAATGATTCATGAATTGGGTGGCATCCCATCTAGGAAGTGGAGGACAGCTCTAAGGAGTTGTAGGAAATAGAACGCTTTTATAGGAAGGAGGGTGGGGCTAGGAAGTTATTAGTGAAAGAAAAGAAAGAATTGTTCCAGGCAAGGCCACTTTCCTTTAGGGAGAACAGACAGAGGGGTCTCAATAAGTT
Source organism: Nyctereutes procyonoides (assembly GCF_905146905.1). NCBI lineage: Eukaryota > Metazoa > Chordata > Mammalia > Carnivora > Canidae > Nyctereutes > Nyctereutes procyonoides. The sequence goes on along the minus strand of NW_026575133.1, from coordinate 48,606,383 downwards.
GATTACCTCATCTTCCTTTGGGGGATGGAGACAGCCCACGTGATAGATTACTTCACTGGTGCTAATCAGAAAACTCCTGACTGACCAGTTAAGATTACATTTCTGGGGGAGGTTGAAACTGCAATTAGTTAGGTATTAAGTCCCAGTTTGGTGGTTTGGCCTGGTTTGGCCATGACCCCATCTTGGGCATGCATTTTGCCCTTTGTGTTTGTCTTTGTTTTAATCCTGTAAACCCATATACTCTGACTGTAGACCCTATGGTCTCAACCACCCAGATGTCAGGGAGACCACCAAATGCTTTAGGAAAGTTTAATGCATGGATGATTTACAAAGTTATGAGCAAGGTTAAGGGAATTCAGCAGAGGATAGTGAAGTATCCCAGGGCAACAATAGCTGTTCCTTCTGCTCAGCTCTAGGGGTCAAACGTTACTGGAACCTGGAGAAAGCTAGAGGAGAGGACAGCCCTGTAGGAGCTGTGGCCTTGGATGAGAAATCACATGTCAATCTGAGGGCCAGGAAGGAGAGAATTAAGGAATATCCCATACTTATGCTCTGGTCTCCTGTTAATGTCTCCCACTGGCTGGAGCCAAGTAGAAGCCAGAGGGCTTCAACTGTCCCTAGAGATCAATGTCCCTGGACACACAGAAGGAAAGAAGGGTGGAGAAGGTGTCTGGACAAGAAATGGAAACGATGCAGCATCAAGTTTCAGCTAAGATTCAAACACTAATCTGATTTTAGTGCTGCAGTGTTTTTTTGTAGAGGCGATGAGAGGGGACAGCTGCCCTAATCCTGTATCCAACTAACCAAAGCCAAACTTAAAATAGGAGCAGGTGCAGTATCTGTCAAGGCCATCACTAACAGGCATCATCAAATGTTCTCATCTCCAGCATGGTCAATCCAGCTTGGCAATAATGCCCTGGCTGCTTCTCCTAACACAGACATGGCTTTGAAGATTTTGCTTCCTCTAATTATCACAAATGGCTCCGGTGAGCAATCTCTAAAAAAATAAGGCTTGTCAAAATACCTGTAGCAAGCACATATAACAATTCTCAAATTCTATTCTGATGTGCACAAGAGAAAACTTCTAAGCTTGACTATACAGAGCTAATTTACATAGTTCCGTGTCAAAAGGCTTACAAGAAATCATTCTAAAATATGTCTTGTAATCGTATAAATGTTTCCTGTTCTAACTCAAACGAGTTGAAATATGGAAGAAATAAAAAACAATCTGACCACCATGGTTTTCTCTGAGTCCCAGAAACTATGAATAGGTCAACACAGGCAATAGCTGCTAATCTTTATCAGGTTCTCACTGTGTACTAGGTACAGTGCTAAGCACTTAACTAGCATTGGCTGCCACAGCCCTCACTGCAACCCTAAGAAGAAAGTACTATTTTGAGTCCTGCTATGTGAACAGGAAGCTGAAGCTTATGGTGATTAAGTCAGAGACATCAGCTACATGCTGCTCGCTGGGCAAAGATCAAGAGAGAATGCACAAATGAATAATAAGAAATCAGTAAACTTAAACTCTAGTTGAGAGGAGAAAATAGTCTAAAAAAGTCTGTGAGGGAGTTTCTGACTGGTTCAGTCAGTAGAATGTGCAACTCTTGATCTCGGGGTTGTAGGTTCCAGGCCCATGTTGGGTGTAGAGATTACTTAAAAATAAAATCTTAAAAAAAAAAATCCATGAAAAGTGAGGAGCAAAAGGGTAAAGGACCCAGGTTTTCAGAAAGCAAGCAAGTAGAGTGGGCTGGGTATTCAGGAAAGCTTTGCTGGGGTGGTAGAAATTGAGCTAAGATCAGGAGAAAGATAAGGATAGAGTGGGACTGGGAAGGTATGGGGCATACTGGCCCTGACGAGGACAGCAAAGAGCCTGGCATCTGGAAGAGAGGCATCAGGGCAAGAGGGAAGATCAGAGAGGGGCTCTTGGCTGTACTCTGTCATGCTCCCCTAATTGCCCACTGCCCTGTACATCTACCTCTCAGCTTCACACAGCTCAGAGACAGCCCGATGCTCCCTCTCCTACCTCTGGAGCCCTGACCAGCCCCAGACACAAGCTTCCTACTCCCTGCAGGCTCTGTCTGATGGATTGTGAATAGCCTATTTGAAAAGTAATTGCATGTTTGGGGCTGATGCTTGTCATTTGTAATTGCTCATTCTTCCTCCATCCACTTTCTCTCTTCCTATTCCCTAGGTTTGTTTCCCAGGAAGCGACTCCAGAAGTTTTCTGGGCAAATGACTGGAGGAGATAATGTGGCCCTCTGGGCCACACCATTCAACCAGACTTTGCTGACCAGGAAGCCACTCTGGACCAACTACTTGCCTCTAGGACAGAAAAGATAGAAGGGGCCCAACGCCTCCTAAGAAATTTATCTGAGAAGCAACAAACTGGTCATAAAGATTCCTACCCTAATCTAGGACACATGAACCCTCCTTTGCCCCAGCACTGGGACTGCAGAGGCCTGCTGTCCAATGATGTCTGTCTACTACACGCCTGCTGGCCCTTGCTCTCCTATATCCTTCAGACATCAAATAATCAGTATTCATTTAGTGAACACCTACTATGTGCAAGCCCCCCAAGGTGGTCTATTTGACATATTTTCCCCTCAAAGAAAGGCACAGTGTTATTGGTTCTAGGCTCTATATCTGGCACTGCCATCTCCACATCTCCTCACCTCTGTGGTCTGGCCCTGCACAGAGATAGCTAACCAGTGGTGGAGCAAATCTTACTGAGTCCTGTCATTTCCATACATTTTGGGGCTGTAGTTCACTTCAGCTGGAAGTTTCAGGGAACAAATGCCGGTTGGGGCAACTCTCAACTAATGACTGACAGAAGGTGATGGAAACATCCTTCCTCCCTCACCTCTCAGGCAAGATAACTGAGATACATATTTCACACTGCCTTCTAGAATTGTCCAGCAAAAATTTGCTTCAGTGACCTACAGTAGAAACTTGCTTGAAAATCTTTACTAGCATTCTTCCTTTCACTATCTACTTCCCATTTACCTACCCATGTTGATGACATCTCCTTACCTTTGTCTTAGTGTTTTCTTCTTGGGAAATCTGTATTAAGTCAGTTGGTATCAGAAATGGTATTAGAAAGGATATACTCAGAATGGGATTCTGAAGTTAGATCCCTTGCTGGTCAGAAGACAAGAACCCATTACTTAATAAATGAGGTGAAATAAAATACATGTGGTTGTATAAAATTCAAAACCCTGTGAAAGCCTTTACCTTTCATAGGTGGACAGAAGAGTGCTGAAAATCAGGCCCACAACCTGATTTTCAAATGTCACATAATTATAAATAGGGCTGAAATCACAAGATTTGTACGTTTCCTATGCTAAAGTCAAAGAAGGAGCAGGATTCTGAGACCTGGAATAGGGACATTGAGATAGATACTCTTGAATATCTTGTTAATCAGAACTAATGAGCAAAAAGTGGTAAGAACTCTGGATATCCTGGAAATACATGTGCATACCAGTTATTGGGAGAGAACCCTGCAAAGAGTAAGGGGCCTACTACATCACTAAAGATTTTAGGGGTTGGAGAGAGGAGGAAGATGGGGATGGGGTAGGAGGACCCTAGGTTGATCTTGTCCTAAGAATACAACTAAATAACTATCAAATCATCTTAAATACCCCAGAAATCAACCTGAGGATTGACATAACAAATTCCACCCTAAAGGGAGAGAAGAGGCCACATAAAACAAGGAACAGGAGATATAACTGGCTTTTCTAAGACACAGAAGAATGCAGAGACTTAGACAAAATGTGAAAATGGAGGAACTTACCCTACATTAAAGAATAAAATAAGGTCATGGCCAAAGACCTAAATAAAACAGAAATAACATACCTGATGGAGAATTTACTGCAAAATCATAAGGATACTGGGCTTGAGAAAAGAATAGAAGACATCAGTGAAACCCTAAAGATTTTAGGGGTCTAGTGGTCTGCAGCATGTCAAACTGTCCTCTCCAATGTAAAGTTTAAGTTTCCGTACCTTGCATCTCTACTATTTAGAAAAAGGCCCAGACTTGGCAGTTTCCTTTGGATTTTTGATGACAGTACATGCCACTCTTAAGAATGCTGCTGTGACCAATTTATCCAGTGACTTGGAAGGTTGTCAGTTTTGAGTAGTGCCCAAAGCGAAAAAGAACTCTGCAACACTTATGGTACAAGTAACCCTAATGCTTGACCCACGTGATTCATCAGCTCTCATGTCTTCTAGAGACACCCATGATAGACAAGGAGGCTTTATGGCATTCCTAAAAGCCAAAACTGCAGAGCTGAGGTGCAGATCCCTAGGGCCCTGGAGCAAGACCATGCTATCTACAGCAAAACATTATTCACCATTTAAAAGGCAGTACTTGATATGTTACTAAAGTCATTTGACTATGGAATATGAATGGCAATGGCTGTGCTACTATAAGTGCCCAAGATGAGCTGAATATTTTTAGACCCACTAAGTTATAAGGTTGAAAGGGCACAGTAGCAATCATTATACAATGGAGGCAGCAAACCTCTCATTCAGCTCACACCTGTGGCCTGGGAGAGAACATTACCCAGGCTTGGTTCACAGAAGGGTCAGCTCACTAGTTTGCTATGAGTATAAAATGGACTGCTTCCATAAAACACCCCCCTCAGGAATAGCCCTGAAAGATAGTAGGAGTGGAAATCCCTCCAGTGGGTAAAAACTTTGAGTGGTAAATATTTGTATGGAAAGTGAAGCAGCCTGAGTTAAGGATATGCATATGCTTCTAGGCAGTGGTGAATGGATTAATTGTTTGCTTAGGGGCCTGGAAGGAGCCATTTTGAAAGGTCAGAGACAGAAGTCCAGGAAAGAAGCATGTGCGTGGTCCCATAAGTGGGGGCCCAGAGTGTGTGAAGAAGAGGAACTCTCTGGGAAAAGCACTCAACAAGCATATGGGTAGGAAAACTCATCCAGCGGCAGCCCATGAGCCCCACCGCATTGCTTGCACAATGTGCTCATCAATGGAGTCGTCATACAGCAGAGGTGGAGGCTGAACAGGGGCCCAGCAGTAGGGGCTCCTTCTCACCAAACCTGATAGCTACTGCACTTTGGAGTGTCTGATCTGTTAGCAACAGAGACTGATGATAAGCCCCAGGTATGACACTATCCTTCAAGGAAACCAAAAAGCCACTTGGTAATAAGTTCATCACACTGGATTCCTTCTGCTTGTAGGTGGAAGTGATTCCAAATAAATAAATACACTTCATCCATATTTTGGGTATTGCATTGCATTTCCACCCACAGTGCATTTTCCAGCTCCACCCTCTGAGACCTCACAGGACTTCTGATGTTTTGTAAGAAGCCCCCTAACATTGCCTTAGATCAAGAGATCCACTTTATGGTGAAGGAGGTATGACAATGTGCACAGGACTCCTGAGGAAATAGGCTCTAAGCCTACACGGCCATAAATGGCATTCAGAATCTCTCCTTAGGTTGGTCTGGCATGGACTTAAATGCCACCATGAAACCTCAGATGACGGCACAGCTGCATGGCCCATGCAGCTGTTGCTGTTGTCACTGACAGTGGTTGCACTGTGACCGCACAGCACCTGGAATCAGGGCACCCCCGCAACCTCTCCCATCACCAGTGGATGACCTGCTGCCCCTGCTTCTTACCTCACTACTCCTGATTCAAACCTACAGTACATTGTTTGTCTGAACACATCTGTATCACTGCAGAGGAGGTTGGAAAACCAAATGTGTCACATTTTCAGATTCTTTGGTACAAAGAGGGCTCTAATTTCCAATTTCACCAAGATTTAATAAGATGTGGAATTCCTCAAACACAGGAAGGGGTATTAGATGCTGAACAGCCAAAATAAATGGCAAATGTCTGATACATGTTTCTTTAAACTCAAAAGAACTCAATGTGTTACAAATCCCCCAGAGCCTCAATTCCCTTCTCTGTGAAACGAGGGTGTATGACTGGCTCAGGCTTACACAGAAGTGTAGTTCAGGATTCAAACTCAGACATCTGATGGCTAGTCTTGTGCTCATTCCATGACACAGGGCTGCTTTTTCCTTTGGCGTTTTCTCCTCTTTATCCTTCTTGCAAGCATCACGCCTAGCCCTGAGGTATATTCCCTATGCAGTTGCTTCCTCCCTTGCTCCAGAATGGGTGGTACAGAAGAATCATGCAACTAAAAACCAATGACAGAGTACACCCAGCTCCCTGACAGTCAGAGGAGAGTGTCTCTGAGTCTCTGATGTACTGAGTCCATAGACAGGGCTGTGGGCTTCTTTATGGGGTACCCTACTCCCTTGCTGCTAGTGAAGGCTGTTTCCTTGCCACTCATTATGTTCTCTGCAGTATGGAAGTTCTGTGGCCAAGGTTCATATAACTGAGAGTGTATTTATGGCGGTCCATACTCTTTCTTAGGAAAATATTGATTTTCTAACAGCAGAATGACTGTAGAACCATTAAATCAGACTAGACTATCATAAACTCCAGGATTAACCAAAGAGTACTTTCACCTTTTCTTTTAGTTTCTCATGAGCCATCGGGAGTAGATACATCCACTTAAGCAGGACAGGATCACAGCATTTATTACTTGATTTGAACAAACCACCACTATTCCCCACCCTTATTGCCGGATAAGTAATTAAACATTCTGCTCTTATTTTAAAGATTGACTGACAGGAATGAAAGAGGCCAAGTTGTATTTAAAAAAAAAATACAAAAGCTTCTAGTGGGAACTGCAACCCATTATGCAGGATATGAGTGGAAGGGGAGTGGATTACCCTGGCAGTGGAGGATTGCTCTCCAGTCCCTGCCCTGACCAGAGGATGTGTGAGCTCATTATCCAACTGTTAAAGTCTTAGTTAGAAGAGCAGTCAGTGAGGTGAGGATTTCTTTTTTTTTTCCTTTTTGGGAAGATCTCTATCTTTCTTCTTTATTGATTGCTTGCTTTTCATTTTATATCCTTTCTCCCTTGCCTGAAATGAGAAAAATGAGCCCTCGCCACGGGCTTTAAACTTTATACCCAGACAATATCTCCCCCTTATCTAATGCCAGGCAAGAAGCTTCAGCCCAGAGGACCCTGGGTAATGCTACAACAGATTATGTCATAAAATGGAGAGATAAGCAAAAGAACCAATCTAAAAGACGCAGCAAAATTTACCTTTCCACCACCCTCCGCTCCTCTTTTAGAAGAAGGCTTTAAATCAATCTGCCTTTGCCATAAATTCTCTTTCTAAAATTTGATAACAAGTGCAATATTTTCCTTAGAGATTGGGTTCTAATAAGATGGAAGTTGGGGGTGGGGAGAAAGCAGGGTTTAGCAAAGTAATAAAATGCCATGATTGATCCTGGTCGGTGGGGTTGCTTGGAATTACCGCTATTCTTGGCTAGCAAGCATAATCCAGCCAAGTCATAAATTTTGTTTCTTCCAGTAGACAGTTGAGTCTCTGTATTGATCCTGATTTGTGGTTCTGTTCTCATGTAATTGCTCCCCATGATTAAGACTCAAGGTTGGCAAGGAAGTCTGGCCAGGCCAGGAGTACAAAGGGAGTAAGCACAGAACTGGAGTTTACCCTGCCTTCCTACAGTGGATCCTGAGGCTGGGATGAGGAGTCTGAGCCATTCCGGAGACCCAGAGTGCCCAGGGCCAGGCTGTGGAGTCATGACCACACTCCCACTGGTCATCCTTCCGCCACGTACTGTGCTAGCCAATGCCTTTTCTGGTCCACGTGCTCTTTGCCTAAGTGAGATTCCTCAAACACACAGAATATGAGCCTCTCAGATGTAGTAGCACCCAATATGTGAGACTTCACTTGATCATAGACAGAAAAAAAACAATATATCAGCTAGATAGGAACTATTCCAAGGTCATACATTATGCAGAAACATCCCCCACCCAATTACTTCGCTCAGAAACTAAGCCTTCCAGCCCAGACTGGAACCTGGCCCAAGAGAACCCATGGGCAGAGGGTTATGTCCCCTAAGTCCACAAGTTTGGAGCTTGGGTTTCTTGGGTTATCCATCCTTGAAGCAGAAAAGTTTATAGTCACATTTTTTGTAGATAGGCCAGACTGCAAGCATACTCATATATTTCCACTCACTAGTTACGTGACTTTAAGCAAGTGGCCTAACCTATATGAATGTCAGCACCTCATTTGCTAGCTGGTAATAATCATAACATCTGCCTCATAAAGTTTTTGTGAAGATTTTAATGAGATAACATGGGAAAGTACTTGGCAGAAATATTGTTGTTGTTGTTGTTGTTGTTGTTGTTATTCCGAGCTTTAGCTTGTGCACAGAGCCTTGCTGTTCTTAATAGATAAAGAAGTCTGTAGTACAGAGATATTTGGAATCTTTCTAAGCAAAGGAGGCATTTAGGGTAGAAGGAAATGTGTATTTTGATAACTTGGAGTATCTTAGTCAAACCCTGGGAAACTAATTTAAAATAAGGCTATGTGCCTTTAAATAGGAACTCAACTAGATTCCCCAGCACTGCACTGTCAAAAGTCAGTTCAATTTTATTTCTTTCCAGTCATCTCAGAGATGGGAATGGGAATTCCTCACTCCATGAACTCAACAATATTGCAGCTAAATCATCTGTATGTGATCCGCCTGTCTGGTGGTGGGTCCATTTGACTACATGCTTTAACAAAAATATTCCTCAAACCTAGAGTGATTTTCTTCTTTCTCCTTTCCTTTCTCTAACTGAGAGACTTAACCAAGGTGATGGTGGTGATGGTGAAGACTGGAGCTGCCAAATCAGTCATGGCTTGTCAGAACAATCTGTCTCTTATTTTCTTACATTCCCCAGAGATAAGTGGAATGCAAGTGATAAGGGACCTGTAGTTGAGATGCTGGACTCATCCCAATTCAATATCAAAGGGAAGATCCAGTGCCTCTGGGTCCTAGCCTCCTCTCCTGATGTCTGCCCCTCACCTACAACCCCCGATCCTCCTTACCCATCAAATCTTGCTTAGGAAAGTGTATGCTTTTAGCTATAGGATAGTGAAGCAGGAATGGACTCACACTGTTGTATTCTCAAACCTGACTCCTATATTTATAAACTATGACACTGAGGGCAAATTAACCTAATTTTGTGTGTCAGTATCCTTTTCCATCAAATACAGACAATAATGCCACATTTCCTATTCCATAAGGTTGAGGTGAGGACTATACATGTACTTTAAATGCCTGGGGCATGGCGGCCCCCCAAAATGCTCACTTGTCTGAGTTGTTTTAGGTCAGTGGTGGGAGAGGAAGTCAGGCTCCAATAAATGAAGAAAAGAATGGGAGGTAAGTAGAGGCGGTGAGAAGACAGGGCTGGCTCTTTCAAAACTGGGGCTGTGAAAGAATGAGAATGGCCATTGTTTGCCTCTCCCAGGGAACCCAAAGTGGTCATACAATGCTTTTTCCAACAGGTCTTTTTGTCAGATAAATAATTTCTAAATATGTCTGAGGTGGAAGCGATTTAGAGGAAATATTCCGGTTGTGTTTTTCCTTCTCTCAAAAGAATTGCAAATTGTGTGGCATTTTTTCCTACTACTATGCCTTGATGAGGAGAGGATGGGAATGAGAGTGTTCAGGAAGCTTCGAAGTCATGGAATGGAGATTATGGGTATAAAAACAAAGGACCCTTTATGTCTTTGTTTCTTCTTGTCCTCCATCCCTCCATCCCTTAGGGATAGCATTAGAAATCATCTAGGACAAAAAAGAAAAGAAAAGAAAAAAAAAAGAAATCATCTAGGATAGCACTCTCAAATCTGTCTGCTCATCAAAATATTTGGGGAATTAGTAAAATATATTCCTATCTCCTCTCTGAAAATTCTTATTTAGTACATCCTGGGTGGGGACTAGAATTTGACATTTTTTTCAAAAGCTGTCATTGTCTTGGTGACCAGTTGGGTTCAGGGACCATACTGATGCAATCCCTCATTTTAAACATAATCTGGCAAGGCAGGGCCTGTTTTACAGTGCATCCCTGGCTAAGCTATGGGACACGTGTGGTGGCTAGGAAGTAGAGGATATACTTCTAAAATGAACTTTGTCTGAGGCAGTGAAGAGGGGCAATGCCTATTGAGCACAGTCTCTCACAGGACCCTTTGAGACCATCAGGAAGCCCTCTCCCATGGCTTCATCTTCCCCATATCACAAACCCACCAAAACCAGTGATGGTGAACAGAATGATGCCTAGAACTACACCAGGTTAAAGGATCTAAGGCTGGCCCCATTATTCCACTTTTTTGGCCCTTCACTTCTCTTGCTCTTTCATCAGTCTCTTGGATTCCTCCCACATCCTCCAGTTCATGCCTCAGATCCCTCCATTATAGCTCAAGGAGAATGAGGAATGTTTGCTTGCTCTTTCCCTGCCTCTAACAATTTTTTATTGCCTTAGGCTAAAGAGACTCACTTTGCACATGCATGGCTCTTAAAGGAAGGACTTTGATCTCAAATATGAGGAAGGTGTTAAGTGCCCCAGTTCTGCTCTGGTTCCCTACCAGCAAAAGCTATGCCTAATTTCTCACTAATTGCCAAAGAAGCAATCACCTCATCAAAGCAAGTACTACTTTTTTCAATGTCAATAACATAGTCCAATTTGACATAAGGGATCTGTGTTGTTCCAATTAATGGGGCTTTGCCTCGTTCCTTGTGAAACCATAATCCAGTATTACTGTGCTATGGAGGAGTTCCCATTCTTCCCATTTTAAGGGTCACCACAACAGCTGTGGATGCTCCATTTTAGCCATCTAGTGGTGATAGGCACAGTTCGAATATCTCTGACACTTAAATCTCTGCTCTAATGGAAGGGGGATGGGGATTCTTAATTTACTGCATCACATAACAAATGTCAAATTAGCGAACATTGAGGTCTTGTGAGTTATCCAGGGTCACACAACTCACTTCCAGTTGGCCTGACTTCTTGTTCCTGCAGCCTCCCAGAGCCTTGCCAGATGACAAGTTTTCCCTGGTGTCACTACAAACAAGCCAAGAAGCAAGGGAGCCCAGGAGGGCACCCTTGGTGAAAGCTCTGACTTGATTTCCCTGAGTAATCAGGGTGTCTGCTTCTTTTCTGGGCAGCTACGCCCAGTCAGCATTGGAGACAATAAGACGGAGAAAAGAGAGCCCTTTTGCTCCAATTTGAGAGGCAACAGCACTGTCTCACCTGCTTATTCAGCATCATCAGTGAGGGCAGTGCTTCTACAAGTAGAAGTGCTGTTGACAGACATCAACCCAAACTAGGCATCCAGATCAAACTAGTTGTCAAGAGAAAAAGAGCAAAACCAGTAATAAATACCCTGGACTCTGTTCAGAATCAATCTGTCACAGGCATTCGTCCCAGAGAAATAACAATTTTTGTTCACACAAAAACCTGTGCATGAATGTTCATAGCAGCTTTATTTACTGTAGTCAAAAACTGGAAACAACCCAAATGCCCTTTAATATATGAGTTGTTAAACAAACTGTGGTACATCCATACCAAGGAATATTGCCCAGCAATAAACAGGGATGACGTATTGATACAGGCAACAGCTCAGATGCATCTCAAGGGAATTATGCTGAGTTAAAAGAAAGCCAATTCCAAAAAGTTATATACACCATTTGATTCCATTCATAGAACATTTTTGAGATGACAAAATTATAGAAATGGAGATAGAATAGTGATTGCCAAGGGGTGGGGGGGGGAGACTGCTGGGGCAATAAGGAGGCAACATGAAGGATCCTTGACATGATAAAACCATTGTCTTAATTATTATGCTGGTCACACATATCCACATATGCAATGACATCATAAAACTGCATCTAACTAAACACATACCTCCACATACACACACACATGGACATACAAGTGAGTATATGTAAAATGGTGACATCTCAATACAGTGGGTGGATTATGGTGATGGCAATATCCTGGTTATGAGGCTTTAGTACAGTGATGCAAGATGGGTGGGCAGTATACAGGATCTCTCCGTATGATCTCTTAGAACTGCATGCACATCCACAATGATATCAAAATAAAAAGTTTAAAAAACTCTATATCCACCCTATCTTGATTCCTTTCTCCTTTACTATGGGCTGTATTTTAGTAGCTTTCTTCCAAAAAATAAAGTATGGAAAAGAAAAGAAAATAGTAACTTACAGTGAAAACATTTGGCAGTCACCATCTTAAGCACATGATCAAGGTCAGCATTACCAATGAAAGTCATGTTGATCATGTACCCCCTACTGTGGGTGATGAGAAGGGTACTTCACCTCAGTGGCATTCTTCCCCCAAATCCATAATCCCAGTTTAATCATGAGAAAACATCAGACATACTCAAATTGAAGGTCATTCTACCAAATACCAACTCTTTCATGACCTTGATATTTCTGAAAACAAGGAAAGAATGAGAAACTGGCACAGATCAGGTGAGAATAAGGAGACATGATGGTTAAATGCATTGTGGTATCCTGAATTAGATCCCAAAATATAAAAAGAACATTATTGGAGAAACCGGTGAAATGCTAATACAGTGAGTGGTTTAGTTAATTACATTGAGCCAATATAAAATGATATTATTCATCCTCCCAGGTCTAGCTTAAAATTTCCCTTCTCCAGGAAGGCCTTTCTGACCACTCATTACCCACAGGGATCTCTCCCATCCCTATAGTAAAGAAATACAAAAGCCGATTGTGTCATTTTTTTATCCCTTCCTCAGAGACTCTAGTGCCAATTTAGCTGAGGATTTACTGCACTTTTAATCTGCTAAACAAACTCAACTAAGTTGTAGAGAAGCCTGAGCTAGCCTGTTGGATGATGAAAGAATTATGACCCATTCACCCATGTCACCCCTGAAATAGCCTGCTTGTCACCAGACATATGAGTGAAGTCATCCTAGATCATCCAGCTTCTAGCCAACCTACTAACTCAACACAGACATACATAGAGATCCTAGCAGAGATCAGCCAAGACCAGCAGAAGATCTGTCCACCTGGGTCTGGCCTGAATTACCAATTCACAGAATTGTGAGTTAAGCAGGTGGTTGTTTTAGGCCATTAAAAAAAAATAATAACCAGCATGTGTAGCCCCTGATTATGGCTATATATCCAGATTTTTATCTATATCTACATATCAGATATATTATTAAATTTTACATCCATCCTATCTTTCATTTATTTCCCAAAATAACCCTGTGTGGTTTGAATTATCATCTCTTTAGTAAAGGAATATAAGGCTCAGAGAGGCTGAGTGACTTGCTTGAGATTGCACAGCTAGTAGTAGGGCTGAGAGTTCAACTCAGGTCCTCTGAGAACAGGTCCAGTGTTTTACTTATTCATATTAAATCCCTTCTTATCTGCTATCTTATACTTTAGTTTGTTTTCATTAGTATATCCTACATTTCCAACTACACAAGATGTTTCAATATAGTTTGCATCTTAATCTTTTTATCATCTTTCATAATGTCTAGCACATATAGACCTCAGCATACTCTAGTTAAATCAAAGTAAATTAACCTCTCAAGAGGTTGATTTTCTACTCTTTCTTCACCCTCTCACAGTGCCTTGTCTGTGATCAGTTACTGTTTGCTGGAGATATTGATGATGTCTGTAATGTATTCTGACCTTTGAGCTACTGGGTGCAGAGAGGACAGGGTGTAGCCATTATTCAAAAAGAGGAAGTTATTATAGGCTCTCTCTTTTCCTTCATAAAACAGAAATGTGGCTAATTAGCTTGCATCCTTCTTTCATTGACCAGAGCTGTGTGGAATAGACACGTGCCCACGACAGTGGTAAGTGCAAACAGGCAGCCAGGAGGCCACAGTGTGGTCCGAGGAGGTGGACCAGTCAGCAGTCTCCTCTACACGGAGGGGATCTTACACCAAAAATTCAGAAAAGCACGGTTGACCCAGCTCAGGCTTGAATGGCAAACAACTTGGGTACAAATCTGGACTCTGCCACTAACTAGTCAGGTGAATTTATCCAGTCCCTTAAGCTCTCTGGGCCTCAAAATGCCCATCTGTAAAATGGCTGTGAGAGGATAGAGGTGATTACATGTGGCCTGGCACACAGTTACCACTCTAGAGTCACCACCCTTCCCTCCTGCACTCCTGCAAGTGTGTCATATCTTCATTTTTCCATAATAAACAACTGTTTCCCCCATTTTATCTTTTGGGTAAGCTCAGATTTCCATGTGTAATAGCCACGTTTCTTAAAGTTAGTTTAGTAACTTTTCGTTTCTGATTGGGTTTCCAGAATCAAGAGTTGGGATGTGCCCAGGATCACAGACCCTAGAGGCTGTGAGTATATATACAGAAAGCAAACACTCATAGCTCCTGAGCAGAGCCCACTCCAGTGGTGTGGGAAGGACAGCTGGGGAAAATATAAAGGTTCTGCCTGGAGATCAGGACACTAACTGGTGTCCATACACCCAGGAAATTTGTAAATTTGACAAGACAAAGGAGGACACTCTCATTTCCTGCAAAATATCTGTTGCTGTCACTAAGTGAAGTTCTACTAGCAGGGAAGATGTTCTTTTGGGCCTCACTGCTATTTTGTTCCTGAGAGTCTGAATGCAAACTACAGACCCATGGAAATGGTGTTGCTGCAGGACTTTGAGATGGCACCCTGGGCTAGAAGGCAGGGTGAGCCCCATGGGACCTTGAGGGCGTGCGAACAAGAATGACTATTTGCATTCAGAATAAATTTGAGAAAAACAGAACTGTTCAGACCAATGATCTCTGGATCTCTTTTTCGTGTTTGGAGTTTAATCAGTCGGGTTTTTCTAGATAGCTCTGAATTTATATTTTCTATTAGACCACATTGGCTTGTTGTCATTGTTATTTGGAAAATATGGAGAGAAGGAAAGCTATAAGTTTTCTGCAGTTAGGGATCTTATTAACCTTGTTTACCTCTCTGTGCTTAGACCTAACTCTGTGCCCAGAGCATGGCAGGGACCCAGTCGGGTGTTTTTGAACTGCACTGAATCGCTGAACTGAGAGCTTCACTAGAAAAGAATAAGATGGGTTTACCTACTAGAGGCCTTTTCCCAGAAGAAGTGTGCCTTCTGTGCACTGTGCTCTGTCCTAGAGAGGCAAGTTGCATTCCCATGAGGGCTACGGGAAGGAAAGTCCTCAGATAAAGCACAGGTTTCCTTTGGGATTTGCTGCCCAGACCATCTCCGCCCTAGATCCACATTGTGGGCTGCAGCTGTCGGGAGAGAAACTGCCAGAACGGTACTGGGGTGGCTGGACAGCCGCCTAGGGCTACCCTCTCAATCATCTCAGCCAATCAAGCACTTAATGTTCTCCGTTCCTCAAGAATGTTGCACGTCGGCGCTGCCCATGTATCTTTCAAGTTTTATCTTCAACATCTTATAAATCATCCATTAAATACCTCCCAACTAATGCACATGGCTGTTGTTCTCAGCTAGGGCTGAAAAGTGCACAAATCAGTTTTACTGCATATTAGTCCTGCCCAGTGGGCTCTAAGAAAAAATAAGAGAGAAACCAGAGAAGGAAAAGACAACTCTTGGCTGCCCCAGGAACAGCTGCTGGTAATGACCTGGAGGCCAGTGATAGACGGTGATAAAACAAGGTGTTGGCATCAACACCATACCAAGGATTCCTTCAGAATGGCAATGCCAGGGATGCTTTGTCCTGCAGAGCAGTGGCCTATGGAGCAGAATGCAGCTGCACATGTTCCTGTTGGGCAGTGTTTTCACCAAGCCAAGGACGAAGCTCTTTGCTGGGAAAAGCTCTTTACTCCACCGGCCTTAGAGATGGTTGTGGGCACAAACTTTCACTGAACCTCCGACTTGTCACCCTACCTTCCTATACATCTCTGAAGTGGAAATATGGAAATAATCCATATCTCACAAGGAATTTATTATTTTAATAAAATGATACACATGAAAATATAGTATCCATAATAAAGTAAGTGTTTGGTAAATGAAATGAAACACTAGTCTTGGTATAAGAAGCTACAAACAAACTAGACCCCCCATTCCAACTGGATGGAGGTGCCAGGCTTGGCCTTTAGCCACACTATACTCTATGATGCCATCGCTTTTCACCTCGAACAAGACTACATGACTTTAAACATGCCATAAATATGTTAGCTGATCTGTGGTTTGATCATAGTAAAACTTCTACCTCAATTCAGGGTCAGGACTGGGCAATTCCTTCTAATGGGTGTTTGATGTGTCTAGATCTTGGAGGGAAAGAGGATGAGCCTGAGGTTAAAGCAACAAAGGTACTGAAATCCAGCCCAAAGGCCTGGGTTTGAGCCTGGTTTCATGTGAACTGTCCATATAATCCTAGGGAAGTCACTTTAATTTTCTGAGCCTGCATTTCAAGAACTATAATATAAGAGCATTCAACTATATCACTGGCTTAAAGAGGATAATTAATCCCAAAATTCTTATTATCAAACAAAATTCTGTGGAAGCCCAGTACATAAAACAGTAGAACTAAATTTGCTCTGGTTACTACCATGGGGTGGGGGTAGGAGGTCAGAGGCCCCACATGCTATTTCTTCCCTGTTCTTCCCTTGAAGACTTCCAAACTCCTGTGATGAATTCCCTCCAAGCACAGTTTATGAACCACTGGTCTAGAAAAAAAAATCTAAATTCCAAGTACTATGGGAATTGTTCAATGAGCCTCACTGTATCTGCACAATGAGAGACTACTCGGCGGTTAAAAAAACTAAGGCAAATGTAGCAACAACACCACAGAGAGGTATGTCACTAGGTTGGAAAAGCAAGATGTGGAATATATGCAGCAGGTGGATCCCATTTGGGATGCATAGACACAAGTGTGCACACATACACAGAGGAAAAGCTCTCAAGTATATACACTAAATTTCTAATCATAATTTCCTCTGGGTGGGGTGTAAGGATCGCTAATGAAGCAATGCTTTTATTTTTGGCTCTAGTGTCTGAGGCTTTTTTTTTTCACCAGAAAAAAAGAGTTTATATGTTATATGATTTAAAAAATATAGAGGACTTGAAGGCCTTTCCAGTTCCATGACTCATCTGGCTAAAGTGAATTCTTGAGCTCATTTTCCTTTTCAATATCATTTCTGAAATGAGATATTCTTGTGAAAAGTCAATACCAGCCGAGAAAGCACCCAGTTCTCACTAACTGGAATTGTGGAGAGTCCTCGTCCTAGGCTGAATGTGCCTCTTCCTGGGCTGTGTGATTTCTAAGTGCCAAGTGGCCCACAGCCTGCAAACAGCTCTTCCACCAGCCTTCAGGTGTGCCCAAATGCCCTCTATTGTATGAAACCACTATTTTCATCTGCACTTCCTGAAAATGTACATGGCACCAGGAGGCTAAGACAGACTCCCATGAGCCAGCCTGGGTCTCCACGTCGTATCATTGGGAAAGGAGACTGCAGAGTTTGAGCAGCAAAGCCTTCTACAAAATCATATGTGAGTGACTTAAGAGTCAGTCTGGCAAGAGGCAGAGTAATTACAATCATTTTCAAATTATTGTTATATATGACCCATTGATCCATGTTTGTACTGAGGAAACAGGGGAGCTCGTTTTAGAAGAGAGCTGGCTTAGGATGGTGAGGTTTTGCACAACCAGTGTGTGTGTGTGGGTGTGGGTGTGTATGCTTAAAAAGTTTCCCCAGATATAAAGCTATTGAGATGAAATTGTGAAGAAATGTGCAACTTTCTGAGAAGTTGTTGATTCAAAAGAAGGGGGACAGTTACAATGAGAAGAGCTGAGACATATCAGCACACATTCATGAGAGGCTAAAAGTGGGAATTCTTCAAATACATCTCAAGTAACATTTATTCAGTAGCTATTATGCTCCAAGCTCTGTGCTAATCACTGTCATGTATGCTTTGTGCTTAAGTTTCTTCATCTCTGAACTCAATAAAAAGTCTTTTAGAGCAGAAATACCTCAAGTACTTCGCAGGCTTTTTTTTTTTTTTTTTTTTTTTTTTTTTTTTTTTTTTTTTGTAGCCAGAAAAAGCAAAGAATAGTTATGGACCTAGGAACCTGTCGAGACCAGGTTCAGAGATGTTCAGCCCAGGATCAGAGGATAAATTTTGAGCCCAAAAGGGGAAAAAATACCTTGTATCCCACTATATCAGTTAAGGTGAAGTTCAGCAGCAGTGAGAAACCTGAAGAATGACACTATAAATGGGACAGAAATTTATGTCTTTCTTCAGGAAAAGAACTGGTAAGGTACGTAGTCTGGCCCCATATGGATACTCTGTGATCATTAGGGACTCAGGTTCCTTCCAGCTGTTTGCTCACCATCCCTACCTGTGGCCTCACCTTATTGGTTGGAGTGTTTTATTGGTGCCACGTTACAAACAACAGGACAGAGAGAACAGGAAAGAACCTTTAGAGAAGTTTCACACAACTCTTCAATTCCCATCGCTTTGGCCAGAACTTGGTCACATAACCACACCTAGCCGCTAGGAAGCTGAGAACTGCAATCTTTGTGCTTTCTAGCTAATTCCTTCTGGAAATGTGTTCAGCTAAA
Source organism: Nyctereutes procyonoides (assembly GCF_905146905.1). Taxonomy (NCBI): domain Eukaryota; kingdom Metazoa; phylum Chordata; class Mammalia; order Carnivora; family Canidae; genus Nyctereutes; species Nyctereutes procyonoides. The sequence continues at coordinate 48,587,911 of NW_026575133.1, read as the reverse complement.
AACCAGAGCCCTTCTATTTGACAGTAAAGGGGAGAGTGAATATTTGCTAAATAAACAACAGAAGCCAGACATACCCAGTAATTAGCTGGGAGAAACGGCTCTTACCTGGTATGGAGGAGATGCTCAAAAACTGTGCATTGGTAGGAACCAAAATAAAGGGAAATAGAGAGCTTAAGGTAAATGACCCCCCACAAGCATGACTTCTAGGTGTGAAATCTAAGTCCACTATTTGAGGGCATCAAGAGGTAACCACTCAGAGATAAAACCAATTGCAAACTTCCTAGTTGAAGTATGCCTTGCCCCTGTTTTTTCTTTCTTTCTTTCTTCTTTCTTTCTTTCTTTCTTTCTTTCTTTCTTTCTTTCTTCTTTCTTTCTTTCTTTCTTTCTTTTTTTTACGATTTTATTTATTCATGAGAGACAGAGAGAGAGAGAGAGACAGAGAGAGAGGCAGAGACACAGGCAGAGGGAGAAGCAGGCTCTATGCAAGGAGCCTAACGTGGGACTCTATCCTGAGACTCCAGGATCACACCCCAGGCCAAAGGCAGGCACTAAACCACTGAGCCACCCAAGGATCCCCTGCCTTGCCCTGTTTTCTGTTGTCACTGGTTTTTCATAGAGATTCCAGGCTTCACAATTAGATGCGGGTCTGCTCTGCTAACAGGGATGGTGTCTTTAACAATCTTGACTGGGATTTTCATCTTTTCAGAAAATGCCCATTACAAGACGCCCACTACTCTTTCTTTCCTGAGTATGAATGGAGCACCATGCTTCAATTCTTCAGGACCCTGGAAGCCTCCCCAGCCACAGCAACCCCTAGCTCCTACCTCCTCGATCCATCACTGGACTCGAAGTACCATTAATCAGAGAACTTATCTTGTTTTACTGTCTATTGTGTCCTCAGCATCTAGCACAGTGCCAGGCACCTAATAAATAATGTTGAATGAATAAATGAATCCATTCTTTTAGCTACTAGTAAACTGATCCTCTAAAATGCTATGCTTGTCATGTAACTCCACTTAGGAGTATCCAAGTGACTTTCTATTTCGTAAATAAAATTTACACCCCTCATACCCATTGTCTGGGTGTCCACTAGGGCAAACTTCTTTCTCCTCATCCAGTTCTCAGTCCTACCACTCCCAACAGGTGGTCTCCTTGTCTCTCCTCATATCAAGGTGAGAGCAGAGCCCAGTCTTTATTATTTCTTACTCTTTATCTCCTCTTCCCACCAAGCCCCATCCCTCTAAGGCTCAGCAGAAGATAATTTTGTATACTTTTCCATCCCTAAGTTCAGCCAATAACAACTTGCCCTCTCTTTAGATTAAAACCAGAATGTTTCTCATTTGCATTACTCTTTATAGGTTACATAAAGTCTCTCCACATAACAAATATTCCATTAGGTTGTTTCCAAATTCTAGCTCCATTCTACAAAACAGGCTCAGAGAAATTGAATGTCTTGTTCCAGGTCACATGTCAAGAAGAGGCAGAGCTGAGACTCCAGTATTGGCCATTCAATTTCAGGAGTCATATGTTTCTACCAAGGCCCTTCATGCTACTGGGCATCCTGGGCACATAGGTCCTTGGTCTTCCTGTCTTGGCCTGCCGCCCATGGCTGGAGAACCATTCTTTCTATGTTTCGCATGCACACACATGGTTTGCTTCCCTCCCCTTGTTGGTGGCCCTTTCTTTCTACTTTTTCATCATCACCCACTGTGAATAATGCTGTCAAATACATGGGACCTGCCACATACTACTTGTCATGTTATGAAGTCACAGTGGCAGCAGCAAAGGCAAGGGGCCATATTCTTGTTTACAAGATCACTATAGGAAGCTGTTTTTAGTCAAGTGTAGCAGAAATGAATAATGGATCTGGGAAACAGGACAGTAAGAAATCCATTCCTGAGCCTGCCACCAACCAGCTAGATGACCTTAGGAAAGTTACCTTGTCCTGCAAGGCCTCAGTTTCTTAATCTGCAAATAGGGTGGTTCAATTAACCATCTCTCAAATCTTCTTTTAACCAGTTGAAAAATGTCCTCTGTTACTGAGTTATGCTTGTAGTGGTTCAGGGCCCCCACCCAGGAGACTTTACCAAATCAAACTCACTACTATGTTCAACACTTCCTTCACACAGTCCCCACATCTCCAAGAATCTGGATATACACTCATTTTCTGACTCTAACAACCTGCTTCACAAAACACTTCTCTGGCCAGCCTCTGTGCAATGCCAGACCTCCCTTTCCTGCCTCCCCACCCCCCTGCCAGTTCAGCTCACAAGCTCTCTGAGTGGGGCCCAGAGGTGCACACAGGCTCTCAGAGTTGTACTGTTAGCAAGTGCTGCCACCTCCTGGATCTTCTGTCTCTGGGCACTCCAGCTGGAGAGTATGCCCAGATGCTGGCTCCTTGAGCTCCCTGGGACCAGCGATGCATCAAGGCAAGTGCACTTGTTTGTTATTTACACTATCGTCCCCAAGACCCCATCTGTTACTCTGAACCCTCTTTCTGATGTAATTGAGATTTTTTAAAGTTAGATACATGAGAGCCCCATGTCTAATCACTCACCCTGCATGCCCAGGCTCCAGGCCAAGGTTCCGCAAAAATAATAAATACCAGGCACTAAAACTAGTCCGTCAGGCCCTGGGACAAGTGTTCTGGGAGTCAGGGAGCCTATAGCTTGGACCTAGAAGGGTTTTCTCATGTCTCATCCTGGAGCCGAAGCTGGGGCAGCTTCAGACATTTAATCCTGCTGATAACTCACTGGAAAGGCACAGAGTGGGAAGCAATAGGAGGTTGCTTCATCTCATCCACAGCTGTCTCCAGCTCTGCCCTGATTAAATCTGTAATCACCTTCTCACCTAGGGAAGCCCTGACCTAGATTCTTAAAAGATATGGGTAATGCAAGATGACAATTATAGAAATAATAAAGTCTCAGAATGTTAGAATCAGAAAGAATAGTAGAGATCATCTGGGTTCATAGAATACAGATAAAAAATCCCCAAAGAGGTGAATAACTTTCCAAGTTCAATCAGCCAGTTATTGGTTGAGCTGGAACAAGAGCTGGTATTGCTTGATATACAGTCCAGTGCTCTTGTCCATTGCTCAATGATAACTTACTTATAACAGAGGCGGTAAGAGCAGGTGTCACAGAAGAAGAGGACAACTCAAGAAAGAAAACTTGGAATGTAATCTCATTGAGTGATTTGGTGTCCACTGAACTTAGATTCCACATATGTAGAATGTATATGATACATTTTTGCACATAAGGTTGCTGGGTATACTACAGAAAATAACAAATATAAAGCAGTTAACATAATACTCTATATGGTAAATATAAATATATATATACATATATATAAAGAGAGAGGGCATATATATAGGTTATAGAATATAGGATATATAAGCTTTATTATTTACTTATAATACTAATAACACTGCCCATTTATTTAGCCAAAAGCAATAGGCCAATACTTCAAAAGCATTGATTATTTAGAAAAAAAGGACTCTCATCATTCTCTGCATAAATAGGGTTAAAGCTACAGGGATCCACATGTAGCAGTTACCCAAAAAGATCATAGCTTCTCCTAGGTAACACAAAGCAATAACCCAACCTCAGATGCCAGTTCTAGCTCAATGCCTGTGAACTCAAACAAAGAAGATGAAAGTCTGTATTCAATCATCATTAATTCTATGATTGGATTCTGGGAAACCAGAAAAAGACATCTATTTAACAAAGAATTACATAGCACTTACTACATGCCAGGCACTATTCTAAATGTTTTACAACAATTAACTCAATTAACCAACCTAGCTTGATTCAGTGAGAAAATTAAAGCAGTAAGAAAAGAATTTCCATGAGTTCCTATCATACAACTATACATTCACCTGCATATACCCACTCTACTTTCTTTCTTGTGACTGTGGATAAGCCATCTGTGCTTCTAGCTGAGGCTATTTTTTCCCTGTGTACTAGATCCCATCCCCTCTTAACTAAAAACCATTGCTCCAGAATCTCTCCCCTCTCTCCTTTGTTACACTGGATGTTCCTAGATCATTTGAAGTAGCATGAATATATGCCTGTTTTTCCTCCCATTGAAAACCAAAACAAGCAAAAATCACACACATTCTCTCTCTTGACTCCACTTATCTCCAACTTTTGCTTCATTTCCCTCCTTTGAGCAGAATTCCCCAAAAGAGTTCCTTATGTGCATTGCCTCCAATTTCTCCTCTCAACACATTCCAATCAGTCTCTCACTTCCTACACTCCACCAAAACTGCTTGCCAAGGTCACCAGGGACCTCTTACTTCAAGGGTCAATCTCAATCTTAATCTTACTTAATCTTTAAGTGCTATTTGACACAATAGACCACTCTAATTAGAACACTTTTCTTCTCTTGGCTTCCATGGTACCACACTCCTGGTTTTCCTCATATCTCTGTGACTGCTTCTTTACAGACAAGTTTGTGATTCTTCATCATCTCAAAATGTTGATAATCTGAATCAATTTCATGGTTTCACTATCACTGATAAGCTAGTAAGTCTAAATGGACATGTTTATCGTGACCTCTCTCTGATACTCAGATTTTTTTTTTATCTAACAGCCTTAAATATCTAGCTTTAACATGTTCAATACTTAAAGTTCTAACATCTTCTTTCTCATATGATTCATCAGCAGACTCTGCTGACTCTAACTTCATAAAACTCAGAGTAAAAGTCATATAAGATGATGTATAGGGCCCTACAAAATAATAGTACTTGACTCCTACATGAATTAAGCAGGGGTGCTATATACAAGACTAGTGTTCAAAAATCAACCTTTTTCTGTATATGAGCAATTAGGAAGCAAAAAATTTTAATAATAACTTTAAGACTATGGCATACACAGGGATATGTTTAATGAAATAGGTACGCTGAAAACTACAGACCATCGCTGAGAGAAGTTAAAGATGACTTAAGTATACTATGTTCACAATTTGGAAGACTCAGTACTGTGAAGATGTTATTTTTCCCTTAAACTAATCCACATATTCCATGAAACCTCAGTTAAAAGCTGAGAAGTCTTTTTGGTAGAAATTAACAAGTTCCAAAGAACTTGAATAGTAAAGCAATTTGAAAAAGAGAATTATGTTGGAAGGCTTAAACTTATTTCAAGACTTACTATAAATGATAGTAATCAAAACAATGTAATATTGGTGAAAAACTGATTTCTAGGTGAATATAACAGAACAGAGAGGCCAGAAATAGTTGCACATTTATGGCAAATTGATTTTCAATAAATGTGACAAGGTATTCAAAGAGGAAAGGATAGTCTTTGACAAATTATGCTGGATCAACTTCATTTCTGCCATACAAAAAATAAATTTTAACCCTCAAATCACACCATATGCCCAAATTAAAATGGATCATGATCTAAAGTAAAATTCTTAAAAAAAAAAAAGAAAAAGAAAAAACCTATAGGAAAATTTTAAAATTTGAAAATCTTCAAGACATAAGCCAAGACTCCTTAGGATGCAAAAAAGCATTAACTAGGAAAAAGATACACTTTACTTTATCAAAATTAAAAACATGTAATTTTTGAAAAATAACAGTAGGAAAAAGAAAGGGTAAACCACAGACTAGGGAGAAAATATTCATAGTATATGAATACAAGTATCTGACAAGAGACTTATATCTAGAAAACATAAAACTTTTTCAACTCTGTAGTAAGACAAAAAACCCAATTGTTAAAAAAAAAAAAAGGCAAAAGATTTGAACAAGCACTCCACAAATGAAGATATGTAATGGCCTGAAAGCATATAAAAAGATTCAATATTATTAGTCATTAGATTAATGCAAACTAAAACTTCAGCAAGATACAATAAGACACGCACTAGTATGGCTTAAATTTAACAGACTAACAATAACAAAGGTTGATAAGGATATGGAGCAACTAGAGCTCTCACACATTGCTGATGGAGGTGTAAAAAGGCACAACCGCTGAGGAAAACTCTTTGGCTGTTCCTTTAAAGTGAAACATATACTTATCCTACGGACCTAGCAATTCCACCTCTACATGTTTATTCAAGATAATGAAAATATATGCCCACAAAAAAAGTAATTGCACACAAATGTGTGTAACAGGTTTACTACTAATAGTCCCAAGGTATCAACTACTAAAATGTCTATTAACAGATGAAAGATTAAACAAATTGTGGTACATCCACACAACGGAATCCTTAGAGTAAAAAGGAATAAACCACTGAAGCTAGCAACAACATGGATGAATCACAAAAATAGTAGGTTGAATGAAAGAATCCAGACAGAAAAGAGTACATACTATTTGATCTGATCTATATGAAATAGTAGAGAAAGCAGACTGATCTATGATGCTTGAAAGCACATCAGTGGCTGTGTGGGCCAGGAATGAAACAGGGGTTGATTGTAAACAGAGATCAGGGAACTCTCCTGTGGGTGTGGGTATTGATGTAAATACTCTGTATCTTTATTGTAGTGGTGAGTACATGGGTGTATACAAATATGCATTTGTCAAAACACATCTAGTAGTGCACTTAGAATAAATGCATTTTATTTTATTTAAATAAAGCTAATTACAGAAAAAAAAATCCAAGATCCTTACTATGACCCAAATGGCCCAACATAATGTGGCCTGACCATTATGTCTCTGATCTCATCAGCTACTATTCCTTCCCAGCGTCAGGTACCTGCTATACTCTCTGCCTGGAATGCTTTTTATGTGAGTATTTACATAGTTGGATCCCTTGTGTTCTCTAATTATTTGCTCAAAATGTCACTTGTTTAAAAAGGTATTCAATGACCACACTAATTTCAAACCCTACCCCCATGCTTCCTATCACTCTTTTCCTGCTTTAGTTTTTCTCCTTACCTCTTCATCACCTTGTAACATATTGCTTTGTTTTGTTTATTGTTTGTCTTACCCATGGAGAATTTGAGTTTCAAAATCAAGAATTTATGCTCCATGAGGGCAGATACTGTTCTGTTTTGTTCACCGCTATATCCTTAGCATCTGAAACAATCCCTAGCTGTGGCATAGATGCCCAGCTATCCCCCCAAAGATTCCCGTAAATAGATTTAACACTGTAAGCGCTCAGCAAGAAACCACATTTCCCAGCATGCTTCTTCCAGGTGGGGCTGCAAGACAGTTCTTGACAATGGGGTGGTAATAGAAGTGATGTCACTTCTAGGAGGAGGTGGTCAAGAAGTGGGTGGTATGCCTTTGTCACCCTCTCCTTTCTTAATTGCCAGCTGGAAATGAAGAAATCTGAAAACTTAGTGCGTAGTGGAACCACAAGATGGAAAAAGCCTGGGTTTCTGAATCACCACATGGAATCCACCTGCTGAACAACCTTACTGACTTTGAAGCAAGAAATTAACTTCAATTGTTTTAAGCTATAAAGTTCATTTACAAAAAAAAAAAGTTCATTTACTCATTTACTACTGTATAAACAGTAACTGTAGTTATTCTAATTGTAGAATATTAGGCTAGAATAAATATAGCAACTAATAATAGGCACAAAGTTGATGCTCGATAAATATTTGTTTGATAAACTAATAGATGCCATTCAAAAACAATACATCAGTTTGTGCTAAGTTTGTAGTCTGATAACACATCATATAGCACATGCCATAAAGCACACTAATGATGCACTACCCACTGATGACTGTACCTAGAAGAACAATTGGTAATTTCATAAATTAGGCCTTTTGGTAAAAAATAATCATGTGTTAGCTTAACTAAAGCTTTGTGCCTCAGTTATAATTGTTAGTACATTGAAATGTAGCCTGATACTGAGATACAGGGAAAATAAAATGTAATAACGATCACACTTTCTTAGCTTTCACTATTCATGGATCTTATTGCCATAAATCAAAACAAAGGTCCTATTTAAAGCCCCAACATCCTATATCAGATAGAAATAGAAACAGGATCCTGCATATTCTAACCACTAGTGGTGAGGGTGGGGAATTATATGGATTCAATCACCTCTCATTAGAACATATACCCTGTAGATATACCAGGATCTGTCAAATTTGAAAGGACCCCCTGCCTCCACCCCAGCATATTATGACATAGAACTTATTTTGTTCAGTTATGACCATCAAGTAAAGTTTCAGGACTTTGGGATACAAAGATTAGTCAAAGTGATTTTACTGTCTCTGCATTCCCATTTGAAAAAAGAGATAAGGGAAGCCCAGGTGGCTCACCGGTTTAGCGCCGCCTTCAGCCCAGGGTCTGATCCTGGAGACCCGGGATCAAGTCCCATGTCGGGCTCCCTGCGTAGAGCCTGCTTCTCCCTCTGCCTGTGTCTCTGCCTCTCTGTCTCTGTCTGTCTGTCTGTCTGTCTCTCTCTCTGTGTCTCTCATGAATAAATAAATATTTATTTATATTTAAAAAAAACAGATAACCAACACACAGATAAGGACTAGAAGCACTACTTCTAGTCCTTGCTGAAATTGAGATTAAGTCATGTCAACTGAAGTTAAAGTATTTCATAGAAAATTCCTCACAATCCAAACCAAGATTCATGGGAATGATGTAATATCGCCTATTTCAAAGGGGATAGATGTCTGGAGCCCTATTCTTATCTTTCCTGGGCAAAACCAGTAGGCCAGAAGTGATAACCAACTGCCCACTCTTTTACCCTGTTTGAGGCACAAAATTGTCTCTATTCTCCAACAGAAGCACTCAAAAGGAAGTGAGAATAACCTGGACAGAAGAGTTTTCTCAGGAATTTTGCAAACCCTGCATGTGCTTTCTCCTTGCTTCGTTTTTACATATATTCATTTAAATAATATTAAATGATGAAGATTTTGTGTCTGGAAAATTACTGAGATTGTGGATAAAGTAACAACACATAAAATTCTCTGATATATAAAATTATATTAAGCATTTTCTCAGTCATTAAAATTTACTGCCATTTGTGAAGCATTTTTTTAAACTAACTTGATTTTTTAATACTTCATTCTGGCCTTTTCAGGGGGAGTAAGATCAGTAATGCTTGAGGAGACTATATCTCTCTACTTCATGAGGCTGTTTGAGGAACCTCCCATCAGTGAACATACCTCATGGCCTTGGAGAGAGACCCTGAGCTCTTAGCTCAGATATATTCATCAAATACTCTTTTCAGAGCTGCTGTGTGGGTGTAAGTGACATGATATGGCCAAAAATCCAAACTGTGCAGTTGTATTATGACAAACATGCAACGTGCCGTAAAAATCCAATACAAGTTAAATAAAATTTCTATATTAGTGCTAATAGATAAATAAATAAATATACACATACATGCATACATTCAGGAAAGGGCTCCATGGATCTTAATGAGATCAACTTGAAAAAAACAAAAACAAAACAAAATAGTCTGTGGATACCATATAATTCCCATGAGAAAAAAATATATTATTAATTACATGTATGTTCTCACTTATTTGGGGAATATGAATAATAGTGAAGGGGAATATAAGGGAAGGGAGAAGAAATGTGTGGGAGATATCAGAAAGGGACACAGAACATAAAGACTTCTAACTCTGGGAAATGAACTAGGGGTGGTGGAAGGGGAGGAGGGCGGGGGGTGGGGGTGAATGGGTGACGGGCACGGAGGGGGACACTTGACGGGAGGAGCACTGGGTGTTATTCTGTATGTTGGTAAATTGAACACCAATAAAAATTAATTTATAAAAAAAAAAAAAAAAAAAAAAAAAATTACATGGTAGCTGTCAGAGGGGTTTCATGCCCATAAACTGTTTTTTTTTTAAGATTTTCCCTTAAAATGAAGTTGCATTAGTAAACTTTGAGGTCAGAGACAATACTTCCTATCTTGTATGCTTTACTAGAGAGCCCAGCACAGTATTATAAACAATAGATGCTTGGTAAATATATGTGAATGGACATTTATGACTTATTTTGTTAAACTTCCAACAGTAGCTGCCTAAAGTCCGTAGCTTAGGAGAATTCATTCATTCATTGGTGATACTTTGGTGTGCATTTTCTTCTAATTGTCTGTTAATGAAGATCTTTGGCCGTGGTCGGGGGTGTCAGGGCACGAAAACATCTGTCCAGCCTGCTTCCTGGGGTCATGTATGAGATGTGGATGCCTCCACCCCTACTTGGGACACAAGCAGCATTCCACTGGCTAACTGCCTACAACAAGGGTGTAAACTCCTCCTTAGTCAAAAACCTTTAAAATCAAGCCACAACTTGTGAATTTCTAATAATCTTGTTGATGAATGTATCATTGGTGAAATGTCACCAAGGCCTTATTAACTTGCAGATAGAAATAAAGTCACAAAAAAATCAATAACTTGGAGTTCCTGCTCCCCTACTTCACCGCCATCCCTAAGAATTTCCAGGGGCCCCAAATGGAAATTTACCTTTGCTCCAAGACCTGTATGACAGATACAGTCCCCAAGAGCATCCAGCATGTTCCTCCTTCTCTTTGAGAGAAGCCATTCTCAGGAAAAACACTAAAGAGCCTCACCCCTGCAGCAGCTGTCTTTCCCTGACTCTATGCTCTGCTTTGCCCTTTTTTCCCCCACTCCCAGACAGCCCTCAAAATCTCTCCTAAAAATGTACTTTTTTGCTTCTTGCCCCAACCCTTCTCTTCCCAGGGGCCTTTAGCTATTCCCAAAAAGTAGGGCAGGAAGCAGATCTGATGTTTTCTCTTCCTTTCCTCTCTTCTCCCATATAGACAACTTATCCCACCTCCTTCAAACAAAACAAAAGTTCTATAGTTGATGCAAGCCAGGGAAAGATTATGAGTCACTCCCTGCCCAATGGTAGCCGTTCCAGAACATGCAGTTACAGGTGCAAATGAAACAGTTGCTTGTGAAACATATGTCTACAAGTGGTGACAGCCAGGCACCATCAGAAAAGTCCTAATGTCAGGATCCTGACCTCACCAAGGGTCACTGCCCAGAGAAAGCCAAGGGGAAGATTGATCACTTTCCACATTGGCAACAACAAAGTCTGATGCCCTGGTCATCCTTGAGAAGATAAAGGAAGCATCCTATCCTCTGGGACTGGCTGACTCTTTCTTCTTGTGACCACCTCAGCCACCCGTGACTTAGGAGATAGAGTGGCCTCTTCTTTTAGTCCACTTCCTAAACCCTGCATCTCTGTTTCTCAAGAATCTGTAACATTGTATTTGCCTTCTGCTGTGGTCCTGTGCCATCCCAGCTCCATCCTCTAGCACCTTCGTCTGGCCTGCAGCCCTCCCCTCCTTCCCTGGCTCTGTTTCCCATATCCCCTGGACAGGGCTCCCATGCAGGCTTTTCCAGCTGCTGTCATTTCCATGGCTCTTTTCCACTCATTCTGGGCAGAAAGGCTCCATTTCTCTCCGTCTCACTGGTTTCACAAGTATAGTTGGTCTTTTTCTTCTTATTTACTAGAAACACTCAATAAATCCTCAATGCTTCAAATAAATACTGGGTGCTAAACACCCTTTACAACCAGCATCCCTTTAAAAGGCTGAACCTCTAGGTAGAATAAAGTGTTTGTTGCTCCCTACTACTCCTCCCCCCAACTCCTGTCTCATCACTATGGCTCTCCCAGATTTGGGCAGCTTAAGGGTCCCCCTGCTGCTGCTTCTGCAGATGAAGAGGATGACTTTATAACAAGACCTTTGGCCAAAATTCTCACATTCTGCTAAGAAAGCCTTGGTGTAATTAAACACTGCTTTAAGGAGGAGGACAAGTTCCTACATGTGTGTGCACACATGCACACATACCTGCCTTGCAAAGCCAAGTGCCAGCAGCAAGCTAATGCCTCCCTGAGCTGGAGAGCTCCCAAGTGAGAGGGGACCATCTCTCATTCCCGGACACTTGCAGTTCATTAATACCTGTTCATGCTTGGTGAACAGAAAGGAGAGAACACAAAGAAGTGCTTTCTTCAGAGCTTCGATGTGGAAACATCAGCCTGTCCTGATGCACAGGTCCCCCAACCTGCGTTAAGGAAGAAAACAGGAAACATTTATAGTCTTCTAAGCAACATCTGGGATATTTCTCATTTGACAATATTCTAAATTTTTTTTATTTTTTTATTTATTTATGATAGTCGCAGAGAGAGAGAGAGAGAGAGAGGCAGAGACACAGGCAGAGGGAGAAGCAGGCTCCATGCACCGGGAGCCCGACGTGGGATTCGATCCCAGGTCTCCAGGATCGCGCCCTGGGCCAAAGGCAGGCGCTAAACCACTGCGCCACCCAGGGATCCCAATCCTGAGCTTTTTATTCAGAAAACTGAACTCTAGCTAGTAACGTTTTCAGAGACACACAAACGCATGATGGTTACAAAGGAGGGACTCAGCACCTAGCACCAAGGCGCCTGCTGTCTCTGTCCAGGGCTCTTTCAAAGATAGCACACACCTAGGACAGGCAACACTCCAGCCAGTGACTGATTTGCCACCTTTCTGCCTTCATTGCTTAGGACTGGGGAAGCTGGCCATGACATGTACGAGAGAGGCTCTATTCAAGCAAACCTGATTGATAAAAAACACAAGGAAAAAGAAAAAGATGACTTGGGAGGGGCTATCTGTCTCAAGCAAGGATGCTCTGCAAAATGACCCATCATAGAATTCTCTTAAGCAACAAATATTTCCATTACATTAAAATATAATCCTATTTACCCAAGTTCAAAAGTTACCCAGATTCAAAACTTTTCAAGAACACGTTATTACATGGGGAAGTACAGAGCTACCTAAATAATGCCCAAAGACCATCCCTAGGGTAAGCTCAGTTTTAAAACTGAAAGTGAATTTTCATCTGTAACAGGAGCCCCCAAACAGTCAAATAGTTTTAACCCAACTTGAACTGATATTTTCTTATAAAAAATAGAACTTTCACTTGTAGATACTCAGATAAACTCCAGCATTATTCTTCCACTTGGGAGCCAGAAGGTACTCCAGGAAGCAGGCATAGATCAACCTGAACCCCATGAATGGAGTCAGGAGCAGACCCCAGCACCCGAAGTGAACTGTTCATTTCAGTGACTCTTTTCCCTACCCCTCTCAACCACCCCTGTGGGACACACTTTGTCAAAACAAGGGATGGTGCCGGAGGTCCACAGTGGGCAGGAGGGCCACATCCCTCCAGGTAAAGGTGAGATGGGCTGAGCAGGGTCAAAAGCTCCTGTGCACAGCCTGCTTCTGTTTCCTCACTGAGCTGAGTGTGGGCAGAAGGCTGAGGGCCAGCAGGGAGCCCTCCTGCAGGCTGGGAATCCACACACCCTCCCTTCTCCTGAGTCCCTAAGACCAAGGATAAAGCCTGGGCCTGACACTGGAGTGTACAGTACAACTTCTCATTCTTTTGTCCCCTCTTGGGTCAATGTAAGCCCCTCTTCTCCCTGCCATCATTGCAGTCCTGACACCCACAAAATAAGACTGACCTAGGCGTCTGTGTGTTTCCCTGGGTCACCTAAGGAAACCCTTGGTTCTTGGTTTGGGGGTGATGGGCATCCCATAGCCGGGCCCTCTGCTTGCTCATGTGCTACCTCCACTGGCCTTGGTGGGGCATTGGATTTAATTGTGTGTTTTCTTCGACTTTCTGCAGCAGCAGCAGCAGCTTCTTAGCAGTCTTAGTCCAGAAGAAATCTTTTCATTATGGCTCACAGCTGAGATCCTCGGGTTAAAAGAAATTACTCATGAAAGGGCAGCCCGGGGTAGAAAGCAACAGATCAGAAGAAAGCCAGGCTTCCAAGGGAGAGGGACTTCAAGGGTTTATTGACATGAGGGAGATCACAGCTCTGGCTTCAGGCCCGGCTGCTGACATTTGTGATAGATTTAGGCACCGCAGTTTGGCTTGGAATTATTTTTTAACTCAAGCTAAGAGGTCGGAGTGGGGTGCTCTGATCTGCTCATGATGGTCTTGCTGATGCCCAGGCAGAATGAAGAGAGAACAATGAGGACTGTTTCCTCTCCCCTCTTCCCTAATACTCCTTGCCCCTTCTCCCTCCCTCTTTCCTCCTCCATTCTCATCCCTTCTTGTAACCTGTTTCTTGTCCCTCTCGTGTCCTGGTCCTTCTGTTTTTATCTCCCCCTGTCCCTTATGACAACTTTTCTGGAGTGGCCCCAAGAAGACAGCAGAGCAGAGCCACTCATAGGAGAGAGACCAAGGTGGCCAGGGCCTGTGCTTAGCCCTCAGACTTGGCTTGCCTCTTGGCCCCTGAAGCCTTGCCCAGCACCCAGCCCCAGGCAGGGAGAGCCTGACACAAGAGACAGGAGGACCATATTGCCTCACTGGTATGGTGCTTCTTACTTTTTTTTTTTTTTGTCTTCCCTAAAGTTGCTGTACCTTTAGCAGAGCTTCATACTCCCTGACCTTCAGTAAAGCACTAAGGATATTATGCTTCCACTTGACAGATGAGCCCACAGACCTTAGGAAATACTCATAAAGCCAGCAGAGCCAGACTTTCAAGAAGAGCCAATCACAGTGTTGGGTCTGGTCTGTCTGATGTTGCAAGCCTAAAATCAGAGGTTAGAGTGAAAGAGACTTTCTGGATTTGCTACCATTGCCTTTCACTTTCCAGGGAAAGATGCTGAGCCTCAGAAAGGGGGAGTGACTTCTCTAAGGTCACATAATGATTCTGAGACAAGGCTAAACCAAAAATCATGTCTACTACCAGGGAGAGGAACACACATTTTTTTTTCCATTTTTTACTACTCTAAGCAATGTGAAGGACTCCGCTATTGACCAACAATATAAAAAGATCTAGTATTAATTGAGCAACTGCTAATGCCAGGCACTGGGGCACGTGCAGAGACATCAAATGTTCCATCCTAGCTCCTACTCACTGTGCTATGAGTTATATTTTACTATCATTTTTTAACATCTGAAGCTCAAGGCCATTAATAAGTGACTTGTCCAAGAACTCAAAGCTAATGAGTTCTCAACCCCAGTCCCATCTTTCTCTACTATAATTATCTCCAAGCTCATAGGACTAGGGACTGCACTGTAGTCCATACAAGGAATGTTCCAGAAGAAGGTTTGTCCCTCAGATCAAACCATTCACCCTTGAAAAAAGTCTGACATAGTCGTATTTAGAACCCTAAGCTCTGTATTGGTTGGAGAGTGAGAGCAAGCTGTTAGCAAGTTCAACCCCTACTCTCAGATATGCCTTCTAGTTTTTAGGGAGGAGGCACCGAATGGGCTACAGTGAATGTCTTTTAGCTGAGCTGCTAGGGAAAATGTCTTTTCTGTTTGCGATTTGATGTTCTCAGTGGAATGATTTATGGGATGATAGAAAAAGATTGTTCTTTTTCTCTGGTGGATCCTGAGAATTTGGTAAGAGCTGCTGGAGCTGTTATTCAAACAGATTTTTCACACACTGCTCTGGCAGTTCGTGCTATGTTCACTGCTATGAATTGCCCAAGTGCACTGCTCTACTTCCTCTGTCAGGGAAAGGGATCCAGGACAAGACTGTGAGCTACACCCAAGCAAGCTACCACCCTCTGGCCTGGGCCCCTGTCTGAAAGTCAGGATCCTCCCAACAAGTTGTGCTACTGAAGCCATAGAGAGAGGGCTGCTGGAGGGGAGGTGGGTGTTGGGATGGGATGACTGAATGATGGGCACTAAGAGGGCACTTGATGTAATAGAGCACTGGGTGTTATATGCAACTGATGAATCACTAGATTTTACTCCAGTAACTAATAATACAGTATATGTTAACTAAATTGAATTTAAATGAAGAATTAAAAAAAGCCATAGAAAAAGTGGTGACCATGCAGAAAAAGAATAAAAGAAGAGAATTTTTTGCATCTTCTCCTTGCTTCCCAATTCAGTTTTTTTTTTCCAAAATTTAACATGAATCAATATCTCCTAGAAAACTTGTTTTCTGGATCCTGACCTCCCAATTATTTAATTCAGTTGGTCCATAGTGAAATCAGAAACTACCACTTTCATAAATGTTCCACTTAATTTTGATCCTGTGTCTGAGGAGCCATGGCTTGAAGACCTACCAAAGAGAACTTGAAGTAGGGGGCCTGGGGTTTTGCTGTGTTCAGAAATAGCAGTGGAAAGTGCATTAGCCTACATTAGGAGGCCTGAGTCTCCACTGAGTCATGCTACCAGTAGGGGGTGAGGGGACCTCAAAATAAAGAGGATGGACCTCTCAAGGTCTTAATCTCCTTATCTGTGAAATATATGATGAGCTGAGTATCTCTGAATCCCTCCTAGTTCCATCAGACCTGGACACCCACATCTCACTCTAGAGAGTGACAGTAGCCCTCTGGAGATAGAGATGTTATTGACAAGCTAGGTTAGGACAAGGGAGGAAAGGGAGAGCAATTATAGAATGATTTTATGTGACAAGTGCTTATATTCATGACCTCATTTGATCTCACAACCCTACACAGTAGTGCTGTGGATGGAATGTTTGTGTCTCCCTAAACCCATATATTTAAGTCTTAATCCCCACTGTGATGGTACTTATAGGTGAGACATTTGGGAGGTAATTAGGTCATGAGATGGAGCCCCCTGATGGGATTAGTGCCCTAATAAGAAGAGACATCAGAAAGATGCTCTTTTCCACCATGTGAGGACACAGTAAGAAGGTGCCTGTTTGCAAACCAGGAAGTGTGCGCTCACTAGATATTGACTCTGCCAGTACCTCGATCTTAGACTTCCTGGCCCTCAGACTGTGATAAATAAGTTTCTATTGTTTAAGCCATCCAGTCTATGGTATTGCAAGATAATAGGAATAGAGATCTAGATCTAGATCTAGATATATAGATATAGATATAGATAGATATAGATATAGATATAGATATAGATATATCTGCCCCCAACTCCTGAAACAAAGTTCTCAAAATCCTTGTAATATCCTAAGGGATGAGAGCACTAGGGGCGTATTCTGTTCTAACTTGTGCTCTTTGACTTTGGTTCCTGACACAGAGTTTATAGAGGTTTATAGATCCCTTGGATTTCCTGGTAGCAATGTCTTTTGTTCTAATGAGGTGACTCTGGGTGGGCTCCTGGATGGGGCCTGGTCACCAGAAAGACCAAACCATAATTAGAAGCTTGGAATTGTCAGCCTTACTCTCTATTCTCCAAAGAGGAGGAAAGGGCTAGAAATGGAGTTAATGATGAATTACGTCTAAATGATGAAGCCTCTGGAAAAAATCCCACAAGAATGGGGTTCATGGAGCTTCCAGTTTGGTAAATACATCCAATACCAGGGGGAGGATGCACTCAACTCCACAGGAACAGAAACTCCTGCTCGTAGGACTCTTTCAGACCTTACCCTATGTATCTCTTCATCTCATGGCTCATTTGTATTCTTTATCATATCCTTTAATAAACTGGAAAATGTCAGTAAATATTATCTGAGTCCTATAAACTGGTCTAGCAAATAAATGAATCAAAGAATGAGGAGGTCATGGGAACCTCTGATTTGTAGTCAAGTCAGAGAAAAGTTGTAGGTAACTTGGGGGCCTACCATTTGCTACTGGAATCTGAAGTAGAGAACCAGCCTTGTAGGATTGAACCCTTAACCTGGGGCATCTGATGCTGTCTTTAAGTAAACAGAGAGAAAATTGAGCTAAATAGGACACCCAGGTGGTATCATCATAGAGCATTGTTTGATATGGGAAAAACCCTAGATATCCAGTGCCAGAAATGTTGTAGATATGGTAATCATGTGAGAGAGATTTTTTTTCTTTACAAGTATTTTTGTTGTAGCAGCCCAAACTGACTAAGACTGGTAGATGTCATTATCAGTGTTTTACTTTTGAGAAAACTAAAATTCAAGGAACTCATCCAATGACAAAGGGCTAGTAAGTGACAAAGCTGGAATTGAAAAACATGTCTGAGTTCCAGTGCAAACATTCTTTTGTATGGCTATTCGTTCATTCATTCCTTCAAAAGTATTGAGTGCACATCTACTATGTGCCAGATCCATTTTAGGCATTGAAAATACAGTATTGAATACAGTAAAGCCCTTGCTCCAATAGAACTTAACTCCTTATGTAGGAAGACAGATCGTAAAGAAGTAAAGTAGAGAAATACAGATAGTAATAAAGACTATGAAGAAAAGAAAATGCTTTCAATGTGGGTGACATTCAATCTGAAATCTAAATACCAAGACATGCCAATATCTGAGGGAAGGGTGCACCATGCAGAGAGAACAGACAGGACAGGAGCCCTAAATCAGGACCTTATGCATTCACAGGGACAATTAGACTAGTGCTGTTGGAGTGAATCAAGCAAAGGAAAGACAACAAAGAAACAAGGTAGGAGTTTGGGGCAAGGACCGGCGCACACAGGCACAGGAGCTGGGGGTCTTACTCTGTGTGTGATGAGGAGTCAGTGAGCAGTAGGGGACAAGGGATTGATAGAATTGAAGGTATCTCTAAAAGGTATCACACTGTTTAGAGGATGCTTATAGGAAAACAAAACAGAATTCAAGAAATAGGCTAGGAAGATAGAGAAGTAGTCCAGGCAAAAGAAGCACATGTGATCTGAGAGGTGGCTACTTTTTGCTGTGTAGACCATCTACATCCAAAACTGCTCAGCCCATCTCCTCTCCAAAGCCATACACTAGGTCAACCATTCTCAAAGTGTAAGGACCCCTGAATGTCCCTAAGATTCTTTTTGAGGACCTGTAAGGTCATCCTTTTTCTCAAATGCATAACTACCTGTATGAGGCTGGATTTTCTTCATATACTTCAACCAAAACAACATATCATGACAGATTGCCTATGGAAGCAGATAGGAGAATCCAGCTGTCTTCTATTAAGCCAGACATTACAGAGATTTGCAAAAATGTAAAACAAAACTGCGTTTTTTGCTACATTTATTGTTTGCTTTGGAAAAGAAAGTTATTTTTCATTTTAAAAAGTGTGCTATTTATGTTAACACGCAAGCAATTTACTGTTGCTATTTTTAAATGAATTGATAAATTGTTTCCATTTCCTCCATTTTAATTTCTAATAAAATAAATACTGTCAGAGATAATTAGCATAAATAAGTCTTTTAGGTCTCCAGAACTTCTAAGAATGTAAAGAGGTCTTAAGGCATTAGAACTACTATCTTAATTACCTGAATGATTCTGGACTAGGAAAAGGGGTGGCCAGGGGCATCAGACAGACAGCCCCTTTGACAGACTCCTCTGGGCACTTTTTGAGTTCTTCCCTGACTGATCATGAATCATATCAAGAAGTCTCCTCTACAGCTAGGTTGGGGCTGCTTAACCTCCAGCCGCATGGGTGGAATATCTAGTGCTGCTGAGGTGTGCAGAGGAGAGGATAGTAGCTAGCTTTGCCAAGGCAGATGAGCTATGCCAGCCCCTCTCACTACAAGGCCAGCATATGTTCAGCCACATGGCTCAGCAAACAAGGAAGGGAATCACTGCCTTCTGTAAGGTGGCCCATGCCCTGTGCAAGGGCCTTGTGCACTGCTGGATGATAATGAACCCTCTGGGCAGTTGTTACCACTTAAACATTTCTGAGGTGCATGCTGAGCATGTAATTGCTGTGCTGGGGAAGGCAAGGGACCGAATGCTAAGCGTAGCTGGATGCATCAGAGAGTAGCCAGGCTCCAGAGATCATTCTATTGGTATCCTTATCTGGCAGATTTACAAGAAGTAGGGCTTCTGAGGATGCTCTGCACTATTTGCATATGGCTTTTGATCTGGCCAGGGTTGGGGTGTCTGGTGAACAGAGGTCCATATTGCCAAGCTATCCTTCGGAAGCTCAGTCCAGGTTTCTGAACTAAGAAACAAAATCCTGAAATGTTAGAGCCATAGGACCCTGGAAATCATCCTTCCCAGCCTTTGCCAAAATGTTTTCCTCATATCATCAATCTACCCAGATGCTCCATGAAAAGAAAAACAAAATTCTCTGTTCAAAGTAGTTTAAAAAAGAAAAGTGTATCCATTCTCCAGTTGGAGACTCTCTGCGCACATTAACATAGTAATATCACTAAGAAATGCTGCAGTGAGGATAGTTGCTTAACTTTATTCTAATACTGACACTCCAAGGAAGAAAATGACTTGATCACTGTCGCATAACAAGAATTAAAACCAAGGTCCCTTTTCAAAGAAAACATACAGATGGGCAACAGACACATGGAAAAATGACCAACATCACTGATCATCAGGGAATTGCAATCCAAACCACAGTGAGATGAAGTCCCAATAGTTCATTTTTGCTTTTGTTTCTTTTGCCTTCGTGGATGTATCTTGCAAGCAGTTACTGTGGCCGAGTTCAAAATGGGTGTTGCCTGTGTTCTCCTCTAGGATTTTGATTAAAATTCCCCTGGCTATTTGGGGTCTTTTCTGATTCCACACAAATCTTAAAATAATTTGTTCTAACTCTCTGAAGAAAGCAATAGCCAAACTGTGGAAGGAGCCTCGGTGTCCATAGAAAGATGAATGGATAAAGAAGATGTGGTCTATGTAGACAATGGAATATTCCTCAGCCACTAGAAAGGATGAATACCCACCATTTGCTTCGAAGTGGAGGGACCTGGAGGGTATTATGCTGAGTGAAGTAAGTCAATCGGAGAAGGACAAACATTATAAGGTCTCATTCATTTGGGGAATATAAATAATAGTGAAAGGGAATTGAAGGGAAGGGAGAAGAAATGGGTAGGAAATATCAGAAGGGGAGACAGAACATGAAGACTGCTAATTCTGGGAAACGAATTAGGGGTGATGGAAGGGGAGGGGGCAGGGGGGGCAGGGGGGAAGGGGTTGGGGTGAATGGGTGACGGGCACTGAGGGGGGCACTTGACGGGATGAGCACTGGGTGTTATTCTGTATGTTGGCAAATTGAACACCAATAAAAAATAAATTTATTATTTAAAAAAGCTGCTTAAAAAAAAACACAGTGAGATATCACCTTACACCTGTCAGATTGGCTACAATCAAAAAGACAAGAAATAAGAAGTGTTGGCAAGGATGTGGAGAAAAAGAAACACTGGTGTACTCCTAGTGGGAATGTAAATTGGTGCAGCCAGTGTGGAAAACAGTATAGGAATTCCTCAAAAACCTAAAAACAGAAATACCATAAGATCCAGAAATTCTACTACTGAGTATTTACACCCCCCCAAAAAAAAAACCCCAACAACCTAAAAATGCTAATTTGGAAAGATACATGCACCTCTATGTTTATAGCAGCATTATTTACAATAGCTAAGATATGGAAGGAGCTCAAGTGTCCATCAACAGATAAATGAGTAAAGATATAACTCACTCACTCACACACACACACACACACACACACACAATGGACTATTATTCAGACATAAGAAAAAAGGAGATCTTGCTGTTTGCAACAACATGGATGGGCCTGGAAGGTATTATGCTAAGTAAAATAAGTCAGACAGAGAAAGACAAATACCATATGATTTCACTCATATGTGAAATCTACAAACACAAAACAAACAAGTAACAACAACAAATAGGCAGGAACAGACTCATAAGTACAGAGAACAAACTGGTGGTTGCCAGAGGGGAGGGGGATGGAGATATGGGCAAAAATGGGTGAAGGGAGGTGGGAAAATCAAGCTTCCAATTATGGAATGAATAAGTCACAGGGATAAAGGTGCATCATAGGGAATATAGTCAATGGTATTGTCATAGTATTGTATGGTGACAGATGGTGAGCATAACATACAGACTTGTCAAATCGCTGTGTATGTTGCACACCTGAAACTAAGGTAATATTGTGTGTCAATTAAAATAATAATTTTTAAAAAACCAGGTCTGTTGATTCCCAGCTAAGTACCATGATAAGCAAATTTTCCAAGGTCTTCTAACACTGAGATTAAAGACAAGAGATCAAAGTTAGATTATCATTTTAGATTATCCAAATATGCCAGCTATAGGCCCCTCCCAGTGCCTGTAGTATGTTAGGGAGCACGGAGTGAGGGAAGGACCTAGGAAAGTGTGAATGGAAAGAACTTCTACCCACCTCAGTACCCTCTAGCCCAAGTTTCAACTGCATGTAGGTATAAGCAAATTTTCTCTCTAAGGACATCATTTGAAGTTCTTTTACCAACACGTAGCCATCAAAAACAGCCTGGGAAGAGATGATTTGATTACGTTGTGAATTAGAGTTTTACAAATATGCATTTAATTTAGAATTAATGGGATGAATTTTTTGTGAGTTAATTGAAAAAAATGATTATTAAACACAAATTCACTGATGTTTGACAAGTTGGTAGTAAATACCCATTTTGCACATGGCAGTTAATTCCCAATAAATATGTTTCTTTCAATAACCAGCTGGTTTTCATTTAACAAATAGATTGCTGTCTGGTGAAATGAGAATGGAGAATCAGGAAACCTTCATGGATAGCAGGGCTCAGCACCCCTTACCATCTGCCCAGTAGACTGTAGGTGAGAGAAGTCCCAGGACAGCCTCTGGGAGCCTGTCCCCCACCCTATCCCCAACACAATTCCAAGCAGCCAAGGGGCTGGTTGACAAAACCAGTAGGCTGTGTGTGTGATACCCTTTCTACCAGAAATCCTCTTCCTTCGCTGTCACCTGGGCAAACCTCTCAAACATCAAGCCTCACCTCAAAGACTGCTTCTCCAGAGTAGCCATCTCAGATGCCTTCAGGGTGGAGTTAGTCTCTCCCTCCTGAGTACTCTCACACCACTATGCATCTTTCAAACATTCATAGCATTGCATTAAAACCTGCAAATTCCTAACGGGCAGCCTCCTGGCATCTAGCAATAGCAACTATAAAAACAACGACAATCTGGCAGAGGCTGCTCCTTTCCTTCCCGTTATTTTTTCTCTTTT
Organism: Nyctereutes procyonoides; assembly: GCF_905146905.1. Taxonomy (NCBI): domain Eukaryota; kingdom Metazoa; phylum Chordata; class Mammalia; order Carnivora; family Canidae; genus Nyctereutes; species Nyctereutes procyonoides. The sequence continues at coordinate 48,565,165 of NW_026575133.1, read as the reverse complement.
ATGTCTGTAACAGAGACTGGATTTTACCGGGGACAAGTACAAGACTCTGTCTTCCAGCCCGAGTCCACCTTGCAGCCAGGTGTGACCACGTGATCAAGTTCTGACCCGTGAAATACACACCAAGTATTGACTAGAGAGATGACTCCTTAGGGAACTGATTTAGCTGAGAAATGGCTTCTTTCATCTTCTTTCTGCTCTGCCCCTCACCCCACACACGCTGCGGTTGTTCACAATGTGGGTGTGACAACTAGAGCTCCAGCAGTCACACTGGAGGATGATGTGACTTTGAGAGTAAAAACCACATACTGAAGATATCAGGGCAAAAATACAGATGGTGGGACGCCTGAGTGGCTCAGTGGTTGAGCGTCTGCCTTTGGCTCGGGGCGTGATCCCAGGGTCCTGGGATCAAGTCCCATATCAGGCTCCCTTCAGGGAGCCTGCTTCTCTCTCTGCCTCTCTCATGAATGAATAATAATTTTAAAAAATACAGATGGAGCCTGGGTCCCTAGTGAGTTTTTGACACCACCATATCATTCTTGGACTGCCTGTCTCCCTACTGCTTTTACAGGAGAAAAAGGGAACCTGAGAGTTTTAAAGCCACTACTATTTAGTCACATGCAGCTGAACTTACTTCTAACAAATACAAACAATAGCCAGAAACACTTATGAATGCCTACAAGTTTGTGGTTAAGTATTTATACTTATTCTAATCTCACACATACCACAATCCAATGAGGTCGATATTTCTCTTACCTAGGTGAAAATAATGGGACCCACAGACATTAAGTAGTAAGTCCAAGGTCACAAAGCTAGTAATTGATCAAGTCTGAAATTGCATTTATGTCTGATTCCAGAGTTGGAAATCTTAACAAGCACAACCTCTCAAATGAACAAGCCAGTGACTATTCAGAGAATCCATCAGCCTGAAAATGTAGATTCTAGGACCAGCTCAGCCTCTAAATGTCCTTAGACAAATCATGTCACCTCTCTGTGACTCAGTTTCCTTACCAGTAAAATGACAATGTTGAGCACCCTCTATTTGTCAGGAATTCTGCTAAGCGTCTTACAGATATTAACTAAGTCAATACTCGCAGCCACCCTACTGGAGGAATGCAATTACTGTTCTCACTTTATCAATGAGGAAATTGAAGCCAGCCCTGGAAGTTAAACAGCTTCCTCAAGGTAACAACCTTAGCAGGTGATGTATATAAAAGGATAGATTTTGGACCCAAGTCCATCTGTCTGTCTGACTCTATGACTTACTCTCTGAAATCCTCCCAGGTTTCTCACAGATTCTGAGTATCCCTCTTGTACACACAAGGAAGTGGAAGGTTCAACTACTCAGTGATGGAGTGAAGATTCCAAACTAAGCCACTTTAACACCAAAGTCAAATATTTTCCTGAGCTGTATGAGTGAAGGAAAATGTTGGACAAGTCAGTGTTTGAACACGGAGACTGTGCTGCATCCACAGGGCTCTGAGCCCAACTCTGGAAGTGCATGGGACATGCTATCGATCATGGCATTGTAGGAAAGGAAGAGTGAAGCGCAAGATTGTGAAATCCTCTCCACCCACACCTGAGCCTTCTGGAGCCTTCCAAAGAGACCCTGACGAGCTCACTGAGTGGCCCCAGGGGCCTCCACCACTGCTTTGTCTGGAAGAGAGCCTAGCACTTAATACGTACTTAGGGATTGTATTAGTTTCCTGTGGCTGCTGTAACAAATCACCACAAACCTGATGTCTTAACAACAGAAATTTATTTTCTCTCAATTCTGGAGGCTAGAAGTTTGAAATTCAGGGGTTGGGAGGGCCAGCCTCCTTTTGAAGGCTCAGGGGAAGAATCCTTCCTTGCCTCTTCCCAGCCGAAGCAATCCTTGGTTCCCTTGGCTTATAGATGGACCACTCTGATCTCTGCCTCCCTGTTCACATAATATTCTTACTGTGTGCATCTCTGTCTAACCTTACAGGCTCTCATAAGGACACCAGCCATTGGGTTAGGGTCCACCCTAATCCAGCATGACCTCATCTTAACTTAATTGCATTTCAGAGACCCTATTTCTAAATAAGGTGACATTCACAGATACCCCAGTGAGCATGTCAACATATCTTTTTCGAAGACACAATTCAACCAGCTACAGGAAATACTTTCTGAATTTAATTGAATATGCTGATTCTCTGCAAGGGATTCATTTCCCTGTAAGAAATCATGAGTGGGGCTAGTCTTAGTGCTGATATGTGAAAGTCACACAAAAAAAGTTAGTGTCTGTCTGTGTCTGTGTATCTGTGCATGTCTGTGTGTGTCTCGGTATGTTTGTATGTGTCTCTATGTGTGCATGTGTGTCTGTGTATCTGTGTGTGTCTGTGAGTGTGTTCCTTGAAACCTGCCATTATGTTGAATTCCACCCTTAGACATTAATTTCTTGGGTAGTCCCCTAAGAGGCTAGCCATTAAGTTAACTGTCATTCACCTGGAACTTGAATTCATCAGGGTGCATTTGCAGAGTGAAGGGCACTGAGAAGATGGCAAATGTGATAGGGTAAACCAAAGGAAGCCTGCTGGCCCTGGTAATACAAGTCCAGATAGATGTGTAGTAGGTACTTGGGAGATAGTACCAGGTAGGAGGAGTGACATCTAATAAGGAAAGGGGGAGAGACCTATTTCCCAGGGTGAGTGGTTGAGCTTAGTGACTTTTAAGATACCAAAATCTTTTTGATGTGTGGGGCTCTAATTCTTGATCTTCCCATGGTACTGGGAAAGAGTTGGGTCGGGCTCCTAGTCAATGAGACAAGGGTTCTAGTCCCACCCTTTCTTCCTGGCAGAGGAGAGACCTTACGAGAGTCACTGCGCCCACCCGCTATCAGTGAAATGAGAGTCTTGGGCATGGTCGGCCAGGTCTTTCTCAGGGCTGGGCAGATTTCCAGACTGTGTCCCACCCTGATCCACCTGGGCAAGTGCAGGTCCTGTGGCTACAGTGTATTTATTCCCCATTACCCACTTAGGAAAGTGGCTCTGAAGTAGCAGCTTCTCTGAGAGGGAGATGGAGAGAGAAGAAAAAGGAAAACAAAACAAGAGAAAATGATCATAGAAGTGAAGCCTCAGAAATTCGCTTTCAGTTGTGGGGATAGTGGAGCAGTAAAGGGGCCTCCATCAGGAGAATGGCTCTCGGCAGACAGAGAGGAAGTGGTCCAAATTAACCCTGATAGCAAACTTAGCTCTCCACACTGCAGAGTATACATCCAGAGTGAAAGCCATTTGAAGATTGTCTGCCACCAAATCAAACTGTTCACTTCCCATTAACAGCCCATCACATGCAGTAGGTATTCTTGGCCTGTGCTATTATGCCTCTGGGTTATTGTTTTAAATTTGAGTCATTACAACAAATTACTGTACTTAGCCCTTCTCAAGGAGCTCGGAGGACTTATTGTCACTCAGATATCCTCCTCTCCTGCCTCTCCTAAAGCTTTGCTGCCAAAAGCAGAGGATAGCCATTCCTATCCAGATGCTTCTGGACACTCCAGACCTTGGGGTGGGCTCTGAGGGTTGCCCCTGGGCACACTCATTACACATCTTGGTTCGCGGTGTTTAAGCCAAACCGTCTTTGCTCTGTCCTTTGGGAGAGAAGGCACTAGAAGCCAAAAGAGTGAAAAATAAATAAATAAACAAAAAGTCTGCCTCATACAGAGTCTACTCTGTGTGCCAAGCACTGAGTTAAGCTCTGACCTGCAAGAACTTAAAAAGTAAGCAGTCTGGGTTGGATGCTCTGGCTCTCTTTGAGCTTGCAAAGCTCTGAGCTTCCATGTATAGGCTGGGGGAAAAGGGGAGAGGTGGGGAGAAACAGGGAGCTATAGTCTGGAAGTGGACTCCCACTAGCAGGCTAAGACTCCACCTTGAGGCCATGCCCAGGCATGCAGTGAGAAAGCCCTCTCTGGGACCTGTCACTAGAGTCCTGAGACAGTCGGCATTGCAAAGTGCAGGCAGGCAGGTGATGTTCTGCAGCAGGTGCTGGTGGTAGGGTCCATAAGCCTCCCCATCTCCCCCAAAGACTAGAAAATGAGTCAGTGTTCTTGGTCTTGAAATATTATGAAGACATCTTCCAATCTTCAGGTTGAACCCTTTGTTGGACTTTGTACATATATGTATATTACCAATTCCAAAAGTACTTCCCCTCACATAGATTAAACACTAAATTTGTTGTCTCAACAAATGCTATTTACAAATAATGGTAACTGACATGGAGAAATTTACCTTCTTTTTTTAAGATTTTGTTTATTTATTCATGAGAGACACACACAGAGAGAGAGAGGCAGAGACACAGGCAGAGGGAGAAGTAGGCTCCATGCAGGAAGCCCGAAGGGGGACTCGATCCCGGGTCTCCAGATCACGCCCTGGGCTGAAAGTGGTGCTAAACCACTGAGCCACCTGGACCTCCCAGGAATTTACCTTCTAATAGGAGCTTTTCCACTTTTCCCCAAGAATTTACTTAGCTCTTACTGTCAGGTGTCTTCTACACAATATAAAAATATATCATCTTAAAACTCCTGGAAGTCAGTACTATGATTATCCTCATCTTACATATAAGGAAACTGAGGCACACAGAGGCTAAAAAATTGGCCCAAGGTCACATAACTACTAGGTGGTAGAGCTGGGATTTCAACCCAGGCAGTTTGCTTTCCAAGTCTGTGTGTTTAACTACTATTTCATGTCCCTGTATTCATTTTCATAAACTGGTGAAACCCAAGTGATCATTCTTTCCCTCCCTCATTCTGCATCGTGAGCTTTATTCCATTTTTTCTCCCATCTCACAGTATGTAAGAGCCTCGCTGAGCTCCTGAGGGTATTTGAGACCACACAGGGCTCTGTAAACTGTAAAGTCCTTTGTAAGCTGTAAAGTGCTAAAAAGTAAAGGTATTCATCACTGCATGTCAACTTACACATTTCAGCATTGCTTCTGAAGCAGAGAGGCTTTATCTCAGAAAAAGAATTCCTTATTCCTCCTGAAGAACCTCCTAAAGCAGAAGTGCTGGTTTATCCCATATGTCTTTTCTTTATAACTGGAGTATGTCCACTTTTTCTTTTCCCTAATCTTTGAAAAATAGCTCCAAAAGTGGTTCTCTGGGGAGTGTTTAGAGCTCTCCAAGGTGCTACATCCCCTTCTCTCCATGCCCTTTTCCTAGGCAGACACAGTTTCCTGTACTCTGATACTTTTTATATCTCTCGCCAGAAGCTTGTTAAATATGCTCTGCATGCATCTCTGCTTTGCCATTCCCCAGCCACCCCCAGAAATCCAGTCTAAGAATCAGTATCCAAAAATTATTCTTTTGTCTGTTCTGCAGCTTTCCTTATGCATTTTTAATCTCTCTCCCTTTCCCTGTCCCACATTTCTGGACTATAGCAGTTAGGGTGGCACCTTGCAGCACCATATGCTAGAGGCAGGAGACTGGTGATTTGGTCATCACCATTGAGCAAAGCTCCTTCCCCTTACACCAAGCAAGCTGGGACAGTTAGGCTGACGGTTTGGGGGTCTTTCTTAAACCTAATATTCTATTCTTTGGGGCTCTATGATCTCACAGACCATTAAACGTTTGTTTTAATAGGTCTCAAAATTCTGTGACAGATTTTTGGTCAAGTTGTTTCCATTAAAAAGTACTGATTTTAAAAACTAATAACTTAAAACTGCCACACATGCACCAAAAAAATGGTCCACAAAACATTCTTCTTTCCTTCTGAAGGTTTTACGATGCATTATCATTAACCAGTCTTTTACTATTAAACTTAAATGGCCAATTGACACAAACAGCTCTGAGACCATTCTTTCACCACTGATTAAGACTGGGGTGGCAGGTATTGGGGATAATACTCATTTAGCCTTCTGAGCTTTCTGGGCAGACTTGGTGACTTTGCCAGCTCCAGCTGCCTTCTTGTCCACTGCTTTGATGACACCCACAGCAACCGTCTGTCTCATGTCACGAACAGCAAAACGGCCCAGAGGAGGATAGTCAGAGAAGTTCCCAAAACACATAGGTTTGCCAGGAACCATATCAACAATATTAGCATCCCCAGATTTCAAGAACTTGGGACCATCTTTCAGCTTTTTTCCAGAACGACGATCTATCTTTTCCTTCAGCTCAGCAAACTTGCAGGCAATGTGAGCTGTGTGACAATCCAGCACAGGTGCATATCCAGCACTGATTTGGCCTGGATGGTTCAGGATAATCACCTGAGCTGTGAAGCCAGATGCTTCCATTGGTGGGTCATTTTTGCTGTCACCAGCCACGTTCCCACGACGAACATCTTTGACAGATACGTTCTTGACATTGAAGCCCACATTGTCCCCAGGAAGAGCCTCATTGAAAGCTTCATGGTGCATTTCAACAGACTTGACTTCAGTTGTAACACTGACTGGAGCAAAGGTGACCACCATACCAGGCTTAAGAACACCAGTCTCCACCCGACCCACTGAGACAGTACCAATACCACCAATTTTGTAGACGTCCCGGAGAGGCAGACGCAAGGGCTTATAGTTGGACAAGTTGGTGACAGACTGCAACCAGAGCTTCAAGCAGTGTGGTTCCACTGGCATTCCCATCTTTACGGGTGACTTTTCATCCTTTGAACCGAGGCATGTTAGCACTTGGCTCCAGCATCTTGTCACCATTACAACCAGAAATTGGCACAAATGCTACTGTGTTGGGGTTGTAGCCAATTTTCTTAACGTAGGTGTTGACTTCCCTAACGATTTCCTCATATCTCTTCTGGCTGTAGGGTGGTTCAGTGGAATCCATTTTGTTAACACCAACAATTAGTTGTTTTACACCCAGTGTGTAAGCCAGAAGGGCACACTCATGGGTCTGCCCATTCTTGGAGATACCTGCTTCAAATTCACCAACACCAGCAGCAACAATCAGGACAGCACAGTCAGCCTGAGATATGCCTGTAATCATATTTTTGATAAAGTCTCTGTGTCCTGGGGCATCAGTGATGGTCACATAATACTTGCTAATCTTGAATTTCCACAGGGAGATATCAATGGTGATACCACATTCACATTCAGCTTTCGGTTTATCCAAGACCCAGGCATACTTGAAGGAGCCTTTTCCCATATCAGCAGCCTCCTTCTCAAATTTTTCAGTAACTCTTTTGTCGATCCCACCACATTTGTAGATCAGATGGCCAGTAGTGGTAAACTTGCCTGAATCTACGTGTCCAATGACAACGATGTTGATGTGAGTCATTTCCTTTCCCATTTTGGTTTAGGTTTAGTGATGGTTTTCACAATACCTGTGTTCTGGCGGCAAACCTGTTGTGAAAAAGCTGTGATCTCACAGACCAAAAGTACATTGCTTTCCAGTCTCCTCCAAAGTGCCATGAACCTGGTTTCCAGGATCCTTTCCAGAAGATTCATCTGTTCTTATCAGTGCTCCACAACCGATGTCCTACAAAATTGCATTCTACAACATGTTACCATGTGTGCAGCAAGAAATGTACTCCTTATTGAAATAACTTTGGGAAATGTTGGTAGAAGAAAGGCACTACTGGGGCACTTGGGTGGCAAAGTAAATTAAGCATCTGACTCTTGGTTTTGGCTGAGGTCATGATCTCAGGGCCATGGGATAGAGCCCTGCATCTGGCCCCACACTCAGTGTAAAGTCTGCTTGATTCTCTCTCCCTCTCCTCTGCCCTTCCGACTCATGTTCGCTCACATGTGCTCTCTCTCTCTCTCTCTCTCTGAGATAAATCAATAAATATTTTTCTTTTTTTAAATGGCAGTGCTTCATCTATAAACATATCTTAACACCCCAAAAGGATCTGGTGGAGTGGTATGGCCCCAGATTTTGTGACCATAATTTTGGAGAAATCCTATTAGCATTTGCCAGAAGGAGTGTCTCTTAGGCACAATAGTCTTAAAAATTGTTAGGATCACACTCCCAGGGATCCCTGGGTGGCACAGCGGTTTGGCGCCTGCCTTTGGCCCAGGGCGCGATCCTGGAGACCTGGGATCGAATCCCATGTCGGGCTCCCGGTGCATGAAGCCTGCTTCTCCCTCTGCCTGTGTCTCTGCCTCTCTCTCTCTCTCTCTCTCTCTCTCTCTCTCTCTCTCTGTGACTATCATAAATTTAAAAAAAAAGTAAAAAAAAAAAAAGGATCACACTCCCACATCATTGGTTATCTCTTTTCCCTCCCCTCTTACCAGAAAACGCTCTGGTTCCCCAATTGCACACTGGCCCATTAGCCCTTAGGTCAAAGACATCTGACCTAACTCCTTAACTTTAAGGAGTTAAGACCAGATACTTCCCCTGGATCAGGCAATCCCTGAAATTCACCACCAAAGGAGGCAGATAATTCCAACAAAAGAGGCACATGGATTGTTATCTAGTAACACACTCTTTCAAAGCTATTTCCGTAGATGCTACAGCCACCTTTTCTCCAACCACTGTGAAAGAAGATGTCAACATAAAACTGTGGATACACTTTTCTGATTCTATAACATCTACACATGTGCACACACACACACACACACAGGACTTTCAGAGTGCAGTTAGCTCCTTGAGAAAGGCAGAAAAAATGTTGAACGAGACAGGTGGCCACCTCAGAGCTGCCTGAAAACTAGAGGACAATTTGAAGTCTAGAAGAAAAAAAATGGCTTTTGTCACAGAAATATGCAGGTGGATATGGAGTCATTTACTGAAAAACACCTGCTTTAAAAACATCTCTTGGGAAGAACTTCCATCTATATTAGAATTCATAAAACAAAAACATTCTGAATGTGTTATTAAAATGTTAACATCAGAAACTGTATGAGAGAAACCAGAGAGACTCTGGTTACCCAAAGAGGCTTCAAAGGAGGGAAATCCCTGAGCAATTATAAACCTCGATAAGCTTTTATTTTTATATATAAAAATACAGCAATGGTTAGAAGATCATAGATACCCAGTTTCAGATTGTTGGGAAGAATTATGGGCTCAAGTGGTAATAGGAGAAAGACAGGGGAATGCAGAAAGAAAATGAACATGAGCTGAGAAGTGCTGCACAATGTGCCAGGAAACCAAAGGGGTGATGTTATGCCACCCTGCCATAACCCTGCAAGTCAGGTAGGCCAGACCTGTGTTACTAAATGCAGAAATCCAGCCCCTGAGAGGCTAAGTTGCCCATTTCCATGATGAATATCTGACTCCAGAGAAAGCATGCTGCCTGCCTTTTCTATGCCAGCCAGCAGGAAAGGACTGTTTGAAGCCAAGTGGAACAGTCTCTGCTCCAGCCTGACTTCCTGAGTGGCATACTCAAAGCATTAAAGTCTAGGATGATGGCCACCTTCTGGAACAAGGGCCTATATGTGGGAAGTGAACAGTGAGTCTCAGGTTTCTTCAATATGTATTCATGTTGATTCTGCATAAGTCAAAATCAAGGGGGAAGACAATTGTTCCAGACCCTCATCTCTGAAACCTTTTAGCACAGAAAAGAGAATATGGGCTTTGAAGCCTGATAAACTTGGGTATGGGCAACTCTGTCATAACTGGCTAGGTCTGGTTAAGATTTAATATTAGTAATAATAATTAACTTTTGTTTAGCACAAGTTCTCTATGTGTCAATTTTTTTTCTACATCTTTTGCATGTACAAACACATTTAACTTCTGACAGTAAGCCCATAATAAGAGTTTTCTTATACTTATTTTACATATAAGGAGACTGGGGTGCAAAGTTGTTAGATGACTTCCCCAATGCCATATGGATAATTAATATTGGAGCTAGAGTTTGAAGCCAGGCAGCTGAAACCCAGAGCCTGTGCACCTATGTACTATGTGCCACCAGATGAGATAATGTTGGGGCAGTATCCAGCACAGGGCCAGGCCCTTGGTGTTAGATATATTAGGGGTCTTTCACACTTTCCCTTAATTCTCCCTTTTCAGATTTGCCTGCCTTTATCTTGAGAGGTTAGGGCAGGAGTTAACTTTGATCTATGAAAACCTGAATCAAATGCTTATGAGGAGAAATCTGGTCTAAGAATCTTTATTACAATTCTGTTAGAATCTGGCCACAGCTATATACATCTGTCTAAGAAGCATGACAGCTCAGGATGGGAAGAAAACTTGGAGATTATCTAGTCCATTCTGACAGTCATCAGTTACGGAAACAAAGGTCCAGGGAGAACAAGTATCCCACTCCACTCCCCACATCTTGTCTAGCATTGAAGCAAATCATAGCAGCACAGGGTATTGGAGGGTTCTTAACATGGTTCCTGTGGAGAAGACACAGGCAGAGGGAGTTGGAAGATGGGCCTTTTCTGGTATTTTAGGAGCTAAACTAATTCTCAGCCCAGAATTCAGTTGTGAAGGATAGCTTCCTCCAACAGGTTTAACAAAGATGGCAAGTGAATGGGTTCCAGACACCTTGCTGACCACTGCCTTTCTACCCCACACCATAGCTCCAAAGTAGAGTCACATATGAGACTTACTGTCCATGGTCTCAGAGTCATTAAAGGTAAACTCACCAGACTCTAAAAAACATTCTCACTCAGCACCAGCTTGTTCCAATAGTATATAAGTGAAGTTAAAACTATGAATGTCTATTGAGGTCCTGAGACCCATAAAATACTTAACACACATATATACCTTTTATTTGAAATGAATGTAAAAGATAAGAAGATACAACTATGTCTAGAAATGCATATAGGGTCAAGGGGCCAAATAAAGGTCAGTCACACACACACACACACACACACACACACACAAATCCTTCAACTTTTGTAACAACAACACTATAATTAATACCCCAGCCCAGGGCTCCAAAAGATAAGAATTTTGAATAAAAACATGATCAGTTAGAAAAAAACACTTAATGAGATGGTAATGTCCATATCAATCGAAAGACAAGAGACCAACCAAAGTAAATAAATCCATTAAGTATTAGTATTTCTGGCTTCCTCATCAGTCTTGTCTTTCTCTAATGAATTTGTGATGTTTTTTAAATTTTATGGGTCCATGTTATTCATGTCCTTTCTATACCGAGCAAGTAGAATAGCAACCAGTAATGTTAGAGCCAAGCATGTTATGAATAACATACTACCCTCTCCCTATATTATCAGAGGATTCTAAGAATTCAAGAGATAAATGACTCATTCAAGATCACACATCTAATGGCAGATCTAAACTAGAGCTTATAATAAGGGTCTTTCCCCTCCATCTCTCTGCCTCACATATTTACCCAAGTTATTGTTCTACTTTCCTGTATGTATGTACTCATATCTCTCTCTCTCTCTCTCTCTCTCTCTCTCTCTCTGACATTCAGATGGATATAATTCCACTGGACAGGTTCCCAATTGACAGCTTGGGCTGGTCAGCCCCAGTAATTCGTGTATCTACAACATTGCAAATGCACAAACCAGATACGTGGTGAAGGGCCCCAGATTTTAATTATATCTTATTTCACAGCTGCAGTCAATTCCTGCTACAGCTTAATAACCAGGTTGCACGAGCCGTGAACACTTTTTGTTGTTAATTTTGCTCAGGAAAATTGAGTTTTTACTACCATTTTGGCAGAAATGCTTATCATAACAATTATGACAAAGTGATGAGGATTGGAAACATCTGCAGGAATGAACTTGGAGACAGAAGGATGTCAGTTAGTCTGGATATGCAGAAAAAAAAAAAGAAATAACGTGCTGTTGAAAATCTGGGTTATGGTTCTGTCACCTGCTAGCTAAGACCAACAGGATACTTAAGGGGCCCAGGAGTGTCCCTACCTTACTACTAGGATGTCAAGGAATGCTAAGCCTTTGATAGCATGGACTGACTCTATTGCAGTATCCACTTCCTGCTACGGCTTTGGGGGAGATTTGAAATGAGGAGGTGAAAGAGCAGCCTGGGCTTAAAACAAAGAACCTTAGAGAATACTTCATCCTGCAGATGAGAAAACAGATCATAGAAGGAATGTCCCAAGGTCAATAAATGATATCTGAGCCTTCTAGCCCCCATGTCACAGCTCCTTCTCTCATATCTAAGATAAGCCAAATCGAGGCTTAAGTGAGCAAATGACTGGGATACCTTGAAATCCCTGGGAAGAGGGATCAAGTTGTCTGCTGGTCAGAGACAGGATAAATGTACAAATCCCAAGAAATGTGTCACCATCTGTGGCATTGTTTGGGAATCAGGGCATAGTCTGTACCAGGGATGCAGGTTATTGGTGTCAAAGAAGAATCTTGAGTGCCACCAACCTGGAGCAATGAGAAAAATAAATGCAATTATGCCAAATCCCATGGTTGCCTGTGGTGGCTTATTCCTGAGCAAATTTTGGGCATCTTTTTATTTCATGACTGATGCTATTAAAGAGTTCATGAGAAGAAAATCTATTTTTCTCCTCATTAAAGGCATCCAATGGCTCTCACTAGAAGTTATTTAGTGCTACCCAGTCAATTTTAAGACTGAAATACCAGACTTTCTCAATTCTTAGACACTATCAATTGGTAAGGTACACCATCAATTTAATAAGAGCTTATGGGAAAGAAAACCAGCACTACAATAAACATATACATCCATCATGGGATACAACCTTATTTCAGAAATGTGAAAATAAGAAAAAGTATTCACTTTACTGAATAATCAAGGATATACTATGTATAGTAGTCACGTGTCTTGATCTGAAATAGGTTATTAGGAGATGAGGTAGAGAAAAGAGGAAAGATCAGCTCTGGGAAGACCATGGAAAAGTCTAGATAAAAGAAGACACTTGGAATTTATTTGGTAGCACTGGAAATGAAAAAAAAAAGGACTAAATGGGTGTGTTATGCTCCTATCACTGTAGAACAGATGACCACAAACGTAGCATCTTAATACAATACCTATTTATTATCTTATAGTTCTATAAATCAGAAGTCTAGACTGAACTTAGCTGGGGTCTCTGGTCAGGCTACCACAAGGCTGAGATCAAGGTATCAGCTGATCAGCTGGGACTGGGGTCTCATATGAGACTCAAAGTTTTCTTCCAGGCTCACTTGGTTGTTGGCAACATTCATTTCCTTGCAACTGTGAAACTCATGGAGATTGCATCTTTGAGGCCAGCAGGAGACTCTCCATCCAGGTTTGTTAAGATGGAGTGTTATATAAGCTAATAATCACAGTAATGACTATCTCATCATAATCACAGTTCCTAAGCATTCTCAAGGAGAGAGGATCACTTAGGGCTGATGTTTAAAGGGCAAGAATCTTGGGGGTCATCTCATAACTGATGATTGCAGTAGGAGAGTTACAAGGATCAAAGAATCAACAAGACTTTGCTGGTAAAAGAGGGAAGTGCGGGATCCCTGGGTGGTGCAGCGGTTTGGCGCCTGCCTTTGGCCCAGGGCGCGATCCTGGAGACCCGGGATCGAATCCCACATCGGGCTCCCGGTGCATGGAGCCTGCTTCTCCCTCTGCCTGTGTCTCTGCCTCTCTCTCTCTCTCTCTCTCTGTGACTATCCTAAGTAAATAAAAATTTAAAAAAATTTAAAAAAAAGAGGGAAGTGCAGCACTAGTCTTGATAATTAGAATATCTTACGGACATATAAGGGATATTAATATTTTGAAGCAATTTACGTCATTTGCCTAAGGTCAACTTGGTACATCACTGGCCTAGCCAAAGCCAGGATTGTAAATTCTGTTTCTTGCCTATTGTACTCAAAACCACTTCTTCTACACCATTCTGAATCATTGCTGTGGATTTTCCTGAGAAATACTTCTATCCATGAAGGCTTTCTTTTCCTTTGGGTAACTCTAACCCAGGCATGGCTAGACCACAGAGACCACACCCTCTGGAGCTCATGAAAAATCTGGGCTCTGGTTTGGCTCTACATTTTCCTGCTGCTCTTATGCTGGTCATGCTGGAAAGCACAATTCCCTTTCTGAATTAGGAGTCCCTGGTTTGATGACATATAGCAAAACCTTATCTCCAAATACCAGCTTTAGACGGCGAGTGCAAAGAGCATGACTTGACTTAGAGGATGTTATGACAGTAATGATGAGGCCATAACCCTAGTATATTTTTGATAGAGCTACTGTTACCATTTCCCATAGAGAGAACCTCATTAGGGGGTTTAGTGCATGATTATGGACCACTAACTTCCTTAAGCTAGAAGGATGTGCAGAGTGCTATGGATGGCAGGAATCAACTGACAGACAAAAAATATCATTTATGTTTGGTCTCTGGACATTTACAGACACAAGCACCCACACAGGCACACAGGATAACATCCATGCATATATGGGTCCCAGTCAAGCCACCTGAATATTGATTTGTGAATAATGAGTTATTAGAAGAACTGTACCCTCCCTATCTTGTACAACCATCTGAGCTCCAAACTGCAACAATTTTTATCAACTCATTAAATGCACATCACTTAAATAAATCTTTCATAAAGGGGATTCAAACTATGTTAACAGTAAAATCTCTGTGGTGATCAAAACATAACATTAAAAATATGAAGGATAGAGGAAGAAGATGAAAGGATCACCTTCTTCCCTTTGGCTTCCTGCTGCTCTGGACTCAGAAATGAGAGAAAGACACTTAATTTTCCTGGGTCTAAGTTAGCTCACCTTTAAAATAGGAGTGTCTAATAGAATAGTGAGATGAGTTTTGAAATGAGACTAATTTATTCTGCTGTGTATTAATACCAAGACTTAAAGAAAATTACTTAATCTGTCAGAACCTCAATTTCCTCAACTATGATAAATAAAAAGTGCTTAAATCATAAAACTGTGATAATTATTTATGCTAATGTACGTGGAAAAAAACAGCACAGAGCATGGCATATGGCATATGGCAGGCGTTCAATAGATGCTAGTTTTTCCTATCCACACTCAGGATCCATTCCTACCCTTTACTTTTCTTCTTAATATTCTATAATCATCAATCTTCCTTTCAACAGTTAAATCATTCAAAGTATTAAAGCTCCATGAAAAACTGTACCTTAGCTTTTCTGACAGTCTGTATGTGGTACCCTGACATTCTCCCACTTCTGATTCCCTCTGTTAGGATTATCTAAGAAAAAAATACAAATGCATGGGTACTTATTTGTCAGCATCAAGATAGATGCTCTTTCTGGGAAGTTCTTTTCACTTTCTGGTGAAGACCTTAGACATCCCCTCCCACTGGTGACATTCATTGAGCAGGAGCAAACAGCATACTGTCATGCAAGGTTGAGGCAATGGCTTCTACAAGGATGAGCATTTAACAACTTAAATACACATATCTGTCTTGACTATTGAGGATGATCTTGAAATGCTCTGAGTTACTTTGTCAAGGCAAAATTAAATCCTACTTCCTAGCCTGTGTGACAGGAACAGAAAAGAAAAAGTATACATATGGTCAAGGGTCCTGAAAAGAGATTCAATTATATAAATCATAGAATTAGTATGCTTTATGAGCTATTTACTGCTGGCCTTTGAGAATAATTGATAGCATAAGCTGTAGGGATACCATTAAGGATATCAGAAAGATCTTTACAGGGATTTAATAGTCTTGACTCCTGGCATGCTTTCCCCATTCCCAAATTCCTCGTGACGCTAAAATAATAAAGGGGCATTATTACAGTGGAGCTTCTTTCGTTTTCTCTTTAGTTTAAAGGTCCTTGTGTAGTTCATCTATCTGTAACAACTACCACAAGTTAGAATGCTATTTGCTGGGACAAGATATCCTGGGAATTTGGGAAACAAATTCCTCAGTCTCAAAATTAATCCACTGTCAACTTTCTGATCATATAAAACCTTTACATAAGAGATTTATTCTTTGGGCTTAAGGAATAACATATATAAATTAGTAGCAGTCATTACCATCTTAGCATGATTTATCATATCACTTCGCAGAGTCAAGTAGCCAAATACAGGACCTGTGTGTTCAGTATGAGACAAAGCATGTTTTGCAGAAAATAATTAGCCTTGGAAATTGATCTGGAGCAAAAGGACAGCTATCTGCAAAGAACAAGTCAGGATCCACAATTATAGAGGGGAAGGAGTCTGAAAACCCAGCACTCAGTTCTACAGAAGAAAAATGGCACTATACTCCAGGCTAAAAGGGGAAAGACTATGGCCTGAAGCTAATCTTTTATTTGTGATTTGTCCTAGGGCTGCCTATACCCTGATGCTATCCAAGGTTCTGAAGCCTTTTTGTTGTTTGTATGCCAAATGTTATCCCCGCCTTCCTTTTCTTTGTCTCCCTTTACTCCACCTGTTGTACAGTAACTGTTAACATTTAATGACCACTCACAAAATGAATGATGCATACTGCATCGTTAACTCACTGACCAATGCATAAATACACTGAATCCAAAACGTCTAGTCTGTGCTTTGTGGACACACATATCATCATCAGGTCCTGAATTTAGCAACTCAGCGTTTCCTTTACCCTTTTATCCACTCTTCCATTCATCCATTTAATATTTATTAAGCTCCCAGTATTAGGCAAAATGCATGGAAAGGAGTAAATGGCCCTTACCTCTGTCTCTGTAACAGAGTCAGGAAACAGTAGAAAAATCATTTGGGGACTTCTTCCATATACAGTTGAGAGAGATATGGAAGAGAATTATGGAACTAAATCTTACTGGAATAAAAATTCTAAATCAATTCAAGGAATTTATAAAAATGTTTGAAATATTCAAAATTTAATCATATAAGAACAAAAACATCTGCACGAGGAAGGAACACAATATACAAAGTTAAAAAGCAAGCGACATACTTGGAAATATAATTGAAGCACATATAAAAGATATATACAATGCAATAGAAAAGAAGATAAAGTTCACAAAATATATTTTCCAGAAAAAAACAACAACTCTTCGGCATGGGAATGAATGTTCAACCTCCCTCCTAATATAAGAGATACATGTTTAAGTTACACTAAGATACCATTTTCATCTATCAGATTGGTAAAAATCTGGAAGTTTTGAAAAACCTTAGGATAGAAAACTGTAGGGAAATACGTACTCTCATAAGATGTCAGGGGTGAGGGCTAAATTACAATCTCTGCAGAGAGTAATTTGGCAATATCTATCAACTTTACAAATGCACACAATAATTGACCCAATAACCTCTTTTTAGAAATTTATCTTATAGATATTTCCACACACATGGGAAATGATACATGCATATGATTATTTGCTACAGCATTTTGGTTGGTGGAAAAAGGATTGGAAATGAATATCCTTCAATGGAGATTTAGCAAATTATAATACCTGCTTATAGTAGAATATTATACTAGTATAAAAATAAAAAGAAGGGTCTGTATATACTGATATGTAATAATCTCTAAAATATATTTCAAGTGAAATGACAATATAAATAACTATCCAGAAAGAATGCAGCAAATGGTAAGAAAGATTATTTATATATATTTGCTTATAGACTCGAATATATTTCTGCAAAGATAAGAAGCTGATAAACACTGATTGTCTCTGGGAAGCTAAAGTTGAGGATGTAGGAGAAACTTCCTCTTGTGAACTTTTAAGCTTTTTGGTGTTTGAGTCTTGTGAATACATTACCTACTTAAAAAATTGAGATTTTTTAAAATCAAACTTATCTTAGAAGGTGACTGTCATTCCTTATGACTTCAGTATTGATTCCTCCCTCATCTAACTGTTCTTGCTTTTAGTGTTTGCACTACCTATGTATTGTCATAATGATAAGCTTCTCTGCTAAGTGCTACATAATACTATTTAAACATATATAATATCAATAAATGAGTTGTGAAATTGAGTGATTTTATATTTCCTTTTTTCACATGAGTATATTCTGTCTTTGGAGATTTTTCCCTGAGGAGTTTATGAAAAAAAAAAAAATTAACAGTCATCAAATAACTTCCCTGCCCCCAAGTCTGCTTTGATGTCTAACCTAATCTCATAGCAATCCTAGTCCTGAACAGTATCCCTCTTCTTATTACACAAATGATAAATTTGGAGCACAGAGAGGATAAATGGATTTCCAATGGTGACTCAGCTAATAAGTGGCAGCTGAGCTAAGACCTGAGCGCATTTTTTCTTGGTCTGCTCAATACTGCCTCCTTGTGCAAAAGAAAAGTAATGGTCTTTGCAGTTTCAGTCTGGACTATACATTGCAGGGAGAGATTTAGATTTAACATAAATGCAAATAGCATTGCACCTGGGTGATAATAGATGTTCCGTAAATGTTGGTTTCTCTTACTCTTATATTCCTGTTTCTAGAAGATTACTATACATTTAGTTTGGTCAAAAGTACAAGATAATTTTTTTTTCTGAATCAAAGAAATCGGAATAATAGTTCTATGGTAAAGAAATGTCCCAGAGGAGGCATGCCAAAAGTAATCTCAAAACATGTTACAGCAAAGTCTCTTGGGATCAAAAGGGCAAGTTCGTTATGCTCTGAGATGTCCTGTTCCCCTCATGGTTTATGAGCTGGAAGGATCCCTTAAAGGGATCTGTCAAGACTGACTTTATAGTTTCATCCAGGTTGGGCACGAGCCACTTTATTAAGCCAAAGGAAGACGCTTATGGTGCCAGCTAAAATTGTACTGCTTCCATCCAGAAACAAGCAGAAGTCAAGTAATGTTTGAAATATAAATCCACTCCAACCCACTGCTTCAACAAAGAAGGTAAACGAGTGACAGAGGGCACCTACAGAGCCCCTGTAATTTCACATAATTGGCCAAAGGACTTCATTGTTCCATGATGCAAATGAAAGATCATTAATGGGCAGTAAAAAGGGGTGGAGGGTAAGAAGAATGCGTAACCGAAGACAGTTAATGCTTTCAGGGGAGACTGGCACATCAGAGCTCTGCTGTAATATGCAGTTGGCTAATTTCACTGAGGTATTGAACAAATGATAGATGGGGGATAGTTAACAGGCACCATGACAGCAATAATGAAGATACTCCCTGCCAGCAGAAGACCTCTGCTCCCGCTTCCTATTTAAATGACTTCTCATACCGCTGAATACCTGCTTGTCAAGAGTACTGGTTACCTATTCCCTCATGACTCAGGATGAGATACTTTCGCTCCAAAGGACCGTCTAGCTATCTACCACCAATCTGCCCATGCCCCCCTTCTCCTCTATTAATGTGATTTACCTAGGAAAGTGCAAAGCTAGGAAATTGAGCTACAAGGAAAATTGAACTTAAGAGCAGCACTGCAATTTCTACCCAGTTTGATGCTTTTCATTGCTTCTAAGTGGCTAGCGGTCTTCACTGTTTTCAGGGCACCACAATGTCAGGACAGACAGCCTTTAGATTTAATTGACTGTCATTATGGTGCTGTGTTTATGCCTTAGGAAGGTCAGATGAGATGTATAAGCCTATGTAAGGTTTTCTAGAGAAAAAGACCAAGAGAAACAGGAGAACAAGGCATGGTATTTGGACAGAGAAGAGTTGTGCTAGTATGTCCAGGTTTCGGAGACTGATTAGTAAGGAGGTAAATAACTTTCCTAATGACTTGGAAGGCAAGCCAAGAACACTTCATGAAATTTATACATACTATGACTTTAGAATCATTTTAAGCATTATTCAATTTAAGACCAGATCTAATAGGTGGAGTGTTTGTTAACCTTACAACCATTTTAATTTTCTGATTTCCCTCAAATATGCAAGGATCCCATGATTTCACCTAGATAGTAACTATGCAAAATATATATATATGTAATATATATGCAATATGCAAATATATATGTTATATATATTCACCTAGATAGTAACTATGCAAATATATTTTGCATGTATATGCAATATGCAAATATATACAATATATATGTTATTGCATATATATTTGCATATTGTCATAGCACAAAATTATATTGAATAAAAATCCTTATGTTATAAAGAGAAAGCTGTAAATGGCAGTTTGATGTATGACAAGGAGATTAAAGGTACATTTTAGACCTTTTCAAGCATGAGTAATTAAAAAAGGTGCAAAAATGAAAGGAAATGCATGACCAAATGTATTATTAATAATATAGCTTTCCTTTTGGGAAATACAAAGTTCAGTGTTGACTTAAATCTGAGTGAAATAGGGTCAGGAGGTCAACATTCAGATTTCAGGGGACTTATTTAGTAATAGGGAGAGGAATACTGAAAATCATAAAGAGAAATCCTAAATGTTCTGGTCTCTGCTATCCCACCTGGTCAAAGGATAAGCACATCCATAAAAATTCCACTGTTTATGGAGTGTCTGTGATGGGCCAGGAGTTTGAGTCATTATTTGGAAACTCCAAGAGAACTTTGAAAGGCAGGTATTAATATTCCTACTTGGCCCTTGAGAATCCTAGAGTTTAGAGAGGCAAGTTGACTTACCAAAAATCATTCAACTAATGTATGTTTAAGCTTGGATTTGAGTCCAGCTCTACCTCCAAAATTTCTCCATTCACAGTGCTATACACACAGCAATGTCAACATCACTTGGAAGGCCCAGATGTACCTGATAATTTTGGTGACTTTACTTTCAAGGACTCTTGACAGAATAGTTTATATTCCAGGCAGAGCACTCAGCAAGGTTTCCCTCTGGCTCTCACTGCTACCACTCATGTGATCTGAGGTTTCTCTTCTAAGCCCACCTCCTCTCTAGGACATCTCTCTGCCTCTCCTCTGTGCCCCTTTCAGCTCAATACAGTTAGTAAAACTTCATAAACATGTGATCACAGTGTGAAAACTAGGCATAGATTAGGTTTGTAGAGGTCAGTTTCTCTTGCTATTGGGATATGGACCTGGATGGGGTGGTTGTTTTCACACTCACTTCCAGTCCACCTTCATTAGCAATATCAGTGGGCCACATACCCATGTAGTCTATCACTGTTTGTGAACCTCCTCACTTTAGTGTTCATGGACAGTCCCACAGGCAGGCCGCTGGTGACACAAGGGCCAAGTACAAACCTATAAAGAGGGGAGGTTCTTTCTTGGAAGGGGTTTACTACCTGGAATCAGATCTTTATTCTCTTGGGTCCTAGGTCCTTCTTTCAGGCTCCTGTCAAAATCAGGCCTTTGTCGATTTCTCTTCAGTGTTGTTCCAGAATTTCACCTCTCCCATTTATCTTTGCTCTTTCACTTTGGGCAAATGGGAGGTGTAATAGAGCAGAGAAGAAGAATACTGACTTTGCATATGTATTGTCCAAGTAATGTGGGACAAGTTAGTTAAACCCCTCTAAAGCTCAGTTCTCTCTCTCTCTCTCTCTCTCTCTCTCTCTCTCTCTCTCTCTCTCGCTCTCTCTCTCTCTTTCTTTTGGGTGGGGGAGAGGGTGGTGCATAGAGGGAGAGAGTCTTAAGCAGACTCCATGCCCAGTGTGGAGCCTGACTCAGAGCTTGTAACCCTGAGATCATAACCTCAGCAAAAATCGAGACTTAAACATTTAACTGACTGAGCCACCTAGGTGCCCCTCTCTATTATTTTTAATAAGAAAAACAAATATAGTACCCACCTCATGAGTTTGCTATGAGGTAAAATGACAAATTTAAAACACATAATGCTTCACACATAAAAAGCACTTAGTAAGGGACTGCTGACACTATTCATATTATTATTATTCAAAAAGGGTTTTCAGGCAGCCCCGGTGGCTCAGCGGTTTAGCGCCACCTTCAGTCCAGGGCGTGATCCTGGAGACCTGGGATGGAGTCCCACATCCGGCTCCCTGCATGGAGCCTGCTTCTCCCTCTGCCTGTGTCTCTGCCTCTCTCTCTCTCTCTCTCTGTGTGTGTGTCTCTCATGAATAAATAAATAAAATCTTTAAAAAAAATAAAAGTTTTTCTACTTCCTCCTCCCCCTTGTTCCTCTCTCTTGCTTCTCTAAAACCTTCCAGTTCTCAACAACTTCTTGTCCCTCATCTCTACCTCCACCCACCCCAGAAGCTCCCCCCAAGACTCTCAATCTTTCCTGCTGGGATTGCAAATTCTCTTGCCCCACCTCTCCTAGCTACTTATCTCTGGGACTATTGTCTCCTCTCAATAACCACATTAGCATAAATGTTATTATCTCTAAAATCCAATTAATTTCAATTACTGTGGCCCTAGACAGATTGCCAGTGCTCTCAATTCATGGAAGATTCTAAGAAAGTTAAGTGTTGCCTCTCACTTCAATTTTACATGGCTGTAAGGACCACGGAAAACAGATGGAGAACCAGATACAGACCACCTCAAATCCCATTTACTCAATCATTCCAACTGTCTCAAGATGTAGGTTTTTTTCTAGAGTGAAGATTTTCACAACATTGTCTGACTTTAACTGGTCTCTGCTGGACATGTCTATAGATTGCAAACAAATAAAATGGGCAAAAAATGAGCAGCAAGAGAGATGCTAGGGGATGATCTAGAAGCATGTACAACCAAAGTAGGGATAATCAAGAACTGACTATATATGTACACCTGTCCTTAATATCCTAAAATTGCAATTTTAGTCAACATATTCAATACCAAACCATTGAATCTTGATTAGTCCTACCCGGTCTATTTTATGAATTCCTTCAACATCTGTCTATTTGATGACTATCCACTATACACCTACCATGTGACAGGCATTCTATTCTGGACTGAGCAAGGAAGAGGACAGACAGGGTCTCTCTCAAGCCTTTATTTGATGTAGAAGATAGTCACAAAGTACTTTTGCTGACTATTATTTCAAGTCATTAATACCTCTGATCCCTCTCATCAACATTGATACTTGAGAAGATATAGTAGAATAAGAAATTTTGCTCTCATTGATAATATCTCAAGGCTACGTGTAGCCCCTGGGGCTGAGGAAGGTTTTGGCTGTCCTTTGATAGTTCTAACCCATAGGTTTGGGTTATGTTAAAAAACAAAATAATAACAGGCTCAAAATGGAGTCGCCTATGCTAAGCCCCACATCACCAAACTAAGACTTAATTACAGCTTCAGCTTCTCCCAAAACTGAAATCTTAAACCAGTCAAACAAGAATTACTGTTGGCACTAGTGAAGCAGTCTGCCTAACAGACCTCTGCCATCCCCTGAAGGAAAGTGGCCTTGCCACAACCAGTCCATTCTTTGATAGTATAAATTCCTTGTCCTGCCTCCCTCTGCCTATAAAGTCTTTCATTTTGTACATGTCCTCAGAACTCCTTTCCTTTTTTTTGTCTTTCTTTTTAAGAAATTATTTATTTTCCATTTTGTTTGCCTTTGTGGAATAGCAGCTTCCCTCTGTGGAAGACCACTCAGTGGTTGTTCCTACCCATTCAGTGGCCTGAGCAGTGGGAGCTGCAGATCAGCCTTTAATGGCAGGCTGAGCACTCCAGTGTTCAGTAGGGACCTGCTGGCCAGGCACAGAGGACACCTGGACACCTGCAGACCAGTCCACAACTTCAGATGGAGTAGTAATCAACTCAGGAGCTAGAGAAGTCCATTCACCCTGAAATTCCTCCTTCGTCATAGCCTTTAGAGCATCAGCCAGCTCTCCCTTTTTAGTCTCTCCAGGATCTCTGTAGAAATAGAGTTCAGGCATGACCTCCCATGGGTGTTCAGGGGAAATGGTGCCAGGCACACTCAGAACTTCCTGGGCCACCATGCACCACATCAAACCCATTGGGTGAGCTCCCTTGTTATTGCAAAGGAGGGCAATGTCCACATAGCACAAAGGAGGATCTGGTAGGCAGGTTAAGGTAAGATGCCACTGTGAGACGCTGGTGGTCAGCCCTAGAATCAGCAACCACCAGAGGTCTCTGCTCCTGGAAGGCTGCCTGGATCTGGTGAGTGAAGTTTCTAGGAGTGAAGTGGCCAGCGATAGGAGTGGCTCCTGCAGTAGCAGCTCACTGGCCACAGCTCACTGGCCACAATTCCTGGGTGATTTGACCCTGACATCAGCCAGGTTTCTAATGGCAACAATGGCATGAGCTGCCAGCAGAAGCTTCTCCTAAGTTCTCTTCAGATCTATGATATAGATGCCATCACTATCCCTTTTGAAGATGTACTGTTCCATTTGGAAGTCTAGGTTGGTGCCACCTACGTGGGTTCCTGCTGCAAGGAATTTGAGGATATCTTCCTCCTTCAATTTGCAGGACCTCAAGGGCTCTGGACATTGTGAAAGTTTCCCTTTCAGTTACGACAAGAACAAGGAACAACATCATATGGATCCCTCCCTGGGTCGTGTGGAAATACTCAGAGCTCCTTTCTCATCTGTTAGATGATGCTACCCAATTCATGAATCTTTGAATAAAGCCAATATGATTTTTTAAAATTTACTCAGTTAACTTTGTTTTTTTTTTTAATCATTTAAGGTTGACCTTTTTCTATACATAATGAGTCTTGTAACTTTATCAGTGGCTCTCTCCACCCAGATAACACTGTCATAACATCCCCTGTCATGCCCAGCACAAGACATTCCCTAATGCTCCCAAGCAGTTGTCTTCAACAGACAGAGTTAGAACGTGGATCATAGTTCTGGTTCCTTTGTGTTCCCAATTCTCTTTCAAGAGCCATTTTTTCTTGTATTTTTTCAGGAAGTATTTTAGTAATACTTCTACTGAGTACTTAAAGTGACAGGTCTCATGCTAAAAACATCACATACATTTAAGCTTCAAATTAGAGATTATTATCCTTACTTTACAGAATAAGAAAGGGAGGACTAGATGGATTGTGACACTTTCCTTGGTCATTCAGTTTGTAGATGACAGGGCTTGGACCACCATCTTCACTTAGTACATGGAGATAGACAAGCACAGAGTCTGTTTCCTGGCCACAGGCTGCCACTTGCCAGCTGGGCTCAGTTACTGTCTTTGAGTGTGAGTTTTTTGAATATAAAGTCAGTGTTTTGGCCTCTACATGTAATATACATTTCTTAATGTATAAGACGCTAAAGCCTTCTCAAAGAGCCAAAGGGGTTAAAACCTATGAAGTGTGATGTTAAAGTCTTAAATGCTAAAACAGTGAAGGGGAGATGGACTCTCCATTTGTACTAAGAGGGCATGCTGCCCCCACAGCTGGTGACTCAGGATACAGGCTTCACATCTGGAACTCTGCTGGGCTTAGTGGCAGTGGCTTGGGAAAACCTGGTCTCCAGGAAGCCAGCGGCCCCAGGATAGGGGGATAGTGTCTGATGTGGGACACAATAGGAGGTGCAGACTCCAGCAAGCCCAAACACACTCATTTCCCCTTCTCTTTATACAAATGTTTAGCGGCTGGAAGAACCCCTGTGTGCAGAGGCAGGTGGCCAGGCTGGGCTGACAGGAAAAACATTCGCTCTCTTGCCCCGCCTCCTTTTCCAGCTTTTTCAATTAGTTCCTCTTCTTAATTTTTGCTTATTCCCTGTTGTCCACACCCTTCCCCATTTCCTTTAGGGTTTCATTAAAGGCCAACCATCTGCCCCCAGTTAAATGATTCTCTCTGAAATTTTAATCCCTAAAACAACAGCGTCAAGTTCAATTCACAAAGGCTCAACTGTTGCTTGAATAATTGGGATTGGACTCCTCAGCAGCACCTATAAAATGTATGTGGCTGGAACCTACTACTGGGAAGCACCATTACCATGGGACTTATGATAATTAGTGGGGTTAAGTAGCTAGGGCCAGGGAGTCCTACACTTTGCTAGGAGTCCTGGAATGACCTGAAGCTACTCTTCCCCTGATGGACCCAAGAGGTTTTCCAGGCTTCAGGGATAAGAGTAAACTTTCCAGCTCTTGGGCTGGAGCGTCTCAAGGGACTTCCAGAATTAGAGATGCAGACACCAAAACGCTCCCCCTTCCTGATTTTGGATTATTCTGGTAAAAAGGGAACAATTTCTTCCTTTCAACCCCTAGGCTTGCCTTAGCTTTCTCCAGCTCATCAGCATATAAAGTAATTTTGATAGAACCCCTGTAATGCTTTCTCTCTAAAGGATTTTAATACCCTTCTGAGTGACATTTAATATGATAACAGTATGTAATTTTGATATGAAGCTGTTTTCCAGGAGTTAAAGTCCTAACAGTCCCACTGATCAGACTGACAATGGCTTTCCTGATCATTATTAAATTCCCTGTGATTAGAAAATGGGCCGGTGCTATTGATTTAAGCTCTTTGAGTTAAGCTAAGCTTTAGAGGACTTTCACAAGGCACAAAAAAGGCATTTGGTATTGTATTTTACTTTCCCAATTAAAGCACTTTTCAAAGTACAAATAGCAAACAGCCAGGCATTAGGCCCAGGCTCCAGGAAGAAAGGTGAGAAGCATTCATGGAGAACAGAGCACCAGAATTCATGTCCCCCAACTGCAGACTCTGGAAGGTAAGATAGAAGGGCATGAGGTCGGACATTCCCACAGGCAGGATGCTTCCAACTCCCAAAGGTGCCTGAGCCAAAGATGCTTTAAATGCAATTTCAAACCTCCCATAAAGGGAGAGGTCATCTATCTTAGAATTCCCAGAGTAATTTCAGTTTCATGGACATTGTCCTGTGGTCACCTCATAATTGTCAAACTTTGTGTACAAATTTTGCATCAAGAAATTATCGTAAAAAAAATTATCACTGAATCTCTAAAGGTTAATGACTCCAATCTATCTTTTCAAATTAATAAGTGGGGAGAGAATGTGGGCAATAGTGTTTCTATTACCACCTAAAGCTCTAGAGAAAACTGGGATCCCAAGAGGAAAATCTTGAGCAATTTCAGGGTATTAAGATTTCTGAGGGAAAGACACTTGAGATTTGCAGGTGTGCCTGCAGTCCCTGTTTGTTGCCCAGATGATAAGCAGTTTGAGTGATTATGTTTGGGCCCTGAGCACACCTTCTCTTAACTGCATATCTTCTCTAATCCCCACAAACCCCAGGAGAGTCTTTCCAAACCCAGTTGTTGCTGCCTCTCTTGCTCTGAGGTCCTGGTGTCCAAGGTCTTCTTTAATTCTGCCCATGAGAACCTGAACATCCCTGCTAGGAAACTTGTGGTATGCATTCTGGATTCTGGCAGTTTTTGTTTTTTTGGTTTTTTACCATGGTCCATAGTAAAGAATACACTTTTACTCCACAACCCAACCCAGCCCATGACATATTCAACACTGAAACAAGTTTCACCAAACACTAGTATAGCATGGTAGGTACATTTTTAGGTCACAGCCTACAAAACTGATGCCATGACTAGCAGGTTTCCACCTGCAAAGTGGAAACTTCTCTATTATGATTTTAATCAAGAATCATAAATACTCATATATTAATTTATCTAAAAAAATACCTAGAGAGCACAGGGCATGCACCATTTCTATGTTAGGTATCGTGTGTGGGTAAAAGGAATACAAGTTTCCCCCTCAAGCAGCTCATAGTCTATTTCGAGAGCCATAACTGACATGTGAGAAAATGTAAGGAACAATTCCAAAAAGAATTGAAATTGGGTGCTCAGATGCTGAATGGGTCTATGCTTTGGGTATTTTAAGGAGGGAGGGGTGGAGAGAGGAGATGTGCACAAATGAAGTTGGGGAAAACTGGGAAACTCTTTTCATCCTCAAGGGAGGGGCTGCAGCTCCTGCACCTACCTCCCTGTCTGTCCCAAGGGTCCCTGCACATTGCGGGCTTTGAATAGTTGTGCTTTGAATGACTCTGTGGTTAGATATTAATAGGCTTACCACTATATCCAATAGTTCCTATTTATTGAGTAACTGCACTGTGCCTGGCATTGTGCTGGGAGTTTAACCTAGTTATCACATTTATTCCTCATAATGAGCTAGTGTAGCAGTGCTACTATCCCCAATTTATAGGTGAGGAAATCAATCCTCAGCTATGATCAATGGCTTACCCAAGGTCACAAAGCTTAAGTAAGTAGTGGATCTGAGAATTAAACTAGACTTCTTGAATCAAAGCAAATGCTCCTTCCACTCCTTCAAAGGATAAGATGGATTTAGGTCACTTTTTTAGGAGGCCAATGAAGGCAGAGAGCCTAGGAAGGGAGATGGTGTAAGCACAGTGCATGGCATCTTTCAGGAACAAAGGAAATCAGCAAGATAGAAGTGGAATTTAAATTTTAGGAGAAAACAGTGAAAGACCAGGTTAGAGGGAGATGGAAAGGGAAAAACAGCTTGAAAATGAGTTAAGACTGCTGAAAAATAACAAGAATAAGAACAATGCCAATAACAACAGCAACAATATTTCTGCTGAATATGCTAGGTACCATTTCAAGGTCTATATGCGTTAGTAATTTCATTCTATGGTTAAAGAAACTTAGGCACAAAAAAAGCTGAATAACTTTTCCAAAAACCCAAGCAGAATCATGTCTAATAATCCTAGGTAGGTATGAAGTTGGTGTTGCCACTACCACTATGTTATCTTTGCTCTCCCATTCTTCATAAATCCAGCTTTTTTCCAGGTTGCTCAATGGGCAGCATGAGTACAGGGTACCTGCAGTGGGCAGATGTTCTTAGATCCCTTCATCAGGGTTGATTCCTCCAATCCCCAGCTGGTTAGAACAATTCACAGCTGAATCGTTCACTAGGAATTGCCCTCAGTCATCAGGAATTGCTGGAAGGTTATGCTCCTTGTAAGAGACAAACTGTGGTCAATGATGAGCTGATATGAGACTCTAAAGCCTCAGCACCTTTGCCTCAACTGGAGAAATACTGAAAGGCCAGCCTAGCTCTAAGCTCCTCATGCAATTGACTGACCGCTCAGTGAAAAGTGCATTTAAGGTCAGTTGCTCCTGCTCCTACTTCTTCCTCTTCTTTATTAATCTTACCTTTCTCATTTTGGGGGGGCAGGGGAGGGGATATATGTTTCTCCCAAGAGCACTTCTCAATATACCCTGAATTAAATTTTCTATCTTGTAGTCTGTTTCCAGAGAACCCAATCTAAGCCATGTATACCAGGAGTGATCCTATGAAGTGGACTATAAAATAGAAGTTTGGAGCTGATTATCCCTCTGGCCAGCTAGAGATGTAGACACCATCACTGGTGGTTGGTGGGTGTATTATGGATAGTCTCTGATGTGCTGTTACAGTGCGATTACAAATGTCTACCAAATGTGTTAGGACACTAGTGGAAGATAATGCAGTGGTTGGAGTAATGTCTCTGGAATGGATAAGCATGCAAGGAAAGAACAACTAGAACAATCATAGAATAGGTGGCTGTTGCTGAGTGTCACTGATTCACTCATGGCAATCAGAAGAATCTGGCTCATAGTAATTTATTGACAATTCAAGGCAAAATGATTTTCTTTTTTTTTTAAATTTTATTTATGTATTCATGAGAGACACACACACAGAGAGGCAGAGACATAGGTAGAGGGAGAAGCAGGCTCCCTGCAGGGAGCCCAATGCAGGACTCTATCCCAGGATCAGGACCTAAGCCCAGTACAGATGCTCAACCACTGAGCCACTCAGGTGCCCCAAGGTAAAATGATTTTCAAGGAAAGCAGATCTCCTTGGCAGCATTAAAGAACATTTTGAACTCCTGAAGCACAAGGCCATTAACACGAAGGACTAGGCTCAGGACTTAACCATGGAAGAGCAGCAGAGCTTCAGAGGAGGTTCAGTTCCTCCCTTGCAAGTCTCTTACACCAAGGTCAAAGCCATAACAGAAAAAGAGTGGAACTTTGAGACATAGGATGTGGTTATCTGGGTTAATGTAAATGAGAATTTTGAACTCCCTATTTCTTCCAAAACTGTGAACCTGCAGAAGTGGCCTCTTCCCCGAAATGGAAGATAGAGAGCACCTCCCTTCATGAGTATCAGTCAGAGGTCTCAAATGAGTCAGGTGCCTTACAAGATTTACTGGCTGCCCTCAGGATCCCTGCTCCAATCTCCCCTTTTATTAATCAGGCTAATAGGGATCATGGTCAAAATCATGATTGAATCAAGACACAGACAACAAGATCATCTAAGGGAAGAGAGGAGCTAATAAATACAGGAGTTGGGAGTGGATTGGACTAGATCCCAAGGGTGATGGATCAAGGGAAGGAACAAGGTCGGATAAAAGAGAATTGGTTTTAGCTGGCAAATATATTAAAATTTCCTCATAATACAGAATGTAGCACTCTGGCAAAAATTCTGGGAAAAGGCACTGATAAACTCCAGGTTGAATCTGTAAATCTTGGAAAAACCAATGGTCCACACTAAACAGATATACCAGAACTTCCATGACAGATGATGGAAGATGAGTTCAAAGGTTCAGGAAAGTGGAGATTATAAGGTGGACATTGGCAGAAAAACTACCAGCTAACAATGTTCCACGGCAGACTAGGAGGACAGCCCATTTATTAAAGTGATAAGGAATGTGCTGGGAAAATGACACCAGCACCATTAAGATGCTCAGGGTTCTGTCCTCTTACAGTGGGACCTGACAGTAGGAGATGCTAATACAGAACTGGACTTCCTGATGGCAACGGGAATGCTAGGATCTCAAAACCCAGATAGATCATGGTGGATGACAATAGACACTGCCAGTAACCAAAAAAGCATCCGCAAATGTAGCTATCATCCACTAGGGTACCTTTATTAGAGTAAATTAACACAGACTCCAGTACATGATATGCAGACACTACTCTAGTAAAGCCATTCTTTCCCTCCTCCCTTTCACAAGCAGTGTGTGCTTACAAACCACAGTATACATTTATAGTCTTGCCCCAGGACTTTGTTAATTCACCTTCCTTCTACCAAAGAGAACTGAAACATCTGAATATTCCAAAACCATAAATTAGTCTACCATCTTGGTAATATCATACTAACTAGACCAGGCAAGTAAGAAGGGACAGATGTGTTGGAGGCCTTGGTAAAGTACACATACTCCAGAAGGAATAGATGAACTCTACAAAGTTTTAGGGTCTTGCCACAGCAGTGAAGTTTTTAGTGTTCAATGGTCTGGGGACATAGAAGGATATTCCCTAAATAAATGACTAATTATTGCATTTCGCATCTCCCACCACTAAGGAAGAAGCACAATGCATTATAGGTTTCTTTGGATTCTGAAGGAAACATATTTTACACTTGGAAAGCTGCCCTGACCCACTTACCAGGTGACATGAAAGGCTGCCAGCTTTAAATGAGGCCTAGAAAGGGCTCTGCAGCAGGTCCAAGCTGTGGCACAAGTAGTCCTGTCATTTGGCCATACAACCTGGCAGACCTTGTAGTATTAGAGATTTCTGTGTTTAGAATAAAAACACCAAGTAATGCTGATGGCAAGCCCCAGTAGGAATCACAATGTGACCCTTAGGGTTTTGGAGCAAGATCATGCCATCTGCAACACTTGAAAGGCAGGACCTAGCTTGCCATGAGATCCTCGTAAAGATGGACTATTTGGGAATGGGCATCATGGCCTATCATACCTATGAAGTCATAAAATCAAGCCAACCCAGAGCCAATTCTTTGTAAGCTGGGAGAGGTATATCTGGGAGTGGCCATGAGCATGATCTGCTAGTAAGCTATTTAAGAAGGTAATCTCAAAAAAAAAAAAAAAAAAAGGTAATCTCAATCCCCATGTCACCTACCATTGATGATGCCTCCCTCTTATAGCTCACATCTATTGCTGGGGCTAGGCTGTCCAGGGGTGGGGTTTGAGCTTCCTATACCCAGCTGATGGAGAAGGAAAAGGTCTGAGCTTATTTCATGGACAGGTCATCTTGGTAAGTCAGTGTGAGCTGAAAATGGATAGCTATTACTCTATGGCCTCAAGAGGAGTGTCCTTAAAAGAGAGCAATGAGGACAAATCTTACCAATTATAAAGGATTTGGGCAGTGCATCTGGCCTTCCATTTTTTGGAGAGAGAAATGGCCCAAAGTAAAAATATTCATAGACTTAGGGTATCTTTTATTGGACTGGCCAGTTGGACCAGATTCCTAAAAGGAGAAAGATTGAAAGACTAGAACAAGGTCTCAGGAAGCTCATCTCAATAAACAAATAGGAATGAATATAAAGTGTGAACAATTTAGTATGGCATACTAAAAACCACAAGAGAGTACCCATAATGGGAGAGATACTAAACAATCAAGTGGACAAAATGACCAATCATTTGACATTACTGGTGTTTGTTATGGGCCACCCTAACTCCTGATAATCATGATAGAAGGGATGGAAGCTATGCATGGCTCCATCAGGATATGCTGCTACTCACCAAACATGATCTAGCTACTGCTGCCACTGAATATTCAACCTACCAGTGACAGAAATTAAGGCTAAGTGCCATATTTGGCACCATTTCTTAAGAAGATGAATTAGGCACTTGATAGCAAGTTGACTACTCTGGATACCTTTCACCCTAAAAAGACCAATGATTCTATTTTATTAATACCAATACATAATCCAGTATGGGCTTGCCTTTTCTGTGCATAGGGCTTACAACTACAACTACCTAAGGACTTGAAGATTTCATGAGCTGACTTAAAATCCTAACTAACATTGCCATGGAACAAGGGACCCACTTTATGAGAAAAAAAAAAAAAGTTCTGCACTGGCAGTGGACATTCAACCATGGGATCCACTTGTCCTGCCACCTCCTGTACCCTCAAGAGTCACAACCCTTATAGAATGGTAGAAAGGGCTCTTAAAGAAGCCACTGAGATGTCAACATGAAGACGATACCAGTACCTAGACATAGTATGGATCCTAAATTAATAGCTATTGTATGGCACTGCAACTCCTATAAGTAGAATACCTGAGTTAGAAAACTAAAAATAGGAATGGGCCCACTTAACCATCAACCTCTATTCCACTTGGGAATCTATTCTCTCAATCCTACAACCTTAGGCTCTGTGGGTCTAGACATCTTAGTTCTCAGAGGGGAGATACTTTGACGTAGGTTCTCAGTAAGAGTTCATTAAACTTTAAGCTACCACTGCCAGCAGTCATTTTGAATTACTCATACTAAAAGACCAATAGGCATGGAAAGGAATCGTACAACAGAAGTCGGGGCTGCTGCTAGACAATGGGGGCAGAATAGAATATCTCTGGCACTGAGACATCCCTTAGTGTTTACATGCCCTGTTTTAAGGTAAATTGAAAGATACGGTAGGCATGTCCTAAGAAAAGCATAGCAACCAGGGGCTCAGATCCCTAAGGGATGAGGATCTGGTTCACCTCACCAGACTTAGAATAGTAATGGTGTGAGTCAAGGTGAGGAGTATTTAGAATGGTGACAGAGTGGGGAGAAAGTATCAGTTAGGGCTTCAAGGTCAACTGTAGCAGTAAGAGGTATGGTTTGTCTCACTAATCCTTTGCCTGTAAATTGCTAGAAAATGAGACCAATCAGAATCCTGAAGGACCTTTTTCAGGTTGAGATGTAATGTTAGTAGATCTGAATGACACTAAAGTTAGACTGTAGGAGAACAGATCCCTCTTTCTCCTAACATCCATCCCCCGTGCTGCCATAGCTGCATCCCTCCCCGGGAATCACCCTTGGCTGCAGAGAACTAATTCATCCAAGGTTACCCTCCTTCCTCGGGGGCAGCCCATAGTCAGGGACTGGCTAATGTGAGGACACAGATCCTGTACCCTTGACCCATTTTAAGATAATTCTGAAGGTCTGGCTCAGCTCCAGAGTTCTCTTTGGGTTCAACTGAAACTTTGGTTGTAACAGCATTGCTGATCAGTTTTTCCCATCGCCTAATCCAGTCCTCCTGACCTTCCTACAGGGTGTCTTCTAAGAGCAATCCACAGGAAGCCCTCTACATGTTTTTCTTTGTCTCAAGGTCTTTTTCCAGTTAACTCAGACTAAGTCAGCACACATCACTTCCCTGGGGTGAGGTGTCAAATATACTTCTTATAATGGTGCGTGAATGCCCTCACCTACACTACACTTCTCTAGACTGAGTGAGAGTACACACAGATTTCTGGGCTGGTCCCACACAGATTTCCAGGGAAGATGTCTGGATATTACCAGAGTCTATCTCAGCTTGGTGGAAGGGCTCGCAGACTGGCATGCTCTATAAATGAAGCCAGTGTTGCTGAACTAGAATGTGAGACACACATGCTCCCACCCAAGCATGTGGAAGGCTGCAAATTTAGGAGATGGAGGGGAAGAAAAGCCAGGCTTCTACAGAGAAAAATTAAAATGTTATTACCCACATCTCTGGCTCAGCTGAGAGTAGAAACTGGCGCCCTCTGTCTGCAAATTCACACATGAGCATCTTTGAGGTTCTCACAATGGAAGGAAATAGCATGTATCTCGGATTAATGTCTGAACAGGAAGATGTTATGAATTACTAAATGACCTCAACATTTACCAGATTCGCATGTATTCAACTAATAACCTCTTTCTATCTGTTCTCATGATGCTTAGTATATTTCTAAACTTTGCATGCACCATACTATACTATAGTTCCTGGAGGGAACCATTCTTAACATACTCTGAGAAATTTCAGAGAAAGAACCTAGATTATATTCATCTCCATATTCCAAAGACCTGGATGAATGAATGTGGTTTCAGTGCCTAGTTCCCAGGAGATGTAATAAATGACCAATCACCTCAAACTATTTCTAAATGGCACGTATCAAGATGACAGAAAAGGCTACTTAGATATATGTGTGTGGAAAGTTTATATATTCTTTGTTAAGAACATCAAGCACATTTTTGGATAAAGGAGCACTATATTTATTATATCTATAACAGACTTATTTGTTTTATAATCTCTTCACATTAAAAAGCATATGTTTTGTAATGTTTAAGTTTCTTAAAAGAAAGAAAGAAATAGCAATCCCAAGAGATTCTGTCCATTGTTCTAACAACAAACAGGGTTTAAGCTTGCTTTGTGAAGCTTCCTAGCCTTTTTACCAAGCTTTTGTGAGAGCCAAAAATAGGATTGTTAGTGTTCTCCAGAGAACAGAACCAATAGGACATATATATGTAGATGTAAGAGGAGATTTACTACAAGGATTGGCTCACATAATACTGGAGTTTAAGAAGTCCCATAGTCCACCATCTTGTTCTATTCTGGCCCTCAAGAGATTAGATGAGGCTCACTCACAGTGGTGAGGGCAACTTTCTTTACTCAGGCTATTGATTCAAAGGCTAATACATTTCAGAGACACCCTCATGGACATCCCCAGAAATAATGCTCAGTTATCTGAGCATCCCTTAGCTCAGTCAAGTTAACACGTAAAATTAACCATCAGAAGGTCTAAAGTTCTTTCGGGTTGAAATTTACATCCAACCTGCACTAGGAAAAAATGTGGAGACTCTTGCAGGACCAGGCTTGCAGCTGGGAACAGCTCCTCTCTGTCTCCCCTTGGCAATGGCTGCTCCATTCTCTTCTTGTGCTACGGCACTCCTGGTTGTCAGCATGTCAGCAGCCTATGAATCAGAAAATCAAAGCAAGAATTAAAATTCCACTGATAAAAACACAAGTATTTCATATTTATATGTGTATTTTGAAAAACTCTGGAAACAACAATAGCCAAACTATGGAAAGAGCTGAGATGTCCTTCAACAGATAAACGGATAAAGAAAATGTGTGTATATATATATATACATACACACAATGGAATATTACTCAGTCATCAGAAATGATGAATACCTACCATTTACATTGACTTGGTTAGAACTGGAGGGTATTATGCTAAGTGAAATAAGTCAATCGGAGAAAGAAAATTATCTCATATGCAGAATATAAGAAATAGTGCAAGGGATCATAAAAGAAGAACTGGAAACTGAATAGGAAAAAATAAGAGAGGGAGACAAACCACAAGAGACTTTTAATCGTAGGAAACAAACCGAGGGTTGCTGGAGGGGAGGAGGGGAGAGGGATGGAGTAACTGGGTGATGGGCACTAAGGAGGGAATGTGATGTGATGAGCACTGGGTATTATATGCAACTGATTAATTATTGAAAACTACATCTGAAACTAATGTTGTAGGATATGTTGGCAAATTGAATTTAAATTTAAAAAAAGGAAAATTCTGGAAACATATATATCATGGGTGAATCTGGTTATAGGGAAATTTCATTGGGAATATGTCTCTAATTGGATTTATTTTCACAGCATGTATCTGTACTTTAATGATTCAATACTAATAGTAAATAATAAAGATATTTCATTTAGGAAAAATATATGGGGATGAGAGAACCCATAGAAATGTTAAGTACCTGTACCTTGCGCAGTGTTTTCCAAGAGTCACTGGGGAAAAACTAATCAGTAGATTGACTTGACCTGTTACTTTGTCCCCCCATTCACACTGCTGAGGTGATAGCAGACAGTCACTGAGGGAAGCCCAAGGCACTAAGTCTCGACATTTGAGTAAGGCAGCAGGTGAGAAGGAGTCCTGGAATGTCAGAGCTACAAGGGCCTCTGAGCATCACCTAATCTAACCCTGTGCTTTAGAAATGAGCTAGCTGAGGCCCAGCTGCCCAAGATCACACAACAACCCAGTGGTAAAGCCAGAAATAGAAACCCTTGCCTACTGTTATCCAATCCTGTTCCTTTTCACCCAGCAAAACTGTCACTCCCATTTGTAGCTGCTAATGTTCCTAACTATAAGCGTGATCACTAAACCTCCCTCCCCAAACCCTTCTTCAAAACAGAGAAGAGAAAGGAGAAGGAAGGAAACAAAAGAGAAGCAAAGAAAAAAGGAAAAGAAAGTGGGAATAGGCTCATCTTATCACCTAGGTGAAGCAGGCAAGAAGAGAGCCCCCTCTACGTCCCATCTGTTCTTCTGATTCCCAGATGCTAACAGCCCTTTGTGACACTGTTTCCCCTACAAGTGACCTCTAGTTAAGATGAACTTCAAAGGGAAAGACAGAATGTAATTGTACCCTGGCTCTCATCAGAGATGGCCAAAGTAAGAGGCTCCCAGGGCATCGGAGACAGTCTAGGACCCCAGGGGACTCTGGGATGAATGGCAGAGGGAGAGGGTGCTTCTTGTTTGAACTGTGCTCACTTTGACACAAAAATAACTCTTTATGCCTCCTTTATGCCACCATAAGCAACTCAGAAGGAGGACAGGGTATCTCCTTCATTACATGTGGGGCAAACACTTAGTGCTCAAGCACGCATGTACATTAATTTTTGCTGTCTGTTGCCTTTGTGTTTTGGAACAAGTCAGACTCCTTGGTGTAATTGCTTGATGAAACTTTTTCATCCATTCTGTTAACAGAAATTACACAGTTAAATAATAATGCCACCCCCACCCCACCACTACACCCAGGAGAAACCCTGAAGATATGGTCTCTCAGAAGCAGCACCCAATCCCAGCCCTCCTGCCTGCCCTCTGACCCAGCCCAATCTCCAGACCTTAACATTCACTTTCCATCTTCCAAGGATGGTTGCTAGGAGACAGGAATAAAGCTGGACCAGTCCATTGCTTGTCTACTTTGGGGAGTGGGAGAACAGGGCATGCAGGACCACGGAGAACACATGGCCTCGAGGTCACAGATGCTATCAGGGTCTCAGAAGGGGTTTCTCTGTGATGAGGCCCCTGCAACACAGAGAAAGGGGCCTCTTACTCTCAATGAGGAGTCTCTCACTCATACTCTGATGGTGTTTCTCAGAGTGCTTGTATAAAGTAACAGAATGTACACACGCACATATCTTTTCTTCATATTAACTAAGTCAAAATACATTTACATGCTGTTAGGACAGGAAGGGTATATGCTAAGGTCTGAAGGTTTGTATCTCCAGAGATTCATATGGTGAAATCCTAAACCCCAAAGATGATGGTATTAGGAGGTAGGGCCTTTGGGAGGTGATTAAGTCTCCTAGTCACTAATGGGATTAGTGTCCTTATAACAGACCCCACAGAGTTCCTAATCCCTTTCAGCATGCGAGAACACACCAAGAAATTGCAAGCTACAAACCAGAAAGAGGCTTTTCACCTGTTGTTCTTAGCCACCCGAGCTATGGCGTTTTGCTATGGCAGCCCAAGTGGACTAAGGCAGACTATCAGTCAGCTTGGGCTGCCAGATGGAGCTTAACCAACATTTTCTCACAGTTAAGGAAGCTAGAAGTTCAAAATCAAGGTATCTAGTGAAGCCTCTCCCCTTTGTTGGCAGATGGCCACCTTCTCTCTTTCTTCACGTTGCCTTCTGTTCTTCCTCTTCTTATAAGGCTGTCAATCCTATCAGAGTAGAGCTCCGCTCTTATAGTCACATTTAACCTTAATTATCTCCTAAAACTCCTTTCACCAAATACAGTCATACTGAAAGTTGGGGCTTTTGATGTAAGAATTTTGGGAGGACACAATTCAGTCCATCACAGGGGGAAGCCTTCTTTTCCAAAGATACCTGCCTTGATCCTCTGGCCAAGTGAAGAGTCAATTTTTAACATGATTATGGCTATCTGTTCTATAATTTAAAATTTATAGCATTAAGACTTTTTATTTTATTTTATTTAAGATTTTATTTATTTATTCATGACAGAACCAGAGAGAGAGAGGCAGAAACACAGGCAGGAGGAGAAGCAGGCTCCCTGGGGGGAGCCTGATGTAGGGCTTGATCCCAGGACCCCGGGATCACACCCTGAGTCAAAGGCAGATGCTCAACCACTGAGTCACCTAGGAGCCCTGGCATTAAGACTTTTTAAAACTGGGAGCATAAACACAGCTTTATTTTAATTATATACCTGGGGAATACAAATTAGAAAGGAGCCGTCATTCCCCATGTGTTCTGAAGCCATTCCTTCCATTTTACTGAAGGGGAGACTGATGCACAAGAGTGAAAGAGGTGATTCCTTCTACCTTGCAAGTGCCCTCCAGCCATACTCAGTATGGCCAGGGAAGCGTGTCCTCCCCTACCTCCTCCCCCTCACATCATGGGGCTCATGTGGGTGAGATGGACTTGATCCACTTCTTTACTGGGGGCCTAACACAGTCCCCACACACAGGCACCCACCAAGCCCCTTTGGAGAAAAGACATAACAATCTACCCTCCCACCACATACTTTAATCTGTACCAAAACCTTAATGCTTTGCATCCTCAGCATTAAAACCAAGGTTTTGGTAGTGTTGGGACAACCAGTATTTCTCACAAGATGTAACTTTCCCTTTTGTCTGTGTAGTTATTGGCAAAAAATACAAACAGAGCAGGAGGGCTCTTGGGGTAGCCCATTTCTACCCAAGCCCAGAGGTCATTTCCCAGGATGCCTCCCAACCTGCTTCCACTTGATCTGCTACTTTCCAGCTGTCTGACCTTGGCACAACACCTGACTTCTCTGAATCTCAGATTTCTCATCTGTAAAATAGGATAACAAAGCTTCCCTCATAGCATTGTGATGAGAATGAAGCAAAGTAATGTATATAAGGGATGCACATGGTGTCAAATTGTCCCTAACTAATCCTCCCTGGACACAAAGGAAAGCCTGCCAATTGCGTTGGGAAGCAGATTACAGGATATTTACACTAAAAAATGCAGCCTAAAGCAGAGAGGTTAAATTGTAGATTGTAGGGGCTGGAGAAACCTGTGAGATCGTCTAGCCATTCAATGCACAAGAACAGCGACGAGGAAACTGCCTACAGAAGTAACATGGTTTGCTCAAGCTCACACAGCTGGCTAAGAGCAGAGTCGGGCTCCCACTTGGGCAAGTAGACTGGGGCTCCTACTTTTAGCCCAAAGAAAAAGATTGTGAGGGCTTTGAGAGTCAACCAGCCTCTATTAAAGGTGTGGCAGCAATTTCTAAGGTGGGACTATAGTGTTTCCAAATTACTAGATATTAATCTAGGTTTGGAAGCAAGAAATCAGAATTCCCAAAATCATATTATTTTTAAAATACTTCCAACATTCTTCATATTCTTTATTATTATGAATATGTTTCTTAAGAAACTTATTTAGTAAACAAGGAGAATTCAGTTGGGAAATATTTACAAAGGACTGCAGTTGATAGTGAGTTTTCATACTCCAAAAAGCACCAGGGAATATTTTTGAGTGGTATTCATATAATACAGCATCCAGGTCTCCCAGCCAGAATAATAGCATCACATAGAATTGTATGTCAAATTGCCAATTTAAGGACTTATTTTAATACCCAAACTTGTTATTTCTTGGGACATCATTCAAAATATCTGTAGACAGTATGTTACACATATACTTAGTAGTATGTACTTCATTTGCATGAGTGACTAAGTCACCTAAGGGTGAGGGTCGTCCAGCAGACAGGACCATAAGCACACGTTTTTAACTTGGCAATGGCTACAAACAAGATAGCTTGATCGAATTGTGATCCTACCTCTCTTGCCTGCTTCTGTCTCAGCTAACAGACTACCCACTTTAACCCTCAATGCCACACTTCAGCATTTCCTGCTCACACTTTTGACCGATCTTAGTGGACTCCATCAGAGCTGAAAGATATGTATGTGGATTATAAGGATTATAATTAATTATCCTTAATTCTCCCGGGAGACTTGTAAGACTTTCTCCCTTTTTATGATTCTCAACAATTTTTTCTCAGGATTCAGTATTCTAAAGAAAAACACAACACATATCTTCAAGAGAAACACCAGGAAGGATTTCCTACCTGAAAACTTGAGGCAGGACACCTGGGTGGCTCAGGGATTGAGCATCTGCCTTCGACTCAGGTGTGACCCTGGAGACCTGGGATCGAGTCCCACATCGGGCTCCCTGCATGGAGCCTGCTTCTCCCTCTGCCTGTGTTTCTGCCTCTCTCTTTCTGTGTCTCTCATGAATAAATAAATAAAATCTTAAAAAAAAAAAAGAAAAAGAAAACTTGAGGCAGGCATGTGACCTCCTTCCTGCCCAGTGGCCTGTACTCTGTGAGGGCCCATGACTGGACACAGGGGACACCGAAGTCACACACGGGACAGAAGAGGTGACCACACAGTCTAGGCATTCATCCATCCAACTGAGCAGCATGCAGGAATCCCCCTGGGGTCTGGCACACCAGAGCTCCCCATAGCTGCCATAACAAATTACCTCAGGCAAGGTGGCTTCAACAGCAGACACATGTTCCATCACAGCTATGGAACCTAGAAGTCTGAGGTCAAGGTGTTGGCATGGCCATGCTCCCATGAAGACTCCAGGGGAGAACCTCTCTTATAGTTGGTCTCCTAGAGAAAGAGCCTGGCTCTGCCCCATCCTAGCTTCCCAGCTCCCAGCAGGCCCTGGCATTGGCCAGCCTACAGCTACATCACTCTGGTCACCACTGCCACCATCTTCACAGGACCCTCCTCCTGCTGTGTGCCCCTGTCTCCAACTTTCTCACTCCTTAAAAGGACCAGTCTTTGTATTTAAGGCCCACCCTCATTCAGATGACCCATCTTAACCAACTATATCTGAAAAAGTCTGTGTCTGAATAAGGCCACCTTCACAGGAACCAGGAGTTAGAATTATTTTTGGATACACAACTCAAAACACAACCAGCTCCAATAGTCAGCAAGTCAAACATGGTCCTGGCTAGTCCAAAGTTTACTAAGTAAAAGGGCAAGTATTTTCAATGTACAAGCATCACCTAGGGTGAAGGGAAGCATGACCCCAAGTGGAGTAGGAGGAGAAGCCACTCACTCCGAGTGGTAATCAGGGAAGGTTTCCTGGAGGAAGAAGCATCTATGTGACAGAAGCAGGATTTGTCCTGAGGGGAGTGCCAGAGAAAAATACAGCAATGAATGAAGCCCTGGGGTTAAATGAACAAGGTCTTTGCCTTTGCCCAAGTTGTCCCCTTTGCTAGAAAGCAAGTCCCCAAGATCTTAAGTGTGGCTGCCTCCCTCCAGGCCTCAGGCCTCAGCTTAAATATCATGTCATTGGAAAGACATTCCCTGACTAGCCTTTATCCACTCTTCTCTATTCATCACCGTAATTATTCCCATCAAGGCACTATCACACCTGCCTTGGCTATTTATTTGCTCACATATCGTCTTCCTTTGCTCACATATCGTCTTCCTTCAAAACCAGAAGTTTGATCCCTGAATACAGGGATCCACTATCTTTTTCATAGATACACATGTAGCACTCAAAACAGAGCCTGGTATACCACATGATAAAAATGAATTAATAAATGATTGAGTACATGAATGATCAAACCAGATGTAGATTTAATGTGGCTAGATTGTAGATTTTGAGGGGAGGTATCAAGATAGAAAGATGAGGAATGAACTGTGAGCTCGGGTATTCAGGGCCCCTGTGGCAGGTGGAGTTGCTAAGATTTGTTCTAAGTGTAATGGAGAGAAGAAGTGGTTTGGGTGGGATAAGGTGGGGGGTTCTTTTAAGTAGTTGAGTGCACTCCAACTTCTAAGCCACCCAAATCTGAACAGCTTCTGAAGGTAATGCCAGCCCCTCCACCAAAGGAGAATGCTTGGGTGAAGTGAAGTTCTAACCCTCCTGCTCGATCTCAGAGCTCAAACACAGAGCAACAGTCCCCTACGAGTGGTGGGGGGAAAGCAGTCCCGGCTCAGAGGAAGGACCAGCAAGGAAAGCAGATGAAAACAAAGTAGATGGGGTGAGTGTCCCAAAAGGCCACCGTGGGAACTCCAGCCGTGGTCCCGGAGACGGAGGGAACAAAGACCACTGGAAGGAGCCGGATAGGAAAGACAGCAAAAAGGATCAAGACTCCCTATCTGCACCTGAGCCAAAGAAACCTGAAGAAAATCCAGCTTCCAAGTTCAGTTCTGCAAGCAAGTAGGCTGCTCTCTCCATTGATGGTGAAGATGAGAACGAGGGAGAAGATTACACCGAATAGACCTCTGCATCCTGTGCTTTCTCCTAGTCTCTCCACCCTGGAACATTCGAGAGCAAATCAAACCTCTATCCAGACGAGACAATAAAACTCACCATCTCCTGGAAACCTTTCTTAACTTAAAAAAAAAAAGTGAAAAATAAATAAATAAATACATAAATACATGAATACATACATACATACATACATACATACATACATAAATAAATAAATAAATAAATAAATAGTTGAGTTCATGGAGGATTCGGCTTGGCATCTAGCAATGCGTCCAGATCCTGTGTTCTCAGTGGGAACAGATCTTGAAGGAGCTGGAGGTTTGCACTTAGCAAGAACTTTGCACAAAGTAAATACTGGTCAGTTGGATGAGTGAGTATATGAAAAAGTCTCCTATACAAAGCCATTCACTTCCAGTTGGATACCAGGAGTCAGGAAGAGGTCATAGAGTTCGTGCTTTCCTGATAATTCTACCACTTAAGTTTTCTCCTCCTCAGAATTTTAGGCTAGTTTTTCCTTCCTTTTCTTCCTCCACTCTCCTAGACCAAGGAAAAGGAGGCCTGTGCACAGTTGGCAGAAGACAACCATGCCCAATGGCCAGAAGCCAAAAGAAGCAGGAGCCTGCAGGTGAGAGCCAACACTCACTGCTTCAATCAGCTCTGAGCTGGCTTCACAGGTGTGCTCCTGCCACCAGGATACACCACCTCCTGCTGCGGGAGCCCCTGGCAGCAGCTCTGCTTGGAAAGAAAAGCTGGAGCAGACTCTTTTGAAGGCTCAGCACCTCACCAGGTTCAGAGGGCTGCCAGCAGTGTCCTCCCACACTCCCCACAGGGACTGTAAGGTCATCAGACACCTGCAAACTACAGATCTCCCTTTGCATCTCCACAGCATAGGATTTTCACGCCCCTGGGTGTTTCCCTTCTTACTGTGAGCAGAAACTGAAAAGACTAGGCTTGATCTGGTTTTATTTTATTTTACTCTTTTCAACACCAGGCTACTGTCCACTGCTGTTTTTACTGCTATCATTGCTCCGTGCAAAGACTGAATTTGCTGGGCAAGGCCAGAGAATCTCTGGGATCCTGAACAAATCAATGGTATTTTGGTTCATTTCTTATTGAGATGTGGAAGATGTCATTCAATTACCAGGCTTATTAAGTCCCTCCTATGTGCCCTGTTCCAGAAGACTTCTAGAAGATGATGATGGTGTGGGCAAACCAGCCCTTTCATCTACCAATAGAGGCATATGTTGGTACAACCTCTATATAAAGCCACTTGTCAGGACTTATCAAAATAACAAAACCATGAATCCTTTGACATGGCTTTTCCATTTCTAGAAATTTATCCTACAGTTGTACTCATACACATGTGGGATGACATATGTATCACATTTTTCATCGCAGCATGGTTCAAAGAACACAGGCTTAGAAATAGCTGTGATGTCCATTTATAGGGAACTGGTTAACATAAATAATGCTCCGTCCAGACAATGGAATACAAAATAGCTATAAAAGAATAAATATGCCCTCTATGTAATTCATGTGGAAAGATCTCCAAGCATATTATCTGTTGTTGCACAACAAATTCTTTGGCTTAAAGCAACATTTACTATCTCCTGGTTTCCATGAGCAGGAATTTGGGAGCAGCTCAATTGGGGGCTCTGGCTCAGGGTCTCCCATGAAGGCTGGAAGCAAGTTATCAGCTGGGGCTGAGGTTGGGAGTCACATCAAAACCTGACTAGGGAAGATGGAGGACCCGCTCCTGGGTCATCCTGTCACTGTTAGCAATGTCTACACTAACACAGTTGTGGGCCAGCCTCAGTGGCTCCCCTCACAGGCCTCTCCTAGGCTGCTTGAGTGTCCCCGGATGTAACAGTGGTTTCCAAGTGATTCAAGA
Organism: Nyctereutes procyonoides; assembly: GCF_905146905.1. NCBI lineage: Eukaryota > Metazoa > Chordata > Mammalia > Carnivora > Canidae > Nyctereutes > Nyctereutes procyonoides. Next base: position 48,520,814 of record NW_026575133.1, on the reverse strand, counting down.
GACAGAGATCTTCCAAAACAGAAGGGGAAGTTTGTTTATAACCCCATCTCAGAAGTGACACCACATCATTTCTGCTGACTTTCTATGCACTAGAAACAAGCTACCAAGGCCATTCCATAGTCAAGAGGAGATAAATCCACCTATTAAGGAGACATGCAGGGCAGCCCGGGTGGCTCAGCGGTTTAGCGCCGCCTGCAGCCCAGGGCGTGATCCTGGAACCTGGATCGAGTCCCACGTCAGGCTCTCTATATGATGCCTGCTTCTCCCTCTGCCTGTGTCTCTACCTGTCTCTCTGTCTCTATGAATAAATAAAATAAAAATCTTTTAAAAAAATAAATAAATAAGGAGACATGTATCAAAGAATCTGTGGACATATCTCTAAAATCACCATACGGAGATAGATTTCTAAGCAAAAAAAAAAGAAAAAAGAAAAGAAAGAAAGAAAGAAAGAAAAAGCAAAGTACAGAGAAGTTTGTATGGCCAGCTACTCATATGTAACAGGAGGAAAAATAATAGTTGTATGTATTTGCTTGGAGAAGCATAAAATATTTCTGGAAGGATACACAATAACCGTTAATGGTGGTTGCCTCTAGGGAAAACAATCTGGTAATTTAGCAGCAGGGATGGGAGGGAAGCCTTATACTAGGTATCCTCATCTACCTGTTGAAGTTAGCACCATGGTAAATTACTTGTTCTTAAAAAAGAGAGGAAAAAAACAAAGAGAGAGGATACAATTATTCGATTATTCAATTATTCCATTAATATTTACCGAGTGTCTTAGAAGAAGATGCCAAGGAGTGTCCACACTCTTAAGGAATTTGCAGTCTCACTAGATAAATGGGATTCCAGCACAGTTGAAACCTTTGGAAAATAGTTTCTTTCCGAATACGTTGAAGGTCAATGTACTTCGCAGATAAAAGACCCCTTGCAGGTGCTGTTGGAAGACTCTGGAGGTGAGAAGTGCTTCTGTGGGACTCCAGCAGAATGTGCAATGCGCGGGACAAGCAGGGTGAAAATTGTGTGTGTGTGGTGCGGAAATGAAAAAGGGACTGAAATGGGACTGTGGGGTTAGAAAAGGAGAAGGAAGGACTCTGGGAAGACTGGCCAATATAACTGGGGGTTTATGTTCTTTGTTCATTACTTTTCCCTAACTCCTTAGTTCTATCCCTGACTCTTCTTGCTTTGAGGAGGAGGCTGTGGTTCTACCTGAGTCACCACATGAAATGAATATGATGTAAAAACTGGGCATGCTCCTGACCTAGAGAAGTTATTCGGATGCTAGAAACACATATCCATTCACTTCAGATCAAATCAAAAGAAGGTTTCCTAAAGGGTTCGAGGAATCTCATAGAACCTGACTAGAGCTGAGCCTAGTGACATGAGCTTAGAACTGGAGAGTTGTAATTCAGAATCTCTCTCCTCCGTCTCCTCTTGAGCTACAAACTCTTTTGGGCCTGCCTTTCTATATACATCTGGGTCATGTCTCCCCTGCTGCCCATCTCTTCTTGATTTGTTATAGTTTCTGCTCCTCTCTTGTTTTGGGTTGAACTGTGCCCTACCCGCAACCCTATGTTGAAGTCCTAATGTCCAGTACCTCAGAATGTGATCTTATTTGAAGATAGGATCACTATAGGCGTAATTTGTTAAGATGAAGAAATTATAGTAGGCCCTAATTCTATGTAACTGGGTCTTTATAAAAGGGGAAAATTTGAACGCAGACACACACGGAGAATGTCATGTGAAGATGAAGCCAGATATTAAAATGCTGAGCAGAAGCCAAAGACCACCAAAGATTGCCAACAAAACACCAGAAGCTAGAGGAGAAGCATAGAACAGATGCTCCCTCACAGCTTTTAGGAGGAACCAACCTTGCTAACACCTTGATATTGGACTTACAGCCTCCAGAATAGTAAGAAATAAATTTGTATTATGCAACCTGATTTGTAACACTATTACAACAGCCTTAGCAAGCCAATCCATCCCTCATATTGACTTACTCCTGACTTTGGTTTCCATGGCAGACCTGCTCACCTTTGAGTAGAGCATAGACTGACCATGGCCCGGAGTTTGTTAGCTCACATTCGCATAAGAGAATCTGATGACCTAAGGTCACCTGTTTTATGGATAAGCCACCACTGAGCCTGGTCTCATCAGCTGTGAGGGGAATGGACTGCATCCTCTGCTATAAACTGGTCACCCAGGTTCCTGCCCACCACAGGAGGTATGGGAGATGAGGCAGTTCCCAGAGAAAGACGGAGCATCCAAAAATGCAGCCCTAATTGCGATATTCTTTTCCTTTTAACATATCCCCAGAGCCCTAGTTCTCAACCTAAACAGGACAACAACCAGGAGGAAGAGGGGACACTTAGGCGAATATCACCTAAGTATCCCTGCCCAGTTCCCTTATCCATGAAATTTTAAAAACCCATAATGCTAGCTGCCGGGAATATAAAGTTGAAGAAGACACTACTTTTCAGAAGAAGCTCACAACCAAGAGAGGGAGACAGACAATAAAAATAAACATTTGTTTTACTGGATGCTTACTGTGCCTGAAGTGCTTTGCAGGCATGACACAATTTGATCCCCTTAGCAACCCAATGGGGTGGACCTCTCTATCCATCTTTTACAGGTGAGGAGGCTGAGCCCCACAGAGATGAGGAAACTTACCTGAGGCCACACGGCTGGCAGGTGGTAGATCTTGGATATGAACCTGGTCTGGCTGGTTCCCTACACCCTGCTGCCTTGCATTCAGATATGTAAACGTGACTGTACTGAAAAGTCAGGAAAAATCTCCAGTAGAGCTATGGCTGGAAGTGCCATGGCAAACAGGGATGGGAGAGCTGAGTGTGAGCTGGGCCTAGATGTCTCAGTGTGGAGTAATGCATGCGGAATGCTGAGGGTATGCCAGCGTGCAGAGGGCGCATCTGGAGAGTGCATTTCTGGCATCAGTGGAGGGCAAGAGGCAAAGTGGGCTCTTGTGGAGAAGGCTGGACGGGAAGTGAAGGGTCTGGTGAAATGGCCAGCAGCCTTGCACATCAGGCTGAGGAGTATGGAGTAAGTAAGTAAGTAAGTATTAACAGAATTTTTTCAGCACAGTAGCATGATCTGAGCATATTTTAAGAAGATGCCTTTGGCATCCTGATGAAGACGCAGCATAGGAGGTTAGAGATGGAGTGAGGGAGCGTATTGCAGAGAATTGCAGCAGAAGGAACTGAATCAAGGGTGTGGCCAGGGGCTTAAAAACAAGAGACTCTGGGGAGGTACAACAGAGAGGGTGTTTTATATGTAAGAACCAGGGGAAGAGACAAATCAAAACATCTGGGGTGTCTCTGGCATTTCTCCTCTAGGTGGTTCTAAAATGTGTCTCTAATTCCAAATTCCCATTTCTGACATTATTCTTTCCACCCAGTCCTCCCAGGCCTGCACACACACGCACATATGGATGCACATATGTGGACATACACACATACTACTCTGACCTACTGTCACATCTAGTACTTTTATTTTACTGGAACAATCTTTTTGACATGAGAGGAGGTAATCGGAGTATCTTTTTCAGGAAGGCAAGAACTGTTTATATTCTTGACCTGATTCCAAACACCCAGCAAATCCCTGGGGAGCAATTAATTAAATGGTTATCTGTGTGTCTGGCTTAGAGATTTCTCCCATCCTCTCTCAGTCTTTGTCTCCGTCCTCCTGAATCTTCCTTCTCCCCCTCCCCCCACGTTGTACCTACTGGTTAAGAAGCTAAATTTCATTTCCCTTGGTGGTGGAACAACATTGCTTTGTTTTTTAAAGACACTCACAATCTAAAGGCTTTATTTTTTTTTTCCTTTGTAACGGTGTTGTTGCTATATTTAGTAATTTTATTAAGGAGATAATTTACATAAATTCCATACCAGAGCCCTGCTGAGTAGCAAACTAACTAATTCTATTCTTCTTATTAGGGAAAACAGACAAACCAAATGAGATTTAAAGACTAGACAGATGAATTTGCGTCTGAGCTAAAGTCAGGCCTGGGACCTCAGGACACGTGTCTGGGGATCTAAGCAATGGAACACTGTGTTCCATCTACCAGCAACAGTTGAAAGAAGGGATGTGGGGGGAATAGATTTCAATTAAGGGATGTAGCATCAAGAATTCACTTGGGGCACAGGGGTACTCTCTTTTGGAAGAGCATCCACAGATCTAAAATGGAAATGTCTCTCTTCCATGTCCCCTTCATAGGTGTCAATGGAGACAGAGGGCCTCATGGCCTCCCCAAGTATTTCTGTGTCTGTTTCCTCTCTGACATCCTTGAGCTTCACTTCAGCTACACACACACCCCTGCCCCCCGCATGGCATAAGGGACCAAGTCTGTTAGACAGATTTGTTCAATCTCTGTGTCAACACCAAGTCTGTATATGTGGGCTTCTTAAATACAAGGGAATCCCACTCTCAACAAAGCCAATACATGAAAAAACTGATTCCTACCAAACACATCAAGGAGGTGGTTATTAGCTTTACAAAAAAGACAAACTAGAGAATTCTTTTAAATGCCCAGCTCCCTCAGTGCATTGGAAATGAGATTCAATTTAGAAAAAAAATTCAATTGATACACAACTTTTGAGAATGCTCTGCTGGTAAAAAGAAGTCACAGCGGGGACCAGACACTGATGGTGATTAAGAAAAGGAAGTGAACATAATTCCCCTTCCTTCCCAATAGGACTGATACCAACATGTAGTGAGGGCCCAGTATATGCCAAACACTTTCAAACACCTTCAGCATTTTGCGTCCATCCCCCTGGTAACCCTGAGAGAGGAGATTTAACTTTATCTCACAAATGAGGAAACTGAGGCTCAAGGAGCCTTGTCGATAGGCAGTGAGGGGTAGAATCAGAATCAGAACTTGGGTCTTTTGCCTCCAAGCCCCTTCTGCTATTCCACAATTCCCTCTTCCTCTGAGAACACATGTCCATAGAATTCCAAGGCTGGCTTCCCTTCCCTAAACAAACCCAGCAACTGACAGGATAAGCAAACTCCCCTCAAAATCAATATGCTCTTTTCTGGAAAAGCAATTAGATTATCCAGGACCCATTCCCCATCTGGGCTATTAAAGACTGTCAGGAACTTTATAGGTTCCTGATCTGCCGAGACTCACAAATTAAGGTCCCTCCCTCTGATTTGGATTTACACTCATTCCTTTGCCCTACAGAGCCCTCCTTCACCATCATCACCCAGATGTACTAGAAAGGAAGCCTCTGGCCCCTTACTTTCTCCCTTCCCCAACAGACTGGGCTTTCTTCGCCTCAGATAAGAGCTTTTCATTCTTCCCATTTGCTGGATGGCTGGCTTTTGTGGCTAGTCTGGGTGACCTCAGATGACTGCGACTTTCCAGAAACTAAAAGGGAAGAATATTTACTGACCAGAGCTGCGGCTAGGATGAAGTTAGAGATGTGCCAAGAATGCAAAGTTGAAGGAGATGTTCCTTTGTGAGGTCAACTCTGAGAGCAAAGTCTCCTTCACTTTTACGCCACGTGCTTCCTCAGCTTCACCCCAGCCCAAGGCTGGCCACCCATATCCCAGATATTACATGCTCTTAGACCCAGAAGTGCCTTTAAAGTTTTTTCTTTCTTTTTTCTTTTTTTTTTTTTGTCTAATGGTTTTTAAACTTTCTCAGCAAACCAACATTTTCATGGAAGCCCAAGTAGGGGAATTTCTCTGATGATTAAACCTGTGGTCATGATATACAACCAAACTCACTACTGAGTAAGGATGGCGCCCTGAGCCTCTCAGGCCACTGTCACAGCAAACCACCCTCCATTAATTGAGGAATACTCAGCTGTCTTCTGCTGAATCTTCTCACACGGAGAAACACAGGCTCCCTGGTATACAACCAGGACAATCTGGAACAGCCTCCAGAAGATAATCTCAGAAGTGAGGAAAGAAGCCAGTGGTTATCCATCTCTCTTGAAACACTTGGGAGACACTGTCTCCTGTCAGCTAACTTCCAGTCAGCTCCAGCCTCTTCCTGATGAAGACTTGAGGTCTTGCTGTGTTCTCCAAAAAAGGTGATCATGAAAGATGACAGAACAGGTTTCCGTGCTGTGAAAGGCCCACCTGCCTGGCTCTGGTTCCCAGCCCAGGGACATCACCCTCCCCACATGTTCTCTCCCAAGAAAGCTACAAGCCAGTGGGGAAAGCCATATAGTCCTGTTTGTTTGCTTGTTTTGTCATTGTTGAGAAACACTATCGTTATCTTATTTTCCAATCTATTTTAAAACTACTTGTGAAGGCTGTTGAGCCATCTGAGGAGGGTGGGGCGGGGGGAGGAAACATTCCAGGAACAGCTAATCGACTCTTGTCCTAACTGGCTTTGTGCTTTTCTGTTCAAGCAACATTGCCTTTTGTTTTTGTTTTGTTTTTAATTGAGCTGTGGAAGGGCCTGAATGGAGCTCAAAGAATTTAAGCAGGGAACTAGAGATTCAAGGCCTGGGAATTCCAGCCCCAGCTCTCTCTGCTGTACAAGACTTCTGGGCAAAGCACTTCAAATCCTGCCTTGTGTTTCTCCCTGAACAACAGGGAGATTGTTCTCCTACTATAATTGTGGTCGCAGCTGACTTTCACTAAGGATATAGAAGCTTTGACGTTGCGGGGGAAGAAGGGGTGGTGTGAAACTGAGCAACCAGGTTGTGTGACAATGCCCCGTCCGATGATCCCCTGCTACCCTCAGCCAGAAGACTTGAAAACTCCAACTTAACCTCAGTTTGAATCCAACCATCATTCACCCATAATCCCTGGTCAGGGGCCTCAGCTCCTTCATCTTTTAAGGAAGGGAGAGCAACCTGTCCGCCCACAAGAAGAGAGTAAAGAAAACATTTATTAAGCACATGTAGGGTGGTCAGTGCTCACATGACTTGGGTTTTTTCATTCAATCTTCATAATTTTATAAGGCTGGCATTACAACCTTCACTTTCTGATAACAGCAATGAGGTTCAAAGACATTACACAACTTACCCATGGCCTCACATCTACTGAATTGCAGAATCAAATTCAAGCCCTCCTTTAAAGCTCTTTAAAGTCAGAGGAATAACAACATATTACAAAATAGGTCCAGCCTAGTTCAGACATTGGACTGCTTGCTTCTCTGCATCTCTGGCATTAGTTGCCCATAGTTATAAGCTTCAATGTCCGAATGCCTCTTTTCTAATAGTCTTTTCTTATCTTTCCCCTCACCCCCCCCCCAACTTGTTTTCTCTTCATCAGTCTCTAGACCTCCAGGGGCCTGGGCAGTTGTGGAGGCATTGGGGTGCTCCTCCCTTCAGTAGAGTCCAACTACACTTCTCTATGCTTTAGAATCAAGAAAGAGGCTCCCATGACTTTGAATAGCCACCAACAAGCAAATTTGGGAGCCTGGGCCCAGAGAGTATCTTTTCTACAGTTTTGTTCTTGTGGCTGTCTTGGTGCAGAATTTCCATCTTTCTCCTATCATCCTGACCAAGTGTCCTCCTTCAAAACCAGACTCCCAAAGCGCTTCCACTGGTAAGTTACTGCAGGCCCCTTCCCACTTGCTCCTGGCCCTCATGTGCTGTCTCCACTGGATTCCTGTGATATCTGGTATGGGCCTCCTCTGAGACACTCAGATGTACAAGAGAGAACCAGGCACAATGGGATGACCTTCCTGTATGGCAAGGACTATGGTTGATTTTATTTGTGTATAACCAACAGGTAGGAAGGGAGTGAACATCACCTGTGATGTGGAGGAACAGATTTTGGACACAAAGGCAGACACATGACTTCCAGACATGATGGAATTTCTCACAAGCTGCAGTACCTCTCCAAACTTCTTTATCAATGAGGCCTTTACCACTCAGTTATTGTGAGATGAAGAAGCAAAAGGAATCTGAAAAATACTGTAGTCTTTTGAGAATAATGCCTTATAAGTATTTCTGTTGGATGCAATAGATGTTCAGAGGGAGAGAAGGTGTTCCTTCTTATGGGGCAAGAACTGAAAACATGGTTAGTGAGAAACTCATGAAGAGTGGACTTAAAGCCAACTTTGAAGTGCATGCAGGATTGAGAAATGCTGAAATGTGGATGGGGTAGAAGAGGAGGTCAGGTGAGGGAGGAATGAGACCAAACCTTAGAAGTTGGCATCAATTTAGTCAGCACATTATACTGAGCAACTATTATGCACCAACCATTGTTCTAAGTGCTAGAGATACAGGAGTGAAGAAGACAGACAAGGTCCTTGCCCTCAGAGGGCTTACATTCTAATTGGGAAGGACAGAAAAGAAATGAGCAAGTGAGAGTCCAAATGACTTCTGATAGTTATAAAGTGACGTGAAGATGTTATGTTAGGATGACCCTAGATAAGATAGCAAAAAGGCCATTCTAAAATGATGACATCTCAGCTGAGAAGAAATTGATGAGCTAGAGCTGGGCTGATGCAGAGCATTGTCAAAGGAAACAGCAAGTTCAAAGGCCCTGAGATAGAGCAAACTTGGCATGTTTGAGAACAAGAAAATGGCCAGTGTGACTAGAGCAGAATGCTCAAGTAGAAAAGTAGGATGTGATGAAGGCTAATGGAAGCCTAAGTTGTCTATTTGGGCAGAAGTTGAAGTAACAGATGATCTTGGAAAACTAATTTGGGACTAAAATCAGGAAACCTCAGACACTAAAGTGGATATACTTTATTCTCCAGAAAAACTGTCTCATGAATATCCAAGCTAGTTCTGCAAGGAAGATCCTTTGGGACCCTCCCTATACATTTCTCATAAAGTAGGGTGACTTTGGGGATGTCAGAAGCACTTGATCCAGAGCACTAAGGCAACAAGGCAAAGAGAGGTGTGAGACTGTTGGCCACATTTTACTACAGAATATCTGAGCAGAAAAATCATTAAACCCATCCTCTTCAGTAAAAGAGGAAATGAAGCCCAAAGAAGGAAACTGAGGCCTGGGAGGGTGCGAGTAGAAGATACAACTGATGTTCATCAACTCTGGTTATCCTCTACCAGAAATGATAATATGCCACTCTGGGGCCCAGGCATTTAGTGGCTGGTGTTCAGCTCTGATCCTTCTGTGGTAATCACTTGTTAACACAAAGATACTATAAGACAGATGCAGTGTGGCACACTGTGCCAACATCTGGAAGGCAGCTCCCTTGGAGGATTACCCAGATCCATGATAAATTTGCAAATAAAAGGTTGTATTAAATTACTGAGCTGGATGAGGTTGCTTGTTATAGCGGGATAACCTAACCTGTAATGACTAAAGCAGAGTGTATAGGCAAAACAGTCCAACTTTGCTATGACTAATAGAGTTCCCACTCCAACAGTTCTATAAGTTTTTAGTGTGTCTGTGGATGTGTGTGCTCATGGATACATGTGCAATGTATATGCAATGTTGCATACAAGTAATTTTATGTGTCCACCTCTAGTGGCACATGTCTGTCTGAGTATCATCAACCCTGACACCCTGGCTGAGCCTGAACAGATTCTAGGAAGCCTACCAGAGCACACCTGTTGTGTACCACCCAGGCTATGTTCATGACTTATAAAGCTGGGATATGGAACCAAAAGGGAACTTTGCCCCTTCTTAGGGTCCCAGGACACCCGACAGTGTCCCGAGTCACTTATTTCCCCAAAATTCCCTCCAACTATTTCTATCCTTCCTAAAACTCCAGCCAAGGGAGTTGGTTGCAAAAGCCAGTTGGATGTGAACTGGCCAAGACTGGAGGGTAGAAGCAGCAATCTACAGATCTGAACACTTTCCTCCCCCTGCCTGCCCTCCTGTACCCCTGGGACCGGGGCCCATTATGCATGCCTTGGCAACTTAAACTCTTCACAGTGCTTCCATTTGTACCTTATTATAATAGAAGTTCTCTTCCGACTCCCTATCTCCTCACTATAACCACTACAGCCCAGGGAGGAAAGCCAGGCAGGAATGAGGACCCCATTTCACAGATGAAGAAAATAAGGTTCATCCCACAGGTGGAGGTGTTAGCTCCAACAGCTTGTGAGGGGAGGAGAAGAGCCAGCGCCACCATGTCTTGCCAGCTCCAGTGTTCTTTCTCACATACCTTCTTGGACTGACACCAGTTGGCCAGGAAAAAATAAATAAATGCTAAATTTTCCACTTGTCTGGAAACATTTTTGGCTGTCCTCTACACAATGCCAACAAGATGAAAAGAAGAAAAGAAATCATTCCATCAATATCTCTGGCTTCCTTGGGTACACTTCTAATTAAAGTTAGACTGCCAGGGGCCTTCTGGAAAAGGGCTAAAAATAAACTAAGGGCATTTTTGGATGGGGGAAGACTGTTTGAGGGGGGAGGCTTGGAGGTGAGGTAGTGGGGTAGAGAGTGCCACGTCCTAAGGGGACAAGACTAATAGTCACTTTCAGTGCAGACAACAGCTGCCCCCAGCTGCCATCCCCATTTATTTCTTTTCCTCCCCGTCTTCTCTTTGAATAATGTGTTTTTGCTGCTACTTCAATCTCAGCCCCTGCTCTACGCATTAACATGTATATTGCTTGGTTAAGGGCTATCTGGCCAGTCGGTTCTAAATAACTGGAAAATGACAGGAAGGTGATGGGGGCAGGATGAATGAGCAGCTCATCAAAAGCTCCTGACTGCCTTTGTCATTTATAAACAAGTGCCCGACTGACTTCCACAATTCCATCTTCAACTGCACTCTTCTAAATAGAGTAGGGACAGCTCAGCAAGGCTTGTCTCCATTATCTCTCCCTCCCCTGGCCCCAGCCCCTGACCCCGGGGCCATGTATTTACTCAGCATCAGCAGCTATACTTGCTTCCTCCTTCCTCAGAGCCAGGCATTAAAAGTCAAGCTTCAGGGAGCTCACAGCCTCCATAGACAGATACTAAGCCACAACTGTATGTTGTTTGGTGCATTAAGTGCCCAGACATGGTATGGGCACAAAGGGACATTCCATTCAGACAGGTTCTGATCCAGGAAGACTTCCTGAGGGAAGTGACCCCTGATCGCAGTGAGGATAAACAAGTAAACCCTTGTTAGCCTGATGAATTAGTACTCCAAACCCACCAGTCCACCATCCCCTCACCCTGGGAGCTGCTACATTATACTATTTACTTTCCCTCATGGCATTTTCCATTCATACACACACACACACACAAATAAATAAATAAATAGATTCAAAATGTGTACATATTTTGGTTATTTGCTTTTTCTAAGCTATGTCTCTCTCTACTATGCAAACTCCAAGGGACCAAAAACACTGTATCTTGTTAACTGCTATAACTTTAGCATCTTGCATCATGCCTGGCATATAATAGAAGCTCGATATCATTTCTGAATTAAAAGATAAGTAGATGGATGGGAGATAGTGTTGGAGGCAGAGGGGCCAGCATCTGCAAGAGAGCAGGGGCCATGAGGCAGTGTAAGGAGCTAGGGAACCACACAGAGCATCCCTGAGCTGGGGTGAGGAAAAAAAACAATTGAGGTAGATGAGGGCCAGAGTGGGCAGACCCTGTGAGCTATTTCAAGTTCAGACTTCAAGGCAAGGCAATGGGGAGCCATTGAAGGATTGTTGGCAGGGAGCAACATGATTGGTTTAACCTTAGGAAGACCAGAGGAAGAGGTAGAGGAGGAGGAGGAGGAGGAGGGGAAGATAGGCTGGAAGGCAAAGTGGCAGCCAGCAAACTGAGAAGTTGTTTACTGACATGCAGGAGAGAGAAGGCCAAGTACTGGACCATCTTTGTCACCCCTCCACTGCCAGGTCAGTATCGCCCTTTTGCGGAGCCAATGCTGGGCTAGGAGTCAGGCCTGGATTCTGGGACCCTAGGCAATGCACAGATCCTTGCTTGTCTGAATGGGAGAGATGAGAGGAGAGAAGATACAATTCCCAGTTGGGAGTGCACTGCCTGGGCGCTCCCGACCATGAGCTTTTACCTCTGAGCTGATGTCAGCCTGTCCCCCCGCCCCCCGCACTGTTGCCCTCTGTGGCCAAAATAAGGAGCATATTAAACAGTCCTAAGCACTCTTTCTGTGCCAGGTACACGTTCCAGGCATTCGATATGTCCTATTTAATCCCCACAACACACTCCGAGAGCACCAGCTCTATAGTCATCTCTCAGTAACAGCCGTGCAGCCGTTCCCGGTGTTATCACTAACATTACTGGCTTATCACCATCCATCCTTATAACAGACATGTGAGCTAAGCAGGATGATGTTATCCTCCTCACTTCACACGTATAGAAACTGAGTTCAAAAGCATCTGTGACTTTCTCAAAGGCACACGGTTAACCAGGAACACAGTAAGTGGAGAATCCAAGGCTGCCAAAGGAAGGACATTCATGCAGTCCAAGCCCTAAGCTACCACTCCCCCATAGCTTCTCTCTATGATGCTTCACAAACAAGTGGGTGTTATGATCTCCCTTCTGTTTGCAGATGAGAAAACTCACATAGAGAGGCTAAGGGACTCACCCAAAGTCACATAGCAAACACAAGGAAAAGCCAGAATTTTTTTTATATAAATTTATTTTTTATTGGTGTTCAATTTGCCAACATATAGAATAACACCCAGTGCTCATCTCATCAAGTGCCCTCCTCAGTGCTCGTCACCCAGTCACCCCAACCCCCCCCCCACTTCCCCTTCCCCCACCCCTAGTTCATTTCCCAGAGTTAGGAGTCTCTCATGTTCTGTCTCGCTCTGATATTTCCCACTCATCTTTTCTCCTTTCCCCTTTATTCCCTTTCACTATCCTTTATATTCCCCAAATGAATGAGACCATACAATGTTTGTCCTTCTCCCATTGACTTATTTCACTCAGCATAATACCCTCCAGTTCCATCCACGTTGAAGCAAATGGTGGGTATTTGTCGTTTCTAATGGCTGAGGAATATTCCGTTGTATACATAGACCACATCTTCTTTATCCATTCATCTTTCGATGGACATCGAGGCTCCTTCCACAGTTTGGAAAAGCCAGAATTTAATCTCAAATTATTCTGCCTCCGAGGTTCATGTTCCTTCAATTCAATCACATTGCTGGGATTCAGAATGCTGACTCCCTGAATCCATCAGTCCATTTTACAATTACGTATTCCACCCCTACCCTATGCCTGGCACTGAGCTCCAAACCTGAATATTTACTCCTACCTCCTCTGATAGAGTGCGGAGGAGAGGATGTTTCTGACTAGGGTTGGTGGTCCACAGTGACTCCAGTTTGGGGACCTGAAGCAACCCACACAGCTTACAGGATGATGCCAGGGACCTTCCTCCACTCAGGGAAAGGAGCAAGACAGCTGATTTCCCAGAAGAGCCACTGTGGCTTGTAAAACCCTCTCCCTTGCAGCCTTCAGGCTTTGGATGCAGTGCTGAAGTTAATCTTCCAATGCCCATACCCTATGAACCCTCTGTGTTTGCCACCAGGCAGCATAGGAGGGAGCACAAAGTACTCTCATTGAAGCTGCTGTGTGAGTTCAGACTCAGCACCTCCTCCATGAGTCCTGGGCCTGTCACTTTACCTCTCTAAGCCTCGTTGATCTTCCTTAACAAATAGAGGTAATAAGGTACACCTTATTGGGTAGAGGCCCACTCTAGTTTATTGCACTGATTTTCTGAGCATGTGTAGAAAGTCCTCATTAATGAGCTCCTTCATGTCTTTCCTTCTTAGAAGGTTTAGAGCCTGCAAAACAGGCCCCAATTTGTGTCAAGGCAGTGCTTATCATCCACCAGCCCAGAATTTGGAGGATAACTCTGTGCCATCCATAGATCTGCAATGCCGGCAATGTTAGCCTCTTCCAGGGCAAACAATGTGTCTGAAGTGCCTGCCACTAGCCAGCTGCACAACCCTGGGAGAGGTATAGGGTCCCTCTGGTCTATTCTCTGAGATAGGACTGATTCTCTGGGACTGATGTCTGTGGCACCTTTTAGCTCTCACAACTTTGGGCCAAGACCAGGGGGCAGGTAAAAAAAAAAAAAAAAAACACGTGACTTTTCTTAGCCCTCTTCTTTTAAAAAGCAAGTACTCCTGGGGGAAGTAATGCATTACCTCATCACCCATTAAAGGATGTTTTAACATCTTATGGGACAACTCCCTTTCAATCTTGCTACTCAGATATGTTCAAGCCAAAGAAAGAGAAAGAACAAGCTAAAGGGAGGAAACCATAGGCCATTGGATCAAATCACTAATGGGATAGTGTGAGTTAGTTCATCTCTATCACTTTCCTCACAGGTTGTCATCAACAAATGTTTAATGAGCACCTGCTGGGTACAAGCTACTTTGCCAGGTGCAAAAGAGGTTTCCCAGTTCCCTCCCCGCAAAAAAAACAGTACTCAAGGTAGAGCAATAAGACATATTGTCATGTCACCTCCTGGGTGAATGATAGCTGTAGAGACAGAAGCATGGGGATGTTTGGAGCCCTTCTCCCTCTGGCCTCTCCTTCCTCCCTCTGCCTCTCTCCCTCCCATCAGCAGCCCTGTCTCTCCTTCCTCTCTCTGCCCCTCTCTCCTTCCCACCAATAATCCTGTCTCTCCCATTCTCACCTCTCCCAGACCCTAAAGGTCTCCCTGCTGACTCCCTGCCTTCAGCCTGCCCAGCCTATCCTTAAACATTCCCACAAGGAAGTGCATGCATCCAGTCTTGCCACTCCCATCCCAATATAGTTTCTCATTTGAGAAGAAGGTCCAAATTCCTTAGCAGTTTAATTGTCTAGAAATCCTGCAGTCACTGGGGACTAATCTTACCATGAGCGTGCCTCTATTCATGCTTGTCCTTTCAGGCTGCTATGAAAAACACCACAGACTGGGTTGCTTAAACAAGACATTTACTTCTCAGTTCTGGAAGCCAGAAGTCTAAATCAAGGTGCTGGCAGATTCAGAGTCCGGTGAGTGCTGTTTTCTGGTTCATACCTGGCACCTTCTTGCTGAGTCCTCACTTGGCAGAAGGGATGAGGGAGCTCTATGGGGTCTCCTTTATAAGGGCACTAATCCCATTCATTAGGGCTTCACCCACATGACCTAATCATTTCCCAAAGGTCCCAGCTCCTAAAACAGTCACTTTGGGCATTAGGTTTCAACATACGAATGTTGGCAAGACACAAACATGCAGTCCATAGCAGGGCTCTTCCATCAGCCTCAGAAAGCATCCTCACTATAACCCTCACCACCCTCCAGGGTCCTACTCCTCTTATTAAAATTCAGCAAACCTTCAAAGTGCAATTTAAATGACATCTGTGTCACAAAACTTACCCTGATCCTCCAAGTCAGAATTAATGGCTCTTTTCTGCTCCTGCGTTGTTCTTGTCTTTCTCCTGCAACTGCACTTTTTACTTTCATTGTAATAAGTTGTCTACACATCTGTTTCCCTCATTGGACTGAAAGCTCCTCCAGGGCAAGAGCCATATATTATCTGGCTATGTATCCTATGCCCTTGCTACTCAAAATGAGTGAATCAGCAGCATGGCAGACATGGGAGCTTGTTAGGAATGCAGACTCTCAGGCCTCTCCCTGGACCCACTGAACCAGATTCTAGTTTTAATGAGATCCCTGGGTATTTTGTATGCACAGTAAAGTGCGACAAACTCTATCTAGGGAGCATCTTGTACACAGTGCCTTGCACACTGCAGTCATTCAAAGAGCATTTGACGAATGAATAAGCGAGCAAATACAGAAAGGGTCATCAGAAGCCGCTCCCAGCATCACCCACAGCCATGCCTGAGACTTGGAGATCTTTCTTAGCTGTTTATATAGAGTCATCTACAGAGAACAATCCTCCCACACTCTCCTCTAACTTTACTTCTCTACCTCCTCCCTCAGAATCAGGCACCTCCCACCTCCCATGGACAGTCATGTCCCAAGCTCAAAAATATAATTAGAAAAAATAGTTTTTACGGCAGCTCATCCATAATCCACCCCAAAGCCATGCCTGAGCAGAAGAGGCAGTCCATCAGGGGCTGTGAGTGATGGTCCAGCCAGCGGGTCATATGGGGAGGGAGCCCCGCTCCCATCCATCATCCCTTCTCTCTTGATAACTGTGCAGACCTCACAGTAAGGCAGGACGGTTTCTTTCAGGTCTGCAGACAGGCCGCTGTTCTTCATCAGCCTCAGCACTGTTTCTCCTGCATGCATCACCCACCTGTGCAATTTCCAGGGTCAGAAGACAAACATAAAACCTGCTGGGAAAATCTCCATGAGACAGACTTGTCACCAGGGTGTAACAAGGACAGCAGGTAACCTCTTAACCACCTGCTCACCACCAGTGATGGTTGATTTCATGTGTCACCCTAACGGGCTGAGGGGTGCCCAGATAGCTAGTAAAACATTATTTCTGGATGTAGCTGTGAGTGTGTTTCCAGAAGAAATTAGCATTTGGACCAGTAGACTAAGTAAAGAAGATAGTCCTCACCAGTGTGGGAGGGCATTGTCCAATCCATGGATAGCCCAAATGAAATGAAAAGGTAAAAGACGGATGAATTTCCTCTCTCCCTGAGCTGGGACATCTATTTTCTGCCCTCTGACATAGACCCCCCTGATTCTCAGGTCTCCTGGCTTAGGCTGGAACTACACCACCAGCTTCCCTAGGCCTCCAGTTTACAAATGGTAGACCGTGGGACCTCTCAGCCTCTGTATTAGCATGAGTCAATCCCTCTAATAAATCTCTTTCTATATATCTCTATACATCATCGGTTCTGTTTTTCTGGAGAACTCTAACACACTCACACCTCAAGCATCTGGGAAACTATATACATGAAGAGTTTGCCTGCCTATAGAGCAAATTGCAATCATCACCTGAAAATAAGTCAGATTTATGGGCTCTTAAAGTCAGAAATTCAGAGGTCTTTAGACCACACTCCTACGTTTTCAATAAAGTAGCTAACTGTGCTATACATTGTAAAGAATTTTTTTAAAACCATATTATTATTTATATTACTTTGACTTTGTAGAATCTTTTACCCCTTTCAAATTGCTTTTATATTCATTATCTCCTGAGTCAGGCTAGTAGGAACTATTATCACCATTTTACAGAAGGGGAGCCTGAGACCCAGAGAGGTTAAGCCTTTTCCCTTTTTTTTTTTTTTTTTTTTTTTTTTTTGGTAATTCCCTCCCTATGTTCAGAAAGTATTTTCGGTGGCTTAAAATAAAGCCATATTAAAAACAAAAATAAAAATAAAACCATATTTACATAACGACTAACATTTGACATTTAACAATAGAAACATTTCTTCATTTGGCCAAAAACTACATGCTGAAAATATGTTAATAACAATTTATGTACTTCAATTTATGAGGAAAATCACCATTTTCAGGTTTTATTTGTTCAATAAACTTATATTGAATATTTTAAAAACATTTAACTACATATATATATGAATATAAGATAAAGTACAAAAGAAATCTAAAGCTGTATGAGCAAAAGAGGAAAGTTTATGCTAAGAGGCACGAATGAGCTCTTCATTCTGATAAGCTTTAATTTGCCACTGAGCTTCCCAGCAGGGAGAGTAAAAAGAGGAACACGATGTGTTGCGAACTTTACTGTAAGATGAAAGAAAGAGTATCCTTACACAGAAGAAACAAATGTTTCCTAGATTCACTGATTTCTAAATCCTAGTTCACTGATTTCTAAACAGAATTTAGCAGTGGAATCTTACAAAAATAGAATTGAGTAAGATATTAGGTGATCTCTTCAGCAGTGACTACTCAGATGATCCAGAAACCTTCTTCATACTAAGGCTTTGCATGTAAATCTTAAAATCCAGTTCAGTATCTTGTCTCAGGATAAACTCAAGGAAACTTTATAGATTCCTTGTTCTCCTATAGCTACTGGTTAACTTCCCTTCTTCCTCTCTCAACCAAAAGTTTGTAAAGATAGTCCACACTTACAGTTCCTATTTCCATACCTCCTACTCACTATTTAATTCTCCAAAACCAAACTTCTGCAACAACTCTCCCTGGAAGATAGCTCTCTCTAATAGCATTCCGACCGCCACCAATAGGCATGTTTATACATTTTACCACTTGATACTTTCAGTTCCATTCAATATGCTCCTGTCCTTGGCGTGGAACAGCCCACCGCCCTGGCTCTCCTTCCTTTGGTTCTGTGTAGCTATTCATTCTCTGACTCCTCCTTGGGGCTTCTTTCCCTCCTGCTGATGCACTTGGCTGCCTGGGGGAGCTTAGGCATTCTCAGGGTATGTACCACTACTCTAAACTGAGGAGTTCCAAATCTCCACCACCAGCCAGAATTTTCCATCAGGTTCATGTACACGCAACTGCCTGCTGGACCTCTCTGCCTGGAGATCCCTGACTCAACTTTCCCAAACTAAATGACCACTGACTCTGCTCATCCTTCCCTCCCCTACCTCCATGCGCACTTCCCTGGCTCCTACCAGGGGCTCTGTCTCAGTCTGGATCTTCTTCTTCTCTTCCACAGAACCAACCAACAAGTGCTGCTTCTTTCATTTTCTAAACATTCCTCAAATGAGTCCCCTTCTCTCCATCCTTTCTCCCCAGCTACTACTACTAAAACCTACCAGTTCATCTCCTGGCTTTTCCCTAAATCCATTTCTCAAAATTGATGCTAAAGAAAATACAAATCAGAATGCACACCTGCTATGTTTAAAAATTTGAAATCACTTATCACTTATATCACTTATATATTTTATATATCACTTATAAGATAAATCCCAAACTTCTTACTGTGGGCTATGAAGTACTCCATGATCTGTCCCAAACTCACATCTGAGAACTTCCTGCTCAGTCATAGCAGCAATAAACCCACAAACATGCCATGCCCGTCTCCAACAAGCACAGTTATCTTTTTCCAGCATGCTCATGCCACACACTTTCTAGCTGCTTGCCTTTGTTTTGGCAGCTTCCCATACCTAGTATGGCCTGCTTCTTCTAATTCTCCCAGATAGCTCTACGAGTCAGATTATAGTCCCTTCTCTAGAAGTTTCCTCTAGTGCCCAACGCTAGAAAGGGGCCTCTTAAATTGCTCCATCCCTCCTCCATCTGTCTCAGTCACACTACTGTATTGCCTTAATTGCTTGTTCTGTGTCTGCCTCTCTAAGACAATCAGTAATCTGTATGTTAAACTATTTGACTATCCTTTATTCATCTCTGTAACCTAGAGTACAAACATCAAACATTCAAATGTTTGATGAATAAATAAATGTGTGAGTGAATGAATGAATGAATGAATGAATGATTTCTTTATACAGGAATTGGGACTGGAATCCAGATATCCTTCATTCTACTTCAAAACTCTTTCTCTTCTATTCCTCTGCTTTATAGTCCATGCAGCCACATTCTCTCTCTCTTCAACTCTTACTGGAGAAGAAGAAAGGCAATGTGTAGAGAGCTAAAGGCATAATCAAGACAAGAAATGTTTACCCAGGCAAAAAGCATTCCTAGAAGACTCAGAGGAAGATAATAATAGTCAACAGTGGGTGGGATGATAGAAGGGCCAGTCTAGGACTCTGGGGACAGGAAAACCATAAAAGACTTTGGGCAGGAGGGTACTTGCAAAGCAAGGGAAGAAGGTGGAGCGCCAAAGATTGGAGAAGCTGTTTAGGAGAAGTTAACCTAGTTTCAGGAGAGATGAAGAAGGAGGTCATGGAGAAGACTTAAAGCGACACTCTGAGGTGAGACACAACAGGGCTATTCAAAGGAGGGAAGTAGGGAAACAGTGAGGCAGGTGTTTTAGGAACAAGTGGTCCAGAGAGAGAATAGGAGTTTGGTCAGGCTGCCAGGTGTCCATAAGAGCCATGAAAACAGAAAAACCTCATGTTCAGCAAGGACTAACTGATAGCAAGGTATTGTCCTTTTTTTCTATCCATCCTCTTTCTTTTCTTTCTTCCTTTCTCAGGGAAAATGCAGTAAAAACCTAATTTCTTTCTCTTCTCAGCTTCAGTAACAAAACTACACCAGTTTTGAGGAATGTGCACATTCGGGAGTACCTGTGTGCTTTAAGGAGTGTGTGGCTGGGGGACGCTGGGTGGGG
The DNA here is from genome assembly GCF_905146905.1 of Nyctereutes procyonoides. Taxonomy (NCBI): domain Eukaryota; kingdom Metazoa; phylum Chordata; class Mammalia; order Carnivora; family Canidae; genus Nyctereutes; species Nyctereutes procyonoides. The sequence continues at coordinate 48,500,850 of NW_026575133.1, read as the reverse complement.
AGCACAGCCAAGTGAAGAGACTGTCACCTGGTACTCTGCTTCTCCAGGAGGCTCCTTCAACCAGCTGTCAGCCAGACGGAAAGCTATTCAGGGCTCAGAAGCAGAGAGTTAATCTCAGGCTGTAGAGACATCCTAGTAGACTGGGTGGAAACTAGGAAATACTTTCCCCCAAAGTCTATCCTTTCTCTTATGACAATGGCATCAATCCAGACTCAAGAGACCTAAATTCCAGTCCTTTTTCTAGTAACTCCCTATGATCTTAGGGCCCCTTAACTTTGCATGAATAAGATGACATTACTACTACCACCTTTGCTGTGCTGTGGGGAAGGTAAAGGAAGCTGTGGTGAACATCCTTTGAAACCTGTAAGTCCTTGCATTGCTCAGGGATTATCACAGTGGCTAGTGTGGTTCCTGAAATTTTGGTCCTGAGGCCTCCTTTGTGAATCTTAGGAAAGGATCCCGTATAAACCAGGTGGAAAGCAGATCTCAGATCTCACAGTGTCTGTATGACACTGCAACATCAAATTTGTCATCAGCGACAATAAGACTTTTTATAATCATTGATTATAAGTTTAATAAGGAATTTAAAACTGAGGTTCTCATATCCTCCTTAGGGCCTGAGAGCCTTAGGCTTATCTTAACCAATCCCTTGCTGGCATGCAAACTGAGGACAGCACTGAAATTCCAGCAAACTTTACTTCACTGCTATGCCTGTCCTCAGATTCTTCTGCTCTGAAATGTAACCTACCAGATTCCCAACCTTGTGTGAAGCTCCATAGGCGGAGGGACACACAGAGAAAGGCTCACCAGCTGGGGGTGGACATGACACATTAGACATCTCAGGAGGACAGGAAAGTGTTGGATAATTGGTTCTGATGACTGAGGCCATAGATAGCCAAAGATCAGTGAGTAGATCAGTGAGCGCAGGAGTCCCCTGAGAAGGAGTTTGTGGAGAAGAAAAAGTTGCCTTGGACCTTAAAGGATTTAGACAGGTGAAGAGGAGACAAAAACAAGAAAGCATTACAGGAAAGAGAAAAAGCTCAAGAAAAGGCAAAATATTTCATACGAGAATTTAGGAGGAATTAGACCTTGGATGGAGCCCCACATGGGGCTCAGTGCTCAGTGAGGAGGCTGCTTGTCTCTCTTCCTCTGCTCTTCCCCCCCTTTCATGCTCTCAGTCTCAGAAATAAATAAAATCCTTCTTAATTTTTTTAAAGATTTTATTCATTTATGTATTCATGAGACACAGAGAGAGGCAGAGACAAAGAGACACACAGAGAGAGGCAGAGACATAGGCAGAGGGAGAAGCAGGCTCCCATCAAGCAGCTTGATGCGGGAGTCGATCCCAGACCGGGTGATCACGCCCTGAGTGGAAGGCAGACATTCAGCTGCTGAGCCACCCGGGCATCCGAGAAATAAATAAAATCTTTTTAAAAATAATAACATATCTTGTACACTTAATATGCACCAAGCATTGTGCTAAATGTTACACATTAATTATGTCATTTAATCCTCAAAAGCATTCTGTGACATAGGTGGTACTGTCATCTCCATTTCATAAATAAGATAACTAAGTCATGAAAGGGATTAAATAACTTGCTGGTCACACATCTAAGATGTATGAGATGGGTTTCAAACCCAGGCAGTCACACTTCATACTTATACTCTCAACTACTGTGGTTTATAGATCAGACCAGAGCTAGGGAATGTTCTGAGAATCATTTAAAACCTGAGTTTCTAGGCTTTCCAATTGCAGTGGACATTAGCTGTTTGGACCAACCAATCACCTATCCCCTTATCTCCTTACCTCCTCCTGTTAGGAATACTCCACACTGTTTTTTAGAGAACTGCCCTTCTCCCAGCTGACCCACTTGAATAAGGGAAAGCTGCCAGTCAGGGCTCTCCATTCATCAGCCTTAGACACAGCCTGGGCCAATCAGAATCCTTCCCTGGAATTTTTATTAATTAACGGTGAAGAATTTCTCTCTTTCTCCTGGGATTTCCAAGTGCCAGGATATTACTCTAGAATTGTTCATGGCTGTGTCCTTAAGCTAAAGAGCATGAGAAGGCTGCTGACACAGATGGGGACTGACTGAGAGATGAAAGGAGAAATAAAGTTTGAGAAAGAGGAAAAGAGAGAAGAAAGATTTCTGTCTGTGTCTTTTATTATCCCTACACCTGCTTCTTTGAAAATTTGTTATATATTTTTTTTCCTTAAGCTTGTATGAACTGGGTTCCTGTAACTTGAAACTATAAGAGTCCTGAACAATGTGCCAATCCTCCTAAAATATTTAAGGGCAGGGGTAGCTGGGTGGCTGAGTCGCTTAAGCATCCCACTCTTGGTTTTGGCTCAGATCATGATCTCAGGGCTTTGAGATCAAGCCCTGTAGTGGGCTCTGCACTCAGTGGGGAGTCTGCTTGAGATTCTCTATCCCTCCCTCTGCCCCACCCCCTTCAGCTTATGAGCTGTCTTTCTATCTCTCTCAAATAAATACGTAAGTCTTAAAAAAAAAAAAGTCTAAGAGGGGATTCCATACTCAGTTTTTCCTGGAAGGATATCAGAACAGAAACCCATTTTTTTACTTTTTTTTTTTTTTTATTTCTGTGACTATCACATAGGAGTACAGACTTTTCAATGTCCCTTTGGAGAACAGAAGTTAAAATGATCTGCTGGAAGGTGATTCACAATTGTAATTTTGACTTTGATAATAATGGTATTGGTATTGTTGGTATTAATGGTAATACTATTATTAATGTTAATACCAAAAATACCATAATAATGGTATTGTTGATTTTAGTAACTTTATTATTGCTGACTTGTTGAATGCTTACCACATGTCAGCTACCATGGTCAGAACTGTGCATGCTCCAACTCATATGATTCCAATAGTCCTGTGAGAGAAGGTCTACTATTATCCCCACCAAACAGATAAAGAAACTGAGGTATAGGGAGGGTTAAGGGACAGCAGACAAATGGCGCATCTGAGGTTCAAATTCAGATCTGTATGACTCTATAGAGTTCCAACACTTACACTCAACTCAGCCACTTACTTCCCTGATATTATCCAAATGTAATGTTACACAAAGCTTATAACAAGCATTTCTCTTGTGAAATGGAGAAAAAAAAATAGCATAGCGGAGAGGGCAGGTCAGCTGCCACCTTCTGATGGGAAAAGAAAAAAAGAAAGAAAAAAAACTCAAAGAGGAGCATCTTCAAAAAACAAAGCTCAGGAAACTAAACATTATAATAAGCTTTAGAAAAAGACTATATTTTGGAGAACCTGTTATTTAAACAGTTGTCATTTTGCTGAACAAAATGTCCAATTATGGATATCAATTCTATCTCAGAGCTCTCTGACAAAATAGACTAAAAGTGATGCCATCAAGAAGTGTCCCTAGTCCAGCTCTCTACAGATGCCCCACAATAAGATGTGTGAGTACTCAGACTTTGGACATCTTCACCATGAAATCAAAATGGTCTTACCAAGCTGGAGTTGGAGGTGAGGATCACGGAGGTGGGAAGGGAAGCCCTCTGAGAAATCCCACATGATGGGTGGAAAACTGTTACAGGTCATTTCCTGGGGTGACAATGTTCCTCCTTTACTTGTGTTCTCCTTCTACCTACCATACATAGAGTGGACTTCCTCTCCCTGTCACTGTTGTAGCATCTTTACCACTCCCGTCACTGCATTTCCCCATGTCTGAGGCCTGTGTTGGCCTCTGTTCCTTGTTCATTTGCTATGAGAAAGCATCATGTGTTCTCACAGCATCCAGCATCAATCAGAGCCCCCCATGCTTTGACAGCCAGGAGGCAGGATGGAAGCAAGGGTAAAGACACATTCCCATGTAAGACCCTAGAGCCCTTTCTGAATCCTCCATAGGCCAATCCGCCAGGTAGTCCATGTAAAAATATTTCCAATTAGCCATCAAGGACACACCTTTCTCCCACACAGCCTAAAAGAAGAAAAGGCAAGATCTTTAAGATCACATCATGAGATTCTTTTGCCATCTGATAATACTTACCACCTCTTGTTGCATTTATTTATAACCTCTTTTGCCTTCATTCTTTCTATGTCTTCCCTTCTGGTAACTTCTATATTCACATACTTGATCCATTTTAACATCCTAGTTTCTCAATGCCTAACGTCACTGCCAGTAATCAGCTCAGAAATTATCTCAGCCCATCTCATCCAAGAATTTCCATGTCCATAGCCCAGACTATTGTTACCAAATGCATCATCTCTAATATCTTGATATCAAACATCTAACTGACCATCATCACCAATATTGCAGTTTACTCTCTCTAATAAACCTACTTCAACAATCCCTCCAGGATTTCCAGATCATAAAACCTATGCTCACTGTTATCCTACCTTTTATGTTTTCACTCCATCTTCCATTATTAAATCAACCCACCGGATAAGCCATCAGTTTCTTTTGCTCTCCATCATGGAATCCATCCTGGATGCCTCTAATCTTTGGTTAAACCCAACTCTCCATTTACCTCATAACTGCATTCAGCTGAACGGAAATGATGAAAAACATGCAAACCCCTTGACTGTTCTCATCCTAAATCCATGACCATAAACCCCAAGTAGAATTGTGTTCCTACTTTATTTTCCTATTCATTTCACTTACATGGTAATTATTTCACAACTTTTCAATTCTCAAATCTCTAATACCCCTTCTTACTTCTTCACTCTTGGATGATGGTCTATTTCACCGAGAACACAGAAACAATCAGAGAAATTATTTTTCTTCCTACAGCCACACTTTCCAGTCTCTGTACCAATAGACTCTGCCGTTTTTTTCTTCCAGAGGAAAAATACTCCTAGAGGTCAAACTTTTCATTGTTCAGAGGACTTTGTTTCCTTCCACCTATAAGACTTTATCACTGTAGTTATTCTATCACTCTCCTTCTTCACTTTCAACTCTCAAAGAATAGTGTATCACACACAAACATACTGAAATAACACACATACTAGAGAAGGTACTACCCTATTAACTTGCTCCCTTTATAGTAAAATTTGTGATTATATATATATATATATATATATATATATAGTAATTCTTATCTTCACTAATTCATCTTCCAATTTATCTTGAACCCTCTTTGTAGAACTGCTATTGTTCTCAACTATTGGCTCCTCCTTTCTGTAATGATTGTAGTTGCCATGTGACCTGTAGGTGAAGTATATCTCCCATAAACATCTGCAGGCTTGGCCATGTGCCTGGCTTCCCAAAAGAATCATAGTAGACATGATATGAGCTATGTTTAAGTAGAAGTTTTAAGAGGCATGTCAAGTTGCCACTGGCAATCTTGTTCTTCCCCTAAGCTGTGATAACTGTAAACCCCAGATTGGAGCTATTCCTTCAGCCTGGGTTTTTAAATGAGAACTTATAAGGAGTAGAATTATAGTTTACCCACAGCTGTCAACAGGTAACATGAACAACAAAACATTACTGTTTGACAAGTCCTTGAGAGTTGGTAGTTGATCGTTATGGCAGCCTTACTCAGCAAATTCTGATTTTCTAAACAGGCTTGAGTCCCCGTCATTCCATGGAAAACCTACATTTGTCAAAACTACTTCTTCTAAATTGATAATTTATTGGTCTCCTTATTGAACCACTGATAATGCATCCTACTTAAAACATTTTCATGTCTTGGCATCCGGAAACTCACTTTCTCTCTTTGCCTACTACTCCACTCGCCCCTCTGTAAGTCTGCTTTACTGGCTCCTCCTCTTCTTGAAATCTAAATGTTGAAATCCTAGAATATATCTATTTTCTACCATTTTCTCTGTATTTTTGGCTGGGATTTTAAAACTAGTATCTCTTGCCCCCACTTTTCCCCTGATCTTCAGGCTTGAGTATATAATTTCTAACTCAGTATCTCCACATGCATCTCCAAAACAGTACTCTTAATTACCTCCAACCACCACTGATAGACCTGCTGGTCTTTACTCTTCCCAAGTTGAGCAAATGGCACTACCACAACATCAGACCAAATTGCCCAGCTGAAAAAGACTTGATATCATCTATATTCTCTTTCTCTCACACTCCACATCCAGAGCTTTCAAACTTGAGCACTTACATCATTATCACTCTGATCTAATCCCAGATTATCTCTTGCCTGGACTATTGCAGTATCCTCTATTCTATACCACATCCTCATTAATATTCTTGACATCTTGTACTCCTGACACACACTGAACGTCCAGAATAGTTCATTGTTTCTTTTTTTAATTAATTAATTTATTTATTTATGATAGTCACACACACACAGAGAGAGAGAGAGAGAGAGGCAGAGACATAGGCAGAGGGAGAAGCAGGCTCCATGCACCGGGAGCCCGACGTGGATTCGATCCCGGGTCTCCAGGATCAGGCCCCGGGCCAAAGGCAGGCGCTAAACCGCTGCGCCACCCAGGGATCCCTAGTTCATTGTTTCTTAATGTAATTAGATCCCTTTATTGCCCTTGCTCAAAACCCTATAATGGCTTATCATAAATCTTCAGAGAAAAGCCAAAGCCCTTATCATGAATGCCAAGGCCCTATAATATCTAGCCCTGGCTATCTTTCCAACTCCATCTTCTATCACTTTTTCCCTTGCTCATCCATTTAGAAACCAACACCTTGACATTACCCAAACCCACTATACTTTTCCCATCTCAGGGCCTTTTGACTTACTATTCCCTCTACCTAGAATCCAATCTTTGTCTTGATATCTTCAGACTGGTTTCCTCGATCCACTCAGATTTCTCTTAAAATGTTCCATCTCCTTAACCATTCTAATTAGTCACATCTTCTCTTTCACATTTTATCCCCTTATTCATGTTTTTTATAGCAGTATTAAGAGAGAGTATAGATTAGGAGTTAAGAACAGGCTCCTCAGCTTTGACAATTAACCTCTCTGTGCATCAATTTTCCCATCTGTAAAATGGAGACCTGAGTAACAGCATTTGTCCTACAAAGCTCTAACAAGGCTTAAATGAATTAAAACCTCTAAAATGCTTGGTAAGAAAGATGGCAAAATACAATGATTGTTAGCTGTCTGTACCTGATGTTGAACTCTCTAAATGTACATTGTCTATCTCCCCATAGAGCAGGAACTTTTGTTTCTGGGTCACTGCTGTAATTCCAACCTGTGTTGACAGAACTGTTTCTGCAAACCCATTTTAAGAATAATTATTTCATTTTGTGTACTAGTTTTTAAAAAATCTTATTTAAGTTGGATTTTACTTAGTCTGACTCACCCTCCCCCAATCCCAGTATTACTTTATCATCACTTTAAATTGATCTTTAATAACGTTTCACTTGAAAATTTCCTCTCTCAGTACTAAACAAGATAAGAGAAATTGATAGTCACAATTCTCGGATTGAAATAATCTTTCTCTAATTTGCGTATGAGTGTCAATTGTCACCTATTTGATTTACATAAAATGGATTATATTACCATGTGGACTAATATTATGTAACTTGGTTGCGGTCAATGAAACTAAATGTCACACTTAAAATCATTACTTGTGAGTTGCTGAATCTTTTGCTGACTTCCTGAATCTCAACTACAACCTAATCTTTGATTAAGAATGATCCCTTATATAGCATTTAGTGTGTACAAACACAACTATTATTTATTTCATCTTCAGCGCTATTCTGGAGAAAAAGAAGCAGCCTTTGTCGTTATATACAATTCACAGAGATGAGAAGGGTCCTGACTTAGGTCATTTGGAGCAAAGAACAGTTCCAGGAAAGAAAAGCTATTTACCACAGCTGGCCTCAAATGGAAGCTCCCCAAAGACAGGGACCATAGAGAAGCTCACAAGGTACTATAAATCATGTTCAATGCTACGCTGTTGGATCTGTACTTCTCTTTCATGGCACCATAGAACCAGAAGCTGTTAAATTCTGAAAGACCTCAGAAATCATTCTGGCTAGCACCCTCTGTTTTTCCATATGAGGAATCTGAGTATATTAGCCAAGGTTATGCTAGCTGTTGTAATAGATAAACCCTCACATCCCAGGGGTTTCACATAATCAAGTTTATCTATCATAGTAGTGATGCTGGGACCCAAGCTCCTTCCTTCATAGCTCCACCATCTCCAGCATCTCCTGTGGCTTCTAGGATTGCTGTGAGAGAGGAAAGAGCATGGAAGTCATGGGTGAGAGGTTCTTAACAGCCAGGCCTGGAAGTAGCACATATCACTTCCACTCACATTACACTGGCCAACACTCAGGTGTTTGATCACCCTAGCTTCAGAGAGACAAAGAAAGCAGTCTAGCTATTAGCCCAAAAGGAGAGGAATTTGTGACTGGTGAACAGTTGGTGTCAGCCGCACCAAGCAGGTCCTGCAACTGTCTTGAGCTGCATCTACGCAGTCTATGAGTAGTAGCTGAGGTTGTACCAAGGACCTCTGTTTCTGGATGTGAATGTCTTCTACTTAACTACTCTCACCCTTCTCTCCTGCTCTCCTTTGTACACTAGCCTTCATTATACAAGTTCTCTATTGTTTCTAATCTAATGTTTTCCTTCACTTTTACTCTCAGGGATATGAAAAAGAAATGAGAGAAAGGAAACATTAGCTGTTAGTTATCCAGGTGAAAGAGCACCTGAGAAGAGGGATGGTTAGTAATAGAAAAAAGGAAGTTGTTCTTTTGGAATCATCTAGCATCCTGCTCCCAGCTCTAATCAATTCCCATGTTTCTCCTAATGGCCCAGGTAATAGAATATTAGAACTGAAATGACCTCAGGAACAGCCAACACAGAGGAAAGAAGCTGCTGCTCTTATTAATACATCATGAAACCTTAAGGAACACCCCTGGGACTCACAATTTAAAAAGTGAGATAATACCTCACATTAGATTGTCATAAAGATTGTCTAATATGATAACGTTAGACAAAATTATCTAGCCCAATGCCTGGAACATAGTAGGTTCTCAGTCAATGCTAGTTGGCTTTGAATCTGAATCAAGCTCAATGTTGTCATGTTATAGAATAGTTTGTGCCCCAAACCAGGTGAGATTAATTTGGTGCACAGATCTTTTTGGGCTCCCAGGCACAATTCCAATATGGGAGGGGGAGTCCCTACATAGACAGACACAAAGAAATTCTCAGACACCAGCAGAATTCAGCTTAATTCTGACACTATTTACCTGGAGATAGCACCAGATTGCATGGGGTAAAGGTTCAGCCCTGTAAAATTGCCCCCCACCCCCACCCCAGTTCAAAAGCCAGATTGCAAGCCTCAGGCTGTTACCTATGTTTCTAACTGACTGGCTATAGTTCAGAGGTTCCAATGACCTCCTCCTTAGGTTCAATTTATTTGCTAGAGCAGGTTACAGAACTCAGGGAAACACTAACCTTTACCATTTTATTAAAGCATATGATAAAAAGGAGATGAATCAATAGCCAGATGAAGAGATAAATATGGTAAGTTCCTAAACAAAGGAGCTTCTGTCCTCATGGAGCTTGGGGCCCCACTCACTGGCAGGGAAGCACTTTGAAAAAGGACCAGAAAGCTGTCCTTTTTTATGGAGACTTCATTATATGTTCATGATTGGCTAAGTTACTGGTCATTGCCAATCCTTTGGATCTCTAGCCCCTCTCCCCTCTCCAGAGATCAAGAGGTAGCACTGAGAATTTGAATCCTCTAATCAGAGTTGGCCCCACTGGCAACCAGCCCTTATCCTCAGGAGCTTTCCAAAAGTCTTACTAACATAACAAAAGACACCTTTCTCACCCTCAAAAATCAGAAAATTCCAAGAGCTTTGGGAGCTGTGAGCCAGAAACTGTGTGCAGACCAAATATATGTGAGAAATAGATATATTGGTTATCTGAATGATCAAATGTATTTTTCTTATCAATCACAATATCACAATAAGCTAGGGTATGATGGGTTAAATGACCCAAGTGCTGTATGTAGGAAGCCACAGTCACCTGGAGAGATCCAGGAGCTGGCCAGCTGGGAATGAGAGCAAAGGCTAGGCTGAACAAGCTGCTTTCACATACTTGTTTATTATACTAGAGTTAGCAGCAAGCCTGAGTCTCCCCCCTGCCCCATTCTTCCTCTGTCTTTCCATTCTTCCCTCTGCTCAATAGACTCAAAGCCAGAGAGGCTCTCCCTGAAGAGTATCACAAGCCCATCATGAAACCCACCCCAGTCACAGATAAATTCTCATTTGCATTTCCATTTCCTTGCTATGTGACTTTGGACATTTAATAAATGGTAGTTATTATTTTTATTATTGAGTTCATTATTATTTCCAGAGCACACTGATGTTACCACCCTCTGAGGGTCTTCATTGCTTCTGGAAAACACATCCTGTCCACTACCCAGACACAAAAATGTATTGCCTCATAGGAGAAAGGCAAGTCCATTAACACTTGGTGCTCCTGAGCATTAGATACAGCCAAACCTACCATACATACTCTCAAACTGGTCCCTGAAGTATGTAAAGATGATTTGAAACAAAGATGAATTATCTCTCATGATAGACTTCTCCAGTGTCCTAACGATGTGTGCAGTGAGACTGTGGACCAGGAGAAAGGAGCCTGAAAGATAATGGTAAGGTTATTGGCTCTTGCACTGTGACTTACGAAGTTCTCAGAGATGAGGAGGAGGAGAAGACATAGCAGAACCTAGGCTCATGAGCCCAGTGCCACCTGAGATGACAACTTTGAAACATGAGGAAACACTTCTGCACAGCTCCTACACCAGTAGACACCAGAAGACAATAGCTAAGACAGCACATGGAAAGGGTCTGTGCTGTCCATGCCTCATCCTTGACCAAGTCAATGACAATAGCTCTGTCATGTGTTCCCAAGGTCCTTACCACTCGTTCCCACCACCCCAGAAAAGATGTGACTGATTTTTCTTTCAGTTTCCCATAGCATTTTTACATACCCCTACTATCATAAACAATACATTATTTTTTAACTGTTGATTTTCTTGTCTTTCTCCCTATCAGGGCGAGGAATCATGTCTTACTCGTGTGCGGTAAGCAGGTGTTCGATAAATGTTTGTAGACTGACAACTGGCCTCTTTTGCCAGATACCTTTGTGTTTCTGACCTTCACCTCTCACTTGACATTGGAGTCTGCTGACCTGACTCCCAGGCATGCCTAAGGCTGGTCTTCTCCTGGGCCTAGCCTTAGTATTGATGAAGCATGGGGCCTCATCTAACATCAGGATTTTGCTGTGCTCCTAAACTCTGGGAGTGCCCTCCCTCATCCCAGTTGGCCTTACCACCTCCACCTCCCTGGCAGCCTGGGACTTTCCCTGTACTCCTGTCATAGCCTGGACCCAGGCAGCGGGGTCTCGTGAGACAGGAACAGGGTGTGACAATGAGAGTCCATCCCATTGAAAATAAGGCGATCTGTTGTAAATCACCCACCATCACCACTCCTCAGCTTCTTTCACTATAAATGGATGAAATGATACCAATCTCAGAGTAGAAACAAGAATGAAGGTAGAGGTGAAGGCACCTTGAAACAGACTATTTGTTCAGTCAGCTCTGCCTTTGTCCACAGCAGAAAGCCAAAAACATTTAGACATTTCGTCTACACCGATGTTTGGATAAGGTGACTCCATGAGTCCCTCCATCCCTGGTGGTCCAGGTGAGCTATCTGCTAACAGTGTGCCTCCTGCATCGACACTCGGGCTGCAGAAATCCCTACAAGTGGGCAATGCAGGCAGAAAAGGAAAGTGTAGGTGTTCCTTAGGCATTGTCAAATAAGTGGATCAGCAAAATAGGAAGTGGCAGAGAGCAGAGACTGTCTGTGTTATTTCAAGCTTGTGATCACATCTCACATGCTCTGCTGAGCCAGTGAACAAAGCAGCCCTCTGAAAACTGGTGCTTGGTGTGGGCGGCGCTCAGCCAAACTGCCAGCAGCCCTAGCTCTGCTCTGCGCACTCACCAGTGAATCTGACCTCCCCTGAGGGAGCCTCAGTGTCCTTGGGGCTCCTGCTGCATGTCCTTTCAATTCAACATTTATCGAACACTTATCAAGGCTAAGCATTACACTGACCCTTTGACAAGCACGGAAAAGAAAACCCACCATCCCTGCACGCAATGACTTCCCAGTCTTGAGCCAAAGTTGAGTTTTCTTAACCAACACTTCCCCCAGGTCACTCTCCTGCTCAAGAACTTGCAATAGCTTCTTATTGCTTTGGATCAAGTACAGACATTTTGGCCTGACTTTTAAGTACCCACCTCCAACCTAAGTCTACTTCATCTTACGAAGCCCTGGAAAGGGGGTGGCAGCCTTCTATAGGCATAAACCCTCCGTTCTGCAAGTAAAATGTCCTGATCGTGCCAAGCTCTTCCTGTCTTCTCTAGTCACGCTGTAACTTTTTCTTACCTAAACCTTTCAAGACCTAGCTTAAATTCCATGAGCCTCTATATGATGTTTCTTTTCTAAACTCCAGTTCACAGATAGCAAGCCATAGTCTAGCACTAAATTATTCTTTGCTTCACACAGCCTCTCTCTCTCTCTGTCTCTCTCTGTCTGTCTCTCTCTCTCTCTCACTGGATTATAAAGTCCTGAAGGGCAGAGACTATTCAATTAAGCTCAATTCAACAAATATTTTTGAACACCTACCATTATCCCCTGTCTGTATCTGTTGATGTCTTGACTGACAGGCTGGACCCTGTTCTGGGCCCCTCAGGCAGGGGAACAACATTGATGATAGAGAGTTTAAGCCACAACCTTATGCAAATCTCAGGACTCTGCTCTTCCCTTAATGACCTCAGGGCATCCTGAAATAAGATGAAACTATAGGCCCATCCTCAAAGCCACCTTGAGAAATGGGAAACCATTTGTTCTCTCCTTTTAAGCATATTGAGAGTCACTCCTGAACACAACAGTAAGCAGGTGTGGGAATGCCCACCTCAACCAGCCAGGAGAAATTGAAGCCCCACGACTGGGTCTCCTTCTGGGCAGGAGGGTGAGCCCTGGGGAGGGGGTGGTAGCCGCCATCCGCAGACTGCCTTTGCTCTCTTATGCTGCCTTGAAATTGCTGCAGATCCACCCTATTGTCCAAGATAGATGCCTGCCTGGGTCCTACCTATGAGCTGGCCCCTGCCTCTGTTCTCAATACCCTAATCTCCACGCCTTCCTACTATAGTAGGAAGATGCCTGGAGGAAGGAGGCCTGCTGAAGTACCAGGCTGCTTACCTTTTTGCATGTTTGACTATTGCCATCTAGTGGCCATATGGCATAAACTAAACTCTCACCCCATCCCCCCTTTCACCCTTTTTTTGAGAGGAGAGAAAAGAGCTCTCCTTTTCAACACTAAAAGGTCCTAAAAACTGCGGTCAAAGATTGCCCGGAGCTTCAGTATTCTCAGGAAATTACTTGAACAACCTGAAGAAGTTAGGATCAGGGCCCTTCCTGGGGGTTAACAGCCTCAGCAGGAAGGCTTTCTCTAAGCAGAGAAGTTGCAAGAAAGGTAGAGGGAAGTAGGGAGAGAAGAGAGAGAAACAGGCAGAAAGGGGGCAAAAGAGGAAGAAGAGAGGTGGGGTGAGGTCAAGGAGTAATTGTGGCCACAGAGACAAGATGAGATTACACAAACACTAAACTAATGAGAGGTGTGTGCCAGACATGGCCCAGCCCTGAGAGCAATTGAATTACTACAGGATCTGAGCAGAGGAACTTGAATCTGGAAGACTGCACAGATGCCATGAAGGCTGTTCTTTCACCTTCACTTCCATGAAGTACTGCTTCCTGGCTTCACAGGGTGCTGGTCACCCTGCCTTCTGAGGTAGCACACCCACTTTGTTAGTGATGCCTCAGCATCCCTGCCTCCACCCTCCAGCTTTCCGTCACCAAAGCATCCCTCAGTGGACAAAGCACCCACCTGGGCTCAGAACATGGCAAACAGAACCCTGGCAGCCCCTGGGCAATGGTGGGATTTACCCTCAGCCAGCCCATCACCTTGCCCTCATGCCTGCTCCTCAAACCTCTTCTCACCCCATCCCGCCTTCAAGCCTCCTCGCTCCAGTAGGAAGAAATGTCTTCTGCTGGATGAAATGAAAATAAAAATACAGCCAGGCAGGGGGGCACCCTTGCCTCATCTGAGAAAGTCTACTAGTCCCCATGCTTTACCTGGGAGGCCACTAGGTAGAGACCCGTTGAAGGGATGAGGAAGGCTATTAAGCAAATTCATTATTGACTATTTCACATTAGATTCCATTTTTTTCCCTTTGATGCCGACACAACTAATAAAAATGCACTTTATCTTCTTGGATTTATGGGCTCGTAAAGCTGCTTTCATGTACCTCAGGGAATTGGGATTAAAGGAGAATTAAACATCTCCAGTGCAAAGCCTGCTCAGGTGAGGGGGTGGGGAGGGAACCGAGGAGGTGGGGGAGAAGGGAAGGAGTGATTCAAGGACAAGAAATAAACTGAAGTAAAAATCTGGCAAAAATATGGCTTTAATATATTGTAAAAGAATAAAAACCTCATAAAAAGTTATCACCAGACATGAGGAGTTCGTAATGTCGCCCATTGTGGATTCTGGGAGGAACTTTCTGGGAGATGAGAGTCATTAAGTAAGAGTGAGCCCGCAGCCGGTGGGCGGGGAGAGGCAGGGGCAGGATGGAGGTTTGATGGAACTGTAGGCACAGGCGGCCTGGGAAGCTGCCAGCCTGGACGCCTTGGGGGCTGGCCAAGCAGGAGTCCTGAGATGGGATACAGGCACTTCCCACAGGGGTCAGTGGACACGGCCACACCTAGGGTCTTTTACAAAGGAGGTAGCTAGTCTTGGCTTTTGCCAACCAACATGAGACATGAGAATCATCAAATCTCTCAGTTCCTTGTTTTCTTCTGTTAACCAGGGACACAAAGCCCCTGGCTACCCCTGGTTACCCCGTGGCCCAAAGTTATTGCAAGAGCCAAATAGAATGGGGCAGTTATGTGAAAGAGACTTCTTGATTCAAACCAGGAATTTGGAAGCTATTCTCACCTTTCCTTTTTCATCATCCCCAAATCCAGGCCATTACCAATCTTGTCATTTCTACATTAAAAAAAAAAAAAAAAAAAAAAAAAAAAAAACAAACCTCTCTCCCTTCTTTTCTCCATCTCCAGCCCCAGGTGCAAACCATTCTTATTTCTCACCCAGACTACCGCAATATCTTCCTTGTTAGCATCTTCTGAATTCATTCTCCACACAGCAGCTAGAATGATCTTGTAAAAATGTAAATCAGATTATGTCATTCCCTGCTTAAAACTCTTCAGGGGCTTCCCATTGAATTAAGGATAAAATTCAGAATCCTTAACCTGGTCTGAAAGGCCTAATCTAGCCAGGCCTATGTTTTCAAACTCATTCCACTGTAGAAGGGCCTTCTTTCTGTTCCTCTGCCACACTGAGCTCTGTCCTGCGTCTGGGCCTTTCGTACACGCCCTCATCTTTGTTTAGAGAGCACCCTCCAAACACCCCTGCCCCCAACTCTGCATGGTTGACCTGCCTCTGTGCATTAATCTCAATTCAAGTGTCACTTCGACTTCCACAAAATATAAGCCACCGGTGTTCTGTGTCCACGCTTTTCCTACACCACAACCGATATGCAATCTACATCACAATTTGAGTTATATATTTACTTGTGTATTTAAGTTTAATATCCGACTCTCCTACTAAATTGTAACTCTCTGAGAGCAAAGAGTATGTCTATTTGTTATTCATTACATCCCCAGGACTTAGCACATAGACCAACCCTGGTCACCCTTCAGTCAATATTCACTGAGCAAAAGTAAAAGAACTTTAGATTATTGCTAAATAGAGATTCTGGGCTTCCTGTGGTTGGAGTAGAAGGAAAGAGAATCTGGGAGGAGGCTGGAAAAGGCTTCTGGGTACAAGCCAGACAGGACATAGAGAAGAGGTTAGGAACTGCACAGACAGGTGGTCAAGGCACAATCATCTTTTCCTCAGGCCTTTCTCATCTTTGCATTGCCACATGTGCCTCATCATTGAGTGTTGAATGCTTTTGATGTGCAAGACTTTGCATTCAGTGAGGTTGGGAAATCCCAACAGAACCTGATACTGCCCTTGCTCTCCAAGAGCAAAGGTATTTTTTTTTAAGATTTTATTTATTTATTCATGAGAGACACAAAGAGAGAGGCAGAGACACAGACAGAGGGAGAAGTAGGCTCCTAGCAAGGAGCCCGATGTGGGACTGGATCCCGAGCCCAGGATCACGCCCTGAACCAAAGGCAGATGCTCTACGGCTGAGTTATTCAGGCATCCCAACCAAATGTATTAAAAAGAAGAGAGCCAGGAACCCAGAGATGAGACACTAGACATCATTAACCATAGGACACAGGCCTCTTGAATCCTAGAACCTTATCCTGACTGTAGGAAGAGGCAGATAGTCCACTCAGGGCTGTCTTTGGTGAGGTCCTGATAGCTCTGGATCTAGTTCTCAGCTTTGCAGAGAAAATAATTTATTTACTGCCAGTGAGCAGAGCTTACTTATTCTAACCAAACTTACTAAAGACCCATTAAGTAAAGCAGAATGCCAGTTTATTTACATTGAGGAAACACAATTTCCACCCAGAGGAATCCTTCCCTGGCATCAGGGTTTGCATGAATGTTCCCACATATCTCATGTGGCACGCTACAAGCCGTATTGCACAATGAATCGTTTTAAGAAGCTGTAGCGTGTCAAGCTCACTTTTGCCTCTTACCTTGGGCCTTTACTTAGGTTATTTACAATCTGTGAACTACTCTGAGCAACCCCTTTCTCCTTCCCCTTTGTATAGATAATGCCACATCTCAGTTTCAATACTTCCTGCTCTCAAATCTCTTCTCTGACTTATAGACTAGATTAGGCCTCCTGCTAAATGTTCTTATAGTTCCTTATGTTTCTGTTCATCATTCATCCAACAAATTATTTATTTATACTTATTTGAACTACCATGTGCCAAGCAATTGTTGGGAGTATTAGGGATATGTCCACGAACAAAATAGACAAAAATCCCTGAGATTTTGAAGAATAAATGTTACATGCATACACAGACAGACACAAATGGACTGTAAGCTCCCAATGTCTTGGAAACATTAATGTGCATTATATTTCTTGGCGTCCATTAATGCATTTCTTCCTCCATTCCTTAAATATTTCTTGTAGTCCTGTTCTTTGGTCAGGTACTAGGCTAACCTCTAAGGTGCTATTGGCATAACCAATACATGTGGTACCTGTCTTTAGGTATATACGATGTAAGGAAAGCGATAAACACTAAAATAAAAACACAAACAGCAGGGGCTGTGAAGAGAATGAAGGAGTGTGTAAGAAAGAATAATAGGGGAAGGGTCTGGTTGGGATTTAGGGGTCAGGGAAGACTTCTCTTATGAAACTACATTTAGGATGAGATTAGAAGAATGATTAGAGGGATTAGAAGGAGGCAGCCATGGGAACAGTGAGAGGAAGGACACTGTAGACAGAGGGAACAGTACCTCTGCAAATGTCCTTAGGAAGGAAATAGTTGGCACATCTGTGAAACTGGAAGAAGACCAATTTGGCTGAAAGCAGTGAGTGAGAAGGTGTATGGTAAGAAATGAGGTTGGGAAAGTAGCCAGAGGCCAGGTCCTGCAGGGCCTTATGTGTCATGATGAAGATTTTTGTTTTCATCCTAAGTGCAATGTGAAGTCATCGAGAGGTCTTAAGCAGTGGCTAGATGGTATTTTATGGCAAATGTAGAAATGGGGAAGCCAATTAGAAGGCTTTTGAAATGGGTAAAAGGTGACAACGTCTTGGATTGGAGTGATGGTGTCGGAGGTGGGATACGGAATGAACCGACATGCTTTGGGACTAACTAGGACGTGGACATTTCACTACCCTAACACAGTGATCATAGAACACAGAATATTCAACAAGCCTTATTTCCCTGGTGCACATCAATGTAGATGTCCACAATGGTTCTTCCTAATGTCCACCCTAATTCATCCTGTAGCATTTTATATTCATTTTCTTGTGCCAAAGAATTATCAGTGATCCAAAGTGCTTTCATAACTAGTAGGTACAATTCCCTTTTGTGTTCACTCCAGTTTTGTTCTAAGTAGTTTCAGAATTCTTCAACAAACTTCTTTGCATTTGAAGTCTCATTGTTTTTATCATAATCCCTAAAGGTGTTATATTTAAATGGATGGAAGCAGTGCTGCTCTGGGAGACCTCGAAAGCCAGAGGCCTGGGACAACGTTGCTTTGAAGTAGGGTTCAAAAGGAAGAAGAACAGATCGAACTCAGAAAAGAGACTGGGCTCCGGGACCCAGCTCTCTCTCTGAGAGCCTGCTGATCTGAGACAAGCAGCACACCCACCTCTTAGTGGCTGGTAGATCCTTGTCCTTCCTTTCATTCATCTAGCACCATTACTGAGGACCTACAATGTGCCAGATGCTTTCCAGGTGCTAGCAAGGTAATCATAAGTGACAAAGAAATCGCCTTTGTGGACAGAATGCTTTGAAAAGCTCAAAACCTGTGTATAAATATGAGGTGTCATTGCAGCAACCTCAAGCATGAAGGAAGCAAGGATAGTCTGAGGATTTCAGACCAGGAACCCATGTCTTCAGGGAGCACTCACCTATGAGCAACTGACTATTCACTTAACTTGTCCTTGTCCCCCTTACAGAGAGATCGTGGCTTTGAGGAAAATTTCTTGGCAATCAGCTCATGCATGATTTACAAATTTATGGTTCTGGGAGGCATCTGAACGTTGGGGCATAGATCTCAGTAATTAATCCTAGGAGGTCCCTAATGACAGAGGAGACTTTGCTGTGTGAAAGTTGCTTCAATACTAAACAGCTTGTGTTATCTAACAAATGAGAACATTTCACACCCAATAAACGTCACTTTTGATAGTGCTACTAGCGGTCATAAATCTAACAAATAACACACATGCAAAATCTCACCCACACTTGCCCTTCCCCTGGTCATCTTCTACAGGGTGCTCTCACTCTGGGTTCTCTGAGAAGGGCAGGGCCAGAGCCCACCTCTGTTCCCACGGTAACCATGGAGCTTTGGCAGGGGTGGGGGGCATGTCAGGACCCACAGCCAGTTTCTCCTTCATGCCAACAGCACAGCACCTGCATCCAGTAGAAGCCTTGCAGTTGCCTGGAAAATTTAGGTCATTTTAAGTGCAAAAGTGGATAATTCACACAGATAAATAAAGCAAAACAAACCAAAACAAAAAGCTCCTGCCCCTGTTTCTTCTCAGTTCTCTTTTCAGGACACATTAGAAATTGTTGGGAGTTGGCCTAAATGATAAAAAATCACCCCTAGCTCATCATCAAAAAGCATTTAAGTGATTAAATGTGTTTTACTGAATCAAGGAAACTGCAAAGATCCAATCTTTCTCCTCTGGGGTAACAGTGGATCTATCCTACTTGCTAAGTAGAGAAGATTTTACTTTTATCTTGCACATCACTGCCTCTCAATTATACGAATGGGCCCCTGTGACCATGACAGGACAGAGGCTTCTGGGTTTCATCACTCTGGGATGAAGGTAGCAGCCAAACTAAACAGAATCAGAACAGAATTGCTAAAAGAGAAAGTCCTATATGATTCCAAATCCATGGTAATTTAAGAAAGGCTCTAAAATTATGGAGACAGTAAAAGGATCAGTAGTTTCCAGGGGTTAGGGGTGGGGAGGGATGAATAGGTGAAGCACAGGGTTTTTTAGGGCAGGGAAACTCTTCTGTATGATGCTGTAATGGTGGATGCATGTCATTATACATTTGTATTATAGAATGCACAATTCAAAAAATGAATCTTAATGTAGACTATGGACCTTAATTATTAATAATGTATCAATATTGGCTCATTAATTGTAGCAAATGCATTCCAGTAATGCAAGATGTTAATAATAAGGGATATTTGGGGTTGGGGCAGGGGGATAAATGGAAACTCTCTGTACTTTCTGCTCAATTTTTCTGCAAACCTAAAATTGCTCTAAAAAGTAAATTATATTAATTTAAAGGTGAGAGAGAGAGAAGTTGCATGACTCTTGGGCTCAGGACCACAAGATTTCCTGAATATACTCATAATGTTCACCTTTAGGGAACGTGGTCCTCCATGAGCACAGGCTATCAGGGGCATAACCAGACCCCCTTGTCACCATGATGGCGGAGATCCAGATGGCTCACACATGATTTTTGGTAGGTGATCTCCTAACCCACTGACCACTTTCTCCATTTTCTCTTTCCACTTGTGCCTCTTCACACCTTACATGCTTCATTCCCCTGCTAGAGTGTGAGCTCTATGAAAGCAAAGTAGATTTGGTCTATTCTATTAATTACTGTATCATTAATGTCTGGAACTCTGCCTGGAACAGAGTAGATACTCATTAAATAACTGTAGAATTAATGACTATAACCATATGTCCACTCCATCACCAAATATCTCTCAAGTTGCTCTGATACAGTATCCCAGGAACGGTAGAGAAAATGCATATTATAAAACACAGTCTCTATATTTAAGAGACTTAGAATCTATTGGAAAGAGATCATCTGATTCTAAATCACAGTTCTAGGCAATACATGGCAATCCTTCTAGGAGTCACAGTCTACTACTCTCTG
This sequence comes from Nyctereutes procyonoides, assembly GCF_905146905.1. Classification (NCBI taxonomy): domain Eukaryota; kingdom Metazoa; phylum Chordata; class Mammalia; order Carnivora; family Canidae; genus Nyctereutes; species Nyctereutes procyonoides. The sequence goes on along the minus strand of NW_026575133.1, from coordinate 48,480,285 downwards.
CCTGATATCTTGATACACCTCTGATTGCATAAAGTGTCTGCCAATGCCTGGCAAGTGGAGGTCCCCACAAATGTTTAGCAATTTCCTATTCTAAAATTGCCAACAACAAATTGATTATTAAACCCTATTTTCATGATAGAATCCTGCCATATTGGCTCCACCCTCGATAAATAACAGTAAGAACAACATCTTTTTAATTGCACAGAATCTTACAGTTTCCAAATTTAAGGTACTTTCATATACATAATATGTAATACAATTTCATATATATAAAAATTATGTATATTTACTATATGTATCTCTATATGTTACCTATACTATGCATATATTACATGTCATTATATGACATGAATTCCCAGCCCTGGATATTAGGCTGATAGGGAATTGCTTATTTGGGATCTAGAGTCATTTCAAGAGGAGAAGAAGCACTAAGAGTGTCAAGGACTGTGCTGAGTGCTTCATGCAGCTCTCCCACATGTCCCTCACAATGCAACACTAGAAAGGTGTCCAAGCTACTGAAAGGGAACTAAAACCCTGAGGAAATAAGACACATTGAGCTACTAAGCAGCAAGCCTGGGATTAAAATTCAGGTTACTCTGATTTCAAAAATCAGACTCTTTTCAGAGACTGATATATTGGCTCTAATCTAAATGATCGAATGTCTCTAAAAATCTAGAGGTTCCAGGACTTCTTCTAAGGAAGGAGGATTAGAATTTGAATTGTATACCAAAGACCAATTGTTTCATGCTTCTACTTCCTTTAAGTAATGAGATGTCCCTGATAGCCTCCAAGACTGCCCCCCGAAGTGCTTAATGTGCAGTAAGCACTTTAAATGTATTTTCTCATCTTGTTTTCATAACAATTATATGATCTTGATAGTATTAGTATCTCCGTTTTACAGATGAATTAACTAAGACTTAGAAAACCTAAGTAACTTGCCTAATTTCATAGGATTTAGGAGACGCTGAGCTGACACTGAACCCAGATTCCTTAACTTCAACAACTAAATGCAAGAGCCTCTATGGGGAATGGTTTTTCTCAAGGTCTCCGTTTATACTAGTCAATATTACTATTACTATTACTATTACTATTATTATTACTATTACTATTACTATTACTATTACTATGAGTAAGCTCAGGTTGCCATAACAAAACACATAGACAAAATATTTCTGCCAAGTTCTATAGGCTAGAGAGGTCTGATACCAGAATTCCAGTATGGTTGAGTTCCATCTGTGCTACAGACTGACTATTTGTCTTTCTCCAAAATTCACATGTTGAATCCCTAATGCCTAATGTGATATGTGGAGATGAGGCCTTTGGGAGGTAAATAGGTCAGAGGGGTAAAGGCCTCATGATGGGATTAGTTCCTTTATAAGAAAAGATACAAGAAAGTTTGCTTCCTTTTTCTCTGCTCTCTGCCAAATAAGGATTCAAGATGGCCATTTATGACTCAGGAACCGGGTCCTCACCAGACACCAGTCAGCACCCTGATCTCAGACTTCCAGCGTTCAAACTATGATAAATAAATTTCTGTTGTTTAAGACACTAGGTGTATGTAATTTTTGTTATAGTAGCCCAAAGGGATCTCACCTTCATGACCTCATTGAAACTTAATCACCTTCCAAAGGCCCCACCTCCAAATACCTTGAAATTTAGGGCTTCAACCTATGAATTTTGAGGGGACACAGTTCAGTCCATAGCACCTACCATTGGCTTAATCTCAGTATCCCTTGCTGCAAAACGAGGTCATTCTCTTTCCAGCCCATTTTTTAGTGGAGCCAAGAACAGCCACTTAAGTTAGGCTCAGTGTTGCGCTGAGCCAAGCCTGGAGCCTGACTCATTAGGCATTTGCAGTCTTAAAAGAATCAACTCAGATTATTAACAGGAGGAGACTATTGCCTTTTATTTTTTTTCCCCTCTTTTATTCTGAAAGGGAAGAGTAACAAGTTGGCTTCTGTTGTCAGAATAACAACAAGGGCATTTTCTGGCAGTAATTTCATAAGGAAATTTGTCTTGTAATTGGAGCTTCAGAGGCTCACTCAGCATTGATGGCATCCATGGTATAAATTAGCCTCCTCTCTACATTTACAAATGTTATTGCAATTATTGCAGCTAAAATGCATATAGTCTGGCCAAATTCTTCATTTAAAATCTAACCATAGCCAGCAGGGTATCTCTAACCCCAGGGACAGAGCAGGCCTCAGTGCCCTACTGACTCACAGTAAAACAGTGCTGTGAGAGAACTAGTCCATCCAGCACAGTGTTAATACAAGCCTGGTGGCAGGCTTCTCTATGAACCTGCAAAAGCCCTTTCCCTGCCCCAGCCAGTGGCTTCTGGACTGACTTCTGGCTCCTCCAGACTTCCCTCAGTGCAGAACATACGCCGGCCCATCTTTTGCTTTCCCTCCACAACACACCACAAAGGACCTACAATGCAGCAACTTGCAATCTCTCCAGTTTCAGATTTTTGGCTCCCTCAAGGCCCCGCCCAGAGCTGCCAGTTCCTTCCTTTCTTCTCAGGGCCAGTGATCCCAAGGGAAGCCAAGGTCCTATAGCATCAGGAGCAGGTCTGTCCTGCCAACTGAGGACTCTGGCTCAGATGCTCCTGGACCTCAGCAATGGTCTGGCAAAGAATCCAGTGCTGGCAACGTGCAACAAGAAACTCTCTTGAAGGAATGACTAAAATTAGTAACTCAAGAAACAACAGATGTTGATGAGGATGCCGAGAAAGGGGAACCTTCTTACTTTGTTGAAAGGAATGCAAACTGGCTCAGCCACTCTGGAAAACAGCGTGGAGGTTCCTCAAAAAGTTAAAAATAGAGCTACCCTATGACCCAGCAATTGTACTACTAGGTATTTACTGTAAAGATACAAATATAGTGATCCAAACAGGCACCTGCACCCCAATGTTTATAGCAGCAATGTCCACAAAAGCCAAAATATGGGAAGAGCCCAAATGTCCACTGACAAATAAATGGATAAAGAAGATGTGGCATATACACGCAACGGAATATTACTCAGCCATTAAAAAAATGAAATCTTGGGCAGCCCTGGTGGCCCAGCAGTTTAGTGCTGCCTTTGGCCCAGGGTGTGATCATGGGGACCCGGGGGATCCCTGGGTGGAAAAGGAAAGCCGTATATGTTCATGGAACATTCCAGGAAATTGAAAGCAATTAAGTATCGCTGTTATATAGAAAATAAAGAGGAGGGCAGCCTGGGTGGCTCAGCGGTTTGGCACCACCTTCAGCCCAGGGCGTGATCCTGGGGTCCCAGGATGGAGTCCCTCATCGGGCTCCCTGCATGGAGCCTGCTTCTCCCTCTGCCTGTGTCTCTGCCTCTCTCTCTCTCTCTCTCTCTCTCTCTCTCTCTCTCTGTCTGTCTCTCATGAATAAATAAATAAAATCTTTTTTAAAAAATGAAATCTTGCCATTTACAATGATGTGGATAGAACTAAAGGGTATTATGCTAAGTGAAGTAAGTTAGAGAAAGACAAATACCATATGATTTCACTCATGTGGAATTTAAGAAACAAAACAGATGAACACAGGGGAAGCGAAAGAAAAATAAAATAAGATAAAAACAGAGAGGGAGGCAAATGATAAGAGACTCTTAACTCTAGGAAACAAAGTGAGACTTGCTGGAGGGGAGGTGGATCAGGGGATGGGACAATTGGGTGAAGGGCATTAAAGAAGGCACTTGATGTGCTAAGCACTGGGTGTTATATGCAACTTATGAATCACTAAATTCTATCCCTCATACTCTATATATTAACTAAATTTGAATTTAAATCATTTATTTATTTATTTTAAAGATTTATTTATTTATTCATGAGAGACACAGAGAAAGAGGGGCAGAGACATAGGCATAGGGAGAAGTAGGCTCTTCATAGGAGCCCGATGCAGGACTCCATCCCGGACCCTGGGATTACGACCTGAGCCAAAGGCAAGTGCTAAGCACCCAAGAGTCCCTAAATATTTTTTTTTAAAGAAATTCTTTTAAAAGAAAGACATGTGACCAAGAAACCCTTTTGGAATCCTAGGAGCAGAGTCTGCTGGCCCTCAGGCAAGCAAGCAGGCAGGCAGTCAGGGAATTCTCATCCCAGAATGGTAGTACTCGAAAGAAACCAAAAGATTAGCTTGTCTAACCTTTGCCTTACACAGAGAAGAAATCTCAGGAAAGAACAGGAAGTGACAGGTTATACAGTCAAACAGAGTAATACCCAGCTGTACTAAGCCCGTGGCCAGGCTATTTCCCCTACAATCTACAGAGCCACAGAGACCAGGCCAGGGAGTGAGAGGCCATGTCTGAACGCATACGGACATGGAACATCCTGAGCTAAGCTATGTGGGAACTCAGGTTTCCTGCCTCCAGCTCCATGTACTTCCTTAAACCTCTCTCTCTCTAGAGTTTTTGTTTTTTTGTGTTTTTTTTTTCTCTCTCTCTCTTTCTTCTTTCCTATTTCCTCCTCGCTTTCAGATGAAAAGCTGAAATCAGGGTTGGAGAATTGGCTTCCCTGGACTTTCCTAAGAAGATAAAATTGCTTTCAGATTTGGCTCTCTTTAGTAGAACTAACTTGCTTTTAGCATAAGGCTTGGGAGGGGCGAGAAAAAAAGCAGAAAGGTAGGTCTTTCCAAAACTCATTACCCCCCACCCCTTTCTCTCTGTCTCTGTCTCTGTCTATATCTCCATCTCTCTGTGTTTCACTCTGTTTCCAAATGGGCCTGATTTGGGCTTCATATCACCCTCCACTCCATTTCAAACAGCTTAAACCCCATTCTGGCAGCAATGAAGTTCTTACTAATAAATGCAACCCTGGCTCCATCGTTCATCTCTGAAGGGAAGGACGCCTTTCCTGTTCTAAATTCCAGGCTATTGTGCTGTCTGTGTTTTGTTATATAAAGTCTTGGGCTTGTTAACAGCTTCGGTATCCTATGCAGTTAAAGCCCGGACAATGGAATGAAGATGGGCAAGGATAGGCTCTGGACTGATGAAAATTGAAACTGAGAAGATATTAGACTGTAAGAGTCAGGAAAAATATAAGAAAAAAGAATCTCCCACATAAATTGGGGCAGTGCTGCTCTGCCAGGAATGCTACTATTTACCAAAGTGAAACCACGTATGTAAATTTTAGTGCTGGCTAATGCTATGGCCCCACAGCCTTCTTTTTGAAAAGAGCCACATAGTAATCATAGCTAACACTACTGAGCACTTACTGTGTGGCAAGAACTGCTGAGAGCTTTACATGCAGTATCTCCTTCAGTTATTATAGCAACCCTATCCTGGAGGGGCTGTTATAACACCCATTTCACAGATGAGTTAACTGAGGCTTTGGGATTTTAAGAAACTAGTTTGGTTCACAGAGCCAATAAGTGGTAGGTCTCAGCTTTGAGAATCCAGTTATCCTGACAAAACGGGCTAACCCCTTGATTCTTTGTTTGATTTCTCTATGTAAATTTTCTGCTCCAGTGCCTGGAGAAAAGGCTAGGAAGATGCTCTGGACCTAGGATGGGTAGAACAAGGCAGCAAGAAGAAGCGAATAAAAAACGCAGTAATTTTGTCATTCCATTTCAAGCTGTGGGCTCTAGTAATAACACTGTCCTCCCTGCAAACCAGTTTCCATATATGTAAATGAAAGAGGCTGGTTGGAGGGTCTCCCTTCCACCCTCAGTCGTTTCCATTTCTGGTCAAGGAGGGAGTCATATAAAAATAATATTTAGGCAAGAGCGTGAAGCTGGCGATATCTACCAGGCCACTTGCTACCCCAGGCCACTTCATTCAGCTGCATAAAGTGAATAAGAACTCTACACGAAAAGGAGTAAAGCAGAACATAAAGAGTTTCTCCTACTTCACATATTTAAGAATATTAAAGTGTAGAAAGCTTTCAGTAACAAGGTTCTTTTTTTTTCATACTCATTGTTGATTAATTCCATGTTTTCCCAGGAACAGTAGTACAATATCGCTCAAAATGCAGATGGGAGGACACAGCAGGGAAAGCATGAATGAGGAGCTCATGTCTCAGGGGTCTGATGACTCAAGCTTTGTTCTCATGGTTACTCTGATGTCAGAGAAGCCCTGGTGGGTGTGAATAGCCTGGAAAACAAAATATCTGCCCAGGACCTCTTAACCTTCTGGATACATAATTTTACTAATCTTACAGGATCGACACCTAGCTGGTTTACGTAGAATAGGGAAAGCTAGACAGAACAGCTGTTGTGTTGGCAACATGAAGACTTCGTAACGGTATCACATACTGGATGATGGAACTCTCCAGTAGACAGGTCACAAAGGAACTTCTACTGTTCAGTGCCTCCAAGGAGCCCTTGGAAGATGGAAAGTTTGATGACTTGATTTCCAAGCTCATGAGCTGAATGTTTGAAATTAGATTTAGGGAGGTAAATGGAAATCTGTGGTCTCTAAATGGAAGGTCTGCATTTTAGGGCAGTATTTCCCACCTGAGATGATTGGAATTATGAACATTTGTCTCAATTGTCATAGAATCACTGGTCTGCTAATTTTGCCAACAGAGTAGACAAGCCTTTTTTGTCATGTATGATGGAGGCACCATAATCTCCCAGCCTTGGAGGTGAAGAGTCTCAAAGTGGTGAAGCACGGATACAATTAAGGAAAGACTGACTGAAGCAGCAGAGAGCTGAGGAATTCCAGGGTAAAGAGGGAAATGGAGTGAACACACTGCATGTATCACAGCATAATTATAAATTCATTGAGATTCATTCATTTGTTCATTCATTCATTCATTGATTCTCTGACTCATCATTACTATTTTGTATCAGTCACTCTGAAAGGGACTTGAGGCCACAGCAGAGAATTTTATAGGTGCCATCAACCCCTGCCATCATAAAGCTCAGAGTCTGGACAAGGGTACAGACAAAGAGGGAAACAGCAGGCAGACAATTAAGTCTGTTGTGATGTTACTGGAAGGAGAAATGGAGGGTCTAGTGGTGCTACCTACACCCGAAAGAGATGTTATCAGGAAGACACAATCCCACGCTGCCACCACACCCTCCTCACCACCCCCTCAATTTGTTTCTCCAGTATCTCTTGACCACACCTTCTATTCTTTTGCCTCCCACTTACTCCTCCTCAGTGCTCCCTGCCTCCTTTCTATTCCTCAAACATGTCAGGCACTCTTAGAGCCTTTGCACTTATTATTTCTCTGCCTGGAACACTCTTCCTAGATAAGCTGAGTGGTTTGCCCCTCATCTTTTCCAGACCTTGTCATAAATATCCTCTCATGAGGTCTCCCCGGTCAATCTACTTAAATTGCCAAGTGCCCACTCCCTATCTCCTTTCTTGTTTTATTTTCCTCACTGGTACTTTTCACCATCTGCCATGTGTATATATTGACCTACCTCTCTTGTTGGCTGTTTACCTCTCTTAAGCACAAAATTTTGTGAGAGTAGGGATTTTGTCTATTTTATTTACTGCTAAGAACTGTGTTTGGTAGATACTCAATAACTATTTGAATGCTGAATAAATGCTGATTTAAGGAAAACTAAAGAATAAGTAGGTGTTATCCTTGCAAAGGGACTGAGGGATGAGAAGGTAGAAGTAAAGGAATGTGATGGGGGAAGAGTTCAGGAAGATGGAATCACAGGGGCCAAGGTCTAGAGGCAGAGAAAGTGTGGCACATGTGAGAATGTGCTCTGCTCTCTCCTGTTCTGCTCAAACTGGTTGAAAGGCAGAATGGGCCAGAGTAGAAAAGTTTGAGGCAAGAAATGAGGCATAAATTTGAACTGAGGCCAGATCGATACCTTCTTATAGAGCATGGACTTAATCCTCTGGTAAATGGGCAAATATTGAGGCTATATTATTTTATTATATATTTACACATTTGTTATTTTATTAAAATATGTTAAATATAAGCATAAAATTATCAGATTTATGTTGTGGAAAGATCACTTTGGATATACATGACAAGTGAAATAAAGTAGGCCATCAAGGGCAGGAAGGCCAGTTACGAGGCCATTGCAGAGGTTCTAGCAAGACATGATGGCAGCATAACTAGGGTGGTGTCAGAAATGTAGTGATATGAGTCTGTGTTCAAGAGATATTTAGGACACAGAACTGATAAGCTTAATAACATATTGGCTATGAGGGACGAGACATGGGGAGGAGCCTTCATTCTATCACAGACCTTGGGTTGGATAGCAATGGTATTCATTGAGCCAAATCAGAAGAAACACAGACACCTGACAGAGTCAGAGTTGAAGTCCCAGTGTGGCATTCGGTGGAGATATCTGGTAGAAGTTTGGTCACAGTGGCAAGCAGTTCTAGGAGAGTTATAGGCTGTAAGCAAATATTTGAGAATTGGTACATACATAGGGAATGAAGTCCTGAGAGTAAGTGAGACCATCAGAGGGCAAAGGACTAACCCTGGACTATACCTTAGGGTTGGGTCTGAGGGATGTTTCCCCACACAACCACCAGAGAAAGTCACTAGTCAGGATTCACAGGGTTCTCAGAGACTAAAATATTTTCTTATGGTAGCGAAGTCTGACACTGTTGGGTAAGAAGCCAGAGTTGAATAGAAGGAAGAATTAAGGCAGGTAAAAAGTATTGACCTTGACCTTGGAGAGACACAGTCCTGACTTCAAATCTCTATCCTACTGATTATGCCCTTAACAGCTCCATGTTCCAGGTTCCCTATGGAAAAATAGGGATCATGGTGCTTTCTTCATAAAGATAACATTGGACTTGAATGAGAAAATGGAAATATACATGAAGGTGTAGTGTCTGAGCCTATGCAAGTTTACTCAGCAATTCATTTAGTAAATATTTGCTGCAGACAAATGAAGAGTCAGGCACCAAGGAGGCCATGATCCAAGCAGACACAGGCCATCCTCAGGGCACTCACAGTCTAGAGAAATTCAATAAGAGCTTTTTTCTTCCTTAGAATTTAAGGAAGGTACTGAATAGTTCTTGGCCAGGTTGATGGCTCCAGACAACAGAGTGATATGGGAAACGATCTGCCTTCACTTTCTGGTTGTTCTAGGGGTGTTGTGCTAGACTCCATCAGTCACTCTTCCAGGCCTCCCACCATGCAGCAAAGCTTGCATTTTCCTGACCACCTCCTGTCCCAGGAGCCAAATTCTCTAACTTCTTGGCCTGACCCTATTTCTTTTTTTCAAAGCTTTACTGACTGATGGAATGAATCTACTTATTATAATCTGGCCTTGTGAGGATAGGGTTTTTTTGGTTGTTGTTTTTTTTTAATTGATAAAATAGGTGTTTATTCTGAAGGCATAATGCCAGGAATAAACCCAATGAAACCAGATTAGGAGTGGGTGAAAACTGTTGCCCCTCAGCACTTCTCTGCATCCCAGTCTTTCAGGGAAGTCTGGGGCAGAGCTCATGAGTGAGTTCTGTGAAGCCAGAGGATTTTGTTTTCTTCTGTTTTTATGTATTGACTGCAGTTTACCTAGTACCTTGTTTTGGGCATAGGGTAGGCACCCAAGGAATTCTTGAATCACTGAATGTCTTATCCATATCAAGGAATTGAATAAGTGAAAACTTAGATGGTTTGCATAGCAACCAAGGAGTGAGAGACCTGAGTAATCAGTCCTGGGATCAAGAAGTCAGTTAAAGGATGTGCTCTGAAAGGGGACCCTCCAACTCCTGACAAACATAGCTGCTTTCTACCTGTGAACAATGCCTATATGTGCACCCAGGCTGAGTCAAATGCAGTGAAGGCAAAGAAGCACTAGTGGGAGTTTGAAGGTTAGAGAGTGTCATGACTGCCTGTGATTTCCTCTCCCTACTTCTGGCTTCACTTAAACAAAGGCCATGACTTGGATAACAGTCTTTGAGCCCCCAGGGTGCGCTCTCTGACTTCTATTTACTTCTTAGGAGACTATACCATCACTCTCTCAGACAATTAGGATCTTACTTTAGGAAGGACAAGGAGTTGGAAAGCAAGAGCAAGGCTGATCTTCTGGCACACTGGATAGAAATTCAGCTCTGCCACTGACCAGTTGTGTGACCTAGAGCAGCCCACAACTGCCCTGGGCCTCAGTTTCACAAGTTTTCAAAGGCAAAGGATTGCTTTGAGAATTAACTAACGTTGCATGTTTGACAGTGAATATGAAGTCGATGACTGGAATAACACATGTGTACCTCTTGTCCACATACCAGATCCAATGGAAGATGTCCTGTGGTACAAATAATCTGTAGCTGTTAATTTTTGCAAAATTACCTCATTGGTATTTGCCTCTTTCAATGTTATAAAGCCAACAGAATTTAGGATTCAAGATAGCCATATTTGTATCTGACATAAAATAAGTACTCAATGAATATGTTAAAAGATTAAATGAATGCATAAATGAATGCATGGCCTCATAGTACTTTTCTGATTTTATCTCTTAATGCTCCTTCACCCAGACTTTTAGACCCAGAAACACTGTCTACTTACTTCTCCATGTTCATATCTATTTCAAGGCTACCTCCATGATTGTATTTCCCATGAACCAAACAATAAATATCTAATACGCTCCTATATTATGTTCAGCACTTTTGTCCACAGGGGGTTCACAGGTAATAAAAAGAATAACGTGGTCCTATCCCAAGGAACTTATAATTTGGTTGGGGTGAAAACTGCCAAGTGAACAAGGCAAACAATACGTGGAGGAGGAGAACTAAGGTGAATGGGGGTTTCTTGAAGGTTGTGGTATTTGAGCGGAGTCTGGAATGACATATGGCCTGAGGCTCCCCAAGCAAATGTTACCTTAAAATGAGACTTTCTTTCTTTGGTCAGCTAATTGTCCCTAAAATAGTTGAAGCCTGTCAGCTTTAAATATAAAGCTAAGTGGTGCAATTTAGTGATAATACACAGTTTGAATTTAGGAATTATGGCAGAGTCTACTCACTGCCTGCCCAATATCTATTTTTGCTTTTTTCTTTAGTGGTAGAAGCACAGTTCTGTTTGATGGTGGCAATGTGCCTGAGTAAAGGTAGTCAATTTTCCACACTTCCTCCCCAGCAAGGGTATCTATGTGATATAGTTCTGGACAAAAAGATAAATCAGAAGTTACTGGTTGGAGCTTTTAAGCAGAGGTAATATTCAAAGTAAGAAACAACCAATTTAAAAAGCATACTTAATGTAACCTGCTGGTATATATAGCTCTATTTCCAGAAAAGTTCTGTAAAAGGAACGGTCTCAATGGTATGTGCTTTGCCACTTTACTCTTCCCTTCTTCCTGCCTGGAACATGATCCAATGCCTGAAGGTATAGTAGCCATTTTGCAATGACAAAGACAAAAGCTAAAGATGCTAATAACTGAGAGTATAGGCAGAGAGAGAAGTCTGGTTCTTAAATGGTCTTTTTGACTTTCAGCTGCACTTGAAGATTGCCTATTTCCAGAGCACATGTTGAATTTAATAAAGTAATCCCTTACCTATTTAAGCCACCCTTAGTCATATTTTCTGCTATTTTCACCTGAATGGAATTCTAACTGATACTAGCACCAGACCATGTTTAAATGTAAGAATGTGATTGACTTTTAATCGGAATATTGTAAAAGGAGTTGTGACTTACTTGGGCTTGGATGCTCAGCTCCCCAGTGTCTGGCTTGTCTTAGTAAAAATAGTCTCAACACCCAGATGACCACAAAACAGCATATACATAGTCTAGGGCCTAGCATATACATAGTCTAGGTGGTTACTGATGCATTTTTTAAGTGCCACTGACAAGTGTGCAATCCTGTCCCAACAAGACAAGGAAAGATGTTATTTCATTGATGAGCCGCAGACTATCAGAGTAAAATATCCCCTCTCTACTTTCAGGATATGCCAAACCCTGCCTTGAATAGTGAGAAATTATAACTTTTAACTCTCTTCTTTGGTCAGAAACCTGTTTTTTTTTTCTTCCCTGGATCATTTTTTTTAAAGATTTTATTTATTTATTCATGAGAAACAGAGAGGGGGGGAGAGAGAGAGAAAGAGAGAGGGAGAGACACAGGCAGAGAGAGAAGCAGGCTCCATGCAGGGAGCCCAACATGGGACTTGATCCCAGGTCCCCAGGATCATGCCCTGGGCCGGAGGCAGCGCTGAACCACTAAGCCACCCGGGCTGCCCTCTTCACTGGATCTTAAAAGGCCAGCAAGCAGTTTGTTTGGACTATATTGTGTTCTGTCCATTCTCTGTGAGCCTATGTCTCTGTGCAAAGACCTTTTTAGTTGAGGATAAACCAACCTAGAGAATTAGCTCTGGAACTGGAAATCATTCTCAGTTCAATTCTTACTCTGGGACAAAGTTCAGGGAGCTGAGAAAAGGACAAAGGTACTTGATGGTCAATAATTAAAAGCATAGAAGCATGGAAAGATTTAGATTTCTGCATGGGATCTTAAGTAGAACAGATATCTAGGGTGGAATGGACACTATGGGGCAACTGAGGAAACAGCTGGGAAGATAAGGTAGGTGCACCATTGGATGCTGGGCTAAAAAGACTGGGTCTTATCGCATAGTAATAAGAAAAAGACAAGGTAAAATAATAGAATTCTTCTCAGGTTTCAAAATGCTTTCACATATTTAGGGTCATATGATCCCCACAACAATCACTGAGATATGTGTAATACTGATTTATCTTTGAGGGAAAAGACCTAAAGAAGTTAAATGTTGTCCAATGACCCACAAATAGAATCAGTAGATTGAGACTCTAAATTGGATTGAGTTTTTAGCTTCTTAATCTAGTGTTCTTTTCACTCTACCCCACTGAGAATGGGAAAGACATGGTTTGTGTAACCATGCATTTATGCAGACAATAAGGGGTAAGTGTGGAGGCAGAGTGACCAGCAAGGATGCTTTTGTAATATAGTTCAGTGTTAGGTAAAAGGAGTTGAATTAAACTTGTGTCAAGAACGTGATAAAAGAAAAAAAAAGAATGTGATAAAAGAAGAGAGGATTCAAGAGGGCAGTGTAGGAAGATCACACACACACACCTTCTCCCAAAGACCTAGCACAACTACAACCACATATGGAATAATTCCCTCTGAAATTAGATGAACAGAGCCTCCACAGCAAGGGACAGCACCAGGATGGATAGAAGAGGCAGAGATATTGTCCATTAAGGGGAAAAAACACACCCAGGCACAGCATTCCATAGTCATAAGGGAGCTCAGTAGTACACAACTGTCCTCTGAGGAGAAAGAGATTCAGGCTCTACATCAAGCACCAATCCTTAGATCCTGCATAGGCAAGGCAAGCCCCCAAAACACTCGGCTCTGAAAAATAACAAGGAGTACATTCAAGAAAACTACAGAACTATAGGGAAAGGGAAATCTTTTTTTAAAGTCTTGTACACAGACTTATTCCACCTGGCACAAAAATACCAGATCAAAAAGTATATAGACCATAGGTGAAAAAGACTCACTACTCTTTTAGCACCTGCCTAAAAAGAAAGACATAGCTGGGATATCCCCCTGGGGACTGAGACACTGGTATTAACCATTTTTGCTATCTTGTTCTTCTATGATGATTCCAGTACTGATGGATTCCACTTGGAAATCCTCCCTCTAATCTGTCCCCACACCATTCACCTTGGCTGGGCCTTGCAGCTGACAAGAGGATCACCCCAACCAGGAGTACACTCACAGTAGTTGCTGCCAGGCCTCACAGACCTGGCTCCACTAACACCCACACCCACAGCAATCACAGCTAGCTGGATTGGGACCCACCCCACCCCTACTTACCAGCATGCCTGGGGCAGTCACACCTAGGCCTTCCAGCCAGCCAGGCTAGGGGCCTCCCCACCCACCAGTGCACCTGCAGCAGTAGCAGCCCCATGAGGGTACATGCTTCCCACAAAGGGGATATCCCTAGAATACCTGGCTCTGATGTCCAGAAAAAAAAATATCTTTTGCAGACCTACAGGACATCTTTAACATAGGCCACTTTTTCAAGACTGAGAGACATAGCTGAACTACATTATACATAGAACCAGACTCAAGCAAATCAAGGAGACAGAAGAATATTTTCCAAATGGAAGAACATGACAAACCCTCAGAAAAAGAATAAACACCATGGAGACAGGCAATCTAGCCAATAGAGAGTTCAAAACAATGGTTATAAAGATGTTTACTGAACACAAGAGGAGAATGGGTGAACACAGTGAGAATTTAAACAAAGAGAAATTATAAGAAAGTACCAGTTAGAACTGAAGAATACAATAACAGAAATGAAAAATATACTACAGGCAATAAAAGAGATTTGTAACACAAAATGTCAAGTCAGTGATATCTAAACCAGCTTTGCCGGAAATATTAAAGGGACTTCTTTAAGTGGAAAAGTAAAGGCTGTAATTATAAGTAAGAATAAAGAAGAAAATATATGAAAGAAAAAATATCACTGGTACCAAGGCAAACATATAGTAAAGGTAGTTGATCAAACATTTATAAAGCTAGTATTAAGGTTAAAAGATAAAAGTAATAAAATCAATGATAACTATATTTGTAATAAGTTAAGGGATATGCAGAATGAAAGTACATAAAATATGACATAAAAAAACAGAAAACATGAAGAGAGGAAGTAATATAGTGCCTTTAGAATGCATTTGAGCTTAAAATAGACTGCTGTATACATAGATTGCTATATATAAAACACATGGTAACCACAAACCAAAAATACCTAGATACACAGAGAGAGGGGATTTTAAACAAAACACTAAGAAAGTCCACAAATAATAAGCAAAGATAAGAAAGAAGAAAGGAACGGAGAAGGACTATAAAAACAACCAGAAAACAATGAACAAAATGGCAATAAATATGCACCAATCAATAATTACTTTAAATGTAAATGGTCTAAATGCTCGATCAAAAGACATGGCATGGCTGAATCCATTAAAAAAATAATAAGCAAGGTCTATCTATCTGCTGCCTACAAAAGACTCATTTCAGAGCTAAAGACACACACAGAGACTGAAAATGAACTGATAAAAAAAGATATCCCAAGAAAACAGAAATGAAAAGAAAATTGAGGTAGTAATACTTACATCGGATAAAATAACTTTAAACGCCGGGACACCTGCACCCCGATGTTTCTAGCAGCCATGTCCACAATAGCCAAACTGTGGAAGGAGCCTCGGTGCCCATCGAAAGATGGATGGATAAAGAAGATGTGGTTTATGTATACAATGGAATATTCCTCAGCCATTAGAAACGACAAATACCCAACATTTGCTTCAACGTGGATGGAACTGGAGGGTATTATGCTGAGTGAAGTAAGTCAATCGGAGAAGGACAAACAGTGTATGTTCTCATTCATTTGGGGAATATGAATAATAGTGAAGGGGAATATAAGGGAAGGGAGAAGAAATGTGTGGGAGATATCAGAAAGGGAGACAGAACATAAAGACTTCTAACTCTGGGAAATGAACTAGGGGTGGTGGAAGGGGAGGAGGGCGGGGGGTGGGGGTGGGGGTGAATGGGTGACGGGCACTGGGGGGGGACACTTGACGGGATGAGCACTGGGTGTTATTCTGTATGTTGGTAAATTGAACACCAATAAAAATTAATTTATTAAAAAAAATTAAAATAGTGGTTGTATTAAGAGAAGGGCATTACATAATGATAAAGGGATCAATCAAACAAGATAAAATTTGTAAATATTTATGCATCTATGTACAACAATTAGCAGATAGAAGGGGAGAAAATGACAGTAATACAATAATAGTAGGGCACTTTAACATCCTGCTTACATCAATGGACAGATTAGTCAGAATGAAAATTAATAAAGAAACATTGACCTTAAATGATATATTAGATCAGATGGACTTAACAGAAATATACACAACATTCCACCCAAAAACAGTAGAATGCACATTCTTCTCAAGTGCATATGAAACATTATTTAGGATAAACCACAGGTTAGGCCACAAAACAAGTCTTAATAAATTTAAGAAAACTAAAATCATATCAAACATCTTCCCTTACCATTATAATATGAAACCAGATATCAATTACAAGAAGCAATTTGAAAAAACACAAACATGTGGATACTAAACAACATGTTACACTAAAGCAAATGGGCCAACCAAGAAATAAGAAGGAAATCAAAAAAAGTACCTTGAGGCAAATGAAAATGAGTGCACAATGTTCCATAATCTATAGGATGCAGCAAAAGCAGCTCTAAGAGGGAAGTTTATAATGATACAAGCCAACATCAAGTAACAAGAAAAATATCAAATAACTGATCTAATCTTGTACCTACAGGAACTAGAAAAAGAAAAATTAAAAAAGCCCAAAGTTAGTAAAAAGAAGGAAATAATAAAGATCAGAGTGGAAATAAACAAAACTAAGAAAAGATCAATGAAACTAAGAACTTATTTTTAAAAAGATAAAATGATAAGCTTTTAGCCAGATTCATCAAGAAAAAGAGAATTCTCAAATTAATAAAATCAGGGGAAAAATTACAACTAGTTCGACAGAAATACAAAGGAACATAAGGGATTACCATGAAAAAGCATATGTCAACAAGTTGGACAACCTAGAAGAAACAGGTAAATTTACAGAAACTTAACATGATTCAGGACTAAATCAGGAAGAAATAGAAAATCTGAACAGACTGATTACAAATAACAAAACTGATGCAGTAATCAAACATTTCTCAAAAAAATGTCCAGAATTAGATGGCTTCGCAGGTGAATTAAACCAAACATTTAGGGATCCCTGGGTGGCGCAGCGGTTTGGCGCCTGCCTTTGGCCCAGGGCGCGATCCTGGAGAACCGGGATGGAATCCCACGTCGGGCTCCCAGTGCGTGGAGCCTGCCTATGTCCCTCTGCCTGTGTCTCTGCCTCTCTCTCTCTCTCTCTCTCTCTGTGTGTGTGTGTGTGTGTGTGTGTGACTATCATAAATAAATAAAAAAATTAAAAAAAAAACCATTTAAAAAAATAATAAACCAAACATTTAAAGATGTTTAAACATCTTGGTTGAACATTTTTACCTATCCTTCAAAAACTATTTCAACAAGTGAAAGAGGAATGAATACTTCCAAAATCATTCTGTGATGGCACTATTACTCTGATACGAAAACCAAAGACACTACAAAAAAGAAAAAAGAAAAAGAAAAAGAAAATTATAGGCCAATATCTCTGATGAATATAGTGTAAAAACTCAACAAAATATTAGCAAACCGAATACAATAAATACATTAAAAGGATCATACACCATGATCAAGTGGGATTTATTCCAAGGATTCAAGGATGGTTCAATATCCACAAATCAATCAATGTGACATACCACATTAACAAAATGAAGGAGAAAAATTACACAATAATCATAATAAATGCAGAAGAAGCATTTGATGAAATTCAACATTCACTTGTGATAAAAATTCAGCAGAGTGTGCATTCAAAGAATGTATCTCAACATAATAAAGGTCATATATGACAAACTCACAGCTCACATCATAGTTAATGATAAAAATCTGAAAGCTTTTCCTCTGAGATCAGGAAGGAGACAAGGATTCCCACTTTCATCACTTTTATTCAACATAGTATTGGAAATCCTAACCACAGTAATTAGGCAAGAAAAGTTAATAAAAGGCATTCAAAATGGAAAGGAATAAGCAAAAATATTACTATTTGCAGAAGACATGATACTAGATAGAGAGCCCAAAAGCCTCCACCAAAAAAACTATTAGAACTGACAGATGAATTCAGTAAAGATGCAGGATATAAAGTCAATATATAGAAATCAGTTGCATTTCTATACACTAATAATTAATTATCAGAGAAATTAAGAAAACAATTCCATTTACATTTGCATAAAAAAGAATAAAATACCTAGGAATAAATTTAACCAAGAAGGCGAAAAACTTATACTCTGAGAACTGTAAGACATATATGAAAGAAATTGAAGGTGACACAAATAAATGGAAAGATATTCCATGTTCATGGATTGGAAGAATTAATATTTTTTAAATGTCCATACCACCCAAAGCAATCTACAGATTAAATGCAATTGCTATCAAAATATCATTGAAATTTTTCACAGAACTAGAACAAATTTTTATGAAACCACAAAAGAACCTGAATAGCCAAAGCAATCTTGAGAAAGAAGAATGAACTGGAAGTATCATACTCCCAATTTACAAACTATATTACAAAGCCATAGTTATCAAAATAATATGGTACTGGCACAAAAACAAAACAGACACATAGATCAAAGGAACAGAATAGAGAACACATAAATCAACCCACACTTATATGGCAAATTTGTCTATGACAAAATAAGCAAGAACATACAGTGGAGAAAAAAATAGTCTCTTTAATAAATGGTACTGAGAAAATGAGACAGCTACATGCAAAAGAATAAAACAGGACCATTTTCTTACTCCATGTACAAAAATAAACCCAAAATGAATTGAAACCTTATATATAAGACATTAAACCATTAAATTCCTACAAGAAAACATAGGCAACAAGCTCTCTGACATTGGTCTTAGTGACATTTTTTTTTTAATCTGTCTCTTCAGGTAAGGACAACAAAAGCAAAAATAAACAAATAGGACCACATCAAACTAAACAGCTTTTTCACAATTATGGAAACCATTAACAAAATGAAAAGGCAACCTACTGACTAGGAGAAGATATTCATAAATGATGTACCTGATGCAGGGTTAACATCCAAAATATATAAAGAACTCACACAATTTAATAACAACAAATTAATAATGTACTTAATAGATATTTTTAAAAGAGTAAAAGAAGAGTTAAACTGAATTTTTTTAAAGACATACTTTGATCAATAGGCCTATGAAAATATGCTCAATATCACTACCATCAGGAAAATGCAAATCAAAACCACAATGAGATATCACCTCCCACCTGTCAAAATATCCATTATCCAAAAAAAAAAAAAAAAAAAACAAGAAAATTTTTAAAAAGACAAGAAACAACAAGTGTTGCTAAGGACATAGAGAACCCATGTGTGTTGTTAGTAGAAATATAAATTGGTACAGCCAATATGGAAAACAGAATGGAAGTTCTTCTAAAAATTGAAAATGGAATTATCATATGATCCAACAATTTCACTTCTTGATATTTATCTGAAGAAAACAAAAATACTAATTTGAAAAAAAAAATCTGTATGCTAATGTTCACTGCAGCACTATTTGCAATAGTCAAGATAGGGAAGCAACCTAAATGTCCAAAGAAAATGTGTGTGTATGTATATATATAGAGAGAGTGCATATATATTTGTATATATAGAATATATATGTGTGTGTACATAGGTATATATGTGTAAATGTAAATATATATATTATTGTGTGTATATATTATTGTTAATATATATATATATTCCACTTTTCTGTGATATCTAAACACAAAACAAATGAACAAAATAAAACAGAAACTGACTTTTACATACAGAGAACAAACTGATGGTTGCCAGAGGGGAGGAGATTGGGGAACAGATGAAATAGGTGAAGGGTTTAGGAGGTACAATCTTCCAGTTATAAAATAAATAAGACACAGGGGTATAATATTCAGCAGAGGGAATATAGTCAATAATATTTCAACAACTTAGTATGATGACAGATGGTAACTTGGAGTTATTGTGGTGACCATTTTGCAATGTATACAAATATTAAATCACTATGTTGTACACTTGAAACTAATACAATATTGTATGTCAATTGTTCTTCAATTTAAAAAAAAAAGGAATGCAGTGAAAGAGGGGGAAGAAGGCAAGAGTTCTGTCAGGGAGGAATCAGCAGTACGGGGGAAATTTTCTTACTCAATTCACTCAACCAACTCTCCAGATGGACCAATGTTCTTCATCTTCCCTGTAAAACAAAACATTTGATGCCTACAGCAAAGTGAATGCTCGTGATGAGTAGATAAGTGACTGTGGTTCACTATGCCTTCTGCTCCCACCAGATGAATTTGTTGCTCAGCCTGTTTATTCCAGTTATTTTTGTTATTGTAATGATATAACTTAATTAAATATTACGAGTATTGTTGTTATATAAACCAACAAGGCAAATGCTTCAGGAATAGTCAATAAAGATAAGTCACTAAAGTGAACTGTTTAGATTCTCTTGCAAAGTCTTTAGTGCTTGCTCTGCTTTAAGGAAATCTGAAAATCTTAGCTCATACATTAAAGATGTGGTTTATCTTTTTCGCATAAACATGCAACTTTTTCAATTGTCATAGAAATCCAACAGATTCATACTCAAGGAAAAGCCTTGACCCATATCAAAAGATTGAATTTCCTTCATTAAAATAAAGTTTCAAGGATATAAGTAGCATTTCTCAATTTTAATTGATTCTTTCCTCAATTAATTGACTATTAATATGGTTCTGTGGAACAAGAGGGCTTCTTCTATGGTTAGAATCCATAAAGCTGAAAGGAATTTGGAAACCAACTATCTAAGGGTTCTGTAACCTTTGTGCATATCAGAATCAGCTGAAGGACTTGGTAAATAGAAACTGTTGGGTCTTGACCAAGCATTCTGATTCAATGGTTTAGGGTAGGGCCTGATAATTTGCTATTCTAACACGTTTTCAGGTGAAGCTGATGTTGGTGGGCCAGAGACCCACTTGGAGAACCACTGAACCCACCTATCACTGAGTTAAATTCTAAAGTTTGGTGATTATAGAGTTCCCTCAAGCTCACATGGTGGGCTAACAGAAAAGCTGAGACCAGAACCCAGGTGCCCTGGATGTCAGTCCAGAGATCTTCCCATTATATTCTGCTGTCAAAGTTAAAAGTATATTTTTGATAAATTATGGATAGCCACAATTTTCTCACAACTGTTTCTTTCCAGAGGTGACATCTACATCCCCTCCCATGATCTGGGCTCGTTCTGTGATTGCATGACCAGAACCATATGCAGAAGTGATGCTGCACCTGATTTGAGACTCAGTCTTAAGACATTTGTGGCTTCCACATACTGATGCTTGGAACTTTTGTTCTGGGAGCTCTGAGCTCCCATTTAAGAAGTCTGACCACGTTGCACTCTGGTTGATAGTTCTTTTTTTTTTTTAATTGGAGTTCAGTTTGCCAACATATAGCATAACACCCAGTGCTCATCCCATCAAGTGCCCCCCCTCAGTGCCCATCACCCAGTCACCCCCACCCCCCGCCCACCTCCCTTTCCACCATCCCTTGTTCGTTTCCCAGAGTTAGGAGTCTCTCACGTTCTGTCTCCCTCTCTGATATTTCCCACTCATTTTCTCTCCTTTCCCCTTTATTCCCTTTCACTATTTTTTTATATTCCCCAAATGACTGAGACCATATAATGTTTGTCCTGCTCTGATTGACTTATTTCACTCAGCATAATACCCTCCAGTTCCATCCACATCGAAGCAAATGTTGGGTATTTGTAATTTCTAATGGCTGAGGAATATTCCATTGTATACACAGACCACATCTTCTTTATCCATTCATCTTTCGATGCACACCGAGGCTCCTTCCACAGTTTGGCTATTGTGGACATGGCTGCTAGAAACATCGGGGTGCAGGTGTCCCGGTGTTTCACTGCATCTGTATCTTTGTAGTAAATCCCCACCAGTGCAATTGCTGGATCGTAGGGCAGATCTATTTTTAGCTCTTTGAGGAACCTCCACACAGTTTTCCAGAGGGGCTGAACCCACCAATTCACATTCCCACCAACAGTGCAAGAGGGTTCCCCTTTTTCCACAACCTCTCCAACATTTGTTGTTTCCTGCCTTGTTAATTTTCCCCATTCTCACTGGTGTGAGGTGGTATCTCATTGTGGCTTTGATTTGTATTTCCCTGATGGCAAGTGATGCGGAAGCATTTCCTCATGTGCTTGTTGGCCATGTCTATGTCTTACTCTGTGAAATTTCTATTCATGTCTTTTGCTCACTTTGTGATTGGATTGTTTGTTTCTTTGTTGTTGAGTTTAATAAGTTCTTTATAGATCTTGGATACTAGGCCTTTATCTGACACGTCATTTGCAAATATCTTCTCCCATCCTGTAGGTTGTCTTTTAGTTTTGTTGACTGTTTCTTTTGCCGTGCAGAAGCTTCTTATCTTGATGAAGTTCCAATAATTCATTTTTGCTTTTGTTTCTCTTGCCTTCATGGATGTATCTTGTAAGAAATTGCTGTGGCCAAGTTCAAAAAGGATGTTGCCTGTGTTCTCCTCTAGGATTTTGATGGAATCTTGTCTCACATTTAGATCTTTCATCTGAGTCCTATCTTTTAGCCATCCCCGAAGAGAAGACAGACATAAGAGAGCACAATCTTGCATTTTCCAGACTTGCCAACACTCCAGTGAATACTAGTAAAATGACCTCAGTTGATACTGTGTGAAACAGAATAATCACTTGGCTCAGATGCCTGACCCACAAAATCATGAGGCATATTAAAATGGCTGTGGCTTTAAGCCACTAAGTTCTGGGGTAGTTTGTTACACAGCCATAGATAACTGGAACAATATTGGAAAAGACAAAAGCTGTGAGGATCTGGGGTTCTATTTTCAGGCTGAACTTAGAGACAGAAGCAATCTGTGTGAAATGTAATAATGGGAGGCTGATTACACAAAGGCATCAGTGCAAGCGAGAAGGCAAACTTGACTGGATTTTTTGCTCTGAAAACTATGAGTACACTTGGTGATATGTACCAAAATAAGTATCATGAGGTACGGCTAATTTTTAGAGGAGATCTGGGGAGTAGAGAAGTTGAAATGGGTAGTGAAATCGTGAGTTACAATATTAGACACTTTAAGTCCTCCAGCCAGAATGTCCAATCTCCCACTCCCATTCCCTGAAGTCTCTTGGGGACCCTCTCAGTTTGCACATCTGGCCTTTCACACTGCTCATTTCCCACTCACATGCTTCTCTCCCTAAATTCTGGTAGTTCTTCTCATCTGGGTGGCTCATTTCTATACTGTTTCATGGACTTTTTTGCATTATTACTTGATTTTTTTTTCATATGATTCCATCAAACGTAGTTGTAAACTCATGATGAACACGATTTGCCTTTTACCTTCTCCTCAATGCTGAACGCAGTCCTGTGGAAACTGTTGGTGTCCCTGAAACTCCTGCCAAGTGGAAATTTTGTAGATTGGCTCATGTTACAACAGCAGGAAATGAAAGGGGTGGGTTGGAGTGGGAGCACCAAGGGTTGGGATCTTCTCAATGCTAATGGTGTGTTTAGTGGCAGCCTCGGTGAAGTAGATCTCTGGAGGTGACTATTTTGAAGAGTAGCTCTCATCTCAGTATGCTACATTTTAGGTGATTTGTGAAAATACCACTATCACGTATGGCTATAAACATACATACCTTTAAACACTTACTATTTTGTCTTTTTTGGCAATTCGGTTAATGTTTTCTTGTTTTAATTTTCAGAATTGCTCCCTAAGTTCAAATTTCAAACCGAGTCTTCTTTCTACCACTTTAATATTGACAATCCCATAGGACCCTGAGAGCCCTTTTAACCCTATTAAATTAGTCAATCAGCAAATGTTTTTAATTTCCCTACTTTGTCAAGCACTATCCTTTGGACAAAGCAAGAGAAATACAATGTTCTGTGGAAGATTGAAAAGAAGAAAGTCTACTTTCAACCAAGGCTCAAATCAGGGCATGCTTCATAGAGGAGGCAGTATTTGAAATTAACCTGTAAAAATGAATAAAACTTAGACAAAAATGATGGGGGTAGAGATCTGACATTACAAGGAGCATTTATCCTTAGATCAAAGGAATGTGAGTTAATCTAGGTTAGCAGGAGCATAGAGCATGTGTAGAAATGTGGGTTGGAGCTGTTTACATGAGGCCTGGGATACAAAGCCAATGAGTCCAGCTTGAATTTTGTAAAAAGTGAGTTTTGAGGGTTAGAGACACAAGATTTTATTCAAATTTTATATTCTCCATAGTCACTAATATTATGCTTTACATGTGGTAGGCAATTATCAAATATTTGTTAATTGACCAATGAACTGCCAAAGCCATTTGGATGCATTGCGGTATCTGAATCTTTCAGAAATTTAATTTTCCCCCTTTTTTTCTTCTCCAGTGTTCAGGCAACATTTATTCTAGGAAATGGCTCTAGCTTTAAAGACAAAGGAGAAGAAAAACTCCCAGTAACACAGAAATTGTCAAAGCAGAGCCATTTTTAAGTGAAATGATTTCTCCCTACCCAAACTTTACTGCAAGACCCCATTAAAAAACTGCAGAGGCCCAGCACGAAAGAACTATAAATTATGAGACTCCAGACCTCAGGGACAGAGAGTCACAATTCCCACAGGAGTTTGCTGTACATTTCTCCTTGCAAAGCATCCAAAGCAGATTGAAATCCTGGCTGAGAAACTTGTGGAGAGAGAGAGCTGAGGCAAAGGGCAAAGGCATTAAATAATATATAGATTTTCACAAAAGATCATTTCTGCTTAAATAGCTGACTACTCATGCTGGTGGCCAGGTTCAGAAAGGATGGAGCCTGGCACTGCTGACAGTGGAAGGTGTAGGGCTGATGCAATCAATAGTGGCACAATGACTATGTTTAATGGGCTTTTAAGTGCCCCAAATTGAAAGTCCAAATTTCTAGGAGGGCTGTATGGTAAAGACAATTTGTCCTTGTTTTATTAATCCACATGAAAGCACTTCTCTCTGCTTTAAGATATAATCATCTATCTAGTAGAAGTTAAAATTCCAGACACACCCACCCCAGCCCAGGAAGACTTTCCCACCTCCCAAGATTTCAAAAACAAGCTCTTCAGTGAGATTCTCCTACCATGCAAAAGCTCCCATTCTCCACCTTCTTCAAGAACACCATACCCATCAATCTGCCAGTACTAGTGCCTTCCCACTGAATGGGAACCCTGGCCAGCATAGGGAGAGAAGGACCACAGGCAGCACCCATACCAGCGGCATGATTTGATTCAGCCTTGCAAATAACTACCTGCCCATTCACCCAAGGCAAGCACTGATTTATGCTGAATGCTAAGTGAGTGGGAAAGAATGATGACTCACTTTCACTGCATGACCTTTCTACTTTCATAAGGAGAAAGCAGACAGTTTAAAAAGAAAAGCAATTTGTCTTCTACTGATTTTCTCTTGTATGAAGTCTGAATTCCTCTGCCTAATGTTCAAGGACCTACCTTCCAATACATGTCTTAACACTCGCTGAGTCCACACTCTTTGGTGTCCTCTTCCACCTCCAATACATCATGCTTACTTTTATTTCTTTCCTCATAAAGTTCTCCTCTCCTCTCTGCTTTCCAAATGTATCTCACTAGAGAACATGGTCAAGCCACACCTCTTCTATGAATCCTTCGACTGTTACTCTCCCCATGAACATTCACAGACTCAACAAAGAAACACAGAATGCTGTCAGGCATTTATTTTCCTCTCATTGTTTGGAGAGCTTACACTTTTTATTTCTCTCTAAATCATAATTTTTTGAGGGGGGAACCCTGCCTTTTTAGTGAGCGCTGTTCCTTGCACAACGGAGGGCTCAATGAACATTTGTTAATAGCAAGACCAACCCTTGCAGAAGCCAACAGATAGTTAAGGGGAACATCGATTCATTTGAAGATTTAAGAGTTTTTAAACTAAGAATGTACTAACCACCTCCATCTTTCTTCTTTATTTCATTGCTGTTGCTGCTGTTTCTGTGACTATTCCTTTATTTGCTGCTGCTGCTGCTTTGATAATGATGATGATGATGGAGAAGGACAAAAACAAGATGACAACTTAATATTTACTGGAGTGTATTAAATACCAAGCACTGTTTTTATCAGTTAACTCATATTGTCTCATTTAATTTTCATTGAGTTACAGCAGAAAGTATTTCCATTTTAATACTGAGGAAACTGAGGAAGGGACCATTAGTAACCTGCCCAAGATCATTCCTATAGAAAGGGCACAATTAAAATTTAGATCCCAGCAGCTCAACTTTAGAGCTTGAGCTTTGAGTGATACATCATTCCTCATACTTTCTTTCACCTAGCTTGTACAGCACTTAAAATGACAGAAAAGTCATAACCCTTTTCCCAAAGACATTAAAAATTATTTAGCACTTTATTTTTTCTAAGCACTTTCACCTGCATTAACTCATTTGCTCTTGACAAGAGATCTCTGTAGGTTAACCACTTCTATACTTATGAATAGAGAGGGAAATGGATTTCTTGCCCAAAGTACAAGTGGGTCAGTGGAGTCAGGAAGTCATTAGAGCAGAATCACAAAATGCTAGAGAAGAGGCAAGAGTCAAGATCATACAACCTGCCATTCATTCTATAGCAAAACAACTGGGGCACCCAGAGGCAACTAGCTTGGGATAAACATCAAATGAGGGAAAAGCAGGTCTAGAATAGGACTGTGTGACTTCTCATCTGTGGTCTTCCATTGCAGTACTATGGCTTTGAGCACATTCTCCAAAATGAATGATGAGGGGCACCTGGATGGCTCAGTTGGTTGAACGTCTGACTTTGACTTATGTCATGATCTCAGGATCAGGATCGTGGGATTGAGCCCCAAATCGGCCTCCTGATTCAGTGGGGAGTCTCTGGTCCCTTTGCTCCTCCCCCTACTTGTTCTCTCTCTCTCCCCCACTTCTCTCTCTCTCAAATAAATAAATAAAATATTTTAAAAATAATGATGTAAAGGGAGCCCTGGTCAAATATGCTGGGACCTGTTGCAGGCCATGTCTTCCTCTTGGAGAGCCACAGTACACAGTCTTTGAAAAATTATGCAAAACACTTCATAAACTCACTTAACCAAATAAAAAAAAAAAAACAAAACAAAAAACAAAAAAAAAACACCTTCCATTAACACCCCTTTGCAGAACTTGTATTCTATGGAAGTCGGTTTGGGAAATGATATATAACAGATATATTGGGATATGAGCATAAAGATAAATGTAATTCCTTTTTTTTCTGCTATTGGGCCCAGATGTGAAAAGAAAAGAAAAATAATTAATTTTCCTTTCTTCTCATCTCCAGAACCTCCCCTCCCATAACTACCAAAAATCTATGCATCACACTCTTCTACTCTACATTAAAACATATATGGGAAAACATTTCATCCACTTAGATGAAACATAATGGAAAATTAACACTCTCCAAAGAACGAACACCTGTACTCTTGCCTGTATACACATCACATACACATACATGCCTTGAATTCTAGTTTTATTTTTGTTGTTTTATTTCTTCAGTTTCTTAGAGTTGTTATGTTATTGATTTTGCATATGTGAAGATCAATTATATCCCTCGTGTTCCCTTGGGAATTGTTTGTTTATAAAAGATTAGCCTGTTCAGGCTGCCACAGATTGAGAGACTTAAACAACAGAAATTTATTTCTCACTTTTTTGGAGGCTGAAAGTCAAAAAGATCAAGGTACTAGCAAAGTAGGTTTCATTCTGAAGCCTCTTTTTTTTTTTTTTTTTTTTTACTTATAGGTGGCTATCAGTTCACTGTGTGCTCACATGACCTCTTCTTGGGGTGGAACGACATGGAAAGAGAGAGGGAGAGGAGAGGTTGGGGAGGGGGAGAGAGAGTGTGTGTATGATTGAGAGCTGTCTGGTATCTCTTCTTGTAATGACACTAATCCTATTGGATCTAGTCTCTACCCTTAAGACCTCATTTAGCCTTAATTACTTCCTTACATGCCCCACCTCCAAATATAGCAACACTAAGGGTTAGAGTTTCAACATATGGATTTTGAGAGAAACAATTCTGTCCATAACAAAGATGGGGGATATAATGATGACAGCAAAGGTTCTGTTTGTGGTGACCAGAGAGGTCTCAGAGATAGAGTTAATATTATTTTTAAAACTAAAGGAAGAAATTTGGAAAAGCTATCTGCACACTGCTGTCTCACATCCTTTTCACGCGTTGAGGGAAAAAATAAAAAACGTCAATGGATCATAACAGCTATGTCTGAAAACGTTAATCTCTTATGAGCTGAAGTAAGGTGGCAAATTTATATTAAGACATAAATAACTGACATTCTTCCTTCTGAGCACATCTCTGTGACAGAAGGGAAGTGGAAATCCGAAGTGGAGTAAGGACAGAACTGCCCTCCACACACCTGGTGTGCTACTGAGGAGGCCAACCGCAGTCTCTGTGGCCAGAGCCCCAGGACCACTACCTCTCCACACCATCCCCAACCTCCCAGGCCCCAGAGCCGGCAGCACTGTGGGCAACCACACCCACTCCCCTGGGATCCACCTGCCTCCCCCCAGCTCCCCACCATCTGCCAAAGGCAGCCAGCTGAGTAGAAGTGTAAGAGGTAGAGGAAAGGGAATGTGGGCTGGAAAGGGCACAACTCTCTGGGGGGCTGAGGGCGACATTCACAAGAAGGACCTCGCTGATCACTTCCTTCCTTATTATTTCAGGATTATTGTAATTTCATGCAAACACTCCTTCTTCCCCACGCAGCTTCTGATGGCCACGATTCTTGTTTGGTGCTGGCCCCCAGCAATGCTAATAAACGGCTTCCGGATCATTTTTATTCATTTTGCGCATTTCACTCACAGTACTTCATGTGACTTATGTAGCCCCTGCAGCTCATATTTCTATTTGAATTGCAGGGCAAGTAGTGAGTTTTAACATTCCAACTGCACACACATTCTTCTTTCCCTCGAAATGAAAGATCATTTGAACTTTGAATTGCATTAGCATGACATTTTTCTACTAAATTACCCTGGCTGCACTCAACAGCCTGAAAAGAAACAAACCTCTTTTAACTCTATAGGCTATGTGAGTGAATAAACACCAGAGGAAACGCCAACAGAGAGGAGGAGGGAGGACAACCAGCAAGGCTGGGCATTGCCCCTGCCTTGGGGCGCCCTTCTGTATGCTAGCCCGGCAGACTGGGGGTCACTGCTGTTCCACTCATGTCAGGCCCAGGTCAGGGCATTTGGATAGATGGAGGAGAAAGTTAATGGTTCTCAGCAGCTGTTGCTTTGTTAAAACAAAACAAAACAAAACAAAACACACACACACAAAAAAAAAACGAGGTGCAGCTTTTGATACCATTTTTTAAACGTAATAATGTTTGCTTTTCTTTGTATTATAATGGTGGAAAATGTTCATTGTGGGAAATCTGGAAAATACAAGAAGAATAAAGAAGAAAATGAAAACCGCCCATATTCTCACCACTTAGACAAACTATAGCTATTGGGAGTATAGTTTTCCAAATCCTTTTTAGGGAAGTGAGTAGAATTCTATTCAATATATGTGTGTAGCATCATTTTGTTAATTTTGTATAAATTAGGCTATACATATACATACATATAATTTGAATCATGTATATGATTTGAGTCTCTTCTTTTACACATTTGTGAACATTTTCCCATTTCTTTAAATATCATGATTTGCAATGGCTACATAATATTTTATCATAGGAGTATATTATAATTCAGTTAATCATGTCTTTTTTTAAGATTTACGTATTTATTTGAGAGAGAGAGAGAGAGGGAGTGGATATAGTGGGAAGAACAGAGGGAAAGAGAATCTCAGGCAGACACCCTGTTGAGCAAGGAGCCTCATGCAGGGCTCAACCCCACCACAACCCCACCCAGATCATGATCTGAGTGGAAATCAAGAGTCAGAGGCTCAACCAACTAAACCACCCAGGCGCCCAAATTAATCATGTCTTTATTGGCACACGTTGATGCCATGTTTACAATCAATGCTGTGATGAACGTCTTTTTGCACATAACAGATCTGATAACTGAGAGTAGCTCCCAATTCTTGAGCTCTTACTATATGCCAACTATGATAAAAGACCATTTCCAGAGAATATATTACATATATAGTATTAAAATAATATATAACAATTAAAAATCATAATACATAGCATGCAAGTCTTTGTGATCTCTCTTAGAGGTGGTCATTATTCTCCGTGTTTGATAGGCAAAGAAATTATAACTGACTGGTTGAAGCCATCAGGTAGTAAGGAACAATTCCAGGATTTGACCCTAGCATTTTCTGATTCTAATGTCTGTGCTCTTTCACCTGTGTTCTGGGGTGCTATGCACTCCCAACTCCCAGGGCTTTTCTCTGAAGTTTGCAAGAAAAGGTATTCAAGATCATCCACATAAGGGGCACCTGGGTGACTCAGTTGGTTAAGCATTTGCCTTCAGCTCAGGTCATGATCTCTGGGTCCTGGTATTGAGCCCCACACTGGGCTACCTGCTCAGCAAGGGAGTCTCTTTCTATCTCTCTCCCTCTGCCCCTCTCTACTGCTCATTTCTCTCTCTCATAAATAAATAAATAAATAAATAAATAAATAAATAAATAAATAAATAAATAGTAAATAAATAAATAAATGAATGAATATTTTTTTTCTTTTTTTTTATAAATTAATTTTTATTGGTGTTCAATTTACCAACATACAGAATAACACCCAGTGCTCATCCCGTCAAGTGTACCCCTCAGTGCCCGTCACCCATTCACCCCCACCCCCCACCCTCCTCCCCCTCCACCACCCCTAGTTCATTTCCCAGAGTTAGGAGTCTTTATGTTCTGTCTCCCTTTCTGATATTTCTCACACATTTCTTCTCCCTTCCCTTATATTCCCTTTCGCTATTATTCATATTCCCCAAATGAATGAGAACATACACTGTTTGTCCTTCTCCGGTTACTGTGGCCAAGTTAAAAAAGGGTGTTGCCTGAGTTCTTCTCTGGGATTTTGATGGAATCTTGTCTCACGTTTAGATCTTTCATCTATTTTGAGTTTATCTTTGTGTATGGTGCAAGAGAGTGGTCCAGTTTCATTCTTCTGCATGTGGATGTCCAATTTTCCCAGCACCATTTATTGAAGAGACTGTCTTTCTTCTAGTGGATCGTCTTTCCTCCTTTATCGTATATTAGTTGAGCATAAAGTTCAGGGTCCACTTCTGGGTTCTCTGTTCTGTTCCATTGATCTATATGTCTGTTTTTGTGCCAGTACCACACTGTCTTGATGAACACAGCTTTGTAGTACAACCTGAAATCTGGCATTGTGATGCCCCCAGATATGGTTTTCTTTTTTTAAAATTCCCCTGGCTGTTTGGGGTCTTTTCTGATTCCACACAAATCTTAAAATAATTTGTTCTAAGTCTCTGAAGAAAGTCCATGGTATTTTGATAGGGATTGCATTATACGTGTAAATTGCCCTGGGTAACATTGACATTTTCACAATATTAATTCTGCCAATCCATGAGCATGGAATATTTTTCCATCTCTTTGTGTCTTCCTCAATTTCTTTCAGAAGTGTTCTGTAGTTTTTAGGGTATATTTTGAGAACCATTTGAATGGTAAATGGTTCTCCAACCTTTTATTTTCAGGTTGTAGGTGTCCTTCTGTCTAAAATGAGTCTCTTGTAGACAGCAAATAGATGGGTCCTGTTTTTTTATCCAGTCTGAAACTCTGCGCCTTTTGATGGGGTCATTAAGCCCATTCACGTTCAGAGTTACTTGAACTTCTTCTTAAAGGGGAGTTTTAAGAGTCCCCCTTAAAATTTCTTGCAGAGCTGGTTTGGAGGTCACATATTCTTTCAGTTCCTGCCTGTCTTGGAAGCTCTTTATCTCTCCTTCCATTTTGAATGAGAGCCTTGCTGGATAAAGTATTCTTGGTTGCATGTTCTTCTCATTTAGGACCCTGAATATATCCTGCCAGCCCTTTCTGGCCTGCCAGGTCTCTGTGGAGAGGTCTGCTGTTACCCTAATATTCCTCCCCATGAAAGTCAGGGACTTCTTGTCTCTTGCTGCTTTAAGGATCTTCTCTTTATCTTTGGAATTTGCAAGCTTCACTATTAGATGTCGAGGTGTTGAACGGTTTTTATTGATTTTAGGGGGGGATCTCTCTATTTCCTGGATCTGAATGCCTGTTTCCCTTCCCAGATTGGGAAAGTTTTCAGCTAGGATTTGTTCAAATACATATTCTGGCCCTCTGTCCCTTTCGGCGCCCTCGGGAACCCCAATTAAACGTAGGTTTTTCTTCCTCAGACTGTCATTTATTTGCCTTAATCTGTCTTCATGGTCCCTTAATTGTTTGTCTCTTTTTTCCTCAGTTTCCCTCTTTGCCATTAACTTGTCTTCTATGTCACTCACTCGTTCTTCCACCTCGTTAACCCTCGTCGTTAGGACTTCTAGTTTGGATTGCATCTCATTCAATTGATTTTTAATTTCTGCCTGATTGGATCTAAATTCTGCAGTCATGAAGTCTCGTGAGGCCTTAATGCTTTTTTCTAGAGCCACCAGTAGCTGTAGAATAGTGCTTCTGAATTGGCTTTCTGACATTGAAGTGTAATCCAGATTTTGTAACTCTGTGGGAGAGAGGGCTGTTTCTGATTCTTTCTTTTGAGTGAGGTTTTCCTTCTAGTCATTTTGCTCAGTGCAGAGTGGCCAAAAACAAGTTGTATTGGAACACGGGGGAGTATCACTGGTCCGTCCAGCTGGTCTTCTGGGGGAGGGGCCTGCTGTGCTGATTTTCAGGTGTTAGCACTTGGGGGAGCTGCTCTGCCCCTGCCTGCTGCAGGGCTCAGCGGGGGTTGTTTACCCCGTGGGGCCCCAGGAGGAACAGTCGCAGTTGCTATGGCAACTCTGGAAGCCTGGATTCAGCCTCCGCAGGAACTACGGGGCTCGGGGCTCTCGGCTCTCCGTCCGCAGGGCCTGGAGGCTCCGGGGCGGGGCCGCTGATCTGCTCAGCTCGGGGCAGGAGCGTCCTCGCTGTCCTGGGCCCTCCCGGCCTCTGCCTGTCCCGGGGGAGGCCGGATCCTGGGCTGTGTCCCGGCGCCCTGTGCTCCGGGGCCTGCGCTGTGGGATTCGCGCTCCCGCCCCGCAGCTCCCTCCCTGGAGCCGCTCCCGAGCCCCTCCGAGCTGCTCCGGTCCCTCCGTGCGCGCTGCAGCCCTTAGGGAGCTCGGAGCACTCTCCCGGGGCGCAGGTGTCTGTTAGTGTCCCCGGGAGCCCGAGGGCATCCCCGCCCTCCTGGGTCCTGCTCCAACTCCCTGCGAGCCCCTTTCCGCCCGCCCGGGAAGGTTGGTGCAGCTCCTGCTCCTCCGGGACGGGACGGGACGGGGCTCTCCTGTCCTGGGGACACTCGCCCCGGCCTCAGCCCGGCTCCTCGCGGGGCCCCTCCCCCTCGGAGGCCTTTTGTTCCTTTATCTCTTTTTCCCCGTCTTCCTACCTTGATAGAAGCATGAACTCCTCTCACTGTAGCGTTCCAGCTGGTCTCTCTTTACATCTCAGGCCGAATTCGTAAATTTTCAGGATGGTTTGAAGGTTATCTAGGTAATTTGGTGGGGACAGGTGATTTGGGGACCCTGCTCTTCCGCCATCTTGCCCCTCCCCTCCAATAAATATTTTTTTAAAAATAAAAGATCACCTATGTAAAAATTTAACTCCGCCTCAGAAATCTATATCCACACAGGTCAGAATCCTAGGAGGTCCGCAGAGTTTGAGGTTTTCCTCCATCAGGAAACAGGCATTTCTTTTTTTTTTTAATAAATTAATTTTTATTGGTATTCAATTTACCAACATACAGAATAACACCCAGTGCTCATCCGTCAAGTGTCCCCCTCCGTGCCCGTCACCCATTCACCCCCACCCCCCACCCTCCTCCCCTTCCACCACCCCTAGTTCATTTCCCAGAGTTAGGAGTCTTTATGTTCTGTGTCCCTTTCTGATATTTCCCACACATTTCTTCTCCCTTCCCTTATATTCCCTTTCACTATTATTCATATTCCCCAAATGAATGAGAACATACACTGTTTGTCCTTCTCCGATTGACTTACTTCACTCAGCATAATACCCTCCAGTTCCCTCCACGTTGAAGCAAATGGTGGGTATTTGTCGTTTCTAATGGCTGAGGAATATTCCATTGTATACATAAACCACATCTTCTTTGTCCATTCATCTGTCGATGGACACCGAGGCTCCTTCCACAGTTTGGCTATTGTGGACATTGCTGCTAGAAACATCGGGGTGCAGGTGTCCTGGCGTTTCATTGCATCTGAATCTTTGGGGTAAATCCCCAGCAGTGCAATTGCTGGGTCGTAGGGCAGGTCTATTTTTAACTCTTTGAGGAACCTCCACACAGTTTTCCAGAGTGGCTGCACCAGTTCACATTCCCACCAACAGTGCAGGAGGGTACCCCTTTCTCCACATCCTCTCCAACATTTGTGGTTTCCTGCCTTGTTAATTTTCCCCATTCTCACTGGTGTGAGGTGGGATCTCATTGTGGTTTTGATTTGTATTTCCCTGATGGCAAGTGATGCGCAGCATTTTCTCATGTGCATGTTGGCCGTGTCTGTGTCTTCCTCTGTGAGATTTCTCTTCATGTCCTTTGCCCATTTCATGATTGGATTGAAACAGGCATTTCTTGAGGCAGGTTAGGAGAGTAGAGATTCCTCTTTGGACAAAACTCAGACACAGGATTCCTAAGTGGCTCACTGTCTGCAGCAGGGGCTTGATTTGATAAAGGACGTCACAGCCTGTAGAAGCCACCTGGACCGAGGCTTCAGACCACACTAACTGCTGGGTGTGGGGCAAAGGTGGGCACCAAAAGTGGGAAAATTGAAAAAAATAGATCATATCTTCTCCATGCTTATTAGCACAAAAACCCAGTGATATGTTTGGCATTTTCTGGTTAAAGAGATCATATGGATCTCCTTGTAGGTGACACATAAGTGCACTATTCTTACTGAATGAGTTGCTGGTGATTAGCAAGTATCTGATTGAATATATTACAATTACTCTGGTTATGGCACACAGATCCATGTACACTCACAAACCCCCACGACCAAACCATTGGTCTCAGCACTCTCCTCCTCTCCAGAATCTATACAAGGAAGCCTAGGCCACTGTGATAGAAACAGAGCCCACAGGTCTACCCATGTCTTTATCAGCCCCGAAAGGTGAGGTCTTGGTCTGAGCTCCAAGGCTGCATACAGTGTAATGGTATAGGCATTAGACATGGGATCAGCAGGTGCTCTCATAACTCATAGACTGTGGGCAGGACACCAGAATAGCTCAACTATATCTCAGCCTCTGGTTTCAGGCTATTTCAGGGTGCCTCTTTATTCCTGTCCCAAATTTTATGAGAAAGGAAGCAACATCTGGCACAGAAACATAAGCTTCTCCTAAGCTTATGGAAACCTTTCTTGAGAAGTTACCACAGTGATTGGAGCAGAAAGACACAGAGAGAAGCATCCTGACCCTGCCAGTTATTAGTCACATGGCCTTAGGAAGTCAGTGAACTTCTCTGAACCCATTTCTTCATCTACAAAATTCACTCATTCATCAAATTAACTTGTTCACTTAATGTCACTTATTAACTACCTGCTGTGTTAATAAGTAATACCTATTAAGTGATCACTACATGCTGGCACCATGATAAGTGCCCTTTAACAAGGGGCAATGAAGTAGGCATGGTGTCTTCCTTCAGTGAATTTGCTATCCAGTAGGAGGTCACTGAGAAAGCATGTGTGAGCAAGTAGGCATATAAAACAAAATGAGGTGAGCAAAATACCCGCAAAATACCTGACGTTATTAGTACACAAACAATAAATGATAGTTGTGATGATGATTATTATTATTATTAACCTGATGTCACCTGGACATTGAAATCTTCTGCCCCTTGAAATCTTCTTACGGAAAACCCAAATTCCATTCTTTATGGACATCTAAAATCCAAAATGCCTGCAAAATCTGTGAGGGAAATTTCTCTGACCATCTCAGCTCTGTGCTCTTGTTCACTCAGTTTATGGATCATCCATTTCACACATGTTCCTTTTGTAATCCTCCACATTGACCCAGATGGGAAATCCAACCCCTACCTTGATTTTTATCATAAATAAGTAAATGACTGAATAACACTTAGACACAACAATTTGTGTATTTAGTGGTTACTGAAGGTGTAGTAGAAGAGGGATTTAATGAGAGCAAAGCAAAGAACTTAAAACTGAATTCTAGGCTCTTTCATTCTAAATGGTTCTTAGACCTTTCATGGGCCACTTGATTGCATGTACATTACAGCTTACTATCAACTTACTTTTCAGGAATAAAATCCATTTTTCTCTTTGATTGTCCTTGTAACTATTACTATCCATGTTCCCAGAATTTCAGCTTTTACCCTATCAAGATTCTCTCAAAGGCATCATTCTCTCAAAGAAAAATTCTGCTGAAAGCTAATAAAATTTTAGATATTTTCACCTCTGCTTCATTATTATTGTCATGATTAGGGTCATTATTAGTATTAATAGTAGTATTAGTATTAGTATTAGGGTTAGTATTAGGGTTAGTATTAAGGTTAGTATTAAGTCTGACCTCTTAGGAAAGGCTTTCACAGATGTAGACTCCAAAAATCCATTTCCTTGAAGTATAAG
Source organism: Nyctereutes procyonoides (assembly GCF_905146905.1). Classification (NCBI taxonomy): domain Eukaryota; kingdom Metazoa; phylum Chordata; class Mammalia; order Carnivora; family Canidae; genus Nyctereutes; species Nyctereutes procyonoides. Next base: position 48,443,989 of record NW_026575133.1, on the reverse strand, counting down.
GGTGATGTCACCTAAGATCCAAGACACCTAAGTATGTCCTGGTGCAGACTATAGGCATCCATATTTCTAGTATGAATCTCTTCAGTATCCCACATATACCATAAAATGGAGAACAATGAAGTTATGCCTGCCTCACTGTGGCTCATCTCCACCACTGGTTCTCTCCAAGTTTGGCCACTTAAATAAAGGACCCAAAACTGTAGAGCTTGAGAATCCAATCTTCCTTACCCAGTCTCTGCTTTTTCCTTACCCCAAGTATTAGTCCTGATTTTTTTTCCTGAGAACTCAACAGTATATCAGTGTAGAACTTACTGCATCTTTTCTGATTCTAGAGCTTGCCAGAACTACTGGACAGGAATGCAGAAATAAAAATGAGCTCCAGATACACTGACTCCAGAGGTAATGGTGAATTTCACCCAACACCTGCCACTGTACTTCTGGAAAATGAATTCTTCAGAATTCTTTAGGACAGCAAAATTTGTCCAAATGTCCTGAAAACTGGAGGGTGAGGAGGGAGGGATCTGAGGGTAGGGGTCAAGGATTTGTTTTTTGTTTGTTTTCATTAAAAAAAAAAAAAACAAGAAAAAGGAGACAAATTTACTGAAAACTAAATCAAAATACACCTTCAGTTGTATTTGGGACTCTATTCTCTCCAAATAAGAGGTTAGATAGTATTACTTTTCACATGGCAACACCTTCCATAATGAGTCGCTGTCCACATGAATGAGTAGGTTTGCAAAGGTTTACAAGAAATACTCAATCCAAAATGGAACACTACCAGGCCTCCAGACCCAAGGCAATTTTAGCTAGTGAATTTTGTGGCAATAACTGAGCTACTTTACTGAGCAACAGCATATTCACTTTTATCCTAAAACATCATGGAATCTCCTTTCTTGACTAAAGCATGGAAAAATTTGGTGTGTTTTACCTTCTATCTTTTTGATGTGTGGTATTGTGCAATTTTTGTGTTCACCTCTGTTATAATTTTGAGTGTTCGTAGGAAACTTAGTGGCCAATATTTTGTGACGTCCCCTTTCAGATGGCATAGTCCCAATATTTATTTTTGGATATTATATATCATGACATAATGAACACCCCTGCACATCTTTAATCATGTTTAACTTTATCAAAATATAATTAACGTGCAATAAGCTGTACATATTTAAAGTGTACAACTCGGTAAGTTTTTACTTATCACTCAGGCACCCATGAAACCATTACCTCAATCAAGATAATAAATCTATCACTTCCAAAAGCTTCTTTCTTCCACTTTGTAATCCATTCCTCACACAATTTCCCATTCCTTTTGTCCCCAGGTAGCCACTGATCCTCTTTCTTTCACTGTAGGTCATTTTTCATTTCTAAAATTTTATGTAAAAGAAATCAAATAGCACATATTTTTGTGTTTCTGGCTTCTTTTGTACTGCATATCGCTTTGTAATTCATCCAAGTTGTAACTTGTATCAGTACTGTGCTCCTTTTCATGGTTAAATAGTATTCTGTTGAGTGAATATGCCATTGTTTGTTGCATTCATTCACTTGTTGATGGATAGTTGGGCTGTTTTCAGTTTTTGCCTATGACAAAATAAAGCTGCTATGAACATTTATGTACAAATTTTTGTATAGACATGTTTTCATTTCTCTTGAATAAATATCTGGAGTGGAATAGTTGGACCATATGACAGGTCTATAGTTAACTCTTTAAGCAACACCCAAACTGTTTTCCAAAGTGGTTGTGCTATTTTACATTCCTGCCAGTAGTTGAGAGTTCCAATTCCTCCACCTCCTTGGCAGTACTTAATATGGCCAGTCATTTTAATTCATAATATTCTAACAGATGTGCAATGACATCTCATTATGCTCTTATTTGCAGTTCTCTAATGTCTGACAATGTTAAGCATATTTCCATGTGTTTATTTGCCAACAGTATATTCTTTGGTGAAGTGCTAATCTGACCATTTTTTAACTGGGTTATTTGTATTTTTATTGTCGAGTTTTGATAATTTTCCATAAATTCTGGATATAAGTCATTTATCAGACTTCTGATGTGCAAAAAAATTCAGCAGTATCTTTCAAAGAGCAGAAATTCTCAATTCTTATTTGTCAAGTTTGTCTTTTATGGGTATTTTTTGCATTGTATCTAAGATATCATTCCCTAATTCAAAATCATGAAGATTTTCTTCTGTTTTCTTTGAGAAGTAATATAGTTTGGGAGTTTATATTTATATATATGATCCATGTAAAGATTTTTTTATGGTGCAAGAAATGAGTTTTTTGTTGTTGGGGTTTTGTTCCTTTCTTTGTCTATACATATCTACCTATTCCAGCACAATTTGTTTAAAAGACTACCTTTTTTTCCACCAACAAAATTGCTTTTGTTGAAAATCAATTAACCATTTATGGGTAGTTTATTTTCTGACTCATTCTGTTCCACTGATATATTTATCTATGTATATATCGTATTGTCTTAATTACTATTACCATGTAACTCCTAAAATCAGGTCGTGACAGTCCTCCAAATTTGTTTTTCTTTTTTTTAAAAAAATAAAAAATAAAAATTTGTTTTAGCCCTCATAGTTCCTTTGGACTTTTCTATGAATTTAAGAATATACATCAATTTTTACCAAAAGAAAAAAAAAGTCTTCTGGAATTTAATTGGGATTATGTTGAATCATTAGATCAATTTGGGGAAAATTAACATCTTAACAGTATTGAGTCTTCCTATTCAATGGCATGGCCTTATCTCTCAATTTATTTAGTCTTCATAACTATCCTTCAGCTCAGTTTTGTAATTTTTAGTGCACAGGTCAATTTTCCCAGAATTATCCTTAAGTATTTCATATTTATAATGCTTTTTAAAGTAGTATTTTATTATTTTTTTAAAAGTAGTATTTTTTAAAACATTATTTCAAGTTCTGGTTCCTTGTCACTAGTATATAGAAATAAGTTAGATTTTGTACATCAGTCCTACATCCTGTAATTTTTTTAGACTTTATTTATTTATTTGAGAGACTGAGAGCATGAGTGGGAGTAGGTGCAGAGGGAGAGGGAGAGAATTTCAAACAGACTCTGCACTGAAGAGGGAGCCCAACTTGGGGTTCGATCCCATGAGCCTGAGTTGAAACCAAGTTGGAGGTTTAACCTACTGAGCCACCCAGGTGCCCCAATCCTGTAAATTTTCTAAATATACTTTCATTTCCTTAGATTTTTAGTCGATTTCATAAAATTTTCTTGAAAGATAATTATGTTCTCTAAGAAATAAGATAGGCTTATTTCTTCCTTTCTGATCTTGGTGCTTTTTATTTCTTTTTCTTCTTTATTACCTTGGTTGAATTCTCCAAGTACAATGTTGAATAGAAGTGACAAAAGTACACCTCCTTGCTTTTTTTTTTTGATCTTAGAAGGAAAACATTCAGTTATTTGCCATTATATGTAATGTCTGTGGGTAGGCTTTTTCATAGATGTCTTTTATCAGGTTGAGAAAATTCCTTGCTATTCCTAGTTTGGTGGGAGTTTTACCAAGATTAAAATGCTGGACTTCCACCTTTTTTTTTGTATGTTCATCAAGATGATCATGTGTTTCTACTCTTTTAGTTAGTCAAAATGGGTAGTTATATTGGTTGATTTTTCAAATGTTAAACCAACCTTTCTTCTCATTATCAATTTTATTTTCCTGTTTCTCTGTATATAATTTTGTTTTTATTGGATACAAGACATTATGATATTTACTAAGTTGTTACTGGATTTCTTATATCTCTATTAAAGTTCTTGAGCTTTGCACTGAAATGCAGTTAATAGAAAGAATTTGATCCTTTGTATGTCTTGCCTTTAAATTTTGTTAAATGAGACCACAGCAGCATTAGGTATAGATTTAATTTTGCCCTACTACTAAATCAAAACTTTCTGACTACTCTACCCAAGGCCCCGTGAATTATGAAATTTTCACTCTGCTGCTGTGAATAACAATTCCCAGAGCTCTTTGCTCTCTGGCATATATTCCTCTAATACTTTTGGATGGTTCTTTCCTTGGCCTTGAGTACTTTTCCACACACACACTGATCAGTACTCACTAAAGCCTTCAGTGGAAACCTCTGCATATTTCTGGAGTCCTTACACTGAGCTTTCTATTCTCTGCACTCTACTCTGTCTACTCTCTTCTCAGTCTCCTCAGACTCCCAGCTTCATCCCCTCAACTCAAGATCTACCTGGATTCTCTTTCCCTGAGCTACCATCTGGCAAATCTCTCAAGCTAGAGCAATCACAGGGCTTACCTAGTTTTTATCCATCTCTCAGTGATCACTCTCATGTGTTGTCTGATGTCCAATGTATTGTTTCATATATTTTGTCTAGCTTTTAGTTATTTTAAGAGAAAAAAATAGTAATAGGGCATTGACCACACAGAAAGTTACTATAGCCAGTCAGTGACACACAGGAAGCAGCAATAGACAGTAGAAAGGGCAGAGACTATGTGAATACTGATGGGAGAACCACAGATCTGATCAACAAAGAAGAAAACAGCCAACACGCTAGACAATCATATGTATCGTTCTCCTTTTCCCCAACTCAATTCGAGTGAGTAAGTAGAGGGAAGACAGAGACAACCATAGATAGAGTAGCAGATAACCCCTTCCATTCCAAATTCCGGAGTCACACTCACTCAAGGAAAATAAAATGGGCTTTGAATCAAAACTTAAAGTATTTAAATAGACAAAACTAAGTCTTAACACCCAAAATGATACTGTTTTAAATGACTAAAAATTATGGAATTAGATTCAGATATATTAAGGGAGTCCACTGCCCATAGGGAAAAGGGATTTGGGGAAAACACAACTTAGCAACTATTGAAGAAATATAAGTATTTTATGACTACACCTCAAATTAAGATGTCTGTCAAACTGGTCATTCATATATTGGTTAAGATTCTTTTAAAAATAATATGACAGGGCAGCTCTGGTGGCCCAGGGCTTCAGCGCAGCCTTCAGTCCAGGGTGTGATCCTGGAGACCCAAAATTGAGTCCCACGTTAGGCTCCTTGCATGGAGCCTGCTTCTCCCTCTGCCTGTGTCTCTTCCTCTCTATCTGTGTCTCTCATGAATAAGTAAATAAAATCTTTAAAATAATAATAATAATAATAATATGACAACCAATATATCAAAAGCTATAAACAAGTTTATACACCTTGGTCAGTTTCTTGCTAGCAAGCCAGCTCTCCAGAAACAAAACTAAAAACAAAACAAACAAAAAAAGCCTGAATTTGCAGCCTTTGTCAATCTTTGTGGTGCAAATAGAGGTTCCTGAATACAGAGATTTGCAAAATGTGTTCTCACAAACCGGTATGACCCAGCTCCAGCACACCATTGCCTTTGATTCTTCTAAAAATTATTCCTAGAAAAAATAGTTTAAGCAAAAAAACTATATAAACAAAACTGTCATTGAATGGTTGCTTATGATAGCAAAAAATAATGTAAATAATTTAAATAGTTTGTTTATCCACTTGATGGAATATTATAAAGTTATTAAAAATAGAAAAAGAATAGAATAATATAGAGAAACACCGAATATAATGTGAAGTGAATAAAGAAGAAAAAGCAAAATTTTATGTTCACTATGATTGTATTAATGTAAAATATGTATAATTATGGCCCAAGTCTCCAAAATACACAAAAACAGAACTCATTTTGTTATAGTCCTGTGATAGAATTACTTTCTTTCATAGATGTACATAGAAAGTAATTCTATCACAAGAATTTGTTATTTATTACTCTTCTTTCAAAAGGCCTATAAAGTTATAATAATATTCTTTTTTATATATAACAAAACAAAATTAGCAGTAGTTTACTTAACCTATCTCTAAAGACATATTGGCACACTGGATTAAGGCTAAGAGCATCCAGGAAGTTGACTGGAGCACTATTTTAAAGGGCATTTCTCTAAAGAAAACATACAAATGGCCAACAGACACATGAAAAAATGTTCAACATCACTGAGCATCAGGGAAATACTAATCAAAACCACAATGAGGGGCACCTGGGTGGCTCAGTCAGTTACATATTTGCCTTAAGCTCAGATCATGATTCCAGGGTCCTGAGATGGAGTCCTGCACTGGGCTCCCTGCTCTGCAGGGAAACTCCTTCTCCCTCTCCCTCAGCCCCTCACCCCATCACTTGTGCATTCTCTTTCTCATTCTCTGTCTCAAAATGAAATAAATAAAATCTTAAAAAAAACCACACACACACAATGAGATACCACCTCACAGTCAAATGGCTAAAATTAACACATCAGGAAACAACAGATGTTGGTGAGGATGCAACAAAAGGGGGACCCTCTTACACTGCTGGTGGGAATGTAAGCTGGTACAGCCACTCTGGAAAACAGTATGAAGGTTCTTCAAAAAGTTAAAATAGAGCTACCCTACAACCCAGCAATTGCACTACTAGGTATTTACCCAAAGGATACAAACAGAGTGATCCAAATAGGCGTCGTATCCCAATGTTTAGAGCAGCAATGTCCATAATAGCTGAACTATGGAAAGAGCCCAGATGTCCATTGACAGATGAATGGAAAGAAGATGTAAAATATATATATATATATATATATACACACACATTATATTATATATATCATATATAATGGAATATATCATATATATACCATATATATATATAATGGGCTATTACTCAACCATCAAAAAAAAAAATGAAATCTTACCATTTGCAATGACATGGGTGGAACTAGAGGGCATTATGCTAAGTGAAATAAGTCAGTCAGAGAAAGGCAAATACCATCATATAATTTCACTCATATGTGGAATTTAAGAACTAAAACAGATGAACATAGGGTAAAAGAAGGAAAAATAAAATAAGACAGAATCAGAGACGGAGATAAACCATAAGAGACTCTTAACTATAGGAAACAAAGGAGAAAAAAAGAAAATAAACTGAGGGTTACTTAAGGAGGTGGGGGGATGGGGTAACTGAGAAGTGGGCATTAAAGAGGGCACATGATGTAATGAGACTGGGTGTTATATGCAACTGATGAATCACTGAACTCTACCTCTGAAACTAATAATATGCAATATGTTAATTAATTGATTTTTTTTTAAAAAAAAGCGATAAATAAATAAATAAGTGACATTAAAATAACTCTGGAAATCCAGTGACAAAAATATTTACCAGAACTCTTATGAAGGGAACCTCCAGGTTGAGAACCCTCAAAGGGCAAGCTGAAGTAACAATGGATTGTTCAAATGCCTCTAAGGTGGTTGAATCTGTTTAACTGCCAGTTTTTATGTAAAGGGGTTAGAAAATGAATGGGGGTTGTTCATCCTTAGAAGCCCTCTGCTCACTCAGCAATTCAATTTCTCTAAATAACTGCTGAGAAAACATTTAATAATATTATTTAAAGTAGTGCCAAATTGTTAGCTTTTCTGGGGCAGCCAGGTGTCTCTGGCTGTAAACATAACTCTACCAATTTCTGTCAATTCCATTCAAATCAGCAAAAGTTAAGTGAGTCCTGATTTACCACTAGACCCTGGCTAAACTTTGTGGACACACTAAGGGATAAAGACTCAATTCTACCTTTATGAAGCCTGGTTGTCACAGAACAAAATAACAGTACATTGGTATAAGTACTGCTACATATAGGGAGTTTACTAGAGCCTTCCTGGAGCCTCTCCCAAAGTGCCTAGTAAAACATGTTGAAGGGATCCCCTGGTGCCCATCAGTGAAGATTGTCCCAAGTCTATTAACCTCTCAAGCTTTCTTCTCCATCTGTGCTCCCTTTGCCCTTTGCCAAGATCTGGCCATTTCCTGCACCAACCTGTTCCAAGGCAAAGCTAGCCTAAAAGACTACAGCTTGCTCAGCTTGGCATCAGGTTGCCAGGTCAGCCTGCCAATTGGCAGGATCATCCTTGCCCTCCCTGCCCTTTTCTGTCTCCTCCAATCAGAACAGGTGGCAGAAACCTGGCAGCATGGAAGGCCCACATCATAAGCAGACCCAAAACTTGCCAGAAAGGCCCAGGTGCTTCTTGCAACCAGTGCAGTGAGTAGGAAGAGATAGAGCTTTGTTGGCTCCTGGAAGTCACTGGGACTCTCCAAATGAAACTTGCCGAATAGAAGAACATAAGCACTGATTCCTAGTACTGGAGGCTGGAGGCTAGAGGCTGGAGAAAGAAAAGGTATATTCGCATTTGAAGTATTTGGTTTTCTGAGTTGTGAGTCTGAGCGTCAATGATCTTCCTGCCTTATCTGAACAGCCCAGCCTAAGTCATACAGGAATCTTCCCAGTCCTGCAAGGCCTAGAAAATGTAAGTTGAAGAAAGGATTCTCTTTCTGAGGATAGGAAAATATGAAGATAATGGTTATCCAGCACTAGAAAACAAGACAGATTGAGATAAGAGAGTCCTTCTACATTCTTTTCTGAAGAAAGAACAAAGAAAGCAAGAGCTCTGCAGAAACATGGGGAAAACATCTTGAGTGGATAACAAGACAATGCATTGAACAGTGTCATTCAAATGCAATGCAATTAAATGGCCAAATCAAAGTTCCTAAAATGTGTGTGTTGCTCTCAGATACAAGTGAAGAAATGTGCTCTATGTCATCATCTTGCAACTCCTCTTTGCTATTTCTCCCCCCAGAAAGTTCACCAACCTGTGGTTCCTCAGAAAGACAACAGAATATCAGATCCTAGATACACAAGCTGCATAGAGTGTTTGGTGGAAACTGATCCTTTCACGTCTGAACTGCAAGTGAACCAAGTAAACAAAGAATTAATCCCAGCAAATTCAAGTGTGTACTCACTTGACAGAAGTTGACTGATGTTGCAAATGGTAAGTTACCCGCACTTGCGCTGAGCTTGGTAAACCAAATGAAGAACTCATTAGATGGTACTTAGAAAACTTTCAGACGTCAGTAAATGGATTTCAATTAGATGGAAGAGAAAGCAAAACTAGTTCCCATGGAAACCAGCTTTTATCTGTCTAGGTTATCTGAAGTCTGGGACACCAATCCTGATGGTTTTGAATGGCCCTAAATGGTACTACAAATGTGGATATAGTTAATGTTCTAAACATAAATGGACTTATTTTTACATTTGGGCCATAAAACATGTATTTTATAGCTGCTTTCAACAACAAGCAAGACATTAACTGGCGATATTTCAGGTAAATCAAAACCTGCTTTCCCACACCCCCTACAACTGTCGAATCATTGATCATGGTACCAACGTAAGGAATGTTCTCTCTTCAAGTGATTGTTTACATTGTTTTGTACATTTAAAGTAAAAAACATTCAATTTCTAGGCCAGAAATTAAACATTGTAATAATAACACAACATTTAATGAATTCGTGCTATGTACTATCTGCTTTCCATGCATTTTCTCAATTTATCTTTCTAAATACCCTATGAAATAAATTCTATTATTATTCTCCATTTGACATATAGAAAAAGAGAGGTTCAGTAATCTGCCCAATGTTTCATAGCTGATAAGTTGTGGAATTGCAAATTGAATTTAGGACTTTGTTATTCTGTTTCCTAGAACCCATAGATATTACTCATCTGCCCAAATAATTTTCCACATTTATTTTCACTATTTCTCCTCAATTCTTACTCCACAGCTCAAAAGATTGATTTAAGCCTCACTTTTTATTAAATTGTACATGTATTCAACAATAATATATTAAGTGCTTTCTCTTTGCTCAGAACTAAGTACATACAGAGAGAAGACGTGGTTCATGTCCTTGGCACACTTACAGTCTAATAAGAAGACAAATAGTAAATAAAAATTTTAATCTACTTTTCTTCCTTTGAAAATATTGGGCTACTGGGGTCAACTTACAAATGTCAATTTTTTTTTTCTGATGGGTAGCCCCATACTGTAGGTCAGTAATACTTATCACTAGCCAACGTGACAGGCACATACCCATAAGGACCTCCACCATGGTATCCAGGAGTGATAGCTAATAATGTCCAGAACTACAAATAATTAGTCCGCCTGGATTTCTAATCCTGCCTTCTTATACCTTCTTGTGGAAATAGGCTGGATCCAAGATTTCCATTATGTGATTATACATGGTCTCCATCAGTTTTCATTTTAACTTTGACCACCTCATCATACCTTACTGCTCTGCACTCTCACTGCATGTATTTTGAACCTGCCTCATCATTATAACCATCTTTCCTTTCATTCAGTCGTGTAGTTCTCATTTATTATTGGTTACATTATATGATTAAACTAATGACCAAGTTCCTACTTTCAAAGAGTAAACATAAATGAATACAAAAATAAAAATACCTAAATATTATGATAGAAATGATTCAGGTAAGGCTAATACAAAAACATATTCAGCAGAGTTTTATACTTTCCAGGGCACACGTTTTTCACCTCCTTGGTTAAATTTATTCCTAAATATTTTATTATTTTTTTATATTTTTTTATTTTATTTATTTATGATAGTCACAGAGAGAGAGAGAGAGGCAGAGACACAGGCAGAGGGAGAAGCAGGCTCCATGCACCGGGAGCCCGACGTGGGATTCGATCCCGGGTCTCCAGGATCGCGCCCTGGGCCAAAGGCAGGCGCCAAACCGCTGCGCCACCCAGGGATCCCCCTATTTTATTATTTTTGATGCTAAAATAAATGGAATTGTTTTCTTAATTTTTTTGATAGTTTATTGTTGGTATATAGAAATGCAACTGATTTTTGTATGCTTGATTTTGTATTCTGCAATTTTACTGAATTTGTTCATTTTAACAGTTTTTTTTATGGAGTCTTTGGGCTTTTCTATATATAAGATTGTGTCACTTGCCAATAGATAAACTTACATCTTTCTTTTCTGATTTTGATGCCTTTTATTTCTTTCTTTTGCCTAATTTACTTAGCTAGGACTTCTAGTATTATGCTGAATAAACGTAGCAAGAGTCGTCATCCTTGCCTTGTCTTATGTTTTTGGTTTTTTTTTTGTTTTGTTTTGTTTAAAGATCTTATTTATTTACTCATAAGAGACACAGAGAGAGACAGAGAGACAGAGACAGAGAGAGAAGCTCCTCGCAGGGAGCAAGATATGGGACTCAATCCCCAGACCCTGGATCGTGCCGTGAGCCGAAGGCAGATGCTCAACTCTGAGCCACCCAAGCATCCCTGGGTATTATGTTTTTATCACAAATAACAGTAATAATAAATAAGGGGACTGGAAAGGGGATGAAAAACCTAAAAGTGATAATAAATAAGGAGGACAGAAGAAAATTTTGGAGGTGATTGATGTGTTTATGGCATAGGAGATGATGGTTTCATGGATATATTATTATCTTCAAGTTCATCAAGTTGTATACAACAAATATGTACAGTTTTTTTAATGTCAGTCATACCTCAATAAATTGGTTTAAACACACACAGACAGGATACCTTGGTGGGTGGTTCAGCGGTTGAGCATCTGCCTTCAGCTCAGGGCATTATCCCCAGCCTGGGATCGAGTCCCACATTGGGCTTCTTGCAGGGAGCCTACTTCTTCCTCTGCCTGTGTCTCTGCCTCTCTATGTCTCTCATGAATAAATAAATAAAATCTTTAAAAATAAATAAATAAATAGACACACACACACACACACACACACACACACACACTAGAATTTAGGTTTAAGTGACTAAACAGTACTAACTCTGGGAACACCTGCTTTTTAAAAGAAGACTGTGGAAAGAAAACCATCTTTAACCCAAGAGGAAGAATTCTCAGTATTATAGTAACTAGGTATCATTGAACTGTGGACATGATTTAGAAGACACTTAGAGAGACCAACCTTCCTAATAATAGCCAGCTTAGACAATGTAAATGACTACATTCTTTAGCAGTTAGTCTACTAACAATCACAAATACTTTCATTCTCTTTCTTCCTCTCAACTAGCCTGAGAAGTATCCCACATCCAGTTGAGGAACAAGAGAGGTACTTTGTCCCTGGGTCAAATGAAAGGTCTCTTCTGCCCCAAAGCCTCCAAGCACGAGCTTCACTGCACATTCCATCCTCCACGCTGGCCCGTTCTTAAACCTACTTCCACATGGTACAAGGTCTCTTTCCCCTGATCCTATTTCCAGGCCCAGGTGCTTGCTCTTTGGTCATCACAAATGACTTAAACCCAAGAGAGCAGCTTCAGTAATTGGCCTGAGCAGAACACCACCTGTGGCCTATATATTCTTTGGTCTCCATCTGCATCCCCCACTTTTCAGGCCTCTCATTTGAAATTGATTTCTGAACCACCCCTTAGCCGGCTGCAAAGCCCAGGAGTTGGAGGGGGCAGGGAGCACAGGCAGCAGTCATCCCTTTCTCCCTCTTCCCAGCCATATGCCACTGCTCCTGCCTCCTCTCCCTGTATTACTTCTGAAACTCCAACTGGGCTCTTGCTCAGCTCAGACTCCCCACTTGCCAGCCTCACTGCCCTCCCCCACTCTATACTTCTTCCTCATTTATAAGCATTTCCATCTAAAAAGGGGAGTTTTTTTCTTTAAAAAAAATCTGAGTTGGGAACACTGCCGATTGTAACTATAGTGATGCATCAATCACGTCGCAATAATTGCACAGCACAGGGTTTCCTGTTAGTGCCGAGCTACCTGCCAGAAAATGGCAGCAATCAGGCTATTGGCAGCAGACAATCAGGCATCATTTGTAATTCTTTCTGGCTGCATGTTTCCCAGTCCAGGAATTGGATGCTAATCAATCAGTTGTCATGGCAACCCAGCATCACACAGCTATCAATACAGGAAAAAGATGGGAGAAATTATGAGGGCAGTGAGCACCGTAATTCCTGGAAGGCAGTGCCAAGTGACCTTACCAGGTGCCAATACATGAAAAGCAGTACCATGATAAAGCAGGAGACCCCAAGGGTAAACTGTCATAACCAGTCCAGGGAAGAGCTGTTGTCTTAGTCACAAGAGTAGAAGCAGGTGGGCAATTTTTGGGTCACCTCATTGTCCTTGGATACCAGCTGAGTTTCCAGGGCCAGGCAATATAGAAGCGGTTTGAGAAAAAAAGACAAGCACTAGTGATAGAGGAGAGAGATCAGTTATTCAATCAGCCAGCAAATGTTTATGGAGTACCCAATACACATGAGGCCCTTCATGTGGCAAATAATTACTGGTCTGGGCCACCCAACATAAACAGCAAGAGCCAACTGGTACTCACACCACTATCTGAGGTGCCAAAAGAGTAGTACAATCTTTGAGTAACACCGTAGAGGAGATCAAAATAGAAACAACCAGTGTGACCCAACATGGTGAAGGCAATGGATCAAAGCTATATGCCGGGACAGACCAAACATATTCACTTACCTCATATTGAATTCTAACAACATGAGAGGTAGGTTTCACTCTATCTTACCACCGAGGAAACCTCAGCATAGAATGTTGAGTAAACTGTCCGACTTCACACATTTAGAAGGGCTGGGACAAGACCCAATGAAAGCTCAGGCCTAACCTTCACTCAAAACCATATGGACAGTGGCCACTCTGTAGCTGGCAGTCTGGGAAGGTCAGATTCATTCAGATTCTCAGGAGCCCTGATGGCCACATAGTCCAAAGACAAGATTTAGTACAAGATAGATGTATAAATGGCTTTGCTAGCAATTCAGAAACATCCTCCAGAGATATCAGCTCATCTCAGTGTAACCCTAGAGAAGTCATTTTATTTCTCATGTCTTCAACTTCCTTTTCTGCAAAATGAGAATAAGAACTCCTATGAAGAATAGTGATATTTAAATGAGAAGGTGTCCATGAGTACTCTTAAGATAGTTCCTGGCCTCAGCAGCTTCTTCATTCTTTTTCTCCTCCCTCAACTCTAGGGTGACAGGGGTATCCTAGATCCTGTGGTACAGATAAGCAGTCTCCTTGAGCAGGGTTAAGAGTTTGTTCTAAAAAGCTTTCTAAGCTTTCCAGAGTGTCACCAGAGCAAGCTGAGAATTTGTTAGCTTCTACATTCTTAGTCTCTGGCCTGTATTAATTTCAGGGTTCCAGAGAAATAGAACCAATAGGAATATATATGAAGAGACTGATCATAAAGAATTAGCTCACAAAATTATACAGGCTGAGAAGTCCCATGATCTGCTGTATGTAAGCTGGAGACCCAGAAAAGCCAGTGCTGTGATCCAGTCTGAGTGAGAAACCCTGAGAATCATGCAGGCTGAGAACAGCATAAGATCAATGCTATAGCTCAAGCAATCAAGTAGGAAAGTAGAATTTCTCCTTCCTCTACCTTTTGTTCTAAACCCAGGTCCTCAACAAATTGGGTGATGCTCACCCACATTGCAGAGGGTGATCTACTTTACTGAATTCACCAATTCAAGTGCTAATTTCATCTGGAAACACCCTCACAGGTATATCCAGAAATGACATTCAGCCTAATATCCCAGCACCTTTTGATCTAGTCATATAAAATAAACCATCACAAGCTTCCCCTACCTGCTCTGTCTTAATCTTTAATCTTTAGGGAGGCTTGGAAAGAGAAAATCAAATGGTCCCACACAACATGAGCCACCCCTCAGGACCCAGTGCCAAGCCCCCCTCATTTCCATCACAGCAGTAATGTTGTGATGGGATTTTGGCTCATCAAACAACTCCTGGCATAATGCTGTGGCATCGCAGAAATGACACTTAAAACACTGTGAGCACGAATCTAGTTACTAACCAATTAATTTACCAAAATGTTCTTATTAAAGTAATTGCATACTTCAAATGCATTCCTTTAAGCCAGATAATATCCAGGTTTATTTTATGATGCACAGCTTTCTTGCTAAACTCTTTGAACTTCGGTGAAAACGTTTCACAGCCTAAGAAGGGGCTTCCATAAGCAGTGTGGTAGAAAATGCATAGGTCTTTAGTTCTAGTAGTCTTGTTTCTCCTACTAATTGCTAGCTCTATTACCTTGTGCAAATGAGTCCCTGTCTCTGAGCCTCAGACCCCTCGTCTCCACAGTGAACAAGCAGCACTTCCAAGACAGCTTCCTCAGAGCATTTACTACATATTCATATAACATCAGCATATACTTATGTACAGTATAAGTAGGTGATTTGGGAAGAATGTATTCAGAGTGAAATGGTCAAAAACAAGTTTGAGAAACTGGGTGAAGCCATGTTTTTCAGGTTTTCTTACTGAATGAGTTCCTAGAGCTTTTTATAGGCTATTGGCATGGGAGATCTAAATGCTAGAGCACCTGGCTGGCTGGGGTGGTAGAGTGTATGACTGCTGATCTCAGGGTCATGAGTTTGAGCCTCACATTGGGGGTAGATATTACTTTAAAAAGTAAAATCTCAAGGGGAGGAGTTAAGGTGATGGAGTAGGGGCACCCTACACTTGCCTCATCCCTGGAACACAACTAGATAGTTATCAAATCATTCTGAATACACAAGAAATCAATCTGAAGACTGAGAGAACAAAACTTCAAGTCTCCAAGTAGAAAGGTGACCACCTTCTGGAAGCTAGGGGGTACAGAGAATTGATTTGGGAGAGATAAGAACTATGGGTACTGTAGAGGTGAAGAAGCCCTGATTATAGAAACTACCACAAGATATTATAAGCAGTGAAGTGCAAAATCTGAAGTTTTAATTTAGGAGTATGCCACCACTGGGGCTGTGCCAGGATTAAAGGTGCTCCAGTGGGGAACGAGGGTGGAGATCCAGGAGTAGAGTGCATGTTTGGAGGATCCTCTGGGCAGCAAGAAGAACAGATAGGACTAATGTGCTGCACTGTTCCCAGGCATAGGAGCAGGGACTCCAGCTGAGGGCAGCAAGCCTGGGTGCCAGCTCTCTGCTCCACCTTATCATAAACTCTAAAATGCTGTGCAGTTGTGCAACCACTTTCCAGGCACCAGCCATCAAACACCAAAAATGCAGCAAGTCCTCCCCAAGAGGACTGGCATGGATCCATAAACCAGAATTCCTTAAAATTTGGAATTTTGCAACCCTGCTGCATGCCTAGATAAAATAGCTTGAACAAAGGCAAAGTGAAGGCAGAGATCTGATGGAAGTTGGGAGCAGAAGGGGGGCAATTGTTTGCTCTTCTACAGTGGGCTCTAGGGCTAGAGAGTTGCTCTGCCATTTTCACCCTGCCCATCAGCATTCAAAGTCTTCAGGGAGCAAAACAGCAACATGTAGTGGAGATGAGAGCCCTCACACCAGCACCCCATCCCTCCCCTGCACCCTTTGCATCTCCACTAGGTCAAGTCCACCTGAGAATCAGTGTAACAAGCCCCTTCCCCAGAAAAGGAGCACAAACCTCTTCACATGCACCAAGTCTTCTGATCATAGAGTATTGCAATTAAAGGAGATAAGATCTAACTTCCTTTTGATTTTTATTCTTATTTTTGTTTTTTATTATTCATTTATTTATTTTTATATAATTTATTTTTTATTATTTCTTAAACTTTTATTTATATATATTTGTATATTTTTAGGTTTTTTTAATTTTTATTTTTTTCTTTTATTTAGATCTAGCTTCTTTTGACAAGCAGACCAAAACACACGCAAGATCCAGTTTTTTTTTTATTGTGTTGTTGTTGTTGTTGTTGCTGTTGTTTGTTGGGTTTTCTTCTGGATAAAATAATAAGACAGGAATTTACCCCAAAAGAAAGAACAGGAAATAGAACTAATGGCCAGGGATTTAATCAATACAGATATAAACAAGATGTCTGATCTAGAATTTAAAACAGTTATAAAGGTAATAGCTGGGCTTTAACAAAGCATAGAAGACACCAGAGAATCCATTACTGCAGATATAAAAGAACTAAAATCTAGTCAGGCTTAAATTAAAAATGATAAAACCAAGATGCAAACCCAAATGAATGCCATAACAATGAGGATTCACAAAACAGAGGAATGAATCAGTGATACAGAATATAAAATTATAGAAAATAATGAAGCTGAAAAGAAGAGGGAAAGAAAAGTAATGGATCATGAAGGTAGACTTACAAAGCTCAGCAGCTTATTAAAACAGAATAACATTCAGATTATAGGAGTCCCAGAGGATGAAGAGAGAGAAAAGGAAGCAGAAGGTTTATTTAAGCAAATTATAGCTGAAAACTTCCCCAATCTGGGGAAGGACACAGGCATTAAAAATCCAGAAAGCACAGATAACTCCCATTAAATTCAGCCAAGTTATATCACAGTCAAATTTTAAAAATGCACAAATAAGAAAAGAATCCTGAAAGTGGTAAGAGAAAAAAAAGTCCTTAACCTACAAGGGAAGACAGATCAGGTTCATGGCAGATCTGTCCACAGAAACTTAGCAGACCAGAAGAGGGGGCAGGATATATTGACATGCTGAGTGGGAAAAATATGCAGCCAAGTAGATTTTATCCATAAGGTTATCATTCAGAATAGAGAGATAAAGAGTTCTCCAGACAAACAAAAGTGAGGAGTTTGTGACCACTAAACCAACCCTAAAAGAAATATTAAGGGAGATTCTTTGAGTAGGGGGAAAAAGACCAAAAACAACAAAGACTATAAAGGACCAGAGAATATCACCAGAAACACCAACTCTACAGCAAACGCAATGTCACTAAATTCATATCTTTCAATAACTGGTGAAAGTAAATGGACTAAATGCTTCAAACAAAAGACTTAGAGTATCAGAATGGGTTTTAAAATAAAAAAAAGCAAGATTTATCTCTATACTTCCTATAAAAGACTCATTTTAGACCTAAAGACACCAGCTGATTGAAGGTGAGGGGAAGGATAACCACCTATTATGCTAATGGATAGCAAAAGAAACCTGGAGGAGCCATACTTATATTAGACAAACATGATTTTAAAGCAAAGATTGCGGAATCCCTGGGTGGCACAGCGGTTTAGCACCTGCCTTTGGCCCAGGGCGCGATCCTGGAGACCCGGGATCGAATCCCATGTCGGGCTCCCGGTGCATGGAGCCTGCTTCTCCCTCTGCCTATGTCTCTGCCTCTTTCTCTCTCTGTGTGACTATCATAAATAAATAAAAATTAAAAAAATTTAAAAATAAAGCAAAGATTGCAACAAGAGATAAAGAAGGGCATTAGACCATAATTCAGTGGTCCATCCCTTAAGATTTAACAATTGTAAATATTTATGCCACCAACTTAGAAATACACAAATATATAAATCAATTAATAAACATAAAGAAACTCATTGGTAATAATACAATAACAGTAGGGGACTCTAACAATGTGCTTACAACAATGAACAGATTCTCTAAGCAGAAAATCAACAAGGAAATAATGACTTTGAATGACACAATGTATCAGATAGACTTAACAGACATATTCAGAACATTTCATCCTAAAGCAACAGAATACATATTATTTTCAAGTGTACATATCACATTCTCCAGAATGTGACCACATACTGGGTCGCAAATCAGCCCTCAAAAGTACAAAAAGATCAAGATCATACCATGCATATTTTCTGATCACAATGCTATGAAACTTGAAGTCAACCACAAGAAAATATTTGGAAAGACCACAAGTACATGGAGGTTAAAGAACATCTTATAAAAAAATGGATGGGTTAACAAAGGAATTAAAGAAGAAATTAAAAAGTACAAAGAAGCAAATGAAAAAGAAAACACGAAAGTCCAAAACCTTTGGGATGCACAAAGGCAATCCTAAGAGAGAAGTATATTGCAATGCAGGCCTATCTTAAGAAGCAAGAAAAGTCTCAAAAACATAATCTAACCTTACACCTAAAGGAGCTATAAAAGGAACAACAAATAAAGCCTAGAGTCAGCAGAAGAAGGGAAGTAATTAAGATTAGAGCAGAAATAAATGATAATAGAAACAATAAAATGGAAGAACAGATCAATGAAAGTAAGAGCTGATTCTTTGAAAGAATTAATAAAATTGATAAACCCCTAGCCAGATTTATCAAAAAGAGAATGGCTTCAAATACATAAAATCATGAATGAAAGAGGAGAGCTCACAACCAACAACCACAGAAAAACAAATAATCATAAGAGAATGTTATGGAAATATTATATGCCAAAAAATTGGTCAATCTGGAAGAAATGAGAAAATTCTCTGAACATAAAAACTATCAAAACTGAAACAGGAAGAAATAGAAAAATTGAACAGACTCATAACCAGCAAAGAAATTGAATCAGCAATTAAAAATCTCCCAATAAACAAAAGTCCAGGGCCAGATGCCTTCTCAGGGCATTTCTACAAGACATTTAAAGAAGGATTAATATCTATCCTTATCAAACTTTTCCAAAAGAGAGAAAGAGAGAGAGAGAGAGAGAGAGAGAGAGAGAGAGATGGAAGGAAACTTCCATATTCCTTCTATGAGGCCAGCATTTTCTTGATTCCAAAATCAGACAAAGACTCCACACACACACACACACACAAAAGAACTACAGGCCAATATCCCTGATGAACATGGATGCAAAAATTCTCAACAAGATACTAGCAAATTGAATCCAACAATCATTAAAATAATTATTTACCAAAATCAAGTGGGATTTATTCCTGGCCTGCAGAGGTATTCGTTATTTGCAAATCAGTCAGTGTGATATGTCACATTAATAAAAGAAAGGACAAAAACCACATGTCCTCTCAATAGATGCAGAAAAAGCATCTATTTGACAAAATACAGCATTCATTCTTGATAAAAATCCTCAACAAGGTAGGGATAGTGGGAACATCCCTCAACATCGTAAACATCATATATGAAAGATCCACAGCTAATATCATCCTCAATGGGGAAAAACAGAGCTTTTCCTCTGCAGTCAGGAACAACATAGGGATTCCACTCTCACCATTACTATTTAACATAGCACCAGAAGTCTTAGCCTCAGCAATCAGACAATAAAACAAAAATAAATAAATAAATAAATAAATAAATAAATAAATAAATAAATAAATAAAAGGTATCCAAATCAGCAAGGAATGAGTCAAACTTTCACTATATGCAGATGACAAAGTACTCTATGTAGGAAACCCAAAATACTTTATCAAAAAATTGCCAGAACTCATACGTGAATTCAGCAAAGTCACAGGATATAAAATGAATGTACAGAAATCTGTTGCATTTGTATACACAAATAATGAAACAGCAGAAAGAGAACTCAAGGAATCAATCTCATTTATAAGTGCTCCAAAAACTTAGGAATAAACCTTACCAAAGAGGTTTAAAACAAAGCAAAACAAAACACCCTGTACTCTGAAAACTACAGAACGCTTATGAAAGAAATTGAAGAGGACACAAAGAAATGGAAAAACATTCCATGTTCACAGATTGGAAGAATAAACATTGTGAAAATGTCTATGCTACCCAAAGCAATTTACACATTTAATGCAACCTCTATCAAAATATCCTAACATTTCTCACAAAGCTAGAATAAACAACCCTAAAATTTGTATAGGACAACAAAAGACCCTGAATTGCCAAAGCAATCCTGAAAAAGAAAAAGAAAAACCAGAGGCATCATAATTCCCGACTTCAAACTATATTACAAAGCTGTAATCATCAAGATAATATGGTACTGCACAAAAATAGGCACATAGATCAACGGAACAATATAGAGAACCCAGAAATGGATTAGTTAACCAATAGTTAACTTATATGGTTAACTATTCATCAGCAAAGCAAGAAAGAATATCCAATGGAAAAAAAGACATTCTCTTTAGCAAATGGTGTTGGGAAAACTGGACAGCCATATACAGAAGAATGAAACTGGACCACTTTCTTACACCATACACAAAACATTAATTCAAAATGAGTGAAAAACCTAAATGTCAGACAGGAAAATCATCAAAACCCTAGAGGAAAACACAGGCAGCAACCTCTTTGACCTTGGCTGTAGGAACTTCTTACTAGACATGCCGCTGGAGGCAAGGAAAACAAAAGCAAAAATTAACTCTTAGGATCTCACCAAGCTTCTGCACAGTGAAGGAAACAAAATAACCAGCAAAACCAAAAGGCAGCATATGGAATGAGAGAAGATATTTGCAAATGCCTTATTGGATAAAGAGTTAGTATACAAAATCTATAAAGAACTTATCAGATTCAACACCCAAAAAACCCACAAATAATCCAGTTAAGAAATGGGCAAAATAAAAAAAAAAAAGAAATGGGCAAAATATATGAACAGACACTTTCCTAAATAGGACATCCAGACGGCCAATAGACACATGAAAAGATACTCACCATCACTCATCATAAGGGAAATACAAATTAAACCCACAATGAGATATCACCTCACACTTATCAGAATGGCTAAAATTAACAACACAAGAAATAACAAATATTGGAGAGGTGTGGAGAAAGAAAAACCCTCTTACACTGTTGGTGGGAATGCAAATGGGTACAGCCACTGTGGGAAACAGTATGGAGCTTCCTTAAAAAGTTGAAAATATAACTATCCTATGATCCAGCAATTGTGCTACTAGAATACAAAAATACAGATTTAAAGGGGTACATAAATCCCAATGTTTATAGTGGCATTATCAAGAATAATAGTCAAACTATGGAGAGATGACTGATGAATGGTGGTAGGTGATAGATGATGATGATGATGATGATAGATAGATAGATAGATAGATAGATAGATAGATAGATAGATAGATAATGGAATATTACTCAGCCATCAAAAAGAATGAAATCTTACCACTCTAAAACCGTGGATGGAGCTAGAGCATATTATCCTAAGCAAGATAAATCAGTCAGAAAGACAAATACCATATGATTTCATTCATATGTGGAATTTAAGAAACAAAACAGATCAGCATATGGGAAGAGGGGAGAGGAAAACAAACTATAAGAGTTCTTAACGATAGAGAGCAAACTGAGGGGTAATGGAGGGAGATAGGTGGGGAATAAGTGATGAGTGATGGGTATTAAGTAGGGCACTTGGTGTGATTAATACTGGGTATTGAACGTAAGTGATGAATCACTGAAACCAATATTGCACTCTATGTTAACTAATTAGAATTTAAGTTAAATTTTGAAGAAGTCCTCAAAGTAACAGTAAATAAATAAAATAAAATGCAGTGCTTTCCATATGTGTCTGCTCTCTAAACGTTTTTTTTTTTTTTGTCACTAAACATCTTTAAAGGCTTGTGTTCCAAGGATCAAACTTTAGAAAACACTGAATTAAAGGCTCTCTGAGAAGCATCGTTTGCAGCAGCAACAAGATAGAAATAAGCTGGGTGGCCACTGCTGTTTGCCTTTCCTTCAGGGAATGCTAGGCAGCCCTATGAAGAACAGGGAAGATCCACATGTGTTAACATGGAAAATTTCCAACTTGTTTTATTAAATGCAAAAGGCGAGATGGAAACTTTATAAACTGTTCCCATTGATGTGTGTGTGCTTGAGTGCTGGTGGAGGTGACTTGGTACAAAGGTAAATGTGAATGTATAATTATGCATAGCAAATTTCTCAGCACATAGATAAGACACCACAAAGGATCCCTTCCAGAATGGCACTGAGGGTGGGGATAAAGGGCATTTTTAGTTTTCATTATATACCATTAAGTATCGTTCAACTTTATTTTTACCAACTTGTGTGTTATTTTTATAATTTTTTTTAAAAAACAGTAATTTTAAAAGCTCTCTAGAAATATTTTAGGTCAACATTTGTAATTTTGTGGTTTCTTAAGCCCTAAATTGAGGTTAAGTCTGTCTTCTGGATGAGAAATGGTCAAGGCTTTCGACCCTTGGGTCCACCAGAATGCCAATGCTTCTGTATTTTTCCACCCTGAGACTGTAGGCAAATTGGATGCCTGAGCACCCTGAGGAGTAACTGGCCCCTCTGTTTGGGGGGCCCACACTCTGGGCTGCATCTAGATTTCCAGAAGACCAAAGGACCCAGCCACAGAGGCAAGAATGGAACACTGAAACCCATTGTAGGCAAATATTAACAGGCAAATCATGACTAAGCACAGAATCCCAAAGTCTAAAAACATCTAAGCTGGAAGGATCTTTCTACAGAGGAGAAACCTGACACCCAAAGGAGAAAAACCGAAGACCATACTAAAGATCTCAGATCCAAAATTTCTGACTCTGAATCTGGGAGAATTTACACCATGCAATGTTCCCTTTCCAAAATGGGAAGGACATGCCCCTTCCCCACTTCTGAGCCCTCCACATGGAGACAGGAGAATGTTCCTTGCTTGAAGGCTTTAAAATGGACCAAAACGGGGGGAAAAAATGGTCAAAACTAGACACAGTGAACTGAAGAAAAAAATCCAATCAGAAAAGGCAGAACCAAAAATGCAGAGAAGGCAGATTTGTTGAGCTCATTTAGCTAATCCTCAAGTTGATGAAAATCTGGAGAAGGCACCAAAGTAAAGAAAGAGAGTGCTCATTTCAACAGCACATAAACTAAAATTGGAACGATACAGAGATTAGCATGACCCCTGTGTACAGATTACATGAAAATTTGTGAAGCAGTCCATATTTTTTTTAAAAGAAAAGAAACAGAAACAGACCCAAATCAAAAGATCAAGACAAATTGGTGCTGATGAAGGTAACTGGTAAGAACAAATTCACCAGTTGCTTTTGGCATCAATTCTACATATCTGAGAGGAATTAGCTTCTCAACTAGTTATACATGTTGTAAACTTAGTGGTAACTGTGAAACGCAGTGATAGCATAGGTGGAGAATGAGCTTTTCTGTCTAATGAATTATCCTCAGGATGGAAAGTCTGTTTTCCAATGCTAGAACTTCTGTATATTTTTACAATGTTTATGGGGGGGGGAGGAAAAAAAAGAAAAAAATTTTATGGAAATCTTTATAAAAAGGACTATATGTTTCCCAGACTTTTTAAGCAGAATCTACTGCACACCATTTAGACTTTTCCATAAGTTTTTTATTTATTTGTCTGCTTTTACATTTGAAAAAGAAATCCTTTTTCTGAGTTTTTGTACAGGGAGGCCCTTCAACCATTTGAGGTATAAGGGTTCTGCCCTTTGGTTTTTGCTCCGTACTATGAATTCTCTTAGGTTTTACAAAGCACTCGTAGATCTGAAGGGATATATTCCACTCTAGTAGCAGTGAGGAATAAGATGGGAGCGGCCCAAAGACAAGGGATATATGAGGAAGTAGAGTAGTTTCTCTTTTGACTTTGCATACTTCTGAATCATCCCATTTTTTTTCTCTTTACAAGAAGAAAGTTGTTTTCATAATAAACAAGTTTATTATTTTTGTATCAAGCAAGCAAATAATAGGCCAAGTAAGTAAAAATGAGAAAATAGCACCTTGACCCCCTATTCCCTCATTTGATAGGAGTCCAGGGATATTTGAGGTCATTATTATTGCTATTTTACAGGTGAGAAAACTGAGGTCCCAAAGAGGTTTCACAGACTTGTCCAAGGCTGCCCAGTGAGTTATTGGTAGAACTCAACTGTGAATCTTGCTGTTTGGGTTCCTAGGCCCTCATACTACCCTTCATTTGGCATGTAAGCCCCTGGCAAAATGCAGCCTACCCTAAATGCCAACCTCAGTGTGTCCTTCACTAAGAGTCAGTCAATCCATCCATCTGTCTATCTTTTTCTTCCCACTGTCATTAAACCTGGTCCCAGAAACCTCTGCTCCCTTCTAATTGGCTGTTTTTACTGTATAATGGACTGGAAAGGCAAAAGGAAATAAGTATCCCTCTGTGTGTAGGATTGATAAAGACATAGGCTTAGTCCATGGTCACTGGGGTGATACTGCCTGTTCTGGAAACCTTCCCTTCCTTCCCCATTCCTGCCCATGTTCCAGGTAGTTGATACAAATTTTATGATACACAGAGAGTCTGCCTCTGTAGCCAGAGTACTCAAAAGCAAACCTAGATGAAAATACATTGTTTTTGTGATGATCTTAGCCAGTATAAGAGAGAGTAAAGAAAAGGTGAAAGGAAGAAAGGAGGTAAAAAAGATGAAATTTGGAGAAACTTGGTTTATAATATTAAGCCATAAGAGCAGAGGTGACATTAGCGAGAGATCTAGGCAGGTGGCATGGGCAGATGGCACGGAGTGGTAGGTGAAACTCTGGTGTTTGCTCCCTATAATTTTTATCAGACCCCTAGGCTACCCCTAACCAGCATACAAGCCAAGTACAAATAATGTGCTGCTATAAAACATGGTTTCTAGGGAAGGACTCTAGCACTCTCTTCAAAATATTGTCACCTCTAAGTCCCTCTTCCATAAAAATTCTGGAATCTCCAGCATTCAGGAAATCTGCTGGTCTGTCCTAACTTCCCAGCCATTCTCAGAGTGGATCTTTCAAGGAGAAGTCAAGTGATCATGATGGGTGAAGGCTGCCCAAGGGCTTCCCAGTGCTGGAGGGAGCTCACTTCTTACCTTGCCTGATAAACCTGGACCCCCAGCAAATAAACACCAGAACCTATGGAAGTCAATCAATCCTCCTTTGTAGTCTGAGTCACAGACATGTGCACAGACACACACACACACACACACACACACACACACACACACACACACTCCCACATGTCCTTTAGCCCAAGGCCCAAGGAAAAGAAAGGCATCTGTGCAGCCCAGGGAGCCAACTTCTCCAGGCTGTAGTAATATTCACAAGGGGTGGGACTAATAGGAGATGCCTGTGTGCTATGCAGTTAAAAAGATAAAATGACTTGTAAGGCTGGTAAAACCATCCCTGTGAAGATAGACAAGCCACACTGAAGCCATCGTGCTAGGAAAAAGGAACGATTGCTCCTACCATCTTATAGTCAGTGTCCCCCCTGGTCACAGGAATCTTAGGCATGTTTGGTAATCTACTTGGGCTAGCTGGGGCTGGTCAGAAAAAGAATGGGGCCAGTTTTATGGGTTTATTTCAGCTCAGGCAGGCATCCAGTTGGTATTAGGCAGTGTGGCATGGTGGTTCCCAAGGTAGTGTGCTTCAGAACTACCCAGAGGACTTTCATACAAAGATACATCCTAGGGCTCTAGTGATACTTGCAGAATCAGAATCAGATGTCTGTGATGGTTTTTAAGCTCCCCAGGTAATTCTGTTGCAGTTTGTCCAGGGACTGGCATTTAGAAACCACTGCAGTGGGGGATAAAATAGAAGTATATAAGATGCAGTTTGTCCTTGTGGAATTTATCATACAAGCAAAGATGTAGGACTTATTCATAGGAAAGGGATTTAATTATTCCCTCAACAATGTTCAAATAGTACTTTTATATATCTCTCTATATAGTGCTTTTGTTTCCTTAGATTGGAAATGTTCATTAATTCTCTCATTTACAAGCATTCTGTAACTATTTGAAGGCAGGGTTCTGTTTATTCACTGTGGATACATTTATTCACACAATCATCTAACCACTTGTTCATCCCGTTACTTCAACAAATATTGAGTCTCCAGGGTGCCAGGCACTGTCCTAGGCGCTGGCAATGCAGCAGACTGACAAATCACTAACTTCCTGGAACTTATATTCTAGAAGGGGTGAGAGTGGGGAGCCATAAAATAAGCCAATGAATGAAATGAGTGCGACAAAGAAATTAAAACAAAGCCATGGGAAAGAGATGAATCAGGAGGCAACATTTAATAATACAGTCATGGGAGGCTTCTCGAGCTAATCCCCAAATGACGATGACACAGAATTAGCAGAATGAACATCTGGAAAGAACAAGGCAGAAACAGAAAGTGCAAAGTCTCAGCAGCTCAAACGAATTGGGGTTTTGCAGAAATGGAAAGCAGGCAGGGGATGCTGATCCCAGTGCCTGGCAGGAGAGAAGCAGGATGTGGCCAGAGAAGTGGGCAGAGGATGAACAGCAAGAAGGCTTATACCCTGTGGGGGCAGGAGGTTCCATTTTATTTCCTATTTCCCTGTGATCCTAAGTGCAATAGAACATTACTGGATGGTTTTATTTTTATTTTTTATTTTTTTAAGTGTATTTTTTATTGGTGTTCAATTTACCAACATACAGAATAACACCCAGTGCTCATCCCGTCAAGTGCCCCCTTCAGTGCCCGTAACCCAGTCACCCCCAACCCCCACCCACCTCCCCTTCCCTCACCCCTAGTTGGTTTCCCAGAGTTAGGAGTCTCTCATGTTCTGTCTCCCTTTCTGATATTTCTCACTCATTTTTTCTGCTTTCCCCTTTATTCCCTTTCACTATTTTTATATTCCCCAAATGAATGAGATACTGGATAGTTTTAACCAAGGTGATTAAACAATAAGATTTGATTTCCTCTAAAATTCACTCCGTTTTGTGGAAAATGGATTGCATAGGATCAGGAATGAAGTGGGAAACCAGTTTCAGAAGAATGAACAGGAGACAGTGGGGAGGGCAGAAGGAACACGGGTGCAAAGAAGTAGCTGGCCCAGTACACATTTTGGGGTGAAGAGAAAGGAATCAGGGATGACTCCTAGATTAATGAATAAGCCCGATATCTGGAACATAATAAGCATTCAATGAGTAATTACTGAAGAGCTGGATAAATGAATATAAAACAACTCGACATCAGCATCTCAAACATAATTGCATGCCAGTATGTCTGGTGCAGGCAAAGCACTCTCGGCCATCAAGAAAGATGTCACTACAGGCGCACGGAATTCCACACTGATTGCAAGGATGCCTGACACCTTTTCTCTGGGCGCCCCCCTTCATTGGCCTGAACTGGCTCACGCCAACTCTGTGGTCTTCTAGTACCATACTCACTGATGGTCTCCCAACAGCGCTGTGAGCTTCAAGATGGGAAAGACTTAGCCTTGTTCAACCTTACATCCTCTGCTTAGACTGAGCTAGTACAAAATAAATATATGAGGAAGGAGAATCAATCTGTAAATCTCAATGTTTGTACCTCATTCTTAAATTCTAAATATTTTGAGATTTTGCATATTGTAATTTTAAGACATTTATCCAAAAATTATTTTAATATCCTACTTTAATCTTACTATTGAATGCTTATCAATAAACTGTTTCTGAAACTAAAAAAAAAAAAAAGAAAAAAAAGAAAGATGTCACTGTGGATTCAGATTTTCCAGGAAGTGGGATTTGAAATTTGACTCAAAGATGAGTAGCATTGGGATAGAGAAGCAATCTCTGAAGGAGATTCTAGACCAGAACATAACAATAAGCCTGATATGTTTTGTTTTTTCAGGGGTGAGAGGGGGTTGTTTCTTTTTTTGGATCTGGAATTTCTTAAGGGGTAAGAGGTTCAGGGGCAGTATAAAGACAACTGCATTGGCAAAACAGAGGATAGAGATACAGTTGGATATGAAAACAGGAAAAGAATATGAAGCCTCTTGAAAACTAGACTAGTTTGGATTCAAAAAGCAATAGAGATCCATCATGGGTTCTTGTGTAGGGAAGCAGCATGCTGGCAGCAGGTGATTTATGCCTTGAATTTAGATGGCCTGGGACTGGAAGTCAGTGACACATTACCATGAGACAGCAGGTCAGATAGAATTATAGTAATCTAAGCACTGGGTCCACTGAACTATCCTTTCTGGAAAACAAAACAAAAACAAAAACAAACAAAAAAGCATAATGTTCCAAGCCTGGGCATAGAGACCATATAGACATATAGAACCAGAGGTCCTTGGAGCTTGCAAGGGGGGGTCAGGGCAGGAGAAGAGGTGGGAGGTGGTCAGTGGGAAAAAGTAAGTCAGCCCTGAGCCAATAAAGAAGCCCTCACTACAGCTTGAAGAGAACACAGGAGTTTTTAGTTAGCTGCAGGTGGTTACATACCCTGAGCCAATTTGTGTACTTTCCTTCTTCAGATTCCAAATCTAAGTAAAATTCTTGGACCTCCCCAGGGCATTTGCAGCTGCCATGAGTGGGCCATGTCGATGAAGAACATCTTCCTTGGCGATCAGAGATTCAAAGACCAGCCATGACCCAACCCCAGCCTCCTGACCCTTGCAAACTGTGTAGAGATCACTCCATAGAGAGTGGAAGAGGGAGAAATTAGACTTTTTATTTTTGCATTCAAGAGCTGCTGGAACATGGATATATATATATATATATACAAATCTAAGAATTTGAGGACCTTGCCTCATGCCCCAGCAGGTCAGTGAATTATGCCTGGTCACTTGGAAGTGGAGACCACAGAAAAGAATGGAGGACTATGGAGTCAGGCCTCCTAAATGGAAAGGAAATGACAAAATGAAAGAGAATAGCAGCAGCAGCCCATGGTGGAAACTTGTCATATTACAGCCTGGAAGTTGTCTGGCTTCCCCAACACAGGAACTTGGGGGAAGCAGGCTCAACATCCAGTTAGGCAAGAATACAAAGCCAGATTCTGCTAAAGAGGCTGGAATGGTTCCAAATGATAACCATCTGCTCTGGGGTCCAGTGGAGCCTGGTTGGTTGGAAATTATTCATGGTCAGGCCACACTGGGCCACTTGGACAATCATGCACCAGTCTTCCCCGTGGTTCAGCACAGATGGCAGCTTCTACTCGCCTATTTGTTTTTGAAACACAGCAACTAGTATCCAGGACGCAGTCGACTGACACAGAGCCAGGAACCCAGCATGTTCTTTCCCACCTCAGTTTCCTGGCCTGTACTGCCTGTACTGTAAGAGTGCCACATGTGTGTACATGCACTCATCAATCATGCAACAGATATTTCTATTTTTTTTAAGATTTTATTTATTTATGTGACAGAGAGACAGAGAGAGAGAGAATAGTAGGGGAGAGGCAGAGAGAGTAGCAGGTTCCCCCTCTGAGCAGGGAGCCCAACTTGGGGCTCCATCCCAGGACCCTGGGATCATGACCTGAGCTGAAGGCAAAAGCTTAACTGACTGAGCCACCCAGGCACCCCTCAACAGATATTTCTTGAGCATCGAATACATGTCACATGCGATGCTAGGACTTGATACAGTAGATAAATATGACAGGGTCCCTTACCTCCAGGGGAAGACAGCGTGGGACACAGGTCACACTCTGTAGAATACCGCCAACATTGTTACAAAGAGTGCAGTCCAGGTCAGGTGGCCGTAGTTAGAGAAATTTGATCCGAGACAGTGTCTTTGTTCTGTCTGTTGTAGGAAAGGATTTTTCCCTATCAAAAAATAGTGAAAAAGAAACTCCCAGAAGATGAAGCATGTAAAACGTACAATATCTTGAAGGAGTCCAGGGGAAGGACCAGGGATAACAAGAGGTTTCCTGTGACTAGCAGTAATGCCAGAGAAAATGTAAGTGCCTCAATCAGCTGGGGACAGATTATGAAAGGCCTTTGCTAAGGGGTCTGGATTCCTGAGCAAGATAGAGACCTAATCAACAGTGCATTAGAAACGAACAGATGCTGACATCTGGTGCCCAAGGACTTAGGAATGCCTAATTGTCTCCAGCAGATCACATGTCCTCCCCATGACATTTTCAAAGGCACTTGCATACACGTAGCATGATTATTGGTTGTGCAAGCCCTATGTTATTCTGATATCAGAAGTTTCAAGGCAACATGAGGCTTAGGCTCAAAGACCTATGTAGGATCTTCTGTTCTCTCTGGACCAAACACATGGGTATGTCTGTGGGCACAGAGTAAGAGAGAAAGAAGGGAATTATGTGAGCAGGCTCTGTCTTAATCCTCAATCCCCAAGCTTGTGCCCAAAATGCTGTGGCTAGATCGCCCTCTGGAGGCAGGAGGCAGAAGAGCAGCAAATCTGGGTGCAGAGTACCTCTGTGTGGTGACTGAGATTAAACATTATCCCGAGTACCACATTCGGGGTGACATTCTGCCCCTAGTTTTCCCCTGTGATCTGTCACTGGGATCTCTGAAAGAATCCTACATATAGACGAGGCTGTCTCTTCAGCACAGGAGCCTGTTGAGTGTGGTTCCCTTTACACCCCAAATGTGAACTACCCCAACCATATGTCTTTCAGTTGTTCCACTGTTCCAAATTTCCAAGGGATGTATAGTAGATGCACACCAATATCACTGCACCCCAGCACCCAACCTAGCTTCAAAATACAGAAGATTTAAACAAAACATTGGCATTTCCCAAACTAATTCCCACTTGGTTGCCAGTCTGAAATACAACTGGGTTGTATATACCTACAAAGGGAGGGGGAAAAAGGGAATCCTAAACTAATTTGGGAGAAACTTGCCATTGAGCCAACTTGGCCACCATATGCAAATTTTACAGAAACTCAAAGTTTTAATGGGTCAGGTGGCAGTAGAAGTCATTCCAGGATAGTGAACTTTAGCTAGTGATGTGACCCACTTGCACACAGGGAGTGAAGATTGGGGTGGGGAGGGACCGAGCAAGTGGACCCTGGCTTACGAGATCAGCAATTCTTCAGAGCATTTCCAAAGGCCAAATGAGAAAGCTTTCCTCAAACTTTCTAGTCCCAGGACATTGAGCTACATTTCCCCAGTTGCAGCCCAAATATCTTCTTCTATCACCAGGTTCCCTCTTGCAACAAGGCTTGACTTCCCCCAAAAAATAATATGACAAGTCAAATATCTCTCCCCATGACATCTTCCCTGGTCCTTCTAGCTGTGGATAACCTCTGTTCTCACTTAGAACTCACCTGGCCCTTATCTGTGCCTTTCTTGTAAGTGTGTGTGTGCGTATGTGTGTGTGTGTGTGTGTGTGTGTGTGTAAATATAACTTCTCTATTCTATTAGAAGATTATAAACTCTTTGAGGACGGAACTAGGAACAATAAAAGTTGGAATTTTTCCCCTTCTTTATAAGGGAAAGAGAGACTCCACAGAGGTCTCCCTTAGAATCCAGGGTTATTTCGTAGCTCCCACTGCTCTCAGTGTGACCCCAATCAACCGTGGGGGTAAGACACAGCTGGCAGAACTGGTCATACACATGCAGAGCAGGAAGTGTCTTGGATGGTGTGCTTTGGGGAATGCAAGGAATTTCCCAATTTTGTCCCCAAACCTCCCACCTCCAATACCTGAAATTCTACCAATTAGTAATACATTCCTTTCAGTCTTTGAGGTTTTCCTCTTTTGCAATCCCCTCTTGAGCAAACCCTAAATACCCCATAGAAAAAGAACATCATAACCTCTACCGTGCAATGACTTAGCAAGGGAGTGACTGCCTATTAGAGGTAAGCAAAGTTGACAGGAGTGTGTGACTCTGTGAGTATTTCAAAGGCCAGACATTATAGCAGGGAACAAAGACTATGAAAATACACGACGGGGAAGTCTTGTTTGTTTTGTTTACTTCTGTAACCCCAGCACTGCTTATGGTGCCGAAATACAGAAGGTGCTCAGTGGATGTTGTTGAAAATGAATGAAAGAGCAAGGATGATGGAAGAGAAGTCCAGAAAACAGATATTCTCCAGGGAGAGGTTATAAGGCCAGAAAACGAATTACCTGGGGAAAGGATTGATTCCTTATTCTTCTCATGTGACCTCATAGTATTTCGGACAACATAAGAAGTGCTGAAAAAACACTGCAACTGATGTATCCTTGCTCTCTGAGTTTGGTGCCACACAGCAATAGCCAGCTTTGCCAGTCAAAAATCAGTCTTGCCACCAGGGGGCAATGCAGACCAAATACCAGGGGTTTTTGGTCTAAACCCTCAGTGGCTAACAGCAGGGGGTCCCCAAATGCCATTTGGGACCACCAAATACAGCATACCCCTCCTTGCACACTCATTAATATCAAAATCCCATCTAAGCAGCTTTGCTTCTCAGACTTGTAACAGAGACAATAGTTCAAAAGTCATACTGAAATCAATCAATAAAAATTGTGGCCTATATTGGGGGACAAGAAGAAGAAAAAGAAAGTTGGTACTAAGCTCACTGTTAAGAACAGTGAACAACAATAAGGTATTATTCCTATGGAACTTGAAGGATCCCACAGATGATTCATTTTTTTTTTTAATATTTTATTTATTTACTAATGACAGACACAGAGAGAG
Organism: Nyctereutes procyonoides; assembly: GCF_905146905.1. Classification (NCBI taxonomy): domain Eukaryota; kingdom Metazoa; phylum Chordata; class Mammalia; order Carnivora; family Canidae; genus Nyctereutes; species Nyctereutes procyonoides. Next base: position 48,411,214 of record NW_026575133.1, on the reverse strand, counting down.
AGGCAGAGATGCAAGCAGAGGGAGAAGTAGGCTTCCTGCAAGGAGCTCAATGTGGGACTCGATCCCGGATCCCGGGATCATGCCCTGAGCCAAAGGCAGACACTCAACCACTGAGCCACCCAGGTGTCCCGATGATTCATATTTAATTGATAATTAATATGCAGCGAGTATCACATAATATCTATGAAAGGCATACAGAAACTTTCTCAGGATTGATGCCAAGCACTAGACTATTATCTAGCATTTAGAATCAAACTGGGTCAGGATCTTAGATAGTAGTCTGGCCCTTTCATTGTTAACCTGTAAAAAGAGGTTGAAAGTAGGTAAAAGACATGCCCAAGTCAAAGAAAGAAGCAAAAAGGAAATATTTATTGACCTCGATATTTGTATCCTATTGGGCTTATATAGGACAATACTTACGTAACCTCTACCAGGCTAGCACCCATTTTCTCAAATGAGAAAGCAGACATAGAGAAGGATTACAAAACTGTGCTTTATTTTACTCATTCTCTCACTCAACATTTATTGAGCTCTTACTTGGGCTGGGAACTATGTTAAGGGATAAGAATACTGAGACTATAAGACCTAAGATGAGTGGGACAGATAAACACAGCGATTGCTACAATTGAGTGTACGGAGTGTTTAGCCTCAGTTCGTCTTTGAAACCAAGGCTACATTTTGCTGCCTTCTAGTACAGAGTCAACATCCCTTCCCCAGGGCACGTTCTATCATGTCCTCTTTGTATCTCCAGTACCTTTTTTTCCCCTATAAATGAATGGGACAAATGAATGGAGATATAGATGGATGGACTGTTGGGTGGACAGATGAGCAAATAAATCAATTCTAAAGACCATGAGTCAAGGGGGATCCCTGGGTGGCTCAGCGGTTTAGCGCCTGCCTTTGGCCCAGGGCGCGATCCTGGAGTCCCGGGATCGAGTCCCGCATCAGGCTCCCAGCATGGATCCTGCTTCTCCCTCCTCCTTTGTCTCTGCCTCTCTCTCTCTCTCTCTCTCTCTCTATGTCTATCATAAATAAATAAATCTTTAAAAAAAAGAGTCAAAAAAGGGAAAGAAATGAAGAAGTATTCAGTGAGATAGTAAGTAGGCCTATTTATAACTATATTCTTACTATCTGCACAGAAATACTTGCTCTCTTAGTGTGTAGTAAACTCTTTTAAAGCAAAGAAGTTTCCCTGTATGTTTTCTAACACCCACACAGCCTAACACAATGTTAGGTATCCTCCAGGTACTCAATAAAAGTTTGTGAAGTGAAGCAGTATCTTCATGTTTCACTTCATTCTCTCTCTGGATGTTTTTTTTTAATTTTAATATATATATATATATTATCAGCCATCAAAAGGAATGAAATCTCACCACTTGCAATGACATAGATGGAACTAGAGGGTATTATGCTAGGCAAAATAAGTCAGTCAGAGAAAGACAAATACCATATTATCTCACTCATAGTTGTAACTTCAGAAATAAAACAGATGAACATAAGGGAAGGAAAAGAAAAATAAAAGAAGATGAAATCAGAGGGGTACTTGGGTGGCTCAGTCAGTTAACCATCTGCCTTCAGCTCAAGTCATGATCCCAGGGTCTTGGGATTGAGAACTGGGTTGGGGGACTAGGGGGGTGGACCCTGCTCAGCAAGGAGCCTGCTTCTCCCTCTCCTCCTTGCTAATGTTCTCTCTCACTATCTCTGTCTCTCCCCATCAAATAATAATATAAATAAAATCTTTAAGATGAAATCAGAGAGGGAGACAAACCACAAGAGACTCTTAACTCTAGGAAACAAACTGAGGGCTGCTGGAGGGTGGGGAGGAGGATGGGCTAATTGGGTGATGGGCATTAAGGAGGGCACTGTAGTAATAAGCACTGGGTGTTGCATGCAACTGATGAATCACTAAATTCTACCTCTGAAACTAATAACATTATACGTTAATTAACCCATTTAACATTTTTAAAAAGCCTCTCTCATATCTGTATACATGTCCCTTTTAATGAGATTTTGCTTTACTTATCAAGAAATAGAGTTTATGTCTCCTTTCCTTAAATCTTGGCTTGTCCCGTGACTTGCTTTTACAACTAGAACATGGTAGACATGATACTATATGGCTCCCCTGATGAGGTCTCAGCAGGACTTGGAGTTTCACTCTAGTTCCTGTAGATTAAATTTCTATCACTGACAAGGCTGAGCTAGCCTTCTTGAGAATGAGAGACCATGTGGAGAGAGAGGCCTAGATAACAATAGTCACTGACCACCAGACATGTAAGTGAGGCCATCTCAGACCACCCAGGCCCACCAATTGACTGCAAATATAATAGTGCCCTCTGCAGAAAGTGTAGAGAGTGCCAAGCCTGGCACCACCTGGTGATTTTCCATTTTCTGTCAGGATCTTCTTCCAGAGTTGAGCCAGCCCAAATTGTTGATCTGCAGACTTGCGAAGAAATAAAATGGTTGTTGCTTTAAGTATCACCAAGTTTTGGTATAAAGCAAAGATTATAATGTGTTTTTGTGTCTATGTGAATAATTGAATGCATATAGATACCAGCATCAGAACTAGTCAGGTGAATAATTGCATGTGTGGAATCAAAGCCTTAATACACTCTACTTTCAGATTTTGCCTCCTGAATCCATTAATATAAAATTTGTTTGGTGGAGCTGACTTTTTCCCTCTCCTTTCTTTTAGCAAGAAAATAGAATAACCAGGATTTGGAAGAACTTTACCTAGTTCTCAGGAATGTCAAAAGTGTAAAGGAAGGATCCAACCTATAGGTTTTTCTTCAATGTATATACGGCTCTGCAGTGTGATATCAGGGAATTGAACTGGAACTGGGCAATGGCTGCATCAGGCCTGGTTTTACCACTCATTGGCCATATTCTTTTTTTTTTTTTTTTTTTTTTTTTTTTTAGAGAGAGAGAGCACTAGCATAGCAGGAGGGGCAGAGGGAAAATGAGAGAGAATCTCAAGCAGACTCCACTTTAAGTGCGTTGCCAGACACAGGACTCAATCCCATGCCATGAGATCACCATCCAAGTTGAAATCAAGAATTGGACACTCAACCAACTGCCTTACCCAGGTGCCCCTCGTTGACTGTATTCTTGAGCATGATCAGTTTCTTCTCTCTATACCTTAGTTTCCCTAACTGTAAGTAGAAGCTTCATTTGATAGCCTCTAGGCTCTCTCACCAATAACGTTCCTTGAATTGCTGGTAAGGATGCATTAACCCTTTTCACTCACCCCATGGCATAATCCTTTGAGTTTATAAAAACCAGTAGATATGGATGGGGAGTATATCTGTCCCTATGGGGGTGGGGACAGAAAATAGGACTAAGGAAAGGTAGTTAAGACTCCTTAGAAGATACTGCAAGGCAGGAGGGGAGTCAGAGATAGAATATACATGTAACATCTGCATTTTGGAGATTGGCTCAGACATCCAGATTATACTGGGTCTCAGATCCGGAGAGTTGCAATCTGTCTAGCAAACTTAGGTTGCAACTCACAGGACATGATGCTTTATAGCGTGATCCTGAGTAAGCCTCAGAAATAGCTGTGGAAAAAGATGACTTTTCATCTAGATATAAGTCTGATTGGAATATACAAGGATAAATCATTGGACTATACAAGGATAAAACATTCTCTGCCCTCCATCTATTGCCACCATTTTTCTGATAATGGTAATGACCATTCTCTATAGAAGGTCCATCTTCCTAACCATCTTACACTGGACAGTATTATTTATTTGATCTTAAATTTGAAGAAATTAAAGTTCAGAATGATGAGGTGAATTGCCTGAGTCACGTAATTAGGAATTTCAAAGCCAGGAAATAAACCCAAATTTGTCTTATTCTAAAGCTTACAACCTTTTCTACTACATCATTCGGTCCCTGGCACCATCCAAGAGTCTTCTACTTCCTGCCATAATCTCCCAGAGCTAAGGTCAAGTGGGGGCAGGTACTCTGCCATTTATGAACAGGGCCATAGCACTTCTTGATACAGCTGCTTCATATCTACCTTGGATAGAATCTGGATTGGGTCTACTTCACCCTAAATTCTAACCCTGTAGAAAACTGAAATATCACATAATTCCAGTGAATAAAGAAACAGGAATAATTGCAGAAGCTTGGAGCCCCTATCTGAAACTTCATAAAATGTGGCTTCAGTCCCTCCTCCCAAACGAAAAGCAGTCAGAGATCACTGCATATTAGGCAAATCTGCAAAATTGTGGTCTTCAACCCAAGGGAGCTTAACCTCTGGGGACTACATCAAAAGACACAAAACATGTAAATGTTGAGCTTTGTGGAACTAAACTACAGTATAAGAAAATGAGAAAATAAAGATCCTTAAGAACTAAAGGGGAAAGAAAGATTTTGTGGAGCAAGAGAAGTTTATGCTGAGCCTTGAAGGAAAAAATGGCCAGAAGAAGGAGACCCCTCAGCATTGGGAACAGCATAAGAAGAAACTTGAGTGAGAGAAGTGAGCAGGCTTGTGTAAAGGACAGTGAGAAAATAAATCTCTATGAGGCCTGGGTCATAGGAAGAGGAGATGGTAAGTGGCCTCATAGTGGGCTAGAAAGCCAGAGGTCAGAAAAAGGGAGAGATGTGGCACCCAGGCCTCATTCACTCATCTATCTCACCCTCTAGAAGACTGAATCCATGGGCCTCTACCCACACAAATCAACAGGCACACATATGCATGTATGCAAGTGTATACAGACACACACCCCCTGCTTTGTGTTTACTCCTGTCAGAAATCAGCCCTCGAGATTATTGTGGATTCCAGAAGAGGGTGGGGAGGGCCAGGATAGCAGATCATTGAGGCTCTAATTACATATCTTTGAGGTGGAAATTTAGTAAAACCACAGACTTGGAACAACATAAAAGTGCATAAAACAGTCTCATCCGTTCATTATGCAAAGGAATTGCTCATTTATGGAGTTTGGATTACAGTAGAGAGCTCATAAAGCAGAACGATGGTGCTTTATGGAATCCCATAAGTATCAGCACGTTGTTCTTGTCATGAAGAGCACACCTGTTGGATGTAGCCTAACCAATGCTGTGATAGGTTCCCCACCTACTGAGGAATGGCCACATAGCACCATCCACCTCCAGGAGTGATGCCAAAAACAAGGACCAAGAGAGAAGCTAGCTGAGAGAACGACTATCTATAACAATTCTGAGATCATAGGGAAAAGGTTCCATCAAAGAACTATTTATTATGAGAAAAAATACTATAAATAGGGGCAGCCCCAGTGGTGCAGCGGTTTAGCGCCACCTGCAGCCCAGGGCGTGATCCTGGAGACTCTGGTTCGAGTCCCACGTCGGGCTCTCTGTATGATGCCTGCTTCTCCCTCTGCCTGTGTCTCTGCGTCTCTCTCTCTGTCTCTATGAATAAATAAATAAATAAAAATCTTTAAAAAAAATACTATAAATAGTACAAATATTGTCATGCTGGGGGCAAAGGACTCCGAAAAGGGAGATAAGACTTAGTCATGCCTTATACAGTAACAGAGTTACCTATTTGTGATTCACGGAATTCTGTGGAACCTGGATCCCTTGACTCTAACTCATTTTTTCTACATTTTATTATCTATCTTCCTTAAAATTTACATTAAAATTACTTTGGGGAATGATTAAGTCACTAAAAGAGCATTCCTCAAAGTATGGTTTTGTGGAATACTTGTTTACAAGAAAAAAAGTGTTTGGTGAATAAATACATTTGGGAAATCTTAAATTAAATTCACATACTTGGAATGCATAGTGAGTGAACATTACCATTAATGTGTTAGAAGCTCTGAAAAGTCTTGCAATAATGAAATTTAAATCTGTTTAACTTTAACTTGCTTTTTCTAAAATTTAAGTAACCCCAAAAATTGTTTTTGTTTTGTTTTGTTTTTGTGTGCAAAACAACTACAGTTGACCCTTGAATAATACAAGGTTTAGGGGTGCTGGCCACCACCCACCTCCGTGCAGTCAAAAATCTGCAAATAACTTTTGACTCACCAAAAACTTAAGTAAAAACAGTCTACTGTTGACCAGAAGCCTTAATGACACCATAGTCAATGAATACATATTTTGCATGTTTTATGTATTATACACTGTGTTCTTATAGTCAGGTCATCTGGAGAAAAGAAAATTTAATTAAAAAAAAAAAAGCATAAGAGAGGCAAGCCTGGGTGGCTCAGTCAATTGAGCTGCCTGACTCTTAATTTTGGCTAAAGTCATGATCCAGAGTCATTAGATGGGGTCCTGGGTTAGGCTCTGGCTCAACGTGGAGTCTGCTTTTCCCTCTCCCTCCCCCTTTGCTCCTCCCCTGCTCAGACCCATGTGTGTACTGTCTCTCAAATAAATACATAAATCTTTAAAAAAAAGAAAGAAAAAAAATGAAAGACAGTAAGAGAAAATACATTTATAGTAGTGTATTTGTAAAAAAAAAAAATCTCTGTATAAATGGACCCACACAGTTCAAACCTGTATTGTTCAAGGGTCACCTGTATTATCATCTGAGGAACAAATGTTTTATTAAAGAAGTTTTGGAAAATAATGAACTTTTTGGCTTTTTTTTTATATCTGTCATTGGATATAAATTTGAAAATTGTTCAGTGACTTTTCAATACCTATTGCTTGATCCTTTTGTTTTAGTGCAGCCTGGTAAAGTTCTGTCCTAATCCTCTTATATACAGTTGTATTACTTACTCATAAAGAGATATGATTACCAGGTTTCTGGGTGGAACCAAGGAACTCATGAACTGCAGGTTTTCTGAGACTGAAAAAGTCATATCCTGGTCCCCAGAGATAAGAACAGAATCAGAGTGCTGTGATCAGGGCATTTAGTCACACTGGGGCTAACCATAAGAAAAACATGTTAGAATGTCCTGTGTGTATGTATTAGAAAGCAATGGTGAAACTGGACAGAACCCAAAACAAGCAAATAGATAAATTGTGGTTTATCCATACAAAGGATTCGTGCTACCCATCAATCAAATGGAATAAACTATGATATAAACACAACATGAATAAACTCAACTGAGTGAAAAAGAGTATGTACTATATGATCTATAAATATAAAATTCTAGGAAATTCGTATAATCTATAGTGACAGAAAGCAGATCAATGGTTGCTTTGTGATAGGAGCAAAGGGAGGGAAGGATTGCAAAGGGCACCAGGAAATTTTGGAGAGTGGATGATGGAAATGTTTGATATCCTTTTTTTTTAAAGATTTTTATTACTCATTTATTTTTGAGGGCGGGAAGAGTGAGCAGGAGACAGAGGGAGAACCTGAAGCAGACTCAGCACTGAGTGCAGAGCTTAGATGCAGAGCTCAGTCTCATGACAGTGAGATCATGACCTGAACCAAAACTAAGAATCAGATTATTAACCAACTGCACCACCCAGTGCCCCAGAAATGTTTGATATCTTAATTGTGGTGATGGTTTAAAGGTGTATACATATGTCAAGACTCATAAAAATTGTATACTTACATATGTGCACTTTATTGCATATAAGCAATATTTCAAAAGAGTTGCAAAAATGAATTGAAATAAATAAAATATATAAAACATTAAAATTTTTTTCTCTAGGAAAAAAAATTAACATGATGAGAAATTTATGCCTGGCTTGCCTCTGATTAATGCTTTTGGTCATCGGTGATTTTTAGATAATCAAAGTTGGTAAGAAAGTGAATGAATGAGTTCAGGACCCCCATGGGCTCCATATCTAGACCCTGCCTTCTACATTCTTATAGGCCACATAGACAAAAGTAACTGTCTTTCATTGCTTTCTTATCAATGGAAGAGGCTTTGAAAGAATTTCTTCTGGTTCCTAGAAATTTAAGGGACACAGATGAAGGGGCTTGTGCACTGGCTTCTCTTTGATAGCAAAGTTTCACCAAAGCTACTGTGATCTAGGGGAATTAACTGAGCCGATGTTTCCAGACAAGCTTTGACTTACCTTCTCTGCCTGTACATCTTCGGTGGGGTCATTTTCTCTCTGTGTGACTTTGGAGAATCAGACACTTCAGAGGTGTAACAGATTTAAAGGATTAAAGAGTCAGTTCACCTTAGAAGAAACTAAGGCAGGAAAAGAATTTCTTCATTCCTAAAATGAAAAGGTGTGAAAGTTTCTTCTTACTTGACATTTTATGATTCTTTGAATTTTTCTCTGCAAATAAGAATGGCACTGTGAGCATTCCAAATGTGTGGATGAGTTTGAGGAAGAGGAAAAAGAGATGGATGGGGACAAAAAGAGGAATTGGCCATATTGAGTCCTAAGAATCTGGTCTTCATAGTCAGACAGACCTTAGCTTCATCCCTGAATGGTAAGCCATGGTGAGCAATTCACAACTCTGAGTCTCCTCTGCAATCTAGAGTTATTAGTAACTAATTATTTTCAAAAGTAAATGAAGAAAATATTTGTAAAAATACCTAGCCCAACACATGTATAAGGAAAAAGTCTCAATTTCTTCTCTACCTGCCAGAGACAAATAGCTTAAAAAACATTTTGCTATGAAGAGGCCTACAAGTTTACTGACAAATGCAGGTCCAAGGTATCCCAAATCCTCAGAACTGATTCGATGACAAAACCCTCCTCAAACCATAAGGATCCTTGATTTCTGTTTGTTTAACTGAACCACATAAGGAATTTTTTCCCTGGTGACTCATTGCTTCTGGAAGGGAGCCCACAACTTAGCAGGGCCTTTCTTCCCCAGCCATGAGGCTCTTTTCTTCCATGCCACTTTCCCAGGCTCTACAGAGCTGCTTCTGATATTTTGACTTCTGTTGCCCACCACCCCCACTCCATCTTCAAGCTTGTTCTGTTTCTTTCTTTCTTTCTTTCTTTCTTTCTTTCTTTCTTTCTTTCTTTCTTTCTTTTTCTTTCTTTCTTCTTTTCTTTCTTTCTTTCTTCTTTCTTTCTTTTCTTTCTTTCTTTCTTCTTTCTTTCTTTGTTTCTTTCTTTCTTTTTCTTCTTTTCTCCCCTCTTTGTTTTTTAAGGGACAGCCCAGATCTAAGACACCTTCAGAGATCAGGATGGTGAAAACAGGTGGACAATGTCAACTGAGGGGACAGGGCTTTGTGTGTCTCAACAAGTTAAGTCTCTTAGAGCTGGAAAACACTGAAGATACGTGTCTGTCTTATGAGGCTGCTGTCATCAAGCACACAGATTGAGTACTTTGTTTGTGGTGCTTAAAATAACAGGAAATTATTCCCCCACAATTCTGGAGGCCAGAAGTCTGAACTCACAGTGTCAGCAGGGCCTCTCCTCTCTGATGCCTCAGGGGGCCTCTTCCTTGCCCCTTCCAGCTTCTGGAGGTTGCAGCAATCCTTGGAGTTCCTTGGCCATACACACATCCCTCTAATCTGTGCCTCTGCCAACACATTGCATTCTCCCTAGGCATCTCTCAATCCCTGAGTCTCTGTGACATTTCTTTCTCTTATAAAGACACCAGTTTTATTGGATTGGGATTAACCTGATTCAGTATATGAACTCATCTTAATTACATCTGCAAAGACCCTATTTCCCAATCAGTTCACATTCTGGTATCTGGATAGACATTAATTTGGGGAAGACACTATTCAACCCAATGTAGCATCTTAGATGTCCAATCCACAGAAAGAGAATAAATCCTAAAGACTAAAGTAATTTAGTCTAGATTATATGGCCAATTAATTAATGTCAGAAATAAAACTGGAGTCCAGGCCTTGTGCTCCCATATCCAGAGTGATTTCTAAGGCACAAATACATGTCTTCAAGGAGCACCAATTTGGCTCCAAGCTCAGGCTGGGAAAAGAGGATGATTTAATTTGGGAGGCTTCCTGTACTGTATTAGGTTTATAATAATAATAGCCACTAGGTACTAGGCTTTAGACACATGGTCTCTAATCTCTATGACAATAGTTAACATTGTCAGAGAGCTTACTATGGGCCAGCCACTATTCTTAACATGTAAATATGTATTAATTTATTTAATCTTCCAGACAAACTGAGGTCTGTCTAAATCCAAAGCCCATGTCCTCCCTCTAGCACCCAACTTAAATGAGAACTTAGAGCAAAAATGGCACTTTAGACAATCCCTTCCCACTCCCACTGAATGCTTATCAGTAATTTAAAGCTCAGTGAAATTTGAAAATGTCCACCTAGGCTGAGAATGAGGCTACCACAAAAGACAGGTTTTTTTTAAATCCAAAAGCCAGCTGCAAGCCAATTATCTGGGAACCTCCCAAAGCCAAATCTTTAGATGTGCCTACAGATTGAGACAAGAAATGGTCAATTAAGCCCAATCCAGCTGATTGCTGTGGTTTCTGGCCGGGACGAAGGACAAATGTGCATCAGTAGCCTCTGCCAGTCAGGATACAGATGTGGAACAAATCTCTGTGGCATGATGCTGTTCTAAAATAAGTAAAGGCAGAAAAGAGGAGAGCAGCTCAGGTCATCACTGCAAACAGCTCAGATTTTAAGGACTTCTAGTTGATCCCAAAGGCATTGGCTCATCACTTATTACATGCTGGGGGACTGTAGGCCATAATTAATGATTACCTAGTGGCATCAATTAAAACCAAGGAAAGAGCTCAGTAGGATACATTGACTTTCAAAGAGACTGAGTACAGAAAGAGGAGAAGGCCACCTCTTCCTGGGCATTTGGCAATGGAAAGTGCCTGTGGATGCCACAGGGGATTTAAAAAGGGACTGGAATCTTCTTCGCCTCTGCCACTCCCTTTGTAATGATAGTTCTTATTTGAGGGAAAGCATATGTGAAGGATTTGGGCTCAGAAGAGGACTTATTTTAAGATCACACCCTGGGTGCTGAACCAGGTTTTTAGAGGAGTCTGAACATACTCCTACTTGTCTCTATTTGGTGCATTAAGAAACAGAAGTGAGTCTCTCATTTGTAAGTATACTATGGAAGCAGCAAAGAACACTGACCTAAAGCCTTGAGACCTGTGGCCCTATAACAGCTCTATCACTGTCTTGCTATGTGACTTTAGATAAACCCTTTAACCTCACTGCATCTGAGATTCCTCCTTTCTCAAGTAAGAATAACAATACATGTTCTTTCCTTCTCTGTGGGCTATTATGAGACTCAAATAGGACAATATACACAGAAACATTTTGAAAAGCACAATTTTGGTAGTGAGGACAGAAAGTACTGATGACTAAGAGCCAAGAGGAGTCACTTAGCCGCAAACTAACCAGCCATAGTAAACTGGGAAAGTCATCATAAAAAGCTTAACAGTGCACTACAGCCTTGGTTCGTGGAGTTTTTTTGCAGTCTACCCAAAGCGATGAACCTAAGAGCCCAGGAAAAAATGCCCAAGGAAGCAATAATGTTTGCACATGATTTCAGAAGCTTCCTGGACTTTCTAAAACTATCCATGGGCCTCCAGCAAGTCCCTGAACCCCAGATTAAAAGTGCCCATTCCCAGGACCAGGAACCTGACAATAGCAGCCCAGATCTGGGTTATATTACCTTGAGAAAGAATATCACAGTGTCACTAGGGACCATTCCTAGCAGACTGAAAGTGAGGAAATATATTATTTCTTATATTTATCAGGATTGTCATGAAAGCAATACTGTGCATGATCTATTTTTCAAGCAGTATTTAAGGGTAACCTACCACACTTTCCTAAGCATGTTCTAAGTCGTAGCTTGTTCTTCAGTTTATCCTTCCATATGTTCCCATCTACTTCCTGTCTTTTAGAGATTTATCAAAATTTCTGGGCACACGGGGCCATCCCTGCTGTTCTCAGCACAGTGATGGATTGATTTCATTTTTGCATATCTGCTGTTATTTCAGTGGGATTTTGGAAGCAAGGGAGACAAACATGTAAACTCAGGCTTGAGCCACAAGCTCCTCATTTCTTTCAGATGATATAAATCTTTACCAGTTTTACCCATGGAAGGCCAGATGGAAGGCACTTCCTTGGTTTGCTTTTGCAGTGTCATGTCAGGACATCCACCTAAATTATCCACCTTGAGCTCCTAAGTGTCAGTGTCCATGCAAGGGACCATCCCAGACTTCATGAGCTAGAATAGGAACAGGAGTATAGCGGCAGCAGCCAGACCTCAATTGATATAACTTGAGCAAGAGTGCTTCAACACCACAGCAGTGTGCATGTGTCTCTATGGCTGAGATCACTGGTGCACTCTCCTGAGAGAATGTGTGGCCTCTGCTATTTGGGCAGGGGTGAGCATTCATTTTTCAGGCATGTGGGTTTGTACCCAAGAGTCAGCACAGCACACAGATCAAGAAAGCAGACTCGAAACGTATTCACTAGCTGTGTCATGTTGAACAAATCCCCTAACCTTTTTGTGCCTCAGCACTGTCAAGTATAAAACAGGAGCAATATTTACGTCATGTTGCTGCTATGAAAACTGAATGGGTTGATACTTTTAAAGTGCTTCGAACAATGTCTCCTAAGCCTAGCAAGCACTCAATAAACGCAAGTTATTTAAGGATGGGGATAAAGGAGTGTTATACACTGAGTGCTTGCGATTGCCTAAAATTCATATGTTGAATCCCTAACCCCCAATGGGAGGGAGATTGAAACATTTGGAGGTGGGGCATTTGGGAGCTAAGTAGGTCTGAATTAGGTTATGAGGGTGGGGCCCCCATTATGGAATTAGTGTCCATGCAAGGGGAAGAGAGAGCAGAGTTCTCTCTTCCTCCATGTGAGGACACAGTGAAAAGACAATCATCTACAAGCCAAGAAGAGAGCCCTTACTGGGACAGAATCTGCAGGAATCTTGATGTTGGACTTTTCAACCTCCAGCACCCTGAGAAATAAAAGCCCGTTATTTAAACCACCCATTCCATGGTATTTTGTTATAGCAGCCCAAGCTGACCTATACAGGAAGTGTAACAGAATTCTCTAGAGAAACACATGAATATATGTGTGTATATACAGACATACCTCATTTTATTGTGCTTTGCTTTATTGTACATGCCAGATAATTGGGTTTTTTTTTTGTTTTGTTTTGTTTTTTACAAATTGAAAGTTCAAGATTATAGTAGGAGTAACTGCAGGTGTGGTAGAAATACCAAAAGAACTACTGGAAGTGAAGCCTGAAGATGTGAGTCCATGGCTGCCATCTTATGATCAAATTTGAACAGATGAGGAGTTGCTGCTAATGGGTGAGCAAAGAAATTGGTTTTTTGAGATGGAATCTACTCTTAGTGAAGATGCTGTAAAGATTGTTGGAATTACAACAAAAGATTTAGAACATTACATAAGTTTATTTGATAAAGCAACAGCAGGGTTTGAGAGGCTTGATTCCAATTTTGAGAGAATTTCTACTAGTGCAAAAAATGCTATCAAACATGCTATAAAGAAATCATTCATGGAAGGAAGATTCAATCTGTGTGTCAGATTTCAGCATTATCTTTATTTTAAGAAATTGCCACCCTCCGCCCCCCCCCCCCCCGCCAACCTTCAGTAACCACCCCCCTGATCATCAAGGAGCCATCCAACATCAGGGCAAGATGCTCCAGCACCAAAATGTTACGATTTACTGAAAGTTCAGATGATGGTTAGCATTTTTTTAGCAATAAAGTATTTTTAAATTAAAGTCTGTTGTTTTTTTAGACACAATGCTATTTCACTTAAAAGACTAGTATAAATACAACATTTATATGTACTGGGAAACCAAAGAATTAATTTCACTGCCTTTATTGTAATACTTTGTTTATCATGGTGCTCTGGAATTGAATCTGCAATATATCTTAAATACAGGTTTGCCTGTATTTAAAAATTGGCATATGTAATTGTGGGGCCTGGCAAGTCAGAAGGAATTCCATGGGGTAGGATAGTAGGCAAGAGACTTAGGAAAAAGTTGATGTTGCAGCTTCAGTCCAAAATCAACCTGGAGACAGAATTCCTTCTTCCTTGCGGGACTTCAGTCTGTTTATTCTTAAGGTCTTTGACAGATTGAATGAGTCCCACCACACTATGGGGGGGTAATATGTTAAGTCAATTTACTCAGTTAAATTTTAATCTCATCTAAAAACTATCTTCACAGTAACATCTAGACTGTTTTTTGACCAACTATCTAGGTACTGGGGCTTTGTCAGGTTGACACATATTAACACTAGAATTAACTGTCACAGGGGTAACTAAAGATAATGGGCAGGTGCACATGTGCACATCTGGGTGCACTTCCTCAGTGGCAAACTAGACATGTATCAGATATTTAAAATGCCCCAGAAGCCAAGGCTGTCTCTGGATTGGAAGCCCCCGTTCCTAGATTTGCTGAAAGTAATTGCAGAGGGCTATGTGGGCCCATGTCTTTAGCACACTTGGAGCAGTAGCTCTCAATGGAAGCCAGATAGCAAGGGTCTGCTTTGGGGGCAACTGCAGTCTCAGGGCCCTGGGCCTTGGACAGGGTCCAGGAGGCTGCCACTTAGGCCTTTCAATAATTGTTTTCTGCTTGGTGATTCACCTACATTATCTCCTTTGGTCTTCATGACCACCTCAGGAGGAGGCTGGGTAGGGATTCTCATGCCTATTTTACAAAGGCATGTCTAAAACTAAAGGCTACCAACTAATAAGGACAGAGTCTAAATTAGACCTTAATTTTTCTGGCCATTATTTTAGGGCACTTTTTCACTACATCAAAGGGTCCTCCAAGTCTACAAATGGACTCAACTTGTGATGTCAGGGGAAGGGAACCAAAGGAATTAAGAGGAAGCAGACAATTCTCAAGCAAGTCAGTTCACCCATCTAAGACTTAGTTTCTTTCTATGCAAAATGACACAACTAGGCCATAAGTTTCTAAAGGATGGAAATTTGTCTTTTCCTTCCTAATATATCCCTGTGTGATATATAGTAAGCATTCGGTAAATGCTTGTTTAATAAAATAGTAGGTAGGAGATTATATTGATTTATTAGGGCTGCCATAACAAAGTACCATAGATTGGGTGTCTTAAACAACAGAAATTTATTTTTTCATAGTCCTGGAGCATGGGAGTCCAAGACCAAGGTTGGTTTCTTCTGAGGCTTTTCTTCTTGGCTTATAGATGGCTGTCTTCTCCCTGTGTCCTCACATGGTCTTCCCTTTGTGTGTGTCTGTATCCTTATCTCCTCTTCTTATAAGGACACCAGCCATATTGGATTAGGACTCAGCCTAGCGATCTCATCTTAAATAATTACCTAGTTAAATTCTACATGTGGTCACACTGAGATACTAGTAGGGGTTAGGTCTTCAACTTATAAATCCGTGGGGAGGGACATAAAGTAGCTCAAATCAGGGGCTTATTAGTCTCTAAAGTCATTCTAGCTCTGACATTCGACTTCTTTGATGGTGAATCAAGAACTTTGGCTAGGCCTTCCTCCCACTAATAAACAGTTTCTGGTAAAAATGACATATTAAACTCAACAATAAAAGAACAAAGAACCAAAAAAAAAAAGAACAAAGAACCTGTTTTTTTTTAAATGACCAAAGTTCTTAATAGACTTCTCATCAAAGAAGATATACAGATAGCCAATAAGTGTATGAAAAGACACTCAAGGAAACACAAACTTAAGTGAGACACTACTACATACTTATTAGAATGGCCAAAATCTGGAAATCTGACAACACCAAATGTTGACAAGGATATGGAGCAACAAGAACTCTTATTCATTGCTGATGGGAATATAAAACAACACAGCCACTTTGGAAGACAGCTTAGTGGTTTATTACAAAAACAAACATACTTTTATACAATCCAGCAATGCACTTCTTGGTATTTACCCAAAAGAGTTATGTCCACACAAAAACTTGTGCGTGGATGTTTATAGCAGCTTTATTTTACAATTGTCAACACTTGAATGTAACCAAGATGTCCTTCAGTAGGTGAATGAATAAATAAAGTGTGGTATATCCAGACAATGGAATAGTATTTAGCTAAAAAGAATAGTAAATACCTAAAAAGAAATGAGCTATCAAGCCGTGAAAGATTAGGAGGACACTTAAATGGATATTACTTAGTGAAAGAAGCTAATCTGAAAAGGCTATGTGCTGCATTTCAACTATATGGCATTCTAGAAAAGGCAACACTATAGAGACAGTAAAAGATGAGTGATTGCCAGGGTTGGGGGGAGAGAGGGATGAGTAGGTGGAGCACAGAGAATTATTAAGGTAGTAAAAAAGTCAGTGTGACATAATAATGATGGATACATGTCATTATGCAATCTGTCCAAACTCATAGAATGTGAACACCAAGAGTGAACTCCACTGTAAACTATGGACTTTGGGTGATGATGATGTGTCAAAATAGGTTCAGTTAACAAATATAACTTTCTGATAGAGGATGTTGATTAATGGAAGAGGCTATTCATGTATGGGGGCAAGGAGTGTATGGAAACTCTCTGTAACTTCCTCTTATTTTTGATGTGAACCTAAATCTGTTCTAGAAATAAATTCTTTAATTTAAAAAAAAAAAACAACACTCTATTGTTTGTATAATCAGCCTGGCAATGGACAAAATCTGGTGGGGAGAAGAGGGAAGATGAGTGCATAAGTCCAGTGATGTTTTGCCTCCAGCAAGAAACCATGTCAACCAGCCAAACAAATCATAAGGCTTTGAAAAAATAGTGAGAGGAAACTGTTCAGAATAATTTATTATCAGTAGTAGAACAACACCATTTAGGATATTTAAATATTTTAAAATCATGTAAAACTATTTATAAGCTTATCATTTGTCAAAAACAATTTTTTTAAATGAGCATGTCAGGACATTATAGATATTCATTAGTTTCTATTTCTAGACATGGTTGGACTAGGGCCTGGATGCCTTGACTAGGTGGTACATCTATGCGGTGAATACCCCTCAACAATAAAAGTATGGATTGTTAATAAATGCAACTACACAATGAAATCAAAGCAATATGTTGTTTTCAATCAATAGCAATCCTGCAGACTAAGGACTGTCCATTTGATGCAGTCACAATTGTACTGAAAATATAAAATTTCTTAACAATCAAATAGGTATAGAGTTTGCTTTAATTGTAAATTGTTTTTTTAAAAAGATTTTATTTATTTATCCATGAGAGACACAGAGAGAGAGACAGAGACACACTGAGCTGAAGGCAGACGTTCAACCTCTGAGCTACCCAGGCGTCCCGTGTAAATTGTTTTCTAAAACTAAAATAGTTGCATTGTTAAAATAATATACTGAGTGAGAGAAGCTGACAAAAAAGTATTTGCTCTATGATTCATTTGCATAAAATCTGGAAAATGCCAATTAATTTAGAGTGAGGGAAAGCAGATGAGTGGCTGTTTGGGTAAGTGGGTTCAGACAGAGATAGGAGGACAGCTTACCATGGACATGAGGAAGGTTTTGTAGATGATGAGCTTGGTCACTATCTTGAGTTTGGTGATGGTTTCACAGGTACATACATTTGTCAAAAGTTATCAAAAAGTATACCATAAACATGTGTGGTTTACTGTATGTCAATTATACTTCAGTAAAGCCATTAAAAGGAGATGCTGGAGACATGGCAATTGATTCATCTTACAGCTTCAAGCCTACAGAGAGAACACCAAGAAGATGGGAGACAATATGCCTATAGATTCCTAAGAGGTTCCAGGTACCCAGGAAAGAATGGTGAGAAGACATGGTGAAAACAAAAGGAGTGAAAGTCCATACAAAGAGTATATGGACCCACAAGTTCCTGTTCCCCTCCACCCCACCCCTGCCCATGCACTGTGGTGCCTGCTTCTCTAAAATGGGACTAAGGATAACATGGCCCAGACTCAAATTCCTGGACTCAGGTATCTGAACTGAGGGAAATTCATGAGAACTGTCCTTAAAGGTGGGCAAAACCAAATTGTCCATCTGTGTAGCCCATCAGGATTTCCTCATCTTTCAGTAGTTTGACAAAAGGAGGCCCAGAGGACCACAATGAAACCTGCTGAGAGGCTCTACTTCATGAAGGAGAGCATCCCCCATTATCCTGTGAGGAAGGCCATGGAGAGAGCCCTGCCTGGGATACTGGCTGTGCATCTCCTGGGCCTCCTGGCTAATGCCCAGTCATCTCCTCTGAAACATTGTCAACCAGCTGCTCAAGGTACAAGGAAGGGCAGGAGCATGGACAGCTAATCAGCCCATTTGTTCAAATATAGGCTGCATCCTTGCCCAAGAGCAAGTTTCTTAGCCTGTGTGCTCTGTGTCTTCATCTAAAGCAGGGATAATAACTATCTAGCTGCAAGGCTTTGGTGGCGTCTGTGTTTAGCACGCAGCCTGTGCCCTGGAAGGATCTAGAACTATCAGCACTTTTGTCTTATTTGTCTTTCATACTCCTTTCCTTTTCCTTCTGGTTTAACTGCATTTTCTTTTTCAGGTCTTCAGACTATGAGGTTTCTTTGTGTCTTTCTCTAGGTCATCACTAGCTTCTGAACTTCAGTCTGTGTTCATTCCACCTCCTGAACTCCATCGAAACAGCTTCCCAAGAAACTGGCCACAGATCTTTCAGGAACTTGACTTTCCATCTCTATTTGTTCCCCTTCCATCCAACTCCTACAGCCCTGCCAGATGTGTGCACCTCCAAAGCTCCCACCCACACCTCTAAACATCATAGCCCCTGAGCACACATTTCCCCCCACTAGGTCCCTAAGACCTGAGGAGAACTGGACCACCTCTGCTGGGCACACTTCTCAGCTTCATATCCTTCATCACACACCCTTTAGCATAGCTAGTGCCTGATTATATTCTGATTATTTCTGTTTGTTATTTCAGATTATTTATTGTTTAGCTTTAACACACAGGATTTGGAGGGAGGTCTTTGTTTTCATGAAACACTATTATCTGTAAACTAGAAATTGTTCCTGTCAAATATACAGATCTGAACATGTGTACATGATGTTACCTGATACTTTAAAGAAGAGCTTGAGAGATGGTTAAGGGGCTGAGGGATTGCCTTTTATGAGGCTGTGAACACCACACCTGTGTCTAGCCAAACCCCGCCCCCTGCAGCATCTGCAACCTCGGTGGGGAGAAGAGATGTAGGAAGGGAAGAGGAGATGAGGCACTTGACAGACTCTAAGCAAACTTTCCCTCCACCCTCATCTACGCTCAGTTTTTTCCTTGTTGTGATTGTACAGGATTGCTTATTATTTGGATGTGAGAGGGAGAAGCAGGATAGTGCCAGGCATGTGGGTAGATGCTGGTGTCACGTTCTGCTTCCTAATGGCTATAGATCTCAGGCACCGCACTTAACTTCTCTGGACCTCAGTTTTCTCAGCTGCAAAATAGTGCCATTAATTATAACCCCCTCAAGATTGTTATAGAGAACATATGGAATAGTCCTCACTCTATTTTATGAGCTGTTGTATCTAGTCCAACTTTTTTAAAATTTAGAGACTGAGAAAGATCCCTCACCCAAGGTTGAAGGACTAATTGTAGCAAGGGGACTAAATCCAAACATCCAGACTCCTTGTTCAAAAACTTCCCTTTAGTAGCACTTCAATGGTCCACAGCACACTCTATTAAAATGCAAATGTTCCCTAGGAGGCCTAACTCCAAGTCATTAGCACCTTAATGTTAGTGATGTGCAATGCTTTAACACCTTTTTTTTTTTTAAATTGAACTCAGTCTGGTTAGAAAGGAGTATAGAAAGGGGTGGGGAGGGGCATACTTCACGCCTGTGATTTTGGCAGCCCTTCTCACACTACATGTTGCCTCAGAAAAAAAAAAAAAAAAGCTGGCTCCTCTCCTGCCATCATGGAACAAGGTTGAGATTCAAGTTTTAGGATCAGACCGCACAATGGAAAGTGCTGCTCTCAAACACCCTACATCTGTGGCCTGACTACCTCAGAGAAGAAAACTGAGAAAAGCTGGTGATCCAAACCTGGCTTCTGAGGTGGGCCTGGGTGACCACACAGGCAGGAGGAGGTACAGACCACTTCAGAAACCTTAACTACTGCCCAGGCAGGACAAGGCATGGATTATCCATTCACTCTTTCATCAATTTGTTCATTTTACTCAGCCCCAGGTTGTGAACACCTACTCTGCCACAGATGAATGTCTCGTGTCAGAGTATGGACCCCCTATAAGTGTTGACCACTGGCAGCATTACGGGCTCCTGATGGCAGGAAGGATGTTTAATCCTCAAACACCCAGGAAGAGCACTGTCAACCAAATCACTGAGATGGAGGGATAAAACCTGCTAATAGAGAAGAATATTCGATGGAGAAAAAGACAGTCTCTTCAACAAACAGTGTTTGGGGCTCCCCCTTCTCCACCTCCCCATTCTCCATGTCCCCACCAACATCTATTGTTGTTAATTTTAGGCATTCTGACTAGTGTGAGGTGGTATCTCATTGTGGTTTTGATTTGGATTTCCCTGATGCCATGTGATGTGGAGCATTTTTTCATGTGTCTTCCTTGGAGAAATGTCTGTTCATCTCTTCTGCCCATTTCTTGACTGGATTGTTTGGGTTTTGGGTGCTGAGTTTGATAAGTTCTTTATAGATTTTGGATACTAGTCCTTTATCTGATATGTTATTTGCAAATATCTTCTCCCATTCTGTAGGTTGTCTTTTAGTTTTGTTGTTTCCTTTGCTGTGCAGAAGCTTTTAATCTTGATGAAGTTCCAATAGTTCATTTTTGCTTTTGTTTTCCTTGTCTTTGAAGACATGTCTAGCAAGAAGCTGCTGTGGCTGAGGTCAATGAGGTTGCTGCCTGTGTTCTCCTTTAGGATTTTGATGGATCCCCATCTCATATTTAGGTCTTTTGTCCATTTTGAGGTTTTTTTGTTTCTTTGTTTGTTTATGGTGTAAAACAATGAAATCTTGCAATTTGCAATGATGTGGATGGAACTAGAGGGTATTATGCTAAGTGAAATAAGTCAATCAGAGAAAGACAAATACCGTATGATTTCACTCATATGTGTAATTAAAATAAACAAAACTGAGGAACATAGGAATAGAGAAGGAAAAAATAAAATAAGAGAAAAATAGAGGGGTAAACCATAAGAGACACTGAACTCTGGGAAAAACGCTGAGGGCTGCTGGACAGGAAATGGTGGGGGTATGGGGTGATGGGGATTAAGGAGGTCACTTGATAAAATGAGCACTGAGTGTTATATGTAGCTGATGAATCACTAAAGTCTACCCCTGAAACTAATAATACAGCATATGTTAACTAAATTGAATTTAAATAAAAAAAAATTTTTAAACCTGCTGAAATTCATGCAGTGTTCTTCATCAAGGAAGGTAAACCAAGGACTGCATAATGGGACTGTTCCCCTTTCCTGTTTCTGGAGAGAAAATAAACATCATAGGTTATTTTTCTTCTTAATTAAACCCTGTAAATTTGGGCCTTCTTCTCTGAGCTCCTTGCCCAGGGAAAGGTGGACCAGAGAAAATATAAGAAGGAAAATATACTGGCAAAGAGGAGATGCTATGTTTTCATTATTCAACTCACATTTCCAAGGACTTACTATAGCTTTAAAATAACATTTCACTTGATCCTTATGAACTCTAGGAAGACTGAAGATTACAGGCACATATTTGCTTATTACCTAAGGCTGGTATGAAGGGCAGAACTGGGATTTCAAGCCAATCCTGGCTTACTCCAGAGGAGCTCAGACTCTTCCAAGGTGCAGCTTCCCATGACTCTCTAGGGCTTCACAAGCTGGCCTCTACCTCCACACCACAAACCAGGCACTGGTTCCTTAGCCCCACTGTCCTCAGATGCATTGTTTCTATATCCATGAAGAAATCCTACCCTTCAATAGAGTCCCCACTCATCTTTTAGTGTTACCAAATCATCCAGTATCCCTGCCACATAGTCTCTCTTGTTTAAGAGAATTCATCAAGCTGAAAACCCAACATGGGTTCCATGATGCTTTATAATTAATTCATATTTTAATAATCACAAGCATATCTACACACACTTGAAAAACAGTTTCAGGGATCCCTGGGTGGCGCAGCGGTTTGGCGCCTGCCTTTGGCCCAGGGCGTGATCCTGGAGACCCGGGATCGAATCCCACATCAGGCTCCCGGTGCATGGAGCCTGCTTCTCCCTCTGCCTGTGTCTCTGCCTCTCTCTCTCTCTCTCTCTCTCTCTCTCTGACTATCATAAGTAAATAAAAAAAAGAAAAAAAAAGAAAAACAGTTTCATAGGAAAACATTACCCATTCACTCTAAAATATTCCTTGTGCCATGAAGTAGAAAATCTTTTGAAATAACTCACCTTAAAATCCCCAGGGATTCTGACTGGCCAAGGACATTGCTTTCCATCTCATAATCTCTTCTACCTGTTGAACCAGCAGACAGATCTGGCACTTAGAAGATTCCTTTTGCTTTTTTTTTCCCCCTCATTCATTACAAGCTAGAATTCCACCGCCCAGCACAGTTAGTGGTTGGCACTGTCTACAACCCTCCTGGCCATCACTCTCAGTCCCAAACTTAGTACCCAACAGTTTACGCAGCACATTTATTATGTTAACTCATTTAACACTTGAATCAACCCCAGGTAGGGTGTTATCACTGCCATTTTCCTCAAAAACTGAGACCCAGAGAGATTTAAGCAATTTGCTGAATGTTGACCAGCTCACGAATGTGAAAGCAAGAATCCGACCCTAGGGTGATCTATCCTCTTCCCTACAATATACTCCTCCTCACCCACTCTCCTCTCAGCCTGCCACTTCCTTTACCACCATGGCAACAGGAGCTCCCTGGTAGGCCCTGCACAGGTACCCTATTTTGGTTGCACAGGTGGACTGCCCACATGCCAGCCTTCACTGCCCACATGGTCTCATTCTCCAGCCCAGTTGGCTTTTTAGGCACCACATCAGCATGAAATGACAACCCTGTATTAGGGACTCTTCTGCTCTCCATTTCCTATCCCAAGGGACTTCAGGAGACACAGGAGCAATCTTTCTGAAGAGGGAATGACTGCCTCAGGGAGCAAAGGCTCATGGGTGCAGCCTCCAGAAGAAGAGAAGCTACAAGGGGCATTAGGGCCAGCTCAGCGTTGAAGAGGTTTCCCTTGGACCATTTGCTACAACATACTCTCCTGAAGCCTTAGGCCAGAACAAACAGTTTGAGGAAGTGCTTCCTTCATTCTCTCTAGGGCTTATCTTCCCCCTCAGGACCCCCCTTCTAAATGGCTTCATCTATAGCTGAAACCCTACCTGTGGACACCTGTGGTGTCCAGCGGTCCAGCATCTCAAGCCAGTCTGCCTCTAAAGGCTCTGCCCCACACGCACCCCATCCCCGCAAAGGCCTCAGCAGCAGAGCTGACTGCCACACTGAGGTTAATCTTCAGTGCCCTCCAGGCTCCTCAGGTTAATTGCC
Organism: Nyctereutes procyonoides; assembly: GCF_905146905.1. Lineage (NCBI taxonomy): Eukaryota > Metazoa > Chordata > Mammalia > Carnivora > Canidae > Nyctereutes > Nyctereutes procyonoides. The sequence continues at coordinate 48,387,933 of NW_026575133.1, read as the reverse complement.
AAACAAACAGCTGCCTAATAAAGAAGTGTTTCTCCTCCCCTACCCAATATGATGCAGGGTGGGACACAGTTTGCATCCTCAGGCCCAAAGGCTGTGGCCCATCTGGTCTTTCTTCCCCCCTCCCACCCCCCCACCCCCCCTTCCCCGGGCACTAAACACTTTCAGGCAGGACATGGCCAGCTGGGCTGAGGCCTCTGGAGACAGCTCCCCCTAGACTCACCAGAGTGAGAACCCACCCCCATTCAAGGGCTGACAGGGGCCATCTGTGCCTGAGCTCCAGGAATTGGGCAGGCAGTGCCCCACACCTCCAAAGCCCTCCGAGCTATGAGGAAATCTGCCAAGCGCCCAGCTCTTACCCGACAGCCCCTGGCGCCAAATATAACCAGCAGTTCTCCTGCCTTCCCCCACCTGCCTGAACCAGAGAGTAAGTGCCAAGCCAATCTGATTTCCTGCAACCCACCCTGGGGAAATTCAATTGCTTTAGGGCGGGAAAGAAGCTTTTGGCTACTGATTCTATAGCTCCCGGTATCCTGACAATTCAGGCTGCTAACACAGGACAGATGAAAAGGAAGGGCAAGGAACAGAAACCAGGAATAAACCTCCAGTCCCGTCTTGGACAAAAGGGATGTCAGCTAATATTGAGAACATGCAACAAAGAAGAGGAATCCTACAATTTTACAGACACAACTTTGCCTTTTATAAAACTCAAGGGCAAAAAAAAAAAAAGAATCATACAGTTCCTTTAGTCCAAGCCTTTTATTTTACAGATGAGAGAATGAGGCTCAGAAATGGGTGTGTGTGGTCACAGCTAGCTCATGGCAAAATCAGGACAAGAAGCCTTCTTTCCTGACTCCCAGCTCAGTGCTCTCCCCTTCACCTTCTGTTCTCTGTCACTGCACGGCTCCTTCTGCATAAGTTTCTTACCTCGGGCTCCCTGTTTATAAACATTCTGCCGCATAGGGGAGAAGGACACATAAAAGACTTGTGTGGGAGACTGTCCTGGAGAGAGCTATTCATAGGCTTCCCATCTGTGTGCAGCGGGAGTACCCCTAAAGGCCCTCTCTCCTTCCTGCAGCAAGTGAAGTTGGAGTCTTGAGGTGTATAAGGCAGTGTGGTACTGCGAGAACACCTGAAGAGAGCAGCTGGGTTCAATCCTCATTTCTGACCTTCACCAGGTCTGCAGGTTCAAGGTATAGCTTTACCCTTCGATCTCTTGATTCCATATGTAAAATATGTACAGGAAAACCAACTTCGGCATCCTTGTGAACAGAATGAGATGTCTATTTTAACAATACTGCCTTGACAGCTAGTCCTTGAGCCTGTCCTTCAAGTATGTTAATGATCTGAGGTTGCTACGGTTCTCTAGTATCTTATAGACCTGGACATCTGAGCTACCCCAAGCTAAGAGAAGGCCTGGAGATAAATGTAAATGATACATATTCCTTTACATTGGAATCATCCTCAGGAAGTAAAGTTGCTTCCTCTGGCTCTCTTCATGGACAAACATGATATGTTCCATTCTTACACTGGTGCCTGCCCTCCCCCTGATATGTTCTCCTTTCCACCTGTTCAAACGTGTCCCTCCCGTAATTCCTGTCTCTGCAGTGAAGAGCCACCCCCAGAATACTCTAACCCTCCTCAGTATCCTCTGAACCATCACTGTGATTCAGCTTCTCCTTTTCTTTCATCCTGTCTTTTAACAAGATCAGAAGTTCCTAGAGGGCAGAAATCACAATTTGCTTATTTTTAAATCTCCTTCATGGTGATCTAGTGCAAAGTCAAATATATGGATTAATTGAGGGATCTCAGTTTGCATCAGACCATTTCTTCCCTCACCCTGATGCTCCTGTTATGGGTTCTTCTCTATGTCGGTAAAATGAAACTATAGCCCCAAGAAGATGGGCACAAAGGGGAAGTTAGCCACATGCCTCAATATCTGAGGCTTTCTATGTTCATTCATGTATTTCTTCATTCACTAAGGAGATGAGAGTACCGAGTATATCTGCCAAATTTAATTCATGCTGGGTGGACTTTGGCCAGAGATAGGCACAAACCTGGGACACTGCACGAGACCTTGAGATAGTGTCTTTATATCAAAAATAAGGGCTAGATGCTTTTCATGCATTGATGATTATAAGAGCTTTACCTCTATTTACACATATAAACCCTATAAGCATCTTTCAAAGCAGGGGCCATCATCATCCCCACTTTGTAGATAATGAAACTGAGGAATAGAAATGTTAAGCCACTTGTCCAAGGTCTCACTCTAGTAAGGTACAGAGTCAGATCAAAGCCAGGCCATCTGGCTCAGGGCCCATAGGCCTAAGCATTCCACTGTACTGCATGTCAGGTAGGAGTCACAGGGCATCCAAGGATGGAGGGACACAGGGATAGGGGCATGACGCTATTGAGAGACTGTAGAGCCCTGCTGAGGTAGAGTGATGAAGAGTGCCAGCACCTCAGTCTGAGCCACTCCCAGGCCCCTGCAAGCCCTCTCCTTAAAAGGACATTTTGAGCCCCTCCCGTGAGCTGCCACTTGGAGCTCAGCTGATACAGGGTTTCTGAGAGGCAGCTTGGCATTCCTGTCTGCCTGATATTAGCCAGGCTCCCAACACAGGAGTCCTTGATTGCCACAAAACCTGCCCTTTACATTTCTATGCAATTTCACTCTTCTCTGACTTGGTAAAATGCCCAAAGGCCAACCCTTCACACACTTTCATATCACCTACTAACAACCACAGAATCTGTTTCCTCTATTCTATGGGTATGGTAGCAATGCAAAGGGAGATGTCCAGTGAGGACATGAAAGATGATCAGCAGATGCTAAAAAAAGAGTGGATCCTCATAGTATTCATTGCTGAGAAAACCGAAGTTACACACAAGGGGCCTACCACCTTTTGGTAGGGAACCAAGACTCCGGTGGGGTACTAACAGAGAGGAAGGAGAGAAGCTCAGAGCTGCGTCTAAAGTGATGTCAGGAGCAGTTATGACTGTGCATGTTGCAGAGTGATGGCCACTTCTAATCGTTATGGCTGAGTGAATGTGAGGCAGGGAGTGGCTACGACACAGAAACTGTAGAACCTGAAGCAAACTTATATGCAAGTGGAGGTTGCTGATGTTGCCCGTATTGATGTTTAAAGCAATAATTCCTGGAGAAACCTTTACCAGTTGTTGGTTCTATAGTTACTCTTGGAAAAGCAGCCCCCATTTCAGGTCAGATCAAGTATAGGACCAGAGACAGCATAAGCCCAAGCCAGCTTCATGCCTGGTGGTATGAGATTAGCTGATCAGGTAAACAAGCAGAAGTGGACTTGCCTGAAGAAAACCAACGGAAATACAAGGATTCAGGGACAATCTCTTCACTCCATCATCCCCTTGTGAGCTTTGACAGGTCCAGGTGCAGCTCACCAATGGGAACCACGCAAATTGGTGGGGGATGGGGGGTGGATGAGGATAGATTGTAGTCAGTAGTGCTTACTCTGATATAGCATGTGGTATTTTCCTCAGGGGTTTTCATGGCCTATCAGGGTCTAGACTTCCATTACTTCTCTATCTCCCTTACCAGTCTCTCCTGGCTCATTTTGCTTCAGCCACACTAGCTTTCTTGTTATTCCTTGAACACATCAAGCATGCCTCAGGGCCTTTGCACTTGCCATTTCCTCTGTTTAGAATAGTCTTCCATTCATATATCTAAATAACAGCTCTCTATATTTTGCTTTTCTGCTCAAATGTCACCTTATCAGTGGGATGACCTAATCTCCCCATATACAATTTGCCCTCCCCCAGCAGCACTCTCATGTACTCTTAGCACTGCTTCCTTTCCTCCAGACATTTATTGTTACCTGATGACTATACATCTGTGTGTCTGTCTTTCTGTCTCTCAATCCTAGAAAAACAAAAGCTCTGTTAGAATAGACTAAGTTTTGTTTGTTGCTGTATTTCTGCACCCAGAACAGCGCCTGACATATATGGGGCACTCAAAACACTTATAGAATCAAAGTGAATTCTGCTCTATTAGTCTCTGAATGATTTCCTTTTGAACTGGACCTAGTGATTTCTTCATTTGTTCTTTAATATATATATATATATATATATATATATATATATATATATATATATATATATTATTTGACAAAGAGAGAGCACAAGTCGGCAGAGCTGCAGGCAGAGGGAAAGGGAGAAACAGTCCCCGGGCTGAGCAGGGAGCCCACGGGGGTGGGGGGCCAGAGGTGGCTGATCCCAGGACCCTGGGATCATGACCTGAGCTGGAGGCAGATGCTTAACCAACTGAGCCACCCAGGCACTCGTCCTGTTTGTTCTTATTGTTGTTTGTTTGTTTCCTGAGCTCATCAGTAAAATGTAGAAGATGCTCTTTCCCATAGTCACTGAGTGATCAAGGCCCTTGAAAACAAGGCTTCACTTCTGTTCCTGCGAACCCCCAGTGTGAACCCTCTGCCCCACCACATATTTTCTGACTCATTCTTGCTCTTGGCATCAGCTGGCGCTGTGTTCCCCACCAAGTATGAACTCCCTCCTGCTTATCTAAATCCTGTTTAAACTTTCAAAGCATACTCTGACTTTTTCCCCCTTTATCTCTTCATCGATATCTTCATCCTCTGAGTCCTCATGTCTCTTCCACATTGTTTATTTTTTTAATTTAAATTCAATTAGCCAGCATCATTAATTCCAGATTTAGTGTTCAATAATTCATCAGTTGCATATAACACCCAGTGCTCATCACACCATATGCCCTCCTTAATGCCCATCTCTTCCACATTGTTTATCACTAAAAGTTCCAAATATAATAATCCTATCTCCCTAATCAGACTATAATTCTTTGAAGACAGAAAAAAAATGCCCTCTACATCTTCTACATCTCCGTGGGATGAACATCGTGCAGGGAGGGAGGGAGTGCTTCTGTGTTGACCAATTTTTCAAAAAACAAATAAAATTATAGGGCATTAAGAACAACATTTCTCTTTCTTGCTGACGTGGCTGCTGCTGCTTCATGTTGATATCTCTTAGATCACTGAGTGAAATAATGAAAAGCATGCGGAAGGAAAGTGTAAGGTGGAGATCCTATGACTATTGGTCACCTAGTCAATAAACATTAATTAAGGGTCCAGCACTATGCTAGCCAGTCTGAAGACAAATCCTAGAATCACACGACACTGAGTTGGAAGGAACCTTGGAGAGCATATGGTCCAAACAGTCGTATCAATCAGGATACTTAGCTATAAGCAGCAGAAACTAATATAAGCTTAAATGGGCAGGAAAGGAATGTGTCAAAAATGCTGGTAGGAACATAGGGGAGCCAGCCCTAGAGCTATGCTTCCAACATGATGGTCAGGTGAGAAAAGAGTTACCACTCTCATGGACACTATACTTTGAAGTTCTTCCCCCCCCTTTTTTATTTTTTATTTTTTGTGTATTTTTTAATTGGAGTTTGATTTGCCAACATATAGCATAACACCCAGTGCTCATCCCATCAAGTGCCCCCTCAGTGCCCATGACCCAGTCACCCCATCCCCCCTCCCACCTCCCCTTCCACTACCCATTGTTCATTTCCCAGTGTTAGGTGTCTCTCCTGTTCTGTCACCCTCTCTGATATTTCCCACTCATTTTCTCTCCTTTCCCCTATAATCCCCTTCACTATTTTTTATATTCTCCTAATGAATGAGACCATATGATGTTTGTCCTTCTCCGATTGACTTACTTCACTCAGCATAATACCCTCCAGTTCCATCCATGTTGAAGCAAATGGTGGGTATTTGTCATTTCTAATGGTTGAGTAATATTCCATTGTAAATACATACCACATCTTCTTTATCCATTCACCTGTTGAAGGACATTGAGGCTCCTCCCACAGTTTGCTATTGTGGACATGGCTGCTATAAACATTGGGGAACAGGTATCTCGGTTTTTCACTGCATCTGTATCTTTGGGGTAAATCCCCAAGAGTGCAATTGCTGGGTCGTAGGGAAGATCTATTTTTAACTCTTTGAGGAACCTCCACACAGTTTTCCAGAGTGGCCACACCAGTTCACATTCCCACCAACAGTACAAGAGGGTTCCCCTTTCTCCACATCCTCTCCAACATTTGTTGGTTCCTGTCTTGTTAATTTTCTCCATTCTCACTGGTGTGAGGTGGTATCTCGTTGTGGTTTTGATTTGTATTTCCCTGATGGCAAGTGATGAAGAGCATTTTCTCATGTGCTTGTTGGCCATGTCTATGTCTTCTTCTGAAAATTCTGTTCATGTCTTTTGCCCATTTCATGATTGGATTGTTTGTTTCTTTGCTGTTGAGCTTAATAAGTTCTTTATAGATCTTGGATACTAGCCCTTTATCTGGTATGCCATTTGCAAATATCTTCTCCCATTCTCTAGGTTGTCTTTTAGTTTTGTTGACTGTTTCTTTTGCTCTGCAGAAGCTTTTAATCTTAAGTCCCAATAGTTCATTTTTGCTTTTGTTTCCCTTCATAGATGTATCTTGCAAGAAGTTGCTGTGGCCAAGTTCAAAAAGGGTGTTGCCTGTGTTCTCCTCTAGGATTTTGATGGATTCTTGTCTCACATTTAGATCTTTCATCCATTTTGAGTTTATCTTGGTGTATGGTGTAAGAGAATGGTCTAATTTCATTCTTATGCACGTGGCTGTCCAATTTTCCCAGCACCATTTATTGAAGAGACTGTCCTTTGTCCAGTGGATAGTCTTTCCTGCTTTGTCGAATATTAGTTGACCATAGAGTTGAGAGCCCATTTCTGGGTTCTGTATTCTGTTCTATTGCTCTATGTGTCTGTTTTTGTGCCCGTGACACAGTCTTGATGATCACAGCTTTGTAGTACAACCTGAAATCTGGCATTGTGATGCCCCCGGCTCTGGTTTTCTTTTTCAATATTCCCCTGGCTATTCAGGGTCTCTTTTGATTTCACACAAATCTTAAGATAATTTGTTCCAACTCTCTGAAGAAATTCCATAGTATTTCGATAGGGATTGTATTAAATGTGTAAATTGCCCTAGGTAGCATTGACATTTTCACAATATTAATTCTTCTAGTCCATGAGCATGGAATATTTTTCCATCTCTTTGTGTCTTCCTCAATTTCTTTAAGAAGTGTTCTGTAGTTTTTAAGGTATAGATCCTTTACCTTTTTAGTTAGGTTTATTCCTAGGTACCTTATGCTTTTGGATGCAATTGTAAATGGGATTGACTCCTTAATTTCTCTTTCTTCAGTCTCATTGTTAGTGTACAGAAATGCCACTGATTTCTGGGCATTGATTTTGTATACACTTTGAAGTTCTAACTGTGGTTGCTGTTGCCTGTTTGCAAAGGTACCACCCCTAGGAGGGTCCTCCATTGTCCTTGCCTTTTTTTTAAATTCAGAATCTGGCCAGTGCACATCTGATTGGGAGAGCCTAGGTCATCATTCTCCACCCTGGTGGAAAAGAGGGCAGAAAACAAGCATATTTCCACACTCTTTAGTGAGATGTGGACTCTGTTTCTGACCAAAATTCTTTAGATGGAAATACCCTTAATGAAGGAAAGTATTCAATGGCAAATATTCACCTACTCTTCATACCACAACAGAGGCAATGGTGATCTAGAGAGATGGAGCAAATGCCCCAGGTCATGTCATAAATTGCTAGTAGCTAGGACAAGAATCCAGGTCTTCAGACTCCATGTCTCAAATTCTTTTCATTCATCTATGTATAAAAGAAGCAACTAGTAAAAAGGTTAGATGCAAATTAGGACAAAGAGCAGGGATCAAATGAGTGACCTGTGTCCCTGGCATGGTAATAACCATCTCTTAGATTTGATTACTCCTCTGTTTTCAACATTTACTCTTGACAACAGCCTGATCTCAGATATCACCTCCTCTAGGGAACCTCTCCTGAATCACTGAGCCCCTTGGTTCCTTGACTTAACTTTGATGCAGTCTTGTTTATGTTGCAATATCTATGTATGTGTCTTCCTCCTCACCAGGCTGTGAGCAATTTGAGGTGCAATATCGGGCAAGAAGTATAATAGGAGAAGCATCATCATGAATATGCATAGGGGGGACTACAGAACAGTCACATTTAGTCCTCCATCTCTACAACAATGACCCCCCTTCTGAGTCAAAACTATACCTATCATTCACCTCTTATTTCTGGGGTGCCTAAAACCACCTTCTCCAAGTGTCTTGTAAAGAATCCCAGGGCATGGCACAAAGCGCAAATGCCAAAGGCTAGCACTTTTGTGGCCTCACAAAGTCTTGGTCAGGTGTCTTCTTCATGGTGGTAGAAAACTAATGGCAGAGTTACCAAAGCAAGTCTGTAAGCCCAGGAGGCTGATATCTAAGCTGGACAGCCCCTGGCAGGACAAAAAGTTCAGGACAGTGCCCAAAGCACTAATTGGCTCTTGACACCTAAGGCCCTTGGAAACAACAGAAACTGGCCTGCAGAGACCCTGAGTCAGCAAGACAGATGTCACAGGAATGAGGTAAGAGCTCCCTGGAAGGACATGTGGCCTTCCCTTGGAATGAAACATTTTAATATGTTTGAAAACCTTTATAAGTTCACCATAACACTCCCTAACTCTTCATGTTCACCCAACCTCCACATTTACCCACACATGACATTTGCATTGCCATCTCTGTGGCTTCCCCATGGCTGTTGCTGAGCTCAAGGAATCCTTCTTATGCCTACCCTTTTGAATACTTGCATTCGGTAAAACCCAGCTCAAGTGATATATCCTCCAGAAAGCTTCTCTGTCCCTATCTAGTTCCTTGCTAATATCTCAGGGAAATACTTGCTCCTACCATTGCCTTTGACATTTCTTTCATGTTACAGTCCATACTATACTATTTTCTGAAGATAGGACATGTCTCCTAGATGAGATTGTAAGTCTTTCAATGGCTAACCGTGTCAGAAATTCCTTTTTCCTCCAAAGCATTTTGCACAATGTTATGCACATAACAAATACTATAAACAATATAACCCATTGAAATGATATCTTCAAATTCTATATTCTACATAACTTGGCCTCCATTTTAAATGACTTACTGGTTTTTACTAACCTCTTTTTAAAATTTAATCTAGGGGATCCCTGGGTGGCGCAGTGGTTTGGCGCCTGCCTTTGGCCCAGGGCGCGATCCTGGAGACCCGGGATCGAATCCCACGTCGGGCTCCCGGTGCATGGAGCCTGCTTATCCCTCTGCCTGTGTCTCTGCCTCTCTCTCTATCTCTCTCTCTCTCTGTGTGTGTGTGTGACTATCATAAAATAAAATAAAATAAAATAAAATAAAATAAAATAAAATAAAATAAAATAAAATAAATAAAAATAAAATTTAATCTAGTTATCAAAATAGTACATACTGACAGGCATACATATTACATGCAAAATAAGACCGACACAAGAAATTGGCTCAACCAAGCATTCCTAGACATTTTTCCCTTGTCCGTCTATAGTTATAAAGATGCAAAAACTAAGATACTCAATTTCCCAGCATCCTTTAGAGCTGAAGAGGGCCAGAGAGCACACTTTATAATTTTGGCCAATAAGGTTGAAGTAGTGGTCTATTGTGTTCCCGCTTTCCCCTTCTTCTTTCTTTCTGCCCAGAATGTAGGGGTTACCACTTAAACTTCAACAGCCATCTTGTGATAAATGTGAGGAAAAGCCATAAGAATCTCAAAGATGCTCATCCTCCCTGACATTGTCAATAGGCTAAACCAGGACTAAATGCCATCCATTTTCAAACTTCTAGGAAATAAAAGAGGGAACTATTTGATTAAACCATTGAAATCAGGTTTCTATAAAGCATTACTGCTGATATAGGCAGCCAAGATCCAAGAGGACTTCTAACTGATATACATGTACATTGTCAAAAACAGAAAAACACAAAGATGGAAAGTCACCTGCCACCCAACCACTAAACTGATTTATTCCACATGACTCTATTTTTTTTCTAAATATGGATGAACTATATTCTTTAAAAAAATGAGATTTTAATTATATTGTTTTCTATAATTATTTAACCATAAACTATGAACATTTTAAAGCTTTGCCATCAAGAATCATTTTTAGCATTATTTTAGGTAATACATACCATAATTCATTTTATTAACTCCTTTCCACCTGCTTGGACATAAGGTTCTTTCTAATTGTTGTATAAATATCCTGGTATGTAAATGTTTGCATAACTTCATAAGGATTTCATTAAGATTATTTCTTAGAAATAAAATTTGTAAAATATGTCTATCTTTAAGGAAGGTTTTTAATGCACTATGCTATTTTTTCTACTACAAATTTTATATTATTTTTCCTAATAGGACAAATAATAAAACATGATTTTTTAACAAAACAGTTGTAAATAATGAACGAAAAATAAATACCTAAAATAACATCAAGCTAAATAAGCAAGCTTTACAAGTGTGTCAGAATTTAAAATGTTTGTGTGGGGAATTAAAAAATGTATCCCACCATTATCATCACCACCATAGCTTCTGTCTACTTCTCTATTTTAAGAGAAATACATGGACAAAATCCAAACAACTCGATTCCAAAAATAAAAAAACAGTCAAAATGAAGATGAAATAAAGATGAAACCCTAGGGAGTTTTGCCTGGGAGGATAAAGGGGTCAAGTATTTGAAGCACATTTTTCTTGAAGGACATGGCCAGATTGAGAGAAATGACAGAGGAAGCAATGTTGTGGAAGCAGGAAAACATGGAGAATAAGATTATATTCTAGAATAACTGAGTTACAGACTCCCAGGAATTATTGAGCATGAAAGAATGGATGAGGGGAAGGGATGTTAATAAGAGATTCTATGGAGTACACTTATATCCTCTTGAATAACTGTGAGAGACACCAGTAAGAATCTGATGTCCTGCTTAGAGTATTGTTCTTTAGATGTGATATAGCTCTGTAGCTAGACTATATGAGTTAATATTTTTAAAAGGGTTTCTCAAGATATGGTTTACTCCTCTTTAGCTTGTTGTCCACTATAGCCATTCAACTTATCTATTCTCATTCTGCTTCCTCATAATGGCAGAGACCATTTTAAAATTCACTCCACAAAGATCTCTAACATCTTTAATGCCTTCACCACCTCTTCAGCCCACACATTAAACAGGGAAACCTGTCAGTTTTGTCAATGTAAGGATTTCCTCTGTTTTTATTCTGATATTGTTAATTTATACCTTCTCTTTTCTGTTTGTTGAGATCAATTTAGCTAAAGCTTTATAAATTTCACTTATATTTTTAAAGAATAAGCATTTGCTCTGTTTTGTTGGTTTTTGTTTCTTCTATTCTTTCTGATTATCTGTTTACTGATTTTTCCTGTCTATTTTCTCCTCTATCTATTTACTTTGGTTTATATGCTCACTTTTTCCTAGCTTCCTAAAGTGAAAGTGTAGCTTATTTAACTGAGTTTCTATTGTTATATCTTCAAGTTCACTAATCTTTTCTTTTGCAGGATCTCTAACTTTCTACTAATTCCATCCAGTGGGTTTTTTATTTCATATTTCTATTTTTTATTCCTAGAAGTTCCATATGTGTCTTTTAAAGTATATTTCTTTTACTCATATATTCCTTTTAATTCTTAAACATATTTGTGTTAGTTGTTTTAAAAGTCCTTATAAGCTAATTTTTATCATTTCTATCATTTCTGTGTCTATTTCTATCGTCTGATTTTTCTCCTAATTATAAGTCACATAGTTCTGCTTCTTCACATGTCTAGTAATTTCTGATTGAATGCTAGAGATCATGTTTTATATTTTTGTGTGCTGGATTCTTTTTCTAAGGTATTGGGAGATTGGACTTTATTCTGGCAGACAGTTAAATCCTTTATGGATATGTTTGATTCTCTGAAAGCTTGTTTTTAGTTTTATGAGAGTGGGTTTAGAAAAATCCTTATAATATCACTAATTTAGCACCACTATTAGGGCAAGACACTTCTGGAGTTTCCACTGTAAGCCCTGAGTGCTCAATGAAGACTCAATGCCAACTGCTCAGAAATTAAACACTTTGCAGACTATGTTCATTTTAGCATTTCCCTGAATTGTCCTTTGGCTGCTCTAGTAGGATTTTACTCTATGCGTGTGCAGTTTAATATTGAGCTTAAGAAAACCACTATGTAAATTTGTGAATCTCTTTTTCCATACAACACTATCTCTGGTACACTGTCCCAGAAATTCTGACTACTCTAGCTTTCCCAAACTCTGATCTCTGTTCACTCCACTCAGAAAGACTGCTGAATTCTGTCTGGGACTTTTTCTTTGTGCTGACATCCAGAAAAGTGCCTCACAGCAGAAAGCTTGAGCAATCTTGGAGCTCACACTATTTTTTTTTCTTTCTCTTGGGACTACAGCCTTGTACTATCTATTGTCCAATGTCCAAAACCTATTGCCCTTTTTTTTTAGTTTTCTAGTTATTTACAGCAGGAAGATGAGTATTGTCCCAGTTATTGCAACATGGACAGACTTGAAAATCTTATATCTGTTTTGTAAACTAAGCCACAAACCTTCCTAGGTTTGAGCAAAAATTTCTCCAGAACATGTACCCAAAGATACAGCATGGTTCTGACAATACTACCTAGTTATGAGACCTCCAAGAAGATGAATGCAAGGAAGAAAATTCAGGGCTGACTTTCTTTTTTTTTTTTTTTAAGATTTTATTTATTTTAAAAAAAGATTTTATTTATTTATTCATGAGAGACAAAGAGTAAGAGGCAGAGACATAGGCGAGGGAGAAGCAGGTTCCATACAAGAGTCCCATGTGGGACTCGATCCTGGGTCTCCAGGATCATGCCCTGGGCCGAAGACAGACGCTCAACCACTGAGCCACCCAGGCATCCCTAGGGCTGCTTTTATTGTCACCCCTTCACATCTGGAGAACTTTCCTTGGCTAAAACTTTAGAATTCTCTGTACAATATTTGGGTTTTGCAGCTCTAAGAAGCACTAAATTTCAAATGCCCAAGAGCAAATAGATAAAGTGAATTGAGGCCTCACTAAGTGGAAGTGATTCCAAAATTTATATTTTTATCAATCAAAATTGTTTATTTATAATTCAATGAGGATTTAAATTTATGATAAAACAAGTTTCAAATTTATATTTTCCCCTGCTTAATGCAAGTCCTTCACATTGATTCCTTACTTCAAGCTAATACCAGCTATCTGCTGGATTCCCTTTTACTGAAGTCCCTTCAATTCTCCTTTCTGAGAATCTCATAGAATGAAGGAGATATGATCAATTTTTCTGAAGTATCAAAGAGAATTGACATTGTATGTGATCACATTGGTCTGGTTAAGCCAACCTAACCCTCAAGAGTCCATCTCACTGCTATCACCCAAATTCTTCCCCATCACCTTGCTCCTGGACTATTGCCACCAGTCATCCCCACTTCAATTGAACTTCCTCATACGGTTTGGTAATATTGCCTACAATTCAACTTTAATCATAACATTCCCTGATTAGAAAACCTTTATAATTCTTGACTGCTACAATGTTCTCCATAATTTGGCCACAATTTTCCCTTCTAATGTTCTGTCTCATGTTTTTCCTTCTCTGCATTCTAACCAAGACATTAATTTCTGGTTCCTGTGCATGAACCATAATTTCACAGCTTTCTTCTTTCTCTTTCGGTTCACACTTTCTTTTCTCTCTCTGGAATACTTTCCTTATGCCAAATATTTGATTATAAAAATGTTACCTATCTTCAAAATCCCCACTCTAAAACAATCACATTCATGAAAACTTCAATAATTTTAAAGTTTCTTTCTTTTTTAGAAGAAATCTCTTGGGCAGCCCGGGTGGCTCAGTGGTTTAGCGCCGCCTTCAGCCCAGGGCGTGATCCTGGAGACCCAGGATCGAGTCCCATGTCAGGCTCCCTGCATGGAGCCTACTTCTCCCTCTGCCTGTGTCTCTGCCTTTCTCAATCTCTTCCCCTGACCCACATGTCTCTCACGAATAAAAGAATAAAATCTGAAAAAAAAAGAAGAAATCTCCATTTCCTCTCTAAATAACTTAGTCTAAACTTCATTTATCATATGTATCACTGTCTACCTTACATTATAACCACTTCAGTAAACCTCTTGAACATAGTCTGCATATCATTATTTTCATGAATCTTTAAGATTCACATGGACTGAATTTCACATATGGGTGTTCAGTAAAAATTTATTGAGATGAGGAGTGATTGATTGGATATTTGTACATATTCCTTGTTATTATAATGGTTAATTTAAAAGGTATTAGTTTGAACCATATGAAATGGCTGTACATTCAAAAATAGTCAAATATCAGCAATTTAAAATGATTTAATCTTGTACATTTTCTTCCCTGTTTTAATATGAGCTATCCTTTCACAAACTGTCTTACATTATTAAAGTCAGAGGGTGTCTAAATTAATCAGGGACAAAGGAGTTTTACTAATGAAATGAAAATGTCAGAAATAATTATTTATGAGAGCTGAACTGAGTATAAAACTGACACATATCTGTTAAAGATCTTACATGTGCAGAATAATAGATGACCACTAAAATCAAGCTAGCTTCCAAAAGGGAAGTATCAACAGGATATTGGAGAATCTCATGGTCTGAATAAGGTGGCATCGTTAACAGTAGGAGCCAGGGCAATTTTGAAGGCCTCAGCAGCAGGAGTTCCTGGGGTTTTATTTCTTTTATTTTTTTTAAACTCCTAACCTGTTTTGATTTAAATTCTAAATTCCTGACATATAACATCTGAAAGACTTGGCAAGGTAAAGGATCTGCCAATCCTTTAGTTAAGGTGAGAAAAATTGCTTGGAGCCTGGCCTTATGGACTAGTATGTGGAGAGGGGCAGTGGGCATATATATATGATTTTGAAAATAAAATGCATACAAATTCAAAGACATTTGTTATATACCATTCTGGGGGAGATGTGTCTTCTGCTTTACCTTCTGGAGAAAAGTTTGAAAATCTTCAAGCTAGACCATCTCTATGGTATTTTCAAACTCTTAACATTTTCTCAGTCAATAAATCTTCATATGTAGCCAAACATTTTCTCTTTCCTCCTCCAACTGAGCTCATTGCTATCAAGTTCATCTGTAAATGACTAGTCTGCTGTTTGGGATGTCTGAGTGGCAAGAGATAAGAGAAGTTGAATTACTGACACAAGTTGATAGTGGGACCTAAGTGACTCATCTCAGCTCTATTTATAATCCATTTAATTAATATTTGTTTAGCATCTACTCTGCAACAAAATTTAGCACTTGAAAAATCATAATATCCAACATTCGCAAATACTGTGAGAAATACAAAGGAATATAAGCAATAGTCCCTGCAGTCAAGAAAGTTATGATCCGATTAGGAAACTCACAGGCAAAGTTAATAACAATGCAAGTTTAATGACTAAGGGTATAAATGTGTCTCTTCAGATGCAAGTGCTAACATACATTATTTCATTGCAAAATGTTGCATAGACATGAACCAAAAGAATTATTAATTGTATGGGATTATTTGTTACAGAAAATTGGCAGTAACCAGGTCTACTGAACCCTGCATTTCTGAGTCATCTGCCAAAATCTGGAAATAGTGTTCTTCAAAGCTTACCTTGAAAAGTGATTTAATTTCCATTATTTTATGCCTATCCTACTCTCAATGCTGAACAACAGTGAGTTGGGTCTAAGGTTTGAACTACCTCACCATTCCCTTCCTACCCAGGAGAAACTAGCAAGCATTCCATGGTCTTTGTACACAGCCTTTGAAGGGGAAATGAGACACAGATAGGGGGAAGAAGCAACCTGAGGAGTTGAAGAGAGTCATGAACTAAGAGCCAGAAAACTTGGTTCTGGTCTTATCATTGATCCCTATTTACTGTCATGCTTTGAACAAGTCTCTTAACTTCCCTATGCCCTATTTTGGCCCATCTATAAACCAAAGGGGGGTAGGAAAAGTTTTAAATTCAACATTTATTATGAACCCCCAAGGAATTTCCCTAAAATATTTCTGTTAAATGCTTCTGGACAAAATTGAAAACCTAATTTCAAATCACAGACCTCCAGACTGCCTAATAACAATTAATGGTAAAACATCTGTTCCACTTTTCCTTTTTTTGTTTTTTAAGATTTTATTTATTTATTCATGAGACGCACAGAGAGAGGGAGAGGCAGAGACACAGGCAGAGGGAGAAGCAGGCTCGGTGCTGGGAACCTGATGTGGGACTTGATCCCGAGTCCCCAGGATCACACTCTGGGCCGAAGGCAGCGCTAAACTGCTGAGCCACCTGGACTGCCCTGTTCCTCTTTTCCAAACCCAGCAACATACCTGATGAGACAGACCAAGTGCCTCCCCTCTCTGATGCAGTGAAACTCTTTGAAAATAAGCTAAAGGAGAAAATCATTTAGGGGACATGATCACAGCTCCGACTAAATCTTTCTTTAACTTGTTGAAAACCATCCCTTACAAAGGGATTGTGAGAATGTAATGTAATTCTGTGCACAAGAGCTCACAAACTAATCTGGCCTATAAAGCATTTCTACCAAAAGCTTATTGTTGAAAGCTGTGGGCTTTAATAAAGTGTTATCCAGGGACAAGTCCCTCTGTTCTAAAAACCCTCCTCCTCTTCTGCCTCTGTTTATGCTCTTAGTTCCGGTGCCTTGGTTGATGACCAAAAAGGGTCAGCTCTGACTCACAACAGCACTGTGAATATCCTGACCCTGGTGGGCTACAGGGCCTGAGATGTTTATTTCATTTCCCTTTCATTCCATACTCAGCTGGGCTCTCAGGGATGGAAAGGGAAGGAAAGCAGCCCACGCTGACCAATCAGTCCAGAAATATTTACTGAGCACTATCCAAGTACTTCGCATTGTGAGGAGACATGAAGCCACATCTCAAGCCCAGGGCTTCAGAGCTGCTCCCAGGTTTGTGAGAATCCCTGTCCTGACCACCTTAAACAAGGCCATTAGCCCTGAGAAAGAACGCTTTGGCCCTTGGAGTGTGTGGAGCTAAGGAGGGGTACAGGATAAGAGGTTGCTGGAAAGTGCTTAAGACCTAAGGGCCTCAGTGCATTAATTCATTTAAACATGTCCCCTATTGGGCAGCCTGGGTGGCTCAGTGGTTTAGTGCCGTCTTCAGCCCAGGGTGTCATCATGGAGACCCGGGATCGAGTCCCACATCAGGCTCCCTGCATGAAGCCTGCTTCTTCTCCCTCTGCCTGTGTCTCTCATGAATAAATAAATAGAATCTTTGAAAAAAAAAAAAAACATGTCCCCAGGAGAGGACAAAGTTCTCTCCAAATATGATGAATTGAAGAGGATGGTGGATCTCCTGAGACAGGGCAGCAGAAATGTAGTGAAGGCAGCTCTGTGGCTCTTATGCTCTCCTCTGGCCCTGACTCCACGACCAACCGAGAAGTCTCAAACTTAGGAGGACTGCAGTCACTGTTTGGATGTTTTAGGGACTAAGCCAGTTGCCTTTCCCCTATCAAAGCATTGAGTGTAGCTGGATTCACAGAGAGAGGGAAGGGAGATGTAAATCTTGTCCCCTAAGAAGAGAGCAAACCAGAAGCTGTGAGGCTCAGCATTAGGGCATCTCCTTACCACATTGTCTCCAGTGAGTTTTGGCCCAGTCTAATTCCAGAAAGAATAAAAGTTGCTACCAATTCCAGACCACAATCCAGGGGCCAGACTCTATGCTAAATGCTTCAGTTGCATTATCTCATTTAATCTTTACACCACCACTGCTCTCCACCCTGCCCCTCTCAGCAAGTTATAATTATCTCTACTTAGGAATGAGAGGAATAAAGTCTCAGAGGGGCTAAGTAACTCCTCTGAGTTCATGCAAGTAAGAAAAGTGAAGATGTTAATGCAGCTTAGTCAGAATTTGAATTCTGTGTTCCTCAGTATCTGACATGGCTTGCCAGAAAATAAGCTGGAAACTCCAGGAAGAGGATGGTGGGGAGAGGGCGATGACAGAAAGAACCAGCGGTGGACAGAGAAGAAATGATCCCCTGGTTCAACATGGTAAGAGCCTCGGGTTTGGTTTCCTGGAGGTGGCATTTGGGTCCAAGCTCAGTACAAAGCGACAGGAGGAATATCTGTAGAACAAAGTCTTAGGCAGAGACTCTCCAGAACGGAGAGCCCACAGTGGGACCTGTAAGAGCTCACACTTTGGAGATGCATGGAGGATCTCTAACTTGTCTAGGCAGAAGTGTACATGGAGGTATGACATACTTGCCCCTGCACTTTTGTGAGGGATGATGACAATGAGAGGGGACCAACAGGGACAGGGTTAGATCCATGGTGCAATTCAACTGTGATGGATAGTACATCAGGTATAGGCATGGAGGGGATATGGCTGGTTTTCTAGTGCCTGCTGTTCTGGTATTTCTGGATCCAGCTCTCTCCACATTCCTTAAAAAAACAGCAAAGGAAGGAGATGAGCATGGGGAAGTGAACACTACCTCTTCCTGATGAAGTCTTCAGAAATATCATTAAGAAAAGGATGGATACTTTTCATTGTTTTCAATGGTGTCAAGTCTTTTTAGGTGGGAGGTCAACCCAGAGCAAAATCAATGAAGCCCAGTCCTTTACACACTCACACACATTCCACAAAGAAGCATGGAAAATGACCTCTGCCTTCATGAAATACACAAATTTATTTGTTTTGATTTCTTAAGAACTTTATTGAGATAGAATTCATGTATCATACCATTCACTCAGTTAAAGTGTATACCATTTAGTGGTTCTTAGTATAGTCAGTTGTAAAGCCATCATCACAATCAATTTTAGAGCATTTCATCTTTCCAAAAGAAACCCATTTGCTATGTGTAGGCACTCTTTATTTTCCTTTAACACTTTACCTCCAGCCCTGGGCAACCACTAATTTTTTTTTTTCTGATTCCATGGATTTGCCTGTTCAGTACTTCATCCCTTTTTATGGTGAATAATATCCCATAAAATGAATACAGCACATTTTATTTATTCATTTATCAGTTGATAGACAGCTGAGTTGAAAGACAACCACTTTTTGGTTATGAATATTCATGTACAGGCTTTTGGATGGATATAAATTTTAATTTCTCTTGGGTTTATAACTAGAGATGGAATTGCTAGGTAATATGGTAACTCTATGTAGAACTTCTTGAGGAACTACCAGATTGGTTTCCAAAACAGCTGTACCATTTTTCTTTTCCATTAGCAATGTATGGGACTCCAGTTTCTCTACATCTTCACCAGTACGTATCATGATCTATTTTTGATTATAGCCATTCTAATACATGTGGTATCTCATTGTATTTTGATAAGATTTTCTTCATGACTAATTTGAGTAACTTTTTATCTTTATGAAGCATTTCTGTGTCTTCCATGGAGAACTATTCAGATCCTTTACCCATTTTCAAACTGGGTTTTCTTTTATTACTTAGTTATAAGACTTCTTTATATATTCTGCATATCTGATGTCCCTTATCAGATATATGATTGGAAACATTTCTCCCATTCTGTGGTTTGTCATTTCACTATGGTATCACTTACAATACAGTAATTTTAATTTATCTATTTACTTTTATTTTGTCAATCAGGCATTTACAGTATTTAGTGTTGTATCTGAAAAATCATTACCTAATCCAAGGTCAGAAAGATTTATAACTATAACTATATTTATGGTTAATTTTAACTAATTTATAGTTAAGTTATAAATTAGACATAACTATATAACAATATTTTCTTCTAAGAGTTTTATGTCTTTCTCGTATACATTTGATTTTTTTAATTTTTAATTTTTTATTCAAATTCAGTTAATTAACACATAGTATATAATTAGTTTCAGATGTAGAGTTCAGTGATTCATCAGTTGTATATAACATCCAGCTTGTTACATCATGTGCCTTCCTTAATACCCACCACCCAGTTACCCATTTCTCCCAAACCCTTCCCTAGCAACAACCCTCAGTTTGTTTCCTATGATTAAGAGTCTCTTATGGTTTGTCTCCCTCTTTGATTTCATCTTGTTTTATTTTTCCCTCCCTTCCCCAATGATCCTCTGTTTTATTTCTTAAACTCCACATGACTGAAATCATGTGATAATTATCTTTCTCTGGTTGGCTTATTTTACTTAGCATAAAACCCTCTAGATCCATCCACACCATTGTAAATGGCAATATCATCTATTGATGAACATCTGGGTTCTTTCCACAGTTTGGCTTTTGTGGACATTGGTGCTCTAAGCATTGGGGTGCAGGTTCCCCTTCAGATCACTATATTTTGTACATTTATTTATTTATTTAAAGTTTTTATTTATTTGTTTGAGAGAAAGAGCACAAGCTGGAGGGAGGGATAGAGGGAGACAGAGAAGCAGGCTCCCTGCTGAGCAGGGAACCCCACATACAGCTCAGTCCAGGACCCTGAGATCATGACCTGATCTGAACGCAGAGGTTTAACCAACTGAGCCACCCAGGCACCTCCTGCATTTTGTACATTTAAATTTATCATCACTTTTGAGTTCCTTTTCTTGATATGATATGAGATAGGGGTCCAAATTCATTTTTTTGCATGTGGATATCCAATTGTTCCAGCAATACTTGTTGAAAACACTATTCTTTCTCTCACTTAATGCTTTGGCACCATGTGGAAAATCAATTGCCCAGTTTACCATCTTGTTTGAGAAACAGGTTGCATAACTGAAAAGGACAAGACACTCTATGAGATGTGAGGTAGCCATAGGTATTGTTAGATTTAAGGGAAAACATTTTGATGGTTAACTATTTCAGAGATGAATTATGCAGTGGTAAGAATGGCAGAAGGTTTAGAGGTAGAATAAACTGGATAGCTTATAAAAAGCAAGCATAACAATGTAAAGGGTTTGTTTGTTCGTTTTTAACATGTTTCTAGAGCAAAAGCTAAAGAAAGAAGGAATGGACTCTGTTTAGGAACTAGATTGCATAGTAGATTTATCAAACACCACTCCTATAATCCTATGTAATATAACTTCTCTCACATGGATAGTGGATAATTCCTCCTCATTTTAGATGCTTCTTCCACAGAGAAGTGTGATACTCCTACTCTCTCTCTACCTTTCACTTCCCAGGGGAAGAGGTATAATTTAATAGTGTTAGTGAAATTAAAGATAGTAAACTAAGAATGCTCAGCTCATTTCTTCCTTTTGTCCTCTCAAGAATCAGCTGCCTATGGGGGAATTGCAGTTCTCTTCTACTCCATGCTAGGTTTTATGTCTTGGAGAGAAAGAGGAGAGTGGTGAGGAGTCCTCACTCAGATTGACATTTTCTGTTACTAGTTGGGTATGTGTTCATAATTCAGGAAATTAGAAAACTCACTTGCCCACAAATGTGAGCCGTTCTTATGACTTTGCCCTTATCTGCATCAGGAGTGATACCATTGATTGAGTCCAATGAGGGACTTCATTATTTGGTGCATAGGGCAGGACATTGAGTTTTCAGAACAAAATGGCATGTACGAAGGCTTTTGGTGGGGACAAGGTATTGAGGAAAAAAAAATATTCATTCTGGTACTTGTCAAAGAATGGTAGGGAACTTTATTAAAGAAGTTTATTACAGGTGCAGGGATTACTACAATGGGGTTTTGCCATAGGAGAGAGAGATTGGGCTCAATTCTAAATACAAGAAAAAGTGGGGATTAATAATAGCCAAGGAGCAGAATAGAGGCCAACAGTTGGAAAATTACTAACAGGAAACATCAGGGATAAGAGGAGATTTTGTAAATCATCCTAACAGGATTCTTGCTGGAGTCTGGCCAGGATGATCAGATGTCACCTGACGGTAATATAGGATGAAAACCTGAATAAATATCAGGAGTGAGAGATCAGATATCAAGGATGAGGGATTCTGGATAAACTGACTAGCAGGATTCTTGCTAAATCTGAACTCTTGAGAACATGCCCAAGGACCAAGCTTAGTTGAAAAGAGCTCAGAGGACCCTGAACAGAGATTGGTCAAGGAGAGAATATTTGTCTGGAGCTTGGGGATACAGAGAGTCTGTACTGTAATAATTAATTGTTCTATCAAACAATCAAGTTCTTTAAAAGTGAGGTATGTGAGGCTTGATGCTGGATTAAGAAAACTCCTGAGGCCCTGAAGGAATTGTAGTGAGGGTATAGCTGCTTAAGGAATCTCAGTTTGATCCAACCATCAGGAAGTTCTCTGGCTGAGTCAAAAGCACAATAAGAAATTGAAGTTGATGAATTTTAGACTTTTATTTCCTTGAACTTTAACTCATAAAAGCAAGTAAATTTGATTATGGAGATTAGTTTCTTTGAACTTTGACTTGGCAAGGAAATTTAGTCTTTGAACTTTAAATTCCCTCTGGGAATTTGATAATAAGGGATATTTATATTCAAATCTGAGACATTCCTAAATAGCTGACATTTTAGTATTGAATTGTCTTTATACAGTTTGTAATTGGAAGATCTTAGTGAGTCATTTAATTTCATTGAAAAACCTGATATACTATGTTGGAAAACGTGGTTAGATAGAATTTGGAATAAGAAAAGGAGTCAGTTTTCATCTGTGAGTACCAAGTAGTCTTGGCTTTATTTAACAAGGAGGCTGTTTTCACCCATTTCAGAGCCTTCAGGGATCAACTAAACTAACCTGAAGAGGTTCCCAGGAAGATCCTCAAAGAAGCCTTAGCTGGTCCCTGGGAAGTGGGGATTGAGGGGACAACACAACTGATTTAGTGCTGATCTCCAGACTCAAAGAGGGCCATATTCTTCGTTGACTCAACTTAATGGCTGAACATCTAGAGTTGTTGGGGAGAAATGCTTCATCCTCATTCTTGGTGTTTCTTTTAATGTGAAGTGTGGCATTCCTGATTTTCATGTCCCCACAGATGGGTTTCTTTGTATATTAAGAATTACATTTGACCACTGACCCAATCCACATTCTCCAATCTGGTCTTCGTTAGTGATATAGGTGGTGTGTCAATTTTCAGCCACAGCTACTCTTTCTTTGTCTTATTGACAACTGGATATGATGCAGAGTAGAAAAGAATGGTGCTATTCAAGCCCCCAAAGAATATCATCTTCAAATTGCACGGTAGTTTACAAAGCTTATTTCACATATCCATATATCACATGTGTGTGTGACATACAAAATATAATTTTATAAATATTATAAGGGAAAATACATTTTATATTTTATAATATATTTCCACATATTATGAAAAATAATTTCATAATGAAATGTATACAGTTGTCCCTTGAATAAAGTGGGTTTGAATTACATGGGTCCACTTATACACAATTTTTTTTCAATAAGCATAGTAGAAAAATTTGGGGGGGGGGATTTGCAACAATTTGAAAAAAACCTTTACATAAACTGCATAGCCTAGAAATACTGAAAAAAAATTAAAGTTAGGTATTATTGTAAGAATACAGTATATAATTAATATGTATAACATACAAAATATATGTTATTTGACTGTTTATGTTATCAGTAAGGCTTCTGGTCAACAGTTGTCTATTAGCAGTTAAGTTCTGGGGAGTCAAAGTTACACATGGATTTTCAAATGCACAGGGGTTGGCACCTCTAACTCTCATGTTGTTCAAAGGTCAACTGTATAAGAATTATATATGAAATATAGGGACATCTGGATGGCTCAGTGGTTGAGTGCCTACTTCAGCTCAGGGTTTGATCCCAGGGTCCCAGGATCGAGTCCCACATCAGGCTCCCCACAGAGAGCCTGCTTTTCCCTCTGTCTATGTCTCTGCCTCTCTCTGTGTGTCTCTCATGAATAAATAAAAATAAATCTTTAAAAAAAAGAATTATATGTGAAATATATCTATAAATATACTGTATTAACATATATATACACATACCATACATAGATACACACACATACAGTTTTGTCATTTGCCATTGTAAACATCTTGAATGTACATCTATTTGACTTTTGCCCTGGTTAGCAATATTTGCAAAAATAAAAGGGGCCCTGATTCTCAAATTAAAAGCAGTGATTCTCAGACCGAGCATGCATGAAAACCACCTGTTAAACATAAATTGGGGGGATCCCTGGGTGCCTCAGCTGTTGGGAGCCTGCCTTCAGCCCAGGGCATGATCCTGGAGACCCAAGATCGAGTCCCACATCGGGCTCCCTGCGTGGAGCCTGCTTCTCCCTCTGCCTGTGTCTCTGCCTCTCTCTCTTTCTCTCTCTCTCTCTGTGTGTCTCTCATGAATAAATAAATAAGATATTTAAAAATAAATAAATAAAACATAAGTTGGTGGCCTCCAGAGCAGAGTTTCTGATTCAGTAGGTGGGACCTCCTTCAATAGATGGCACCAGCCTGGGAATTTGCATTCCTAGGAAATTCTCACATGTTGAAGATGGTAGGACACACAATAGGAGTATACTGATACTCCGCAGACACACTTATCTTTGGATATTTTAATTTCATATCTGAAGGACTTCTCTTGCCCTATTGACCTTAACATATATCATAATGTATGTAACCACATTCAGATTTTATGAAGAACTTCATTCTTTCCTTGCTAGCAACTGGAAGAGTAATTGTATTCCACATTCAAAGTAGGCAGCCAATGAACACTTGGCCAACTACCATTTTTAATGGCAGTCTTCAAGTTTTGCAGAAACTATAAAGCTCTTCCAAACAGAGTGTTGGAATAGCTAACCACAGGGATGAAAGTTGTACATGTCTCCATCTCTTCAGAGAGCCAGCCTCTGAGTATCCCTTCCCAGTTGTCCTTCAAAGGCTGGATTCAGTGACAAGAAGAGAAACCAAATAATGCCTGCCAGTTCTCCCATAAGTTCGGATGGTATCTTTGTTGATGCATAAGACATTCCTGTTATAACAGGCATCATTTAGATTAAAAGTAATAAATCTCTTCTGGTTCAAGTGACAGGTGGTTGGGGTCATGATTCTTGCTTTCAGCACACCGTGAAGAGGAAAAGTGAAATTGCTCATTTTGTAAAGGAGGTACCAGGTCTGAAATTGAGACATGAGTGGATAAAACTCAGAAAACAGAAAACAAATATTTTAGAGAATTAATTCCTTGTATAGGTAAGGAAATAATTGTGACGCACTCAGACACCTTTAGTGCCTTTAAGAGACTGTGCTCTGGGGTCTGCATATCTACATCCCTCTTCTGAGAGATTGCTTATGTGTAGCTAAGAGTGCTTGTTCCTACACAATGCCACAATCCTGCCTATAGATGATTAGGTCAGGGACAGAACCTGATCCAAATAACCGGGGCCATATGGACACTTGATTCTTGAGAGGGATGACTGCCTCAATCAGATCTTCTGGGTGTCCAAAAGCAGCAAATGTAGTTGACAAATAGGGTAGAAGTGGAAAGACAAAGAGAAAAGGCAACAGGAAGAAATCAAAAATAAAAAGAAACCACAAGCGGAAATAAGAAGGAAAAGAATAGAGAGTAGAATAGGAAGAAGAGGTAGGGGAGTGAGAATACTTATGCGGCAGATGGGGCCCCAGGGTTGTTCTCCGTTTGTGGCTGCTCTGGTCACCTCCTCTTCCCTCCTCTGAAAGCCCTTGCTGGGAGTCTGCAGAAGCTATTCTTATCCTTACAATAAACTCTCATAAACTAGGATAACCTGAAAAAGTTTCTAGTCCTTGCAAACATATCTTTGTTAATAGAAATAGAGACAAGAAGAGGCTATTATAGATTATGATCCTGGACTCAAACTTGGAAGATGAAATGTAATACAAGTAAATTGTGAATTGCTTTGCTTCAATTTAAAAAATTAACCAGATCCGACTAGACAGTAGATCATATAGACTTGAAGAGACCTCAATTCAGTGCATCTGGTAAAAGCAAACTCGATCTTACCTTCTTTAACAGATGTTTAGTACATTCACACACACACACACACTACACACACACACACACAGAAAGAGAGAGAGAGAGGAGAATAGCTGCACTCTGCCTTGAATAAATTCTTGGATTAATGTGACTCTCCAGGGCTCTGCAGTTTATAGAGATCTTACCTAGACATGTGGGCACACAGCAACAAGGATGGCTAGCAGCAGCACAGGTTAGGTGTCCTTCTCAACATAGTTCCTAGACATCGGTGTACCTCCTATAGCACCTTGCTACATCTTATTTTATTTGTTCAAGGACCATAGTTCCCACTGAACTTGAAGCTTTAGAAGATAAGAACATGTCTGTCTTGTCCAATGCTCTGTCCCTAGTACCTAGCACAGTGATGAGAATGGTTGAAATACTTAAAGGGCACCAGGGTGGCTCAGTCAGTTCATAATCTCATGGCTCATGAGACCCATGTGTGGAGCTCCATGCTCTGTGGGGAGTCTACTTGAGATTCTCTCCCTCTGACCCTCCCCCCACACCCTCTCTCCTTAAGAAAAAAATCTTTAAAAAAAGAAATACTTGAAATATTTTTGAAATGTTTCTTGAATAAATCAGAAAATCACATCGTATGAGCAATGGTAAAGTAAAATGGGAACCTTAAATTTGGAAAGGAGGAAACTCCTTTCCATTATATTGTGGACTCCTTACACTAGATTGTGGTTTTCAAATACCTGCAAGATTTTAATGTGGAAGAGGGAATAGGATTATTAAGGCCTCAAGTGAGCAGAATTAGCATGGTGTTGGTGATAAGAAAACCAGACTAGCAATCAGAGCCAGAGCTCACTCTCCAACTCATGGTAGATTTGTTGCTTACACTGGAGCCATCATTCCATCATTTCTTCTTCTTCTTCTTTTTAAAAAAAATATTTTTATTTATTTAGATAGAGAACATGAGTGGAGGGTGGGCAGAAGGCAGAGGGCAAAGGAGAGAGAATCTCAAGTAGACTCTGTGCTGAGCATGGAGTCCTATGTGAAGCTTGATCTCACAACCCTATGATCACTACCTGAGCTGAAATCAGGAGTGGGATGCTCAATCGACTGAGCCACCCAGGCATCCCTCATTTCATCATTTCTAAACTCTGTTCAAGCTTCAACATTTAATGAACCATTAAATGATAGGCAGAAATTCTGGGAGAGAGATTTTTATTTTAATTTCACCAAATTCCCCCAACATTTACAGGTGTCAAAAATAGAATGGCTTATCAAAAATAGAATGATCTGTGAGATTTCTTATAAAATAAATCAACAAGCAGATTTCATTAACTACGTACTTTGTGTATTGTAGTTATGAGTCTTACATTGGGTGAGAAGTTGGACGGGATAATTTTTATCCCCATCAAATTCTATGAAATTCTAATTACAGGGTGAGTTTTTCAGTTTTGATGTCAAGAATGTAAACCAAAGAAAGAAGTGGCTTCTGTTTTTATTCTGTGGTTTGTTAAGTATACAACTTAGTCTTGCCAAGACTCAGTTTTCTCATCTGTTAAGTGGGGTTAATAATACCTGCTCTTCCTACTTTAACAGATTGGTAAAGATCAAATGAGATAATGTTTGCACTTCAAAAGTATAAAGTGCTCTACAAATATATTAAATCTCTTCTCTGGAGGAAGAAAAAGAAATCATGAAGGACCATGTCTTCTGATGTCCAGGCCAAGATTCTGTCGTTCTAAAGCAAGACTGTTTTTCCTCAAATCCCTCTAGACATCTTAGAGATAGTTTTCATCTCTCTCTCTCTCTCTTTCACTCTCTCTCTCACTCTCTCTCACTCTCTCCCTCTCTCTCTCCCTGCCTGGGAATAATAGGGCTGCTAACTTGTTTTTTAGTTGTGGTGAGTTCACTTGCTACTTAAATGTCAAGTTCCACTTGACTAGAAGTTAATATATAATGTCTTCCCTTTCCTCATGAGTACAATTCTGTTAAATTATCTCTTTATGCTCACACTGATTTTTTTTTTTTTTTTTTTTTTTTTTGCTTTTCAGTTTTAAGTCCTAAAATAGCATATTCAACCCTACTGCTTTACTGCTTTCAAGGCAATAATGATGGTGCCTGGCATTGTGGGAGTTTAACGCAAATCATAGTTAAGTTGGCTGTGCTTCAAGATAACAAGAGCACTGCCAAATGGGCGTTTATCAAGGATGCCTGACAGCCCCAGGAGTCTAAATTACCTCACATTTGCAGCCTTTCCTTCACAATCCCCCATCACCTTCATGCAAGCCAAAGGGAAATACAAGATGGGTTTTATTATCCCCATTTTACTGAGAGGAAAAACGAAAATACAAAACAATTAAGTGCTTTTATAAAGTCACGTGGCTGATGCTAGGCCTGAGCTTAAAAATTTGGCTTCCTATTGGTGCATTACTCTTACTACCAAGCCTTTAGAAACCATTAGACATTAGATGATCCTGCCTTTCCCTTGGGTTGATTGTACTTCCAATTCACTCTTATGGCATGGCATGAAGATCTTTCAACCATTGGCTGGTCTTGCTAGGAAAGGCTCTGACTTTTATCATGGCATGTTTCTAGACAACCTAAGAGAGGCCCAGGCTAAGAAAGGATCCTCAGGACAAGAGGAAATAACTAGGAGAGAAAGCTTGTCCTTGTGAAATTTTAGTGTTTGGCCCTTAAAGTTTGTCAGAATTTTGAGGAACAAGTAAATACTAGAGGCTTAAAGACTACATTAGTGGGAGGGGCTGAATAAAAGGTATGCATCTGCCATATGTATACAGTGACGTGAGTTTTTTTTTTAAAGATTTTATTTATTTATTCATGAGCGACACACACACACACACACACACACACACACACACACATACACAGAGGCAAAAACACAGGCAGAGGGAGAAGCAGGCTCCATGCAGGGAGCCCGATGTGGGACTTGATTCCGGGTCTCCAGGATCAGGCCCTGGGCCGAAGGCGGCACTAAACTGCTGAGCCACCCGGGCTGCCCAACATAAGGTTTAAAATAACTTTGATATTGTCACCTGATTTGGTTTTGGTGACAATCCAGTGAGATATATATGACAGATGTGCATGGGGTGGGAGGGTGCTCTCTGCACCTCACAAATAATCAACTTAAATGACATCCATGATCATGTAGCTAGTAAACATTAGAGCTACCTATGAATTCTGATCTTCAGACAACACTAGAAGATTTTGTCTCACCTGTAAGTGAATCTCGAGTATTGATTTTCACTTACACGAATATATTTAGGAAAAGAAGTCTCTTTTGGTCTCCCAGAAATAATACTATAGAGGAAAGCACTGTCCACTCCCTCTGCATAAGGCTGACCTTACATTATTAAGGGTAAGTTCATTCACACCTTCCCTCGTCAAGACCAAGGAGGCCCCCTTTCCCTAGACCTGGCTTTTTTATAAGAACCCCAAAGACAGAATGTGTTTTTAAACCAGCTAGAGATCTCCCCATGCCCAGAGGGAGAGGCACTTTCCCAGAAAACACTCTTGCACAAGAGCCCCTTCTTTTTTGTTACTCCCTCCCCCACCTACACCTCAATGGAGAGTTCCTCACCTTTCTCCCAACACTCCTTCATTACCAGAACAGCCAGCCAGCCAGCCAGCCAGCCTGCCAGCCTACACCTTCCGCCTTCTCACCAAGCACCCTCTTCCTCAACACAGATTAGGGCCAGGGGCAGGCCAGTAAAATCAGGTCTACGGGTGGGGGGAATCTTAGAAACTCTTTAAGAAGCTGTGAGCCTGCCGAGGTGTCCCCAGAAAGCCCCTTCCCCCTCCCAGCACTGGGCTTTAGCCCTGCAGCAGTGGCAGCAGGGAACCTCACCACTGCAAGTTGAAACAGGACTCCCGCCTCCCCTCTCAGCTTTAAATAGGATTAATGAGAGAGAACATTCTAAACACTGCTCTGAGAGGTTCCAGAACAGGCTGCCGGCTACTTCCTCTCAAGCTGCCATTTTGGACAGGGTCCTCTGGCTGCCTCCCCCTTAACCTCCAGCTAGCTCTTTCGTTCTCAACATTCCAGCTTTGCTGGGAACCTAACCTTGGAAACTCAAGGATAGATGAAGTCTTATTGCCCTCCCAAGTGCCTCCTCTATCACTGATAGTGCTAGAAAGTTTACTCTTGCCTCATTCATTAGATTATATTCTTTGATAAAATTCAAAGATTTTTGGAAAGAGAGTGGGAAGTGGAGCTGGGAAGGAAGCAATGGAAAGCTGTTAGTGTCCGTGTTCCATTTTATAGCAATTACAGTATCCCCCAAAACTTTAGTAGACGCATTTGAATCTGCTCTATATTTGTGGGTGTGGGTGTGTGTGTGTGTGTGTGTGTGTCCCTCCCTGTGGAATTATATTGTCAATACCACTCACAAGTGCCAGAAACTGAGGATATGGGCAAAAGACTTGGCCAAGGTCACCTAGCTAGGTTTCTGATTGGGGGGGGGTGGCAAAGAAAATAATAATTAAAGGGGTTTCCTGTATGACAGGTGCTGTGATAAGCATAGTGGAGTAGGCACTAGTACTAGAAAACATCCAGGAAACTGATGCTATTTGGCATTTTGCCATGATTATTTCATGAAGGCAAAACCTGTCAAAGTTTACCAAAAGCCTCTTCTGGATGGAATGCTCACCTGACTGCGGCAACAGTCCTTCTTTGTTGTTTCCAGCAAACTTAGCTAAAAAGAGTCAGAGAATGCTGAAATAAACCTCAGAGAATACCTGGGACAGCCATCCACCACTTCCACTCCTCTGTCCCTTTCTCTAGCTCCTCTCTTTTTGGAGGCAATAAGATTGAAGCTTTCTCATGGTGACTAGAGTCAGTAATGGGAATAAGGCAAAATATGTAGTCAACACGTAGACAGTTTGACGCACAAAGTACAGTGAGTGAGGTTAACTCCAGAAGACCTCAGGGGAGAATGGCAATGCTTGTTGAGACATGCAGTGACCTGGAAGATTCAAATAGAAATTCAGGCAGGTCAGTAGGAGTCCAAGCCCAGGGTAACCTCTCACCCCAGAAGACCAGTTCTTGATCCTACCAATTCTTAGGGCATAGCATCGACCTTTCTGTCTAGGATCCCTTTCACCCAGCAGCTTCCTGAGAAATGACTGAGTAAATACGTAAATTAAATTTCAGCACACAGGATCTCAAAAGCCTCTGATATATTTTTTCTCCACCCTGGAGGGAAGGAAATGATCATGCCAGCATTCCCCATAGGGGAACTAAATGATTTCCCAGAAGTCATGGTCTCATATGTTCTATTTGTTTAAATGAGTTCAGGGCTACAAGTAAATGTGAGCTTGACAGGGTCCATTTGCCAAAGACCTTCCTCAGAACTGACAAAGGTCATGTCAACTTCTTCATCTGTATGCCATTCCTCAGCCCTGGGGAGAAATTAGCCCAAAGTCAATCAGTCTATTAGTTACCACCTATGTGCTCAGCAGCAGGCTGAATGTTATTAGAGATATAGAAAAATAAAAGGTGGTCCCTGCCATCATTTAGTCACTAAATATTTGTTGAGTGCCTATCATGTGCCAAGCATTGGGCTGAGCACTGAAACATGTACTAGGAAAATGAGATGCATTCACCTGAAACAATAGAACACAAGTTACAAAGTGCACAAGGAATCAAAGAATAGCAGGATATGGATGCTCTATTTGATAGGACTTCAGTGGAGTGTGAAGGGGGGATTCAGGAGGACTAGGTCAGGGCTTAGGGAGATCCTTGAAAGACTTCCATTATGGTTTGAAGAAGACCAAGAGCTGAGAGGTGAATGTGGCCTTGGTGAAGGTGAAGAGGCAGTATAGAACTGAGGGAAGAAGGAGAAACTGAGGTGAATAGCTAAGGAAGGGGGCAACACTATGGAGGTGCTGGAGACACTACAAAGCTATTTATCTCTTGTGCATACAGTGGTTCCTGGAAGGTTTCAATTCATTTGGGGCATCTCTAGCTTTGGGTAGACCTGAGAAGAGTCAATTCTAATAAGACAGCTTGGAACAGGGATCCCTGGGTGGCGCAGTGGTTTGGCGCCTGCCTTTGGCCCAGGGCGCGATCCTGGAGACCCGGGATCGAGTCCCACGTCGGGCTCCCTGTGCATGGAGCCTGCTTCTCCCTCTGCCTGTGTCTCTGCCTCTCTCTCTCTCACTGTGTGCCTGTCATAAATAAAAATAAAATAAATAAATTAAAAAAAAAGACAGCTTGGAACAGTAGAGAGAGAAAAGGCTTTGGATGAACCTGCATTCCAGTCCTTTATCCTCCCCTTACTAGTGGTGGATTTGGGGTACATTACTTAATCACGTTGAGCTGAGATTTCTTTATCTCTGCTCAGATAATGATTTCTATGGTTATTAAGTAAAATACTCTAGATAAAATGTCCAGCAAAGATGAGGTACATAATAGGCAAGCAATGACTGTTTTTCTCCATGGCTTCCCTATTCACCCTTGAAGAAAAAGGTGAAATGTATTGTCCCAGTATCCAACCAATCCGTCAAAGCCAGTGATGATAGTCTCCTTCAATTTGCCAATGATTATTAGATGATGCCTCTAGTCCTGTCTAGTGTCAACTGAGAGCCTTTCAGGAAAAGTTTCCTTGCTCTTAAGAAAGAGATGCAGGAACAAAGGTCTTTTATTTCTTAGCCCATCACTGGTTCTGGGTGTGACAACTCGACTGGCAGATCCAACCAAAGTCATGGAGCAAGCACCATGAGGGCAAAGCCCATAGTTCAAGAATGGCAGAAAGAGAGATGCAAAGCCTTGATCTGTGATGACATTATGAGGCCATGGTATGAACTAACCTGGAAGCTGATTTATTAATGTATTAATTCATGAGATTTTTGTTACCTATTGTTTAAGCCAACTTAATTCAGGTTTTTTTGTTTCTTGTAAGTAGAAATATCCTCCTAATTCAATGCAAACTAGTTGATGCAAACTAGTTAAAACAACAGAAGAGATAGTTTCCAGAACAGATGAAAGGCCAGGCCCATTCACAGCTAGGATGTTGAATTAGAAATAGCCTATTGTGTCCTACTGAAAATGGTATTTGGGGTGGAGCAAGACATGTCAAATCACAATACTTCCTCCTTATTTCTCTGTAATCTAGTTCAACCCTGCATTTACATTGAAGAGTTTGCTAAACGGTTATCACATGACCCTTGTCAGCTGATGGCTGAACAAAGCCTATTCAGACTAGAAGCCAATGAGTGCCATTTGAGCCCTGGTTTTGTATTGCCAAGGTGGCTGCTTCACTGCTCTGCTCAGAGGAAGGCCGCCTGCCAGTGGTCTACACTAACCAAACTAAACCACATTTAAGCATTGTATCAGTCTCAAGGTTTCTGAGGCAGTTAGAGGGTACATGCCTCAAAACCCTGGGGTGCCAACTCCAGTAAAGCTGGGCAAATTTCTCACCTTGCTCTTTGACTCAGTTTTCCTTTGAAGCAAAGAGTGGAGTGGATATACTTCTTAAGGCAACTTGAGCATGTTAGTGTGAATGAGTCGTCATTGAATAGGAATTCTGATGTCAGCAAGTTCTCTCTAGAGCTCCTAAAGGTGTTTTGTTTCCTCTACAACTGCCCTCTGGTTTCCTGAATATAGATTAAGTACTCTAAATGAAGTTCCGGATGATAATCCTCCTGATGATAATGATTAACAATTCCTTGGAGTCAGTTCTTTCTAGGAAAGAAAAACATTACTTGAATTTTATCCTATTTGTCTCCCTAGTGCTCAGAGAAGTCAAAGAAGAGATGTTCCTCCCAATGTAAAGAAGAGTTTAGTAAACTTCAGAGATAAGAGCTGCATTCAGGTAAGCAATGTAAATTCTGGTTATAAAAACTGCACATCTGGGGAAACTCCAGAAGAACTGTTTTTTGTTGTTGTTGTTGTTGTTTGTTTGATTGTTTTTGTTTTTGTTTATCCTGGAGGGAGACAGGACACTGGTGGGGCATCCTTTAAGGTCAAGAGGCATTAGGTTGACCTTCAGGAAAATCAGCCTTTTTATACTTTCCTAGGGTAGCTTGGAGACAGATGGAGTAGCAGTTAAGTGATCTATCACTATATTTTCTTACCTACTTTTGGAGATTACACAGCCTCAGTTAAATATAGTCAGCTTTTTTATTTTTTTAAGATTTTTAATTTTTTTAAAGTAATCTCCACACCCAACATGGGCTTGAATTCATAACCCTGAGATCAAGAGTCACATGTTTCACCAATGAGCCAGCCAGGCACGCCCCTATAGTCAAGTTTTATTATCATCTAACAAAAGTATCTGCATTTTTTTAGACTTGAAATAATGTTAAAGAATTATTTGACATTTTTTACTTTTCTTACCATCTTCAACTTGATTAATTTTCTTCATCTTTGCATCATTGCCATAAGACAGGTAGAGCAAATGTTAATAGGCCCATTTTACAATGAGCAAATGGAGTCTCAGAAATATTGTGACAAGACCACAAATTTGAAGTGAGAAGAAATGTGAATCTTCTGTATTTGAGTTCACATCTCTCCCTAAAACATCATCTTTCTCTTCTCAATGTAATTCTTTCAAATATTGTTTGAGTGCTTTCTGTATATCAATTGCGCTGGGCATTCAGTGTTGAACAAGAAAGATGTGGTCTCTGAGTAAGAAGCTTACAGAAAAGTTGAACACACAAACAAGAAGATGGGCAATTATTTACATTGTAATAGGTGAAAGCACACTGAGAAAGGCAGAGGCGCTTCTAATCCAGAGAAAGTGTTAGGTTAACTGGTCCATGGGCCTGGTCCTATGTGGCCAATCTAAGGCCCTAGAGATGAAGGACAAAATGATAAGCCAGAAAGGTTAACTACTTGAATCGTTGTTGGTGAACAGATGAGGAAGGCAGGGAATTTTTTTACAAAAACATGCTTTTTGACCCAGCTTTCCAGACTCAGCTCAGGCAAGGGAAAGTCTGGCAGAGATTCCTATGGGATACCCAGGGCCCAGTCAGGGCAGCACTCCTTAAACAGACAAAGGAAGAGGAGCCACATTGAGAATCCCACCAGGGGTGTTAGGAGCAGACACACCCAGTCATTGCATTACCATACTCAACAGCTGAATCAGGGAGCTAATTATGGCTTTCTACTTCTGGAGTCCACATTCCTGAGGATTTCATGCATACACACACACACACACACACCACGCTGTACCATGGCAGCTCTTCTCCCCTTATTCTGCTTCCTTACTTCCACCCCCATTTTCAATGCACCCCACTTTATCTCTGAAGCATCCCTTGCACAGGGTTCTTCTGTTGTTTCATACTGTATCTTGGTTCCACCCCTTGCATACACACCAATGCATTGCCCGCATCCTTTGCCTAACTCAGTCATTATAAGAGAGCTACATGTCATGCTTTATATGCTACCTAGAATGCTTCTGACAGAGAACCGTAATATGTCAGTGCTGGATGCGTACTCTTAAAGAGACTCACTCAAACTACCCACTTTGCAGATATAGAAACTGAGGCCTAGCCAGGGACATGGCTTATCCAAGAGCATTTAAGTAGTAGTGGTAGGGCCAAAATGAGGAACAGGTTTTCAAGATTAGTATTTTTCTCCTTCCATGGAATTCCACATCTAAAAACAGAAAAATGAGTTTGATTGAAATCAGAAGTCCACCTGATTCTTTATTTTTTTTAAGATTTTATTTGTTTATTCATGAGAGACATACAGAGAGAGAGAGAGAGAGGCGGAGACATAAGCAGAAGGAGAATCAAGCTCCCCACGAGGATCCTGATACAGGACTCAATCCCAGGATCCCAGGATCACATCCTGAGCTGAAGGCAGATGCTCAACCACTGAGCCACCCAGCATCCCATAATCCTTTATTCTACCTTCCAAGATTCTACTTTTTTTTTTTTAAGTGCTGAGATGTTAGATTTATATTAATCCATTCTGCAAGTGTTTCTGAGAAATTCCCACCTGTGAGGCACCACATCTGTCTCTGGAGATGTAGAGTCCAGTGTCTGACTGTAGATAGCTCATAGTCTAGGGAAAGACAGACCTGCAGTCACAGTCACCATGCAAGCAAGCATACATATGAATGGGACAAGAGACGTGGAGCTCTAGAAAAAGGAATTGTCATTTTGGCTGAGATGATCAAAGATGGTGTGAATAAGGAAAGCATTTTAGGTCTCAAATTTTGACAGGTAGAGAAAAGCCTTTGAAACTGAGGGACAAATATATGCAAAGGTGGAGACGAAGAGGTGATCTTCAGAGAAGGCTGAAATGGCCTTTGGAGTTTACACAGAGAAGTTGTAATGTTCCTTGTAATAGCTACCATGTGTATGTACTCACCACATGCCAAGGATTCTTATTTAATCCTCATAGCGAACCTATAAAGTAGGGATTGTTTCATTTACAAGTAGTTATAGAATGACTATGATATACCAGCCAGGTTCTAGGTGCTGAGGGTACATCTGTGAACAGAACAGATCAAGTCCCTCAGCTATGAACAAAACTGAGCAAGTCCTTGCCCTCAGGAAGTTTACATTCCAGGAATTGTTTCCCCATTTTATAAAGGGGAAATATATATATAAACGACAATATCACCACCAAAAAAAAAAAAAAAAACCAACAAAAAACAAAAACCCTGAGATATAAGGAGGTTATGGCCTTGGCTCAGGGTCACAAAGATGATAATTAGCAGAGCCTGTCTCTGCTCTGGAAGTCTGTTGTGTTTCCTTCCAGGAAGCTTAGAATTGAGAGTTGAAGTTTTCAGAGTCCAGATCTGGAAATGGGAAAGATATTTTACAAGATTGAGAGCAACAGGGTGGCTGAAACAACATGGTGTTGCTTCTGTTTGGGCTGTCTTCCCTCATTTCACTTTTTTTTAAATTTTTA
The DNA here is from genome assembly GCF_905146905.1 of Nyctereutes procyonoides. NCBI lineage: Eukaryota > Metazoa > Chordata > Mammalia > Carnivora > Canidae > Nyctereutes > Nyctereutes procyonoides. Next base: position 48,351,282 of record NW_026575133.1, on the reverse strand, counting down.
TTTATTTATGATAGTCACACAGAGAGAGAAAGAGAGAGAGGCAGAGACACAGGCAGAGGGAGAAGCAGGCTCCACGCACCAGGAGCCCGATGTGGGACTCGATCCCCGGTCTCCAGGATCGCGCCCTGGGCCAAAGGCAGGTGCCAAACCGCTGCGCCACCCAGGGATCCCTCATTCCACTTTTAGTCAGAGATCAGCCACCTCAGTCTTCCCTCCTCCACTTGGCTGAGGCTGGCATTCCCTGGGTAGAGCCGTGCCTGGTTTTAGTGAATTAATTAACCTGGGTGAACCCAGGACCAGAGCCTCATGCCACACCCAGCACCCCATTTAACTGGCCTTTTGTCCTCCCAAAGCCTGTAAACTTGGTGTCCTTCCTAGCCCAACTGCTAGAAGTTAAAAATGAGGGTGGTGGAGAAAATGATGGCGTTAAAAAGGTCCTGGGTGAGATTTATAGCTATAAACTTGGAACACGACTCAGCTTTCCTTTTTTTTATATATAAACTTATTTTTTATTGGAGTTCAATTTGCCAACATAGAGCATAACACCCAGTGCTCATCCCATCAAGTGCCTCCCTCAGTGCCCGTCCCCCAGTCACCCCCCCCCCCCGCCCACCTCCCCTTCCACCACCCCTAGTTCGTTTCCCAGAGTTAGGAGTCTCTCATGTTCTGTCTCCCTCTCTGATATTTCCCACTCATTCTTTCACCCGAAACCTAGTCCCCCGGAGGGAGCTGGAAAAGTTTGCCTTTGAAATGTCTTGGAACGCTTGGGTAGCTCAGCAGTTAAGCGTCTGCCTTGGGCCCAGGGCGTGATCCTGGAGACCCCGGGGTCGAGTCCCAACATCGGGCTCCCTGCAGGGAGCCTGCTTCTCCCTCTGCCTGTGTCTCTGCCTCGCTTTCTCCGTGTTTCTCATGAATAAATAAATAAAATCTTAAAAAAGAAAAAGAACAAGAAATGTCTTGGGAGTGGGGGTGCCAGTGTTCCGGGCTCCTGCCTTTAATCCCAGCACGTGAGGCAATGCCCATCACTAGGCTGCTGGTCCCGTCTTTCACCTGGAAATCCAGACCTAGGGGCTGCAGGGATGGGGCTGGGGAAAGCAAACTGATGAGTAAGAAGATGGGGCGGGGGGCAAGGGGGATGAAGGAAGAGAAGGATCCAGGGGGAAAGGAGAAAGCCAAGGAATGAATCTGGGAAACGCGAAGGAGGAAGGACGGAGTGCGCGTTACTGAGAAGGCAGGGACAAGAACAAGACGGGAAGAGTCGCAGGAAGGGAAGGGCCGGCGGGTGGAGGGAGAGAGGCTCAGGGCCGCCCGAAGGGGTCCGCGGGGGGTGGGAGCGGAGAGACGGGGCCCGGCGGCCGCCGCCGACCCCAAGTGCGGGGCAGCCCCAGCTGTCAGCCGGGAACAAAGGCCGCCGAGCAGCAAGCGAGAGGCTGCGAGCCGCGCCCGGCCAATGAGCGGCGCCGGCGCTCGCCCCGCCCCGCCCCGCCCCGCCCCGCGCCCCGCCCCGCCCTCGGCTCCCGGACCCCGCGCGGAGGCCGGCGCGCCGGGAGCGGGCGGGCCGGCGGGCTGCGGACGCGCGCGGAGGCCGAAACTTTCTCCCGCCGCCCGGTCCGGCGAGCCGGAGCCGCGAGCCCGCAGCCCTGCGGAGACGGCCGGGACCTCACTGCAGCCCCCCCGACCCCCCCCCCAAAACAATGCCCAAGTCAGCCGGAGGCGCAGGGGGCAGGTAAGGTGCGCTGCACGCGGGGTCCTCCTCCGCCGCGCCCCGGGCGCTCGGGCTCGGGGGCAACCGCGCTCCCCGCCGCGTACCGGGCGTCCGGGCGTCCGTCGGTCTTTGTCTGTGTCGGCGTCTGTCTGGGTGTCTTTGTCTCTGCACGAAACTGTCAGGGTCTTTCTTTCCCCCCCTTCGCCAGGGTGGGTGCTGCTGCTCGGGACCCAGCCTGGAGAAAGGGATGCTGCGCCCGTCCTTACGGCTTTGTCTCCTGCACCCTGGCTTCGTCTGCTTCCAGCCCCGAATCTGATCTTGCTGGACACGAAGTGTTGGGTGACACTGATGTCTGAGATGAGCAGAAGGGGAAGTGTGCGTGAGCCCAGAGGGTCCCTGGCCCCAGACGGAGGGTGTGACAGCTGGGGTCTGGACACTGCACTTGGCCGTCTGAACTCTGGAGATGGGCCGTGTCCGTGCTCACGGGGTGGCAGGGACACTGGTGCAGTTCGAGGTTTGGGATGTCTCACTGAAGGAATGTGTCACGGGGGCTGAGTTGGATAGAGAGGGGCTCCATGAACGTGGAAAGTGGCCCCCTGGAGTTGTGGGTCAACAAGGATCAGTCCTAGACTTGCCATTCAGCCAGATTAACACACACACAGTCCCACACCTACACACACACCACGTTCACTTCTTTCTCTCACCGGCCAAAGGCAGCCAGCCCCCGACTCCCTCCCCACCCCTACACACACACACACACACACACACACACACACACACACTCTTCAGCATGCTGAACTCCAGCTTTCAGAGCATAAAACTCAGCAGCAACAGGCATCAAAACACCACAGGCCAGGTGATCTGTCTCCTTCTTGCTCGAAATGGAAAGGAGTGAACTCTGGAGCAAATGAATGTTCTGCTTGCCCACAAGTATGTCAGGCCTAGGAAAGTGCTTGGGACTTGTTAGCTTCAGAGCCCTCGGTTCCCTAAGAACAAAAAGAGTGCTTAGGGATCTGAGCATCTAGATTTCCTGGATCCCCCCCTTTCCCATTACATCCACACCCTCCTGCAACCATCAACCCTGGTCTTCGGTCTTAGGTGCTGGGCAGACTAGCATGGAGGGACTGAGTTCTGGAGAGCTCTTGGCAGGAGCTGTGCCAGATAAAGGGTCTCCTGCTCTGCTGGAAGTGCAGCCTAGTGGCAATCAGAGGAGCAGAGAAATCTAGCCAGAGAGAGATGAGCTGTGTGTGTGCTTGGCAAGTCTTCCAGAACCAGCGACCCTTGAGAAGACTCTGTGGGTAGGGACTAGACAGTGCTTGTAACCTGACCTTCCTCTAAGTCCAAAAACAATTTTCGGTGGGTATACTGGGGAACATATAGGTGCTAAAGCACACACACACACACACACACACACACACACACACGAAAATGGGTATTAGAGACAGCTTTTACAGGCGGGAAGGGTGTTTGTGTTCAAGGGTGAGAAGAGCAGAGTGTGTGGGTGGAAATCTGTGGGCAGGGGCATACACACTAATCAGGTCTGGCATTTACACCTTATATTTATCCAGTGCCTTTCTTCTGAGGTGCTTTCTCCACATCACAGACGTTATCTCATTTGTTATCTCCTTTATCCTCACAATGTAACTACCAGGTTGGCATGAAGCATGGTTCATTCTCTGTGTTCTACCAGTGAAGAACGGGGGCCGGGCTTTCCCTAAGGTCCACAGCTAGTAGGAGCAAAGTTAAGTTTAGCAAGTGGAAGTTCAAGTACGAGGTCTCAGCTGAGCAGATGGGTGTGTGGACATTCACTCTTTATGAAGTGAGAAAAAAAAAAACAGGTGGAGAAAAAGGATAGTCTTTCAGGAGTGTGTATGTGTAAGCAAGAAGGAGGATTGGACGTTCGAGATGGTTGTTACTTAACCATTTATGGCAGCCTCTGTGCACCTACCTCACGAAGTAAAACCTGCTTTAACAATTCAGCTTGTGCATTTGTGTGTCTGTCGAGGGGCCTCCTGTCTTGCCATGTGCATCCCAGTAGATGTGTGTTGAGGTGGCTGCCGTCTAAAGTGTGCCGCTGTGCAGTGTGTTGTCCGGGAGAGCCAATGCTTTGGGAGTGCATGAGGGAAAGATCCGCCATGCAGTTTTGAGAAGCCACGTTTGTGCCTGTATGGGCAAGGAGGTAGATGGGTTCCAACCATATAAAAATGGCTTCCTAATTCTAAAAAGTTATGTATATGCCTTTGCACTTATTCAACATTCACTTAATAAATATTCATTGGGTACCTACAAAATGCAAAGCTCTGGGCCAGGCATAGCCTCATTAGACTATGAAGATGCGTAAGGTAATGAGGGCAAACCTGTGGTTGATTAGCTTATAGACTGGTGTCATGGGTAATACTTAGCAACACCTAATACTGTTCACTAAGTACACACTATGTGCCCAGTACTTGTTATTCATTATCTCATTTAATTCTCAGCACAGCCCTGCAGGGTGTGTATGATTATTAGATGAGGAGAGTTAAATAATGTAGTTAGGATAGAGGATGGAGGAGCAGGGTTTGAACTCCACTCAGCTCAGCTCTGGCTCTTTCCATGTTCTTCTACTAACTTTGAAAAGAGAAATACACGTTTCCTCTCTGTCAAATATTCTTACCCTGTCTCTCTACCTCCACCTAACAAGCTCCCACTTGCGCTTCTGGTCTTAACCATGAGAATCAACCCATCCAAGAAATCTTCCCCTCTTCTTTCCCTATGTCTGGGTTACATGCCTTTCTCTGAGTTCCTACCATCATTTCACACTATTCTGACATTTACCCACTGATCCTGAAGAGCCCAAATGGTTCCTAGAGGCAGAGATGATGTCATGAATGCCCAGCTCATAGTATACTATTTGGCTACTATGAGTAGGCCCTTAGTAAATGGTTGCTTAATAAAGCAATGGGAAGAAGAGATATCAGGGACTGTTGGCAAGGAACATTTTCCCAGCACAGATTCCTGCATGGCCTCTGGCTTTCCTGCCCCTGTTATTGGGCCTTCTTTCAGGGCCTCTGCCTAGACAGGGTTCCTTCGTCTCCGTTCCTAACTCCAGTTTGGGAACACAAGGAAAACCTAGCTCCTACCCACCCTGCCAACCTAGGCACTCTATCTCGGGGTCAGTCAACCAATGGATATATACTAGTGGGAAGTGCTAGGTATGATCTAGAATTAAGGTTTTAAAAATTGTGCAGTTGGAACCCCAGGAAGGCACGGGTTCCAAGGCAGTGATGAGGTGTTTCTAGGGGTTTGCTAACAAAAAAGTAGCCAGCTGTCTGGGGGATATTTAGGCACTTTAAGTGGTAGTTCTTTGAGTTTCCCCTTGAATAGATCTTTATGCTGCTGCAGTCTGAAAATTGCTGATCTAAAATAGACACTTACGCTGTTGTTGGGAGTGTGAATTGCTACCATGTTTAGGGAGGCAATCTGGCCATGATTTCCCCAAGGTCACATGGTTACAGTTTGGTGACTCCTGTCTCATGCCGTTTACACCACCCCATTATTTCTCATAGCATGGTTGCCACGTGCCTTCTCAGGGGTTTGTGATTATTTTAGTTTCCCTAGAACTGTACATCACTATTTATTGAAGGTTTTCAAGGTGCCACAGAGGTGGGGGATTTAAAAAAAAATGGTTCAATAATGGCTTGAGACTAAAATTTGTGATGAGAATTGAGAAGAGGAACCAGCATATACATAAATCAATGACAAGTACATTGAAAATTGGATTGTACTAACTTTGAACACAGCAGCTGCTCAGCATGAGGGAGGGGAGCTCAAAGACACCAAGGAAGAAGTGGTCATGAACTAAACCTTGAAGTCAAACCTCAGGAAAGTATAAAAAGTAGACATAGCAGCGGCGAGGTCATAGTTCCAAGATGCAAGCTGAGACCTGAGGAAATGGAGCTTTTTCTTCCAAAGGGAACCCAGGTAGGAAGTGTTTCCTCCTTCCATGTAGCTCAGCAAGGCACCCAGACCAGACAGAGCTGGGAAATGAAGGATGTGAAGTAACTCACCTCTAACAACTGCCTCCAGCAAAATGAGTGTGCAGATTGGCTCTGGATCCCCTTCTCCAAGGATTTAGAGAAGTGGGTGGAGATGTGTCAAAATCAGGCATGGTTGCGTTGGGCTTCGGGCTAGCTGCCGATTGGCAGTGCTGCCTCTGTATCTGCAGTCTCCATCCTGCTTCCTGCCAGACATCGACTTCCACCTGACAGTCTACCACCATCTCTAGGCTGCCTGTAATAATAATTTTAATAGCCTTTTTTATTTGTACAGGACTTTACATGTTAAAAAGGATATTATTATTGTTGCTGCTATTGTGGTTATTGTTAGTATCATTATCAACCCTGTGAGAAAGTATCTTCCACAATTTGGCATATGAGAAAACTGAAGGAACCTATTGGGGGTGAAGGGGTTCACCCCAGATTTTAAGTGGAATGCTGGGATTTGAACCCAGCTGTCCTGACTCCCAATTCATTGCTATTATCACCCAATTGGCAGGCCTCATTAATTAGCAAATAGAATATGAGCGTGTGTATGTGTTAGCTAAAAGCTAAAATTAATTGTTCTAATCAATCCAGTAGACTGGTGATTTTTCTTGCTAAGTGATAGGCCAAATTGGTGTCTAAATAGATGTGATATGGGTTTTGTCCAGTACCTGGAACAAAGGCAGTAAAAAGTTGCCCTATCCAGATCACCCATAGATTAGCTTCCATGTCAGTTAATCACTGTGGGAGAGGATAAATGCCTTCAGAATGACAGCCAGCAGACACACACACACACACACACACATGCACACCCGAATTCATTCATTCATCTCTTTCACTGAGGCATGCTCTCCTCTGATATCCACACTCGCAGTCATATCCCATAACGTGAATCCTCAGACATTCCCAGATGGCAGGACCTGGAAGATCCACACCCTATGCCTACTTGGGTTGGTCTTTCTGTGGCATGATCTAAAGTGTGCTTGGATTGCCCCCCTCCTCGATGGCACAGAACCTCAATTTCTGCCATGCCCAGAGCAGTCTTTTGAATTACCATTAGTTCTTCAGAGCTTCAGAAGCTCCCAGGCCACAGCATCTACTAGAAGGAGAGCCCAATCTAGGTAAGACTCTCAGGCTAAGGCATACCCAAGGACACAGGCCCTCAAAAGTGCCAAAGTAGAACTGAGATCAGGGGTGAGGGTACGTATTGCTTTGAAAATCAGTTGCTGTTTAGGGATGAACCCTGCCCTGTGCATGAATATAACTGCAGTGCATAGACTGCCAGGTGGCTGAGGCAATCCCCGCCTGAGGCACCAGGGCAGGGCTGTGCACTTGGCTCACTGGCCTGTTGGCTTTGGGGGCATCTTCACCCTCCTTGCTGTTGCAAAGCCATTTGCTGCTAAATCACCCTCCTCCTGGCACCCTGGACTGCTAAATTGGTCTCAACTTGCTGTACTTCCACCCACTACCTTAGTCATTATTCGCTGGCAGCATTCACAGAGTGGGTGTAAAGCAGCTGAACATTATATTCCTGCTGAAGAGAGAATTGAGTATAGGCATGCAAGGGAAGGAGGTAAGGGAAAGCTAAGGAGGCAGGGAAACAAAGCTTGGATCTGCCAGCACCTTTCCCTACTAACTCCAATAATTCTGGACAGTTGGGTGGTGGGCAATAGGTGAGTGTCCTGGCTCAATAGGAGGAGACACAGAATTCTAGGGTGAGAGAGGCACACTCACTACAGAGGGGTTGCACCTACCTGGAAGGAAGAAAGGACATCCTCTGTGAGGAAAGACACCCCCCCATCAGCTCCCTGTTGCTTAAATTCTGCAACATGTACTGTCACACCCATTGAGCATCTATTCCCATGTATTAGCATTTAGCTTCTCTATCCTTTCTCCCTGTCTAGATTATAAATCTCTTGAAAGGAAAATGTGTCATGTTTCAGGTGACACAGGCTCTGGAAAACAGGGCTCAGCCCCAAAGTGCTGAAGGTAATGGTGATGAGGCCTATGGTGGCCTGGCCCTTCCTTCTCAGCCATTTCAGATCTCCCTGGGCTGTCCAAGGGCCACAGGGTTTGGGAACCCAGGCAGGCAAGAAGAAAAGGAATAACAGGGGAACATTCGAGGCTGGGTCTATTGTCTCAGTGAGGAAGCTTTAGGGAGGGAAGGGTTATGCCACACAGGAACAGGCCAGCTAGGGAGGTAGAAACTTAGAGACTTTCTGTTGTGGCATAGAGGCTGCAAGCGATCTCCAGCCAACAGATGGGGTACTCTTTCCTAGCTCATCTAGCACCCAGGATTGCACTGGGGCTGGTAGGAGGTGAAGAACACAGTTGGTTCTCATGTCAGACAGCATCAGATGGAACAGGGTGACCTTGACAGGAGGTTCTCTGAACCACTGATAATTTTTGTTTGGTCTCCCAAGAAAGGGTTGGAAGGGGAAAACAGTACCAACACAACCTGGCCTGGAACCCAATGGCCCTCCCAATCCAGGTTCCTGTCCTCTGACCCTCTTCTCAAGGAAGATAATGAGAAAATCCTGAGAATAGAAGCCACCACACAACTAGGGACAATGGGGAATTCGCAGAGCATGGCAAGGGATAGAAGTCTAGGGGAATGAGCCCTGAGGTTGCTCTTGACCTTCTGCTAACTGTTAAGAGGCAGTCTGACCAGTGTGTCTGGAGGATGCCTGTGCTGAGTCTGCCCTCGTCACCTCAGCAGCCAGGTCAGGGATGGCAGGGTTTCAGAAGGACACTTTAAGCACTCAGAGCACCTCCCTTATTTATTGCAACCTTCAGACACTCCAGCTTTGGCCCTCTCCTCCTTCCCATTGAAGGGTATCTCAACCGTGCACATGCAGAGGAGGCTAGGAAGGATTAGAATGTGCTCACATCTTGAGAAGACAACCCTCCCCAGCCCCAGTGCCTCAGTGGTGGCACCAGCAGGGAAACTGAACTGCAGGCAGGTGGGGAAAGCAAGAGCCAGGAGGCAGAGCCCCAGCCTCCACCTGCACTAAAAAGGCAGCGCTGCACTGAAGGAGTGCTCACAGCTGCCCGCTCCTCCCCTCCGTGGGCCTGCAGCGGCCCTGCTCAGAGACACGCACTAGCAGGGAGTGACCATGGGCAGGATGTTTGGTCTTTCCTGAGACATTTCCTCATCTACCAGGACCACCAGGCATTCAGCCTCCCCCAGGATTTAAAAACTCCTCTTGACTGGAGTCACTTCTATGCTGGAGCTACACACAGGACCTCCAAGTCCAGGGTTCCAAGACTTATCAGGAAACTAAGGAGCCTGTGTTGAAGAAACGTCCAGTACTCAGCATAGAAACCCAAAATCTCAGAGTTGAGAGGACCCTTAAATTCTATTTTATGCATTCCTCCCACATCCCCCAAAACTCTTCTTCTCCAACTTGTTGTCTTTACTCACTTCCAAGTACTCTTGCTCTGGACCCCTGGTACCTAGTTCTTTCTATCTTAGTTACATTCTTTTTCAAGTCAGGGAATGCCAGGTCTGTATCAAGCACTCTACCAGAACCTGAGAGGAGAAAAAAAAAAAAATGAGACAGACACCGTTCCAGACAGGCTTGGTATTAGGGGAGACAGCAGATGCATTAGAAAATATCACTCTACAAAGCTGAATTGGTCGAAATGGGAGATATAGAACATGATAAGCACGCTGTGGTCTGGGTGCGACTTTTAAGAGTTAGAGGGAGGGGTGGCAAAGAGAGGGCACAATCAGTGGTGGAAACAAAAGCAAGGTGAATCAGATTGAGAAGGGCTTAGTACATCCCTTGGGACTTTGCTTGTTGTTTGGCAAACAGTGGGAAGTCACCGATGTGATAGGTCGAGGAGTGGTTTATAGTAGACCTTGGTTTTAGGAAGTCAGTCTAGCAATGGTGAATAGAATAGATTTGAGGCTGGAGAGACTCCTTTCTCCAAATAAGATTATTTATTAGAATGACTTTCTATCCCCCTTCCTGTCTCCTGGTTGATAGCACATGGTCCGGGAGATCTCACACAGCCTGGAAACATAGGGTAGCCAAAGCTTCAAGGAGAGGAAAGTTCCTAGTCTATCATCCAAGGTCAGGTGTCAATGTGTGGGGTTTAGAGACTTATTTATAATAGGATACACGGGTAACACCTTGCTTTGCACCACTTTGGACCTGGATGGAATCACAGGGGGCTTTTTTTTTTTTTTTAAACAGATAAAGACACAGAAGCTCACACTGGGGAGGAGGAACTTGCTCAGTGTCCCCCCCCCCCACAGCTGATTAGTGGCATTACCAGGATTGGTGTTACCACTTCAGACCCTTACTAGCCCACTGCTATTTGTGGACAAAGACAGCAGGGCCAGTAGAACTCATCAGATCCTCTCACCTTTAGTGTCAGACAGATTTGCCTGAGAGGACATAGGAGAACTAGTCAATAATGGAAAGTTCGCAGTCTTTGTGGATTTCTCCCCCCAGGGCAAGGGAGGCCCTGGACTTTGGTGACAGGTGATACTCACAGTCTCCATTTTTCTGTCCTGCCTTCCTTCTTGTTTCTCTGGAATCTTCAGATGTTTGATTTCCTTCCTTTCCTCTGCCCTCTGCTTTGTTCTAAGAGTTCTGAGAAGCTCCCATCTAATGTGATAGTGAAGGTTTACTATCACAGTCACAGTTGTGACCAATTATCACCTTTCCAAAATGAAAATCAAGTTTACTGCCTCTGTCTCATATGTGCTCAATTTAAGCCAAACCTGAGCAAAATGGAAAGGTTGTAGGTGCCAGTGAGCGATGCTAACCACTTAGAGAGCTGATGCCACATTGGGAAAGATTCCCAGCCAGGAGGCAAGTGTGCATCCCAGGAGAGGCAGGTCCGGTCAAATAGGGACCTCCTTCGATCTTGGAAGAACAGGGTGCCAGGGGTCCTCCTGCCCACAAAATCTAAAAAGATCTTAGAACATCATCTTCTTCTACCTGCCTAGGAACTTCCCTTGTGTTTGCTAAAAACCTGAGTAGCCGAGGGCAAGGCCATGGCAGTGTCCTGTGACATCTCCAGTGAGGTGACCCCTGGAGACAAGGCTTTGCTCAGGAAACATTTCAGCTCAGGCCATGCTCCCTCAGTCTCCCAGAGAAGTTCATCCTCACCTGGACAGCAGCCTACAGCCCTGGTAGAGAGAACAGGTGAGCCATAAAGGTGAGGCGTGGGCTTTTTCATGCTTGTCAACCCTTCCAGGCAAGTTTGGGAGTGGAGAACAGAATGAATATGATTTTTGGCATCAGATAGATCGGTGTGTGGCTCTGCTACCTAATAGCTGTACGGCAAGTCACTTAGCATCTCTGAGCCTGTTTTCTCATCTATGAAATGCATTGTGTCCCAGGGAGAATTTTTATGAACATTACATGACCCAATATAAGTAAAGGCGTGTGAAATGTAATAGGAGCTCTATTTTCATGTTACCCTCATCCCCTTCCCATCAGCTCCAATGGAAGGAAAGCAGGCATGAGATTAAGATGTCTGTGTAGGAAGGTCATGAGCCCTTGGTGTAGGACATGTCCAGAGTATCAGGGAAGGGAAACTTTAGGGTCAGGCATTATTGCCTGACAACTACTCTCTTATCTGCTTACTCTGGCAGAGGGAAACAGTTGTAACTGAAAACAATATGGGAGGAAACACTTCCACCTTTGTCACTCTGGATCCCCATCTACATTGTCAATTTGACTAAATTAAAATGGACTGATAAAATTACGTAGGACAGATGACTGTGGCATCATTGAATGTCCATCATTGAAGGACAGATGAGGTGGAGACTCGGTGTTGAAAGTAGATCTCTTGCTCACATTGTCTTTCACCAAATGTGTGGAGGACAGAATGCAGGAGAGGGGAGGGCTCAGAGACCCTGAAGGTCTAGCCTCAGGAAAACCCCACAAGGCCATCTGGAACATGTGTGGAACGGAGTAAGGGGAGGAAGATTTCTCCCCAAGGTGAACACCTGGATACAAGGTGTTTCACACTGCACCTTTTTTTTTTTTTCCCCTCCTGCCAATGCCTTTCTCATCTGCATCATTTTCTGGATTATGTAACACATAAGGTTAGGAAAAGGGAAGAAATAAAAGCAAATAAAATGAAACTTCTCTCTGCACTTAGCTTATGAGAGATGCATAGACGCAAGAAGGCCCACATCTGGTCGAGTCTCACGGAGGAGAATAAAGAAGGCTGAAGAGTCGACTTCTGCCTTGGGAAATTAGGGGAATATTATTCTGCCTAAATGGCATTAAACAAGATGGGGCCAGGCAGCCTGGGTGGACCGAGGGGAAGTTGCTCCTGTTTTGATGCACATTCTATACCAGGGACACATACACGAATCCTCCCACGTGAAATGAGCAGTCTGGCATCAGTCATGCACCGTCCACCTGCCTTCTCACCTCCCTCTGTGCTTTTTTTTTTTTTTTTTTTTTTTTTTTTTTTTAGTGAAGGAAACTTTTCCACGTTAATGGCATGGCCTAGAGAGCTGAGGTGGTGTCTTCCATGGCACACAGCACACAGCTGTTAGTCTCTGATGTGACATTAGAACCTGCATCTTCAGAGTCCGGCAGTTTCTCGATTCTAGCATGTTGGTATCTGTCGGGGAGAAGACAGTGCCTCCAGCAACACGAGGCCCTCATGGCTTTTAGGAACATCTGTGAGAGGGGATGTTAGTTCAGTTTCAGGGCTGATTTTAGAGCCAGGACAGCTTGCAGAGATCTTAAAGAGCTGTCGGGGAACAGAGGCAGCCATGGGACTTCCCTCCAGCAGCCTCTGCCCTCCCCCATTAGGTAATGGTGGGAACCTCCCCCCAGCAGAGGAAGACAGAGTTCAAAGGTTTGCCCCCTGCACAGTCCCTGGGACAGCAGCTATAAACTCCCATTTGACTGCACTTCATGGATTCAGAGGCTGATGGGAGATGTGGAACCTGTGAGAGAAACACAAGGCAGCCCAGAATTAGGCCTTACTTTCATCAGCATAAAGTGGTTTCAGGGAAGCCTGCCAAGGGTCAGAAACTACGGTGCTCTGTTGAGGCCCTTGTTTAAGATGCCTCCAACCCAGTAAGGCTCTAGAGAGGTGTGTCCCAGGACAGGAAAACAGGATGAAGGGACTGAACACAAACCAAGAGCTCGTCTCTTCTTTCTTCCCTCCTCACACCTTTTCTGTCAGCGACTGAGCACCCTGCTCCATTGCCTGGCCCTGGAGCAGCTCAGGCACGGGGACAGGGAGGCAGGTGGGGTTTCTGGGATCTGGTCTAATTGCAGCAGTGTCTCCCGGCCTTGCCCAGACTTGTGCTGGCTGCACAGCACTTCTAAGGCAGCCAGGACGTGTCTGCAGGGGCACGGTGGTGGGAGGACCTCAGGGATCCGCCACTTCTCCTGTGGACCAGAAGAGGCTTTTAGGATCTCATTCTTTGCAGACAAATATGTTTCCGCATTGAAGCACAAGAGGGTGCCAGCAGAAGGAAGAGTCTGGTTTCTAAGACTGGTGACTGTGAAGGTTTCTCTTGCCAGAACACCACGGGGTGTTCAGTATGTACCCGATCCGGTGCAAGACCTGGCATTGCTTGGTGCAAACCAGCCCCTGGGCTGCTTCTCTCTGCTCTAAGCCACTGAAGTGATATGATCTCTTGGGTTCCCTCACTCTATCCAACCCTGCCCTCCGTGGACTTGGGTGAAAAGGACTTTTTACCTATGCTCCTGCTTAGTTTTCCTCAAGGAGGTGGTGGCAGAGAGTGTGGCCTGAACATTAGCAGCAAGAGACAGGAGTAGTCCAACATCACCTGCCTCAGCCCAAGGGGACTATAGGGCCAGAGACCCACAGAAATGCCTCTGGGGAAGACAGAGGTGTCTGATCTCATCTATACCCTGGGGCTGACCTGTTATTAGCTGGCCGTGACTCAGAGCACATGCAGGGGGAATGAGGAGATGTCTCTAGCTAAAAACACCCCATCCTCTAGCCCTCTAAAGGATGGGGACTACTAGCTTAAGAGGCCAGGACTGTTCCCCACTATTCAAACTTGTGCTGCCGACTGTCTGTTCCTTTGAATGTACTGAGTTCTGCTGGGCCCAGCTCTGTGCTAGACCCCAAGGGTATTTGGCATCCTCAGGGAGTTTACTATTTGTTAGACTAGTGATTTCTAAATACTTTAAGAGCAATTTCTACAAAAAAATGGATAGATGATTACTGATATTTTTTAGAAATCTAATCTCTAAAGCCCCCAAATGGAAATGTCCCCAATTCTTTAGATAATGAAAGGAAAGTAGAGCCCAGAGACCAGCAAAGTTGAAGAAAAATATATCAGGATTAGAGCCCAGAGATGCTTTGAGTCACCAAGTTCCATATGTTAAAAAACAAAGATAAAACCTAACTGCCATTTACTAAGCTCTTAATTATATCGCAGTTCCTTTACAAATAAAACTTCACTCAATACATACAGAAACCTGTGAGGTAGGTACTACTGTTAGCTCCACTTTATAGATACGATTGGAGGTTTGGAGAGGCTGCAGTGGTGGCCTAAGACTAGAGGTGCAAAGGACTAAAAAGGATTATGGACTGGAGCTGGAGTGCAGGGTGGGGGTCATGGGACAGAGTTAGGGGGAGTTCTAGAGGAGCAGCCATGCCTGTGGGGAGAGGGTTGGGCATTGGGTGGGTGGGGGGGCACTGGCTGGTGTGAGGTCTGCAGAGCACCTGATACCACTAGAGGTAAACAGGTGGTGTGTATGGCTAAAGCACTGTTGACTACAGCCTAGATTCAAAGCTTGGCATTGCCCCTTGTTAGATGTAAAACCTGGAACCTCATTTTCTGCATCTGTTGTATGAGAATAATGATGGTGTTACCCCTCAGTGCTGGGGTATAGCTTGCTCCAGATCATGTATGTATAGTCCTTCATCCAAACCTAAGGAAACACTCAGCAGATGGGAGCTTAAGAGGGACTGTGTCCCCCAGATTGACATCCAAGGGGACTGGATTCTGCTATTTCAGCTTGGGCATATACTTCTGGCCAGAGGCAATGAGAAAGTTGGTGAACTGTCTCTCCACAGCCTTTCCTGGGCAGTGGTGACCTCCTTATTTAGCCATGGGAGGCTGGCCCTCAGCCTTCCAGAGGAGGCTTCTGACAGCATCCAGATCCTATTCTTCAATGATGTAGACACTGAAGAGTCCCCCATTGTGTTGGGGAGGAAGCTCTGGTCGGGGATCTGCCAACAGGGACCATTTCATTCCCTCCTCTGCAGGAGGAGAAAAGAACTTCAAGGCTGAAGTGGAAGTGGAGTCAACCAAGCCCTGGTGGCAGAGAGAGAGTTAGGAGCTGAGCCATACCAGTCTGGTTCCACACCAGTCTGGTTCCCCTTCACCCCTGAGGATCGTTCTAGGAGTAGCTGAGTTGAAGAAACCCCACTGTTCTGGGTGGTGGCCCAGTGCAGGTAGCCTAAGGGAGAGGAGGGCATCAGGACACCTCTCCTGTTCCACCTCTGCACCACATTCTGGGAGCACCGCTGAAGCCACTTTGCTGAAACCACCCTGTTATCCCCATGCTAAAGGTAGCAGCACTCTGCCAAGTAGGGGGACAGAGTCAAGAGCCAGGCAAGCTCAGGAACACTCTTTACAGCTAGGAAGGAAAAGAGAGTAGAAGGTAGGCAGGGAGAGGAAAAGGGTAGGTGGGCGAGTTTGTAGATTTAGCTTCTGGCCTTCTTCTTCCTACTGAATGTCTTAGCTTGAGCTACTATAACAAAGTACCTGGTAGCTTGAATTAATAACCATTCATTTCTCACAGTTCCGAGGGCTGGGAAATCTAAGACTGAGGTGCTGGAAGATTTGGTGTCTGGTGGAGGCCACTTCCTGGCTTGCAGACAGCTACCTTCTTGCTGTGTCTTCATGTGGTAGAGAAAGGGTTCTGGTCTGTTACTCTTCTTACAAGGATACTAGGGACGCCTGAGTGGCTCAGTGGTTGAGCGTCTGCCTTTGGCCCAGGGTATGATCCCGGGGTCTGGGATCGAGTCCCACATCAGGCTCCTTACAGGGACCCCGATCTTTATCTCTCTCTCTGTCTCTCATGAATAAACAAATAAAATCTTTAAAAAAAAAAAAAGGATACTAATCACATTGTAGGGGCTCTACACTTATGACCACATCTAAACTTAGTTGTCTCCCAAAGACCCTACCTCCAAATACCATCACATTGGGGGTGGGGCTTCAATATGTAGATTTTGGGGGACAAAAACTTTCAATCCGTAACTGAACATATGTTGGGTTGCCGTGTCCAGCCATGGACAGGCAGCAAAGGGGATACAAGGTAGGACTCAGAGTCTCTGCTTCTGAAGGCACAAAGCCCCAGTGAGGAACCCACACAGGGTGTGTTTGAATACCTCATCCCCATCTGACATCTGACCATTTCTTTGTTCCCACTGAACCTCTTAGCCATTGGAAAATTGGGAGAAAGAATCACTTCCTGGGTCATTGTGAGAACTTTTTTAAGTGAAAATTTTATTCAAATATATAGTATACATACAGAAATGTGCACAAAGCGCGGATGACCAAACTGATGAATTTTCAAAAATTTTTATATAAATAGAACCCAAGGCAAAAGACAGAGCATTAAAAGTACCCCTGAAACTCCTCTGGTTCCCCTATACTCTATAATTCTGTCCCTCATCCTGACACTATAACTTTGCCCTCTTTATCAACATCTTACTCATAGGACCATATAGCATGCATCCTTTTGTGAGAGACTGGGCTATGCTGCTATGTGTAACAGTAGCTCCATGGATCTCCTTACCCCATAATCTTCTACTATATAAATATACCGTGGCTCATTCTACTGTGGATAGGACTTAGGTTTCCAGGCATTTCCTCTTTGGGACTCTTACGCATAATGCTGCTAGGTTTTTAAAATACATGGGAACATTTCTACTGGGTGTGCATCTAGGAGTGAATTGCTGGGTCAAATGGTGTGTATATGTCCAACTTGAGTAGATACTGCCATTTTCCTAGTGTGGCTGAGCATATCTTCACATCCTCACCAGCACTTGGTTATCTGGCTTTTTCATTTTGTCATTGTTGTGGTTGTGTTATGTTTTTTTTGTTGTTGTTTTTAAAGATTTTATTTATTTATTCATGAGAGACCCAGAGAGGCAGAGACACAGGCAGAGGGAGAAGCAGGCTCCCTCTGAGGACCCTGGTGGCGGGACTGGATCCCAGGGCCCCAGGACCATGAACAACCTGACCCAAAGATAGACACTCAACCACTGAGCCACCCAAGTGTCCCTAATTATGGTTTTAATATGCATTTCCCTGATGACCAATCATCATGAACACCTGTTTATACATTTTGGCCATTTGCATATTTTATTTTATGAAGTGACTAATTAAAATCTTTTGTTCATTTTTAATTTGGTTTCTGTCTTTCTATTAGAGATTTACAAAAGTTCTTTTATGTATTCTGTTGAGCGTCTTTTGTCAGATATGTATAAATATCTTCTTCCACTCTCTGGCTTGTCTTTTTACTCTCAGTGGAGACATTTGATGAAGAGAAATTCTTTTCAGTATTTTTCCTTTATGATTAGTGCTTTTTAATGTCCTGATTGAGAAATTTCTGCCTATTCAAAGACCAAGAAGTTGTTCTCCTTTGTTTTCTTCTAGATAGAAGCTTTAGTGTTTAACCTTTTGCATTTATAGCTGCAATTCATCAGAAATTATTTGTATGTAGTGTGAAGTTGGAGTCAAGATAACTTTTTTATAAATGGATACCAGTGGACCCAGCAGCAATTAATAAAAATAGCTCTTATTTTCTTATAGCTCTGCACTGTTCCCTTTGTCACAAATCGAGTGATTATGTATGTGTGGGACTCTATTCTGGGCTCTATTCTCTTCCACTGGTCAGTCTGTCTACCTTTATGTCAATAGCACGTTGTCTTGATTATTGCTACTTCTTCTGTCTTGAAATCTAGTAACATATGCCTTCCAGCTTTGTTTTTCTCAAGGTGGTTTTGTTTATTATTGGACGTTTGCATTTCAATGTATAAGCTGCTGGGATTTTGACTGATAGCGTATTGACTATATCGATTGATTTGAAGATGATTCAAATCCTTAGAATATTGAGTCTTCTAATGCATAAATCTGCTATATGTCTGCATTTGTTTAGATTTTCTTCATCACCATACTTTAAGTAACAATTTAATGTAATATATAATTTAATAAAATAACAATTTAAATAATACTTTCCAGTTTTCAATGTACTTTCAATGCATTTCATGCGTAATATAACTTCAGTTATTTTTAAAATGTACATTTTTAAAATGGTATGTTTTTAACATTTCTTTTTCTATTCATTTGTTGCTACTATGGAGAAGTGCAATTGGTTTTTGTATACTGACATTGTATCCAGACACTTTGCCAAATTTATTGCAAGGATTAAATGAGATCATGAGTAAACCCTACGTACATTTGTTGGTGGGGGCTCACTAACTCTGATCTGTGTGCAGAAGAACTGAGGCAGGTCAGCAACTCAGTACTAAGGGTGTTCATAGTGAAGGAAAACATCAGAATAGGAAGGTTATTGAGCTCTGGAAGAAAGGATTTACCTGGCCAATTAAAGGAGGGAAGATCCCTATGGAGAGAAACAACAGGAGAACAAGAAAACCATCTTGAATGAACTTTGAGAGATATTCAAGAGCTCTGAATGGATTCTAATGTTAGTGCTGCACTTTTTAGTTTGTAAAGCCTTTCTATATCCACTGTGTCATTGACTATCATTGCACTCCTATGAAACCACCACATGTCAGGTCTTTATGCCATTTTCAGAGATAAGGAAGGGGGCTCAGAGAGTTCCCTCCCTGAGGAAGTCCAGGTAAGATAGGTTTCAAGCACATGCCTTTTTTGATATTATTACTTAGTGTGGAGGTTTCTAACACTATCACATGGTAGCCTTGGTCCTGATGAGCTAGGCCTTGGGAGCAGGAAAAGGTTATCAGGAAGATAAGTGAGGCAAGTGTTGAAATCTGTGTTTAGAAGACCTTTGTGCAGGATGGCTTAATGGGAAGAGGAGGCAGGCCATCTTGAAGTTTGTCACCACATGTTAGGCATGAGATGATGTAGGCCCTCAGGGAGGGAAGGGAGAGCAAATGCAGAGGAAATAACCACAGTGTGCCATGTACCCACTGTGTCAGGTCACAGCTCCCCATGAGCAACACATACAGGTGAGGAATGCTCCTTTGGGGCTTTTGGATCTCAACTCCCCACTTAAAAAAGAGTGACACATGGCATGTGTTTACCCTTTCTTGGCTAATCTCATGATTAAAACCAAAATCAAATCAAAACAAACAATGAATTATTTCTTCCTCACCTGTTCTGCTAGACCCCCTTTGCCAGCTCCTATTACACACTGACCTTAGTAACCTCCAGGGGATAGCTCCACCCTGGCCCCCCAGAGGTGGTCTACCTTGGTTTGTCCTCATGCTGGGAGCTCAGTCCTTTCAGCCTGACTCCCTTTGAAATGGCTTTGGTGCAGCCTGCTCTCTCTCACAGTGAGGCTGAAGTTGGTGGTGGGCGTGCACCAATAATTCTTTCTCTCTTCTCAAAGCATGCTTAGTTGCTGACCTCACCAGAACCTCTTAAAGTGTCTGCGCTGGAACAGTTGCAGTGCTGCCCAAAAGCACATGATGAAGGGGAGCCCAGAGAGAATGACTCACTCAAGACCACACAACCAGCCAGTGGCCCAGAGGAGCAATTCAAGGCCCTACCATTGTCCTTTCTATTCTATCATTTAAAAAAAAAAATTAGTCGAGGTGTCTATAGCTTGGACAACTCTGAAATTCCTTATAGTGGGTCAGTTTTGCCTCTCACAGAAGCCAGTTGTGGACTTGGAAGATTTCCATATATCCTAGGCCTGAATGAAATACTACCTCTGGAGACTTCTCTCCTTCCTCTGTCTTCCCACCCCAGTAGAGAAGCCTAGATCTGGGCAGCAGAGTGTGGCAGCTGCAAAGACCAGATGCACAAGGGCAAGGTGGGCAGGAAGGCTATCCTCTGGGGTCTACAGTTATAGCCAGCTTCCTCTGAGTCTTTCCTTCCTGTGCCCCAGCCCAGCTAGTGTCTCAGCAATATCTCCCACATCCTCTCTTTGCTGATACAAACTGCTTCTCTACAGAAGTCATATCCCTCATCTGGAATGGGCCATATATCTCCCCAGAACAACCAGATAGGGAGGTGGAATTGAAGCACAAATGGGCAACCTGCTTACAAAAGGCTCTCTGTGGAGACTATTGAACCATGTCTCTCTGGGCCTCCAACTACATCACCCCTTTACCCTGAGACACTTCTAAGACATACATGAATATCCAAGAAATGTCTCCTCTGAGGCCACTGAACATACTGGAGAGATCACCTTCTATCGAACTTCCTTTCTAGAGTCATCCCCACACCACCCACCTCTTGAGGCCTCAGGGACTCTTCATGGTGGGTGAAGCTAGAAAGGTAACTGCCAGGATCCCTGGGTGGCTCAGCGGTTTAGCACCTGTCTTTGGCCCAGGGCGCAATCCTGGAGTCCAGGGATCGAGTCCCACGTCAGGCTCTGGCATGGAGCCTGCTTCTCCCTCTGCCTGTGTCTCTGCCTCTCTCTCTCTCTCTCTCTATGTCTATCATAAATAAATAAATCTTTTAAAAAAAAAAGAAAGGTAACTGCCAAATTCTACCTAAAATATCTGATGAAACTAACATTTACTGAGTCCTTATTATATGCTAGATGCTGTCAGATGCTTTACATATGCTATCACATTAATCTTTAGAATAATCCCAAGGTATTTTTCAGTGGTTTTCAACTGGGAATGATTTTACCCACCCCCTTACATACCTCTGTAACCCCCCCACCCCGATTTTAACATTCACCAATGTCTATGATATTTTTAATTGTCACAGTTGGGCAGAGGAGGGGGGCAGAGAGTGGGTTTAATTGGTATCTGGTATCTATCTATCTATCTATCTATCTATCTATCTATCTATCAATCGATCTATCCACCCCCCACACACATATATATCTGGTATATATCCATATGTATATATAGCTTCTTACAATACAGAATTATCTAGTCCAATCTGTCAATAACACTAAGGATGAGAAGCCCAACCTAAATTTTCAAATGCAAAAAGAAAATCTGGGGTCAAAGTAGTGAGGTAGCATCCCCACAGCTCTCACGGGTAGTCAGTGGCTGAGCTCTGCTGTAGTCCACATCTGTCCTTTTAGTTACAAAATGCCCCCTTTCTAAAGCAACTGCCCACCAGGTCCTTTCTGTCCTGGGAAAGAACAAATCACTGTCTCTGACTAGGCAAGCAATTTGCATCTGCCTGCCAACAAGCCCAGTGAGCTTAGGGAGAAGTTGTTAAAATGCAGACTCCCCGCCTCCCAGATTGATCTGGGGGGTTACAGAGGTATGAGACCAGAAATCTAGAATCTCATTCGAGTAGGTATGGCATATGCAGATGCAGAAGCCTTTCGGGTGCCAGTTCATGGTATTACCAAGAAGTTCATGGGCATCAGAAGAACTGTGGGCCCTGGTGGGGATCAAGGATTATCTCCCTCATGGAAGGGCAGGGCTAGAGTAGGTCTTGGAAGGCCTGGTAGTTGGATATCAGTACTAAGGGGAGAACTGGGATCCTAACACCAGGGAGAAATGAGCCTGCTCTGAGGCCAGGCTGGACGGGGCGCTGTGTTTTGGTGGGTAGGCTGTAGACCATAACAAAAGACCACCATTCCACTGACTCTCTTCTTTTGTGTCTCTTCCTTCATAGTCTTACTTTTGCTCTGCTTCCTCTACGGCTTTCTTCATAGTCCTAATAACCATCTTATTAACCATTAGCTTAAAAAATGTTGAAAAGACCCTGTTTTTGCTGAGTTTCTGAGGTAGAATAATGGACTCTCCATGCCATTGAAAGCAGCTGGCTCCTAAGCGGTGATGAGAATATATAAGCAAAGCATGAGCTAAAGATCATAGGAGCAGACCTGGTTGATAGAGGTAGAATTCAATTCAAGGACATAGCACATAAGCCAGGTGGAAGGTGCTTGTCTTCTGGAGAGCCTTGAAGGACAGACTAATGCCTAAGAGGAAGGCAGAGACTGGATCTCTGGAACTAGCTGGCTCTGGGAAGAATGAAAGCAGGGGGAGAGAGGTGGGGAGCAGTATCTGTCTGGAGTGATGCAGCTGATGGTGTTTAATGACAGGAGCTGCCAGGAACACCCCCACCCCTTCCTCCCTTCCTGCTCTGCAGAGGTCGTCAGTTCTCCTGATACTTCTTAAAACAACATTAGCGTGGTAGACTCCCCAGCTATTAGAGGGGGAGGGCAGTCCCACATTCAGGCAGTGCTGCTCTTTATTTCAAGTGCCCTCACCGTTAATGGGATGTGGGGTCTGAACACATGTGCACGCGTCTCTGTGCATGTGGCAGCAGGAGGAATTATCCCAGTGAATGTCAATGAATGAACAGGGACAATGAGGTACAGTGAATGAGTGAGTTGTAAGGGGCCTTTCATGAGGCCCGAGTGACAATTGAACTCCAAAGGAAGGGTGCCAACGGGAATGGTATCCACATCCAGAAAATTAGAGAGGACTTTTATGCCTGACAAAACAAGGCTGCAGAAGGAGCTGAAGTCCCTTCAATTAGCACTATTACCGGGCAGATTAAAGCAGGAGGGAGGGCACACCCTTAGTGTGAGATGCCCTAAGAAGATCATAGAAGGAAAGGACTGAGAAAAGTAGGGGACTTCAGCCTATCTTTACTGTGACGACATTTGGTGGGGTATGGTGTGCCTAAGGGAACGAGAACATCTTCCCTGGCCAAAGGGCCTTTCCTTCTCCTCCTGTGGTCAGTAGAAGTTCTACTACCCCTTGGGATGGAAGCTGGGAAACAGGAGGCTCAGGGCTGATTACACAGTTTCTGAGGCAAACAGCTAGGTATCTGAAATTTTATATTTTCCCAGTATTATCTCACTAATATTTCTTCTTCCAACCTCCTTGAGTCTCTCTGGCTTCCCTCACTCCTTCATATAACAGTCATTTAGCTGAATATGTGGAGACAAATCAAAGTGTGAGTCTTTGAGAAGCCCAGAGCCTAGTGGGGTGGTAGACAGGTAAAGAACAAGTGACTTAAGAGATAACGTGAAATCAGTGCTGCCATAGCTTCAGGGCTTCTCTTGTGAAACCACAGGCAAAGAAGCAAGAAAGACAGGAAGGCTTCATGGAGGAAGTGATATTTGTGTGGGACCCTGAAAAGTGGGTTATCAACAGGCTGAAGGCTTGGGTCATAGGTGCAAGTTGTAAAGGAAATTTTAAATGGAGCCAAGCAAGGCTCTGAGGGCCTTATGTATTTAGAGATATTTGGAGGAAATGGTGAGGAACCAGTGGAGGAGAAGTGGGGAATAGAACTGGAAATGGGGGCTGGGGCTCAGGTCCAGTATAGTCATTAATGGGAGTATATTTCTTTGAGGGAATTTTCCCAAGGGCAGAAGCTGAAAAGGACTTCAACATGACCTGACCAGGTCTATATTTTAAGGTAATGTCTAGCTGCTGCAGTGTGGAAGACCAATTTGAGCTAGAGGAAAACCTAAGGCAGGAAGTTCACTCATCCATTCATTCATTCATTCATTCAGCAAGCATTTACTGAGTCCCAGCTGTGTACCAGGTACCGTGTCAACTGATAGAGTGGCAAGGGACGCACAGTTGATGATACTATTTCTACACTTCTTCCAAAGGCACACCAGGTCACTCCTGGTTGCATGGAGGGGTTTTCACACATATTCTCCTGTTGCCAGCTTCCCTCTGGTCCCAGAAGTCCCAGAATTCCCCAACTTTTCATCAAGCCAGAATTGGCAATAGACTGCAAAACCTCCTGGGAAATTTCCAGGATGCTGACAAGTCCTGTTGTTTTGGATCTTGCACAAGATTCTAACCTCTGTGGTGGGTAGAAATGGAGAAAAGGGTGCTTTTTGGACAGTTTTCCCATCTGGGGTTGCTGGAGTTTTCTATCACTCTCCCTCCATCCTTCAGCTCTCTGAAAAATCCTCCAGAGTGGAACCTTCAGAGTGAAAATCCCCAGATAAAAGCCCAGCTTTTAAAACATTTTTTTTTGTTTTGTTCTGTTAAAATAAATACCAGCCTTAAAATCACCTTCAATCCTCATACCTGATTCTGGGGACACCTTCACTGTGTGTTAAAATGTATAAAACAAAGCAAATCTATCCCAGGATTATATTAATTCTTGATAGCCGGCAGGCATCTTACGCTGTTCTGTTTTGTTTTGGATCATGGTCATGGGGTAAGGTATAGGTGGCTAGTAGCTGTAAAAACTATTCTTCCCTTAAAATGTGCTCCAGTCCATGATTTCTTCTACTGTGCTAGAATGCACTCAACCACAAACCTCCTTGCTACTAAGCACTGACTTCTTTTAGTTAATAACAGCTCACTCGGCATGTGACGCCTGCACAAAAGAAATCAGATCTCCATGACCAACAGCTATGATATAATCTTTGCCTTCATCTCCACTTGAGTTTCTACACAGTACCCTCCTCCTCCCTCACGCTGTTCCCGCCCCACTTCCCAATCACTGCTTTTTCATCACAATGAAAGCCCTTTCCCCTCCTCTGGCAGCTATCCACTCTCCGTCTTTCCTCCTTCTTCCTCACTCGTCCATTCTCTTCCCTTCCCTCCAGGTTTCTTTTCACCCCCATGGACCCCTCCCCTCCCACATCCTCTTCGACCTCCTCCTCCTGCTAAGGCGTTTGCCTCACTCCCTGCTCACCTCTTTTTTTGGGGTCTGCAGGAGAGCAGGGAATTGAGGAGTAAAGATAGGAGCTAACCGATATTCTCAATTCTTTCATTTCTTCCCCACCTCCACCCCACAAATTAACTCACCATCTCCTCTACACATGTTCTTTGCACTCCACTGTAGCCCACCAAACACTTCCCTCCACAAGCCCAAGATCACACCCCTGAGTGGCAAACCATTTGAGACCCACACATGCAGCCATTCTTTGTTTTCTGTCAATGTCAGCCCAGGGAGCTGCCCAGTGAGGAGCCAAAAGCCAAGTCAAGGTGTTACTAAGGACTAATTCAATTTTCTTTTGTGCTAATCCCAATTTCCTGACTAGATAAGGCCACCGAGTCATCTGGGTTTTACTGAGACTCCCTGTTATTATATTAAGTCTGCTGTCCCAGGAATTTCCACAGCCCCAGTCAAATTAGCACAATTGGTCTCTCCACAGAATTCTCTTCACAGAATGGAACTCAGAGTGCAGATGACTTAGAAAAACACAGCACCAATAAAGATGTCGAATCCAGTGCATATTCTTGGCCCTAGCAGGTTTTGTCATTCAGCTGTACTCTTACCCCGTGAGGAAGGTCTAACACACAAGCTTACTAATTCCAACACACCCAGAGCCCTGGACCAAATTAGGGGAACACCGAGGCACAAGTGCCACACAGAGAAGCCTTCTCTAAAGCATGATGGAGCCAAAATTGTCACAGCTGTGTTTCAGGCTACCTTGTGTGCTCTATGAAGCCTCCTGGGGGATAGATTGGGGAGGAAAAACTTTACCACTGTGTAGTGTTTTATGGTGTCCCAGCTAGAAAAGGGTAGCTCATGCAACTCATGAATCATAAAATAGAATACAATTTTTATTTTCTTTTTTTAGGATATGGTTTTTAAACACATGCTTATCCATTTATTCAACAAGCATTTATTGAGCTCTGGGCCGAGAGAACAGTATATAAAATAGTCTTGTAAACTGTTGAGAAAGGGGTATGAATACAGAGGACCTGTACTACAGTGTGATTAACTCTGTTTTAAGAACAAGTAGAGGATGCATTAAAGACATAGAAAGGCCTCCTAGTGGAAGCCCTTGACTGAGGAAAGTCTCAGGGACTTAGGCCTTGGGAGCAGTACGTGGAAAAATATTACACATTTACAGATCTCAAGTCAGTCGAAAGGGAGAGGGGAGGGGGAAGGGGAAGGAAGACAGCAGTGCTGTATAATATGGAGATACAAAGATAAATGATTATTTAAAAAAAAGACTTTTATTTATTTGAGAGAGAGAGCAAACAATCTAGCATGAGTAAGAGGTGGGGCAAAGGGAGAGGGAGAAGCAGCCTCTCCACTGAGCAGGGAGCCCCACCCAGGGCTTGATTCTGGAATCATGACCAGAGCTGAAGGCAGACGCTTAACTGACTGAGCCACCCAGGTGTCCCAAAGATAGACCATTCTCATGAAGGCCTTCTCTGCCATTTGAGAAATTCTGATTTTTATTCTTTGGGCAATATAGAAGCCTTGGGAAAGGTTGGAAAAGAGCAAATAACAGGCCTATTAGTATCCCAAGGGAACTATGACAGAAACTTAGACTAAGACAATAGCAGTGGAATTGGAGGGAAATGCTGGTTTTAAGCAAAATCAATAATAAGACAGGACCTGGTGATTGGTCAGGTATAGGGGTGAGAAGAAGGAATAAAGGGTTCCAGACTTGATCAAATTTCTTGGGGTCAGATTTCTGGCTTGGTCACAGTTGCACTATTCTCCAAGACTAGGAACCTAGAAGGAGGGACATGACATGCTAGGGGAAGGTGGGTAAAGACAAGGAAGAGAGAATGGTGAATTCCATTTTGAATATGTTGATTTTGAGATGTGGTGGCCCATCCCAGTGAAGATGGCCAGCAGGCAGTTGGATTTTGAGGTTAAGAGCTCAGGAAAGAGGTTTGGCTATGGACACAAATCCAAAAATCATTACCATGTGAATACAGCTATAGCCATGAGAAAGGATGGGCCAACCAGGAACAGAGCATAGGGTCCAGGATGGAACCTGAAGAACACCAATATTTCAGGTTGAAAGAGGAAAAGGTGATGGAGGGAAAGGCCAAGGGGTTAAGAGGAAAGCTAGGAGATCATAGTATCATGTAAGCTGAGGAAAAAGTGTTTCCAAAAGAATGGAGTGGAGAAAAATGAACAAACAAATATGGAGTGACTGAGAGGTCAAGTTTGAAACTGTTAAAAAGTGTGGGTTGGATTTACCAACATCCCTGGAGAGCATCTCTAGTGTATTATCAGGGGCAGTTGCCAGGCTTCTGTAGACCGAGGACAAGTGGGAAATGAGCACGTGGCAAGAGTGAGTATGGCTTTCTCTTTCAAGAAGCTATTTGTGAACTGGGGGAAAGGCAGTAATTCCTAGAGAGAAAATGGAGTTCAGGGGCTGCTGTGTGTGTTGCTTTTGAGTTGGCAGACTTGTGTGTGTTTAAATGCTCATGAGAGGGAATTATGGAAAATCAAAACTTGGAGAAATAGAAGGAATAGAACATAATTCTTAGTGAGAAACCAATTCTGGAATCGGAACCGGAGAAGGTTGGAGTTGATGGAATCATGCCATGGCTAGAAGGATTAGCCTGATGTGAAAATATTCCATTGTGACAGGCTCAAAAGAGGCAAAAATCACTTCACTTGCAGGTAAGCTTATGAGTTCAGGGAATTGAGGGAGTTTGCTCCCAGTGCTTCTACTTTTCTCTCTATTATAGAGATGAAGTTGCCTTCAGGGAGTAAGATGCAGAGGTGGTACAGGGCTTACACACTGGAGAAGGTTTAACAGATGAGACTTGAGAAAAACAAAAGACACCAATAAAAGCCCCAGTTTGCTGGGAGATCTTGATTCTTTAGTGTGGACACTAGAATCCAGGCTCAGAAGGAGTTTGTCATCCATTTAGTTGACAAAAATCACTACTCAGCAATACACAGTAGTAAGCAGAAGAAGACGGGGAGGACCGGATCCAGGAAAGGGAGAGAGGAAGCAACACAAGCAAAGGCATGGGGAAGGGGAAGAACTAGATGGGCCCCTAAGAGCTGGCAGGGGTGCTAGCAAGGAGGTCACTCTAGATGTCAGATGCAACCCCGAGTGTCCATGACGCTGGGTACTGGGGCCAGTTGGGAAGAGTGCTTAGCTGGTGAAGCTCGTGATAGTGGGAGGTGAGGTGAGAGGCAGATTGAGGTTACATTGCACAGGACCTTGAATGCAAGCCAGACCTGTCATTTTCTGTATTGCATGTCTTCTGTATTTCTGTATTACGTGTCTGTTCTGCTCACTGCTGTGTCCAGAGAGCCCTGATAGTGACTGCACATAGTAAATGCTCACCAAATAGTTGTGAATGTCAGACAGGTACTTCCAGCAGGTACTTCCAGCAGCTCACCTCCACAGTGCAGATCTCTCTACCTGTCAAAGTTACTGCTGACACATGTACTGGGAGGTAACAGTTAGCCGAGCCTGCCCCATCAGGCATTTCAATCCTGCTTTCACTATGCCGGCCCATGACTAAGCTATATGAGGCAATAGATGAGCTCTGACCTTTAAACCCGAGTCCTGGGTTCCAGAATCATTTTTTCTGGCTGTAACTCCCCAAAACTCTGCGTATAATACCTGTCCAGGGTTTTGGTAAGCACAAATGGGATAAGAATCCAATGCAAAGGTGATGGACATGTAAGGTCTCATAGCACCCGTGTATCACTGTAGGTAAAGCACCTGGTATGTGGTCCATTTAGCTGGACTTAGTACTTCCTAGTTGCTTCCTGTTCCTTGTTTCTTATAGTTAATGAACACTAAGTGGCTGGAAGGAGGGGATGGGGGCCAAGAGATACCAAAACTTCCTTTCTGACATCCTCATCCACAACCTGGCCCTCGTGGGAAGAAATAATGACTGATACATAGGGTGACCATATGCCTCAGTGTATGTCTCCTGTTCTGGTATTATTGATACTTTCACTTTCAAAAGTGCCCAAGTTATATGGTCACCCTACTATAACCTATACTATGTTCACAGTTTCTGTGTTCCCTGGAAAGCTTATGTGGCTTTAGCTGGATACAGACAGAACCAAATCTGTGTGGCAGGTTGGCTAAATAACATGTTTTTTTTTTAATTTTTATTTATTTATGATAGTCACAGAGAGAGAGAGAGAGAGGCAGAGACACAGGCAGAGGGAGAAGCAGGCTCCATGCACCGGGAGCCCGACGTGGGACTCGATCCCGGGTCTCCAGGATCGCGCCCTGGGCCAAAGGCGGGCGCCAAACTGCTGCGCCCCCCAGGGATCACCCCTAAATAACATGTTTATGCAACATATGTATCTCACTGGCCACAATCATTCCATCTTCTAGTTATACTACCCACAGGGCAGGGAAAAGGAGCCCTATAGCCAGTATGGCAGGATGAGTAGGTATCAAAGGGAGTTCTAATACCTTCTGCTCTTTTCCATGGGCTATAATGTGATGGTTTATAGTAAGCAGGCTGCTCAGGAGTGTCCTTGAAGGATGCTGTGTATAAGGGGGTTGGGGCTAGTCTTCTTTGCTCTGGTTTTGCATTTTGAGAGATCAGCTCAACCTGAGAAGCACCTAAAAGGTTTTTAATGTCTTTGCAACATTACTGGGACAGAGACAACATTTTATACTCTGGACCCAAACCTTTTAATATCTGGCACTTTCTGACACTCCAGAAGTGCCCTCTACCCTTGCTCTACACTCACCATTAATTTCATAAGCCCTAAGTTGGGAAGATGGAAGTCGAGGAGGAAGCAAAAGAGGGAGCAGGAATGAAGGCAGGAAGATGAAGGCAGTTTTCTCTTACTGAAGGCAGGTAAGATTTTCCTAAGGGCCTTGGGTAGATAGGAAGATTGATGGGATCAGGAGACAGGGTTTGGGAGAAATGGGAGATTAGAATCTATTCAGATGAAATATAATTAAAATGCTCACCTACTCAAATTCACAAGGACTTATCCAGCATTTCAGAATATAAAACAAGGTTCCTACCCTCAAGGAGCTTACAGTGATAATTGAAGTCAGGCTATGATTAATACAATGATAGAATACAAAGAAAATACCACAACAGCAGTTCTCAAACTTCAGTTTCCTCTGGAAGGCCATTAAAACACAGATCTTTGGTCCCCAGACATCAAGATTGCAATGGCCTGAGAATGTGCATTTCTTTTTTTTTTTAATTATTTATTTATTTATTTATTTATTTATGATAGTCACAGAGAGAGAGAGACGCAGAGACACAGGCAGAGGGAGAAGCAGGCTCCATGCACCGGGAGCCCGACGTGGGATTCGATCCCGGGTCTCCAGGATCGCGCCCTGGGCCAAAGGCAGGCGCCAAACCGCTGCGCCACCCAGGGATCCCGAGAATGTGCATTTCTAACAAGGTTCCTGATAAAGCTGTTGCTAGTGATATGGGGGCCACACTTTGAGAACCATTGCCAAAGAAGATCTAGAGATTTGCATACCTCCAATTTATGTGGGAAGCTCTATAGAGGAGGCATTTTGAGGTGGGCCTTGAAAGATAAATAGGGTTTAAGACATTAAATGATGATAGCTGACAGTTATTGAGTGCTTATGATAAGCTGGCTGCTGAGTCTAAGTGCTCTACTTGCATTTTTCTCTTAATCCTCAGAGATAGTAGATCAGTACAGTAATGAGGGACTTAGGGGCAGCCATGGGCCAACCCTATAGAATCCCTAGGCTTTGGACAGAGGTTAATTATCTTACTTTCAGGATCCGAGGGGACAGCAGGCGCCAAGAGGGCAGAGAGATTGCCTGATGCTCACCAGAGCCGCCTTTGCAAGATGTGAGGCTTCAAGTTCACTGACAGGAACACACCCTGGAACAGGAAGTGGGGAGGGTGCGAAGTCAGGGCAGAGGTGACACAGAAGTCAAAATTCCCCAGCCAGACACATCCGATGGTACTGGGAGAACATTAACTTGGGAATGGTTACAGGATTCCCATGTTGTGCACACAGATCCTAACAGGCAGACAGTTGAGCACATACAAACACATTCAAGTGCACATGGGCAACTCCAGATCCCCAAAGCCACAGTTGTTAAAGGACCAGGTTGAACTCATCAAACCACTCAAGGTCATTTCTAGCATCCAGAGTCAGGAATCTGAGCTTGACCCTCTGCCAGGGCTTCCCCAATTCCAATCCCTTTCTGAGTACCAAAACCTTCCAGGTATCTTCCCTGCCCCCTAGTACACGCTCATATATACATATATGATATACTCATTGGGTATAAAAGGCAGTCTGTGGTGGGGATGAGGGGAAAGGGGAGGGGGGAAGGAGCTTCTTTAGGACAAGCACTCACCACGTGCTCCCCCCACCTTATCCACCCTCTATCCTTCTCTCATACTTCCCTACCTTCTGGAAGAGTCATTGCCTTCTGTTATAAAATCTTCCTGTTCTATTCCCCAAATGGTGCTCTCTCCCAGGGGTCTTGTATATGAAACAGGCTTCCTACTTACTGCTTCTTTCTACTCTGTCTTGCTACCCACTGTTTCTTGTCACACCCCCACACCAACCAAACTCAGGAAGTCCAATTTTCCACTGATTTTCTGTGGAAAGATACTGCTTATCACCTGACCTCAGTTCCTGTTTATGGCTGGTGATGCTACATGAAGTCACAGGTTGCTGGTATATGGAGTGGAGGATTTGATTTCATCTTTGGTCTGACTCTTTTGATCTGAGCATTTTGAAGGAGATTCTCTCACCATAGAATAATTCCACTCCGACCCTTTCTTTTCTCCTGTTTAACAAAGATTTAAGTGGGAAAAATACCAGCTAGGGAGCCAGGAAGCCAAGTGTCTAGCCCCAGCCTTACTGTGTGGCTTTGAACAAATAACCCAACCTCTTTGGGCATCCGTAGCCTCTTACTGTGGAACAATGATGCAGCACCCCAGGGCTTTAACATTTTTTTCCCTTCTGCTCTTCCACCTATGATCTGATACCAACTTATTTCTCATCCTGATTGCCCTGGAACTCCTGCCCCCTTAGGATGGGTTTCATGAATAGGTAGAGTAATTAGAACCTTGTCTCTGTGACCCTTAAAGCCCTCTCATTGTTCAGGTGGCCCTTTCCCTCCCCCTGGCTCCTGGGATGAAATAGAGGTAGCTCGCCTTGTCTTATTTTCCTCTGACCAAGGAACTTGATCTGGAGAATGAAGAGCACCACAGTAAGGAGCTGAGGATAGGAAGAGTCAGATATTTGGTGAGGTGGAGCCACAAAGGCATTCCACAGCGTCAAAATCCTGAGGGAACTTGAAACCTCTCCTATTCAATTCAAGATGCAAGATTGTCTGATTTGCGAAAGGCTAACCAGGTGCCAACTTTGGTACCTGGACCAGGGAAGTCATGTAGCTAGCAGTGTTGCCACACACCCCCTTTCTTAAACCATGGCCCGCATTGCTAATTTATTACAGATTCTTCCCTATTGAACCTGAACTTGACCTTTAGACAACCATAAAGGTGACAAATAGGCAAAACCTGTTTAAATCCCTGTCCAAGGCCCTATTGGTTCTGCCCATCAGTCCCTTAGATGCAGACCTATCTTCATTTCTTTTTCTCAGCGCTTTATTTTTTTTTAAGCATTTTATTTATTTATGAGAGACAGAGAGAGGCAGAGACACAGGCAGAGAGAGAGGCAGGCTCCATGCAGGGAGCCCGATGTGGGCCTCGATCCCGGGTCTCCAGGATCACGCCCTGGGCCGAAGGCAGGGCTAACCCGTGGACCCACCAGGGCTGCCCCAGACCTATCTTCAAATCCACCTTTCTGGGAGGTGCCCAGCTCAAGTGTACATTCTAGTGGTAAGGGTTTGGCAGGAAGGGGTGCTGCCTGACTCCTGCTTTCTAGTCTCCAAAGTCCTAATGGTCCTGGGTTCCTTCTGTCTGACCAGGTGAGTTGGGAAAGAGCCTAGGAAGTCTCCCAGACCTCCTCTGGATATCCCACCCACTCTCTCCTTTAAGATCTGAGTCACTGTCCTTTGGATGCTGCCCCCTTCACCAGGAGGAGAAGTGGCTCTCTTCCCTGGGTGCTGCCCAGTTCACAAAAGCCCTTGGGCCTGGTGGCACCTGAGTCATGAATGTGGATGAGGCCTGCCTTCTGCTTTCTCACGGAGGAGCAGCTGCTGCACTGAAAGCAGTGGGGTTACATTTGCATGAGCTTTGCATGTAACTGTGGCTTTATTTTTGGAAGAGAGAAGGGCAGGTTGGGATCCGTGGGTAATCGTGTTCCTGAGGAGAAATGTCAATCATCAGCGCTAAGACACAAGCTGCCCACCGGGATGGAGGATGGCTCCGCCACAGCTGAAAGCTGACGACCTGCACACAAAAGGCTGCCAGGGAGAATGGCTTTTGATTCCTCCAGAGCAGTGGGAAGCAGAATTGCTTCCGATTGTTCACCCCGGTGGAATGACTCAGCCCGCCAGTGATTTCCCTTTCACTTTCTGCCTTTTCACAGACCCAAGTGCACTTAATTGAGAGCTGCGTGGGCTTCTGCTCCCAACCCTCGAGGCCACATGCTCCCCCTCAGACCTCAGCCACTCCTCACTGCCCACACTCCCCCACCCCTCTTCCTCCTCCATTCTCGCCTCCTTTTCATTCACCCCTTCACTCAGAAAATATGCACTGAGCTTTGCACATGGAGCCCTCCAGGCATCAGCCAACCAAACTTGGGGGGGGGGGGGGTTGCAGGCTGAGCTGAGCTGATTAACCTGCCCCAGCACCGGCCCCAGCCCCAGCCCCTGCCCCTGCCCCTCACCTGGAGCAGCAAATGGGAGGAGAGGTCAAGGACAGGAATACAAACACTGGAATTCTAGATAAGAAAGGCTGAATCAGGCAGTGTACTAGGGGGAGGAACAGAGGGTCAGGGGGAGAGTCATCTTGAAAGGGGAGTCAATTAACTCTGGGCACGTGGCCCATTTAGCCCCAGAGAGACCTCTGCCTGGATGCTGGCTAGGGGCCCACCCACCAGCCCGGTGGAGCCCCCGCCCCCCTCCGCCCCCTCCAGCCCCAGCTGGCAGATGCCACAAGGCTGCTCTCACATCTCTGCAAGGCCCAGCTGCCTTCCTGGAGGCAGGAGGCAGGTCTGGCTGCTGCAAGTCCCTCTGAAGCCAGCCGTGCCTGCCACAGGGTGATGCGGGTGGGAGTGGGGGGTGGTAATCTTTCCCTAAAGACCTGCTTTTTAATTTTTTTTTTATTTGAATGTAGCTCACACACAATGTTACATTAGTTTCAGGTGTGCAATATAGCGACTTGACAAGTTTATCTATACTCACCACAAGTATAGCTACCATCTGTCACCAAACACTGCGATTATAATATCATTGACTATATTCCTTCTGATGTGCCTTTTATTCCCATGACTTAATTCATTCCATAACTGGAAGCCCGTGTCTTCGCCCATTTTGCCCATCCCCCTCTCCCCTCTGGCAACCCTTAGTTTGTTCTCTGTATTTATAGGTAAAGACTTGTTCTTTTTTTTTTTTTAAGACTTGCTCTTTTAGCTTCAAGACATGTGAGCTCTAGTTCTAGCATCTTTCTATACTGACTTATAATTTCACAAGCACTTGCTTTAAAAATCCATCCCATATATACCATTTTTCTTACTGGGGCCAAGCATTATCAAATATGTAATTTCATTTATCCTGTGAATACCTGCTCTGTGAGTTAGGTATCAACTGTGCTCATCTGACACCTAAGGAAATAGAGATGCCAAAAGGTTAAGTCTCCCGCTGGATGATGGAACAGACCCATTGATCTGTGATCCTTTGTTGAGGGCCTAATGCAATAATGCCAGTAGAACATACACCATGTAGGGGGCCTAATGAGTGCTATCTGATGGTTTCTCCTGTGAACCCATGACTGAAGGCACAGGTCCTGTCTTTGAGGACTTTGCTTAAAGGAGCAAAGAAGTCCTAGCAGGTAAGTCCAGAAAGTGAACTGTTTGTGTATCTCAGAGCTGGGGTGAGGGAGAACTAGAAGTAGAAAGCTTTCCTGGCTTCCCACCAAGCATCTTTCCATTATAGGACTCTCCCCGAGAACAGCAGTTCTGTACACTTTGGGACTGTCAACACCATGCAGACAGAGAAGCAGGAGGGAAGACTATGCAGACAATGCCAGTAACAGGGTAACCTGACAGCCCAGTCAGCATCTTCGGCCAAGGTGTCTGGCGTGTGCGTGTGTAGAGGGGGTGTCTTAGCTCAGACTGCTATAACGAAATACCACACACTGGGGGGCTAACAACAGATGTTTATTTCCCACAGTTCTGGAGACTGGGAAGTCCAGGATCAAGGTGCTGGCAGATTAGGTCTCTGGTGAGAGCTCTCTTTCTGGCTCGCAGATGGCTGCCTTCTTGTTGTATCCTCACTTGGCAGGGGGAGAGAGAGAGAATGAGAACAAATGCACAGAGCAAGCTCTCTGGTCTTTTCTTGTGAGGGCACCAATCCCATCATACGGGTCCTATCCTCATGCTCATCAAAACCTAATTACCTCCTAATACCATCAGTCACATCGGGGGTTAGGGCTTCAACATGATTTTTATGGGGGACACAAAGCTTCAGTCTGTAACAGGCAGACGATAGAGTTGAGAACCTTTACCTCACTTCTATACAACAGAAAAACGAAAAAAAGAAAAAGCACTCATGTGCTAGGGGTAGAGAGAGCTGGTTCCAATTCGGCAAACTCCTGCCAGTCCCTCCTGTGTTTTCAGTTAAACCGGTGCTGCTTTTTATATTCTTTTTATTTAGGTGTACCTGTCTTGTCTCTCAACCGGATCCATAAAAACAGGCACTGCCTTATAGTTCTTTGTCTTGGCCAGAAACTTTGAACAGGACGGGAACGTGAAGGATAGGGTAAATTTGCTTTGCCCCAAGTGACTGGTCGACTTAAAGTCTAAGAGGTGGAAATTTGGATTGAAACCAGATTTGGATTCTGTTTTTATAGACTTGGCTTCCTACTACCTGTTGTGGGACCTCAGATTAAGTCACATACCTTCCCCGTGCTTCACCTTCCCCTCCACAAGCTCGCTCAGCAAATCCTTGTATTCCCTGTGAGCTGATTTTAATTAAGAACATGTATTGAGCACCTACTGTATTCTTAGCACTCTTCTCAATACCGTGTGGGATACAAAGAAGCTTCAGTCCTTCCTGCCTTCAAGGAAGTCTAAAGATAACTGTTCATCCCTGAAAGATCAAATAATGCAGGAGCCATCACTGGCCCTTGAAGGCCAAGCGCCTAGTGAGCTAAGCACTGAGTAGCAACCGTGGGCTCAGTAGAGAGGCTGCTTGTGGTCTGTAGGTCTTCCTGTGGGGCCATACCAGTCAGGCCTGAAAGAGGGCCATCGTGTTCCTTTGAAAGGAAGCTGTGGTGTGACTACCAGGTCAGTTTCCTTGTGAGAGGCCTTGTCTCTCCTCTTCTCAGCACCCAACACGATGCTTGGCATGTGGTCCACCTTGAGGGACAATGTAGTAGTGTGAAGTTCTGCAACTTCCACAGATGGAACTGAACATGAGGATGCAGACCATGGTTCAAACTTATTCTAGACTGGTGACACCCCACCAAAAGGAAGGAAGCAGGTACAAGCAGAGCTCAGGCCCCAGATCATCAGCCAGCAGCCATTCCTGGAGGTTGGTCAGCGCTCTCATGTGTGGCTGGGGCCCAGGTGGAGCCTAGAGTGGTTTCCTCTGCCTTCTCAGTCACTGTACCCACTGAATGATCATCTTTGAATGGTGCACCACTGCCAACCTGTGGAATTCCGTCCTGTGGGAATCCCATTTGATTCAGGCAGCCTTGCACACACACACATACACTCCCCACAGCCCCTCTTTACACATGTGGCCCCAATAGAGCCCCATCCCCAATCTGGAAAATGGAACCCAGTTGGCCCTATTCAATTCGTAAAATGGAAAGGATACTAGTTCTGAGTCCAGGACTCGTGATGTGACCTAGGCAAGTCCCTTTCCTGCTCTGGGCTTCTGGGTAGCCTCTATGTAGTAAAGGAGTTAGGGTAGAGGATCTCTGAGGTCCTGCTATCTCCAGCATTATGGAATTTTGACCAAGGAAGATGCTGCCCTCATTGATCAGACTGCCTCAGAGCAGGGAGGCCCTTCATCACCTGCAGCAGGATCATCTCTCTGTTTGGTCAAAACTCCTTTACCCCACCCTGCCACAGGGTTGCTACCTCTCACCTCTGCTCTGCCAGTGGCACCCTCTTATTAATAACAGCAGTACGTGGGGCACCTGGGTGGCTCAGTCAGTAATAAGCATCTGCCTTCAGCGCAGGTCATGATCCCAGGGTCCTGGGATTGGGCCCTGCATGGGGCTCCCTGCTCAATGGGGAGCCTGCTTCTCCCTCTCCCTCTGCCCTCTGCCCCACCCCCACTCATGCACGAGTGTGCCCACACTCTCTCTCACAAACGAATAAATAAAATCTTAAAAAAATAGTAACAGCAATGCACCCCCACCCAAGGGTAATATGGTGAGGTGTGATTTAGGGTCTCTGTGTCTCGCTTACTACCCTCTTGTGATGTATTGGCCAATAAGTGTCTCAGATGTCAGCTCTCCTAAAAACAAGACATCTAAGAGAAAAGAAATCCTAGAAAAATTCCCACCCATGTGGAGAAGTAGTTCTATACAAGAGGAGTTATCAACAAAATGGGAACATCTGAGTAGGGAGCAATGAATGAAATACAGTGAGAGTCTACCGCACAGCAGGTAAAAGAAGGAACATGAACTGGTCCCAAATATAACATGTTAAATAAAATAATCAAGCTCGCAGAATGATACATACAGCAGGATGCCATTTATATAAAGTGAAAAAGCAAAGCAGTACATATATAGTATTATT
Source organism: Nyctereutes procyonoides (assembly GCF_905146905.1). Classification (NCBI taxonomy): domain Eukaryota; kingdom Metazoa; phylum Chordata; class Mammalia; order Carnivora; family Canidae; genus Nyctereutes; species Nyctereutes procyonoides. The sequence continues at coordinate 48,313,877 of NW_026575133.1, read as the reverse complement.
ATATGTTAAGAATGTTTAATGATTAAAAAATGTACACATGAAATCCATGCTAGGGAATCCCCCTGGGGAGAGAGAGAGGAGAGAGAGAGGAGAAAGGAAGAGGTAATGGGGATTTTAACTCTGAAATGTTTTATTAAAGCAAGTAGCATTTTAACAATTGTCAGTTCTGAACACGTTACTTAGATTATTTTTATAGTATTTCAGTATTTTACAAACGGATTGAAATTAAAGTTAGATAGGTGAAGAAGACTCTAAGAGCGGCATGTCAGGTCCCCAAGCAAGCACTGGTGAGAAACCTTGCCTGGGGGGAACCTTGTTCATCACAATCCAGGTGGCTGCCCTCTCCAGTGTCTGCTGCCCTTCACCTTATGACCTTCTTTGAAGCAATTCCACAGAAGGAACTGTTCAAGTTTTAGGAAACAGGGTTGCAGGACCCTGGAGTCTGAGCATGGGAGGGTAGGTGGAGAAGGGTGGGTACACTGAGGTGATATAACAGAATTTCTATAGTTTCACTTCCTTTCCTTGCTCCCATCTCCCCAGACCCTAACGGGAAGCAAGGAGTCATTAGTTAAGTCAGGAATTTAAGACCAAACTATTTGTTCCTTCCCAGAGTCTTCAGTGAGCTCTGGGCTTTGGCATCTCAGCAGGGGGTGCCATGCAGCATGCGGAGATGCCCAGAGCAGGGCAGAGATGCCCCAGAGCAGGGCAGTGGGTCCCTGCTGGGCCTTCCTGCAGGACCACTCCCTGGACAGTGACTGGGAGGGGAGGAGAGACAGGCAGGGGTGAAGGAGGGAGAGAAGGTGGGAGAAGGAGGCAAAATAACCCTTCTGGAGGCTGAGTACACTGATCTTGTGAGTGACTTCTCCAGACAGGGTGAGGGGAGAGGGGAAGGAGGGTGTAGATCCTCTCTCTTCCCAGGCCAGAAGTCTGGATTTGTGTAGGCAACGCCAGAGATGTTTTTCCTCAGGGTTTGGGATAGGAGGGTGAGTAGTGTTCCTTGTCACCCGAGAGACCGCTTTACAACTCCATGTCTCGACCTCCATATTCCATAAAGGGGATCGGAGAGATTTGTCACTCTGGCATGAGCCCTGGTTTCCTTTGGGAAGGAGAGTGCAAAATGGAGTGAGGGAGGAGCAACTGTTTGGGGAGTAGAAGTAGCTCAAAAGGGAGAGCTTCCCAGGATTCTAAGGTCTTTCTGGTCCTGTTGTACATAGCAGCTAGATTGAGGGCAGGCAGGGGGTGGGGTCAAGCAGAGGATGGAGAGATCTGGTCTGGTACTGGGGGGGAGTCTCCTGAATTCTCTAGGGCCAAATTTTGAGACGTATAGGCTAGGGTGTCCTTTTCTACCAGATGTTTTTGGTTATTCTTTTCTTTTCTTCCCTTCTCTTAAGCCTGGAGTCTAATTCTCTCTTGACTCTTTCTGGAAAGTCAGTAGGAGAACATGCAGGAGAAGGTCATTATGACACAGTGAGAGGTTCTGTGGCTCTTTCATTTTTCCTCTCTTGTCCTCTTCTCTCTTTTTTTTTCCCTTCTTGAATCTCCAGGATCTGTGTGATTACTTATTTTCACCCCAAGTATGTATAATACTCTGGGCCAGTAGGGATTTGTTCCCAGGAATATAAATGTGCCCCTTTACTTTGTCCTTCCTGAGTGTATAGATAGCAAGCCTGGCAGGGGTGGGTGGATGGGAAGACCTAGGGTTTGGGAACTCAGTGGGATCATAGCCACATTTTCTGTGATCCTCTCTCCAAGTTGAAAGCAGAACAAGTCTAGACACTTAAAGGTAATTAATTCAGCTTCAAGTGGATCTGGGGATAATCTCAAACTTCAAAGCTCCTCTGTGTGTCAGGATCTAGGAAGCAGAGAACAGAGGATCTGGGGCTATAGGACAGGAATACACTCAGAGGCCCAGAGGCCCTATCCTGCACCCACTCCTCTCCTGTGCTCCCTGGCATCATTTGTCTTCCTCCTCTCAATCCTCTAGAGCCTAACACAGTGTTCATGTGTCACAGGTCATCCAGGCTGCTGCTCAGGTGAACCAAGAAACTTACCAGTCCCTAAAACCCTGTCATCTGCCCAAAAGGGAAATGAAGCTATGGCTTGAGGCCATGGACCCTACTTTTCCTCCAGGGTTTCTCTTCCCCATCCCTGGAAACATAACTTGGCTATTCAGGACATGAGCCTTGTTAAGGCTCTGAGCCTTACCTGTAGTCCCCAGCCTTGTGCTATAGCATGGAGGTCCTAGAATTTGGTTCTAAGTTCAAGTCCCAGCTTAGCCACTGGCCAGTTAAATGACAGAGACCACGTCATGTAACCTCATGCCTTACTTCTTCATTTTTGTTCTAGGAGCTATAGATTTGAAGCCTTTGCTTTCATAGAACTTATATTCTGGTAGAGATGCACACAATAAACAAATTAAAAAATAAGATTGTTTCAGGTTAAGAAATTGTTATAAAGGAAATAGGTTGGTATAATAGAGGGTAATGGGAGACATGGATTTTTTTCAAGAGTAACCCTAGAAAGTCATTTTGCAGAGGTAATATTTGAGTCGAGAACTAAAGGATGAGAAAGACAGGTGAAGAACTGAGGAAAGACAATTGTCAGCAGAGGCAGCAGCAGGTATGAAAGCTCCTCAGTGGGTAAAACCTTGGTGTATTCACCAACAAAGGAGAGAGGAGTCTGGCTATACTCCTTGAGTATGTGAGCAAGGAAAGAATGGGGTGAGATAAGATTGGAGCGGTAGGCAGAAACCAAGGCCTGTCCAGGGTCTTATTCTAGAACAGAAGCTTTGAAGGAGTGCCTGAAATGACACTGACACTTTAGGTGCTTAGGAAGAACAGACTGGGGAAAGACATATTTGGAGGTGGTCTCAGGGACCACGTGAGGAGAGATGGTACTGGAACTGGAGAGCCATGAACGGACTCATGTAGCCTGTCTGCCAGGTACTACAGTTATACTCCAATTATATGATGTGCTTCTTGAGGGCAATACCCCCATCTTGGCCTTCTGTTGATCACACACACACACACACACACACACACACACACACATCTGTAGAACACTTAACCATGTGCCCAGCACAGCCCTTGACTTGTTAGTTTGCTTCATACTCATATTGGTCCTGTGAAATAGCTATTATTTCCATTTCATAAGCAAAGGAACATCAGTCAGGTTAATTCTGAAATATCTGTCTGATGCCAGAGCCAACTGTCTTACCTCTACATCATTGTATATATAAATGTTCATAAATGTGTAGCGGATAGGCAAAAAGTAAGTCACCCGTTGCCCAAGTGGTGCAATGTGCAGAGTGCAGGAAGAGGCTTCTGGCCAAAAATAACTTCCCTACATATGGAGAACAGTAGGATTTTTGCTTCTTAGGATCTGAAGGCCCAGCTAAGCAAGAAATGGATAATGTGGGGAGGGAGTGAAAAATACATCTTTGTCATCATCAACTGGGTAAATTAACAGAACTCTGTACTTCTAAGTAACTTCGTTGGGGATTGGGATGCAGGAAAGTTGCATGCCAATGGAATGGAGAGCAGTAGTTCTGGAAAATGAGGTGAGGCATTGAAGATAGCATAGGGATGATGAATGCTACAGAAGAACAATGATGGATACCCAGGAAAATACTTGGCAATTATGGGGTGTCAACTAGGTACTCGGCCTTCAGTAAACGTACCAGAACTGTTAGCTTATTTTGGTGTCTCATAAAGGTCTCTTCACAATCTTATGAGGTAGACATAACTGTGTTTTCTTGAGTCTAAGAGGCCATCAATATAATAATAGCTTCTCAAAGAAACCATACATTACACTTACACCCTGATGTCTTGTTGTGTTGCGTCTCTATGAGTGGAATATAGAATGTGTTTATTCGTAACATAACTTCTTCATAGTTCAGGCTAGCAATGCAAGTTTGAACTCCAGCCTTCATGTTCAGAGTCTGAAGAGTCTTCTCTTCCACTATGCATGTACATGCTCTATAACCCACCTGGGACTTCTTTCACACCTTTAGGATTGACAGTGTAATTTAGAGCAGAATAAAGAATACAGGATTTCTTATTAAACTCAGAGTTTTCTATCATCTATCTTTTGACTAAGCAATACTCCTTCACAGTGCATGACAACCACGTAGTTTTTTCCAGCTTTGAAAGTCATGTGACCTACGCTTAGAGATTTATCCAAATTTGCAAATGTGCCAGTGTTGACATCCCAATGTATTCCTCTGTGTGGTGACTGGCAAGGTTGTTGTTATTTTCAGCTTTGGTTACAAAATGCATTCCTGTTACTGGTTTTTTTTTAAGTTTTGTATTTTAATTCCAGTATAGTTAACACACAGTAGTGATTCAATACTTCCATACATCACCCGGTGCTCATCACTGAGAAGTTCCCTCCTTAATCCCATCACCTATTTTACCCATCCCTGTACCCACCTCCCTCTGGTGACCATCATTTTGTTATCTATAGTTAAGAGTCTGGTTTTTGTTTTGCCTTTTTCTCTCATATATGTGTATGTGTGTGTGTGTGTGTGTGTGTATCACATCTTCTTTATCCATCCATAAAGATGGATCCATCCATCCCACTTGGGCTGCTTCCATAGTTTGGCTATTGTAGATAATGCTGCATTAAACTTTGGGTGCATGTATCCCTTTAAACTAGTATTGTTGTATTTTGTATTTTTAATTTTTTAATTTTTTAATTTTTTTAAAGATTTTATTTATTTATTCATGAGACACACACACAGAGAGAGAGAGAGAGAAAGAAAGAAAGAAAGAGAAGCAGAGACACAGACAGAGGGAGAAGCAGGCTCCATGCAGGGAGCCTGATGTGGGACTCGATCCTGAGACTCCAGGATCACACCCTGGGCCAAAGGCAGGTGCTAAACGGCTGAGCCACCCAGGAATCCCTATTGTTGTATTTTTAGTGTAAATACCCAATCGTGCAATTCTTGGATTGTGCATTCCTATTACTTTTAAACACAGTTTAAGTGTATTTTAGAATTACTTTGTGAAACTGAAGGTACTTCTCTCAACATTCGAGGATACAATTATTCGCCTCTTCGTACTCTCCTGAACCCTCTCCAGCCAGGCCTTTGTTTCCATCCCTCTATCCAAACTACTCTCCTCAAGGTCAATGACAATCCACCTCCACAGGACCAGATCCATTGATCACCTCTCAGCAGCAGCAGCAGCCCTTGACACCATCCTTATGAAGCATTTTCTTTCTTAGGTCTTCTCTGTCAGAGCCTTCTCAGTTTCTCTTCCTCGTTCCTCCTCACCTTCTGACCTCCACGAACCAGTCCTCGAACTTTTCTTATCTTCTTGCCTTCACTTCTGTAGTTACGTCACCTCGTCGAATAGCTGGCTTCTATAATAAACAGCTTTTACATGCAGCTCCTCACCCATCCTGCTGCCTACCTTACAGCACTCCTTGGATGTCTAATAAGCTCTGCAAACAATGTCTTAAACCAAACTCCTATTTTCTACCCCTACCTCATCCTAAACTGGTTCTTTTTGTGGTTTCTTTATATCTTTCTTTATATCTCAATAAATGGCAACTTATGTCCTCTACTTGCTTGGATAACAATATTGAAGTCATCCTTGACTCCTCTCTTCCTCTCATTCCCTGCATCCAGTCCTATAGCAAATTCTATGAGCTTGACTTTAAAATTACATCTAAAATATAATTTACCGCTACCACCCTGGCCCAGTCATGTTAGTCATTCACCTAATGTAATTGGCCCACCGTTTCCAGGCCCATCAGCGCCACTTTTCCACCCTGCAGCCAGAGTGACTCTGCAGCCTAAGTCAGATCAAGTAATCAGCTGGGTAAAGCCATGTAGGGGCTCCTCATCTCAATCAGAGTTAAATTCCAGCCCTATGGCCAATCAGGCTCTATGTTTCCTGGTACCTGTTAGATTGATTTCTGCCTATCCTGATTTCTGCCCCCCCCCCCAACCCCCATCCCCATTGCTAACTATTCTCCTCCAGGCTGGTCTCTTGGCTGGTCTCACATATGCCAAGCACACTCCACCACAGAGACTTAGGGCTTTTGCTCTTGGGACTTAGGGTTTTTGCTCAGGGGCTTCTGATCTTCTTCTCTCTCCCCCCGAGATCTCCACATGGCTTGCTCGCTCATTTTCTTGAGGCTTCTTCAAATGATACCACAACAGAGAGGCCTCTCTTGTGCTGCGTGTATAAAATAGCCACCTCCCAGAATTCTATGCTACTCACTCTGCTTTATTTTCCTCCATAGCACATTTATCACTAAGGATAGTAGACATTGATTTGTTGATGGCCTGTCCACACTACACTGAACACAAACCCCACAAGGGCAGGGACTGTAGCATTATTAGTACTACTGTAACCCAAGACTCAGAAGAGGGCCCTTCTAAAGGAGAGTCTCAGTGAATGTTTGTTGAATTCACAGACAAAGGAAGAATGAACAAAGAGTCCAGTAACAGGGCAAAGCTTTCGTTAGGAGAAGCACATATTTCTCAACTGCTCAGATCTAGCAGTCAGAACCAACTCCTCTCCAAGTCACCATCGAGGACTATGCAGTGATTGGCCCATCTCAGGCTGACTTCTTCCTTCTGTCCCCTTCCAGGTGTACAGCTCTCCCAGGCTCCGTGAGGCTTCTGCTATGACAGCAGCTTCCTCGTGGTACCAGGACTGCCCCTTGCTGCCACAGCCACATCAGGTCCTTCCTCTGCCCTGTCTGTCCTTGGCCCCAAGTCAGCATGGGTAGCGTCAGTAGCCTCATCTCTGGCCACAGCTTCCACGGCAAGCACTGCCGGGCTTCGCGGTACAAGTTGGGCAAGTCCTCCCATCTCAAGAAACTCAATCGGTATTCAGATGGGCTGCTGAGATTTGGCTTCTCCCAGGACTCGGGCCATGGCAAGTCCAGCTCCAAAATGGGAAAGAGTGAAGACTTCTTCTACATCAAGGTCAGCCAGAAAGCCCGGGGCTCCCACCACCCAGATTATACTGCACTGTCTAGTGGGGACATAGGCGGCCAGGCTGGGGTGGACTTTGGCCCGTCCACCCCACCCACGCTTATGCCTTTCTCCAATCAGCTAGAAATGGTAAGCAAAGGGTCCTGGTAAGGGTGGGTGGGTTGGAAAACCAAGGAAGAGCAAAATGGGGGTGAAGAGAATGGAGGCAGGGAGGGGAAATAGAGGCAATGATACTAAAATGCAAACCTCCAAGAAGCCAGAGCAGTGGTGGTGAGGGCACTACCCTACACTACTGTAGTTACACTACAGAGATCTAAGGCTGGATGAGGAAATTGAAGTGTTGGTCAGTCCCCTAATCTGGAAGCCTTGGGTGAGCCCCAAGCAAAGAGCAAAGGGGCAATGAAAGCCTTTCTGAGCTCTACTGGAATATAACTCTGAATTGTCAAAACGGGACCAAGAGCAGCATTTTCACGTGCATGGCAAGGGGAAGGAGCTCTGTTATCTTTGGAAAAGCCAGAGATGGAGGGTCCACTTGGAGAGAGCGAGCAGCTTCTCTGTTAGCCATCTCCTAGAGGTGGGCTTTTCCCTCACTCACAAGCCAGGCCTTGGAAATGTCTTTGGCTGGATGAGAACTGAGTTTGTTATCATCAGTTTAGCAAGGATGAGGTTAAAAGAGCCCTACAGACTCAGAAATCCAGCCCTTGTGCCACCTCAGGCTCTCAGGGGTCCCACGAGTGGACCTGAAAACAATTTTCCTAGTTAATCCTCTCCCCCCAGATGGGGGGATGAATCCATGGCTTTTGATACTAGGAAATGACTCCCTTAGTTTGCATAGAACTTTAAGTTTTTCAAATTAAAGGGCTTGTAGACTGTAGTGTACTCTCTCTGTGAAATGACAGTTTTCAGAAAAGGATTGTTATTTCAAGGGATCCTTACAACCCTTCAATACTAGTCACAGCCAGTTTTCTTGCTCGTGGCCTACTAGAAGGGACAGTGAAAGTGAAGAAGGGATTGACCTCTATGAGGACATCATGCTCTTCCAGTCTAATGTCCTTACCCTACAGCACACAGAGACCCAGAGTCAGAGCCCTGGCCCAGCCATGGTTCATCTCAGCTGCTGAACCTAAAAATGCTGTTCATCATCTCAGGAGGGCCAGGACAAGCTCATGACTGGTTGGTAGTTTATAAAACAAAGTGCCTCAGGGATCCTTAAGGATGTCCCCTAGCCACAAAGGAATGTTTCCTTCTTAAGAGGGACTCCTAATATTTGGCTGCTTCAGGTGAGGCTGCCTATCACTATGGCCAGGACCGATGCCCTTTGGCAGGCACAAATACCCAGACAAGGAAAGGGAAGGTGAAAGAGGATTTGAAGGGAGATATGGGATCAATATGGCTGTTTTCTTCACCAGGGCTCAGAGAAGGGTGCAGTGAGGCCCACGGCATTCAAGCCTGTGCTGCCACGGTCAGGAGCCATCCTCCACTCATCCCCTGAGAGCGCCAGCCACCAGCTGCACCCTGCCCCTCCAGACAAGCCCAAGGAACAGGAGCCAAAGCCCAGCCTGTGCTCTGGAGCACTGTCTGACTCTGGCCGGAACTCCATGTCCAGCCTGCCCACACACAGCACCAGCAGCAGCTACCAGCTGGACCCGCTGGTTACACCGGTGGGGCCCACCAGCCGTTTTGGGGGCTCAGCCCACAACATCACCCAGGGCATCATCCTCCAGGACAGCAACATGATGAGCCTGAAGGCTCTGTCTTTCTCTGATGGGGGTAGCAAGCTGGCCCACCCAAGCAAGGCAGACAAGGGTTCCTCATGTGTCCGTTCCCCCATCTCCACAGACGAGTGCACCATCCAGGAGCTTGAGCAGAAGCTGCTGGAGAGAGAAGGTGAGCTCCAGAAGCTGCAGCGCAGCCTTGAGGAGAAGGAGCTGGCGTCCAGCCAGGCCTATGAAGAGCGGCCGTGGCGCTGCAAGGAGGAGCTGGAGGGCCTGGAGCAGAAGTGCAGCAAGTTGAAGCAAGCCTCACAGAAGAGCCAGCGCACGCAGCAGGTGCTGCACCTCCAGGTGCTCCAGCTCCAGCAGGAAAAGCGGCAGCTCCGGCAGGAACTAGAGAGCCTCATGAAGGAGCAGGACCTGCTGGAGACCAAGCTCAGGTCCTATGAGAAGGAGAAGACCAGCTTCGCCCCCGCGCTGGAAGAGACGCAGTGGGAGGTGAGGCTTTACAGGGTGGGCTTGGGGTGGTCAGGCGTCTGATGCCAGTCCCTGGTTCTCTAGGTCCTAAGCCCATGGTGTGCGAACACAAATTGCCCAAGCAAAGTGAGCCAAAGCACCAGCCTTGGAACCCAAGGAAGGAGCTCCATGGTAAACCATGTTGGGGATACAATTAGTGTGAGTTTCCTACTCTTTCCTACCTCTGGGCCTCTTGGCCTCCAGAATTGAATTTACTGACGGAGTCATTGACTGAGAAGCTGGTACCAGGAAAACAGAGGCCTCACTGGGCAATCCGAGTGCCAACCCACTTCATCTGTTTGCAGGAGGTTCAAAAGAAGACTCCCACCCTGGAAAGGAACTGAGGAGGCATTGTATCTGGTTAGACCCTCGCCAGCCCCAGGTCCGAGTGACCCATCCTCAGTAGCACCGCTGCCTATTTGCACTGGAGCGTTCTGTATTTACTCTAGAAATTAGAGTGACAAGCGTTACCAGGAGTAGAGGGAAAGGATCCTCTCTATGACAGGGATGAACGGGGGGACTGCACACGTGAGAGGAGAGAGTCCCTTGTGTTTGCCAAGTCTCCCAAAGAGGAGGGGATGCTGGCCATGGAGCAGTGCCTTTCCTCTTTCCCACTGATGTTGGCACAGCAGACCCCACCCCAGCCATAGTTTCTCAGCCAGGGCTCAGAGACACAGGCTAGTCCCAGCACTGAGCATCCATCCTTACTGCCTAATCCCCAACTAAGCCGGGCATTGCTGTGACCTCATCCCGGATTGTCCAGTCAGGCTATATAGCAAAACAATAAATAAAATAAATTTTTTTTAATTTTTATTTATTTATGACAGTCACAGAGAGAGAGAGAGAGAGAGGCAGAGACACAGGCAGAGGGAGAAGCAGGCTCCATGCACCGGGAGCCCGATGTGGGATTCGATCCCGGGTCTCCAGGATCGCGCCCCGGGCCAAAGGCAGGCGCTAAACCACTGCGCCACCCAGGGATCCCTAAAATAAATATTTATAGTAGCATGTAAATATATTATAAACATTTAGAATAATAATTTATCAAGTGTTTATTTATTTTTTAATAATAAATTTATTTTTCAAGCCCTAAGTTCTCCCATTTAATCCTTATAATAACCCTATGAAATAGGTGCTGTTACTAATCTTTAATTTAGTAAGGGAAACTGAGGCACAGAAAGCTTATAGTAGCAAATAGCTACTTAAATGAAGTCACCACATAATAGGCATCAGAGCCAGGATTTGATCCTAACAGTTTGGCTCCAGAGTTCACATCTTTAATTACTACTCCCTATTGCCACAAGACTAATGTAGTTTATCACCAGGACCAGCCCAGCCGATCGTATCATACATTGTCCAGCTAGGATTCAAAGGCAGGCCCATGCGTCAACCAGACCTCTATGTTGCTCCCTCCATGAAACAAATATAGGCTTGGTCTTAGAAAGGCATTTCTTGGTCCCACTCAAGCATTGTAAGTGGGGCTCTACATTGCTTCATAAGTGGTTCATGAGAACAAGGGGTTCAGATTAGTACTGTGAGTGGAGAAGTGAGGAGAAATTAGGTGGTTTCTGGTCTTGATCCAAGAATCCATTCTATAGAGGCCCAGGCCCTGACCTTCATTCTGTCCAGCTTTCCCACAGGCTGGCAGGAAACACCCTTGTGACACAGTCGGTCAGACTAGTCTTGATCTTCTTTTGAGCCACCCATGACCCCAAATGGTCAAGACCCTGAAGACACGGGATCTGAATCACATGGATCTGAATCAGTGCCTTTGGTTTCGTCTGGCCAACTTTTGAAGAGAAATGAGGATAGAGAGGGTGGAGGGGTGAGGCAGGGGGAGAACATAGCTCTCCATTTGGCAGATCTGAATTGGACACTCTGAATGTGTTGCTAGTCATCGGAGTGCGGCAGTTAATGACTGAAAATAGTCTTTATCCCGGTAGGGAGGGAGAGGAGCTGGGTGTGTGCAGGGATGAGGTCAGAGGATGTGGGCACAAACATGAATGGTGGAAGTCTGGCAGACATGGAAATAATATCATTTACGTTAAGTGTGGACGATGGATCTACCAGTAATGATCACTGATTGACATATAACCGTGGGTTTGGGTCCAGATTGAGATTTAGACTCTGATTTGAGACTGAGGCAGGCCTATGGATGGACCAAGTCAGGCTGCAGAAAGAAAGGAACCCCCGAGAGGGGCTGTGCCTTCATGGGTCAGACCCAGACCATCATGCTCTTGAGAGACTGGGTCAGGACCAGCCTAGTTCTTTGGGCGGTTAAGATGGGACTTGGCCCAGGTAAGGACCTCTTCTTACCTCTTAGCACTCTGTCTTCTCCCCTCCCCAACCCTTGGCAGGTGTGCCAGAAGTCAGGTGAAATCTCTCTCCTGAAGCAGCAGTTGAAGGAGTCCCAGACAGAGATCAATACCAAGGCTAGTGAGATCCTCAGTCTGAAGGCGCAGCTGAAGGACACCCGGGGCAAACTGGAGGGCATGGAGCTGAAGACGCAGGATTTGGAGAGTGCTCTGCGCACCAAGGGCCTAGAGCTGGAAGTCTGCGAGAACGAGCTACAGCGCAAGAAAAATGAGTCTGAGCTTCTCCGAGAGAAGGTGAACCTGCTGGAGCAGGAGCTGCTGGAGCTGCGGGCCCAGGCGGCCCTACAGCGAGAGGCCGTGTCTCTGGGGCCGGGGCTGGGGCCTGGGCTGGGGCCTGGGCCTGGGCCTGCCTTCTCTGAGGACATCCCCGCCCTGCAGCGGGAGCTGGAGCGGCTGCGTGCAGAGCTGAAGGAGGAGCGGCAAGGCCATGACCAGATGTCTTCGGGCTTCCAGCACGAGCGGCTGGTGTGGAAGGAGGAGAAGGAGAAGGTGATCCAGTACCAGAAGCAGTTACAGCAGAGCTACCTGGCCATGTACCAGCGGAACCAGCGCCTGGAGAAGGCTCTGCAGCACCTGGCCCGCGAGGACGGTGCAGGGGAGGCCTTTGAAATTGACCTTGAAGGGGCCGACATCCCCTATGAGGACATCATAGCCACGGAGATCTGAGGGGCTCCCTGGGAGGGGGGGGTGAGGGATCTGGCGTTGGGAGGCAGAGGTACCGAGCCTGTCAAGGAGGGCTCCTCTCCCCACTCCCCTGCTCAGTAACTCAGGCCTCTGAGAGGCCTTCTCCGAGGCACAGGCCTGAGACTCTCCAGGGGAGGGGAGAGGAGAAGAAAGACTGCTACAGGATCTTGCCAGCCCTTGCCCACATTCCAGCACTTACCATCCCTGCAGCCCGCCAGGCCTCTAGCTGTCCTAAGGGATGGGTCCAGGGATCTCCGTCATTTGGTGAAGAGATCTCTAAACACTGCCCTTTGTTAAAAAATAAAAAATAAAAAAATCCCTAGACCCTCTCCCAGGAATGGTGGTAACTGCTGTATTGGCCGATGGCCACCCCAGGACAGAAGCTTCCCTTCTGCTTCTTCCCACAACCGCTTTTTTATTTTTTATTTTTTATTTTTTTGCCCCTGGACACACTGGGATGCCTTGAGAGTCGAAAGAAGCCATCTATGATCAAAAACCTTGGAACCCGACGGGGTCATAACCTGAGCTATTTTTCTCTGGCCTCAGAGCTGTAGGGGTTCGGTTCTGGTGTGGAGAACCTGGCTTAGCAGCATCAGAGCTGTCTCAGCCCTGGAAAGCCACAGGAAAGGAGGGGAAATCTGGGGCAGCCCAGGCATGTCTGGGTTCAGCAAAGCCCAGAGGGAGTCAGAGTCAGGTGGTAATGGCCAGACCCTGCGGGGCCCTGCTAACGGGAGGCAGGCCACCCCTTGGACAGCTGGTAGCCTTTGACCTCAGTGACCACTCTTCTTAAAGCCATAGACACTGCGGCCCCGGGGAGGGCAAGATTGAAGGTGCTGTGACACAGGGAGGGGCTTTACAAATGTCCCTACGGGAGCCTCCGGAGCCTCCGGAGCCTCGGATCTTTCCGCCTAGGGCTAGAGATAGGGGTTTCTCCACCTGGTTTAAATTGGCCAGTGGCTACCCTGAACTCTTTCTTCTCAAGAATCCAGCCTTTTCTGGATCCAGAATAATTTATATACAACTAAAATGTTCAGGGATGATCTGACAATTCCCTCCTTTGCCCGTGGCTCAATTTCGTGGCACACCCTTTCTTTCCCCTTGGGGTTGCCAGTACTGAGCTCACACAAGACTCCTTTCGGGTCGGGAGTGTGGTGGGCCAGAGCCCCAGGGAAGGACAAGAGACACAGAGCAGCCTTAGGAACCGTCCCATGGCCCCTGGCTGGCCTCCCTCTGCCTGGGCCCCACGGGAGTCCCCAGCTGTAAAGAATCCAGAGAGCTTCAGTTTGCAGGGGGGCTGGGCCAGTGCTTGGGAGAGGCTGGGGTTTCTCTTCTGAAGATGTGCGAGCTGGAGGAAGAGAGAATGGTGGAGTTTCTTAGTTGCTTGGTTCAGAGGGAAAAAAAAAATTTTTTTTTTTTTTGGTCTTCTTTCTTTTTTTCTTTCTTGTCTTTTCAGAAGCAAGCCAGATCTAGCAGGCAGCCAGAACTGTTCCATGTTCTATTTTTGACTCAAGCTACAGCTGTTGTTCTTTCTTAGGACAGCCAAGCCTTGCTGGATTCCTGAGCTTCATGCCTGCTTGCTGAGAGGGGTTCACTGAGGTAGGAGGGATGAGAGAGTCTGGGTGTTGAGCAGTCTGAGGCCAAACCCCCTGGTTCTGCCTCCCTGACCACAGTCCTTACAGGACCCAGAGCTGGAGTGGGAGCTGCTGCTTGTCACCCTCCACCCCCTGCCACTGCCCTGCTCCCACCCCCGTATTCCTCGAGGGCCACCACAGTCTCTCTCCCTGAGTCGGGGCTAAGGGCAGGGCCATCTTCCCTGCAGTTGGCTCTGCCTTCTGCTCCCTGGGGTCAAGCTGTGTCCATGGCAGAGGAGTTTTTTGGAATTTCAAGCCATTGGTCTTAGTTATAGGCTAGATTTAGACCTGAAATGGATAGGCTAAAGCCCCCTTCCTGCTTGGAGGGCAGCACCCTCCACTGGGCACAGTGCAGACCCTCAAGTCAAAGACGTCCCATTCCCTGTGCCACGCTGTTAGAAGGCGGCAGAGGGGATGGTAAATGAGCCTTCCACTGGGAAGGCACTTTGAGACCAGAACAAAGCAGGTGACTCCAGACAGTTTACACAGAGTTTTATTCCGGATAACTTACTGACGGGGAGAATCAGGTGGAGGGTGATCCAGATGCTACATGCTCCACAAAATCTAGACCCTTAGTCTACAGATTTTATAAGGCTAGGGGACACACAGACGGGCATTATAGTGAGATCAGAGGATTTGCGTGCACCTCAAAGGACAGCTAACCTTTAATTAGATCTGTGGCACCACCTGTGTGTCAGGAAAGGAAAGACTATGTTCTCTCTAACAGATTCATGAGGGGCCAAAACAAGCCTCCCTTAATCCCAGCCTGCGAAGGCCTTTCTGAGGTATGCACGTTAACCTCCAAGGGACCCAGAACACATAGCGCCGGGGAGGTCATCGAGTGAACACGAGCAAGATGGAGAGCCAAAGATAGAGTCCGCATTGTCAGCACTCCTACACACAGCCCTCACTCCCTCTATTTCCACCAGCCTGTGCCTTGTTGGAGTCCTTTCTCCCAGTGAGACTGCCATGAGATAAAGGGGTTGCTGTTCCCCCTGCAGGCTGGAGATGCCCCACTACTCCCACCCCTAAAGAGCAGCCAAAAGCCCAGTGCCCTGCCCTTAAGACCTTGGGGTGCTAAGCCCAAGGGAAGACACTCAGGGGCAAGGTCTGTGCTCCACCATGGTGTGACCATACCAAGCACCCTGACTCCTTGCCTAAGGCCAACCCATGGATGTCCCCCACCCCGGGAGGGGGCAACTGAAGGCCCCAGGGTGACCCACGGTGGCCCCAGAGTGCAACAGGGTCCTGTAACCTAGTGACCTTACCACCATGTGACTTTTCTTCCCTTCCCTATGGAAAAACATCCTCACTATTCCTGGACCATGCCAAACTCAGCCTTTCCGGAAGGAGGCTCTGAACAACAGAGGCTGAGCGGGGACTGGGAAGTCAGATGTCAGGGGCTTCAGAGCATATGGCCTGGCCCAGGGCCAGCCAGCATGAGCCTGCTGCCCCTCGCTCTGAATGCTCCTGCTGGCATGCTTGCTCACTCACTCAGATGAACCTGCTCTGCTCTTCCAAAGGATGCTTGGCCTGAAAATGCTCGGGCTGCCTACGAAGAGAGAGCAGCATCCAGGACCACCTCACCGAGAAGGGGACTCTGCCTCCTGGCCTTGCAAGGACCAGACTCTCAGGGCTCCCCCTGGGGATATGTCTCCTGGCTGCTGTGTCATTCAGGTTAACTCCTGCTGGGTGCACTCTGGCCTCCATAGGCACTGAGCTCTATAGGGCCTGGGGAGGGTTAGCTGCCCCCTGAGAAACACTAGCTGACCCTCTGTTCCTTGCCCTGCTCTTGTCCCAGCCAAGCCTGGGCCACCTCTTGCTGATGGAGCAGCAGCTTTGGGAGAGGGCTTTCCCTGTGGGTCCTGAGTTCTCCTGAGCCAGAGCTGCCATGGCAGGAGGCTGTGCACCCCGTACAGTGGATGCTTCTTATGGGGTCGCTCTTGTGCTGAGAGTGCAGGCAAAGCTGGAACCTCCAGCTAAGGCTGGCTTTGGATAGACTGGCATTTGGAAGACTATGTACATAGTTATTTTTCTCTGGGTTGTTTCTTGGTTTGGTTTGGTTTGGTTTGATTTGCTTTTGACAGCTTCATTTTATTTTTGATGCCCCTTTTTGGCCATGTAAACTATTTCTGATAATTTTATGTTTCTATTTATGAATAAAGAATGCCATTTCTCATGCCCTCCAGAACTACCTTTGTCTATTCAAGCTACCCCGCTTCTCCAGGCTATGGCATGGCAGTTCCTTGGGGCGCCTCCATCTGGAACGGGAAAGGTGATGTCTCTTCCTGCCAGTGAAGGAGGTGCAGACAGCCTTGATGAAGGCAGTGCTGGCTGGGGGAAAGCATGGGCCTTGGCATCAGGTGGACTTCCAGCCGGTCTGTGCCACTCTCCAACCCTGTGGTTTTATCTGTGAAGGGACCTGAACTGACCCCGAGGAAGGAGAAAAGGAGACGAAGGGACATGGTTGTCTGCAAGGCACAGGGTCCAAGAGAACCCCTCCTGCCCCTACCTTAGGCCTCCCCTCCCTCACTCTCTAGCTGCTCGCCTCACCAACCAACTCCTTGGCCTATTGAAGCCTCTTTGGCAGGAGACCAAAGTGGCTATTGTTACCACTACCTCAGGGCCTCCCAGCTGGGAAGGTGCGGTCTCCACAGTGGCCATCTGTCCGGCTTTGTCCATGCCAACCTGCCTCGTTCACCTCAACAGGCATTCCCAACTGCTCTGGGCTCAGATCCTACACTCAAACGGCTTCTACTCAGGTGGCAGGAGACTGAAGGGACATGTAAAAAAGGAAATGGAACACATGAGGGGTAAATGGCAATGCCTCTGGGTGTCTGGGGAAGGTGGCAGGCAGGAGGGCTGGGGTGGGGGGCAAGCCTGGGACAGAGGAAACGTGAGCAGGAAGAGAAAGACAGGAAGCTCATTCCCGAGCAGGCATCCACCCCAGCCTAGGGCTCCCTGCCTGTCTATACAGGTGACAGGAGTAGAACTGGAGGTCGGAGAGGCAAGAGGCCAGGGTGAGGGGGACCTCCAAAGCTCAAGGAAAGTCAGGCAGCTGAGAAGTGACCAAGCCAGGACAGGAGCCTGCATCTGTCTAATTCCGGGGTCCAGCACTCAGACAAAGGAGTCCTATCAGGCCTGGAATACCCCTTCTTGTTCTTTTCCTGGACCTGGCTCATGGCGGATAGGCTGCTGCATCGGTGGCACCCACTGAAGTACGCCTCCCACTAATCACGCCCCTGTGCTTCTGGCAGGCCCTGGGACCCACTTTAACCAGTTAAAGCCAGCAGAAGTGGTCCTCTACCAGCTCCAGCCTAAGCTTGGAAGCCTCCAATTTTATATCCCCGGGGGCCCTGAGCTGCCATGTAGAAAGCCCCTCCCGTCTGCTGGAGAGACCCCATGGAGTAGGGGGGCTCTTGTTGTCTCAGCCAGGCTCCCGCGAAGTGCAGCTGATCCAGCAGATCCATGGAGTAGGGATTTGCTTCCCCCACTCCGCCCTTCCAGAATCCTGACCCTAGAACCAAGAACACATTCAATGGCAGGGTTTTTAAGCCACCAAATTCAAGGTGACTTCTTACATGGCACAGGAATAGGTAACCACTCCCTGGCAACCCCCTTCCTTGCCACTTCAACAAGCCTCTCTCTCTGTCTATTGGGTTGGAGTAATAGAAAGGCAGGACTTCTGGAAAGGGATAGGGCCATGGAAAAGACTGCTTTAGTGGCAGGAAGGGCAGCAAAGTAGGGAGCGAAGCCTTCTTCCTGCCCAACTTCCCCAGGAGTGCTGTTGAGGACATAAGCTTTCCTTAAGCCCCCAAACCTACTTACTATTTTAGAAGAAAAAAGAAAGAAAGAAAATAACAAAAGAGAAATGAGGGTGGGAGAGAAAGAAAAAGAAAAAAAGAAAAAGGGAAAGAAAAAGAAAAAGGGAGAGAGAGGGCTCCTCCTCCCCTGAGAACAAGCTGCTGAGCCTCAGCCTGGCCAGCACCGGGAGCAGCCCCGGGGTTCTCATCAAGCCATGAACAGAGTGTGCACACTTTGTGCCTGAGGCAGGAGGCGGAGTGGCCACCGTCCCCAAGCTGCCTCCGTGGCAGGTGCTTTCTGAGTTCCATGAAGAAGGTCATGCTGCCCCCAACTTTCTCTCCAACCCAAGGCCTGAAATATCACCATTTCGTTCATTCGTGTGTTCATTCAATAAATATTTATTGAGCCTCTACTTTATGCCAAGCCCTGTTCTAGATACCAGAAATACAGAGATGAACAAAAATAGTGAAGAGCCTTTCTCCTTATGGAGCTTACCTTCTGGAAGTAAACAAGTAAATCAGATGATTTTAATTCAGTCAGATAGATGCCATGAAGGAAATAAGTGGGACGATATAAGACAACTGGCCCAGGTGGTACGTGTAGATGGGTGGCGGGGGGCGGGGGGGGGATTGGTTACAGGGAAGGGAAGACTGGAGAACCAAAATGTCCTCTTATTTCAACATTTTGGAAGACTGTGCCAGTCATTATCCCTTCCTAACTTGGGCCTCCCAAGTTTCCTCTCTTGGAAATCTCACCTTTTCTGGGGGCCTCAGCAGACACCTTCTTAACAGAGAATTGGCAGTGCCTCTCCATCCTCAGTTTCCCTTTTGCTGTCCCAAACCTCCCCCACAGCAGCCCTGAGCAGCCTATAACCTCACCTTCCTCTCCCTCAGAAACAATTGCTCTCATCCCTTTCATTGAAGAACAAGAACACTAAAAGCTTGATTTCAACGCCAAACATTGTCCTTCCAAACATGAAAATTAAAAACAAAATTTTGTGAAATGACACAATCCTTATATGGATGCTAAAAGTTAAAATAGCATCTTTCCATGTGACGTGATTGTTAAATGTTCAGTTTCAATTAACTTACCCATATATGTATTTTTTTAACGTCTCTGTTTTGATGGAAGAGCTCTGCTTTGCTGGGGCCCCAAACAGGAATGTATTCAACCTACTATATAATCCAGACTGTTCCAGACTGTTCTCCCAGGATCTCTCTCTTCTGCCAATCTATCCTTGCAGTTTGGAGCCATCCTTGACCCATCATTGCCTTTGCATCATCCTCGCTATCCAATCAGATCCTAGATCCTGTCAATCTCCTTAGAGGCCTCCCCTCCATCCTTTTTTCTTCATCTTCTGGCCAGCTAAGGTCACCAAAAGACTCCCCGAGTGCCCAAGACATCTTAGACATCGAATTCCAACCACCTCACTTTTACAGATGACAAAAGAGAGACCCAAAGAGGAGAGAGGACTTCTCCGATGTCACCCAGCTAGTGAATGATAAGGTAGTCACCTTGACAATCTAATAACCCTACTGGGTTCTTTGCCCCCATTCTGGTCCATTAAATCTGTTGACATACAAGGTGCAGGTTTATCACCATCATCACCCCCCCAAACCCAGTGCTTCTCCCACCATGTCTCCCCTTTGTTCAAAATCTTTAGGGACTCCCCCTTGACCTCCAAATAAAGTGAAATCCCCTTAGCTGGCTTCAAGTGTCTCCACTTCGTGGTTCCAGCACCTCCCTCAGCAAACCTAAAGCACATTCCTGAAACATCACATCTACCATCAATATAAGTTCAATAAATGTCAAGACATTCCTCTCATCTGTTACAATCTTTGTGAGAAAAACCTGTTCTGCTGCCCAGCCCTCTGTTCAACCCTGAGACCTGGCTAGAGATACCTCAATGGGATTCAGTGTGGCAAGGGGTCAAGTGCTCAATCTGCAGAATCAGAGCTGAGTTCATGTCCAGACTCCACCACTGCTGAGCTCATGACAGTGGATAAGTTACTTAACCTGTGCTTCAGAGGATTTTTTTGACCATTCAATGACCTATACTGCCCACTGAAAGTTAGCTAAACTATTGCTATTATTTTTATTACTACTATCATAATTTATTGCTACCATTATTATTTGTTAATATAATGTCACTGCTTCCAGCTGTGCTAAACTACACTGGGGCCCAAGACCCCAGCAGCTTCAGGAAAACCCCACCCCTTGGGGAACAGCTGGCTTTATTCTGGTCAACTGGCCCCCCGCCCAAGCTTTTCTCCCTAGCTCTCACCTCCAGAAGGCTGACTTGTCGGACAAAACCCCTGGGAGAGAGGGAGGGCACAGCTGGTAGAAGAAAGGAGCAAAGAGGGATTTGCCAGGGGGTGTAGTGGAGCAGGTCTGGGCTGGAGCCCGCCTGTGACACCAAAACCCCACGAGCACAGGGAACCAGTTAGAATCCTATTCTCTACTCCCCTAGGTGCAGCCTTTCCTATCACAGACCCCCTTCAGCCCTGCCACATGTGCCAGCCCCAGCACACACATATGCACACACGCAGAGTCCCCAGTACATTCTCCCATCAGTGCCCACCACCCCTCACGGCCTCAGTTATGGCTAATTGAGCTCGCTGTAAGTAGCCTTAGACAGTGTTTGCCATCAGTGACAGGTGAGACAAATTCAAGTCCTCACACCAAAGTGACAGGACAATCTGCCTGCTACAACCCATCACCTGCTGGCACCTTCTCAGGCTGTGGGGGCCCAGAGCCAGACAGTAAACACGTAGCCTGGGTGTTCAAGGCCCAAGTCTCCCTTTACTTGATCAGTTCATCCAGGCAAGAAGACATGTGCAATAGAGCAGACTAGATGGTGAGGGCAAGCGGGGTGCTGCCCATGCCCAGGAGGAGGGAAGTTAACGTTTACTGGGCTGGGGGCTGGCTGGCATCTCAACCTGGCATCTGTATTTATTGCTCAAAGCAACCCTGCAGCCCCCAGTGTGGGGGGGGGGGCTAATTATGGCTACAGCACAAGCTCTCGCTCTGACACCAGGCTGCTTCTTCCTTCTAACCTTTCTTCTAACCCCTGGATCCAGCCATCCCCGACTAGCCACGGAAGGTTGTATTCTGAGCTCCTGTGTCTCACTGTCCCACATACGGAGAGAGGCCCAACCCTCCCCTCAGTGCAGGCCCTTTCCATCAGAATCCTGAAATTCCACTGTTAGAAATGTATATCTTTGGATTGAGCTTTCAGAAGCATGCATGTCCCAGGAGAGGTGACCTCTGAGTAAGTGAATGGGTTTCTGAGGCATTTCCCAAATTGGGAAAAAATGGGGTTATGAGAGAAAGCTGGGCTCCAGGCTAGGGGGTGGAGGGGAAGCGGGTGCCAAATGGGAGCAAGGGTTAGTAGACAAATGTCGATTGGTTCAAGTCATCTTGCTTTTCTCCCCCACTGTCCATCAGAGTGGCCCAAGCTTGCTAGAGCCTCCCATCCTCCAGCCCCTGAAAATGCCAATCTGAGCAGCTTAGAACTTGGGCTGCTCTGGCCCCAGCTTTGGTTATCACCAGATGGGAGGGGCAGCTTGAGAGGAACCTCAGGACAATCAACCCAAGTCTGTCACACATAGACAGAGAGCCCGAGGGAACCCTGTCCACTCCCGGAAAGAAGAAATGAGGAGGGGGCTGAGCACACCCTCCAGGCCCACCAGCGTCCTGCACCAGGTTCCCGGGCCCTGCCCCTGTGGAAGCAAATGCTTTCCAGGGAAATTCTGGCTCTGGCTCTCATTTGGATTAGCCTCAAAAACTGTACTTAGAAAGCGGGAGGGGCTGCAGTAATGCCAACTGGCCAGCTCCAGGCAAGAGCCGGTGTCGCAGAAAGACAGCTACAGGAAAACCAAAGTAACACCCTCCACCCCAAAGAGTGGTTTCCCCAGTCTCATTACCACCACCCTTCCTCCTGCTTCCTGAGCCCAAGAAAAGCAAAACATTCCCAGGTTCAATGTCATACTGCTATCTTCGAAATGTCTTAGCTTGCGGGCACTGGGGTGGGTCAGTCAGTTGAGTGGCCGACTAGATTTCAGCTCAGGTCATGATCTCGGAGGCCTGGGACTGAGCCCTACATCAGGCTCCAAGCTCAGCAGGGAGTCTACTTGGGCTTCTCTCTCTCCCTCTGTCCCCCCACCCCCTCCTGCTCCCTCTCACTCTCAAATAAATAAATAAATCTTAAAAAAAAAATCTTGGTTTCATAGGGTATTTTTCCACTTACCAATTCAGCATAACTATTTCAAAAAGGGAATAAACCTAGGAAGATAGATCATTTCTTTTTCTTCTGCACATGCCCATGCATGAGTGCGTGCGCGCGCACACACGCACGCGCAGAGTAAACCAATAAAAAAAGACCGTGCTCCTTTCTCTAGTTTCTGGGTGTTTTTAAGTTGATATTGAAATTTCGGGCATCAGGGAACATTTCACCTTGAAGCAGTCACAATAGAGGGTTTAGCAGATCCTCACGCAAGGTGGGCTGAAAGGGCTGGGCCTTTACACAACCCTCTCACCTGTCCCCCCATCCTAGCCATCACCTGGGGACCCCTGAGACTATGGGCTAGGAAGTTCTCTGGAGCCAAGGGCAAATCTCAGAGAGGGACTCAGCTGAGAATTGCAGCTGAGGGAAGTGCAGGAGCAAGTGAGGGAACGAGTCTCTTCCTAGAGGGGGGAGTCTGGGCCACCCACCATGGCCTACACCAGGTCCCCTACTCTCTGTTCTCTCCCTCCTCTCTATACCCTTATAACTGCCTCCCCCCTCCTAACACTGCACCATAAACCAAAGCACTATGGATGGAGTCGGGGGGGATCTCCATCCTGGCTCTAGTTACCCTCCAAGCCCTCATGGATGGCACCGAGACCAAACCAAGAGTCCCAGACAAAGCTGAAGCACAGGCTGCATTCACAAGTCCCCTCTTCCTGCTTCCAAAATACCATTGTATAGATGCTCGGTGATGCTTACTGCCAAGAACCAAACTTCATGAATTTGGACAGATTACAGAGGAGAGAAGGTACATTTGTTGACTATCTCCAATGTGCCTGGTTGACACACACTTGTAAGGATCCTTGGATGTCTCCAGCTATTCTCCAGTGGCGGAATTTTAGGTGCATGCAGGGCAGCTAGTCCAGCCAGAGTTAACAGTTGGCAAGGGAGGGAGGGCTAAGGGGGTTATGCTGTGTCGTGCTGTGTTGTGTTGTTCTGTGGGTTGCCTAACAGCCAGCCTGCCAGTTCAGACGTAGTTAACCACTGAGCAGTGGCCCCAGAAGCTGGCCCAACACGTCCTCAGCCACATGGAGTGTTCAGTATTTGGCAGAGGGCTGTGGATGGGGAGTCAGATTTCCCATGGATCTCCATCGCCAGCTGCCAAATGACCTTGAGCAAACCCCTTAACTCCAAGGACCTGGATTCCTGGATACCCACATGGCCCTGGTGATCTGGAGGGCACATGGCAAGTCTCTTACCCCGAGGCTGCCTGGTAAAACCATCCAGGCAGTAAGTGACAGAGGAGGTAGGCATTTCCAGATTATTGTGCTCTATACAGAAGACAGGGAAGAGGCCTGGAGAGAAATGGCTGTGAGAGTGGGGACACTGGCCTGGGGAGGGCTGAGGGCTCTCCACTCAACAGTCTAATGAGGTGAGTAGAAATCACGAAGGCTGCTTCAGCATCCTGGAAAGAAGATTGGGGCAGTACAGGGCTGGGGGGGGGGGGCGGTCTTCTGCTTTGTGTCCCAAAAAGAGCAGGCACAGTAACTGTCCCTCCTCTTCTCTCAGATGCCTCAATGTTAATACTTTGCTGAGGGCAAAAGGCAATCTTAGCCCAACCCCCAGGATCCTGTGAGTCTACTTTAATGTATAAAAATTTCTTTAGAAATTTCCTTTATCTCTAAACCTCCCCCCGCCCAAGATACATGTCGGCAATCATCCCCCAAGCACACGGCCCACGAGGATACATCTGAAGTTTCTCATGACTCAGGTTTATTAGACAGTAACAAATGACCTTTTCCCAACAATACCTAGCCCCCTCAAGGTCCTGTAAACCTTGCTTCCAAAATTCCTTAGTACCCTATCCTCAAACCCCTCCCAACTCCCAGGTATATAAGCAGCCACCCCTCACAGGCCGGAGGCAGCCACTCTTCCCACCATGGGTCCTGTTCCCAGTGCTTTAATAAAACCACCATTTTGCACCAGAGACATCTCAAGAATTCTTTCTTGGTCGTCAGCTCAGGACCTCACCCTTCCAAACCTCACCTATATTCCACAGCTCCAACAAGACCACTGTCAGGCTGAGGAGAAGACCCGCACAGGGGTAATCGTCAGGCCAACTTGGCCAACAGCACAGCGGGGTTGGATGGGAAGATTGATCTGGGCAGGGAGGGCTGCTTATAGTCTAGTCTTTCCATTTCATTATGTGGCCACACCTTAATCCCCATGGGGCTTAATCATGGGGGTTCAGGGGGCAGGGGGCAGAGGGAAGGGAGTGGCACCAGGGCTGGTCTCCTGTAGCCACAGCAGACTCTGCTCTGGGCCTATACAGAGGCCCTTGCAAAACTATGCCAAGAGGGGTGGTGTGTGAACAGCAGAGGCCCCCCAACTTTAGCTTCCTGCCTCTGGGGAAGTCAAGAAGTCAGAGTAGCTCTGGAGCTTGTTTCTTCTTCAGTTAAATAAGGATAATGTCACCTACCTCTTTGTCCTAGGCCTGCCTAACGAGCGCCACAGACTGGATGTCCTAAAACAATGGACACTGATTTTTCTCACAGTTCTGGAGGCCGGAAGCCTGAAATCAAGGTGTCGGTAAGGCCTTGCTCCCTCTGAAGCCTCCAGGGGAGGATCCTTCCTTTTCTTCCAGCTTCTGCTGGTGATGCTGCTTGGCTTGAAGCGGCATCACCAATCTCTGCTGGCGTCTCCTCTGATCTCCTTGTGCTTCTGTGTCCGCACATGGCATTCTCGGGGTCTCTCTCTTCTTCAAGGACATCAGTCATATTGGATTAGGGGTCACCTCACCTTAACTGATGACACCTATTTCCAAGTAAGATCACTCTGATCCATTAGGTCACCCATTGCCATGGGTGGTGGGTATTGAGAGCTCTTACAGTAGACGGTGCTTACGGCCTGCATAGACCGGGGGGTTAGGATGCCAATCTATCTCTTTGGGGGACACAAGCCAGCCCATTAACAAGGGGTTGTTGGGAAGACTGAGCTCAGAGGGCATCCGTACGGAGTGGTGGCCAATCGGGGAGTCCCTCATGCCCAGCGCAGCCTGAAACAGACCTCCTCCGAGGAGAGCTGCAGGATGGAGGAGGGGAGGAGGGTCCCTGGGAGCCTCTAGCGAAAGCCCCTTAGCTCTGGCCCGGGGAGGGGGGGTGGGGGGGTGAGTCAAAACCACCCTCCAGTGAGGAAAGGGGTGGGCCCCAATGTATAACTCACTCAAAGCAACTTGATTTTCCCCCAGAATAGACCCAGGTCCCACGAGGGGAGAACTGGGGCCTGTCCCCCTTTGAAGTGCAAATGCTGGCCCTTCCCTTCAGCCACCCCCCACCCCCCACCCCCCACCCCAGAATAATCAGTGCCCAGCATCTGCCGCCCGCCCCATCCTGCCCCCCTCGCTGGAAGGGCCCCGCCAGCTGCTCCCGCCTGCGCTCCCGGTGCCCCACGGGCTGAAGTCAGGTGGCTGGAAGGATGGCCCCAGGCAGTCCGGGTAATCACCACTTAGTGGGAGAGCGAATTAAGACAACAGTGTTTCATGTGCTGGGCGGCAGCTGCGGTCCCGCTTCACCATTTGCTTAGATACCTGCTGTCCCCACAGGGAATGTGGGGGGGGGCGGGGGCGGAGCAAGGGGAGGGGGACCGGTGGCTCTTTGTTTAACCGGCAGCTTACTTCCCGGCAGCCTAGGGCCATCTGAGCTAGTTTACAAGGAGGGGACAGGACGTTTGATGGCTCTGATAAGACTCGGTGAACTTGATGATAAGAAGTCCCTTTGGCAGAAGGGGCGCTCCAGGGACACTGTTTGGCTCCACCTGAAACCCCAGGCCCAAAGCAAGGCAGGGCTCTGCTCCAAAAGCCGGGGTTTGGCAGAAGCACGAGTAGGGTGATTGTTGCCGGTACTCGGCTTCTGTGGGGCTGGGGTCACAGCAGCTCATGCAAGCCTCAGTTTTCTCATCTGTGAAATGGGAATCAGTGCTTACTGCGCGGAGCGCTGGGAGACAGTACATACAATAGAGCGCACAGCAGTATTGGGCAGGCTCTTTCTCCGCTAGGACTCGGGGGCCCTCGGGAAAGGTTGAGGTCCCAGCACCCCCCTCCCCCTTGCCGGGAGGTGGGCTAAGCGAGGAAAACATCAGGCCTATGGCTGTCAGGGCGGCCTTGGTACTCAGACATGCAGGAGGCGTAAATGCCTCCTTCCTTCTTCCTCCTCCCGTTCCCTTCATCTGTTCCTACTCCACCCTGGTCACTTTACCACTTACCAGGGTCACTTGCCTCTTCCAGGGCCACAGTGCTGCTCTGTCTTGGCTGAGATCGACAGGGCACGGTCCACAGCCTCCAGCTGCAAGACGAACCAGGCATTTCCCGAAATGCAGGACCTTTGATGATCAAACCATGGGCCGTGGTGCCTGGGGCTTGCGGCCTAAGGACCTAGCCAGAGCTGGGATGGGGGCTCCCTGTCTCAAGCTTGTCCAACTGCTACCTGGGGCTGTGCCAAGGCTACCTTTCTGAGAACTTCTTGGGGAAGAGCACCCTCTCCTGGAGGGGACAGGGCTATGCCACTGAAACTCTGGAGCCTGTAGGGTAAAGGCTTCCTGGAGCTGAACTCTGTTCCTGTATCTTCCTCCCTAGGTGCCTCAGAAGCCACAGGAACCTTGTCTTGCCCCGAGGCTGTGAGAGCAACCTAGTCACTGGCACCTCTGTCCTCTGAGACCTAGTCCTTGGTGGATATCACATGGCAAGATGAAAGGTCTTCTTGGTCAGTGGGATAATCGGATCTCCCAGGTCCCATGCTGCCACCCCCATGGCAGCTCTTTTGAGGTGTCCCTGCTAATCTGGTTGGGAGCAGTGGTGGTGGGTGGGGAGAGAAGGCAGTAGAGTCACTATGTTTTGCCATTTTGTTTTGCTCTGCAACTAATAAAGTTGCCAGTCCTGACCCCCTCTTCCCTCAGTTTGGTTTAAAGATACAAGCCTGGTAGCCCACTAAGAAACTCTTATGACTCACCTTTATGGCTATGGATCTCATTTCTCTAGTAAGACTTAAGGTCCTGTTCATGTCTTCTTATCCTAAAAAACATTGTCTTTGGAGAACAAACTGTGAGTTAAACCCAGGTCAACTGTGTACTATCTATGGGCAAGTTACTCAGTATCTAGCTTCAGTGCGGACCTTAATAAAATAGAAAGTATCTCACCAGCCATACAAGAGACTTGTTAGCTTCCTCTGAAGACTTAAGGCTTAAGATTACAAACTCTTAAGAAACATCAAGTTTTAATATTTCTACCTTGCTTTGAGATCATGCATTATAAAGTGGTTTTCATTTACTTTTGATTTCTCTTACCTCCTGGTGATTATAGGGATGACCCCTGCTCAGAATAATTTAAAGTTGAAAATCAGGGGCACGTGGGTGGCTCAGTGGTTGAGCATCTGCCTTTGGCTCACGTCATGATCCCGTGGCCTGGGGATCGAGTCCTGCATCAGGCTCCTCGCAGGGAACCTGCTTCTCCCTCCACCTATGTCTCTTCTTCTCTCTGTGTGTCTCTCATGAATAAATAAATAAAATCTTTAAAAAAATAAAGTTGAAAATCAAAATTAACTGATTTAGTTATTGAGATGTGGGCCTTGAATGTCTCCACTGGTGAACAAGTTGATCATCAATAAAATAAGTTTTTTTCTTTTTTTTTAATAAAAGGCATATTATTATAGACATAGAAATGAAGGGCCAGAGATTAAACAATGTTTCAATCAGTAAGAAAGCGGCAAAGCCAGATTCAAACCTAGATATTCTGCTAGGTATTTGGTGATGTTTTCACTTAATCTGTTTAGAGTAGGTATTATCCCCATTTATATGATAAACAGGGCCAGAGATGGTAAATAACTTGCCTAAATTCTCATAATATATTGGTGGAACATAGATTTCCTCTTGGGCCTGTTGTTCTCCAAAGCCCAAGATTAATCCACACAAGGCTGGCGGAGTCTGACAATTCCTGACAAAGAAAGAGAACGACAGAAGGGCACTCAACTAGATTTCAGGATTCCTGAGTTCTAATCCCTGTTCTACTAAAAAATCCAAGTAATTATTTCACTTTCCTGCTTCTTGGATAAAAGGGAATAATGTTATTCTGGCCTATCTTGGGGTAGTTGTAAAGACTATTATGATATGGTGGGCTTCAGTGGGGTTGGGAGATAGTGCGGAAAACAGCAATACACTTGGGGCTTCCGAGAGCCTATATAAGCCTATATTCCTTATTTCTTCCCTTTACATGGCAGCAGCAGAGAAGTACATGCTCTAGTCTCTTGAATCTGTGGTGACATCACTTCTGGTATGTTAACCTTTGGGTTTCAGTGTAAGAGAAAGACCAGGAAACAGAGCAGACAAGGTGGGACTAGAGAATATTGCTTGATCTTCTGAGAAAAGTGTCCTGGGTTCCCAGACCTGGAAAAACAGGAGTTCTCCTATTCCAGTCTTCTGCCCAGGTCTGTCGAGTAAAGAGATACCTCCTAAGAAACTTATTCTATCCTATTCTAGAAAGGAGTTCACCACTTTCAGAAAAATTGATCAGTAGAGCCATGAGTTTAGTGGTAGACTTGTCTTGGGTAAAATGTTTCATTCATTGTGTGAAACTTCTGTTGCTGGCTTAGAATCCTGGAGTGACATCCTTGGAGATTTGTCTGATGATATATGGGGGGCAGGAAAAAGCCCTCATCACCTAAGCAAGATGATAAAAAAAAAAGTGCCATTGGATTCCCAAGAGGGATCTAGGCAAAGAAGCCTGGCACACTGACCCAGGTCAAATTCAAGATCATGGGATTGATTGATTGATTGATTGATTGATTTTTAAATAATAAATTTATTTTTTATTGGTGTTCAATTTGCCAACATACAGAATAACACCCAGTGCTCATCCCATCAAGTGCCCCCCTCAGTGCCTGTCACCCATTCACCCCACCCCCCGACCCCTCCCCTTCCACCACCCCTAGTTCATTTCCCAGAGTTAGGAGTCTTCATGTTCTGTCTCCCTTTCAGATATTTCCTACCCATTTCTTCTCCCTTCCCTTCTATTCCCTTTCACTGATCATGGGATTTAGAAATCATGTGGGCTTCTTGGTTCTCCATCCAACTGGTGACCTTAAAGTAAGGAAATATATCTTTGCAAAGTATAGGTCCTAGGTTTCCAAAAGTAACACAAGTGGCTAAAAAGGTTGGGAATTTTGTGGTAACTTGATTTACTTCAATTATTATAACACACATTTTTTAAAATGCATCAAGTTAGCAAAGCTTCCTCCACTCCATGGTATCAGAGGTTAGGATAGTGGTTTCCCTGGGGAGGGAGTGCAGAATGGTTGGGTCACCGGAAGGGAGCATGACGAGAACTTCTGAGGGACTGGAAATTTCCAGTCTATTGAATTGTGTCTGGTTATATAGGTGTGTTCACTTTGCGAAAATTCATCAAGCTATATATTAATGATTTATGCAATTTTCTATGTATCTTATTTTGATGGGATTTTTTTCTTAATAAAATTAAGGTTTTGTCTTTGACTCTGTTTAGCAAGAAAGAACACCTAATCCTGGTGAGGGCACAGTGAAATGAATACTCATACACTGATGGCAGGACCATAAGTTGGCATAAATATCTTTTAAACTCAGCGTGCCAATATATGTCAAGAGCTTTAGGAGTGTTTATATTCTTTTTCCTATACTTTTGGAAATCTCTTAATATCTCAGAATACAGACAATTATTTATATGCCAACAAATTCATCACAGCATGAGAGTTAAAACTATCCCAAATATTTAACAATAGAGAAAATATGGTCTATTTTTGATAAAGTGTTATATAGTCATTAAGCTGTCTGAATGCTTGGTAAATGCAGCTTCATAGGCAACCACGGAAAAAGGCAGGATGTAGCACTTCTGTCTCTTTAGTTCCTACTGTATGTAATTAAGCACTTGGTCTCATAGGAAGTAAGGTCTAATTTTTTGAAAAAAGGCATTAAATACATCTTTAAAAAAACACCGTATATACGAGTTCTAGAGGTTACTCACTTCTCAAGCAAACTAAATTCTTTGGTATTAAAAAAATCCTACCCTCACACATGGCTGGTAGGAATGTAAAATG
Organism: Nyctereutes procyonoides; assembly: GCF_905146905.1. NCBI lineage: Eukaryota > Metazoa > Chordata > Mammalia > Carnivora > Canidae > Nyctereutes > Nyctereutes procyonoides. Next base: position 48,283,864 of record NW_026575133.1, on the reverse strand, counting down.
ATGCAGTTGCTTTGGAAAACAGTTTGGTAGCTCCTCTAAAGATTAACATAGAGTTATCACATGACCCAGCCATCCTACTTCTAGGTATATACTCCAGAGAAATGAAATACGTGTCTACATAAAAACTTGTACATGAATGGTCATAGCAGTGCCATTTAGAAGAGCCACAAAGTGGAAACAACCCAAATGTCCATCAACTGATGCATAAATAAAGTGTAGTATATCCATACAAGGGACCATTACTTAGTAATAAAAAGAAAGGAAGCATGCTTAGACATGAATGGACCTTAAAGACATTAGGTTAAGCAGTTATGAAAGACCATATATTATATAATTCCATTTATGTAAAATGTCCAGAATAGGCAAACACATAGGGATCAATAGGGTTGGGGAAAAATAGGGGGTGCCTTCTAATTGGTACAGGATTTTTTTTGGGAGGAAATATCAGAATGTATAAAATTGATTGTGGTAATGGTTGCACAACTCTGACTATACTTAAGAACACTGACTGGCATACTCTAAGTGGGTGAATTGCATGGCATGTAAATTCTACATCAGTACAGCTGCTATTAAAATACACACACACACACACACACGAGTAACCATTCTCCTGTATGACCTACAATGGTCCAGATAATGATCTGCCTAAGCAGATTCTCCTGTAAACCATGGCATGCAGCCTGAACCTGTGATTAAACTTCTCCATCCAGCCCTTCTTGGCTTAAAACATCTTTGATGTTCATGTTTATCATTCAGAATCCTTGGCGAAACACACAGGGAACTGTCTGGCATCGTTGGAGCACTCAGAGGTACATTTCTTGGGCCAAGTCACTCTCCAGATGGCCCAGATAAGAGCATACAGACCTTTCAGCCTTTACCCTGTCTCTGCCTTCAGGTTTGCTTTGCTCAACCTTAGCCTGCTCTCCTCCCTCACCCTCCCACAGCCTGACCACCCTGGTTCCTGAAGTCTTATGATGGAAAAGCATAGAAAGCAGCATGAAAGAAAAGTTTCCTCAAACCTGCCTGCGACCTTGATCAAAGCAGCTGAAGGAGATAGAAGTAGCGAGTGGACCAATACGGAGGGACCTTTAAGGAGTACTAGGAAGGAACCAGAAATCCCTTCATGGTGGTTGAAGAGACCCAAACAGAACTTTATTTGAAGTTATTTTTGTTACATGAGCTGGGTTGTTTTAACTCTGATACCACTCAGATCAGAACACGTTGCTGTTTTGTATGTATTAAGAGTTTGTAGCTTAGACACATTTCTTGTTGACATGATTCACATCATCTGATATACACAGTCTGTGGGAGAAAGAAGCCATAATCGCCATGGGTTTTGGCTTAACAAGATTAAGTGGGCAAAGCCACAGGTGGCAAAGCCAGGACTGTTGAAACTGTGAAGTTTCTGAGTGGCAGGTATGGGATTCTTATTTCTTTGTACTTATCTGTACTTTCTGAGTCTCATCTGTACAACGAGTATCTATTAGATAAACCATTAATGAAACTTCCTAGTGCTTTAGTTCCGTCTGAGAGCTACCAAATAAGCAAATCCTGGGGGAAAGTACAATAGAACCAGAGAACAGAATGTCTTAGCTCAGAGCATTTTGAGATTTCCAGTAACCTTGGCTTGATGACTCAGAGTCCTAGCCTCAATGGGAGTTGGTCCCGAAGACCATGTTCAGCATTTCCATGACTTCAGTTCCAGAGTTATGCTTGGGAGGGTACTTGATTCTCATAAGCTGAGCTTCTATGTTTTGGAGAACTTCTTCTCCTGGGGACAGCATAAGGCTAATACTAGAAGTACAAAGTTTCCTGTTCTAGAAGGTTAGATATGGGTCTTAATCCTATTCAGTAACTGAGAAGGTAAAAAATTCCATCACCCATAAACAGGTTAACTAAGAAAATTTGACTGAAGAAGACTTAAAAGTGACAGCTATCTTTAAAGCAGTGTAGGGTTATCACATGAAAGAGTCCCGGGGAACAGGCCAAGGTTAAAAAAAAAAAAAAGGTAAAGTTATAGAGTATTTTACCTTGACTTAGGAATACCCCAACCATCAGAGAGGTTAATTCCTTAAGTAGACTGCCTCCTGAGACATGTTCCATGTTCTCCAGAACCAGAGTTCCACACTTCTGATGTTTATAAAAGGGCCTTCAATTGTCAGGAGAGCTGGACCTCTGCAGTCCTTCTAACCCAGAACTTCTGAGTCCAGTCCAGGGCTCTTGGCACCAATTTTGGTTTCTTTTGTTTTATTTTTATTACAGCATGGTCCCTGGTAGCCTTCAGGCTAATGTGTAGCCCAAAAAACCACCACATGACTCAATGATCATTGACTGTCCTGCTGCCAGAGCTGAAGTGTCCCCATTTCTGGAGCCCCGTGTTGAGCCAGTGCAAGGCCGTTAAGAGCTGCTGCCCTCTTGTGGAATGAAGAATACAACTGTTTAAAAGTTATCAAGACACGCTTGAGGTTATCGTCAGCACGTACAGCCTTGTCTTCTTTCCAAAGCTGGACTCTGATACCAAAGTATAAGCCCTGAAATTCCAGACCCTAGCCCCTCAGGGCCTTTTGTTCACATTCACCACAGCATATGTCCCATGCAATACTGGAACTCTAGTCACAATATAAAATACTGATTTCCAGAGAATACTCAGAATCTGTGGATGCCCTTTCAGTTTATGGAGTGAACTTCAGATGTTAACAACATGCTATGGAAAGAACACTAGATTAACTTTAAAGGTCCAGGTTCTAGCTCATGTTCTGTAATTTGAACTTGAGCAAGTCACAAATTACATTTATAAAATGTTCTAGAGTTTGTAGATGCAATCCTTGGGAAAGCGGTCTGCCAAATAGATGTGCACCACATACAGATGTTCAACACAGCAAATGGCCTTATGCTCTGCTCTAGACTAGGGGGCCCCCAGGCGTCTAACAAAGGGAACCAGACAACTGTAGATCTTATTCATTTGTGTCTTCAATTCCAGATATAGCCACAGGCAGAGACTCTTCTTTTTCCTTCCATAGGAACTGCATCAGAATGATTACAGAGAGATAAGTTGAAAACATTTATTAAGTTTTCCAGGCAGGTTTTGCCACTCTTGCTGAGGGCACAAAGCTCTGGAACTGATTAGTCACTGGAAGAGATTTCTCACTGTTTCTAAACATCAAGTCAGCTGCTCACTGTTGCCATTGCAGGGCTTCATACAGAAGAGGGGGCAGCTAAGGATAGGCAGGTGTTCAACCCCAACGTGGTAAAGGGGTTTGGAATAAAACTGGTTGGTAGCTGAATAAGGTAGCTTTTATAAATTTTTATTTTTAAAACCCATTTCTTTGTACTTAAGTTTTCCCCAAAAGATCATTTTCCCTCAAGAACTGCCTTGCCAAGTTTTTCTTGTAGTCTACAAATGGTACATGTTAGTCTAGAAAACTATTTTCTGTTGTTTTTAATATTGATTAAGCTAACCCAGAAATTTCCCTTACTTGTGTTAACAATCAGAAAATTTTAAAAGAAAAAAAAGAGAAAAATTTAAAAGCACACAATGTTTTGTTGACCTCAGACATCTGAAAATAAAACAGCTCAGTGAGGTGAGGTATTTATTACGTTAGTCTGAAAACATTTTTTCACTTACATGAAATCTCACAAACTGCAGTGACAGTCAACTGCAAGCAATAAATGTTTAATGAGTCATCTAGTTAGCCTGACCTTTGAAGATACTTTTTCTCTTCCCAGGTATTTTAAGCTGACTGAAATATTTCCTTTATTAAATGACATAATCACAGTGAGAATCCATTTTAAAGCCTCATTTTAACTGGTCCTTTCATTTGGTCTTATCACTGATATAAAAAGGTACATCAAGAAAATGTTTCCACTTGGGATGCATGGGTGGCTCAGCGGTTAAGCGTCTGCCTTTGGCTCAGGTCGTGATCCTGGTGTCCCGGGATTGAGTCCCACTACAGACTCCCCACTGGCAGCCTGCTTCTCCCTCTGCCTGTCTCTCTCTGTCTCTCATGAATAAATAAATAAAATCTTAAAAAAGAAAAAAAAGAAAATGTTTCCACTAAAAAATAACTAAGAGCGCTACCAAGTCCTAAGTTATATTATGTAAGAATATTAAGTCAAATCTGCCTTAATAAAAGTTTGTTAATAAAAGTAGCCTACTATGAGTGCCAATTATGGTTCGAGCACTGTCTAGTCATTTATACACAGTATCTATGGTCCTTATAATAACCCTCAAAGAAACACAAGCAAACAGACTCAAATTTGTCAGAAGAGTAAACAAGGTCCTACAGTTACTGGCAGAACCCGAATTAGAACACAGGTCTACCTAGTTCTTGCCTGATTGAGCCTCTTCCTCTGTATCTCCTAAAAGTTGCCTTGAAGAGGGGAGAAAAATGGAAGGCCTCCATGATGCCACACCCTGGTCCTTAACCAGCATGTTTTCTTAATATTCTGGACATCTATTTAAGATTTTATTTGAAGCAAGTTTTGGCTTGCTTTAATATGTATTTCATTTACTGTTTATCATCCTCTATCATTTATTGCAGATAGATCTGAAACAAAGAATGCTATACAACACCTGCAGTAACTCTCAAGCTTGGATCAAAATACACCACACTGGGGATCCCTGGGTGGCTCAGCGGTTTAACGAGTGCCTTTGGCCCAGGGCGCGATCCTGGAGTCCCGGGATCGAGTCCCACGTCAGGCTCCCGGCATGGAGCCTGCTTCTCCCTCCTCCTGTGTCTCTGCCTCTCTCTCTCTATGTCTATCATAAATAAATAAATCTTTTTTAAAAAATACACCATGCTGGAAGATCTATTACTGTGGAAAGCGTGTGAAAGGATAGAAAGGGCAGCCTAAGACAGGATATAAAAACTGGGCCATTTCCCTATAACATAGAGGACAGTTCACAACTCTGGTCATGATGTTCAAAACTGTAAATCAAAGAGGTACATTATTATATATTATATATCCATTTGTTGATACTGCTTTTCTGATTAGAAGATACAGAGTCACTTTAGGTAACTTCCATTTAATTTAACATTTATTTTCATTTTATATCCAGATGTCACATTTTCTACATTAAAATATAATCATGCTGACTCCCCCCACCCCCTGCACCCTCAGAGAAAAAAGTGAAGAACTTTACACAACTGGAAAGATGGAATGCACAAAGAAGTTGCTATTGCACCAAGTAACAAGGAACACAAAGAGACCAAACAGTAGACATAGCCAAAGTGCATAGAAGACAGCTCAGGGCTCACAGCAAGGAGCGAGAATTAAAAGGCTAAAGCTTTTAAATGCTATCACTTGTGCCACAAAGATTACCCTGAAAAGGTAGAGATGGGTCAGAAAACAGGACCAAATAGGGGATCTTCCAGAGGCTGCTAACAGAGTTTAAAATATCCATTCACAGAAGAGCTTTCTCCTCCCCACCTTGCCCTCAGCATCTGGTAAACACTTTAGAAACTTAAACCACTGTTAACATGTCAGAATGTAGAATGGATATGGGTTTTTCTTTCTTCTTTTATTGTACCCCAACTCTTTCGAAGCAACAGTTCTATTAGTTATTTTAATTATGATTCCTCTGCAGGGAAACACAGTACGGATCATTAAGACAAGGCATCTCACTACTATCAGATCAATGCCAGCTGTGCAAAAGCTGCAGGATTCTGTGTTACTCAGAGGGAGGGAGAACAGTAAGACACAGGAGTCCCAACTCATAAGGACTAAAGAGAAAAAGGAAACTCCTTTTCTAATCTAGTCATTAAATAGGAAAGAGCAGGTGGACAGTAAAAACCATCTGCTTAGAGTAGCAGCACAGACCTATGGGCACAGCAACAATCCAAAACCCAAATGCTCAGGGAAGAGGCTCTTGGCTCTACAGAGAGGAGGCTTCTTTCAGACCTGATCCTAGCTCTAACTTGGGAGATCAAAGCATTATAACTTCAGACAATGATAACTCTTGAGGGGGCTGAGAGGTAAGGTCGAGGAGACCATATAATGAAGACATTATTAGGCAACTAACTACACCACTATGTACAAACACACACATCCATAGGAAAACTGTACCTCCATCCCTGCAGCTACTTTTAAAAAAGCACTGATGATCCAGGTTTTCTGAACAGGGGATATTTTAAAGTCTGTTAGAAGTTTAAAACATTGCAACACTGGCACAATATGTTACCTATTCTTTGTTTTTAATTACAGGGTAACAAGGTAAACTCCAACACAAAGATGGGGGGATGGGGAGTGCAAAAGGAATAAAGAAAACAGAACCAGTATTTCACAAGTGTATCGAGCCAGCGATGAAGTAGCAGCTAATGCTTTGCAGAGTCTCGAGGGTAAAATTCACTCAGCGTGCTCTGAGGGATCCTCTTCAGCATTTCTTTGGGGAAGATTCGGAGTAGTTGCCAGCCAATGTCCAAAGTTTCATAGACAGTGCGGTTTTCATAAGGACCTTAGAAAAAATTGAAATTGAATGAATAAAGGCAAACTACTTGCAACTTATCAGTGTTAATATTTATTCCACGTATGACTGCTATAGGCATAAAGTATTAAAAAAAAAAAAAAAAAAAGAAAGAAAGAAAGAAAGAGACAAGCAGTTAGGTCTCCTAACACTGGATGCAACCAAATGCGTAGGCGAGGGTTCAAAGAGTCAGTACCATTAGAAATCAGAGTAAAGGGATCCCTGGGTGGCGCAGCGGTTTGGCGCCTGCCTTTGGCCCAGGGCGCGATCCTGGAGACCCGGGATCGAATCCCACATCGGGCTTCCGGTGCATGGGGCCTGCTTCTCCCTCTGCCTGTGTCTCTGCCTCTCTCTCTCTCTGTGACTATCATAAATAAATAAAAAAAAAAAAAAAAAGAAATCAGAGTAAAGGGCAAGGCCTACAAGCTAGAGGCAGCAGGCCATCTAGTGTGTGGGGGACAACTCTGTGGACAACTGGGTAGGATTCTAAATACCTGGAGTAATGAAAACTAGACCCAGCGTTTTGTCTATGGATTGAAAAAGGCAGTTTTCCAGGAACAGAGGATGACTGCCATCTGAACACTTTGAATAGGTCAGCTGTTTTCAAAGTTGTTACTAGCTATTCTTAATAGCAGAGTCATCATTATTCTGCAAATAAATTTAATTTCTTAACCAAGGAATCAGCGCCTGAAATTCTGGGTTCTTTTCTCTACCAGAAGAATTTCAATTTTTATCTTTTTAAGGTATTATAGTTTTCCATTAAAAAAATTATACATATTTTGTGGGGTTCAGTGTTAATAAAACATGCATCAAATAAATATAAGAGTGTAGTGTGATGCATTATTCCAAAGTTAACACATCTGTGTTGAGTACCAGTAAGGTCAGAACTAGTGGGAAGGGAGAGACCAAACAGCTTTGAAAACTATACATGTGCTATGTAATGAAAATCATTACAGTCTTTTCAGTATAGGGGCCTGCAATAGAATCAATAATAAATTTAATCAGGAAAAATGAGGAAAAAGCTGGCACTAACAACCAGGATGATGGGACAAGGGTTTGGAGTAGGTCTTAAGACTCAAAGTGTGGTCAGAGATCAGCAGCTTTCCGCATCACATGGGAAACTTGTCTAGAAACAGGATCTCTGGCCCTATCCAGATCTACTCAATCAGAATCTGCAACTTAACAAGCTCCCCAGTTGATTCAAAAGCATATTAAAATTTGAGAAACACTGGACTAAGGTTCAGTAATAGAAGTGAAACCGGAACAGGATATTTTAAATAAGAAAAACAGAAATCAGTAAATATTTGATCACTGGGAATTAAAGGAATAAAGTTATGAATAATGCCCAATTATTGAGCTTGGGCTAGGTAGGATAATGTTCATGCAGGAGGTAGACAAAATGAAAAGGGAATCACTAGCCAGGTGGCCAGCTTAAAAAACAAAACCAAAAAACTTTGGGTTCTGACCACTCTGAGCCTGAAGAGATGGCACCATGAACAAAGGTATCCTAGTTGGCCGTGTGTGATTAGAACTTCAGAAAGAGGGTATCACACACAGCAATTCAGTCACCAGCATAGGGAAAAAGTCAAAGCTGGAGAGGAGGAGGAAGCACAGAAAGAACAGGGAGCTAGGCCTTTGAGAACACAAACAATGAAGGAACAGGAAGATACAAAATCAGAAAAGGAGATGAAAATAAGCTGATCTGAAAAGCCCCAACTTCCCAAAGCAAGAGGAGGTCACTGCAGAGAGGTAAGGAGGAAAGAGAACCAGCAACGGAGGTGGCAGAGAAGGCAGCCAAGTGTAAGGAAGGGAAAAATTCAGATGGAAGCTAAACAGACTATGAAGTTGGAGGCAGAGAGGAGGGCGCCAGAGAGCTAAGTGCAAGAAGACATGAGTTGAAGAACCCTCTTCTCTAATCAGAAAGAAAATCATGTAGAAACCAATGCAAATGTGGGAAAGAAGTCTTCAAAACTATACATGAGCTTGTTTGTGTTTGTAAGAAAATAGTCATCTTACCCTGAGCAATGAAGTTCCGCTCAAACTTCTGCAGAAATTCCAAGTAAAGAAGATCATCTGAGGTAAGAGCTTCTTCTCCAACTACGGCTTTCATGGCTTGTACATCCTTACCAATAGCATAACAAGCATACTAAAGAGAAAAAAATATTTATATGAATGCAGATAAGATTTTATAAATGTTAACAATAATCCGGGCTATATATTAAGAGTATCTGTAGCTATCTTCTTCACAAGAGACCACAAACGGAATTTCACATTTACAAACACAATTCACATAAAGTTCATATGAAAGTATCAGAAAGATTTTATTATTAAGTAGTCTCATTGAGAAAGGAATCTTCAGGCATGTAGTCCATGGGCATTACTAACACTCTCTAAAAAATATACTTCCTCAATATGTCAATCAGCTTCCATTTTATAGAGCACTTGAAAGTCAGAACTCATACCACAGAGAAATCTACTTGAAGGTCAAGAAAAATATCCATGGTATGAGTAAGGTTGAACATTTCAAAAGTATCCTTTTTTATTTATGCTTGGTGTACACTCTCAAACAATCAGAGAAACCAAGGATTTCATAGAATATATAAAGCTGTATGTATCCCTTAGTGTTCTAGTCACTGCTTCATTTCTAAAGTACAAAATTAGAGAAGATTTTCAGGACTATTCTAATTATTATGGTTAAAATGGCCTTATGGCTTGTTTTTGTTTTATTTTTTATTTTACAAACTACTCGTACAGCATTAGATGTGGGTTTCAAGCATATTTTAATCTTGCTTATCAGCATCTATCCTTATAAAAAAAAGATGACTGCTTGCTTGATTCTATTGAATGATTATATATTCTACATGTAACCTATACTAAAATTCTACTTGGAAGGGGAATAAGTACAGTGATATGGGAGAAAGAGAAGAGATATAAGACAGCAGAAAGAATGGACTACAAAAGGTATTCTTTTCTTTAAGCACCATCCTTAAAAGGATATACCTACCAGCTGGTTAGATACATCAGCATGATCCTTTCTGGTCATACCTTCTCCAATAGCAGATTTCATTAACCGTGATAATGAGGGCAGCACATTAATAGGTGGGTAAATCTTGCATAGAACATACGGGAAAAAATACATTTAAGAACAAACTCAAGAATTACCAGAAACATTTTGAAACTCATTATTATCCCTTAAATTATATAAAACTGATGTTTCCTAGAGGGGTTCTAATATCTTTTGCTAGTAAGAAAATGAAGTGAGACTTTATGGCATAGTATTTAAGAATCAAACTCAAAAAATGAAGTCTACAAAAAGCAATATGATATTTTTTTTCAGTAGATTTTCACTAGATTTTTAACATTTGCCTATAGCATCAAATCTAAACAGCCTTCTGAGCTCTAACTCATAATGATGACATACCAAATAAAAAGATTAACAGTAAATAATTCCACCTAAAAGCTAATAGAAGTTGGCATCTGTTACAGAACCATCAATCTTTTTTTGATTATTCAGTCATTAAAAAAAAAAATCTTGTCATTTAACGACATGGATAGGCCTTGAGGGGATTATGCTAAATGATATTAGTCAGACAGAAAAAGATAAGTACTATTATGATCTCACTTATATGTGGAACCTAAAAAAACCCGTGAGCTTATGGATAGAGAGAGCAGACAAGTAGCTGCCTGAGACAAGGGCTGGGCAAAATGGGTGAAAGGGGTCAAAATGTACAAATTTCCAATTACAAAATGAAATGTCATAAAGATGTAATCCAGAGCATAAGGTCTATAGTATGCATAATACTATATTATGTATCTGAGAGTGCTAGGTAAAGTTCTCTCTCTTTTTTTTTAAAGACTTTATTTATTTATTCATAGACACAGAGAGAGAAAGAGAGGCAGAGACACAGGCAGAGGGAGAAGCAGGCTCCACGCAGGGAGCCCGACGTGGGACTCGATCCCGGGTCTGCAGGATCACACCCCAGGCTGCAGGCGGCGCCACACCGCTGCGCGACCAGGGCTGCCCTAAAGTTCTCATTTTAAGGAAAATGCACTTTGTAATTATGTGTACTGAGGGATGTTAACTGGACTTACAGTGATCATTTTGCAATATATATCAATATCAAGTCATTACTTTGTACAGGTAAAGCTAATATAATGTTAATTATACATCAGTAAAAAAATTAAAAATGTATTTTTTTGTATTAATAAGGTTGGTAGATATTACTATGGAAGAGAAGACCCATAAAAGTTCTTTGAGACCACTGACTCCATTTTAAGGCACAGTACAGAAAAGTGGAAACTTAATTCTTAATACTGCTACTCTTACAACAGGATTTTGGTATATAGAGATGACAATTACATGAGAAATAAGTTATTATTTTCTAAAAAAATAATTCCTAGGAGTGAAGTCAAAGTCACTAATCCCTAAGGATGACTGGAGAGCCAATGTTTAAGCTTCATAGTACTGCTGAAATGTCACACACCTGTCTGTTGTGTAGTTGCCTGTCCACGTAGATCTGCCCCTCGGTAATATATCCAGTCAGGTCAGGGATGGGGTGAGTGATATCTACCAGAGAAGACATCTGACATTAGTCTCAGTGTCCATGGCATACAAACAAATCCACAGGAAGTGAGTGTGCATTACCTACAGCATTACATAAAATGGTGCTCTTTAAAATAATTTTCTGTGATAAAAGAAAAGTGCTGTATCTGTGCTAATATGTTAAGCCACCAGACAAATGTGGCTACTGAGCACTTGAAATGTTGTTAACGTAAACAAAAAACTTTATTTCAAATTTCCTCTAATTTTAGTGAACTTTAGAATTTAAACAGCCAAATGTAGCTAGTGGTTATCATATTGGATGGTATTACTTACAGAGCTGCAGCACAGTTACATACGTATTAGCACATAAGGTAATACAGCTTTCAGAAAAAGTACCATTTCTCCTAGTTATTTCTCCCCAAAATATAAATAGAACTCCATTTTAAACACAAAGTTCCCCAGCAGAGGATTGCCAATTTAATATATGTTGAAAAAACATTCTTAGTTCATAAGCTATTTCAGATGGATACACACCATTTCAATATGGAAAATATAGGAATGTTAGATGAACAAAATTCCACTATGCGGTCAGCACTAAAAAAGTTCTATAAAGCAAGATGTTCCTAAGTTGGTTAAATTACATAAAGTAATTTCTTAGGTACTTTCTTGGAACAAATAATGTTTATCTCAGAGACAGTGTAGTGTGAATTACCAAATCAGACTGCCTGGGTTCTAAAGCTATCACTTCTTAACCTCAATAGATTACTTTAACCTCCCTGTGCCTCAGAGTACAGCATTTACCTGAAAGCTGCTACGAGGATCAAATGAGGTTAATACTTGCAATGTAAACAGTGCTCAATTATAATGTTATTATTGTTTCTGAAAATGCCTTGTAAAAGTGCTTTCTAAACACTGAGATAAGGACAAAAAAGGAGAACAGAAGAGGAATACTGACTGGTTTCATCTCCAAGCATACACTCAAATAGGCACTGCAGCGTGTGCTTTCACATACAAAATTGTAAAACAGAGTCATTTTCAATCAGCCTCTGGTGATCACTCTGTCCCTAAAGTCTTGGTGGCATTTACTATTTGTGCTCTTCATCTGATACTTAAGCTACCTTAATTTATTGGTGCATGTACATAAAAATATCCAACTAAATTAACTTATGTTAAATAGAGACTGAATTAAAAAAAAAATTTCCTCATATCTAGATCAGTGTCACACAAATAGCAGACATTCAACAGTAACCTAATAAATGAAAACTGAAAATTCTAATTACAAAGAAAATTGTTTTTCTTCTTCCATAAAGGGAAGATTATTATTATTTTTTAAGATTTTATTTATTTATTCATGAGACACACAAAGAGAGAGAGGCAGAGACATAGGCAGAGGGAGAAGCAGGCTCCAGGCAGGAAGTGCCATGTGGGACTCAATCCCGGGACTCCAGGATCGTGCCCTGAGCTGAAGGCGGACGCTTACCCACTGAACCACTCAGGCATCCATAAAAGGAAGATTATTATAGGCAGTTTACAAATGAAAATTTTCATTTAGAAACAAATCACTAGTTAAGAAATTCTCAAAGGATAAGCACTCCAAAGAATTTCAACTCCACAACAAATGAACATAGGGGGAAAATGCAAACGAAGAAACAGACTCTTAACTACAGAGAAGAAACTGAGGGTTACTGGAGGGGTGGTGGGTAGGGGGATGGGTAAAATAGGTGATGGGGATTAAGAAGGGCACTAGGGATGAGCACCAGGTATTGTATGTTAGTGATGAATCACTAAATTCTATACCTGAAACTAATATCGCACTGGATGTTAACCAGCTGGAATTTAAGTAAACACTTGGAAAGAAATTAAAAAATTTCAACTCAAAAACATAGATGTTCTTAGAATCAAGTCTTTACAATGATTAGGTCTGCTCTAATCCAAAGACCAAAAACTTACCATCATTTGGCATGGTGAGAATAGGGATTTGAGTAATGGAACCATTTCTACCTTCTACTCGACCAGCGCGTTCATATATTGTAGATAAATCTGTATACATGTAACCTGGGAAACCTCGTCGACCAGGAACCTCTTCCCTGGCTGCTGAAACCTGACAGTAAGACAAGAAGGAGAAAATCACATACTAGAATATGAAAAGAAAAGCTTAGAACACATTTGCCTGAACATGCTCAATCACAAAGTTGGAAGCATCATCTTTTAATTTTAAATACTGTCTCTAGAAGAAGATATAAAAATTTACCAATACAAGTTCAGATTATTCTGCAACAAAAACGTTGACAACTGGGGACCAAAAGTTTTTTGCTACAGTCCTATCACCATAATGAAAATCTTCAATAACTTGCTAGAAAAAAATTTCCTTGCAATTTTATAAATCAAAGGAAGCTATTTTAGAACTAGAAGAACATTCTTAGTTCAAAGATCTATTTCATGCCATGGATCTTGCCATATTAATATAAGCTAATGATAAAAAGGTCAAAAGGGAAGGAAATATATACCAGGAATCATTTGATGCAGTTTACATATTTAATTTAATCCTCACAATCCTTCCAAAATGAGGAAGGAAATGTTGTTAACCCCAATTTACAGTTGGAACCAAGGGTCAGTTAAATAATTTCCCAAAATTACAGAGCCAGGAAGTCCATTCATTGCACAACATAATACTTATGAACAGTCTTTCTCCTGGAGACATGAACATTACATTACAGCCAAACCCTAAAAGCATTAAGCCCAACTTTCAGGTGCTACTTTGGCACCTCTAAAAGAGTATGCCATAGCAGTGTTACTCAAAGTGTGGTCTGCAGGCCAGCTTTTATTAATGTGCAATGAGATAACACAGAAAGTAGGGTAAGCATTTGAAAAACTCTAATGGCAATCTAAGAATAATTTTGTCTGTTGAAATTAGTTAAAAAAAAAAAAAAAACCAGGCTTATAAGTTGTGTATCTTCTTTAAAACATGCCCTTTTCTACTAACTCATTTTAATCCTACTTTAGAAAATTATTGGTCTGTGATGGAAGGAAAAAAAGTCCTTTACTAGAAAAGCACTGCAACAGAGTAAGATATGGTGATAGATCTCAGGGACTTTTAAGAAGCTACATTTTTATGTAGCAGGTCTCTTCAAAGTCTTTTTTCCCCTTTTCACATGTTTAAAAGAGTAACTTAATCACAATTTCAATAACTTGTATTATAATGAACACTCCAAACTTCTGGGTGTAACTGCTAGAATCTTAACACCTAAATAAACACCAAGTTTTCTAAAGGAAAAAGTTCTAAACAGGGTGCTGTTAGAGTATGCTCTTCATTTATTCAAATACTAACATTATTAAAAATGAAATTCTGAAGAGGGTTAAAAATTGACAATTTGGACAAAGAACATCCTGGGAGAGTAACTGAACAAATAGCTTGCATCATTCATTCCCTTTTAGAATAAATTTTTTTTTTTTTAGAATAAATTCTTAAATGCATAGAGATGTGACAGTATGACTAGGCTAATGATTTAAATCTCATAATCATTTCAACTAAGTTGACAGTTTTCCTTCTCAATTAATTAAGGTATTCTACTAATATATGAGTGAATTTAAAAAAACATGATTAAAAAAAAATGAAAACTAAAGAGACACGATAACTCTAAAAAGTAATCCATTTTGAGAAAAAAGTTACCTCTCGAAGTGCTTCTGCATAAGAACTCATATCTGTTAGGATAACCAATACATGTTTCTCACACTGATAGGCCAGAAATTCAGCTGTAGTTAGAGCCAAGCGAGGAGTGATAATTCGCTCAATACTGAAATGGAACATTAAGTCCTTTGTTATTACAATAAAAAGGCCAAAGACAAAACAACATGATTCTGGAAATTATAGTTTCCCTTCAAAGTTTATTTTATTTTATTTTACTTTATTTTATTTTATTTATTTATAAGATTTTATTTATTTATTCATTAGAGACACATAGAGAGAGAGAGAGAGAGAGAGAGAGAGAGAGAGGCAGAGACACAAGCAGAGGGAGAACCAGGTTCCATGCAGGGAGCCCAATGTGGGACTCAATCCCGGGTCTCCAGGATCACACCCTGGGCTGAAGGCGGTGCTAAACTGCTGAGTCACCTGGGCTGCCCTCTCTTCAAAGTTTTAAATAAATTCTGGGAAACTTAAATATGTTTAAGTTTTAAGTAAATAAATTTATTTTAATAAATAAGAAAGCAATTATTACTTTAGAAGTAAGCAGTCATATATTATATATTTTCATAAGAATTACTTAATGCTACAAAATTATATTATTTTAGAAATGGGTCCATAATTACTCAAATTATATCCCTCTCGGGATCCCTGGGTGGCTCAGCGGTTTAGCGCCTGCCTTCGGCCCAGGGAGTGATCCTGGAGACCCGGGATCTAGTCTTACATCGGGCTCCCTGCAAGGAGCCTGCTTCTCCCTCTGCCTGTGTCTCTGCCTCTCTCTCTCTCTGCAGGTCTCTCATGAATAAATAAAATCTTTTTTAAAAAAAATTATAGCCCTCTCAAAACTGAGAGAGAAACAGAGAGGAAGGGAGGGGAAAAAACAAGAGTGGCTAGTTCTCAGCCAAGAACTAGAGAGAAGGAAAAGAATCATTTATTGAATATGGTCTGGGTACTAGATAACTTACATGTATTCTCTCATTTAAGAAGTACAATAACTATATGAGACAAGTATTATTCGTCATATTTTCTGAAAGAGAAAACTGAACTTCAGAGCCTACGTGATTCGTCAAAAGCCAAGTAACCAGCAAGACATAGAGCTTTAATTAATTTAATTATTTAATTAAACACAGCTCTCCCACTCCTAGCCCCATGTTGCTTTCACTGTAACATTTTACTTTCCTTGCCTTAAGTACCATTTTTTATCTGAAGCCTGAGTGAACAGAAAGAAATAGCTCTATTTACTTACGTTGGGTCATTAGCCAAGTTCAAAAAGAGGCAGACATTGTCCATTGAGCCATTTTCTTCAAAGTCAGATTTGAAGAACCGGGCAGTTTCCATGTTTACCTAAATAGCAATGAGTTTATCAGTGCTGGGAGAAGAAAAATTCCCAGTATTTCTGAGGAAAGCTCATCTATGGATCTACACTGTTCCTTCTTTTGAAATCTCAAGAACCTCCAAAATTTCAAAAACAAAAGCCAACAGAGTAAAAAGCCTGCTTTGGACATAAAGAAAATTATTCTTAAATTTTGTAGTCAATGTTAAATTTTAATCCTGAGTTTACCCAAAATGCCAAGTTGTAACTCCTCTGCCTAGAAATAAATCCAAGTATGTGTGTTTTGTTTTCTACACTGTTCTAATAAAATAAACAATCTTATTTGTTACGCTAAAACAAAAAAAAATACTTACACCCATAGCAGCAAATACAATTGCAAAATTTTCCTCACTGTAGTCCACCACATCTTTGGACTTCTTTACCAAACCAGCCTGGCGACAGATCTGAGCTGCAATCTGATGAGAAAGTACAAAAGAACTGAGTTGAGCTCTAAAATAACATTTCTACATCAAAATAACTTTTATCCCAAACTTTTTGGAATTGCAATTACATATATGAAATAATGTTCTAAAGGACTTTACCCAAAAAAAGCTATTTTGTATTTTTGTAAAGATTTGTAAGAGTAAGCAAGAATATAGATATCAGGCATGGATAAAGATTCAATTTAATTTGATTATATAAACAGTAACATTGAGTATTATTGAAATGGGTATTAAGTACAAGTGAGTATTGCTGAAAACCTTTTATTTGGCTTCTTACTAATAAATGAAGCATTTAGAAATTCTCCCTTGTTAAATTTCACACCAAACAGAGCCTACCTAGCTCTCACCTCATTGTGTGGTAAGCCAGCAGCAGAGAAGATTGGAATTTTCTGCCCCCGAGCAATACTGTTCATGCCATCTATGGCTGAAATGCCAGTCTGAATCATCTCCTCTGGGTAGATTCGACACTGAGGATTGATTGGCTGGCCTAATGCATTTCCAAAAGAGAAAATTAAGACATTAAGATTTTCTTTCTTCTCTTAGAAAGTCAATTATTTTTTAAAATCTGAAAGTTTAAGAAATTTTCCAATAGTCTTTTGTAGACTCACAAAACACATGGTAGCAGAATAAATTCCTAAAATTAAAGTATGCAAATAAGAGAAAAATCCTAATTTAGAAGCCATTTACATTTGAAAACTATCTACATTTCAGATACACAATACTTTATAATATCTTAAAATATTTTATATAAAATTTTAAGATGATTTCTAGAAAACAAATTTATTAAACATTAGAGCAATTAATATGGACTATATTGGTCATCTACTTAAAATATCACAAAAATCACTATTTGACAAAGATATAAAACAGAAGCTATTTTCTTCAAAAAACAGAAACCCATTTATTCATCCTACCCATGATGTCAAGGAAGTCTTCAGCCAGTACAACAGGACCTCTATCGATGGGTTTTCCTGATCCATTGAAGACCCGACCTGTGAAACAGTAACAGGACAGAATGGACTATGATTCAAATAGGTGTAATTTTTAAGAAACATCCCATGGAATTACGTTTAAAAGAAAACAGATCTCTGCTCAGAATGCATAATAACATCCATTTACCAAGCATATCCTCAGACACTGGTGTTCGGAGAATATCCCCAGTAAACTCACAGGACGTTTTCTTGGCATCTATACCTGATGTTCCCTCAAATACCTATTGAGAAAGACAAGTAATCAGAAGGGCAAAAGGAATTTAGACTGTAAGTACTTAAATATTATTTGTCTGTTCAACAGCCCATATAAAAATACATAAAAGGATACTATTTTCAATATAATGAACAAAAGAGATGTCCATGGTGATGAACCAAATTGCCAACCTATAGACCAAGGATCATGACTCTAGTCCACCTCCATCAAACATCAAAATGTTTTCACATTTTTAAAGGGTTTAAAAAAACAAAAAAGGAAAAGGAAGAAGAATATGCATCAAAGACCTTAAGTGGCCTCACAAAGCCTAAAAAATTTATTATCTAGCCTTTTACAAAAATCTGCTGACCCTTGCTCTAGATCACTTTTTAGGGGAATACGTATTTGAGAAAACTGGTATTTCCTATAATTCGTAACATTAAAAACTAGGTATTATAAGAGACAACTTAAGGAAACAGACTCGGATCTTGTTTTGTTTTCATCCCATAACCTATAAATTCTGCCTTTCATCTCTCTCCTTCCATGTGATTATCTGCTTTGTTTTAACCATTTAAAAAAAAAAAAAAAAGGTTATTCGCCAGTGGCAGTGGAGCTGTTGGGCTAGAATGGATACAGGTAGCCAACATTAGGCAAGACGAGAAAAAATATTTTCTCCCCACAGCCAGTAATCAGTCTCTAAAGACAGACTTACGCTACGATCTCTAAAAAAGGTAAGAGGTGTTCCTTATATTTTTGTTCAACTGGCCAGGTTTTGAAAGTGATACTTACCTGAACCACTGCTTTGGAACCACTAACTTCTAGAACTTGCCCACTTCTCTTCGTGCCATCTGGTAATGTCAAGTGGACAATCTCAGCATATCTGGGAAACTATACAGGAAAATATAAAAGATCAATAACCAATATTTTAAAACTCCCCATATTACTCTATATGCTCCCCCACCCCCCCAAACCACACAGATATATACTAAGAGTCTATAACATCCTCAGGTAACATCTTTAAAATACTTAAACACTGGCACATAAAATGGTAAACACAGCATAAGGTCCAGAGAAAGCTCCCTAAAAATAGAGCAATTACATTTTTCTCCCATGTATATGTTTTAAACTCTGAGACTAAAGAAAAGGCATAAAACTTAACAATAACCATGCTCCCACTACTCAGAACTGATGTTTGCTTCTGGGCCGTTTGTATACTCACCTGTATACTTTGTGGGGAGGCAATAAAATGCCAATTAAAAATACAATAATTGCTATCATAAGATAAATGCTCACCCCTCAAATTCTCCTAACCAAATATATATTCCTCTTCCACTTTTAGTATTTTAAAATACTAAAAGGTTTTCAAAAATAGATTTTAGTGTTCTATTTATGTAAATGGCAACATACTAAATATATCATCCTGCAACTTTTCATTTTCTTCACTTGGCATTTTATAGATTCTGTTATGTATGGTAATATTTACCTCATTTTTTTCAACATAATCTGTTGAAAAGTACATCACTACTTTGAGTGATATGAAGGTAAATACCTCTCAATTAAAATATGGTGCACCACTGTGAAACTTTTGATTGTGGAGATGCTAGGGTGAATAAATGGGTATACAAAACAAATGTAGTTGAAATCAAATGACACATTTTATTTAATTGTCCTCTACCAATGGAGTTCAAGGTTGTTCCAAATTTACACTATACAAACATGCTACGAGAGCATTCTAACATGTGGCTCCTCATGCCATATGGGTTTTCCCTAAGGTATCTGGTTACCATGTGGTGGGCTACATAAAGGCTATGCCCGTTCTTTAAATTTTCAAATTACTCTGCAAAGGAACTGTATTTACAGTTTCCTGAGCAGTATACAAAATCATCTTTTCCTCACATTGATGCCAATCTTGTATTATTAAACTTTAATTTCTGCCACTTTGATAAAATAAAAAAAAATAGCATCTATTCAACTTGGATTTTCCTATTTTTCCTAATACTGAACAGCTTTTCATGCTGTTTGACAATTCAAACTTCATTACCTACGACTGGCTTATATCTCTTATTCACTTTTCAAGTGGATCTGCTTTTTCTTTAATGTGTAGGAGTTTTATAGATTCTGGATATTAATCCTTTTTGTAAAATATGTGCTTCCACCGTTTCTTGTCTTTTAATTTTGTTTATGGTATCTCATCATACAAAAGTTTCAAAACCTTTTATGTAATAAAATGACTTGTCTTCCTTTATGATTTGTGCCTTTTGTGCCTTGTTTAGGAAAACCTTCTAATCTAAATTCATACAAATGGTCTTCAGTTTTGTCTTCTAATAGGTTCTTCAGGTTTAGGCCTTTAATCCAATTGGCTTTGTTTGTGGTATGCAATTTTATTTTTCTCATTTTCATTCTTTCTCACATAGAAAGTCAATCACCCCGATATTATTTGCTAAGCAGCACAACATGTCCCCCATTGACTTGTAATGCTGCTTTTACCATTTACCAAGTCAAATATCCAGCGTGACAAGACCCGGTTTCAGGGTGCTTAATTTTGCTCCAGTGATACAACTGCTTATACCTGCACCACATCTTTAATCTTAATTACTTTATCCCTAACTGATTCTGTTGCCTAGTGGAATCAATATATTTACCACTCAGTCTTTTCATTCATGAAGGAATCTCCAATTATTTTAAGTCTTCCTTTATGCCTTTCAACAAAGTTTTATGGTTTTCTATAAATAATGAGTTACGGTATACACAACACTCCTGATTTCTCGTAGACTGACTGTGTCCAACAACTCTGTATTATACCATTGTTTCTAATAGTTTGCCCACTGAATGCCTTGGATTTTCGTTAATTTTAAGACCAAGATATGATGACAGCTGGCCCTTTTCCCTCCTAACACCTTTATTTGGTTCCAAATACAAAGATGGACAGTGGTGGTGACAACCAGACATCCTCATCTTACTGATGATTTAAAGGAGAACGTTAACCAGAGTCTCTCCTTAAGTATGTTGTTTGCTATAGGTTATGGCTGGATATCTTGTAAGAGGTTAAGTATATTCTACTCCGTATTTCCAAAAGATCTTTTCTTTTTTAAAGAAATGAGTAACTTTATCAGACACTATTTTTATCAAGAAGACCACAAGCTTTTGTATTACTAATTCTATTTGTCATAATTCCAGTGATTTTTTTTTTACAGTTATTTTTGCTTAACTCCAATATATGGCTGTACTTTTACTAAGAATTTTGGAATTTGTGTCTCTAAGTGAGGATAATTGTCTTTCTTTTCTAGTACACCCTTTGCTTTGGAAAGCAAAGATACACCAACTTTATAACATGAATTCAGTAGCAGTCTCGGTCTTCTACTCTGACATAATTTGTGAAAGATTATCTACTCCTTGATCTTTTAAGTCAAAAACAAAGCCACTCTAAATCTGGTGTTATAAAGCCATTCCTACAACTATATGTAATTTATTTGTGAGTTTTCCTCAGCTAGAGCTGTACTCTAAGCAAACATTCAACGAAACTTTTTAAGCACTCTTAAAATTATTTCCTCAAAATGTTTTCTAAAGTCCTTCTCACTATTCTCACAGCATCCCACACTTAGCCTTCATAGCACTTGCTTATTAGATGTGTTTATCTGCATTATATTTGCTTCTCCACTACATGATGTTCCACTGGGGGAGAGTCCATTGTTCACCATTATCTTCTATTCTAAGTGTTTAACATAATTGAAACATGAATATCTGGGGGGCACGTGTGAGGCTCAGTTTGACTTCAGCTAAGATCCAGATCTCAGGATCCAGGAATTTAGCCTGTGTCAGACTAAGCAGGGAGTCTGCTTGTCCTTCTCTCTCTGCCCATCCCCCTGCTCGTGCTCTTTCTCTTCTCTCTCAAATAAACAAAATCTTTAAGATTTCTGCCCGGTGCTGTGAAGAAGCAGGGCTGTACTTCCCCACATCCAGGAAAGTGCTGGAGCTGAGGTCTCCAAAATATGGTTTAGACGTCGTTTGAAGTCAACCCTTAATCAGTAACACTGACCGGGTACCTGCCATTCAGGCATCTGATGCCCAGTGATGGGTGGTTGTCCCAGTGAGGTTTTTGTTCTGTTTTGTTTTGTTTTTTTAGTAGAATCTTTTTTATTCAGAAAAAAAAACCCAAAAAACAAAAAAGTTTTCCAACCACACACAGGAGGGGTTTGGGTAGGGGGAGGTGTCTGTCCATCCAGCCCCAGCCCCCAGCCCATGTGGTTTTGGCAGCAATAAGAGGTGTGCGGTAATAGCCCAAAAAATAAAAATGGTGTACGTGTGTGTCTGGGGAGGAGAGGGGTGCAAAAGTAGTGGGGAGTGGTAGGGGGCGGGGACGGACGAGGTCAGTACTGGGAACACCGCAGGTGGGAAGCCATTTCATAACATTTCTTGTTGATCATACCACCGTGGACACCTTCTTTGCCCGTTAGCAGGACAAGCATCTTGGCAGTCATGGTGACAGTGATGTTGAAAGTGGACGCTTGTTGAAAGTGGGGAATATTTTTGTTTTCAATAACATACTAACAAAAAAGTTTCATGTTTTTAAAATATGAACCAAAAATGTTATCTAATAAAGATTGTAGGAAAAAAAGGAGAAGGATTAAAAAAACAAAAAACAAAGAAAGCTTCCTATTTTTCCCTCAAAATTAAAAGTGTAGGATCTTCTCTTTCACAAAACATTAATGTACACCTGCCTAAATCTTGCACAAATTGCACTATATTAAGACTTTGAATCAAATTGTAGACTAGTTGGAGACTGTGGTCAGGAGATAAATTTGTTCTGTTTAATCCTGAGGTTAATTTGCATAGGTACCTCGTGGGGGTTTTTGTTTTGTTTTGTTTTAAAGATTTTATTTATTCATGAGAGGCACAGAGAGGAAGGCAGAAACATAGGCAGAGGGAAAGGTGGGTTCCCTATGGGGAACCCGATGGGGGACTCGATCCTGGGACCCCAGGATCACAACCTGAGTCAAAGGCAGACGCTCAACCACTGAGCCACACGGATGCCCCTGTATAGATACCTTGTGATACACAGAAATATAAAAGTGATAAAACTGAAGCGACAATGCACTTTGCCCTTTCTTTTTAGAAATGTTTTTCAATTTATTTTCTGCTTCCAGAGGAGTCACATCTCAAACATACTTCCATCATTACTTTTCTCAACAAACTAATAATTGTGTGCCTTTCCCCCTAACGCACTCCAACACTAATCAGTATAGAATTACTGTTCTAGAGAGCATACTATATAAACTATTTTTTCCTGAAGATATTTTGATCATAGAGCTCAGGTAGGAGGCTTTTCCTAGGGTATTCAATTATGGTCTGTAATCTATGATAACAGCAATAGTGTTTATAATTCTTATGTATAGGTGAGGCTAAAAAGCCAACATATAACTAAGGATCCTTACAACAAACTAAGTAAAAACTGTTCTTTGCGTTAGGTTTTTAGTTACTGTTGAGATAATTTCTTCTTGTTTATTTGTTATTTAAATACCAGTGTCAGGCCCTCAAAGATAAAAGTAATTGTTCATTCACTCAAAGACCTTAAAATTTAGTAAAAAGAAAAAAAATTAGTAAAAAGGACAAATACTATTAAGAAATAATTAAAACTCATGGCAGTCTGTGACAAGAGCCATAAGATGCCACATAGCTATATAATAACCTAAAAGTTATAAAACACACTCACAGATTATTATTGTTTTTCCTCAATAAATCTATGAAGTACAACTGACACCCCCCTCAAATTTTTTTTAAATTTGCATATCCACTACTGGAATACAGTCTTCTGACTTTCAAAACTCATCTCCTATATAGCACTGACATTCAGACTAAAGAGTGGGTTAAGAATCATTAACATAAAATTTAAAGGACTTAGTGCCATGTTTTTAACTACATAAATGGTGAAATGATAATCATAGTGGTATTACCTTAACATGATCTAAGATCACTAGTGGACCATTGACTCCTGATACTGTCTTGTATGCTGGAAAGAAACAGAAGAATCAGCTTTAGTCAAACAGGACAACAACCTCCAATTATCTCTGCAGTATTACCAAAAAGCTCCTCTCTCTACTGCACCTATTATAAAACAGAGAAAACAGATACAAATTTTTTTTATTGAATTTATAAAGCATGCCTGTACCTGTACACCTTTTCACCATCTACCCTCATCCAACCAAAGCATTATGCATTCTTACCATATGTCAGTCAGTCTAAGGACCCAGGATACAAAAACAAAGGAGGCACAGAGGGGCAGAGTTATTTTAAGAGTTCCCAGTTTTATATGGAGAAGGGGGATAGAGTTAAGGTCTGTTTAACAGTGGTATAGAGGGTTTGTGGAGCAGAGCAAAATCCTAACAGTTCTTACCTAGAAGAGAAAAGGAGATGCTTTAGAGGTGACACTTAGCAAAGTAGGTAAGGGAAAGGAAAGCCTCAAAAACTTTAAGCATAAGTGACAGAACTCACAAAGGAAATCTGAGAAAATGTCGAAATCTGAGAAAATGTCATCTGTGAGATAAAAAGCGATCATTAAATGAGGTCATAAAAACCACAGGGAAAAGAGCTTTAGGAGAGGGGAGTGACAACAGAATGAAACACCAGAGGTCAAACAAGATCCTTTAAAAAAAAAAAAAAGTGTTACTGTCAGTTCAGAGGCTTCTATTTTCACTGCAAATTACTCTCTAGCAATAACTTATCTATTAGTCTATAAGGAACTACCCAAATCCTTCATTTTAGAAAGGAGGTAGCTATCCTGCAATTCTACACCTACAAACATGTCAATCAAATATAATGGGAATCAGGTATAAAACAGAACACTCAGGAGACAATCTAACAACATCAGAATTAACCACACTTCATAATCAGAACCGCTAAAAAAAGTAAATGTCTAAAGAAAACTTACTAGAAGGCTTTGAATAGGTGATGAAAATCTGTCAACTAATTGAGAATTTTTCACTTGTTTGATTTCTTATGAGGTCTTGGGATAGAGATTTCTGGCACAAGTGTAGACTCCCGAGAATGAGGAAACCATTTACTATAACCATCTGTCCACTCAGGGGGCTTACGAACTTAAAAACCATTTCTCCATCCAGGAAGCAAGTGCCCTGGTACGAATGCAGGGAGGAGGAAAGCAGTATCAGGGCACACACTTGTTATTCACACTCATAGGACATTTAAACTTAATACCAAATATTTGCTTGAATATCTGTAATTGTAAATATCTCAACAGAGGCTCCCAAATTATTTTTTAACCTAGATAATAAAAGGCAAGTCACAAATTTAAAAAGTACTTGAATGTATGGTACTGTAAAAGAATTAATCATTTGTTCCCTTTAAATTATAGAAAAATCTAAGCTGTTACATTTACTTTTATGAAAGTCCTTCCCACTGCATGAAAATAATCTAATACTCTTGAAAATAATTCCCACCTCTAAAAAAATTTATTTGTTGTTCTCATTTTTAGTGTGTTCAAGCATTCAGTTTTTAAATGACTTTCTAAAATTGCTATATAGAAATGCAAAGGGAGCTACATTTGAAACATACTTTCTTAGAACCTAGTTTTTTTTTTTTAATTTTTATTTATTTATGATAGTCACAGAGAGAGAGAGAGAGAGAGAGAGAGGCGCAGAGACATAGGCAGAGGGAGAAGCAGGCTCCATGCACCGGGAGCCCGATGTGGGATTCGATCCCGGGTCTCCAGGATCGCGCCCTGGGCCAAAGGCAGGCGCCAAACCACTGCGCCACCCAGGGATCCCTAGAACCTAGTTTTTAAAAATATAGAAACAACATCTCAAAACCTTCACTTAAACAGTCAGGGATAAGAGTAGGGTGTGGGCTGGTGGGGTTGGGGAGAGGATCTACTTTTGAGATTTAGAGGCAATTAATTGTCTTGAATAAAATCTAACCAACAAAACCCTTCAGGTTCTGAGAATTCTCTCTACTTTTTCCACCATGATTTGCACCTCCTTTGAACTTTAACCTCTACAACAAAGATGCTTCAGAATCTCATGTTTAAATTCAAGCTCATTTAAATTATGAAGTTTTGCCAGTCACAAGCAAAAGCATGACCAAGAGAAAAACTAGTCATTGTCTTTGCTGGAAACAATGAATCAACCTGACTCCTATTACAGAAGATTCTACTTCAATCAAAAGCAGTCTCTAAATTTGCAGCAATGTATACAGCCCTTAAAAAGCCTATAAATAATCATCCAAATTAACTGATTAATACCTACACCACTAATATATATTTAATAAGTATTTGTTAGGAATTCTCACTTAATCTCCATAACAGATCTATGAGTTAACTAATATTCCAAGTTTTAGAAGAGAAAAATGACTCTCAGAAATCAACTTGCCCAAGGACCTGAACTTACATAGTCTGGCTCCAAAGTCACTTGTTCTTTTAACTCTGTACTACAGCTCAAATTCCAAAACTGCACTGGTTGTTTTTTGTAGCCTGGTACACTCTTGTAATTATTTGCAAGAGTTACGTAGCTATACCACTCAAGATTAATTTCATGAGTCTGCAACTTTAGCTATGAAAAAAAAAAAAACTAATGCACTGGACAGTATTTCTCTTGTGTCTACATTTTGTCACTACTGCTAAACAATGTTTCTTTAATGGTAATATAGTCGCTGGAAGTTTTTAAGCAGAAAAGGGAGAACCTAATGGAGATGCTTACTTCAGCAGCTTCCCCTCACTGCAAAGCATGGAAAATGCAAGGGAACTACTTCAGATACAAATCAGAACTTAAGCAACACACTTGATTTAAATTAAACTGACAAAACACAAACTGAGCCAATGTTATAATTCAAACTAAATAAAAAATATCACCAAATTTTACATCTGAGGAGTGCTTTACACTTCACACAGAATATCTTCAGACAGATTACCTCATTTCAGCTTCACAAACTGCTGGGAGGTAGGCAAGGCTGATACACCACTCTACACTAAGGCTCTGAGAAATCTGTTACTAAATAGGAGAACCAGACTTAAAACTGGTTTTTGTTTGTTTGGCTTCTCCCCCACCCCCCACCCCCAATTCTAAGGTTGCTAATCTATGACCTTATAATAGTTCTGAACTTAGTTTACAATATAATTAAAAATATAGATGACACAGTTCCTAACATTTGTATTACAAACAGGTACTAGAAGACAGTTTATATAGCAACTATAGCTCTTTTTCATGATAATAAAACTATTTAAAAAAATACAAGAAGAGAAAATGATATCAAACACTACTTTTTAACTCTCGACAATATTGATATGGACTTTCTCACCATTACCATTAACAGCCCAAAGCAGAGAGAACAGTTTCAAGTAAGGCAGTCAAAGACATTAAGCTGCTCTTCTAAAAAGTCAAAACCCATTCACAAATTATACAAACATTTCTATTTACCAAAATAATGACCATTCTTCATTATGAAAATTTCCAAATGAGTACGAAGTTAGGTCTGCAAGGAATATTCAGAACTTCTGACGATACATATTTACTTTACATGTGAACACATTTTACAACCAAAAAGTTACATCTTTGATTCTGATCAAGAAGGCAATAAATATTTATGGACTAATATTTCAAAACCAAAATTTACAAAGGTTTTAAGAAGCACATGTTTTATCAGATGACATCCTCTTCCTCCTGTAGGATATGAGATTGTTCAACACTAGAAACACCACTTAATGATTGTGAAATTTTCAAAGAGAAAATTAGGCAGTCATTGCACAAGAAGAGATCCAGTGCTCTAGCCTCCACCTTATTAGCAAAACAAAAACCCCAAGCAATCATCTTCTATTGCACAAGAACAGCACAGACCCACACCCTGACAGGTGGGCAATGAGGGAGAGGTTCTAGAAAAAGGAGGCCTTACGATTTACTTGACTTTTTTACTAAGGCTATCTCTGCTTCATGAAATAAAAAACCTAAGGTTAGTTCTGATCTAAGGTCTCAAGATTATCTAATTCAAAATGTTCAGTGTCTAAAAGTTCTATATGTATTACTGAATTTTGCTCAAAGTTTAAACCACAATTAAGTTTTCTTTCCTTGTAAACTTAGAAATTCAACTAAAGTGCTCAAGATTATTTTAAGCCTGTGGATCTCATTTTCCATTTCTTGTTAACAGACTATAATCATGAAGTTGTTTTAAAACAGGATCCAATTTGTACAGTGGTACTGCCAATATTATTAGTCCCATTCCTTCATTCAAAAGCTCACATTAAATAACTACAATAACGTACCACCTAAGATGGTATAATCAATCTTTAGAAAAATTGAGGTTAAACAATATTTACTCAGAAGCAATGATTCCATCCACATTAAGAATAGACTAAATTATTAGAACAAGGGGTTTAAAGGCAAGTGATAAAACAATTACAAGACACCTTCTATGTGTCAAGCGCTGTACTAGGCACTGAGGATACGAAAAGGATTCCTGACTTTCAGTATGAAACATTGTATTGCAACAACTCTGTCAGGAGCAATCTCATCTGGAATTCTTTAGCCACCGGCTAAACGCGCAAAGAATGCTGAAAAACCAAACTCACTTCTCTTAAGGGTTAACAATCATAGAGTACTACTTATAAACAATTGTATTACTTCAGTTGATACTCTCTGAATTGACACAGAATGAATAATTATACGGGAAGTGGCTACTGCACCCTTACCATCATCTCCTAGAAGCACCACTAACGTCTATCTATTCAACCCAAAGAAAGGCAAAGCACGCAAATGCAATTCATAAAAGCAAATACGAATTGTTAGTTATCAATTTATTGTCAAAATCTATGTAAGAATGCAACATCTGTTCATGTTCCTGAAACATTCACTTCAGCTTATATAAGCCTCCAGGAGGCATTCTCTTAGATAATTCTCAGTGTAAAAATCACATCTCAGCAAACCATGGAATCAACTGTGTTTTCCTTCTTCCTCACGCTGCAGTGCTGTCATATGACCCAGTGACAGATCAGGATGGGATTAGTCAGACAGGAGAGCGCCTGGACTGAAACCCTTCATCTGAAATTCTTTTTAACCAGTTTGCCACCCACAAACCAACATTCTGGCAACTAACCAGAGCAAACATAGTCTCACCACCTGGGGAAACACCAGCTTTCCCAAGTTTTGAAGAGAGTCTATTTCCAGGGCTCATCCCCAATTCCTTAAGGAAGCTGCAAAGAGAACCGATGCCACACAACTGTATTGTTTAATAATAAAAATCCGTTTCTTTCAGAACGGCTGGGGAGCCCACTTAAAAGGCTTATTTATTAAGGTAGGGTTTTTTTTTTTTTTTTGGATTTATTTATTAAGGTAGGTTTTTTTTTTCTTTAAATAATCACAACATTTAAACATGCATATGATAAGTTTTGCATATAATAATACTGGCAAAGCTGCTTGGCTTTCCCAAGACAGCCTTGCATTTAACTGTGATAGGTTGAACTCCTCTGTAAATGAAGAGTCGACGGTAAAAAAAAAAAAAAAAAAAAAAAAAAAAAAAAAGTGAGAATTAAATGGAATTTTAGGGGCCCCTGCTGGTTCAGTCCATAGAGCATGTGACCCTTGATCTCAGGGTCGTGGGTTGAAGCCCCGGGTTGGGCTCAACGCCCAACGTGGAGTCTAGATAAAAAAAAAAAAAAAAAAAAAAGAAAGAAAGAAAGAAAGAAAGAAAGAAAGAAAGAAAGAAAGAAAGAAAGAAAGAAAAAACAAAAACAAAAAACAGATTTTTAGTTTCTGCTCTGTCAATAATTAAGTGTTTAAAGCCTGGCAAGCCCCCGTCCCTCCCAGAACCCTAAGCTTCCCAATTGTAAAATGAGAGGGTTAGACTAGATAACCTGCAGGGTACTTTTCAGCCGTAGCTTCTCTGCTATCAAGGCGTGCTCCGGCGCAGCGGCCCCTCCGCGGAACATCTCCCTCGGGCTGCGGGCCTGGCCTCCATCCACGTCAGCGACCGCACTACGCCGGCTCCCCCCGCAGGGGCTCCTGCCCATCCCTGGAGGTCCACACCGGCGGAGGGCGATGGGAAGGGGCGTTCCCTCGACCCCACAGACCCAAATGAGGTCAGGGGAAGCTTGAGACTGAAGGGGCCAGGCCGCGGCCCTCCCTTGGAGACGAGAAGCCAGGGCCCAACTCTCGGCTCCAGCCCAGGGAAGTTGGGGAGGGCGGGGCACGGGCCGGGAGCCCACCAACCCCGGGAAAAAGTTCTCGCCGCGGCTCCTGCCCTCGACCCACCCGGGTTTACGAGAACACGAGGTACACTCAGATCTCCTCCTAGGGACAGACTAAGGGGTCAGGGTGGGCGGGGTGGGGGGCGGAGAAGCAGACCCCCCTCCCCCGCTAAGCAAGTGAATGGGGAGCAAGAGGCTGAGCTAAGTAAGGAGCAAGGCAGGATTCGTCTCGTTCTCTGATACTCACTGAGGCGAGGCTGGGAAAGGTAGTTCCGGCTAACCGCCAGCGCTTGCTCCCGAGATCCCGCAACCGGCCCACTGGTGGGCACGGGTAGCTCGGGTGCGGCCCCGTTCACGATCCCCCGCATCGCCCGCAGCGCCATCTTGTCTCCTCCGTCCCGACTGGCCCCGCAGGCGCGCCGCGCAGGCGCAGATATAGCCGGGGTGGCCTAGGCTCCCGGCTCCGCCCATGCGCGCTGCGGGGCCTCGGCCTTGCCCCGCCCACGCCCCGCCCACGCCCCGCCCATCGCCCCGCCCCCTCGCGGCTCCCCTCCTGCAGCCTCGTGACTCCGGCTCCGGGTGGGCGGGGCTGAGTCCGCGCACTGGCGAGGGGAGCTGACCAGCGTGCTGCGAGGGAGGGCGCGGGGCCAGGGCGGCAGGGAGAAGCGTCGAGAGGGTCCCAGGAAGGCAAGACTTAATAAGAGAGGAAGGAAGAGAAGGAAAAAAGGGAGGCGCCTGAAGGCACGGAGGGGGAAGAAAGGCGAGCGCAGACAAGAAAAGGTCAACTGGTGTCCATTTCCATGACCTTGAATAACGAAACCTCAAATTCTGAAAAAGCACTTTGTAAAAGAGAAAGATGCTCTAGGGGCACCTGGGTGGTTCAGTGGTTGAGCATCTATCTGCCTTTGGCGCAGGGGGTGATCCCTGGGTCCTGGAATCAGAGTCCCGCATCGGGCTCCCCACGGGGAGCCTGCTTTTCCCTCTACCTGTGTCTCTGCCTCTCTCTCTCTCTCTCTCTGTGTGTGTCTCTCATCAATCAATAAATAAAATCTTTTAAAAGAGAGAGAGAAAAAATGAGTAAATTTGTTCTAGTGATTAACATAGGGCACTTTGTGCCATCATTTCTTGCACTTTACTAATCCAATGAATTCACTTATGCATCTATTCAAAAAACATAGGATGAAATATGTAGGGTACTGTTAGCAGTGTGAAACACAAAGTGTGACATATGTCGATACTATTTAAGAGATAGAACTCATATAAGAATGACTAGGTGGTTGTGGAAGACAGACAGGCCAGGCAGGCTTAGGTAGGGCCTGAGTGATTGAATTGATTGTGGTGCATTTTTTAGGTGGGGAATAGAGAAGGAAGTGAAGAACTTTGCAGGTGGTGGTGGAGGAAAAGTGAAAAGCTAATTGGGGATCTGTTTTAGTTACGTTTCCAGTGGAGTATTCTGAATGAGATTTCTATTTGATTATATAGGTAAATGCCTCAGGAGACGATACCTAGGCTGAATGAGATCAAAATTCATAACTTATCACCATGTAGGTAATATAGAAATAAAAGAAATAAGTCAGAGAATGGGTGTACTGTGGGGAAGTGCTAAAGACCACTTCTATGGGATCACTAAGATTAGGGGATGAACAAATGTAGAGTATCCTGCAATCAAATTTGGGATGATATTAGAGTTGGAGAAAACCTAGAACACATGTCCTAGAAGCAAAAGGAAGAGAAAAGCTTTAGGACAGATTATTGTATAATGCCAAAAACCAAAAAGAAGGCAAGTCATAAAAGTATTACAAATATTCATTGTATTTGGCCATTAGAAAACCATTATGATGTGATGGGACCATGGATGCTTAAGAGAGCAATAAACTTTTTCACATATGCGAAAATTTTAGGATTTGAACCATATGTCATGATGGTATATTACAAATTAAGCAAATATTACTTGGTTATTTAAAGTCTATTTTTAAGTGAATCTCATTTTCATGCCATTTGGTATAAATGCCCACAGCTCTTTTGAACCATACCACTGAAGCAAGTGTTCCTTAATTTTGAGTGATATTGAGAATCATTTACTATGTCTTAATAATTAAAGCAAAGAAAGAGAAAACAGTATGACACATAATGTTGCTTTAATTTCTGAGAATGACAATAATTAGGTTGGCAAAAACATAAGGAAACAAGAATTTTCATATTTATTGCTAAAAGTATAATTGGTATGATATCTAGAAAAGCAGTTTGGTGGTGTCAGACTCACCTATTTATCTATATCAGTATATATGATGAATATTTTCAATTATATATGATAAACATCACATAGTATTATATGATATGTGATCTATATTGATATACATATACATGGATATATACAGACATATTCATTGAAATATTTTAAAATAACAAAAATCTAGAAATAATCTAGATGTCCATTCCTAAATTATGGCCTATCAAGTCAAAGCTACTCCTTAACATTCAGCATAGACTTAAGTGTTGAAATTTAAAATATATATATATATATATATCAAATTAAATTAGTAAGTTTTTTAAAAAGCAACTGCAAAGTAGATAAATTTGTAGGCATTTTAGGTAGTATATAAATATGTAGTATTATAAGTATATATATATGTTTATATAAGCACAAATGTAGAAAAGTACATATATCTACATATAAGTATGTATGTATATATGTACATATATAAGTATATATGTAGATATATGTGAGAGAATTCTATCTCTTAATTTTTTTTATTTTATAAAATATTTTCTTTCTTTATTTGAGAGAGAGAGCATGAGAAGGGAGGAGAGGGAGAAGCAGGCTCCCCAGGAGCAGGAAGACTGATGCAGGGCCCTGAGATTATAACCTGAGCCAAAGGCAGGAGCTTAGCTGACTGAGCCATGCAGGGGCCCCTCTACTTTTTTTTTTTCAGGATTTTATTTCTTTATTTGATAAAGAGAAAGCACAAATGGAGGGGGTGAGGGGGAGCAACGGGTGAGGGAGAAGCAGACTCCCTGCTGAATGGAAAGCTTAACATGGGGTTCAATCCCAGGACCCTGAGATCATGACCTGGCCTAAAGTATTTACCTCAACATTTATTTAAAACATTTTTTTTAATTTAAATTCAATTTCATTAACATTAACATTACATCACATAACATTAACATTCATTAATATATATAATATATATATATTAGTTTCAGAGGTAGAATTCATTGATTCATCAGTTGCATATAACACCCAGTGATCATTACTTCAAGTGCCCTCCTTAATACTCATCAACTATTTACTCCATCCCCCCACCCATCTCCCCTCCAGAAACCCTCAGTTTGTTCCCTATAGCTAAGAGTCTCTTATGGTTTGCCTCCCTCTCTGTTTCCTTTTATTTTATTTTTCTTTCCCTTCCCCTATGTTCATCTGTTTTGTTTCTTAAATTGCACATATGAGTGAAATCATATGTACTTGTCTTTCTCTGACTGGCTTACTTTGCTTAGCATAACACCCTTTAGCTCCACCCACATTGTTGCAAATGGTAAGAGTTCATTCTTTTTGATGGCTGAGTAATATTCCATTCGATATATATACCCTTTCTTTATCCATTCTTCTGCAATGAACATCTGGGTTCTTTCCATATTTTGACTATTGTGGGTATTGCTGCTAGAAACATTGGGGTACATGTGCCCCTTCAAATCACTGTTTGTATGCCTTGGATAAATGCCTCATAGTGCAATTGCTAAGTCACAGGATAGTTCTATCTTTAACTTTTTGAGGAAATTCCACACTGTTTTCCAGAGTTTGCATTCCCACTAACAGTATAAGAGGGTTCCCCTTTCCCTGCATCCTTGCCAACATCTGTTGTTTCCTGAGTTGTTAATTTTAGCCATTCTGACCAGTGTGAGGTGATATCTCATTGTGGTTTTGATTTGTATTTCCCTGAAGCTGAGTGATGTTGTGCATTTTTTCATGTGTCTGTTGGCTATCTGGAGGTCTCCTTTAATGAAATGTGTGTTTGTGTCTTCTGCCCATTTCTTGACTCAATTTTTTGCTTGTTTTTTGGGTGTTAAGTTTGATAAGTTCTTTATAGATCTTAGATATTAGCCCTTTATCTGACAAAACATTTGTGAATATCTTCTCCCATTCTGTAGGTTGTCTTTTAGTTTTGTTGACTGTTTCCTTTGTTATGCAAAAGCTTTTTATCTTGATGCAGTCTCCATAATTCATTTTTGCTTTTGTTTCTCTTATCTCCAAAGACTTGTCTAGCAAGAAGTGCTGTGGCCAAGGTCACAGAGGTTGTTGCCTTGTTCTCCTCTAGGATTTTGATGGATTCCTGTGTCATATTTAAGTCTTCCATTCATTTTGAGTTTATCTTTGTATATGGTGTATGACAGTGGTCCAGTTTCATTCTTCTGCATGTAGCTGTCCAATTTCCTCAACATCATTTGTTGAAGAGAGTTTTTTCTTTTTTTTCCCATTGTATATTCTTTCCTGCTTGTCAAAGATTAGTTGGCCATAGAGTTAAGGGTCCACTTCTGGGATCTCTATTCTGTTCCATTGATCTCTGTGTCTGTTTTTGTGCCAGTGCAATATTGTCTTGATGATTACAGCTTTGTAATATAGCTTAAAGTCTGGAATTATGGTGCCCCCGGCTTTGATTTTCTTTTTAAACATACCTTTGTCTATTTGGGTTCTTTTTTGGTTCCATACAAATTTTAGGATTGTTTGTTCCAGTTCTGTAAAAATATGTAACTTCAAAATCTATTTAACAAATATTTGGACAATTGATTTATATTTACATTTAACAAATATTTGAACAAATATGTACTGGGTACTGTTCTAAGCCCTAGACATATACCAGTAAATAAACAAAGTCTCTGTCCTCATGGCACTTATAAGAGTGGGAAAGTCGGGATGTCTGGGTGGCTCAGTGGTTGAGCGTCTGCCTTTGGCTCAGGACGTGATCCCAGATCCTGGGATCAAGTCCCACATCGGGCTCCCTGCGTGGAGCCTGCTTCTCCCTCTGCCTGTGTCTCTGTCTCTCTCTGTCTCTGTGCCTCTCATGAATAAATAAATAAAATCTTTAAAAAAATAAAAGAGTGGGAAAGTCAGAAAACAAGCAACAGATTAATAAAGTGCCTAGTGACAAGTATGATGAAAAATAACAAAACAAGGTGAAGGATAGAAGATTTTAAGTGGTATAGTCAAGGTCTCAGCCATCTGAGACCCAAATGAAAAGAGAAAGGATGTCATGGGAGCCCAGAAGATGTGTGAACCACGTAGAGACAATAGTAAGTAGAAAGTCCTGAGGTAGAATTAAAGTGCAGCCAGAAAGAATTTAGCTAAACGAAAGAGTAGTAGGAGAGAGGGCTGGGCCAGGTCAGATAAAGCCTTGGAAGATATGGATGGGGGTTTGAATTTTATTAGGGTTAGCAGAAAGTTGTTTTAAGGAATAATGTTATCCAATTAGACTTTAAAACATCTTGTTCTACTGGGTGAAGAACTGAGACAAAAGACGAGAAAGAAACTGAGAGATCAGTTAGGGTGCTATTGAAATGGTCTGGGTGATCAGGAATGATTCAAACTAGACTGATGGCTCTCCTGCAGCACTTCCACAGCACTCTGGCTTTATCTCTGTCACAGAACTCAGACCTCTAATGACAGCACTGATAAGTGTCCATTTATATTTTTCTCCTCTGCTATACCTTTCTGTAATTTCAGATACAGAGCAAGGGGATTGGCAATGGGGTTGAGAAGAGTACACTTAGGGGAAACATTATGAAAGGAAAAATAATAGAGATAAGTCTAAGATTGCTGTAAAACAGGTGTCATTATCTGGGAATAGAATCCTTATACAAAATAAACATTATGCATATGAGTGTTTTTCATGGAAATGACTCATAAATTTTTATTAGATTCTCAAAGGAACCTGAAACTCTTAAAGAAAAAATAATTAAGCATCACTGAGTAATTGGATAAACGAGATACCCGTTTATAGATTCACAGGTGTTAAATTTCTATATGATTGTGTCAGGTAGTTGGTATTACTTGGCACCATCTCCAACTTCTTGGACAATTATAATTATTTTTATTTTAAAATTCCTTAGGGTTTTATGATATAATTGACAGATAACTCAAAAATATTAGTCAATTGAAATTGAACATGAGAGTTCCTCAGAGTATTAATATTTAGACACATACAAAGATTTCTTTTGACTTTTTTTCTTTTTATTTTTTCCTCATGTTTTAAAAAACATTTTCTTCATATAAAAAAACAAAAGCCAAAATAAATATTTTACATATAGAAAAATAAAGCTAGGAAAATCCAGAAAAATTTTAGTTTCCCTAATAATGAAGAAATTCAAACTGAAACAACCATGAGGTTTCACTGCATCTGTTAAAGTTATCAGAACTAACCAAATGATTTTTTAAAATGTTGACAGGATTAGGGACTAAGAGGTACACCAACACTTTTCTCCTAGCTTTGTAAATTGGCCATTCCTTCTATAGAGTAACCTGGTATGGGTTAGGGATCACAAAATTGTTCATGGTGTTTGATCCAATAATTTGTTTCAGTAATCTCAAGAATGTGATTATTAAACAAAGTAAATACAACCATGTTTATAGCTTGTTACAGTAATACTATTATTCATCATAGGAAAAATGAAATAATAACCCAAATGTCTAAAAATAGTGAACTGGACAAAGAATTTGAATTTATATCTGTGTATGGCTATGAACAATTTTATTTTTTTAATTGAGATATAGTTGGCACAAAATGTTACATTAGTTTCAGGTGTACAACATAAGGATTATGCTATTTTCACCAAAAGTGTAGCACCATCTGTCACCTTACAATACTATTGCAATACCATTGACTATGTTCCCTATGCTGTACCTTTCATCCTCATGACTTATTCTTCCCATAACTGGAAGACTGTACCTCTCACTCCCTTTCATCCATTTTGATCATACCTGTACCCCCTTCTCCTTTGGCAACCTCTGGATCTGTTTCTGCTTTGTGTGTTGCTTGTTTTATTTTAGATTCCACATGTAAGTGAAATAATATGTTTTTTTTTCAATCTAACTTAGTTCACTTAGCATATTACCCCTTAGGTCCATCCATAATTTCACAAATGGCAGGATCTCATTCTTTTTTATGATCGAATAATATTCTGTCTCTCTCACACACACACATACACACACATACATATCATGTCTTCTTAATTCATTTACTGATGGACACTTAGCCTGCTTCCATATCTTGGCTGTTGTACATAAGGCTGCAATAAACATAGGGGTGCATATAACTTTTTGAATTAATGGTTTTATTTTGGGAGGTAAACACCCAGTAATGGAATTGCAAGATCATACACTATTTCTATTTTTAATTTTTTGAGGAATTTCCATACTGTTTTCCACAAGGCTGCAACAATTACATTCCCACCAACAGTGCACATGGAGTTTTTCTCCATATCCTCACCAACACTTGTTATTTCTTGTCTTGTTGATACTAGCTATTCGGACTGGCGTGAGGTGATACTTCATTGTGGTTTGATTTGCATTTCTCTGATAATTAGTGATGTTAAAGTATCTTTTCATGTGTCTGTTGACCATCTGAATATATTCTTTGAAAAAATATCTAGGGGATTCTTTGAAAAAATATCTTGGGGGGGATCGGCGTTGAATTTTATAAGTTTTTGTATATTTTGGATATTAACTTGAATACATCATTTGCAAATATTTTCTCCCAATTTAGTAGGTTGTCCTTTTTGTTGTTGTTGTTGCTGCTTCCTTTTCTGTACAAAAGCTTTTTTTTTTTTTCATTTTGGTGTAGTCACAATAGTTTATTTTTGCCTTTGTTTCCCATTCCTCAAGAGACAAATCCATGAATATGTTGCTATGACTAATATCAGAGATGACTGCCTATGTTTTCTTCCAGGAGTTTAATGATTTCAAATCTCACATTTAGGTCTTTAATCTGAATCAATTTTTCTATATGGTGTATGAAAGTAACCCAGTTTCATTCTTTTGCATGTAGCTGTCCAGTTTTCCCAACACTATTTATTGAAGAGACTGTCTTTACCCCCACTGAATATTCCTTCTTCTGTTGTTGTAGATTAATTGACCTTATAAGTGTGGTCTTATTTCTGGGGTCTCTATTCTGTTCTGTTGATCTATGTCTATTTTCGTGCCAACACCATGCTGTTTTGATTTTATAGCTTTGTAAGATATCTCAAAATCTGGGATAGTAATACTGCCATCTTTACCTTTTCTCAGGATTGCTTTGGCTATTTGGGTCTTTGTGGTTCCCTACAAATTTTAATATTATTTGTTCTAGTTCTGTGAAAAGTGCTATTGGTATTTTAATAGAGATTGCATTGAATCTGTAGATTGCTTTGAGTAGTGTGGAAAGTTTAACAATATTAATTCTTCCAATCTATGAGCATGGGATATCATTTCATTTATTTGTGTTATTTTCAATTTCTTTCATCAATGTCTTACAGTTTTTAGAGTATAGGTCTTTGACCCCTGTGATTAAGTTTATTCCTGGCTGCAGTTGTAAGTAGAATTGTTTCCTTAATTTCTTTTTCTGCTACTTCATTATTAGTATATAGAAATGCAACATATTTCTGTACATTAATTCTGTGTGCTTTAGTTTTAGTAAGTTCATTTATTACTTCTAATAGATTTTTGGTAGAAGGATTCTATATTTAATGGATACTGGTATACATATATAGCTAGTGGATTTTAAGTATATGGAACTATTTGTACAAAATAATAGTGAATAAAAAGAGCTAGACACAAATATAGACCAATTGCAATAGCATAAAACACTTTTGTACCCTGATAAAAATCAGGAGATATAAATAATTGATAAGTGCAGTTTCTAGGGGGTATCTTTTTTTTTCCTTTTAACTGGACATTAACTATCGAAACTCGCATTTACTCACGCAGGGAGTGTAACCTCAGGAATGGTTTAGAGGCTCTGGAGCCAGACAGATTTAATTTAAGTCCTGATTTTATTAGTCCTATGATCGTGGACAAAAATTTGTTTATTTATTCTTTCTAGGTCTCATTTGTAAACTGAGAAATATGAGACTACCTTCCTCATAAACTTGTAAGCCTTAAGAGATATTAATGCCTTAAAAGAGATTAATTTGACAAACAACAAAAGCTAAATATATATCAGCTAGCATTATTATTATATACTTTGATTGATCAAACATTTACATATTAATTGCTATGTGTCAGGTTCTTTTCTAAGAGTTTTTATAAATGGCATGTCTCCCTAACTAGTTTGTATTAAGCAGACATTGTGTGTTGTAATTTTCCAGTGTCTTATATCTATAGTACCTAGCAAGGCAAATTGCACATAGCATTTAATAAATGTCTATTAGATGAACCAAAAGTGTCACTCCTTTTCTAAGGATGAGCAGCTTTTCACCAATCTCATACTTTCACGTGGAAGGATTTTTTTTCTCCCCTAAGGTATATTCATCCTGCATGCTGGTTATTGTTCCTTTATTATTTGTTGAAATCGTGTCCTTACTTTATCCCCAAGGAATGCAAGACCAGCCGGCCCCAGCATTAGGGAATGTGGTCAAAACATGAGATTCAGAGTCACCAGCTACAGTCTCAGTATGGACTATCTTCTAATGCACAGCGTGACTCAATCCCTTCTGTCTCTGAACATCCATATGTCAGTTGGGAAGATTTTATGTGATAGTTCTCTACGATTTAAAAGAAGGTTTCTAGAAATCAATATCTCAAAAAGAAATGCAAAAGCTTATTCTTTTATCACAAATGATTTTGGGGGAAGAAAATCAGAGAAGGGAAGTGAAAGAAAAGCTCATGCCAGTGATCTAATTTTCCCCATATGCAGTGTTTCTCTCTTGACTTGCTGGAAATTTTTGATCAAGGAAAGCATTATGAAGACAAACCACAGCAGTTTAAATAAACAGAGCTGTATATTTCCCTGTATCATGGCAAAAACCAATATAAAATCATCAATATAAAATTTTTGGCAGCAGTTGGGAAAGGAAGCTAATTAATTCCTGCATGTGTGTATGTGTGTGTGTGTGTGTGTGTGTGTGTGTGTGTGTGTGTGCGTGCGCATTTTCTCTTTGTTGCTGATGTGTTGGTTATTTTGTGTTTCTGACTATCAGACAGAAAAGTGAGCTTTATAGGCTGAAAATTGTATTGACCTCCTGAAAATAGATCTCTAATTTTATTCTATATTATTTTCATTGTCACTAGGGTCGTTGATGTGTTTGGAAAGAGAGAGAACAATAGAGAGCCCCCTATAATCAGTACAATGGCTACTGAACAAATGGTACAAATGTTTAAACATGTAAATCCAAGAAAAAGAAATGAAATTCTTTTACCAGGTAGTGGCTGTATCATGCCTTGTAGTGTGAAGTGGGAAAAAGTTTGAAACTCTCGATGCCCTTTGTCAAAG
This sequence comes from Nyctereutes procyonoides, assembly GCF_905146905.1. Lineage (NCBI taxonomy): Eukaryota > Metazoa > Chordata > Mammalia > Carnivora > Canidae > Nyctereutes > Nyctereutes procyonoides. Next base: position 48,243,538 of record NW_026575133.1, on the reverse strand, counting down.
ACTTTCTTTAAAAAAAAAAAAAAAAAAGCCTTTCTTTTTCTGCCCTTTGTCAAAGCCTTTCTCATACTAAATGTTCCAAACAAAAGGAAATCAGTTGGATAAATGCTGATGTGTCTATGTGTGGGAGTACTATTCAAACATTAAGACAAAGAGAAATATTTTAACCATAGGAAATTTTTCACAATACAGTATTAAGTTGAAATTCTATATGAAATGGTATATACAGTATAATCTCTATTATCTACACATACCCTCAGAGGAAATATTGGAAAGGAATATGAACATATTATCAGTGGTAGTCTCTGAGTTATGGGAGGTTTTGTATTCCGTCAATATTTTTTTTGCATGAGCCTTCATTACATTTTTAATCGGCAATAAAATTAAGAATGTTAAGATGCTTCTGGTTAAAATAGTAGAGTTTTTATTTTAACAGGCAGAGGGTGGTAAAATAAGTATACAATCAGGCAAGTGAAAAGTTCTGTATTACAGAGACCTGGAAGTAATCTGGGTTAAAGTAGTGACATGATACAGAATCAGCATTTGATGAGAACTCACTGTTTTACCTCTAAGATTAGTTCATGATTATTTGGCTTAGAATAGACCTTAGGAATCAACTAGACTTTACTCTCCATTTTTTAGGTGAAGAAACTGAAGTTCAAAGAAGTACAGTGATATTCCCAAATTCCAGAAGCAAGATAGTAGCAGGGCTAAGAAGGCAATCTAACCTTCCTAAACTTTAGAATCTTTTTTTTGTCCATAGCTTCCATAGCTGCTCAGTTCTAGCTCTGTCACCTATGTATACATTTCTTTAAGTCTGGGAAATTACCTCTGATGAAGGGTAATTGTAGATGGTCTATTCCATCCCTATTTAGGGGTCCTTTGAAAGACCAAATTATTTCTCAGAGGGGCGGGGGATTCTAATTCTCTAAAATAAGAATCCAAGGCCCAGGCACTGAATTAAGGTCAGCCTGAAGCTCCTACTTTGGCTGCAAAGATGACTTGGGGACAAGCTAGACTTAGAACATCTGGGATTCTCAGGAAAAATTCTAAGGATTTATTCTGATCTGGACCATCCCTATTTTCCCACTGGTTGTCATGGCAACATACCTGTACTATCTCAATGTCTGAATCTGACCCTCCTAAATGGGAAGGCCTTAAGTCCTGATTTACTTACAATGTACTCATTAAAGAGGTGCAGTTAAAGCCTGAATAAAATTTTCTATCAATAAATGCATATTGAGTGAGTACTGATAATGAACTCAACATGGTGCTAGGCACTGGAAAGCCTTGGGAGAACTAGAGGACATGTTTCTGTTCCTAAGTGGTAAGCAGACTGGACTCCATTGAATCGAGCCTTGTGCTTTCAGGCAGACAGTTTCTTTGGACCAGTGTCGCATTAAAGTAAAGGTGACGTATCTAAAATCTTATTTCTAAGAAGCTTAAGTTTAAATGGTGGAGACAAGATTAACACATTTGATTTGACAGAAGAACGTGCAAAACAGCATAAAATGACACACTGATTGTCTAACTGGTAAGGGAAAAGTCACCTAAGATTTACTTAGGTTACATTGGTCTTCATGGAAAGGCAGATCTTTCTGGTTAGAATTTGGAGAGCATTTGGATTAGAGGAACATTAATTCAGTGTCTGATGACAGTCTTGAGCAAGGCATGTAAATTATCATGGTAAACAAGAACTGCAGTGAAGCAGTTCATGGTGGATGGTCCATTAAGAAGAGGAATTTATTTTAGGGAACTTAATTGTTTGTAAATTCTACTCCAAAATAGAGTTCAGTTGCAGCAGGGTTTTACTGTTTTTCTGATAAATAAGTTCACAGACTCTAGTATTATATGACTACTATGTGCTAGGCAGTCTCACAGGTACTCCTTGTTAATCTACTCATTGAATCTCCACATCAATTCTATACGTTTGTAAACTGAGGCACAAAGAAATCAGGTAGTTTATCCAAGGTTTCATACCTGGTGAATAGCAGAAGTTGGCCCTAAACTCTGCTAATTCAGGTGCTTCTTTTCTGTTTCCTGGTATTTATAGAAAGATATTTATGGAAAACTTGGCCCTTGCTTTTAAGAGACTATAGCATTCATGAATATTTCTACAGACTCTGATCCAGTGCAGTCGTGCATGAGATGGTAGATTTTCCATCCCTGCTCTATGAATTATGGCTAGTAAGGAGCTATTGCTGAGGCTAAGATCCCAAGAGCCAGTGATAGATGTCAATACTCTCAACTCTGCTTGTGGAATTCTGCTCATACAGTCACAGTGAGTGAGATTGGGAGCTGAATTCCATATGGAAGGTGGAATTTCCTTATTTCCATTCTTAAGCAGTGAAGTTCTGAAAAGTGCAAGTCTCCTTCAAGGCATCTAATACCTTGCCAGTCTTAAGTGATACTCAAAAATGCCAGAAAGTTCATCATCATTGTCATCATCATAAGAACAATAACAACAAATAGTTATCAGTTACTTCTACTGAGCAAGATGCCAGGTGCCACGTGGAATGCAAAGATGAGAAGATAAAACCTTGCCCTTAAGTAGTATACAGTCTAGAAGCAGGTAACTGCGATCAAAGAAAAATGCCATAAGTGTTATAAAATATCATATCTCTGCTCTGGCTTTTGGCCAGTCTTGTTCTTAACCAACTCCTGCATAACTCCAAGGTGGGCACTAAAGAAAGGAGATGGAAACACTGACTGGTAAAGGTAGCTGGGGCTGCATTTCCTAAGCATGGTGGGCATGAATCTAGGCAGAGAGGATGCACCCTGATAATCAAGGGGGAAAACAGCAGGCTGAGACTTGATAGAAGGGAGGATTTTTGAAATGACATACTAAAAAGCAATAAGAAACTAGAAAAGGAGAGACTTTACCAGGTTAAGGTAAAAATATGTAAAAAGTACAAGATAGGCAGGCCTGTGGGTATGAGGCTTAGGTCTATACTGAGGAAACAAAGGAAATAACTGAGATATCGGTGAAAAGCCACAGCTAGAAAAGCCCCCTAAGGGTAAATTCTACAAAGGCACTCTAGTATTGTCAAGGGACAGCTAGCTGCAGGCTCCCCTGGTAGGCCTGGCTAAAGGCAAGGCAATTTGAAGGGACCTGGCTCTACGGATAAGGAAGCTAGTTTCACAGGGGGCAGATTTTATATCTTCTTTGGTTTTAAACATTTCTGAGTTTGCTATCTCCATAGGCAGGGCTATGTCCTCAAGAGCACTAGGGATCAAGAGACATCGGTTGGGAATGGGGCAATGCTGAATTTTCCTAATCTCAAGTCTACTTATTCATTGATTATCCAGTTTGCCACCAGGGTCCCTACAATACAATTATTCAATGAAGTTCCAGCTTGAGTTTGGTTTTAAACCACCTCATTTTCCTTCATCTGAAACGAGCTCTTTTACTAGGCACAGCAATTTACTAGGCACAGCAATTCCCTGCCTTTTGGGACATAAATCCACCCCTATAGGGTCTACAATGTCATGTAAGTCATAGCCATAAAGTAACATCTTCCTGGCCTTCTTTTCAGAAGCCTGTGACAGGGAACCAAACCCCTCTAGTCTGAGGCCGGAACACTGACATACACTTGATATAAGAGGAAGTCTGAACTGATTGTTCAATATTTCAACAGTGAGGAAAACAGGAAACAATGAGAAACAAAAGCACCCTCTAGGTTTGAGCTACAGGACCATCTGCTCTGGCAGGCCATGTCAGTCATAAGCAAAGGTAGGTATAATTAGGTTATACATGTTATTTGATCTGGAGAAAAAACTGTCTGATGATGCTGTGTGCCAGCCACTTTAACTGGAGTGATAACAGAACCATTATCAAGGGCCTTAAACTTCCATTTCAGTCCCAAATTGCTCTCAATAGGCTGCTCTGGCTAGAAATCATTAGTCCATATCAGGGACTCAGAGTTCTCTAGTCCAAAAACATATAGACTGAGCTATTATTTTTTTTACTGGCAATTTTTTTATCTTTACATTTTCCACATAACTTAGATAATAAATAAAGAATCTCCCATAATTTGCCATTTAGCATAACCACTAATATAAGTTTATTTATCCTATTTGAGTGGAGTTTTTATAGGTATATAATTATAGTATACATAAAGTTTTGAACCTTTTTTAGTTGTGGTCAAATATACATAAAGTTTATTATCTTAAAATTTTTTAGGCATACAGTTCAGTAGTATTAAGTATATTTACATTGTTGTGCAACCACCTCCAGTTTTTCATCTTGCAAAACTGAAACTCTATTAGTTTAGTCTATGAATTAAATAAGAATTCCTCATTTCCTCTTCTCCCCCAGACCCTGGAAACCACCATTCTACTTTCTGTTTCTATGAATGTCACTACTCTAGATACCTTCTATGAGTGGAATTATACAGTATTTGTCTTTTTGTGACTGGCTTATTTTACTTAGCATAATGACCTCAAGATTCGTCCTCAAGATGAGCATGTGTCAGAATTGGCTTCCTTCCTTTTTTTTTTTTTTTTTTTTTTTTAGATTCATTTATTTATTTGAGAGAGAGAGAGAGCATGGGGGGCGGGGTAGAGGAAGAGGGAGGGGAAAATCTCAAGTAGATTCAGAGCTGAGGGTGGAGTCTGACTCTGGGGCTAAGTCTCCCAACCTACAGGAAATCTTCACCAGAGATGAAACCAAGACAGGGTTGCTCAACCAGCTAGGCCACTAAGTGCCCCAGAATTGCCTTCCTTTTTAAGGAAGCACTGTATGGATATATCCCACTTTTGATAGCCCATTATATGGATATACTACTTTTTGCTTACCTATTTATACATCAATGAATATTTGGGGCTACCTCTACCTTTTGACAATTGTGCATAATTCTGCCATGAATATATATAAAGTGTTATGTCCTACCTTTCACTTTCCATTATAATATCTATGTATATGCATAAATTTTTCTAGGTAGTCTTCATAATAATCTTTTCTTCTCTGTTTTAACAGCAACTAAAGTTCTTCAAGCCCACATACTTACACATTTTTTTATAGTTGGATATTTGATGTTTGATATTTTTAATTTTTCCCTAAATGCTAAGAATTTTGTACCTATAATATTCCCTGCATATCTTAGCTTATTTTCTTAGAATAGATTCCTAAGAAATGAAGTTGCTGGGTCAAAAGTTATGAACATTTTATGACTTAAAAGACAAAAGATAGAAACCCAAATTGGTTGATAAAAGAATTATATCTGTTTGTATAGCTACTAATAGCATGAATAGTACATGAATTTGCATTTCATTGTATATACATCAGCTTTATTTTTTTTAGATTAAGAAATTTAAAAAGAGGATGAAAAATTGATAAATGAATTCAGTAAGGTTGCACGATACAAAATCAATGTACAGGGGACCTGGGTGGCTCAGTGGTTGAGCATCTGCCTTCAGCTCAGGTTGTGATCCCAGGATCCTGGGATTGGTTCTGTATCAGGCTCCCCGGCGGGAGCCTACTTATCCCTCTGCCTGTGTCTCTGCCTCTCTCTGTGGGCCTTTCATGAATAAATAAATAAAATCTTTTAAAAAACAATTTAAAAAACCAAAATCAATGTACAGAAATTCATTGCATTTCTACATGCTAATAATGAAGCAGCAGAAGGAGAAATTAAGAAAATAGTTCCATTTACCTATATTGCACCAAAAATAATAATATGTCTAGGAATAATCTCAACCAAAGAAGTGAAAGACCTGTATTTTGAAAACTGTAAAACACTGATGGAAGAAATTGAAGACAACACAAAGAAACAGAAATCCCCAGTTGAGGATTGGAAAAACAAATATTCTTAAAATGTCTATACTACACAAAGCAATCTGCACTTTTAATGCAATCCCTATCAAAATACCAACAGCATTTTTCACAGAGCTAGAACAAATAATCCTAAAATTAGTATGAAAAAAGACCTCAAATAGCCAAAGTAAACTTGAAACAGAAAAAAAAAAAAAAACCTGGAAGTATCACAATTCCAGACTTCAAGTTATATTACAAACCTGTAGTAATCAAAAGAGTGTGGTACTGGCACAAAAGTAGATGCATAGATCTATAGGACAAAAGAGAGTTTCTATAAATAAGTCCACAATTATATGGTCAATTAATCTCTGACAAAGGAGGCAAGAACTATGCTACGGGAAAAAGACAGTCTCTTCAACAAATGGTGGTGGGAAAACTGGAAAGCTACGTGCAAAAGAATGAAACCGGACCATTTTCTTATACCATACACAAAAATACACTCAAAATGGGTTAAGGGGGGGATCCCTGGGTGGCTCAGCGGTTTGGCGCCTGCCTTCCGCCCAGGGTATGATCCTGGAGTCCTGGGATCGAGTCCCACATCGGGCTCCCAGCATGGAGCCTGCTTCTCCTGTGTCTGCCTCTCTCTCTCTCTGTGTCTCTCATGAATAAATAAATTTTAAAAAATGGGTTAAGGTCCTAAATGTGAGACCTGAAATCATAAAAATCCTAGAAGAGAGCCCAGACAGTAAATTTTCAGACATTGTTCATAGTAACATTCTTCTGGATATATCTCTTTAGGCAAGGGAAACAAAAGCAAAATACACTATTAGGATTACATCAAAATAAAAAAGCTTCTGCCAAGTAAAAGAAAACAATCAACAAGACTAAAAGTCAACAGCCTGAATGAGAGAAGATATTTGCAAATGGCATATCTAATAAAGGGTTAGTATTCAAAATATAGAAAGAACTTATAAAAAAACAAATAATTCAATTAAAAAATGGACAGAAGACATGAACAGACATTTTTTTCCAAAAAAGACATCCAGATGGCCAACAGACACATGAAAAGATGCTCAACATCACTGACTATCAGGGGAATGCAAATCAAAACCACAAAGATATCACCTCATACCTGTCAGCATGGCTAAAAAAAACCCTCAAGAAAGTGTTGGTGTAGAGAAAAATGAACCTTCATGCACTGTTGATGGGAATACAAAGTGTTGCACCCACTGTGGAAAACAGTATGGAGTTTCCTAAAAAAGTTAAAAATAGACCTACTCTGCTATTCAGTAATTGCACTGCTGGGTATTTTCCCAAAGAATATGAAAACACTAATTCAAAAACACTAATTCGCCAATGAGGAGAACCACAAGTGGGCTTGTGACACAACGGGGAAAGCCAAGAGGAGCAACCCAGCGTCTTTGGGTGGGGGCGCATTGCAGGCATCAGAAGGGGGTGAGAAGTGGCTGCTGCAGAAGTCCAAGGTGGAGCAGAGTGGCCCAGCCTCTTTTGGTCTTTATGGCAAGAGGAGACATGGACACTGGAATCCTATATATATGGACCCCTATATATAGGGATATATATATATATATATATATCCCTATGTTTATTTCAGCATTATTTACAATAGCCAAACCATGGAAGTGGTTTAGCCCAAGTGTTCATCAACAGATGAATAGACAAAGAAAAGATGGTGTATATATATATGCAATGAAATTGAATATTATTCAGCCATAATAAATTAAATCTTGCCATTTGCAACAACATGAATGGATCTAGAGAGTATAATGCTAAGAGAAATAAGCCAGCCAGGGAAAGACAAATGCCATATGACTTTACTCATATGTGGAATTTAAGAAGTAAAACAAATGAACAAAGGGAGGAAAAAAGAGACAAACAAAAAAAATAGACTCTTAACTATAGAGAACAAACTGATGGCTACCAAAGGGTAGGTGAGTAAGGGAATGGTTGAAATAGGTGAAGGGGATTAAGAGTACACTTATCTCGATGAACACTAAGTACTATATGGAACTGTTGAATCACTATATTGTACACTTGAAACTAATATAACACTATATGTTATCTACACTGGAATTAATATTTAAAAAACTAAACAAGAGGAAGACAAAAGCTCATTCCTATTTAATAGATAACACTCTGAATATTAACAGTGATGAGCATTTGTGAGATCAGCCCAGACTTGGCTAGCCTGTGAGTACTAATATAAATACAAATATATACATGTATTAGAAACATACCTTACATAATAGATGCTCAAAAAATGATAACTATTATTATTATTATTGCTGTTGTTTCTATTAGTGCACAAAGTATGATGATTTTTAACCTGTACCTGCTTTCTCAGGCCCTCAGCTTTCATAAGCCATAGCTTTCCAGTTACGTGGGGCATCCCCAGTTTTTTGGGAAAAAAACTCAGAACAGTTTTTTCTTCACTGTGGAGGTGCTCCAACCAAGCCCTCTGCTGCTGGTGTTCACTATTAGTCATAGCTTTGCTTTGCTGGTAGCTTTCCTAAGCCCTCAGTGTACCAGAATCACACTTAGGGTGGACATCATGGTTGTAGAAGTGTCCCCTGGGTTTCCTGTAGGACACTACCTTATGCCTGCAGTCTTGTAAATGTCTAATAAAGACATTTTAATAAATATGTCTCCTCCATTTTTTGGCCTCAACCCTCTCTCTTCATAAAGACTCAGGCCACGGCATGTGTGAGGGGGTAGTATGCTATGCTCCCTATAGTAGGCAGAAAAATGCCCCCAGTGATGTCTACATTCAAATCCTGGAACCTGTGAATGTGTTGCCTTATGTGGTAAAGAGCCTTTTTTGGATGTGACTAAGTTCAGGATATTTAGATGGAGAAGATGATTTTGGATTATCTGGATGGGCTCAATGCAATTACTTGAGTTCTTGTAAGTGAAGGAAATAGACCGGAAGCTAAGAATTAGGGAGCTAGAGAATTTGTGTTAAATGAGCTGGCGCCTTGCTGCTGACTCGAAGGTGGAAGGGAGCTGCAAGCCAAGAAATACAGGTCTCTTCTAGAAGCTAAAAAAAAAAGGCAAGGAAACAGATTCTCTCCCAGAGCCTCTAGAAGAATTGCAGTTCTGCCAACACCTTGATTTTTTGCCAATACAACCTATTTTGGAGTTCTGACCTCCAGATCTCTAAGATAATAAATTTGTATTATTTTAGGCCATTAAATTTGTTACACAGCAATAAGAAACTCATATGCTCCCTTAATTTCCTTGCCTCTTCCCCTTATTTCTCTTTCTAGGTTTCTTTTAAAACTCCTTTTTTGGCCAAAAGTAAAAGTCTCCAAGTTGTTTAAAACAATTAGGAGGGGCCATAAGTTGGAAACCTCTACTGCTGCTCTTGTTCTTTGGTGAATTGTTTATGTCCTTTGCCCCACTAATGATTCTTTTGTTTGTGTTTTTTTTTGTTTGTGTTTTGGTTTTTTTTGCCCACTAATGATTCTTAATCTCAGAAAAATAAAGAACTGTAGTGGTACTCCAAGAACCTAACGATGAGCCACACTCTCTCCTGTAGCCATTAATTCAGTCATTCATACAAGAAGTATTTACTGGAGGCTACTATGTTCCAGGCAATCAGCTAGCATTGAGATGCAAAGATGCAGCACAATCTACGCCTTACAGAGGACATAGAGCTTGGATTTTTATGATTTGAGAACAACATGCATAGATTTATTTTTGTTTTTGTTTTTTCTTGCTTTTGGTCTGGTGGATGTTTTAAGATTTGTTTCTTCCCGGAAAGCAACTGGAGTACATTGGAGTCTCTTCGACTAAATAGCAAGGGATAGGAACTGTACTCTGGCTTCATTCTCTCTTCCAGTTTATATTCAGACCTATGCAAGAGTTAATGAATTCAGTGATAGATAAGCACAGATGAAAAACAGCCCAGCCCAGTCCATCTTTGGTTAGAATAATTTCTCCCTCTCTTTATCCTCTCCAGTCCTGCTTTCCTGCCTCTGACGCAGGGAACTAAGGCTCTGAATGAAACCTGTTGGAAGTTCCAATTAAATCATTGTGGACAAAGGGCACACATGACATCCTCAGATAACAGGTGGCAATAAATCCATCAGCACAACCACTCAGAGAACAGAGTCCCTGCTATACCGCTAACAGCTGCCAATATCTGAGTACCTCACACAAGATGGGCTCTAAGGTAAGATGTTTCTTTCCCTGGACACATTTAATCCTTCCTTATAATTTGTGTCTCTCAACAGAGAATTTTGACTCTACGGTAGTTTGGTTGGCAAATTCTTGGTTTGGTTTGGTTTCGTTTGGTTGTGGTTTTTTGATCTGTCTTTATCGTACTTATCCATTTTACATCTTCTAGTTGTCTATTGCCTTTTTTCTTCATCTCTTATTTTCTTCCTTATGTATCTGAGGTAAATTTGCATTTAGAAACACCTTATTTTTATAGAGAATTAAAAGATCTGAAATCACTGCATGCATTTTTCTGGTTAAAACTTATCTGGGATTTTGGTTTGGTTGGGACCACTTAGTCACTTACAACTGTAGTGTGGATGATGTTTCTCTCCTAGCTCTGGTCTTAGAATAGAACAGAGTAACTCAGGGCTTAGGACACTCCCAACAAGGCTCACTATTGAACTCCAGTGATAATCATTTAAAATTATTTACTACTTGTATTAAAATAGTTAATTAAAGAATATTTAGAAATTACAGAAAAGCAAAAAGAAAATAATTTAAGCCAGTGATTATAATAGCTGATACTTGAGTGTATATTTTTTTAGCCTTTTAAAGTATACACATAATTTTTTTTATATGATTGAGGTCAAGCTGCAAAAACAGTTTAATACCCATTTTTACCTTAATATTTTATTGGGTATTTCTAAGACATTGAAATTATTTTTAAAAATTGATTTTAAGAGCTGTTTATATTCCACTACTAAAATGTTTGCTTTTTTTCACTAATATAAATAATTCAGCAATTCATAATTTTAAACATAAATCTTTGGCCATATTTCTGAACTTTTCCTTAAGATATGTTCTTAGAAGTAGAGTTATTGAATCAGAGGTTACATAAATTTTAGAACCTATGCATTTCATGACAGTAGTATATTTTAAAATGTATATGATTAGTATTGTTGATACCACAATAGAAGCCAAAACAGAAATAGTCTTCCCTGAAACTATTACCTGAAATTTTTTTTTAAAAGACCTTATGTATTAATTCATGAGAGACACAAGAAAGGCAGAGACACAGACAGAAGGAGAAGCAGGCTCCTCACAGGGAGCCTGATGTGCCGGGGCTTGACCCCTGGACCCGGGATCATGCCCTGAGCCGAAGGCAAACACTCAATGGCTGAGCCACCCAGGCATCCCCATTACCTGAAGTTTCACAAAATACTGTGACTTAATGCTGACTAATGACATGAAATCCTAAGTAGAGAACTAATCATGATAGTATTTCATTTACACACAGTAACACACCTTCCTGAGCAGGGATTTATGTTTCAGACAACAGAGAAGTGTTTTAAGTACCACGGAACAAGAGAAGGTGGTGGAACATAACCCTGCAAGTTAAAAAGCTTGGAGTCTCATTCCAGTCTGATACTAATTGTATGAAACAGCTCTTCTAGCATTCTGAGTCTCAGATTTCTCATCTGTGAACTGTCAGTGTTGGTCTAGCCCAAAGTTTCTCTGTGGGCAGCACAAGTAACACTTGTGGCACATGACATGTTTGGGGGTGATACAGACCATATAGGCTATAATTTTGGGTTGATGCATGCACACAAATCATAATTTGTTTGGTATGGCACATTTATTTTTTAAAACAACAGTATTTTGGTTTTTATAAAGAATGGATTTAGAGGAAAGCTTGAACAAGTAATAATACAAGTAGGCCTCAGATATCTACATAAACCATTGAAATGATAGGCATTTGAGACACAGAGCTAGGTGAACAGGGCTAGAATCTGCTTAGAATTCCAGATACAAAAAGCTGGTAAGCGGTGCTTTCTTAGAAGGCGGAACCAGGTGGAATTATTGAGATGTATAAGAAGTGAGCAGAGACACAGGCATAGAAATGGTTCAACACCATCCTAGTATTTGCAACTACTTGTACCTTTCACTCTAATAGTGAGTTTCTTTTGTCCCAGCAGGATTTCTCCTTTCTTCTATAAAGGCTGCAGAAGACCTACAGCTGTAACAGGACCTTTCGTAAGAAACTGGAGAAGACGCCCCCACCCCAGCTGTCACCATGCTCAGGATGTTTTTGGACACTCCTCAGCGCTTGCTAAAGGAGGGGAGAAAGTCACGGAAGCTGGTACTGGTGGTCGTGTTTGTTGCTCTGCTGCTGGACAACATGCTGCTAACTGTAGTGGGTATGTTTGTTTGTATCAATTCATAATTAATAAATTGTAATTAATTTGGGTTAATTTGCTCTGGGCCCCAGCAGGCAACAAACACTTTGCTAAAACTCAGCAGTAAATGGACTTGAGAATTTCTATTTTTATGCTTAGAAAACTCAAAATAGAAAATGAGGTTCAGAAATGTTATGTGACTTGCCTTAGGTGCCAGGTTGGTGTTCAAGTCCTGTCCAACTGACCCCAGGGCTGGCGCTTCTTGCACCATACTTTCTTGCTTCTACCATTTTCATGCTGTCATCCCTGTATTAGAGCTGAAACAGTAAGACAGAGCCTACCTTCTTTGCCCTCGGCTGTGGAAGTAAACATCTGATGACTTGAAATTTCCCCTATTCTGTATGTGTGTCTAAGAAAAATTATGAAAACTCTGTGAGTATTGATTTGTGATTACAACTAAATGTTAGCAAGTAGCTGACTGGCCAATACAGAATTTTGGAGAATGAGGATCAATTGTATACAGGTTGGAATTTGGGCAATCTTTTTTTTTTTATTTAAATTCAACTTAACCAATATATTGGCACAGTCTTTTAATAGACTTCAAATCATATCACTTAGACACTTTCCTTGAGCATGAATATAAAGCTCATAGTAATCCCCCTGAACCAATTAGTGTTAAAAAGTATCCTTAGTTCTTATCACTTGTTCTTCTTGATTTTCAGTGCCCATCATACCCAACTTCCTATACGCCACAGAGTTCAAAGAAATCAACACTCCTCTGTACCTTGGCCCCACCACAATTTCTCAGCATGTCCTTACTTCTGCCTTTTCCACCATCTTCTTCTTTGATAACAACACCATGACTGTTGAAGAAAGTGCACCCAGTGGCACAACATGGACAGACGACAATTCTGGCACCATCCCCCCTCCAGTCACTGCAGCCATCCCAGTACAACAAAACAACTGCTTCCAAGGCACAGAGTTTTTGGAGGAAGAGAACGTACGGGTTGGTGTTCTGTTTGCTTCAAAGGCTCTGATGCAACTTCTGGTCAACCCGTTTGTGGGACCTCTCACCAACAGGTATTTCAATGGGTGCAATACTCTCTATGATACTGGCTCAGGAATAAGAAATGATGGGCTAAGGTATCATAAAGGTAGTTATAAGGGAAAACTCATTGTCTCCAGGGAAATCAGCTGTTTGGAAAGCTGGCTGCCCAAAAGATAACATGATATTGATGAAATGCCATGGGCTTCAAATTTTCTTGGTAATATAATGACTATTGAGGATCCCCCACCCCACCAAAAAAAAAAAAAACAGTGATCAGAAGTACACTGTTGATGTTATTTCAGTACTCTGGAACATGGCTTGAAGGCAGGACTACTGCAATCTAGAGCAATGGCTTATTAGCAGTGTTTGAGATTATCCTGATGTTTCAAAGGGATATACACTCTGACTAGGCCATCCTTTCTGAAAATGAGGATTTTGACCCTGGTCTATGGGTAAATATGCATGTTTGCTTATTCACTTATACACATTAATGTTGTCATATCCCATCTGCACACTTGCATTCAGAAACATATTTTATTATGTACTCAAATAACTGCATTTATGCTCCGAATTACATGAAAAAGTATAGTCTCAGTATATGCATGCCTATTGGGAGTGTATCGTTTTTCTTTTTAATTCTCTTTTAGGATTGGATATCATATCCCCATGTTTGCTGGCTTTGTTATCCTCTTTCTCTCCACAGTTAGTAAGTAATTTGCTTCCTCTTTTATTTCTCTCACTGATTACCTTTGATTTTATCACATGCACTACAGTGAAGAGAGTAGGGTCAAATTAGCTAATTAGACATTTGACTAAATGGCCTATGCCACTGATTTAAATGGTTTGCAGTTTGGGATATGGGCCTTAGAACACTAATGGCAAATCAGTCTAGTTGGAATTTGTATATTCTGCTGTAGAAGAACAGCTATTTCACTTCCTTCAGCTGGGGAAAATTGTAAAAGCTGTCTTAATAGATATGACTCTGTGCGTGCGTGTGTGTGTGTGTGTGTGTGTGTGTGTGTGTCAGTAGTCCCTTGAATGAGGTTAGTACAAACATCCCATCTTTGGGAAGAAGTTTTATTATTTTGATACACAGAGGTAAAGAGCCACCAACAAAGAATCTAAATTGGATAATAGCAACTGGGTAATACCAAAAAGTCTACTGCCTTCAAGTAAGGACATTAAAGGTTATAGCTCAGAGAAATAAATTTGCTAAAAAAAAAAAAAAAAAAAAAACAAATAAGAAAGAGAAAGACAGTCTATCCAGTATCAGATAAATGTCCTAATAAAATGCAGATGGAATAACAACAGTAAGTAAACATATTGTTTGGAAATTGACCCTGAGAATTAAAATAAGAAGGAATGATGTGGGGGGGTTAGAGGTTAATTGAAAGAGAAGGCCGCATCTGGAGCCATTAGTGGCTCCCTGATGCCTCTGCTGACTCTGCTCCCAATAACATACCTCCTGCTTTTCTTATCATCTTTTCGTTACGTTTCTGCTTTTTCTATTCCTCCTCCTCAAGTTTTCTTCCCTTTCAGTGTACAGCTTTGACTCTTATCAACTAATGCTTAACAGGAATCCATTGCATTCAGGGCTGGAAAGAGCAGAAGCTTGATGTGTAAAGTTTTGAGAACTGCAGCTTACTTGTGAAAATTCTAGGTAAATCAAAGAAAATGAGGCAATTCAAGTTAGAAATGCTCACTGAAATTCTAAAATCTCAGCCCATGCCAAACAGTAAATTAAAAACTAATAGGATTCTCCGTTTCATCAAAGAGACTCGAATTCTCTCTAAAAAACTTTATGAGGCACGCATACATCTTGATGGCAAAAGTCACTGGGGAAAGATAAAGAATGAAATGACTTGGTTCCAGCCTGGGAGTTTATGATACTTGCCTGGGGAGATATAACAAACACCCTGCAAAATAAGTTAATGCTAGAGTATCCCAAACTCTTTAGCTTGAAGTCCTTGCTTAAGTCTATGCAATTACATTATTTCTGCACCATAACCAGTGTCACTATACTGAGTTGGCCTAATTCAAACAAATGTTTGGTCTTTAGGGAATCTTATGTGGCATGTCTTTAAGATTTTTAAAATACTAAAAAGGGGCAGCCCGGTAGCTCAGCCGTTTAGCACCGCCTTCAGCCCAGGGCGTGATCCTGGAGACCTGGGATTGAGTCCCACATCGGGCTCCCTGCATGGAGCCTGCTTCTCCCTCTGCCTGTGTCTCTGCCTCTGTGTGTGTGTGTGTGTGTGTGTGTGTGTGTCTAATGAATAAATAAATTAAATATTTAAAAAAAGAAAAATAGGTGAGTGTACTCTTTTTTGTTCTGCATGCCCACTTCCTGGACTGGATTCTTCATCTAGGGGCCCCACGGTGGGCCCTGTGGAGCTGGGGGGAGATGCAGGGTTGAAGACCACGAAGTGCTTGTTATGAGAGACCCACACAAGTCTTGAGATCTGTGGGGTGGAATAAGAGCTGGAAAGTCTAGAGAAGTTTTCTGAGTGGACATGGCATTTGAGCGGAGTCTCAAGTGTTGTAGAAATACTTCTCATCAATTAATAAATGTTTACTGGAGAAAATGTGCAAAAAAAAAAGTTTTTTGCTGATGTTGCTGATGTCCATTACTACCCTTAAGGGCCCCCAGCTGAGAGCCATAAGTAATGTAATTAAGAGCAAAATGATAACCAATGTTAGGGGGTAAAGTGAAAAAGAAATTGTTTTGGTTTTCCTAAATAGGGTGACCAGCCATCCTACTTTGGAATTCAGGGACTTCCCAGAATGCAAAGTCCTTGGCAAACTGAGATAGTTGATCACACTATTCTCAAAGGACATAGAAATAGGGGCACCTAGGTGGCTCAGTCAGTTAAGCAACTATATTTGCCTCAGGCCATGTTCCCAGGGTCCTGAGATCAAGTCCTGGGTTGGGGTCCCTGCTCAGGCAGGAATCTGCTTGTCCCTCTGCCTACTGCTCCCTCTGCTTGTGTTCTCTCCCCCTCTCTGTCAAATAAATAAATAAAATATTTAAAAGACATTAAAAAAAAAAGGACATAGGAATAGCTAACCTTGAACAGACTGGAAATCAGAAGTCCTAGGAGAAAGCACTGGAAGCTCAGCAGAGAGAGACCAAGCATGTGCATGTTTGGGAGACAGTGTGATCATGTCAGGAAGTAATGGGAGAAGATTATAAGACATCAAACAACCAAATACATCTGTAATGAAAGGGCAAAGGGATTCAAATTCTGCTGATTCAGATACTTTGGGAGGAATTCTTCTTTCTTTCGAGGGCATTGTCCTGAAATGGAGATGAGACATGTCTGGATTTACCAAGCTTACCACCAATGCCCTGTAATTTAGTTTTTGATAACATATTCCTGTTTGGTACTTAGTCTTGTGTATGCTAGTCTTGAGTAGATGGAACCTCTTAAAGAGCATGAACTGAATATTCTCTTTATTTCACATCTTCTAGTATAGTTCCATGTTTGATATTACTTGCTACATACTCACTGATCTGATTTAGCTAAAATATTTTCCAGTATAAGATAAGAGGAAATATCTGATTGGATCTCAAGATACTGTTTTCTACCCAATGCCTATGGTCCTTCAATTACGTATAGTTTTTGTTCCCTCACTGTCGATGACCCAATGAAGCCCAACAATGGCAAAGGTCAAATCGGAGTGTTGAATATGAAGAATTGAGAAGTAGGGTCTAAGGCCATTGTACTTTTCAGACAGCCATGATTCCAGTGGACAGGATGTTGTGAGCTTTGGGCAGGAAATGTGAAAATCCAGACTTCCATCCACTGGAAGTGATGAATTGGCTTATACTTCTGTGGTTTCTCTGTCTTCACGTCAATTAAAATGCAATCCTGATGAAGGTGTGGGAGATTAGAAAGACAACTCCAAAAACAGGAGGCAGTGATCATGCTTTATTAAAACATATGTATGGTGGCTCATATCTACAATATCATGGGCATATTTTCTGGTGGAAAGGGAATAAAGACAGTTTGCTAACCGGAGCATTCTTACTGTTCTCTATACACAGTGTTTGCTTTTTCTGGTACCTATACCCTACTGTTTGTGGCCCGAACCCTTCAAGGCATTGGATCCTCATTTTCATCTGTTGCAGGTAATGCTGACATCTTGCGCGCGCGCGCACACACACACACACACACACACACACACACACACTTGCACACGCACATCTCTTACCATATCTTACTACCCTCTAAGATTTGTATGAATAGATAGGAAAGTATTCTGGTAGGCAGAAATTATGATTCAAAAACAAGATAATTATAGAGTTGTCATCTGTGCTCTAAATCCCTAACCCTGACATAACTTCCTCTGATAATATTTAGATACAGCCAGCTAAGGTCAAGGCAAGCCCAAGGTAAAACCAAAAAGTAAGCCCAGCTTTTATTTAATGCCCTTCTATGACCTTTTCTCTTCCTCCTCCTTAACATTTTATAAGAAGAATAATGCTAATACTACCAGTAACACTATCACATTTTGCAAAGTATCATCAAATACAATATTTAATGTAATCCTATAAAAGTAGCTATTCTATACCATTTTACACATGAGTAAATGACATGAGAGCCCAGCCCATACTGTCTTCTACATGTCTTCTGTACTTTCTTCTTCATTGGTCACCTCCATTGAATAGAATAGTGTTCTGTGTTTATAGAATTTCCTTTGACTTACTCCATATCCATTCATTCAGGGAAATGTGCTAGGAAATACAATGAAATGCTATAACAATGGACAGCGGTATTTTGTATTACCCTTGCCAAGGACTTTTGCAGTTCCAACAATATTGCTAACAGGAGTGAGCAATACGGGTGTTGGGGGGGCAGCCCGGGTGGCTCAGTGGTTTAGCGCCACCTTTGGCCCAGGGCGTGATCCTGGAGACCCGGGATCGAGTCCCACTTCGGGCTCCTTGCATGGAGCCTGCTTCTCCCTCTGCCTGTGTCTCTGCCTCTCTCTGTGTCTCTCATGAATAAATAAATAAATAAATAAATAATAAATAAATAAATAAAAATAAATCTTTTAAAAAAATATGGGTGTTGGGGGGTCCAGTATTTCTAAAATACTATGGGTTAAGTTTTACAAAATCCTTCAAACTGCAACTGTATCTAAGATGATCCCTGAAGACATAATAGGGATCGTGGACTAAGGACTAGCAGATCAAGGATTCAGTGAGAGAGGCAGACAGAGGTCTCCTGTATGCTAACTCCATACTCTCCTTTCAGGTCTTGGGATGCTGGCAAGTGTCTACACTGATGACTATGAGAGAGGGCGTGCCATGGGAATCGCCTTGGGGGGTCTGGCTTTGGGAGTGCTGGGTAAGTGGCACCTGGCTGCAAATCTAGGTTCAGAGGGTAGGATACTACATATTCTTCGAAGATGGCTCCAGGAGGCAAGTGTCCCTAAGGTTCGTGGAAGGCAGTATTTTCTTTCCTTTTCTGTCCAATCATGTTTTGAGTCCTTCTGAAATTTTTTTCCAGGAAAGGAAAAAATCTCTTTCCCCTTAAGAAGCAAATAGCCCATGAGGTCCTGGGAACGGAAGAAACCTAGTCTATTCCAGTGAGCAGATAGCCCCATATTAGCAGCCACTGTCTCACCTCTACTTCCACACATGGTCAGTGCTTTCAAAATGAGAGGAGTGCTTTGTCAGGTTTTATGCTAAATACATTGCTGATATAATCTTTTTTAATCCTCAAATCACTATGAAGGAGGAATGATTGTCTCTATTACAGAGATGATGACTAAAAAGGTTAAATAGCCATCTAAGGTTACAGAGCCAAAAAATGTCAGAGCCAGGATGTAGACTCAGATTTTCTGGACTCAAACCCCAAGCTCTAAACCATAACACATTCTTTGAAGTTCATCCCTCATAAATATTGATTGACTATACCAAAAAGTAACATTTTGTGGAGCACTTATTATATGCCAAGGACAATGTTAGCACACAGGGGATATAGATAAAAAGCCTCACACATGGTTCCTTCCCTCTAGGGGCTCCACAAGCTAGTGGAGGAGAAAACACCAAAGGTCTCTTTCCCAGTCCATACCCACCCACCCACCCCCACCACAACCATGGGAGAAGAGGGAACAAAATTCCTGCTCTTTGTTAATATCCATTTTCCCAAACACCCAAGCTAAAACTTTGGTATGTCCTTGTCTCCTTTATCACTTCTCACTCCCAGATTGGCAAACCCATTATATTCTCTACAGCCACTTCCTCAAGGTTGGCTCCTCATCACATCTCAGTTGGAACCAGCCTACTGCCTGATCTCTTGTGCCTTCTCTCCTTCCTTCAAGGTGCCACCAGAAGAAGCTTCCTATGCCCAGAGCTGGTGGTATTTCTCTCTTGCTAAAAGACATGTTTCTCCATTGCCCACACAAAGCCAAATAGATGCCTTATCTAGATATACAGGGCCCTTGACTATTTGGCCTCAACATTCCCCACCTCTACTCTCCCTCTCCCAAATACTTATATTCAGTGACTGAACACCGAATCCTGATTTTCTTCTGTTTGTTATCCAACCACACTCTCTCTTATATTTTTTTTATTTAAATGCAATTTAATTAACATATACTGTATTATTAGTTTCAGAGTTTCAGAATTCATTGATTCATCAGTTGCATACAACACCCAGTGCTCATTACTTCAAGTGCCCTTCCTAATGCCCCTCACCCAGTTACCCCATCTCCCCCCAACCTCCCCTCCAGCAACCCTCAGTTTGTTCCCTATAGCTAAGAGGCTCTTATGGTTTGCCTCCCCCTCTGTTTTCCTCTTATTTTATTTTTCTTTCCCTTCCACTATGTCCATCTGTTTTGTTTCTTAAATTCCACATATGAGTGAAATCATATTTATTTGTCCTTCTCTGGCTGACTTATTTTGCTTAGCATAATATCCTCTAGTTCCATCCATGTCATTGCAAATGACTATATATATATATATATATATATATATATATATCCTTTGTCCATTCATCTGTCATTGGACATCTGGGCTCTTTCCATAGCTTGGCTGTTGTGGACATTGCTGCTGTAAACATTAGGGTGCATGTGCCCCTCAGAATCACTATTCTTGTATCCTTTGGATAAACACCTAGTAGTGCAATTGCTGGGTTGTAAGGTAGCTGTATTTTTTACTTTTTGAGGAGCCTCCATATTGCAACCACACTCTCTTTTATGATTCCTCAATGCTCTTCACTTATACTTCTTCTCTACCTGTCGTATCCACTTGACAAAGTCCTTGTGGCCATCTGAACTCATTGCACTGTAATCTGCACAGTACTTTGCAAGTTGAACCTTTATTGTTGAACTCTACTTTTTACCGTGGTCTAATTATTTGCATCCTACCACATGCATTTTCTCTACTAGAAAGTGAGCTACGGGGAACCAGGTCTTCTTCATTTCTGAATCCTCAGAACCTCATGTGGAAGTTCATTGGGTAAATGGTGACAAGTCACACAAATTAGGAATTTGTGCTTACTCCTGAAATCTGTACCTGTTTTGCTTTTCCAGTGGGAGCTCCTTTTGGAAGTGTGATGTATGTGTTTGTTGGGAGGTCTTCACCTTTCCTCATATTGGCTTTCCTAGCACTACTGGATGGAGGTAAGTCACCATAAGAGGTCACCAGACAGGGACACCTGGGTGGCTTAGTGGTTGAGCGTCTGCCTTTGGCTTGCGGCATGATCCCAGAGTCCCAGGATCGAGTCTCACATTGGGCTTCCTGCGTGGAGCCTGCTTCTCCCTCTGCCTATGTCTCTGCCTCTCTCTCTTTGTGTCTCTCATGAATAAATAAATAAAATCTTAAAAAAAAATAGGTCACCAGACAAATGATAGCTGAAGTCAGGTTGGGAATGCACTATGCTGAGTATCTTGACATGTGTCTTGACATGCTCAAAAGATCGAGGACTGCCTCATTCTGGGAAAGAAGGAAGAAACTCGGGGAGTTAGACATGTGCATGATAAGGTGATATCAATGTGCCTGTTATTGGAGCCTCCAACTAATCAGTAGACAAACTAAGCTGTCTCTTTCTCTCCCATTTTCTTTCTTAGCACTCCAGCTGTGTATCCTACAGCCTTCCAAAGTCTCTCCTGAGGTAAGTAGACACAAAGCTCCATTGTCAAAAAATGTATAGAATGACTATGTACTAAGACTTCTTGATTATCCCTGTCAAAGCATAAGAAGAAAGGTGAAGAGAATGGAGTCAAGGAAAGTAAAAACATACTTGGAATCCCAGATAGTGTCATATTTAGGGTAGCATCAGGGATGATGGGGGAGTCTGGCTTGATGTTGGACAAAGATGGAGGAAGGGCCTTTTGAAGAACCAAGGAAACATTACAAAATGTATACATATAAACTCAGAACCAGGAGACAATGACAGTGGGACCTGTATGTTCATAGTCATAATTCCTCAGAGCTAGAGAAGACCTTAGAGGATGTTTAGATAATCTCTCCCCCAAGAATATGTTTATAGACTATCATTCTATCATGGTTAAATGTCAGAGTTGGTATTTGTCTGACTCTAAGCCAAAGATGGCTCTGGGAAATCCATATCAAACCACAAAGAATGAAAGATAAGGAAATACAGAAAACAAGGGAAAGTTTGATCTAAAAACCTTGTTTTTACAGCCAAGTCAGACAGAAGTCTGGGTAACCTGGGAACCCATTATTTGCAGTTAGGATCTGGAAGGGGAGCAGCCTTGGGGGACTGAGCCCTTAACCTGTGGGGTCTGTGCTAACTCTAAATAATCAGTGTCAGAATTGAATTATATTATAGGACACTCGGTGCCCACAGAGAACTGAAGAATTTCTTGGTGGAAAACCCCCCACATTTGGTACTAAAAGTGTTGTGAGAGGAGAAATGATTTCCCTTTAATATCTTTCTGAATAGTTTTGACTTAGATGGTAGTGTTCTACATATTCAAAAAATTCAATTGTTACTTTTCTGGCTCTATGAAACACCACTGTGTCCATACCATATTTTATTTAATCCTCTATGTTTGAACATTTAGGTAGTTTCCAGTTTTTTGCAGTTACAAATAGTGCTGCAATAACCTTAAGTATATGCATTTTTTTAATAACATTGGAGGTAATCTATAGAATAAATTCCTAGAAGTGGAATTGTTGGGCCAAAGGGCTAATTGGACTTCTTTATTTGTATTTTGTAATTTAGATCTATCTCTTTATTTTGAATTATATATTTAATTTGAATATTTCTGAATATTTTAATCCACCCCTGTGAGTATGCAGAGAGGGTAATCATATCAAAACTATTAAATCTATTGCCAGATAGAATGTAGTTAGCACCACAGATTAGAGTACAGTCCTCAGGAAGTTTGAAAGAGGGAAAAGTTTCAGCTACTGAGTCAGGGAATACAGTGGAAAAGAAGGAGCCATTTAAGGCTGACTTTGAAGAATGGGTAGGAGTTGGACCTGTAGAGAGAAAGAAGGTAGTTTAGGCAAAATTAACCATGAACATAGTTTAGGCAAAAATAACCTGCTGGAATGCATGGGAAGAAGGCAAAGTGATTGAGTTTAACTGGAATAAAGATTTTCTGAGGGGAGAGGGAAATGAGAACTGAACATTTAGGCTTACCTTCTAATCTAGATGTTCTGCTAGACTTGCCAATATAGCTCAAAATGGTCAGAATAAAGCCTTTAGAATGCTTGAGGAGACTTCTGAGTTAATACCTCTGTGCTCACCTTTGGGATTCAGCTCTCTACCTGTGGTTCTCCAAGGGCAAAGTTTAGTGCCAGCAAGATCTAGTGGCGAGACCCAAGACTGGGAATCCAGATAGCCATCGTCCGTTGCTGGCCTTGCTGACAATCTACTCTCATCTGGTTGATGATCATTTGAAAGCATGAAGCATGTCTGGAATATGTTGTCCTGCTCTTTATGACTACCACAGTGTTTGCCTTGAACACAGGAGGTGCACTGCCCGGTGACTCTGTGACATTGGGCAAGTCACTTTATCTCCTTTGATTTGGGTGCCTGGTCTCTTCAGTAAAGGAGTTGATATAGTCTCTAAGGTCCTGTCTGCATATTCTCACATTCTTTGACAATAGGAGAGATGTAAACTGTACAAATGGAAGTTTTTTTGTTGTCCATGTTCTCAGAATGCCAGGGGGACTCCTCTCCTTACACTTCTCAAAGATCCTTATATCTTGGTGGCTGCAGGTAAGCTGGGAGAGTCTGGGCTTCTGGGCAGGTAAGCTGGGAGAGTCTGGGCTTCTGGGTAGCCCTGATGGCTCACAGACCTGTCCCTCTAGGCTCCCTTTGCTTTGCTAACATGGGAGTGGCCATACTGGAGCCCACACTGCCCATCTGGATGATGCAGACCATGTGCTCACCCGAATGGCAGTTAGGTAAGTGACCATGTTCCCCAACTTGGGCGTGGATGGAGGTGTGTACCATGAGCCCTTTCTCAAGTAATTGAGAAGCTCTGTGGGACCTGGGTCTTTGGAGTCACGGAAGCACATTGGGCTTCCTTTGTGGAATTATCTTCTCTGTCCACACCTGTAAATCAAACCTGAGTGGGCAGGTAATACCTCCAAGAAGCAGCCCAAGAAAGGCAGGGTGGAAGGGGTTGAGAGCAGCTATTGAATGGCAACAGACCTCACTATGTGGTAGAATGATCAATAAATTTTTAGTCAAAATACCTAGGTTTTCATTTCAGCTCCATTGGCCATACAAATTTGTGCAGCCATTTCAATTTTCTTTTTTTTTCAAGGATTTTTAAAATTTGAATTCAATTAGCCAACATATAGTACATCATTAATTTCAGATATAGTTCAATTTTCTAAGGATCAATTTTCTTATCTCTGAAAGGGACATCAGAATACTATCTAGTTCAAAAGGTAATTTGAGGAAATAAATGGCATGATATGTGGAAATGCTTTGCACCTGTAGAATATTAATATGTACCACCATTACCATCCATGCCTTTCTCTCTTCAACCACTCTTTTCCTAGATTGCCCTTTTGCTATCCTTTTTTTTTTTAACCTCTAACAAGGTGCTTATGGAGTATGTTATCCTGAGAAAAAGTCCTCCAGTCTCCTCTGCTTTATGGAGAGATGTCCTTGTGACTCATTTGAGTTTAGAGAGAAGGCTCTGGCCCTTCCCAGGAAGCCTGAGGAAAGAGGACAGAGAAGGCTATGAGCCATTCAGTCACTATTGAGAGAAGAGGCTTATGCGGCCAGAGGGGAAGCTGATAAGGACCTGATATGGCTCAGCATGCAATGAAAAGCATTAAATCTAATTTTTTTTTTTTTTAGGGGACAATTCTAAGCAAGTCTCCAAGCTGTACTCCTAGCCTCAAATTGAATTTTTCTGGGCTGCAACTGCCTCTGACCATGACAATTAATTGAGTTAGCTGGTGCTTGGTGCAGAAAAGAATCTTCTGCCCCAAGGCTCTGACAGCTCAGGCTCTTGGTACAGGTGGACAAACACAGCTCAGAACAACTCCTCCCCAGCCCTTCTTCAGGAGAGAATATTAAAAGCAAACTAGCCTTCAGTAACTGGTGAATTGTTGACTTTGGCTTTAATTATAGTTGTGATGACAATTTCTAGTGGGCAGCACTGTTTCTTCTAGGGACAGAAAAGCATAGAGAAGCTAGTGAAACCCAAAGAAACTCACTGGGCTGTTTCTACACAGTCCCTTATGCAGGTGAAGTTACAGTAGAAAGCCCTCAGGAGACAAAGTCAGAACGCTGAAAAGGCTTTGTCTCCCACCATCCTTTACAACTTTCCTCAATGCTATCTGCATCTCTCAGTCTAGCTTCAGGAAGCTCTCACAGCACCTGGAGAGCTTGTTAAAACTCAGAGTGCTGGGCCTCACCCAGAATTTCAATAGAATCAAATTTACATTTTTTTAAGTTTCCCAGTGATGCTGATATGGTATCTGTGACCACACTGAAAAATACGACTAAATGCAGACAACCTGTCACAGTTGTTTGAAGGAGAGTGATTTGTAATCCGTGACTGTACTTTCTAAGTGACCCATTTTGTGCCCAATCCTGATTGCATGATTGTGACTTTGGATGAGTTATTTAACCTCTTCAAACTCCACTGAAGAAATGGAGATGCTTTCAGGGTTGTTTTCAGGATTAAATAGAGCTATGTATTCTTTTTTCTTTTCTTTTCTTTTCTTTTTTTTTTTTTTTGGCTTGAGCATTTTTTTATTCTGCATTTTGGGGCCTCCTTGCCCCTGAGCTATGTATCCTAAGGAGCACCAGAGTGTATTAGTCCATTAAGCATCTGACTCTTAATTTCGCCTCAGGCCATGATGTCAAGGTCTTGAGATCAGGCCCCCCATCAGGCTCCATACTCATTGTGGAGTCTGTCACTCTCCCTCTGCTCCTCCCACCCCCACACACTCTTTTCCTCAAATAAATAAATAAAATCTTTAAAAATACATAATGGGATTAGCACAGTGCATGGAATACAGGATATACTCCATAAATAAAAATTGTTACTATTTTCATCATTGTTTTTATTGAAATTATTTTATTTATTTTTAAGATTCTATTTATTTATTCATGAGAGACACACAGAGAGAGAGGCAGAGACATAGGAAGAGGGAGGAGAAGCAGGCTTCTTGCAGAGTGCCTGATGGGGGACTTGATCCTGGGATCCCGGGATCATGCCCTGAGTCAAACAAAGGCAGACGCTCAACCCCTGAGCCACCCAGACGTCCCTTTATTGAAATTATTTTGACAGTCACAACTATGTGTAATTTCCTGCTCCTTGGGAGATATGCTGTGAAAAATGTATGTTTGTTTGTAGACATATAATTTGAAATACCTATTTTCCACAAAATGCTACTGAAATGCAAGCTCTATCTCCGTCTTAAAGAACAAACAACATGAGTTGAGGAAAATCTCATTTAGGAAATTTCCCATCATTTAAAACAATAGTAAGGTGATGTATCTAAGAAGCTAGTGCATTTCCTGGAGATGCCTATCTCCAGATCTCAGGTAAACAGTGGAGTAGTTATAGTTCTAAATTTTTAAAAGCAATTAAACAAATGGGTACGGTTTGAAACAGATTGCAGCCCTGTACAAATAGACAATTACACTAAGATATGCTTAACTTCCACCCCATGGAAGAGAATATTAAAATCAAACAAGCTATCAACGAGTAACTGGTGAATTGTTGACTTTAGGTTTAATTGTAATCATCACGGCAGTTTCTATTAGGCAGCACTGTTTCCTATAGGTACAGAAAGGCCTAGAGAGGCTGGTGAGATGAAGAAACTCGCACTGCTGATTCTGTAAAGTACCTTACGTCAGTCAGAGACATCTGTGCTGTCACACTGCTGGTGTGGGTAGTGGAGACATGAAGTTGGAAGGAGAAGGCCTGGGTTCAAGTCCTGATCCTGTTACTCACTGGTTATGATGATAATAGTTAAGGCTGATGCTCAGAGGGCACTTATTCTGGCCAGACACTGTGCAAAATGATTGGCATGCATTACCTCATTTAAGGCTCACAATCAGCCTATCTGGTAGGAATTATTATTATCCCCTTTTCTCAGAAATTTCTTAAACTGACCCAATTTCATATCTCCCCCTCTAAAAATCCTGGGCCTTGTGGAACCTCTTGTCATTGACAAGTGTCCCCATGTCCTCAGCCTCTTCTCTAAACACTCCCTTCATCTTCTTAGCCCTGAGAGTCGAATGTTTCCTGAAAACACCGTTTCCCAGCCATCTTGATGGAAATCTGTTCTTCTAGACTTTGCTCCCTTTTGCTGCTTCTGAATCATTTCTTCTTCTTCTTCTTCTTCTTCTTCTTCTTCTTCTTCTTCTTCTTCTTCTTCTTCTTCTTCTTCTTCTTCTTCTTCTTCTTCTTCTTCAGGTTTTATTTATTTATTTAAGTGAGAGAGTAAGCACAAGCAGGGGGAGGAGCAGAGGGAGAGGGAGAAGCAGATTCCCCTCTTAGTGGGGAGCCCAACTCCAGGCTTGATCTCAGGACCCTAGGATCATGACATGAGCTGAAGGCAGAACCACCCAGGCAGACCAGAATCATCTCTTCTTAATTCTTCTTCAAAGACCCCAACTCCCTTGAAGATCATACCATTACATTGTACCCCCCTCCACCTCTCTTCATTGCAATCACTTATTGACTCATAGTTACTCCTTCTCATTCATTAAAGTTAACTGGATCATATTCTTTTCTCCTTTACTCCTGTCACCACTTTTGGTGGCTTCAATATCCAGGTGGATAACCCTACCAACATTTTGGTCTAGCCCTTAATCTACTTTCTTGCAATAATTTTTTACAATGATCTTTTTCTCCTCTCCACTTTAACCAAACCTTTATATAATTTTGACCTTGACATTAACTGTATTCTCTTAAATTTCAATTCCAAGCAGTCCACTTATCAACTCACATATTCCCTGCTCAGATATCCTAATATCCCCATATCAACAAATTTGGGCCACTCTGAGGTCTCCAATCCATTGGCCTCAATTCTTTTTCTATTTCCATCCCCTCTCATGTCCTCACTTCTTTATGTACTCAATTTGGATTCCATCATGATGTCACTCCTTTGAAACCATTGTTAATTCCTTTGCCCTACTCTCCCGCTGGGGTTGTCAGCTGGCAGAGCATTATTTCTGAATAAGCCAATCTGATCTCCCACTCCCTGCCTATGCATGAGTGGTGGATTGGGGCTGTGGGTAAACACACAACTGGGCTATCAGTTACACATTATATTTATAACTACAAATCTAAAGTAGGTCTTCACATTGCCCAACAATCTTCCTCTAAGTCCCCAATTATGTTCTCCTTCCTATTTTCTGAAATGACAATTTTATATTTGCCCACTCAAACCTCCTCCATACCCTCATCCCTTTATCTTCATCATTCTCAACTCCTAGTCATTGGGAAATCAGAAGCAATGAGATGGGAATGCACATGTACCCGTCAATAAGTATACTCATTTTCCTGTGCTTGTACCTATATTCATTACCTTCTTTTTATGGTTGAAGCATCTCAACTTCTTCAGAGGCCAAACTTCTTCCTCTCTTTCTCCTCCTCCCCTCTTCTTCCTCTCCCTCCTCCTCTCCTTCTTCTTCCTCCTCCTCTTCCTTCTTCTTCTTCTTCTTCTTCTTCTTTTTCTTCTTCTTCTTCTTCATTCAATCCCCTCTCAACTATTTCATTGGCTACTTCTTAACACCTTTGTTAGCTTGTTTTCCTTTGCTAACTTTTAAAGGTAGGAATTCCTGAAGGCTCACAACTTGGATCTCTATTCTTCTTTCTCTGATCTTTCAGAGGTGACCCCAGCTCTTCTTATGGCTTTAAGAACCATATATAAACCAATAGTCAATTATTTGTATCTGTGCTTAGGATCTGTCCTTGGAAGTCTAGACTTGTACACTCACTGCCTGACATCTCCAATTGGATATCTAATATGCATTTCATGTTTTCCCCAAGCTCTTCCTCCATCTCCAGTCACCCAGTTAAGAAAAAAATGAGTAATACTTGTTTTCTCTCCTTGTGTCATTCCCACTATACCCATACCCAATTCAACAGAAAATCCCACTGACTCTACCACCATAATAATACCTTTTACTTTATTTACTTCTTTCCATCATGACTTCTAAGATGAAACATTTCTTCCTGGCTTCTGCAAATAGTCTTCTGGCTTCTACTCTTGTCCTGTGAACCCTTCATCTAACCACAACCAGAAGACTTTAAAAATATATAAATTAAAATATGATATTCCTCTCCAAAGTTTTCCATTGCACTTGGAATAAATTACAAATTATAAATTCCAGGCCTACGCTTTCCATTACTTTTCACTTTGTTCATTGTGCTTCAGCTACACAGACTTTCTTTCTATTCCTATAACAGACAAATAGTTGGTTCTTTAAGGTCTTTGTATTTGCATTAGATGTTTTTGTTTGTTTCTGCTTGGAATGCTTTGTTTTGGTTATTCAGATCTCAGTTGAAATGCCATCTTTTCAAAAAAGCCTTACCTGGCCCCTGAATGGAAGTTAGTTCTATTCCTGGTCATACTTCTGTGATACAACATTAATTTTTTTTTCACAGAACTCATCATTTGTCAAAATTATCTTTTTCCTTCATCTGTTTACTTATTTATTGTCTGGCTCCCTCCCTTGGAATGTAAACTCCCCGAAAGCTAAGATTTTTGTCTAGTTTATTTACCCCAGCACACCTAGCACATAGTAAAAGCTCATTAAAAATACTGAATGAATGAATGAGACTCAGAAAAAGTAAGTTACCCAAAGTCAGAGCTAAAAAGTAGCCACGCCACAGTTTGATCCAGAACTGTGTGTCTTCAAAGCCTTTGCTTTAGAAAAAGCAATGTGACCAGTGCTTCAATTTATAAAATACTTTTATGAACGCTATTCAATTTCCTCCTCAATGTAAATTGGTATGATAGAATTATAGCTTTGTTGTTTGTCAGATATGGATATTAAAACTCAGAAAGATTTAGTAACTTCTTCAAGATCATTACCAGGGCAATAGAAAGAAGGGTGAATAGCAAGGCAGGAATTTCACTCCCCCCGCCCCAGGAAATATGTATTTCTTTCTGTAAGACTGGTAATATTCTTATGCTGATAATCATAATGATTTTATACATGAGAATGGCTCATTAGGGTCATTCTTTAGGAAGTCTAAGTAGAGAGCTGGGAGTACATCATATTGAAGCTAAACAAAGCCCTGCGTCTGAGGAAAATGGAAGTGTAGAGCCCTATGCCAACTGTTCTGGGTTGCACAAGGACCTCCAACACCTAAAACAAAGTGGTTTGGAATCCTTGAAGGTGACAGAGAGACTTCACTATCTTTTTTTTTTTTAGATTTTATTTATTTATTTGATAGAGAAAGTACAAGCAGAGGGAGTGGCAGGCAGAAGGAGAGGGAGAAGCAGATTCCCCAATGAGCAAGGAGCTTGATGCAGGGCTCAATCCTAGGACCCAGGGTTCATGACCTTAACCCAAGGCAGATGCTTAATGAACTGAGCCACCCAGGTGCCCTGACTTCACTGTATTGTAGTAAATAAGGTGTTTTATAGTAAACTTGGCATGTCCTCATCTTAGGACTGTGTCTTTCTACAGGTCTAGCTTTCTTGCCCGCCAGTGTGTCCTACCTCATAGGCACCAACATCTTTGGTGTATTGGCCAACAAGATGGGTCGGTATGTAGCCTGAGAATCTGTGGATAGTAATAGGAATGTAAGATGGGAGAGGCTTTTGAAATTGTTCTCCATCTAGCATAATGAACAGCTTCTCTGAGGTTGAAACTTTAGAACACATGGATAAAAGCTGACTACAAGGGAGGATAGCAGTGGGTAGGTGTTAAGGATGATATGGACAAAGGATAGCCCTGAGCTGGTTGTGAATATATGAGGGATAACCTTTACTTTTCAATATTTGTTATCTAGTTGAAGAGCTAAAATAACCCCACAGAGAATAGCTATGAAAAAGCTCAGTACTTTGGAGGCAGTGTCGTGAAACTGTGCTCCCTGGAGCCCTAGAGAGTTCTAAAGAGGTTTATCAGAGGCCACCAAGTGCAAAGGGTTGAGGGCTAAAAGGTATGAGTCTGGATTCTGTTCTACTGCAGTGAGAACAGCCTCAATTTTATCTTTGAAGCTCAGCATACAGATTTTTAAAATAAGTTTAAAAACCTTGTAATAGGAAATAAGAAAAGGAAAAAGTTTGGTATTTTTTTTTGTGGGTTTGAGATGCACTTCGTAGACCAGATAAAATATGAATAGGTGAGAGATAGTCTGAATTGGGAAACAGCATGAATTAAGTTTGAGGGTTACTTCCAAGGGGCAAGTATCTTCTGAGCAAGCTGATTCCTTTGCTAGAGGAAGAAAGAATATGTCCCACTGTACTTCCTCTGCTTCTACTATGGAAAGTGATATGGAGACAGGCAAGGAGGAGGGCAAGGGAAGGGCTCACCTGGTTACAAACAGATCATGCAAAGATGTCTTCATCTCTCCCATCCTAAGGGGTTCCTGGAATTAGGGGTGGTAGCACTGGCTAGTGTGGTAGAGATGGGGTGGCAGGTGAAAGGGATGTCTCCCTTTAGCACTATTTGCTGATGGCTCTTTTCTTCCAGGTGGCTGTGCTCCCTGATTGGGATGATGGTAGTAGGCACCAGCTTGCTTTGTGTAAGTATAACAAGGTCTAGGTGAGAGAGAGAGAGAAAGAGAGGGAGGGAGGGGGGGAGAGAGACTCAAACATTTAAGGACCATTTTCCTTGAAAATGAACAGAAGGTTAACCTGGCAATGAATGACTGTTAGAAAAACCTTCTGCATAGGTAAGAATTTAGCTCTGGGAGAGATGCCACTAGGCATCCCATTAAAAAAGGTGGGGAAGGAGGAAAGGGCAATGAAGCAGCTATAGACAGAGGTATGAAGCCCTATGTATGGGCACATGAAACAATTCATGTTGATATATATTTATGAAGCTATCAAATTTGTTTATGACATAATTTTCTTATCCCACCCTGACAGGACCCCATAAGCCACCAGGGGAACCATCATCTGAGAGGTAGTCTCCAATGCCAGAATATTTCATAGAAAAAGAAAAAAAGAAGTCCTTTCCTATATTCAATAACCCCCTTTCAGCTCTCTAAGCCTTCATTTCTCCTCCCCATAATGGGACCATAAGCACCTTACCTCCTAGGCTTAAAGGTGATAAGACTAGAGCTGTAAAGCACTGAGTACAGTGTTCAAGAAAGGCGGGAGGTCTTGATCAGGAGCATGAGTTCCACATTGACTCCCAGCTTTACCTACCACTTGCTGCCTGTGTGATTTTGAGCTAGATCTATCACCTCCTTTTGTTTAGCATCTTCATCTGTGTAGAGAGGGTTCTGATAGCCTCTCATAGGGTTGTCCATATAAACTGCAGCAATGTCTGGCACACAGTAAGCCCACTGTAAATCCTAACCCAAACTATTACTAAAATATAATTACCTTTTGGGGAATAATCCCTAAAATTATTAACCACTAACCTCTAGCCTCTGAGGAGTAAATGTGTTCGGGTAGCAGGTTTAGGTAACAGGTACTCAGGGAGGCATGTAAGGAATCCACAAGAGAGGAAAGGAAGTCTTTCAGTGGAGGATTGGGAAGGCAAAAGAACGAGTTTCACAAGCTTGCTGATGCAGCACCCTAAGACATGCCACTTGCCCCTCTAGACTATAGGTTAATGGTTGTTGGTGTCTTTTGTCTTTTTGCTCCAGTAGCTACCAAATTAGGATTTAACTAAAACCTTTGAACGTTGCTAGTTGAAAAGAGAGGAAACTCCATTCAGGGAAGAGTGAGGACAGAGTGTGTCTGGGAGGCAGGTTAAGGAAGGGGAAGAAGAATTCATGCAATAGGAAAGGACCATTAATATATATAATGGAGTCAAATCTGAGATTTACACTTCATCTTGCCACTTACTAGCTTTTTAACTTTGGATAGGGCATTTAACCCAAATGGCATCAATCTAGCTTTCATATCTTTAAAATAGAAGTAACGGGTTTTTATAGCCTTTCTTTTTTTTTTTTACATTTTTTTTAATTTAAATTCAATTTGCCAACATATAGTATGACATCCAGTGCTCAAGGATTCTTCTTCATGAGGATATGTGAGAATCCAGATAGATAAAACGTGTGATATATAGCACATGGTTGATAATTGCATATCATGTGAAAACCCTTTGTTTTTGTGGTGACTCAGTTGGACTCCTAATGAACTCTTCCTCCTTTCCTGCTGCAGGTTCCTCTGGCTCACAATATATTTGGTCTCATTGGCCCCAATGCAGGGCTTGGCTTTTCTATAGGTAAGAGTACTTTTAAAGGAGACAAGAAGGGATGCCTTGGTAGCTCAGCGGTTGAGCGCCTGCCTTTGGCTCAAGGTGTGATCCTGGATTCCCAGGTTCAAGCCCCACATCAGGCTTCTTGCATGCAGCCTGCTTCTCTGTCTGCCTGTGTCTCTGCCTCTCTCTCTTTCTCTCATGAATAAATAAATAAAATCTTAAAAAAAAAAGGCGACAACAAGCCCCTGAATTTTGGCTTTGGGTCAGATCATAAGAGGTATATGGAAAGGCAGAAGGAGGAAGAGGGTGGCTGACAAAGGGGTGGGCTCCTAACTCTTACCAGGAATAGGTGTTAGTGCTGAATGGGAGGATAGCAGGCAAAGGGAATAGACTAAAGGGAGGAGAGGAAGGAAGGGTGCCACAAAAAGGGAAGGGACTGGTGGTAGAGCTGACAGTGTTCTGTTTCCTTTGGCCACAGGCATGGTTGATTCTTCTGTGATGCCCATCATGGGACACTTGGTGGATCTGCGTCACACCTCAGTATATGGGAGTGTCTATGCCATAGCTGATGTGGCTTTTTGTATGGGCTTTGCTATAGGTATGTTGGCAGGGGAGAGAGCACCCAGGACCTGGTGTCCCATTTTCTCTTATCCACTGTTTACCAGCTGGAAGTAAACCCAGGAGGCTGATTCTCCCAAGGTTCTGAAGATATTTGACTTTGGGACATCCTTTGTGTCACCCATTGCCCCTTGCATGGTGTTTTCTGTGTGATCATGGGTAAATAAATATTGTGAATTTGGTTTTTTTCCTCACAGGCCCATCAACTGGGGGTGCCATTGTGCATGCCATTGGCTTCCCCTGGCTTATGGTCATCATTGGTGTCATCAACATCATCTATGCTCCTCTCTGCTACTACCTGAGAAGCCCCCCAGCTAAGAAGGAAAATCTTGTAAGGGGCTCTGATCATTTAAAAGAATAATAATCTATCTGTTTGTTTGTTTTTTCATCTCTTTCTCATTGCTTTTCATTGTATGCTATTTCCTCTCTTTGGATGTCTTTTTCCTTTACCAAATTCTCTGATCCAATTTTCACCTTTATTTTTCATTTGTGCTCTTCCTTGTTTTACCTTTTCTACATAATGACTCCACTTCTTATACTGGGTGGTTAAGAAGGGCCCTAAATAAGGGGGAAAAAATGAGAAGCTTATAAAGAGTTGGGGGGAGGGGCCATATTTTAGTTACCAGCAAAATGTGAGTTAACAAATTATCTCCCCAAGGTAGGCAAAGTTCTACTGGGCTCATTCATTCATTCATTCATTCATTCTTTTCCATTATCCTTACCAGGTCATCATTTAAGTGTAAAATCCCAGGGAAGAGAACCATAACATGTGATTTTACTTAATAAGATACTTTCCTTTTATTGTAGCATGAGCACCCTAAATGGTTTGGGTAGCTTAGCAATGGACATAGGGGCTGGTACCACAGGGATGGTACCAGTTTCTGACGGCTCCCTGCTATAACTTGTACTACCACTGTTAGGATTTAATTAAGGATATACCAGATATCTGTGTTGACTAGGATTGCTACACCCAGGTGCCTTGGGAGGCCTGTGCCTGTACATGAAGCAGAAAAAGAATCCTATGCTTGTTTCTTGAATCTTTCCTGAGCAACACTAGACTTGGATGAGCTAGCAAGGAAAGGGAACAGGGATACGCAGTATCCTGTAAAAGATACGCAGTAATTTCTCTTCCTGCATCTTGCTTCAGGCAATTCTGAGCCAGGACAGCGTCATGGAGACTCGGATGTACGCAACTCAGAAGCCCAAAAGGAAATTTCCACTGAGGGAGGACAGCGATGAGGAGCCTGGCAGTGAGGAGTAGTAGGAGAAGGTGGTCTCTGAGCCTTGTCACATGTGGATCCATGAGCCTTGAACTTCAGTGACCAAAGTGACCACCTCTTTCCCTGATCACTAAATCACTATGGGCCGCTCAATGGGTTTCACTTCTCTTTCCCCTGAGTATCTCCTTTCCTCCCTTCCCATAAATACCATTCCTTATTCTCTCCTTACCTGTGTATAGCTCTTCCTCTAAGCTTTGCTGCCTCTGGTGCCCATCTTTTATAGGAGATATTGATACTTTTCTGAGGCTGTTGTAAGGCTGATTAAACTTGAGCTGGTGGGTTCTTCAAGGAGTGACTCATTCCATGGAAACAGCAGTGAGCACAATGTGACCCTGAAACCAGTGGGGTGACTGACAAACCTCGTTTCATCTGTTGTCTGATTTTCTTTGGCACACTCCCAACAGACCATAAAGCTTTTGTTCTCTGTTCCTCCGTGTGGTCCTTCCTGAGTTTTCTCAGCTGAGCTGAGAAAGTATCCTCAATATTATCTTGCTGCCAGATTGCCAATTTGGGAAATTGTTTGCCTGGTTTTTATAAGCTGAGTAGTTTTTCTGTGGCTAAACCTATAGCTGTTAAAGTGATTGTGCCCTCTGCAAAAGGAGGGCTGGGTTTATACTTTCCTAAACCTCTGTGACTCTTAGAAATAAATGGAGAAGGACAGAAAAAAAATTATTAACTCCAAGATTTTATTGAAGGAAGTTGAAAGCAACCACTCTGAAATCCCTCTCCATAGTGGATTCCCTAATACGGGGATTATGATGAGGAATTGTTCTCACTTGTTAGTGAATAAATTATACCTGATTCAGACACGGTCGATTAAATGCTCTCTCATAGCAAAAGAGAATATGCGGGCAAATATATAGGTACTCCAATATTTTGACATTTTATTACCTTTTTGGAACATTTATTAAATATGGGGTTTCAAAGAGATGGGAGACATGGCACCCACTTTTAACCACTCATCTACTTGAGCAATCAGGATATACATGGCATAAATACGATCAATACTGCAAGTGAGGATACACTGTATGTTCAAGAACGAAGAGGCAGGGATGCTTATGGTCTGGATGGAGAATAATGGTGGAGATGGAGGCAGAGGTAGGAATGGAAAGACCTGCAATTGCAGGTTGTGGGGATATCTGGATATCAGATTGAGACGTTCAAACTTTACCCTGGAGTGCTATCTGGCTTTGATCATTGCACTACTTTGCAGAATTTTGGTGGGCTCAGTGCAAGTATCAAATCACCGGAACACTTTCAAGCTGAACCTCAATGAATCCTTATCACTCAGACAATGGATATCTCATTTATGGATATGTTTCTAGAGGGTTAACATTAACAAGGCTTACTTGATTTTCAAAACCAGTTGTGTTTAGGCTGTCATTTAGCCAAGATGATATTTTTCTCAGAATTTGAAGAACCCAGGGGTAAAATTAGAAAATCCTTTGTCAAAATATGCAAGCTATAACTACAAATGTAGACTGAGTGAATGGCCACTGGATCCCATACAAGAGTGGGAGTGAGGTAAGGTAGGATGACAAGGAGTCAGGGGTACTGATAATGGTACACTGCTTACTCTTACAGGGGGAGAATTTATAATAAAGAATGGCTTGTTGCAAAAATTGTTAACACATTTTAAAAAATAGGAAGAATTTTTAAAAGAGTAACTCATCCCTGATTTGCCAGTTAACACTGTTTAAGCAGTATAAAACATATATTTGGAGGAAAACAATGGGTATAATGTATAATTATAATTTATTATAGAAAAGTTAACACTACATACTACAAAGTAAGTCAGGAATATTTTTTAAATTTTAGTTCACAAATAGATCATAAACATAGTCTAGGTATGGAAAAGCATTAAAAGGAGAATCCCATAAAAATAGAAAATGAGATTAGTTTTTATTGATGATTTTATAAATGATATGAAGAGAAGAATGTGTTAAAAACTTCCCACATTCACAGGTGACACTAAGTTCTTCGAAAAGTGAAAGTATCAATCCAGTGAAAATGAGCCACAATAAATTGTTGGGGTTTTTTTGTTGTTGTTTTTGTTTTTTGTTTTTTGTTTTTTGTTTTTTTTTATGTAGCATAAAATGTCAGATGACCTCCCCTGTGGAAAAGTTAAAGAAATGCATTTTCCCCTTTGGAAAGAGAAGAGTTGAGGAGGCCATAAACATATTTATAAGATGATAGGCTCTGGGGACACCTGGGTGGCTCAGTGATTAGGCATCTGCCTTTGGCTCAGGGCATAATCCCAGGGTCGTGGGATGGAGTCCCGAATAAGGCTCCCTGCAGGGGGCCTGCTTCTCCCTCTGCCTGTGTCTCTGCCTTTCTCTGCGTCTCTCATGAATAAATAAATCAAAACAAAAATTTTTTTAAAAAAGATGATAGGCTCTAAATTATCAATTATGATCCAGCAGAGAAGACAGTAGGACTGATAAGACATTGTGTTCAATAGGCCAGAGAGAGAAATACTGGGCATTCTCAGAGGGAGCATTAGAAACAAACCAGAAGATATTCTGTTTCCAAAGTACAAAACTGGGTGAAATCCACAGCACCACAAATTAAGGCAGTGACTGGAGGTGGAGAAAATGCAGAGGAGGCACAGGAGCTGATGAATCAGTGGCAAGGAGAGTGATGTAGAGAGAGACAGGGAAATTCTTATAGGGAGAGACCCCAATCTGAGGGGATGTGATTAAAATAGCTAAAATATTAAAGTAATTCCCAGTCGTGGTGATCAGGTCTTAGAACACTCCCACAAAGGGCCACTCCAAAAGCACTGGAGAGCTAAGATGAGAGTTAATATTAAGGGATATTATACCCCACTGTCTTGTCTTACTTACAGAATTCATTACTCCCGGATATAGCCCAAATCGAATTGACTCTATTCCTGGAGGCAGATCTGTAACGCAGGAATAAGTCTGTCCTCTGAGGCTGACACGAAAGAAAGGGCAATGCAGTCCTTCCACCTAGCATTCCGGGATGTCCCTGGATAGGATGTGGCCAAGTCCCTCTGTGGTCTGTAACAAACCTGTTAGTTCTCCCCACACAGGTTGAGCTTCATGGGCAGCACACTGGAGCCCCTGTTACACAGCTCATCCCTACAGTCTTGTCTGTAGGAGAAAAACTGTTTCTGGAACAAGGGAGGATTGGAATGAGGTAGCTTTGGAACACAGCACTCTCCATACTTACTGTCTTGAGGGTCTTCAGAGAGGAATGATCATTGGTCATAAGTGATAGGAGGATAAAGCCAGCAGTACACCTAATCCTAATGTTTTAGGCCTAATCCTGATGTTTTCATCTAGCTGTGTGACCTGGTACAGATCATTCATATCTCTGGGCCTTTGCATCACCATCTGCAGATCTTTCTGTGTTTCCTTTCCACCACTGGCTCATTTGGGGGCATCCCTTCAGTGAGGGCCAGGGGCAGGGCCTTGGGAGGAGCCTGAGTCAAACCTGAGAGGTCAGTCCAGTGTTCCACATCATTCCAGAAATACAAATGTTGCTTTAGGTTTGAATTTCTGCTTTCAGGAAATTACTGGAAATAAGATGTGTTGCTTCTTCCTCCTCCTTCTCCTCCCCCTTTTTTGTCTTTGTTCTTTTTCTGGAAGAGCACAGTATTAGCAGAGGCAGGAGGAGTGATCAAGGACTATTTGCATTTATCCTCCAAAGTGAGTCATCATGCAGTCGCCTGAAATCACATGGGAGAAGAGTGAAGTTGGATCGAATCTTTCTTGTGTTGGTTACTCAGACTCGTTGCCCAGTTCAGTAACTGGCAACTATTTCCTAAAGGAAGGGTTGCGATGTCCTGAGTGTGCTGTGGGTCAGCAGACAGGGTGGATGACACAACAGGTGGCTTAGCAAATCTTCACAAGAAACAAAGGAAAGTGAAGTATGACAATGTTCAGGTGGCATGGTGCTCAACCTCAGTCTACCATGGAATCATCATAGAATGTCAGGGGTCTGGGGAGGGGAAAGCAGTCTTACAAAGTGAAGCACAGGAAAAAGTCCACGACATAAAAGCAATGTCACAATAGAAACTTCTTTATTTGTAAGGTTGGAATACTAGTAATGCCTTCATAACAGAGTTGTAATGAAGATTAAATAAGATAATCAATAAGTAAGAACACGTTTTATAAACCATAAAGTTCTATTCAAGTGCTACTTTCTATTATCAGTTATTCCAACTTTCTTATCTCAAGGAGTAAACAAAGGTCCAACAAGGGAAAATGAGCTGCCTAAGATCACACAACCAGAATGAAGCATATTCTATATTCAAATCCCTTACAGATATATGATTGGCAAATATTTTCTCCCATTTTGTGGGTTGTCTTTTCATGCTTTTGATAGTGCCCTTTGAAGCACAAATAGTTATAATTTTGATGAAGTCTATGTATCAATGTTTTCTTTGTTCCTTGTACTTTGGCATCAAAGCTAACAAATCACTGCCTATGTTATGGTCGTGAAGACTTATATCTGTATTTTCTTCTAACTGTTTTTAGGTTTAGCTCTTACATTTAGATATCCATTTTGCATTTGTTTTTGTATATGATGTGACTTCATTCTCTTACATATGAATATCCAGTTGTCCCAGCATCATCTGTTGAAAATACTATTTCTTCTACCATTGGATTTTCTCAAAACCCTTTTTGAAAGTCAATTGACTGCATGTGTCAGAATTTATTTCTGGGAATTTATTTCTATTCCATTAATCTATTTTTACTCATTAAGCCAGTATCTCCCTGTTTTGATTAAAGTAACTTGATTAATGTAATCTTTATATCAGCATCTCTCTGTCTTGCTTAATGTATCCTGTCTTAATATATCAGATACTTAAAATGAAAAACTAAATAAACAATTCCACAAGTGTATAATACAAAAAAATACAGAATCTTTTGCTTCCTGCTTCCTCACTCTTGAATCCATTATACTCTATACTCTGGTTTCAAATTTTAGGTAATTTATTTTAGTTAGTTAGTTTTTGTCTTTTGTCTTTTTGCTCCATGCAGGGACCCCGATGTGGGACTTGATCCCAGGTCTCCAGGATCATGCCCTGGGCCGAAGGCAGGCACCAAACAGCTGAGTCACCCAGGGATCCCCTCTTTCATTCTATTATTAATCAGATTATATATTTGCTGCTCCCATGTTAGGGGTATAAATATTTAAAATTGTTAGATCTTCTCATTGAACAAACCCATTTATTATGATATAGTGTCCTTCGTTGTGTCTTATTACAGTCCTTGCTCTAAAGTCTAGTTTGTCTGGGATAAGGATTTCTACTCCAACTTTCTTTTGAGGTCCATTAGCATGGTAAATAATTCTCCACCCTCTCACT
This sequence comes from Nyctereutes procyonoides, assembly GCF_905146905.1. Taxonomy (NCBI): domain Eukaryota; kingdom Metazoa; phylum Chordata; class Mammalia; order Carnivora; family Canidae; genus Nyctereutes; species Nyctereutes procyonoides. Next base: position 48,203,341 of record NW_026575133.1, on the reverse strand, counting down.
TTCAATCTGGAGGGTCTTTGGGTCTAAAATGTGTTCCTTGTAGACAGCATATTGATATGTCTTGTTTTTTATCCATCCGGAATACCCTATGTCCTTTGATTGGAGCATTTATTCCATTTACATTCAGAGTAATTATGGAAAAATATGAATTTAGTGCCATTGTATTACCTGTAAATCACTGTTTCTGTAGATGGCCTCTGTTCCTTTCTGGGCTTTGGTACTTTTGGGCTCTTTCTTTGCTCAAAAGATCCCCTTTAATATTTCTTGCAGGGCTGGCTTGGTGTTCACAAATTCCTTTAGTTTTTGTTTGATCTGGAAACTCTATCTCTCCTCCTATTCTGAATGACAGTATTCTTGGCTTCATATTTTTTTCCCATTTAGCACACATCATGCCAGTCCCTTCTGGCCTGCCAGGTCTCTGTGGGTAGGTCTGCTGCCAGCCTTATGTTTCTACTTTTGTAGATTAAATACCTCTTGTCCTGAGCTGCTTTCAGGATTTTCTCTTTATCTCTGAAATTTGTGAACTTCACTATTATATGACCTACTTTTAGTGATTTTGAGGGGGATTCTCCGTGCCTCCTGGACTTGAATGACTATTTCCTTCCCCAGATTAAGAAAGTTATCAGGTATAATTTATTCAAATAAACCTTCGGTCTGTCTGTCTGTCTCTCTGTCTCTCTCTCTCCATCTTCTAGGACCCCTATTACCAGGATTTTATTTTGCTTTATGGAATCGCTATTTTCTCAAAGTCTTCCTTTGTGATCCAGTAGTTGTCTTTCTCTTCTTTTCACCTTCTTTATTTTCAATCATTTTGTCTCATGTATCACTGACTCTCTCTCTTTTACCTTGTTTATCCTCGCTGTTAGAGCCTCTATTTTTTTTTTTTTTTTTTTTATAACAAGACACCAGGTATACTACCTGGAGACTCGTGTCTTTTTTTTTTTTTTTTTATGATAGTCACACAGAGAGAGAGAGAGAGAGGGGCAGAGACACAGGCAGAGGGAGAAGCAGGCTCCACGCACTGGGAACCCGACGTGGGATTCGATCCCGGGTCTCCAGGATCGTGCCCCGGGCCAAAGGCAGGCGCCAAACCGCTGCGCCACCCAGGGATCCCTAGAGCCTCTATTTTTGACCACATCTCATTAATAGCATTTTAATTTCAGCCTGATTATATTTTAGTTCTTTTGCTTCTACAGAAAGGGATTCTCTAGTGTCTTATATGTTTTTTCTAAGCCCAGCTATTATCTTTATAATTGTTGTTTTAAATCCTAGTTCAGACATATTGATTAAATCCCTGGCATTGAGTACTATCTACTGCTCTTTCTTTTTGGGTGAATTTCTCTGTCTTGTCATTGTGTCCAGAAAAGAAAGGTAGAAAGAAAAAAAAAACAGAAAAACAACAGTAATAACAATAAAAACTTCAAGAACTGTTTCAGGTGTATGCCACGTATACTCTCTGCTGTTGGGTTTAGGCTACTCTTTCCCAATGGTCCTTCTTCTACAGTTTCTTCTTGCTTATACTGGGGAATAGAAAACATTTTTTTCTTAAGTGAACAGTCAGCAATTTTATACAATATACCTTTGTGTACATATTGCGATATTTATTTGTTTCTCTCTAGTTGAGTTCTCCAGAACTCAGAAACTCTCAGCAAATATTCTTATATTTTTATGGCAATATATTTATTTGCGTAAATTCAATTATAATCTGTTCTCTTTCTAACAAGATACAACTGGAAACACTGGTTATGTTACCTGGCTTTGACCATAATGTCATATTTGAGAAAGACCTACATAGACTCAAATATGATCAGACAGTTTTAAGGAACAAATGTTGACTTTATGGAGCCAATAAATACCCTTTGGAAATATTATCCTGGTACTTTGCTTACAGAGTTCCCAACATCTTTATCAGATAAGTAAAGAATGTCACTTCTTGCTAGGTGTAGGAACCTCAGGATATTTTGGGGACCTTGAGAAGAGAATAATTCACTAAATCTATAGGTATTACAGGCAAAGTCTGATGGCAAGTGTTTGGCTTGCTTCTGGCCTGAGGAGGCTATTATGAGTTTCATCTAGAGCTTTCTTATGAAAAGTTCCAGCAAACAAATTTTTTATTTTTCTTTCTGATGTTTTATTTAATTCCAGTTATTTAACGTAGTATAATATTATTTTCAGGTGTAGAATTCATCACTTATGTACAACACCCAGTGCTCATCACAAGTGCACTCCTTAATATTCATCACCTATTTAACCTATCTCTTTGCCCATCTCCCCTTCAGTAATCCTCAGTTTGTTTTCTGTAGTTGAGAGTCTGTTACTTGGTTTAACAGACCAAATTCCAAATATAAGTGAAATAATACGGCATTTGTCTTTCTCTGACTGGCTTATTTCTCTTAACATTATACTCTAGATCAATCCATGTTGTTGCAAATGGCAAGATTCCTTTTTTATGGCTGAATAATATTCCTGTGTGTGTGTATACCACTTCTTTTTTATCCGTTCATCAGTCAATGGACACATGGGCTGTTTCTATAATTTGGCTGTTGTTGATAATGCTGCTATAAATATTGGAGTGCATATATCCTTTTGAATTCATGTCTCTTGTATCCTTTGGGTAAATACCTAGTAGTGCAATTGCTGGGTCATAGGGTAACTCTATTTTTAACTTTTTTGAGGAACTTCTGTACAGTCCTCCAGAGTAGCTGCACTAGTGGCATCCCTACCAACAGTGTAAGAGGGTCCCCCTTTCTCCACATTCTTACCAACATCTATTGGCTTCCTGAGTTGTTAATTTTAGCCATTCTAATCAGCGTGAGGTAGTATCTCATTGTGGTTTTGGTTTGTATTTCCCTCTTGATGAGTACATGTTGAGCACTTTTCATGTGTCTGTTAGCCATCTGGTTGTCTTCTTTAGAAAAATATCTATTTATGTCTTCTGCCCATTTTAAATGGATTATTTGTTTTGGGGGGCATTGCATTTGATAAGCTCTTTATAGATTTTGGATATAAAACCCGTATCAGATACATCATTTATAATATAATATCTTCCCCAGTTCCCAAGGTTGCCTTTTATTTTGTTGGTTGTTCCCTTCATTGTGTAGAAGCCTTTTAACTTGATGAAGTCCCAAGGTTTACTTTTGCTTTTGTTTCCCTCAGCAAACAAGTTTTAAAGTGTGTATATTGTCAACCACTAGTCTTGCTGCACTTATGTAAATAAACAAGTTTTTCTGAGACTAGACTTATTTTGCAAACACATTAGTGTCAATTTGGCTATCTTTGGTAAAAATGAAAGTGATTATAATAAAAGAAAATATATTTCAACAATAATCTTTTTAGGTGTTAGATTTTAATACTATTCATTATAAACTTGACTAGATCCTGATTTCTTCTAGTGTCCTCCAGTAGTACCTAACTAACATTTTGATATGAACTTTCTGACTTGAAATCATTTGGAAACTAAAATTGCCCATTATTTTTCTGAGGCCCTGCAAACTAAATATCAATAACTTTTTAAAAAATATTTTATTTATTTACTTGAAAGAGAACAGAGAGGAGGGAAAGAGGGAGAGGGAGAAACAGACTCCCCATTGAGCAGGGAGCCCAATACAGAGCTGGATCCCAGGACCCTGAGATCATGACTAGAGCTGAAGGCAGACTCTTAACTGACTGAGCCAACCAGGCTCCCTAAATATCAATAACTTGAGGTAAAGAAATCACCATAATAACAAATTCATAGACAATCTTTGTGCCTGTTGCTCTATGGGCTACTCACAAGATCCCCAGAAATATTTGAACTACAAACCAGGAACATCTGTCAGAGTTCCTCAACCTGCCCTCACTCTATGTGAAGATGCTTAAAGTCTGACATCTAGAAATCTTCTCAACTGGCTACCCTTAGAACTCAGGCACTGGCTTAACATTTAATCCAATTAATAATTATTGGTGTTCTTTTATTTCCATAGAAATGTCTTTCATTTAATATCTGTTTAATTGAACCATAAGCTTAGCTTTGAGAATACACCTGCACCACTGTTTCCTGAAATGAGTTTAATTAAACTGATCTATTGTTAGGACAAAAAGACTGAATCAATGAGTGAAACAACCTACCAGCCCAACTTTTAATATGTGATACTCCCATGGAAGTTTCAGATCGGGGGACTGATGGGGTTCAGGACAGCTTCCCTCTCCCCTAGCCACGAATGTGCCACTTTGGTATATGGATTATTTTGAGCTGAAGTCACTTGAGACCCTCTGGGCTCAAAAGAAACTTCTGTCCCTCCCTTAACCACACAGAATAATCTAAATTGGGAGTCTTTCCCAGAATAAATGTTATTCGTGGAGATAAATTTTATCTGAGTGGTCCATCTGTATATTAGGGCAAACATCTAATTATCAAACATCTGCACTTCTTTTCTTCCTGTCAAGTGTACTCTTTTCCTCTGAAATCCCAGACCCCATCCATTTCTCTTTAGTTCAGAATGACTATAATATTATTTTGTCTGATTGTCTTTGGTTTTTGCATGTGCATTTGGAGTCCTCAAACATATGCATGTTAAATTTGATTTTTTTCCTGTTAATCTGTTCTCATGTAAACTTTATTCTTAGTGCAGCTAGAAGGACCTTTGAGAAGACAGGTATTCCTCCTTCCTGACAACCTACAGAGTCTCAATTGCCTTCAGCTCAAAATAATCTTTCTGTAAAGTGGCCCATCTTGGGCCCTTGACCCCTACAGAACTATAAGATAATATATTTATATTGTTTTAAGTCACTACATTTGTGATAATTTGTTACAGTAGCAGTATAAAATTGATATACATACAATAGTTGATGAAGACAGAGAATGCTAAATAAATGGATAAGAGGATGAAATTAGGAAAGATTCATTTTATAGAGATCCACCAGGAGGAGCCCTGATCACACTATGGAAACCTAGCTCCTCTCCTTGGAAACTTCCAGCTTTTTCAATTTTAGGGAGTTTTCTTCAGGCATAGAAAACTGTCACTCCACAAAAAGGCCCAACGGAAATTTGTGAAGAGTTTGTTTTAATCATTTTTCTATCTTCTTTCAATTCAGAATGCACAGGCATCCAGAGGCTGGTATAACCATTCCCATTTTTAGGACTGGCGTCATCTCTCTACAGATTCTTACCTGGCCTGGGGTTCCTAAGCAGCCTCTAGTACTAAACTGCCAGCTGGCTTCCTGTGAAATAAAAGTCATTTCATTTAAATATAGCCTTTTCATTTAAATATAGCTGGTATAATATATATAAATAAATAAATCTGGTAATCTGGTAAACTAAGGTATGCTACCCTGTTCATTGCTTCTGCTTCCCCTTCTAACTACCTCCATCTCTCTTTTTCCCTCCTTCCTGAAAGCCCTTAAAAGAAGAATTTAAATTCATAGTTTATTCACTCATGTATTTTAATGATCATGATTATCATTTATTTGGTTCCTATGATGTATCATAGGATACTGTATTAGAAAAATACAAAGTTAAACAAAACCTGGCTCTTACCTGTCCAACAACTCATTAAAGAAGGCTTGGGGGCTGGGATGAAAGTGCTGTGGATGTACAAAGGGCACCTCAGTTCCATCATTCTTGGGGGAAGGAATTTGGGGAGAGTAGAGGGACTTGGCCAGAAGAGGTGATACTTGGATTGGACCTTGAGGGATGGATAAGAGTGTGCTCCTCACAAAGGAGAGGTAAGCAGCACAAATGGAAAGGCATAGCTTTTCAGGAGTGACAAGTCCTTCTGAGAGTCTGGAGAGCTATGTAAATGGTGGAAGTGGTTGCAGGCCATCCAGCAAACGACTCTGTAACAAGGCTAATCCATGGAATTCAGACATTATCTTATAGCGAATCAGGGTTGTATAAGGTTTTTATTCATGTACAGATATGACCATGTTTATACAGTCGAAGAATCTCTTTGACAGTCATGTAGAGGTTCCACTAAAGTGGGGATGTTATGAGCAGAAAGATCCATTGGGAGTCTCTTTATTATGAGAAAAAACAAGGACTCAAAAGGGGCAGTAGCAGAAATAACACAGGGGACAGGATAAGTAAAAGAAAGTAGAATTTATAGGACTTTGTGTGGGTGAATGCGGAGACTGAGGAATAAAAGGAAGTGTCAAAAAACATGGTCTCCTCCTTGCCTGAATGGGCAGCCCTGGCTTTTGTATGTCCCAGAGGACAGTATTGCATGAAGGGTTTGATTTCCGGGAAAGATTTGAGAGAGAGGTGGAGTCAGACAGTCTTGGGTTGGCATCCCTGTCTACAGTCACATGAAACAAGCAAGGTCACCTCTGTGCCTCAGTTTTCTCCTGTGGGAAAATGAGATTAACATCTGTTTTTCAGGGGCTGTGGTGAGGCTTAGCAACATTGCACCTGAAATGTGGCAAGCAAATTCTAAGCTTCTTAGATGTGGCAAGCAAATTCTAAGCTTCTTATTTTCATGCTTATTCTTAATAAGGGGTTCCTGACAATAATATTTCTTCCTTCTCAAGTGTTGCCTGCAATCATGATGGTGTTTGCTTATTTCTATTTATATGTACCTGTAGATCTTCTCTACGCACATCAATGTCTGGGCTCTTCCCAGCCAGGAAATGGAGCCTCTAGTTACTGCAGGGTACTGGATATTTAGTATAGAGTGAGGCAGGTTGAACACTCAAAAACCTAGCTAATGAACTGTCTTATTCAGTAGGCTTAGGGTGGGAGTTGGCTGAACTAGCCACAAGAAAAACAGCATATTTGCCATTAGAAAAATACTGGTCCTGCCATCTTTCTTAGAAAGCCCTCCCTGGTGAGTCAGTACATTGGCCTGTATTGAACTCCCACAGGAGCTGAGCAGCAGATTCTCCTGGCACAGGCCCTGCTGCAGACAATTTCTCTGCCTGTACACAGTTCCCGGTGCCTAGTAGTATTTAACTAACCCAAACTTCTATTTTCAAATTGAAAAACCTGTCTACTGGTTTCAGGAATCTTGTTTTTCCTCTTCCTGTAAGGATGTCGCCAGAATGTTTCCTATTAGAGACTTAAACTTAATTCATCCAAGGAATTATGGATAGAGGAAGGGGAATAGGTTATTTGAACCTAAAGGGTGTTGGCAGTGAGAAGGGATGACAGGGAAAAGAGAGTGGCAGCTGGCAGGGCTCACAGATGCCCTGGGAGTCGTCTCTGACAGGGCCCTCACAGCACCTGCCCAGTGCTTTGGATATAGAAGTTACTTAAAACATGTTTGATGAAGAAATGAATATGTGAGGGTATGAATGAATAAATTTGACTCATTTACTCAAGAGACAAAGACCAACATGGAATAGCAACGGAAATGGGCTGAGAAAGAGATATACTGATGGAACATAGTACTGGGAATAGAGCAAGGTGAATAAACAGGCTAGCATGTATGCTTCAGTGTGTGTCTAAAGCCGATCAGCCTTGGAATTTGGTGTGCTCAACTTCATAGAGTGCTTGTGTCACTCACACTTCATATACACTGATGTGATGTAGGAAAAGTAGAAGTTAGAATATTGAGAAAATCTTTCCTAAAGAGACTTCTCAGGGCTTGTTCTTGGCTTGAGAGGCCATGTAGGGGTTTATTCTAGAAAAACCACCTATCATACTTGCTCCCTTGGGACATGTAAATGCAGTCTGTCAGATGTGGGATTGAGAACGAGAGCGTTCTGGTGACTTTCTCTGGGAATCTGTAGAATTGGCTGATGCAAAGATTGAATAGAGCAAGTATAGTGTTAACCCAAATTAAAGGCTATTGTAACTCTTTCATGGCATTGTGGTTTGTTTCTCTTGAGGAATTTCCAGGCTTAGCCCAGTGAGTTGGGCTGCATGCTTTGGCTGTATCAGCAGTGGCCACCAGGAAGCTATGTCACATGGCCAAAAGAGTCTGTGATAGGTGTCCACAGCAGGCAACAGCAAACTGTAACAGAGTTTAAAAGATGCTTCAATGCTTCTTGGACCTAGAAGCAACAGGTTAGTCACAGTGCTTGACTTGGGGGAATTTATCCTGTTTAGGGACCCTGTGTCCCTAATTGAATTTTTTTGGATGTAGGCTATAAAACCTTATACGCTGCCACAAATAAAAAGGCCCACATTTCCTTCCTTTCTTCCCTGGAGTCTAGGAATATTTCACCTTTAGGGTGGTAGAGAGGTCTCTGAGACCATTTTACCTAGACAGTTACTCAGCTGTTAATTTATTCTCTTGGTTTAAAAATTTATTTCCACTATTGTGAGTTGCTTTAATTCATAGCAACTTAATTTAAGCATGCAAAAACATGCCATTAAACATATGGAGAGATGTTTTCAAATTTCCTGGGGAATTACCAGTAGGCCCAAAGACTTTCAAATCAGGGACAGTTGCACCTTGGGCTACACTAGTGAAGATCAGGAGCTCCCTTCTTCCCCCATAATCTGGGGAAACAGTGGCCTATCCCATTGAGAGATATTACCCGGAAGAAAGAGATCAGTGGAAAGCATCAGGAATAAGCACAAATATGAGAATCACTAGAAATACTGAGCCCAGGCATAGTTCTTTAGCAAAGAGAGTAAAGAATGTGGGCAGCCTACATTGTGGAGAATCCCTCACTGATCTAATGGGGAAAAATAGGAAGAGGCTCACTGGAAAGAGACACTAACAGAGAAGAGTAGGAGGCCGTTGGGAGGCTTGTCTGTGCCGTACATTTACACTCCAGTCTATAATGAGACTACTTTCTAACTAATATCCTCAGAACTTCAGGAACCAAGTTCCCCTCAGTTGCAATAAGAGGATTTACACTAAGTTGTATTTTACAACAAATAATATCTGAATGGGATTTCAGGTCAGAGGATTAGTATTTGCTATTTAATCAAACCAAAATTCATTGAATAGTTACACATGCAGAATGCTGTGTTAAGCACAGCAAAGAATATCGAGATGAAAAAGGTGTGAACTAACTTCTCTAAGAGCCCTCAAGTGGTAAGTGAGCAAGATCCACATGCCAATAACCTGGGAAAGAGCAGAGTAGTTAAGACCAAGACACAGCCCAAGCAGCATGCTGTAGAAGTATGACGATGGAGAGAGATTCCAATGAATGCGATCTGCTAAGGCTTACTAGAGGAAATAGCATCTAAGAGCCCTGTTTTGCCAGAGTCAGGGCAAGGATTCAGGTAAGGCAAGTAAGACACTTTGACTAGGGTACGAAATGTAAAAGAGTGCTACTAAAAAACTCAGTTATTAGACGAATGAATAAAGAAAATGTATATATGTATACACATGTAGACATATATATAGAGAGAGAGAGAGAAAGAGAAATATTATGGATCCATAAAAAATGATGATATTATGCCATTTGAGACAACATGGATGACCTAGAAGGCATTCAATCAAGTGAAATAAGTCAGCCTGAGAAAGATAAATGCCATATGATTCCACTCACTAGTGGGATCTAAAAACAAAAATGAAACCAAATGAATAAACAAACAAAAAGCAGAATCAGACCTATAAACAGAGAACAAACTCATGGTTGCCAGAGGGGAGGGAGGTGGGTAGTTGGGCCAAATGGGTGAAGGTGAGAAGGAGATATAGGTCTCCATTATGAAGTGAGTAAATCATGTGAATAAAAGGCACAGCACAAGGAATACAATCAATGATAATATAACAACATCGTATGGTGAAGATGGTAGCTACACTTGTGGTGAACATAGCATAATGTATAAACTTGTCAAATCACTAAGGTGCACACCTGAAATTAATATAGTATTGTGTGTCAACTGTACTCCAAGAAAAAGAAGTGGAAAATAAGGGGGGAAAAAACTTCAGTTATCGAGATAAATAGAATTTTAATGAAATATTTTTTAAAAATTGAACACAAAAAAAAAGCCCATGATGACTAGAACATCAAAATTTCAATAAAGAAAGGATGTCTGTCTGTTTTATAATGGTGCATTCTTGTATAATGGGAACCGTTGGTTTCAATCAGCTCCCAGGTTCCTAGTTCCTAGTTCCTTACCATATAAATGGTGGGGATTGACAATGACCTGCAAATAGAGTGGGCAACATAGAGCTTTGTAGATAGTCAAGTTTTTTTATTGTAGAATTTTTATTGACTTTTGCATTTGCTTCCAAAAATGAGAGCATACTTTGAAAAGTGTCTCTGAGAGCGTGTATTCTTCCTTTTTGCCTTGACTCCAACATAGTTGGCACAACACTGGCCAAGTCAGTAAAGAGGGAAAGGGCATGTGAAAGAAGAATACCTTGAGCAAAGGTAGGAAGCACTAGAGTGTGTTCAGATCCACTGGGTTATGGATAACATGTATGAGATATAATGAGAGAAGCCTGAATGGGTTAGAGAAGAGATGTTGTGGAGGGCTTTCAAAAGCGTTCTGAATTTGTTTAGAATTAATGTTGTAGACTCTTAAAGGCCATCAAATGCTTCTGAATAAGTATGCTGAGCACAGTCACTTGGGACCAGTAAGTGCAGGGAGAGCAGTGGTCAGAGAGTCAGGAAACAGAATCCCCAGAAAGCAGCCACTGCAGTAAAGAAGGAGAAATTGGAGAGCACTCTAAATCATGCCTAGGTCCTTGGGGTTAATAGACTGAGCTGTTAATCATATGCTTTCTATGGATAACATCTGACAAACTGACATTTACTTAAGGACAGAAAATGCATTGTGGACTTTTTCCCCATGAGCGAACAGCAGCCCCACTGAATTAGGTCACTTGTCCAATACTTACACACTTATTTTCATCAGCTGCTGACATCTCTGGGCCACCTGGTCTTCCTGAATTTCTAAGTGGAAGTGCAATGAGTTCCCAGAAGTCAGTCCTTTCCTTCCTGCTATTCTTGGAGTTTTTTCAGGACGTGTTTCAAAGAGTCAGAACCCCACCTCAGTTGTAGGAGAGGAGTGGGCAACATATCCTTGGCCATTTGGCGGGGCTTTTTTTCCTCTCCCACATAGTACTAGGCATGCTAAGAAAAAAAAAATAAAGCTTTTGCAAAATGTGGACTGGGAAAGAAAGAAAACTTATTTTGTAAAATGCTTATATTATTAAACCTCACCAATTCTGACTCAGCTTCCTGAAAAGTCACAGTGGTTCAGGATGGAGGATAAACTGACATTAACCTCTGTGATTATAAAGGGCTTTTGTGAAGATGTCATATAAACAAGATGGAAGGTCAGAGTTTCAAACTGTTGGAAGGGTGAAAAACTAAATCTTGTTAAGAGTAAGGACTACACATGATTATCCAGTTACTAAGGGAATCAGGAAATAATTTCTATTTATACATTAAAGACTCAAAAACAGTTTTTTTGAGCAATATTTTTAGGAATCATTATTCTACTTAAGGTATGATCTTGAGGATATAAAGCTTGAGGATATAAATAACTCTTGGGTTATTTTTTAAAAACATACTTCCATAAATATAGATAGATCTTTCTTCTATTGGCCTGAAAGGCTAAATTGAATTCAAATGTTACCAATTAATATTTTGAATATCAAGGATGCCTGGGTGGCTCAGCGGTTAAGCTTCTGCCCTTGGCTCAGGGCATGATCCTGGATCATGGGATCCAGCTCCCTGCATGGAGCCTGCTTCTCCCTCTGCCTTGTGTCTCTGCACCCCCCCCCCCCGTGTATCATGAATAAATAAAAATAAAATCTTAAAAAATATTTTTAATATCAAGCCCTATGGGGGGGTGTTAAGGTATTGAAGACCTTTTCCCACAAGTCTGCTTATCCCATTGGGAAAGTAAGAAATAAAACAAAGAACAAAATTTCCTTGTGAAGATTAAGGGCCAGCATGGTTAGGTGATGGCCCTCTCTCTGGATTACTGATGGACACCACCTTGTCTTGTCTTCATATGTACTTTCCTTAGTCCTTGCCTACAGGGAGAAAAGGGAGGCAGGGGGCAGGGGAAGAGAGAGAATAGAGAGAACTCATGTCTTATAATCTTATAAGAGCACTAATCTCATCAGGGCATCTGCCCTCATGACCTCTTTTAACCCTAATTATTTCCCCAAGGCTCCTCTCTAAATATCATCACATTGAGGAATAAGGCTACAACGAATGACTTTTAGAGGAATACAAACATTCAGTCCATGCCATTATTGAAAATTACAGTTGTGGGAGATTGGTTGACTGAAGTGAAAAATAGAGAAAATTTCTGAAATAGTTCAAAGGATGGAGAGATCAGTTCATGTGAAGGAAGGCACTATGGAAGCTGTAAGGTTTGAACTGTAGTCTCAAGAAGAAGCTGATTTTGGGGGATCCCTGGGTGGCTCAGCTGTTTGGCACCTGCCTTCAGCCCAGGACATGATTCTGGAGTCCCGAGATTGAGTCCCGCATCAGGGTCCCTGCATGGAGCCTGCTTCTCCCTCTGTTTGTGTCTCTGCCTCTCTCTCTTTCTCTGTGTCTCTCATGAATAAATAAATAAACTCTTTAAAAAAAAAAGGCTGATTTTATGCTATGCAAAATAAGTCAGTCAGAGAAAGATAAATACTGTATGATTTCACTCATGTGGAATTTAAGAAACAAAACAGATGAACATAAGGGAAGGGGAAGAGAGGGAAGCAAGCCATAAGAGACTCCTAATGTTAGAGAACAAATTGAGGGTTGATGGAGGGAGGTGGGTGGGGGCTGGGATAGACCGGTGATGGGGATTAAGGAGGGCACTTAGGAGGAGCACTGGGAATTGTATGCAAGAGATTAATCACTAAATTCTACTCCTGAAACTAATAGAATTTATAACTCTATATCACTAACTGAAATTTAAATAAAAACTAGAAAACAAAAAAGAAAAAAGAAGCTTATTTTCAGCTGAGCAAAAATGCTCAGAAATGTATCTTAGGAAAGCAAACAGATGCTTTGAACAAAACACCAGTGACAATGGGAAGAAGGAGGCAATGGGATAGGAAATAAATTTCACGTTGAGCAAAATGGGAACCAAAGGAGCAATGTGCTGACCCTGGGTTATAAGAAACCTCTAAAGCCAGGTTGAGGAAAGTTGGCTTTTATCTTACTGATGATAGGAAAGGAGCTCCATGACAAGGATGGTCCAGGAAGATGATGTTGGCAGGGCTATGCAAGACCGAGAGGGGGCAGTAGGAGACAGGCCTACTGGGAAGGAGGCTGCAGCAGTGCCTCCTCCTGGGAGAAGCAGAGCCTGAACCAGAGCTTCAGGTCTTGCATTGCAGTTGCCCTATTATAGCTGTTAATCTCTGACTTTGTTTTCTCTCGGAATTGAGAAAATGGCACAATCTAGTGTAGGGTGCAGAAGTCCAAGGGACTCTTCAAAATCGTTATCTTGTTTGGATCAAGGAAATGAGAGAACAGCATGAGGAGAGCCAAGAAGCATATGGCAGTCCAGAGAAACAGATCATAAGCACATATCTCAAGGTGCCAGAGACAAACAATTTTGAGGAGATACACTGCATTTGAGAGGTCACTATGGGATTAATGTGCTCACTGGTAGGAATATGATTTCTCTGTCTAGTAGGAAGTATGAAGACACTGACAACCTCTATATTGTCTCTCCTACATACAGGAGAAGGGAAATAGAGAAAGCAGAGGAAATTGGCTTGATTTTGTAAGATTCACCTTTCCACTAAAAAACAAAACAACAACAAAAAACTCACATTCTTTTTCTATCCAAATGGATATCACTGGATAGTTCTCTCAAAATCATTTCATAATTCACAGTGCTGAGCCAAATGTTTCTAAAATATATGACCATTTTTCCCCTGAGAGCTGTGGTAAAGACATTTCATTATGCTTGGCAAAGAAAGCTAGAGGCACATCCTTTTAGGTGAAAGAGGGCCTGATCAAATTCTCCACACACTTCTGTAATCTTAAATCAAGAAAAAAAAAATCCAAACCAATGGCAAGCAGTATCTGCCTTGATTTTTCCCACAAGTCTGCTGCTTCAGGGCGCTAGATGTGGTAAAGATGTAGTCATTTCTGACACTAAAGTCAGTGGTTTCTGGAGTATAGTCCATGGTCGAATCACCCTTGCTCTGCAGAGCCCCAGGACAGGAAGTTGGCTGAAAAACTGTGTGGCCTGAAACTGGATCCATCGAAGCAATAACACTGTATTATATCTTATCATATGTCAAATTGTGTTCAGATCAAGACAGAGCTTTCTGTTTCTGGCAGTCTCTGTTGAAGGTATTGAGCCGCACAGCACATTCAGTTCTGAGGAGGGGAACAACAGAGCTTCTGGCAACCTTCTATCTTTTTGTGGGTCTGGGACCAACAAAACCACAGACAGGGTCTCCTTTGGTCTTGGGAGAGATGGAAATTAGCATAGGTTTTGCAGATGAAAGTCCCTGATGGCAAATAATAATATCATCTTAAATTTTTGTGACACTTTACAACATATAGAAATCCCCTCCCTTGATCCAGATTGCACACAGCAGGCATTATTTGCTCCACTATGTAAATGGAGACACAGACATTCTGTGAAGTTCAGTGTCATGCTCAGGTCACTTAACGAACAGATGGCAGAGTCAGAATGCAAATCAGGTCTCCTTTACTTCAGGCCACAGTACTTTCTGAACACTGAAAGGATGATTCCTTATTTTATTTTATTTTTTTAAGATTTATTTGTTTATTCATGAGAGACACACAGAGAGGCAGAGACAGGCAGAGGGAGAAGCAGGCTCCCTGCAGGGAGCCCAAAGTAGGATTTGATCCTGGAACTCCGGGATCACACCCTGAGCTGAAGGGACACGCTCAACCGCTGAGCCACCCAGGCATTCCTGATTCTTTAAAATGTGAACCTATTTCCTTCTCCGAGTAAATGATCTATAAAAGCAGTGATTACAATAGCTGTTTATATTACATATTTGACCTGATTTTTAACCAGCTGATAATGATTATTTATGATTAAAGCCAAGAAACACCTAATTTTCTGTTCCTTCCAATCCTGGCAGGAGAAGAAGGAAAAGAGAGAAGCTCTGAGCTAAATTTGCTGTTAGTTTCTAGCAAAAATTACCCTTTAACTCCTACCTCTCAACCACAAACATTCTAAAAACATACCTGGAACCATTTCTGGATCATTTATATCAATGAAAGCTGATTCATATCCCAATCCCTCAATCCCCTCTCCCCAGGATCCAAGAGTTTGGAGGAAGAAGGTGTGAGTGGGCTGGATATGTACCCAGTGCAATCACTGGGTCATAGTGTAGCTCTATTTTTAACTTTTTGAGAAACCTCCATACTGTTTTTCAGAGTGGCTGCACCAGTTTGCATTGCCACCAACATACACAACTTCCTTATCTAGCCACCATCAATGGACACTTGGGCTGTTTCTACAATTTGGCTGTTGTTGACAATGCTTCTATAAACATTGGAGTGCATGCATCCCTTTGAATTAGTATTTTTGTTTTCTTTCAGTAAATACCTAGTAGTGCAACTGCTAGATCATACGGTATCTCTATTTTTACCTTTTTGAGGAACCCCCATACTGTTCTCCAGAGTGGTTATACAAGTTTGCATTCTCACCAACAATCTGCTTTGTTTTTAAGTCTTATATCATCTACCCACCAATTTCTGATATGCCTCCCAGAATAAACATAATCTGAATCCAAACACAGCTTTGTGTATTAGAGGAGCCCAGCCAAGAGAAGGAAAGTGACTTGGTGAACAATGTGACCGGAGAAAGACCTGAACTGTAAAATCAGGCATTTATATCAGGGACATCTAAATATTCACTTTAGCCTGTATGGTCTTATAAGTACCTCAGTTTTCTCATCCCTAAGTGGATTTAAGCAATAACAACTTTGTTTTGCATCAAGATTGAGACAGAGAGTGGATGCAAAAGCCATTTGAAGGGGAAAAAGAAACTATTTGCATTTGATATGAGGGATGCTCACTATTACTCTAATAGGAAGAGATTGATAAAGTGATTATTGTTCCAATAGGAGGGTCCTAATACATTCGGTTTTGGAGACTATCCTTCCACCTCACCTTTTATCACTAAACTTTCTTTCCTCGGTCACTGCCTCTGTTTCAGGCTGGAGGTGTAGCTGGTCCAGTACTTGAGATACTTTCTGCCCAACAGTGATAGGAGGGATGCTAGAAAAACCTTGCGGCCTCTCAAATAGTCCTCTATACACTCTCAGATGTTTATCTTTGAAATTCCTCAAAGCTTCTGTTCAAGAAACAGGGAGATAGGGAGCAGGGGAAGATTTAAAAAAGGGGAAGATTTAAAAAATAATAAAATAAAACTCGGAAGGTCTGAATTTTAGTCCTAGCTTTCAGCTTTGATGTTTATCACTCGTTCTTTTGAAAGTCATTTAACTTTCCCAATGACAGGTTTTGCAGGGAAACTTGCTGTGGATGTCCCAGGAGGTTCTTTGAGAGCTTAATGACCTAACATATGTAAAGTTGCCATGTTCATGTGAGGTGATATTGTTCTCATGAGAGCTGGTGATCAAAAGCACTTGTTCCTGCAAGAAGGGACATACTGAGATTACAAATGATAGAAAACAATCAAGTCCATGATTGGAGAATTGGATGCTGGCTATTGAACTTAGAGATGTATTTGAAACATAAGTTTAGATATAAATAGGATTTTGAATTATTTTAGAACATTAAACTATTAATATTTATATATTTCATACATGTCAGTTATAAAAAGTGCAATATGGTCTATCCTTTTCTCCTGCACTCCATGAAACTTAAATAACAGACAAAGAAAAGAAGATAAAAGCAAATTTCCCTTGGCTCCTATCTTCTGATTCTATTGCTAATGTTATGGAATGCCAGGTAATTTTCTGGTCTTACTCTTAATAAGATGTTCTGAAGGGAATTAACCAACCAGGAGAGAGACTCCACAGTCATTGGAATAGAGAAAGTTTAAAATAAAGAGTGATTAACTATAACAGGACGTTGAATTTATGGGGAATTGTTTGGTAAGGAGGAAAGAGAGGCCTGAAGAATATAGAATTGCAGATATAAAGAGCAGTCACTCTCCCTAAGGCTAAGATTGAGGTCTCTTGGAGGGCATAGCCATAACTCACTGGATGGCCATGATGTTGCTCAGGTAACATGCTGGTTGAACTTGCTGGAAACCTGACCTCTGGGTTATGAGGGACAGCTGCTTACAAGAAAATGCCATGTCTCAAAACTCATTGCAAAGCTTCCCAAGAGGTTGCCAAAGAGTGGTACCAGTCATTGGACCTAGTAGGTGTTGGGTGCTAAAGAGGTCATTCACTGCAGGAGTTGGATGTTGGGCAGATCATGCTTTGCCAGAACTTCAAGAAAGAAGCACTCTAGAACCAAGAAAAGAAAAACCTCCTCCTCTGGCAGTGTCTCTCCAACATTTTCTACTAACAAAAACTAACATTATGTCAACTGGCAAAGGAGATATATTTATGGGATCCAGCTCCATTTACACAAAGCAGTAAATGAATTTTCACAAAGCAGTGAAGTGTGAATTTTGATCTAAGAGGCAATGAATTGAAAACTGATATAGGCTGTGACATCTTATAAAAACATCAGGCTGCTATAGACATAATACTGCGACTCACTGGATGTAGGACCTCAGGCAGGTTCAACTCTGATCCTCAAATTCCACGACCATATGCTTATCCCTCAAAGACATTGTTGAGGTCAAATCAGATAGAGGGTGGGATTTGTGTATCATTAGTAAGAGGAGTAGCAAAGTCAATACAACCTAATGCTTAATGTGATAGATTCTAGTGACAGATTTCCTATATCCCAGTTCTCTACTCATTAGCTAAGTGGCCATTGACAATCCACTTACCCTCTGGGCCTTATTTTCTTATGTGCAATGACGACACCTACCTCATCATTTCATTGTTGTGAGAAGTGAGATAATCCACTCAGAGTGTTTGCTCATATTAAAGGCAAAATAAACTTAGTTGTTGTAAGTCAATTATAATATTCAATTGTTCCATATAGCATAATTATATATATTTATTTACTTTTCCCTTACTATGTACTCACTTTTATTTATCAGTGCCTACTATTTGCGTGTATTATGCTGTTACTTTAGGGGCCCAGGAACTAAGCCCACTTTGAACAGTGGGAAGTATAACATTTTCAGGGATGTGTTTCCTTAGCAGGAAATGCTGTTCGTTTTTCTCAAGATCGGAAAAGCCACCCACAATTACTTGAATTTCTAAAATTAGCCTAATGTAGTTTCTGTAATTCGGAGCATTTAAATTCTAAGCAAGCTTTTCTTTTGAAAGAAAGTTTTACAGCAAGAATTGTTCAAAACGTTTTCTGGATTAAGATTTTTCTTTGTTTTAATTAACGTAGCTAAGTATGAAGTATGCAAATCACTAAATAACAATTCCTTTGCAGCGGTGGGGTCCACTAGAACTGTCTAGGCCTCACTGCTTTTGAATAGTAGGTGCTGGAAGGAGAGATGACAATGGGAATTACATTAAGGCATGGTCAGAGCCCACTGTGTCTGCACCGGCCTCTTAAATTGTTTTCCTAATTGGAATCTCTTTGCCTTTTAATCCTTCCAGTTAAGGGATTTTCAACCTTGGCACTACTGACCTTTTGCATTAGATCATTCTTTGTTGTTGTAGGCTGTTTGGTGTGTTATTGGGTGCTTAACAGCATCCTTGGCCAATACTTCTAGATGCCAGTAGTACTTTCCATGCCACTCTGACATACAAAAGTCTCCAGGAGTCGTCAAATGTCCCCTGGATGCAAAATCACCTCTTGTTGAGAACCACTGACAGCTCTTAAGAATCTTCCTGAAGCAAGCTTATTAAATAACCTGAATCAAGTCTACATTCTTTAACTTGGCACTCAAGATTCTTCAACAACTTGACTCCTATACACCCCCAGTCTTATTTACTCTCCCTTTGACTCCAAACAATAGATCTGCTCAGGTTCCCAAAATGTTTCTTTTACAGCTTTTCAATCTTACTGCCCTTTCTTTGCATTTCCATTTCTCTCTGCTCCCAATACCCAAGGAAGATTTGAGTAAGTGGAAAGATATAACTTGTTTTGTATTTAAAAAAAAACCTCAATATTGTAAAGAAGTCAGGTCTCCTCAAAATCATTTATAATTAGCATGATCCCAGTAAAAATACCAAGATAAATGTTTTTAGAAACTAGACCAACTTCTCTTAAATTTTAATATAGAAAATAAACTAGTGAGAGTACCTAGAAAAAATCTGCATAGAAGAGTATCAAGGTACAAATCCTACCAGTTATTGAAATATATTATAAAATTATGGTAATTGAAACAATTATAGTGGGATGTATAATTACAGTTCAATCAATATAATAAAATAGATGTTTTAGAAATATGACTTAATGTATGTGTGAATTTAATATGTAATTTTAAAAAGTATTGCAATTAATTGGAGGAATGATGGTTTATTCAATAAATAGTTTGGAAACAACAAGCTACTCATCTGTAGAAAAATAAATCCCTACCTTACCTTTTTTTTAAGAATTTTATTATTTATTTATTTATTTGTTAATTATTTATTTACCTCTTTATCTATTTATTTATTTACTTATTGAGCCACATGAATTGGGGGAGGGGCAGAAAGAAAGGAAGAGAGGGGATCCCAAGCACAGCCCACACTGAGTACAGAGCCAGCACCCTAAGATCATGACTTCAGTCAAAATCGAGAGTTGGAGGCTTAACTGACTGAACCCCAATCCCTCTTTTCTTTCTTTCTTTCTTTCTTTCTTTCTTTCTTTCTTTCTTTCTTTCTGTTTGTCTTTATTTCTCTCTCCCCCCCTCCCTCTCCCTCTCTCTCTCTTTCTTTTTTTCCTCCTTCCTTTTTTAAAACTTTACTTAGTTAACATACAGTGCAATATTGGTTTTTGGAGTAGAATTCAGTAATTCATCACTTACATCCAATACTGAGTGCTCATCATAAAATGTGCTCTCCTTAATCCCCATCACCCATCTATCCAAGCCTCCACCCACATGCCTCCATCAACCCTCAGTTTGTTCTCTATCATCAAGAATCTTTTATTGTTTATTTCTCTCTCTCCCTTCTCCCTTTCCCATATGTTCATCTCTTTTCTTAAGTTTCACATATGAGTGAGATCATTTAGTATTTGTTTTTCTCTGACTGATTTCACTTGGCATAATGCACTCTAGTTCCATCCACGTTGTTGCAAATGAAGACTTCATTCTTTTTGATGGCTGAGTAATATTCCATAATATTATATGTATACATACCATATTTTCTTGATCCATTTATCAGTCAGTGGATATTTGGGCTCTTTCCATAGTTTAGTTATTGTTGATAATGGCACTATAAACATCACAGTGCATCCCCTTGATTCTGTATTTGTGTATCCTTTGAGTAAATACTAAGTAGTGCAATTGAGGGATGACAGGGTAGTTCTATTTTAAACTTTTTGAGGAACTTCTAGACTGGTCTCCAGAATGGCAGCACCAGTTTATATGGTCACGAACAATGGAAGAGGATTCCCCTTTCTCCACATCCCTGCCAATACCTGTTGTTTCTTGTGTTGTCAATTTTAGCCATTCTAACAGGTATGAGGTGGTATCTCATCATGGTTTTGATTTGTATTTCTCTGAAGATGAGTGATGGTGAGCATCTTCTCATGTGTTTGTTAGCCATCTGTATGTCTTCTTTGGAAAAGTGTCTATTTCATGTCTTCTGTTGATTTCTTAACTGAATTATTTGTTTTTTGGGTGTTGCATTTGATAAGTTATTTTGGATACTATACCTTATCTCATGTGTCATTTGCAAATGTCTTCTCCCATATCTTCTCCATAGTAGCCTTTTAGTTTTGTTGTTTCCTTCTTTGTGCAGAAGCTTTTTATCTGGACGAAGTTCCAATAGTTCATTTCTGCTTTTGTTTCCCTTGCCTCTGGTGATGTATATAGAAAGATGTTACTGCAGCCAAAGTCAAAGAAGTTTCTGCCTGTGTTCTCCTCTAGGATTTTGATAGTTTCCTGTCTCACATTTAGGTCTTTCATTCATTTTTAATTTATTTTTGTGTATGGTGTAAGAAAGTGGTCTAGTTTTATTCTTCTGCATCCTGCTATCCAGTTTTTCCAGCACCATTCATTAAAAAGGCTGTATTTTTTCCATTGGATATTCTTTCCTGCTTTGTTGAAGATTAGTTGACCATATAGTTGTGGGTCCTACTTACTTCTCACACTACATTATTTCCCTGGTAGTTCATAAATGTAAACATTAGAAAAATAAGCTACAGTCTAAGAAAAAATGGGATTATTTTGTTAGGAATTTCTAAGTAAGAAGCAAAACTCAGGACTATGAGAAAAAAATATTGATAGTTTTATTTCATAAAATTTTGTGCTTCACAAAAACACTGTACCAAAGTTGAAAGACAAAAATATTTAGCAACAATATTTGTAAGACCTGTGGTTAAAACAAAGGCTTAATTTCTTATTAAAGAATTTATAAATAAGAATAAAATCAAATTAAAAATGAACAATAGGCATGAATAAGAACTGCAGAAAATGAGGAAGCAAAAACAGAATATTCTCAAAATTAGCCTTATTATAAGAAATATAAAGGAAAATAATGCCTCATTTTTATCTATTAAAATGCCGAAGAGCAAAAGGTGTTCATAAACAGAATCTTTATATGGGTGTAGGGAAACAGTCACTCTTACATAGCTACAACTTAAAGGAAAAATAATTTGTCAGTATCTTTCAAAGTTCTAAATGCACATACTCAACCATTCCATTTAGAAGAATTATCCTACAGATAATCCCTATGATATATGCAAAGGCATATGTGCAAAGATATTTAATGAAGGTCTATTTAGTGACTGGTTAATAGCAAAAAGGCAAAAGACCTTCAAACATTCATCAGTATGAGGAATCATAAAGTAAATGATGCTGAACTATATGAAACACTTTAAAGATGTGAAATACAATGTTTCTATGTGCTGAAATGGATAGTTTTACAAGATATGTTAGTAAAATTCTTAGGAAAAAGGAAGGTGTGAAGGTTTGTTCATTGTATGTGTGTGTATTGTGGATTTGTGTGTGCATGTGTGTGTATGTATAGAATATTTCTGGAAAATGAGATGCAGAATTCGCTAAGTTGACTTCTGAGGAATAAATGGTTGGGAATCTAATTGGTGGGAGGATTTACTTTTTTTTTTATTTAAATTCAATTAGCCAACATATACTACATCATTAGTTTCAGATGAAGGAGGATTTACTTTTAATTGCTTATTCTTGTGTAGTATTGATTTTTTAAAAATACACATGATTTGTCATTAAAAATAAAAAGAGGAATAAAACCTTCACAAAACATTTAGCAATTGTTCTTACCTACAGTGTTATCTCTCGTATCTGTATTCATAGCACATTCACTTATATCTCATTCTTATCAGTATCCTCTTTTGAGTTCACACATAATTGTTCACTTATCTCTGTTCTCCCCAATTAAATTGTTGAATGTGGGGATCCCTGGGTGGCTCAGCAGTTTAGGGCCTGCCTATGGCCCAGGGCGTGATCATGGAGACCGGGGGTCGTGTCCCACATCGGGCTCCCTGCATGGAGTCTGCTTCTCCCTCTGCCTCTCTCTCTGTGTGTGTCTCTTGTGAATAAATAAAATCTTAAAAAAAAATAAATAAATTGTTGAATGTTTTGAACTCTTTTGCATTTCCTGTGATATTACCATAGAGTCTTAAAATAGTAAGTCCTCAAATGACATAACTGAAGAATTACAACCACTCCTTAATAATGATGGTATGTTAAACTCTGGAATAATCAAATACTTCACAATGGTAGGCGCTTAGAGACTAGGAGCTGGAAAGATTATCTAGGGAAGATAGGACTTCACACATGAATACCACCTAGTCACTTTGTATATAAGAAAGTGAGGCCCAGAAAAATGAAAAAAATCACCCAAATTACCCAACCAGTTAGTAGCAGAGTTGCAACTGGAACCTAGGTCTTAAGTAACAAAAATGACAACAATAACCATAGCAAAACAATCTCTACTCTGAGTAGATAAAGGACAAATGTAAAATAATTTTTTAAATAATTTTTGTACAGTTATAAGACACTATCAGAAAAGCAAGCATCTTATATTTCTGTAATCTTCTCCAGTTGGCAAATTACATTTCCTATTATCTCATTGTTTTCCAAACCTATCTAATGATAAGAATTACTAAGTTCTCAGGAAAATATAGGAATCTGGGTAAACTGTTACTTAAAAAAAAAAAATAAGCAGCTCAAGTAGTTCTTATGACTAGGCAAGCTTACAAAATACTGCTTATTTCATCCTCAAAACAAGCCTGTAAGGTAAGCAAAATATATATTCTTAAACACCATTTTACAGGTGAGCAAAGTGAGGATGACTGAGTTTAGGTGACTTTTCCTTAATCATAGAGTAATATCTCCGAGCTCCAACATTCCTTTTACTATTAATTTTACCTGTTTCTCTTTTGTAGTCTAACTTAAGGTAATTAATCACTTTTAACAAGTAGAAAGGAAAATATTTTGTGAATGCTAGAATGTCTACATCCTCATTAAAGTTGCCACTCATAACTGTGTACTATTGGATGAAACTGTCCCTTATGTCACAAGGAATGAGTTATTGGGGGCGGATATGAATCAGAACCTAAATGCTTACATGAATCCCACCCAACTCTTTCCATTTTAGAATTAAAAGCAGAAGGGGAAATTTTGCAATTCAATGAGCTAATCTTGACCTGCCACTAAATAACCATAGTAATCTTTTTGTTGTTCTCATTTGGAAGACATTTTCTAAGATTTTGTGGGAGGAGTAATTGTATGAATCATGCTGCTACTTGACTTAAAAAGAAAGTGAGAAATAATTTAAGGAGAAACAGGGAAGTATGCCTTGAACCTACATATGTCCACCAGAAATTGGGACATAGGTTACAAGCTAAACATGCTCAGGATTACCTACACTGGAGGAAAGTCCCCACTGAGCATTCTCCAAGAAAACTCTCACAGCCTTTCCTCTTCAACTTCAAAGTGTAGTCAAATTTTGAATAGTTAACATTAGGGAATTAGTCATTTCTGAGGACCAATTTTAATTTTAATGAGAGAAGGCCTATGCCTTTAAGCACCAAAATATGAATACATTCTAGCTGTTTTGGATAGAAATCAATTTAAAATATATGTTTGCAGACTTTTGTACAGATGACACTGAGCAGATTCTTAACTTTTTCATATGATTAAAGGTCATCACTATAAATACCAGTCCTAGTAAATTGCTATAAAGACAGCGATTAGAATCCGACCCTAAGAAGTACATTTGAAATCATAGCTATAGTCTTTTCATCCCTAAACTAAAATTGAATGGTATTAAGTTGATGACCTAGTTTTTAAGTTGCTAATTTTTTAGGAGATTTTAGTATCTAATAAACTGTTAGTAATACTTTCACATGACTCTTTTTTTTAGTGATATTGGAAGCTCCTAAAAGACAGGCTGTGCACTGACTCCTGACCTACACAAATTGTGAGATAATACATGTATGTTTTCTTAAACTGTCAAGTTTGTGATAATTTTTTATGCAACAGTAGAAAAATAATACATTCTTATTACATGTCTCTCCTTAATAAAAATTGCCATAAGGACAGAAATCTTTTCTAGTCATTTTCATTGATATGCCCCAAACTTTCAGAACAGGTGCATAGTAGTATAATAATATAACAAGTATAATAAATATTTGTTGAATGGATGATGAAAGGAATAAGGATATTATATTAGAATGGTACAAAATCCTTAACAACACTTTAACAACTTAGTAAGAAAAGAATACTCAGAAGCCAGTAAGATGCAAATGTTCAGACTACTTTACTTTTACCTTCGTTCCTCTAAAGCCTAAATACTATAGACATAACCATAATTACATCCATGAATAATCTCCCTGCATTATGGAGTAAATGCAGATTTCCAGGATGGGCTAAGTTTATAAAATATAACTCCATATAGAAACACATGAAAGTGATAACATTGATTGAGTTATAGAGTGTTATCCACACATAGCACGTTTGTAGGCAGGTAATCTTGTAATTTGCTATAATGTCAGTTTAGGACTTTGAAAAAAATCAACACGATTAAAATTTTCTCAATTTATGTCCTAAAAGTAGAAGTCTATTACATGAATGGATGCATTTTGAATTCCTTTCTATTTCGTTTTGTGTTTAGTTATTTCTACATTGTGGATGACCTGCTTTTAAATACTTAAGCTGCCAACTTATTTCTGTAAGAATCCCTATGGGGGCACCTAAGTGGCTCAGTGGTTGAGTGTCTGCCTTTGGCTCAGGTCGTGATCCCAGGGTCCAGGGATCGAGTCCTGCATCAGGCTCCCTACGAACTGCTTCTCCCTCTGCCTATGTCTCTGCCACTCTCTATCTCTGTCTCTCATTAATAAATAAATTAAATCTTAAAAAAAAATCCCTATAGAGTTAAACTCTTTGGTTTTTATTTTAAACATTTGAAAAGCTAAAATACACATTCCAGAGAATAAATACAACATATATCTTACTTGGTGACAAAATATATAATTTACCGAAGAGACCAAACTGTCCATATGTGAGTTCATGAGACTATGTGTGTGTGTAGGTGAATGTTTGTGAATATTTATGCATTGCATTTTTGTATGTAAACTGTCAACCCAGAGCACTGCATTTGTGGTTAATTTCCATTCACGTGAATTTTCCAAATAGGAGTCTCCTCTGAAGGGATGCCATCATAAATTGATTTAGAGCTAGAGCATTCCTAGGCATGACTTAGAGTCTCAGAGTCATTTCTAGAAAATGTGGTTGGGAAAAACACATTATAACCCAGTTCAAATGAAACTTAGAGAAGTTTTAGAAAGAAAAATTATCACTAAAAGATTCATTCACTTACTCATTCAACTCATACTAAACTCTTTCAATGTACTATACACTAATACCGGGCACATGGATTAAATCAAGGACTAAAACCTAGAATACCTAGAAAGATCACTGTTTCATGGGGCTTTTATTCAAGGTGGAAGGCAGAGGGAACTTCAAGGGGAGTTAATTCTTTGTGAGGTGATGTTAAGTGTCTTGAAGAAAAACTAAACTGGGTGAGAGTGACAGAGGAGAGAGATGCTGTTTTAGAAAGGATGGTCAGGCAACGAGGAGGGCAGTTCATGGGAGGAGCACTAGGTGTTATACTATATGTTGGCAAACTGAATTTAAATTTAAAAAATATAAAAAAATAAATAAAAATAAATTAGAATATGGAAAGGATGGTCAGGGAAACCTTTTTGATAGAAGGTATTTGCAGAGAGACCTGAATAAAGGGAGGGATGATTCAAGCAGGTATCTGTGGGAAGGACATCTGAGCAGAGGGAAAAGCAGGTGCAGGCCCTCCAGAGTGGAAGGTTGCTCAGAATGGCCAATGAGTACACTAATGCAGTTTCATCCCTGTTCCCCCAAATCAGACTCACTAAGAATGCAACTACAGGGCAGCCCAGGTGGCTCAGGGGTTTGGTGCCGCCTTCAGCCCAGGGCGTGATCCTGGGGACGTGGGATTGAGTCCCGCGTCCGGCTCCCTGCATGGAGCCTGCTTCTCCAGAGCTCTGCCTGTGTCTCTGCCTCTCTGTGTCTCTCATGAATAAATGAATAAAATCTTAAAAAAAAAAAAGAATGCAACTGTAATTGTATCTGCTGTAAGTTACCAGCCATAGTGATTGCTTATGAGTAGAGTAGGAAGAAATGAAGTTAACAAGGCAGTTAAGGCAAGGTTTTGGGAAAGTCAGTGGGCTTTACATTTTATTCACAATGAGGTGGGAAGCCACTGAAACTTAAGTGAAAGAGTGGTATTGTCTGACTAATGTTTTTAAAGTTTGAGTGTTTTTAATGTTTATTCTTGAGCTATGTGAAGAATAAACTGAAGGAGGAAAGTGGGAAAAGGGGACTATTTATAAATGTATTCCAATAATTCCATGGGATTTGATGGTGGCTTATACTAAAATATAGCAGTGGAATTAGAATTATTTGCCTTCTGAATCTACTCAAGGATAGAGCAACAATATTTGCTGGTTGAATAGATGTAAGGTATGAGAGAAAGAAATCAAGCATGATTCCAAGGTTTTTAGCTTGAGTAGCTGGAAGAATGAAAGTGCTGTTTTTTGAAATAAGGAAGACTATATGGAAAAAAGATAATTGGGAGATTAAGAATTCAGGCATGCCCATATTTTAAATGCCTATTAGACATCCAAATGCACAGGCCAAGAGATATATGGTTGGAAGTCACTAATCTGTAGATGGTATTTGAGGCTATAGGATAGAATAAGACCATCTAGGAAATGAATGTTAAGAGAAGCTATCTGAGAACTGAGCCCAGAGCTACTCCAAATCATAAAAGTCAGAAAGATAAGAAAGAACCAGAAAAGGAAGCAGAGACAGACTACCTACTGAGATGGGAGAGTAGCCTACAATACAAGTAGAAAGAAAATGAAAAAAGAGAAACAGTGATCAATTCTGAAGATTACAGATGAATAAATACATAGTACTGAGAGTGCTTGAACTTTGAATTTGGCTCATGAAGGCAGCTGGTGAGTTTGATAAGAGTAGTTTTCTTGGACTGGAGGAGAGAGGCAAAAATCTAGTTGCACTAGATATAAAAGATGATGGCAGAAAAAGATGGAATGGGGTAGGTTGTAGGGATAGTAAATATGGACAGCTATTTCAACAGACTTTTGTTGAAAGGAAAGTAGAGAAATGGAGTGGTAGCTACAGAGGTAGGTGAAAGTGAGGTAAAGAAATTGTAGTTGATAATATTATCCAGCCATAGGATAAAATGATAATATTAAGAAATAGAAGGAACAACTACACAAGTACTATCATTGGACAGGGAAGAAGGGACAAACTCCAGTGTGTAGATAGAATCTAGATGGATCATCTGGTGGGAATATGGGCAGTTCACTCATTGTCACAGTTGCAAACACAGCATAAATGTGCAGGTGCATTAATAGAGTTTGTAGCGGAAAACTGGCCTTGTTGAGTGAACAAACTTTAGTTTTTTCAATGGCTTGCAATTCTAGCTACATATTGGAGTTGCATGAGAACATTAAAAAATACTGATAAGAAATGCAAATTAAAACCATAAAAGATAGTACTACACACCTATGAGAATGGCTAAGATGGAGCATACTGACAAAAGGAACAACACAAAAGCAACAAGACAAGCTTATAAATACAGAACAGATTGGTAGTTGCCAGAGGTGAGGGATTGGGGATGAGTGAAGTGGATCAAAAGGTACAAATTTCCAGATATGAAATAAACAAGTCATGGAGATACAATGTGTAACATGATGGCTACAGTTAATAATACTATATTGCATATTTGAAAATTGCTAAGAGAGTCAACCTTAAAAGTTGTCATCATAAGAAAAAATTATAACTATGTATGATGACAGGTGTTAACTAGACGTATTGTGGTGTGATTTTGCAATATTCACAAATACAGAATTATTACATTGCACACCTGAAACTAATATAATTATATGTCAACTATACCTCAATAAAAAGTCCACATCACAAGAAAAACAAACATACTGACAATACCAACTTCTGGCGAGGAGATAGAGCAGCTGGTGAGATTGTACAGCCACTTTGGAAAATATTTTGGCAGTTTCTTACCATATGGTTCAGCAACCCCACTCCCAGGTATTGACCCAAGAAAAATAATTTTTTTCACACTAAAACCTACATATGAGTGCTTATAGCAGTTCCATTGCTGATGATCAAAGACCAGAAATAATTCAAATGTCTTTCAACAGACAAATGGATATGTAAACTGGTGTATTCATACAATGGAACACCAATTCAGTAATAAAAAGGAGCAGGCTGTTGATACACAACCACTTGGATTCATCTCAAGGGCAGTATGTTGAGTGAAAATAAAGGCAGTCTGTATGATTCCATTTATATCACACTGCCCAAAAGGCAAAATTATAGTCATGGGGACAAGGTAGGTGACAGCAGGAGGAGAGTGTGACTACATAGGGGTTCCTGAGTTATTTGATGTGATGGAATAGTTTTGTGTATGCATGTTAAAAATCATATAGTTGTATGCCAACTTAAAATGTCAATTTCTCTATATATTAATTACAAAAAAATTAACAACAAAACAGCCCTTTTACCAGTAGTTGGGCTGTGGGGAAGCCAGCAATGAGTAGATTCAATTTTCTGGTGAAGGTGGTGGTGGAAACATCCCCATCTCCAGGGTAGCTCCCAGGGAGGAGAGTTGAGCTTTATTCTTAGTGGTCCAGCTGATCCACCTGGTGCTCTGACTCTCTTGGAAATCCTGTACACTAATATTAATACCTAATATTCTTTGATAAACCACTTCCTATTTGAACTTTAAAAAAGTACCTGTACTGTACCCCATCCACCCAAATTCTGACTTAATTAGTGGGAGAGAGAAGATGGATTTTTAAACTTAATTTTTTTTCTACACATTCAGGCAATTCAGATGTGCAGCCAGGGAAAAACCACTGAGTTAGGGCAAGAAAATGAAGGTAAAGTTCAGGAAGATTCTAAGATTAGATGGTATTTTCCTGATGAGGGGCAATAGGCCACAGAGGGCATTGGGCCAGACTGTGGAATGTGAGGGTTGTCTGGGCAAGAGGCAGTGAGGAGTGACCCAGTGGCATTTGTTTTGCAGGCTAACTGGGACCAGTTATCAGGAGATTAACCCTGATGGTTTTTTTTTTGTTTTTTTTTTTTTTTTTTTTTTTTGCAGATGTAGCAGTGAGGTTGTAGGTGTTGGAGAGGAGGCAGGGGTCTTGACAGAAGTAGACAGAAGTCTATGAATCTTCCCCTGAGCTACTCTAATGGGTGTGTGGTTGGCAGAGGAGGCACAGGGAGTTTGGCGGATGTTCTCTGTCAAATCAACCAACAGAGGATATGAGGAAAGTAGGAATATCTTGCCCTAATAATTATGGGAGAGGGAACGTGGTAATGAAAACTAATATGATTAAATTTACATGATGTACACAGTAACACGTGGATAATACTTAAACAGTAGCTAGCACATAGTAAGAACTTAATAAAAGTTAAAGGGAAAATAAAAAGATGATAACTTTGAAAACATTCTGTGTATCAGTGTAAGAAATTGTCTTCAAAGTTTACATGCAATTGACAAAACCAATTTTTTACTTATTAGATCTATTTTCTTGTTTCTCTTGGGACACTGGGAAGAGTTAATGATTTGGCACACTCTCAGAATAGCTCTGTTTATACCAAAAAGTTGTCTACAAATGCATTCCAAAAGACCCATGATCCAAAAAACATTTGTAGTACTCTACATGGTTGAAAACACAGGCGGAACACTCCCAAAACTGTTCCACTGACCCCTTTCAGGCTTTCCAGAGTTTGGGGTTTACAGGTTCAGAGCCTGTCTCTCTCTCTCTCTGCCTCTCTCTTTTTCCTTTATTCCTCTTCCTTTATTTCCTTTATCCCAACAGAATTCTGTGAAAAGATCACGCCAAGGGAATTAGAACCAAGAAAATAATGTATCCCTATAAACATCTCAACAGTAAAGTTTCTCATTGAACACTATAAGTCAAATTTTAAGTCTGCCTTGTAGATGATCTAAGATGTTTACTGAGAAATTAGTCCATACTGTGTGCTAGGTACTGAGGTTTGCTCCCTCACTTGTAATGCTATTATTTTTATGACAATCTTGTGAGATAAATCAGGCGAATAATGAATATTTTATAGATGACAGAGGTAAGGTTCAGAAAGTGACTTGATGAGGGCCACAGACTATGTGGCCAAGCTAGGATTTCAACTCACCTTATCCACCAACAGACCTTTGCTTTCCCCTAAATTCTGTGATCTGCAGTCTTACTCTGGTACACAGTAGTCAGTAAGTCACTGTGAGCAATCAATGTCCCCAAGTATTCTCCTAAATGTTTGCTTCCTCTTGGAAGTGTCACCTGGTAGAGATGGTCTTCAATTAGATCTACTTTCAGCTGTTTGCTGCTGCCTCACCCATTTCCCAGGGTTCAAGTGTCCCAAGGGTTTGGGAGCCCAGAGTGATGCCTCAGTACACCCACATCCTCGCTCCTTAAACAAATGTGTCCCTACGCGCCAGAGTTCTGAACCCTGCTGTATTTGCATTTCTCATTTTTCTCTGTCAGTCTCAGAAGCAGGAAGTGGGGAAATCACTGACCTTCGACATACAAAGTCTAAAATGCCTATTAATAATATGATCATGCCATTTCTGTATTATCATCACAACTGGAAATGTAGTAATGGAGCATGTGGCCCAGTTTCTCTGTTGGAGTCCAGTTTTCTGTGTCTTTCCTGTGGGCTCCCCCATCCGAGTGGTAAAAAGCTGTCTTTTACTGAGATGTTTAGAAATCAGATATGGAATTTTAAAACTGAAAGAGATCATCTTATATAATTCATTCAGGAGACCTAAAGGAAGTCACCCAAATAGGGAAGTTTGGGTTAAAAATAGAACTAGGTTTCTTGTCTCTTTATTCAGTGCTTTTAAATAACAGTATGAAGGGCTCTTTTTTTTTTTTTAAGAAATGTTAAATTTCTATGTAGAAAGCAAAGTAAGATTTTCTAAATGATGGGTTCAAATACTTATCCCTTTTGTGAAGTTCCCAAAGCTAGGCCAAACTTTGAATTCATAATAATTTATTGTACTGGTACAAATAAAAAGGTTTCCAGAAAGATAATCTCTTTTATTTTCTCCCTAATTTCTATTAAGCTCTTAATATGTACCGGGCACTGAGTACTTAAAATATGTTATCACATTTAATCGTATAAATTTTTATCAAGTCAGTTTTGACCACATGTTAAACATTTGGTTAATAACATGTTAAACATGTTATTGGAAAATAATAGTGTTGGCTAGAGCTTATGAACCAATGCTGAACCAAGCATTTTACACATTATCTAATTTAACCCAAACTTCTCTGAGCTCTAGACTCAAATCACCATCTCCTACCTCAGTATCTCCCCTTGAGGTTTTCAATAGCATCTCAAGTTTAACAAGTCCTAAAGCAAGCACATACTCACATCCCCTTCCCTGCCCCACCATTTAAGACCAGCTTTTGCTCCTCACTTCAGTGAATAGCATATTGTATACTTCCTAGACCTAGGAGTTACCCTTGCCTCCCTCTCCTTGGCCTCCTATTTCTAACCCATTATCAATTTCTGTGGATTTTTCCTCCTAAGCTTCTCTCAAATCTATTCATATTTGTCCATGTCTATCAGGCTACCCTATTCCAAAATACCATGATTTCTCACTTAGATTTTATCAAAAAATTCTTAATTTGCGTACCCTTAGCTGCCCTCACCCTTCTTTAATCTGCTTTACAAATTGCATACAGTGTAATCTTTTTAATAAGACAAATCTACACATGTTCTGTTTCTTAAAACATGTTAACAGCTTCCCATTGCTCTTAGGATAAATATAAACACCTTAGTATGGTTAACAGGGTAATGCATGATCTGGCTGCTGCCTCTCTCTCCTTATTTCTTCCACATTTTTCTCCCACTTCAATTACATTGTTCTTCTTTTAGTCTTGAATATAATGTTCCCTGCAGCCACAGGACTTTGCACATAGTTCCATTTGCCTGAATTGCTTCTTTTCCTTATCTAGTTAAATCCCTCATCCTTCATATCTTGGCCTTCTCTAACTCTTCAGATTAATTAAAATCTCTCCCATTCTATCTTCCAGCACCATGGACCTCTCATTTATAAGATTTATCATAAGTGTATTTCTTATTTATTTGTGTAATTCGTATCTTTCTTCTTTACTAGACGAGAAGCTCCACTAAGGCAGGTTTATCAACATTTGCTGAAAATGGAATATCTAGTGCCAAGTATAGATTTTACCCTATAGAGGACATTCATTTTTTAGGCACTATCTGATATATAATGAAATCAATAAATAGATTTTCCCAGCATGATAGAAATTTTATTGTGTCATTACTGCTATTTCAGCTCATCTTATACTAACTGCAGAGAGTCTTTTACATATAATGGAATCACAAACTCAAATACTCATAGGATTAGGCAAGTACTAATGGGTAGCCATCATCTAAAAGGAGCAGCTATGAGAAACATAGGCTCTGAGATTTCTCAAGAGAAACTATATGTGTGGTTTTTTTTTAAATGTTTCTTATAGATGGAAAATGTACTGAGACAATTGGACAGAAAGATGAGGAGGAGTGGGAAAGTTTGTTAAATGCTACTAGGTAGATGTAGTGATTAAATTGTGTGCCCAAAAAATTTACATCCACCGAGAACCTCAGAGTGTGACTTTATTTAGAAATAGGGTATATTTTTCAGTTATAATTAGTTAAGGATTGAGATAAGATCATATTGAATAAAGAAGACCTTAAATCCAATCATTGGTATCCTCATGAGACAAAAAGAGACAAAGAAACTCAGCGAAAGAGTCTATGTGAAGACTGAGGCAGAGATTAGACAGATGCCTCCACCAGCCAAGGAAAGCCAAGAATTGCCAGTAATGACCAGAAGCTGGAGATAAGCATGGGATAGATTCTCTTTCAGAGTCCCTGGTAGGAACCAACCCCACTAACATCTTGAGTTTAGACTTTGGGCCTCATGAACCGTAGCAAATAAATTTCTGTTGTTTTTACAGCATGAAGCTTCCTCAGAAAGTTAAAAATAGAACTACACTATAACCCAACAATTGTACTATGAGGTATCTACCCAAAGGGTGCAAAAATACTATTCAAAGAGGGGGTACATTGACCTTGATGTTTATAGCAGCATTATCAACAATAGCCAAATTATGGAAAGAGCACAAATGTCCATTGACTGATGAATGGATAAAGAAGATGTGATACACACACACATACATACACACGATGAAATATTACTCAGCCATAAAAAAGAGTGGAATCTTGCCATTTGCAAGGATGCAGTTGGAGCTAAAGTGTATTTTGCTAAGTGAAATAAGTCATCAGAGAAAGACAAATACCATGTAAATTCATTCATACGTGGTATTTAAGAAACAAAACATATAAATATATGGGGAAAAATACAAGCAAACCAGGAAACAGAGTCTTAGCTATAGAGAACAAACTGAGAGTTGCTGAAGGGGAGGTGGGCAGTGGGATGGGTCAAATGGGTTGTGGGTTAAGCAGGATACTGGTTGTGATGAATACCAGGTGCTGTATATAAATGATGAATCACTAGATCCTACATCAGAAACTGTTATGCTGTATGTTAACTAACTGGAATTTAAATAAATCTTGAAGAAAAAAAAAAGAGTAGTGTTATTTCTATGAATGAAGGTGTTTACCAGAAGGTGCTTCCTTTAAAATACTCTGTGATGGCACATGTATGAAAAAAAAATTTCCAAGAATGCTCATTGTATTTTTTTTTTTTTTAGAGAGTTCAGTATAACTTTATCCAATGTGTTAACCACACTGTGGTTCACAGGTCACAATATATACAATCATATTAATAAAAGTCTTCTAAAAGTGATAGAAAAAAGAAATTATGTTGTTTTAAGTCACTCAGTTTATGGCAGCCACAGGAAAATAAGCAAGGAAAGAAAAAAAAAATCAGGACTGATAGCTAGGTGAATAAGATTTGGGCACATGATGGTCATTAGAGGCCTTAGCAAGGGGCATTTCAGAGGAGAGGTTTGAGAAATGAAACAGAAGTGAAAAAATGCAAATCCTGTGTCTATGCCTGCCTCAAATCACCCACCCCCTCCACCAATCTATGCTGTGAACAGAAGCCTCCAGGGCAGACAGATGGCCTGGGGCACTTGCCTGCCTACAGTCTGCCTGCAGGTCTATCTGAATTACACAGAAAGAAGGGACTTCCAGTTCTTGGCTACTTCTTGGGGAACACATGAGACTGGCTGGGCACAGGACCAAGAGAGAGTTTGGCTCTGCTCAGGGCCAATAACATGATGAGTGAGAGAGGTGGAGGCGCCAGGGAGGAGGAGAACAGTGCCAGGTAGGGGCAGAGAGCAGCCGGGGAAACCCATACAACTGCAGAGGTCAGTCCTAGCACATGTAGTCAGAGAGCCCTGGCCTGGCCTTGTTCAGGCAGAGGTTAAATCAGGCATTGCTTACAAAAGCACATTAAGAGGTCAGTCCAGTCAGTGGGGAAGCTGACAAGGAATTCCAAGCAGTAGGTGATAAGAGAGTCATCATATGAAAGTACCTTGTTATTCTAAGAATTATGTTTACTCTCAGCCAATAGCTGGAGAAATGTGGACCAGGATGCAGTGCCCTGATAGAGGAGCATGGCACAGAAGGGTCTGGATCTAAGGTGAGCCCCTGAGCCCTTCATTGCATGATACTGAACACTTTTAGCCTGGCTCTGAGCAGCTCATCTCCAGCTGCCTCTCTCAACTGTGCTTACTGTATCACTTAACATTCTCTTATGTTTTCATTTCTTTATTTAATTTGTCTATTGTTTACATAATTGTTTATACAGAATACACAGTTTTTCTTTCTCAATCTAGTACCTACGAACTCAGTAAAAATGCAGTAAATTATTAATAATTAATTTCAATAGAATTGGCCATTATAGAGAACTCAAACTCAATTTGAGTTTGGTCAGAAATGGCCATTTCCCATATCCCTAGAAAGCAGGATTTGAAAGGAATTATCCTTATGGTTGCTTTTCCCTTGTCTCTGTGTAAACAACAATGATATCGCTGCACATTTTCCTAAGTAATAAACTACATAATTCTCATGTCCTAGTTTCTTCAACATAAGCCCAGTTTCTACTGTTTAAAACATAAATTAAAAACAATAAAATTATACTTCAATAAAAATTTTTATTTTTAACGTTCTCATTGTTCCCTTGAATACAGGTAGTGCTTTTATGTGGACTTTAGTTCAGAAATGGGGCAGCCACTGGGTGTAATTTGGCAAATGGTAAGATGACTCTAATTAGGAAAACCCTCAACAGATTTATTTGTTCATTCATTCATTCATCTGTTCATTCCTTCCAACAGAAAGCATTCTTTAAGCCTTCTATGTGCCCTGCACTGTTTTAGGTACTATCAGGGAACAGAGAAGCTATTGCCTTCTGGGAGCACAGACAGTGAACACATAGAATATTATACACCGCACAGTGCCAAGAAAAAGTTGCAAGATATAGAATTAAGTCAAGTAAGGTATTCAGTGGAGGCTTCTTTGAAGAGATGGGACCCAAGTGAGTAGAAACCAGGATGAGGTACTAGAACAAGCCAGGGATACATACTGGAGAAGAGGAGTCCAGCTGTGGTGGGGGCCAAATGTGAAAGCCTTGGAGCTGCTTGGCTTGCTTGAGAGAATAGCAAGCAAGCTGGAGAATGGGGTCACAGGAAAAAAGTTGTAGGAGATAAAAATTGAAGAGTAATCTAGAGGCCAAATTACAAAGGCAAGAATAAGGGCTTCACATTTTATTTTACATGAGAAGGAGGCCTATGCCAATGCAGTTTCTCAGCTGACTAGTGATATGATTTTGACTTGACTTGGATCTTAAAAGAATAATCTTGGCTGCATTTTAGAGAATACATAGGGGATGTAGGGGAAGAAAAACTTTTCCATCTACCGTTCTAGATTCTGTAGTTGTTCTAACAATTAAAATGATATAAGACAGAATAACAAGAGAAAAATAAAATTATGTACATGTAGGGGATCTCCATAAAGATAGAAGACTCAAAAGGCAGCTAACAATTGAGTCTTCTATACCATCCTGAGCCAAGGAAAGGAGTAGGGAGCTGGGGCTACAGAGGAGGAAGTCAATTCATAGGAAGCTGAGAGGAGGAAATGTTCCACAAACAAAGGTTGCCCTGCCCTGTAGATTAGTTGTCTTTTTAAAAAAAAAAAAAATTATCTCTGGTAATAGCTTTCTTCCCGGTAAATGTAAATTTCTTCCTTTCCAGTGTAAATTTCCTTTATAATTCCAGGTTTTCCCACGTATGGGGAGATCTGTATTTCTTTTAGGCAGTGAAAAAGGTGGTAAAGAGCTTTTCCTGAGTCCGATGGGTTTAGATTTTCTTTAGTTCTAAACAAGCCTCCTGCCAAAGTGGCATATTTAGGGAGGGTGGAGGGGGAGATTGTTTTGAACTCCTTCAGGAGCAAGAATGAAAGCAGAGAGACCAGTAAAGAGCTTTTGCTCTTGTCTAGGGGGAGATGATGATATCTGGGACCAAGGAGGTAGCAGTAGAGATGGTGAGATTTGGTCAGATTTGTGATATAATTAAAAGGCAGTTATAGTGAGTTGAATGGAATCTCCCTCCCCCTCCCACAAAAGAGAAAAAAATCCATGTCAAATCCCTGGAACCTGTATTACCTTATTTAGAAAACTTATTGCAGATGTAATTAATTTTTTTAAGATTTATTTATTTATTTGAGAGAGAGAAAGAGAGAGAGAGCAGACATAAGCAGGTGGAGGGGCAGAGGGAGAGTTAGAGAATCCTCACACAGCACTGTTGAGCACAGAGCCCAACTCAGAGCTTGATCCCAGGACTCTGAGATCATGACCTGAGCCAAAATCAAGAGTGGGACACTTGGTTGTCTGAGCCACCCAGGAGCCTTGCAGATGTAATGAATTTAAGGATTTTGAAATAAGGAGATCATCGTAGATTATCTGGGTGGGTCCTAAATCCAATGACAAATGTCCCTGTAAGAGATATATAGAAACTTGGCACACAATAAAGGCTCTTCCTTACACTTCCCCAACCCCACTACCTTCTGACTGACCCTGTGCTTATTCATATGACCCTCCAATGTGTGGTGGGCCCCTCCCCTTGAGAACTGTGGGTACAACAAACTGTCTCTTCAATGGCAATCATTTCCTGATCTGTCGGCCTTGTCACACCTAAATAATAATAAAACCTGTATTTAAAACAACTGATGCAGTGAGCAGGGAGGTTTGGTCTCAAACTGCAATGACATAGCACTAGACTGTTCTTGGCTTGCTAACTGGTTTCACTAGATGGTAGCGGCAGCCTGAGAAGGTTCCCTGCCTGCTGGTATGCATTTGTGTTGTGGCTGAAAATATTTGCTGCATTCGAGTTAGGATGAGGGTTAGGGTTATATTAATATTTATATACTAAAATGTATGTATAATAATGATGTAAAAATGATATATAATAATTACATATACCAAAGCTTACTAATTTGAATAACAGAAAAATACAAAAGGGTGCTGATCAACTTTTTGTGTCTATAGCATAGTCTCTAAATAATTCTTGCATTTGCTAAAATGCAATCAAATGACACAGCTTCATAGACTTAATGCCGAGGCTCAAATTATAGTTATATCTGGAGATACTGCTAAGTTTGAACACTGTATGCCCTATAATTTTAAGAAAGTAACTAAGAATAGAATAGAGGAAAAGTAAGTATGACTCATTTTAATGATAACCTTGCCTAAATCTCTCATAGTCGTAGTAACTATTGCTCTAAAATGTCCCATATTGGGCATGGACATTCTCAACACCATGAGTAATAAATTAAAATGAATCAAGTCTTTGGCACTTACAATTTGGCCTTGATAAAATGGAACTCCATGGACTCCCAGTTAAAATGGCCCAAATTAAGTTAAAATAGGGCCTTCAAGTTTTAAAACTTATATAAAATCTCATTAATAAAGGGATAATTATCCCCATTGCCTCTCCAGTCAAAAGCCCAATTTTTCTGATTCTTAGCTGTGGAAAAAATAAATGGTGCTTCATGGTAGATTATTAAAACCCTAATGCAGGGGTCCCCATACCCAATACCCACTATTAAAATCACTGGCTTTGTCTAATCCACAACTGGTACACATCTTACTAATATAGATCTGGCTAATATGTTCTGTTCAGTGCCCATTTCAGCAGGTGGGCAGCCACAGTTTGTCTTCAGCTTCAAAAGCGCACAATACATTTCAAGGCTACCCCTGAGGCACCTCAACTACTTTGCCATGGCACACCATCTTTGCAGACAAGATCTAACTGTACCCACCTCTCTCCAGAAGCACATGAATGTTGCTGCATTAATGACATTGTCCTCCAAGGAGATTCCTTTGACAGACTAATTAAGAACATAGATGTCCAACATTTTTCAGTCTTTTTTGGTTGCTGGTGGCAACATATTCCTCATTTACAAATTTTACTTAATCTTACTAGTGCTGCCACAAATCAGCCCACCTTAAGTTGGGCTCACTCCAACAAAAGACTTAAAAACTGTCCCAGTTGAAATCAACAGGCACTCCCATTAGTGCCTCAGTGACTCTTTCACTATAAGGACTTTGACAAACTTTTCCCACTTAAATCTTTGGACCACCTCTGATGTCCATGAATTGCCCAAGGGCTTCTGATGCCAGAAACTGCCCTCCTCAGCCTCGTGCTATATACCATTAAAGACAAATAGCAACAAGCAAACAAAAAACAAAATGACTGGTTATTTACTGGATTTTGTGGGAACTAGAGGCTGTTATAGAGGCTAAACCTCTGTGATTTCCATTTCTAGTTGCCCATTTTTCTTTGAGTCATGGAAACAGTTTCCACAAGTTCAGGATGTCTATCAAGATCTCTGAAATACATAACGGAGCCAAACCTGAGGTCTCTGGCATATTCCATCTATAGGACGGGGTGGTCTCCTTTGACTTCAACCTTTTACCAGATTCCATAGTGCTAGAGGTGGTCACCCTTACCCTAGATCCCTTGGCTACTTGGGATTTACTAAGTAAACAGCAATGGGAATTGATAGATCATACCAATTGCACTGCCAACCATCAAAATAATGGAGTTCAGTGAAATGCTGCTACTTTCCATTCCTTGGCCAGGATGTCCCCAGTAAATAATAGGATCCAAAGATCAACACAATTAGCCAAACTTTATTCAGTCATTTTAGCATTGGGTATCCCTAAAAAGATCTGCACCTTGCCCCAGGCTTCAATCTCTCTTAATCGAAGATTCCTTGAATGACTTGCATTGAGTACCAACTTAAAAAATTTTGTCCCCCAGATGCCTGGGTGGCTCAGCGGTTGAGCATCTGCCTTTGGCTCAGGTCATGATCCCCGGGTCCTGGGATCAAGTCCCCTAATGGGTTCCCCACAGGAAGCCTTCTTCTCCCTCTGCCTGTTTCTGCCTCTCTCTGTATCTCTCATGAATGAATAAATAAAATCTTTTAAAAAAAATTTTCTCCTCATCTATCCCTATATGTAAAGGAGGATATGTGTCACATCTGTGTATATAAAGACTCAATATATATGAGATCCTTTGTCTTCCTCTTTCTTTATACATGTTTGATCTTGCTTCTGTTCCATAAAGGCTAAAGACCAGATGGAGAATGCCTAATATTAACCAAGGACTCATTGACCATAGATTGCCCCATGACCCAGGTACCTACTCATCTATGTGGAATCCATTTGATCATAAACTTCTGCCTTATAAAATCAAAGCAAAACAAAAACTGTCAAGCGCAGCTCAACACCCTTCTGTTGACTGTTGGTTTCATTATT
Organism: Nyctereutes procyonoides; assembly: GCF_905146905.1. Taxonomy (NCBI): domain Eukaryota; kingdom Metazoa; phylum Chordata; class Mammalia; order Carnivora; family Canidae; genus Nyctereutes; species Nyctereutes procyonoides. Next base: position 48,162,917 of record NW_026575133.1, on the reverse strand, counting down.
ATTGATCTGGTGGCTTTCATTGATTTGCAATCTAGAGGCCCAAATCTTCCAAGTAAGCCATTATTTTGACCAGACATGGCAAATACTGAGACCCATGTGCTTTCTAGTTGCGTAAGACAAGCCTTATAACTCAAAGAATGTCACTGATGAAACCAACGACTGAGAAAAAGGGCCCACACACATATTGGCTAAATTGGAAAACAAAAACCTACCTAATGCTGGAGCTCCAACCTCAGCCACAGATATTTTCATTGCCAGGAAATCTGATAGCCTATTAAACAACATACTGCTCCTCCTAGCTCTAACAAAGACAGTAAACAATTCACACTGAAGGCCTTTCAAAAGCAAATTAGCCAATCCAGAGCCTACACTCATAAGCACCTTTCCTAACTGGCTCTCACAATCTGAGCCACAGTCTATAATGCTGAAATTATTCAAACCAGTGAATTTAAAGCCTGTTTGTTCATCCTTCTTTGCTTGCTCCTTCCCATGGAAACCACAATAAAAGCACTTGCTCTCATCTCCCCCCATTCCCTGTGTTTCTTGACCAACCCTGATACTTCCCTTGTGACCTTGTATAGCATAACGTGGGCCCCTTTTTCTTGGGATCTGTGAGCGTAACAGATGATCTTTTCAATGATGCTGACCTGTTGGCCTTGCTGTACCTAAGTAATAACACCTGTATTTAAAATTACCTAAGACCTAACGCCTAGTCACTCTACCTTTCAGACTCATCAAAGGGAGAGCCCCATGGCTATCTCTCCAAGATGGTAATGATGAAATTTGGAAGTTTTGGGGTTTGTGAGCTAATGGCTAAGAAAGAATTCTTGAGACATTTTTGGTGCAAAAACATGGTTTTATTATAGCACAGAGACAGGACCTGTGGCCAGAAAGAACTGCACTGGGATTGTGAGGAGGAACTGATTATATTTTTTTAATTAAAATTTTTTTTAATTAGTGGGGGTTACAGATAGTGTAAGTCTCTAAGGAATTTGGAAGCGATGTTCTCAGGACCTTGAGGGGCTAGCTGTTATCACTATAAGGTTACTTTCAGTCTTTAATAAAACATAAACATTAAGGTGGAGCCTGATTTTTCATCTACTGCTAATATCCCTTCATTTATTCCCTTGAGATACCTGATAGCAACATGAAGAAACTACCCTCACATGGGGAAATCATCTCTTAGAGACTTAAAATTATTTTTCTCATTACTATTAGAAGGTGACAATATGTACATGTTTATTTTATTCACCCACTCTTGCCTATAGTCTGATGAGATAAAGAACTTTGTTTCTGGTCAAGGCAAAATAAATTACGTAAAGTATGGGTGGGAAAGTGGGTGACTACTGCATGCCCACCACAACCTGTTGACTATTACCATTACCATTACCAAGAGCTAATGACAGAGGCTAACTACACCATTAAGGATGTAGATCTAAAATAGCAAAGTGCTGGTGGGAACTAGTTATTACCTTGGTCAGATTATTCTTGCCCTTGAGATTGGGCTGTACTCTTTGAAAGTGACTCATTTATTATTTTTTAATTGTTTTATCTCTAATTATCTTATTATGGAACTCATAGCTGAAGTCTCAAAACTAGATTAATGCTAGGCCATTGGGATTTTAGTGTGGATTGTACCACACAATTCAGCACTGAATTATTTCTACCTTATACTAATCACCATGGATCCCTCTATATTATAGTTAACTTATCATTTTGGTTTCAAGCATCTTATGGATAGAGACTTCTATTTCTCCTTCACAGTATGAGTAAATACTAGGTGCTCACCAGATGCAGAGATTACATATGTAGTCTTATATTTTATCAACTTACATAAATAGAATCAGTTATAATATCTGATGCATCTTTGGGTTCAAATCATATAGAATAATGTCAACAAGTCAAGGGTTTCCCAGTTGAGTTAAGAAATTAAGTTCAAGTGCCAAAATTGTGGGCTTTGGCACATATTGTTGAAATAAAAAACACACAAACCGCCATCCATTGCTCTTTTCACACATTTGTAGCTTTATGAAATTTATCAGTGTGTTAGGGCTGAGTTCCAAGTTCTGAATGTCCTGTGGAAGAGTTGTCATAGGAGACATTTCTCAATTTATAACAGCTGCAAACTCTGTTAGTCAACTAAACCGGGAGACCAGCTACAGATGACCCAAAAGCAATCCATTAACTTTGAGATAAGTTTTTCCCAGGTTTTCTGATCTTTTTTGCTCATCTGTTTATCTAACACCTCTATCAGCTGGTCTCCCTAGGTTCAAGCTGCTCCAAGTGTGATATACGGACCAGTAGCCTTGACTTCCTCCAGGGAGCTGTTGGAAATGTAGGATACCATATTTCCTAAGCCCTAGATCAACAGAGTCAGAATCTGCATTTTAATAAGATCCCAAGATGAAATAGATGTACATCTAGTTTTCAAAGCACTGTTTGAAGATAACTAAAATAAAAAACCCATTTTCATCTTGCATAGTTTTTGGTGTTGAGGATTTTTGTTGTTGTTGTTCCATTTTTTGGAAAAGGTAGAATGGAGGTGGGTGATGGTGGGGAGAATGATGGAACTTCTAGTCATTTGAGTTGTTGTCTCTTAGCTAAGTCAATAGTGGTTTCTGGTGTGCAGTTTGCTGTACAATAATTGAGATAAATAAAAAAGACTGAACCTGTATTTCAACCAATACTAATGATGTGAAACAAGCAAATGTAAAGTCAAGATGACCAAGGATCCCAGTATTCAATAAATTAAAAAGTCCTTTGCCATAGTAAATCATAGAAGATCCTCTCCTTTTCTTTTAAGTCAGCAAACATTTACCGAGAATGTGTTAACTTCTAGGTCTATAAGAATGAATAAAATGTCTGCCAGTCTTGAAAGCTTCATGATCTAATTGAAATTCAAATAATTTTGATACAAATTGTGTATCAGCTATTTCAAAAATAGGAAGAACTTATTAACTCTTCTCTGGAAGGTCTCACATAGATGCTGACTTAGGACTATGTAGAATGTATCTCCCAGTTGGAGAGATGATTACTGGGGCTCCATGTGAGGCCCTATAAGATGGTTTCACTCATGAAGCTGGAGAACACCCCACTGTGGTAGCATTCTTCTTGCTAGAAGCAGTCAGGTAATAAAGGAGAAGGAAAGAAAAAGGCTTGAGATAAATTGATGGTTTTTCTTGCTATTGTGTAATAAGCACAACTCTGAGACTTAGAGTCCTCATTATTAATGAGGACTTCAGAACCAGATAAAACTGGTACCAATTCCATCTGATTTGATAATGGACTATGGGTGTATAAGATGTTATCATTGGAGGAAGTTGAGGGAATGGTACATAATGACATTCTATACTATTTTTGAAATTTTTGGTGAGAAACTATTTCAAAATGAAAAATATCTGTAACAGAATCCCATAATATTTCACTGCTTTAGAGACCAAAAAGACTTTGCTTTGGGATGCCTAGGTGGCTCAGTGGTTAAGCATCTGCCTTCGGCTTGGGTCATGATCCCAGGATCCTGGGATCAAGTCCAGCATTGCGCTCCTTGCAGAGAGCCTGCTTCTCCCTCTGCCTATATATATCTCTGCCTCTCTCAATATGTCTCTCATGAATAAATAAATAAATAAATAACCTTTAAAAAATTAAAAAATAAAAAGACTTTGCTTTCCAAGTCTTAATTTCCTTTATTTTCTATAAAATGGTTATAGTATTATAAAGCATAATAGTTATAGTGATATACTATATATACCATGATTATAATATACATATACATAAGACCATAGTCTAGTATATATTTGCTGGTTTTTTTGATCACTCGGTATACATTCCCCTATCCTTAAGAAATCACTCATTTGTATTTAGTCCTGATTGAACTATTAGTTAATATTCTCTGCTTTCTCTTAAAGGGCATGAGGCAAGAGGGAGATATGACTCAAATTAGATCAATCTAACAACATCAGCTATCTATTCCTAAATTTAACAGTTAAACAACAATATTTTGGTATTTCTCACAATTCTGGATAGGCAATTTTTCTACTGGTTTCACCTGAGTTCACTTATGTGGTTGAATTTAGCTGGTGAATTGGAAAGAATTGGGCTTATTGGACAGTTTGGCTCAAGTGATGTAAAAAAAAAAATGATGAGAAAGGGCTAACGTTAATTCATTTCTTCAGGGAAATTCCAACAGACCAGTATATTAATTAGTTCCTGTTCATCCAAATCCTACTTACTCTTCCCTGCCCTTTCCAAATCTGTTTCTTCAGCAATTCCTTGAATTCTGTGACCATCCTTTACTCATGTCATTATTATAAATTCTCATTGGGCTTGACTTGGGTAGAGTTGGCTTCCATTGTCTACATTTAAAAAACCTGATATGAAAAGCTCCTTCACAGAGCTGCTGTGAGGATCAAATGAGATAATGTAAATGAGGCACTTAGCAGGGTCTCGTCCCATAAGAACTCTCAATACATTTAGTTATTATTATTACAATGACTTGAACTTTGAAGGGGTAACTAGAGAGAAAAGTAAAGAAAAATGGCATTAAATAGATTTTTGCTCTGTCTCCTAGGGACACTAGAAGCTTTGGAACTGAGGCTGAATCTGACTCCATTTGTTAGGTATCTTTTTATGACTTTTATGACCCTCAACAGACACAGGTAGTCTCAGTCCAGCCACAGTAGATTTTATATTTATTTTGATGTGATTCCATAATGAATTTACTCTCTACAAATGTGGAACCAGTTCCTGCCCAGAAACTTCCACCTCCTGTAGCACAGTTCCTCCAGAGTATTAAAAAAGATTCTAAAGTAATAGCAGGAATATAGAACACAGGGTCATATTGATGATAATGTTCCTGACAAAGTCCCATGCTCTTCTTGTTTCCCTTCCAACAATTTTACACTTTCTGGTGGAGTCACTTGTTGGAAGTTACAGTTCTCATACACTCCGTGCACATGGGAATTTTGTTTATGATAGAGATGGCATCTCAAAATCAGTGGGGGAAAGTACTAAATGACAATTAGGGGACCATTTGGGGACAAAAGAATTAGATCTATACTCCAAACATAACTACATAACATAAAATCCACATAAATCCAATATTAAAATGTAAGAAACAAATTTATTAAAGACCTAGAGCAAAACATGGAAGATTTGTTATCCCTTTTGAGTGGAAAAGCTCTTACTATGACTCAAAATCAATAGAGATAAAAGGCTGATAAAGTGACAACATAAAAGTTTAGTGAGTTGTATATGATAAAACACATACATACATGCACATGCCATAGACAAATCCAAAAGACAGTGTCAAATTGAGAAGAAATACTTTTCAAATTATATCACAGATATAAAGTGACTCTCCCTAAAAAAAAAAGAAAGAATAGGAAAGAAAGCCTAATGAAAGAATGCAATTGAGAAAATGCAACAATTGAGAAAAACAATTGAGAAAAAAGAAAATAATAAATGATTCCTATATATAGTCCATTTAGGAACAAACTTGTTGGCAAAATCTTCAAGATTTTTTTTGGCAAGAATGTGGTGGGGAAATGGATTTCTGCTGGGAGAATAAGCTAGTGCAATCCTTATAAAGGCCAGTTTGTCAATAAATGTTAAAATTATAAATGCTTAAACTTCTCCACCCAGAAATTACACTTTTAGAAATTTGTTCTATAAATATATTCACATATACATGAAATAATTTGTAATAACAAAGATTAAAAACAAATTAAATTTCCATCAGAGGAAACTTAAATTGTGGTACCTTCATACAATATAACTCATTTAGTGGTTAAAGAGAAAAAGGAAATGAGAAAGCTTTTTATGTACTGAAACAGAGGTTTCTCTCAGATTTAAGAAAAAAGCGAAGTAAAGGACAATGAGTATAGTGTGTCACCATTTGTGGTTAAAAAGGGGGTGGGCAGAGGGGAACATATTTGGAAATGTATAAATATCTTTGCCAGCTTATGCATCCAAAAGTTGTGGGAGCTTACACACATACACCCACACACCAACTAATATAGTAACAGGAAGAGCGTGGGAATTAGGAGTGGGGAAGGAAGATCTTTCACTCTTATACTTTCTTATGGTTTTTTGCTTTGTTGGTTTTTTGGGGGTTTGTTTTTTGTTTTTACTTTTTGAACTACTTAAATATATTGCTTCGGCAAAAACAGTAATAATTAAAACAATTATCAGAGAAATAAGAAAAATAAAATAAAAGTCCTCTCTTTTAAGGAAAACTCACAAATTCAAGGCCCTCCATGTGCTGAAATTCTAACGAGAATAACTATATGACTACCATTTTTAGAGCCTATACATTTATAAAGTATTTCCCTCTACTCCTTGATCTCCTTAGACTGTTTTATTTCTTCTTTAATTCTTAGAACAATTTACAAAGTTGGTTTTGTTGTCCCCACTTAGTAGTAGTAGATGAGAAAATTGAGTCTCTAAAGTTTACAAATCCCCAAAACTGCCATGCACTAACACAAAGATTGGAACATAAATCTGGGCCTCCTTGCTTCAGGTTGACTTCATTCTATCACGTCATGCTGCCTTGAGGCACTTGGCCTTGGCTCTTCTTGCCTGAGTGGCTACACTCTACATGTTTCCATTGTCCTGTGGAATGCAGCCCATCCTCATTCTCTTGAGTGATGATACAGATTCATATGCTGATCCTGTTCAAATCAAAGCTCCTGATGCCTGGGTGGCTCAGTGGTTGGGGGTCTGCCTTCGGCCCAGGCCATGATCCTGGAATCCTGGAATCAAGTCCCACATCGGGCTCCCTGCGTGGAGCCTGCTTCTCCCTCTGCCTGTGTCTCTGCCTCTCTCTCACTCTCTGTGTCTCTCATGAATAAATAAATAAAAATCTTAAAAAAAAAAAAATCAAGTCTCTTAAAGTCTCCTTCCTGCACAGGAACATAGACTATCATGTGACATAATAAACACCTGATCAAAAGAACCAAATGCCTAGCAAAGATCAGCTATATTATTTAATTAATTGAGCCAACTGTGGCACATTTGGACAGCTTCCTAATTCTTGACAAGGAGCAAAGTCATAACATGAAAGATGGATGGGGTGGAATAGATAAGAAAAGGGGGATAGAAAAGGTAGTGAGAAACCCAGTCACTGAAGGGAGAATCCTAGAAGACTCACAAACCATTGGCTCTAGTAGGAATTTGGAGATAGCACAATTCCTTATTTTACAGATTACAATAGGAAACTTTCAAAAGCCTATGTACTAGGTACTATTTTAAGTGCTTCACATTAATAATTCACTTGATTCAAATATCAACTTAACGAAGTAGATACTATTATGCCTCCCTTTTCACTTGTGGATAAACTGAGGCAAAGAGAGTTAAGAAAGTTAATAAAGTCACCCTAGTGCTAAGTGGTAGAGCAGACTATTGCAATCCAGACAGGCTGTCCTCGAATCCATGTTCTTAACCTTTATACTTTGAGGTAGCATGATTTGTCCAACTCAACTAGTGAACCAAGTGGACTAGAGTTGAGGTTTTCTGCATTGAAGTCCAGAGAGCATCCAGTGTAGCCACACCAACACTGATTAAAGATGGTAACTATGATGAAGTTACAAAGATATATCAGAAAGAGACGGAGAGGTAAAGAGAGAGGGAAGGATGGAAACAGGGAGAGAGAGAGAGAGAAGGAAAAAGGAAAACAGAAGGAAGGATGGGCAGGCCATTTTCCTTGTCTTCAGAGTGTATGGTCCAGCTGCCTATTGGCTTCCTTCTGTTCATCTACAGACAAAAAGCTCTGATGGTCTGCTGTGGGGTGCCTTAAACAGTTCTCAGAAGAGTGATACCATTTTGTCATTGGGTCAAAATTTTACCAGGGGACTATATCACCTTTCTTGCTACATCCTTTTTCTGGCTCTGGTCCTCTCTCTCATTAATTAAGAGGAAATTTCTCTGGTTAACAAAACTATGCTTCATAGTTTTTAGAAGAATAACTATTTGCAAGTACTATTTGTTGAACTTTCTACGTACATTATCTCATTTGACCATTATTAAACCCACTTTAGAGATGAAAAATTGAAGTTTCAGGTAGGTTAAGTAATTGGCTCTGTCATGTAGCCAGTATGTAGAAAGACTAAGATTTATATCCAAGACTGATTCTTTCTTACTCTGTTCAGGCTGATAGAATAAAACTGAGAGATTTATAAATAGAATGAATATCTTATTAAAATAAAATAGAAATATATTTCTCAGTCTGGAAGCTGAGAAGTCAGAGAACAAGGCTCTAGCAGATTGGTTGGTGTCTTCTGAGAGCACACTTCCTGGTTTGTAGATATCCTGGTTTCTCAGTTCCTCACATGGCAGAAAGAGATGGGGGGGGGTGTCTCTAGGGTTTCTTTTATAAGGACACTAACCCAATTCATGATGGATCTACTCATAACTTAATCACCTTCCCAAGGCCCCTCCCCCAAATATCACCACATTGGACATGGACATTAACATTTAACATATGAATTTTGGAGGGATGCACTCAGTCCAAAGCAGATTCTAAAGACTTCTGTTTAATTGCTTCCCCACAGTATATTATAAACCCTATAGATGCTTTCATATGGTGTGAACATTTAAATCCTAATGTTGTATCCACCTATATAAGAAAATAAGCTATCAATATGTATTTTCAGGTGGCAAAAGGGTGGTGTTTCTTTCCAGCTCTTCTTCTATCCCCATCCGGCCAGAAACTGACTTTGACAAGGTCACAGTGAGGTGATTCTGTCCTTGTGTACAAAACTGATCCAGCAGCAAGCTATTTAAGAATAATTTAGCACCATGTTCTAGGCCAGAAGAAAATAATTCAAAATTAGAACATAATCTCCAAAGGGAAATAGGTTTCTTGTTTGTAGAACTTCATATATGCTTCATAGTTCTATAGCATAGCAGATTTTTCTAAGGTACTGAGCTCTGACAATGTGTTTTATAAGAAAAACCTAAAGCATGAGAGAGAAATCAATGGACATCATTTTTTTTTCTTTTACAATAACCAATAAGTATTTCTTGAATACTTAGTAAACATTCTGTTCTGTGGTGTGCTGCTACCTGTTTTCTCTCCCTCATAAGGCTCTTACTGCTCATCTTATTTAACTCAAGGCTTCTCTGTAGAATATCTCATTTTATTAGTCAGCAAATCGGGTAAATAACTGGTTTACATTTCCTAATGCTCTATCTTGGGCAAAAACCAAGAGGGATAAATTAAAATTTTAGTAAAATGTCCTGTAATGTCAAAAGGAGCCAGAGCTAAAGTCAGGTATACAGCTAGCAAAGTGCAGATACACACATTATTTTGGGTAGAGCCACTTCAACTGAAGTGCAAAAGGCATCCTGTTAAGAGAGAGAATTTGTGTTTTTTAATGGTTTTTCCCTTTCCATGTATCTCCTTATCTCCCTAACAGTTTTCTAGGCTTTACTCTATAAAACAAATAAAAATCCCTGCCTTCAATAAGCTTGCATTCTGTAAGACAGAATTTACACATAATAGCAAGTAAATTAAATTGCTATTGGAGAGTGATACATTTTGGAAAAAAAATTAAAATGTGCTAGAAGGTAGGCAATTTAAAATAGAGTGCCATCAGGGAAAACTCCACTGAGATGTTGGCATTTGAACAAACCCTAAAAGAGTTTGAGGGAGAAAGGCAAACTGGTATCTTGGAGGAGAGCCTTCCAGCAGAGGAAAGACTAACTGGTTAGGCTTTGGAGTGGCATGGGGAGCACACAGTAATGAAAGGACTGGAGTGGCTAGAGCAGAGAGAAGGAAGTCAGGGTGGAAGGAGGTGAGGTGAGGTGTTAGGGGACAGGCAATGTGTGGGGCTGTGTAGACCATCAAAGCATCCTGCTTACACCAACTATAGTTTCATTTGTAATCCCTATCATTAGCAAAGCATTTTGTGCTTGTTTATGTTCTTGATCAAATTTAAACCTACTTTGGTGGGGTAGAAAAGTGTAGCAGATACCATTGAACTAGAGATGAAGAACCAGACTCAGACAATATTGAATAATTTATCAACTTCTCAGAAAGTTGTTTGATCTGGATATGACCCTATGTCTCCTCATTCCTAGATCTTTTCTCTTTCCACAACATCTTGACTTTATCTCAGGATATCTATGCTTTTAAAATGGGGAGCGATAAAAAATAAACAAACAAACAAACAAGTAAATAAAAATACAATGGGGAACAAATAAAAATGCAAAACTCTAGATCGTTTATTTAAAAGATTTAGTTATTTAGAAAGAGAGAGAGAATGAAAGACAGAGTGTGGGGAGGAAGAGGCACGAAGGGAGAGGGAGAGAAAAACTTAAGCAGATTCTGCTGAGCACAGAATCAACTCAGAATTGGTCAACATACACAACCTGAGCCAAAACCAAGAGTCAGCCACTTAACTAACTGCATCATCCGGGTGCCCCAACTCTAGGCCATTTTTAGATTTGATGCAGTCTATCACCCATGTGCCATGGTCTATTTAACTATCCACAGCTACAAGGGAGTGTAGGTTACACACAGCCCAGCCCTACTGGACACCATACATATTAGACTACAGCATGAATGGTGCTCCCTGGAGTTGAACCAAGGGCTGGCCCTGCCATCAACTACCAGCTTTCCTTATCTTGATGTTATCTCTTATTTCTAGCTCCACATTTGCCCTCGGAACTCAATAGCAGAATTCCATCTTCCCAGTTTTGATTTCTAATATCCCCTAGATAAAACATGGTTTTATTTTGGCAAATAGTTGGCCCGAACCCAGCCCAGCATTGAACCTCATCTGGAATGACTTGCCTGGCAGGCAAATTAGCCATTACTATTCCTTCCTCTCTCCTTCCTATTCCTCACCCCCATGCCCAACAAGACATGGGGTAGTTCCTTTCTACATCTATTTATCCAGCTCATAATCTTAAACAGTTAGGATTTATCTTCAATTCTTGTGTTTATTGCAAACCTCCCCAAGCCCTGGGGTGTGAGTTTTTTTCCTTATGCTGTCTTTGCAGGGTCTTTGACAGTCGTTTCCACAGATCGCTAAGCCTGAGTCAATTTGATGAATGGAGTTCAGAAATGGACATTTGTTAAACAAACAGATCTCCTAAGTTAATAAACTTTGTTTATAAGCTAAGCAAATTTCCTCTTATGAAATCTCTCACGGTATCAAGTTGTGCTGGGGAAGAAAGCAGCTGTTTTCTCAAGGGTCTTTGGGTCCCTAGTCACTGCTCCAATTTACAGAGGGGTGCCCATAGCCATGTACTTTCCCATGCCCCATCTCCTGACTTCTGGGTTTATAAGTGATGTGAGAATCCTTGAAGCAACAGAACTGAGACCTCTGGCAACAGATTGCTCCTATGTCTTAGTCACCATGAGAGCTGTTTTCTGACACAGCATCCTATTTCTCCACTGAGGATGCCCTGTTCTTTCTCAATTAAACCTCTTTTTCCTTCCTTTAACTCTCCAATCCTAGATCCCCTTTGATCATACTGTTTTCATAACCTCAAGCCAAAAGGCCCCCACTGGAGAAAACAGAGGCATCTTTTATCTCTTAACAAATGAAATAAAGATAAAAGAATTGCATGCAATACCCTTATACCACAACACAAGTACAAGTCATCAGAGGAAACTCCCACAATAAGGAGGTCCAAATGCTGTCCATGCGTGCTTTCAGTTCTCTGATTTATCCTGAGGTACAGTTTTCCAGTTTTTCCAGTGAATTAAGTATGAGTGAAATATCTTTATTTTAATTCATAAGTGTTGTTTTCTTGCTTTGAGATGAGCTTCAAATCGAGATTTGAAAATACTCCAAAAGAAAACACAAAGCAGATCAAGCTGACTCTTATGATATTGACACAAGATAGAATTTCTGAAATGGTGGGAAACAGCTACTTTCCTCCTTCAGGGATGGAAATGTGTAAAATGTAAATTATTCAGAATAAGGCCCTGGGCTGAAGCTTTTATCCTATTGCTAAAAGATTATTAAGAGCTACAAGTGGCTCTTGTATTGTTAGGATATGAAATAGTATTAAGTACCATCTTAGAATATTAGCAATTAAGAATACTACATATTAATAATAGTATTACTATTAAGTATTAATGTGTATATATTGTATGTTTACATATATATATCTATCTACCATCAATCTGCCGTCTATCTATACCCTGATGATTGGGAGGAAGAAGGTTGTGGGGGGGAGTTTATTTTTACACAAGGAATGTCACAGTATTTCACAATGAAATAAGTGTTTCCAGCTCCAAACGCAACTTGCAAAATACTCCTTTTTAACAATTCCCAGGACCCTGAAGAACCAAAGCCAACTGGTATTCTGAGCAGGAGTAGGCAAATTCTCTGTGTTAGTTTCCCAAGGTTGCCATAACAAACAATCACAAACAACAGAAATTTATTCTCTCAGATTTTTGGAGGCCAGAAGTCTGAAATCCTGCAAGGATATACTTCTTCCATGGATACGGGGGAGAAACTTCTTTGGCTTCCTCCAGCTTCTGGTGGCTACAAACATCCCTAGGCTTCTGGCCCCATCACTCCAATACTGCCTCTATTTTCACATCACTGTCTCCTCCGTGTACCTAGTCTCTGTATGTCTCATAAAGACACTGTCATTGGATGTAAAACCCACCTAGATAATTCAGAATGATCTCAAGATTTTTAACTTTAACTTTGCAAAAGGTAAAGATTTTTTTTAAAGATTTTAGTTTACATAAATCCTCGATTTAATTAACATACAGTGTATTATTAGTTTCAGAGGTAGTTTAGTGATTCATCAGTTGCATATAACACCCAGTGCTCATTACATCAAGTGCCCTCCTTAATGACCATCATCCAGTTACCCCATCCCCCTACCCACCTCCCCACTCCAGCAACCCTCAGTTTGTTTCCTATAGTTAAGAGTCTCTTATGATTTGTCTCCCTTTCTGTTTCTGTCTTATTTTTTCCTTCTCTTCCCCTACTTGAGCACTTTTGTTTCTTAAATTCCATGTATGAGTGAAATCACATGATATTTGTCATTCTCTGACTGACTTATTTCACTTAGCATAATGCCCTCTAGGTCCATTCATGTCATTGCAAATGGCAAAATTTCATTCTTTCTGATAGCTGAATAATATTCCATTGTAAATATATACCACATCTTCTTTATCCATCTGTCAATGGACTTCTGCGCTCTTTCCATAGTTTGACAATTGTGAACACTGATGACATAAACATTGGGGTGCATGTGCCCCTTCCAATCACTATGTTTGTATCCTTTGAATAAATACCTAACAGTGCAATTGCTGGGTCATAGGGTAGCTCTATTTTTAACTTTTTGAGGAACCTCTATACTGTTCTCTAGAGTGATTGAACCAGCTTTCATTCCCACCAAGAGTGTAAGAAGGTTCCCCCCTCTCCACTTCCTTGCCAACATCTCTTGTTTCCGGAGTTGTTAATTTTAGCCTTTCTGGCTGGTTTGAGGTGAGATCTCATTGTGGTTTTGATTTGCATTTCCCTGATGCTGAGTGATGTTGAGCATCTTTTCATGTGTCTGAAAACTTGGATATCTTCTTAGGTGATATGTCTGTTCATGCCTTATGCCCATTTTTTGACTGGATTGTCTTTTGGGTGTTGAGTTTGATCAGTTCTTTAAAGATTTTGGATACTAGCCCTTTATGTGATATCTCATTTGCAAATATCTCCTCCCATTCTGTAGGATGTCTTTTAGTTTTGTTGACTGTTCATTTGCTATGCAAACACTTTTTATCTAGATGAGGTCCCATTAGTTAATTTTTGATTTGTTTCCCTTGCCTTTGAAGATGTGTCTAGCAAGGTCAAGGAGGTTGCTGCCTATGTTCTCCTCCAGGATTTTGATGGATTCTTGTCTCACATTTAGGTTTTTCATCCATTTTTAGTATATTTTATATGCTGTAAGAAAGTGGTCCAGTTTCATTCTTCTGCATGTGACTGACAAAAGATACCTTTCCACAGTCATAGGTTCCAATGATTGATATAGACAAGATATCTTGTGTGCATGTGTGTGCATATGTGTGTGTGTGTGTGTGCGCGCGCGCGTGTGTGTGTGTGTGTAGAGGGCACTATTCAGCCCTCTATACTCTCTTTTCACACATTCTTATCATTTTTTTACCTGGGCATTTAAGTGGTCCCTGGCCTTGGAGTAAAATATAAAAACAAACAAACAAACAAACAAAACCCCACAACCTCTCTTAGTTTTAGTCCCAAAGACTTTATTTCCCAGGTCCCAGATAAATTCCATGATGGACTGAAAGATCCATCCCTGAGATTATATCTTATCACTCTCCCCATTCACCTTCTCTAGTACTCCTTCACACCTCTTCCACCCAAACTCTCATGGAGTTAGCTAAGAAATCAACTCTGATGTTCCTCCAGTGTTGGCCATATGCCTAGACATAACAGTTTTCCCAGAATGAACACAGTTGAAGCAAAGCCAGGACCTTCTCTTCAGCCCCTCCCATCCCTGACCATAGATGCATCCTTAAACCAAAATGTAGGTGACTGCTTCTGTCTAAAATTAAGCTACATCAAGAGGCTTTGACAAAATTAGTACTCAATAAATATTTGTTGAATGAAGAAATGAATGAACTATAAACTTTTACTTTTATAATCAAAATTTTTATAACCCCTCCTTACTAAACTACAGTCTACTGAAATTATCAGGCACATGAAATATTTGTGAATTTAATTGAACCAAATCTGAAAACAAAAATGGAATAAACCTATTGCTGTGGTTAATTTTATGTGTCAACTTGGCCAGGCCATGGTGTTCAGACATTTGGTTAAATATTATTCTGGATATTTCTGTAGGGTGTTTTTTAGATGAGATTTGCAGTTAATAGATGTACTTTGAGTAAAGCAGATTGCTCTCTGTAATATGAGTGAATCTCTGAAGGCAGGAAGAAAACAAAAGGCTGACCTCCCCCCAAGCAAAGGGGAATTCTGGGAGCAGACTGCTTTAAGATTCCATCTGCGGTATCAGTTCTTCCTGGTTTGCCAGTAGACTGCCTTTTTACAAAAACTGCAACTTTTTTGAGACTCTGGCCTGCTGATCTCAATCAGATTTTGGACTTGCCAAGGCTCACAAATGCATGAGTGAGTTCCTTAAAATAAATCACACACACCCACCCCCTCAACCTACCCCCACACATCCTATTGGTTCTGTTTCTCTGAAGAACTCTGATTATTGCACTCATGCTGTACCAAAGGCCAAACACAAAGCCAACGGCAAAAACACTGATTTTTTTTAACTTAATAATTTGATATGGCTTTTCTTACTATTGAGTTAAAAGGCTTAGTAATACTAAGTGTTGGTGAGGATGTGGAGAAAAAGGAACCCTCATGTACTGTTGGTAGGAATGCAAACTGGTACAGCCATTGTGGAAAACAGTATGGAGGTTCCTCAAAAATTTAAAAACAGAACTACCCCATGATTCAGTAATCATGCTACTTGGTATTTATACCAATAATACAAAAACTCTAATTCAAAGGGAGTTTGAATGCACTCTGCATTCATCTGTGCATCTACATGCACTCTGATGTTTATAGCAGCCTTATTTATAATGACCAAACTATGGAAGCTGCCCAAGTATCCACTGACAGATGAATGGGTAAAGAAGATATGATACATATGTGATGGAATATTATTCAGTCATAAAAAAGAATAAAATCCTGTCATTTGGAATGGCATGGACAGAGAAAGAAAGTTTGTTAAGTGAAATAAGTTAGAGAAAGACAAATACCATATGATTTTATTTCCATGTAGAATTTAAGAAACAAAACAAATGAGCTAGGGAAAAAAGAGACAGAGATAGGCAAGCCAGGAAACATACTCTTAACTATTGAAACAAATTGATGGTTACCAGAGGGGAGGTGGCTGGGGGAATGGGTTAAATAGGTGATGGAAATTAAGAAGTATTCTTGTCATGATGAGCACTGGATGATGTGAGGAATTGTTGAATCACTATATTGTACATCTGAAACTAATATAACACTGTATGTTAACTTTACTGGAGTTAAATAAATAAAATAAATTTATTTTTTTAAAGGAGAAGATGCTAGTAGGCTAGGGGGAAAAATCTTAGTATCCTTAAAAGTCATGTTGTGAAGTTTATTTTTTATGTCTCACAATCTCAAAAAACAAACTCAGTTCATTTAACTGGATACTTTAGAGTTTGTTGATATGGAAGCTTCTGCATGTCTTTGTTTGGCATCACTATGCAGTTTTATAAGCAGGAATAGAAGATCACATTTAGCTTTACTCTCAATCTTGAAGGAGCACATAGCATCACCAGAAACGTGTGAAATGCATATTCTCAGATGCAACTAAGACCTACTGAATCAGAAACTGTCAAGGAGTGTCTTTTAACAAGCTCCCCAGGTGATTATTTTAAAAGATTTTATTTATTTATTCATGAGAGACAGAGAGAGAGAGAGAGAGAGAGGCAGAGACACAGGTGGAGGGAGAAGCAGGCTTCCTGCAGGGAGCCGGATGTGGGACTTGATCCCAGGACTCCAGGATCATGCCCTGGGCCGAAGGCAGGTGCTTAATCGCTAAGCCACTTGGGGATCCCCTCCCCAAGTGATTTTGATGGAAGCTAAAGTTTGAGAACCAATTTCCCACAATGAAGGTCAAAGTCCAGAGACTCCTAACTCTGGGAAATGACAAGGGGTAGTGGAAAGGGAGGTGGGCAGGGGGATGAGATGACTGGGTGACAGGCTCTGAGGGAGGCACTTGACAGGGATGAGCACTGGGCGTTATGTTATAGGTTGGCAAATCGAACTCCAATTTAAAAATATAAAAAAGAAGAAGAAGAAGAAGAAGAAGAAGAAGAAGAAGAAGAAGAAGAAGAAGAAGAAGAAAGAAAGAAGGAGGAAGAAGGAAGAAGAAGAAGAAAGAAGGAAGAAGAAGGAAGAAGAAGAAGAAGAAGAAGAAGAAGAAGAAGAAGAAGAAGAAGAAGAAGAAGAAGAAAGGAGAAGAAGAAGAAGAAGAAGAAGAAGAAGAAGAAGAAGAAGAAGAAGAAGAAAGGAGAAGAAGAAGAAGAAGAAGAAGAAGAAGAAGAAGAAGAAGAAGAAGAAGAAGAAGAAGAAGAAGAAAGAAGAAGAAGAAAGAGAAGAAGAAGGAGGAGGAGGAGGAGGAGGAGGTCAAAGTCCTCCCCCAGTCACCTCTTTTGACTAGTAGGGCCCTGAATAGAATCCTTTTAGATTAGCTATTTTAAAAAATAATTTTGTACAGCCAGAATTGCATATAGGTTTAGAAAACAGTTCCAACTTGACTTTTCTTGCACCTAAGAATTAGCAGATGTGGCAAAAACAAATTTTTATTCAGTACTTAACCCTCACCCTTCATTTTAGTTAGGTTCAATTCCTCTTCAATCCTTTTTCTCTGCCTACACTCATGCTTTACCCTGTCTATCTTTCTCATGATGTCCTTTCAGTTACACTGCTCTTGCTCTTTATCAAATATCTGATTTAATTATTGCATTTTCTCATATGTAACTCATTTCTAAGTGTAACTGAGTTATAATTGAGTTAGCATTGAATTGCATTCATATTTATCTTTTCCCTACTCCCTAGGCCCTACAAAGTATTGAAAATCTCTGAAGGGAAGGTATACAACTTTAGGTAGTTGTACATGCCTAACTTGGTCAGCTCAGGCTGCTAAAATTAGACACTACAAAGTGGATGTCTTATCAACAACAGAAATTTATTTCTCCCTAGTTCCTTTAGGTCTGGTTTATAAAGCATGCAACTAATATCTAGTTTTCTCTGCTTTAACTGCTATATTTCAGAATCAACCCTATTTATCCAGACTATAGGACCAAGTCTCTAAATTATAATCAAAGGAATTTTCAAAATAAGTACCATCTCTTCATGGCTGGACTCACTAGAATTTGGAGAGGTTGGAACTATTGAAATCCAAGTTACCCAGACCTTGAAGTGTCCAAGGTCACCTGGCCCAGAATAGTTGGTATTTTTAGAAACTGGTATAGAGTTTCTATTGAGAAATGTGAGTGTGATAAAATTACTTCCAGCAGTATTTCTTGGCTGAACTGAATAATCTTGAAGCTTGTTTTGTGTTGTGATGACTAGGTGAACGAGTGTGGGATACAGAGTATGGGATCTAATGTACTCAGAGGTATTTTTTTCCATAAGTTTCTAAATGAAGCTGACCTCAACTACCAAAAGAGTGCACACTCTTTCTTAGGGGCTTTTTAGAATGCCTTTGGTAACTTGATGGTTGCAGCTTCAATGGTACAGAATTCTCAGTTTAGGACCTCAGGAGGACTCTTCCTTAATGGACATAATATAATGGTAGCAGAGGTGGCCATGTCAATAGTGAGGAGGAAAGGAAGTCTTGCTGTTGCCAGGGCTAGAGAAAGGACATGGAGATATGAGGCCATAAGAATCTAGCAAGCCATATTTAGATGTTCTTAAGTGAATATTCCACAGGTTCTCAAGGAAAATATCAGAAAACTTTAATGAGAATTTTGGTCAGTTTGTCGGAGTTATTTTTGTTGTTGCTCTTCTTCTCCATGTTAGACCATCTTTCAGAAAATCCAAACTTCCATTAATAATCATATCAATGACTATCACTTATTGAGGACCTGTCATAGTCTAGACCTGTGATTTCTAAAACAGTAACAGCATGGAATTATTTACATTTAAATTAAATAAAATGAAAAATTCAATTCCTCAGTCACACTAGCCACATTGAAAATCCTCAGTAGCTACATCTGACTAATAACTACTATATAAGACAGGGAAGAATAGGGAATTTCTATTATTGTAGAAATTTCTATTAGATTGTGGTACAGGCACTCTCTAATGTCTTATGAGCATTATTCCTAATTCTCACACATCTCTATAGTAAATGTTATTACCGCATTTTTGCTACTAAGAAAATCAAACCTCAGAAGGGCTCGTGGTTTGTCCAAGTTCATGTACAAACTGGCAAAGGTAGGTCACAATTTTAATTTGGTCTGGTTCCTAACCTCTTTTTTCTCTCTTTGCCGCATGTTTCTTGATTATAACTTCTTATTGTGGAAACTTTTTTTTTTAATTGTGGAAACTTCTTTTCAAAAAGTGTCTCAAAAGGACATTCACCAAAGAGTAGAATCATTACTGAGCCACTGAGAATTTAAGTAGACCATATGATAAACTACCAAAGTGAAAAGTACTTTAAGTTGCTAGAGGGTGAATGGGTGACAGGCACTGAGGGGGACACTTGACAGGATGAGCACTGGGTGTTATTCTGTATGTTGGTAAATTGAACACCAATAAAAATTAATTTAATAAAAAAAGTTGCTAGAAAAATGGCATAGGAGCTTAGGTGTGGTTATGTGTAAATATACTGTATCACATTTAGGCATAAGTACTGTAAACCAGATTTGGATACAGACTTAAGCTGCATCCAATAGTTAGTTCATCACTCAAGAAATGGATATAGATATCCTTGAAGAAGTGATTACAAAGCTCTCCTAAAGTCAAGAAGCATCAATATTCTATTGGATACCATGTATAAGCAGTGAAAAATAAACAGAAAATATGACTCTATCTTGTGGAAATTTATGTTTTGGCTAAAGTAGGAAGACTGTGTGTATAATTTTACAATGTACCTCAAGGAAGTCTTAATATAACTGTAAAGGAAGATTTCAGACATGGGGAACTAAATTTACTAAAGAAATAGATAACCTCTAGGTAAAGGAGGAAAAAACGTGAGTTTTTGCCAAGGGGATAATAAAGATAAGATTATGACTAGAGTAACTGGTCATTGTGTTTCTCAAACACAGGAGCAGGTTTTGGTGTGTGTGTGTGTGTGTGTGTGTGTGTGTGTGTGTGTGTGTTTAATTTCCTACAGCACATTGCATATTACGGGCATACAATTATTGCTCATGAGTTATTTCTTGAAATGAACCAAATGTAAGAATTTTCTGACTCCACGAATACTAATGAAATCATTAGAATAATAGAATAGGTAATACAATGTAAAATTTTGGTCAATTTTTGGATTACAGCAGCTTTGCTCTTCTCTAATATATACATTCTCTTCTACAACACATTTTTCTTTGATACTGCATTCAGTTTATGTGGCTAACAACTATTATGGTTTACCCTCACAAACTCTCTGTAAGAAGACAAGTTCATATCTCTCAGATTTGCAGACCCTTCAAAGTCAGCAGAGCTCAGTTCCAAGAGAACATGTGTGCCCCACCTCAGATGCCTATAAGATGGTTTGAGTACAAACTGTGAGTCCTTGAAGCTTGGGTGCCTGCCCTGGAAAGCAAGCTGGACAGAGATGACACCAGCTGACCTCAAACATGAGAGAACAATGTGTTAATGATACAGGGAACAGGAATTAAGTCAGATGGTAGTGGATGTAATGGAATCACTCTGTCTTGCCAACATTTTTCTACCTCTAGGCAAGCAATCGTCTTCAAAGCTACTTCTTATCAAGGTTACAGTGATAGGAGGCAGATCCTGACTTACCTCTTCATGCAATGTATACTTATTCTTTATATTAATAGAATATTATCAGCTCAGGTTTCAGGCTCTGTGATTCACAGGAGAAAAAACAATGGCACATGTTGGGTAGTTGTTAACTTCCCAAATGTACAAATCCCAGAGCTGAGAGTTCCTGCTCTAGGTGGGCAGGAAAGTTTCACTAAGTTCTTTTTTTCAAAAAGGCCTGCCTTGAGTCATGTAAAAACTAACTACATTTCTCCAAGCCAGGGAATAAGGCTTGTGCCTAAATATTGGTCAAGGAGTGATTTAATGGTTCCTTCTATTTAGGTTAGACAGAACATAGATTTTAAAAAAGGAACAGTAGTAGCACAGAGAATGTTATAGGGATGGGAAAAAAGGAAATCACTCCTTAATAACTCTTAGTCTCTGTTAGTTTTTAAAATTCTTCATAGAGCACTTTTGTGCCAGGTAAGTGCATTTAGAAAGCTGTCTAGTCATTTTGGGAATGGTACTTCAACTCATTAATTTAACAAATATTGAGCTTTTATTCAATAGTGTTTGGTTATGACAGCCTCTGTGATCACATAGGAGGGCACCTGAACTAAAATGGGGGTGGGACATAGAGAAGGTCCCTTCCCCAAGGGAAATATTTCTGAGATATGACGTTCACAATGGTAGTAATTATAACAAAAAACCTAGGGAAAAATTGTTCTATATCATGGGTAACAAAAGTATATGTAAAGGTCTATACGTGAATAAGAGCATGAATATTCAAGGAAAAGAGGTTCACAGTGACTAAAGAATAAAACATAAAGTGGAAGCGGTATGGATGATGATGGAGGGAGAAAGGGCCAGATAAAGTTCTGCAAACCTAGCAGCTCACATACATGAGCATTGGTATGAATCCAACACTTTGTTTTACATGTTTGATTATATTTACTACTCACAATAGCCCTAGGAAGTAATTACAATTATTTCCCCTGATTTTAAAGATAAATAAAGTGGGGCTTAGTGAATTTATATGATTTATCTGTGATCATTGCTCCGTAGTTAGTGAGAGCATCAGAATTTGAACCCAGGCAGACTGTCATAGAAACATTTTCAGTATTAAGTGACATAATTAAGTCAGAGTTCTAGAATTGTGACCAAAAACCAGATGTTAACCACACCTACTGACCCACAGTGCTTCATAATTTATTAAAAGGACTACTAATATTAGAATTTAATCATCACGTTTTCTTTCAGTAACTAATCACCATATATTTATGGAGTTTCCACTATATGCTAACATTGTTGTAGGAACTAGAAATAAGTCAGTGAACAAAATACACAAAACTTCTTGCTTCCACAAAATCTACATTTCTAATGAGGAGTGTTAGGCAGTTAACAAAAATTATCAAAAATATAATAAATAGAATTGTTTCTTTCAGTAAACAGAACTCTAATTTAATATAGCTAAATATATAAATATTTTCTTATATGATCTTTTTTTATATTTGTCATTTAAAATGTTTTTCTACCTTAAAATTTAAGAGATATCCAGGTGTATTTCCTACTATATTTTCTCCCCAACATTTTACTTTAAAAATTTCAAATCTACAGAAATATTTTAGGAACAGTACAAAGAACATCAATATACTCTTCACCTAGATTCAGATAGATTCATGAATTGTTAATATTTTATCATGCAGGGGATCCCTGGGTGGCGCAGCGGTTTGGCGCCTGCCTTTGGCCCAGGGCGTGATCCTGGAGACCCAGGATCGAATCCCATGTCGGGCTCCCGGTGCGTGGAGCCTGCTTCTCTCTCTGCCTGTGTCACTGCCTCTCTCTCTTTCTCTGTGTGACTATCATAAAAAAAAATATTTTATCATGCATAAAAATTACCACTACCACTTCCATACAACACTGGGTGCTCATCACAGGTGCACTTCTTAAACTCCATCACCTATTTAATCCATCCCCTCCCCCCAGCTCCCCTTTGGTAACCATCAGTTTGTTTTATATAGTTAAAAGTCTGTTTGGTCTTGGTTTGCCTCTCTTTTTTTCCCCTTATGATCATTCTTTGTGTTTCTTAAATTTTACATGAGTGAATTCATATGGTATTTGTTTTCCTCTGACTGACTTATTTTGCTTGGCATAATACTCTCTAGCTCCATCCGTATCTTTGCAAGTGGCAAGATTTCATTCTTCTTTTTTCTTTTATTTCATTGTTCTTAACAGCTAAATAATATTCTACTGTATATGTATAGTATTCTTCTTTATCCATTCATCAGTTGATGGACATTTGGGCTCTTTCCATAATTTGACTATTGTAGATAATGCTGCTATAAACATCAGGGTGTAGGTATTCCTTTGAATTAATATTCTATATTCTTTGGGTAAATAATCAGCAGTGCAACTGCTGGATTGTAGGGTATTTTTTAATTTTTTTGAGGAAACTCCATATTGTTTTCCAGAGTGACTGCACCAGCTTGCATTCCTACCAACAGTATAAGAGTGTTCCCCTTTCTCCACATCCTTGCCAATACCTGTTGTTTCTTGTGTTATTAATTTTAGCCTAAAATAAAACTTTTTTTTTAATTCAGTAGTTAATTAAATTGCTATTTGTTGTCAATTTGTGTTACTATTGTTTCTTGTACCTGAGTTCACTTTTTTTCTTGCTGATATTTTGTAGATCTTTTAGTAAGGATCCATTGCTGATAAATTTTCTTGTTTGTCATATTTACTGAGCACAAAATCCTGTTGACAATTACATTACTTCAACACTTCAAAATATTACCCCATTGTCATCTATTGTAGCTGGTGAGAAGTATCTTATATGTCCGATTCTTCATGGGTGACATGCCCTTTGTTTCTAGCACATTGTTAAATTTTGCTTCAATTTCTTTCATTTCTCTAATTTTCCAATTCAAAAATTCTCTCTTTAGCAGTCCATTCAAGATTTATATCTTCATTTACTTTTGGCAAATTCTCAATGATTTCTTCAAATATGGTCTTTTAACTTAATTTCTTTTAGTCTGTTTTTCCAGAACTTTTAATAGATAAACATTGGGCCCTCTCTATTTATCCAGTATGTTTTATACCTGCTATTTGCTTGTTTATATCTTTGTGAATTTTGCACAGAATTTAGCACACAATTCTGTTTAGATTTATTTCAGATTTCTAACCTTTCAATTTACAAATTATCTTTTCAACAATCCACTCAAGATTTGAAATAGGCAAACGTAGGGAGTGTGTAAGTTCTAGGGGTCTGCTTCCAATCTGTCCAGGTCCAATTCCACTTCTACCATTCATTAGCTAACTCAGCTGAAACAAACTACTAGCTTCTCTGGAGTTCATTTTCCTTATCTGTAAAATGTAGATAATAGTATTTACTTTGTAGTAATTATGAATATTGGGAAAGCCAGTATCTGTAAAGTATTTAAAAGAGTTCTTAGCACACATGGTAAGCCTCAATAAATACTAACTTTTATTGATACTGTTCTATTACTATCTAAATTTATTTCAAAAAATTTAGAGAACATGGGAAGAGTAGGAGGACCTAATCTCACCCCATCTCACATTAACAACTAGGTATCAGTCACATCCAAGTCAATAAACCAGAGAGTGATCAGAAGACTGACAGAAAACACTCCACAATTAAATACAGAGAAGAAGCTGCATCTGAAATATTAGGAAGGTCAGAAAGAAGGTTGCCTGTAAGACAGAAAGAGCTGTGCACACAGAAAAACAGGTCTCAGGGAGCTCACATGGGGAAGACTAATCCCAATGAAGTATGACTTTGAAAACCAGGGGAGCTGGGGATCCCAGGGTGGCTCAGCGATTTAGCTCAGGTCATGATCCTGGAGTCCCGAGATCGAATCCCTCATCAGGCTCCTTGCATGGAGTATGCTTCTCCCTCTGCCTGTGTCTCTGCCTGTCTCTCTCTCTCTTTCTCTGTGTATCTCATGAGTAAATAAAGTCTTTAAAAAAATAAAAAGAAAAAAGAAAACCAGAGGTTGTATAACCAGTGAGACTTGGAGCCTGAAGCTTTAAAAGTCTAACTCAACACTGGTCTAGAAGGGAGGGTGAGTGATAGCAGGATTGTTACTCTTAAAGAGACAGTAGCCTCCACAGAGAAACAACATAAAAATGGCAGTTTTTGCAATGCTGGAGGCAAATGGGAAACATCTGTTCATACTGATTTCAGAGTATGCTCAGAGACTTCTCCAAAAATAGGGGAGCTCACAGGCACCATTTTCCATCCCTGCTCCCAGCATACACACAGGGCCATCTGCAGGAGGCAGGACTGCACAGTTGGGCATTTGCTACCCAATCTGTTAGCAGCATGCCACACCCACAAGTTTTCCTGAGGATTCACTCCACTCCAAGCCTGCTAGCCCCAGCTCTGGGCTCAGAGCAAATTTTAGTAAAGCTGTGCACACATCATGCCCAGCCACCAGGTGCACAGCGGCTTCCATGTGCCATGCCCAGCCATGACATGCTGCACCCAGCTGTCACACTGCACTTGGCCTCTGTGCAGTGCTCAGTGACTATTTCTCCCACACAGGGCCCAACCATTGCTGCACTTAGTCCTGTACCCCTGTGCACAGTCCAGAGCACTGTAGTGCTGCATAGGACTAGTGGCCTAGCACAATTTTTTAAAGATTTGATTTGATTTGATTTTAGAGAGTACAAGCAGGGGTATCAGTAAAGGGAGAGAGGCAGGCTTCCCACTGAGCAAGGAGCCCATGTGGGGCTCAATCCCAGGACCTTGGGATCATGATCTGAGCTAAAGGCAGATGTTCAACCAACTGAGCCACCCGGGTACCCTGGCCCAGCATAAATTTTGCTAACACCATTGCCCCACTCCTGAGTTACCCAGTGGGCACACCTCCTCAGAGCTGGCCTCCCTGGGGTCCACTAACAACACAAACACAGCTCACAACAGGCAAAGAGACAGTGTAGATGATCACACTGAAAGGAAAAGTGACTCAGACACAAAAGTAGTGTATAAAAAACATATATAGGATAGTTTCCTGAAGTGCTAGGATCTGGTAACAGGGTTCACTACAAGCAGGGCACTCCAGGAACTCCTCTTCATAAAGTCAATACTTTTAAAAGCCAAAGACATATCTAATTTTCTTAACATATAGAAACAGACACAGAGAGGAAGATAAAATGAGGAGACAAAGAAATTTATCCCAAATGAAGGAACAGGACAATGCCACATCTAGATATCTTAATAAAACAGATTAAGTAACATACCTGATAGCAAATTTAAAGCAATAATAATAAGGATACTCACTGGACTTTAGAAAAGAGTGGATAACATGAGTGAGATCCTTAATACGGAAATAAGAAATGGCAACAGAGATAAAATAGCTCAATAAACAAAATGAGAAACACACTTGATGGAACAAAAAATAGAATGGAAAAATCATAGAAATGAATTAGTGACCTAGAAGATGGAGTAATGGAAAGTAATCAGGCCAAACAAAAGACAGAAAACAAATTACACAAAATGAGAATAGATTTGGGAACCCAATGACCCCAATCAAAGGTAATAACATTAGTATTATAGGAGTCCCAGAAGAAAAAGAGAAAGAAAAGGGAGTAGAAAGTCTATTTGAAGATATAATAGCTGAAAACTTCCTTAATCTGGGAAGGAAACACATATCTAGATCCAGGAGGCACAGAAAACCCTCAACAAAATTGACCAAAGCAGATCCACACAAAGACAAATGGTAATTAAAGTGGCAAAATTCAGTGGTAAAGAAAAAATCTTAAAAGCGGCATGACAAAAGAAGACAGTTACATACACATCCCTCAATAATTTGAAAGTATAATGAACTAATCACTCCAACCAAACCACATAGGGTGACTGAATGGGTTAAAAAAAAGAACTATCTTTATGCTCTTTATAAGACACATATTTTAGACCTAAAGACACCTACATATTGAAAGTGAGGGGATGAAGAAATACCTATCAAAGAAATGAATGTCTAAAAAAAAAGCCAAGTAGTAATACTTATATCAGACAAAATAGACTTTTTTAAAGAGACTTTATTTATTTATTCATGAGACACACACACACACACACACACACAGAGAGAGAGAGAGAGAGAGAGAGAGAGAGAGAGGCAGAAGGAGAAGCCGGCTCCATGCAGGGAGCCTGATGTGGGACTTGACTTTGGGCCCCCAGGATCACACCCCGGGCTGAAGGCGGCACTAAACCACTGGGTCACGGGGCTGCCCCAAAATAGACTTTAAAACAAAGACTCTTATAAGAGACAAAGAAGAACACTATATAATAATAAAGGGGACAATCCAACAAGAAGATACAATTGTAAATATTTATGCACACAACATGGGAGCACTCAAATATATAAATAAATTAATAGCAAACATAAAGGAACGAATACAATATTAGTAGGGGATTTTAATACCCCATTTACATCAGTAGATAGATCATCTAAACCAAATATTAACACGAAACAGTGGCTTTGAAAGACACACTGAAATAGATGGATTTAACAAATATAGTCAGAACATTCTAATCTAAAACAGAAAAATACACATTCTTTTCCTGAGACTTTGGACATCTCCAGAACGGATCACACATTAGACCACAAAACAGTCTCAACAAATTCAAAATGATTGAAATCATACCTTGCATCTTTTCTGACCACAAAGCTATGAAACTAGAGGTCAACCAAAAGAAAAAATCTGGAAAGACCACAAATACATGGAGGTTAAATAACATGCCACTAAGCAATGTTATGGACCAAACAGAAATTTAAAAAATTAAAAAATTAAATGGAAACAAGTGAAAAAGAAAACACAATGGTCCAAAATCTTTGGGATGCTTCAAAAGCGGTTTTAAGAGGGAAGTATATAGCAATACAAGCCTACCTCAAAGAGCAAGAAAAATCTCAAACAACCTAACCTTACACCTACAGGAGATAGAAAAAGAACAACAAACAAAACGTGAAATCAGCAGAAAGAAATAAAGTTTAGGGCAGAAATAAATGATATAGAACTAAAAAAGAAAAAAAACAAACCCACAAAAACTAATAAAACACATCAATGAAACCAGAGGCTGTTTCTTTGAAAAAATCTATAAAATTGACAAAACTCTAGCCAGACTTATCAAGAAAAAAAGAGAAAGGACGCAAAGAAATAAAATGACAAATGAGAGAAGAGAAATAACAAACAATGCCACAGAAATACAAACAATTATAAGAGACTATTATTAAGAACTATATACCAACAAATTGGACAGCGTCAGAGAAATGGATACATTCCTAGAAATATAACCTAACAAAACTAAAGCAGGAAGAAATATAAAATTTGCAAAGACTTATAACCAATAAAGGGATTGAATCAGTAATCAAAAAACTCCCCAAAAAAGAAATCCAGGACCAAATGGCTTCACAGAAAAATTCTACTGAATATTTATTATTTTTTTTTTACTTATGATAGTCACAGAGAGAGAGAGAGAGAGGCAGAGACACAGGCAGAGGGAGAAGCAGGCTCCATGCACCGGGAGCCCGACGTGGGACTCGATTCCGGGTCTCCAGGATCGCGCCCTGGGCCAAAGGCAGGCGCCAAACCGCTGCGCCACCCAGGGATCCCTCTACTAAATATTTAAAGAAGAGTTAATTCCTACTCTTCTCAAAAGATTCCAAAAACTAGAAAAGGAAAACTTCCAAATTCAGTATATGAGGCCAACATTACCCTGATACTAAAGCCAGATAAAGATATCACAAGAAAAGAGAACTACAGGCCAATATCCTTGATGAACATACATGCAAAAAACCTTCAACAAAATACTAGCAAAATGAATTTAACAGTAAATTTTTAAAAACCATTCACCACAATCAAGTGGGATTTATTCCTGGTTTGCAAGAGTGGTTCAATATTCACAAATCAATCAATGTGATACATCACCTTAATAAAAGAAATGATAAGAACCATATGATCTTTTCAATAGATGGAAAGAAAGCATTTGACAAAATACAACCTTTCATAATAATAATAAAAAAATAACTCAACAAAGTTGGTTTAGAGAGAACATAACTCAACATAAGAAAGGCTATAGATGAAAAACCCACAGTGAACATTATACTCAATGGGGGAAAACTGAGATTTTCCTCTAAGGTCAGGATGTCCATTCTCATATTTCTATTTAAACTATTTAACGTAGTATTGGGAGTTCTATCTATATTTATTGGAGAAGAAAACAGATAAAATTCATCCAAATGTATAAGGAAGAAATACAACTTTCACTATTTGAAAATGACATGATATTATATCTAGAAAATTCAAAAGACACCACCAAAGCATTGCTAGGACTGATAAATGAATTAGGTAAAGTTGCAACATACGAAATTGATGTGCAGAAATCTGTTGCATTTCTATACACTAAAAATAAAACAGCAGAAAGAGAAATTAAGAAAACAATTCCATTTACAATTACACCAAAAAATAATAAGATACCTAGGAATAAACTGAACCAAAGAGGAGAAAAAGGTGTACTCTAGAAACTATAAAACACTAATGAAAGAAACTAAAGAGGAAGAGGACACAAAGAAATGGAAAGACATTCCATGCTTACGGGTTAGAAAAACAAATATTATTAAAATGTCTATACTAACCAAAGCAAACCACACATTTAATGCATTCTCTCAAAATACCAGCAGAATTTTTGACAGAACTAGAACAAACAATCCTAAAATTTGCATGGAACCACAAAATAACCCTGATAGGTTAAAAAAAATAAATTGAAAAAGAAAAGAAAAGCTGGAGGCATCACAATTCCAGAGTGAATTCCAATTATACTACAAAACCATAGTAATCAAAATAGTATGGTACTGGCACAAAAATAGACAAATAGGTCATTGTCATTGGAACAGATTAGAAAACTCAGAAATGAGCCCATAACTAGATGGTCAATTAAGCTTCAACAACACAGGAAAGATTATCCAATGGGGAAATGACAGTCTTTTCAGAAAATGGTGTTAAGAACTCAGGACAGAAACATGCAAAAGAATGAAACTGGAGCACTTTCCCACACCCTACACAGAAATAAACTCAAAATGAAAGAAACATATAAATGTTAAATGAAACATATAAATGTGAGACAGAAAGCCATCAAAATCCTAGAAGAGAACAGAAGCAGTAACCTCTTTGACATCATCCATAGCAACTTTTTTCTAGATATATCTCCTGAGGCAAGGGAAACAGAAGCAAAAATAAACTAATGGGATTATATCAAAATAAAAAGCAAGAGAGGATATAATCCACCAAACTAAAAGGCAACCCACTGAATCGGAGAAGATATCTGCAAAAGACATATTCAATAAATGGTTAGTATTTTTAAATAAATAAATAAATAAATAAATAAATAAATAAATAAATAGTATTGAAAACATATAAAGAAATTATAAAACTCAACACCCAAAAACAAATAATCCAATTACTAAATGGACAGAGGATATAAACAGACACTTCTCCAAAAAAGACATCTAGATGGCTAACAAACACATGAACAGATGTTCATCATCACTTACCATCATGGAAACACAAATCAAAACTACAACGAGATATCACTTCACACCAGTCAGCATGGCTTAAATTAACAATATAGGAAACAACAGGTATTGGTGAGGATGTGAAGAAAAGGGATCCCTCTTACACTGTTGGTGGGAATGCAAACTGGCACAACCAATCTGGAAAACAATATGGAGTTTTCTCAATGTGTTAAAAATAAAACAAGCCTACAATCCATCAGTTGTTCTACTGACTATTCACCCAAAGAATACAAAACACTAATTCAAAGGGATGCATTCACCCCTATGTTTATAGCAGCATTACTTACAGTAGCCAAGCTATGGCAGCAGCCCTAGTATCCATCAATTGATGAGTAAATAAACTGTGGCATGTTCATGCAATGGAATACTATTGAGCCATAAAAATGGATGAAATCATTTGCAATGACATGGATGGATCTAGAGAGTATTATGCTAATCAAAGAAAGGCAAATATCATATGATTTTACTCCTATGTGTAATTTAAGAAACAAAACAAATGAGCAAATGGGGGGGGGAGGAAGGGAGAGAAAAATCAAGTAACAGAATCTTAATTTTAGAGAAAAAACTAATGGTTACTAGAGGGGAAGGGATCCAGTAAAATGGATTAAATAGGAAATAGGGATTAAGGAGTGCGCTTATCCTGATGAATAGTGGGGTGATGTATGGAAGTGTGGCATCACTATATCGTATACCTGAAACTAATATAATACTGTATGTTAACTAACTCCATTAAAATAAAACAATTTTAAAACTAAAATGGGGAACATTTATTGAAAAAAAATATTTTAATTGTTTTTGTTTTTATTTAAATTCCAGTAGTTAACATACAATGTAAAATTAGTTTCAGGCATACTGTTTAGTGATTCAACACTTCCGTATAATACCCAGTGTTCATCACAAGTGCATTCCTTAATCCCATCACCTATTTCACCCATCCCTCTACCCACCTCCCATCTGGTAACCATCAATTTGTTCTGTATAGGTTAAGTCTGTTTCTTAGTTTGCTTCTCTCTCTCTTTTTGCCCGATGAATGTTTTATTTCTTAAATTCCACATTCATTTTTATTTTTTATTTTTTGAGCTTTTTTTAATAATAAATTTATTTTTTATTGGTGTTCAATTTGCCAACATACAGAATAACACCCAGTGCTCATTCCATCAAGTGCCCCCCTCAGTGCCCGTCACCCGTTCACACCCCACCCCCCGTCCTCCTCCCCTTCCACCACCCCTAGTTCGTTCCCCAGAGTTAGGAGTCTTCATGTTCTGTCTCCCTTTCTGATATTTCCTACCCATTTCTTCTCCCTTCCCTTCTATTCCCTTTCACTATTATTTATATTCCCCAAATGAATGAGACCATATGTTTGTCCTTCTCCGATTGACTTATTTCACTCGGCATATCATTCTTTCTTTAGTTGCTGCCTTTAAACATATCTTTATTTTTAATGCCAATTGCATCTTCATTTATCTCCTTGAACATCATAAACATCTTTACTTTTAAGTATTTTCCAATTGCTCTACCAATAATTTCATCTGGAGAGAATTCTGTTTTCTGATTTTGAGTCTTGTCTATTTTATTAAATGTCATGGGTTTTGGGATGTTGAGTAACAGGCTTATTTTGAGTAGGAGATTTTTTTTCTTCTCTCTTTTGCTCCAGGTAATCTTGGGCTCACCTGTTTCTTTCTAACAATTTTGTGGTTGTGCCCATCTAGCCTTCCATATCTCTAAGTAAGAAGATCTTTTCATGATAACTTGGAGCTCATTCGTGCCCTGAATTGAGACTGGGAATATCAAAGTGCTGTCACAGAACTGATCCCTAGTTGGTAACTTTGAATTAAATAAAAGCAATCCATCATATTCTATGAAATCCAGGATGTTACTGACTGGAGGCTATAATTTTATGGCATTCTATGTACCAATTAAATAAAAGAAAATTGCCAGTTAAATCTTGCTATACTGCTTTGTTATCACATATAATTTTTATTTTATACTTATCAAAAATTTGGCTTCGATGTCAATATCCATCATATATTATTCTATACATGTATAAAAGTCAATGGCAGTGTAGAGGTTCTTCAAGAAGGTAAAAATAGAACTACCCTATGACCCAGTAATTGCACTACTGGGTATTTACCCCAAAGATATTGATGTAGTGAAATGCCGGGACACCTGCACCCCAATGTTCATAGAAGCAATGTCAACAATAGCCAAACATGTGGAAGGAGCCATGATGTCTTTCAATAGATTAATGGATAAAAAAGATGTGAATATATATAAACATATATAAATATTGGAATATTACTCAGCCATCAGAGAGGATGAATACCCACCATTTGCTTCAATGTGGGTAGAACTGGAGGGTATTATGCTGAGTGAAATAAGTCAATCAGAGAAGGACAATCATATGGTTTCACTCATATGTGGAATATAAGAAATAGTGAAAGGAATTAAAAGGGAAAGGAGGGGAACTGAGTGGGAAAAATTAGAGAGGGAGCAACCATGAGAGACTCCCAACTCTGGGAAACAAACAATAGGTTGTGGAAGGGAAGGTTGGGGGGGATGGGGTAACTGGGTGATGGGCACTAAGGAAGGCATTTGATGGGATGAGCACTGGGTGTTATCTATATGTTGGCAAATTGAATTTAAATTTTAAAATTAACTTAAAAAAAAGCCAATGGCTAACATATTCCTAGAATGTGTCTTTCAATTCAGAAACTGATATTCCATATTTTTTCACATCTTTTTGGTCCCTGTGCCAATTAGAGCATGGGTGATACAGCATTTCTTAACATATCTTCATGAAGTTCTTTGTACCTCTGACCCTCATTCTAGTTTTGATACTTATGATTAGTCAGGGACAACTTGCCTCACAAATGCCTGCTGTCCAAAAGAAATTCTGGAATGCTTTCAGATTTTAGAGATATTGCAGTGTGGAAATGCACTGCATAAAAATGGTTTTTAAAAACTGATAATTACCAGGTTGCCTGTGTGGCTCAGTTGGTTAAGCATCTGCCTTCAGCTCAGGTCCTGGGATCAAGCCCTGAACCAGGCTTCCTGCTCAGCAAGCACAGGGGCTCCAGCTTGTCCCTCTCCCTCTGCCTGCCCACCCCCGCCCCAGCTTGTGCTCTTTCTTTTTCAAATAAATAAAATCTTTTAAAAATTTTAAAATGTGGTAATTACCAATTTGCCCTTCTATCCAGTATAAGATATTTGATAGAATCTGAGACATTTTAATTGAGAATGAAAGGGGAAGCATGCTAGAATTTCCACTACCTGCTTAAAGGAGAATCTGTAATGCTTAAAAGCATTTCAATATAAATTTTTTTGTTTTAAATAAAAAATAAAAAGACCAAAAAACAAAAATAAGCAAACAAAAACATCTACTATTTCTTAGAGATATAACCTTGGTCCAGCTAATAAGGCTCTCTGTACCTCAGTATTCTTCTAAGGTTATAACTTAATTATATAAATTAATGTGTAAAGCACCTAGAACAGTGCATGTTCATAATTATCCACTTTCCCATTCCTATACTTGTCTAACTGCCCAATTCAAAGTTCTGTTTTGTTTCTAACTTCCTTTTACTGGCAGAGAGGATCCTCACCACAGCCTTTGACTTCTAGCTTTGGCTGAGAGCAGTGCCCTTTCTCCTCTCACCCCAACCCTTTCTGCTCATACAGGGATTCTTTTCAGTCATCTTTTCCCGGCAAGATCTCATTTCTGGCCACAGTACCTTTTCCATACACAGAGCCTGTCCCTTTAGCCCTGTTAACTCCTCAACTTCTAGCTCATAGAAATATTTGTCTGGTTTTTGAGTTCAGCTCGTTTTCTCTTTTTATATTTTACCACTGTTAAAAGATAAACTGAGACACATTAAATTTTTTACGATTTTATTTTAGCAAAAAATCAACTCCAATCAGGCAGCAACAAACCATAAGTGATTCTCCACTCACAGAAGCTAGACGAAACAGTTCTGTAGAGAAATTATGAAAGCAAAACCAGAAAATTATTTGATTAGCTTATGGAGTTGCATTATTTGAAAAAGACTAGTTGGCTATTTCTATCTGGTTGTCCTTAGGTTTTGATTTCTTAACCTTGAGGCATTTATAGCTTAGGTTTGAGTTTCCTTACCTAGGCAGCTAAGGTGTTAGAGCTACCACCTAACAGCCTAATGGCCTTGTTTAATTTAACACCAATAATTGCTGCATCTTTTGATCAGAAGGGGCAATTGAAGCATGAATTCTTTGTGTCACCTTGGCTGGAGTTTTTAATCATGTTTTTACATATCTGTATCCTTATTTAGGGTTCATGACTTACTCACCTTGGTATTAGTCCAACACCTGACACAGTGCCTGCTGCATGGTAGCACTAAACAAAAATGATTAAATGACTAAAATAAACTTTTTTTTTATTTCAAAACTTATCTTAGTGTCATTTTATAATGTTTTATTTTACTTAGTTTCATTT
The DNA here is from genome assembly GCF_905146905.1 of Nyctereutes procyonoides. NCBI lineage: Eukaryota > Metazoa > Chordata > Mammalia > Carnivora > Canidae > Nyctereutes > Nyctereutes procyonoides. The sequence goes on along the minus strand of NW_026575133.1, from coordinate 48,128,400 downwards.
GGGACTCTGATTTTCTATTTTTATTTTTTGTTAATGAGACTTAAGAGTCATGAATTTTTGTTTGTTTTATTTATTTATTTTTTATTGGAGTTCAATTTGCCAACATATAGCATAACACCCAGTGCTCGTCCCACCAAGTACCCCCCTCAGTGCCCATCACCCAGTCACCCCAACCCCTGCCCACCTCCCTTTCCACTACCCCTTGTTCTTTTCCCAGAGTTAGGTGTCTCTCATTTTTGTCACCCTCACTGATATTTTCACTCATTTTCTCTCCTTTCCCTTTTATTCCCGTTCACTATTTTTTATATTCCCCAAATGAATGAGACCATATGTTTGTCCTTCTCTGACTGACTTACTTCACTCAGCATAATACCCTCCAGTTCCAACCACGTTAAAGCAAATGGTGGGTATTTGTCGTTTCTAATGGCTGAGGAATATTCCATTGTATACTAGACCACATCTTCTTTACCCATTCATCTTTCGATGGACACCGAGGCTCCTTCCACAGTTTGGCTATTGTGGACATTGCTGCTAGAAACATCGGGGTGCAGGTGTCCTGGCGTTTTACTGCATCTGTATCTTTGGGGTAAATCCAAAGTGGACTGGGGTAAATCCAGTGCAATTGCTGGGTCGTAGGGCAGATCTATTTTTAACTCTTTGAGGAACCTCCACATAGTTTTCCAGAATGGATGTACCAGTTCACATTCCCACCAACAGTGCAAGAGGGTTCCCCTTTCTCCACATCCTCTCCAACATTTGTTGTTTCCTGTCATGTTAATTTTCACCAATCTCACTGGTGTGAGGTGGTATCTCATTGTGGTTTTGATTTGTACTTCCCTGATGGCCAGTGATGCAGAGCATTTTCTCATGTGCTTGTTGGCCATGTCTATGTCTTCCTCTGTGAGATTTCTGCTCATGTCTTTTGCCCACTTCATGATTGGATTGTTTGTTTCTTTGCTGTTGATTTTAATAAGTTCTTTATAGACCTTTATAGACTAGCCCTTTATCTGATAGGTCATTTGCAAATATCTTCTCCTATTCTGTAGATTGTCTTTTAGTTTTATTGACTGTTTCTTTTGCTGTGCAAAGTTTACACAAAGAAAAACTCAAAATGGATGAAATATCTAAATGTGAAACAAGAATCCATCAGAATCCTAGAGGAGAACACAGGCAACACCCTTTTTTAACTTGGCCACAGCAACTTCTTGCAAGGTACATCCATAAAGGTAAGGGAAACAAAAGCAAAAATGAATTATTGGGACTTAAGATAAAAAAAAACTTCTGTTTTTTAATTTTAAAGATTTATTTATTTATTTGATAGAGCAAGGAGAGGAGCGGAGAGAGAGTCTTAAGCAGACTCCAAGCTCAGCAGAGTCCAATGTGGGGCTCCATATCCCAACTCCAAGATCATTACCTGAGCTGAAATCAAGTCAGATGCTTAACCAACTGTGCCACCGAGATGCCCCTTGTTTGCTTTATTTTAAGCAAGTTTTTTAAAATAGTTTTAAACCTATAGAAAAGTTGCTAGGGCAGTATAAAAAAACTCTAGCTTTTCCACTTAAAATTTCTATTTACTACATTATCTCCATCCACATCCTCCACAGAGAATATTCAGCTGGTCATTTGCACACCTGCCCCACCTCCCCCCAGGGAAGGCAGAGGGGTTGCCGAGTTCCAGCCCTTTTCAGGTACCCTACACAGAGAGTAGTCCCAACAGGTCTCCGTTCAAGGTTTAGGCTAAATGCAGCTGAGAGCCCCCTCCTGGGCTAGCTGGTATCAGCCAGTTTCTCCACTCCCATGCTTCAGAACTCTGAAGGTCAGGCACACAACTTCTTTCTGTGACTCCAGGGATCTTGAGACCCCACTGTCCTACCTGGCAGTCTACCCTGCTTCAACACTGAGCACCTTTCAGGGAGGGAAGTCTTTCACTGGAGTAGATTTCTAAAGGTCTTGAATTTGCACTCCAGGGCTGTATCACTTTCCAGTAGGCACCTTACACTGGCTCCCTCCCCCTGCTGTTTATCTTCAGATATATGCCCCCTGTTTCTCTTCTCCACACTCCTACTTTGCAAGAAGTGGTCACTTTCTATTTGTAGAATTCCACCCATTCTTTTCTTATATCTCAGGTTGAATTCATGGATGCTCGGGATGATTTGATAGTTATCTAGCTAAATTTAGCAGACCAGATGAAATGAGGTCCCCTAGCCACAGGAATCTTGAGTAGCGAGCTCTCTGATAACCATCAGTTTGTTCTCTGTTGCTTGGTGTGCCTCTCTTTTTTTTCCCCTATGACTGAAATCTCCATTTGTAAGGGTGTATCCCTCTCTCTATCAGGAAGAGAAGGAAGGCTCTAAATCACAATGAGCTCTTATCAATGAAGAAGAACTTAATTAAATCTACATGACAGCTAACCGTGGTTTACAGTGCTTTTCCTGATTCCCTCCCATAATGGCACTCCTTCCTCTCCTGACCCCAATATCTTTTGTCTTTAGCTGAAGATGGTATTCAAAATATTGTCTCAAGCCATTTGTGGGTGTTACTCAGTTTTCTTGGGTATCTCCCATGTATACAGAGGTTTACATTTTATTAAACATCAGTTTGTTTTTCTACGGTTAATCTGTCTTTTATTATAGAGTCTCAGTTAAGAATCTAGAAAGGTAAAGAGGAAATTAATTTCACTCCTCTCCACATCAACCTAAGCATCCATTGATGATTCCTGCATATATCAACTATCACTGTTATGGTTGACAAAAAAATTATTCTCTATTTCCATTGATGAAATTCAGAGTAGGCCACCCCAAAATATGCCGCTTTGGCATGTTGATCATTTTGAATCAAAATTACTTAAGCAGCAGTTGATATAAAGATACTTTGACCCTCTTTTGTCCACCTGAAAAGAGGAAGTAAATCTTCCATGTAAAAGATACACTCCCTATAGAGGGACATTCTTATCACAAGAGATAGAGAACTTAGGGCTGCAAAGGCTATATGAACTAACCTTGTTATTTCTTTACCAATTTATTACACAGGCCCAAATTTCTTTGTCCTATCAGTTCCTTGTGAGTTTATTGTCCTTTTGTCCAAAATATCCTGCTTTGGTCATCCTTTGAATCTCATATTTTGATAAGCTCCCAGATCTTTGAGATTTAAATTTGTTTTTTCTCCTGTTAATTTGTCTTGTGTCAATTAAGTTATTAGACTAGAACCTAAAAGGGAAGAAAAGAAAACTTCCTTCCCTATGGGTTTTGTTGCCCCATATGAGGTCCTCCACTGACTGGACATTGCCCACTTCATGGCTACTGCAGATGAGAGATCCTGGGACCTCTGACAAGAGCTGGCATGAGGTAGAAATTCTTACTACAAAAGCCTCTTGGATCTCTGCCTGCAAAGTCTGGTGGAAGCAAGAGTGGTGAAAGTCCTTTTCTTTGTCTAAATTTAGAATAGCAGGAAAAATACTTGTGTGAATTAGTTCCTTGCATATAGTGACTTTGATAAAGATTTGTTATAAGTAGTCTTCATTTCTTCTGATCCCATTCCTCCCTGAGACAGTCACTGTTTTCTTTTGTCTGTCTTTACTGTCTTTACTTTTTTTTTTTTTAAGATTTTAGTTAATTTGAGAGAGAGAGAGACCAAGGAAGTGAGAGAGCATTGGGGGAAGGAGGGACAGAGAGAGAGAGGGAGAAGCAGACTACCCACTGAATAGGGACACCAACACAGGGCTTGCTCCCAGGACCCTAGAATCATAAACTGAGCCTAAGGCAGATACTTAACCACCCAAGCATTCCTCTTTGTCTGTCTTTTGTGTAGTTTTTCAGAAAGAGGAAACTAGAGTTGATGAGAAAGAGAGAGAAAAAACCCTCTCTAATGGACTGATATATAAGAGAAACCATTTTGGATTTCTTTCTAAGTTAGCATGACTGTACATAAACTTTGTTTAAAACAAAAGTGTGACTTATGGCCCACCAAGCATACATTATACATCAGTTTTGTAAATGAGTAGCCTAAAGAAAAAATATCCTGTCCTTCAGATATCAATCAATGCCTCTACCCCCTGCATTTTTTGCCATTAAAACCCATGATTCCTGACTACATGCTAATTTATAATTTTTTGAGCTTTTACAAGATGTAAAAACAAAAAATATATATAGAACCCTGCAAAAACTGTTTATTCTCTAGAAAATGTTCTAAAAGAGTATGTTTCCTGGGAAGCTCTCCTAATTTGGGCTCAAATAAAACTCTTTTTTAACTTTTAGAGATTTCTAAAAGGTTTATTCATTTTGTGTCAACAGAGTAGTACTGGAGCATAGTTCCTATAAGCCTGGTGAGCTAGCCTCACACATTAGTGAGCTCACAGTTCTCACTGCACCAATGTCTGTTTAGTGAAGCTTTGCTGTGTGTCCCCTATGTAAAAAATCAGGAACCGTTTTCCTTTTATCTTATTCTGTGTTGAGTGTTTGGTTTTGTGACCAGAATCTCTGGTCCCTGTCATCCAGATGGTGCACATAGTGGTGTGAATCTGGTGGCCAGTTGAATACACTGGGATTCTGAGATACAAAGCCATAAATAGTATCTTCTTTATCCAGTCATGTCAGCTCTCAGAGGAATTTGTCGTAAGAGGTCCCAGTCTGTTAGGGACCTTTGTCATCTCAACCTTTGTTATCTTGATACTACTGGAAAAGTCTCACTCCAGTAGTGCCTGCCCAGTGTCACAGATTAGTGGGTCTGTGACTGGAGATGTCACATAATCCTGTGAGAAACCAGAGACACTGTTTTTACTACACTATTTTTACTATGACAATAAAGATCTTTGCTTTCTTGAGATAACTCTGAGAGTAAACTTTTGAGTCATGGATGCTGTATCTTCTACACTTACTTCAGGAATGCCTCTCACATTCATGATAAAGATTTATTCTAAACCTCAGAAGTTACCTCCAAGTCTTTCCGTAAAAACACACAAGGAATATCATGGCTAGCCTTAGAGATTCCTTTAACAAGATGGGGGAAGAAGAGAAACTGAATTTTAGAACAAAACTTAAAAACCACATCCAATGTAAATTTCTTCTTTCTACCCTCTCATACATCTCATTATTCCCAAATCTCTGTCTCTGACTGTCCAGATTTTTTGGATGTCTGGGCCCCTGGTCTAAATTCCCCTTCTCAAAAACAAATTTCCTTATCTTCCTAAATTTCTCCAACATTCTCAGAAAATCCCTAAACACATACTTACTGTTTTATCATCTCCTTTCTTTTTTTTAAAGATTTCATTTATTTATTCATGAGAGACACAGAGAGAGAGAGAGAGGTAGAGACATAGGCAGAGGGAGAAGCAGACTCCCTGCAAGGAGCCTGATGTGCAACTCAATTCCGGACCCTGGGATCATGCCTTGAGCCAAAAGCAGACACTCAACCGCTAAACCACCCAGGCATCCCTCTCATCTCTTTTCTTATGAGATTTACAGAAAACACCATTGTCTCACCTCCACATCCAGAGTATACAGTTTATTTACATAAATGCTAAATGTCAGGAATGAATGTAGCAGAAACACCCGAGACAGATGGTGATGAGGTTTGTTTTATTGTGCCTTGCAGCTCTTCCTTCTTTCCAGAGATCTGTAATCAGGTCCTGCCAGTTTGGGGCCTTTCGATGCAATGTCCATTGTGTGTGTATCCTCACAGTAAAGAATTCATGTCCCTTGTACAACAACAGATCTTTTAAATTACAAAACCCTTTTACTTCTACTTTCAGATCCTACCACATTTAAAGGGAAATTAGAAAGATTAGTTACCATTCACAACTTCACTCATGGAGACTGCTAAGGAGTGTTTTTCCCCTTCCATGATTATACTATAGTTAAACATGACAGATGGCCCCCTGGAGAAAACCACTCCTAACAAGGAAAAGACAGACAGCCTGAAACTCTCCCAGGCCCTCCTAAAAGTAACTAGGAAATATCTCAGCTAGCAGATGATATTCAAAGCTTGATAGGTATAATTTTAGAGCCTTTCCACCCTAAAATGAATTGGTCTAAGGTTGAATTGTGTACTCAGAAAGAGGAGCATCTGAAGGTCTTTGTTGAATGGTTTATGCAAAATTTTAAAGGAATACTTCATTAAACCCAGAAGCTCCAGAGCACAGGAATCTTTTTTTTTTTTTTTTTGTAAAGAAAGGAACCTTTTAATTTCCACTTTAGTAGGAAATTGCCTCTCTGATATAAAGAGGCAACTATAAAATAATGTAGTTGGATGAGCTAGCAAGCCTATAGGTGTCATCATAGAAGCAGCTACTCAGTTATTTGAGAATAGCTTGAAGGAATATGGGGGCGGGAGGGGGCAGTTAAAATGAACAATTGTTGCTCTGCAACTTAAATCTTTAGAGAGATAAATGTATGACTCTAAAAGTAATTCAGAGCCCTTCCTATTTTCCTCTAGACATGTGCCGACATTGTGAAAGGAAAAAAAAAAACAAAAAAGGCCATTGGAAAAATAATTGTCCTGCACTTAAGAGAAAGGACGGCTTTAAAAACAATCCCCAGGCCTCAGCTCCCCCAGAGAGTCAACTTTTTCCTCTCCTGTGAGGCAATTCACCATTGACTGATGAAGTCAGCTGATCCTCACATCCCAGAGTTCAGCATTAATTTTTTTTAAAATTTTTTTTATTTTTTTTAATTTTTATTTATTTATGATAGTCACATAGAATGAGAGAGAGAGAGGCAGAGACACAGGCAGAGGGAGAAGCAGGCTCCATGCACCGGGAGCCCGACGTGGGATTCGATCCCGGGTCTCCAGGATCGCGCCCTGGGCCAAAGGCAGGCGCCAAACTAATTTTTTTTTTAAATGATCAAAATCTGGATTTTAAAATTGACACTGGTGGGAATTTGCCATCTGCTGAGAGGATTTATCTCTACCTATCACCTCTGACTGAGGCTGCCAGATTCTCAGGGCAACCTATTTCATTACTCATAGCTCAGGCCGCCCCAATATCTTTAGGTTTTCTTAACAACACTATGCCTGTCTAATTTCCAACTTCTCACCACCAAAACTTTGTAGTAGAGATCTGTTATGTAAATTTAATGCCACTATGGATTGTAATGAGAAATGCATTTTCATTTCTGTACCTTCTCTACCTTTTCTAAATTTCCTATTTTTCTTGTTAGCAAGCCCTCTTGTTCAACTATAGACTCCAACAGTTAAAGCCAGAAATAGATAAGATTGCTTAACTCACATTCTAACTGAAAACTATTGTATTAACTTCTTAACACACTTTCTTGTTTCATTGATGAAAGTGTACTGCAATAAAATGGAACATCCCAGGGCCAGATCAGAAAAGCCCTGATAGCAATGGAATGCTTACAAGGTCACACCTTAATGGCCCCTTCTCTGTCCTTGATCATGAGCTGAACACATACTAACCCCTATTCATGATAACCCACTCTCTGCCTGCTCTCTTGTAGGTACTCCCTTAAATTATCCTCAAATAACTTTGTCCATCTTGTAGGCAGAGAGGTGAGTTTTTAAGGTTGAACCTACCATCTCGCCTGGCTGCCAGCATCCAAAATAAATTTTTCCTTTACTCTTTTCCAAAGACTCTTTTGAGTTATTGGCTTCTCTTGCAATGAGCTTATCCAAGTTTGTTTGGCAACAGTGTTGTGAATGAAGCCAGGGGCTGTGCTCTCAATTTGCCCAATGCTCCTGGACAAATAAGCCCCCACCAGGGCTTATCTGTTCATTTCCTGAGTTAGCAGCTGTGATAAATGGGTCAGTAACATCCTTACTGTAAATTCATCTGGATTTAAATTCCTCTGAAGAGGATGAGTCTTTAAAAGATGTCTCAATTAGACTTTAACACCCCATTTACATCAATGGATAGGTCATTCAAACATAGAATCAACAAGGAAACAGTGGCCTTGAGTGACATATTGGACCAGATGGATGTAACAGATATATTCAGAACATTCCACCCTAAAATAGTATAATAAGTATTTTTTTCAAGATCACATGGAAGATTATCCAGAACATATAACATATTAGGCCACAAAATAAGTCTCAATGAATTCAAAAGAATTGAAGATGTACCATGCAAATTTTCTAATCACAACACAATGAACCTAAAAATTGACCACAAGAGAAAATTTGGAAAAACCACAAATACATAAAGGATTAAAAGAACATGCTATTAACAATAAATAGGTTAACCAAGAAATCAAAAAAGAAATTTAAAAAAGACTTAGAAGCAAATGATACTGAAAACCCAGCAGTCCAAATCTTTGGGATATAGCAAAAGCCATTCTAAGAGGAAAGATTGTAGCAATTCAGGTCTACCTCAAGAAGCAAGAAATATCTCAAAATATCAAATAAATTATTTGACATTACACCTAAAGGAGCTAAAAGAAGAAGGAGGAGGAGAAGAAGGAGAAGAAGGAGAAGAGGAAGAAGAAGAAGAAGAAGAAGAAGAAATAACAACAACAAACAAATCCTAAAACCAGTAGAAGGAAGGAAATAATAAAGATTAGAGCAAAAATAAACAAAATAGAAAATAAAAATAACAACAAAAAAACAAAAAAAAACATTAGAATAGATCAATTAAATCAGGAACTGTTTCTTTCTTTGAAAAGATGAAAAAATTGGCAAACTGAGTGAGACTCATAATAAAAAGAAAGAGAGGGAGAGAGGGGACTCAAATAAACAGAATCAGAACTGAAAGGGGAGAAATAACTATCAACACCACAGAAATACAAGGGATTATAAGACACTGTTATAGAAAACTATATGCCAACAAATTCAACAACCTAGAAGAAATGGATAAATTCTTAGAAACATATAACTTACCAAAACTGAAGTGGAAAAAAATAGAAAATTTGCACAGACTGATTACCAGCAAAAAAATTGAATCAATAATCAAAAGACTCCCAACAAACAAAAGTCTAGGACCAGATGGCTTCACAGGTGAATTCTATTAAGCATTTAAATAAGAGGTAAATAGTTCTTCTCAAACTATTCCAAAAAATAAAAGAGGAAGGAAAGCTTTCAAATTCATTCTATGAGGCTGACATTATCATGATATGAAAACCAGATCAAGTCACTACAAAAAAGAAAGCTATAAGCCAATATCTCTAAAGGATATAGATGGAAACATCCTCAAAAAAATGTTAACAAACTGAATCCAACAACACATTAAAAAAATCATTCACCATAATCAAGTGGAATTTATTCCTGGGTTGCAAGGGTGGTTAAATATTCACAAATCAATCATTATATCACATCAATAAGAGAAATGATAAAAAGCATATGATCATTTCAATGGATGTAGTAAAACCATTTGACAAAGTACAACATTCATTTGTGGTAAAAATCCTCAACAAAGTAGGTTTAGAGGGAGCATACTTCAACATAGTAAAGGCCATGTGAAAAACCCACAGCAAACATCATAATAAGTGGGGAAGAACCAAGTGATTTCCCCCTAAAATCAGGAACAAAAGAAGAATGCCCACTCTCACCACTCTTACTCAACAAAGTAGTGTAAGTCTTAGCCACAGCAATCAGACAACAAAAAGAAATAAAAGGCTTTCACTGAAGTGCCTCAGTGTCATAGTTATGCATTCAACTCTTGGTTTCAGTTCAGGTCATGATCTCAGGGTCATGAGATCAAGCCGGCATCAGGCTCCATGCTCAGTGCAGAGTCTGCTTGACACTCTCTCTGTCCCTTCCCCACTGCACACACACTCTCTCTCTAAAATAAATAAATAGATCTTTAAAAAATAAATAGACTCTTCCAAATCAGTAATGAAGAAGCAAATGTTTCACTATTTATGGTTGACATGATACTATATAGAGAGTCCCTGAAAGACTCCACCAAAAAACTACTAAAACTAATAAATGAATTAGTAAAGTTGCATGATACAAAATATCAGAAATCCACTGCATTTCTATACACTGATAATGAAGAAGTAGAAAGAGAAATTAAAATAACTATCCCATTTACAGTTGCACCAAATATAATAAAATACCTAGGAATAAACTAAACTAAAGATCTAAAAGACCTCTATTCTGAAAATTATTTTCAAGATTAAACTTTGGTGAAAGAAATTGAAGATGACACCAAAAAAAGAAAAAAAAAAAGGAAAGATTCTATGCTCATGTATTGGAAAAACAAATATTGTTAAAAAAAACAACCTATACAGATTTAATGTAGGCCTTATCAAAATGCCAACAGCATTTTCCACAGAAGTAGAAGAATCCTAAAATGTGTATAGAACCACAAAGACCCAAAAAGCCAAAATAATCTTGAGAAAGAGCAAAACTGGAGGTATGACAGTCCCAGATTTCAAGTTACACTACAAAGCTGTAGTAATCAGAATAGTATGTACTGACATAAAAATAGACACATGGATCAATAGAACAGAGAGCCCAAAATAAACCCACAATTAAATGGTCAATGAATCTTTAACCAAGGAGGCAAGAATATGCAATGGGAGAAAGAAAGAGTCTCTTCAAAAAATGGTTTTGATGGACCAAATTTTTACCCCATACACAAAAATAAACTCAAAATGTCCAGTCAAGAAATGGGCAGAAGTCATTTCTCCAAAGAAGACATTCAAATGGCCAATAGACACATGAAAAAATGCTCAACATGACTCACCATCAGGGAAAATACAAATCAAAAGCACAATGAGATACCACCTCATACCTGTCAGAATGGCTAAAATTAACAACTCAGAAAACAACAGATGTTGGTGAAGATAAAGGGAAAGGGGAACCTTCTTACACTGCTGGTGGAAATGCAAACTGGTACAGTCACTCTGGTAAACATATGGAGATTCTTCAAAAACTTAAGAATATGACTCAGCAATTGCTATACTAAGTATTTATCCAAACAATACAACACAGTGATTTGAAAAAAAAAAACAAAAAAAAAACAAAAAAAAAAAAACCACAGTGATTCGAAGGGTCACCTGCACCCCAATGCTTATAGCAACACTGTCCACAATATCCAAAATATGAAAGAGCATAGATGTCCATCAACAGATGAATGGTAAAGAAATGATATACAGATTATAGATATAGATATAGATACAGATATAATGGAATATTATTCAGCCATCAAAAACAATGAAATTTAAAAAATAAAATAAATTTTTAAAAAAATTAAAAAAAACAATGAAATCTTACCACTTACAATGATGTGGACAGTGCTAGATTAAAATATGCTAAGTAAAATAAGTCAGTTGGAGAAAGATAAATATCCTATCATTTCACCCATATGTAGGGTTTAAGAAACAGATGAACATATGGGAAAGGAGAAAATAGAAGGAAACAAACCATAAGAGACCCTTAAAATGTGGTGTATATATTCAATGGAATATTTTTCTGCCATAAAAATGAGTGAAATCTTGTCATTAGCAACAACATGGAGGGATCTAGAGGGCATAATGCTAAGTGAAACAAGTCAGTCAGAGAAAAACAAATACCTTATGATTTAATTATGTGGAATTTAAGAAACAAAACAAAGAAAGAAAAAAAAAGAGACAGAGCCGCAAACTCTTAAGTATAGAGAACAGACTAATGGTTACCAGAGGGGGGGATCCGTAGAGGATGGATGAAATATGCGAAAGGGATTAAGAGCACATTTATCATGATGAGTACTGAGTAATATAGAATTGTTTAATATTGTGCACCGGAAAATAATATTACACTGTATGTTAATTATACTGGGATTAAAGTTTAAAAAACATAATTTTTTCCAAAATGTTTTTAAATGTCCCAATTAGCCTTTGTGCCACCCATGCAAATGAAGTTAGATTGTTACCAAGTGCAGAGCCTGTGTGCATGCATTACTTGGAAAAATAAATAAATAAACCATTTCAATCAGTAATTCAAAGCCTCTTTCAAGAGATGAATAATAAGGGACTGAATTTATATAATAAACTGTCTTTTGCAGCAGGTGTGTTTGTCTTTACTTTCTCACCCTCTAGTATGCTAATCTTGCCAGTGAAGAAAGAAAGCAAATTGACTCAGAAATTAGTTTGTGCAAGAACTAAGAGCCATAAACTTGTAATTGCTTGCTACTCAGAGTCCCTAATCTAGCTAGTATTCTTCAATTCTTGCTGATGTAGCCTGGTTTACAGTAATTTATCTCTGTTCAACTTTCTTTTGAATCCTGTTGCATTTTTTGTTTGTTTTTGTTTTGTTTTTATTTAAATTCAATTAACCAACATCATTAGTTTCAGATGTAGTTTTCAATAATTCACCAGTTGCATATATTGTTCAGTGCTCATCACATCACATGCCCTCCTTAATGGCCCTACATCCTGACTTGCAAGTTCTTTTCCCATTTATATTTAGAGGGAGTCAGTTAACATGGATTTGCATATCTCAGGCATTTTGTGAGTCCTTTAATAATTTCTCAAGTCTTTAAAGCTCACTGGGTAGCCTTTTACCCTGTAAACAAACTAAGCAGGGTACGACTCCTTATTCTCCTAAAGGCACTAGCTAAATGGAACCATAAGGCCTCTTGCCTTAAACTTCAATGGGTACAAATAATGGTTACCTAATTAGAACATGAGATATCTCAGGGCATTCCAAAGCTCACCTCAAAATGCTTTGAGTCAATTTTGTCCATCCCCTCAAAAGGAATAAACAATTACATACATCTCAAGAGGCAGCTGGCTACTGCTGCCAATGAATTTCTAATTTTGCTATTCTTGCTAAACCTCTATATTCTCCTTCCAGATACCAGATGGGTGATAACTAAGAAACCGAAAGACAATTGGTTCTGCCCTGACATTCACACAATTTCTGAACAAATTAGTTCCCAGTGCGCCAATTGTAAATACACCGAGTTTCTAGAAGAAATCAGTATACCCCAGCAAGTCCTCCTAGGCTCACAGTGCCCTTTGCTGTACTTCAGATGGATTGTATAAACTTGCCTCCAGCTTTGGCTAGTCTTACTGGTTATTGTCTACATGTTTAGTGGATGGACCTGATGACAGTTGCATTTACATTTAGAGGGAGACAGTTAACATGGACTCATGTACTTCAGGGATATTTTAAATCTCTGATGCTGCAATAGTAGTAAAGAAATTAATATCCTGACAGTAGTAGTAAAGAAATTAATAACAGTTTAATAACTGGTAAAAGATCTACAAAGGAAGAGAAGAGCATTGATTAGAAGAAGAATGAACAAAGAAATTGAAGCACATTTCCCCACAACTCCTTATAAACTGGTTATTTGAGCTGGGAAAACCTCTGTAGAAGCTCAAGGGCTGCCCTTTAACCAGACAAAAACGATAGGCAAAAATATTTCCTTTTGTATTGAAAACAGACATGCCCCGGAACTTTCCTGGGTAACATACCAGCACAATATTTCAATTAAATCCTGTAGTTTGACTTCATAGACATTTCCAAACCTCTCAGGGATATTAAAATTGACTGTAGCACTTCCTCCTACAATACAGATATCTGCCAAATCATAAAATGTCTTAGATGGTTCACAGGCCATCCTTGCATGAGTTTGACTTGGGGTATCACAGCTGCTTCCCTGATTAGACTGCCCAAATTATATGTGGATGGACCAAAATTCTGGACTAACTTGGCCAGGTGACAAAACCAAACTTTATAGCTGCCAAAACGAGACTGCAGGTTCCCTATATCAGGCATTTTGCAATGTGTTCAGCTCCCACAAACTGAGAGAAGTATATGGTAAGTGGAGATGTATCAATGCTAACATTTCTTGTGGCAAAGGTCATGGAATGTCTCAGACCTGGAAAACTACTAATTCTGCTCTGACTTTATCTTTGAATCACAGTGATCTTTTTATCTTATGTGACAACAAGGTATATAATGTGTTCCATCTAAATGATCAAGATGATGTGGACTCCGAAACCCCGCTCCTCTGTAACCAGATATTCCACTTTAAATGTCAGTCAAATTACAAACTCAGACTCCTTTTTTTTTTCATAAAGCCATGCCATGTAATCATATTAGATGAGAAATTATGGAAAATCTGTTTGTGTATTCCTACTACTTTTCAATATCAAGGACCTTATTCCCAAGCTTTGAGACTTATGAATTCTTAAGAATTGAAACTTAGGAAAAGGCATTCTTAAATCTTTCTATGGTAATAGAACAAAAGAGTCCAACACCACTCTGTGGACTTTTGAGCTATTCCAGTCAGAAGGTAACAACTAAACCTCTGTTGTCCTCCAAAATCATGCTCTAGATACACTGACTACCCAACAAGGGGTAGTGAAAAATAATGTTTGTATATAAATCAAACAGGAAAAGAAGTGTCTAACTTATATCTGTTAAAAGAGTAGATTAACACTTTCCATTAGGTAAATGTAGGACAACCATTTTATTGGACTGATCTATTCCCAATATTGGGAGCTAGTTTATAAGGAGTTGTGGGGAAATGTGCTTCAATTTTTTTGTTTGTTCATTCTTCTTCTAATCAATGCTCTTCTCTTCCTTTGTAGATCTTTTACCAGTTATTAAACTGATTCTACTCTCCATAGCCATCAGCTCAACTTTCGATCTGAGGGAACTGAACTGATGGGATTTAGTGAAGGCCACCCTAAAATATGCCACTTTGGCATTTGATCTTTTTGAATTAAAGTTACTTAAGAAAGAACTGGTACTAGAAAATTCTGCCCCTATGTTGTCCCCCTGAAAGCGAGAAATAAATCTCCCATGTGAAAGGTACCTTCCCTGTACCAGAAAGTAGAGAGACATCCTTATCACCAGAGATTTAGGACTGAAGCAAATCTTAATATGTCTTCACCAATTTACCCCTGACTCAAACCTCCTTGTTTTGTCAATTCCCCACAAATGTATTTGTTCTTTGTCTACAAAGTATAAAAGCTGTTTACTTTGGTCACTTCTTTGAGTTTTATATTTTTATGAGCTCTGTACACAGGAAATTAAAATTTGTTTTTTCTCTTCTTAATCTGTCTTGTGTCAATTTAATGATTAGACCAAGGAACCAAGAAGGGAAGAAAGGGAAAGTTTTCTTTTCCTATACCATCATTGTTTCTACATTTATTAAATGACAATCTAATCTAAGAAAAAGCCTTTAGGTCTCCTCCATTTATTTAAGTACAGACTCAGGATTTCTGTTTTATTCATTGGTTTGTAATATGACACTCAGTCATTATCTTGATACTCAAATTGTCTGAGATTTCGCTAGTAAGAGTTCTGTGTCCTTTGTCCTTCTGGCATGTCTCCATCATTCTTTGAGCATTTCCTTGCTTTCTGATATAAGAAGATGTTTCAGACTCATCTTGGAATTTTCTTACTGTAGCCTTAGATTCAGCCATAATTTAGGGAGTCCTGGTTCCTTTTAGTGGAGGTTGGTATTTAGAAACCAAGATCTGAGTGGTGTGTGCTTTGCTTACTGCTATTAGTATGTCATTATTGGCCATATCAGCAAGAAGAAAAAAAGTAGGAAATATATTCATGTATATACATATACATGCATACAACATATTTATAATTTAAATATATCTAAACTCTATAGCTATACCTACACATACAACTATTTCCACACTGATGTGTATGTATGTGTATGTGAGCATCGTACAAGCACTTTGGCCACTCCTCTGCTCATTATTTTATGTGTCCCTCCCCCCCTTACTATTCTAATTCTTCAGACACCAGGTAATCCCTCTACATCACACTTCCTTCCACTCACCACACCATTTCCTAGGACAGGAACATTCCCATACCTGGAGGGAAAAGAAAGACAAAGAAAGATGGAAAGGAGAGGAAGACAGGAAGGGAAGAAAGAGTTGATCTTTATTGTTGTTGTTCTGTTTTCTTGTCTACTTCTGTTGAAAGATATTGGAGAATCCCCGACTCCAGTTTTCCACGGAAAGTATAAAGTAGACAATAATCTCAAGATCCCATTTTTGTGAGAAGCCAATCTGTTTAAACAAGGAGCCTCACCCAGCAGCAGCTCTGGGTCTCCCACTCATTTGGGTGGCAGCACACTTCCTTCTTTGGTCTGCATCTCTCCCTTGCCTGAAGTTGTCTGAGTTCCAGTAGTAGGAAGGATGAGTAATGGCACTAAGAGAAATTGTTTCCATTTCGCTAGGAAAAAAAAAAAAAGAAGAATGATCTCTGTATTCACGGGAAGGAACAGAACTAAAAATATCACTGGCCTTTACAGAGCTAATGCTCAGTGACATTCAGGATAGAAAGGGTAAAATGAGGCCCCAGAAGGCTGATGGTGGTTGGCAGAAGCTCTGCTAGAAGCCAACTCACATCTCCGTTTTCTATTCAGCTACCTAGGACACTCTGGTTCTTAAACAATAGCTTCAGGAGAGCTTTCCACTATAGTAAATTAGTAGACTAGGACCAAAATCTATTGGTTTAGTTACAAGATCTTGAGTTTGGGGCATTTTCCCGGTCAGTCACAAGCTCTCTAGTCACATGTTCAATTTCTACACCCTGGAGGGCTGACATGATGAGGCTTCCAGGTCCCCTGCTGGGTCTCATAAAGGTGAAACCCCAAGCCAGTGGAGGCTCTAGAAATGCTCCCGTACATGCCAGGGAAATGACAGCAGGGGCAGGGGTTAATGCAGAGGCCATCCTAGATCCAGCAAGAATCAGTTACAGAAATTTGCAAAGCACTTTTCTGTTTTCGGTTTCTTCATTTGAAAAACAGAAATAACAACATTTGACTCACCTCAAGACTTTTGTGACTGTCACAGGATGTATTAGTTACAAACACATTTTCAACAAATATCAGACACTATCACAAAGGCTCCAGTTTATTTAAACCTAATTGAATTGCATTTATGTGGTGCTTTTCAAACAAGAAAGAGCTTTCCACTTCTTACCAAATTTATCCTAATCAACAACTGCCTGATGCTTCAGAGAATAGTCTGAGAATGAAGGAAAGTAGAAGCCTACCCTTGTTTAGAAACATCAATGCTCTTGGTTTGTATTATTAGCCTTGTCTTTTGGTATCCCACGAGCATGAGTGATTTTTCCAGCATATATTCTTTCTCTTTTTCCATTCAATTCTCTGTTCAGTTTCTATTATTACAGAGGCCTTCTTTGATCATCCTATATAAAATGCCTCCACTCCACCTCTGACTCATTGTATTTTCCTATCATCTCCCCTGCTTAAATTTCCTTTTATAGTATATCTCACCACCTGAAAAAAATGCCTATTTGTTTATTTGATTATCATGTTTCCTCTAACAAAAATTTGAAATCCCTACCAGTAAGGACATTTTCCAGTTTTATTCACTGTTTCCTCCCCAGTACTCAGAGCAGGTTGGTACATGGTAGGTACCTAGTAAATATCTCCTGAATAATTATTTGAGTTCTTATTTTTATAGCTTTACTTTTCAAAGCTTTCAGAGCTTTACTTTTCAAAGAACTTTCATACACATTAATAATAACACCATGGGATGGGAATGATAGCTATTTATATCCTCATTTTAAAGACCAAAACACAGACAGGGTTAGTAACTGGCCCAATATCACACACCCACTTAATAAGAAGATCCAGATCTCCAAAGCTCTTATTACATGACATCATTTGCTAGGTTACATACAAAAATATCCTGAAGGATTATTTACCTATTAAAATACCCAAACCTGGGCAGCCCCGGTGGCTCAGCGGTTTACCCCCCCCCCCCCAAGGCCTGATCCTGGAGACCCGGGATCGAGTCCCAAATCGGGCTCCCTGCGTGGAGCCTTCTTCTCCCTCTGCCTGTGTCTCTGCCTCTCTCTCTCTCTCTCTCTCTCTCTCTGGGTCTCTCATAAATATCTTTAAAAAATAATAAAATAAAATACTCAAACCTCAGAATCATTTGGCAAATAAAGTAAATAAGAGTTCTTGCTCTCAGAGAAGTTGTAGCTTAAACTCTTGACTAATGAATATAGTTTGCAATCAAAAATAAATCAATTTGCCAAATAAACTTTATATTCTTATTCTTTCTTCCTTTAAAGATTTTATTTATTCATTCATAAGAGACAGACAGAGAGAGAGAGAGAGAGAGGCAGAGACACAGGCAGAGAGAGAAGCAGGCTCCATGCAGGGAGCTCGACACGGGACTCGATCCCAGGTCTAGAATCACGTCCTGTGCTGAACGTGGCACTAAATCACTGAGCCGCTTGGGCTGCCCAAATATTCTTGATGATAGGGACCACAACAGAAAGCGAGGGACCAGCACAAGAGAAAAAAAATGCTTTGATTCTTATATTCAGTTTTTAAGTCATTTACTTATTATAATTATTACCATCAACACTTATTTTTCACATTTCCTACTCAATTTATGAATTTAAGGATGAACTAAAATATTCAAATAATTTCACAAACTCTTATACATACAAAAATGATGATAGTGCTAAAATATAACTTAGCTGGAAAGCAGGAACAGTGAGCAAAGTTCAACAATTTGTATTTTAGTGTATATCCATCACCTAAATATGATGGATAAAAGACAAAACTAAATAATTGAGGAGATATTTATATGTGATATTAGCAATTTTTTAAAGCAAAAAAAAATGATAAAGACAAAATTTTATACAGTTATGTCCAGGAAACAGAGAAGGGGATGGGATTAGGAAGAAACACACAGGTAGATCCAATGTTACCAGTAATTATAGATCTTATTTTGAGTAGTACATTTTGGCTCATACATTTTTTTCTAAATATATTTCATAATGTACACTAATGGTTTTTTAATATTTATTTATTTATTTATTTGAGAGAGAAAGAGAGTACAAGCAGGGAGGTGGGCCAGAGAGAGAGGGAGAAGCAGACTCCCCAATGATCAGGGTGCCTGATGTAGGACTAGATTCCAGGACTCTGAGATCAAGACCTGAGCCAAAGGCAGGCGTTTATCTGACTGAGCCATGTAGGTGCCCCAGTATTGTATATTTATGTTTTATAAATAGGTAACACATGTCATACATACAGTTTGATTTAGTGGTCACACAAATCAACCTTACTCTGTAATAGAATTATGAATCCCAACCCTTTTGGAGTCCTCTGTTATTGTAACATACAGTCATGTATCCTGACTGGTATGGTGTGTGTGTGTGTGTGTGTATGTGTGTGTGTGTGTGTGTGTGTGTCTGTGTGTATACCAACCATTACATAATGGAAAAATTTGAGTACTTGGAAGAATTAGGAAATAATGTGCAAAAACAAGTTATGAAAACTTTTATCTTATGAAAGATAAGGACCATCTGCAGTCCCCACAGTTAAATCAGTATAAGCAATGTACAAGACAAAAAGCCCTAGAAGCAGTGCAATCTGAGAACAGTAGGTTTGAATATATTCCATCTGTTCAAATTATCAGAAAGCTAAGAAGTCCCACATAAAAATATTCCATTTTAGTCCAAAGCAGACACAGAATAACTTAATATTCTTTGAAGGTAATAAAGAGTAAAATGACACTACCACAAATGGAGTGATTTATTTAGATGAGAAAATTGAGAAATCTCTCTATAATGCAAAGAAAGGTTACCAAGATAAAACTCTGAAGGAGATACAGGCAAGAAGCAAGATCCTACCTCAGAAATATGCATGATCTTTAGAGAAAAATCAAGACAGGAGGAACAAAAGCAAGGATGAAAGACTTACCTGCATAAACCTTTCCTAAATTAGAAATATCTGATTGCATGCATATCTGAATGAATATGCAGACTGAAAGTGTCATATTTCAAACAAAAATCACTAAAAGACATCCCTATATCTATTCTTGATTAGACTTTCAAATTATAAAGAGAAAACTCTAAGAACTCAGGAAGATTAAAAAGGGCGGCTACTTCTTTTCTTTTAATTTAAATTCAAGTTAGTTAACATATGGTGTATTATTAGTTTCAGAAGTAGAGTTTAGTGATTCATCAGTTGCGTGTAACACCCAGTGCTAATTACATTGAGTGCCCTCATTAATGTCCTTCACTCAACTACCCCATCCCCCCAACCGCTTCCCCTCTAGCAATCCTTAGTTTGTTTTTTATAGTTAAAAGTCTCTTATAGTTTGCCTCCCTCTCTTTTCATCTTATTTTGTTTTTCCTTCCTTTCCCCTATATTCATCTGTTTAGTTTCTTAAATTCTACATGAGTGAAATCATATGATATTTGTCTTTCTCTGACTGACTTATTTTGCTAATAATAACATCCACGTCATTGCAAATGGCAAGATTTCATTCTTTTGATGGCTGAGTAATATTTCATTATATATATATGTACACATATATATTTACATATTTTATACATACATAGTATATACATAAATATGTATATAGTATATATATATAACAAAATATTCATATATATATATACATATACACACACATATATATTCTCGTCTTTATTCATTCATCTGTCAATGGACATCTGGGCTCTTTCCATATTTTGGCTATTGTGGACATTACTGCTATAAATATTGGGGGGCATGTGCCCCTTTGAATCATTCTTTTTGCGTCCTTTGGATAAATACCTCATAGTGCAGTTGCTGAATCAATATGGTAGCTCTACTTTTAACCTTTTGAGGAACACCATACTCTTTTCCAGAGTGGCTGTACCAGTTTACACCCACAGTGTAAAGGGTTCCCCTTTATCAGCATCCTTGCCAACATCTGTTGTTTCCTGACTTGTTAATTTTAGCCATTCTGACAGGTATGAGGTGGTATGTCATTGAGGTTTTGATCTGTACTTCCCTGATGGTGAATGATGTTGAAAACTGGACAGCCATATACAGAAGAATGAAACTGGACCACTTTCTTACACCATACACAAAAATAAATTCAAAATGGATGAAAGACCTAAATGTGAGACAGGAATCCATCAAAATCCTAGTGAAAAATATAGGCAGCAACCTCTTTGAACTTCTCGCTAGATGCATCTCCAGAGACAAGGGAAACAAAAGCAAAAATGAACTATTAGGACTTCAACAGGATAAAAAGTTTTTTGCACATCAAAGAAAACAATCAACAAAGCTAAAAGGCAACCTACCAAATGGGAGAAGGTATTTGCAAATGACATATCAAATAAAGGGCTAGTACCCAGAAGCTACTTCTATCAAGGACTAAAAACTTTAATAGCAACAGATAGTGAAACAACACTCATTAGGCTATTATGTGAAAAAGACCACTGGCTAGTTAGGTTGGGCCTGTGGGTATGAGCAACAAAAATAAATCTGCACTGTACTAGGACTTAGAAAGGATTTTTCAGATGCCATGTGTGCCTGGCCAGCTTGACCCCTTACGGCCCACAACAATTTACATCACCCCATCTGGAGTCACAAATATTGTGCTTCTGAATCAAACCATCCCTGGGGAATACATCTGAATTCCTAACCTATATATAAATTTTTGAAATATAAAAATAAAAAGATTTTTTAGCCACTGTTTTAGGATAGTTTGTTATACAATAGATAACTGAAACACCTACAAAGTGACTAAGCCATTCAATGACCTGCTGAGGCGCTTCTTATGACTTTAACATCATAGGATTCCAAGCCCATATCTTTCAATTCTATCATCCTACTTATTCCACTGTCCTATTTATACTATTTCCTAAATCTTCACATCGATTTCAATCAATGAGCACAGTCTGAAAATTACAACAACTTCCCTCATGGCTTGGTTGGGTCTTACTTTTGTTTGTTAGTTAATTTATTTTCTTTTTGTCTGGACTAAAAATTTCACAGAAATTAAATGACAAGCTGATTGGATTATGCATCCCTTTCCTTGCCAGGCTCTAAGACCACGGCATGAAAGTCTGCTAATGAAAAGAAGATTTGTGCCTCTGATGGTGTGTGTAAAATCCCCTAAATCCACAGTTCAGGGCAGTACTTCCCTGAGGTAGATAGCATTTGCCTCAACCTCGACCCATTACTGTCATGAGACCAGGTAGCTGGAGGACTGCTCTGCTCTAAAGACACTAGAGCTATCATGCTTAGGGACTTGAAACTTGTTAAGATTTGAGACCTAAAGAATATATTACTGACTTCAATATATGCTGACAAAGGACAAAATCCAAACTATTTAATTAAATGCCCACAAATACATGTTAACTTCATTAAACACTGAATTTAATACTTATAAAAAAATTTCATTACATTTCAAGTTAGGTTTTTTTAACTTTACAAGAATTCCTGAGAATGTACCATAAATGCCAAAACATTAGTCATTCATAAAGTAAATTACAAAAAAAGAATCAAATGTAAAAATATAAACATACTTTAAAGTTTTGAAAATATTAATGTGTATTAAGGGTACATTGCAATATTTTCATGATGAAAGTAGGACTCCCACAAATAGGAATTTGAAATCTCTACTTGGTCCTAACTTGGTCTTGGGAAACTGGCCAGCTTGCTTTAAAAACAACCCAAGCACATTTTATACATGTTGTCATTCCCCTTTCTGTTTGCTCAATATTTGGTTCTACACTATTCTTTCACTGAATCTCTTACAGAATTAGAACCTAAATGGTCCTGAGTGGCTCATCCTAATTCTTACTTTCAGATCAGGTTGTGATCTCATGGATCATGGGATCGAACCCCAAATAGGGCTCCCTGCTGAGCTGGGAGTCTACTTGAGATTCTTTCACTTGCCCCTTGCCCCCACTACCTTACTCTCTCATTCTCTCTCAAAGTAAGTAAATAAATAAATCTTCAAAAAAAATGATCCTATAGAGATTCAATTCTATCTTTAGGTGGTTAGTGTGTTGTTGCCAGCTTTAGAAATAAGTCACAGACAAATGAAATGCTTTGACCAAAGTTTCATGGCTAGTAAATAGGCCAAGACTGGAATCCATGTTTCCTGACTTTAAACGTTTTTTATTACCCTTATTTCTCCTTTCAAAGCATCTTATAACATTCGATTTATTCACATGTTGAAAAGCATTATTGGGGCAGGAAAGGTATACCATGCAAATGTCTCATTCTGCTGGGACGTGATTCTACACCAGCTGACCAAAGAATCACTCTTAGAACTGTGATTTGAGAAAAATTGAGAATAAAAAAACCTACATAACAAAGGAAGAAAAGAGTTTGAGTGAAGAAGCACAAAGTTCAATAAAATCCCAAACCAAAACTGCTCTGCGTTGTCTTGAGCCAGTCCTCCTGCTAACATACATCCTAGATGGGATTCACGCTGAAGAAGTTTCTGAGAGGCAGGAAACAAGAGGGACAGAATGTTAGAGACAGACTTGATTGTCTTTGTTTTTTCTCCCTTCAAATCAAACCCAATTCCCAGAAAAACAAAATCTACTCTTGGCCACTTACACAATCCAAATACGTAAATAATCTCTCCAAGGAGTATTTGCATTTTAGCTGTCTTGTTTTTCTGTAAGAAATAGAACTAAATTTTGGCTAACTTTTATTAATCATGTGAGACTTCATGTTGTGCCTTTCTGTTTACTTATATTCCCCTGCTTTCACGTTGAGATTTGGCCTTAATTTTTCTTACCATTAAATTCTTTATTGTAAAAATATTTATATTTAAAAGCGTATCTGGACATTTTTGTTGCTAGAGTATAATTTATTAAGTTGAGGAATAACTATGTCCCCTGCAACTGTTTACTTTCCCCTAAGGTGATTTCACCTCTTAAATCACATCATATAATCCTAGCCTATTCCACTGACAGAAGTCCTCATCATCCCCAAAGAGGCTGCAGAAGTCCCTGACCCACTGGACCTCTTTTTTTTTTTTTTTTTTGAATTCTAAGCAAAGGATAAAACACCCAGGTGGTCTATGTGCCTAGAAACTTAGAGAAAAGCAAGCCAAGAAGCAGAATAAGTAACCCTTTAAAGAATGCAAAAGTAAATGAAAGATCTTCTTTTCAAATTTTCTTAGGAAAAACTGAAATAATCCTAAATATCAAGAAATTAATTTACTTTGCCTTCATGTTAATTCTTTGATGGTTCTTCCAGCTTTTCCTTCATTACTTCCCCTCCTTTTGACAGTGTTCCCTTAGCTTCTCCACCCCATCTAGGACTTCTGGCTCCATCTCTCAGATATTCCTATAGGATATCCTCTCTAGTCCCCTGGAAGAGCATCCAGAGAGGCTTCCCAATCCTTCTCTGTGATGCTCTGAGTTGACTGTGCTTTCCCTCTGGAGGTCATCATGACTGGATCAGAAGTGTGAGTCTTCCCCAGTCAGGAGAGCAGGCCTGACAATCCTGTTGCTCCACAGTAAGTAAGACTCCATATCTTTCAGTGCCCTGCAGTAACCACATCCAGCTCTCTTGTGTCAGGGAAACAATCAATTGTTGTGTATTTATTGAAGATGGTACCCAGAGAGGTTAACAAAGAGACCATTAAGCAACTCCACCAGAGGAGCATGATCTACTGACCTGGTTTAGGAGCTTAGGAGCTGGGTTATTTTTTTATAATTCCATCCCTTCTACCTTATTTCCTCCTTGCTGCAGGCTCAGCAGAAACAAAACACAGCTGGTTATCATTATTTTCTCCACGACTACTGTCCACAAAATTGAAAACAACTATTTCAGACTTTTCCTTCCTCAGATAAAATAGTGCCAAATCTATAAATATTTCCTCCATGTTCCGTTTCCCACTCAAATAATTTTCACTGTGAACATCTCATTTGGGTATTTGATTTAAAATCAATGTATTTTTTTCAGAGACAGATATTCAAATTAGATAACGTTAAATTATTTCATTTATTTTTAATAATTTATGCACATGTGCAAAAATTTAAAAGGTGCATGAGGGGATAGAGTGCAAAGGCAGTCTCTCTCCTATCTCTGTCCCTCAACAACTCAGCTCCTTGACCCAGGAGCAGTTACTGTTACTAGTTTCTGAGGGTCCTGGTAGAAATGGTCAATGCATTACATAACTTATATGATTCTGTATACTCCCTCCACACAAGTTGCAACAAACACATTGTTCCACAGTTATTTCACTTAGTATATTTTTAGTCTTCCCAAATCAGTACATGTGAAGCTACATCTTTGAAATGACAACATATAGCAATATAATGATACAGCATAATTTGTTTGACTTTTCACTATATTAAATTCATTTTCTTTTTTTTTAAATTTTTATTTATTTATGATAGTCACATAGAATGAGAGAGAGAGAGGCAGAGACACAGGCAGAGGGAGAAGCAGGCTCCATGCACTGGGAGCCCGACGTGGGATTCGATCCAGGGTCTCCAGGATCGCGCCCTGGGCCAAAGGCAGGCGCTAAACCGCTGCGCCATCCAGGAATCCCCAAATTCATTTTCAATATTTTGTTATTTCAAACAACAATGTAATTAGTATCTGTGTATATTTACCACTTAAAACCTGTAAGAATTTATAGGTAAGATAAAAACTTAAAAGTATTGCTGGGTTAAAGCATATATCAATTTTTAATTCTGAAAGATACAGTGGATTGCTCCATTTCCCTTGAAGGCAGTTATTAACAGTATACCCTCCCACCTGCAGTGTAAGAGTCGGTCCCCCTGCCCTCTCATTGGTACCATTTTTTATGAAATGTTTTCTTCTTTATTTAAATCACTTCCTTGTAATTTTAGTTTGCATTTCTATTATTATGAACTCAGTCCGAATATTTTTCATAAATTTTAAAACTATATTTCTTAACACGTGGCTGTCTGGTCATATCTTTGCCCACTTTTATAATAATTTACTAGACTTTTCAGTATAGATTTGTGGTGCAAATGAAATTAACTCTGTGATTTGTGTTTGCTTTTCTCCTATGTTTATATTTTTAAACCATATGAAATTTATTTTGATGTGACATATGAGAAGTAGTGATCCATTTATTCTTCTAGAAGGCTACTCAGTTGTTCCAATACCTTTGGTTAAAGAATCCAGTTCTTTTTCGATGATGTAAAATGTTAATTTATAATATATGTATATATACATATTAAATATATACACATATGCACTAAAATTCTGTGTATTGAGACTATTTTTCCCTGATTGATCTTTCTTTTCATGCACCAGACAACACTATTTTAATGACTTTTAGTTTTCTAATATATCTTACTATCTGGCACAGTTTGTCCTTAGACATTATTTTTATTATTGTTCAGAATATGTCGTCTTATTCTTACCTCTTTATTTTCCATGTGATTTTTAGAAATGTGAATAATTGTTATTAAAAAGTTATATTGGTATATTTATCAGTTTCAAATTTAAATCTATTGATAATGTAAGGTTAAAATATATTTTTATAATTCTTAATTATTTTTTTATAATTCTTAATTCAACAATTAAATCAACAATTCTAATCAAGGTCATGGTATGTCATTTCATTTGTTTATCTTTTTTTGTGTTCAAAATAACAATTTTGCGATCTATTCTTATTCCTTTTTAAACTACTCCTACATATTCAATCTTTTTGGTTGCTGGTAAATAGTGGTTTCTTTCCTTTTCTATCCCAACTTTGTATATATGAAGGCTATATACATTTTGCATATTAATTTCACCCCCCAGCCACCATATTGAATTTTGTATCAAGTATAATAAAATTTCAATTGGTTATATTTGAGTTTTTAGATACATAATCTTATCATCTTTGTGTAATCACAATTTTCTCTTCCTTTCTAATGTTTATATAATTGTTTTTTGAATAACCTTGTTTTTCAGTAAGGTTCTCAAATTTATTTATATGGATTAATCTCTTGTAATTATTTATGATAACTTAATTTTCCTTTAGATCATCAATGGCTATCTCCCTAACATCCTTTCTTATCTTCAGAATTTATGGGTTTTCCTTTTTTATATGATTAAGTTAGCCAATAATATACTCATTTAATTTCATTTAATCTTTATAAAGACCTAACTTTTGAATTAATTTATTAGTTCTGTTAAATTTTTTCTGTTATCCTACTTGTTTTTTGTTTTTATTTCTATGTTTTCCTTGCTTCTATGTCCCTTAGGCTTACTTTGTTACTATTTTTCTAATCTCTTGAATAAATGTTTCATTTATTTTTATTTTTTCATATTTATTAGGTGCCTAGAAGCATGAGCATTGTTTTGGCTGAAATCTGCAAGCACTGATATGTTAATGTTTCACATGACGAGAAGACGTATTCCCTATTTATAGGAGAATGGAATATCACTCAGCTATCAGAAAAGATGAATATTTACCATTTCCATTAACATGGATGGAACTGGAGGTTATTATGCTGAGTGAAATAAATCAATCAGAGAAAGACAATTATTATATGGTTTCATTCATATGCAGAATATCAGAAACTGCACAGAGGATCATAGGGTAAGGGAGGGAAAACTGAATGGGAAGTCATTAGAGAGGGAGAAAAACTATGAAAGACTCTTAACTATAGGAAACACACTGAGGGTTCCTGGAGGGGAGGTGAGTATGGGTGTAGGGTAACTGGGTGAGGGGCATTAAGGAAGGCACGTGATGTGATGAGCACTGGGTATTATATGCAACTGATAAATTATTGAACACTAGATCTGAAACAAATGATGTACTATATATTGGCTAATTGAATTTAAATAAAATAAAAATAAGTAAATAAACAAATAAATAAATAGAAAAGTAAATGATCAAAAACAGACTCCTGAAAACATTAGCACATAGTAAGTACCTGATAATTTTATTTTCAATACGTGCATTTCACCTACATGACTTGCTTGGCCAATTTAGAGTATAACCAGCCACGTTTCTTATATTTTTTTTTCAACTATCTTGTGTTCTCATGTGCCTTTATTAGCAGCAAGTCTAATACCTACCCCAGAAGACGACTCCAACATCTAAATTTGAGTATGGACTTTAATCAGCTTCCTCCCAGGAGACTCTTGGACCCCACTAGCACCAGTGTCTAACCAGCTGTCCAAGCCAAAAACTAAAATCTAGAGTCATTCTTAATTTCACTTTGTTCTTTATGCCCCACCACACATCCAATCCTGTAGCAAGGTCTATTAACTTTATCTCTAAACGTATCATAAATGTGTTCATTTACTTTTCCCCTAGCCACCACTACCAAAAAACACTATCAGCTCTTGACTGGATAATTGTAACGGCTTACAAAGTTCCCACTTTTACTCTTGTTATATAAAATTCATTTTCATGTAACAGTCAAAATTATATTTTTAAAAGGTAAATTAGATCATGTTATTCTTCTGTTTAAATATCGAAATGCTTTCCACTGTATTTTGAATAAAATCTAACATTCTTGCCATTTGCTACAAACCCTCATGATCATTCCTCTGTCCACTTCTTTCTCAGTCTCCTCTAGTACCACTAGACTCTAACTCTACTCCACTCTCCAGCTCCACACATCTGGAAAGCATCAATCTTGTTCCCTTATTAGGATGTTTGCATTAGCTGCTTCCACACCCCACCTAGAGGGTTCTTCCCCTTGCTTTGTCCATGGCTAGCTTTATCCTGTTATTTAGGTCTTAGTTTACAGGTCACCTCCTCACAGGACCTTCTTTGACCACCTGAGTTAGAATAGCACCATGTGTCCCATTCCATCATAGTGCCCAACACTTCCTACTAGCCATAGCCAAAGACAAAAGATCGTAGGTAATGAAGGAGATAATTTTATTCAGCCTCTTATAATAGAAAGAACATTCATTAATGAGAAGTGTCGCAAAAGATAAGAAGGGAGCCTAGAGTTTTATAGGGGTAGGTAAACAAGAAAGTCCATGGCAAGACTTAGTGTGAGTAATGAAGAAGGAGGGAGGGAAATTTCTAAGAACAAGGTGAATCTTTGTGGCTGGCTGTTTCTCACAACACAGAAAAATTTGTCAACGTTGCTGCTTTCTGTAAGCACAGAGCTTAAAGTTCAACATTCTCTCTCTCTCTCCTCACTCCCTTTTTATTTATTTATCTGTTTAATAACAAACTTACAGATATTTGAAATAAAACTTCTTAAAGTTGCAGATTAGATGCTCAAAGTTCACTTTTTCTGGCTTAAAATCAAATTTTAAAATGCTGTATTGGGTATCTTATTATTTACATTGAATTAAGGCTTACCTGTGTATTACAAATATTTGGATTAGTATGCCATCTTGAAAATTTTCTGTGATAGATACAGAGATTAATCTAAATCTGAATTTTGAAGGAAATAGCAGAAACACAAACCTAAAAGACAAATCTTCAAAGGACTCAAAATATGATAGAAACTCAGATTTCCAAAACAATACCCTGGGTAACTACATGAAATCACAGAATATTAGAACTGTTGGAGACCTCAAAATGTCCAAACCCATAATTTTACAAATGAGGAAACTGAATCCCAGAGGAAATGAAATTATTTGTCCAAAGGCATATGGGATAGAGAGGAGTCTGGAACCAAGTCTCCTAATTTCTAGTCCAGTGTTCTTTCAATACATTATTTCTCCATGCATTTAAACACAGAAACAAAAGTCAAGAACATTGTTTTATAGGTTGTTTTCTCTTAAATAAAAATTAAATCAAATTGTAGTCATTTCAAGCTAAAAAAATAGGTAAATTCTGTCTTATTCTTCTTATCTTCAAAACTCATATGGACCTATGCCAGGTTATTGAAATAAAGTTTATTTAAAGTTTGAAGTTTCATTACTAATTTATAGACTCTGCCCATTGCAAATCTTTCCTTGGACAAATCATTCTGAGAGCCCATGCCCCTGATTAAGTCTTTGCCCTGGTGACACCTTTATTTTAAGAAGCAAGAGTTCTGCTTTTGAAAGATGCTGAGGGTCTTAGATTAATGAATAAATAGGAATGCTTTTAATTAGCATCAGTTCATTTTTGGAAAATTGATCCGAAGAAGTTATAAGTATGGGACTAAGAAATAGATCTCTTAACGAAGTACTTAATTGGTTTAAGAGACTTCCCAGAGATGTTATTTAAAATACTAAAAAATATTTTCTTTTTATACTTACATGAGATACCTTAACTGATGCCATACCTTTTAATTGGCAGGAAAAAAAAATCTTAAAACGAGGAGAGTTCAAATTAATGAGCTTTTAGAATCCTTGCAATTTTCATCTACATTATACCTTGCATTTTTAAGGAAGCAAAATTTAATATACCAAGTACTAGATGTGTTGTCAGCATTTAATAAATATCAAAGAGAATAAGATTACTTCTCACTAATAGAATAATTTGGATTATAACCTCTGATAGGATTGCTTTCTTCTCAAATGAACTCATTAAAGTTCAAAATTCTTTAGGAGAGCTCATTTTTGAAACTCTAAAGAAGACAAGAAATTCAAATTTTAGTTTATACTGTTTTTATACTTAAAAACACTATATCAGGGGGAAATATCTCTTTTTAAAAAACATGACCTAAACAATTAGTATCTTTTGAGTATTGACTATAAAGTATTGTCTTAGGCTGGGCAGTGAGAGACATTGAGGCAGGTATGACTGAAACAGGGTTCCAAACTTTAAGAAGCTTGCAATCCTCTAGAAGAGATAAGACATATGAAGAAACATCCTTAATGCAATATAATTGTGATGTGTCTGTCAAAAGACAGGCAAAAACACAAGGACACGACATTTCAGAAATAAGCAATAGGGATGCAGCAGCAAGCAAAACAAAATCCCTTTCATCAAGATTTCATTCTATTGGGTAAGTCACATTGTATACAAATAAATAATCTATACCCATGTCTATATTCATACTTATCTATATGTATAAATAATGTTAGATACAGACTAAGGTGAAGAAGAGGGAGACTTTTTTAGATAGGATGTTCTGAGAAGGCCTCTTCTGATACTGTGCTATTTGAGACTTGATAGAAGAAAGAAAATGAGCCAAGAGGAATATCTGGGGAGAAGAACATTCTAGGAACATGGGGAAAAAATTTCTTGAATATTTCAGTGCGGCTAAAGCTCAGTGTTGGGGAAAGTAGTCCTCAGAAGATTAGTTAAGAAATGTGGCTAGAAAGGTAACTGGACCAGAGAACCACTTCCCAATGCTAAGGGCTTTGAAGTTCTTGAAAGGACATTGACTTTCACTCTGAATAAGATGGGAACCACTGTACAGCTTTAACTCAATCAGTGGCATAATCTGACTTGGGTTCCAAAAGGATTACTCTGATTGCTATGGGGACAAGTAGAGAGGAAGGAGGACCATTAGGATGTTATTAGTTTCCTAGGACTATATAACAAATTACTAGGCAAAAACACTAGGTGGTTTAAAACAAGAGAAATATGTTCTCTCACAGTTTTGGAAGCTAGAAGGTGACCATAGAATAGACTCCTTCTGGAGGCTCTAAGGAACAATCTATTTCATCCCTTTCTTTAGCTTCTAGTGGTAGCCAGCAATCCTTGGTGTTCCTTGAATTGCAGACATATCATTCTAATCTCTGTCACCCTTTTCATATGGGCTTCCTTTCTATGTCTATGTTCATTTCTACTTTTTTTTTCTCTTATAAGAGTATTTGTCATTGGATTTAAGGCCAACTCCAAGCCAAGAAAATTTCAAGGTCCTTAACTGAATTACACTGACAAAGACCCTTCCTCCAAATAAGATCACATGCTGAGATTCTGGGTGGACATGTATTTTGGAGGAGTCACTATTCAACCCAATTAAGGGAGTGTGAATGATTCAGACCAAGAGCATTAGAGTGATGTGGGGAAAAGTCAGATTCTAAGATTTTTGAAGGCAAAGAGTGGGGTGTATCTATTTTGTTTACTTTGTGTCCTCAGGCAATAGAACAATGCCTGGCGCATAGGAGGTGCTCCATAAATGTTGAAATGATCTGCACTATATCCTCTGCTCATCAGAAAGTAAGGACATCAAAAATAGTCCAGGGTCAGGAAACCCCCTTGCTTCACTGAGGTATTCCAGCCTAGCTCAGGTCCTTCTCCATGAAGCCCTCAATGACTCTTCCTATTCCTTCTTTAACCTCTTTAACCCTGTCACTTCTCAAGTGAGTGCTTGTGGTGTTAGGTTCCCTGCAGGAGCCTTTTATCTCTTGTATTTTTATTAATTTATCAACCCTGCAGAGGGTTCAAGGAACAATTCCTACCTTTGCATTCAGCAAAACAAAAACTGTTAGCATCCTATGGCTATAACCCCTCCACACATGGATTGAATAACTGTTGATTGCTTATCTGAACAATCCAGAACAACCTAAGAAATTAGAGATCTTTGAGCTTTCAAATTGCCCCTGTAGATAGATGAGGAGGGAGGTTTTGTCTACAGCTCATAGATACCTGGGTCTAATAATATGATTGTACTCATTATCTCTGCTGAAAGTCTTGTCTTTCTCATTTATGACCTCTCTGAATTGAGGGAGAAGCCCATTCTATTCCTTAATTCCCATGTTTCTAGTCAGTATCATCATTCCTAGAGGTCCCTGTTAGGACAATGGTTCTCAGACTTGACTACACATAATTACTTGGGGGAATTTTTTTTAATAAATTTATTTTTTATTGGTGTTCAATTTACCAACATACAGAATAACACCCAGTGCTCATCCCGTCAAGTGCCCCCCTCAGTGCCTGTCACCCATTCACCCCCACCCCCCACCCTCCTCCCCCTCCACCACCCCTAGTTCGTTTCCCAGAGTTAGGAGTCTTTATGTTCTGTCTCCCTTTCTGATATTTCCCACACATTTCTTCTCCCTTCCCTTATATTCCCTTTCACTATTATTTATATTACTTGGGGGAATTTTTAAAAATAGAAATGCCTGTGTCCCATCCTTAGAGATTTTTATTTAGTTCATGGGGGTGTGGCTGGACACACATTTGTCAAATCTCCTCAATTAATTATAATATATACAGTGCAGTTTGAGAACCATTGTCTTGGATTCCTGGGTGGCTCAGTGGGTTGAGTGTCTGCCTTTGGCTCAGGTCATGATCCTTGGGTCTTGAAGCCTGTCATCAGACTCCCTACTCAGTGGGGAGTCTGCTTCTCCCTCTGCCCCCCTCCCATCCTGTTCATGCTCTCTCTCTCACTCACTTTCTGTCTCTCAAAAAAATAATAATAATAAAATATTTTAAAGAGAGAGAACCATTGTCTTTGTGGAATGTGTAGAACAGGCTTCAGTTGATACCAATTAATTATTTTGGAAGGGCCTATTGCCTGACTCTTTGTACTTTTTGTATGAAAAAAACAGCAAGCTAGAAATAATTCTACAGGGAACTCCCCAATGCCAAACCCACACATTGCTTTAGAGCCAGCTGTAGTCACATGCAAATCACAGCCAGGAATTATGAGAAAGAATTTGCCCAAAAGTGACCTTCCTCTAGCCAGGCCCCCCGCACCCACTTGGAATTTTACTTTCCAAACACTCTTCTTTATTGCCAGTCTACAATAAGTGACTTGATCAGTTTTTAAGAGAGATAGCCAATGCAAGTCGCATGATAATGTTTTTCACTTTATAAGCATTGAAAGGCTAAGGCAGTCATTTTTAATTAATGTTTGTTTCTTAAGCCAAGGAATAGCTGGCTCCTCTGACTGTGATTGTTTCTATTTTTCCACACGTACATTCTATTCCTCACATAAATGCAGTGGCTTCCAGTAGGACACTAGGGACTTTGTTGTTTTAGCACATTTGACTTTGTCAGAAAGAGAAAAAGAGGGAGGAGAAGGTTTGACCTGAACCTACCTAAGGTATACTGAGAACCAGAAGCAGTGTGTGGAGGCTAACATAGTGATTTCATGGTTTCAAGTTTCCCAGGGACTATAAAACTATGTTAGCTGCTGCTTTCTAGTAATAATTCTAATTAGATACAGTTACACACGATTAACTAACAAAAGTATACTTTAGTACTTTGTAAATTGTTTTGGAAATTTTTAATTATTCCAGAAATCATCTAGCATTGATTCCCAGTCTCTGTCTCCCCCACACCCTGTGACTCCAAGCAGCTCTGGTAGATGCGTGAAAGCTTTACAAATCTCAGATTAGGAGAGAGTATGATTTTTTAAGTTTTTAAAGAATTACTTTAGGAGATGTCCATGTTCCTCACCAACTCTGAAGGATCTGTGATGCAGGAAAGGATAGAAATTTCTCACAAGAATTCACATATGCTTCAGGAAAAAGTATAAATCCCTTTGTAGCTGAACATGAATTTGCTCCTTAGTGAGTTACAGATAGAGACTACGCCAGGTGGAGTTGTCACACAAAGGAAACTTTATTTGCGGCAAATAAGGAGACGGCAGGAAATAATTTCCAAAGCCATGACTCCTATAGCAGGGGTGAGTGGGCTCCTTTTATTTAGAGCCAGGATGAATATTCAAAAACTGGAGCATTGTCATGATATGTAGATGTGGACCTAAAATCATGCTTGTGTCTTAAGGAAGCATGCTTATGTGCACATTGTATTTAATGTTATGAGATGTCTGCTCTTCCTTGGGTGGATTTTAACATTATATCAAGGTAGAGGTGATTGTCAGACACTCCATGGTCTATAGGTGTAGATGTGGGTCCAGCTCAAACTAGTCTAGGCCATTGGAGCCCTTCCTGTTGTTTGCCTCTAAAAGACAAAGTTAACATTCCTGTGAAGGAGGATTAATGGGAGTCTTGCTGGTGACAGTTTTAACCCCATTACTCTTAAGAGATTTGGTTTCAATCCTGCAAAAACAACTCAAGAACAGGTGTTAAATTAATCTTTGCTCTCGAAACCGTACTGGAGTTTTACCATTGATTTATTGTCGCTGATATGGTTAAGCTATTATTTCCTGCCCTGGTAGAGACTGTTTTTGTATTCCCTTTGTTCTGTTAAAAATCCTTAACTCCTGAGGATGTTGCATTTGTTTGTTCTAACACCTGCTGGAAGTTCTACAAGAAGAGTGCTCAAGCTAAACAGCAGGTGAGGAAGGCCTAAATCATGGGAAATAGCTGGGAGCCTAAAAAGACTTCTCCTGTGTCGTGAAAGCTCTTATCTTTCTTTTTCTGGGGACTCCTCTTTCTGCTTGCACATTTATTTTCTGTTGTTGCTTATTTGCTCCGAAGCTATCATTTTACCAATGACTGAAGAAACACAAATGTTATTTCTCCAGTTAGTAGCAATCTAACCTATGTAAATTTTTTTATCCTCTCTCTCTCTGTGTCGGTAATTCTCTTCTGCAAAGCTTCTTCTCACCCCTTCCCAGTATGAGTACTCATCCTCATGGAATTGGGGTGGAGACCTGGATTGTATGCTGGCTTTTCCTGATGGCTGCCACTGACCTTTGTGGGGACTCACTCAGGCCTCCAAAGTTGGTATAAAAATTATTATAAACTAAAAACATCTGACTTAAATTAGTTGAAGAAAGAAATCTTATTTGAATGTCACTTTTCAGACTAAAGCAGAGTCTCCAGAAAATATAGGTGCCATCAATGCCCCTCTAAAGGAGTTACCTGTGAATTCAGCTGCCCTAATGACGAACTATTTTCATGAGCATTAAAAGGCTCAACTGAACCTTCCACATCTTCCCATTGTAACCCTAAAGTACCCCTCCCCTTTGCAAATTTGGTCTATAAACCTTTTATCTTTGGCTATAGAAAGAGTTACTCATTACTGAGCACTGTGACTGCTACCTTTTTTTTAAAGATATTTATGTATGTTTGTAATGTATGTATGTAAGAAAGGGAGAACACAGAGAGAGAGTAAGGGGGAGAAGCAGACTCCCTGCTGAGCAGAAAGTCCAACGCAGAGTTCAATCTGAGGACACTGAGATCATGACCTGATTTTTCTGCTGCTTTATTATTGGTGTGTAGAAATGCAACAGATTTCTGTACATTGAATTTGTACTATGTGACTTTACTGAATCATGTTTCAGTATTTTGGTGGAGTCTTTCGGGTTTTCTATATAGAGTAGTATGTCAACTGCAAAGAGTGAAAGTTTTACTTCCTCCGTGCCAGTATGGATGCTTTGTATTTCTTTTTGCTGTCTGAGTCCTGAGGCTAGGATGTTCAGCACTATTTTAAATAATAGTGGCAACAGTGGACATCCTTGTCTTGTTCCTGACCATAAAGGAAAAGATCTCAGTTGTTCCGCATTGAAGATGAAATTAGATGTGGGTTTTTGTTTTTTTTTTTGTACATGGCTTCTTTATATTGAGGTAAATTCCCTCTATTCCAACTTCTTTGACGGTTTTTACCATGAATGAATGTTGTACTTTGTCAAATGCTTTTTCTGTATCTAGGGAGAGGACCTTATGGTTCTTATCTTTTTATTAATGTGATGTATCACATGGATTGATTTGCAAATATTGAACCAAACTTGCAGCCGAGGAATAAATTCCACTTCATGGTGATGATTCTTTTAATGTACTGTTGGATTTGATTTGCTTTCAGGTTTGTTGAGAATTTTTGCATCCATGTTCAGCAGGGATTTGGCCAGTAATTCCCTTTTTTAGTAGTGTCTTTGTCTGGCTTGGGGATCAGGGTAATGCTGGACTCATAGAATGAATTTGGAGGTTTTTCTTCCATTTATATTTTTTGGAACAGTTTGAGAAGAATAGATATTAACTTTTCTTTGAATGTTTGGTAGAATTCCTCTGTGAAGCCCTCTGGTCCTAGACTTCTGTTTGTTGGAAGATTTTTGATTATTGATTCAATCTCTTTGCTGGTTATGGGTCTCTTCAAATTTTTTTTTTTAAGAATTTTTTTTTTAGATAAATTTATTTATTTATTTATTTATTTATTTATTTATTTATTTATTTATTTATGAGAGACAGAGATTGAGACAGAGAGAAAGAGGCAGAGACACAGGCAGAGAGAGAAGCAGGCTCCATACAGGGAGCCTGACGTGGGACTTGATCCCGGCGGGTCTCCAGGATCACACCCTGGACTGAAGTCGGCGCTAAACCGCTAAGCCACCCGGGCTGCCCTTTTTTTTAAAGATTTTATTTATTTATTCATGAAAGAAAGAGAGAGAGAGAGAATCTCTTCAAATTTTCTATTTCTTCCTATTTCACTTTTGGTAGTGTATATGTTTCTAGGAATTTGCCCATTTCTTCCAGATTGCTAGTTTGTTAGTATATATTTTTTCATAATATTCTCTTATAATTGTTTATATTTCTGTGATGTTGGTTATTTTTTCTCTCATTTTTAAATTTTATTTATTTGAATTCTTTCTCTTTTCTTTTTGATAAGTCTGTCTAGGGGTTATTAATTTTATTTACTTTTTCAAAGAACCAGGGCCATTGGTTCATTGATCTGTTCTATTGTGGGGTTTTTTGTTTTTTTGTTTTTGTTTGTTTTCAGTTTCTATATCACTTATTTCAGCTCCCATCATTATTACTTCTTCCCTTCTGCTGGCTGTAAGCTTTGTTTATTGTTCTTTTTCTAGCTCCTTTAAGTGTAAGGTTAGGTTGTGTATTTGAGATTTTACTTGCTTCTTGAGGTAGGCCTATATTGCTATATGCTTTCCTCATAGGACCACTTTTCCTACATCCCAAAGTTTTGGATCTTTGTTTTCATGTATTTTTTTTTATTTGTTCTTTGATTTACTTGCTGAGCCATTCATTCTTAGAAGCATGTATTCAACTTCCATGTATGTGTGGTCTTTCCCAATTTTTTTCTTGGGGTTGACTTCTAATTTCATTTGTGTGTGTGGTCAGGAAAGAAGCATGATATCATCTCAGTGTTCTTATATTTGTTGATGCCTGATTTGTGACCTAATACATGATCTATTCTGGAGAATGTCCCATGTGCATTTGAAAAGAATGTGTATTCTGCTGTTTTAGAATAGAATGTTCTGAATATATCTATTAAGTCCATCTGTTCCAGGGTGTCATTCACAGCCATTGTTTCCTTGTTTATTTTTGTTCAGATGATCTGCCCATTGATGTAAGTGGGGGCATTAAATTCTCCTACCACTATTTTATTATTACCAATTAGATCCTTTATGTGTATTACTATTTTTTAAAAATATCTGGGTGCTCCCATACTGGGTGCATAAATATTTACAGTTGTTAGATCTCCTTAATGGATTGTGTCCTTTATTATGATATTACATCCTTTTTATCTATTCTTATAGACTTCATTTTAAGTTTTAGTTTGTGGGATGCCTGGATAGCTCAGCGGTTGAGCATCTGGCTTTGGCTCAGGCCATGATCCTGGAGTCCTGGGATCAAGTCCCACATCAGGCTCCCTGCATGGAACCTGCTTCCCCCTCTGCCTATATCTCTGCCTCTCTGTGTGTGTGTCTCTCTCATGAATAAATAAATAAAATAAAATAAATAAGTAAATTTTAGTTTGTCTGTTTTAAGTATCAGTACTCTGGCTTTCTTTGATACTCACTTGCATGATAAATATTTGTTCATCCCCTTAGTTTCAATCTGCAGGTGTCTTAGGTCTAAAATGTCAACATATAGATAGGTCTTGTTTTTGTATCCATTGACACATGTCTTTTGTTGGAATGTTTAGTCCATATACATTCAGAGTAATTATCGATAGATATATATATTAATTTCCATTTTATCACTTGTTTTCTTGTTTCTGGAGATTTTTTTCAGAACCTTTCTTGTCCTTGTCACTTTTGGTCTCTGCTTTGCACTCAGTCCTCTTTACTATTTCTTGCAGGGGTGGTAACATTCACACCCCTTAAGTTTTTGTTTGTTTGGGAAACTTGTCTATCTGCTTCTATTCTGAATAATAAGCTTGCTTGATAGAGTATTTATGGCTGCAGATTTTTCCCATTCAGCACATTGAGTATATCATGCCACACCTTTCTGTGCCAAGATTCTGTTGAGAAGTCTCCAGCTAGCCTTATGGATCTTTTCTTGTAAGTTAACAATTTCCTTCAGTTTTGCTTTTAAGATTTTTTTCTTTATCACTATATTTTGCCAATTTATTTACAAAATTTGGGTGTTGGCCTGTTTTTGTTGATATTGATGGGAAGTCTCTGTGCCTATTGCATCTGGATATGTTTCCTTCCCCAGCTTAGGGAGGTTTTCAGCTATGATTTCCTCAAATAAATTTTCTGCCCCCTTCTCTCTATCTTCTTCTTTGGGCCTCCTATCATATGAGTTTTATTATGTTTGATGGAATCACTCAGTTCCCCAAGTCTGTTCATTGTATAATATTCTGTCTCTTTTCTGTTCAACTTCATTCTTTTTCTTTTTTTTTTTAAATTACAGTTTTATTTAGTTAATATAGTGCAATATTGGTTTCTGGAGTAGAATTCACTTATCACTTACATATCGCATTCAGTACTCATCACAACAAGTGTCCTCAATACCTTTCACCCATCTAGCTCATCCCCCCCACCCACATCCCTCTCTCAACCATCAGTTTGTTCCCTATCATTATGAGTATCTTATGGTTTATTTCCTTCTCTCCTTTCCCCCCACTTTTTGCCATGTGTTCATCAGTTTTCTTTTCTTTTTCTTTCTTTTTTTTTTTTTTTTGACCTCTGAACCTTTTGTTGGCCTCCTGCTCCTCAAAGGATACCCTGTTTTGCTGCCTCAACGCCTCAGAATTTTGGTGTTGTTGGTCTCAGACACCACTTTGCCATCCACGATCTTGCTGGTGGTGGTCTTCTGGATGGTCTGCAAGGAGTTTCTCTTGTCCAGGGCGTCAATAAGATTGAAGTCCTCCCAGTCTTCCAACAGGTGACGGTAGGTGGCAATCTCAGCCTCCAGCTTGACCCTGACATTCAGCAAGGCCTCATACTCCTGGGCCTGGCGCTGCCCCTCTGCCCTGGTCTGGGACAATAACCCAGAGTTGGCAATTTGGTTTTATAGACCCTTTACTTCCTCCTCATGATTCTTCTTCATGAAGAGCAGCTCCTCCTTGAGAGCCTCGATCTCTGTCTCTAGCTGCAGCCGTGTAGCATTGGTGTCATCAATGACCTTGCAGAGCCCATGGATGTCACTCTCCACAGACTGGCACATGGCCAGCTCCATCTCATACTTGACTCGGAAGTTGTCAGCAGCAGGTTGGGGATTGTCAATCTGCAGAACGATGCGGGCATTGTCCATAGCACTTGCAAAGATATGAGCCCTCAGGTCCTCGATGGTCTTTAAGTAATGCCCCCAGTCTCCGACCTGGGGTCCCTTCTCCAAGTGTTCCCAGATTTTCATCTCCAGTCTCTGTTTATCAGCCTCCAGGCTCCTCACCCTCTCCAGGTAGGAGCCCAGGCAGTCATTCAGGTCTTACATGGTCTCCTTCTCGCCCTGGATGCCCCCTATGCCCGCCATACCCCCGGCCAGCGCCGCGGCTGGGCTCCCGGACCCCCAGCCACCCCGGAAGCTGGTGGAGCGGGATACAGAGATCCGGGAGCCCAGCCCCCCCCCCCACGCCTGCATAGACGCTGGCCGCGCTGCTCCTGATGGGTCGGACCCGGTGGCTGGGCGACTGCACGGAGCCCAGGGACCGGTAGTTGGAAGAGAAGGTGGAGCAGGTGGTGAAGCTCATGCTGTTCGGAGAGCAAGAGGGTAACTCGGGAGGCTAGGACTCAGGCTCGGGCCAGGAACCTATTCATCTGTTTTCTTTCTTAAATGCTACCTGTGAGTAATATCATATAGTATTTGTCTTTCTCTGTCTTACTTATTTCACTTCGCACAATACACTGTAGCTCTATCTATGTTATTGCAAATGGCAGGATTTCATTCTTTTTGATGGCTGAGTGATATTCCATTGCATAAACCTACCACTTTTTTTATCTATTCATCAGTCAATGGACATTTGGGCTCTTTCAATACTTTGGCTATTGATAAAGCTGCTATAAGCATCAGGGTACATGTACTTCTTCGAATCCGTATTTTTGTTTCCTTTGGGTAAATAGCTAGTAGAGCAATTGATGGATCACATAATAGTTCTATTTTTAACATTTTTAGGAACCTACATACTGTTTTCCAGAGTGGTCACACCACTTCATATTCCTCTTTCTCCACATTATCACCAACACCTGTGGTTTCTTATATTTTCTATTTTAGCTGTTCCAACAGGTGTGAGGTAGTATCTTATCATGGTTTTGATTTGTATTTCCGTGATGATGTGTGATGGTGAGACTCTTTTCACGTGCCTGTTACCTATCTGGAAGTCTTCTTTGGAAAGGTGTGTATTCATGTCTTCTGCCCATTTCTTAACTGGATCATTTGGTTTTTGGGTGTTGAGTTTGATAAGTTCTTTATATAGATTTTGTATACTAACCCTTTAGCCAATATGTTGTCTGCAAATATCTTCTCCCATTCTGTAGGTTGCCTTTTAGTTTTGTGGATTGTTTCCTTTGGTGTGCAAAAGTTTTTTATCTTGATGAAGTCCCAATAGTTCATTTTTGCTTTTGCTTCCCTTGCCTCAGGTGGTGTGTCTAGTAAGATGTTTCTATGGCCAAGATCAAAGAGTTTGCTGCCTGTGTTCTCCTCTAGGATTTTGACGGATTCCTGTCTCACATTCAGGTCTTTCATCTATTTTTAGTTTATTTTTGTATATGGTGCAACAGAGTGGTCCAGTTTCATTCTTTTGCATGTTGCTGTCCAGTTTTCCTCACACCATTTGTTGAAGAGATCTTTTTTTTTTCCCCATTGGATATTCTTTCCTGCTTTGTTGAACACTGGTTGGCCATATGGTTGTGGGTGGAATTTTTGGTTCTTTAATCTGTTCCATTGATCTATTTGTCTATTTTTGTGTTAGTACCATACTGTCTTGATGATTACAGCTTTGGAATATAGCTTGAAATCCAGAATTGCGATGCCTCCAGTTTTATTTTTATTTTTCAAGATTGCTTTGGCTATGCAGGGTCTTTTGTGGTTCCATATAAATTTTAGTATTGTTTGTTCTAGCTCTGTGACAAATGCTGGTAGTATTTTGATAGGGATTGAATTAGATGTGTAGATTGCTTTGAGCAGTACAGGTATTTTGACAATATTTGTTCTTCCAATCCATGAGGATGGAATGTTTTTCCATTTCTTTATGTCCTCTTCAATTTCTTCCATAAGTCTTCTATAGTTTTCAGAGTACAGATATTTTACATCTTTAAATAAGTTTATTCTTATGTATCTTATTGTTTTTGGTGCAGTTGCAAATGAGATCACTTCCTTGATTTCTTTTTCTGTTCTTTGTTTTTGGTGTATAGAAATGAAACAAATTTCTGCACATTTATTTTATAACTTGCAACTTTGCTGAATTCATGTATTAGTTCCAGCAATTTTTAATAAAGTTTTATTTATTTGAAAGAGAGAAAGAAAGAGAGAGCATTTAAGGAGAGGAAGATGAGAAGAAGAGGGAGAGGAAATCTCAACGACACTCCCCACTGAGTGCAGATCCCAATATGGGGCTTGATCTCACAATCTTGAGATCAAGAGTCAGACAATCAACTGACTAAGTCACACAAGTGACCCAGTTCTAATAATTTTTTGGTGGAATCTTTCAGGTTTTCTACATAGAGTATCATGTCATATGCAAATAGTGAAAGTTTGACTTCTTCCTTGCCTATTTGGATTCATTTTATTTATTGTTGTGTCTAATTGCTGATGCTAAGTCTTCCAGTACTATGTTGTAATAGTAGTGGTGAAAGTGGACATCTCTGTCTTGTTCCTGACCATAGGGAAAAGGCTCTCAGTTTTTCCCCACTGAGGAGGATATTAGCTGTGGGTCTTTCACATACGGCTATTATGATGGTGAGATACATCTCACCTATCCTTACTTTGTTGAGGGTATTTATCCAGAAAGCAGACTGTAGTTTGTACAATGCTTTTTCTGAATCTATTGACAGGATCAGTATGATTCTTATCCTTTTTAAAAGTTAATGCAGTAAATCACATTGATTGATTTGTAAATATTGAACCACCCCTGCAGTCCAGGAATAAATCCCACTCGATCATGGTGAATAATTCTTTTGATGAATTTGAGCAAATTCTTTCAATTTGCTAGTATTTTGATCAGAACTTTTACATCCATGTTTATCAGGGATATTGGGCTGTAACTCTCCTTTTTAGTGGGTCTTTGGTTTGAAATGTAATGCTGGCCTCGTAGAAAGAGTTTGTAAGTTTTCCTCCCAATTCTGTCTTCCTTTCTTTCTTTCTTTCTTTCTTTCTTTTTCTTCTTCTTCTTCTTCTTCTTCTTCTTCTTCTTCTTCTTCTTCAGAACAATTTGAGAACACATATTCTTCTTTAATGTCTGTTTTTAAAATGTCTGTTAGAATTCCCCTGGGAAGCCATCTGGTCCAGGACTTCTGTTTGTTGGAAGATTTTGAATCACTGATTCAATTTCTTTGCTGCTTATGGATCTTCAAGTTTTCTATTTCTTCCTGTTTAAGTTTTGGTAGTTTGTAAGTTTGTAGGAATTTGTTCATTTTTTCAGATTACCTAGTTTGTTGGCATATAATTCTTCATAGTATCTTCTAATTATTTTTGCATTTTCCATCTCAGTTATAACATTTTTAATTTCGGTCTGACTGGATTTTAATTCTTTTATCTCTGCAGTAATCAATTCTCTAGTGGCTTCTATGCTTTTCTCAAGCCCAACTAGTATCCTTTAATTGTTGCTTTAAATTCTAGTTCAGACATCTTACTTATATCTGCATTGATTAAATCCCTGGCTGTCATTTCTTTTTGTTCTTTCTTTTTGGGTGAATTCCTCTGTCTTGACATTTTGGAGGGAAAAAATAAAAATAAAAAAATTGAAAAAAAATTAAAAATAAAATAAGACAAAATAAAATACATAAAGGAAGATAGATCTAGTTGTGTTTTGGTCTACTTGTTATAAGAAGCTTATTTGAAAAAACATAGACCAAAAGAAAAGGGGTAAAGATAAAAATTTTAAAAGACAATAAAATAAAAAGAAATTTAAAAATTGCTTTCTGTATCTAACAAAAATCACTCTTTCTGTACCTAAACAAACAAAAAAAATGACAGATAAAAACAAAGATAAAAGCAAAATACAAAAAAAAAAAAAAAAACAAAAAGAAACAACAAACAAAGAACAAAGAATGCTAGATCCTGTTTCTCCTAGAGCTGATGTTTTGCAGCACTCTATGATTAGTGGACTTGGTGTGGGTGAAGGATTTGGTGCTGGTCTTCTTGGGGAGGGTTTGGTGCTCTGATTCTCTGGTGGAATCACCCTGGAGGAGATGTGCCTGCAGGGCACTGGGGGTGAGGAGGAGGTGATGACAGTGGGGCTTGGTGTTCTGTCTCTGTTCTCCACTTGGTGGCACTGTTCAGCTCACTGATGTGGCTCAAGCTTCTGCGTATGGGGAGAAAATGTCTACCTCCTATGCTCTGGAGGAGGGAAATGCTCACCACCCCTCTTTAGTGAGCCCTCAATGCACAATGATGATCCCTCCTGTATCCCTGGTATCCATGCCCTTATCCTGTCTGTGTCAGAACTGTCCACCTGCTGAATGAGGCAGCACCTCTGTGTTTGATTGAAGGTGTGTCTGTGTTTCAAAACCCCACACTTCAGAGACTCCCAAGTCACAAATCTACTCTGATCCTCTGCGGGAGGCTTTCTCTGCATTGTGGCTGGTCTTGACTTGTAGCAGAAGACAGTACCATGACCATGTACAGTCTATGGTAAATGGCAACACACAGTCCTCATGAGGGTTTGTAGACTTGGGATGTTGTCTTTGCTCCTATCCCAATGGGTAGGGAGGCTCGATAGTGCCTGCAGAGACTTTTGCTTACAGAGAGGCCATATCATTCTTCCAAATGAACTCCAAGCAACTGCTTTTTCCCGTGTGACCCTGGGAATCTTCAGGCTGCCTGCTGCTGTGGCTCAGCTCTGCTCTCCCACTGGAGCATCATTCAGCTCCCCAGACCCCAGCCTGTCTATGTCACAAACCTCCCATCTCAGAATCTGAGCTCTGCTGTTTATAGAAAACTGGCAGGATTGTAGCCCTCTCCTTTTCCCCCCATCAGTGGTTTTGAGCAATAGTTTTCTTGTGCAGTCCCTGGCATGTGTTTTTGCTGTTTTTTCCCCCATGTTTTTTTCTCTCTCCTCCTTCTACTTCACTATTCCCTGTTTAGTCAAGGCTCTCTCCCCTGAGAAGCGCCCACTCTTCTTTCCCCCATGGATCAACTCTCCAAGGTTTCTACCTCCTATGGGACATTTTTCAGGTTTTTAGATGTGTACTTTTGTTCTCTAAGACTTCTGATTGATT
This sequence comes from Nyctereutes procyonoides, assembly GCF_905146905.1. Taxonomy (NCBI): domain Eukaryota; kingdom Metazoa; phylum Chordata; class Mammalia; order Carnivora; family Canidae; genus Nyctereutes; species Nyctereutes procyonoides. The sequence continues at coordinate 48,083,457 of NW_026575133.1, read as the reverse complement.
TCTTGAGTGTTTGGAATGATTTGAGATTTATCTAGCTGTGTTCCAGTGAGGTAGCAGGCTTAGGATTACCTTATTCCTCCACTATCTTACCTTACTCTCCCAGGATTTTTCATTATTTTGTCTTCTTGTTTCTCTGCTTCTTCCAGCCTGCTGCCTCCAGCTTGTTTCTAATCTTGTTTATTGCATTTTTCATCTCTGATTCTTTCATCTCCATGGTAAGGGTCTCCCTGATGCCTACTTTTCTCAAGTCCATTGTGTATCCTTATGATTGTTGCTTTAAATTCTCCATCAGACATGTTATTTAAAGGCCACTTAGCTCTCTGTGGCCTTTTCTTGTTCTTTCATTTGGGATAAATTCCTCCATCTTGGCATTTTGTCTAAGTATCTGCCTTCTTCTCTGTGTTAGAAAAGCCTGTTATGTCTCCTGCTCCTGGAAGTAATGGCCTTATGAAAAATAGGTCAAGTAGTGCCCAGCACCCAGTGCTTTGGGGAGTTGTCTCTGGTGTGTGTGGCAAGCACTCTGCTGTTGTGTTTTGACTGCTCTATCCTTCAGGCCAGTTGCCTGCAGAGGCCCTCGTTGCCTGCAGTGGGCAGTATCTGGTCCTTGGCCTGAATGAGGTGAGCTTTAATGAGCTGTGCTCTGGTCTGCTTGTGAAATGAGATCTCATATTACTTCTGTGAGAACTGAGGCTCTGCAGAACTGATTGGGAGACAGGGTGTAAGCAAGGGTTTGTGCTGGTCTTCTGGGGGAGGGGCCCACCACACAGGGACTGGGGCATGCTTAACTGAGGATAGTCCAGCCAGAGCATGAGGCATCAGGCCTAGTGTAAGCAAGTTAGGCAGCCAGTGTTGGTGTTGCACTGCTTCCTCCAGGCATCTCTGTGTTTACGTTGAGGGGCAAGGGAGTACAATGGCACCAGCCAGCTCTTTTATCCCAGGAGAGGCATCTTTGTGAATGCTGCCTCTCAGGGACACACTCCAAGAAGAGTGAAAAATCTCCCCATTGTGTGCACCAGGTATTCTTCAAATCACTGTTTCTCCCACTGGGTCGTTTGCCTGTCTTCTCTCCAGGAACACAATAGTGCCCTCAAGTCTCTAACCCAGCAAAACCCACTGACCTTTAAACTCCCCAGGCTTTAAACTCCATACATTGCAAGAATTCATGAACTTTAGCCCCTCTCATTTTCTAAGCCAATGGCTTTGGGGAAACATTTCCCTTGTATGTTCCCCTGTGTGCTTCTCTCTCTCATCTCTCTCCATAACCACAGCTCCCTCCCCTGTGTAGCATCTGTGTTCTGTTTCTCCCCTAAACCATGGCCTCTGCATTTCCTACCTTCTTTGACGTGACTCCATTTTTCTCTTTAGTTGTGCAGTTTGTTCTGTCAGTCCTCAGGTCAATTTCTGGGATATTTAGGACGATTTGATAGTTTTCTAGTTCTGTTTGTCTATTGAGACATGCCAAGGATCCTCCTACTCCAACACCATCTTCCTTCTCATAGGTAAAACTATAAACTATGTTTTTTATTTTTAAAAATATTTTATTTATTTATTCATAAGAGACAGAGAGAGAGAGAGAGAGTAGGAGAGAGAGGCAGAGGGAGAAGCAGGCTCCCCACAGGGAGCTCAATGCAGGACTCGATCCCAGGACCCTGGGATCACAACCTGAGCCAAAGGCAGACACTCAACCGTTGAGCCACCCAGGCGTCCCTATAAACTTACTTGTTTTAATTAATCAAAAGACACCAAGAAGATGAAGAAAGACATGTAAAAAACTACATAGAAAAAATGGAAAAATCAACAATAATGTGACAGAGTTCAAGGAAAAAGTAAAAATACAATAAAATTATTAAAAGTAAACTAGAAGGAACACAAACTCTGTTCACTGAAAGGGCTTGGGGTTACTATGGTGGCCTCCAGTAAGGCATACCATCTTGCTTTGTGTAGTTCCCACCTGCACTGACTCTGGGCTCCTTACCATGACCAGTTAATGAGACATGAACAGGTAATGTGCAAGCAGAGGTTTGATAAGTACTTGCACATTGAGGTCTATCTTCTTGTAATGCTAGGACTTGGGATATTCCTTGTTAGAATGTAGCAGCCATTCTGTGAGCAGCTCTACTTAGCCAAGTGGAGAAGTCATGCAGGGGGAAAACTGAGACCTGACTGACAGCCCAAGCTGAGCTGCCAGATTGCAACACCAACTTGCTATCCACGTGAGTAATCTTCTAGCTCTGATAAAGATGTTCCAGCTGACATCATGTCCCAGCTTACACTAATAGTCCACAGCAAGCTGGGCTCAAATTTCAGAATTGTGAGAAAACAAAAGATTATTGTTGTTTTAAAGCACTAGATTTGGGGAGAGTTTATTATGCTGCAATTAATAATACAAGCCAAGACATGTTGAAAACTCAGTAACAGTAAGCATTCCTGGCACCTATATTGCTATCTTAAAATACCATTTGCAACTAAAAGAAACCAAGGCTTCTTGGAGAAATGGCTGGTTCCAGGTCCAGACCATGAAATGTAAATAATACATGTAGGATGTCTTGATATACCAAAGAGTAAGGAATCTTCAAAGACTAATAGGGTCAGGGACGCCTGGGTGGCTGAGTGGTAGATGCGTTTGCCTTTGGCTCGGGCGTGATCCTGGAGTCCCAGGATCGAGTCCCACATTGAGCTCCCTCTATGGAGCCTGCTTCTCCCTCTGCCATGCCTCTGTCTCTCTCTCTTTCTCTGTGTCTCTCATGAATAAATAAATAAAATCTTTAAAAAAAAAGGACTAATAGGGTCATGTCAAAAAGATAAGAGCCAATTTGAAGAACTTCCCACTGACCAAAGACGAAATAATTTGAGATTAGAAAAAGTGTATCTTGAAATATAAAAAAATATTTTTAAATTCAAATGATACATTTAAAAATATAATCAGGCCCCGGTGGCTCAGCGGTTTGGCACCTGCCTTCAGCCCAGGGCCTGATCCTAGAGACCCAGGATCAAGTCCGAGTCGGGCTCCCGACCTGGAGCCTGCTTCTCCCTCCTCCTGTGTCTTTGCCTCTCTCTCTCTCTATGTCTATCATGAATAAATAAGTAAATAAATAAATTTAAAAAATATATATAATCAGTATCATTCTAGAATGATACAGAATTAATTTGTTATTTTGAAAACCTATAAGTAAAGGGAAAGAATTCAGCCTAATTCCTATCTTTCATTCTACTGAATTGGTGATTCTACTGAATCACCAAATAATATATGAGAGAAATATTTCATGAGAATGAAATGATGGGATTACAGTATCACCATTTATTTTACAACCCCCAAAAAATTAATGAATTTTGATGATAATCATCAAAGGTTGATAATGTCACAAAAGGAGACACAAAAAGTGCCTTTTGATGAAAAGACACACTATGGTCTTGCTAACAGGATCAAACCTGATTCTGATCAAGCCTCTGGCTTCAGTTGCCAATGTGCAGAAAATATAGAGGACAGAGGAACATACTGAGGAGTACCATGATCAAAATCCTGACCAAGAAAAACTTGATAGGCCAAATTGGGCCTGCTTTTCCAGAAGATTAAATTCAGCATTATATAAAATCAATAATATATATCCTGACTCCATAGAGTTTATCCCAAGAATGCAAGATCGGTTTAACATTAGAAAATCAACGTAACTCACCATTTTTACCAACTTACAAAAAAATCTCAGTATACACAAAAAAGAAATTTCAGAAATTACAACATCTATTCCTGATGAAATTGTACAGCAAATTAGAAATAGAAGCTTAATATTAATCCAATAGGGGATCCTGGGTGGCTTAGCGGTTTGGTGCCTGCCTTTGGCCCAGGGCGCAATCCTGGAGTCCTGGGATCGAGTCCCACATCAGGCTCCAGACATGGAGCCTGCTTCTCCCTCCTCCTGTGTCTCTGCCTCTCTCTCTCTCTCTCTCTCTCTCTCTCTCTCTCTCTGTGTGTGTGTGTGTGTGTCTATCATAAATAAATAAATAAATAAATCTTTAAAAAACATATTAATCCAATAAAAGGCATCTAAGAGAAACCTACTACATATCTAACAAGAGAAGCCTGAATATTTCCCTCTGAAGATAAGGAGCATGGCCGGGAGATTCATTCTCACCATTTCTATTTAATATTTTTCTAGAAGTCCTCACTAGGCAACAAGGCAAGATAAAGAAATAAAAATATTTTGGTTGGAAAGAAAAAAAGTGATACTATCTATATTCACAGTTGATGTGATCTTCTATGTAGAATCTATAAAAACCCAAAACAGAATATATGATTGAATATTTGTGTTTAGTTCTCTTTTTTTACTTTATGAATAGATGGTATAGTAAAATAACTCAAAAACTGAAGGAATATTGAAAATATATATTAGAGGAGCACTCTATCTCTCCAAATCCAATTCTTTCTGGATTGGATTATGGGTAACCACATTTGCTAGTTTATTCTGTATCCTTCCATAGTTTCTTTTTTTTTTTTTTTAAAGTATTTATTTTTTATTTTATTTTTTTTTTTATTTTTACTTTTTTTATGATAGTCACAGAGAGAGAGAGAGAGAGAGAGGCAGAGACACAGGCAGAGGGAGAAGCAGGCTCCATGCACCGGGAGCCCGACGTGGGATTCGATCCCGGGTCTCCAGGATCGCGCCCTGGGCCAAAGGCAGGCGCTAAACGCTTCGCCACCCAGGGATCCCCTTCCATAGTTTCTTTATGCTTACAATTTTGTTTATACATCATCCTATAGGGATGTCACAGAAGTAATTCACCCTATGCTTTATAAGCTATGCTCCTTAATCAAAGCCAAAGGCTTAAGTTAAAATGATAAAGGATTATCCTTCATAAGAGAAGTGCAGTAATACATGTTATATGATATGATTTATTCCTTCCCTTCCCTTGTTCTTTTTATTAAATTTCAATTCCCATTAGTTAACATATGGTGTCCTATTGATTTCAGGTGTACAATACTTCAATTTAACACTTCCATACATCACCCTATGCTCATCACAGTAAGTCACTCCTTAATCCCCATCACCTATTTAACCTATCCCCACACCCACCTCTCCTCTGGTAACCATCAGATTGTTCTCTATAGTTAAGAATCTGTTTCTTCCTTCTCTCTCTCTCTCTCTCTCTCTCTCTCTCTCATTTTTACCCCTTCACTAGTTTGTTTTGTTTCTTAAATTCCGCTTATGAGTAAAATCATATTGTATTTGTCTTTTTCTGACTGACTTAATTTGCTTGGCATAATGCACTGTAGCTCCACCCATGTCATTACAAGTGGCAAGATTTCATTCTCTTTGTTGGCTAATATTCCATTATGTGTCTATACCACATCTTCTTATTCCATTCATCATTTGGGGTCTTCCCATAATTTGGCTATTGTTGATAATGCTGCTATAAACATTAGGGTGCATATGTCCCTCTAAATCTATATTTTTGCATCCTTTGGGTAAATACCTCGTAGTGCAACTGCTGAGCCATAGGATAGTTCTACTTTTAATTTTTTGAGGAAATGTCAAATTGTTTTGCAGAGTGACTGCACTAGTTTGCATTCTCACCAACATTGTAAGAGGATTCTTTCTCCGCATCCTCACCAGCACCTGTTATTTCCTGTGCTGTTAATTTTAGCCAATCTGACAGGTGTGGGGTGATATCTCATTGTAATTTTTTATTTCCCTGGTGATGAGTGATGTTTGGCATCTTTTTGTGTCTCTTCTCGCCTTCTGTATGTCATCTTTGGAAAAATGTCTAGTCATGTCTTCTGCCCATTTTTTAACTGGATTATTTGGTTTTTAGGTGTTGAGTTTGGTAAATTCTTTATATACCTTGGATATTAATCTCATCAGATATGTCATTTGCAAATATCTTCTTCCATTCTGTAAGATGCCTTTTAGTTTTGTGGATTCTTTCACTGTGCAGAAGTTTTTATCTTGATGAAGTCCCAATAGTTCATTTTTGCTTTTGCTTCCCTTGTCTCAGGTGAGTTCTAGTAAGAAGTTGCTATTGTTGATGTCAGAGAGGTTGCTGCCTGTGTTCTCCTGTAGGATTTTGACAGTTTCCTGTCTCACATTTAGTGAATTTATTTTCGTGGATGGTTAAAAAAAGTGGTCCAATTTCATTCTTCTGCATGTTGCTGTCCAGTTTTCCCAAAACCATTTGTTGAACATACTTTTTTCCATTGGATATTCTTTCCTGCTTTGTTGAAGATCTGTTGACCATATAGTTGTGGGTCTATTTCTAGGTTTTTTATTCTGTTCCATTGACGTGTCTGTTTTTGTGCCAGTATCATACTGTCTTGATGACTACAGCTTTATAATATAGCTTGAAGTTCAGAATTGGGATGCTGCCAGCTTTGCCCTGCCTTTTCAAGATTTCTTTGGCTGGATTTTTGGGGGTACTATACAAATTTTAGGATTGTTTATTTGAGCTCTGTGAAAAATGCTGATGATTTTTTATAGAAATTTAATTAGATGTGTAGATTGCTTTGGGTAGTATAGATGTTTTAACGATATTTGTTTTTCCAATCTATGAGCATGGAATATGTTTTCATTTCTTTGAATCTTCTTCACTTTCTTCCATAAGTGTTTTACAGTTTTCAGAGTCCAGGTCTTTCATCTTTTGGTATCTTGGAATCAAGGTAATGCTGGCCTCATAAAATGAATTTGAAAGTTTTCCTTCTTCCCTTTTTTGGAATCATTTGAGAAGAATAGGTATTTATTCTTTTTTTTTTTTTTAGTTAAAAAATTTGGTATTAACTGTTCTTTAAATGTTTGGTAGAATTCGCTTGGGAAGTCATCTGGCCCTGGATCTTTATTTGCTGGGAGATTTTTGATTACTGATTCAATTTCTTTGCTAGTTGTTGATCTGTTCAAGTTTTTTTATTTCCTCCTGGTTTTTTTTCCCATAGTTTATATTTCTAAGAATTTGCCCATTTCTTCCAAGTTGTTCAATTTTTGGCATTTAGTTTTTCATAATATTCTCTTATGATCATATATCTATAGTTTTGGTTGTATTTCTCCTCTCCCATTCTTTTTTTTTTAATTTATTTGGATTCTTCCTCTTTTCTTTTTGATAAGTCTGGTTAAAGTTTATAAATTTTATTAATTTTTTCAAAGAATCAAGACCTGGCTTAATGATCTGTTTTACTGATTTTTTTGTTTGCTTTTGTTCATTGTTGTTTTTAGTTTCTATATCACTTTTTTACTGCTAGAATCTTTATTATTGCCCTTTTTCTGCTGGCTTCACACCTGAGACTAATATTACACTGTATGTTAACTAGAATTTAAATAAAAACTTGAAAGAAATTAAATAAAATCTAGCCAAGAAAATAATTATATTTTTTAAAAACTATTAAAACAAATTATTATTTCATTAACCTATTTATGACAGTTAAATATTTATACCATGCATAAGTAATGCATAATGTAGCATTATAACACACTTATAATAATTAATAACAATTTGAATTATAAATTTAATAGAAAAATAGACAAAACAGTAGTCATCACAATGGTGTGGATGTGAGCATATTAGAATACCTTGGGAGGTTCCAGTTGAATGTGTTTGTTCTGTTCATTCACCTCTGAAAAGGTTATAAAATTTTCCCTATGCATGGCTCCTTTTGATAAGGATTGGAGAGAGATGCAGTGTGACATGGGGAGTGATAGCAATTTGGTAGCTTTAGGTATACAAAGCTGGGACCTCTGATGGTCCTCTGAAGACCACTGTGGGGACAAGAGAAGAGAAAGATGAAGGAAGCGCTTTTTAAAATTTTATAGAACTACAGATGCCTGGGTGGCTCAGCGGTTGGGCATCTGCCTTTGGCTCAGGGTGTGATCCTGTGGTACTGGGATGGAGTACCACGTTGGGCGACCTGCGTGGAGCCTGCTCCTCCCTCTGCCTGTGCCTCTCTGCCTTTCTCTGTGTCTCTCATGAATAAATAAATAAAATATTTTTAAAAAGAAGTTTATAGAACTGAATATTATAAGACATGTAGGATTCTCTTAGCCGAAGTACCATTTATCAAGTCTTCATCCTCAGTCTGTTTAGTTAGTTCCCACATCCCTATGTATTAAATCCAAAATAATCTTACTCAGATGAAATTTTCTTGGCTTTACTGTACACCAAATTGTTTTTCTAGCATTCTGTTATTATACCATGTGACTTATTACTATTAATCTATTAATAATGATGTCAATAATAGGCAACAAATAAGCTAGGATTTGTGCAAGGTAATTTAAATACATTACTTCATGTCATTGTGATAATTGTATTAGGCAATTAGTATTATATCTCTAAAAATGCTGTAGCATTTCCAGATAACTGGCAGCCACAAAGTACTGTTCTTTCTACATTTTTTAACTTGGCTTGTTGACATTCTGCCAAGCTTCTCATGTTTACTGCAGCTGTAAAAAACATCAGAGTGAGGTTGATGTCATCCATTCTCAGCATGTGTCCTGTGTACAGAAGCTAAGCAGAGACAAGTGGAACATTGCCCAGGTTGTCCAGATGCCAGATCAGTTTAATTCAGCAAACATTTATTGAGCTTCTAGTAAGTATCCAGTTCTGTGCTAGTTTCGGTGCTACAGGGGAACCCCAGAATAAATCAGGCAATAAATAAGGTCAGTCTGCTGACCTTCTGGAGACTCACAAGGTAGCAGTATAGTTGCTATAATAATGATAAATACTAACAGAGACATAATTTAAATGCCTATAAGATATATTTTACATGCCTTCAAAGTCATCATTAGTAGTATATTAATAAAGAATTTGATCGCTGTTTGTTTTGCCTTTGAATATACACCTTTTGCAAATAAGGTCAATTCACAGTTAACTTTCAAGATTCATAAAAGCATAATCCATTAGTTCTTTGTAATAGCATTTGGTAGGAAAACATTTTTAGCAGAATATTACCTGAAACAGAGACCAAAGGGAGAACCAAATTCTGTTTTTTGTTAACTTACTGTCTGATAATGGCATACTTGCCAAGGAATATAAAATGTAGATCTAGAAAGTCAGTGTTCTCTGAAGACTTGGAAAAAGAGAGTGGAATTAGTGTCATCAAACACAAAGTCAAGTAAAAATTATTGATCTGCATTTTGTCTACCTTCATGATTATTTCCATTCCTGGCTTGGGTCCTAACCTTAGTGCAGCTGAACACTAATATCCTACAAGGTCTTCACCACTAACCAGGACTCCTCTACCCAATATCTACTAAATACAGAGGAAACAGCCAGGCAAGCTGCACTTGCTCAAAAAGTTCAGAAAGAGTGACCTATGTGAACAAGTCAAATCACCAAGAAGGCCAAGGACTTCCAGTGCCTTGACCTCTGATTCTCTTAGTTACTCTCCTCTGCAAGGCTAGCTAGTTACTCTATCCTCTTTTAACTGAAGCTCTTTGGAATGAGTGTAACTTTTTCCCCAAAATGTCTATAGTCTAGGCAGCCAACAGGAGCACCTTAATTTGCTGGATAGCCTTTTCCTAAAGCAGTAACCATCATATCACTTAAAACTAGAATCTCCATAAAGTGAGAGCCACCACTGGCATTAATCTGGATGCTGAAATAATTTCTGAAGATTTCTACTTCTACTTCCTATGATTAGGAACACACACCAGTAACCTAAATGGGTGCTGTCTACATGTTGAGAATCCTGTCTGTTGTGGATTGCTAGCCTGCACAGTGATGCCCAAATAATTTCTTCTCTTAATATACCATGTGGCCAGTGCCATCTAATATATCCTAACCTGAGTAGGAGTCAACACTTATCTTTGTGATTTCAATAAGCATCAACCTTGCATCTTTGTCATGAACAGCTGCATTATCATCATGTAGATAGCAAGTTTCTTGAAGTAAGGTACTGCCATGGACTGAATGCTTGTGTCCTACCAAAATTCATATGTTGAAACTTCATCTCCAATGTGGTATTTGAAGATAGGATTTGGGAGGTGATTAGGTTATGAAGGTGGAGCCCTCATGAGTGGCATTAGTGCCTTATAAAAAATACTCTAGAGAGTACTCTTGCCTCTTTTGCCACATGAGGATACAGTGAGAAGACTGCACTCACTAGACACTGAATCTTCTGGCACCTTGATCTTAGACTTCTTCTCTACCTCAGAAATATGAGAAATAAATGTTTGTTATTTAAGCCCCCCAACCTACGATAACTTGTTATAGCAACCCAAATTAAGATAGGTACCATGTCTTAACTTCTATGGCATGTTACCCACAATTTAGCTCAGGAATGAACACACAGGGCAGACCTTTAGAAAGTACCAAGGAACTACTTTGTGTTACTAAAGAGGTCTTTTCAACTATGTGCAGTAATAGAAGCTTAATAGTACAGGGGTTCTATAGGCTTCATTTTCCATAGCAGCCCTTCCCTGCACAGCCCCTGGGCCTATCTAACCTAAATTCAGCCAAGCAACTGAGCCAATCCAGGAACAATATTACTGACACATCCCACCAGCCTGGGAAACAGAATTAGAATTAGTGATGTTCCTGGACAGACAATGTGGACATTAAACCCAGCAAGTCTCTGTCTTCCCTTGTTCCCTATCATGTTGACTAAGTTCCCAGGACAGACCGTCTACCTCAGTGTCCCTATTCACTCCCTCAACTCCATCCTAGTCATCCTACATAGACTTTGATAGTTTCTTCCTCATATAGATGCAGGATGGATTCCCTCTATGTAAAGGTGAATCCCCTGAAGCACATCACCACCTCCCACCCAACTTGAATTGCAGTCCCATATGCCTCTCTCCACTAGACTGGCTCTTGTCTGCAGCTAACATCTGCCAAAATCTAACCTGAGCTTGTCATGCCCTTGGGGGTGTTGAAAGGATCAACCCTGTAAAACAAGCCTTGATCCCAAGGTGTTCATATCAGGACAGTCCTAGAACACAAATGTTCATCTTATTACCACAATCATCACTGCTTACTTTCATAGTCACCAAACTTCCAGCAAAAGTATCACTCCCCCTGATATCACAGTCTTTTAAGTGATTCATTTCAAAATAAAAATTTCTGTGTTGTTTGAAGATATACACGTTTGGTGTGTGTGTGTGTGTGTGTGTGTGTGTGTGTGTGTGTATGATCTGAGATTATTATGGAAGACACTTAATCCTCCCTCTTCTCATCCTCCTACTACAGTGATGTATTTGACCTGATTTCCAAGAGCTTCTATAGTTTTGGACTATATTCAGAGTAAATGTTGGAATATATACTTTGCCAAAGGGAAACACCTCCCATTAAAAAAAAAACTTGAAATAGCTCAAGTACTTATGACAAGAATATATCTATTTTGCTCCTCTTTCAAGACAAGAAAGGAGAAGGTAGACCCTAATTAGGTGACAACATTGGCTGGCTACTAGGCTTAAGACTGAGTAAGGAGTTCCCAGGATGTGGGATTTTCATTGCTAAAATACAGAGGCAAACTGGGACAGTTTGGTCACTCTAATTCTAATTTTGGCAAATGGGGACAGTTGGTCATGCTAATTCTAATTCAAGCAGTGAATGTGAGTGGCAGAGCTATGGAGATGTTTGGGACACAGTTTTAATCATGATCATGTGGTGGGATGGATAGTTTAAACACCAAAACAACTCAAGCTGGTCTTAGAAGGCATCCCACAACATCACGGTAGAGGAGGATTAACTGGCTCTGATGAGGATCAATTTACCATGTTTTGCTCTTTTTACCAGATCCTAGAGTTATGGAATGCAGGGGTCTGGAGATTTCGTCTACTCCTCCTTCCTCCCTCCCCTCCTTTTTCCTCCCTTTTTTTTTTCTTTTTAATTTGGATATAGTTGGCACACAATGTTACTTTAGTTTCAGGGATACAATTTAGTGATTTAACAAATTTATACATTATGCTTATTTACAAGTGTAGCTATGATTTGTTCTTTACATAACTATTACAATAGCATTGACTATATTCCTTATGGTCCACTTTTTATCCCATAACTTATCTCATTGTATAACTGGAAGCATGTATCTCTCTCTCCCCTTCACACATCTTGCCCAACCCTCACCCTTCTCCCCTCGGGCAGCCCTCAGTTTGAGCTCTGTATTTGCAGGTCTGATTCTGCTTCTTGTCTATTTATTCTTTTTCTTTAAGATTCCATTTATGAGGAGAATAACATGGTATTTATCTTTCTTAGTCTTATTTATTTCATTTAGCATAATACCCTCTAAGTCCATCCATATTGTCTCAAATGGCATAATCTCATCCTTTTTATGGCTGTGTAATATTTCAGTGTGTGTGTGTGTGTGTGTGTGTGTGTGTGTGTGTTCCTAATTGTCAAATATACCATTCTCTTTGACTCCATAACTACTTCTCATTAGGCCTCGTTGGGAGACTAATGCCAGCCTAATGCCTAGAACAGACACTGTCTACACCCTCATCCAGCTAGACACAGAAACCAAAACTGGTTGTCTATCTACATAAACATAACTGTGAAATTCTCTGTATTCATTAGCATGACTATATTCTTCTAGGAGTCTCCTGTCCATGGCAATTTGATTGCTCAATACAGAAACTTTCCAAAAGATTCATCAATTCTTCAATGGAAAACATCAACAAACAATATACACCTCAAATTCCTCCTGTTTCTCTTTTCAAGCCTGGGCTGTTGGATTGTGAATACAAGGGAAGAAAAAGGCTTTCTTGAAGCTCTTAGCTTTTTTGGCTATGTCTGAAATTAAACTAACAAAGATAAACTAATAGAAAAAAAGTATACAATTTTATTTAATGTAAGTTTTATATGACATGAGAGCCATCATAAGGAAATGAAGACCCAAAGAAACAGACCTGAGTATCTTTACATTAGGTCTGATGAAGGGTGAGTAGTTGTGTAAAAATGATAGGTCAGAGAGTATGAGGTAAGTATAATAAATTGGAGGGAACTGAGCAAGATCTTTTTGTTAGAATTTTTCTGTGCCTTTTTGTTTTCAGAGATAGGAATGTTCCTTTTCTCTGAGTATTTCTCAAATGAAGATTTTAAACCTGTCTCAGGGGAGAGGAGAAGTCAGAGTGATCTCACTCCTAGATTTTCTCAAACTCCTTCAGCTTAAAGTATTCAATATAGCAAGGGGCCATATTCTGAGGTAGTATGTGCTGAACCCCATCATGATCCTTACTCAATCGTCATCAAACCTCTGTTTTTAAAGTTCCATTTTAAATCAATGTCCTCAGCTCAGGTTTTGATTGTCAATAAATTCTGATTTTATTATCACTACTCTAAGATACTGCCAATGCTTTACCAGGTTGCATTCTTCCTTAATGAAGTAAGCAACAAACTCAGTTTTATTTTACTAGAAGATTGTGTTGATGTTTTGTGAGGAGCCATCTTTTAAATCTCACAGGAGGCACTTAAAGCCAAACTGACCTTGCTGCACCTGCCTCCTGAGATTACTCTCATCCATCTCCCCCTTTTTCAACTTTCCTTTCCTTCTGGAGACTGGAATACATTTAAAAAATTACTTCCTTATAGAAGAGAGCAGCAACTAAGATATTGGCCTATCAGGTTAGTTCAAAAAACATTTAGTATATATTAAATTTTGGGAAATGGGGATCCCTGGGTGGCGCAGCGGTTTGGTGCCTGCCTTTGGCCCAGGGCGCGATCCTGGAGACCGGGGATCGAATCCCATGTCGGGTTCCCAGTGCATGGAGCCTGCTTCTCCCTCTGCCTGTGTCTCTGCCTCTCTCTGTGTGTGTGTGTGTGTGCGACTATCATAAATAAATAAAAATTTATTTAAAAAATTGGGAAATGTAGGGGCCAAAGAGGCAAACCACGTTGTATATATATAATAAAGGGCTTCTCTTAGAAAAAAAATTCAGGAAGTATTACCTAACTCAAATTTAACCTGCATTTTATATAACACTTAAAAGATTGACCATTATGTCTCTATAAATTTAGATGATGATTTATAGAAAGTTTTTGGGTGCAACAGGAAAAAATTAGAGGCAGCTTGTCTAACATGCCAAGTATCCAGTGTACTCACAAACCATGTTTTTATTGATGGAATGACCCACAGCAAAATAAAATAAAATAAAAAAAAAACAATTAGTATCTATCAAAAATGCTACTTTTGGAGTGACTTGGTGGATTCAGACACCTCTTAAATCTAACTTTACCATGTGACTCAGAAGATTATGAGAAGCCTTATGGCATAGTCAGACTAAATTACATTCAGAGTTGCCAGTACTCATTTAATATTAGTCTCGGGAACCCAATATTTTTGGGTTCAAAACCTTTATCCTAATTGTACTAAGACTCTTAATTTACAATGAAGCAACACATTTGGTGAAAAATCAACGTTGGCCCCCAAAAAATCAATATGCAGAAATATGTTGCTTTTTTATACACAAATAGTCAGCAGAAAGAGAAATCAAGGAATACATTTTTTTACAATTGTACCAAAAACAATGAGATACCTAGGGATACACCTAAGCAAAGAGGTGAAAGAACTGTACTTTGAAAACTATAAAACACTGGTGAAAGAAACTGAAGAGGAAAGAAAGAAATAGAAAGACAGTTCATACTCATGGACTGGAAGAACAAATATTGTTAAAATTTCTATACTACCCAAAGCAATCTACACATTTAAAACAATTCCTATTAAAATACCAGCAGCATTTTCACAGAGCTATATCAAACAATCCTAAAATTCATATGGAACCACAAAAGTCCTTGAATAGCCAAAGCAATCTTGAAAAAGAAATGCAAAGCTGGAGGTGTCACAGTTCCCGACTTCAGGTTATATTACAAAGCTGTAGTCATCAAAACAGTATGGTACTGGTACAAAACTAGGTAGGCCCATAGATCCATAGAACAGAATAGGAAACCCACAATTATGTAGTCAACTAATCTTCCACAAAGCAGGAAAGAATATTCACTGGAGAAACGACAATCTCTTCAACGAAGGGTGTTGGAAAACTGGATAGCTATAGCAAAAGCATGAAAATGGACTACTTTCTAACATCATACACAAAAACAAATTCAAACTGGATTGAAAATCTTAATGTGAGACGTGAAACCAACAAAATTCTACAAGACAGCACAGGTAGTACTGTCTCTAACATCAGCCACGGCAACATTTATCTACATATGCCCCATAGTGCAAGGGAAGCAAAAGCAAAATAAAATATTGGGATTGCATCAAAATAAAAACCTTCTCCATAGTGAAGGAAATAATCAGCAAAACTAAATCGCAACCTCTTGAATAGGAGAAAATATTTACAAATGACATCCAATAAACCACTAGTATCTAAAATATATAAACAGCCTATACAATTAAATACCCCCCGAAAAAGAAACAATCCAATTAAAAATGGGCAGAGGACATGAACAGACATTTCTCCAAAGAAGATATCCAGATGGCCAACAGACACGGGAAAAGATTCTCAGCATCACTCATGATCAGGGAAATACAAATCAAAACTACAGTGAGATACCAACTCATACCTATCAGAATGGTCTAAATGAAAAACAGAAGAAACTACAGGTATTGGTAAGAATGTGGAGAAAAAGGATCCCTTGTGCTCTGTTGGTGGGAATGCAAACTGATGCAGCCACTCTGGAAACAATATGGAGGTCCCTCAAAAAGTTCAAAAGAGAACTACCCTAGGATCCAGCAGTTGTACTACTAGGTATTTATCCAAAGGATACCAAAAATACAGATTCAAAGGAGTATATACACCCTGACATTTATAGCAGCACTATCAATAATAGCCAAACTATGGAGAGAGCCCAAATGTCCATTGACTGATGAATGGATAAAGAAGATATGGTGTATATATACATATGAATATTACTCAGCCTTCAAAAAGAATTCAATCTTGCCATTTGCAATAACATGGATGGAGCTAGAGTGCATTATGCTAAGTGGAATAAGTCAGTCAGAAAAAGACAAATTCCATATAATTTCACTCACATGTGGAATTAAAAAAAACAACAACAACAACAAATGAACAAAGGGACAAGAGAAAGAGAGAGAGAAACCAAGAAACAAACTTAACAAGAGAGCAAATGGACAGTGCCAGAGGGGACAGGAGTAGGGGATAGGTAAAATATGTGATGGGGATTAAGGAGTGCCCTTATTCTGCTGAGCACAGGGTGATTTATGGAATTGTTTAATCATTTTATTATATACCTGAAATTAATATAACGTTGTATATTAACTATACTGGAATTTAAAATAAAAAATAATGGCTAAAATAAAAGGATGTACAGGTAGTTGATAAAACATTATTTCTGGGTGTGTCTGTGAGAATGTGTCCAGAAAAGATTAGAATCAGTAGACTGAGTAAAGACATGCTGGTGAGCATCATCCAATCTGTTGGATGTTGCTTTTGTTGTTGTTGTTGTTGTTGTTGGATGTTTCAATAGCACAAAAAAGCAGACCTATCTGCTTGACCTGAGATATCCATCTTCTGCCCTCAGACATTGGCACCTTTGGTTCTTGGGCTTTCAGATTCAGGCTGCGACTTACACCATTTCAGTGCTGCTTCTTTCACTGTTATGGATTAAAAGGTATCATCCTTATTCACTCCTTTAAGATGACAGAAACAATAAAGGTCGAGGAACAGAGTGATACTATATGATGCATATAGAGTTAAAATGTGTCCTTGGAGTCATGGTCACTTTGAAATAATAAGTGGCCTGGTTTCAAATAGAATGCTTTACACATCTGAGAGAAGTATACTTGTCCTTGGCATCTTAGCCCAAATCACATACAGAAGAATCCTAGGGCCTCATTTTACAACCCAAACTCTCCAACTTGGGGAATTCTGAGAGACTATTTTTCTAGCCCTTACTTATATATCAAAGTGCTGAGTTCACAATGATTAATTCAATCAGCTCTTTATTTAACCTGTACTGTCATTGCTTTTGTGTATGATACTATCTCACATGATGTTGGCACACCCAGTAGGAAATAGTTATTTTTTTCTTTTAAAATTAACATTAACTATACAGTGTTAAGATATGAATATCTTCCTTCTTTTTAACTTCTGCTTTCTAATTTTTCTTCTAACCCCAACTCAATTTACCCAATCTTTACTTAGCTTTTTTTAGGTCAGCATCTCAGTTCCGTTTAGTATCCTTCTTAGGACATACAGGAAAATCTCTTCCTGGAGCTAATTATGTTCATGTTTGTTACAGTCTTGAGAAACCTATTTTAATAAGTCAAAGAATGTATTTTTAGAGCATCCGAAATGTCTTGTTCCAAGTAAGAATGAGTAAATTGGTCAATTTCAATTATACCCATTGTTTGTAGAAACCTATAAAGGTAGAGATATGGAGAGTAAAGTGATGTTTCATTCATTTATGCTACTCATTAGAGTTTTAAAAGTCCTTATTCCTTTGCTCATTTGTTTTGTTTCTTAAATGAAAGACAAGCCAAGAAACAGACTCTTAACTATAGAAAACAAACTAATCCTACCAGAGGGAAGTAGGTGGGAGATGGGTGCAATAGGTAATGGAGATTAAGGAATGCACTTGTCATGATAAGCACAGGGTGATGTACAGAATTGTTGAACCACTATATTGTAAACCTGAAACTAATATAACTCTGCATGTCAACTATATCAGAATTAAAATTTTTAAAATAAAGAAAAAGTACTTATTCATGATTGTCACCATCCATTTATTTATGCATCTAATTAACAGAATTGTTAATATAAATGTAATCATGTTTATTTTTATACACTTTTTTTCAGTAGATAGATGATATAATATTATTATTAAAGGAACCTGGTGTCCAGCTGAGAAGGCAAGACAAATAATGATATAAATTCATTTCTGGGAGAATAGAATGATGGAGCCAACATAGAGCCAAGGCACAATATAACACAGCATTATTTTCTAGCTCCTACCGCCTATACAGATACCTCCAGCATCTTTAAATATTCCCTAATTTTAGTGAAGGATAGGAGAGTGAGTAAAGTCAGTGATAATATGTACAGAGTCTTTGAATGAATTACAAAAAAAATGACCACTCTGGGTAGCTGAATTACAAAAAGACATTCACTTTTGAGCACATGAAGCACATGCAGATCCATGTCATTCATAGCTTTCCTATCTACTCCCATATGCCTGCTGAAACTTGCCATAGGTACTGTGACCCTAGCACCTTACAAATTGCCTGCATGTAGTAGGTGCCTAATAAAATTTGTCAGCCTGAGTTAACTTTACACTTGCCTTCCTTTGTATCTCCAACTATTAATATCACTTGCCACAGCTCACCATCAATGAGTTGTTTAAATGGAAGAGATGTCAAAGTTTTCTGACTGAAACCCCACTGAAGCCAGTGCAACTTACAAAAAAACTCCAGACTCCTGTGCATTAAAACTTGCTGGGAAAATGTTTGGCCAAAGCTTTACCAGACCCCACACCATGGTGCTAAATCTAGCCATCCACAGATCAGTCCTTTCTCCCTAAATCTCAAACCTATCTCCATATGCGCTGGGCTGCTAAACAGTAGGACATTAGAAGGTTTATAATCAATAGTTATGTTTTTTATTAGATTTGAAATACCTATTAGAAAGCCAAGTGGAGCTATTTATTTATTTATTAACTTTATTGAGGAATCATTGACAAATACAATTGTATATATTTAAAGTCTACAATGTAATCATTTGGTATACATATACATTATAGAATAGTTATTAAGATCAAGATAATTAACATAGAATCACCTCAAATAGTTAACACAGTTAACTAGTTAACTTATGTGTGTGTGTGTGTGTGTGTGTGTGTGTGTGCGGTGAGAATGCTTAAGATTTGCTCTCAGTAACTTTCAAGTACACAATACCATATTCTTTTTTTTTTTAAGAGGGAGCAGGGGAGGGGCAGAGAGCAGGAAGAAGGAAAGAGAGAATCTTAAGCAGACTCCACACCCAGCACGGAGCCCAACTCAGGGCTCGACCTCACAACCCTTAAATCATGACCTGAGCTGAAATCAAGAGTTGGACACATAACTGACTGAGCCACCTCACCACCCCCATAATACCATATTCTTTACTATAGTCACTATGTTGCATATTAGATCTTGTTTTTAAGTAGAAACTATTATAACTCGCTCATATGCTGACAGAATGATTTAGTAGGGAAGCAAAACCTGAGAAGCAAAAAAGAATAGAGCAACTTTAGAGCAATGTCTGAGAGAAGATACTCCTTCTCTTGCACAATTGATATATAAGGAATTGGCCTTAGGTTAGACAGGTAAGACATCATATTAGAAAGGAAAGCAGAGTATATGGACGTAGTAGCAGGGAGATTAGTAGATTGAGGAGTGGAATACACAGAAAATCTCCTTATGATTGCATCTATATCTTTAGTAAAATAAGAAGCTAAGTCATCAGCTGTGAGTGAAGAGAGGTAAGAGGTTATTGCAGATGTGAAATGAAATAATAATCTGGGAGAGTAAAACAATGTTTGGAAATGTAGTAGAATTACTGAACAGCTATAAGGGATAATTTGAATGAGGGGGTGACAAAGTTAGACAGCTACCAGTGGTGTGTGTGTTCATGTGCTTATGTGTGTACACGCACATGGCCCTTAAAATCTAAGGAAGTAAGGATCAAAGTGAGGATATGTAAGGAAGCAAGAGATTGATAAATCAATGAGTTGGAGGTTCCAAGGCATTTGTGCAATTGTTTCAGTGGAGACATTATATTGATTAAGTAGAAAGATAGGAAGTGGTTTGTGGGGTGGAAAAGAAAAGCTCCCTCAGTTTTTTGGAGGGAATAACTTTAAAAATACTTAAATGGCTAAGTTTACTTGGTGCAGTTAAAAATTAAACTTGTTGATTTTAACATTGCTGTTACATCTGAAATAAACTTACGTGATATTCTAGTAGTAAAAAAAAAAAAAAGAGGGGAGAACTTGAAATGGAATTTATGAGTGATGGGATAATGGAATAATGGCATGATGTAGTATATGGCTCAGGATGTCTATGTAAAAATAGATTGGGAGACAAGACCATGGGAGGATAGGAGGTAAAGCAATCATGAGGTCACAATATTAGGAGCATCATCTGTACACATTCCAGCTATCTATTGTTGCATAGTGAATCTCCCGGAAACTTAGTTAAAACAATTAATTATTACCTCTTATTGTACTGTAGGTTGACTAGGCTTAGCTGGACAGCTCTTTATCAGGGTCTCTCATGTGGTTGCATCCAAGTGCCAGCTGGAATTATAGTCTTCTGAACACTAAATGGCTGGAAATCCAAAATGCCTTATCTACATGGCTGACAATCAGTACTGTCTTCTGGCTGGACACTCAGCTAGTTGTTTTTTGTTTGGTTTGGTTTTATTTTGTTTTGTTTTGTTTCTTTGTTTGTTTTTACCACTATGCCAATATATGGTCTCTCCATGTAGCTTGGATTTCTAATATCACAAGTGCTGGGTTCCAAAGATAAGTGTCTCAAGAGTGAGCCCTTCAAAAAGCAGAAATCAGAAGCTATAAATCCAGTAAAGGGTTATATCCAAACTCGTGCAGTGTCATTTCTACCATATTCTATTAGTAGAAGCAATCTCAGAGCCCACACAAATTCAGAGAGGTGGGGAGAACAGATCTCAACTCGATGAGAACAGTACAACCTTGCAGAAAAACATATGGAACGGGAAATATTGTTGTGGCCATTTTTGGAAAACAAAATCTACCAAATGTGGATAACCAATCAATAAGAACAATGACAAGACTAGTGTTAGAAAGAGAGAGTGCTAAAATAATGGTTAGGAAGACTAACTCAGAGGTCTATACAGATCACCAAAGGGAGAGAGAGAAGATACTGAATTTGTTGACATGAGCAAACTTGGGGTTTGAGGGAAGAGGAAGGGGCAATGCTCTAAAAGTGGTAAGGAGAAGCAGGAGTATTTATATCCTCAGTGACAAAAAAGGGAAAGAAAATATCTACCATTACAGAAGGCTACAAAAGCCTTCTGTAAAGTTTCTCGGAAACCTTTCCTAGGCTAGGAAAGACTTGCTCTCGAGGGACAGCCAAGTCTCAGAGAAAGAAGGTAAAGATTGTTCAGGAGAGAGGTTGAGGATGGATTTTACTGATGACAAATCAAGAATCCCAAAGAAAAATACGGAAAAATGTGTGGAGTTGGGGGAGGCTAGGAGGCAGTCAAATTAGGGAATATATGCAATCATAAAGAGAGGAGAGTTAGATGATGAGTGACAGAGGAATCTTGAGCTTCTTTGGTGAACAGTAAAAATGGATTTACTGAACATGACGGAATTAAGGCATGATGGTCTCCAAGACAGGTTATTACGTTAAAGCTGCATATATTAGGGAAGGTATTCCCAAGATTTTGCTGGAGCAGATAGAACTTTGTGAGATTTTTCTTCAATTATTTGGCCCCAGGAATGAGTATTTCTGTAAGAGAAAAAAATATTTTTAATATATCCATGGGTAAATATTATATAGCTCTTTTCTCTATTTCGTTTTGTTTTGGGCAGCTTATTAAAGTATAATTCGAGGAAGACATAGACACAGCCAACAAGCACATAAGGAAATGCTCCACATCACTTGCCATCAGGGAAATACAAATCAAAACCACAATGAGGTACCACCTCACACCAGTGAGAATGGGGAAAATTAACAAAGCAGGAAACCACAAATGTTGGAGAGGATGTGGAGAAGGGGAACCCTCCTGCACTGTTGGTGGGAATGTGAACTGGTGCAGCCACTCTGGAAAACTGTGTGGAGGTTCCTCAAAGAATTAAAAATAGACCTGCCCTACGACCCAGCAATTGCACTGCTGGGGATTTACCCCAAAGATACAGATGCAGTGAAACGCCGGGACACCTGCACCCCGATGTTTCTAGCAGCCATGTCCACAATAGCCAAACTGTGGAAGGAGCCTCGGTGTCCATCGACAGATGAATGGACAAAGAAGATGTGGTCTATGTATACAATGGAATATTCCTCAGCCATTAGAAATGACAAATACCCACCATTTGCTTCGAACGTGGATGGAACTGGAGGGTATTATGCTGAGCGAAATAAGTCAATCAGAGAAGGACAAACATATAGGCTCATTCATTGGGAATATAAAAAATAGTGAAAGGGAATAAAGGGGAAAGGAGAAAAAATGAGTGGGAAATATCAGAAAGGGAGACAGAACATGAGAGACTCCTAACTCTGGGAAACGAACTAGGGGTGGTGGAAGGGGAGGTGAGGGGGGTGACTGGGTGACGGGCACTGAGGGGGGCACTTGACGGGATGAGCACTGGGTGTTATTCTATATGTAGGCAAATTAACACCAATAAAAAATAAATTTATGAATAAAAAAGAAAAGAAAAAATAAAGTATAATTCTAATGCAATAAACTGCATTTCTAAAGTGTACAATTTGGTAAGTGTTGTGATAGTGTAACCATCACCACAATCAAGATAACGAACATATCCACAACCCCAAATACTCATCTTGCTTTACAACCCTTCTCTCCTGTCTTCCCTCCCTTCAGTCTTCAGGCAATCACTAATAAGCATTCTGTCATTATAGATTAATCTGAAGTTAGTAGAATTTAGATAAATGAAGTAATATAGTACGCACACTTCTCTTGTCTGGCTTCTTCACACAGCCATAATTATTTTTGAGATCCATTCATGTCGTTGAGTATATCAATAGTCACAATTTGTTCACACATTCATATGTTGATAGTCACGTGGGTTGTTTCCAGTTTATAGCTATTACAAACAGAGATCTGCTATGAACATCCCTGTACCAGTCTGTATGAACATATGCTCTCATTTCTCTTTGGTAAATTCCTAAGAGTAGATAGACTGAATTATATGGTAGGTGTTTGTTTAGCTTTTTAAGAACTTGCCAAACTGTTTTCCAAAGTGAATATACATTTATATTTCCACTAGTCACGTAGGAGAGTTTTAGTTTCTCATTATGATTCTCTCTGATGATCTCTTCATATATATATAAAATCTCTCTTTTTCTTTTTTTTTAAGTAGGTTCCATGCCCAGAATGGAGCCCAACAAAGGACTTGAACTCACAACCCCAAGATCAAGATATGAGCTGAAATCAAGAGTCGGGTGCCTAACCAACTGAGCAACTCAGGCCCTCTAAAGTCTCTTTTTATTTGGGAGTGTGTATAACATTTATGATTAATGTTATTGTTGATATGGTTAGAAATAAGGATATTATCTTCCTAATTGTTTTCTATTTGTCCTCCCTGTTCTTTGTTTCTCCTTCTTTTTTTCTCTTTTTCTGTATTATTTTGGATTAAATAATTTTATTACTTCACTGTATCTCCCTTTCCTTTGCTTATTAGCTCAAACTTTTTGTTATTTTATTTATTGTTTTACCATTTATGACATAAATCTTTAATTTATCACAGTCTTTATTCTAATGATATTATATAATACAACTTCACGGGATCCCTGGGTGGCGCAGCGGTTTGGCGCCTGCCTTTGGCCCAGGGCGCGATCCTGGAGACCCGGGATCGAATCCCACGTCGGGCTCCCGGTGCATGGAGCCTGCTTCTCCCTCTGCCTATGTCTCTGCCTCTCTCTCACTCTCTCTGTATGACTATCATAAATAAATAAAAAAAATACAACTTCACTTATAGCATAAATGCCTTACTTTCATTTCTTTCTCCCCAGCCACTGTTCCGCTTTTATCTTTTTCCTTCTATATAAGTTATAAACCCCACAATTATTTGTTGTTACTTTTGCTTTAAACAGGTGATTGTTTAAACACATTTAAAAAGTAAGAAAAAAACTATATGCAGATTTAATTGTCATTTCCAGTGGTCTTCATTGTTTTGTGTGGATTCATATGTTCACCTGGAACTATTTTCTTTCTACTTTGAAAAAACACTTAACATTTCTTTAACATTTCTGATACTGGGCATCTGCTGATAATGAATTATTTAAGCTTCCATACGTCTGAAAAAGTCTTATTTATCTTCCATACGTCTGAAAAAGTCTTATTTATCTTTGTTTTGAAAGATATTTTTTATTGGTTGTAGAATTTTAGGCTATAGTCTTTTTTTTAGTAAAATCTTTACCTTAAAGATATTGCTCATTTGCATCTTATGAATTTTTTCAACAAAAAATACTCTGTTGAAATTTTTCAACAAAAAATTGAAAATTTTTTCAACAATAAAATATCTTTTATTTTTCTTCTTCTGTATAGATATATCTTTTTTCTCTAGTTGCTTAAGATTTTTCTTTCTCAGTTTTTTAAAAGAACTTGACTACAATATGCCTTGGTGTAATTTTCTTGTTCCTGGATTTGGGTTATCCCAGAAGCAGCTGATGCATATAACCATTGGATGTTTTCCAGCATCCATCTGTTTCCTTCTGTTTTCCAAAAGTCTTTCCCTAATGAGCAAATGAGAGGCTATGTCTGAAACATTTATAACTAACTGTCTCTAAATATCTTAGGTCATTGTAGATTTTATAAAACCATGCCTTTTTTGGTTTAAGGTAACTGGGAAAACAAAATATATGACCCTCAACACTAAATTTTTTAATTTAATTTTTTCAGTGAACGATCAATACAATTGACAAATCTCTAGAAAAACTGACAAAGAAAAAAAAGAAGACACGAGGTAGAAATGTCAGAAATGAAACAGAGAATATCACCATGGGGATCCCTGGGTGGCGCAGCGGTTTGGCGCCTGCCTCTGGCCCAGGGCGCGATCCTGGAGACCCGGGATCGAATCCCACGTCGGGCTCCCGGTGCATGGAGCCTGCTTCTCCCTCTGCCTGTGTCTCTGCCTCTCTCTCTCTCTCTCTCTCTGTGTGACTATCATAAATAAATAAATTTAAAAAAAAAAAAGAGAATATCACCATGAATACAACAGAGATCAAAAGAATAATAAATATGAGTAACTCTAAACACAATTTTATGAAGTATAGTTGACACACACTATTACATTACTTTCAGGTGTACAACACTCATTGGACAAGTCTATATATTATGCTGTGGTCATCACAGTAGTTACTATCAATCACCATGTGACCTTATTATAATAAGGATGATTTTATTCTATAATTAGAAGTCTGTACCTCCAACTTTTCTGCACCTATTTTGTTTATCCCTCCACCCCATTCCCTACTGGTAGCTATCAGTTTGTTCTCTATGTTTATGGATGAGTTTGGTTTTTGTTTATTCATTTGTTTTTTAGATTCTGGATATATGTAAAATCGTATGATATTTGTCTTTGTCTAACTTATTTCACTTAGCACAATACACTTTCGTGTTTTTTTTTTGAGTGAGAGATATAATTCCTTTAATCTGTCATAGTTGTACCACAGAAAATTTAGGCTGTAAACACAAAACTATTCAATCATTTAAATTAATTATTTTTACCAGTAAATACCAATTCATCATGCAGGCAACTTTTCTCTTGCTTGAGGCGAACGATCTCTTCTCGTTGTTCATTATTTTCTGTTGTCTTTTCATTTAGATCCTCTTTCAGTTTATTGACTTCAATCTTAAGTGTCTTCAATTTCTGCTTATAATCTTGCTTTCTTTCACAATGCAAGTCTCCACCATCTTTGCCTCACGCAAGGCATGTTCTAATAGTTTAAATTTTCCTGAGCAGTCTGCAATGTGATTGACAGCCTCAATAATATCTTTGTCCTCAAGGTCTTCAGAGAGGAGAGAGGAATGGGCTGCTTTTTGAGCCATTTCCTGGAGCTGGAGCTGAGTCTTCTGAAGAGCCACTTGACATTCAATTTGATTAGATTCAAGGATTTTACCTTCTTGGTGAGTGACCTGATTATTTCAGTTCTTTTATGTAGTTCACCCTCTAATTTGCTGCAATGTTCTTCCAAAGGCAACACTTTCTGCAGATCCTCTTCCCAAGAAAGAAGTTGTTTCTGATGTACTGCAACCATATTATTGAGCTCTTTACCACGATCTTCTAATTCTCCAATGAGCAGCTGCAGCTCTTTCCATTGTTTCATAGTGGAACATTCAACTTCTGACCCGATGTTCTGGTGCACGGCGAGGAAGGCATGGCAAGATCTCATCTTTTTTATGGTTTCTACTATGTATATATACGTCTTTATCAATTTATCTATTGGTATACACTTGTGCTACTTCCATATCTTGGCTATTGTAAATAATGTTGCAATAACATAGAGGTGCCTCTATCTTTCCAAATTATATTAAGATGCTATCATTTTATTTGGGTAAATACCCAGTTGAGGAAGTACCCTATCATATGATATTTCTATTTTTAATTTTTTGAGGACCCTCTATACTGTTTTCCACAGTAGCTGCACCAACATTTATTCTCACAACAGTGCATAAGGGTTCCTTTTCCTCCATATCCTCACCAGGATTTGTTGTTTCTTGTCTTTTTGATTCTAGCCATTCTGACTAGTGTACAGTGATATCTCACTGTTATTTTGATTTGCATTTCCCTGATGATTAATCATGTGCATTTTTTTCATGTGTCTGTTGGCCATCTGTATGTCTTCTTCAGAAAAATGTCTTGAATAGGCCCTCTGTCCATTTTTTTTAATAAATTAATTTTTATTGGTGTTCAGTTTACCAACATACAGAATAACACCCAGTGCTCATCCCGTCAAGTGTCCCCCTCAGTGCCCGTCACCCATTCACCCCCACCCCCCGCCCTCCTCCCCCTCCACCACCCCTAGTTCATTTCCCAGAGTTAGAAGTCTTTATGCTCTGTCTCCCTTTCTGATATTTCCCACACATTTCCTCTCCCTTCCCTTATATTCCCTTTCACTATTATTCATATTCCCCAGATGAATGAGAACATACACTGTTTGTCCTTCTCCGATTGACTTACTTCACTCAGCATAATACCCTCCAGTTCCATCCACGTTGAAGCAAACGGTGGGTATTTGTCGTTTCTAATGGCTGAGGAATATTCCATTGTATACATAGACCACATCTTCTTTATCCATTCATCTTTCGATGGGCACCGAGGCTCCTTCCACAGTTTGGCTATTGTGGACATGGCTGCTAGAAACATCGGGGTGCAGGTGTCCCGGCGTTTCATTGCATCTGAATCTTTGGGGTAAATCCCTAACAGTGCAATTGCTGGGTCATAGGGCAGGTCTATTTTTAACTCTTTGAGGAACCTCCACACAGTTTTCCAGAGTGGCTGCACCAGTTCACATTCCCACCAACAGTGCAGGAGGGTTCCCCTTTCTCCACATCCTCTCCAACATTTGTTGTTTCCTGCCTTGTTAATTTTCCCCATTCTCACTGGTGTGAGGTGGTATCTCATTGTGGTTTTGATTTGTATTTCCCTGATGGCAAGTGATGCAGAGCATTTTCTCATGTGCATGTTGGCCATGTCTATGTCTTCCTCTGTGAGATTTCTCTTCATGTCTTTTGCCCATTTCATGATTGGATTGTTTGTTTCTTTGCTGTTGAGTTTAATAAGTTCTTTATAGATTTCCTCTGTCCATTTTTTAAATAGGATTACTTGTTTTGGGATATTGAATTGTAAAAATTCTTTATGTATCTTGGATATTGATTTCTTATAGGATGTATCATTTGCAAATATCTTCTCCTATACAGTAGGTTGCCTTTCATTGCATTGATGGTTTCCTTCACTGTGCAAAAGCATTTTTAAAATTTTGGTGTAGTTCCAATAATTTATTTTTTTGGTTTTGGCTCCCTTGCCTAAGGAGGCATATCTAGACAAATGTTTAATGGATGACATCAAAGAAATTACTCCTATGTTTTCTTCTAAGATTTTTATGATTTCATGTCTCATATTTTGGTCTTTAATCCATTTTTAATTTATTTGTGTGTATAATGAAAGTTTATTCTTTTGTGTGCATAGCCCAGCTTTATTCTTTTATATATAGCTATACACTTTCCCAGCATCATTTATTGAAGAGATTAGTACTCTTTGTTTCAGTAAAAATTGCTACTGATAATTTAATAAGGATTTCATTGAATCTATATATTGCTTTAACAAGTATGGACATTTTAACAATATGATATCTTCCAATCCATAAGCATGGAATATCTTTTTATTTGTTTGTGACATCTTCAATTTCTTTCATTGCCTTTTTACAGTTTGCAGAGTAGAAGTATTTCACCTCCTTTGTTAAGTTTATTCCCAGCGGGATCCCTGGGTGGCTCAGCGGTTGAGCATTTATCTGCCTTTGGCCCAGGTATGATGCTGGAGACCCAGGATCGAGTCCCACATCGGGCCCCTTGCATGAAGCCTGTTTCTCCCCTGCCTGTGCCTCTGACTCTCTCTGTGTGTCTATCATAAATTAATAAATAAAATCTTTAAAAAAAAAGTTTATCCCCAGCTATTTTATTCTTTTAGGCACAATTGTAAATAGAATTGTTTTCTTAATTTCTTCTTCTGCTACTTTGCTGACTTATGTTTTTTGTAGTTTTCTGTTTACCAATTCAACTTATTTACTCATTTTTGGTCTTTTCAGTTTTGGAAGATTGTATGTTTCTAGGAATTTATCAATTTCTCCTAGGTTGCCCAATTTGCTGGCATATAATTTTTCATAGTATTGTATTATAGTCCTTTGTTTTTCTGTTTTTTTTTCTTGTTGAATCTGGCTCACAGTTTATTGATTTTGTTTACTTTTTTCAAAGAATAAGTTCTTGATTTCATTGAATTTTTTCTTTCTTTCTTTCTTCTTTGTTCTTTTGTCCCTATTTCATTTATTTATGTTCCAATATTTGTTGTTCCCTTCTTTCTACTAACCTTGGGTTTTGTTTGCCCTTTTTTTCCCCTAGTTCCTTAAGGTGTAAGATTAGAATGTTTGAGATTTTTCTTGTTTCTTGGAGTAGGCCTGTATCACTAGAAATTTCCCTCTTAGAACTTCCTTCAGTATATCCCACAGATTTTGGACTGCCGTGTTTTCATTTTTATTTGTCTCTATGTATTTTTAATTTTCTCTTTGATTTCTTTGTTAACATATTAGCTGTTTAGTAACATGTTGTTTAACCTCCATGTGTTTGTGGGGGTCTTTTTCTAGTTTTTGTCTTGTAATTGATTTCTAGTTTTAAACCAGTGTGGTCAAAAAAGATGTATAATGTATCTTCTTAAATTTATTGAGACTTGTTCTGAGGCCTGGCACATGATCTATTCTGGAGAATGTTCCATGTGCACTTGAAAAGAATGTATATTTTGTTGCTTTTGGGTGCAATGTTCCATATATATTTTTAGGTTTATCTGGTATAATGTGTCATTCAAAGAAACTGTTTCTTTGTCTTTTTTATATTTTTTATTTTAAAGATTTTTTAAATTTATTTATTCATTCATGAGAGACACAGAAAGAGAGAGGCAGAGACATAGGCAGAGGAGAAGCAGGCTCCATGCAGGGGACTCCAGGATCACGCCCTGAGCCAAAGGCAGATGCGCATAACTGCTGAGCTTCCCAGGCATCCCAAAAAAACTGTTTCCTTCTTAATTTTCTGCCTAGATGATGTATCCATTGATGGGAGGGATTAAAGTACTATTACTGTATTACTATCAATTTCTCTTTACGTCTCTTAATATTTGTTTTATGTATTTAGGTGCTCCAAAGTTGGGTACATAAATATTTACATTTGTTATGTCATGACCCATAACACTCTAAATTAAGACGTGGATTGGTAAATCAATCCAATAGTGAGTTATGCTGAGTCCCAGGATGGAAATCTCCAGCCTAGAAATTAGTACAGAAGTTAGCAGTCTCTCTCATGCTTGGCAACAGAACACATGCTGTGATTTGTTTAGCAGCAAGGCAATCAAACCTATGAAGGATTATGTGCAAGCATGTTAGTGGACACAGGGAAACCCACCCTTCCAGTGCACCTAATTTTAAATTAATCTCTTTTCACTCCTTCCTTTTACATACTAAATCTTCTAGGATTCTGGATAGCTAAGAGTCTGAGGCCCAGCTCAGCTTTTCTTTGGAGCAACCAGACTACATGTAAACATGGAAAACAGAAAATATTCAATAAGCATGATCAGCAACTCTGAGGCAAACGCTGACTGAATTTTTGGCCCTCAGTTGATTAACTTGTAGAAATCTCAAAACATACTTGGCATGTGTCTTCTGGAAATTTCCAGTCCCCAAATTGAAGAGTAGAGTGACACAACTGTCTATAAACTCATAACAATAGAAGGAAGACAACCTACTAACCTGAAACAGTGCTAATGGGTAAAGACTGATATTGCCAGGGAAAGATCACTAACTCAAACATAAAGAATTTCTAAATGACAGAAATCTCATGAGATTTTCAGTGCGAAATCAATTTTCTGGATGACAATGCTATGGGAAGGAAGGAATTTAGTTCAAAAGCTATTTGATTATTCTTAGCTTCAAGTTTCATTAGATATGAGTCTATACATAATTCTGTTAAATGGAAGAAGTATATAATTTTATAAAAACAAAAATGAAACACCAAAAATAGAAACCAAGTAGCTGATTATCCATTATCCTTTGCCTTACTAAAGGCAAGAAGGGGAGAAGGAAATTTCCTTCAAAATGTAACCTGGTTCTTTTGAAATATGATTTTCGAAATATTTATTTAAAAAAACAAAAAACTATTAAAATCTTGTCCATAGGTAAAGTATATGTATTAGTTACCTATTACTGCATAACAAATTATCACAAAATTTAGCAGCTTAAAACAATAAACATTTATTATTCACAGTTTCTGTGGTTCAAGGATTTGGAATGTATTGCTAAGTCTTTCATGACATTGCATTCAAGCTATTGGCCAGGGTTGCTGTCTTTGAGGCTTGACTGGGTCTGATGGATCTACTTCCAAGCTCATCCTTGTAGCTGTTGAGAGGAGGTATTAGTTCTTCACCACATAGGCCTCTTCATAGGGACACTCACAGCATGGTTTCCTCCAGAGTAACTCAAGAAGAGATACATTATGAGAGAACAACTTAAATAGAAGTCAGTGCTTTTAAAACTTGATTTTGGAAGTAAAATACCATCACCTTTCCATATGCTACTGGTCACATAGGTCAGTGTAGGAGGTGGATATCCAAGGATGTGAATAAAAAGAGGTGAGAGTCTTTGGGCCGATTTAATGACTGATTGGTACACTACATACACACTGTGTCAGTAGTCACAAAGGGTTTGATGGGATTAATGCAAATCCATTTCCTCCTGTTAAAAGTCCCAGCATGTATCTTTTAATAGAAAATTCATTGTGCTTTGTATATGAAGTGAATTTATACTTAAGCACATATTTTTAATGTCTTTGGGGGGCAGAATGATATAAATGTGGGAGGATATACTGAGTTGTTAATCAGTAAGAATCAGTTCTAGATTCATGCATGTTACTCAACTCTCTGAACTTATATCAAAAAATGAGAGTGCTAAGTGATTTCTAAAATTCTGCTACTTCTAAAAATGGTTATTTGATGATAGTCTAAATATAGAAAATCCCCAATAAGATTCATTTAGAAGCTAATTATCTTTATAATAATATGTCTACAGTATGATAAAGGCATCAAAAATGGGCCTGCCGTCTAACTGAATCAGGCTAAAAAAAGATATTATTTAATTTTTTTATTAGTTTCAGAGGTAGAATTTAGTGATTCATCCATTGCACATAAAAAATAAGACATTTTTAACAGAACAAGAACAAGGTTATGGCTTGTTTTATGCATTCACTTATGACAAACTGCCATGTATTGGGCCCTGGGATAGACAAGGCTGATGTTAGTGAATAGTAGATAAACACTGCACATCCCTCCTTGTAGGGGCAAGATGGGAGTGTCTCCAAATTATAGTTTTCATAGGTTATATATGTAACGTGATTGTGTCTATCACCACAGATCTATGCATATAAATTTTAAAGAGTTTTATTGAAGCATGCCATAAGTCATCTATCTTAAGTGTACAATATAATTTTTTAGTAAACTGCAGAGTTGTGCAATCATCACCACAATTTAATTTTCAGCATCCCCAAAAGACCTCTTATATTCATCTGTAGTTAACTTTTCTTCCAACTCTCATCCCCAGGCAACAACTAAATCTACTTTTTTCCCCTATAAATTTGCCTTCTGAAAATTTCATACAGATGGAATTATAAAATATGTAGTCTTTTGCATCTGGTCCCTTCATATAGCAAAAGTGTTTGAGGTACATCCATGTTGTAGAATATATCAGCAGTTCATTCTTTTAATTTTCAATAATATTCCTTTGTATGAACATATCACATTTTCTTTATGTCTTCAACACTTGATGGACATTTGGGCTGCTTCCACTTTGGAGCTCTTATGAATAATGCTGCTATGAAAATTTTGTCAAATCTTTGTGGACACGTTTCACTCCCCTTAGGTATATACCTCCTGGTGGAATCACTGGGTCAAATGGATTAAACTCTGTAATTAATTTTTGAAGACACTGCCAAACTGTTTTCTAGAGTGGCCACACCATTTTACATTCCCATCAGCAATATATGCAGGTTCACCTTCCTCTATGGCCTTGCCAACTCTTGTTATTGTCTTTTTGGTTATATCAACAGGCATGGATGGACAGTGAGCAAAGTCTATAAACTTTATAGAGTCCATCAACTGGTGAAATCTCAATTACAGAGTTATGCAATCATCACCACAATTTAATTTTCATCATCCCCAAAAGATCTCTTATATTATTTGTAGTTAATTTTTCTTCCAACTCTCATCCCCAGGCAACATCTAAATCTACTTTTTTTTCTCTATAACTTTGCTTTTTCTGAAAATTTCATACAGATGGAATCCTAAAACACTCTATATCTAACTAACAATGAAGTTTTGGGTCAGTGGCCACTGAAACAATTATTTTCTGTATTAAATTCTTTCTGATTTTACTAAGAAGCAATCTCTACTTGGTGCATGTATGGCTGCATGTTGTTCATTTCCCAAAGAAAAGTTCTAAAAAATGCACCTCCCCACACCAAATAGTTAATTTTATTGAACAAACTCACTTCATAGGTAACAATTAGACTGCAGAAATACAGATAATGTATTCTAGAAAATGGTCAAAATTCTTACATTAATCTAACATTTTACTAGTGAAAAAGTAGGTGCAGGCAAAGAAAGTTCTGTGTATTTTATTGAGGAAAAAAACTGTATTATTTTTCTTTATAGTTAAAGGATCTCTAAAGTGTTTTACAAATGTAAATATAAAAATAAAATGTAGTGTGCACTGTAATTTTTAGAAGCTATATTTTTTACCAAGTACAGTAATTTTACTCAGTAAATCTTAGTAAAAATTTGCTGAATGAACTTGTCCTAAGAAAAAATATCTTTTTAGGGGATTAAAACAATACAAAATGACTTAGTGTTTTAGTAAAATTTTGTCAATTTTATTAAAAGCAGGTTCTATTTCTTAAAATAATTTTAAGTTTCCTTTTTTTAAAAAAAAGTCTATTTTATGGTATTATTTCATAAGAGTAAGTTGGCCCAGTGAGACTGTCACTGACAAAGACATGTACAAAGTTAGCACCACATGTCTATAAATGTAGTTACCCAAAACCTTTCCAATATGCAATCTCCCTTTACTCATACACACATATATTTACAGCTAATAAATAACATTTAAAGCCAAAGCATTGTTATTATATATATATGTATATATACATATACATATACATATATATATGTATAATGAAGTCTGCAGAAGCCAGAGTTCCTAGGGCCTTTACTGACTGGATTTATATTTTCTCAAGTTTATGCACACTTGTTCAAAACCCAAATCCAGAAAATTAATGAATTATCAATAAAGGGGGATGACAACAATAAATCTCACAATATTTTATTTTTAGAGAAAATTCATTCCAAGTTGGCTGACATCAATCACAGCATTCATCCTACTTTGTATAGGCATAATGATATTTCTCAAATGAAGGGCTGAAGTTCTAGCACCTCTGGAATAATTTTTACTCCAATACATCCTAATACTATATCCCTTGATTATTTGCTTTCCAAGGTATGCTGAATAATAAATGTACATGTGGGATTTCATATATGAGTAATATGTTCAGATACCCACACATGTTCACAATTTGGATTCCCAGCAATAGCCTTTGAGACATTTTACTTCTTTATCGATTTATATTAAGATATAGATCATTCTGAAGATATGATAGCTAGTTTATAAATAACTGTTCACTCACTCTTGACTAGTTGTTAAAAACAACATCTCCCATGGCATTCCATGTGGCAGTGGCAATTGAGAATTCTTTTAATTGCCCACGATGGTTTTTAGCACTGTTAATGGGTAAATACTTTCACCTCTAAACTTAGTAAAAATGGTCGTTGTCTAAAATTTATAAGACTTTACATGATGCATGACCTTGAATACATATTTTCTTTAAAACCAAAGAAGAAAAAGACATTCTCAAAGTATGACTGAAGCATGACTGAGATAAATCTAAAATGGAATAGTGCCTATTGGATATTAAATGACCTCAAATTGATGAATATAATTTCTGAAGTCTGATAATGAAATTGTGGTATCATCTCTTTCCCCCATAGTTAAAAGTATGTGTTTGTTGACAATAACAAGCTCATGTAAAACACCAACCTAGAAAACACTGTTAAAATATAATCTTGAGACAAGAGGGGCAGAGATTAAACAATAAACTGTAAAGCCTACTGAGACTGAAATGGTCTGAATTTTATATCTTTTTTAATTTGTAACTTAGCAATGACGCAACCAGCTGCAGGGAAGGTTTAAAGTTTCAGTGATTTATCATCTTCATTTTCTATTCCTCTCCCTAAGTCACTAGTCCCTAGTTAACTCCTGGGCAACACAGAACCCAATGGTAAGAGAAGAATCATTCCAAAAAAAGTCAGATGTTTTGACTGGTAAGTAAATGGGTCCAACTCATGCCACCAAAAAAAAAAAAAATCACTTTCTATTTTCAGACTTGAAGAAAACTTTGAGAAGATATCAATCCAGAAAATGCAGACTTCCAATTAAAATATGAGATGCTACTCAATTTTAGGCTATGGCTAAACTCACTAGATAAAGAAGGCATCTTATTTCCCATGGGCCAAAACAGTCTAATTTCTTTCTCAAAAGACAAAACAGTGATTTTCAAATCTATAATCTTTTAAAGTTAGAAGATGTGCTATTTGGCCACTATACTCCTCAAATTGAATTAGCCACTTTTTTGGGTGTTTGAGACTGTATCCTAAAACAACTAACAAAGACAGAGCTGGGATTAATACTCAGTAAAATTCTCTTTGAAACACCCAAAGCACTGGGCATCTTTTGTAAAAGTTACTTCATTCTTCATAGAATTTATGTGCTGTTCTTCCTTCTGTAGATTTGCTCAGGTTCTGAGAAAAAGCAGAGGAGGAAGGGCAATTTATTATTTGCTTAGTGTTTTACAACCATCTTCCCTCCCACCTTCATGATGAGAAAGTATTCAACTGGAAGTTCAGAACAAAGGTTGTGGGATCAGATGTGGATAATGGCAGGAAAGACTCTCTAAGATCTATTTAGAGGTGTCCCAATAAAGACTATCATTTTTAGAAGACTGAACCAAATGATTTCAAAGAAGGTATCATTTAAGATTTCTTAATCCTAAAACCTGTCAAATGAAATGCCTGATTCTTTTCTTTTCTTGTGATGGGTCTTCTAAAGAGTTATATCAGAAGATAAGAGACAGAGAACTTTTGTTTTAATTTAGTCACAGAAGAGGGAAACTGCAGAAGGTTATTAGTCTGATTCATAATTACTTCCTAGATAAAGTTCAGATGTATAAAACAAAAGCCACCTAAATATCTGTGGTCTCAGTAATCCTATAAACAGATGAGGAATGTATCATTAATCTTTCTCAGATAAATGATCGTGACTTATATAAAAAATATGACCAGAAATATTCTTAAAACAGCTGGATATATTTCCTAATTTTTCAGGTTTTGCTTTTACATTCACATATAGATTTAAAGTTATGGATGATTTGGGGAGAATATGTGTGTACAAGTGTGTTTGTGTACGTTTATATGCAACATAAATGCATGTATAAAACTTCACATGGGAGTCCCTTTCTAAAAATTAAATCAAATATAAAATTTTCTCAGTTTTTTGATGAGGGAAAACAAAACAAAGAACCTCTGAGTAGAACAGTCTCCACTCAGATAGAAATTTATTTATACTGCCTGGCTTAATACCATTAACTATTTTTTATTTCAAGTTTATCTTGAGTGCTCTTACATTAATGTTTTTAATCAAGTGGTTTCACCTTATCGTTCAAAGTGTATGTCACAATTCTATTTTTGTAAGAAATGAAAAAAAAATAAATGTTATATATGCATAGAGAAAGTCTGAAAGAATATAAATTTAAGTGTTAATTGGGAGTTGTCCCTGGGGTATAGTTACAGTGATTTTATTTTAGCCTATTTCTCCTACTTTATCCATAATCCATAATCTATAATTATCATGGATAAATTATAACATGAAATAGAAATTTAAAATAATAGAGACATTCTACATAGGGTTTTAATATACTTTTCTTATTAGGCACTTCTTACTCTCTACTTTTGTCTATAAATGTAACAGAGAAGACATACCAGAAGCAATTGTTTTTTCTATTTCTAGATAATGTTGTGACCAGCCTTTCCCATTGTTTCTTGTGTCCCTAGATTGTATGACATGATCTAAGCTTCTCCCCCTTATGCTTCTAACCCATTAGTACTTGGTATCTGGCAAGGGAATTAGTAGAGAAATGAAAGTAAGATAATGTGAGAATTCAGGAGGGGATGGGGATGGTCACATGCTTAATCTCCATTTAGTCTTGATACTCTGGAAAGATTCAGCTGCCATATGATTAGTCTTAAAGGTCAAGTAGGAAAAAGCCAGGGGATTGTTTTGAGATGGAAAAGAAAACTATCTCCTAAATTCTAACTCCATTAGCTCCCCATCATTGGGGATTTTGAGATGGGTGCTTGGTGGCTGACCCTTTGGCTCTCTGTCCTAGAGTCTGCTGCCACTTGGAACACCAAGGATTATGTGCTATAGTTGATGTTTTCCTCCCCTGAAGGAAGTATGCCCACAGCCACAATGATGACTACCGTGCTGTGTGCCCTGCACACAGGATCCATAAAGGTAGCAGGGATACAGTACTGAAAAAAGCAGCAGTAAATATTTTGTAGTAGTGCAAGAAGTAAAATAAAAGAACAGAAAGAGAAAGAAAAAAGAGGAAATACTGCCCAAAACAAGTGGGCCAGTCCGATGTATATACAGAAAAGCTAAGAAAGACCCCTTGAAGATTCTAGCCACAAGAATCAGTGCAAGTCTTTAAGTTACGGGATGAAGAGCAATGTACAAAGCCGTGTCCCCTAACTGCAAGCTCAGGATACCCAAGGAACTTCAGCCCATGATGCTCACCAGCCAGACTTCTTATTCAGAGACTTGTCATGGCATTTCACAAATACCACAGACGACTTTCCTTTCTGCAGATGAGACACTTTCTCCCTG
The DNA here is from genome assembly GCF_905146905.1 of Nyctereutes procyonoides. Classification (NCBI taxonomy): domain Eukaryota; kingdom Metazoa; phylum Chordata; class Mammalia; order Carnivora; family Canidae; genus Nyctereutes; species Nyctereutes procyonoides. The sequence continues at coordinate 48,046,022 of NW_026575133.1, read as the reverse complement.
GAACAGAAGATTACCCTGTAGAAGAAAATGAATGTGAACATGTCATATAGGAAAAGAGAAACAGTTGTTCAAAAAATATATGATTTGGTTAGGGCTATTTAAATCCCACCTGATCATTCTGATTAATTATTTTGATATTTCCAATAAACTGTTTAAAATCAGGCCATTTTGGTCAGCGACACATCTGATTCAGAATTTGAGGGCCTCACCCACTGTTCAACAATAATCAGTCCAGACAGGCATATAGACAGCTTGGTGCAGCCTTAAAATCACAAGGCTTTCACCACAAGGAGATAGATACAAGATCATTATCTTGTATCCTTGTATCTGCCTTCAGGAATTCACAAACCATCCCTCAACTGTTCTGTTAGAAAAGCAAATGCTCTGCATAGCCTCTCAATCCACCTCCTTTTTTGTTTTTATGTGTTTTATTTGCTATAAAAGAAAATGACCAAAGATAAAAAATTTATCAATCCTAATTTAAAGAGTCATTGTTATTAACAATAACATTTTTATTAACACTATAATTTGCAAAATCCCTATACATTTAGTATAAAAGTTTTAAATCCTATGGGGCTCTTGATGCAATTAATTTATAGATATATATGAGGTGCAGGTGGGGAGACAGGATAAGACTACCTTAGAATCTCATTCTTCTTGAAAAAGTTTATTTTAATCTTTGAATGTCAAAGTAACATCTCTGAAATTCTTTCCATAAGTGTTTTGAGCTTGCAAGAGACAGTGTTAAATGAAAAGCTGAGATCCTGAACTTAAAATCTTAGCTCTCACTCGATAATTGTGACCAATTCAGGGATTATATTTTCTTTCCATGAAATTCAGAAATATTATACCTCCATAGCATGACAATAAAAGAACGCTCCTCCTCAAAATTATAGGTGTAATTACCTAGGTGATATAGTTTTAAAGAAAAACCTTGCTAAAATTCCACCTAAGTGTTGAAGTTTCCATTATCCCTAGGTAAGGATGCAGTGAGTCTAAAGTGAATGGAGAAAAATAAATTTAATTACTTTTTTTGAGTCTCTCCAGCTTTTACTCTGATCTTCTCAATAGCAAAGCCAGGGCTGCTCCACCAGTCTGACCAGCTGAAGTATGAATCACTCTTCCATTTGAGTTTCAACATTAGCAGTTCTCCAATATCCACCTCCGTGTAAATTAGAAAAGAGTATGTCTTATTAGCAGAAACTTCAGGCCTGAAGAAAAAAAATCAGCATATTTGGTTAGTTTTGAAACAAGTTTTTTTGTTTTGGGTTTTTGTGTGTGTGTGTGTGTGTGTGTTTTCATTTTTCTTCCTCCCAAGACATAAATAGCTTTATTGTTTGGGAAATATTTTAAAAATGCAAAAAATGTCCAACAAAATACTCAAGATGAAGATCAATGGCATGCAGGGTATTTTAAAAGATATCTACACCCTTTTAATCTATTCTAACTTTTACACTAACAGTATGAATGATTTAATACAATTCTTAAGAAAAAAAATCCATAAATCAATCATTCAGAGACATTTATATTTTAATATATCCCCTTCCAATCTATATTGCTATGTGAACATGTTTACCTTGTTAAAATCATAGGATATATATAATTCTCTATTCTTTCTTTGTTTATTTCATATTTTACCTTCCATTTTTTGCCATATTTTACCTGGTTTTCTATAATTATAGTTTTTAGAAAATAGATTGATTTTATTGACTTTAAACCACAACTCATTTAACTATTGCCTCAATGTTGGATATTTATTTTGTTTCTAATCCATGCTATTATAGGTACCAATGTAATGGATATCTTTTGCCATAAAGCTTTAAAAAAAAAAACTCGAATTATTTCTTTTCCAAGTGTCCTACTCTTCTTCTGTTCTAAAGACCAATGATTATAGCAGGTAGCAGTGCCATTTAAGCCCACGTGCTGGAGGTAAAACCATGTGGCTACTCACAGGGTAAAAGGGATGTTCTCACTCTCAGCCACAGTGCCATAGAGAGAGATCTCGAAGGCCTGGTTGGTCTGTGCATCACTCTCGGTCCCAGAAAAATGTATCTTTACTTGGTAATGGAAGACTGTAAGGAGAAAATGTAGGGAACAAGTGCTAATCAGTTTTTATGCAAACACCACAGCCCCAAATAAGCAGGCAATTCAGAACCATTCTGAATCATTAAATAGGAAGTGCTCACGCATGACTATCTGTGTGGTTTGGAAAGATTTCTTCAGGTCTACACAGTGTTTGTTACTAGAAAATACAGACCTTGAATTCCACTCCCTTTCAGTAAAGTGTGGTTGTAGTCAATAGGAAGAATCCAGTTGTGTATGAATTGCTAAGCAGTCCTAGAAAGTAGTCACCTTTGATGGGACACAATGGAGATCACATCAAGTAGCCAAAATACCCATGACTCTTTCTCCATGAACTCTTCCCTTTCTTGGACATCTTATCCCCAAATATCTGTATGGAGCGTATTTGACATTTGTTAATGGGACGTGGGCATTTGTATGTGACTGTATTTCTTCATGTTTTATGGGTATGTCTGACTCCCTACCCTATGTGTAAATTCCTTCAGGCAGAAGATCACATTTATATTCTTTATCCCCCTCACCATCTAGCACAAAGTAGATATTATAGCAGGTTCACAATCAAATTTAGTCATTGAATCACTGTGAGGCCATAAAGACTGCTGGTTCCTGATGTGTTCTGTATTAGGGAGAGCTTCTGGAAGCAGATACTTGGACTTCTACATTTCCTCTCTCCTCTCCGCATCGCTACTAAAAACCCTGAGTAGATAGGATGAGGGAGGTTAAGGAGATAGGAAACTCCGCAGGCTTAACACACAGCTACTAAAGGGTGAAGAGAAACCGAGTTTGGGGTTGAATGGAGCCCTTGCAGGCATCACCACAGGTCAGAGCAGGGGAAGTTGAGACTGCCAAAGTTCCCCCAAGAATAGTGAATAGTGATGGAGCCCTGTGTGGCACTGAGCAGAATGCCTGGGTGATAAGCGAGATCTCCCAAGTCTTCGGAAGATTCCAGTCTCCTCTATACCTCACACACAGTTTCTCATTCTGAAGAGTCAAGGAAACAAAGGTTTCCTCATTGCTTAAAAGGCTTCCTTGAATTCCTGCTGCTTCAGACCTTTGGGCCACCAAATGCACTGCTGTAGAGGTTCTAACAAACCACTTAACTAATGGTTGCCTCCACTAGATATATTTTACCTTGGAAAATTGTATTTCAATGCCATCCCTTCCCTCGGATTTCTACCTGGGCTCCACATAAGTTAGCTTTTCGGGTCGTAGTTCCTCTTGCCAGATTTCCCTGGTATCTCTTCTCCTGTTTCCCTTCAATCCCTATAAATCTTGCTCTAAACAAACTGCCAAGTTTGAAGTTCAGCTGGTACAAATTCATGACAAAATGGAAATATCTTAGACGTTTGATATATTCTTCCCTCTCAGGAATAGATGAATTTAAAATACAGATAGCTTTTGCCTTCATTTAAAGCAAACTTTAGGAGGGGAGCCTGGGTGCTCAGCAGTTGAGCATCTGCCTTTGGCTCAGGTCAGGATCCCAGGATCCTGGGATCGAGTCCCACAGCAGGGTCCCTGCAGGGAGCCTGCTTCTCCCTCTGCCTATGTCTCTGCCTCTCTGTGTGTCTCTCATGAATACAAAAATCTTTAAAAAAATAATAAAACAAACTTTAGGAGTTGGCAAATGTTTTTCTGTGAAGGGTTAGATACTAAATAATTTAGGCTTTGTGGGCAATACAGTCTCTATAATTACTTAACTCTGCTGTAGTAGAGAAAGCACCCTGAGCCAATACAAAAATGAATGTGTGTGGCTGTATTCTAATAAAACTTTATTTACAAAAGCAGATGGGGGGCTGGATTTGACCCATGGGCCACAGTCTGCTTGCTGACCTGGATAGATGGATGGTTTCAAATTAAATCTGAGCCAGGTACTAATGGGCTGGCCCATGCTAATGGTCACAACCAAAGAGGAGGGTGGCAAGCAAGGCTGCTGCATAGAGTAATGTAGATTGTGCATTGGGCCTTACTGGCAATGGGAATTGGGAGCTTCAGTAAAATGGACCAGGGTAACTCCATCTCTATCAATAGAAATACAAGTAAGGGTTCAGAGTCTAGTAACATCATCTTGCCACCTCCGTTGCAATGGACAGACTCAGTACATGGGAGGCAATGAGCATGATAAAAAATAGGATCAAATTGATCTTCCCTACTCACAACATTCTCCAGCCTACCTTTGTAAGGCATCTGAGAGCGAGTCTTCAGGTACATTTTGCTGCTTCTTTTGGCTCTGACCTTATTGATCTCATAGCCCATGTTGTTGCAACGGTTCTTTCTGCAACTCAGGCAGAGCCCTTTCTCAAAGGCTTCCTTTGAATTGCACCGGTAGGCCTTACTTGGATTTTCTTCATTCAACAGAGAGTCAATAAAGAGGTGAATGGAGCGCTCATGGGAGCACTTCACTAGCTGGTCCACATCTGGGAAGAAAGAAGCACAAAGAAAATTCAATTCCATGAAAGTCCATAATAAGTGTTTCATCTTACATGTCTAAACTAGCTTAGGTGTGTAGTCAGAATAAAATTACCCAGGATCTAGGCCTATGACCTTTTGAGTGTAAGTCCTCTTAAGGAGGTATTCTTGGTGGCAGTTTCTCAGCTCTGAGTGTCAAAATTGCAAATATGCAGAGAACTTTTGCCTTTTCTGCTGTCTTATATTTGTATGTTTATGGAAATGTAATAAGAGACTTCAAGGTAGAAGCTGACTTCCCCAGTTTGTTACATCCTTCTCTTATATTGAAAACATAAAACATTTCTACATGCTTCCAGAAACAACATCATGAAAGGCAGAAATATTAAGTGAAAAGTATTTTATCATAGATACTATGTATAATTGAAGGTTGTATCACTGCTAATGGTTTTTACGTTAAATGAATCACAGAAATAATTAGCAATGTAATAAAAGTGTATCGCTTACCATAAACTTTTATAACTATTGAAAATAGTAACTTAAGCTGTAATTTCTAAAACCTGTGTACAAAAGACCTGAGCTTACTGACTATAGGTTGGTTGCATTGCCCACAAAGGATGAAAAAAAGCCCTTAAAACAAATTATAAATTTAATACAAACATAATTATTGAAGTAAATATTAAGATAATATTAAATTGCATTTTTCCCTTAAATTTTGAGATATTTATTGTTAGAGAATAGTGATTTGGTGGGATTTTTAAAATTTTTTTAAAGATTTATTTATTTATTTTAGAGAGAAAGAGAGAGAACGTGTGTACATGAGTAAGGGAAGGCCCAGAGGGAGAGAATCTTCAAGCAGACTCCCCACTGAGGGTGGAGCCCCATGCACGGTTGGATCCCATGACCCATGAAATCACGACCTGGGCTGAAACCAAGAGTTAGATGCTTAACAGACTGAGCCACCCAGGTGTGCCTGATTTGTTTCTTATTTGTATGTCCTTTAAATGGCTGTCAAAAGGAATTTGGGCTAATTAACATGTAATTTACTTTCAGTAAAATTCAAAATAACTCTTACGGTTTCACAACCACATTCATTCAAAGTACAACAACATGTGACCAGATACCATTTTATCCTGCTATTATCCAAGGCAGTGGAGTTTTCTTGTGTAGATCTCACCTTTCCTTTCTTTTATTTCTGGAAGCGCAGTACTCAGTGTAGTCTACAACATAATACACAAAATAAAAAGTGTCTGTCTGACCAAAGGTAGTAGTAAGGCTGTAAAGGTAATCATGCTGAATACGATAGCTTCTTCAGAAACATTTCTTGGCTAAATGTATATATTGAAACTACTTACTTGTGGGGAATGGGTAGGAGACTGGATCAGTAAGAATTAAGAACGAAACAGTTTAATTAACTTCTAAATCATAGTTACCTCCAAGGCCTCTCTCTGCAATCACACGGATGGCTTCCCCAATGTTACATCCTGGTTGAAAAGTGCCTCCATTAGGATAAATATCAACATGTCCTACTGGTTTCTGGATTCCAATACTTCGGCCAGGTGACCCTCTTGTGAATGTGTGTAAGACATCTACAAAATCTGCATCATCAGGAGAAAGACGACTTGGAGCTTCTGCATACTCAAAGTTAGGTCCAGCTGGATCTAGACCTTAATGGGGGAGAAAAAAAGTCCTCACAGATACTTAAATTCCCATTCATTTTGTCCTCCATTAGTTTCACCTTAGCATTGGATTGTTCATCATTTGAATTGTAACTGGCAGCCACATATGTTCTTATTAGCTCCTTATTCTGTAGTGATTGGATCCTTAGATTACAGAGAATATCAAAACTAGGCTTAGCGCTTTTAAAAGGAATTTGAGTTTCTTGAACTAGCTATTAAATAGCAGTTTTCATTCAGGACAAGAAGATCCTCTTTTATAAATTATTTTTGAACCTGGTGAGAAGGCCTTCAAACAGTGGTGGGTTCTTTCTTTTTCTCTAGTCGTGCCAAAGCATCCATTGCCTTTGCCCTGGTTGAGTGTCTTCCTTTTTCTGAGCAGCCTCTTGTGTTAGTCCTTTTCCATTTTTCCCAGCACTGATATGAGAGGTGACATACATGCAATATGCCACCACAGGCTAGAGCAGAGGGAGGAGGGAAATGAGCTTCCCAGGGACTCCATTGGGCAGTCTGTGCTTAACTCTATTTCTCTTCTGACAGTAGGTGGTAAGCCCAGGAGAGCAAAGGCTCATATTCTGTCCTACTCCAGAAAAAGAGCCCTCCCACAAGATAATCAAATGTCCGGGCAAACAAAGAGGAACATCACATACATATGGGAATTTGACAAGCATCCTATTCTCTTTCAGAATGACAGGCATCTCAACTCTTCTATGATAAATCTACTGGCATTGCCTTCTTACCAGTAATTCTATTGACCTTCTTATTGGTCAGACTTCCTGCAATGCCAGCAGCATGCGCTCCAAGGCTGTATCCCAAAAGATGGACATTGTCCAGAGGATACTGAAATTCCTCCTTTGGAAGAGAAAAAGAAAAAGGGGTTCTTATGGTTCTGTACAAAAGATCAAAGCTAAAATGAAAAAATGAATATAAATACTGTTTTTGAAATACAGGCAATGCTGAAAATTAACTCAACTTATTTTAATTCTGTGTTATAGATCAAAGAAATATTCTAGTGTTGATATTTTCTCTTTCTTTAAAAACATATGTAAGTTAGAAAGTTGTCCCATACATCTGAAATTGAAACATATGGAAATCTGAATTTCCATATATCTGAAAATATATGTATGCATGTAAACATATATGTATTGCTATATATTTATATGTAGATACGTGAGTGTATATATGTGTGTGTGTCTGTATGTAGATAAACTATCTGTAAATCACACACATATATTAAACAGATATTTAGCTTTAACCCATTATTCCCTACTCTAAATACCCAAATCATTTTATTCTTTAAGGTTAGTCAGAAAATGACTTAAAACCAGAAAATATTACAGGGAGAAGGAACCATAGACACACATGGTCCAGCCTCTTTATTCAACAGATGGGAAGCCTGAGGCCCATGCAGATGATCTGATTTGTCCAGGTTCACTTTTCTGACAAGCAAAAGAGTCAAGAAAAGAACTTTTATCTTTAAATGGTCTGTCCAATAAACAGAGTTTATTTTTTACCTCCAAGTATCTGGCTTAAATAATTGGGCCCCATCAGAGTATTAGGTTTTTTTTTTTTTTCAGCCAACCCCAAGATACTTTTCAAAGGTAATTTTCAGAGGATGGCATCAGAGAATAAAGTGGATAAGGTGGCAGCTAAATCAGAACTCCTCACCCTTAGCCACTTCATATGCTACAGACCTTCCCTGACATTTTCTTCCTAGCTCAAATCAATCAGTCCCCTAACCCTCAACAAAAATCTGGATTTTTAATCTACATTAAGGAATGGGTATTGTTAATCTTTTCGTGAAAAAGATTGCTATTCTAATGGGTCAAAGCCAGGGTAACATTTCCATGTGCCAGTCAACTGGTAGAGAAAGATTTGGCTAAATATGACATCTTCTCTCTGCCCTGAAATAACAAGCTTTTGTCCGGTCTGCCCACTTAGTTCTTGGTCTCCCCAGATCTATTCACTATGAAAATATCAGAGGATAGGGCAGGGCTGGACTATGGCTTGACTTTACAGTTTTATCATTCTTATCATAATGCTGCTTTCTGGCTAAAAAAGGCCCATGCTTATTCTGAAGATTTGAAATGCTCCAGAAAATATTTATATTTAAGTGAAAAGTAATAAAAACCAGTTTTTTGTTCAGTACTAGTGAAGAGATATGTTTTGGACACATGTCTTCTTCCCCCAGTCCTTACCGCCAACCAGTTGATGAACTTGGCCACATCTTTTCCCACCAGCTTGGTGTACCCTGCAGACACTGGATAATGCTGCTGGGCTCGTGACAGCCAGTCCACCACAATGACATTGGAGTCCGGTTCCCTCTTGTACAGGGCAGCCACAAGTTTTGGCACCCAACTCTCATACATTCCTGTCACCTGGAAAGGATGATACAAGCTTTCCTAAAATACCCACCTACAACTTGTCATAGATATCTCGGCCTAATACACTTATATTAAATGGAAAGAAAACAAACATACAAACTTGAAAGGAAGCCCACCACCTCAGAAAGAAAATTCAAATCATGCAAAAGGGTGTTCAGAGATGTGCCTGACAAGTTTGAGCATGCCAAAGAAGGGATGTGTTGAGCTGAGGAACAGCAGACTAGGGTTTACACCATCAGTTTTTAAAAACTTGTTTTATAAATTCTGTAAAACCAATAATTTATATGAAAGATCCATCTGAATAAGTCAAAATTCTGCAGAATTATAGACTATTTTAAAATAAATTTAATTACATTCAATTAGGCTAATACATTTTTCACAAATGCATTATTTTGGAGGATGCAAGTATACTTTTTTCCTATAAACAGTCATTTACATACAACATTAGATGTGCTAAAAAAAAGTTTTAAACGTACTATCCTAACAGAAGGTAAATTCTATTGGCAATCTCTTTGTTAATATATAAGAAAATGATCAGCTTTGGTTTAGATTTTTTTTATAATTCTCTCAAATTCTTAATTATCAAAGTAGAAATTAATGAGGTTTAATAGTCACACTTCCCAAATTATTAGATTGGTCCTGTTTGGAGATAAGGAGACTGGCAACTATAAATCTTTGCTTCTTGTTTTAAAAAGGCTCCCGAATTTAAAATCGAAAGAACTATAAGAGTTCTCAAGTTAACTTTATTTATGTAAAATTTTAAGTTTTCAAGGAGGGCATCGGACACCTCTGCAAAGATGCATACTTTTAAAAAAATTGAAACACACTTAAAAACTGCAGATTGGAAAACTGTGCATTGTCTTGCCCTGAGCTCAAACATAGCAGTAACCTGATTCAAATCCCCAAGTCTCCCTGCCCTTACCATAACCTGAGAGAAAATCATGTTGTAAACACTGTAAAGGTTACTTAAATATGTACTCAATGAAGAAGGTTCTGAAATACATGTTTAAAGTAACTTTTCAAGGGAGACCTATAAAACCTATATTTTTCTTAGAATAATTCCAATAGCAAAAAATAGGACTCATGAGTTCTCAAACCAAGAGACTTCATTTGGAATTTTGATCTTATATAGTGGATTCTTTCAGATATGTTTCCATTTTATTTAGTTTATTTTCTAGACTAAAACTATCAAAACATGAGCTCCTGATACTAACAACTGCACAATTTTTCAACTCATTGCTGTGCCCTGTGGTAGGAAAAAGCAAGCCTGAAACCCAGGAGATCTTGGTTTCAGTCCCAGCTCTTCAATAATTACTTCTATGAATGGAGGCACTATTTTAACCTTTTAGGCCACCTATAAAACAAAGGGGTTGGGTTCAGATGATCCTGAAGTTACTTGCCACCTCATAAATGTCTTCTTGTATCCATTCTGACTTCCAATCTATTTGCAGTGATATAATACCAGCTCTAAAGCTATTGCCATTTCAAGCATGAAGAGGGGAAAAAAAAGTTTTAAAGCCCATTAGAAACTCATTTAAACCTTCTTTGAAGGCAGCCCGGGTGGCTCAGCGGTTTAGCGCTGCCTTCAGCCGAGGGCCTGATCCTGGAGACCCGGGATCGAGTCCCACGTTGGGCTCCCTGCATGGAGCCTGCTTCTCCCTCTGCCTGTGTCTCTGCCTGTGTCTCTGTGTCTCTCATGAATAAATAAATCTTTAAAAAAATAAAAAAACTTCTTTGAACCTGTCTCAGTGAGAGGCTGCTTTAAAATGTCTTAAACGTGAAAGAGGGTACTTGATGGGATGAGCAATGGTGTTATGCTATATGTTGGTAAATTGAATTTAAATAAAAAATAAATAAAAATTAAAAGTCTTAAGTGCAGCCTGGGTCTTTGAGGGAACAAGTTAGAATACCACCTAGCCCAAAACTCTGATAAATTGGTCCTGTCTCTCCTTCTCCTCTCTTAGCTTTGGGAATTTGCTACCCTCTGCATCTTTTCAAGAAAGGATGATGTCAGGTGATCAGAATGCAATGTTAACTACTGATCCTTTCAGCCAGGCTTGAGGACCTCCTACTACAATGAGAACTCTGGTCTATGAGACCTAAGCAGGGGCAAAGCTGCAGGACAGCTGTGTCCAACTTGTAATCTGGGATGTGTGCACTAATGCACACTAAGCATTCTTCTGGATTTTCCATGAAAAGCTGCAGAATTTCCTTATTTCCCTTTGTCTTAGGATCTTGAGATGCTAAACAGTTTCCCTCACATAAGGCAGAAAAATCTCGTTTGCTCTAAGCCCCTATTGTAAGTTTTTCTGTACTATCAATATCTTCAAGTTAGGCAATCTGTCAAAGAGCAGGTAACCCAACTTATTCCTACAGTGACTGATACTTTTATTGACTGCCTAAAAATTAATCCTTTCTTTTTTTTTTTTTAACTCAACATAAAAATACTGCTGTAAGTGACCTGGAACAGCAAAGGAGTGGAAAACCCAAGCAATCACCTTTTTAACTCTAAAAAGGTATTATTTACTAGGGTTTTTCTCTGAGATTCCTTAAATCAGCACAAATTTTTGAAATCTTTGATTTCAAAGACACACAGCTGAACTGAAGTCCTCCTGTCCACTCATTCCAGGTGGTCCAACTGAACCAGCCAGGCAGTCCACTGAAATAAGCTGAGATCAGTTACCCAGTGTATCTGGATTAGTTATTGCATAGACCAACCAGCTCTTTATGATGAGACTCCATACCACAGCCGGTGGCCTTGGCACCTGAGCTCAGAGACTTAAAATGTCAGGACACACAAGGTAAAGAATATGGTGGGCTTAGTGGATCAATGATAGAAATTGGCACTGTCTACCAATACTGAATTAGCCATTTCATCTTTGTATGAGAAGGAACTATGCTTTTCAACAATTCCTAAAGTATCAAGTTCTCACAGGGATAAGATTTAAATACTCAATTTATTCTGTCATATAAAATGTTTATTAAGCTTACTATACTTTTTCAAAAAGTATTTAAAGTTCTATATACAATCAAAACATCTCTAAAACTACCAATGATTACCACTTATTTAAATCTCTTATAAAAAGACCTATGTTAAGAATTTTAATATGTATTTTTATCATAACATATGTAATTTACAATGTTAAACTAGTAAACTGATTTTTTAAAAATAAACGTCCATGTAAATTCTGTTAGTAGTTGCCTTCATCTCCATAAAAGTCTAGCAATTGTTCTAGATTGTTAATAAGAAAGGCACTTAAGTTACACAGGAAAAGAATGGAGATGGAAGTCTGTCAATCAAAAAAAAAAAAGAAATCTGTCAATCATTCTCTAATTCATCTCATTAGAATTTATTTAGTATCTATTACTATATTCACAAGCTCTGACATAATGGCAGGATTATTTCTCTTTAACCTCCCATTTTATATAAGTCCTTTTTATATAAAAAATGAAATCTGCTCACTTTGGTTTGAAAATATTAACCACCAACTGAAGTAGTTACATAAGAACTGTACCATGGAAAGTACATGTCTGGCGTATTTAGAAGGCAGTACTTTAATCATAGTCTTTATTTTTTTAAGTTTTTTTTTTCTTTTTAAGAAGTTTTTATTTAAATTCCAGTTAGCTAACATGCAGTTTCACATGTAAAATTTAGTGATTCAGCACTTCCTTACAACGTCTGGTGCTTATCACAACAAATGCACTCCTTAATCCCTATCACTTATTCATATTCTTTAAAAGTAAAAGTAAATGAGCACTGGCTGTTAAGCTGGTAAATTATTGAACACTGCATCTGAAACTAATGATGTTCTATATGTTGGCTAATTGAATTTTAAATTTTTAAAAAATATTAGTTGAAAAAAAGTAAAAGTAACTGTAACCAAATGTAACCACAGCTTTCACTTTTTCTAATCATTCTGTATGACACCTGTCTCGCTAGCCTTCTTTCATGGCTAAAAAAGTTCCCGAAAGTTTACAATTGAAGAATTTTGGAAGCAGAGTCTAACCTCTTTGTCTTACACATCAGTCAACTGAGGCCTAGAGACGAGAAGTAGCATCAGTCACATCACAGAGCTGGAAAATGGCAAAGCCAGAACCAGAATCAATACTTCCTCACTCTACTCCAACACTCTCCTCTTTCTGACAAGTTCTCCCTTAGGAGAAGACCTTTGATAATGTGCTGCATGAATCCGGATCACACCAGGTATCCAAGGGCATCCTAAAGCTATAACCTACATTCTGCTCTGTAGTTGAGCAAAGCCTTGTTTTCTCACCTCATAAGAGTGGCTGGTTCGAGGGCACCAACTAAGTACCATAGTAAAATGAAGGATGGCCCTACGTGGGGGAAGTACTTATGAACCTGTAATTTTAGATTCCACAGTCCTCACCCCAGCCAGAATTGCCTGCACTCAAGTTCAGAACAAAGCCATCAGAAAACAAGCAGAAATACGGGATATGGAGACTCATCATGGTGTTCCCAACAACTGGAGCAAGCTAGTCAGATGCCTGGTCTACCCCAATGTGCTCCTTCCCTAAGAAACTGTCTTACCGTCCAGCCATGGATCACCACAAAGGTCTTGCTGGTGTGATTGAAGTGGCAGTTAGCCACAGATTCTATCACTCCGGGAATGAGATGGCAGGTATCCTCAGCTGTGTCTTCAGGGGTCCTTAGAGCAAATTTACTTTCGATATCTACAAAATCGTTTCCTCCTGGAATTCCTGAAAAAGGAAAAGTTGGAGAGGTGGCTAATTGGAGGGTTGTCTGTTTTATTTGCTGGAATGGTATGTTTTAGGTTTATAAGCAACTACCTCTGATGCTATTTTTGTTTCTATTTTGTCTAAATATATGTAGACTGAATGGAGAATGACTAATCCTCCATTCAGGTGAAAAAAAATTGACAGAGACCAGAATCCAAATCTTTTGGTTACAATTCAAAACTCATTCTCCTAAAGAACATTGGCTATTGGCTCTTACATGGTAAAGTTCCACTTATCTCATGTATTATTTGCCTCTTTCAATCTCTGGTTACATCCAAGGCATAATTTCAAAATATTATATAATAGGCCTGAGGAAATGTTTCCTTTACACTAGCATAATTTTTAAAAATATAAGCCATAAGAAAAGTTGGAAGCCTAGGGAAACTTTTGTATAAAATTGATCCCGCCCCCATAGCAAGGTAAATCAGTTAAAAATGCTTTAAAAAATAATTCAGCGGGTTGTTCAGAAATACCTGTGCTATATGAGAACTGGTTAATTCTTTTCCGATATTTCTTGTATCTGAAGTCTTTCACACAAAGTCAAAGCTTTAAATACTATAGCAAAGCAAATTTGGGAAAGAATCTACTTTAACTCTTCAGAGTTAATCCCAACGTGGATAAGAAGAGAAATAAAACTTCAGCCTACCTTTTGACTCTCTTAACAATAAATCTAAATTTTTATAAATTTCCACTTAATACTATAGTGAACACTTGAAGTAAATTGCATTTCAAATAAAATCAAACTCTTCTACAAGGTGGACAAGTCAAAGGGAAGTCATATTAGTGGAAATTATTTAATTTCTTGACAAGTAAAAAAAATTAAAACTACTATAAGAAGGTAGATTTTTGGGACACCTGGGTGGCTCAGCGGTTGAGCATCTGCCTTGGCTCAGGGCATGATCCCGAGGTCCTGGGATCAAGTCCCACATAGGGCTCCCTGCATGGAGCCTGCTTCTCCCTCTGCTTGTGTCTCTGCCTCTCTCTGTGTGTGTCTCTCATGAATAAATAAATAAAACCTTAAAAAAAAAGAAGGTAGATTTTTGTAGATTTTAGATTTCTCTATTTTTAAAAAATTTTATTATTTATTCATGAGAGACACACAGAGGCAGAGACATAGGCAAAGGGAAAAGCAGACTCTCTACAGGGAACCTGCTGTGGGACTTGATTCCAGGGCCCTGGGATCAAGACCTAAAAGGCAGACGCACAACCACTGAGCCACTCAGGTGCCCCTAGAGTTCTCTATTTAAAACTCAGAAGATAAATAACCGGTACTTCTAATTTCTTAATCTAAACTCACTCTTCTCACAATTCAAATGTTGAAAATCTGAAATTTTAAATAACATTGCAAAGCCAGGCCAAAAAATGAAAAAAAAAAATAATGATATAGGCATTCAAACCAGGATTATCCTGTAATTAGCTGAATGCTGGCCAACATTTCCTTTTTAATTATTTTCTAAAATTCCTTAAGCAATACTGTGGCTACTTGCTAAGTAATTCTTTTTTTAATATTTTATTTATTTATTTGAGACAGAGAGAGAGAAAGAGAGTGAGAATAAGCAGGGGGAGCTTCAGAGGGGGAGGGAGAAGTAGACTCTGCTGAGCAAGGAGCCCAGGATCCCAGGATCATGACCTGAGCCAAAGGCAGACGCCCAACTGACTGAGCCACCCAAGCGTCTTGCTAAGCAATTCTTTATAGATGACAAGTTGATCACATACACACACTCACACACACACACACACACACACACACACATACACACAAATTTCTAGCACCTGAACATTCTAAAATAAGTTATTCAAATAAGAGCCTGTGGTAAACTATTGATATTTAAGGCTTTTTTCATTTTCATATTGCACTTGAAAGCCACTGACCCATCAAAAATACACTCTGCCTTCCATCTTATTTGAAGATGTAGGTTTTCCTTTTCCTTCCTAACCAGGAAGTATTCTGGTGGCCTTATTATTTGCCTAATAGTAGAAAAAAATATCGTAAATTTTTAATCTACTCTGCTTTCAATGCCCAAGAGAGTTTTTTTATTGTTAGAAAGTACTTTAGAAAATGTAAAACTAAATTAGTTTCACCTATCCCATATCTCTCCACATCAAATAACTCATCCCTCCTCAATAATCATATTTTAACAGTTGATCACCATTTTTTTTGAGGTAGAAATCACCCAAATGACATGGCAGACAGATTTCACCCACCACCTGTCAAACTGATATTTAAAACTATTGCCTTGGCACAATTCCAGAGGATGGCACTCACTTTGGTCTATTCTTCCCTAGAATTATGCATGTAGCCCTCATGTTGCTGGTGGTTTTAAAATGACTAAAAATATTCTCTGACACTATTAAGTCTAGCTTTGCATATTTCCATGAAAAAAAAAGGTCTATTAAACTCATTGATTTTGGGGCGCCTGGATGGCTCAGTCTGTTGAGCACCAATTCCTGATTTCGGCTAAGGTCATAATCTCAGGATCATGAGATCAAGACCCATGTCAGCTACGTGCTGAAGGCAGAGCCTGCTTAAGGTTCTCTCTCTCCCTCTGCCCCTCCCCTCTTGGGCTCATGGGCTCACTCTCTCTCAAAAAAAAATTCGTAGCTCCTGTACAGATTATCTGCATAGCCTTGAGAGGTCCAATTTTCACAACTAACATTTCCTGTGGGTACATAACTTCTGAATCAAAAAAATAGGAAATTCCTACATTCTCAAACAAATTTGTATTTGGAGATTTTTATTTCACTTCTCAAGGAACCTATTTTTCATTTTAAGTTACAGAAAGCGTAATGAAGCATTTGACAAGAAGATAGCACCATTCTATATGCTTCGTGATATTTTCAATTCTATGTCAGTTCTATACATGAAATCATAAATGTTATTAGCGATTACAGTCAATCTTTCCTTCTCTTTGGTATTCTGATAGAAATTTTCACATTACTAGTGTTTGTAAGAGTGTCTCAGCATCCTAAAGATGAATGTACTTTCCAAGTCTCACCTTCTCACACAACTGATGTGGGTCACTCAATATGTTTAGCTGTCCCAGTATACACTGGGATTGCTCTTAGGCTGGCAGATGAACTGATTTGACTCAACTGTTACTAAGTGAAGTATTGTTTTCCATACATAAAAATGGTATTAATGACTCTGCACTTATCTTTTTTAAGGGGGTAAGGATCTTTTTTATCAGGTGCCCTTAGAAAGTAAGGCCTTAAAATAGTGGAAGGGTGATTGCCTAAGGTATATTCCTTCATAAGAGCTTCCATTCTGAATTCAACTTATCACATCAGCATCACCACACCAACCTGTTCCCATCAGACATGTCCTTATTCAGCACTAAGGTAAGATTTGGGGTAAGTTACAAGTTAATTCACTCCTTGACTATGTAATCTTCATTTCTAAATTCTTAAATAGCTAAAATTCTAAGTGTATAAACAAAGACAAGGACGTTTACTTAATGTGGATAATAACTTACGGAGATGAAATTATGTTAAGAGATCAAAGTATTTCAAAGGTAAATTTATAGAAGGTACAGTATTGTTCCTAGAAAAGAAGGAACATTGAGCATCCCATAAAAGATAGTCTAAAGTCAGTTCACAATTATCCGATGGATACAATTAGTGTGCATATGAAGACATGAGGCACAAGACCTCAATTTTAATGAAATTCTCTTTGAATTTTCTACCCGACTATACACATACCTAAAGGACTTCATCAATAATTTACCTTCTCTCTGAAACTGATAGTCATACTTAACGGACTCAGGCAGCTTCTACAGAATGCCAAAAACCAAATGGAATGGGTGAGAACAAAATAAGATTTGGTGAGGGGAAAAAGAAAATCAATATCCTCAGACTGAATTGATTGGTCTTTTCAGATATTCCAACATAGACAATTGCTCGTGACTTATTTAACAGGTTTGCTTTTCATTTCTTTAGAGAAAAATGTTCATAAAACAGGAGCAGTAAACTATATAGCCCAATTTCTCCTCCTGGAATAAAGCAAAGAAGGAAGGCGAAGCTAAAAACACATTGCTGGAAGAAAGTGAAATTTTTCCATTGTAACTCTACCTCTGTGTCTGACTTGCACTTTTCAATACTATCAATCAATCATTCCAGGGGTGAGCTCTGCTCCATTTGCAAATGGCATCAGCTATTTTGCTGTCATCGCCCATCATATTTAACTTAGATGTTAGCCTGGAAATTCACTGTGGCAGGTCAAATAGACTTATAGCTACTGAGTACTGATCCATATGCTCCTTGTCTAGCTCCAAGTTCCCTAATGAGGCCCTGCAGAAACTGAGGTGGCTTCAAGAATAAAGAACCTGAGGGCAGTGCCTCATAGCCTCACATTCTTCTTAGAAAAAAAAAAAAATCCAGAATAAATGAAGTCAGAACCCAGAGAGGTGCTGTTTGCCATTCTCTCACACTCCTATCTTTTGGCTCTGAAATTGTTACATTCCTAGATTAATTCATTGGAGGAGAAAAGGAGGGGAAAGTTGCTGTGATGGGAGAAGCATAATATAAAGGGAGGAAGTGGTGGAGTGAGAGTGAGAGGGAAGAATAGGAAGGATTAATTTCAATTCTACTTAAAAATGATTCCTCCCTTGGACCTCTTGGGTGGCTATGTCAGTTGTGCATCTGACTTTTCATTTTGGCTCAGGTCCTGGTCTCAGAATCCTGAGTTGGAGCCCAGCATCTGCTGGCCAGTGGGTGCTGAGCCTGCTTAGGATTCTCTCTCTCCTTCTCCCTCTGCCCCCCCCCAACACCCCCCTCCCGGCACACTCCTGCTCTCAAAAAAACAAAAACAAAAAGTGCAAAATCGTTTTAAAAAATCCTCCCTTAATTTACAGCCAGCTAAAGCATGCATTGGTTAAAATCCAATTTAATTCATCAATCACAAAGTGTCCATTTAAACCGAAGAATATGAATTAGAGTAGCTTAAGAGAATTTTGAGTGTGGTCTGAACTCCTCATTTTAGAATTGAGGAATTTAAATCCAGGGAGGTGACACTAACTAGACCAGGAATGTAGGGTCCTGAACTTCTAAGAAGCCAGCAAGAACAGGGGCTCCTGCATGGCTCATTGGGTTAAGCGTCTGCCTTCCCTCGGGTCAGGATCCCAGGGTCCATAGGCTTCTCCCTCTCCGTATGCCCCTCCCCACCCCTTATATTTTCTCTCCCTCTCCCTCTCCCTCTCTCTTAAAACGAATAAATAAAATGGTTTTTTTTAAATGCCAACCAAACTGTGGATAACACATATTTGTGTGTTCTTCTATGGTAAAAGTAACTTTACACCATGGTGTATTTTCTGAAATAAGAATATGGAATTAGTTCTTACCATCTTTTGGGGCAGAGTTCAACACTATGGAAGGAAACTTGCCACTATATAAGATACTTAAGACTTTCTGATTGAACCTTCGGTGTTCTTAAACACAGAGAAGATACTTGTCTTTTTATCCACTCAGACTTGGTGAAATCTACATTTTTTTTTAAAGATTTTATTTATTTATTCATGAGAACACACAGAGAGAGAGAGAGAGGCAGGGCACAGGCAGAGGGAGAGGCAGGCTCCACGCAGGGAGCCCGACGTGGGACTCGATCCCGGGTCTCCGGGGTCACGCCCTGGGCCAAAGGCAGGTGCTAAACCGCTGAGCCACCCGGGCTACCCTGAAATCTGCATTTTTAAAAATGAATCTAACAGAAAGGGTCTTCTACAGCCCCTTGCTGAAATGCACTTTGAGCTGCTCTCAGAGTCAGGACAAAGGACTAGAACTTGAACCAGGCCGCCTGAGGGCACGTCCAGGCAGCGCTGCCCTGAGCGCAATTTCACCAGAAAGGGAGAAGGAAATGTCGCCTGGCTTTAGGACTTGCTTCGGTCGCCTCTGGGTGGCCGTGGCCTGTTCCGTGCGCCACGCAAGGTGCAAGGGCCCGGGGCTGCTGCACAGCGGGCAGGTGCCGCGCGGGGCCTTTGTCTTCCGAGGCAGAAAGACCCTCGCAGCCCTCGGGCCGCGCGTCCACCCGCAGCACCCGGCGGGCCGGGGCGGTGACCGGGGGCTGTCGGCGCACGCAGACCGCTGCCGGCCGCGCCACGTGCAGGGGGCTCCGCGCAGGGCTGGGTCCCCCGCGCCGCGGCGAGGGGCGCGCGCGGGGAGCGCCCCGGGCCCCCGAGGGTGCGCGCGCCCCCCCACCCCTGCGCCCGCGCCCGCGCCGGGAGCCAGCGCCCCGGGGCTCCCGCCTCCCCGCCTCCGCCCCCCGCTCGGCTCCCCCTCGCCCGGGGCCCCTCCCCACCCGCGCCCCCGCGGCCGCGCGCCGGGGTCACCTTGGCCCGCGCGCCTCTCCCGCCAGGGCCGCGTCCCGCCCCCGGGCCACCCCCGACTCCCGGAAACGCGGCCGCCGCCAGGTGGCGAGGGACCGCGCGGGACGAGGGCGGCCGGAGCGGCGGGAGCGTGCCCGCGCGGCGCCCCCGGATCCAGCCCCGCGGCTCGCTCGGGGAGCGTCCGGGCCCCTGCAGCGCCGCCGCCCCTCCTGCCCGCTCCCCGCGGCGGCGGCGGCCGCAGACCCAGCCGGCAGGTGCGGCGGAGCCCGCGCGCGGGACTTACGGGCGGCGGCGGTCAGACTCTGCAGCCACATGCCCAGGGCCACCAGGAGTAGGGCTCTGCTCTCCATCTCGGGGCGTCCCTCGGCAGGAGCCAGGGGCAGGGCGGACGCGCGGACAGGGTGGGGCAAGTCGCCCTGTAGAGGGGAGGGCAGGGCAGCCCGAAGTGGCCGGTTCCCTCCGAGAAGGAGGAAGACTCGAGTCTGACACTGTTTCCCACTCCACGGCTGCTTAAGTGACTGGAAATATGCAAATAAACCTCATCACCTATTGGCTATAAAATCATAAGTTGGGGGGAGGGCCCTAAATTCGCTTCCAAGTATTTGAGCAAACTGTAAAGAGGATCAGCCCTGCCATCGAGAAGACGGGAAAAGGGCAGAAGGGAAAATTAGCTTTCTCTGTAAGGTTTCTACTTGCTGTTCCTAAGGGCTCTGTCTCACAAGGGCCCCCCTGCACCAGCACCAAGCACAGATTTATATGCATTTATGTTAAATACTGTCAAGGATCTCCACTTTTCCAAGAAGGGGAAGTTAAGCTGCTAAAGTACATTCGATCAATACTTAAACTGCGCTTCTCTTTTGCTGGCTTCTGTTTGTAACTTGCAATGTTTTTGTTGTTGGTTGGTTGTTTGTTTTTTCCCAAAATTCTCCTGGAAAATGTCAATTTAGGGACCCCATGGACACACATTGCTCTGCAGCTTAGGTTTGCACAATCTGGTGTATTAACATTGGCGAAATGGATTAGCCTATGTGGTGGAGAAAAGCTTGCTCTAACTAGTTTCTGAATTTTCTCTGGCGAAAATTATGTGCGACCCTCAAGCTCATAAAGGAATCCAAGGATAGCGTTTTATCCTTAGAGACAGATTATTGAGGTCAAATAATATGAAACTAGATTGTTACTCTACGTGAAAGCACCCAGTCACAAAAAAACACATATTGTATGATTCTATTTATATAAAAATCCACAAATAGGCACATCTTAGAGACAGAAAGTAGATTAGTGGTTGCTCGGAGCTGGGGAACAATGGAGATGTTTTTTGGAATGGTGATAAAAAAAAGTGTTCTAAAATTACATTATGGTTTTGGGTGTACAACTGGGTAAATATACTAAATAACATTGACTTGTACTTTAAATAGGTGAAATTTATGGTATGTGAATTATATCTTAATAATAATAGACCTATTAAAATGTATTGAGGTATGCAAGTAAAATAAGAATAATGAAATCACATTAGATATTGTATTTTTTGCCAAAATGTTCAGAATATTTTCAAATATCTTTCTAAATGTAAATAATCTGCTTTGGCCAAGAAAAACAATTATCTTTATACTCCACACTTTACATCTGAGAAACAGGGTCATAAATCAAAACCTCCAATTCACTGTCTATATTGAATTATTTCTCTGAATATCTTTATTTTTTCTACTCATTCCATCTCCATCTACATTTGTATGTAAGAAGGATGAAAGGTCACAGAAATTAAACTGGGCTCACATTTTAAGTTCTCCTTATAAATGAAATACACCTGATAATACCGCAATAATTCTAAATTTGTTATTCTGTAAAATAGAGTTCTGTTGTTAATTTGATGCATTAAACGCCACAATACAAAATATTGTCTTGCACTTCAATTATTCAACAATATATTGTGCACATTCATTCTATACTACAAAGCATGTAGAGGAACTCTGAAACTTGCCAAGAATTAAATCACTCAGAAGAACTTTAGAACAGAATGTGCAGGACGTGAATAAATATGATATGGTAGTTCCCCCCAAAATTATATAGTAAATTCTAATTGAAATAACACAAAATGAATAGAATTGCACAGTATGTGCTCAAGATAAAAATGACATATAAATGACATATAAACAAAAGTGCAAAAATGCCTACTATCTCATATAGAATATATGTCTAATTTCTTTTTTTTTTTTAAGATTTTATTTATTTATTCATGAGAGAGAGGTAGAGACACAGGCAGAGGGGGAAGCAGGCTCCATGTAGGGAGCCCGATGCGGGACTGGATCCCGGGTCTCCAGGACCAGGCCCTGGGCTGAAGGCGGTGCTAAACCGCTGAGCCACCCGGGCTGCCCATGAAGTCTATTTTCACACATCAATGTTGTTTGCTGAGATAAACCAATCTGCACTTCTGTGCCTTTCAGAGAACTACAAGATTTCATGTAATTGCTAAAGGGAAGTCTGATTCCTATAATGTATGTTTAAAACGACTTCCCAGGTTAACAGAAAACAAAATCAAAGAAATTAAGGGTTAGAGGGTTTTTGGTTTTTTTGGTTTTTTGGTTTTTTTGTTTTTTGTTTTTTTTTTTAACACAAAACCAGTTTTGGTTTTGCAAAACAAAACCAGTTATGGTTATGCTTCATGTCCATCAGAGTAGAAGAGATTTCCAGGAAGAATTAACTCCTAGCAACTCAGCCTGGTTTAGAGAGAGAGAGAGAGAGAGAGAGAGAGAATTTGGCTCCAATAGCTGGGACAGAGAGTGAACAAGTGGGTGTGGTGGCAACGCGCTCTCCTGATTGGCTGTTCTTAGAGATGCCTGCGTTGTACTGAGAAGGCTTAGTTGATCTGCAAGTCCGGATTCCCTGTGCCTCACTGAAATGCCTCATCCAAACTTCAGCAAAGTTATTTCATTATTGATAGTATGATGCCTGACTTTTTTTCATAATTGACATTTCTTTTGAAACAGGCTTAAAAATCTTCAGATTAGAAGAAGCTAAACTGTTTTAGAAACGTTTAACAAACCAGCACTCTTACCGCAGGATACTTGCTCCTGGTATAAGTTTAAAATGATGTAAATAAAAAATTAAATGGGTACACCTACAGAAGGGACCAGAAACTCCAGAACTGCAGTGAAGTTCTATCTACCTATCATTTATTATTTACATTGGGGGACTGCTATTTGCATACACTGAGCACTTTTCATCTCCTGCATTTAATCATTATAAAAAAAAAAAAACCACCCTGGACTTCATAATAATATCCCCATTGTACAGTTGAAGGAAGATGAAACTCAAAGCAGAATAAATAACAGAAACCACAAATCACAAAATTTTTTTTCTTTGAGGGATCCCTGGGTGGTGCAGCGGTTTAGCGCCTGCCTTTGGCCCAGGGCGCGATCCTGGGGACCCGGGATCGAGTCCCACGTCGGGCTCCCGGTGCATGGAGCCTGCTTCTCCCTCTGCCTGTGTCTCTGCCTCTCTCTCTCTCTTTCTGTGTGACTATCATAAATAAATAAAAAAATTTAAAAAAAAATTTTTTTCTTTGGTGATCCCAAGAAAAAGTTTTTGTTATATTTTGATCTTGCTGCAATTACAAACTGGAAAAGGCTGAGAAGCAGATGTTTGCCGGGCATGTATAATTTAGGGCATATATGTTTTGCGGCTTTTTTCTTCTACATTAAAATAACGAAATGTCTAAGTGGGCTCTAAAAGAACATCAATACTAAAGTAGATCTGGTTTTTATCACAAAAATTATATTTAATGTAGGAAAGAACCATAGCTAATGAAAATAAAATTTACAGATATAAACTCATAAAAAGTACTTTAAAATCTATTGACTTTTAATAAAAAAAAAAAAAACAAAGATTGCTATGAAAGACTTTTCCATTGCCACTTACCATGCACATATGCACAAGCTGCATCTGTCGGGGATGGTGATGTGACAGTGAGGGTGAGGATGAGTTTGATATCATAGCTCTGGGATCCGGTGCCTGAGGCTGGAGCTGTCCTACTGGACAGTTGATAAGTAGAAATGCTGGTCTTGCAGACTTCTTTTATTCATTACCTAGCAAAGCTATGTTGAAGAAATTCCACTTAGCAGTTCAAAAGAAGGTTAAATTCAAAGAGAATTTAATTCTCCATTGGTAAAGTTGGGTATTGTATTTTGAAAAAGATGAGTACAGATAAATATTATTCTTAGCCAATTTGCTACTATCTCCTTACCCCACCAGGTTTAAATAAAAGAACCAGTGTTATTTTCTTTGTTTTGGGGATGAAGGAATTGTGGAGTATGAAAAGAATTGCTTCAAATGATAAAAGTATGGTGTTAGATGATCTAGACACATTTTAAGGATTTTAGTTTTTTGAGTTGGGGATATCCATCCACTCCTCTCTTCCAAAAACAAAAGAAAGCAAACAACAACAGCAACAAAAAGCTCAAGAAAAATAAATAAAACATGTTTTAATATCAGCATTAAAATATTAGTCTAAATAAAGTTCAGAAAAGAAAAAAAGATAATTTTTAAAAAGAGAGTGAAGAATAATTTAAAAAGCCAATGCATTGCAAAGGCATGGCCTGAAACAAGGCCATATGGTAATGGCGACACATCAAAATATAGCAGAGACAGATTCTATCACAGCAAAAATGTGATTGGTTTAGGGGGAGAAGGGTGTAGGCCTTTTCTAGAAGACAGCTTATAAAACACAAAATGAATGTCCCACAAATAACCTATTGGATTTATGACCCATGTTCATGTTTCATTAGTTTTATCTAAAAAAAAAAAAAAAAAAAAAAAAAAAAAAAAACCTAAAAACCGAAATCCATGTAGGAAATAAAAGGAGACTTTCTTTGAAACCCTGTTCATGACTTGACTATGTGACCACCAGTGTTTTTGCTGAGGACTACACATTCTGAGGTAACTTCAGACAAAACATTAAAGACCAGAAAATGAGCTAAGCTGACAGAGGCTCAGATATGTTTGAAGTGCCCCCTGCTGACTTCTAGTGACAGTGTAAAGTTTCAAAAAAAAAAAAAAAAAGCTATATTAAGAGCTTCCAACAGAATTCACTTGAATAATCATTAAGCTCTTATTACTTGAATTTTTCTCATTTATTTTGTTAAATTATTGTATTGATATTGTTCTTGTCATTTCTGTGGTCCTTCCCACATCCCTTTTTTGTATATGTTTGTAGAAAGCTTACACATTTACAAGCATAAATGTGTCTGTAAATGTGTGCTGTGTGTTCATAATCTTTTTTTAAGCTTTATTTATTTCTTTATTCATGAGAGACACACAGCGAGAGAGGCAAAGACATAAGCACAGGGAGAAGCAGGCTTCCTGCAAGGAGCCCCATGTAGGACTCGATCCTGGACCCCGGGATCACGCCCTGAGCTGAAGGCAGGCACTCAACCACTGAGCCACCTAGGCGTCCCTGTGTATGTTCATATTCATCTACAAATTCACAACGTACTTTTTACGGTAATGTCAGAATACTATAAGAAGTGCTCTGCAATTTATTTTTTCACATAATATGTGATTTAGAGATGAGTTTATGAAGAAGACCTCCCTTTATAAATTTTAGTGGCCATGTGAGTTTCCCTTATGTGGTGGTACCATCATTTATTAAACCAGACATGATTAATAGTTATTTAGCTCTTTCGATAATATAAACTGGACTAGGGGCACCCAGTATATATATATATATGGGCTAAAATGAACAAAGACAGACTCTTTAAAATTATTGACTCAAAAAGTATAAATATTTATCATCTTAATAAGTAAAGCCTCCTGTCTGCTAATGAAACTGCACAAATTTAGATTCCTATCTACAGTGTAGGAGAGTTGAGTGATTGTAGATATTCTGGCCATTACGGTGTATTACTGAACTATTTAATCTCTATCAACTGGAAAGTGAAAAATGGTTTGTTTGGTTGGTTGGTTCGTTTATTTTAGATAATAATAGCTAGCTCTCATACACCACTTGCTATATGTGCCAGGTATCATTCTAAGAGCTTTACATATATGACTAATGTAATATAAAATAACTTTAAGTCATATATCATACAATACACCCATTTAATACAATTAAATTGTTTTTAATATGTTCAGCTATGTGTGAACATGACCAATTTTGGAACATTTTAATCATGCCCAAAGGTCTGTATCCATTAGCTGCCACTTCCCTTCCTTCCTCCCCCAGCCGCAACCCTAGGCTACTGTCTCTATAGTTTTACCTATTCTGGATATTTTATAAAAATGAAATCATATAATATGTGGGTTTTGTGACTGGCTTTTTTATTTATTATATTTTTAAAGTTCATTCATCTTAAAACATGAGTATTTTGTTCCTTTTCATTGACAAATAATATTTCATTATATGCATATAACATATTTTATTTATCCATTTATCAGTTAATGAATATTTGAGTTGTTCCCATTTTTGGGCCACCATGAATGATGCTGCTAATAAATATTCATGTACAAGTTTTTGTGTGAGCAGTGTGTTTTTAATTATCTTGGGTAAATATGAAGGAGTAGAATTGCTGGGTCATATGGTAAGAAACTCTAAGTCTTTTAAGGACTGCCAGTTTATTAAGTACCTCTTTCTTCATAGAATTTCCCAGATTTCCTTCTGAGAGTTTGTTACAATCTCCTTGTAATAGTATAGCAAAAATAGTGTTAATTTGTTGATTACTAGACATATAATATATTATTTACTATCTATTTGTTGCCTGAGATGGTAGCCTTACAACAATGGGGATGAAATCTCAGTCATAGCCTTGTTTCCCTACCACCAAAAATAGATTTGGGCACCACTGTAAGTACTCAGACATTTATATGAACAAATGATTGAATAAAGGAAGAAAAGAAGGAAAAGTTTAAAAGGTGAAAATCAGTATTACTACAAGGTATTTACATTTATCTTAAAATTTATTTTTCTCATTTCCATGGCAAAATAGTTGAGTAAAAAAATCCAGAATTAAAAGGATAAATTGAAACCTTTTCAAAAAGATTTTACTTATTTATTTGAGAGCGAGAGATAGTGAGAGAGAACAAGTGAGGAGGAGAGGGAGAAGCAGGCTCCCCGTAAGCAGGAAGCCTGATGCAAGGTTCGATCCCAGGACCCTGGGAGCACGGCCTGAGCTGAAGGCAGATGCTTAATCAACGGAGCCACCCGGATGCCCGGAAACCTCTGAAGTCTTAAAGAAACTTACATATGACTGAACATGGCAATGTAATGCCATTCACCAATGAAGTAAAGGTAAATGCAAATCAGAACCAAATCAAGAAGATCCAGATCTGAGCTTGCATGGTCATAAATATTTGTGATGATATGGTAATGCTTTTTAATTTTCGTGAATGATTTGAAATGTTATAGCAACCAAATATTTTATAAGCAATATTTTTCTCCCACTTATATTGATATTTTAGTATAAAACTAACCTTGCCATCAGTGCCTGGGCAGCTCAGTGGTTGAGCATCTGCCTTTGGCTCAGGTTGTAATCCTGGGATCCTGGGATCCTGGGTTTGAGTCCCATGTTGGGCTTTCTGCAGAGAGCCTGTCTCTCTCTATGTCTATGTCTAGTCTATGTCTCTGCCTTTCTCTGTGTATTTCGCGAATAAATAAATTTTAAAAATCTTTTTAAAAAAAAATAACCTTGCCATTTTAATGACTTTTTGTCATTACTAATAGAGTTAGAATACTATTTACTATTTTATCAAAAATTATGTATATGTTGTCCAGTACCAATTCCAATATCTTTCATTCAAAATATGTAAGCAGTCTAATAATACATTGTGTCACATGTGAGCAGTCTTCACCATTATAAAGGCTACCATAACTATAAGGTATCATATTCAGAATTGAGAATTTGCCTAGACTTGGACAATTCTCAAAAAACCACCTGGAAAAATTAGCATGCAAATTGATCTTTAGAATTATTTCTAAAACCTTTATTTATGGGATGCCTGAGTGGCTCAGCAATTGAGCATCTGCCTTTGGTTCAGGGCATGATCCCGGAGTCCCAGGATCAAGTCCCACATCAGGCTTCCTGCATGGAGCCTGCTTCTCTCTCTCTCTCTCTCTCTCTCTCTCTCTCTCTCTCTGTCTCTCAGGAATAAATAAATAAAATATTTAAAAAATAATAAAACCTTTATTCTTTGACTTCGCACATCAATTACCATATGTCTTCTCATTACACAGAGGTTTGATTGACCCTTGTCCAAAATTCTACACAGCTCATATCCTACCCTAGATGCACTCTTTGGACTATTTCAAGCTACGAGTCAACCCAGTTGACTTATTACCTAAGAGCAATGAAAGAGAGGAATAAATCTGCCAGGACCTTGAGCCCATATTATTAAGGGCCTTCTCTAGAGGCCTTGAACTCAATTTGTCTGCTTAACTGGCCAGAAGAAAATAGGGAGTCTCTCATCATCCCAGTCCAGCTTAAATGCCAAAGACTTTTCCATAATGGACTTCAGCTGTAGCAGCTTTACTGAATATTTCCAAGGAAAGCAAATCATGAGATCTTGACAGAGAACATTGAGAATAGGTGTCAAAGTCCATAGTGAGAGGAGAGGAGACCACGAAAGTTGGAGCTCTGGGCCTCTTCCTGGTTGCTAGAACCCTGGTCCAGGAATCACTTAGACAACAATAGTCTCAGCTGGAATGCTCTATTCACTCAAGCACTATGAATCCTTACCTGTAATTTGCTGAAGCTAGCTGACAAAATCTCGCTGAAGATGACTGCTAACCCTTAAAGGAATTGTGCAAGCTGGTTAATGGCATTTGAGCTTGAAACAAGCCATTACCGGAGTATGGAAATTGGCAAATAGTACAATTCTAAACTAAGTCTATGTAAGTCTGTGTGTGTGTGTGTGTGTGTGTGTGTGTGTTTTCCGCAAGACAGTAGGCTGAATATTTACCATTATAGCACTTATTCCTACCTCAGAAAGCCTGCATATAAAACATAGGTTCTCAACCAAGAGGGATTTGGGTTTCAGGTACATTTTTGGTTGTCATGAAAGGTAAGGGCTGTAGGTGTTACTGCCATCTAGTGGATAGAAGTCAGAAATGGGGCTGAACTTTTTTTTTTTTTAATTTTTATTTAAATTCTCGTTAGTTAACATACACTGCAACATGGGCTTCAGGAGGAGACCCTGGGTGGCTCTTAAGCATCTGCCTTCGGGTCAGGTCATGATCCCAGGGTCCTGGGATTGAGCACCAAGTCAGGATCCCTGCCCATCAGGGAGTCAGCTTCTCCCTTTCCCCCTGCCCATGCATGCTCTCTTTCTTTCTCTCAAATAAATAAATTTCTTAAAATATTGGTTTCAGGAGTAGAATTCAATCATTCATCACTTAGATACAACACTCAGTGTTTATCACAAGTGCCCTCCTAAATACCCATCACCCATCTATCCCACCCCTCACCCACCTCCCTATGTCAACAAGGAATTTGTTCTCTATCCTTAAGAGTCTCTTATGGTTTGTTTTTCTATCTTTTTCCCCCTTCCCTCATGCTTATCTGTTTTGTTTCTTAAATTCCACATATGAGTGAAATCATATGGTATTTGTCTTTCACTGACTGACTTATTTCACTTAGCATAATACATCTACCTCCATGCACGTTGTTGCAAATTGCAAGATTTAATTATTTTTGATGGCTGAGTAATACTCCATTGTATATATGCACCACATCTTCTTTATCCATTCATCAGCTGATGGACAATGGGGCTCTTTCCATAGCTTGCCTATCATTCACAATACTGCTATAAATATCAAGATGCATGTGCCCTTTCAAATCTGTATTTTTGTGTCTTTTGGGTAAATACCTAGTACTACAATTACTGCATCATAGGGTAGCTTTATTTTTAACTTTCCTCCACAGTATTTAAAGTATTGGTGCTACACCAATTTGCATTACCACCAAAAGTGCAAGGGAGTTCCCTTTTATCCACATCCTTGACAAAACCTGTTGTTTTTTGTTACATTAGCCATTGTGACAGGTGTGAGGTGATACCTCATCATGGTTTGGATTTGTATTTCCCTGTTGATGAGTGATATTCAGTATCTTTTGATGTGTCTATTAGCCATCTGGATACTTTCTTTATAAAAGTGTGTATTCATGTCTTCTGCCAATTTCTTGACTGAGATATTTGGGTTTTGGGTATTCAATTTGATAAGTTCTTTGTATATATTAGATACTAACCCTTTATCCAATATGTTATTTGTAAATATATTCTCCCAATCCGCAGACTGCCATGCTGTTTTGTTGATTGTTTCCTTTTGTGCAGAGGCTTTTTACCTTGATGAGATCTCTATAGTTCGTTTTTGATTTTGTTTCCTTTGCCATCAGTGACATGTCTAGTAAGAAGTTTATATGGCCAAAGTGAAAGAGGTTGATATATGTATTCTCCTCTAGGATTTTGATTGATTCCTGTCTCACATTTAGGTCTTTCATCCATTTTGTATTTATTTTAATATATGGTATAAGATAATTGAGTCCAGCTCAAGAATTCTTTCTTGGCACCTTGAGCAAGAAGGCGGAAGAATAGGGGTCCTCGTTTCATCTGCTCCCCTGAATTTAGCTAGACAACTATTAAATCATCCTGAACACCTATGAAGTGAACCTAAGATGTAAGAAAAGAATGACTGGAATTCTACAAATAGAAAAGCAACCATTTTTCCAAGGTAGGAGTGTGGAGAAGAGAAACAGAGGAGATTTATCAGAAGATACACAGAGCAGGGAAGGAACCTGTGTAAGTGGACTACTGGAAAGTGATACAACCCTGGACTATAAAATCAGGACCTTTAGAAATCTGCTCCAGTGAGAGACTTCCCTGTCTGAAAGGTGAAAGGAAGTGGTGAAGTGGAGGTGGGACAGTGGGGTCTCAAGATCCCGAGAGTCACAGAAATAATCGTTCACCATAAACTGCAGACTGAGGCCTGATTTAGTGACCAGTCTCCATTGGGTCCCTGCAAAGAACTGGAATTCGGCAACCCTCTGCCTTCCCCCAGGAGAGGTACAGCAGGTATGCCCATAACCGGGCCAGTGTTTCTCTGTGCCAGGACCCTGTAAAGGACAGGAACAGAGGGACCCTCCACTTCCTCCAAGAGGGGCAGAGCAGGTGCATGCACCATCCAATCAGGCAAACATACTGGGCCCTGCAAAATGCACAAATGAACATCCCATCAACTTCTCCTGGGAGGATGGGAGTGATTACACATCATAGGAGTGTTCAGAACTTGGCACACAAACACTTCAGCTCGGGGGCTAGAGATCAAGCAATGGTCATTTTTATTTTTATCCTCTAAAGAGCATAGAAAGCCTTCAGGGAACAAAAGCCACACAGAGCAACCAGTTTACCCCGAGCTCAGCCCACTGGTAAGGGGCAGTGCAACTCAGCCAATACACAGACACCTGAGAATCAGTGTAGCAGGCCCCTCCCCTGGAATGCCAGCTGGAAGAACATGAGAACCACAAGTTTACTGACCAAACAGGACTGGAAATCTCCAGCACTAGGGGAAAATAGTATATAGAACTTAAGGTTTTTTTCCTTATGATTAATTTATCTTTCAGGTTAAATTTTTCCAATTTTCATCTTTTTTCCCATTTTAACAGTTTTATTTTATCAACTCTGATTTGTTTTTTTTTTTTAAGATTTTATTTATTTATTCATGAGAGACACAGAGAGAGGCAGCGACACAGGAAGAGGGAGAAGCAGGCTCCCTGCAGGGAGCCCAATGCAGGATTCCATCCCAGGATCCTGGGATAATGACCTGAGCCAAAGGCAGAAGCTCATTCCCTGAGCCACCCAGACATCTATCAACTCTTTGCTTTTAATTTAACTCATTTTTTAACTTTCATTTTTTACATTTACATATAATAGATATATTCTTCATTTTTGGCTTACTTTCACTGTATTCAGTTTTGTTTTTTGCTTTCTTTTAGTTTTGCTTTCTTTATCCTCTTTTAAGTTAGTATCTTCTAACACAAAGACCAAAATACACTCAGGACCAAGTGGATCACCCTGTTTTGTCCATCAGTGAGATTTTATTGACTCTCTCCTTCTCTTATTTTCCACTTTTTTTCTTCTTCTTCTTTTCTTTTCTTTCTTTTTTTTTCGGGGGGGGTACTGTTTTTTTTCTTTGTCTTTGTCTTTTTCTTTTCTTTTCTGGTTTCTGAAATCTTCAGATTTGTCTATTGTATTTTTTGCTTGAGCCATGGTTGATATTTTTTATTTTATTCTGTAGTTTATCCATTCTTCTCAAAACAGAATTACTAGAACAAGGAATTAACAAGAAAAGAAAGAACCAGAGACAATGCTCTCTGACACAGATCTAATCAATATAGATATAAGTAAGATGTCAGAGATGGAATTCAGGATAACAATTATAAAGTTACGGGTTGGGCTTGTAAAAAGCATAAAAGATAACTAGACAATCTCTTAGTGCAGAAATGAGATCTAATAAGGTTGAAATAAAGATTCTCTAACTGAGAAGCAGTATAAATTGGATACTCTATAGCTAGGGTAAATGAGGCAGAAGAGAGAGTAAGTGTGACATAGAAGACAGGTTGATGGAAAGGAAGGAAGCTGAGAGAAAGAGAAAAACACTAATGGACCCTGAAGAGAGGCTTTGAGAAATCAGCGATGTCATAAACAAAGCAATATCAGAATCTTTGGAGTGCCTGAGGGCAACGAAAGAGAAAGAGGGCCAGAAGGAATATTTGAGCAAATCATAGCTGAGAATTTCCCTAATCTGGGAAAGAAAACAGGCATTCCGTCCAAGAAGTAGAGAGGAATCTCTCCCCAAATTAATAAAAATAGATCAACACCCCCAACATATAATAGCAAAGCTTGCAAAGTTCAGAGATAAAGAGAATACCCTGAAACCAGGTTTCTAACCTACAGAGGTAGGAACATTAGACTGATCAAACCTACCAACAGAGACCTGGCATGCCAGAAAGGGCTGGCATGATATATTCTGGGTACTAAATGAGAAAGATATGCAGACAAGAACATTTTATCCTTCAAGGTTGTCATTCAGAATGGAAGGAGAAATAGCTTCCAGGACAAACAGAACTGAAAGAATATATGACTACAAAGCTTGCCCTGCAAGAAATATTAAGCTGGATTCTGTAAGTGAAAGGAGATCCCAGGAGTAACATAGACCAGAAAGAAACAGAGACAATCTACAGAAACAGGGACATTATGGGTAATATAATGGCACTAAATTCAGATTCTTTCAATAATTACTCTGCATGTAAATTGGGCAAATGCTTCAATCAAAAGACACAGGGTATCAGATTGGATAAAAAAGCAAGACCCATCCATATGCTGTCTACAAAGTACTCATTTTAGAGCTAAAGACACCTCAAGACTGAAAGTGAGGGAGTGGAGAACCATTTACCATGCGATGGACATCAGAAGAAAGCTGAGGCAACAATCCTCATATCAGACAAATTAGATTTTAAACCAGAGTGTAGTAAGGGATGAATAGGGACACTATATCATACATAAAGGGTCTACTCAATAAGAAGGTCTACAATTATAAATATTTATGCTCCTAATTTGGGAGAAGCCAATTATATCAACCAATTAATAACCAAATTAAATAAATACATTGATAATGATAAATTAATAGTAGGGGACTTCAACATCCCACCCACAACAATGCACAGATCAACTAAGCAGAAGACCACAAGGAAACAAGGGTTTTGAATGACACACTGGACCAGATGGGCTTCACAGATACATACAGAGCATTCTATCCTAAAGCTACAGGATACACATTCTTTTCAAGCACACAAGGAACATTCTCCAGACTAGATCACATACTTGGTCACGAATCAACTGATACCAAAAGACTTGGATTATTCCCTGTTCAGACCACAATGCTTTGTAACTTTAACTCAATCATGAGAGGAAACTTGGAAGGAACTCAAACACTTGGAGGTTAAAGAGCATCCTACTAAAGAATGAGTTGGTTGACCAGGAAATTAAAGAAGAATTTATAAAATTCATGAAAAAGATTGAAAATAAAAATACAACTGTTGAAAATAGTTGGGGTTCAGCAAAGGCAGTCCTAAGAGGGAAGTATGCTGCAATACAAGTCTCTCTCAAAAAACTAGAAAAGTCTCAAATATACGATCTAACCTTAGATCTAAAAGAGCTGGAGAAAAAAAAAAAAAACAGCAAATAAAGCCTAAACCAAGCAGGAGAAGAGAAATAGTAAAGATTAGAGTATAAATCAATGAATTGAAAGAATTAATAAGATCAATAAACCCCTAGCCAGACTTTTCAAAGAGAAAAGAGAAAGGCCCCAAACTAATAAAATCATGAATGAAAGAGGAGATATCACAAACAATACCAAAGAAATACAATTAACATATTATGAGTAACTATATGCCAACAAAGTAGGCCATTTGGAAGAAATACATGCATTCCTGGAAAACTTATAAACTATCAAAACTGAAAGAGGAAGAAATTTTTAAAAACCTGAACAGGCCAACAACTAGCAAGGAAATTGAAGCTGTTATCAAAAACCTTCCAAAAAAACAAGAGCCCAAGGCCAGATGGCTTGCCAGGGCTATTCTACCAGGCATATAAAGAAGAAATAATACCTATTCTACTGAAGCTGTTTCAAAAAAATAGAAATGGAAGGAAAACTTCCAAACTCATTCTTTGAGGCCAGCATTACCTTGATCCTAAAACCAGACAGGACCCCATCAAAAGGAGAATTATACACCAATAGCCTTTATAAACATGGATGCCAAAACTTTCACTAAGATACAAGTCAAAAGGATCCAACAGTACATTAAAAGGATTATTCACCACAACCAAGTGGGATTTATTTCTGGGCTATAAGAGTGGTTCAGATCTACAAATCAATCAATGTGATACATCACATTAATAAAAGAAAAGTCAAGAACTATATGATCCTCTCAATTGATGCAAAAAAGGCATTGACAAAATACAGCATCCTTTCTTGATTAAAACTCTTCACTATATACAGATAGAGGAAACATACCTCAATATCATAAAAGCCAAATATTAAAGGTCCTTCATGAATATCATTCCCAATGGGAAGAAACTGAGAGACTTACCCCTAAGGTCAGGAACATGACAGAGATGCCCACACTCACCGCTGTTGTTCACCATAGTACTAGAATTCCTAGCCTTAGAAATCAGACAACAAAAAGAAATAAAAGACACTCAAGTTGGCAAAGAAAAAGTCAAACACTCACTCTTTGCAGATATCATGATCCTTTATGTGGAAAATTCAAAATACTCCTCCCCAAAATTACTAGAACTCATACAGCAATTCAGCAACGTGGCAGGATATAAAATCAATACATAGAAACCATTCGTATGCTTATACACTAACAATGAGTCAAAAGAAAGAAATTAAGGAATTAATCCCATTTACAACTGCACCAAAAACCATAAGATACCCAGGAATAAACATAACTAAAAAGGTAAGGATCTGTACTCTAAAAACAACAGAACATTTATGAAAGAAATGGAGGAGGACACAAAAAGATGGAAAAACATTCCATGCTCATGGATTGGAAGAATAAATATCATTAAAATGTCTGTCTATGCTTCTCAGAGAAATCTGCACATTCAATGCAATCCCTCTCAAAATGCCATGACATTTTTCAGAAATGTCTATTTTACAGAAATAACCACAATTAGGATTATTTCACATAATTCTAAAATTTGTATGGAACCAGGAAAAAAAATAGCCATTGTAATGTTGAAAAAGGAAACCAAAGCTGATAGCATGACATAGCCTGACTTCAAATTCATTTACAAAGCTGTTATCATCAAGACAGTATGGTATGGCACAAAAACAGACACATATGTCAACAGAACAGAATACAGAACCCAGAAATGGACCCTCAACTCTAAGCTCAACTAATCTTAAACAAATCAGGAAAGAATATCCAATGGAAAAAAGACAGGCTCTTCAATATATAGTGTTGGGAAAATTGGAGCCACATGCAGAAGAATGAAATTGGACCATTTTCTTACACCATACACAAAGATAACCTGAAAATGATGAAAAACCTAAATGTGAGACAGGAATCCATCAAAGAGCAATACTCTTCAACCTCAGCCACAGCAATTTCTTGGTAGACACATCTCCAAATGTAAGGGAATCAAAATAAAAAAGAACTATTAGGACTTCATCAAGATTAAAAACTTCTGCACAGCAAAGGAAACAGTCAACAAAATTGAAAGGCAACCTACAGAATAGGAGAGGATATTTGTAAATGATATATTGGCTAGTATCCAAGATCTATAAAGAATTTATTAAACTCAACACCCAAAAAACAAATAATCCAGTCAAGAAACAGAAGACATGAACAGGCACCTCACCAAGGAAGACATACAAATGTCCAACAGACACATGAAAAAACTCCCCATCACTTGGCATCAGGGAAATACAAATTAAAACCACAATGTGATACCACCTTACACCGGTCAGAATGGCTAAAATCAACAAGACAGGAAACAACAAATGTGGAGAGGATGTGGAGAAAGGGGAACCCTCTTACACTGTCGGTGGGAATGCAAGCTGGTACAGCCACTCTGGAAAACAGTATGGAGGTTCCTTAAGAAGTTAAAAATAGAGTTATACTATGACTCCGCAATTGCACTACTAGGTATTTACCCCAAAGATGCAAATGTAGTCATCCAAAGATACACTTGAGCCCCAATATTTATAATAGCAATGTTCACAATAGCCCAACTGTGAAAAGAGCTCAGGTGTCCATCGACAGATGAATAGATAAAAGAAGATGTGATATAGATAGATGATAGATAGATAGATAGATAGATAGATAGATAGATAGATAGATAGATAGATAATGGACTATTAGTCATCAGAAAGGATGAATACTTACCTTTTACATGTAAGTAGATGTAACTGGAAGGTATTATAAGTCAATCAGAGAAAGACAATTATTATTTGGTTTCACTCAAATGTGGAATATAAGAGACAGAACAGAGGATCACAGGGGAAGAAAGAGAAAAGTGAATGGGAAGTGACCAGAGAGGGGGGAAAAACCCATGAGAAACTCTTAACTATGGGAAACAAACTGAGGTTTGCTGGAGGGGAGAGGAGAAGGTATGTAGTAATTTGGTGATAGGCATTAAGGAGGGCATGTGATGTGGTGAGCACTGGGTGTTATATGCAACTGATAAGTCATTGCACATTACAACTAAAATGAAGTACGTACTTTGTGTTGGCTAAATGAATTTAAATTTAAAAAAAGAAAGGTCCAGTTTCATTTTTCTGCATATTACTCTCCAGTTTCCCCAAATGCATTTGTTGAAGACACTGTCTTTTCTACACTGGATATTCTATCCTGCTTTATTGTAGATTGGCTGACGATGAACTTATGGGTCCATTTCTGTCTTTCCTTTTAAGAAAAAAATAATGTTCATTTTTAAATTTATTTGAGAGAGAGAGAGAGAGAAAGTGAATGGGAGAGGGAAGAAGGAAAGAAACTCAAGCAGACTCCCACCGAGCATGGACCCCAACTGGGGCTCCATCCCACAACCCACAAAATCATAGCCATAGTCAAAATCAGGAGTTGGAGGCTGAACCGACTGAACTACCCAGGAGTCACCTTTTCTTGGTTTTATATTCTGTTCCATTGGTGCCCATACCATACTGTCTTGATGACTACATCTTTGTAATATAGCTTGAAGTCCAGAATTGTGATGCCTTCAGCTTTGCTTTTCTTTTTCAGGATTGCTTTGGCTATTTGGGGTCTTTTGTGGTTCCAAAACACATTTTAGAATTGTTTGTTTGAGCTCTGTGAAAAATGTTGCTGATTTTTTATAGAAATTGCATTATATATGTAGAATACTTTCGGTAGTACAGACATTTTAACAATGTTCTTCAAATCCATTAACACAGAATTTTTTTCCATTTTGTTGTGTCCTCTTCCATTTCTTTCATGAATGTTCCTATAGTTTTCAGAGTACACGTCTTTTACCTCTTTGGTGACGTTTATTCTTAGGTATCTTATGGTTTTTGGTGCACTTGTAAATGGTATTCTTTGATTTCTTTTTCTGTGGCTTCATTGTTGGTGTATAGAAATGCAACAGATTTCTGTAAGTTTATTTTATACCCTACCACGTTGCTGAATTGCTGTATGGATTCTAGCAATCTTGGGATGGAGTCTTCTAGGTTTTTCACATAAAGTATCATGTCATCTACAAATAGTGAAATTTGACTACTTCTTTGCTTATTTGGATGCCTTTTTTTTCTTTTTATTATCCGATTACTGAAGCCAAGACTTCCAGTACTATGTTAAACAGTAATGGTGAGAGTGGACATCCTTATCTTATTCCTGACCATAGGGGAAAAGCTCTCAGTTTTTCACCAATAAGGAAGATATTAGCTGTAGGTTTTTATTATCTTTATGATGTTGAGGTATGTTCCATCTATCCCTACTTTGTTGAGGTTTTTATCGATAATGGATGATGTATTTTGTCAAATGCTTCTTTCTACATATATTGAGAGGATCATAGCATTCTTATCCTTTATTTTATTAATGCAGTGTATCACATTGATTGATTTACAAATATCACACCACTTCTGCAGCCAAGGAATAAATCCCACTCAATTGTGGTGAATAATTCTTTAATGTATTGTTGAATTCAATTTGCTAGTATTTTGTTGAGAATTTTTGCATCCATATTCTCAGAAATATTAGCCTGTATTTCTCCTTTTTAGTGGGGTCTTTGTCTTGGTTGGATTCAAGGTAATGCTGGCCTCATAGGAGGAGTTTGAAAGTTTTCCTTCCATTTTATTTTTTGGAATACTTTGAGAATAGGTATTAACTCTTCTTTAAATATCTGGTAGAACTTCCCAGAGAAGCCATCTGGCCCTGGACTTCTGTTTGTTGGAAGATTTTTGATAAC
The DNA here is from genome assembly GCF_905146905.1 of Nyctereutes procyonoides. Taxonomy (NCBI): domain Eukaryota; kingdom Metazoa; phylum Chordata; class Mammalia; order Carnivora; family Canidae; genus Nyctereutes; species Nyctereutes procyonoides. The sequence continues at coordinate 48,007,439 of NW_026575133.1, read as the reverse complement.
TGATTCATTTACTTTTTTTAAAGATTTTATTATTTATTCATGGAGACACACAGAGAGGGGGAGAGGCAGAGACACAGGCAGAGGAAGAAGCAGGCTCCATGCAGGGAGCCCTATGCGGGACTCCCTCCCGGGTCTCCAGGATCACACCCCGGGCTGAAGGGGGCACTAAACCACTAAGCCACTGGAGTACCCCTGATTCAATTTCTTTGCTGGTAGTGGGTCTGTTCAAATTTTGTATTTCTTCCTGTTTCAGTTCCGGTAGTATGTATGTTTCTAGATATTTGACCATTTCTTCCAGTTTGCCAGTTTGTTGTCATATTATTCTTCATAATATTCTTTTATAATTGTTTATATTTCTGTGATATTGCTTGTGATCTCTCCTCTTTCATCCATGATTTTATTTACTTCAGTTCTTTCTCTTTTGTTTTTTGATAAGTCTGGCAAGGGGGTTTTCAATTATATGAATTCTTTGAGAGAACCAACTTTTAGTTTCATTGATCTGTTCTACCGTGGGGTTTTTTTTTTTTTGGTTTGTTTATTTTTATACCATTCATTTCTGCTCTAATCTTTACTATTTTCTTCTTCTACTAGATATAGGTTCTAGCTCCTTTAGGTGTAAGGTTAGACTGTATACTTGAGACATTTTTGCCTCTGAAGATAAGCCTGTATTGCAATATATTTTCTTCTTAGAACTGCTTTTGCTGCATTCCAGAGATTTTTGGGCTGTCATGTTTTCATTTTCATTTGTTTCCATGTACTTCTTTAAATTTCCTCTTTAGTGTTTTGGTTAACCAAAAGATTGAAAAAGAATGAATATTCTTTTGCAGGATGTTCTTTAACCTCCATGTATTTGAGATCTTTCCAAAATTCTTCTTGTGGTTGACTTCAAGTTTCATAGTATTGTGGTATTTAAATATGTATGCTTTGACCTAAGTCCCTTTTTTGTACTTGGTAGAGGCCTAATTCATGACCCAGCATATGATCTTTCTGGAGAATGTTCCATGTGCACTCACAAAGAATGTGTATTCTACTGCTTTCGGGTGAAATGTTCTGTTAAATTCATCACACCCAATTGGTCATTCAAAGCCAGTGTTTCCTTAGATGATCTGCTCATTGCTGCTAATGGCATATTAATGTCGCCTGTAATTATCGTTTTATTATCAATGGGTTTCTTTATATTTGTTATGAACTGATTTACATATTTTGTTTGCTCCCAAGTTAGGGGCATAAATATTTATAATTATTAGATCTTCTTAATTGATAGACCCTTAATTATGATACAATTACCTTCTTTATATGTTGTTGCAGTCTTTGGTTTAAAATCTAGGTTGTCTGACATAAGTATAGCTACTCCATACTCAAAAGCTTTCTTTTGACGTTCATTAGCATGATAGATAGTTCTCTGACCTCTCACTTGCAGTCTGCAGATATTTTTAGGTTTGAAATGGCTCTCTAGTAGGCAGCATATAGGTGGGTATTGTTTCTTTTATCCATTCTGATACCCTGTATCTTTTGATTGGAGTATTTAGTCCATTTCCATTCAGAGTGATTATTGAAAGGTACCAATTTTGTGTCATTGTGTTTCCTGTAAAGATGATGTTTCTGGTGATGTTCTCTATTCCTTCCTTATCTTTGTTGCTTTTGGTATCCCCCCACACACACACACACTCACTCAAAGAGTCCCTTTAATATCTGTAGGAGTCCTGGTTTAGTGGTCACGAACTCCTTTAGTTTCTGCTTGTCTGGGAAACTCTTTATTTTTCCTTCTATTCTGAATGACAGTCCTGCTGGGTAAAGTATTCTTGGCTGCATTTTTTTCCTATTCATCATGTTGAATATATCATGCCACTCTCTTCTGGCCTGCCTAGTTTCTGTGGACAGATCTGATGTTACCTTATCTGTCTCTCCTTGTAGGTTAAGGACTTTTTTCCCTCACTGCTTTCAGGATTTTTTTCCTTGTGCATTTGTGAATTTGACTAACATGTGTCTTGGTGACAGCTGGCTTATGTTGAATATAGAGGGAGTTCTCTGAGTTTCTTGGATTTTGATGTTATGTCCTTTCCCAGATTAGGGAAATTTTCAGGAACAATTTGTGAAAATACACATTTTGTCCCTTTTCTCTCTCTTCATCTTCTGGGACTCCTATAATATGAACGTCATTGTGCTTTAAGGAGTCACTGAGTTTCCTAAGTCTACATTCATGATCCAATACCATTCTTTCCCTCTTCTTTTCAGCTTCATTATTTCCTATAATTTTATCTACTATATCACAGATTCAAGATTCATTCTCTGCTTCACCCATCTTCATTGTCATGGCATCCATTTGGGTTTCCATAACAATTATAGCATTTTTAATTTCAGCCTGACTAGATCTTAATTCTTTTATCTCTGCATTAAGGGATTCTCTACTGTTTTCTATGCTTTTTCAAGACCAACTAGCATTGTTATAATTGCTTCCTTTAAAATTCTAAGTCAGACATTTACTTATATCTGTATTGATTAAATTCCTGGCCATCCCTTCTTCCCGTTCCTTCTTTTGAGGTGAATTTCTCCCTCTTTTCATTTTGGAGGTCAAAAAAGTACAAATAAAAGTAAAGGAAGTTACAGGATGCCTGGGTAATTCAGTCAGTTAAGAGTCTGCCTTCAACTCAGGTGATGATCACAGAGTCTCAGAATCGAGCCCTATGTAGGGCTTCTTGCTCAACGGGGAGTCTGCTTCTCCCTCTTTCTCTCTCTCTCTCTCTCTATCCCTCTCTCTGGTCCTCCTCCCTCTTATGCATGCTCTCTCTTTCTCTCACTCACTCTCTTAAATAAATAAATAAATAAATAAATAAATAATCTTCAAAAAAAATAAAGGAAGCTAGATCCTAAGTATGTTTTGGTCTGCTTATTGAGAGTTGCTTGATCCTAAAAATAAAATAAAATTTAATTTAATTTAAATTTAAAATAAAATAAAATAAAATAATTTTTAAAACTTCTTTCTGTAACCAAAAACAAAACAAAATGAAAGACGCCAGAGCCTCTTTCCCCAGTGTTGAAACTTTGCAACTTTACAGTACTGTTAGTAGAATTGATGCATGCAAGGGGTTTGTCTTCTGGGTGAGGAGTCCACTCCTCAAATTCTGAGGTGGACTTGCTCCAGTAGAGATGCACATGCATGGCACAAGGGAGTGGAGCTTAGTTGGTGTAAGTGGCTCCAGCCTCCACTTGGTGGTGCTGTTTTTTTTTTTTCACTGAGGTAAGTTAGTGTTGATGGGTTGAGGATGAAAATGGCTTTGCCTTACTCTCTCATCTCTGGAGCGGGAAGATCTACTTACCACTCTTCAGAAAGCCCTCACAGACAAGCAAACTATCACCCCTCTGGTGTCCCTGGCTTCCATCTGATCCCTGCCTTCCCCCTGTCTGTGTCCAAGCTGTCTGCCTGCCAGGCTGCATAGTATTCCGGCACCTGCAGAGTCTTTTGCCCCCTGAGAGACTGTTTCACTTCTACTAACTGCACTCCAAGGAGGGGAATTCATTCTCTGCATATGACCCAGGGGATCCTTAGACCATGCTGTCCACTCCTAGGTCTCCACCATCCTTCCCCGCTGGAGCACCACTAAGACCACCAAGAATTGATCCTGGTGATGCTGCAGCTCTCTGAAACTTTGGAATCTGTGCTCTGGTATTTATACAAAACTTGCAGTATTTAAGCCTCTCCTTTTCCCAGTGAGTGGATAACAGGAAGAGTTTTTCTTGTGCAATTCCCTGCATGTATTTCCACTCTTTTTTCACTCTTTCACTCTTTCTCTCTCACTCCTCTCTCTACAATCAGAGGTCCCTCCCTTCCACAGCATCTGAGGCTCTTTACTTCCCTAAATCAACTGCCTGCAGCAACTACTTTCCACACAGTGATCATTTTTCCTGCTTATAAATGTGCAGCTTTCTTCTCTCAGTACTCAGATTGACTTCTTGGGAGTTCAGAATGATTTGATATTTACCTAGCTGTGGGTTTAAGGGAGAAGGCAAGCTTAGGGTCATCCTATTTCTCTGCCATCTTACCCCTCCTCTTGCTGCTAAACATCTTAATGTATCTCCACATAACAAAGAATTATCCAGTCCCAAATGTCAATAATGTTGACACTGAGAAACCTTGATGTAAACTTTGAGAAAATAGAACTTCTTAATATGTCACGTTCATTAAGACTCACATAGATTCCCAGTGGTAGAACTGACTAGGCTATCTCTATAATTTTTCTCCCCTTACGCATTTAAAGGCTCATGGGGCCACCTTACATCCATTGCTAGTGCTTCTGTATTAAAACTTAAACTTGCAGGTACTTCACACCTGAAATGTTGTTGCCTCTTCTGTATTATTCATATCTGCTTGTATTGCAGCCCTGCCCACCTCCCAATGATTCATTGCATTTTTCTACCTATCCCAGTGACATTCTGCTCCAAGCACCCCCACCACTATTTTTGAAAACAGAAAGAGAGAGAGAGAGAGAGAGAGAGAGAGAGAGAGCTTTATTGGAATAAAATTCCTATGCCATACAATTTGTCTATTTAAAATATACAATTAAATGTCATTTGGTATAATCACAGAGTTCCACAACCATTACTGTAATCAATTTTAGAACATTTTCATCGCCTCAAAACCAAGCCTCAAAACTATAACCAATCAATCTCAATTTCTCCCAAGCTCCTCAGCCCTAGACAACCACTAATATATTTCCTATTTATATAGATTTGACTATTCTCACAATTTCATATGAATGGAATTATATAACGTGGTTTGTCATTATGTCAGTACTTCATTTATTTACATGACACATAATATTCCATTATATGAATATACCACATTTTATTTACCCATTTTTCAGTTGATGGACCTTTAGATTGTTCCAACTTTTTGGCTATTTTGAATAATGCTGCTACAAATACTCATGTATACAAGTTTTTGTGTGAACTTGTGTTTTCACAAAGGAGTAGAATTGCTGAGTAACCATGTGTTTAATCATTTGAGGAATTTCCAGACTGCTTCCCAAAGTAACTGCACCATTTTGCACTCCTAACAGCCATGCATAAGGGTTCTGATTTCTCTCCATCCTCACCAACACTTCTTATTATCTGTCTTCTTGATTATAGACATTTTAGTGTGAAGTGTCACCTCATTGTGGTTTTGATTTACGTTTACCTAATAGCTAATGATATTGAGGATCTTTTTGTGTGTGTACTAGCTATTTGTATATCTTCTCTGAGGAAATGTGGATTCAGATCTATTGTCAATTCTTCAGTTGGATTATTTGTCTTTTGTTATTGAAGTGTAGCGTTTTCCATGTATTCTATACATAACCACTTATCAGATATATAAACTTCGTGATTTTTTTTCCAGTTCTGTGGATTGTCTCCTCACATTCTTGATGGTGTTCCCTGAAGCATATATGCCTTTTTGTTGTTGTTTGAAATTTTGATGGAATCCAATATATGGATTTCTTTCTTCGATAATGAGTGATCATATCTAAGAAACCACTGCCTAGTTCAAGGTCATGAAGACTTACCTTAGTTTTCTTTTAAGAGCTTTATAATTTTATCTCTTATGTTTACATCTGTAATCCATTTTTAATTTGAATTAAATTAGTCAACATATAGTCCATTAATAGTTTCAGATGTAGAGATCAGTAATTCATCGATTCCATATAACACCCAGTGTTCATCACATCATATGCTCTCCTTAATGTCTGTCACCTAATTGCCCCAACCCCCCACCACTCCCTTTCAGCAACTCTCAGTTTGTTTTCCCTGGTTAAGAGCTTCCTGTGGATTGTCTCCCTCACTGATTTCTTGCCACTAAGTTTTCCTTCCCTTCCCCTAAGATCCTCTGTGCTGTTTCTTATATTCCACATGATTGTCTTTCTCTGATTGACTTATGTCACTCAGCATAATACCCTCTAGTTCCATTGACATAAATGTAAATGGTAAAATTTCATCCTTTCTGATGGCTGAAGAATATTCTATTGTATACTTATACCACATCATCCTTATCCATTCATCTGTCAATGGACATCTCTGCTCTTTCCATAGTTTGCTATTGTGCACATTGCTGATATAAACATTGGGGTGCAAGTGCCCCTTCATTTCACTACATCTGTATATTTAGGGTAAATGCCTACTAGTACAATTGCTGAGTTGTAGAGTAGTTCTATTTTTAACTTCTCGAGGAACTGTCATATTGTTTTCCAGAGTGGCTAAACCAGCTTGCATTCCCACTAACAGGGTAAGCGGTGTTTCCCTTTCTCCACATCCTCATCAACATTTGTTGTTTCCTCACTTGTTAATTTTAGCCATTCTGACTGGTGTGAGGTGGTAACTTATTTTGGTTCTGATTTATATTTCCCTGATGCCAGGTGATGGGGAGTATTTTTTCAAGTGTCTGTTGAACATTTGTATGTCTTCTTTGGAGAAATGTATGTTCATGTCTTCTGCCCATTTCTTAGCTAGATTATTTATCTCTGGGGTGTTGAGTTTGATACGTTCTTTACAGATCTTGGATACTAGCCCTTGATCTGATATGTTATTTGTAAAAATCTTCTCCCATTCTGTAGTTTGCCTTTCAGTTTTGTTGACTATTTCCTTTGCTGTGCAGAAGCTTTCAACCTTGATGAAGTCCCAATAGTTCTTTTTTACTTTTGATTCCTTTGCTTTTAGTTCTTTTTTGCTTTTGATTCCCTTGCTTTTAGCAATGAAGCCAGCAAGAAGTTGCTGTAGCTAAGGTCAAAGAGGTTGCTATCTGTGTTGTCCTCTAAGATTTTGATGGATTGCTGTCTCACATTGAGGTTGTTCTTCATTTTGAGTTTATGTATAAACTCATTTTGAGTTTCTGTATAGTATAGAAAATGGTCCAGTTTCATTCTTCTGCATGTGGCTGTCCAATTTTCCCAGCACAATTTATTTCAATAAATAAAACTCTGTATTCTTTCCTGCTTTGTTGAAGATTAGTTGACCATAGAGTTGAGGGTCCACTTCTGGGTCTCTATTCTATTCCATTGACCTATGTGTCTGTTTTTCTGCCAGTAGTGTCCTGTTTTGATGATCACAGCTTTGTAATATAGTTTGTTGTCAGGTATTGTGATGCCCCCAGATCTAGTTTCTTTTTTCAACATTATTCTGGATATTTGGGGTATTTCTGGTTCCATTCAAATTTTAGGATTATTTACTCCAGCTCTGTGAAAACTACTGATAGTATTTTGATAGGGATTGTATTGAATGTGTGAATTGCTCTGGATAGTATAGACATTTTAATAATTTTTGTTCTTCCAATCCATGAGCATGGAATGTTTCCCATCCCTATGTCTTCCTTAATTTCTTTCATAAGAGTTCTCTAATTTTAGAGTATAGTTCCTTTACTGTTTTGGTTAGGTTTATGCCTAGGTATAGTTTTGGGTGCAGTTGCAAGCAGGATCAATTCCTTACTTTCTCTTTCTTCATTCTCATTGTTACTATACTGAAATTCAACTGATCTGTGTGCATTGACTTTGTATCCTGCCGTGTTGCTGAACTGCTGTATGAGTTCCAGCAATTTGGGGGAAAAGTCTTTTGGGTTTTCCACATAAAATATCATGTCATCGGTGAAGAGTGAGAATTTGACTCTCTCCTTGCCAAATTGAGTGTCTTTATTTCGTTTTGTTGTCTGATTGCTGAGGCTAGAACTTCTAGTACTATAGTGAAAAACAATGGTGAGAGTAGGCATCTCTGTCATGTTCCTTAGGGGGAAAGCTCTCAGTTTTTCCCCATTAAGAATGATAGCCTCTGTGGGCTTCTTGTAAATGGCTTTTATGATGTTGAGGTATGTTTCCTCTATTCTTATACAGTGGAGAGTTTTAATCAAGAATGGATGCTGTAAAAAAATGGATGCTGTATTTTGTCAATCTTTTTTCTGCATCAGTTGAAAGGATATGTTTCTTGTCTCTTGTTTTATTAATGTGATCTATCATGATGATTGATCTGCGAATGTTGGACCACTCTTGCAACCCAGGAATAAATCCCACTTGGTTGTGGTGAATAATCCTTTTATTTTTTTAAGGTTTTATTTATTCATTCATTACAGACAAAGAGAGAGGCAGGGACACAGGCAGAGAGAGAAGCAGGCTCCATGCAGGGAGCCTGATGTGGGACTCGATCCCGGGACTCCAGGATCATGCCCTGGGCGGAAGGCAGGCACTAAACCGCTGAGCCACCCAGGTATCCCCTGAATAATCCTTTTAATGTACTGTTTGATCCTATTGATTTGTATCTTGGTGAGTATTTTGACATCCATGTTCATCAGGGATATTGGTCTGTAATTCTTTTTATGGGATCCTTGTTTGGTTTGGGAATCCAGTTATGCTGACTACTTTCAAGTTAGGAACATAAATATAATTGTTAGATCTTCTTGTGTAGACTCCTTAGGTTTGATATAGTGTTCCTCTTCATCTCTTACTATACCAATTTGTCTGATATGGAGATTACTACCACTGTTTTCTTTTAGGTCCATAAACATGGTAATTGATTCTCCACCCTCTCACTTTCAGTCTGGAAGGCACTTTAAGTCTAAAATTAGTCTCTTGTATGCAGCATATGAATGGGTCTCGTTTTTATCCAATCTGATACCCTGTGTCTTTTGATTGGAGCATTTGGCCCATTTACATTCAGAGTAACTATTGAAAGAATCTGAATTTAGTGACAACGTACTACCTGTAAAGTCCCTGTTTCTGTAGATCATCTCTATTTATTTCTGGTCTGTGTTACTCTTGGACTCTCCTTTCACTTACAGGATCCTGCTTAATATTTCTTGCAGGGCTGGCTTGGTGGCCACATATTCTTACAGTTTCTGTCTGTCCTAGAAGCTATTTATCTCTCCTCCCATTCTTTTATTTTTTTTTTTTTAGGTCTCCTTCCATTCTGAATGACAGCCTTGAAGGATAATATTCTTGTCTGCATATTTTTCTCATTTAGTACCCAGAATATATCATGCCAGGACTTTCTGACATGTCAAGTCTCTGTAGATAGATGAAATCAGTCTAATGTTCCTACCTCTGTATGTTAGGAATCTTTTCTCTCAAGCTGGTTTCAGGATATCCTCTTTATCTATGAAATCTGCAAGCTTCACTATTATATGTTTGGGTGTTGACCTACTTTTATTGACTTGGGGAGGGATCCTCTCTATGTCTTGGACATGAATACCTCTTTCCTTCCCCAAATTAAGGAAGTTCTCAGCTATGATTTGCTCAAATATCCCTTCTAGCTCGCTCTCTCTCTCTCTTCACCCTCAGGCACCCCAATAATTCTGAAGTTTGTTTGTTTTATGGCATCATTGATTTCTTGAAACCTCTTTTCATGGGCTATTAGTTGTTTTTCTCACTTTCCCTCAGCTTCCTTCCTTTCCATCAACCTGTCTTCTATGTCACTTACTGTCTTTTCTGCCTCATTTACCCTAGCCGTAGAGTATCCAATTTAGACTGCATCTCAGTTAGAGAATTTTTAATTTTGGCCTGATTAGAGCTCATTTCTGCACTAAGAGATTCCCTAGTGTCTTTTATGCTTTTTTCAAGCCCCGCTAGTAACTATAATTGTTACCCTGAATTCCATTACTGACATTTTATTTATATCCATAATGATTAGATCTGTGGCAGAGATTATCACATCTGTTTCTTACCTTTACTGTGAATTTCTTGTTCTAGTAATTTTTCCCAGAATAGAATGGATGAACGAGTGAACAGTACAAAGACTATCAACCATGACCCAAGTAAATACACACTAGATAAAACTAAAGAGTTCAGAAACCAAAGCAGAAAAGAGAAAGTAAAATCAAAAGGAAAAAAAAGGAATGGGGAGAGAATACATTCTCACAGAGTGAACAAAACAGGGTGATCCACTTGTTCCTGGGTGTATTTTGGTCTGTGTGTTAAAAGACACTAAATCTCAAGATTGTAAAGAAAATAATAACATAGATATGTTGAATATATAATTGAATAGAGTGAAAGGAAGACAAAATTAAAGAACATATCTATAAAATGCAAATGTAAAAAATGAAAGTTTTAAAAGCCTTAAAAACAAAGAGTTGATAAAATAAGAAACTAGTTGAAAAGAGAAAAAAGAAAAAAATTGAAATTTTTAAACTGAAAGATGAACGAATAAGGAGGAAAAAACCTCAGATTTTGGTTTTTTTTTTGTTTTTTTTTGTTTTTTTTTTACCTCAGATTTTGTATACTGTTTTCCCCTAACACTGGAGTTTTATAGTCCAGATTCATAAACTTGCTGTGCACCTGTTGTTCCAGTTGGTCTTCTGGAAAAGGGTCTGCTGTGAGGCTTCTCAGGAGTCTTTCCCTGGGTGGAGTTGCACCACTCCTTGCTAGGGGTTGGGCTCAGTGTAAGCTAGTCCTTGGTGTGACTTTTGTTCCCTGAAGGTTCTCTGTGCCTCATTAGAGGGTCAAAATAAAAATGACCATGCCCTGATCTCCAGCCCCTGAGCTGAAAGATCACAGTTCCTTCTCTTCAGTAAATGCTCAGGGATAAGCATCTTCACTTGTGTGTGTTCCAAACTCGCAGGCACCTGCCTTGTGTGCCCACACGGATCCTCCTAGGAGAAGTTGGAGGGTCTCTCTTTACTGAACATTGTAGGGCCCTGGCACTGAGAGAGTTTGCTGGATCACACTCACATTTGCTCTACCCCTCCCAGGTGAAGGCGAAGGGGCATCTAGTACTGTCCTTTATAGGACCCTTGCCCTGAGAGTTGTTACCTGTTCCTGCCTGCACCCACTGTGCCCCACCCAGGGGAAGGCAGAGGGTCATTCAATACTGTCCTTTACAATGTCCCACCCTGAGAACTGCTGCTGGGCCATGTATGCACCCCCCCACCCCTCCCAGGGGAGGCAGAGTACCCTAATTCCAGGCCTCTGCAGGGTCCCCAGGGGGAAGGTTGTCATTCAATCAGGCCCTGGCTCCTGGTTTATGGCAAACTGAGTTGAGAGCCCCCTCCTGGGCTCACGAACTAACCAGTTTCCCTGCTCCAATTCTTACTAGCACAGGTACCACCATTATTTTGCGACTCCAGAGATCCTGAGACCACACTGTCCCACCTAGATTTCTGCCCTTTTCACCACCTGAGCACCTTTCAAAAAGGGATGTCTCTCACTGGAACAGATTTCTGAGGGTTCCAATTCTGCCTTCCAGGGCAATATCATTTTCTGAGTCAGCTTTTGGACACTCTCTCCCCTCACCATTTATCTTCTGATATCTCCCCTCAGATTCACTTATCCACACCTCCTACCTTGCAAAAAGTCATTGCTTTTTTACTTGTAGAGTTCCAGATATTCTTTTCTTACATCTCAGGTTGAATATATGGGTGTTCAGAATGATTCCATAGTTACCTACCTAAATTCAAGGAACCAGTTGAAAAGAAGTCCCCCACTCTTCTGCCATCTTGCCTTGATATGTTCTTTACAGATCTAAGATACCACCTCTTTTGGTGATATGTCATTTGCAAGTATCTTCGCCCATTCCATAGGTTGCCTTTTAGTTTTGTTGACTGTTTCCTTTGCTGTGCAGAAGCTTTTTATCTTGATGAAGTCCCAATGGTTCATTTTTGTTTTTGTTTCCCTTGCCTTAGGAGTAGTGTCTAGCCAGAAGGTGCTGTGAATGAGGTCAAAGAGGTTGCTGCCTATGTTCTCCTCTAGGATTTTCATGGATTTAGGTCATTCACCTATTTTTGAGTCTATTTTGGTATATGGTCCAGTTTCATTCTTCTACATGAGACTTTACAATTTTCCCAGCAGCAATTGTTGAAGAGACTGTGTTTTTGCCATTTGATATTCTAAGGCTATTGGTTAGTATGTTGATATGGACTTTGGCATCCATGTTCATCAGAGATATTGGTCTGTAATTCTCCGTTTTGGTGGAATATTTGTCTGATTTGGGGATCAACTAATGCTGCCCTTATAGAATGAGTTTGGAAGTTTTCTTTCAATTTCTATTTTTTTAGAACAGCTTCAGAAGACTAAGTATTAATTCTTCTTTAAATGTTTGATAGAATTCCCCTCAGAAGCCATCTGGCCTGGACTCTTGTTTGTTGAGAGACTTTTACTAAAGCTTCAATTTAAACAAACAAACAAACAAAAAAAGCTTCAATTTCCTTGCCGGTTATGGGTCTTCTCAGGTATTCTATTTCTTCCTGTTTCTGTTTTGGTAGTTTATATGCTTCTAGGATTGCCTAATTTGTAGGCCTGTAGTTGCTCATAATATATTCTTAAAATTGTTTGTATTTTCTTGCTGTTGGTCATGATCTTTCCTCTTTCATTCATGATTTTTATTAATTTTCTTTTTTATAATTATTCTAATTATATTATTTTTATAATTTTCTTTTTCTTTTTGATGTCTGTCTAGGGGTTTATTGATCATGTTAATTCTTTCTAAGAAGCAGCTTCTCATTCTGTTGATCTGTTCCACTAATCTTCTGGTTTCTATTTCATTGATTTCTGCTCTAATCTGTATTATTTTCCTTTCCTTTTTGGTTTAGGCTTTATTTGCTGTTCTTTCTCCAGCTCCTTTAAGTATAGGGTTAGCTTGTGTATTTGAGATTTTTCTAGTTCCTTGAGAAAGGCTTGTATTGCAATGTACTTCCCTCTTAGGACTGCCTTTGCTGCATCCCAAAGGTTTTCAACCGTTGTATTTTCACTTTAATTTGTTTCCATGATTTTTTAAAATTCTATTTTAATTTCCTGGTCAACCCATTCATTCTTTGGTAGGATGCTCTTTAACTTCCAAGTATTTGAGTTCCTTCCAAATTTCCTCTTGTGATTGAGTTCAAATTTCAAAACATTGCAGTCTGAACATATGCAGAGAATGATCCCAATCTTTTGGTACAGTTTAATACCTGGTTTGTGACCCAGAATGTGATCTGTTCTGGAGAATGTTCCATGTGCAGCTAAGAAAAATGTGTATTCTGTGCTTTAGGATAGAATATTCTGTGTGTATCTATGACGTCTGTCTGTGGAGTGTGTCATTCAAAACCTTTGTTTCCTTGTTGATCTCCTGCTTAAATCTGTGCATTGCTGTAAGTGGGGTGTTGAAGTTCCCTAGTATTACTGTATTATTATCAATGTATTTTTTATTAATTCATTTATGTAATTGGCTGCTCCCTAGTAAGGAGTATAAATATTTAGAATTCTTAGATCTTCTTGTTGGATAGACCATTTACATATGATATAGTGTTCCTCTTCATCCCTTACTACAGTCTTTGGTTTAAAATCTAATTAGTCTGATATGAGGATTGTTATCCCAACTTTCTTTTGATATCCATTATCATGATAAATGATTCTCCATTCCCACTCTCTCACTTTCAATCTGGAGATGTCTTTGGGTCAAAAATGAGTCTCTTGTAGACAGCATATGGATGGGTATTGCTTTTTTATCCAATCTGATACCCTATGTCTTTTGATTGGAGCGCTTAGCCCATTTACATTCAGAATTACTATTAAAATATATGAATTAGTGTCATTGTATTCCCTGTGAAGTCTCTGTTTCTGTCGACTGTCTCTGGGCCTTTCTGGTCTATGTGACTTTTGGCATCTCTCTTCACTTACAGGATCCCCTTTAATATTTCTTGCATGTCTGGTTTACTGATCACAAATTTCTTAAGTTTCTGTTTGTCCTGGAAGCTCTTTATCTCTCCTTCCATTCTGAATGACAGTCTTGCTTCATAAGGTATTCTTGTCTGCATATTTTTTCTCATTTTGTACCCTGAATAATCATGCCACTCCTTTATTGCCTGCTAGGTCTCTGTGGATATGTGTGTTGCCAATATAATGTTTCTACCTTTGTTAGTAAAAACAGACTTCTTGTCTCAAGCTGGTTTCAGGATTTTCTCTTTGTCTCTGAAATTTGTAAGCTTCACTAGTATATGTTGGAATGTTGATCTATTTTTATTGATTTTGAGAGGGGTTTTATGTGCCTCCTGGACTTGAATGCATGTTTCCTTCCACAGATTAGGAAAGACCTCAGCTATGATTTGCTCAAATATACCCTCTATCCCTCTCTTTCTTTCTTCTTCCTCTGGGACCGCAATCAATCTAATATTGTTTTGCTGTAGTATCACTGATTTTTTCAAAGCTCCTCTCATGATCCTTTAATCATCTTTATCTCTTTTCCTCAGCTTCCCTACTTTCCAAAATTTGTCTTCTATGTCACTGACTCTCTCTTCTGCTTCATCTACTCTAGCTGTTAGAATGTCCATTTTAGACTGCAACTCAGTTAAAGCATTTTTTATTTTGGCCTGAGTAGATTTTAGTTCTTTTTATTTCTGTACCAAGGATTCCTCTAGTGTCTTTTATGCTTTTTTTTTAACCCAGCTATTACCTTTATAATCAATATTCTGAATTCTAGGTCTGACATTTTATTATCTCCATATTGATTAAACCTATGGCAGAGAGTATTATTTCTATTTATTTTGTGGTTGAATTCCTCTTTCTAGTCATTTTGTCCAGAGAAGAATAAACAATAGAACAAAAAAAGAAATAAAAGGTAAAAATAAAAATATAAAATGAAATATACACTAGACAAATCAGAAGATATCAGAAACAAAAAAAATTAAAAGGGGGGAAAAGAAAGAATATAATCCAACTGATGACAGAATAAGGTGATACACTAGGTCCTGGATGTATTTTCTCTGTTTGTTAGAAGTGCTTGATCTCACAATTGTAAAGAAAGAAAAACATATGTATATACAAAAATGAAATTGAATACAGTGAAAGGAAGCCAAAAATGGAAAATACATCTATAAAATGTAAATATAAAAATGAAAGTTAAAAAAAGTCTTAAAAACAGAGTTGATAAAACAAAAAACAAGTTGAAAAGGAAATTTTTAAAGTGAAAGATGAAAGTATCATAAGAAATAAACCTTTAATTCTATAGACTATATTCCCCTAGTGCCAAAGTTTTGCAGTTGTGTGTGTTCTGTAAACTTGATATTCACCTGATGTTCCACCTGGGACCTGCTGTGCTGATTCTCTGGTGTCTTTTCCTGGGTGGAGTTGTACCTCCCCTTGGCATGGGGCCAGGCTCCGTGTAAGCCGCTTGGTGTTGCCCTATGTGGCCTGTATTTCCTGAAGGCTCTCCACACTGCTTTAGAGGATGAAAATAAAAATGACAGTGCCCCAATCTCCAGCCCCAGAGCTGAAAGATCCAGGCTCCCTCTTTTCAGTAAACACTCAGACAAAAGCAGTCTTTACTTATGTGTGTACCAAACTCTACAGACTCCTGCGGTGTGCACCCAGCCAGATCCTCCTGGGGGAGGGAGGAAGGTGGCCTGGGGCCTGCCACTTACAGGGCCCCTGCACGGAAAGGGGTCATCCAATTGTGCTGTGGTTCCACTTTATGGCAAACCTAGCTGAGAGCCTGAGAGTCTGACAGTAGCCGGTTTCCCCACTTCAATTCTTGAGAACTCTGTTAGTTCAGGCACCCCTTTCTTTCTGTGAGTCTAGGGATCTTGAGACCACACTGTCTCATGTAGGATTATGCCCCAATTCTCCACCTGAGCACCTTTCAGGCAGGGACTTCTCTCACTAGAGCACATTTTGAAAGGTTCTGACTTAGTGTTCCAGTGCTGTATCACTTTCCTGTAGCTGCCTTCAGAGGCCCCCTCCCTCTACCATTTATTTTCTGATATAACCCCTCAGATTCCCTTCACACATCCCAACTTGCAAAAAGTGGTCAGTTTTCTATTTGTAGAATTCCATCAATTCTTTTCTTATATCTCAGGTTAAATTCACAGGGGCTCAGAATGATTTGATAGCTATCAAGCTAAATTCAAAGGACCAGATGGAACGAGGTTCCCTTCTCTTCCACCATCTTGCTTCCCTCCTGCCTATAATCCATGCTGAGTTCATTTTTATGAATGCTGTGATATAGGGATCTGAGTTTCTTTTGACCATGGATATCCAGTCCTCGAGCAGCATTTGTTGAAAAGACTATTCTTTCCACAAACTTATTCTTTCCACTTACCACAAATGTGAAGATTTATTTCTGGACTCTTGATTCTATTTATTTGACTATATTTCTGTCTTTTAGCCTGTACTATACTGTCTTGATTGTTATTAGGAAGTTATTGATTTTTTAGTAAGTTTGAAAGCAAATGTAAAACCTCTAACTTTACTCTCTTTTAACATTTGTTTGGTTATTCTGGGTTCTTTGAATTTCTAAATGTTACTAATCTCTAATTTCATCCCACTGTGTTCATAGGACATTTTTTATATAATTTAAATTATTTTAAGTTTATTGAGGCTTGTCTTACAGCATAGCATATGTTCTATTCTATAGAATATTCTATGTTCACTTAAGGAGAATTAATATTCTGCTACTGTTGGGTGAAACATTCAATAGATGTTTGTATCATATGTATTTTTAATTTTCTGTATGTTATGATGTTTGGATATCTTAATATTTCTGGCTGGGGGGAACCTGCCTCTCACTGGGATATTCAATTTTTAAAAATAGTAAAAGTCCTGGGACTGCCTAGGTCTCAGGCTCAGTGGTTGAGCATCTGCCTTCAGCTCAGGTAGTGATCCTGAAGACCTGGGATCAAGTCCCACACTGGGCTCCCCGAGAGGGAGCCTGCTTCTCCCTCTGCCTATGTCTCTGCCTCTCTCTGTGTGTCTCTCATGAATAAATAAATAAAATCATTTAAAAAAATAATAAAAGACCTAATTGGGAATATGCCTTTGATAATGCAAACTAAACAATCCAGAGCCATATTTCCTCCATCCAGCTTTTTACCTCAGGAGGCAATATTTCTGTCTTAATCATTCCCAGGCTATACAATAAGCAACTAGAGATCACCCTTATATAGCTCAAAACCCACTAAAATTACTCAATGAGGTTTTTTTTAAAAAAAATTGTGGTGAAATACATATAACATGAAATTTACAGCTAGAAGAATTTTAAAGACTACAATCCAAGTGGTATTAGATACATTCACATTGTTGTGAGATTCTCACCACTATAAATCTCCAGAGCTTTCATCATCCCAAATCAAAACTCTGTACTCATTAAATTAAAACTTTCCAGTTATTCTCCTTCCCCTGGTAACCACTACAATAACTTCTTTCTCTATGATTTTGACTATTCTAGGTCCTTCGTATAGGTGAAATCATATAATATTTATATTTTTATGGCTTATTTCATTTAGCACAATGTGTTCAAGATTCATCCATATTGCAGCATATGTCAGAATTTCTGTCCTTTTTAAGGCTAGATAATATTCCTTTGTATGCATGTATCACATTTTGTTCATTCACATTTGCATCAATGAACATTTGGGTTATTTCCACTTGTTGGCTATTGTGAGTAATAAAATTGGTGCATACTGTAGGGAGCCTGCTTCTCCCCTCTGTCTATGTCTCTGCTTCTCTCTGTCTCTCATGAATAAATAAATAAAATATTTTTAAATAAATAAATAAAATTTGTGCATAAATATCTATTTGAGACCCTGCTTTCAATTCTTTTGAAAATTTACCCTTAAGTACAATTGCTAAATACAGTAGTTCTACATTTATTTCTTTGAAGAACTTTCATGCTGTTTTCCACAGAAGCTGGATCATTTCACATTCCCACCAGTAATGCACAGGGTACCAATTTCTCAACATCCTCACCAACTTTTGTTATTTTCTGTTTTGGGGTTCACTTAGTTTATAGTAGCCATTGTAATAGATGTGAAGCCTTTCTCCAGATTCTCTTCTTGGATATTCTATTGTTGCATATTCACCCATAATCTCTTCCCCCCAGGTGTCTATAAGACTTAGTCTCCCTAAAACATTGCTGAGCACCATCTGGTCCTTGTCTCTACCTGAGGTCTGAGTTAGGAGAAACTGAAACCAGTCTTTCATGAAGCCTTCAGATATGCTAGAATATAAAAAATAAGATCTGCTTCCTTTGGTTCAAAAGAGGGATTGGGAACTGGGCTGCTGCAGTCAATGGTCTACATGTGTTTTCACCTGTAATTTCTTGCCTTAGGCATCTGTGGATTTTAGTCTCCCTCTAGCTTTTCTGACCTCTCTGCCTAGATAGGAATGAAAAAAAGAGACCAGTTCTTCAGGCTGCCCCCAAATTAGTTCGCAAATAAGGTCAGATTTATTCCTTTGGTTCAAGGGAGGAAACTGGGAATTGGGCTGCTTTCTCTTCTAAACCAAGCCTGTCCACAGGGATGTGTAGAGGATGGGATAGGGAAAAGGCAAGCAAAAACATCACAAAGTTTCCTATTTAAATATCAGAAAGGGAGAACATGAGAAACTCGTAACTCTGGGAAACGATCTAGGGGTGGTGGAAGGGGAGGTGGGCAGGGAGTGGGGGTGACTGGGTGATGGGCATTGAGGGGGGCACTTGATGGGATGAGCACTGGGTGTTATTCTATATGTTGGCAAATTGAACACCCATAAAAAATAAATTTATATAAAAAATTTTTTTAAATGTATCTTTTTCTTGACGGGGTGTTCATTAGTTGCTATTGACTTTGCTATATATAGACTTGTAACTATTTTTCAGAACTTCCTATTAGTTTGTTTTAGCAAGATTTTGAATGTATATTGATGTCTCCATGGAAGAGCAAAGACTCAGAGCTTCCTAATGTGTCATTTTGCTGATGGTATCCCTCTCCAATAAGTTTTGGCCACCATAATCAAGATACAGAAAATTTTCATAATGCCAGAAAGCTCTTTCATTCTACTTGTAGAAATTTCATATAAAGGAAATTAAAAAGTATATACTCTATCATATCTATCTCTTTCTGTCAACCTAATATTTTTGAGATTCTTGCATATTGTTCTGTATATCAAGGTTTTGTTCTTAGATATTGCTGAGTAATATTTCACTGTAAATTTGAATCCATGTTTATCTAATTTATCTAATCACTTGTTAGTAAACATTTGGATTATTTCCATTTTTTTGCTATTACACATAAAGATTTTGTGAATATTCTTGTTTGTGTGTGTGTATAGTTTGTGTGTGTGTATATATATTCTCTCTGTGTGTATATATATATGTTCTATATATATTCTCTGATAATGACTGATTTTGAACATGTTTTTCATGTGCTTATTGACAATTGGTTATGTTTTGTTCATGTATTTTACCTAATTTAAAACTGCTTTGTGAGAAGGGAGGAATTAAGATGGTGGGGTAGTAGGGGGACCCTGAACTTACCTCATCCTTCAAATACAACTAGATCAACATTTAACTATTTTGAACAACTAGGAAGATGATCTGAGGATTAAGGAAACAATCTGCACAAGTTGGAGTAAGAGAATGTGGCAGATGCAAAGTTCAGAACTATGACTTGGGGGAGAGGGAGGCTGTGTGGCTGCAAAGGGGAGGAAACCCTTTTCCCAGAGCAAAGTCAGGAAGAGGGAGAAAGTAGAAAGAGCCCAGTGGGTAGGGATGACACAATAAACTGTGGTGAGGAGATCCCCTGGGTAGCACAGGAAGAGATGGCTCTCCTCCCTGGAAGGCATTTGGAAGAGCAGATTTTGCCTCTCCAAAGACAAAAGGCTAGCCAGGGAGCCATTAAGTAGGGCTCAACACCAGGGTCAGAGATGTATGCAGAGGGCAGAAAACCTCTTACAACAACTTTCACTGTGAGTCTCAATAGGCTTAAACTTCTGTGTGCAAGCTGAGTAGCTGCTTTTTGGCAGCTAAACTGAGCACAAAGCAGAGACTGGAGCAGATTGCAGATAACCTGTTTGCCACTTTTTGCTGTCTGCCACAATAGATTCAAGCCCCTGTGTGACTGCTTTTCTGGGACAGAAGGGAGTAAAGGACTGAGCAGAATGGAGATGGCTGACAGCCTGATTCCAGCTTTTCACAGAATATTACAATAAACTCTAGCCTCTGGGCACACACTGTATGATGGCTTTTCAGGGACAGGACCGTACTGGGAATGCCCTGAGCCTCTCCTCCAGGGGACAGGAGTGGGCCCACACCTTACCAGACTCTTTAAAACTTAGAGTTTTATTTTTTATTTATTTTTTTATTTTTTAAACTTAGAGTTTTAAATCCCAGCCACCAGACAGAGATAAAATGCAGATCTCTGGCTCTAGGTGTGCCAGTTGGCCCAATGCAGACAGGGTAAGGGCAGGGAGCTGACAAAAGCATGGGACACAGGAGATTGTTTGCTTTTCTCAGAGGGCCTCCTGAACAGCGGTGGCCAAGAGTTTCACTCCCCAGGGACAAGAGGGCGGTGGTGCCATATTCCACCTCTACCACCATCTCTCCCTTTTCCTGCACACGGCACAGTCCTACTTCAGAAACACACCACCTCCACTGGAGTTTGGAGTCCCCTACACACAACCCCACCCCCCTGTTCTTGGCAGAAGCATCTTTACAAGGGCAAGTCAGTTTGTGAGTCAGCCCAGCAAGCCTCTCCCTCAGAAGACCAACACAGGCCTCCATATCTACCAAGTCTACTGATTAAAGAAAGTTTCAAAACATCAGCTTCTGGTAGAAATAAGACCAAGTGTGCTTTTTTTTTTCTTTCTCTTCTTTTCTTAATTAAAAAAATTAAAATATTTTATTTGTCTGTTTCTTATTTTTTATTCTTTATCTTTTATCATATATTATTCTTTTCCTTTCTTTCTTTTTGTTTTTTAAAGATTTTATTTATCCATTCATAAGAGACACAGAGAGAGGCAGAGACACAGGCAAAGGGAGAGGGAGAAGCAGGCTCCCCCCAGGGAGCCTGATGTGGCTTTCAATCCCTAAACTCCAGAATCATGCCCTGAGCCCAAGGCAGAGCCCAACCACTAAGCCATCCAGGCGTCCCTATTTTTTTCTTTTTCTTTCTTTAATCTTTCTTTTTTTGTATCAGGCTCATAATCTTTTCTTCATTTGTTGATTCATTTGTTTCTATCTCTTATTTTTTGGATCAGCTTATTTTCTCTCTCTCTCTCTCTCTCTCCCTCTTTCTTTTCTTCTTCCCCTACTTGTTCTTTTTTTACTTTCTTTTTTCTTATTTTTTACAATCAGGCTTATACTTTATTATTTATCTCTTTCTATCTTTGTTCCCCTTCCTCTTCTTTTATCTTGGATTAGGCTTTTGTTATGGTTTTTCATTTTTCCTTTTCCTTTTTCTTGTTTTACAAGCTTATCTTGACAAACAAACCAAAGTAGGTCCAAGCACTCCCCAACACAAGCAAGGAGGAACTCTGTAGAGGAAGAGTCAGTGGAAAAGAGGATCCAAAACACAGCAAAGTATACACAGCATACACCAGGAATATTTCCTGAAGTTGTTGTTGTTGTTGTTACTATTCTTTGGTTGGGGGGGGGTGTTTTTCTCTTTTATTTTTTTCTTTCCTCCTTTATTTTTTGGACACAATGACTATATGGAGAAATTTACCCCAAAAGATCAGGAGGTGATACTCACCACCAGGGATTTAATCAATATGTATATAAGTAAAATATCTGAACTAGATTTTAAAACAATTATAAAGATACTAGCCAGACTTGAGGAAAGCATAGAAGACACTAGAGAATCCCTCACTATAGAAATAAAATAACTAGGCAGCCCGGGTGGCTCAGCAGTTTAGCACCACCTTTCAGCCCAGGGCCTGATCCTGGGGACCCGGGATCAAGTCCCACGTCGGGCTCCCTGCATGGAGCCTGCTTCTCCCTCTGCCTGTGTCTCTGCCTCTCTCTCTCTCTGTCTTTCTATGTCTCATGAATAAATAAATAAAATCTTAAAAAAAGAAATAAAATAACTAAAAGCTAATCAGACTGAAATTTAAAATGCTATTACTGAGGGAAAAATGCTATTACTGTCATGCAGTCACAAATGGAGGTTTTAACAGCGAGGATAAAAGACAGGAAAAAATAGTCCAATAGAAGACAAAATGGTGAATAAGAAAGCTGAAAAGAAGAGAGGCAGACAACCACTGGATCACAAAGAGAAACCTCCATAAAGCGTGACTCCATAAAGTGAAATAATATCCAGAGTAGGGGTCCCAGAAAATGGAGGAGGGGGTGGCAGATGATTTATTTGAACAAATTATAGCTGGGAACTTCCCTCATCTGGGGAAGGAAATAGGCATTCAAGTTCAGGAGACACAGAGAAGTCCCTTCAAAATCAATAAAAACAGGTCAACACCTCAATGTATAATAGTGGAACTTGCAAATTTCAAAGATAAAGAGAAAATCCTGAAAGCAGCTCAGGACAAGAAGTCTTTAACCTAAGAGGGTAGAAACATAATGCTAGCAAGAGACTGTCCACAGAAATCTGGCACGCCATGTTGATATATTCAACCTGCTAAATGGGAAAAAAAATATGCAGTCAATAATTCTTTATCCAGCAAGACTGTCATTCAGCAGAGAAGAAGAAATAGTTTCCAGGACCAACAAATAGTAAAGGAATTTGTGAATATTAAACTAGCTCTGCAATAAATATTAAAAGGAATCTTTTGTGTGAAGAGAGAGCCTGAAAGTAACAAAAACCAAAAAGGAACAGAGACAATCTACAGGAATAGTGACTTTACAGGTTATACAATGGTACTAACTTCATATCTTTTAATAATTACTCTGAATACAAATGGACTAAATTCTCCAATCAACACACATAGAGTAACAGAAGGGATTAAAAAACCAAGACCCATTAATGTTCTGTGTACAGAGGACTCATTTAAGACCCAAAGACACCCCCAAATTGAAAATGAGGGAATGGATAATCATTTATTATGCCAATGGATATCAAAAGGAAGCTGAGGTATCTATTCTTATATGAGACAAACTAGATTTTAGACCAAAGACTGTAATATGAGATGAGGAAGGACACTATATCATAAGAAGATCTAACAATTGTAAATATCTATGACCCTACCATGGGAGCAGCCAAATATATAAACCAGTTAATAATAAAATTAAATAATACAGTAATAGTAAAGGAATTTAACACCTTATTCATGGGAATGGAGAGATCACGTAAGCAGAACAACAAGGAAGCAAGGGCTTTGAATGAAACACTGGAACAGATGGGCTTAACGTGTATATTCAGAGCATTTTATCCTAAAGCAGCAGAATATATTTTCTTCTCGAGTGCACATGGAACATTCTCCAGAATAGATCACATTCTGGGTCACAAATCCAATCCCAACTGGTATAAAAAGACTGAGATTATTGCATGCATATTTTCAGGCAACAATGCTTTAAAACTTGAAGTCAACCACAAGAAAAAAAATTGGAAAAACCATCCTACTAACCATTACAGAGCATCCTACTAAAGAATGAATGGGTCAACCAGGAAATTAAATCAGAATTTGTAAAAAAAAAAAAAAAAAAAGGACATAGAAGCAAATGAAAATGAACAGTTCAAAACCATTGGATGCAGCAAAGATGATCCAAAGAGGGAAGTATATAGCAATACAGACCTTTCTTTAAAAAAGAAAGAGAAATATGGCAGCCCCAGTGGCACAGCGGTTTAGCACCACCTGCAGCCCAGGGTGTGATTCTGGAAACCTGGGTTTGAGTCCCACCCCAGGGTCCTGGGT
Organism: Nyctereutes procyonoides; assembly: GCF_905146905.1. NCBI lineage: Eukaryota > Metazoa > Chordata > Mammalia > Carnivora > Canidae > Nyctereutes > Nyctereutes procyonoides. Next base: position 47,983,905 of record NW_026575133.1, on the reverse strand, counting down.
CGAGTCTTGCACTGGGCTCCCCACAGGCAGCCTGCTTCTCCCTCTGCCTATGTCTCTGCCTCTCTCCCTGTGTCTCTCATGAATGAATAAATAAATGAAATCCTTCAAAAAAGAGAGACCCAAATTAATAAAATCATGAATGAAACAGGAGACCACAAACAGCACCATAGCAATATAAACAATTCTAAGAGAATATATTACAAGCAATTATAAGCCAAAAGATTAGTCCATCTGGAAGAAATGGATGCATTCCTAGAAACTTATACACTACCAAAACTGAAACAGGAAGAAATAGAAAACCTGAACAGTCCCATAACCAGCAAGGAAATTGAAGCTTCATTAAAAATCTCTCAACAAACCAGAGTCCAGGGCTAGATGGCTTCCTAGGGGAATTCTACCAAACATTTAAAGAAGAATTAATACCTGTTTTTCTGAAACTATTTCAAAAATAGAAATGGAAGGAAAACTTCCAATCTCATTCTATGAGGCCAACATTACTTGGTCTCATAAAAATAAAAAACAGACAAAGACCCCATCATAAAGGAGAGTTACATACCAATATCCCTGATGAACATGGATGCCAAAATTCTTACCAAGATACTAGCCAATAGGATCCAACAGTACATTAAAAGGATTATTCATCACAACCAAGCAGGATTTATTCTTGGGCTGCAAAAGTGCTTCAAAATCCACAAATCAATCCAAAGTGATTTGTCACATTAGAAAGGGCAAGAACCATATGATCCTCTCAATTGATGTAGAAAAGCATTTGACAAAATACTTTTGCATTCTTTCTTAATAAAAAAAATCCACCACGTAGGGATAGAGGGAACATACCTCAACATCATAAAAGCCATCCATGAAAAATCCACAGTGAATATCACCCTCAATGGGGAAAAATTGAGAGCTTTCTCCTAAAATCAAGAACACAACAGGGATGTCCACTCTCACCACTGTTGTTCAACATAGTACTAGAAGTCCTAGGCTCAGCAATCAGACAATAAAAAGAAATACATACATCCAAATTGGCAAAGAAGAAGCCAAGCTCTCACTATTTGCAGAAGACATGATTCTTTATGTAGAAAACCCAAAAGACTCTACCAAAAAATTGCGAAAATTGATAGAAGAATTCAGCAACATGGCAGAATATAAAACCAATGCACAGAAGTCAGTGGCATTTCTAAACATTAACAATAAGCCTGAAGAAAGAGAAATTAAAGAATAGATCCCATTTTACAATTACACCAAAAACCATAAGATAGCTAAGAATAAACCTAACTAAAGAGGTACAGGATCTGTATTCTAAAAACTATAGAACACTTATGAAAGAAATTAAGGAAGACACAAAGAAATGGAAAATGTTCATGGACTGGAAGAATAAATATCATTAAAATGTCTATGCTACCCAGATAAATCTACACATTCAGTGCAATCCCTATCAATGTTTTTCACAGAGCTGGAACAAAAAAATCCTAAAATTTGTATGGATCCAGAAAAGCCCCCAAATAGCCAGAGGAATGTTGAAAAAGAAAACCAAAGCTGGTAGCATCACAATGCCAGACTTCAAGCTATATTACAAAGTTGTAATCATCGAGATAGTATGGTACTGGCTTAAAAACGGACATATAAATCAATGAAACAGAGTAGAAAAACCAGAAATGGACTCTCAACTATATGATTAATCTTTGACTAAGCAGGAAAGAATATCCAAGAGAAAAAACAGACTCTTCAACAAATGATGCTGGGAAGTTTGGACAACCACATGTAAAAAGAATGAAACTGGACCGTTTTCATATACTATACACAAAGATGAACTCAAAATGGATGAAAAACCTAAATGTGAGAAAGAAATCCATCAAAATTCCAGAGGAAAATGCAAGCAGCAACCTCTTTAACCTCACCTGCAGCAACTTCCTGCTAGACAAATCTCCAAGGGCAAGAGAAACAAAAGCAAAAATGAACTATTGGGACCTCACTAAGATAAAAAGCTCCTACATGCAAAGGAAATGGTCAACAAAACCAAAGGACAACCTACAGAATGGGAGACAATATTTGCAAATGGCATACCAGATAAAGGGCTAGTACCCAAAATCTATAAAGAACTTATCAAACTCAACACCCCAAAAAACAAAAAATGTGATCAAAAAATTTGCAGAAGACATGAATACACATTTCTCCAAAGACATACAAATGACCAACAGACACATGAAAAAACGCTCAACATCACTCATCATCAGGGAAATACAAATCAAAACCACAATGAGATACCACGTGACACTGGTCAGAATGGCTAAAAGTAATAACTCAGGAAAAAACAGATGTTGCTTAGGATGAAGAGAAATGAGAATCCTCTTACATTGTTGGTAGGAATGCAGATTTGTGCAGCCACTCTAGAAGACAGTATGGAGGTTCCTCAAAAAGTCAAAAATAGAGCTGCCCTACAACCCAGCAATTGTACTTCTGGGTATTTATATGGAGGATAGAAACACAGTGATTTGAAGTGGAACATACACCCCATTTTTCATAGCTGCCAGAGGTGGGAGATTGGGAGTGGGCAAAAGTACAAACTTCCAATTATATAAAATAAATATCAAGTGTATTAGGGAACAGAGAAACTGATGAAGAAAAAATATATCTGGAAAAATTGGGGCTTAGATATAAAAAACTGAGAAATATAAGTTTATATTAAAAATTAAATATACCATGTCATAAAAGGAGTAAAGGAGACTTTCTGCATCTTTGGATCTCCCATTCCCCCACTCCACCTCACATTTGATCTTTAATCCCTTTGGTTCCATATCTCTCTCTCCCTCTCTTTCTCTCTCTCTCTCTCTCTCTCTCTCTCTCTCTCTCTCTCTTTCCTGCCTCAGCATTTTCTTATGTCTCATTTCTATTTTCTCTTTATTCTTTTTAAAATAATCTTCATAACCTCTACCTCTTTATCTTCCTTTTCATCTTGTCACTGTCTATATTTTTTCCTTCTTTAATTGTTTCTATCAGACCATTTTTAGCCTTTTTAAATATTTTTTAACTTGAAATATAATTGACATATATTAGCGTCGGGTGTACAACATAAGGATTTGATATTTGTATATATTGTGAGATGATCACCACTGTAAGTCTAGTTAACATCCACCACTACACAGTTATTTTTTTTTAATTTTTATTTATTTATGATAGTCACACACAGAATGAGAGAGAGAGAGAGAGAGAGAGAGAGAGAGAGGCAGAGACATAGGCAGAGGGAGAAGCAGGCTCCATGCACTGGGAGCCCGATGTGGGATTCGATCCCGGGCCTCCAGGATCGCGCCCCCGGCCAAAGGCAGGTGCTAAACTGCTGCGCCACCCAGGGATCCCCACCACTACACAGTTATTAATATTTTTTCTTGTGATGTGAATTTTAAAATTTACTCTTCTAGCAACTTTCAAATAGACAATACAGTATCATTAACTATAGTCACCATGCTGTACTTTATGTCCCCAGGACTGTTTATTTTTTATAATTGGAAGTTTGTACTTTTGCCCACTTTTCACCTCCCACCTCTGACAGCCACCAATCTGTTCTTTGTATTTATGAGTTGATTTTTTATATAAAATCATATATTCTTTGTTTGACTTATTTCACCTAGCATGATGCCCTTAAGTCCCATCTATTTTGTTGCAAATGACAAGATTTCCTTCATTTTATAGCTAAATAATATTCTGTGTGAATGTGTGTGATGATATCTCATTGTGGTTTTTATTTACATTTCCCTAATGATTAGGGATATTGAACACATTTTCATGAGCCTGTTGGTCACTTTATATCTTCTTTGGGAAACTGCTTATTCAGATACTCTGCTCATCTTTTTAAAAGATTTTACTTATTTATTTGAAAGAGAGAGAGAGAGCACAAGCAGGGGGAGAGGCAGGAAGAGGGAGACGGAGAAGCAGGCTCAATTCCAGAACCCGGAGATTATGACCTGAGCCAAAGGCAGACGCTTAGCCAATTGAGCCACCCAGGCTCCCCACTCTGCTTATTTTTAATTGGATTGCTTGCTCTTTTTTTTGTATTGAATTGTATGAATTCTCTATATATTTGGGGTATTAATCACTTAATGGATATGTGATTTATAAATGCTTTCTTCATTTTATAGGTTGCATCATTCATCTTTTGCTGTGCAGAAGCTTTTTAGTTTGATGTAGTCTCATTTGTCTATTTTTACTTTTGTTGCCTTTTGTTTTTCTTTAATTTTTTTATTTTCTTCCTTTTTTATTTTAGTTTCAAGTGTAGAATTTTATGATCATCACTTACACTCAATGCTCATCACAAGTGCCTGCTTTAATACCCATCACCTATTTAACCCACTAGCCCCCGCCAACCTCCCCTCCAGTAATCCTCAGTTTGTTCTCTGTAGTTGCGTCAGTTTCTTGGTTTGCCTCTCTTTTTTTCCTCCTAAGTTCATTTGTTTTGTTTCTTAAATTTCACATATAAATGAAATCATAGGGTATTTGTCTTTCTCTGGCTGAACTATTTCACTTAGCATAGTATTTTTTAGCTCCACCCACATCATTGCAAATAGCAAGATTTCATTCTCTTTTTTGTCTTTTGTTTTTCTTTCTTTTTTTTTGTTTTTCTTTTATGAAATTGTTTTGGCTACTCTAGTTCTTTTACATTTCCTTATAAATTATTGGATTATCTTATCAATTTTTACAGAAACCATATTGTAATTTTTGCTTATATGGCATTGAATCTATTCATCAATTTGAAAAAAAAAAAAGACCTGAAATCTTAACAATAATGAATCTGCTGATTCATTGAGCATGGTATATCTCTGTACTCATTTAGGTGGTATATGTATGCAATGGAATATTACTCAGCCATTAGAAACGAGAAATACCCACGATTTGCTTCGACGTGGATGGAACTGGAGGGTATTATGCTGAGTGAAATAAAGTCAGTTGGAAAAGGACAAACATTATACGGTTTCCTTCATTTGGGGAGTATAAAAATTAGTGAAAGGGAATAAAGGGAAAGGAGAGAAAATGAGTGAAAATATCAGTGAGGATGACAAAACATGATAGACACCTAACTCTAGGAAATGAACAAGGGGTAGTGGAAGGGGAGGTGGGCAGGGGGGTTGGGGTGACTGGGTGATGGGGACTGAGAGCCCAGAGCCCAAAATTCCACACTTGGCGGAATGAGCATTGGGTCTTATGCTATATGTTGGCAAATTGAACTCCAATAAAAAAAAATTTTTTTTAAGAAAAAAGATGTCAGTAGATAAGGAATTTTCAATGTTTATTATAAACATGTTCTTATATATGTACAACTCAGTGAGTTAAAGATATGTTTACATTTTTAAGGAGCTATAAGAAAACAACTGAGAATGTGAAATCAAGACTATGTGGTTTGCAAAGCATAAAATGCTATTGTCTGGGTCTTTTGAAATGGGTTTATTGGAGTACCTGCGTGGCTCGGTGGTTGCGCATCTGCCTTCAGCTCAATCAACAAAACTAAAAGGTAGCCTACAGAATGAGACAGATATTTGCAAATGACATACCTGATAAAGGATTATTATCTAAAATCTATAAATAAGTTAGCAAACTCAACACCAAAAAACAATCCAGTTAAAAAAGGACAGAAGAGGGGTGTCTGGGTGGCTCAATCAGTTAAGTATTTGCCTTTGCTCAGTTTGTGATCCCAGGGTCCTGAGATCAATCGCCAAGGCTCTCAGCTCAGCAGGGAGTCTGCTTCTCCCTCTCCCTCTCCCTCTGCCCCTGCTCTCTCTCTCTTTCTCTCTCTCTCTCTCTTTCTCTCTCTCTCTCTCTCACTCTCTCTAATAAATAAATAAAATCTTTTTATAAAAAAAAGGACAGAGGATATGAACACACACTTTCACAAAGAAGACATCTAGATGGCTAACAGACACATGAAAAATTGCACAATATCACTCATCATCAGGGAGATACAAGTCAAAACCATAATGAGGGGATACAAGATGATGGAAGAGTAGGGGACCTTGTTTCATCTGGTCCCCTGAATTTAGCTAGATAACTATCAAATCATTCTGAACACCCATGAATTCAACCTGAGATGCAAGAAAATAATTGCTGGAATTCTACAAATTTAAAAGTGGTCACTTTTTGCAAGGTAGGAGATGTGGAGAAGTAAATCTGAGAGGATATATTGGAAGATAAATGGTGGGGGGGAGGGAGCCTCTGGAAGCCAGCTACCAGAAAGTGATATAGCCCAGAGCCCAAAATTGGAACCTTTAGAAATCTGCTCCAAAGAGAGATGTCTGTGTCTGAAAGGTGCTCAGGTGGTGAAGCGGGATTAGAATCCTAGGTGAGACAGTGTGGTCTCAAGATCCCCAGGGTCACAGAAAGAATGAGGGTGCCTGAGCCAACAGAGTTCCCAAGCATTGGAGTGGGGAAACTGGTACAGTCCGCGAGCCCAAGAGGGGGCTCTCAGATTGGTTCACCATAAACTGCAAACTGTGGCAGGATTGGGTGACAGCTCTCCGTGTGGAGGTCCTGCAAAGGGCAGAAAGCCAGAGAACCTCCACCTTCCCTCCGGAGGGGCATTGCCAGTGCACCAACAAATGGGCTTCCATTCTCCATGTGGGGACCAAGAAAAGGACAGAAACCCAGCAGCCCTTGCTCTTCCCCTGGGAGGATTGGTGCGAGCATGCACACAAAAGTGAAGACTGCTTATCCCTGAGGGTTTACTGAAGAGAGGGGACCACAATCTTTCAGCTTCAGAGCTGGAGATCCAGACACAGCCATTTTTATTTACCATAAACTTCTAGCCCCAAGTGGTCATGCTACTAATTCTCTGGGACACACTGACATCAACCACAATGTGGCGAGACCTTTCCCCAGAGGATCAGTATGAGTTTTTGTGTGCCAGCTCCATAAAATTTAGAGCTTTGAAATTCAGCTGCAGGGATCCCTGGGTGGCTCAGTGGTTGAGCGTCTGCCTTTGGCCCAGGGCGTGGTCCTGGAGGCCTGGGATCCAGTCCCACATCGATCCATGCAGGGATCCATGCAGGGAGCCTGCTTCTCCCTCTGCCTTTGTCTCTGCCTCTCTCTCTCTCTCTCTCTCTCTCTCTCTCTCTCTCTCTCTCCCCCTCTGTCTCTCATGAATAAATAAATAAAATCTTAAAAAAAAAAAAGCCAGCTGCAGACCCGAGATAAAACACAGGATTGATGTGCTACTAGGCAGACCGATGGCTCAGACACAGACAGAGCAAAGGCAGGGTTCTGACAGAAGTCTGAGACACAAGACAGGAGATTGTTCACTCTTCCATGAGGGCTTCCTGAGCAGTGGCAGGCACAAACTTCCCTCTCCAGGGATGACAGAGTGGAGTGACACCATTTTCCCCTGCCCATAAATGTGGACAGACTTCAGTGAGCAACATAGTGTCCCCAGTGGAGGCTGGAGTGGCTTGTGCCCTGTAGGTACATCTTTATCTTTACAAGGGCAAGTTGAACCAATGCAGCAGTTCCCTAACCCACAAGACCAACACAAACCCCCAAGCACACACCAACTCTACTGATCACAGAAGGCTGCAAAGCTTCAGTTCTAGGGGAAATAGGATCTAGACTTTTCTAACAAGCAGACCAAATACACTTAGTTAAAACTCACCTCACACTGGACCAGGTCCTAATACTCCATAGTGCAGGCAAGGAGAAACTCTACAGAGGACTGACCTGGGGGAAACAGCAGCCAAAGCACAACAGATTGCCCACTCTAAAATACTTCCTGAAGTACTAGGCCCTGGATAGTATAGGACCTTTTCTTAATATAGCCATTACAATCGGCATCAGGAAATATAACGAGTTTCCCTAAAACATGCTAGACAGAGATCTAGGCAAAATGCCAATATGAAGGAATTCATCCCAAAAGAAAGAACTAGAAGTCACAACCAGGGATTTAATCAGAACAAATATAAGTAGTATGTCTGAACTAGAATTTAAAACAATAATCATAAGGATTCTAGGTAGGCTTGAGAAAAGTATAGAAGACAGTAGCAAATTCCATTCTGTAGAGATAAAAGAACTAAAAGCTATCAGGCCAAAAGAAAACATTGTATAACTGGGATGCAAAACTGACTGGATGTAATGTCAATGAGGATGGAAGAAACAGAAGAATAAATCAGTGAGATAGAAGATAAAATTATGGAAAATCATGAAGCTGAAAAGATGAGGGAAAAGAAAGTATTGGACCACGAATGTAGACGTAGGGAACTCAATGACTTAATAAAGTCCAACGTTCATATTGATGTGGGAAACAAAGACAAAAGAAATGTAGCTTAAATTAAAATCTCCTTACAAAAAATAAATAAATAAATAAACCTATTTAAAGCAAAAAAAATAATAAATAAATAAATAAAATAAAATAATAAAATAAAATAAAATCTCATTACAGCTTGCAGCCCACTAATGGATACCTGAAATATGCAGAGTGTGACCTTCCCCAAAGAACTAATTGGCTACTTTAGTGCCTTATTGTTTAAAAGTAACCTTATCTTGGCAGCAGCTGGCTCCTCAAGGTCCTGAAAGCCTTGCTTACAGATTCCTTGGGGACTTGTGCTATCCCTAACCCCCACTAATTAAAAAGTACATAGTCACTCGTTACAATCCCAGTGTAGCTCCTTCTGCCCAGAGATCCTGTCCCATGAGTAAGAAAGGAGTTAAAGTATAAGCAGGTGAAATAGGAGGCCCCTGACTCCCCCCACCACCACCACAAGTCTCCAAAACTATTCCTGGCAGGTAGAGATACTGTGATAGAGCAGAAAAAGAGATAAAGGAATAAACCAAGATGGCACAAGAATCTCAAGGCCACAAGTTTCCCACTCAGTTCTCAATTAAAGCCTGCCACCAAAAACCCTCAGTGGCAACCCATTTGGGACCCTTCTCACCCTAGAGAGCTTTTTTCTTTCCTTTCTGTTCTCACTTAATAAACTTTCACTTCACGTCACCCTTTTGTATCCGTGAGATTCATTCTTCAACTCTGTTAGACAAGAACCCTGCAATCCTGTAACAATATCACAGAAGTCCCAGAAGAAGAAAAGAGGGGAAAAGAGGCAGAAGGTTTATTGAGCAAATTATAGCTAAAAGCTTCCCTAATCTGGGGAAGGAAACAGTCTTCCAAATCCAGGAGGCACAAAGAATTCCCATCAAAATCAACAAAAGCTGGCCAACATCAAGACATATCGCAGTAAAATTTGCAAAATATAGAGATAAGGAAGGAATCCTGAAAGCAGCAAGGGAAAAGAAACCCCTAACCTACAAGGGAAGATAGATCAGGCTAGCAGCAGATCTTTCCACAGTACTCCTGTGTTTTGTCTCAGGCACATGGCTAGGTTTCAAAACTCCAAATTTTCAGGACCCAGGGCAGCATAGACGCACGTTGATCCTCAGTGGGAGGGTCTTGCCATGCGGTGGCTGGTGCTGGTTTGTCCCAGAAAAGCAGTTTGCAGGAATCCCAGGGGATCAGAGTTTATGATAAAGTATGGCAAAAAAAAAAAAAAAAAAAAGCCTGCTCTAAGGTTTGCTGTCCTCAGCAGATGTGTCTGTTCCTATGCTAATGAACAGCACAGCATTTTGTCCCCGTAGAGGCCATACCACCTCTCCCAAGTGCACTCGAAGAAGGGGACTTCTCTCTCCCAGTGTGACCCAGGGGATCCTCAGTCCATCCTGTCTGCTCCTGGGCCTCTGGCTCCCTCCCCACAGGAGAACCACTGTGCCCACTAGGCTCCACCCAGCAGTGGCGGGGACTTCCACAACTTCAGATTTTGAGCTCTGCTGATTGTAATAACTTGCGATAACCAGCCCTTCCAGCTTCTTCCATCAATGGTCTTGAGGAAATGTTTCTTTTGTGCAATCACGTGTGCACTGCTTTCTCTCTCTTACTCCCTCTAACTCTCTCGTCTCTCTGAGATCAAGGCTCCCTCCCTCCACAGAACCAGAGATTTTTTTTCTCCCCAGAATCATGCCTCTGCAGCTCTTACCTTCCATGAGGTGACAACTTTTCTCCCCTGTGCTCTGCAGTTTGTTCTCTCAACATTCAGGTCAATTTTCCCGGTGTTTGGAATGATTTAATATTTATCTAGCTGTGTTTGAGGGATGAGGCAAGCATCCTACTGCCCCTACTGCTCTGCCATCATAACTTCTAGCTCACCATTATTTCTTTAAATGTGACTTCTGACCCCCTTCTCTCCCTTCTCCTGAAATTCCAATAATTCACAAATCGGTTTCTTTCCTTGGTATACGATAGATCATTTGTTTTTACTATTTTTCATTCTTTTATTTTTTCCTCTAGTTGGAAATTTTCAATTGATCTGTCTTCGTGCTCATTGGTTCTTCGGTTTGTTCAAACCTGATTTGGAAGCTGTCTATTGAATTCTTCAGTTCAGTCATTGTATTCTGCAGTGCTGGAATTTCTGGTTCTTTATTATGTTTTATGTCTCCTTGTTCAACCTCTTATAATTGTTCTTGTATTGCTTTCCTAATATTGGTTTTGCTTTGGTTTGTTTGTCTTTCTTGGTATTGTTCATTGTTTACCTCTATTCTCTTATAGCTTTCTGATCATCTTGAGAACAATTACTTTGAATTATTTGTTAGGTAATTCCCTTATCTTCATTTCTTTGGGTTCGGTTACTGGAGGTTCACAGTATTCCTTTGGTGGAATCATGTTTCCCTGATTCCCCGTGATCCCTGTGGGCTTGTGTGGGAGTTTGTGCGTTTGAAGAAGCGATTACCTCTTCTAAACTTTTTTGGAATAACTTTGGTTAAAAAAAAAAAAAAGACTTCCACCTGCAAGTGGGGGGGGGTCACACTGGAGTATATTGTTTCCCTGGGCCTAGTGGTAGGTGTCAAATGGGAGATGTGTGGTGGCATGTGGGCATAATGTCCCTTCAACTCAAGCCACTGGGTCCAGAGCCTTGCAAATGTGTGATTCTTGGTGAAAGCTACCACATGTCCACAGTGGCTGCTATTGAGTTCCTCAGCTGTACCTCCAGATCCAGTAGGTAGGGATCACTGCAGGTAGTGGTGGTATCCAGGTGGTGTGCACACATTAGGCTGTGGGAGCCAGCTACAGTTGTCTATGTAATGTCAAGGGTGAGGTACAGACACACATGCAGTTATTCAGCCCAGGATAGACAGCTGCCCTCACACTGCTATTTCAGAGGTCCTAGCTGTTGGCACCTACTACTCTGACTGCTGGGTCTTGCTCCCTGCACATTACAGTGCAGTAGGATGAGGGGGCTGAGCAGATAGAATTCAGGTGCTCGGCTAGAGAGGCTAGCTTTGCAGGTGATCACAATGGTGCAGGCCAGTGACAGAAAACAAGGAGAGAGAAGATCTCAGCCCAGAAGCAGCTGTGGTGGCCATGGCTGCCAGATGGTCTCTCCTGCGGCTGCTGTCTTTCCTGGGTGTGCACACACAGTGAAAGCTGGTGATGAATGTCAGGCTGGCAGTCTGCAGGTACAAACTAGAGGGGCTTGACTGAAGCACACACACAGCGGTGAGAGGGGACACCTAGACTGGTGTCTCGCACTTATATAACTGCAGAAGTATGGCTGGCTGCTGTTGTGATTCCTGGGCTGGGAGAGAGAAGTGGAGGTGGGGACTCCAGTGGCTGGAGTCAGCAAACCTGAATACTGGGGGAAACTGGCAAAACCTACAGGGTGTTTGCAGTAAGTGCAGGCTGTTGATTTTTTTTTCCTTACTGTCAGAAGCTGCTGGGTTTGTCTGTTACTGTGAACCTCAATCACTTACCTGCCTGGACGCTATCAATAGGGTAGTCCTGCTCTTCTCGGTGCTCCTAGCCATCTCTACATATCTCAGTGTTGCTGGTCTGGGTAGAATAAAATGGAAGCAGAAACTTCATGCAGTACCCTGAAAGGCTGAGGAAGCTAGCAGATCGCTCAATTCTCTTTTTTTATTGAGGAAAACAGGAACTCATTCTGGTTGGGGCGTTGCCTCTTAGCAATGAGCAATGCCAGTTTGGGGATGGGATGAAGTAGGAAAGATAAAAATGTTTTCCTTCTCATCTTGTGTGTGTATAGTCATGTTTTTTTTTTATTTTGCCAGAGTTTCTTAAATGGACTCCAGAGCTCTCCCATAGATGTTTTTGTTCATGGATAGCTGTCTAATTGTTGATCTTTGTGAGGTGACAGAGGGAGGAGTCTCCTATGATGCTATATTGATGGTGTCACTCTGGCCTCAACTGTTGACTAAATAAATAGATGCAGTTCTTACTACAGCCCTGGTGGTGGTTTTATCATTGTCAATATTTTACATAAGTGGTGATTTTATCATTGACAATATTTTACATAAGAGCAAACAGCCTCTAAATGGTCAGGATTTGCCATGTGCCATTGTTAGAAGTAAAGCTTTCTGATAATGAAAAGATTCAGTTTTTCCATTTACCTCTAACTATCTGCAAGTGACACAGCTTTTTTTTTTAATATTTTATTTTTAAATAATCTCTACACCCAACATGGGGCTTAAACTCACAACCCCAAGATCAAGAGTCACATGCCCTATTGACTGAGGCAATCAGGTACCCCATGACACAGCTCTTAATTTGTTTGGGTTTTTTTGTTTGTTTGTTTGTTTTGGTTTGATTTTTGGTTTTGGGGTTTTTTTACAGCTTTTAATTTGGAGATTCTGTGTCATTTCTTTTGGGTCCAGGAATGGAAATGAAAATGGAAAAGGTGGCCATCAGTGGCTTCAAAATACATAAGTTTTAGGAATTGCTTATTGATTAATGTGGGTCATTCCTGTTTTCACCTAGACTGAAAGGTAGGGACAGGTATCTATATAGGATTAAAGATACTCTACTTATCTCAGAGTTTTACTGAGTCTCAAATGATATAATGTGTGTGAGCACTCTTCTTAAATTGTAAAATACTATACTAAAAACCCATATTGTTAATAATGTTAAATAAATTGTTTAGGTAAACTTATTTTTATGACCTATGCTGCCACTTCTCATAATGTAAATTAAGTATATGCACTATCAAATCTTGTTACACACACTGGGCAAGGCAATTTTCTGATTTTCTTGTCTCCTATAGAATTTAATTGTATATATTCATATTTTGTGACATTTTAGTCCAGTAGATATTTAACTATTTAATTTTTTATTTTAGGACTTCCTGGTTTTATAGAGTAGTGACTGCTAATTTTATATTTTGGAGGAGAAGTACAAATTAAGCAACTTTCCCCTTTTATTTAACCTTTCTACCACTATTGAGCAACTATAAGAAACTGTTCTCTGATAGTTCAGTTTTCATGGTGACACAAGTTCTATGGGGCAAGATTTTTTCTATTTTAAAATGTCTTTATCTTGCTCAATCCGCATGGATTACTGTTGGTTGTGATTGGCCAGACATTGAAAAGCTGCAAAAGACATTTTCACAGTGGCTTGATGTTTCAAGATTCATGAAAATATTAAAAACTAGGAATTTCCCAGGCACTCCTAATGTCAGATCAAAATTGCATTTAATTTTTTTAACACATTACCTATTGATATTATATCAGATTTGTCCTAAAATCTATTCAAGTAATTGTGTACCTTTCATGTTGCAGGTGAGAAAGAAAAAAAAAATCCCAAAATATAGTGACTTAAGAGCATGCAGTTAGGTGAAAGGAGAGCTCTGGAGCTTCTGTATGACTTTCCCTTTGTTATGCTGCCTGCCTTGAAGTAATCTGGACCCTTTTTACTGCAGACTGCTGACAGCCTCAATTCCTACAGTACTCCGTCCTTGAGTATATATTTAATCATGTTCTCTCTGTGGATTTGGTGCTGTGAGGATTTCAACACCTTGCATTCATAGTCATGTTTAGTTTATTGTTGTCTGTAAAAGGCTCAGAAAGTAGTATAATGTGAGCAAATCTGACCTGGGCGTCTAAAATATGTGTGAAGAAAACCGAAATTATATTATTTGCTTTTCTAAAAAGCTCCCAACTTCAGTTTATTTAACCTCCTACTCATTTTTTTCTTATCACTGCTAATAAAATAGCATTCACCACTTTAGATTATTTGACTTGTAACAATTTTCTGTTGCAATGCAATAAATGATCTGAAAAATATCCTTAGACATGATGATTATAAAATATCATTTTTTAATAAAATTGATTATTCTTAGTGACCTCAGTTTCCTTTAAATCTTGCCCTCGAGTTGCTCCCTGTAGGAATCTCCATGATCATAACAGTAGGCACAGAAGAAAAGTTAAATGAAAGTAGAAGCAAAGCAAAACTCTGTCATCTCTCATAATGTTCTATATTTATAAATCTATTAAAGCAAGTTTCTCCATGCCTTTAGAGAAATCATTGAGCTTTTTCTTTAATTTTGGAACTTAAATAAATTCAGTAAAAGTCGGTTAGGAATACTTTGTTCTCTGATATAAGCCACCCTTGTTCTAGTGGGCACCTTGTCCATTTCTGAGCAGCAGTTACTATCTGAAATATTTTCTTTTTTTTTCTGAAATATTTTCTAATGCTGAACCCAAATCTCAATTTTCCTAATGCCATTTATTGAGGAAAAGACTCATTTTGCCTAAAATGGGTACTGTGAAAGAAACTGGAATTATAGAGATAATTTTAATTATAGAGATAAAGAAAATAACTCATTTTTCAAGCTAATCAGAGTGTGGCAAGTTTGGAAACCATGAATAAAAATGTGAATTACAGAGATGAATAGAAGTGACATACAGTACAATATTATAACGTAGGCATCCCTGTAGGAGTATCCACAAAGACCTAGGCCCAGACCAGGCAACATAGCTGCAAGTATGGCACCTGATTCAAAATATAGGTCTCAGGCAAGAATCAAATAACCTTAAAATACAGAGACACCTGGGTGGCTCAGCGGTTGAGCATCTGCCTTCAGCTCAGGGTATGATCCCGGGATCTTGGAGCAAGGCTCATGTTGGGCTCCCTGCGAGGAGCCTGCTTCTCCCTCTGCCTATGTCTCTGCCTCTCTCTCTGTGTCTCTCATGAATAAATAAATAAATCTTAAAAAAAAAAACCTTAAAATACAAACTTATAAATAGCTCACAAAAAAGTATTAACTATTTATATGATCAATGGCAAAATTTTTAAAATCAGGCTTATTAGGAAATACAATACTTTGTATAATTTACCCTTTTTAACGAATAGTTCTATGAGTTTTGATAAATGCATTCAACCGTGTAACCACCATGGTGATACATAACAATTCCATCACTCCCAAAATTTCTTTTGTACCTTCTGTAATTACCTCTTCTCCCCACTGCTAGTGCCCTGACAACCACTGATTTCTTCTTAATCCTGGTAATTTAAAAGCAGGATTCTCAACCTTTGTAAGCTTGGTTTTCTCATTTATCAATGGAAATATTAATTATATTGCCTATTATTGCCTATTTCCTGGGATTATTAAAAAGTTAAATACATATATATACACACGTACATATTTGGCACAATGTCTGATCTATTATGAGCATATGACAAATGTTAGTGAAAACGATGACAACAATGATAACAATAGTGATGATGATGGTGGTGGTAGTGAAAATATTGAGCATTGAATTGTAACCCTAAAATTATAACAGTATAGTAAGTAAAACTAAATTAGAATTTGTAAAACATAATCTCTTATGTAATATAGAAGCATCTTCTATAGTATCCTAACACTTGATCATCAAGATTCAATTAGAATGTGTCTATTAATGAGAAAATCAGGATTTCTCAAGGCACTTTATTGCATTAGTGGACAGTAATGATTGCTTAATTTTTTTGCCTTTCTACAACTTCTACTCATAGATCACAATGACCTTAGTACACAAGCCCAATTTCTCTTTCACAAAATGGGTCCTTAAAGAACTAGGACCGTTTTTCCTCTGAGCTCATTTGTCACTGATTTTTCCTTTACCTTAGGAGGAATATTTGGCTCTTTGTTGCTCATAAAAGACAGTCCTGAATTTTGTACAGTGGCACCAAAAAACCTATCACACACACACACACACACACATACACACACACACACAAACTGGCTTCCTTGAATCTGCTGGACATCATCCATCATGTGACCCAGACAGGACTTATTTCTTCACACTGCCAGGAACTGTACTCACAAGATTTGAACTCATACGCCCAAGTGCATTTTATTTTATTTTATAGTTTTTATTTTATTTTATTTATTTGAAAGAGAGAGAAATACAGTGCACGAGTAGGGGGAGGGGCAGAGGGAAAGAAGACTCCCCACTGAGCATGGAGCCCAATAAGGGTTCAATCACACAATCCTGAGATTATGACCCAAGCAGAAACCAAAAGTGAGACACTTAACTGACTGAGCCACCCAGGTACCCCCAAGTATATTTTAGATAAGTCCTTCTAAACTTCAATATGAATGTAAATCATTTGGAAACCTTACTGAAATACAGATGCTGATTCAACAGGTCTGGGATTTGAGATTTTGAACATGTTTCTTGGTGATGCCCATGTTGATTGGCCATGGGTCGTTCTTTTTTGTTTGTTTGTTTGTTTGTTTGTTTGTTTTGTTTGTTTTAGCCAACATATAGTATATCATTAGTTTCAGTTCAATAATTCATCAGTTGTGTATAACACCCAGGGCTCATCACATCACATGATGGGTCATTCTTTAAGTAGTAATATTTTAGATTGTTTCAAGTTTGGTTGAATTAGCTAGTAATTTTGAGGAGAAAGGGGAATACACCAAATGCTACACTCCATGTCAATGTAAAAGACACGTATAAACACTTTCAATATAGAGTCCTACAGAATTGTCTATTCCCAAGGTGAGTGATGGCAGTGCTGAGAATGAGAATCCCAAGGGTCCTGCTTTCCTGTTCATGACTTTTAAAGTCATCATGGTACTCCTCATGAGAGATATGTTTGGAAAACACTGAAAGAGAAGAGATTCTGGAATTGAGGAGGGAGGTGGTACATGAGATGTTTACAAGCAGAATAAAATTATGAAGTGGAGTCAACAGAGGGGGGAAAAAGTAACCAGGTAGAAAGCGGACAAGTGATATGAGTAAAAGAAATCTTGCTGCATGGGTCAGGTGCTGTGGGAAGTGCTCAAGTGATCAAAATTAAAGGTACTGGAAAGATCATGTCCCCAAATTTTCTTCCATCTCATATCAACAGGTTGTAACCATTTAAAAACGGGCTCCCTTGAATCTAATAAACACTCTACCTTCTATTCATGCCTAGCTTCTCATTACCTGTCTACTTTTTCTCATTATGAGTGGCCCTCTTATTGTAAACCTCTTTTCTATCAAACATTTCTATCTTAGTCCCTTCAGGCCGCTGCGACAAGATAGCATAGACCGGGTAGCTTAAAGAACAAGTAATTATTTCTCATATTTCTGGAGGCTGGGAAGGCCAAGACCAAGGTACTGGCAGATTTGGTATCTAGTGAAGGCTCACTTCCTGGTGTATGGATGGCTACCTTCCCACTGTGTGGTCAGATGGCAGAAAGAGGGTGAGAGATGTCTTTGGAGGTACTTGTATTAGGATATTAATACAAGTCATGAGAGTACCACCCTTACAACCTAATTACCTCCCAAAGGCTCTGTTTTCTAGTATTACCATATTGGGGGGGGGATGACTTCAACACATAAACTAGGTGGGGACACAAATATGGAGTCCATTGCAACTCCTGAGAATTGTAATGTGTAAGTCTTTATTATCTTGGCAAGTACATTTAAAACAAGTTTATTTGAGAAAGATAGAGGCAGCGTAAGCACACTTGCAGGGGTAGAGATTAGGAAGAAAAGCCACAAAAAAAAAAAAAAAAAAAGGAAGAAAAGCCACAGAGCTAGTGCAAAGGAGAGGGAAACAGAGGAAAGAGAGCCGGCACAGGCAAGAAGGTACTAAGGAGTGTCTGAATTTTAGAGAAAAACCCACCCCTCTCAAGGACAACCTTGATCTTTGATAGGATTATAAGTCTCATAAGGAAGATATAAGTTTATTAATCATAAACAAATTCCAAAGCAATAGTAATTAGTTTTTAAATTGAATCTATGTTTTTGCTTTTTAGAAAAGTGTTTTGGGGGGACACCTGGGTGGCTCAGTGGTTGAGCGCCTGCCTTCAACCCAGGGCATGAGCCTGGAGTCCCACATCGGGCTCCCTGCAGGGACCCTGCTTCTCCCTCTGCCTGTCTCTGCCTCTCTCTGTCTCTCTCATGAATAAATAAATTAAATCTTTAAAAAAAAAAAAGAATAGATTTTTTTATAAGTGTGCTGCTAGCTAAGGTTCTCATGCCCTTATTTAAAATCAGTAAAATTCCAAACATTTTGCTTTGCCTTTTGTGTAGCTAATCCTTTGTAAATTTTCTTCAACAGGAACAGAATTTAAAATTTTCTAGAAAGAGATAGATGAGAGAATATATTTATTCATACGATGCTGATGTTATTTTTATTCTAAAGATAATGAATTGCTGTTTAATAAACAGTTTTGTTGAAATGCAACTGTGGAAACTCTTATAGGACTATGTTTGAATTTTCTGAGGCTTGTTATATATTCTAAAAGGAGGAGAGGCCTATAGGACAAAATCAGAACTATAATATGGGATCAATACTATGCACTGTAAGTTATAGAAAGTCAGTCTGTGTTGCATGTTACTATTTTTTTCCAACTCCACCACTTAAACCACTTAAAGTATCTCTATCTGGAGCCAGGCAAAATCTTCTCTTTTTTCATATTTCCTGCTAATTTACTTGATTATGGAGACTAGCAAGGCAAAACTGAAGGAGTACACACTTGGTAGCAGACAGGCCTATCGACTTCCCCATCAATTTTTCCTACCTTTCTCACCTTCATGGGCTTGTTCCAAATACAGAGTCCTGCCTGGGTTCCAGGCTTGATTGTGTCTTAAAGCATTTATGCCCTCTGCTCAATAATCCTGCAATGCAGTTTCCTCCATTCTCATTATGATTATCATTCTGTCTTTCAGATCTCAGCCTAAAATGTCTACTTAATCACCTATACTAAAGTAGCTAAAGATATCTGTACTCATTCACTAGTATCTGAACTTTTTCTTATTTGTAAGCTTATTTATTGGTTAATTACTCATCTCCCCTCACTAGACTATAAGCTCCTTCTTTTTTATTTTTTATTTTAAATTTGATTATTTACATGTGTGTTATTGGTTTCAGAGGTAGAGGTCAGTGATTCACTCAGTGCTCATTATATCACATGCCCATGACCCAGTTGCCCCATCCCCCAACCTCTACCCTCCAGCAACCCTCAGTGTCCTATGATTAAGAGTCTTTTATGGTTTCTCTCCCTCTCTGATTTTGTCTTTTATTTTTTCCTCTCTTCCCCTCTGATCCTCTGTTTTGTTTCTTTAATTCCACATATGAGTGAAATCATATGAGAATTGTCTTTCTCTGATGTTTAGCATAATATCCTCTATTTCCATCCACATCATTGCAAATAACAAGATCTCATTTTTTGATGCTGAGTAGTATTCCATTTTATGTCTATGTTTATGTATGCCTATATATATGCATACATTTATATATATGTATATATATATATATCACATCTTCTTTATCTATTCATCTGTAAATTTGTTGAATATTTAATTTTGTTGAGCAAAAGGAATTCAAGAAAAGTAAATACTAATTGAACAGATCTGGTTGGTGAGTAACCATGAGCTCAATTAGATGTTAATGGTAGAAACCTTGGGCTATTCCCATATCCCTATTTCCAGTTATTAAGGTTCTTAGTCTCAATTTTTAAAACCTCTCTCTGGGGCAGCCCAGGTGGCTCAGGCAGCCCAGGTGGCTCAGTGGTTTAATGCTGCCTTCAGCCCAGGGCATGATCCTGGAATCCTGGGATCGAGTCCCACGTCAGGCTCCCTGCATGGAGCCTGCTTCTCCCTCTGCTTGTGTCTCTGCCTCTGTGTGTGTGTGTCTCGTGAATAAATAAATAAAATCTTTATTTAAAAAAAACTAGTATCTTTAAAAAAAATAAAAATTTAAAAAAATAAAACCTCTCTCTGTTGACCCTATTCCTATGGAAAAGAAATCCATACTGTCTCCTTTTTCACGTCTCAAGAAATTATCAGAAGTGAGCAAAGTATCTTGAAAATAGTATGACTACAAATAATTTTTTAAATAAATGAGTGAATATATTGTTAATCAGTGATTTAGTATTCCCCCTCAATAACTATGGAAGAAGTTGAATTATTCTATGGACAAGACCCACTTTTCGAAGCAGGTAAATTTTATGAGCAGATCCGAGTCAATGACAGGATTATTGTCTTGGAAAGTACAAAGTTCTATTTCTTATCATCATGTCATGAAGCTAAATTCCCCTAATTTTCTCTATGGTACAGGATGCCTTTATATTTTCAAACAATAATCCCTGAATCACTAGATAAAAATTTTACCAAGTCCCTTTCTTTCCAGAAGTTCTTTACTGTGCGCCAACGTAAAGGAATTGTGAGAGCTATATGATAAAATTACAAATCTTTAAAATGGACAGGGATTCAAGGTTGCTACTTTTCCAGGGACTCTGGCTTCAAATATGCATATTACCATAACCTTCTTTACAGATAAAAGAACTGGGCCCTGAGAAACACAGAGTAAAGAGCCTTGTTTAAGATTACTCATTTGTGAAGAGTGGATTGTAGTGTGATTGCCTGTTCCACATTTCACTGTTCTTTGTTATTTTAATCCCAGTTTATTCATTTTCACTCTGAGTCTCATCATTTGCAATATTTCATTCTAAAACGGAGGCAAAAATAACTCCATCACTGACAAATATGGAGTTATTCAATATCAGAAAAAAAATTCAATCTGTTTGTTTCTATACTCAACAAATGCTTGTAAACACTGTGGTTACTCTCCTTTATATAACCCTTTACTATTTCCATAATACTCCATACATGTTATTTAATGGATGAGGTGAGATGTTGTTACTGAATCCATGAAAAAAGAGAGTGCACAATTTGTTCAGAAAGATAACAAAAGGGAAGAAAGATAAGAAAAGGAAAGAAAACTAATCCTAGCCTCAACCTTTGCCCATAGAAAGACCAAGCAATGCTATTACCAATAGAAGGAAAAGGGACAAAAATAGAACAAACAAAAAAAAATCAGAAAAGTCCCAGAAAAAAATACAAAATGTTAAAAAAAAAAAAAAAAAGAAAGCAGTTCTAAATGGAGTAAAGAGTGGGAAAGACAGAGTGATGTGAATGGGTGCAAAGGAGACACTATGAGAAAGCTGTCAGTGGGTGAATAGACAGATTGACAGAGATTGAGATTGACAGGTTAAAATGAGGCGAGATGAACGCCAAGATTGGAAAGTGTGAGGAGAGGTCAGGGTGACACAGTGAGCAAGTTTTAGGTACCAGACAGGACAAAATATTGATAAGGCAATTATAGATGAGCAGCATTCAGGAACCACTGCTTAATAAATTAATATATTCTGTTGCTTCAAGATTTGCTTTCTAGTGTCATGTAGAGATGGTGGAGCTGGACTTAAGTATAATCGGTTGAACCTCTAATCTTATCTTACCCTTTGGAATCAGTATCTAGTTTAGATTTCAAATTATATCATCATAACTGACCACATTGGTATTTTCAAAATTTGATACTTATTAATGAATTATCAGGTTAAGTAGGTAAATACATAGCTGGCTCTGTGAAGGTTTTCTTTGAAGGCAGGTATTTATGAGAAATAGAAGAGATTAGTGGGTTTGTCTCTGCTTTACAAAAAAAAAAAATCAGGATAAATTACATTATTAGATAATTTGATGATTCCAGTTTAGTGTTATCACTATACAAAGGTTTGTAATTGTCTAAAATCTGTAGAAACAGTCCATTTTCTCTATGCAAATCAGTTTGCTTCTTTTTCCTGTGGGGGGGAAAAAACTGTACAATTTAATGTGATTGAACAAGGGAGGAAAAAGTAAAAGAGGCAGGCCTCAGGAAGTAAAATCTCACACTGAGAAATAGAAAATAGTGCCACCTGCTGGTAACCATGTAGCACTTTTTAAAAAGATATTCTTTTAGATTTTTATTTAAATTCAAGTTAACATATAGTGTATTATTCATTTCAGGAGTAGAACTTAGTGATTCATCAGTTGCACCCAGGGCTCATCACCTCAGATGTTCTCCTTAATACCCATCACTCTTACCCATCCCCGCACCTATTACCCCTCCAGCAACCCTCAGTTTGTTTTCTGTAGTTAAGAGTCTCTTACGGTTTGCCTCCCTCTCTGTTTTTATCTTTTATTTTTCCTTCCCTTCCCCTGTGTTCATCTGTTTTATTTCTTAAATTCCATATATGAGTGAAACCATATGATATTTGTCTTTCTCTGGCTGACTTATCTCCCTTAGCATGATACATTCTAGGTCCATCCACATCACTGCAAATGACAAGATTTCATTCTTTTGATCACTGAGTAATATTCCATTGTGTGTGTGTGTGTGTATGTGTGTGTGCATATGATGAATATATATGAATATATATGAAAAGATATAACTATATCTATTCATCTGTCAATGGACATCTGAGCTCTTTCCATATTTTGGCTATTGTGGACATTGCTGCTATAAAACATTGCACTTGCCCTTTCGAATCAGTACTTTTGCATCATTTGGGTAAATACCTAGTAGTGGAATTGCTGTGTCAAATAATAGTTCAATTTTTTACTTTTAGAGGAATCTCCATACTGTTTTCCAGCCCAGGGCTTTTGGTTGTTGGAAATTTTTTATTATTGATCCCATTTCTTTGCTGGTTACGGGTCTGTTCAAATTTTCTATTTCTTCTTACACCAGTTTTGGTAATTTGTAGGTTTCTGGGAATTTGTCCATTTCTCCCAGATTGCCCAGTTTGTTGGCACATAATTTTTCAAAGTATTCTCTTATAATTGTAATTCTGTGGTATCATTTGTGATCTTTCCTCCTTCGTTACTGATTTTATCTATTTGGATCCTATCTTTTATTCTTTTTAATAAATCTGGCTAGGAGTTTATCAATTTTATTGATTCTTTCATAAAACCAGCTCTTACTTCTGTTAATTGGTTCTACTGTTATTTTGTTGTTGTTCTATGTCACTTATTTCTGCTCTAACCTTTATTATTCCTCTTCTGCTGGATTTAGAGTTTATTTGCTGTTTGTTTTCTAACTCCATTACGTGTATGGCTAAGTTGCATATTTGAGACTTTTCTTGCTCTTACAGAAGGCCTGTATTACTATATACATCCCTTTTAGGACTACCTTTGCTGTAACCCAAAGGTTTGGGGCTGTCATGTTTTCATTTTCATTTTCTTCTATGTACTTTTTAATTTCTTATTTACTATCCTGGTTGACCCATTTGTCCTTTAACCTCCATGTATATGTGTCTTTCTAAATTTTTTCCTGTGGTTGACTTCAAGTTTCATAATATTGAATTCTAAAAATATGCATGGTCTGATCTCAATATTTTTGTAGCAATTGAGGCCCAATTTGTGACCCAGTATGTGGTTTATTCTAAATAATATTCCACATGCACTTGAGAAGAATGTGTATTCTGTTGTTTTAGGATGCAATGCTCTGAATATATCTGTTAAGTCCATCTGGTCCAGTGTGTCATTCAAAGCCATTGTTTCCTTGTTGATCTTATGCTTACATGATCTGCCCATTGCTGTAAGTGGGGTGTTAAAGTCCCCTATATATTATTGTATTATTATCAATGAGTTTCTTTATGTCATTATTAATTGATTTATATATTTGGGAGCTCCCAAGTTGGGGCATATTTATACTTGTTGGATCTTCTTGATGGATAGACCCTTTAATTATGATATAATGTCCACCTTCATCACTTGTTATAGTCTTTGTTTAAAAGTCTAGTTTGTCTGATATAAGTATTGCTACTCTGACTTCCATTTTTCTTCCTTTAGCATGTTAGATGGTTCTTCGTCCCCTCACTTCTGATCTGCAGATGTCTTTAGGTGTAAAATGAGTCTCTTATAGGCAGCATATAGATGGATCTTGTGGTTTTTTTCAAGATTTTATTTATTTATTTATGAGAGACACAGAGAGAAAGCAAGAGAGGCAGAGACACAGGCAGAGGGGAGAAGCAGGCTCCATGCAGGGAACCTGACATGGGATTAGATCCTGGGTCTCCAGGATCAAGCCCCAGGCTGAAGGCAGGTGCTAAACCACTGAGCCACTCAGGGATCCCAGATCTTGTTTATAATCCATTCAGTTACCTATGCTTTTTGATTGGAGCATTTAGTCTATTTACATTCAGTATGATTATTGAAAGATATGGATTTAGTGTCATTGTGTTAGCTGAAGAGCTGGTGTTTCTGATCATGTTCTCTGGTCCTTTCTAGTCTTGGTTGATTTTAATCTTTCTTTTCTCCACTCAGAGTCCCCCATAAAATTTCTTGTAGGACTAATTTACTGGTCACAAATTCCTTTAGTTTCTGTTTATCCGGGAATCTATCATGAGCCTTTTTGTATAAAGACTTCTTGGTTGCATATTTTTCCCATTCAGCATGTTGACTATTTCCTTTCACTCCTTTCTGGTCTGCCAAGCTTCAGTGGACAGATCTGCTGCCAATCTGATGTCTTTCCTTGTACGTTTAGAACTTTTTTCCCTTGCTCCTTTCGGTATGATTTCCTTGTCTTTGTATCTTGTGAGTTTGACTATGATATGACTTGGTAATAGTCAACTTTTGTTGAATTTAATGAGAGTTCTCTGTGTTTCTTGGATTTTGAGGTCTGTGCCCTTCCCCAAATTAGGGAAGTTTTTCATCTGTAATTTGTTTGAATAAAACCTCTGCCCCTTTATTGCCCCTTTATCTCTCTCTTCATCTTCTGGGACTCCTAGGTAGGAATGTTATTACATTTTAATGAGTTGCTTAATTCCCCAAGTCTATCTTCATGGTCCATTATCTTTCCTTCTCTCTTCTTTTGAGATTCATTATTCTCCATAATTTTATCTTCTATATCACTGATTCACTCTTTTGCTTTGTCCATCCTCATTTTTATGGCCTCCACTTGGGACCACACCTCAGTTATAGCATCTTTAATCTTGGTCTGACTAGATTTTGGTTTTTTTATCAGCAGAAGGGATGTCTAGTGTCTTCTATGCTTTTTGTAAGCCTTGCTGGTATCGTTAGAATCATTGTTTAAATTCCAGTTCAGACATCTGTCTGTATTGATTAAATCCCTGGCTGTGAGTATAACCTCCTGTTCTGTCTTTTGGGGTGAACTTTTGTATCTTGTCATTTTTGTCCAGAAAAGAAAAGAAGAAAGAATAAGAAATAAAAACAACAACAAAAGCACTAGATCCTGGGTGTGTTTTGGTCTACTTGTTAAAAGAAACTAAAGCCTAAAATAAGAAAGAAGTATAGTAAAAGGAAACAAAAAATTTTTAAAATATATATGTATATAAAGTATACATATGTAAATAAGATTTTTTTTTCATTTTTAAAAAGAATTGAAAAAAATAAGAAAATAAATGAAAAATAAGGAATAAAATTACAAAGGAGGCTGGATATTATTTTATCCTAGAGTTGAAGCTTTCCAGCCCTCTATAGTCAGTAAATTTTGTGCAGGTGATTTGTTTGTGTTGGTCTTCTGGGTGAGGGGCCTGTTGCACTGATTCTCAGGTTGACTTGTCTTGGTAGAAATGTACCTTCAGGGTGCAGAGAAGCAGAGATCGGTGAAAACGGATCTAGATTCCACTAGATGGCACTGTTTTGCTTCCTGAGGTCTTTGAGCACTGATGGGTGGGAGAACATGGCAATGCCCCCCACACCCCTAGCCCTAGAGCTGAAAATTCCTATCACCCACTTCTCAGTGAGTCCTCACAGAAGAGCAATCACTCTTGTCTCCCTGGCTTCTGTAGAACCCTGTGTTCAACCTGTGTGTGTCTGTGCTTGGTTTTTCGTTTGTTTGTTTGTTTTAATCTTAGGTATGGGACTGACTTTCCAAACTCCCAAATTTTAGGGAATCCCACAGCATGGACCTAAGCTGTTCCTCCTGGGGAGGGTCTCACCGCACTTCTGTCCTTGCAAGATCAGTTCCAGGAAAGCAATGAAAGCAGTCATATGGTCACCCAGTGGTTGGCAGTTTATGGCATTACAGAGCAGAAAGCCAGCACCTAGACTTCTTATTCTCAGCGGGCTTCCAAGCTTCTGAGCCTGAGAATAGTACAGTATTTAGGTGCCACCCACTCTTTGACCCAGGGGATCCTCCGATCACAGTGTAACACCCAGGATTCCATTGGACAGTTCTATTTTTAGCATTTTGAGGAACATCTGTACTGTTTTCCAGAGTGGCTATACCAATTTGCATTCCCACCAACAGCGTAAAAGGGTGCTCCTTTCTCCACATCCTTGCTAACATCTGTTGGTTTCTAAGTTGTTAATGTCAGCTATTCTGAAAGGTGTGAGGTGGTATCTCATTGTGATTCTGATTTGTATTTCCTAATAATGAATAATGTTGAGTATTTTTTCATGGTTGGTCATTAGTATGTCTTCTTTGGAGAAATGTCTGTTCATGTTTCTGCTCATTTCTTAACTGGATTATTTATGCTTTGGGTGTTCATTTTGATGAGTTCACTATAGATTCTGGATACTAGCCCTTTATGTGATATGTCATTTGCGAGTATCTTCTCCCAAACCTAGGTTTTATGGATTGTCACTTTCACTGTGTGCAGAAGAAGCTTTTTATCTTGATGAAGTCCCAATAGTACATATTTGTTTTTGTTTCCCTGTCTCAGGTGACATGTCTAGTAAGAACTTGCTATGGCTGACATGAAACAGGTTGCTACCTGTGTTCCTCTCTAGGATTTTGATGGTTTCCTGTCTCACATTTAGAGCTTTCATCCATTTTTAATTTATTTGTGTGTATTGTGCAAGAAAGTGGTCCAGTTTTACTCTTCTGCATGTGGCTGCCTACTTTTCCCAGCATGAATTGTTCAAGAGACTTTTTTTTTTCCTCACTGAATATTCCTTCCTGCTTTGTCAAAGATTAGTTGACCATAGAGTTGCGAGGCCATTTCTGGTTCTCTATTCTGTTCCATTGATCTAAGTGTCTGTTTTAGTGCCAATACCATACTGTCTTGATGACCACAGCTTTGTAGTAGAGCTTGAAGTCTGTAATTGTGATGCCTCCAGCTTTGGTTTTCTTTTTCAATATTACTTGGGCTATTTGGGGCCTTTTCTGTACAAACTTTAGGATTATTTCTTCTAGCCCTGTGAAAAGTGTTTGTATTATTTTGATCAGGATTGCATTGAGTGTGTAGAGCTTTGGGGAGCATAGACATCTTAACAATGTTTGGTCTTGGGACGCCTGGGTGGCTTAGCAGTTGAGCACATCTGCCTTCAGCTCCAGGGGTGATCCCTAGAGTCCTGGGATTGAGTCCCACATCAGGCTTCCTGCATGGAGCCTGCTTCTCCCTCTGCCTGTGTCTCTGCCCCTCTCTGTGTGGGTCTCTCATGAATAAATACATAAAATCTTTAAAAAAAAAAAACAAAACAAAACAATGTTTTCTCTTCCAATCCATGACCATGTAATATTTTCCATTTCTTTGTGTCTTCCTCAATTTCTTTCATAAGTGTTCTATAGTTTTCAGAGTACAGATCTTTTACGACTTTGATTAGGTTTATTCCTAGGTATCTTATGGATTTTGGTGCAATTGTAAATGGGATAGATTACTTGATTTCTTCTGCTACTGCTTCATTATTGGCATATAGAAATGCAACAGACTTCTGTGCATTGATTTTATATCCTGCAACTTTGCTGAATTACTGTATTAGTTCTAGCAATTTTGGGTGGAATCTTTCGGGTTTTCTACATACAGTGTCATGTCATCTGGGAAGGGTGAAAATTTGACTTCTTCCTTCCTGGTTTGGATGCCTTTTATTTCTTTTTGTAGTCTGATTGCTGAGATATGACTTCCAATACTGTGTTGAACAACGGTAGTGAGAATGAACATCCCTGTTGTGTTCCTGACCTTAGGGGAAAAGCTCTCAATTTATTCCCATTGAGGATGATATTAGCTGTGTGTCTTCCATATATAATCTTCGTGGTGTGGTATATTCCCTCTATGCGAACTTTGTTAGGAGCTTTTAACAAGCAGGAGGCTATATTTTGTCAAATGCTTTTTTTTTTCCATCTATTGAGAGGATCCTATGGTTCTTATCCTTACTTTTATTAATGTAATGTATCACAATGATTGTTTCGTGTATATTGAACCACCTCTGAAACCCAGGAATAAATCCCGCTTGATCATAGTAAATAATCCACTTAATATACTGTTGGAATCGATTAACTAGTATCTTGGTAAGAATTTTTGCATCCATGTTCATGGGCTATGGTTGTAGTCTCCTTTTAGTGGGATCTTTGGTTTTGGAATGAAGGTAATGCAGGCCTTGTAGAATGAGTTTGGAAGTTTTCCGTTCATTTCTAATTTTTGGAACAGCCTTAGAAAAATAGATATTAACTGTCTTTAAATTTTGGTAGAATTCCCCTGGGAAGGCATCTGGCCCTGAACTCGTTTGTTGAGAGTTTTTTGATTACTGATTCAATTTCTTTCCTGATTATGGATCCGTTCAAGTTTTCTATTTCTTCCTTTTCAGTTTTGGTAGTTTATATGTTTCCAGGAATTTTTCCATTTTTTCCAGATTGCCAAATTCACTGGCATGTAATTGCTCATAACATTCTCTTATAATTGTAATTCTGTGCTGTTGGTTGTGATCTCTCCTCTCTCATTCGTGATTTTATTTGAATCCTTTCTCTTTTCTTTCAATAAGTTTGACAAAATATCTATCAATTTTGTTATTTCTTTCAAAGAATCCACTCCTGATTTCCTTGATCTGTTCTACTGCTGTTTGTGTTTGTTTGTGTGTCTCTGTACCATTTATTTCTGCTCTGATCCTAATTATTCTCCTTCCTCTGCTGGGTTCAGGCTTTATATGCTGTTCTTTTCCCTGCTACTTTAGGTATAAAGTTACATTATGTACTTGAGACTTTTCTTGTTTCTCATGGTAAGTCTGTATTTCTATATACTTCCTTTTTAGGATCACCTTTGCTGCACCCCCAAAGGTTTTGGACAGTTGTGTTTTCATTTTCATTTGCTTCCATGTATTTTTTTAAATTCTTCTTTAATTTCCTGTTGATCCATTCACTCTTTAGCAGGATGTTCTTTTAACCTCCATGTATTTGTGGTCTTTTCAGGTTTTTGTCTTGTAGTTTACTTCAAGTTTCATAGCATTGTGATGTGAAAATCTGCATCATATGATCTCAATATTTTTATAGTAGTTGAGGCCTGATTTGTGAACTCGCGTGTGATCTATTCTGGATAGTGTTCCTGTGCACTCAAGAAGAAGGTGTATTCTGCTGCTGTTCTGAATATATCTATTAAGTCCATGTACTCCAGTGTATCAATCAAAGTCTTTGTTTCTTTGTTGATCTTCTGCTTCGATGCTCTGTCCATTGTGTGAGTGGCTATTAAAGTCTCTATTATTGTATTATCAATGATTCTTAGTTGTATTACTAATTATATATTGGGTTCTCTCAAGTTGGGGGTATACATATTTACAATTGTTAGATCTTCTTGTTGGCTAGGTCCCTTTATTATGATACAGTGCCCTTCTTCCTCTCTTATTACAATCTTTGGTTTAAAATCTAGTTTGTCTGATATAAGTATGGCTGCCCAACTTTCTTTTGATGTCCATTAGCATGATAAATGGTTCTCCACCCCTCACTTTCAATCTGGAGATGTCTTTGGGTCTCAATGAGTCTCTTGTAAGCAGCATATTGATGGGTCTCGTTTTTAATCCATTTTTCTGCCCTATGTCTTTTGATGGAGCAGTTAGTCCATTTAAATTTATAGCAATTATTGAAACATATGAATTTAGTGCCATTATATGACCTGTAAAGTCATTGTTCCTGTAGATTGTCTTTGTTTCTTTCTTTTTTTATATAAATTTATTTTTATTGGTGTTCAATTTGCCAACATATAGAATAACACCCAGTGCTCATCCCGTCAAGTGCCCACCTCAGTGCCCTCACCCAGTCACCCCCCCCGCCCCACCCACCTCCCCTTCCACCACCCCTAGTTCGTTTCCCAGAGTTAGGAGTCTTTCATGTTCTGTCTCCCTTTCTGATATTTCCCACTCATTTTTTTCTCCTTTCCCCTTTATTCCCTTTCACTATTTTTTTATATTCCCCAAATGAATGAGACCATATAATGTTTGTCCTTCTCCGATTGACTTATTTCACTCAGCATAATACCCTCCACTTCCATCTTTGTTTCTTTCTAATCTTTGTTGCTTTTGGTCTTTCTTTCCCATACAAGGTGTACCCTTTAATGTGTCTTGAAGGGCTAGTTTGGTGTTTGCAAATTCTTTTATATTTTGCTTGTCTTGGAAACTTTTATCTCTCCTATTCTGAATGACAGCCTTCCTGGATATAGTATTCTTTGCTGCATTTTTTCCTATTCAGTACATCAAATATTTCTTTCCACTCTCTTCTGGCCTGTCAAGTTTCAGTGGGCAAGTCTGCTGCTGATCTTATGTGTCTACCCTTGTAGAGTAAGGACCTTTTGTCCCTAATTGCTTTCAGAATTTTATCTTTATCTTTGTATTTTGTAAGTTTCACTATGATATGTCCTAATATTGACCTGTTTTTGTTGACTTTGAGGGGAGTTCTCCAAGTCTCTTATCTTAAATGCCTGTTTCCTTCCCCAGATTAGGAAGTTCTCAGCTACAATTTGTTCAAAAAAAATATCTGCTCCCCCCTTTTCCTACTCTTATTCTTTTTCTGGGACCCCTATGATATGGATATTATTGTAATTTGTGAAATTACTGGGTTCTCTAAGTCACTCCTCATGATCTAATAGTTCTCTTTCCCTCTTTTCAGCTTCATTATTTTCCATAATTTTATCTTGTATATCACCTATTAATTCCTGTGCTTCTTCCATCATCATTGTGATTACATCCAGGCAGTTTTTTATCTCAGCTATAGCATTTTTTATTTTGGACTGACTAGTTTTTAGGTCTTTTACCTCTGCAGCCAGGGTTTCTCTACTATCTTCTATGCTTCTTTCAAGCCCAGCTAGTTATTATTATGTTGTTCTAAATTCTCAGATATATTGATTATATCTTTTTTGAGCAAATCCCTGGCTGTGGTTTCTTCTTCTATCTTTCCTTTGGGAAGAATTCCTCTGTCTTGTAATTTTGTCTATGTTTCTGTCTTTTGTGTGTTGTGGAAGCTTATTTTTCCTGCTCCTAATAACAATACTATATTAAGAAGGGATCTTACACTATCCAGGGTCTGGTGCTTCAGGAAATGTTCCTGTTGTATACTATGTGCGCTCTAATGTTGTATTTTGGCTGCCCTTTCCCATAGGCCAGTCCTCCTCAGAGTTTCTCCTTGCTTTCAGTGGGGAGTTTTTGGATCTTTAACTAGGTATACTTTGGTTTGTTTGTTTGTTTGTTTGTTAAGATAAGCCTGATATGGAATAAAAAAAAAAAAGCCTGATCCAAGAAAAGAGAAAAGGGAAATAAATAAGAAAGCAAACAAACAGATAAACAACAAATATATATATATATGTATTGTTCCTGATCTCTCTCTCTCTCTCTCTCTCTCTCTCTCTCTATATATATATATATATATATATATATATATATATATATATACAAACTGATTCCAAAGAAAAAGAAAGAAGGAAAAAAAAAACTCCTCCAAAAAATGAGAAAAGGAAACAAGCCAAAAATGAACAAAAAACCATAACTTGATGCCAAAGGGGGGGGGGGGAAGAAGAAAAAGGAAAAGAAAAAAGAAAAAAATAAATAAATAATCCAAGTCCTATATAATAATCCAATAATCCCACCTACTGAAGGTGGTGCTTTAGAGTACTTTTTGATCAGTAGCCCTGATGCATGTAGAAGGACTGTGTTGGTCTTCTGAGGGAGATATCTGTTTCACTGGCTCATAGACTTGCCCTTGTAAAGATTCTGCTGCCAAGCACGGGGAGTAGGGTTTCATATAAGTGACTTCAGCCTCTGCAGGAGGCATTGTGTTTCTCACTGAAGTCTGAATGTACTGGTGAGCATAGGTGTAGAAGATAGAGTCACCCACCCGCTCCTCCCCAGGGAAGGGAATTCACAGCTGCCACTGTTAAGGAGGCCCTCACAGAAAAGTGAATAAACTCCTCTTCTGTGTGTCAGACTTTCATCAGAACCCTGCCTTCAACCTCTCTGTGCCTGGTCATCCGCATACCTGGTCCCACAGTACTTCTGTGTTTTATCTCAGGCCATTGGCTATGAATCTAAACAAGAAGTCTTAAAGTATCCAGCAGTATGTGGACCTGTTACCTTTCCCCAGAGGAAAGCCTTGCAGCACTACCCTAGCAACTTTCTGTCCCAGAAAAGCAGTACCATACCTGTATCAGTGTCCAGAGTTGATTTTGAAACACAGCAAACAACTATGAGCAGGTCAGCTGCTGTCTGCATGTGCCTCTGTTCCCCGCTGTTGAATGGTCACTCAATACCTCCCAGGAGGTCTTTTGTTCTTGGAAAGGGCAAATACCTCTTCCAAATGCACTCTAGGAAGTTGAATACTCTTTCCCTATGGAACTCAGGGGATTCCCACACCACTGAGCCTTCTTTGAACCCAAAACACTGCTCTCTTTTCCACTCTCTCCCTCTGGCACTGACTTCACTCAGTGAAAAGGATTCCAACCCCTCTGCAGCGCTGCAGCTTTTCTTTTTCCCAGTTCTCATCTCTGAAATTCGCATCTGCCACATTTCCCCCCTCAAAATGGGCAGATTGTTTTCTTAATCCTCAGATCAATTCCTTAGTAGGTCAAAATGATTTGATGATCATCTAGCTGTGTTCATGGGATGAAGCAAACCCAAGGTCCCCCTACACTCTCATCTTAACTCTCCTCAAGATCCATTATTTTATCTCCTATTTCACTTATTTTTTCCCCTACCTCTTCTATCCTTGTGTTCATTACATCGAGCTAGTTTTGAATCTCAGCTATTGGGTTTTTCATTTCTGAGTGATTTTTTTTAATGCTTTTAATATCTGTGGTAGGGGGAAACTGAAGTCTTCCATCTTCTCTCAAGCTCAGAGAACATCCTTATGATTGTTGCTTTAAATTCTCCATCAGGCATATTCCTTATATTATTAATTTACACTGCCTGTGAACTTTTCTTGTTTCATTTAGTATGTGTCAAAGCAGAAGGAAAGTGACATTCATTTAACTCTGAGAAACAAATCTGTGTAGAAATCACCTTTCAAATAACATCTTTTTAATGAAGATAGAAGTATTTTCAAATGTATATATGGGGGACGCTTGGGTAGCTTAGTGGTTTAGTGCCTGCCTTCGGCCTAAGGCATGATCCTGGAGTCCCTGAATCCAGTGCCTTATCGGGCTCCCTGCATGGAGCCTGCTTCTGCCTCTGCCTCTATCTCTGTGTCTCTCATGAATAAATACATAAAATCTTTTTTTTAATGTATATATGGAAACTCGAGGAAAGTCCCATGTACTAAACTCAAAGAAAGAACCCTTTTTAGAAATTGACATTCAACTAACATCATCTTTCATGATGACTGAAGAGTTTTCAAACCTATGAGTGAAAGCATAAGGAAAGTGCATATAGTTAAACCTGAGAAACAATTCTATGAAGAAATCGTCCTTAAAATCTTTCATGAAGACAAAAGCATTTTCAAATGTATGTGTGGAAGCAAAAGGAACCTGCCACATACCTAACTCTGAGAAACAAGTCTGCTTTCATCATATTTCAACTAATAACTTCATTCATTCATGAAGATGCAATTTCAAATGCATATTTGAAAGCATAAATATACTGTCACATACCTACTTCTGACAATAAGTCTGTGTAGATAGCATCTTTCAGCTATCATATTCTTTAATGAAGATAGAAGATGTTTCTCAGATATGTATATAGTTCTTTGCATATGGTTTGAAACATATATTTGAAAATGATTCCATCTTCACAAAAGAACATGTTAGCTGAAAGATGCTTTCTATACTTTTCTTTCTCAGAGTTAACTATATGGAACTTTATGCCTTCAATCATACATTTGAAAAAGTTTCTATCCTCATAAAAGAAAATATTAGTTGAAAAATAGTTTCTATACATTGTTCTTTCTGAGTAAAATATAAGACACTGTCTTTATGGTTCCACACATATATTTTAAAACGTTTCTATCTTTATGAAAGAAGATCGTTAAAAGATAGTTTGCATACGTGTTATTTTTTAGAGTTAAATATATGGCATTTTCCTTATTCTTCCTCACAATCACTTGAAAATGCTTCTGTAGGGATCCCTGGGTGGCGCAGCGGTTTGGCGCCTGCCTTTGGCCCAGGGCGCGATCCTGGAGACCTGGGATCGAATCCCACATCAGGCTCCCGGTGCATGGAGCCTGCTTCTCCCTCTGCCTGTGTCTCTGCCTCTCTCTCTCTCTCTCTGTGACTATCATAAGTAAATAAAAATTAAAAAAAAAAAGAAAATGCTTCTGTATTCATGAAGGAAGATGTTAGTTATAGATTCTTTCTAAACAGACTCATTTCTCAAAGTTAAGTATGTGGTACCTTCCCATATGCTTCCAGATACAATTGAAAACCATTCTAATTTCATGAAGGAAGATCTTAGTTAAAATATGCTTTCTGGGGCAGCCCGGGTGGCTTAGCGGTTTAGTGCCGCCTCCAGTCCATGGCGTGCTCCTGGAGACCCAGGATGGAGTCCCACGCTGGGCTCCCTGCATGGAGCCTGCTCCTCCCTCTGCCTGTGTGTGTGTGTGTGTGTGTGTGTGTGTGTGTGTGTCATGAATAAATAAAATCTTCAAAAGATATAAGCTTTCTGGGGGTGCTTGGGTGGCTCAGCGGTTGAGAGTCTGCCTTTGGTGCAGGTCGTGATCCGGGGGTCCTGGAATCAAATCCTGCATCAGACTCTCTGCAGGAAGCCTGCTTCTCCCTCTGCCTATGTCTCTGCCTCTCTCTGTGTGTCTCTCATGAATAAATAAATAAAATCTTTTTTTAATTATGCTTTCTGCACAGACTTGTTTCTCAGAAATGTATATGGCACTTTCCTTATGGTTCCAAACATATATTTGAAAAAGATTCTATCTTCAAGAAAGATGTTAGTTGGAAGATGATTTCTACACAGATTTGTTTCACAGAGCAAAGTATATGGCAGTTTATTCATGCTTTCAGATGTATATTTGAAAAAGATTCTATCTTCATGAAAGAAGATGTTGGTGGAAAGATGCTTTCTACACAGACTTTTTTCACAAAGTTAACTATATGGCACTTTTTATGCTCTCAAGTATACATTTGAAAAAGCTTCTATTCATCAGTGTGTGTTAATTGAAAGATGGTTTCTATCAGTGTTCTTTCATAGATGTAGTATATGTCGCTATCGTCATGGTACCACTCACACATTTGAAAATGCTTCTACCTTCATGAAGGATGATGTTAACTGAAAGATCATTTCTATACAGTGTTTGTTTTTAAACGTATGCGGCATTTGCCTTATGTTCCAACACATATACTTGAGAAAGCTTCTGTCTTGACAAAAGAAAATATTAGTTGAAAGATGATTTCTACAGAACCTTGTTTCTCAGAATTAAGTATATGGCATGTTCCATGGGCTTTCACACAAACGTTTGAAAAAACTACTACCTACATAAAAGAAGATGTTAGTTGAAAGATGCTTTCTACACAGACTTATTTCTCAGAGTTAAGTATTTGGCTTTTTCCTTAAATACCTACACATACATTACAGAATGCTTCTATCTTCATGAACAAGATACTAGTTGAAAGATGTTATCTACATGGACCTGTTTTTTAGAGTTCAGTATATGACACTTTCCTTATGTTTCCAAACATACATTTGATAAGGCTTCCATCTTTCATGAAACAAAATGCTAGTTGAAAGATGCTTTCAACCCAGAATTGTTTCTCAGGGTTAGGTATATGGCATTTTACTTAGGCTTTCACACATACATTTGAAAATGCTTCTATCTGGATAAAGAAGATATGGTTTATGTATACAATGGAATATTCCTCAGCCATTAGAAATGACAAATACCCACCATTTGCTTCAACGTGGATGGAACTGGAGGTTATTATGCTGAGTGAAGTAAGTCAATCGGAGAAGGAAAAACATTATATGTTCTCATTCATTTGGGGAATATAAATAATAGTGAAAGGGAATAGAAGGGAAGGGAGAAGAAATGGGTAGGAAATATCAGAAAGGGAGACAGAATATGAGAGACTCCTAACTCTGGGAAACGAACTAGGGGTGGTAGAAGGGGAGGAGGGCAGGAGTGGGGGTGAATGGGTGACGGGCACTGAGGGGGGCACTTGACAGGATGTGCACTGTGTGTTATTCTGTATGTTAGCAAATTGAACACCAATAAAAAATAAATTTATTATTAAAAAAAAGAAAATGCTTCTATCTTCATGAAACAAGATTCTAGTTGAAAGATACTTTCTACACAGACTTGTTTCTCGGAGTTAAGTATAGGGCACTTTCCTTGCATTTCCACACAATTAAAAACGCTTCCAACATCATGACGTAAAATGTTAGTTGAAAGATGCTTTGTATGTACTTGTCATTGCTAAGTATATCACATTTTTGTTATGTTTTTAACACAGATATTTTAATATCTTTCTATCCATATGAAACAAGATGCTTATTGGAAAGTGTTCTATATACACACTTGTTTCACATAGTTAAGTATAGTACCCTGCTTATAATTCCACACATACATTAAAAACATTTCTAACTTTAGGAACAAGCTGCTATTTGAAAGATGCTTTCTACATAGAGTTGTTTCTCAGAGGAGACTATATGGCAGTCCCCTTATATTTCCACACATACATTTGAAAATGCTAACTTCATGTAACAAGATGCTAGTTGAAAGATGCTTTCTACACAGACTTGTCAGTGTTAAGTATACACTTTCCTTATGTTTCCACATATGCATTTGAAAAGGTATCTATCTTCATGAAACAAGGTGCTAGTTGAAAGATACTTTCAACACAGACTTGTTTTTCAGAGTTAAGAATATGACACTTTCCTTATGTTTGCATGTATACTTTAGTCAACACTTTTATCTGCATGAATCAAGATGCTAGTTGAAAGATGCTTTCTAAACAGACTTTTTTCTCAGACATGAGTATATGGCACTTTTCTTATTTTTCCACACATAGATTTAGAAAAACTTTTATCTTCGTGAAATAATGTGATCACTGAGGAATGGTTTCTACAAAGACTTCTTTCTCAGTGTTAAGTGTTTGACACTTTCCTTAGACTTGCACACATACATCTGAAAATGCTCTTATCTTCTTGAAACAGGATGGCTTTTGTAAGAAGCTTTCTCACTGGACTTGTTTCTCAAAGAGAAGTATACAGCGCTTCACTTATGTTTCAACACAAACATTTGAAAACGCTTCTACTACTGGAGGACTAGGTTAAGGGTGAGTCTTCAGCTTCCCTTATGGATTCAGGAAGATGCTGATACTACTGTTAAAAATCAGGGGGTTTTGCTACAATCATGCTCTCTGTCTCGACTCTGTGGTTGCATGTAACATGATTTCCTAATGTGTGAATCATCTGACATGCTTCAGGTGTGACAAATCCATTGTACCATCAGATTTAGTGTTTAGGCCAAGTCAATACCATTACCAGGTCTAGGGTTAGAGTTCTGGTCTGGGAAGTAGTAGAGTCCTATCCGATGACATTGGAATAAACTTCCCTGTGGGCTGAGTTGAGGAGTAACTTTAGGGTGGAGCTCTGTCTCTAACTTTGCCTTAGTGGGATGATGAGGTTCACAGTGAAGGTTAGTTTTTACTAGAACCCTGCTCTCTTGATCCATTCTGTGGCTTTTATGTGTCA
This sequence comes from Nyctereutes procyonoides, assembly GCF_905146905.1. Taxonomy (NCBI): domain Eukaryota; kingdom Metazoa; phylum Chordata; class Mammalia; order Carnivora; family Canidae; genus Nyctereutes; species Nyctereutes procyonoides. The sequence goes on along the minus strand of NW_026575133.1, from coordinate 47,946,009 downwards.
ATGTTTCCTTCTATATTCTTGTCTGGGTAGTGTGGCTTTGATCAGGTGTGCCACCTCAATTGTTTCCTCATATTTAGTGTTCAGGCCAGGTCAGTGCCACTCTTCATGAATGTAGACTTTCACACATACATCTGAAAATACTTCTATCTTCATCAGAGAAGATGTTTCTTTAAAGATACATCTATGCTGGGACGCCTGGGTGGCGCAGTAGTTGAGCATCTCTGCCTTTGGATCCCAGTCCAGGGATCAAGTTCCACATTGGGGTCCCCGCAGGGATCCTGCCTCTCCCTCTGCCTATGTCTCTGGCTCTCTCTCTATGTCTTTCATGAATAAATAAATAAAATCTTTATTTAAAAAAAGATACATCTATGCTGACTCCTTCTCAAAGTTAAATATATGGCATTTTGCTTAGGCTTTCACACATGCATTTATAAACACTTCTATCTTCATGATAGAAGATATTAGATGAAAGATACTTTCTACACATTTTTTCCTCAGAATTAAGCATATGGCAGTTTCCTTAGGCTTTAACACAGACATTTGAAAACAGTTAAATCTCCCTGAAAGAAGATGTTAGTTGAAAGATGCTTTCTACACAGACATGTTTCACACAGATAAATATAAGGCACTTTCTTTAGGCTTTCATACATATATTTGAAAACACTTCTATCTTCATGAGAGAAGTTGTTAGTTGAAAGATATTTTCTACACACAGTTATCAGAGTTACGTATTTGGCATTTTCTTTAGGCTTTAAGTCATACTTTTGAAAACACTGATAACTTCCTGAAAGAAGATATTAGTTGAAAGAAGCTTTCCACATAGTCTTGTTCCTCAGAATTAAGTATATGGCACTTTCTTTAGGATTTCACACATACTTTAGAAAATACTTCTATCTTCATTAAATAAAATTTTTATTGTAAGATATGTCCTACCAACCCTTGTTTTTCAGAGTTAAGTATATGGCACTTTCCTTAGGCTTTCACGCATAAAAACGCTTGTATCTTCCTGAAAGAAGAAGTTGTTTGAAAGATGCTTTGTACACACACTTGTTTCTCACAGTTAAGCATATGCCACTTTCCTTAGGCTTTCACACATACATTTGAGAATGCTCTATTTCTGTGATAGAACATGTTAGATGAAAGATGCTCTCTACATAGATTTGATTCTCAGAGTTAAATACATCAGGGCTTCCCACATACATTTGAAAATGCTGCTATCTCCCTGATAGAAGATGTTAGATGAAAGATGCTTTCTCCACAGACTTATATCTGAGTTAAGTGTGTGGCACTCTCTTTAGGCTTTCACACATACATTTAAAAACGCGTGTATCTTCCTGAAAGAACGTATAAGTTGAAGATTATTTCTACACAGATATTTCTGAGTTAAGTATATCGCCCTTTCCTTAGTCTTTCACACATACTTTTAGTAATGCTTATGTCTTCATGAATAAAGGTATTATTTGAAAGATGTTTTCCTCACAGACTTATTTTTCAGAATTATGTATATAGTAGTTTCCTCTGGCTCTCACACATACATTTGAAATCACTTGTATCTTCATGAAAGTGTATGTAAGTTGAAAAATGGTTTTCTCCACAGACTTGTTTTTCAGAATTAAGTATATGGCACTTTCCTATGCTTTCACACAGACATTTAAAAATGTGTGTATCAGAGGAGAGGCAAGATGGAGGAAGAATATTATTTCTTGTTTCATCTGGTCCACCAAATTTAGCTAGATAACTATCAAAGTGTTTTGAACACCTATGAATTCAACCTGAGATGCAAGGAAGTAATGGCTGAAACTCTACAAATAGAAAAATGACCACTTCTTGCAAAAGAAGTGTGGCCTCTGGAACAAAGACCTCACACTGCAAACTGCTTATACTGAGCCCTGCCACCTGGCAAGGGGAGGTGCAACTCCACCCAGGCACAGACACCTGAGAATCAGCACAGCAGGCCCCTCCCCCAGAAGACCAACTGGAAGAACAGGGGAAAAGCAAGATTACTAACCAAACAGGACTGGAAAACTCCAAGACTAGGGGAAAATAGTATATAGAACTTGAGATTTTTTTTCTTATGATTCATTTATCTTTCAGGTTAAAATTTTCCGATATTCTTTTTGATCCCATCCTAACTATATTTTATCAACTCTTCATTTTTAGGTTTTTTCTTTTATAACTTCCATATTTTACAATTATGTGTTATAGATATATTCTTCATTTTTGGCTTCCTTTCACCATATTCAATTTTATTTTTGTATGTATTTGGTATGTAAGTTTTGCTTTTTTCTATAATTCTAGAATTTAGTACCTTTTAACATAACATATAGACCAAAATACACTCAGAACCAAGTGGATCACTGTTTTGGTCCTGTCTGTGATATTATATTCTCTCTACCCCCCCCACTCCCCCCTTTTTCTTTTTCTTTTTTGTTGTTGTATCTCTATATAAGTTTTGCTTTTTTCTATAATTTTGGAATTTAGTACCTTCTAGTATACAAACCAAAATATACTCAGAACCAAGTGGATCACCATCTTAGTCTACTCTATGAGATTATATTCTCTCTATCCCTCCATTCCCCCCTTTTTCTTTTTGTTGTTATTGTTCCTCTATATAAGTTTTCCTTTTTACATAATTTTGGAATTTAGTACCTTCTAACATACAAACCAAAATGCACTCAGCATCAAGTGGATCATCGTTTTGGTCCACTCTGTGAAATTATATTGTCTGTCCCCCACCATCTCACCCCCCCTTTTTTTTCTTTCTCTTTTTTCTTTTATTTTCTGTTCCCTGGCCTCCTTAGAATTGTCTAGTGTGTATTTTTGGGTCGTGGTTGATATTCTTTACTCTGCTCACTCATACAGCCATTCTGCACTGGACAAAATGACTAGAAGGAAGAACTCACCACAAAAGGAAGAACTAAGGGTATAACTCTCTGCCACAGAGCTAATTTAAGTAAATTTAAGTAAAATGGATTTAAGTAAAATGTTGAAGATAGAATTCAGGATTACACTTACAAAGTTACTATTTGGACTTGAAAAAAAGCATAAAAGACTCTAGAGAATCTCTTAGTGCAGAAATGAAATCCAAATAAAAACTAATTTAGGACAAAAATTAAAAATACTCTAAGGAGCAATCTAAACTGGATACCCTAGTGCCTAAGGTAAATGAGGCAAAATAGAGAATAAGTGACATAGAAGACAAATTGATGAAAAGTAAGGAAGCTGAGGAAAAGAGAGAAAAACAACTAAGAGCCCACGAGAGGCTCCAAGAATTAAGTGACAGTTTGAAAAAAATAACAATCTTATTATTGGAATTTCAGAGCGTGTGGAGAGGATCAGAAGGTATATTTGAACGAATCATAGCTGAGAACTTCCCTAATCTGGGGAAGGAAACAGGCATTTACACCCATGAGATAGAGAGGACCCCTCTCAAAATCAACAAAAAATGATCAACACCCCAACACGTAATAGTAAAGCTTACAAATTTCAGAGATAAAGAGAAAAACCTGAAAGCAGCTCTAGACAGGAGACTCCTAACGTATATGGGGAGAAATATCAGATTGACAGCAAACTTCTCCACCGAGACCTGGCAGGCCAGAAAGGGTTGGCATGATATATTCAGGGGACTAAATGAGAAAAAAAATGCAACCAGGAATACTTTATCTAGCAAGGTTGTCACTCAGAATGGAAGGAGATATATAGACCTTCCAGGACAGACAAAAACTGAAAAAAATATGTGATCACCAAACCAGCCCTGCAAAAAATATTAAGGGGAATCCTGCAAGCAAAGAGGGAGCCCAAAGAAAAAGAGACAATCTGCAGAAACAGGGACTGTATAGGTAATAAAATAAAACTGAATAAGTATCTTTCAATAGTATTCTCAATGTGAATGGGCTAAATGCTCTAGTCAAAAGACACAGGGACTCAGACTGGTAAAAAAGCAAGGCCAATCTATAGGCTGTCTACAAGAGACTCATTTTAGACCAAAGGACACCTTCAGACTGAAAATAAAGAGGTGAAGAACCATTTACCATGCAAATGGACCTCAAAAGAAAGCTGGAATAGCAATCCTCATTTCAGATAAATTAGATTTTAAACCAAGGACTGTAGTAAGAGATGAAGAGAGACACTGTATCACACTTAAAGCATCTATCCAACAAGAAGACCTAACAATTATGAATATTTATGCCCCTAAGGTGGGATCCGCCAATTATATCAACCAACAAATAACCAAAGTAAGGAAACATATAGATAATAATATATTAATAGTAGGAGACTTCAACACTCCACTCTCAGCAAAGGACAGATAATCTAAGCAGAAAATCAACAAAGAAACAAGGGCTTTGAATGACATACTTTGAATGACCAGATGGACTTCATGGATTTATACAGAACATTCTATACTAATGCAATAGAATACACATTCTTCTCAACTGTACTTGGAGCTTTCTCCAGAATAGACCACATACTGGGTCACAAATCAGGTCTCAATGGATATACAAAAAAAAAAGGGGGGGGGAATGTTCTCCACGTATTTTCAGACCACAATGCTTTGAAACTAGAACCCAGTCACAAGAAGAAATTTGGAAGGAACTCAAACACTTGGAGGTTAAAGAGCATCCTACTAAAAAGCAAATAGGTCAACCATGAAATTAGAGAATTAAAAAGATTCATGTAAGCTAACAAAAATGAAAGCACAACTGTTCAAAATCTTTGCGATACAGCAAAAGTGGTCCTAAGAGGGAAGTACATTGCCATACAAGCCTCTTTCAAAAAATTGGAAAAATCTCAAGCATACAAGCTAATTCCAAACCTAAGGTAACTGAAGAAAGAACAGCAAATAAAGCCTAAACCAAACAAGAGAACAGAATTAATAAAGATTACAGCAAAATTCAATGAAATAGAGACCAGAAGAACAGTAGAAGAGATCAATGAAACTATGAGCTGGTTCTCTGAAAGATTTAATAAGATAGATAAACTCCTAACCAGACTTATCTAAAACAAAAGACTCAAATTAACAAAATCATGATGAAAGTGGAGAGATCACAACCAACACTAAGGAAATATAAATGATTTTAGGAACCTATTATTAGCAACTGTCTGCCAAAAAATTAGGCAATCTGGAAGAAATGAATGCATTCCTGGAAACCAATAAATTACCAAAAGTGAAACAGGAAGATATAGGACACCTGAACAGATCGATAACCAGCAAGGAAATTGAAGCAGTTATCAAAAGCTTCCCAAGAAACAGAAGTCCAGCACCAGAAGGCTTCCAGGGGAATTCTACCAAACATTTAAGGAAGAAATAATACTTATTATACTGAAGCTGTTTCAAAGGATAGAAATGGAAAGAAAACCTCCAAACCCATTCTATGAGGCCAGCATTACCTTGATCCCAAAACCAGACAAAGACTCCATCAATCAAAACCACAGTGAGATACCACCTCACACCACAATGTGAGAATGGGGAAAATTAACAAGACAGGAAACAACAAATGTTGGAGAGGATGTGGAGAAAGGGGAACCCTCTTGCACTGTTGGTGGGAATGTGAACTGGTGCAGCCACTCTGGAAAACTGTGTGGAGGTTCCTCAAAGAGTTAAAAATAGATCTGCCCTACTACCCAGCAATTGCACTGCTGGGGATTTACCCCAAAGATACAGATGCAGTGAAAAACTGAGACACCTGCACCCCAATGTTTATAGCAGCAATGTCCACAATAGCCAAACTGTGGAAGGAGCCTTGGTGTCCATCGAAAGATGAATGGATAAAGAAGATGTGGTTTATGTATACAATGGAATAAATATTACTCAGCCATTAGAAATGACAAATACCCACCATTTGCTTTAACGTGGATGGAACTGGAGGGTGTTATGCTGAGTGAAGTAAGTCAATTGGAGAAGGACAAACGTTATATGGTCTCATTCATTTGAGGACTATAAAAAATAGTGAAAGGGATTATAGGGGAAAGGAGAGAAGTGAGTGGGAATATCAAAGAGGGTGACAGAGCATGAGAGACTCCTAACTCTGGGAAACGAACAAAGGGTAGTGGAAAAGGAGATGGGCAGGGGATGGGGTGACTGGGTGATGAGCACTGAGAGGGGCACTTGACGGGATGAGCACAGGGTGTTATGCTATATGTTTGCAAATGGAACTCCAATTTAAAAAATAAATAAATAAAGTTTTTTAAAAAGGCTCCATCAAAATGGAGAATCACACCAATATCCCTGATGAGCATGGATGTCAACTACTCACCAAGATACTAGTCAATAGGACCAAACAGTACATTAAAAGGATTATTCACCACAACCAAGTGGGATTTATCCCTGTGATGAAAGGGTGGTTTAGCATTCATAAATCAATCAATGTGATAGATCACATTAATTAAAGACAATAACCATATGATCCTCTCAATTAGTGCAGAGAAAGCATTATACAAAATATGGCATCCTTTCCTGATTAAAACTCTTCAGACTGTTGGGATAGAGGGAACATACCTCAGTACCATAAAAGCCATCTATAAAAAATCCAAGCTGAATATAATTTTCAGTGGGGAAAAACTGAAAGCTTTTCCTCTAAGATCAAGAATACGACAGGGATGCCACTCTCACCACTGTTTTTCAGCAGAGTACTAGAAGTCCTAGCCTCAGCAATCACACAACAAAAGGAAATAAAAGACATCCAAATTGGCAAAGAAGAATTCAACTCTCACTCTTTACAGATTACATTTTACTATATATGGAGAACCCAAAAGACTCCACCCCCAAATTGCTAGAACTCATAGAGCAATTCAGCTGTGTGGCAGGATACAAAATCAATGAACAGAAATCAATGGCATTTCTATACACTAACAATGAGACTGAAGAAAGAGAAATTAAGGAATCAATCCCATTTGCAACTGTACTAAAAAAATGTAAGATACCTAGGAGTAAATCTAACCATAGAAGAAAAGGATCTGCACTCTAATAACTACAGAACACTTATAAAAGAATTGGAGAAGACACAGAGATGAAAAAACATCTCATTCTCATGGACTGGAAGAATAAATATTGTGAAAATGTATATGCTACCCAGAACAATTTACACATTCAATTGAACCCTTATCAAAATACCATGGACTATCTTCACAGAGTTGGAACAAATAACCCAAGATTTGTATGGAACCAGCAAAGACCCCCACCAAATAGCCATAGGAACGTTGAAAAAGGAAACCAAAGCTCGTAGTATCACAATGCCTGACCTCAAGCTATATTACAAAGCTATGATCTAAGAGTATGGGACTAGCACAAAAAGAGACACATAAATCAATGGAACAGAATAGAGAACCTAGAAATGGACCTCAACTCTATGGCCAACTAATCTTTGACAAAGCCGGAAAGACTATCCAGTGGTAAAAAGAAAAAAAGTCTCTTCAACGAATGGTTTTGAAAAAATTGGACAGCCACAGTCAGAAGAATGAAACGACACCACTTTCATACACCATACACAAAGATAAACTGAAAATGGATGAAAGACCTAAATGTGAGACAGGAATCTATCAAAATTCTCGAGGAGAAAACAGGCAGCAACCTCTGTGAGCTTGGCTAAAGCAACTTCTTGCTACACACATTGTTGGAAACATGAGGTCCCCCCATGGAGGCAGATACGATCCTCAAGCTCCTGGGCCCTAACCCTAACCATGAAACCCGAGGGACTGACGACACATGAAGGACACCAGAAAGCTTGGCCATCCACCCAGGAGGATAGGGTGTCATTTTTATGAAGGGCTGATAACAGGAGCCCGAGAAATCCGAAGGACTCCCTGAACCACTTAAAATGTTCAAGACGCCCATGCACGTCAGCCAGGAGCCTGAGCCTCACATAATACTCACCCTCAACCCAGACCTTCAGGAAGGTCTCCCCCATGATGACAGATAAGACCCTCTACACTCCTGGGCCTTAAACCTAACCCAAGATTGGGTTCTGACCCAACCCAGCCCCTGAGCCTGGACCCAAAACCCTTTAGAAACTGACAGCACATACAAAACCAGAAAGCTCAGTCACCCACCCAGGAGGAAATGGTACTATTTGGAAGACTGGAAGATAGTTAGAGCCCAAGAAATAGGAAGAGTCTCCTGAGCCTAGTCTCACATTCAGGCTCAACCTATACACCAGCTGTGCACCTAAGCCTCACGCTAAGATTTGGCTTCAACTCAGGCTTCTGGGGAGGCCTCTCCAATGGTGGCAGATATGACCCTCCAAGTTCCTGGGTGCTAACCATAACCCTAGATTGGGCTATGACCTGACCCAGCCCCAGAGCTTGGCTCTGAAACCCAAGGGACTGATGACACATGAATGACACCAGAAAGCTCTGCCACCCACCCAGAAGGAAATGGTGCCATTTTTATGAAGGGCTGATACCAGGAGCCAGAGAAATCCAAAAGGCTCCCTGACCCCCAGACAATGTTCAGGTACCCCACACCACTCAAAAGCCTGAGTCTCACGCTAAGCTTCATCTTCAACTCAACCCACCAGGGAGGTCTCCCCTAAGGTGCCAGTTCGGACCCTCCAAGCTCCTGGGCCCTAATCCCAACCCTAGATTGGGTTCTGACCCAATACAGCCCCAGAGCCTGGCCCTGAAACCTGAGGGACTGACGACACATGAACAACACCAGAAAGCTCACCCACCCACCCAGGATGAAATGGTGTCATTTGGAAGACCAACAGATAGCTAGAGCCTCAACAATCCAAAGGGCTACCTGAGCCCAGAGCCACATTTGCTGCCACCCTGTCCTGCAGCCATGCACCTGAGCCTCACACTAAGCCTTGTCTTCACCTCAGCCCTCTGGAGAGATCGCCCACATGGCAGCAGATAGGACCCTCCAAGCTCCTGGGCCCTAACCCTAACTTTATATTGGGTCCTCACCCAAACCAGCCCCAAAGCCTGGCCCAGAAACCCAAGGAACTAACAACAGGTGAGCAACACAAGAAATCTCGGCCACCTACCCAAAAGGAAATGGTGCCATTTGGAATTCCAGCAGATGCTTTCAGCCTGAAATATCCAAAGGGCCTCCTGATCCAACCCACATTTGTTACTCCCCTCCACATAAGCCCCAAGCCCAAGGATCACACTGAGCCTTGGCCTCTCTTCAGACCTCCTAGGTGGTCTCCACCATGTGGACAGATAGGACCCTCCAAGTTCCTTGAGTTCTGACCTGACCCAGCCCCAGAGCCTGGTTCTTTTTTTTATTTAACTTATGATAGTCACAGAGAGAGAGAGAGAGAGAGAGAGAGAGAGAGGCAGAGACACAGGCAGAGGGAGAAGCAGGCTCCATGCACCGGGAGCCCGACATGGGATTTGATCCCGGGTCTCCAGGATCGCACCCTGGGCCAAAGGCAGGCGCTAAACCACGTGCCACCCAGGGATCCCAAGCCTGGTTCTTAAACCAAATGTTTCAGGACATGTGAGTGGCACCAGAATGTTTGGCCATCCACCCAGGAAGTAATGGTAACCATTTGTAAGGGCAGATCCCTGGAGCCCATGAATATTGAAGGGCTTACTCAGCCTATCCAATCGTTCATCACACTCTTGAACAGTGCTGTGAACCTGAGCCTCAAGGTAAGCCTGACCCTCACATCCACCCTCTAAGAGCTCTCCACAGTGTCGGCAGATAGGACACTATAAGCTCAGCCAACCACCCAGGAGAAAATGGTACCTTTGGAAGGGTGGCAGGTAAGTAGAGCTGGAGAAATCCAAAAGGCCCCCTGAGCCCAACTGTATGTTCAGCATCCCACCACCAAACCCCTTCCCTGACCCTGAGCCTCAACTAAACCTGGCCCTCAACTTAGCCCTGAGGGCAATTCTCTACCTCCTGGCAGATAGGACCCTCCTAGTTTCTGGACCCTAACCCCAATTGTACTCATGTATCTGGAATTACCCATTCCCAAACCCAAGGTCTGAAAAACAAGGAATTTGGCACAACTGAGTGATGCCAGATTATTCAGTATGGAACATAGAAGGAAAGTGTGGTGTTTGCACCAACAGTAACAGACCTAGGTACTTGGGTTCTGAGGTTAAAGCTAACCATAGCCTACAGCCTCAGCCTCTCTCTGATACCCAACCCTATGTCTGACCCTCATCTTAATTTTTTCCCTCAACTCAATCCTTGGAATAGATCTCTGCACACCCTGTGGTTCCGCCCCTATCAGCATCTATGCCTTCATGGTATCCATAGCTATAGCTGGAGCCAAAGCCAGGCCAAGGGCCTAGTTGTGCGATCCGTGTGGATTTGGACACTTGACCAACGCAAGATGACCTAGCGAGCAACACTGAAGGAAGCGTGGCTTTGTAAGACTGAATTGCAGCTGGAAGAGATGATTCTAAATAAAAACCTGACACTAACCCACGCTAACATCTTCCCCACTGAACCCAAATCCTAAGGCTGAATTTCTCCCTAACCCTCACCTTCAACTCAGGATATCGGGTTGCTCACTACCCTGCCAGTAGTTAGGCCCTTAAAAGCTCCCAAATCATAACCCTAACCCTAGCCATGGCTGTAACCCTACATGGTCCCCATCACAATTTCTGTGGGAACAATGGATGCGGAACACCTGAGCATGTCAGACTACTCATCCATGAGGACAGAAGGAAATAATGTCATTAGCAAGGATCCAGATGGAGATAGACACAAAGCTTCTGAGTGAAAACCAAGCCTTAAACAGAGCATTAGCCTCCTCATGAGCCTTTAATCTAAGCCCAACACTGACCAATCCCCTAGTAATATTATTTAGGGAAAGATAATTGTGAGATAATACTTGTCTTAAGGTTTTGTAGTTTGAGATATGAAGTTTGCAGAGATAAGAAGGAAGATTTTAATGAAAAACTTGAGAGAATTTTGGAAGAGTCTAGAAAATGAATATGCGAGTGCTTGCTTCAGCAGCATATATTACTAAAAAAAAGATATATGTAAGTGATGGCAATGGAAATAAAGAAGGAATTAATCAAAATTTTTAAAAATAGGGGCAGCCCCGGTGGTGCAGTGGTTTGGCGCCGCCTGCAGCCTGGGGTGTGATCATAGAGACCCGGGATCGAGTCCCACATCGGGCTCCCTGCATGGAGCCTGCTTCTCCCTTGTGTCTCTGCCTCTGTGTGTGTGTGTCAATAAATAAATAAAATATTTTAAATAAATAAATAAATAAATAAATAAATAAATAAATAAATAAATAAAAATTTTAAAAAACACATACATACAGCCCTCCAGGGTGGTCCCCACACTGTTAGCAGATAGATCCCAAAGATCTCCCGGTCCCTGACCCTAACCCTAACCGTAATCCTACCCTGACCCGAAACCTAGGTTTCAAGAACATTGAACATGTCATACCTGACCAACACTCGATGATGCATCCAGGAGCACAGAGGCAACCATGACATTTGAAAGGATCAAGTTGGAGCCAGAGAGGATCATTTCCAGCAAAAACCCAACACTAACCCTAATCATCGGCCACCCCCAGAATCTGAACCCTAAGCCTGACCCAACACCCTAACCAATGCTCTCAAATCAACCCACCTCAAAGATCTCTAAATGACAAGAAACAAACCCCTACCTGATCTCAGGCCCTAATCCTAACCGTAACCATGGCTCTGGCCCACCCAGGCCCCAACCCTAGGTCTGAGGAGCACAGAAGGGAACTGTGATGTTAGTAACAGCCAGGATGGAGATAGACACAAAGTTTCAGAGTGAAAACCTAAACACATCATGAACCTCACCCTGAAACTGTCCCCTCCCCTAAGCCAGACACTCACCAAAACCCTGGCCCTCATCTCAGCCCTCTGGGGAAATCTGCACTGCAGGTGGATATGCTCCCCCTCCTTCTCTGGCCCTAACCCCAATCCTAGTCATGGCTCTGGCTCTACCAGGGCCCAAAACCTAGGTTGAAGGAAACAAGTATTTGGGAGACCTGAATAACTGCCAGGAACACAGAAGGAAACTATGCCATTTCAACCAAGTAGCAGCTACAGAATACATTCCTGAATGAAATACTGTGACCCACACCATTAGGAACCCCTCTTCACCAGAACCCTAAGCCTGACCCTCACTGTACCACTCACTCTCAATTCTGCCCTCCAGAGTGGTCTCCACACTGCTGGCAAATAGGCCCCCTACCACCTCCCAAGTCCCAACTTCAGCCCCAGGCATGGCTCTGGCCCAACCTGGTACAGAATCCGAAGTCTGAGAATGCAAAGGGTTTGGACCACGTGACTGTTGCAGGGTTACTCAGCCAGGAACGCAGGAAACTGTGCCAATGGCAGGGATGGGATGGAGAGCAGGATTCTGAGCAATAAACTAACCCTAATCCACACATCAGCCTTATTTCAATCTTAAATTTATAGAGAATTGTTTTGTGCCACAACAGGTTATCATTCTTGGAAAAAGTTTCCTATGTATTTGAAAACAGTGTGTATTTTGGTGGTTCGCAATGAAGTATTCTGTAGAGATCTGTTAGGCCCATCTGTTCTAATGTGTCCTTCGAAGGCATCGTTTCCCCATGGAAACGATAGACTTCCTGTCTGGATGACGGATCCATTGATGTAAGCTGGGTGTTAAAGTCTCCTACTATCATTGTATTTCTGTCAATTTCTCCCTTTGTGTCTTTTACTATTTGCTTCATATGTTTAGGTGCCACTCCTGTGGATTCACAGAAGCTTACAATGGCTGTAGAATTTTGCTAGATGGATCCCTTGGTCTTGATGTAATGTCCTTATTTGTCTCTCATTGCAGTCTTCGTTTTAAAGTTTACCCCAAAGATAGAGATGCAGTAAAACGCCGGGACACCAGCACCCCGATGTTTTATAGCAGCAATGTCCACAATAGCCAAACTGTGGAAGGAGCCTCGGTGTCCATCGAAAGATGAATGGATAAAGAAGATGTGGTCTGTGTATACAACGGAATAAATATTCCTCAGCCATTAGAAACGACAAATACCCACCATTTGCTTCAACGTGGATGGAACTGGAGGGTGTTATGCTGAGTGAAATAAGTCAATCAGAGAAAGACAAACATTATATGGTCTCATTCATTTGGGGAATATAAAAAATAGTGAAAGGGAATAGAGGGGAAAGGAGAAAAAATGAGTGGGAAATATCAGAAAGGGAGACAGAACATGAAAGACTCTGGACTCTGGGAAACAAACAAGAGGTGGTAGAAAGGGAGGTGGGCGGGGGGTGGGGGTAACTGGGTGATGGGCACTGAGGGGGGCACTTGATGGGATGAGTGCTGGGTGTTCTTCCATATGTTGGCAAATTGAACACCAATAAAAAATCAATTAATTAATTGTCTACTTTGTGTGCAATGTGTGCAATAAAGGCCAGCTTATGTCACACTCCCATTTGCATGGAATATCTTTTCCCATCCTGTCACTTGCACTCTGAACGTGTGTCTTCAAGTGTGAAGCCAGTCTCTTGTAGGCAGCATAGAGGTGGCTCTGGGTGGTTTTTTTTTTTTTTAATGCATTTAGTCACCCCATGTCTTTTGATTGGAGCACTTGTCTATAGACATTTAAGGTAATCATTGATAGGTATGTGCTAATTGCCATTTTGTTCATTGTTCCCTGGCTATTTTTGTAGTTCTCCATTCCTTCTTTCTTGCTTTCTTTTTTCCTTTGTGATGATGACATTCCTTAGTGATATGCTAGATAATTTCAAACATCCTTTCTAATCACAATGGTGTGAAAGTAGAAATGAATTACAAAAATGATACTGAAAAAAACCCCACAAATGTGTGGAAGCTAAACAACATGCTGCTTAACAACAAATGGGCTGATGAGGAAGTCAAAGAAAAAAAATCAAAAAATACCTGGAGGTAAATAAAAATGGAAACACAACAGTTCAAAATCTTTGGAAGGCAGCAAAAGTGATTCTAAAAGGGATTACCATAGCAATACAGGCCTTCAGAAACAAGACAATCCTCAGAAAAACATATCCTAATTTACAAATAAAGGAAATAGAAAAAGAACAAAGCCCAAAATTAGGAAAAGAAAAAAGAGGCAAAGATGAGAATGAAAATAAATAAAATAGACACAAAATGTTTAATAGATCAAAGACACTAAGAACTGGATTATTGAAAAGATAATGGACACACCCTTAGCTAAACTCACAAGAAAAAGGAGAGTAGTCAAATAAAAAAGCAGAAATGAAATATAAGTTATAAGTGACACTACATAAATACAAAGGATTATAAGAGACTACTGTGCAATATCATATGCCCCAAACTTCATAATGTAGAAGAAAAGGATAAATTCCTAGTAGCATATAATCTTCTATGACTGAATTAGGAAAAAGTAAGACATGGGAATACACCAATTACTAGTAATGAAGTTGAATCTCTTATCAAAATCTCCCCACGAACAAAATTCATGGACCAGATGTCTTTACAGATGAAGTCTACCACACATTTATAGAAAAGTAAATACTTATCCTCAAACTAATCCAAAAAATTAAAAGGGGGGTCAATGCCTCCAAATATGGAGCTATGTGCTATAATGACCATTGTCCTGAGACCAAAACTACAGGCTAATATCTCTGATGAACATAAATCTAAAAATTCCCAACAAAATATTAGCAAACCCTATGCAACAATTCATTAAAAGATTCATTCCAGTTCATCAGGTGGGATTTATTTTGAGAAGGCAAAGTTGGTTCAATACCTGCACATCAATCAATTTGATACAGCACATTAATAAAATGAAGGGGGAAGGGGATCCCTGGGTGGCTCAGCAGTTTGGCACCTGCCTTTAGCCCAGGGTGTGATCCTGGAGTCCCAGGATCGAGTCCCGCATCGGGCTCCCTGCATGGAGCCTGCTTCTCCCTCTGCCTATGTCTCTGCCTCTCTCTCTCTCTCTCTCTGTCTCTGTCTCTGTCTCTCTCTCTCTTACAGATAAAAATCTTTTAAAAAAATGAAGGGGTAAAATCAAAGAATCACCTCTAAAGATGGAGAAGACATTTAACATCATTGAATATCGACTAATGATAAAAAGTCCCAACAAAATGGTCTCAGTGAAAACATACTTCAACATAATAAAGGCCATAA
The DNA here is from genome assembly GCF_905146905.1 of Nyctereutes procyonoides. Lineage (NCBI taxonomy): Eukaryota > Metazoa > Chordata > Mammalia > Carnivora > Canidae > Nyctereutes > Nyctereutes procyonoides. Next base: position 47,930,945 of record NW_026575133.1, on the reverse strand, counting down.
AGAGCATATATGTCAAGCCCACAGCAAACATCATACTCCATGGTGCAAAATTGCATGCTTTTCTTTTAAGATTGGGAACAAGACAAAAAACACCTGAGTTGAGATCAAGAGTAAGACACTTAACCAACTGAGTCAGCCAGGTGCCCTAGAACCAGACTGTTTTAATTCTGTGACTCTGTAACGTACTTTGAAATGGAAAGTGCTGTGTCCAGTTCTGTTCTTCACCAATACTGTTTTTGCTGTCCAGGGTCATTTGTGGGGGCTTATGAACGTTAGGGTTGTTTTGTCTATTTCTAAAAACTGTCATGTGGCTTATCCTGGGACAGTAGCTGGGAGGGTGATCTGTAGGTGGGCGAGCTACAGAGAATGGGGTGCCCGTGTGTATCCGCCAGCCCAGCATGTCCCCCTCGGAGCTGTAGGGTTGTCTCCATGCTCTGGGCAGACAGATGTGATCTGCCAACAGGAAGCAGACAGACCCACGTGTTCTCTGAAGGTTTTCATGCAGTATCATAGTTGGATGTGTTTGGTTTGCAGCACCATGCAAGAGGACCTGGAGACCCTGCTGGCCTTGGAAAGGGCTGATATAATAGCCAAATACCATCAGGTGAGGCCCAGAGAGGTACCACAGATGCTAGAACACCCACTAGAGGTGGGGACCATACCTGCAAGAATAGGTGAGACCCAGTTGGGGATCAGAGTCAAGGATAAGCCAGGTAAGCCCGACAAAGACCATATCATCAAGAACAAGTGAGACCCTGGGGACGGTCCTGGACATCAGCAGCAAGTGAGGGTCCAGCCTGGATCATACTCATCGGTAGCAGATGAGCCCAGGTGGGGATCATGGGCAGAGGAGCAGCGAGGCCCAGGTGGGGACCACAGTCACCAGGTCAGGTCAGGCCCAGGTGGGGATCATCGCTGGTAGAAGCAGGTGAGGCTGTCAGGCTGCTCCCATTGGGCAGACAGGCCCTTCTTCTGGTGCCGGGCCAATCTCAGAGGGTCCTGGGCTCCCTCAGGATTCAGGGGAGAGAGGAGCCATTCTGTTCCCTCTTTTCCCCATGTCCCTAAATCTGACCGGTCCCCACCATGGGGCCCCGTCTGTTTCAGGCACGCCAAGCAGGTTTCCACGGGACTGTTTGGGACGATGCTGACCTGTCGCTGTGGAAGGCCACAGCTTTCTGCAGCGAGTCCCCTGGACAGCCCTTCATCCATCTCAGGGGTGGTTTGCATTTGCAAGAATGCCTCTCTGGGGGCTGACCCATCCCCCCAGGTCAGGATCTTGTCCCCTGGAACCCTCTGAGGGCCACGTCTATGCTGGGCTGGAACTGAGGGACCCAGAAGGCAAACCCGGGAAGTGGGCAGGAATGGCACTGGGCCTTGGGGCAGGCCCCTGGGCACTCAGAGGAGTGGCCTCCACGCCTGCTTCAGGGAGGGCCGGGTGTCTGCCTCCTGCATTCAGAGGGTGGGTCCAGTCCGTCCAGCAGGGGATCCAGAGGGCGAAGGGCACTGGGACAGTGGCTTCATTTCCTTAGAAGGACAGTCTGGTCTGGGCCGAGGCCGGAGGGGTGCTCCTCACTGACACCCCCCAGGCCAGGGCCTCCACAGTCCTGATGGCTTCTTCGGGGCTGCAGGTAGATGCCAGGGACAAGGCAAGGTCAGGGAGGGAGGGCGCGCAGCAGGGGGAGTGGATGTTAAGCTTGGGCAGGAGGGAAGACGAAGAGGACGCTGCCCTAGGATGGGAACGAGGGAAGGGGGACAGCCCAGTGGGCTTGGTCAGAGGTAAGGAGGATGCGGGGTCGATAGCCCCAGAAGAACCTCGCCGAGGCCCAAGGCTGCGCCAGCAGGGCAGCTCCTGGCCCCCTCAGTCCCTGCTCACTGCCCAGTGGCAAAGAACTGCTTGGATGGGGCAGGGGTGGGTCGTGCTCAGGGACTCTAACAAGACAAGAGGTAAAAATGGGCCAGAGTGGTAGAGGTGACAGCAAGAGGGGTGGAGTCAAGGGACAGCCCAGGGGACGGCCAGGGTGCAGGGAGGGGCAGGCTGGATGCTGGGCAGTCAGGCCCTGGGAAGGCGGGGGGATCTCAGCCGGGTGGTCACAGGGGCAGTGGCAGGTCACCTCCTGGGGGGGCTGAGGAGCCCAGCCCACCACCAGCAACAACCCTTCTCAGGCCCCCCCCAGAACACTGCTCCCACCCAACCACAGCAGCTGGCAGCCCCTGCCCACCCCGGGGGCGTCCTCCCCTCCCGAGTCCCCTGGGCAGGGACATGGGGGCTGTGGGGCCGGGGCCCTGGGCCAGGGCTCTCTGCTTCTCTGGCCTTCCAGGGAGAGGAGCTGCCCAGCCCCAGCCCCCACGAGGCAAAGGTGGGAGCCCATCCTGGGCACTGGGCAGGACGGGGTTGGTGGCCATGGGCCCAGCTGTGTGCAGACCCAGGCCCAAGGACGTCCCCAGGAGCATCTCAGCAAACCCCGGTCCCAGCACCACCCGGAGCCGCCCAGCGTGAGTGGCCTGTGCCTTTCTGGCTCCTCGGAGTCCCCGAGGAGTCGCAGGGCATCTGGACACAGCATCCAGGACCGACCTACTGCGGCTGGGGGCTCATCTGCTGCCCCCACTTGCCCTTTTCCAGAAACAACACCCGGAGACCCGGCAAGCAGATAAGTGGTGATGGTGCTCAGGAAATGGGGCCAATACCATCAGAGCGAGAAGGTGGGGCGCTGGGTGCTCCCCAAGGGCACTCTGTCCCAACGAGGGTGGGGTGGCGCCCACAGTCTCCTGCCTGGGGAGAGTCTGCTGCCAGAGCCAAAGCCTCCCCAGACCCAAGGATGGCAGCAGGGGGTGGGTCAGGTCAGGGACACAGTCCCCTGCTCCTTGTGGGGGATGGGACCCAGCTCTAGGGAGGCCCAGCTTCTCTTTAGACACCATGCAGCCAAAGCCAGAATCTTCTAGATGCCTCCGGCTCCCTGAGCTCCCTGGTGCCGCCCTGGGGCTCTCTCACCAGTACTTCCTTCCTTCCTGCAGCTGCGTCATCGGGCCTATAAGGGGGTCCTTCCCCAGGTGCGGGGACAGGTGTGGTTGCATTTGCTGGACATCGAGAAGGTTAAAGCCAGGAACCCGGGGAAATACCAGGTAGGGCCCTTGCACTCCCGGCAGAGCATGGCCCTTAGTGGAGGCCTGGGCAGGAGCTGAGGGGAACCCGTGGGGAGGGTGTGAGGTCACCTGCCTGGGGACCCAGGGTGACCCCAGCATCTCCTGGAGCCTCTCCAACCTGAGGGCCCTGCCCACCTCTCTGCTGCCCCCACTGTCCCTGGAGCAGGGTAGGCGAGGGTCCAGAGACGGACAGCACTGCAGGGCTCTGAGCCCCTCCTGGGCAGGGTGAGCTTCAGGGTGATGGGTGCTACCCTGGACAGGCCTGGAGCCCCAGCAGCCCTCCTGACCCTGGAGCCCAAAGTGGGGCTGAGCAGGTTGGCTGGTGCCAGGCTCCTGCTACATGAAGCAGAACGAGCTCTCGGGTGGGGACGGGAAGGGGAGGACAGCCGGTCCGTGTTGGTGGGAGTGTCTAGGACTCAGGACGGCACCAGGGGCAGAGGCCCTCCCACCCTCCCACTCTCCCCAGGTGCCCTGAGATGGGCTGGAGCCCTGGGAGCAGGGCAAGTCAGGGCCCAGCCTGATGCTCAGTCCTGGACAAGCCCCTGTGCTGGGGGATGGGAGGAGCCTCAGACTGACCCTCATGTCCCCTCCCTGCCCCAGGTTGACCTGAGTGTCTCTTTCCCATCCAGGACTGACCCTTGCTGTCCCCTCCCTGCCCGGGGCTGACCCCTGGGAGTCCCCTGCCTGCCCAGGGCTGCTGACCACAAGCCCTGACTGGGCCCCACGGGCACGGTGGGCTCTTCACAGGGGAGGGAAGGAGGTTCTGCAGGACACGCTCACATGGGGGCCAGCAGTGCTCCCTGCTTAGAACGGCAGTTGGTGACAGTTAGGAGTCCCAATGCTGGCTCCTCCTCCCTGGTTCTCCCCACAGGAAATGAAGGAGGCCACTCAGGTTTCCTCCCGGGACATCAAGCAGATAGACTTGGACATGAACAGAACCTTCTGCAACCACATCATGTTCTGGGACCACTTATGGGGTCAGGTGAGACTGCTGGGCAAGCAGGGTTCCAGGGGCCCCAGGGGACATTCCCAGCCAGAGAGGCCCAGGGGGCTACTGGGTGGGGAACACGGGGTCTCTGAAGAGAGGGGGAATGAGGACAGCAAACAAAATGATGTTTCATGGTAAAGTGCCCCCCACCCTGGGGTCTCAGTGATGGAGAGGGCACAGGACAGGGCCTCCCATTGTCACTGTGTGAGCTGAACCCCAAGGGGGTGGGGAGCTCCTCCATGACAAGCAGTGGGCAGAGGGTGGGAACCATGGGGGGCAGTAAAGGGACCTGGGGGCCAGGCAGCATAGCCACAGCTGGACCAGGACACGCATGGATCAAATGGGGGTTGCACAGGTCAAAGTGACACCCAACCTCAGTGTTTTTTGCATTTCTGAATTTTTTGCATTTTATTTTAGACAATTTGCACTGTTTGTAAACATACATAGTATGATGAACCCCAGATGCTGTCCCCAGTCCAGCCAGGGTCCTGTGGTGACCACACGGGTCCCCGGCACCAAATGTGTCACAGCAAACCCAGGACCTGGGATCGACTTTATCTGTAGATGTCTCCAGATATGTCTCAGAAAACGGGGATGCCCTGTGTCTGCATGCCCCCCACACCATCCCCTCTACACCGTCAGCCCCCCCGCCATTGCCCCCTAACCATCCCCCCACATCATCCCACCCACACCATTGCCTCCACACCATCACACCCCTACACCATCCCCCCGAGAGCAACCTGTCACACCATCGCCCCCCACACCATCACCCCCACATCATCACCCCCATACCATCGCCCACACACCATCCTACCCACATCATCACCCCCCACATCATCACTCCCCACACCATTGCCCCCACACCATCCCACCCACACCATCCCCAGCACACCATCACCCCTACACCATGCCCCCCACACCTTCCCCCCCATGCCATGACCCCCACACCACGCCCCACACACAATCACCCCCCTGCAAGGATGTGGTGTAGCTCGTAGTGTGGAGGTATGTTCACACCTCGGCGGGCACCTTAGGGTTCTCTGGAGGGTCTGTTCCCATCAGAAGCCCAGGTGTCCTGTAGAGTCCCCAGGGGCTGAGCGGGAGGGAAGGGAATGCAGTGTGAGCCCCGGGACAGGGTGGGGTGCAGGTGGATGGAGGCAGAGGATGGAGCTCTGTCTGCGCAGCATGCGGTGCCTGGCGGTGTGTGTCAGAGCCCAGGACCCACAGAGGCTGACCTGGAGGGCACCAGGGACAGGGCTGCCGGAGCCACCAGGCGGGGGTGCACTGGGGCTTCCTGGGGGGCCCCTCAGACCATCTCACCACGAGACGTCAATGCTCCTGCATAGAGGGGAGGTGTCTTGTGCCCCTGAACCCGGTGACCCTTGTGTCGCCCTTGGCCGTCAGAGTACAGCTGGGTCACACAGACCTGGACCCTAGGCATGGGGGGCAGCGGGAGCTAGGGGTGCAGACTTCTACAGCCCGGCGGGAGGGCAGGTGGGTGGCTTCTGGCAGGGCTGAGCGGGCCTCACCATGTGCCCCAACGTGCTCATAGATAGTGACCCAACTGGGTCAAACCTTTTATCCGTCTCAAACCTGCATGAACATTCCCTGCTCTCTTCACGATGCCTCAAACCTGAAAGCACCCGAAATGCTCTGGGATGAGTGGGCATGAGAATCCCTAAAACAGAGTCCAGTTCAGGGCCACCTAGGAAGGCGCTGAGGACGCACTCAGTGCCCTGGATGCACCTGCTGCGCTTGCTCAGGGCAGGCGGCCAGATGGTGGCCGGTGGCACCCAAGGGACACTGGGAACAAGCCACAGCAGGGGGAGAAGAGGCATCAGGGGCTGCCGGGAGCGGGTGCAGGGGAGCACCTGGCTCCCGGGGGGGGGGGTTCAGGGTGGGGGGGCTGGCCCAGGGCTGGAGGGGGGAGCCCAGCAGCTGCACATCCCACAGCAAAAGCTCTCATGGAGGCAAACGGGAAACCCCAGAATGCAAATAACCTCCCAGCACGATGTATGTGGGAGATACTGCCTGTCACCGTGTACAGACCTGACCCCAGAGGAAGGTCCCCACTGAGGTGCCCTGAAGACCGCAGGGCCTGCGTGGCTGGGGCTGGTGTCAGCACCTCGCCGGACCCGCTGGGCCTGTGGCCAGACTGAGCAAACCCCCCTGCTGTCCCCCTCCTAGGCAGCAGACCCCATTCCACATGCTGTCGGCCTATTCCGTGTACAGCACCATGAGTGTCCCTGCCCCAGCCCTGCTCCCCACAGGTGTCCTTGCCTTGACTGTTTGTGACAAAACAGGACACAAAGTTAGGACCCCAGCTTCCACTGTCCCAAGATGCTCTCTCTCCTCTAGGACCCAGGCAGGGGGCTGGGGTGCAGACCTCCCCGTGAGAGGGAGGCCGCCTGACTGCCTGAGTGCCGGGGCTGCCCGGGGCTCTAGCGTGCACCCCTGCTGTCCTAAAACTCGGGTCTGGATTCTGAAGAGACGGTATTACTAATCAGAACCTGGGTAGCAGGAAGTCTCCCGTTCCCCTGAACTGTATAAGGCCGTGGTGGACCAGAAGGCTGCTCCCCTTCTATTGCACATTCCAGAAGGTTCTCCCTGAGGAACACCAGCTCAGACACTCCAAAGCTCTGTGGCGGTGTCTTGGCCCTCCAGGTGCCAGAGTCAGGCCCCTGGCCTGCGCTCATGGTGGGGTCTCCAGACCCGGCTGGTCCCCTTCAGCCTGGCATACCTCACGGAGGCCCCTCCTCCTGGTCTGAGGAAGGGGGCCCTGGCATGGTACCCACAAAGTTGGTAGCAGGGCTGTGTGGTGCTGGCGCCTGAGCTCTCCTCGCCCTCTGGGAGCCTGGGTTGTAAGGAAGCTGTCGGAACCTGACACCCGAGACAGGGAGGGCTCCGAGGTGGCCTTGGGGGTGGACAACATCCACGAGGGTCTGGCTCTTGTGGGAGGTGAGCTACTGCCAGGACACGAGCCAGATCGTGGCCATCCTACTGATGCTTCTGACTGAGGACACCTTCTGGGCGCTGGCCCAGCTGATGACCAACGAGAGGCACACCATGCACGGTAGGGCTGGACTGGCCACCGGATGGGATTGGAGCTCAGGAGAGGGACGGGGGGGACCCCCACCCATCCTTCCCACCTGCCTCTCCAGGTGACCTTCAGGGGCCTGGAGCCACAGCCACCGGCCCCACGATTTACAGGCCAGTCTAGTACCCCCACTGTCCTTCAGCCTCCTGTCGGGCTGCCTGCTTGCCCCCCAGGCCACCCACAGCCCACAGCCAGACGAAGCCCAGGTGCAACATCTCCAGCCTCCCATGTGCCCCCGGACTGACTCCCAAGACCCAGAGAAGGCCATGCACACCCCATCACCCTCCCTGTGGCCAGCACCCTCTGCCTTCATTGCTGGCGACCCACCTGCCCCCACCGTGGCCACTGCAGGAAAGAGGGTGCTGGGTCTGACGGGCCTGGTCCTCAGCCCAGGGCACACACAGCGGGGTCTCTGTGAGGATGAGGGTCCTCTGGCCCTGCCTCCCTCCCTGGCCTGGAAGGTGGTCCCGCTCCCTGGGAAGAGAGAGTCCAGTCAGGGCTCAGGAGGGCTGCAGGCACACACCGGGGTCAGGGCATGGGGGAGGAGGCACCTGCCACAACTCACTCTCCTGACTGTGTGGGGGAAAAGGCCCTGATTGCTGGGGGCCTGGGGCCTTCTCAGGCTTCTTCATTCCAGGGTTTCCCAAACTGCTGAGATTCCAGGCCCGTCACGAGAACCTTCTCAACAAAGCTCTCCCAAAGCTGAAGAAGCACACGGTGACTAGAAGCTCCCCAGAGGCATTGTCCCCAAGGCCTGGGGCCGGGGTAGAGGCCGGCAGAGCCCTTCTGAGCTGGCTGGAGTTTGGTGTCATGTTCCTCCTCCTGGAGGGCCCGGGGGTGCCCTCGGGGCTGAGCAGGGCCATGGGGACTGTGTCCATCTGGCTCCACAGGGCTGCTGGGTGTGTCCTGAGCACTTTCTGCCCTTCTGCCAGGACGAGGAACAGATGTGCACCAGCATTTACACGCCCAAGTGGTTCCTTCAGTGTTTCATCAATTGAGTGAAGCCACCCAAGGACACCTGCTCCCTGACCTGCTCCCTGACCTGCTCCCTGACCTCGGGAAGGGCCGAGCTCAGCCCCACCCTCCAGACAAGCCAGGCCCGACCTTGGGGCCCTAAGGCTGCAGCTGGCAGCCCAGACCCATCCTGGAGAAGCCCAGAAGGCTCCTTGAGAAGGTTCTGGGGGACGCTGTCTCTGCCTCAGTTCCCCCAGGAAGGCCAGGTCAGCCTGTGGTGTGGACAAGGCCTCGGCCCATTCTGCCGCCAGCCTGGAGTCCTCTCGAGGTGAGTAGCCACCAAGTGGGGGCAGAGTCTGTTACCTCCCAGGTTTTCGGGTGGTGCTGGCCAGGGTTGGAACCTGGAGTGGCCTGGAGCCCTGATCTCCTGGGAGGAGTGCACGCACAGGAGGGGCTGGCTGTAGGGCCTCATCTTATGCAGACAGGGGGCAGCAGGGGCTGTGGGCAGATGACAGTCCCTAGTCGGAGCTGAGACCCCCAGTGGCCCTGCTCAGGCCGCTCCTCCCACCCTGCAATCCCCTAGGCCCCCTTCTCGCTCCCCCTGAAGCTCAGGGACACCTACATCCTGGACGGGGAGCGCATGCTCACAGCCGTGGCTTACACCATCCTCAAGGTGCACAGCAGTAAGTGAGCCCTTGGGAGCCCAGGTGTGCCCGGGGAGGGAGGAAGGCAGGGGTGTTGCCCCACTGCTCTGAGCAGCACCCAGGCCTGGAGGAAAGGGGGTTGAATGGGGCACCCTGAGACGAACAGCAGCATGAGGCCTTGGCCATGGCACTGCTCGCAGTGCTCCTGGCCACAGCTGGGCCCCCTCCACTGCCCCTGGAGGCACCCTGGGGCCACAGGGCGGGCCCCTCTGGGTCTGACACACACCTACTGCCCAGAACGCCTCCTGAAGCTGCCCTTGGAAGGTCTTTGGGAGTTTCTGCAGGACTCACTGGCCCAGCCCTGGGCCCTGGAGGATGAGGTGGTGCTCAGACACCTTCGGGCCTCCGTGGCCCAGCTCCAAAGGATGAAGTATGACCTGCCCCCACCAAGTGGGCTCAGGGCCTAGTCCCCTCCCAATTTAGCCTTCTGGGGCGCCCACAGTGGACAGAGTCCCTGGGGCCTTCCTCCTCATCTCTAGGCCTCTCCTCTTCTGCTCCAACCTCAGGGAAACCAGGCCAGGGCTGGGCATGCGGGCACTCACTGCAGGGGCTGGGCACCAGCAGCATGAAGGGCTATGATCAGAGTCAGGCCAGGTAGCCACTCAGGGAGACCTGAGGACACCTGGAGCCCCCCCAGCTGGGACACACAGCCTGCTTGAGATGCTAACCCAGTCTGCCTCTTTCCAGCAGGACCTGAAGAGTTCCCCATGATGCCCCTGGGCCTGGAGCAAGTGTCCCCAGAGCCCAGGCCTCTCCACCCTTCTCCTAGCATTGAGTAGCTGCCAAGCATAGATAAGCTGGCCCTGCGGCCAGCCACGCAACCTGAGCAGCCTGGACCCCTTCCTGGCCAGGCCGTCCTCAAGGAGCTGCTGCAGAAGGGAAGCTCCCCAGAGTCCATGGCTGCACACCTGTGTCTGGGAACATCAGGGGCTCTAGTTCTGGCCCGGCTGCCCCCAGCCCAGGACTACTCACTGGCTTGGCTGCCCCCACAGCGATGGCATTCCCTCCCCATGCTCCCAGTGAACCAGGAGGGTGAAGGCAGGTGGCCCCTGGATATGGGCTTGAAGCCAGAACACTGGGTCCCCTTCCCTTCAGCACCTGCCTGGGCAACCGCAGAAGCCACATGACAGACCAGGCCCTAGAACCCCCAGGGGCTTCCAACATGGGGTTTACCCAGTCCACTAAAGATGATGCTATAGGGACCAGGACACCCTTCCTACCCTGTGGCTACTGCAGCTCATGCCCCTCGCTGGGCAGTGACTGTCACAGCCAGGACAGAGCCAGGGCAGCGCTGAGCCAGCTGCCCCAAGCCCCACACATGCCTGGGACCCTCTGATCTCTGTATCCACAGGAAAGCTCAATGCTCACCAGCTTCTGGAGCAGAGTGTGATGGTGAGTGTGGGGCCCCTGAGGCTCTGGCCAGCCGGCACCATGCCCTACCTCATGGCACCGTCTTTCCTGGAGGGTGGCAGCGCCCAACAGGACACAAGTCCCTGACCCAGAGGGGCTTGGGCTGGCCTGGCCCTGGGCTCTGTGGGAGCACAGATGACACAAGCCCCACCCAGGGCCAGAATGAAGACAGATGGGATCTAGCCCCCTGGTGGTCCTGGCCAATCCTGGATTCTGCTCCAAGGCTGGGCGAGCCCCCTCAGAGTAGTTTATGGCCATCCGGGACCTGGGCGTGCCCCACATATCCAGGTTGCCGACCTAGGACAACTGGGAATAACAGGACACCCCGGCTAAGGGGTAAGCAGGGGCAGGCAGGTGGGTCCCACCCTCACCCACACTAGGAGGTGGCTCCTCCACATGCTGGGTCTCGAGCAGTCACCTGGAACCAATATGCCAGAGGCCAGGGTCCAGCAGACTTGCTGGGACCCGCCCCAGGAACCCAAAAGCTGCAGGTCCAGGTCAGGTCTGCTGTCCTCAGAACTGCCTCTCCTGGCCCAAACTCAGGAAATGTGCCCCCACCCGGAGTCACACCAGCTCCAAGGTGGGGAGCTCTAGACCCACACCCCCCATGTGATTTCGGCATTCCCCTAAAGGACAAGGTCTCCCTCCCCAGGGGAAGGCATGCACCCTTGGCTCTGAGTCCCTGTTTGCCTTTGAAAGTTCAATAAAGTGTTAAAATGCAAAGCCAGCCTGTCTCTGTGGCTCCAGAGCTCTGTACAAGCAGCACTGGAAAGACCCCCAGAAAGGAGGAGGGTGGCATCGCTCAGGCCCCCGGACCTGTCTCTGCAGAGGGGCGGCCAGGGAGATAAAGCTGATGTTCCCACGTGCCTTCCAGTGTCAGCCAGATGCCAGGGTCAGGGCCATCAAAGAATTTACTGCGACTCAGCCTGTGCCCGCAGGCCAGGACTGGGCTGGGAGACAGTGACAGCCAGGGGGCCAATGGGGACAGTTCATGACAGTCTGTGCAAAGCATCCTAGGAGGTCTGTGGTCCCTCTGTCCAGGGAACCTGGGCTGGCCGGACTCCAGTGGCGCTTCCCTCCTTCCTCACCCCATGCCTGTACTCCTGGGGCACAGCCAGCCAGCGGGGGTGTCAGAGTGGCCCTGGAAGGGACGTCAGGACAGCAGGCACTTGCAGCTCATGCAACCTGGGCCACCCTCATCAGGTGGGCTCTCCTTTCCCACCCTGTGCTGCTGGATCTCTCACACCAGCGTGTGGAAGGCATCCTCCACGTCCTAGCAAGGACTGGGAGAGAGTGAGGCTCAGCCTGGGGCCATGGCAGCAGAGGGGACCTAGGGACCCTGGCCTCTTCTCCAACCCCTCCCCACCCAACTCCCACACACAGGCAGTCCCAGGGCTAGGCCCATCGGGAAGCTTGTCCCTCAGGAGCTCCCCCATAGGGCAGCCCCGAGGTCTGGCTCCCAGCTTGAGAGGCTTCCAGAAGAGAAGCAGCCGGCACCTACCTGGGACCAAATGCCAAACACGTGAATGTGGCCAAGGGGACCTTCAAACTCAGCTGACGCTCCAGTGGAAACCACTGCTTGAGTGAGCCCAGGGTCGACCAGTAGAACCCAACTAGCCACCCTACACTGCACCAGAAATGATAAATGCTGTTTCTAGTCATTTCAGTGTTAGGATGATACAGCTCGAGGATCAGATAGCTGCACAGCAATAGAATCACACACATACCCCCCCCAAAAAAAAAACAAAAGTCGGAATCCCCCTGAATGTTGTCAAACAGCAGCAGAATAGTTAAATACACAATGTTCTAGTCACACAATAGAATAGATTGGAGATACTACAATTTAGGACTGCAGAGGGGTGCTGGGGCGTGGGAATGTGCTTGCTGGGTTCCGACAATTAGTGAAGAGCAGTAGGAAACATTTTACAGAGGTGGGGCTCTCTCTTAGGAAAGGACACGATCGGGATCCCTGGGTGGCGCAGTGGTTTGGCGCCTGCCTTTGGCCCAGGGCGCGATCCTGGAGACCTGGGATCGAATCCCACATCGGGCTCCCGGTGCATGGAGCCTGCTTCTCCCTCTGCCTATGTCTTTGCCTGTCTCTCTCTCTCTCTCTGTGACGATCATGAATAAATACAAATTAAAAAAATAAAAAAAAAGGAAAGGACACGATCATTTCAAAGGCTGCAGATGGTGAAATCTGTCATTCTCTCAACTGCTATTTTTCCCCCTACTTTGTTCTTCATAATTCTATCTCAGCCTCTTCCCTTCATCCAAGCCAATGACAATACAGGCTCTTTTTTTTTAATAATTTTTTATTGGTGTTCAATTTGCCAACATACAGAATAACACACAGTGCACATCCCGTCAAGTGTCCCCCTCAGTGCCCCCCACCCAGTCACCCCCACCCCCCTGCTCTCCTCCCCTTCCACCACCCCTAGTTCGTTTCCCAGAGTTAGGAGTCTTCATGTTCTGTGTCCCTTTCTGATATTTCCTACCCATTTCTTCTCCCTTCCCTTCTATTCCCTTTCACTATTGTTTATATTCCCCAAATGAATGAGACCATATAATGTTTGTCCTTGTCCGATTGACTTACTTCACTCAGCATAACACCCTCCAGTTCCATCCACGTTGAAGCAAATGGTGGGTATTTGTCCTCTCTAATGGCTGAGTAATATTCCAGTGTATACATAGACCACATCTTCTTTATCCATTCATCTTTCGATGGACACCGAGGCTCCTTCCACAGTTTGGCTATTGTGGACATGGCTGCTAGAAACATCGGGGTGCGGGTGTCCTGGCGTTTCATTGCATCTGTATCTTTGGGGTAAATCCCCAACAGTGCAATTGCTGGGTTGTAGGGCAGGTCTATTTTTAACTCTTTGAGGAACCTCCACACAGTTTTCCAGAGTGGCTGCACCAGTTCACCTTCCCAATACAGGCTTTTTAAAGACATTGGGGGACACCTGGGTGGCTCAGCGGTTGAACGTCTGCCTTGGGCTCAGGGCCTGATCCCGGGATCCTGGGCTCGAGTCCCACATCAGGCTCCCTGCATGGAGCCTGCTTCTCCCTCTGCATGTGTCTCTGTGTCTCTCTGTCTCTCATGAATAAATGCATACAATTTTTTTTAAATACATAAAATTTTTTAAAAAATAAAGACATTGGATCCTAAAAGGAGGCAGAGCTTTGGCTACTGGTTTCAGGAATGATGATTGCCTAGATTTATACTGATCCACCTAACTCATGCCTTCAGAGATCTTCTCTCCTTGCAGAATGAGGGAGAACATGGGTCTTACAATGAAAGAAGCCCATTCCACTCAGGTGGGACTGTCACTTGTGGACAACATCATCTGGGCAAAGTGGTGAAAGCAGGGCTGATAAAGTATAGGTTGCAGGTTAGACATATTCCGTTTCACTTTTTTTTTTTTCTGAAGCAAGCACTTTGATGCCAGGGTCTTTGATGCCATGTCTTATTTGTTTATCCATTTATTATTTTTTAAATATTTTATTTTTATGTAATCTCTATACCCAGCATGGGGCTCAAACTCACAACCCCGAGCTCAAGAGTTGCACACTCAACCGACCAAGCCAGCCAGATGCCCCAATGCCATGTTTTATATCTCTTTGCTTGCTTGTCTATCTCTGTGTCCAACTGGAACATTAAATCCATGAGGAGGGAGCTTTAGCTATCTCCAATTCATAGAACGTTCTTACTATATCCCAATCTGAAAACAACATTTGCCACTGAATAGCACTTTAATTAATCATCAGTTAAATGAACACTGGTAAAGGAAATTGTCAACTTTTAATGTGTGTGGGCCCTGCTCCCTGGGCTCCTGTGCAACATATGCTTTCTTTAACATTTATCAAGGTCTAAATGACTCCATAAAACTTCAAAGTTGGGCTCAATTTCTGCCCTGAAACATGCTCCATGGCTGGTTCAATTTATATATATATATATATATATATATATATATATATATATATATATATATAACAAAAGTAGCCTGGCTGGCTTAGTGTGGTTGGTAAGAGCATGCACCTCTTGATCTTGGGGTAGTGAGTTCAAGCCCCACCTTGAGTGTAGAGATTATAGAAAAATAAGGTCTTTAAAAAAAAAAATCAATCAGTTGATCTGGGGGAAATACAGCCCCACATCACGCAGGGCCAGGGAGCTAGCTTATGGGGTCTACGCACAGTACCATAAGCAGCAGAGCACAAAATAGGAACTTTCAGAAGTCTGCTAGAGTGGGGGACACACCTGCCTTAATGGTGCTTGGGTGGCACAGTCGGGGGGAGTCCCAGGAGCGACAGGGTGGGCTCAGGAACCCCCAGGGTCACAAGAACGGTGGCACCAACTCTTCCCAGGCACAGGAGTGGGGAAACAAGCTGAGAGCAGCGGCTCTAGGGCCAGCTTTCTGCTCTGTGTTGCCATAAACTGCAAACCCCTGGGCAGTCATGGCACCGCTTTCCTGGGACAGACCAGTAAAGGGCAGAAGTGGGAGGAGACCCTCCCTGGGAGGAAGAGCACCAGCCTCCACCACTGGAGTCCCTAAAATTGGGAGTTTTGAAACTCAGTCACTTGTCTGAGATAAAAATAAATAAATAAATAAATAAATAAATAAATAAAAGAAGCTCAGACACAGGCAGGGTGAATGCAGGGTTCTGACAGAAACTATGGAGACAAGAGTGCTTGATGGCTCTTCTGTGAAGGCTCACTGCAGACTGGGGGGTGGGATGATGAGCTCCAGGGCCACAGAAGCAGGTACCCCCATACTCATCTTGCCTGTCAGCACTGAGTCTTCAGGGAGCAGGACAGTGCTGCCTCGTTGAGGCTGGAGGCTCTTACACTCTGCCTCTGGGTGCTGCAGGTGCATTTCCACTAAGACGGGGGCCCCTGATGATCAGAGCACAGGCCCTCCCCCAGAAGACCCACGCAGAGAACTCGCTCCCACCCAGCTTACTGATCACAGAGGGCTACAAAGCTTCAGCTCTAGGGGGAAAGTAGGATCTAGTTTCCTTTATATTTTTATCCTTTATTATTTATTCATTTATTTTCCTCAATTCTTTTTTATTAAATTTTTAATTTTATTTTTTATGTGTATGCCTTTTTTGTTTATTTTCATTGTACTTTCTTTTTTTCTTTCTTATTTTGGGATCTAGATTCTTTCAACAAGCAGGACAAAACACACTAGATTAGGAGGTTGTTGTTATTGTTATTGTTTTTCTTGTGCATTCTTCTTTCTTTTCTGGACAAAATAACGAGATGGAGAAATTCACTCCCAAAACAGAACACAAGGTAGTACTCACAACTAGGGAGTTAATCAATACAGATATAAGTAAGATGCCTGAATTAGAATTGAAAACAATGATTATAAGGATAGTAGCTGGGCTGGAAAAAAGGACAGAAGACACTAGAGAATCCTTTCCTGTAGAGATAAAAGAATTAAAATCTAGTCAGGACGACATTAAAAATGCTATAACTGAGATGCAGTCCCAAGTGGAAGCCATAAAAACAAGAAAGGTAATGGATCACAGAGGCAGACTTAGGGAACTCAGTAACTTACTAAAACAACAACATTCATATCATAGGAGTCTCATCAGAAGATGAAAAGAGTGAAAAGGGGGCAGAAGTTTTATTTGAACAAATTATTAAAATTCTCTAATCTGAGGAAGGACACAGACATTGAAACCAAGAGCACAGAGAACTTCCACTAAATTCAGCAGAAGCCGACCATCACCAAGGCACATCATAGTCAAATCCAAAAAATACACACACAAGAATCCTGAAAGCAGCTGGGGGTGCGGGGGTGGGGGTGGGAGTCCTTAACTACAAGGGAAGATGGATCTGGTTCACAGCAGATCTGTCCAGAGAGACTTGGCAGGCCAGAAAAGAGTGGAAAGAAATATTCAATATGCTGAATGGGAAAAACATGCAGCCAAGAATTCTTTATCCAGCAAGGCTGTCATTCAGAATAGAAGGAGAGATAAAGAGTTGCCCAATCAGACAAAAAATAAAGGAGTTCATGACCACTAAACCAGCCCAGCAAGAAATTTTAAAGGGGACTCTTTTAGTGGAGACAAAAGAGACCAAAAGCAACAAAGACTAGAAAGGACCAGAGAACATCACCAGAAACACCAGCTCTACTGGTAACACAAAGGCACTAAATTCATATCTTTCAATAATCACTCTGAATGTAGATGAACTAAATGTTCCAATCAAAACATATGGGGTATCAGAATGGATTACATAACAAGATCCACCTGCTGCCTACAAGAAACTCATTTTAGTCATACAGACACTAGCAGATTAAACATCAGAGGATGGAAAATCATCTCTCATGCTAATGGACATCAAAAGAAAGCTGAAGGAAAAGAAATAAAATATTAAAAAAAAAGAAAGCTGGAGGAGCCAGCTTTGTCTGTTTATATTAGACAAACTAGATTTTTTTAAAAAGAGTTTATTTATTTATTCATGAGACACAGAGGGAGAGAGAGGGGGGCAGAGACATAGGCAGAGGGAGAAGCAGGCTCCATGCAAGGAGCCTGATGTGGGACTCCATCCCGGGACTCCAGGATCACACCCTGGGTTGAAGGCAGGCACTAAACTGCTGAGCCATCCAGGGATCCCCACTAGATTTTTTTTTTTGTTTTAAGATTTTATTTATTTGTTCATGAAAGACACAGAGAGAGGCAGAGACATAGGCAGAGGGAGAAGCAGGCTCTCCGTGGGGAGCCAAGGCGGGACCTGATCCCAGGACCCCAGGATCACAACCTGAGCCAAAGACAGATGCTCAACCACTGAGCCACCCAGGTGCCCCCAGACAAACTAGATTTGAAACCAGAGATTGTAACAAGAGATGAAGAAGGGTGGGACACCTGGGTGGCTCAGCAGTTGGGTGTCTGCCTTCAGCCCAGAGCGTGATCCTGAAGTCCTGGGATCAAGTCCCATATTGGGCTCCCTGCATGGAACCTGCTTCTCCCTCTGCCTGTGTCTCTGCCACTCTCTCTCTCTTTCCCTGTGTCTCTCATGAATAAATAAATAAAATCTTAGGAAAAAGAAAAGTAAGAAGACCATCCATCAAGAAGATCAAACAATTGTAAATATTTATGCCCTCAACTTGGGAGTACCTAAATATATAAACCAATTAATTAATAACAAATGTACAGAAACTCATTGATAATAATACAATCATAGTAGGGGATTTTAACACCCACTACAGCATCAGACAGGTCATCTAAGAAAATCAACAGGGAAACAATGGCTTGGATTGACACAACTGGAACAGGTGGATTCAACAGATATATTCACAACATTTCATCCTAAAGCAGCAGAATACATGTCCCTTTCAAGTGCACATGGGACATTCTCCAGAACAGATCACATAATGGGTCAAAAATCAGCCCTCAAGAGGTAAAAGAAAATTGAGGTCACACCATGTACATTTTCAAAGCACAACACTATGAAACTTGAAGTCAACCCCAAGAAAAAAGTTTGGAAGACCACAAATACATGGAGATTAAAGAATATCCTACTACAGAATGAATGGGGCAACCAGGAAATTAAAGAATAAATTTTTTAAATATATGAAAACAAATGAAAATGAAAACATGTTTGTCCAAACCTCTGAGATGCAGCAAAGGCAGTCCTAAGAGGGAAGTACATATCATTAGAGGCCTACCTCAAGAAACAAGAAAAGTCTCAAATACACAACTTAACCTTACACCTAAAGGAACTAGAAAAGGAACAGCAAATCAAAGCCTAAAGCCTGCAGAAGAAGGGAAATAATAAAGATTAGAGCAGAAGTAAATGATATAAAAACAACAGAAAGTAGTAGAATGGAATAACAAAACTAAGAGCAGGTTCTTCAAAATAATTAATAAAATTGATAAACCCCTAGCCAGATTTATCAAAAAGAAAAAAGACCCAAATAAATAAAATCACAAATGAAAGAGGAGAGATCACAATCAACACCACAACATAAAACAATTATAAGACAATACTATGAAAAGGTATATGCCAAAAACTGGGAAACCTGAATAAATGGACAAATCCCTAGACACCTACAAATTACTAAAACTGAAACAGGAAGAAATAGAAAATGTGAAGAGACTCATGACTAGCAAAGAAATTGAATCAGCGGAGCACCTGGTTTCCCAGTGGTGGAGTGTCTGCCTTTGGCTCAGGTCGTAATCCTGGGGTCCTGGGATGGAGTCCTATATCACGCTCCCTATAAGAAGTCTGCTTCTCCCTCTACCTACATCTCTGCTCTCTCTGTGTCTCTCATGAATAAACAAATAAAATCTTTTTTAAAAATTGAATGAGCAATCAAAAATCTCCTAACAAATGGAAGTCCAGGGCCAGATGGCTTCCCAGGGCAATAATACCAGACATTTAAAGAAGGGTGAATACCTATTCTTCTCAAACTTTTCCAGAAAATAGAAAAGGAAGGAAAACTTCTAAGCTCATTCTATAAATCCAGCATTACCTTTATCCCAAAACCAGACAAAGACCCCACTTAAAAGAACTACAGACCAATACCCCTGATGAACATGGATGCAAAATTTCTCAGTAAAATACTAGCAAATCAAATTCAGCAGTACATTAAAAGAACTATTCACTGCCATCAAGTGGGATTTATTTCTAGACTGCAAAGGTGGTTCAACATTCACAAATCAATCAACGTGATACACTACGTTAATAAAAGAAAGGGTAAGAACCATATGATCTGTTAATAGATGCAGAAAAAGCATTTGACAAAATACAGCATCTTTTCCTGATTAAAAAATAAATAAATAAAAACCTCTCAGCAAAGTAGGGATAGAAGGAACATATCTCAGCATCATAAAGGCCATATACCAAAGACCCACAGGTAATATCATGCTCAGTGGGGGAAAACAGAGTCTTTCCCCAACAGTCAGGAACAAGACAAGGATGTCCATGCTCACCATTCCTATTTAACATAGTACTGGAAGTCTCGGCTTCAGTAATCAGACAACAAAAAGAAATAAAAGGGATCCAAACTGACAAGGAAGAAGTCAAACTTTCACTATTTGCAGACAACATAATATTCTATGTAGAAAACCCAAAAGACTCGACAAAAAAATGGCTAGAATTGAAACATGAATTTGGAAAAGTTGCAGGATATAAAATCAATATGCTAAAATCTGTTGCATTTCTATACAACAATAATAAAGAGCAGAAAAAGATATAAAGGAACCCATCCCATTTGCAATTGCACCCAAAACTACAAGATATCTAGAAATAAGCCTAACTATAGAGATAAAAGATTTATATTCTGAAAACTATAGAACACTCATGAAAGAATTTGAAGAGGACACAAAGAAATGGAAAAGCAGGGCAGCCTGGGGGGCTCAGCGGTTTAGCACCGCCGTCAGCCCAGGACGTGATCCTGGAGACCTGGGATCGAGTCCCATGTCAGGCTCCCTGCATGGAGCCTGCTTCTCCCTCTGCCTGTGTCTCTGCCTCTCTCTCTATCTCTCTCTCTCTCTCTGTTTGTGTGTGTGTGTGTCTCATGAATAAATAAATTAAAATCTTATAAAAAAAAAAAGAACTGTTGTTTAAAAAAAAAATGGAAAAGCATTCCAAGCTCATTGACTGGAAGAACAAATTCTGTTAAACTATCTATGCTATTCAAAACAATCTATACATTTAACAAAATCCCTATCAAAATACCACAGCATTTTTCACACAGAACGAATGATCCTAAAATATGCATGGAGCCAAAAAAGACCCTAAATAACCAAAGGAATGTTGAAAAAGAAAACTAAAGCTGGAGGCATAACAATGCTGGACTTCAGGTTATATTACAAACTGTACTCATCAAGACAGTGTGGCACTGGCACAAAAACTGACACATAGATCAATGGAACAGAATAGAGAAACCAGAAATTCAACTCTATAATCAACTAATCTTCAACACAGCAGAAAGAATGTGCAATGGAAAAAAGGACAGTCTCCGCAACAAATGCTGTTGGGAAAATTGGACAGCCACATGCAGAAGAATGAAACTTGACCACTCTCTTACATCATACACAAAAATAAATTTAAAATGAAAGACCTAAATGTGAGACAGGAACCCATCAAAATCATAAAGAACACAGGCTGAAACCCCCTAACTTTGGCCATAGCTCTTCTTATTAGAGATGTTGCTAGAGGCAAGGGAAACAAAAACAAAAATGAACTACTGGGACTTCATCAGGATAAAAACTTCTACACAGCAACAGAAACAGTCGACAAAACCAAAAGATGACCTACAGAGGCACCTGGGTGGCTCAGTGGTTGAGTGTTTGGCTTTGGCTTGTGATCCTGGGGTCGTGGGGTCGAGTCCCGCATCAGGCTCCCCTGAGGAAGCCTGCTTCCCCTTCTGCCTATGTTTCTGCCTCTCTCTGTCTCTCATGAATAAATAAATAAAATCTTAAAAAAAAAAAAAGACAACCTAGAGATGGGAGAAGATACTTGCATATGTTTTATCAGTAAAGGGCTAGTATCCAAGATCTATAAAGATTTTATCAAACTCAACACCCAGAAAACAAACAATTCAGTCAAGAAATGGGCAGAAGACATGAACAGACATTTCTCCAAAAAAGACATATAAATGGGTAACAGACACATGAAAAGATGCTCCATATCACTTGACATCAGGCAAATACAAATCAAAACCACAATGAGAGACCACCTCACACCTGTCAGAATGGCTAAGATTAACAACACAAGAAACAACAGGTATTGATGAGGATGGGGAGAAAGGGGAACCCTCTTGCACTGTTGGTAGGAATGCAAGCTCGTGCAGCTACTGTGGAAAACAGTGTGGAGATTTCTCAGAAGTTAAAAATAAAGCTACCCTACAACCCAGCAACTGCACTACTGGGTATTTACCCCAAAGATACAGATGCAGTGATCTGAATGGGACACCTGCACCCCAATGTTCATAGCAGCAATGTCAACAATAGCCAAACTGTGGAAAGTGCCTAGATGTCCATGGACAGATGAATGGATAAAGATGTAGTATATCATATAATGGAATATTACTCAGCCACCAAAGAAAAAAATCACTAAACTCTAGCCCTGAAACTAATACACTATATGTTAATTGAATTTAAATTAAAAAAAAGAAGCATTCTCATTTGATAACTATCCTGTAGAGCATTTGATATCAAGAGAAACTGCACTTTCCAAAAGGATTCTACACTTCCAGGGGATCCCTGGGTGGCGCAGTGGTTTAGCACCTGCCTTTGGCCCCGGGCGCAATCCTAGAGACCAGGGATCGAGTCCCACTTCGGGTTCCCTACATGGAGCCTGCTTCTCCCTCTGCCTATGTCTCTGCCTCTCTCTCTCTCTCTCTCTCTCTCTCTCTCTCTCTCATAAATAAATAAATAAAATCTTAAAAAAAAATAAAAGGATTCTACGCTTCCAGAATTTGTGAAGAAGGAGCTCTTCTTAACCAAGTTCCTGTGAATCAAGCAGTGACTATTCAGTGTTTCCTGAAGCAGAAGCTGATCCTGGGTAGCCACAGAACATCCATGACCTGCTTCACAGAATTTACAATCAGTTAGAAAAGATAACCCCACAGGAATGGGGCCTTGATCATCAGTGATTCCAGAACCCGAAATGTGTCAACAAAAGGCGAAGTGGAGGAGGGAAGCAAGGTGGTTCAGGCCACACCTGCTCATGAGGGGGCAACAGAGGGGCATGAGATACACCAGGTAACAACAGGACACACCCAGGTGAGCCAGCTCAGGGCCCGTCATGGGAACCAGGAGACATCCTACTTCCTGTCCTGGAAATAGGACATGTCCAAGTAACCCTGCTGGGCCATTTTGTGGGGACAGAGGAATCAGACAAGTGAGCCAGCTCAGGTAACATTTATGTGGGTAAAAGGACAGGAGATGTGCAGGAGAGCCGGCCTGGGGACAGAGGGACAGTATACACCCTGGTGAGTCTGGATAGCCCGTGCTCTCTCAAATGTCAGCTGGCACCGTCTGTCCAGCCCCTCACTGGCCCTCTCCTTTTCTAGTGGAGGATGAACAGGTCCAAATCTGTGCTTCCTCACCACCCATTAGCAGGGGTCTTCCACCCACACATGTCCCTTTGTGGCTTCTTCCTGCCCATCTGCTCCCCCTCTCCACCAGGAGGCCTGGCCTCCGCCCCCTACAGGCCACATGCTGTGGCAGCACGCCATGTGGATGCCACCGCGTGGGCCCTGAGCAGCCGGCTGTCACCTGCCAGGGAGCTGGTGCACCGCAGGCTGTACGTGGCCAAGTCGGTGAGCCTGCTGAGCACGTCGATCAAGGTCCCTGAGGTGCCTCACAGCACTGGAGAGTGCATGTGCTGCAGGAGCAGTGCTGTGAGCTTTCAGAAATCGGCCCCAAACCTCTTCCAGAGGGGTCCTCACCTGACCACGGGGTCAAAGTCATTTTGCTGCATTTAAAGACAGAACACATGAGCAGCCCGGGTGGCTCAGCGGTTTAGCGGTTTATGCCCAGGACCTGATCCTGGAGTCCCGGGATCAAGTCCCGCATCAGGGTCCCTGCATGGAGCCTGCTTCTCCCTCTGCCTGTGTCTCTGCCTCTCTCTCTCTCTCTCTCTGCATGTCTTTCATGAATAAATAAATAAATCTTTCAAAAAATAAATAAAGATAGAACACAGGGAGATGTCCTGAGGTGCCACACAGGCCCTGCGCCCATCCCAGAATCACCCTTATGTAGCTCTGCTTGTCAACAAGTGTCCCAGGCAATGTCACCATGTCCTCCTGAACCTGGTCCTTGGGAACACCCCACACATCATCAGCCTCAGTGAGGGGATTGCTCCACGGGACTGTCACAGCCCTGACGCTGTGTCCCCTGCGGGCTTTCCGCCTTCTCAGGAACCCACTCCAGGGGGTCTGCAGTCCACAGGATCCTATTTCAGGCAGCAGAGATGGTCAACAAGAAGCCTCCTCCCCCAAATAGCAGGAAGTCCCCAAGTGAATCTCCATGTAGAAACCAGTGTTCCCAGGTCAAACACCTTTGAGGTAGAGACAAGGACCCAGGGAGCACAGGGCTGATGGGCAGGTCAGGTGCTCAGGCACCTGCTTTGTGTTCACGCCCTCACTACACTGAGGTTCTTCACACATAAAACATGCATTGCTTTAAGACTGAGTCTAGGGCAGTCTCGGTGGCCCAGTGGTTTAGCGCTGCCTTCAGCCCAGGGCGTGATCCTGGAGACCCGGGATTGAGTCCCACATCAGGCTGTGTGGAGCCTGCTTCTCCCTCTGCCTGTGTCTCTGTTTCTCTGTCTGTCTCTCTCTCTGTCTCTAATAAATAAATAAAATCTTAAAAAAAAAAAAAAAAGACTAAGTCTACACTTCCAAATGCCTGGTTGCTAAATGCTACAGGGCTCCACTTATATGGGAAGCCTGGACTCCCAAGTTCAGAGATACAAAGTGGGTGGTGACACCAGCAGCTGGGGAGGCAGGTGGGGACTGGATGTTCAGGGGGTGTGGAACTTCAGCTTTGCAAGATGAAAACGTTCTGCAGACAGTGCTGATGGGTGCACACACAGGTGAATATGCCTAAGGCTGTGGAGCTGTGCGCCTAAAGGTGGCAGGTGAGATGTGCATTTTATTATAAATATACTTAAAAAGTAAGTAAATTGTTAAAATGATGATTTGCTAATGGTGACTCCAATTCAAGTCCCCTTTGTCAGGAATGTGGGAGGAGCCAGGACAGTCCCAGGAACAGTTGCGTAGACCTCCCCCCAGAGCAGATGGAATGGACCTGGTCCTGCTGTGTCACAAAGTCTGCGGGAGACCCCAAGGGGAGATGAACCTTACAGGGGTCAAGGCTGCAGATGGAAGCTCAGGGCAGCTTGCAGACCCAGGGTGCCCAGGTGATGTTTGGGGGCAGGTACTCAGCCAGCATTGTGCCCCATATGCTCTGCTAGCCCCCCAATGCCCACACCCCTATGCACAGCCCTCGGTGCCCCTGCATCAAGTCCCCACCTTGATAAACTGCTGTCATAAACACCGACCCCCAGACTATACACAGAGACCCCCATGCCCCACAGCCCTCCCCAGGCACCAGGACTCCATGGCCACATCCCCTGCACCTCACTTTGCTCCCGATCCCTGCCAGGAGCACCTCACCCCCTTGCCAAGACTAGTGACACACATGGGGTCTTCACATGGTTACCCACACCAGGCGACCTCAGCCATACACCCCAGACCTCAAAGCACTGACATCTGGACCCTGGCTGTGGTTGCACAGCTCCCCACACTCAGACTAGGCCTCTGAGGTCTATCCTGAAACTCCCAGGACTGAGGCCAGGCAGGGTCTCTCACCAAGTTTCCAGCTCTGTCCGCAGGCTCCAGACTCCCACCATATTTTGTGAGGACAGTCCACACCTTCACTGTCAAGCTGGACATGTCACCTGGTTTGGACTGGTGAGATGTTAAGGAATTAACAGTATGAGGAACACCTAGAGAAGCACGGCCTCCACAACACCTGCAAGCTGTTGCACTGGAGGCCAGCCATCCAGTGCCCTAGAACAGGCCCTGTTCCAACTCATGTCTACACAGGATGCAAAAGGCTGGAGAAACCCTGACTGGTTGGGGTCATTTCAACTGTGAGCATTAAAACAACATTTAGAATTAAAGCAGGGTACACAGCACACGGTCAGACGTGAAGGTGCCAGGGTAGACAACATGGTTGGGTCTAAATATCTCAGTGTAGACAGAACAGGGTCAGGTCTAAATATCCCGGTGTCTACAAAACAGAGTCAGGTCTAAATATCTCGGTGTAAGGGATCCCTGGGTGGCTCAGTGGTTTAGCACCTGCCTCCAGCCCAGTGCATGATCCTGGAGACCCGGGATTGAGTCCCACGTTGGGCTCCCTGCATGGAGCCTGCTTCTCCCTCTGCCTGTGTCTCTGCCTCTGCCTGTGTCTCTGCCTCTGTATATGAGTGTGTCTCATGAATGAATAAATAAAATCTTTAAAAAAAAAAAAAGATGTGAGGAATTAATGCAGAAACTGCATCTATTGATGGATGAGTGGATCAGCACACTGCACTCCATCCTGCCACCACATGGAGGAGCCTTGACGATACTCTGCTCCCAAGAAGGCAGACACTGTGATTCCACTGTGTACACAGATCCACAGCGACAGGAAGGAGGGTGGTGGATGCTGGGGCTGCAGATAGGGAGGGGGAGCTAGTGTTTAATGGGGACGAAGTTCCAGTTTTACAAAACGGAAAAAAGCTCTGGAGAGGATGGTAAGGGTAGGTGCACTCCACTGTGAATGTGCTGGATGTCACTCCACAGTGTACTTAAAAACGGCTAAAATGGCACATTCTTTGCTATGTTTATTTTACCCCAACTATTTTCTTAAAAAAAAAAAAGAGGAAGCAGTCTTACATTATTACAGTTTATAAAAATTATATTAAAAATTGCATCCAGGGCAGCCCGGGGGGCTCAGCGGTTTAGCGCCCCCTTCGTCCCAGGGCCTGATCCTGGAGACCCAGGGTCGAGTCCCGTGTTGGGCTCCCTGCGTGGAGCCTGCTTCTCCCTCTGCCTGTGTCTCTGCCTCTCTCTCTCTCTGGGTCTCTCATGAATAAATAAATGAAATCTTTTTTAACAATAAAATAAATAAAATAAACCTCAGTGCTGTCTTGTGTACTCAAGAACACTACAACCACCCCCACATCTGTTTTAGAAAGCCTCATAACCCAACCCTTTGGTGGCCCCCGTTCCCCCAGGAACCACGGACTCGCCTTCTGTCCATGCATTTGCCTGCCCTGCACATTTTGCACACACGGAATCACACCCTCCCCTCGGATCTGGCTTCTCTCGTGTTTTCCGGGGTCATCTACACGGTGGCATCGGGGCTTTGCTCCTGTTTATCGCTGAATAATACTCCCTCTCACCACTTCTAACTAGTAACTGTGACTCCAGCCCCCATTCCAGACAGCTGCCGGGAAGTTTGCCTTCGGCCACTCTGGCAAGATAACTTGCACTTTTTTTTTAAGATTTTATTTATTTATTCATGAGAGATACAGAGAGGCAGAGACCCAGGCAGAGGGAGAAACAGGCTCCCTGTGGGGAGCCTGATGCAGGACTCGATCCCTGAACTCTAGGATCACACCCTAAGCTGAAGGCAGACACTCAACCACTGAGCCACCCAGGTGTCCCTAACTTGCACTCTTAATCAGCACCCAAAGGCCCCCCATGGAGGCTGAAAGCCCAGCTCCCCTTGGCCCCAGAGACACCCTATGCTGACTGGAACCCAAGAGAAGGTTGTGATGGTAGAGCAAGCATGGGTGTCCAGTGCAGCGCAGTCTCCTATGAAGCCAGCGTGCTGGTGAGCATCCTGTGGGAGTGGCTCCCAGCCACCACGCAGGGGACATGGAGCCCTCAGGGACCACAGCCCTGCCTCCACGATGGCAGCTCCCCACTTTGAAAGTGCTGAGACTCCAGAGGAGGGTCCTTCCTGATTCCTTCGGCTTCTGGAGGCTTCAGGGATCCCCTGGGTTTGGCTGTGTCTCTTCCATCATGGCTTTTCCCATGTTTGTGTCTCTCTTCTTTCTACAAGGTCACAAGTCACGCAGGATTAGGGTCACCCTAATGACTCATGTTACCTACTTATATCTGCAAAGGTCCTGGGGTCAGGACATGGACCCATCACTCTTTGGGGGCACCATCTGCCCTTCACTCTAAGATAACAGATAACATTGCTCAGAAAAGAAGAGAGTTCTCCTACTTAAACCAGCCCCTACAAAAAGCCCAAGTCCAGACACCTGGGTGGCTCAGTTGTTGAGCATCTGCCTCAGGCTCAGGGCATAATCCCAGGTCTGGGGATTGAGTCCCTCATCGGGCTCCCTGCAAGGAGCTTGCTCCTCCTTCTGCCTTTGTCTCTGCATCTCACTCTGTGTCTTTCATGAATAAATAAATAATATCTTTTTTTTAAAAAAAGAAAAGGCCTAAGTCGGCCCAGTCTCTTAAAAACCCATGCGGGCAGGAGAGTGAGGCCCAGCAGGCCCGAACGTGAAAGACACCCGGAAGTCTACGGATTTCCTCTTGGCCTGCTGGGCTCAGGCCAAGGTCAAGACCACCTACTCCCCCAAATTCTCTCAAAGGTGGCAGCTTGAAACTGGCCAGAGACAGACGCCTCTTGGGCTGCAGGCCTCACTGGGCCCAGGGATGCTCCAACACCCAAGACTCCCAGGGGTCTGTGTTTGGTGGGTCCCCCACACAATCCCACAAAGGCCCATCCAGGGGGGCTGACCAGATTCCTCCCACTCTGCCCTCAGACCAAGATCCAATGATGATAATGAGGCAGAGACTTCATACCCTCAACCACCCGCTCACAACACCTGCCTTAGCCCTAGGTCTCTGGGTCCGTGTTGCACGACTCTCTCATCACCCACCACTTCTACTGCCCAAGGGCAACAGAGCCAGCCAGGGCCCCCAGGCCTCGGGGACCTCGAATGGATCTCAAACCACCTAGACACCCTCCAGGGCAGAAGGTACCCTCCCCTACAAAATGTTTCTGAGTCAACATTCAATCCCCAACACAACTGGCTACCCACCTGAAGGGGTCGCAGGCTCCCCAGGTGTCTCTTAGGAATGGATACCCCGACAGCCACATAGGTCCTGTTTGGCCATAGCAGTCCCCACTTCTCCAGCTTTACCTCTGGGGGAAACATGGGCTTATCTGTGTAGCACAGAGCTTGGAATTAGGCAGAGGACTTGGACAGCCAAAGATCCACTGGATCTTGCATCCTCCTCTGGTCCCTGGCTGCCTGCAACCGTATGCCTAGCTACGCCCTCACCTGTCTCTCCTTGCTGGCAGAGCTCTGCTCACACCCCAATGACCCATGGGGCCTCTAGGACAGAGGGATCCCACCCCCAAAAAATGTCTCAGAGCGGGCAGTTTGAAGTGGGGCCGGCAGTCCCCATCCAGCCTGCCTGGCTGATGGGGTACCCAGCTTCACCAGCAATCAAGGCTCCCAGGGCTCTTTTGTGGGAGGACACACCAGCCAGGTAGCCTCTTGGCCAGTGCTGACACGGGAGTCCAACTGCTTCCAGCTCAGCCTCCCATGGAAATACGTGCATCTGTGTCAGCCAAGACTTCCCCGTGACACGGCCTCTTCCTATAACCGCCCTGTTCCAGGTCCCTGGCTGCCCCGACTGGCACGGCCTGTGGATGCACCGTGTGCACCCTGCCAGCCCAGCTTGGCCTCCAGTCCTGTGGAGCTCCACATTGACCCCAGAGCATCAGAATGGCATTAGGGTGGAGGGAGCCCAAACAATCTTTCTGATGCAGCAGGTTGAACCTCGTGGCAGTCATTCCCAGATGGACTGGCTGCTTGAGGGGTCCCAGGCTTCCCCAACAAAGGAGGCTCCCAAGGGTCCTTCTAGAGGGCAGCCTGAGCATCCCACCAGACCCTCCCTGCCAAGTCAGCCCAGATTCCTCCAGCCCGGCCTTCAGGGGTGCCATGTACAATTCTGTGGAATACAGCCCCGATTCTGCACATGCCACGTACCACCAGGAGCTTGCGCCCAGGCCTAGGCTCTGCTTATGGCAGTTTCTTTAAGATCCAGACCACCCGGGGCCTGTGGCAGCCAGGTTATAGGCAGTCAGACCCCCATCAGCGGCCTCCCACTGTGCATGCGTGCTTGATAGTGGCCAAACCACCTTGCCAATCAGGGCCATGGCTGGGGTCTGTTGGGGTCAGACCAGTTTCTTAGAAGGATGCACCAGGGTTGGGGCTCTCTACCTATGGTCTCCCGTGTCAAGTCCAGGCCTCCCCTCAGGCCTGAGCAGCCTGGGCATGTGCAGTCAGCCCTCCTCATCCCCCCCCCCCCCCGAACTTTATTGGCCAAGCCCTTCATGGAATGTTGGGCGCAGGCCAATGCCCCAAACTGCACCGCGCCCCCTCCCCCCCAGGGTGCAGAGTGGTTTCTCCCTGAAACTCTTTCAAAGGCAGCAGCTTCACGAGTTCCAGGGCTTTTCAAACAACCCGTGCTCCCTGGGGTCTGTGTTGAGGTCAGAGGGGTCCACCCATAGCCTGCTCCAGGGCCCAGAATCTCCAACCCTCCTACTCAGTTCTTCCGTTCCACACACTCCTCAGGCCTGGGCTGCCTGTCCGTGCCCAGTGAGACACCTCTCAGCCAGCCTCTGGCTGTGCATGTATACTGGGTCCCACCAGGGGCAAGTGGGTTCTCCCTGAAATGCTATCAAAGGTGGCAGCTTGAAGCTGGCCACAGACAGACCCCTGTAGGACTGGATGCCCCACTGAGCCCAGGATCCTCCAACACCCAAGGCTCCCAGAGGTGTGTATTTGGAGGTTTCCCCAGAACAGGCCACACCACCCCCAGCAGGGCTGACTGGAATCCTCCAGCTCTTCCCTTAGAGCAAATATGCTCCATGGTCCTGATCACTGATGAAATGAGGCAGATAACCTCCTGCTCCTAGCGGGCCACTCTCTACAGCTGCCTTGTGCCACATGGCTGGCTCTGCTCATGGATATAGAGTCTCCTACGTCTTCCACCTCCAGGTCACTGGCACATGCCTGGCTCTGTGGCCACCCCAACACCCTCCAGGGCAGAAGGAGCCTTCACATCCCAAAGTACTTCTTAGGTGTCAATCCTCATTTCATTTTTTTAATGACTTTTATTTATTTATTCATGAGAGACACAGAGAGAGGCAGAGACACAGGCAGAGGGAGAAGCAGGTTCCCTGTGGGGAGCCCAACACAGGACTCCATCCGGGGATCCCACGATCACCCCCTGAGCCAAAGGCAGACACTCAACCGCTGAGCCACCCAGGCATCCCTCAATCCTCACTTCCACTGAGTGGCTTCTTGTAGGATCCCGGGCTTACAGGGAATCAAGTCTCCCAGTTGTCCTAGTGAAGAACACCTTAGCAGCCACACAGTCCTGTGCAGAAAAGGCAGTCCAGGGTCTCCCAGGGGGCTCAGTGGTTGAGTATCTGCCTTTGGCTCAGGTCGTGATCCTGAGATCCCAGGATCGAGTCCCACATCAGGCTGCTCACGGGGAGCCTCTTCCTCCCTCTGCCTATGTCTCTGCCTCTCTCTCTGTGTCTCCATGAATAAATAAATAAAATCTTTGGGAAAAAAAAGAAAGAAAGAAAAGGCAGTCCGCATAGCTTTAGCACGACATTCTAGGGGGAAATACATAAGTTTTTCTAACACAGTAATATGACTTGGGCAGATTTGGGGGACAGTCCTGAAACACTTCCACGTTAATAGTCCTCATCTATGTGTACAACATCCAGCTGGAAGTCCACTGAAAATCATTCTGCGGTGGCAACTTTCAACTGGCAATAGTCACTCGCCCTTCAGACAGGCTACACCACAGGGTCCAGGCTTTCCCCAGACTTGAGGCTCTCAGGGGCCGCATTCCACCCGTCCAGGGGGTGGGCCCTGGGCTTGCATGGCGATTCCTGTCTTCCCGGTTGCCCTAAGGAGGGAGAGGCTGGACTACGTAGGTTAAGCCTTGGAAAAAGGCAGATGCCGTGAACCGCCCTCCCCAACAATTTCCTCCTGTCACGCAGCCTGGCCAGATGGTGCCCAGGTCCAAGTCCTCACCCACCCATGCACAGTCCACACCCGGGAAGCAGGCCCCAGGCTGCGGGGAGGTCAGGGTGCGGGGACCCACACTCTGAACAGCCTCATGAGGCTTCTTGTGACATGAAGGGCTGCCCATCCCCTTGGGTTCTGACCCCATGGGCCCCTGGGCTTCCCCGGCGTCTGTCCTTGGAGGCCTCCTGGAAGCGCTGTTAGTCCAGAAAGAGGAAATGCCCCTTCTCTTGAGAGCTGAGTGACTCGGTCTCTCCTATTTACAGCCAGAAAATCTACTCAAGCCCTCTATCAAAAACATCAGTTACTATAAAGCCAAGTTAAAAGAACCAATCCGGGATCCCTGGGTGGTGCAGCGGTTTGGGGCCTGCCTTTGGCCCAGGGCGTGATCCTGGAGACCCGGGATCGAATCCCACGTCGGGCTCCTGGTGCATGGAGCCTGCTTCTCCCTCTGCCTCTCTCTCTCTCTGTGACTATCATAAATAAATAAAAAATAAAAAAATAAAACAGATTTTTAAAAAAGTAATAATAATAAATAAATAAAAGAACCAATCCTTCAGCTCCAGCCGCTCTGGGCATTCCTCATAGTTCCTCCTGGGCGGCTGCTCTTCCCGGGGCCCCCAGCTGCCACCCCAACTCCCAGCACAGTCTGCTCTCCCCGGTCCACTGCAAACTCCCATCGCCGTCCCTACGGCAGCCGTGGAAGGGCCCCATACCCTGAATGAAGCATCCCTAACTAGGCTTCAGCATTATTCCTTTCTCCTAAACCATACACAGTTGGGCCCGGACCCGACGTCGGAACACGCAAAGCTGCAGTAATTGGAGACTTCACGACCTAACCAGGCTCCCGGACGCCCTTCCCGAGGGCCCCGCCCCCGCTGGCCTCCCGGCCCCGGCCCCGCCCCTCTGCTGGCGTCCGGGCCCCGGCCCCGCCCCCGCTGGCCTCCTAAGTCCAGGCCCCGCCCCTCCGCTGGCCTCCCAGCCCCTGCCCCGCCCCCGCTGGCCTCCTAGTCCAGGCCCCGCCCCTCCGCTGGCCTCCCAGCCCCGGCCCCGCCCCCGCTGGCCTCCTAGTCCAGGCCCCGCCCCCGCTGCCCTCCCGGCCCCGGCCCCGCCCCTCCGCTGGCGTCCGGGCCTCGGCCCCGCCCCTTCGCTGGCGTTCCAACCCTGGCCCCGCCCCTCCGCTGGCCTCCAGCCTCGGCCCCGCCCCTCCGCTGGCGTCGCGGCCTCGGCCCTGTCCCCAACTGGCGCCACAGCCCCGGCCGGCCCCGCCCCCACGGTGACGTCCCGGCCCCGGCCCCGCCCCTCCGCTGCCGCCCCGTCCTAGCTCACCCTCCCCAGGCCCCGCCCCACGTTGGCCTCGTCACTCACGAACAAAGGCCCCGCCCTCTTACGTAACTTCCTACTAACCCGGAAGGAGATTTCCGGAAGCGAAGGTCGCGCTCTGGTAAGTGAATTCTGGTCTTTGAGGTTTAAACCCGGGCTCCTGTGCCCCTTCCCGGCTCCGTTCTTCGCCCGAGGCCCGAGGGTTCCTGCGGGGGTCACAGCCCCCGCGCCCGGCCGTCACGCCCGCGGGGAGAGGCTCAGGGCGCGGGTCCCGTGGTCGCCCGCAGGCCCTCCCTAGCCCCCGGTCCGCTCCGGACACGGTGTCGCCGTGGTCCCCGGACTGGGGGAGGAGAGCGGCCGGTTCCTGCCCCCGCGCTGTGGGGCGGGGTGTGGGGGGGGCGGGCGGCGGCGGTCACCGCGGCCCGGTGAGGGGCGGGCGGCCTGGGGGCCGGGCGCTGCGACGGCGGGGTCACCGCCGGGTCCCCTGCGATACTCGTGTGTGCGGTTGTTGGGCATGCTCTTGCCTTCCACTCAAAACCAAGTTTAAACCCTCTCCTACTTTTATGTGATTTTTTTAAAAAACATTTGAGAGAGGGAGCGAGCGCGCGCACGACCGGGAGGAGGAGCAGAGGGCGAAGCGGACCCCGCTGAGCAGGGAGCCCCTGTGGGGCTCGACCCCGGGACCCCCGGGGATTGTGGCCTGAGCCGGGGCTCGACCCCAGGACCCTGGCCTGAGCTGAGCCGTCCAACCGCCCCCTTTTATGTGCTCTTTTACTAATAGGATCTGAAAGCTGAAGTTTCCGGCTAAGTTTATGATTTCTTCAGATTCCTTCTGTCCCGCCCCGGGTTGTTGTGGAACTTTGTCCTAACGTGTCTCATCTGATCCTAATAAATAACGTTGCTGAAAGGTACTTCCGTTCCTGATTTTGTCTGTTTTCCCCTGCCAATAATAGGGTCTGTTTTCCCCTGCCAATGATCTCAACAGGAAATTTTTTGATGTACTGATGTGATGTTTTGGGGGGAAAAAAAAGACAAAAGCTTTTGATCGGTGTGAGTAAAACCATGAGATAGAGTAAAACCGCGCCAGTTGCTCAAGAGGATGCACTGTGGGCTGGATGGAGTCTTCAGGAGCAGGGGTGAGAAGGGCGGGCCCCACCAGGATTGAAACCACCTCACGTGCAAAGCAGGATGGTGGACTCCAGGAGCCTCTCCTTTCACATCTCTGCCTGGCCCCAAACACACAGCACAAGGCAGCTGGAAAGGGGAAGACCCAGAATTGTTGAAATAAGTGCAGAACAAATGCATCTGTCCGCCAAGGAATAAGACTTGTCTCTGCGAGGGCGGCGTATTAGTGGGCAGACCAGAGAGGAGGGCATCCTCCCTCCAGCAATCCTCCGTTCAGCATACACTGGGAGACTGCAAGGTGGGGGTCACATACACTCCCTCATCCTGAATGCCAGGGGACACGCAGCTTCCCGGGGTTCCCCTCTGTCTGCAGGTATATTATCCCCGCTCCCTGGTGGTTGAGTAGCCAGCGGAGGATACAGATGCCACACGCTCATCTCCTCCCCATGTGCGTGCCTGTAGCCTAGCGATGGCACATTTCTCCAAACCAGGCAGTGGCATCTCAGGACTGATGGTGCCGAGAGTTGCACAGAGTGGAAGGAAGGTGATGACACAGGAAGGTCTCTTTCTCTGCAAAAGTTCGTTTATCTGTTGATGATGCTCCTCTACTACTCTCGGGGTCTCAGCTGTCTTGCCTGACACATTTCCTCACTCACCCTGGCTTCTCTCCTACTCTCCGGCCTCCAAACCAGTTCCATCTCTGAACCACGACATGGAACTTGTGAAGTGGCTGCGTTTAGGGGACCTTCACGGGAAGTGCTTCATGCCCAGACTGAGATTAGGGACCAGGACTGGGCACCATGGTATCAATAAGGTTTGCCAGTAGGTACCGTCTGAGGGCCAAATCTGGATGTACTGTTAGCTCTTCA
This sequence comes from Nyctereutes procyonoides, assembly GCF_905146905.1. Lineage (NCBI taxonomy): Eukaryota > Metazoa > Chordata > Mammalia > Carnivora > Canidae > Nyctereutes > Nyctereutes procyonoides. Next base: position 47,896,738 of record NW_026575133.1, on the reverse strand, counting down.
CATTCCAGGATTAAAGAAATGACACATTAGTAATAAGTGAATCGCAGAAATACCTAAAAAATCCTGGAAAAGAATACCAGTAAAGGGAAATGGCTTCACAAAGTAAATGTGTGCATCTGAACTAGAAATAGTCATAATTTGCAGTAGAAGGGAGAGATTACAAACAGAACTGTGACAAATTGAGGTGGTGCCTTAACACACAATGAGTATTTTATTCACTAATTGCTATTTAAAATCAACCTAAATGTTTAACATAAAGAGGATTTTAAACTTGTTCACAGCACAACGCTCCCAACAAGACATTAGTGTTCGTGGATCTGTAAAGAATCGACTCTCCTGCAGATATCTGAGGGTAAGTTGGAGTTTGCTGGGCCACGAGATGTCACCTTTCATGTTGTGATATATGCCAGCCTCATTGTCCCCCCAAATTGCAAAGAAATCTTTATCCATGACCAACTCATGAGGTTCCCCCTGCAGAAGCCAGGAATTCATAATATACATACATACATACATATAGATTTGGATGAAATGACAAGTCTTTATTACCATTTTACTAAATACGTAAGAGACTGAATATATTTTATTTTTATAAACATGTATTAAATGTTTTTCTAATTCATTTTTTATGTACATTTACATACTGTTTTTATTTTTGTAGCTTAATCATGTATACACAGGCACATACTTTGTTCTTATAATCTTAATGCAGTGAAACCAAAATCCTTTCTTTATGCCCTTTGTTTCTTATTTTTCCTGTGGAAGGCATTCCCTGTTTCACATTAAAAAGTGACTGCAGGGACGCCTGGGTGGCTTAGTGGTTGAGCGTCTGCCTTTGGCCCAGGGCGTGATCCTGGAGTCCCGGGATCGAGTCCCATGTCAGGCTCCCTGCATGGAGCCTGCTTCTCCCTCTGCCTGTGTCTCTGCTGCTCTCTCATGAATGAATAAATAAAATCTTTAAAAAAAAAAATAAAAAGTGATGGCATTCCATTTAGTTCTAATATTGTATCATTTAATATTGTGTAACTACTTAATTTTAATTGTGGTAAGTTTGAAATAATGTATCTTCAGATATAATTTCACCAAGCTTGTTTTTTTTTTCTGCTCCAAATTGTTTTGGCTATATCCTGACCCAAAATCAAATTTGACACAAAAATGACTTTTAAGATAATTCTCAGTTTTTATGTGAAATACCATGTGTTAACTTTTAAATCTGGATTGCACCAAATTTCTATAGTCCCCAAGGTTTTTATGTCATAGTGTCCTCTAGTTTAAGGATTGGTTGGGTAGGCTTCATTCTTGTCATTTTTTGTCCTCAAAAGTTTTAAAAATATTTTTACACAGGTCTACCATATGATTTCAGATGGAAGCCATAATATTTTGCTATTGTAAGTAGAGACTTTTTTTAATGTGTCTAATTTTTAAACTACTGTAACTAAAGAAAGTATTGATTTCAGTATATTAAGCATAGATTTGTCCACTTCTAAAAAAAAAAAAAGATTTGTCCACTTCTTAAAATATTTTTATTAGGTATGACCATTAAAAAGTATTCTCCTGTTTGTTAGAATTTGAAATCCTGTCTTCTGAGAATAGGTACTGTTCCAATTCTTTGTTGGCTATTTCTGACACAGGCATCCTAGGCCATAGCAGCAGCCCTAACCAGCCCCCTGTCCACAGCCTTAACTTTAGTGGGACTGCTTCTTTGTCTGCCACTGAGTATGCTTACTAAGTTTCTCTTGATTAACAAGAAATATTCCCCAGTATTTAACATGAATTTTAAGTATTTTTAATTATTTTGAAAGGTCAGATGTTTTTCTAAGGGTCTGCTGATGTGATCTAATTATTGGGGTATTTAAATTTTTTTACTGAAGTGACGCCTAGGTGGCTCAGTGGTTGAGCATCTCTGCCTTTGGCTCGGGTTGTGATCCCGGAGTCCTGTGTCAGGCTCTCTGTAATGGAGCCTGCTTCTCCCTGTGCCTATGTCTCTGCTTCTCTCTCTGGGACTCTCATGAATAAATAATCTTTTTAAAAATAAAAATAACTGATAAATTTTTAAATTTGTGATTATGTTTATGCTTTTCTTTTGCTCTCACACACTTCCATCTGCCTCACCAGTTTCACTGTCAACACCCTATGCCAGGCAAATATCTTCTTTTTAAAATTAATCAAACCCTTCTTGTTTTACTGCATTCCTCAGCAAAAGACTCATTTACTAACACAAATCTATTCCTGTTTCTTGCTTTCACTTCTCCAGTAGATTCCCATTACCTTTAAAAATTATTTTTTAAGATTTTATTTATTCATGGGAATACAGAGAGGAGAGAGAGAGAGGCAGAGACACAGGCAGAGGGAGAAGCAGGCTCCATGCCGGGAGCCCGACGCAGGACTCGATCCTGGGACTCCAGGATCACGCCCTGGGCCAAAGGCAGGCACCAAACCACTGAGCCACCCAGAGATCCCGTAAATAAACAAAATCTTTAAAAAAAAAAAAAAAAAGTTAAAAACCAACCTAATTACAATGACCTTGGTTCCTGAAATCTGCTTGTTTGCCACCATGTCAAGTTCATCCCATTACTCCATTACCTTCCAGTGTGTTTTCACTTCCAGGGGCACAGCAGGTTCTGCTTGTGTCCACAGTGTTCTACTTACTTCCTGTCTTTACTAAACTTTCTGAGGCTTTCCCCTTTAAATTTTTAAGGCGTCAGATAAATTATACATACATTTTAATAGTATTTCCCTAAATGAAACACAAATGAAATGCTTTAGTATTTGAATATCTTTGTCATTATTTCTTTAAATAATCTCTTCTAAACTAGACTTAATTCCACAAGGGCAGATGATCTCTCTCATTTATTCATCCATGGATTTCACTGTCTGGTACAGTCTTTTCTCTGAGTTGACTTGAAATTTTTATTTATTAATGACAAAAGGAGATCCTCACTTGTTCTCAAATGACTCAAAAGTTGTAGTAAGTAGGTTAAAAAGACAACATGTCAAAGGTACATGAAAATCAAAAAGTTCATCAACTAAAATGAACATACTAACGATCTTTTACTGTCAGAAGATTAAAATGTTATTAAAGAAAATGACAAAGCATTTCTTAATGCATCCTACCTAAAAGGAAAATATATTGCATGATTCTTCTTCAAAAATAATATATTCTGTAAAGAAATATCTTAAGATTTTAAAATTTATATTCTTTTACCATCAGTTTAAAACAGAACACTATTTAGAGAAAGTAAAAATTCCATGGTTGGGCAGCCCCAGAGGCGCAGCGGTTTAGCGCCGCCTACCACCTGGGGTGTGATCTGGAGTCACGGGATCGAGTCCCACGCTCCCTGCATGGAGCCTGTTTCTCCCTCTGCCTGTGTCTCTGCCTCTCTCTCTCTCTCTCTCTCTCTGTGTGTGTGTGTGTCTCTATGAATAAATAAATAAATCTTAAAAAAAAAAGTCCATAATCTTTTTTTAAAAAAAATTCCATGGTTATCAGAGGGTGAGAATGGTGAAGAGGAGTGGGAGTTGTTTAGGCACAAGTTTCAGATTTAAAAGATGGAAAGAGTCCTGGAGATAGTGGTGACAATTGCACATTATGAATGTATCAACATCATTGGACTGTACACTTAAAAATGATGAGGATTGGGGCGCTTGGTGGGCTCAGTTGAGCATGCAACTCTTGATCTTAGAGTTGTTAAGTTCAAGCCCCATGTTGGGTGTAGAGATCACTTAAAAAATAAAATCTGAAGGTGCCCAAGTGGCTCATTTGGTTAGGCAGCTACCTTTGCCTCGGGTCATGATCCCCGGGTCCTGGGATCCAGCCCCATGTTGGGCTCCCTGCCAGCAGAGAATCTGTTCTCCCTCTGTCCCTCCCCCTGGCTTGGGCTTGCTCTCTCTCAAACACATATAAAGTCTTTTAAAAAATTTTTTTAAAAATAAAATCTTAAAAGATTAGAATGGTAAATGTTATAATGTATTTTCCTACAAAAAGAATAAAATGGAAAAATGTCCTATTTATAGTAAGGTCAATGCTTAGTGATCATTCACTCTGGAAATAACCTGTCAAGCTATATAATTCATTTACTTAGTAGAAAAAAATCTCATTTTTAGAAAGTGAAGGGAGAAATAAATCAATGTGCGAGTTTAAAGGCATGGAGAAGGTTTGAAATGTTTAAGAAGATGGAAGATTAGTCACCAAATAAGAATGATGTTACCAGATACACTTGGAGGTCACTATGAGTTGTGACTTTACATATAAAAGAGAGGCAAGGGCAGCCTGGGTGGCTCAGCAGTTTAGCGCTGCCTTCAGCCCAGGGTGTCGGTGTGGGTGACCCGGGGATAGAGTCCCACATCAGGCTCCCTGCATGGAGCCTGCTTCTCCCTCTGCCTGTGTCTCTGCCTCTCTCTCTCTCTGTCTCTCATGAATAAATAAATAAAATCTAAAAAAAAAAAGGGAGAGGCAATATTTTCATCCTGTGTTGCCACATAGTCATGGAATAGGCAGGTATTTGGAGTCACTTTCTGTTGAAGCCTTGGTCAGCAGACATAGTAAAGAGACAAATAACATTAGTAAACATCTATTGAAATGAGTAAATTAAACTGGTTAAAATGCTGAGGGCTGGAGACTGACATTTGGGAATTGGAGCAATGCTGTGTTTCCGTGCAATAGAAAACATGGACACAGAAGCTAATTTTGTGAAAAAGCAAGGACAGTAGGTTGTAAAAACAGAGAGGGGCCTCTGTAATGTTAGGGATACTCTTCCAGGTAAAATCCAGGTATGATGTGTAACCTTTAAAATTTGAGATTAGGAGGCAGGCAAAGGAAAATTCAAACTTTACCTGTAACACTTTTCTAATGTATGCTTATGTGCCACTGTATGCTGGTATGCATGAAGCTTTGTCATGTTACTAAAGTTGCTGGAACCTAGAGTTTTTTATTTATTCATTAGAGCATGAGCAGGGGAAGGGCAGAGGGAGAAGGAGACTCCCCACTGAGCAGGGCACCTGATGAAGATAACCAACTCAGCCACCCAGACACCCCCATAAAGTGCATTCTTAATAATCTTGTTTCATAACAAAACCCATTCAGAACAAATCTAAAGGTCAGCATTGGAGTGATACTGCTGGAGACCCTTCTTGGAGAAGACGATGCTGATACGTGTATCCAGAGGGCTGAGAAGTTGGGGAAATAGTACATGAACGGATACCCAATTCTGAGAACTTTCACAATGCTTCCACGTGTGGCAGGTGCCAGAAATCCTGTTTAGGAATCGGGAGGGAATTGGCTTTTCATATTCTTCCTAAATTGAGGGTCCTTCTACCATCTCTCCAAGCAACCATAGTCAGAGCCTCAACTTTGGAGAGCTGTCTCCCTCCCCACTTTCTTTGGAGCACAGGGCATGTTCCTATCGGTTCTGCTGGGGATTAGTTCCAGGTGAAGGACTGGACCTCGTAACAAGTGGGCAGCGAGAGTTTCATGGCTCCTTTCCCCTTCCTCAGCTTTGCCACCCGTTGCTGACACTGTGTACAAGTGACAACTCTGAAGAGACATGGCAACGGAGCAACTAAGAATGGAATCACAAGTGAGTAGGGAGTTATTCTTTCTACTGAAATAGCATGTCTGTCACCATCTGGTGGACGTATAATCATTCATGTTCTAAGTACACTCAACTTTCCAAGAACTGGAATGCTCATGCTTGGTCGACTCATCATCTCTTTCCCAATGTTATGTTAACACATCTCAGCCCCAGTTAATGCCCTGTATTTCCAAGAGAGAAGGTTTTTTGTTTGTTTTTTTGTTTTGTTTTTTCATATCCATCACATGCCCTAGTTGGTACCAAAAATTCACTCATTAACCATTTTATTGACTGTAAGGGCTTAGGATTCAGGTCAGTGCAGGTGATAAAGATGAATAAGGAGGAAAACTTCACAGCCCTGTAGGAAAGCAGATGTTCTTACATGTGAGCTCAGTCAATCCAGTATTATATGTGCTGGGCAGGGAAGGGAGTGCTAATTAATATTAAGGGAAAAATGAATAATGGTCATGCCAGAGAAGCCAATGAGTCGTCATTATTTTTTTTTTCCTCCAAATTTAAACCTCTTAAAAGTTTTGATAGGATGTATTTGTACTTCTTGAAACTTATAAAAGAAAACTAATTCATTACTTCTTCGTCCCAAATCCATATTTTACCCCCTCATTGTAATTTCCCTTTGTTCAAATTTGGTAGCTGGAAACAATGTATAGGGAGCTATAGTTTCCTTAATTTTGACTGTAATTCAGGAGAAGGAGTATAGGAGGTAAAATAAAACTTAGGGACCCGGGCAGCCCTGGTGGCTCAGCAGTTTAGCGCCGTCTTCGGCCTAGGGTGTGATCCTGGAGATCTGGGATGGAGTCCCACATCAGGCTCCCTGCATGGAACCTGCTTTCCCCTCTGCCTGTGTCTCGGTCTCTTTCTCTCATGAATAAATAAATAAATCTTTAAAAAAAAAAAAAAAACAAAAAACGTAAGGACCCTTAGAAATTTTTGATGAGCTGGAGAGACAAGAACAAAAAAGTGGCTTTAAGTAAGCTTGAACAGATACCAGATAAAAGCATAATGATAACTGATATGTGGAAGGCCGCAGGCCACAGGAAGGGTCAGGATACTTTCCTTCATTACAAAAGTCTCAGACCCTCTGAATTATGCTCATGAATCATTTAGCCTTATATTTTATAATAAACACTTAAATTGGGTGGCCCGGGTGGCTTCGTGGTTTAGCACTGCCTTCAGCCCAGGGTGTGATCCTGGAGACCTGGGATCGAATCCCATGTCGGGCTCTCTACAAGGAGGCTGCTTCTTCCTCTACCTGTGCCTCTCTCTCTCTCTCTCTCTCTCTCTCTCTCTCTCATAAATCTTTTTAAAAAAATAAACTCTTAAATTATGTGAAGGTAAAAGGATGTGCTGTTGATCTCCTATCCTGTACAAATTGTTAAGTTTTGCAGAACTATGGACATTGCTTCAGTACTCTCTGACATTTATTGAATAAAACTAGAAATTGTATTTAAGAAATGTTTTCTAGGGGATCCCTGGGTGGCCCAGGGCATGATCCTGGAGACCCAGGATGGAGTCCCATGTCGGGCTGCCTGCATGGAGCCTGCTTCTCCTTCTGCCTGTGTCTGTGCCTCTCTGTGTGTGTGTGTGTATCTCTCATGAATAAATAAATAATTTTAAAAATGCTAGTTAGTATTTACTACATCATTGGATCTTTAAGAACTCATAAAAGGTCAGTACACTTGTGGATAACAAAACTGAGGTCATAAAGGGGAACAATCTAATCCTAGTACTTACAAAGTGGAAGGTTGTGTAATGAGCCCATAGATTTACTTGAATTGGAGAAAAGTGTTTTAAAGTTTTCAAAAGAAACTTTTATACTCATCCTCTGGCAGTCTTAATTACAAGTTTATCAGGAAATCCACAGATTATACATCTCATTCGATCTCTTTATAATGAAATTTATGTGTTTACAATGTGTGTCTGGGTATATCTTAAAGCCAGATACCCAGGTGTGCACTGTAAATGACCAAACCCAACATCCTGTTTGAGCTATGTGTACATGCATGCCTCATGCTTCCTTAGTGCTGTCACCTGTACCATCCTCCCCTGACTATTGGCAGAGATGGTCCTGTCTGAAAACAACATCCATAATCTTCTAGGAATCCGTGACCTTTGCAGATGTAGCTGTAGACTTTACTCAAGAAGAGTGGACCCTGCTAGACAAGTCTCAGAGACAACTCTTCAGAGATGTGATGCTGGAGAATATCAGTCACCTGGTCTCAATTGGTGAGTCTCTTATGTATGTATATATCCATTCACTCATTCATTCAACAGCTGTATAGAAAAGATTCCTCATTTCTCACTGAAGACTGTCTTGATTTCTTTCTTAACTTTCAAAACTACTTTATCACAATCTTCTTCACATTTTACTTTTGTCATCCACTAGAAGGTAATCTCACAATTTCATGCCTTTCGTGCTACTCAATCTCCACAACACTCAAACAGTGGTGGGAAATCATTATTTTTGAATTGGTAAGTAAATATATTGACTTTTAAAAAAATACATTTTTTTTGTGTAGGTACTGACCAACCACAGTATTAAAACAAAAATAAAAAAATAAAAATAAAAATAAAACAGAAAGAGGGGCAGCCCCGGTGGCTCAGTGGTTTAGCACCACCTTCGGTCCAGAGTGTGGTCCTGGGACCCGGGATCGAGTCCCATGTCAGGCTCCCTGTGTGGAGCCTGCCTCTCCCTCTGCCTGTGTCTCTGTCTGTCTCTCTTTGTCTCTCATGAATAAATAAATGAAATCTTTTAAAAGATAATAAAACAATAAAAAATAAAAATAATAAAAACTAACCAGGGGCACCTGGGAGATGCTATCAGTTGAGCATCCAACTTTTGGTTTCAGTTTGTGATCTCATGGTTGTGGGATTGAGCCCTGCATTGGGCTCCATGCTCAATGCAGAGTCTGCTTAAGTTTTTCTCTCGCACTTCTTTGGCTCCTCTCCCTGGCACTCTCTCCCTCAAATTAATAAATATTTTAAAAGAGGGGGTGTAGGGCACCTGGTGGCTCAGTGGTTGAACATCTGCCTTAGGCTCAGGTCATAGTCCTGGGGTCCTGGAATGGAGTCCTGCATCGGGCTCTCAATAGAGAGCCTGCTTCTCCCTCTGCCTGTGTCTCTGCCTCTCTCTCTGGGTCTCTCATGAATAAATAAATAAAATCTTTGAAAACAAAAACAAAAAAACAGATAAACGGTTTTCCATGTAAAACCTAGATTTTTCTGATGGAATTGTATTTATTGGGTTCATTTAAGATATAATATTCACACTGTGAATACTTGTATCATTGTATTAAAATACTGAAAGATTGCAATTTGTCTTTGAACTTAGTTAGGCATCAACAATAATAGCTCCTGAATGTCTTTGAGAAAATTTAAGAATTAAAATTCTGTTGGTGAAGGACTATCCATGTTGTTTTCAACATACTCTTCCCTGGGATTAAATTCTGAGGTTACCTTATTCTTTCTCATTAGTTGGCCCTATACTGATAATCACGCACTGTTATGAGCACAGAAGTCAAAATTCAATTATTTCTTTTCTATGAACAGGCAAACAGCTCTACAAATCAGATACAATTTCCCACCTGGAACCAGGAGTGCAGCTTTCAAAAGAAGGGATAAGTTTGCTGCAATGCCAGAGTCTAGGTGAGCTACAGGAAGAACTTAGTGAGTAGGCCCTAAGAATCATCAAACGAAATTTAGTGACTTTTTTAAAAGACAGTATGATAGGGGAAAACTTCTTCAGATACTGTATTACACTTTAGAGGTGACAATTTCTATTCTGTCTTTGGGAAGGTAATAGTTATGTACTTACTTACTGGAGTTAAAATATACACAGTAGCACTTTTCGGAGTTCTCCTCTATGAAGATTTTCCCTTTTCCTCCCCAGCTTGCCATCTGCATCTTATTTTCCTTATATTTCAGTCCTAAAAATGTCAACTCTTGATGTCATGTTTATTCTCATGTTATATTCCTTAATTTGACACTTTCTCATGTTATTATTTGAAACATACTCAAATGACCATTTAGTGTCTTCAACATTTTAATTCCCTCCATGTCACTATGGGAATTATTTCCCCAATCATTTCAGATAAAGAAGATGGTCCTAAAAAACAAGAAATGATATTCATGCAGCATATCTGCAAGAAGGACACAGCATTAATCAGTGCAATGGTAAGCTTTAAGGGTGTGAACCTGTGCTTCCAAATGATCTGGGTATTTAATAAGTAAGGAATTGGGCAAAATTGCCCAATCATAGTTTAAGCTGGAATCCAGGGTTTTCACAGCAGGAAGTTTTGCTTAATTTAATTTTAAGGAAGAAATTAATGTGAAGTCAAAACCATAATCTGAGGTCTTAGCTGCATGATTATGACTTATTATATACTTAACATTTGAAACATAGTAATGTCTTTCATCAGGTATCTCTACATTTGGGATACTACAAGAAAGAAAATCTCTATGCTTGCCAGAGACGAATACCCCATGTTTATGTAAATACATGCAAACAATTTTGTAGGAGTCTATCGCTGAATGATGACTATAGAATTCATATGCAGGTTAAGGAAGGGAGGAATAAATGTGAGCAAAGTTTTAACAGTCTCTCATTTCCTTTCAAAAAGCAGAGATCTCACACTCCAGAGGATCCTTTTGAATGCAATGATCTGGGAGAAAATTTTACTGAAATACTAACATGGACTCAATATGTGGTACCTAAAATAGAAAAGAATCCCTTTATCAGCAAAGAATGTGGAAAAGACAGCAGTTATTTGACATCTTTTAATATACATAAGCAGAGTCACACTGTAAGTAAATCATATGAATGTCATCAACGTGAGAAAGGCTTTATTCAAAGCTCTGCCCTTAGACAACCCAATAATACTCAAAATGGAGAGAAAACATTTGAATGTCATGAATGTGGGAAAGCCTTTGGAAAAAGTTCTAACCTTAGACGACATGAGATGATTCACACTGGAGTGAAACCACATGGATGTCATCTATGTGGGAAAGCCTTCACTCACTGTTCCGACCTTAGAAAACATGAGAGAATACACACTGGAGAGAAATCATATGGATGTCCTCTATGCGGGAAAGCCTTCAGTAAAAGTTATAACCTTAGGCGCCACGAGAGGATTCACACTAGGAAAAAGATGCATGAATGTCATCTATGTGGGAAAGCCTACACTCAATGTTCTGACCTTAACAAACATGAAAGAACTCACTTTGGAGAGAAACCATATGAATGCAATCTATGTGGGAAGACATTCAGTAAAACTTCTTACCTTAGACAACATGAGCGAACTCATAATGGAGAGAAACCATATGAGTGTCATCTCTGTGGGAAGGCATTCACTCACTGTTCTCACCTTAGAAAACATGAGAGAACTCACACTGGAGAGAAACCATACGAATGTCATCTGTGTGGGAAAGCTTTCACTGAATCTTCTGTACTTAGACGACATGAGAGAACCCACACCGGAGAGAAACCGTATGAATGTCCTCTGTGTTGGAAAGCCTTTACTGATTCTTCTGTCCTTAAACGACATGAAAGAACTCACACTGGAGAGAAACCTTATGAATGCCACCTATGTGGGAAAGCTTTCAATCACTCTTCTGTCCTTAGGCGACATGAGAGAACTCACACTGGTGAGAAACCATATGAATGCAATGTATGTGGAAAAGCCTTCAACAGAAGCTATAACTTTAGATTGCATAAGAGAATCCACACTGGAGAGAAACCATATAAATGTTATATATGTGGGAAAGCCTTCAGTAAATATTTTAACCTTAGACAACATGAGAAAACACATATAAAGGTAATAAATGTGGAAAATTCACCACCTATAGCTTCAAACTATAAACACTCTTGAGGGTTCAAATACTCAAGAAATGCTGTTTGTAATCAGTATGGGAGAGCATTTATTCATCCTTATTACTTCACTCAACTTAGATTAATCCAAAGTGGAGAGAATCCGTATGTGGTCCATCTATATGATAAAACCTTCAAATAATGTACATGAAAGAATGTAAATGAAGTGAATGTGGAAGAATTTCCATACATAGTTCTCTTTTAAAAAAATGAAGTCACATGTCAGAGAAAATCTATGTAATCATTGTAGAAATACCTTCATTTATCCTTTAAATAAATTGTGCAGGAGAGATTCTAGATCTGTAATCACTGTGCATTCAATTTAGCAACACATCTGGCATGCAGAAGAAATGTGCTAAAGCGATAAATAAGTGGGAAACAATCATTAGTAGGAAGACAAGAGAATGTTGTGGCCAAAGGGTTGTGTTCAACAAGAACTAGGACATGAAAAAGATTGAAGACAGTTGGAGTATCCTATTTCCAGGATGCCTAATATACTTCCACTAATTTCTGCAGTGACAAAGCACTGCCTCTAGTAGTGACAACACTATTTGGCAAAACTAAAAGTAGAAGCAAAGACAACCTGACCTTGCCCCATATCCTTGTCACAACAGCTACAAATCCACAATTCACCCAACTAAGGATACCTAGGAGTCCCAGCTCCTCCAACATGCAAATACAGAAAGCTAGAAGAGCAGTTAACACTTCTCTTCTGCCAGGACAACAAAAGGCTGAGTCGTTCGTTGGTACTTTTATAAGTAAAAGTTTGAACATTAATAAGTAATCGTGTTTCACAAGTGGCAAAAACAAAGATGCAAATCTTTATTTTATTAAATGTCATGAGGGAATATGCAATGCCCTTTTCAATCCTTGATTTGTCCTTTCGTTTGAATATATGACGTGTCCCATGTGGAACCTCTATTAAAGTCACCCACTAATGTCACTAACAGGATATAGTTTCCCAAACCTTGAACTATTGAAGTTCTCCATCTTCTCATGTTTCTTATAACTTCTTCTATTTTGTATAGTAATAGAAGTTTTCCTAACTCCAATCTAAAGATACATGTGGATCTGTTCCTTGTGTCTTTATCAGCTTTCCTGCTGCTTTGCAAAGATGTTTTTGTATTTTTTAATTTCACACATTGTCTTAAAAAAAAAGGAAGAGGCTGAGTTGATGTTTTACCCAGACAAGTTTATTATTGTCTTAGTGAGAGGACATCACTTCTTCCATCTAGGAATTAAAATACACTCAGGCTAGATTGCAGCTTTGATTTCATTCATTCATTCATTCATTCATTCATGCCTTTCAGGTCCTTCCTCTATTCCTCTAGATTTATTGAAGGAACCTTCCAAAGTACAATAAACTGAGAAGATAAAACACTTTTTTTTCCTCTCTGTCCATCCCCACCTAAAAACTGATGGGGAAAAGGATCTCAGTATTTGAGATCTCTGTATTTCAGTCAGCCTGTGCCAGTCCACAAGTTCATAAACCCATCTACTTATTATTCCCTGGTAGTATACTTTAGCCTATGATTTTCAGTGTCTATACTAAGCAGATTCCCCCAGATGTGGAAATCAGATGGCCTCTTCAAGGTTATTACAATCTTCTCTGGTTCCACAAATCTCTGAATTTAAAACAATACATTTTTATTTGAATCTTTAATTTTCTGTTGTCTGTCTTATCTCTATTCACACAACTTAACCTAGAAGAAGGTCAAAATTTGTTTGAATGAATTTCCAACTGATTTTGTTAGCAGTCCAAAAAAGTGGCCTATTTTATCTGGACTGCCCTTTCATGGTGTTCCTTTCCAAATGTTCCAGTAGAAAGTCACTCTGAGTATGATAAGCATGTCATCGAGCTTCCCTTTTCTGATTTTATCAAGTCGTCTAAACACACTACACTTCAGTTATTTTGAGCAGTTGCTTTGTGTGTATTAGTACCGTTTCATTGCTATCATTGGTCAATTGGTCCAATAAAGCTACTCAGGACCAAACTGGAAATAATTCACCTGGAGACATTTTAAAGCAAAGAATGATTTATCTCTATTTTTAATACAGATATTTGTCACAATTTTGAACATACTGTTTACATAGGAAAAATTCCTCAGTTTACAACTTGGAATCACATTAAAACTTTCTTTCTCATGGGAATATTTTAATTATCTGCACTTTCCTAATTTAATGTCTTTTTTTTTTTTTAAGATTTTATTTATTCATGAGAGATACAGAGAGAGGCAGGCTCCATGCAGGAAGCCCGATGTGGGAGTTGATCTCGGGACTCCGGGATCATGACCTGAACAAAAGGCACGCTCAACTGCTGAGCCACCCAGGCATCCCTACTAACTTAATTTCTTGAGAATGTTATCAAACACCTAAATATCAACACTTTGTCTTCATCTCTTTTAACATACGCCACCATACAGACCAGTTCTGCTGGGTTGTGATGGGAGGTCAGCACACATTTCATCCCTGTACCAAATACCTGGGCCTCCTCAGCCCTGTTGATGTCCAAGGGTGAAATACCCCCAATATCTAGGCAACACAGGCACAGGGTGTGTGTCAGCAGTTGTCTATGGTCAGAGGGCATATGGTAATTATATGATCTCCACACAGTCCAGTTTCCTTGGTGCTTCTGTGACTTAGAACATCATGGTGTCAGAGTATGTGATCAACGTGGAAAGTGCATACGTGATTCTAAGAACATATACACGCTTTAATCATACCTTGTGTGTGCATACACATGCATATGTTAGGGTTTGTGTATGTTGAGGGTACTGTGTTCAAAGTACGTTAGGGATGCCTGGGTAGCTCAGCAGTTGAGCATCTGCCTTTGGCTCAGGGCATGATCCCGGGATCCAGGATCAAGTCCCACATCGGACCCCTTGCAGGGAGCCTGCTTCTCCTCTGCCTGTCTCTCTACCTCTCTGTCTCTCATGAATAAATAATTGTCTTTAAAAAAAAAAATTAAAGTGAAGATAATTAAACCAGGTTCCCAGGTTCCTATGGCATGAGTGTGTGTGATGACATGCTTCAGAGGGTGCAGCAGGTGGAAAGTAAGGTCTCCCTGGTACCAGTTCACCAGTCAAGGCTCACAGAGCACTCCCATGGGGGAGACTGGGAAAAGTGAAGCCAACATGGTGGAGTCAGGCCTGTGGGACTTGCTGGGGTTCTGGAGAAGGGAAGGCCAGATCCTGACCAGTGGGAAACTATGATCCAGGGTCTGGACGACTCAGAGAAGTGGGAACTGTGGGCACCAGTGATGGGGGCTCTGAGTGGGAGAGCTGTTAAGTTTGGACAGAATGTTGGGGAGTGAGTTACAGAGCTATGTGGTGGAAAGCCTGTAGGTTGGGGGATCAAGGATCCTAAATTCTCCACCAAGGGAAAGGACCAAAGGTACTTTGAGGCAACTCCAAAATGTAGGGTGATGCATACTGTTGGAGGAAGGAGGGGCAGGTGCACAAGCACCTGGGTAGGTGAGGCATAGACTGCTCACACTGGCTACATGTCTCTCAAGGCCCAGCACATCTGGACCAAGCCTCACTGCCCCTGCCCCTTCCCAGGAGAGGCCCCTCTTTGATCACACTCCTCTTTGACCAACACTACATACCCTATAGTCTATCGAGCTAGAAGCAAATTTCCTGGAGTAAAGGTACCACCTAAGTGGACCAGGTTCTGCTGTCTTTGAGACTCAAATCCTACATTCATTGGTACCTCCTGCCCCACCCGTTCTCTGCACCTGCCCATACTGTCAGCAAAGAGACCCTCATCACCCTGAGTGGCTCAGGACACTGGTCATTCTCCTGCCACGTCTAACTTATTTTGTTTCTGGTTGGAAAGCTATCCTTGTCTGTACTTTCTGCCTTTGGGTTCTTCACTGTCTCTTGTCTCAACATCATGACAAATCATAATTAGGGAGTGGATTACTGCCCTTCGCTATCATCAACCAAGTTGGCCCTTAAGACCATCCCCCAGGCACCATGCCATTCCTGATCCTAGCATTCTGCAGACCCCAGGCCTCTCCTGAGACCCTGTTTCTGTTCTCCTGGGAACTGCACCTACTGTTTCTCATGCTTTTGCTTCCATCTACCTCAGGGAAGTCCTGGGAGGTGGGGTGGAGATGGCAGGTCAACAACCTCTACTTTTATTCCAAATTTTACCTTCCTTGCTGTGTCTGGCATGGTGTTTACATTCCCAGTGTTTTGCTGGAAAGTCAGCTCTTGCTAGGAGGACAGCACTGTTAGCACATCCATATGGATGTGGATGTTGGATGTGGGCATACGGAGGAAAGAACAATTCAGAGGAAGAAAAAGACAGACAGAATGAATCAGAGAAAGTGAGGTAGAATGAGAGAGTACAATAAAGGATGGGGGGGGTGGGTCCAATGGGCTCATAAAGAACAAATAGCAGCAAATTACGAGTGATCTAGACAAGATTCAGTGGGATAAATGAAAACAAGTTGGAAAAAAAATGTTGGACCATGAGAGATGAAGGAGACAGAAGTAGGCCTTAAGAACAGCATAGGGCATAAAGGAAGGGCAAATGTCATAATTATTACATTTTAAAATTTTTCTAAATTACTTCCCACTCAAAATTTATTGTCATAAGACCTGAAAATATTCCTCAACCTATGTTAAATAATTTTACATAATTTCAATATGTATTTTTTTAAAGATTTTATTTATCTATTCATGAGACACACAGAGAGGGGGTGGGGCAGAGACACAGGCAGAGGGAGAAGCAGGCTCCATGCAGAGAGAACCCGATGCGGGACTCCATTCTGGGACTCCAGGATCACGCCCTGGGCTGAAGGCAGCCACTCAACCGCTGAACCACCCAGGGATCCCCCAATATGTACTTTATAAGAATATTAGATTTCTTATATTAATAAAACCTTGTATAACCAGTTAGTCTAATATCCAGCAGTATCTCTGCTTTATGTGATCTTCTGACTTATTGAGCAGTGAGCTCAACAAGATTCATAAACTGCATAGAGCCATTTCTAAAGAAGAATGTCAGGCAAAAAAAAAAAAAAAAGAAAAGAAAAGAAAAAGAAATTAAGAGAAGAAAGGAAAGAGTAGAAAGGAAAAAGAAAGGAAGGAAGAAAGGAAGGAAGGAAGAGAAGGAAGGAAGGAAAAAGAAAAGAAAAGAAAGAAAAGAAAAAAGAAAAGAAAAGAAAAAAAAGAAAGAAAAGAGAAAGAGAGAAAGAGAAGAAGGTCAGGCTTTCCTGTATCTTTTACTCATAATTTTCATGCAGTCAAACATAAAACCTTGCCTTCATGCCCTCTTTTTTGCCCTCCTGTGAAAGGACTCACTATTTTGTTATTATATTACTGAGAAAACTGACTTCATCAACATGCCAGAAGGATTTTTTCCTGTCTTCCTCTCTAAGAACACTGATTAGACAATCATCCAGGATGAGAGGGCCTTTGTGGAAATTCAGGAATCCGGCAGAGAAGTTCCAACACACTACTGGAGCAAGAAAAAAAAAAAAAAAAATCAAAGATTGGGTGCATTAAAAGGGTAAGAGTGACAGCGAGACTTTAACTGTATCACAATTCCCCCACAATGGCACAGCTCTGTGCCAGGAGAGACCATCCTGGCCCATTTTCTCCCATGGGGAAAGGGAGAACATCCAAGTGAGTGACCTGCTCCTCTAGCTGTGTGAGAGGCTGCCAGAGAAACCCTGTTCTTTCCTGCATGATCTACAACACTGGGGTGTGCTGTGTGATTCAGGGCTGGGAAGCACCTGTGAGAAGAGCAGAAGGGTCTTACAGGGCATCAAAGAGATGTGGATCCTACTGACTCCACTAACACCACTCCATGAGGAAGCCTGTCCACAAGCTGCCAGGAACACCGCACCTCTGAAACCCACCCCAGCTGGCCCACGGGCAACCCCTCAATGCTCAGTGCACATCACCCACACGTCTCTAAACCTTGTGGCCAGCTTCCTGCATGCACTCGCAACTGTGTTCAGAGGGAACTCTGGCAGATGGATAGTGAAAATGCCAACAACACTGCCCCAACCTGTAGGACCGTGAGTCAACACAAACCAGGAACATTTAGCAGCACAAGAGGGAATGCAGGGCTAAGGCTGTCAGCACCTAACTTTGCAGTAGCAAGAGAAGGCATACATGCCCCCAGGAGGAGACAAGAACTGCAGAACAGGACTATACACAGAAAATGTATGGGAAAAGATACAGCAAACACAGATTTAAAAGAACATAGGGGCACCTGGGTGGCTCAATCAGTTAAGCACCCAACTCTCAATTTTGGCTCAGGTCCTGATCTCAGGGCTGTGAGATCAAGCCCAACACTGGGCTCCATGCTTAGCAAACAGTCTGCTTGCAATTCTCTCTCTCTCTCTCTGCCCCTTCTCCCACTCATGTTCTCTTTCAAATAAATAAATCAAACTTAAAAATTTTTTTAGAAACCTCCCCAATACTTCACCTAGCAATGTTCTTTCCTAAATGGGGAGACAAAGACATCCCCAGATAAACAAAAGATGAGGTAATTCATCACCAATAAACTTCCTTATAAGAAATGCTGAGGGGAGTTCTCTAAGTTGAAATGAAAGGACACAAATAATAACCAAAAAAAAAGCATATAATGTAGTAATATAGCCAAAATCAGAATACTGCAGTCCTACTGTATGGTGATTACTTCCAGCAGAAAGGTCAAAGGAAAAAAGAACAGAGAATAACTACAGCGACCATAATTTTTAAAGGACACACAACATGAAAAGAAATAAATCATGACATCAAAAACATAATGCATGAGGAGAGTAAGGTTAAGTTGCTTATCAGCTCAGACGGTTCTATCTAGATGTTTTACAGAAGTCATACAGCAGCCACAAACCAACTGTAGGTACAGAGAAGATAAAAAGGCAGGAATCAACAAGCATCAATACAAAGGCACAGACATGAGTGAAGGATCAAGACAACTGCAGAACATCCAAAAAAGAACTAATAAGATGGCATTAGTAAGTCCTCGTCTCTAATCATTATTTCAAATGTGAGTAGATTAAATTCTACAATAAAAAAGACTGCATAGTGGCTGACTGAATAAAAAATACCCAAATATACACCACCAACACAAGATTTGCTTCAGCTTTAAGGACACATATGGACTCAAAGTGGTGGGATAGGAAAACATATTCCAGGTCAGTGGAAATCCTAAGAGAGCAGAGGTAGTTCTACTAACATCAGACAAGACAGACTGTAACTCAGAAGCTATAACAAGTAACAAGACCACTATATGGACACAGAGATGAGCTCATCAAGGAAATATAACGTGTTTAAGTGTATTAACGTAATACTCAGACTAAAATGAATAGAGCATTTGATACCAACAGAATAAGGAAGACTTCCAAAATAACATACAAAAGGTAACAGCAGGAAGTAAAGATTTACATTTTACTGTATAAAAATTATAACTAAAACAGATCAAAGTAGACACATATATGTGTATATGACTGTGTGTGTGCATGATAAAACTATGTAATATAAAATATTATATAAAATTACATGAAAAATGAACCAAGTAGGAAAATTAATGGACATTTCTACAAATACAACCGTGTTAATAACATTTATTCAGGGATCCCTGGGTGGCGCAGTGGTTGGGCACCTGCCTTTGACCCAGGGCGCGATCCTGGAGACCCGGGATCGAATCCCATGTCAGGCTCCCGGTGCATGGAGCCTGCTTCTCCCTCTGCCTATGTCTCTGCCTCTCTCTCTGTGACTATCATAAATAAATAAAAATTAAAAAAAAAAACAAAAATAACATTTATTCTGTAATCAGTGAATTATAAATGAAAACAATAGCCATGTTTTATTATATACAAAAAAAAAGAATGTAACATTAAAGTCTTGTCTATAGCTGAGTGAAAAGCCCACATTTTGGGGTTGACAATATCACTGCAACTCTAGGCAGGGACTGTCTTGCCAGAATCTACTAAACATGAACGCACGCACCATACTTCAAACCAGCACTCAAGACTCCAACTTGCCCAAAGCATAGGAACACACAGACATCTTCAGAGAAGCCACTGTGCTCAGAGGCAACCAGTGAGATTCTTTACAAATCCAGTAATGTCAAGGTCTCTTGTATGTGCTGCAAGCTATTTTTAAAATGCTCTTAGTCATTTAGGTTGATCTCATTTTTAAAAAGCAATTGTGGAATAAAACCCACCCTATCACATGGATTAAATGCAACCTTGATCTTCATGATCAGTTTCTGCATTCTCCCACTATATTCCAAGTAATGATTATTTTGAGGTCAGATCCATATAGGCGCACTTTGCCAAGGTCGGAATGCACTACAAAGTCAGGTAGATCAAGTTTTCTATTACCAATCTTCTCTTCCAGGATTTTCCAGAGATTCCTACACACCAATCAACAACTTCCCTGTGCAGTTTCTTTTCTTTTTTTTCCCCTGTTCAGTTTAACTCTTACTCATAGAGAATTGGCAGGACATCCTGATACCCTAGGAAATCCCTGCTACCTTACCCAGTTGAAACCACAGTACTCACCCCCCAGGCTCCAATCCATGTGTGAATATGACGTCCTTCCAATGATTCAGCCCCAAATGGAAATACTTCACAACTCTCACATCAGTAGTTCATAGAGAGATGGATCATGGTTCAGGAAACACCATGAGTGACTGTGAACAATGTGTTAGGCAGGATACTTGAGCTGAAGATTAGTAGGCTCTAAAAA
This sequence comes from Nyctereutes procyonoides, assembly GCF_905146905.1. Classification (NCBI taxonomy): domain Eukaryota; kingdom Metazoa; phylum Chordata; class Mammalia; order Carnivora; family Canidae; genus Nyctereutes; species Nyctereutes procyonoides. The sequence continues at coordinate 47,876,570 of NW_026575133.1, read as the reverse complement.
GGCATTTCAGGAGGGAGAGGACATAATAACCAAGAGAATAACTTTTTTTCTAAGAAAAAGGCATTCCTGACTCCTGCTCACCTTCCTTCTTGTCTGAGCTTCCTTACAAGGCAAGATCACACTTAACTCACTTGTGAGTGCTGAGACTATGCCTTTCAGGGCTGGAAATCCATATACCCCTTCTTGTGTCAAAACCATACACACTGGAAGGAATTCAACATGTGGAGATGAGTCCTCTGCGTTCTACTGAAATAGTGGGACACCTCCCACAGAGACTCCTACACTGGATTGTATGGATAGAAGTTTCTGTGATGCGTCCTGCATAACCCACCACCCCAACCTGCAGGGGCACAGGCAGGCTAAAGCATGTTTGTGTGTAATACTCGTGCTGCATGACTGACCTTGGGGGCCTGCTTAGTGGACATTAGCTGGCCTCCTGGTCAGAACTGACGCTTCTGGTCTGGACACCCAGGACTGTAGATCTTGTCTCGCATCCCCTCCTCCTCCAGGCTGGGTGGGCCCCCCAGAATGGAATGCAGGAGGGGAGGCAAGTACACATGGCCTGGGCTCCTTGAAGATGTGAAGACATGACAATGTGGATATGCAGCTCATTCCATACTGCAGGAACACATGTTTAACCTCAGACCCCATCATTGGCCCCATAAATAGAGCCCTGGTGGAGATGGTTGAGGGAGAGGTCTCACCTGAGGGGAGGATGTTACGCCTGGGTGTGTGTCCAGGGGGTTTCCCCAGCTGATGAGGTTGGACTCTGTAAGCACTTAATGCAACTATGTCCTATTCTCCTTTACTGCTCACTACTGCCCTCATCTAGGTGCAGATCTCCCTTCTCTTCTTTGTTTATATTCTATTAAATTTTTATAAGATCAAGAAAGTGGTTTCTCATCTTTAAAACAGAGTTTGGCTGCTGTGAATCTCTTCTTCAGAAGATACATGGATGATAAACTCCAACATGGAGACCCACAGTTTGGTTTTTCTGCTCATTTCTTCAGAAAGTTTTTGTATCCTAGTTAAAGCCACATGTCACTTGGCAGCAGCGGTTTGTGACTAGGGGACTGGCCTTCACTTGAAATCAGACAGTGAAAACACTTGTAGTACCTGCTGAGCAAAGGATCTCCGGGTGAAGATGGGCAGAGACACTTGTTTTTCCTGTTCCTGAGCTTCCCAGGGTCCCACTCCTGATTTGTCACCACTTCACCAAGAGCCCCTGCTCTTGGGAGACACATCTGTGTTCCGTCTTGTCCTCTCCTACTGCCTGCAAACCCTGCTCCCATATATTGGGCCAGGCAAGAAGGCCAGTGGAAGCCAGCAGGACGCAGCCACTGGTACCCCTGCAGGGACACTGTGATCTGAATGCCCTAGGGTCAGCCCTTCTCTTCCCTCCCCTATGTCCAAAGATGACAGACCACACTGCAGACTCCTCAGCAAGAGCAACTTATCTGTCATGGTTTTAATCATAATGATCACAAGTATTTCACTCTTCTAAAACATCACAGTGAACCATCAGAAATTAGGAAGAATTCATTACTGGCCCTGGAAATCATGAAGGACGGCCACCTATGTAAACGGCTCCTCGTGACCCACTCCTGAGCACATAGGTTAGTTACAACACCTCACCCTTCAACCTGGCTGCGAAGGCATAAAGGGAGCAAGTCCTTAGTGGGAAACTGTAGTCCACAGCCCACAACGTTAAAGTATCACCTTAAAAAAAAAAAAAAAAAAAAAAAAAAAAAACTAGGGCAGCCCGGGTGGCTCAGCGATTTAGCGCCACCTTCGGCCCAGGGCGTGATCCTGGAGTCCCAGGATCGAATCCCGCGTCGGGCTCCCTGCGTGGAGCCTGCTTCTCCCTCTGGCTCTGTCTCTGTGTTTCTCATGAATAAATAAATAAAATATTAAAAAATAAATAAAATTTTTAAAAAATAATCTATTATTAGACAAACCGGTTAAACAAAACTGTTAATCCCAAAATAAAAAATAAAGGTCACTATCCTTAACAAATGCACATTGAAACAGTGCAAAATGATGAACTTCCAAAGATTTTCTACAATAAGGAGCGGAAAGCTTCATAATCTAAGCAGGACACAATAAACATAGAAGATTATAAAAACAAACTATGAGGACTCTGATAGCTGCCCTTCGGTCACCGCCCTCCGGGGTCTGCGACCTTCACAGTCGGAGAGTGCTCCCCCGCCCCCACCTCCTCCCCACGTGCACACGGCCCGTCACCCCCTCTTCGCCCCTCCCCCACGTGCGCACGGAACGTCACCCCCCTCTTCGCCCCTCCTCCACGTGCACACGGCCCGTCACCCCCTCTTCGCCCCTCCCCCACGTGCACACGGCCCGTCACCCCCCTCTTCGCCCCTCCCCCACGTGCACACGGCCCGTCACCCCCTCTTCGCCCCTCCCCCAACGTGCACACGGCCCGTCACCCCCTCGTCGCACGCACACACCCCGACCCTTCCCCGCCCCGCGGCCACCTCCAGGTTCCCACGGAGGGAATCCAGATGGTCCCGGAGGAAGTTGCCGGCGGGACCGTAAGCACACCCCGGCAGGGACAGCCAGCCGCATGGCATCCGGGACGGAGGGCAGGAGGCGTCCGGGGAAGCGCCGGTCGTCCCCTCCCAGCTCCGGGCTCAGGGGGAGAACCGGGCCGCACCCCGACCGCGAGCGCCGTCCTGCGCTACAAGACCGAAGCCCGCACTCACAAGCGGGAAGGGCGCTCCCGGAGAGCGCTTCCGGGTCACAGGTCGCGGGGAGGCGGGACCTGAGGAGGGCGGGGCCAGTGTGAGCGGACGCAGCACGTCCTTCCGCCAGGCCGCGACGCTTCCGGTCTGTCCTAGCCCTCGAAGAGTCGGCGCCGGAGCGCGGGGCGGCGTGCGTTCTGCAGGACCTTCGGAGCCTTGCAGGTTACCGCCGAGAGAAATAAGCGTCGTAAGCCCCGAGATGTTTCCTTCCCAGCCGTGGAAAGGGCTTCTGTCGCAAAAAGCTTTTTCAGGGGCGCCTGGGAGCTCAGGGTGAAGCGGCTGCCTTCCGCTCAGGTCAGGATCCCGGCGTCCTGGGGTCCTGGGGTCGAGTCAGGTCGGGGTCCTAAGGTCCTGGGATCCTGGGGTCGAGTCAGGTCAGGATCCCGGGGTCCTGGGGTCCTGGGGTCGAGCCAGGTCGGGGTCCTGGGGTCGAGCCAGGTCCTGAGGTCCTGGGGTCGAGCCAGGTCCTGAGGTCCTGGGGTCGAGCCAGGTCCTGAGGTCCTGGGGTCGAGCCAGGTCCTGAGGTCCTGGATCCTGGGGTCGAGCCCCACATGGGTGGGGGGGGTCCCTTGTTGGCGGGGAGCCTGCTTCTCTCTCTGCCGCCTCCCCCTGCACCCCGCCTGGTGGTCACTCTTGCCGGCTCATGCTCTCTCTTAAAAAAATAAGTTAAAACATTTTTTTTAAAAAAAAAGCTTTTTCTTGGTTTCGGCTTAGGTGGCGGACGACCGCGAGGCCGGGGAGGGCGGTGGGCGCACCAGGGTCCCGGAGTCGGGGGAGCAGGTGGGCTGCAGAGGCCGGGGACCAGGGCCTGGCAGTCGCCACACTGGGCCAGGGCGGGGATCCGCAGAGCCTGACTGGTTTCTGGCCCGCGACTACGCAGGGGTTAGAGACGCCGTCCTGGGCTCTGCACCTATAGTCCTCTTTCCATTTAGTTCATTCTGTTCAGAAGGTGTAGAGATGATTAATAAATTCTGATGTCTTTGGGTTAAATGAGGGTGGCATTCCATAATTAGTTTTTCAATATTTCCAGGCATATTTGTCATGGATGTCTGTTATTTTACATGAATATTTGAAAAATAATAAAACTCCATTTTTGACTTTCAGAGGCCTCAGTAATAACCTTTACCAGGTTTTTTTTTTTTTTAAGATTTTATTAATTAGGGCAGCCCTGGTGGCTCAGCGGTTTAGCGCCTCCTTCAGCCCAGGGCCTGATCCTGGAGACTTGGGATGGAGTCCCACATCAGGCTCTCTACATGGAGCCTGCTTCTCCCTCTACTTGTGTCTCTGTCTCTGTCTCTCTCTGTGTCTCCCATGAATGAATAAATAAAATCTTAAAAAAAAAAGATTTTATTAATTATTTGACAGAGCTCTAGCAGCACAGTGAGAGGAGCAAAAAGAGAGGGAGAAGCAGGCTCTCCACTGAGCAGGGAGCCCATCCCAGGACCCCAGGAGCTCACAAAGACAGATGCTTCACCGATTGAGCCACCAGGTGCTCCCCTATTTACTTTAAAAATTCTTAAGTTTTTGCTGCCTGGATTTTGGCAAGATCAAATCCCAGTCGTTCGTGCTGCTTAATTTTTTTTTTTTTTAAGATTTACTTACTTACTTACTTGAGAGAGTGCAGTTGTGCAGGGGTGGGGGTCCAGAGGGAAGAGGAGGACTCAAACTCCCCACTGAGCACTAGAGTCCCACCTCATGCGCCGAAACCAAGAGTTGAATGCTTCACTAACTGTTCCACCCAGGTGCCCATCGTGCTTCAATTTCATAGAGTGTCTCTAAATCTGAGCAGTATTCTGACATTCCCATAAGTAATACCAGTTTCTCCCAACTTTTGAGTATTTTTTTATATTTTTAAATATATTGGGTTTAAATTGTAGAAAATAACTCTCTCTTCAGCAAAGGAACAGAAACTAGTAGGACTGAACAAGTGGAGGAGAAATCATCTCCACTGCTGCTCCAGGAGTGAGTTCCCTTCTACTCAGACTTGCAATAAAGTAGGTACAGATAAAGGAGCGAGGTCTGCGCATTACTTGATGGTCAAGGAATCCAGGTTTCCAAAACCTCCAATTTAAGTTTCCTTCCCTCTTTTCATTGGAGTCCAGCGATAAGACTTCTGTCTGTGTAAACTCTCCAGCCTCCAACCACCTTCTCCCTCACATCTCCTGTGTTTGTATTTATACACAGTGTGTGTCTGAGGTAGAAGGGACCTCCCCTCGGCTCTGAGTGTCTGTTTACCTCACTGGAGTTAGAGCCAATAGAAACAGGCCAGTAAAAGGAAATGACAGGGCACTGAAGCATAATTTGCTTTTCTTTGCTGCTATTACAATTAAAAAAGGATTTCCAGGCATTTGTTTGAAGAGCCCCCTGATAAATAAGTATTCCTATTTTCAGGAAAAATTCACCCCTACCTAAGCACAGTAGTGCTCAGATGGCCTTGATGAAGAGGTGGCCTCTCTAAAATGCAATGCAGACACAAAAATGAAAAACTATGCAGTACACAGAAGGGACCCTATGTCCACTTCATTCCCTGAGGGGTAAGAATTCCTCCTTGTTAGGAATCTGGTGTCCTCTCATCTTAGAGAACCTCTCATCTCCAGCTTGAGAGGAGAAATCTGTTGAGAACTTGCTGCACGTCAGTTCATAGGTTTGGTTAGGATGGTACAGAAAGGAAGCTCCCATTCCCCGTCATGAGGACAGGAGCACATGGCGTAGAAGGCCCTGGGGTAGCACCCATGTTACTTTTCAGTACTAAACTCATCTCTCCAAGCTGTGTCTTGAGCACGTGCACAGGTCCTCCAAAATCACTGCATGGGAAGTGAACAAAACACAACAATCCTCGGTGAGAATGTGAGCAAAATCCATTGGCCAATGGCCCTCACATCCAGACGTAGACACACCCTTAGAGGCCCTGGCCTCATGGGTGATCTCAGTCCTATCTACGGGCAGACCTCTATGCCCCAGGCAGCACAGAGTCACCCCTGAACCCAGACGCTGTGGCTGTGCATGGAGTCCACAGCACAGCACCTGGCACACAGCACATCCTGGCAAACCTGAGAGCACACAGTACATGCCCAAGCAAGCTTGCTCCAATGAATGCACGTGTGTTTCTCAAATACTGCCTTGCTCAGACACTATTGACCTCAGTTTAATAAGAGCCAGCGAAAGAGGTAACCACAGGGGGAGTCAAAGGGGATACCGGTTGTACTGAGAACTGATGGCTGACTCTGAGGCACTTGTGTGTGCTGTGCTCACCCCCATAGGGCATGTGAGGGGCATCTGGGGGTGCCCACGTGAGCACCACCAGTGACTTTGTGAACATTCATGGTTCCATCCCAAACAGCTTGAAACAAAATCTCGTGTCAAGCCCTGGATCTCCAAAGCATCTAAGCAGGGAAGGGTTTAAGAGCAGTATTTAGCTAAATGGTTCTCAATACTGATTTCCTACTGGGGTCACCTGGAGCGTTATAAGAAACACAGTCATCCTGGACATCATTTCAAGTGTTGGGAGTGGAGCCATGCATCATACTGTTCTAACAATGCCTTCCTGCCTCCTAACCCTCTAATCCCTGTTTGCATTTCAAACATGTAGCTTGCTGCTCACTTTCCACCCCAGAATTCAAATTGCTATTTATCTATGACCCTAAGAGTCTTTAACTCCTGTGGTTGCTGAAAGATTCCAGAAAGGAGAGCAATTTTCTGTGCTTCTCCAGACTTTCAATATTCCCAGAAATGAAGAGCTATGCTAGAATAATGAGGCAAGATGCAGAACAGGAGCCCTCGGGATCGAGTCCCACATCGAGCTTCCTGCGTGGAACTTGCTTCTCCCTCTGCCTGTGTCCCTGCCTCTCTCTCTCTGTCTCTCATGAATAAATAAATAAATAAAATATTTTTAAAATAAATTAAATAAATTAAAAATAAAACTAAATAAAAACTACACACCACATAGGTGGGTCCTTTCACGGATTTTATCAAAATTTAATCATTTGCAGACCAAATGCAGATTAATAGTATTCTATTTAGATTATAGTTTAAAACCTACTCACACAACTTGACTCATTTTTTAACCAAACTAATTAATTTAAAAATAGTTCAGGGCAGCCCCGGTGGCGCAGCGGTTTAGCGCCGCCTGCAGCCCGCGGTGTGATCCTGGAGACCTGGGATCAAGTCCCACGTCGGGCTCCCTGCATAGAGCCTGCTTCTCCCTCTGCCTGTGTCTCTGCCTCTCTCTGTGTGTCTCTCCTGAATAAATACATAAATAAATAAATAAATAAATAAAATCTTTTTTAAAAAAGTAGTTCATATTCCAGTTTAATAAGTTCCTTTCTTGGGATCCCTGGGTGGCGCAGCGGTTTGGCGCCTGCCTTTGGCCCAGGGCGCGATCCTGGAGACCCGGGATCGAATCCCACGTCGGGCTCCCGGTGCATGGAGCCTGCTTCTCCCTCTACCTCTCTCTCTTTCTCTCTCTGTGACTATCATAAATAAATAAAAATTAAAAAAAAAATAAGTTCCTTTCTTTTTTAAGATTTTATTTATTTATTCATGAGAGACATAGGCAGAGGAAGAAGCAGGGTCCTCCCAGGGAGCCTGATTCGGGATGTGATCCCTGGACCAGGATTACACTGAGCCGAAGGCAGATGCTCAACCACCAAGCCACACAAGTGTCCCAATAAGTTTAGTACTTAAAATTGTATTTTAAATACAATTTCAGGAGCACCCGGGTGGCTTGGTGGTTGAGCGTGTGCCTTCGGCTCAGGTCGTGATCTGGGGACCTGTGATCCAGTTCCACATGGACTCCCTGCAGGGAGCCTGCTTCATCTGCCTATATCTCTGCCTCTCTGTGTGTGTGTGTCATTCATGAATAAATAAATAAAATCTTTTTAAAAATACAATTTCAGTTTATATAACTAAATATGTGGTGTGTGCATGTGTCCCCAAAGTGCTGTCTGGGATTCCAGCATCTGCACACTCACCAAGCTGGAGAAGCACTGCAGAACCAGAAACAGCTGCCTCCTACATCTTTGTCCTTGTCGATGCAGCAATAACCTCCAAGTCACATGAGACAAGGATGCATTCACTTCCTGCAAGGGGTCTCCCTCCCAGTCATTCTTCTCAGGGAAGGAGACCAGAGGTCTTCACAGAGGACACTAAAGGGGACATAGGGACAGCATCTGGAAAAACTGAGGGGTCTGAAATTGAGGTGTATGCTTCTCAGGTGGATGGAATGAGAACTGCTATGAATCTGGAGCTTCATCAACTGCTGTCTACTGTGCTGAAGACCATTCTGAAGGATTGGCCTAGAACATGGCTGGACGGTGAAGGATGAGGACCAGTGCAGGTGGAGACGGCATTCAGATGAAGTCTGTGCTCAGAACCTCAGCTGCCATCTTCCTGGTCATGTGGGGTTTTCCTTTGGTCCAAGTCCAGTTGTAATGGACAGAAAGTGGAGAGTTTGAACAGTGTCCAAATCAGGTCTCTGAGGCTCTCCTGGGTGATCTAGAAGGGAAGGAGTCTCAGTTTATTTGGGGGCTTATGGGGAGTCCAGATGGACATCTGGTCAGATCTTTTGCCCGATACCTTGAGGCTGAGCTTAGAATCCTGGCCCAGTGTCCACGCAGCAGGCCATGAGTTCAGGTTTGAGTTTACATCATGACACTAGATTTGTGCCTGATGGATTAGGACATGGCCCAGTCCACGTGTTTTATTTTTTTTTATTTTATTTTTTTTCAGTCCACGTGTTTTAGAGGCAGCCCAGGGAACATCATGGGAACAGATTTCAGACCCGTTGTCTGCCAAGGTGATGATGAGAGCAGGGTCTGGGCCACAGTGCCTGGACAGTGTCATTGGTCAGTGATAGCCATTTCCTATCTTCTCTCCAGTCCATGAAGTGAGGTAAAGCTCACTTCAGGTCTTTCAATGGGAGACCCTATAGAACCTATGGTTCTCATAGGTTTCCTTCCCAGCAGCTGACTTGTGAGAATAGGGTTCAGGGTAGATGTCTTCTTGGTTCTGTAGATAAGCATAGGTCTGTCTGGATGCTGTGGGAGGGCACACCACACACACACACACACACACACACACACACACACCATACACACCTATGTATATACACATATAGCTGACCCTTGAAAAACACAACTTTAAATTGAGTGTGCCCACTTCTGCATGCCTTTTTTTTCAATACAGTAGGATACAGTAAAATTTTAAGATTTTATTTATTTATTCATGGGAGATATAGAGAAAGAAGCAGAGACACAAGCAAAGGGAGAAGCGGGCTCCCTGCAGGGAGCCTGATGCAGGACTTAATCCCAGGACCATGGGATCAGGACCTGAGGTGAAGGCATATGCTCAACCACTGAGCTACCCAGGCAGTCCTTCCCCCTTATGTTTTCTTAATATCAACTCTTTTCTTTAGCTTTTTTCATTGTAAAAATACAGTACAAATATGTGATATTGATTATGTTATCAGTAAGGTTTCCAAGCAACACAAGGCCATTAGTAGTTCAGTTTTGGGGGGAGTCAAAAGTTATACTTGGATTTCCAGCTGGTGATATACGTGTTAATTAACTTGACTGTGAGAATTCACCACAATGTATATGTACATATATGTACATCAAATCATCATGTATGGGGATGCCTGGGTGGCTAGTGGTTGAGCGTCTGCCTTCAGCTCAGGGTGTGATCCTGGTCCAGGGATCAAGTCCTGAAAACAGGCTCCTTGGGAGGAGCCTGCTTCTCCCTCCACCTATGTCTCTCCCTCTCTCTGTGTGTCTCTCATGAATAAATAAATAGAATCTTAAAATCATTATGTATAATTTAAATATATTCCACTGCAATTTATTAATTATAACACAACAAAGCTGAAAAAAGTAAAAAGTTTATTTAAAGTGTTAAAATCTATATGAATATTATGTATAAATAAATACATTACATATACATATATACCCACAGACCTACAAGCAACATTAAGACAATGCAGAGATCATCTTAGGAGTGAAAGGCTAAATCAGTACTTCTTTTTTGAATCAATACTTTTTAAGTGAATATAATTCATATTATCACAACAGTGAAAACTCTCAAGAGATGCAGGGAAACAACAAATTTCAATATCCAGTCATTGTGCACACTCCAAAGATACCAGTAAAGGAAGGGAATTCCTTTAATCTGGTAAAATGCAACTACAAAAAACAAACAAAAACCCTAGAGCTAACAGGATACTTAGTGGTGAAAAGGAAAAAAAAAAAAATGCTTTCCATCCAAGATCTGGAACTTGTCAAGGATGTACCTTCTCACCACACATTTCAGGGCACCCTGGGCTCAGGCCTGGGAAGAAGCAGCAGGCTATGAGTGGGGGACCATGAGCAGAGGCTGTGAGCAGGCAGGGGGCTGGTTATGGGCCGACTGTGTCCCTCACGGTTCCAAAGCCCTTGCAGCATCTGATCAGTGTCTGCAGGCTCACAGAGCATCTCCAACGTCACTGCTTTGGTCTGCTCTCCATTTCTGTTCCTCAGCTTCTTCATTGCTGGTATTACTATCAACTTTTACCCTTCTTTATTTTTATATTGTTTTTTTCTATGTCATTCTCTTATACTCTTGTCTTTGCTATTTCCTTACTTCTATATGCTTCCTGAAGGAAACAAAGGTGACAGATTTCATCTTTCTTCTATTCTAATGTGTCCACAGAAGTCTGTAATTTTACGCAAGACATTTAGTTGGGTCCCATGGTTCTCTCTTGTCTTCTCAAACCCTGTGCCCCCCAGCCATGTCTGTCTCCAGCATCACCATGCCATGTATTCCTCTGTATATTTCCAACGCCTGCGCCTGTGCCCACAACCCATGTCTGTCGTCACGTGTTTCCAATCACTCTGCCAGTTCTCACCAGGTCTCAGAAGTCTACGTTCTTTGTGCCTACATCCTATGCCAGCACAGGGCTCTTCATCCCTTCCGACAACCACATCATGGACCTCATTTCGCCATCTCCCCATGTGCACACCCCATGGCAGTTCGTGGGTTTCTGCTGCCAGGAGCTCACTGGCCTTGTGGAGAGAGACTCAGGTGCCAGGTGTGAGAGCAGCAGACAAAGCATCAAATCAAAAATGAAAGCTTTGATCCTATAATCACTCATATGATGGCACAAGCAAGAGCCTTTGCCACAGAAGTCCTGGCTCCCCCTGTTCGACTCCCCATCCAAAGCAGTGTCGTACAGATCACAGATCAGGTGAACACAAGCATGGCATTGGTCTCACTGTTTAGGAAACCCCAAACAAAGGTTATGGCTTCATTTATTTATTCATAGGAGATAGAAAGTGGCAGAGACACAGGCAAAGGGAGAAGCATTTTCAGAGATCCCTGGGCTGGAGAGAGACTGAGAAGCGCTAGGGGCACAGTACTCAGTACCATGTCAGAGTTGGAAAAGTGTCTTCCAGGTTTTCCCTTCTCTTCCTATAAGGGGGTCTCAGCAGAAGCATCTGCGGAGGACCTCATCTCAAGATTCAGAATAAGATAAGCGTGTGTTTCAGGAAATGTTGTCCTTCCCTGGGGTTTCTTATGCTGAAATCCAATTGCCTGCTAAGCCTCCAATTCCTGAGTGGCACCATCATTTTATTATGAATGGAGAAATGGGATTCCACAGGAATGTTAGGAGCATTTGTCAACAGTTCAGAATGGACACAAGAATGTAATGTCAAATATTGGCATCAGAAATAGAGACCAAAAAAAAAAAAAAGAGAGAGAGAGAGAAATAGAGACAAATCTTTGCAATTCAGTGTTAATTAATATATAAATGTAGAATATATGTGTGTCCGTGTGTATCCATAGTAGGGATAAATATCTATACTTGATACAGGTATACATATAGCTTATCACTTACCTCCACAGAGATGAGATTCTAAATTGAACAATGTAAGAGAAACAAGTAAAAGAGAGGCTCGACAGCCAAGTCTTTCAGAGTCTACCTTAATTGGAGTGATCCACGTGGAAACCATCAGCCATGGAACAAGAAAGCACAGCATCACTTCTACATTATTACTTTTTTTAAAATTTTTATTTATTTATGATAGTCACAGAGAGAGAGAGGGAGAGGCAGAGACATAGGCAGAGGGAGAAGCAGGCTCCATGCACCGGGAGCCCAACGTGGGATTCAATCCTGGGTCTCCAGGATCGCGCCCTGGGCCAAAGGCAGGCGCTAAACCGCTGCGCCACCCAGGGATCCCTACATTATTACTGATGTTTAAAAAATGAGGAAATAGGGCAGCCTGGGTGGCTCAGAGGTATAGCGCCACCTTCAGCCCGGGGCCTGATCCTGGAGACCCGGGATTGAGTCCCATATTGGGCTCCCTGCATGGAGCCTGCTTCTCTCTCTGCCCGCGTCTCTGCCTCTGTGTGTGTGTGTGTGTGTGTGTGTGTATGTCTCATGAATAAATAAAATCTTTTTTAAAAAAATAAACACTGGACAAATTTATAATGCAGAACAATCTAGAAGGTGACTGGCCTGCAATCTTCACAACTGCTGAGGTTGTGAAAGTCAAGAAAAGGCTGTGGACCTATTTCAAGTTAAAGATGTCGGAGGAGACTTTGACCCTTAGGATCAGATTCTGTGACCGTGCAGAACAAGACTGGGACGGCTGACCACACCTGAAGAGGGCCTGAGGAGTAGAAGGTGCTAACCCAGCACAGGGAATGCGCTGAGTTTGATGCTTATACCCATTTACACAGAAGAACATCCTAGTTTTTACTAATGATACATCCTAATTCCTTGAAGCTGAGTATGCTACCTGACCTGACTGAAGAGATTACAGATGTGATTGAGTTAATATTTTGAGATGGGAGACTGTAGGGAATTTTATTCAGGTAGATCCTTACACAGGAAAGAGGGAAGCAGGAGAGTCACAGGCACAGAAGATGTGATGATGGAGGCAGAGGTTGGAGTGGTGTGACTCCTGGAAGGGATATGTGAGCCAGAGATGTAGGCAACCTCCAGAAGCCAGGAAAGAAAACAGATCCTCTCCTGGAGCCTTCAGAAAGAACGCAGCCCCACAGACACTGATTTTAGTTCATTAACATTCATGCTGGTTTTACCGTTCTTATTCCAGAACAGAAAGAGGATGAATCTGTGTTGTTGTAAGCCAAATATATGTAAAGGGGGCGGAGGAATTAACAAGGAAACACACACACAAAAGCTAGGTTCATACAGTCCAAGAGAGAAGCTCCACTAATGAGTTATTTCATAGTATTGCTTTAGTCGATCTTTCCCAGTGGTTTTATAAACACTGAATATAAGGCTGATAATAGATCTTCCCATAGATTGGCCCATATAATACCTGTCAGACAAATTGGACATATGCAAAGAAATGTTAAAGTATTGCACAAAATATAAGTAAATATTCATCAACTTAAGAAATATTATACCATGATCAAGTGACATTTATGTCAGGATGCAAGTGTGATTCAGATTGAGGATATCCATTAAGACAATCATTATCAATAGAAATGCGAAAATTATGTGTTCATGTTCATAGATGCAAAAACTATATTGGAAGAATTCTACAGAAACTTAGGGACTAAAAGAAAAAAGAAAAGAAAAAAGAAACTTGGGGGCTGTAAAAAACATTTTAATTATTTAATTGACAGCACACAAGTAAAGCAGCAGGCAGAGGGAAAGGAAGAAGCAGACTCCCCGCTAAGCAGGGAACCTGATGTGGGACTCCATCCCAGGACCCTGGGATCATGGCCTGAGCCAAAGGCAGATGTTTGACTGACTGAGTCACCCTCATTCCCCAGAAACTTGTTCTAGTCAAAGAAATAAGTAAACTCCACAGAACAGAAACTATGTCTGTACCCAATCTGCATGCTCATTCAGCTAAACACCACCTTGCTGTGTGCACAAGAAAATTTAATGTGGGGTAACTGCTAAAACAGGAAATAAGTGAAAAAAGAAATCACCAGGAAGATAAAAATCTATGAAAATAAGAGAATTCATAATGGAGAAGCTATTTTATGAAAAATCATCAGAAATTCTTAATAGATCAAGTAAGGTCTGCTGGTATGTCAATTGTCCTCCTTTATTTTTTTTATTTATTTTTTAAAATTTTTATTTACTTAGGATAGTCACAGAGAGAGAGAGAGGGGCAGAGACACAGGCAGAGGGAGAAGCAGGCTCCATGCAGGGAGCCCGATGTGGGATTCGATCCCGGGTCTCCAGGATCGCGCCCTGGGCCAAAGGCAGGCGCCAAACTGCTGCGCCACCCAGGGATCCCAATTGTCCTCCTTTAAAAGGACATGTAGTATTGCTACCAAAATTTCAAAAGTAGTAAGGGACACCTGGGTGGCTGTCAGTGAAGCATCTGCTTTCAGCTCAGACCATGATCTCAGGGTCCTGGGATTGAGCCCCACATCTGGCTCCCTGCTCAGCAGGGCGTCTGCTTCTCCTCTCCTGCTGCTCCCCACTGTGCACGTTCGCTCTCTCGCTCTCTCGCTCTCTCTCTCCAATAAATAAAATCTTTTAAAAAGCTCGTTCTCAGGTTTCAGCACCAAAAAATATATATATATATTAAAAAAAAAAAAGTCACTGCAGATGTCTTCCTGCAGTTGGAAGTAATCCTCCCAAACCATGGGACTGTATTATAACAGCTTTCTTGCCTGTAAAAAAAAAAAACAGCCAAGTTTGGGAATTCTGTTGGCCAACACCCCATCAACTTGTTTTTACTCCCTAGTGATGTCTCTCTCCAAGATCATCAGTGTCCACACTAAACAGGTGCTTCAGGTGTGGAAATGCCTGGGGACCTCACCGTTCACAGTAAGGGCTTTTACCCATGTGGAATCCTAGTGCTTATATTCCCTTCTGGTCCCGCAACCCCCTAAACTTTCACAAATACACCTTTGAAGTGAATTTATTTCCTACTATTATCTCACCTCTACTCACCATGACTTACCAGGAAGCAAAGCCCCGATATTTTGCTTGCACAAAGTTCCATCTTATTTCTCCTAAGCCCAGAAAGGCTTCACTTTTCTTCTGGGTCTCAATCTCCCTCCCTGCTAATGTTCAATTGCCCCAGGAGAAAATCTAGTGTGGATGAGGCAATCATCTTCCCGTGGACTCCCCTAGACCCATCCATTGTGCCTTAAAAATTCCCGTTTAAACAGCCTACAGGGACGCCTGAGTGCTCAGTAATTGAGCATCTGCCTTCAGCTCAGGGTGTGATCCTGAGCTCCTGGGATCAAGTCCCCCCCCCCTTGCATTGAGCTCCCCGCAGGGAGCCTGCTTCTCCCTCTGCCTATGTCTCTGCCGCTGGTTCTGCTCTTTGGGTTGCTCATGAATAAATAAAATCTTTATATATATTTATTTATATTTATATATAAATAAATATATATATATATATATATATATATTTAAATAGCCTACATACTGATGTCTTCAAAGACATCTTTTACTTCAAAGATTTGTGTACTTAACCAGGTTTTGCTGTTGCTTTTTATGGGTTGGATCAACAAAATCTACTCACTCATGGCAGGAACTTCAATTCTTTTACTTCACATATCTTCAAGCAACGAATGCTTTAATATTTTTATGTATGAAACATTTATATCTAAGTTTTAAGAGAAACAGGACTGCTCTGAGGACAAATCCTCCTGACAATTTGGAGTCATACTGAATCCTTAGTGCATTCTCAGGGGACCCTGGTTACATTTTCTGGATTTTTTCTATGAATCTTTTTGCTGATCTGTTTGTATCAAACACCTAGTGTGCAGATCCTTAGCTCCCTGTATCCTACACCATCTGCCAAGAATAAGCACTGCCAAGCACTGATGGGAGGTCCACGCACATCCTATCCCTGTGCCACAAGCCTCTCCCCTCCATGCATGGAGTTTTCATGTTGATGTCAAACTGGGAAATGCCTCATGATCCAAACACAGATGCACAGCCAGAGTCCCTCTATACCACATGTCTGCATCACCAATTCTGTGCGGCTGCAGAGTATACAGTAATATGATCTGCATAGTTGTTTCCCTGGTTTTTCTGGGTTCTTTTCTATGATTTTTTTTATTGGAGTTTGATTTGCCAACATATAGTCTAACACCCAGTGCTCATCCCATCAAGTGCCCCCCTCAGTGCCCATCACCCAGTCACCCTTCCCTGGTTTTTCTGACTTTGAGGGTGTTGGCCATTATATGGTCAGGGCAGAAGGTCAACGTGTGATCATCAGAACTTGTATGTCACCCGAGAGAATGCATGTTCAGTGTGCCGTGTTTGCTGTGGATGAGTGTGTGTGATGACATGTTTCAGAGGGTGCAGCAGGTGAAAAGCAAGTCATCCCTGGCACCACTGCACCACTGCAGTCAAGATCCACAGAGCACTCCCGCTGGGGAGCCTAGGAAAAGTGAAGCTAACGTGGTGGAGTCAGCCCTTTGAGACTTGCAGGGACTCTGGAGAAGGGAAGGCCAGATCCTGACCAGCGAGAAACTATGATCCAGGGTCTAAACAACCCAGAGAGGTGGGAGCTGTGGGCACCAGTTTGGAGAGAACACTGGGGGGTTGAGATACTGAAATATGCAGTGGAAATCCTGTAAGTTTGGGGGTTATGTCTTCTAAGGTAAATGATCATGGGGACAGTTTGAATGCCTCTAAGGGATCAGCAATGGGTGTCCCTCAAGGTCAGTCACCAAACAGGTAAGGGATAAAAACAAAAGTCCTTACGTGGTTTGGTTTCAGGAGCACCGTTTACCGGGTCTGCCTGGAAAATTGTTTTTCAATAGGATCAATTGTTTACCCCAGTGAACACCACATTCCGCCGATGGGAGAGTGCCGTACACTCAACAGTCACTGCTCATAGAAAGCACCAGGAAAAATCCCTGCAGGAATCAAAATTTGCTATAGGAGTGTGTGGGTGCCACTATCAGTTAAATGTCTGGTTCTTGGTTTTGGCTCAGGTCATCATCTCAGGGTCGTGGGACTCAGCCCCTGCATCGGATTCTGCACTCAGTGGTCAGTCCGCCTGTGCCTCTCCCTGCCCCTCCCCCTGCTCACATGATCTCTCTCTAAAATCAGTAAAATCTTAAAAAAAAAAAAATAAAAAAAAGTAATAATCTCCCAAAATTTAAAAGACCCGTCGTCACTGCCAGCCTGAGACCTGACCAACAACTCCTAACATGAATTTTAGAAAATTGTCATTTAGGAAATACATGAGAAAATGTTCCATGTACATCATAGATCCTATTGAAAAACAATTTTCCAGGCAGACCCGGTGGCACAGCGGTTTAGCACCGCCTGCAGCTCAGGGTGTGATCCTGGAGGCCTGGGATCGAGTCCCACGTCAGGCTCCCATGCAGGGAGCCTGCTTCTCCCTCTGCCCGTGTCTCTGCCTCCCTTGCTCTTTCTCTCTCTCATGAATAAATAAAATCTTAAAAAACAAAACAAAAACAGCTTTCCAAGTTTGATCAGGTGTCTACTCTCCCTAGGACCCTTCTTGCCATTTGGAATGGTCTGCTCTGTGTCTACTAACATATAGTGGAGTAGCTACACTCTGCAATGACTCTAAAAGATAAAAAGATTAGAAAAATTGGGAGATATGACTGTTTGTAAATGAAGTGACTATGTACGCAGAAAGCCCAACTATATTTAAACAAATATAGAGGGATGCTTAGAGGGATGTCTGGGTGGCTCAGGTTGTGATCCCAGGGTCCTGGGATCAAGTCCCACATCAGGCTCCCTGCAAGGAACCTGCTTTTTTCTGCTTGGGTCTCTCTGCCTCTCTCATGAATGAAATCTTTAAAAAATAAACAGAAAAAAAAAGCTGATAAATAGCTATTAAATGTATTGCATTCAGAGAATACAAGGTTATGTAACTCAATTATACTTGTTAGCAATTAGTCAATGTAATTAAAATATAAGCATTTACAAAAGCATAAAGGTGTAAAATCTGAAGATGACTGTAATTTAGTTGTTTGAGCTTCTATGGACCTGGGCCACTTTCTCCTCTACTGGGCGCTAGCACCTCAGAAATGTGAGATCATGGGTCTTGTTGCTGCTCAATTTTATTATAATGGACCCCAAAGTCCTTGTTGCCTCTTCACAAAGCAACAGCCTCTGGCCTAAACTCTCATCTAGGGAAGTCCTCTCCTTTCTGCTCACATCACTCCTCCCCAACCTGGCACCCAAGGAGGTGGATCTGGTGACTTTTCTGCCTCTCAGAATCCTACTGTTGAGGTTTCCTGGAAGTGTGCTCTTCCTGGTTTACTTGCCTCACCCTGCCTTGGCCCTTTTCTCTTGGCCTCTTTATTTCCATGCTCTCACCTTCATTTCCTCAACTGGTCCTGCTGGGAACAAACATCAGCCTTCCTTCACCAATCCCCACCCCTCCACCCTCCTCTGAACTCAACACCAGCACCTGTTCTCTGCAGGGCAGTGGTTCCTGATATCCTTCCTCCCCCCAACCATCAGGTCCCAGTACCCATGAGGTCTGCACTTGGTCCCTAGAGCCCCCTTTCAGCTGTTATTGTCCGGGGATCCTCTCCTCAAATCCCTGATCATCATTTTGTCCCTCTGTAGCCTTGACCCCATGGGCGGGGGAAGGAGGGGTGGTGGTCAGAGCCAAGAATCTAGAAGGGTAGAGAGATGATCTCCACAAGTTTCGTGGGTGGTATGTTGATGGGCCTTCTGTGGCAGGCACAGCATGAGCAGACTCTCTGGAGCTACAAACAAGTCCCTGAAACTGCTGGAGATTCCAGCACCCAGGTCAGCTCCTCCAGAACTCACACTGTATGTAGTGCCTGGCCAAGAGAGGAAGGCAAATATTCTTGTCCACTCTGCCACCCTGAAAACAAGCACTGCAATGAGAGGCAGACAGATGCACATTTATTTGGGATTAATGAATTACAGTTTGGGGAGCACAGACTCCAGCAATAACCAGAAGTGTGCCACCTAAAGAGTGAAAGCCATGGATTTTTATGAGAAATAGGAGGGCAGCTACGTGGCTTGGTTAAGAGAGAAAGCAACTGTCCAATGGTCCTGACAGGTCCTAATATATGCTCAATCCTGGAGAATGTCTCATGTGCACCTGACAAAAGGATGCATTCCGCTGCTGTTGGGAGTCTTGAGGATCCATCTGTGAAGTCCATCTGATCTAATGTGTCACTGAAGTCTGTTTTCTTACAGATTTTCTGCCTAAATGATTTATCCACTGATGAAAATGTGTATTAAAGTCCCCCTTCTAAAAAAATAAATAATAAAGTCCCCCTTCTATCACTGTATTGCTGTTTCTCTCTTTAGCTGTTTATATATTTCATATATAGAGGTGTTCCTTTTTTATATATTTAAAAGATTTTGAGAAAAAGCGAGAGCAAGAGTGCGGGAGGGTCAGAGAGAGAGGGAGGAGGCTCCCCACTGAGCAGGAAGCCTAATACAGGGCTTGATCCCAGGACCCCAAGACCATGACCAAAGCCAAAGCCAGACGCTTAACTCACTAAGTCACCCAGGTGCTACTATATATTGGTGTTCCTATGTTGGATGCAAATATTTACAGATGTTATGTCCTGCTGTTGAACTGGCCCTCCTTATTGTCCTGTTATACCCTTCATCCCAATAATAGCATTTTAAAATGAAAATTTAAGCAAAAATCAGTCACAAACTATCCATGTATCAATATTTAATTCATCAAGATCTACATACAGGGTTAACAATATGTTGTAATGACACATCATCCTGTGTTGTTTTACAGTTAATATTCAAAGTTATTTCTAGTTGAACCCAATCATAATTATTGCTGTATGGAAAATAGGACCTGACCAATGTAATGGATTTTCTAGCAACAACTTTGCTTCATATGCATTTCTAAGTACTAATTAAAAAAAAAAAAACATTATTGTCACAAAATCCTGCATTTAAAATTCCCAGATGTCATAATCCCACGTTTCTTACACTTTTATAATAAGCCATTAGGCAAAACTATAATGTCTAAGCTGTTGTTTATGTTGTTTATCCTTGATATGTTTTTCCTAGTTGGGAATTTCTGATGCAAACTCTAACCTTTCATCTGATTTTAGCAATGGCATATATACAGTGTGAGAAAATTGCATGTTGACTAAAGAATTAAAAATCACTGAAGACTTCCATTCATTCTCTATTCTACAGAGTGTGAAACTTCACATGCCTACAAGTTTTTCTACTAATAAAGATTTTTTCCATGCATATTACAATGAATAAGCTCTCCAGCATTAATTTTTGCTATTCTACTAGAGTGACCTCCATCTGTAATTGTGTAATTTCCCATTTTAGGGGGGTTAGATTATTCATAGTGAATATTCTTCTGCATCCTACATCCGGAGATCATTTAATGTCGCTTCCTCCTTTATTATAAATATAAGGTTCCTCCAAATGAAGTTCACTCATGTTCTGTAATGATAAATTAGAAATGAAAGCACTTCCATAAGGAATATGGCCATAGAATTTCCCCCATTTAGGAGTTCTGGGATTGGTTTGAGCTGTGGCTGAAGGCTCTTCTGTGTTAATTTACTGCATTTAGAGTTGAGTTCTTTCATGTCTTCAAAGGCAAGAGCTTGTAACAAAAGCTTTTCCACATAGAGGACATTTATATGGGTTCTCTCCAGCATGAGTTCTCTCAAGTTCTCTAAGATTAGGGCTCTCAACAAAGGCTTTTCCACATAGAGGACATTTATATGGGTTCTCTCCAGTATGAGTTCTCTCATGTTCTCTAAGGTTAGAACTTGTAACAAAGGCTTTCCCACATAGAGGACATTTATATGGTTTCTCTCCAGTGTGGGTTCTCTCATGTTTTCTAAGACAAGAGCTTGTAACAAAGCCTTTTCCACATAAAGGACATTTATATGGTTTCTCTCCAGTGTGAGTTCTCTCATGTTCTCGAAGACAAGAGCTTGTAACAAAGGCTTTTCCACATAGATGACATTTATATGGTTTCTCTCCAGTGTGAGTTCTCTCATGTTCTCGAAGATTAGAACTTGTAACAAAAGCTTTTTCACATAGAGGACATTTATATGGTTTCTCTCCAGTGTGGGTTCTCTCGTGTTCTCTAAGATTGGAGCTTGTAACAAAGGCTTTTCCACATAGGAGACATTTATATGGTTTCTCTCCAGTGTGGGTTCTCTCGTGTTTTTTAAGACAAGAGCTTGTAATAAAGGCTTTCCCACACAGATGACATTTATATGGTTTCTCTCCAGTGTGGGTTCTCTCATGTTGTCTAAAACAAGAGCTTTGAACAAAGGCTTTCCCACATAGATGACATTTATATGGTTTCTCTCCCGTATGGGTTCTCTCATGTTCTCGAAGATTGGAGCTTGTAACAAAGGCTTTTCCACATAGGAGACATTTATATGGTTTCTCTCCAGTGTGAGTTCTCTCGTGTTGTTTAAGATAAGAGCTTTGAACAAAGGCTTTTCCACACAGATGACATTCATAAGGCTTCTCTCCAGAATGAATATGCTTATGTCTAGTTAAAGATGAAAAATACCTGAAATGACTCCCACACTGATTACAGACAAATGGATTCTCTCCTGTGTGAGTTATTTTATGGGAACGAAGGTGGGAGTTTCGACTGAAGTGTTTTCCACATTCATCACATTTATAGGGTTTCTCTCCCGTGTGAATTCTCTGGTGTATGCAAAGCTTTCTTCTATTATGGAAATATTTCTCACATTCGTTACATTTATAAAGTTTGCCTTCCATATAAGGTTTCTGGTGTCTATATAGGTCATTTCTATGACTGAAAGGTTTTCCACATTCACTCCATTTATAGGGTCTCTGTCCAGTGTGAGTTAAAACATGCTGAGTCAATGTGTAGGGGTGAGTGAAAACTCCATCATACCCAATATGTGCAAAGGGGTCTTCTCCTGAGTGACATTTCTGCTGTTGGGAAAGAGATGACAGACTGTTATAGGACTTCTCCCAAACATTCATCCATTCAACACTCTACATATGAATTTCAAGCTGACCATTCAGTCATCATCTCTAATTAAAACCTTCACCAGGTTACATATATGCACATGGAATATTCACCTCCTGCATTCACAAACATTTTTGCCTTTGTGTATTTTATGGATGGAGGTTTCTGTGATGTGTTCTGCATAACCCACCAGCCCCACCTGCATGGATACAGGCAGGCTAAAGCAGGTTGTGAGACTTGTGCTACATGACTGACCTCGGGAGCCTGCTTAGTGGACATCAGCTGGATTCCCGGTTAAAACTGGCCCTTCTGGTCTGGACACCCAGGACTATAAATCTGTCCTGCATTCCCTCCTGCTCCATGCTGGGCTGGCCCCCCAGAATGGAATCTGGGAAGGGAGGCAAGCACACATGATCCAGGTTCCTTGAAGACGTGAAGACATGACAACATGGAAATGCAACTCATTCCATACTGCAGGAACATATGTTTAACCTCAGACCCCATCACTGGCCCCATAAATACGGCCCTCGTGGGGACGGTCAGGGGGTAAAGTTTCACCCGAAAGGAGGACATTCCACCCAGGCCTCTCCAGCTCAGATGCTTTGTGGACGGTAACTGGGAAACATGATATGTCATTCCTAGCACACTGGGGATGCTGTTTAACAGTCTACAGGAGAATAATACTAAAACCCTGTGCTCAGTGCAGGAGGAAAAACTACAGTTAGAAATGAAAATATCTGATTTATAATCTAGGATGGCCATCCTTCAATGTCAGACTTATGTTCATCGTGACCAAGTTCACACCCACCAGTACATGGCACAAAAAGCAGCCACAGAGGTGGCCAAGTCTAAGTGAAAGAGGAGAGGGAAGATGGAACACTACACAAGTGCACATAGCTACTGCTTCTGCTGGGCCTAAAGTGGGACACTGACACGTGGATGGCAACATCTAGGATGATGATGAGACCAGTATAGACTGGAGCAATGATGGCAAAGAAGCTTGCCCCAGAGAGCCTCAGCCTCTCTGATGATGCCACCTACAGCATCACCAGGCAGAATATAAGATTTTCTGAGAACTTTGAGAAAAGAATTCCTCATGAAGAAATGTCAAAATACAAGATATTGTGCTAAATGAAGTTTAAGAAAAAGGTGGAATACATTGGAATACATCTAAATACATTGCTATACTCTGTGGCAGTTTCTTTTTTTCCTTAAGATTTTGTTTATTTACTCATGAGAGACACACAGAGGGAGAAGCAGGCTCCATCAGGGAGCCTGATTCAGGACTCGATCCCAGATCCCAGGATCACGCTTGAGCCAAAGGCAGATGCTCAACTGCTAAGCCACCCAGGTGTCCCTCTCTGGCAATTTCAAAAGAGATTTTACCCAAAGCTCACAAAACATTACAGACCTTAAGATTGGTAGAAATAACGAAAATGATTCTGTATGTAGAAAGTAGGGGATAGGGGATCCCTGGGTGGCGCAGCAGTTTAGCGCCTCCCTTTGGCCCAGGGCGCGATCCTGGAGACCTGGGATCGAATCCCACGTCGGGCTCCCAGTGGATGGAGCCTGCTTCTCCCTCTGCCTATGTCTCTGCCTCTCTCTCTCTCTCTCTCTGTGTGTGTGACTATCATAATAAATTAAAAAAAGAAAAAAAAAAAGAAAAGTAGGGGATATATAAAATAGACATAAGGAATGGGAATGTATTTTTGTTGAAGGTAAAAGATGGTAATTTTGTCCTGGATGAGACTAGTTGTTTGGGGAGAAATGGCTTGGGACAAACTCTGAATGCTAAGTAAATTTGTAGATGGATGGTTTGTGAAGGGAAATCCTTGGAAATGAATTTATGTGTGGTAGGACAGATTAAGATTGAAATGAATGGATTTTAAAAGTATAAAATTAAAATTCTGTTTTTCCCTCTATTCAAAAAACAAAGTTTCTTGAATTATTGGTCTGCACTTTATAAACAGATGTCTTCTCTGTCTGCTCAGAAATACCAGTTTCTATGTTTTAGCTTTATCAGGTCTTTATAGATCTGTAATCCAACTTAGACATGTGCTTTTAAAACTTTGTAGGGTTTTAAGAAACTTTACAAGATTTCAATTGTAAATGAAATCTTTTTAATCAAGGAGGCCTTTTATTTGGTATGTTAAGTTACTTGGAAAACACGGTGAAACAAAAAATAAGCCTCAGGTCATGCTGTCTGGGTAAATGCTCTAACTATTCTAGAGATCTTTTGTAATAAAGTTTTAACAAAGGACAAATAAGCCCATGTTATCTCTGTTGCAATTTGTTGGCAAAAAGAAGACTTAAAATAATGGTTAATTTTCTGTCCCAAAGTTTTCATGGATAATTGTTAAGATAGCTTTCAAAGTCTCTGATAACCTGAAACTTCCAGGTTTTGCTTGGATGATAAACTGGGATTGAATTCGTTGGAAATCTAGGTCTTTTCCAAACAGGATAAAGTGCTAAAGTATTGATTACTGAACATAAAAGTTGCATTTTTAACTTCTTGTTGCAGAGAAACTAAGAATATTTGACTCGTTTTTAAAATACGCTTTGTGCTTAATTGACTCATAAATTTGCCATCCAAAGAATTCTGGTATGAGAGTCCACAATTTAGTTACTAGTTTTTACTGAAGACTCCTATGGGAAGATATCTGGCAATGGACCCCAAATACTAAAATTACTGTTTTCAAAATAAATAAATAAATAAAATTACGGTTTTCCACGTAGATCCTCAGTGTGCTCACCTCCACAGAGCAGATCTCCATCAAAGCAGCTGACCCACTAGCCCAAATCACAGCAAATAGAATTGAACCTGTGACTGACACCAGACTGGCACAATGGACGCAGGAGAAAAGCAGACACTTGGGTAAAGCAGGCTATTTACAGGTGGGTCCAGGACTCTGGCATACTCATCACTCGGGATGCCATAAAAGAAACCATAGTAAAACATCCAACTTGTCAGATTTGGCCAAGCAAGAAATTCCGCAACGGTGGGATGGATGCCTGGGTGGCTCAGCAGTTGAGCATCTGCCTTTGGCTCAGGGCATGACCCCAGGGTCCTGGGATCTAGTCCCACATTGGACTTCCTGCATGGAGCCTGCTTCTCCCTCTGCCTATGTCTCTGCCTCTCTCTGTGTCTCATGAAATAAAATCTTTAAAAAGAAAAAAAAAATTTTCCACAACAGTAAAAAGGACAGATACAGAAAGGAAGACTCCCTGTCCAAATTTGGCAAATAGATCATATGGGGCCAGTACCCCCTTCCGAGGTTGTCAATATATCTGTATGGCAGTGAACACTTTTCCGGGTATTTAATAGCTTGCCCATTCGCCCCACATCCCCCAACAAAATACTATCAAAATCTTAGAGACTATTATATTATGATGTCCATATTCAGATCCAGAATGATAATAGCTCCCACTTGATAGGTAGTTTAAAAGCTTTAAAAAAAAAAAAAAAAAAAAAAAGCTTTTGCTGCCTCCTCTAATACTGAATGGACTTATCATATTCCCTATTGACCCCAGGTGGCTGAATTGATCAAACAGATAAATGGACTGCTTATATAACAATTTAAAAAATTAGAAGATGTCTCTTCATCAAAATGGAAGTTATTTAACTGAGGCTAAAATGTTACACAAGAGACATATTGGTCAAAATGAAACTCCATTAGGGTAGATGAAGACCCTTAATTTCCAAGTAAGCAATATGCAAAACCCTTCCAGCACCATTAATATGCTAGAATATTCATTCACGTGCTTGACGACCTTACAAAGCCACATAACTACATCCCCTCTCCCGCTAAGGTAACTGTTCAAGGAGGAGATGCTACAATAACAGTATTGTATTCCTTTAATGGGTTTCCCTCTGTGACTCATGGATGTAAATTTGGATCCCATGCTTTCCCATTGCCTGGACACACTATCCCTTGGACCCTGAAGACTCAACCCGAGGCTTCTCTACTGAAGCAGGACAACCACTGATCCTGTCCTATTGGACCAATTGTTCTTTACATGTAGTACCAATATGCTGGTATCATGATGAACATGAGATTTATACTTCCAAAACACGTATCAGACATTTTCATAACCACAATGACCAAATTCGTCGAGGTAACTGTAATTTCACTGTAGGATTAATGGCCATCACCTTGAATGATGACAGTGAACATGTGTGTAAAACTGAGAAAACAAACTCCCATTGATGTCAGTTTTAAACAAGAATTTCTGCTTGCGGGCAGCCCAGGTAGCTTAGCAGTTTAGCGCCGCCTTCAGCCCAGGGCGTGATCCTGGAGACCCAGGATCAAGTCCCATGTCAGGCTCCCTGCACGGAGCCCGTTTCTCCCTCTGCCTGTGTCTCTGCCTCTCTCTCTCGGTGTCTCTCATGAGTAAATAAATAAAATCTTAAAAAATAAAAATGCTTAAAAAAAAAAGGAATCTCTGCTTGTGACAATGCCAATTTTCACTACCAACCGTGAATTAATCAGATCAATACTTCCCATAGTTTATTTTGACTAGTTACCCCATTAGGGAGGGATCTAAAGGATGCTTTACTTATAATGAACTTCATCGTACTTATAATACGTTGTTGGATTTGCAGATGTGTAAAAAGTGCCTTGTGGGTACATTTGGTGTCTTATTATGCATGACAACTCAAAGAACAAATGGATCATATCAGCGGAGGTTTCTGTGATGTGTCCTGCATAACCCACCATCCCGAACTCCATGGACACAGGCAGGCTAAAGCATGTTATGTGTGAAACTCATGCTACATAAGTGACCTCGGGGACCTGCTTAGTGGCCATCAGCTGGCCACCCGGTCAGAACTGGTCCTTCTGGTCTGGACGCCCAGAATGGAATCCAGGAGGGGAGGCAATGGGCTTCTTGAAGATGTGAAGACATGACAACACAGAAATGCAGCTCACTAAGCACTGCAGGAACACATGTTTAACCTCAGACCCCATCACTGGCCCATAAATATGGCCACAGTGGGGATGGTCAGGGGTAAAGTCTCACCTGAGGAGGAGGATGCTCCACCCAGGCCTCTCCATGGAGACTCCAGCCCAGGTGTGTGCAGGGGGCTGCCCCAGCTCATGGGGTTAGATGCTGTAAGCACCCCATCTGACCGAACTCTGTCCTATTCTCCTTTACTGCTCACTACTGCCCTTGTCTATGCACAGATTTCCCCTCTCTTCTTTCTGTTTCTATCAGATTTTTATAGTATCAAGGAAGTGTTTTTTTCCCTTTGAAACAGGCTGCCATGAATCTTTTGTTTAGAACACCTTGGCAGCATCTTTATCAGAGAGCTAAGTATTTTAAAGATATCGTGAATGCAAATAAACCAAAGTTATACAATTATTCTTTTAGCAGAGCCAGTGGAAGTTCAAATCCAAGCTAATTTTGTCCCCAGATTTAAATTTGAAACCACATTCTATGACAATATGTAACTATTCTGAATTGTTAACTTATCTCACCCCCAAGCCTTTAACATATAGATAGGAGAGGCGTGTCCTTGTGAAACTTACTATTATTGTCTTGTAGTTAGATGCATCCTCCCTGCAGATGTCTTCCATAGATATTATTTCTTGTTTTTGATAGCTGTTTTCCAAGCCTGAAATAACTGAAGATAATAAATAAAACTAAGAAATATCTTAAATAGGTTAGGGGAATTAAAGTGTTAAAAAGCATACAAGACCCATATAAATGTGTTCCAAACACTGACCACTACATGACCAAATAATGTCCAATGAGGAATATACTGGTGAATAGACATACATTTTAGAATAATATCAATTAGAGAAAAAAAATCAATGTTTAATTTAAATGATGGGCTATTGTAGAGAATATGAATATAAAGCATTAGAAAAAGAGAGACCAGAAATCATGACAAAGACCACAATGTGAAATTTTACTTCCATTAAGGACAGGATCATTGCTTCCCTGAAGTCAAATATAAGTGCAGATACATGAAGAGAAACTGACATGTGACACATAATGACACAATCTGAGGAATGCAGTCCCACTGGCCACTCGGTTTTCTGAAGCTACCACTCACTCAGGGACCCGTGCACTGACATCCATGAGATCCCACTCACACATTCACGAGCCATCTTGCACTGAGCACCGAGTGTCCAAAGCTCACCTGGACCCCAGCCTTGGGCCAGTCCTCTCTCTTCCTTCCACAGCTCCCCTCCTTGCTCCCACTGGGCAATCATATCTGACTGGAAGAACTGACAGCCTGAATCAGTGGGAGAACAGTACGTGAGTTTGTACTTCTGCACGGAGAACAGTGCATAGCATTCAACAGTACAAGCTACTGTGGACAAACACCAGGAGCACGTACAAGTGCTGTGGAAGCATCAGTCAGGTCACATCAGCAAAGACCTCTGGCAGCTCATACTCCCACCCAAGCCAGAAGGCAGCAGAAGGCTCGGAGTGTGCATCCAGAAGGAAACGTCCTCATAAGGGGGTTAACAGTATTTCCAAAGGAATACAATAAACATAATTTCCACGAGAATATTCTGTAGTTTTACATGGAAGGTGATACAAGATGTTAGATTTTCTCCTGTGCTCAAGCTTCACCATAATTCCCAGAGCAGAAAATATTTCAGATATTTATTCATTCAAAAAATATTCATTGTATTCCCAAGACTGTTCTGGGTCTTGGATAAAGTACAGTAGAAAGATACACAATTATAGCCAAGAAGCCTAAATTCATATTATTAACATACTTGATGAATTAAAAAAAAAAAACATACTGGATGAAAATGAAGAAAATGACATATTCCATCTAGTCAGAGGTGCTACAGAAGAACAAGTTAGAGTAGAGAGCCGTTGGAATGTAGGGAAGCTGTCCTGGACACAGGGTTGCTAAACTAAGAAACAGACACGGTGACAGACTCACCTACGGAGACCAGATGAGTGATATTCTCCAGCATTACATCAATGTACAGCTTTCTCTGGGACCTATCCATCAGGGTCCACTCTTCCTGGGTTAAGTCTACAGCTACATCTTTGAAGGTCACAGAGTCCTAAAATATCACAGATACTGTGTTTCAACAGGGCCATATTTAGTAATCCCTGGGGGAGAACTGTCACCATGATAGTCATTATGCCAAAGGGGGAGCTATGTATAGAAAGTTCAAACTCCATTTGTGGTTCAAACTCCCATGCTGGTCTGCCCTGTGTCTTTCAGAGACACATTCAAAAAGAAATACACAGTAAGCACACAATTACTTCATTATACAGGAATCTCAACGTGAAAGAACCTGGCAATTTCCCAATAAACTGGGAATTTTGAATTCCTGGTTAGTGGTTAGTGATTATAACCTAGA
Source organism: Nyctereutes procyonoides (assembly GCF_905146905.1). Taxonomy (NCBI): domain Eukaryota; kingdom Metazoa; phylum Chordata; class Mammalia; order Carnivora; family Canidae; genus Nyctereutes; species Nyctereutes procyonoides. Next base: position 47,847,563 of record NW_026575133.1, on the reverse strand, counting down.
TTAAACAGTAGCAATGGGCACCTAGCTGGCTCAGTTGGAAGAGCATGTGACTCCTGATCTCAGGGTCAGGAGTTTGAGCCCCACATTTGTAGAAGTTAATGGGGAAAAAAACAACTTAAAAAATTTATCAATAGTGATGTTGAGATTTCCAAGGAACTAATGTGCAGACACTTCTTTTACAGCAAACACTGAACCCCTACTCGTGATAGGTCCGTTCATATTAAGAGGAAGAGAATCATGAAGCAATGCCCAGTACTCTCCAGGATGACAACAATGACACAGAACCTGTGGTCAGCAGGGTGAGGATCTGTCATCTTACAGAACTCACTTGTTCTTTAGAGTCAATGAAGGCAGACAGGTCCTGCAGGAGAGCGTGGGACTCCTGAGATGGCTCTTCTGAAGGACAGCCCCAGAGTGATCCCTCTGGCAGCGAGCTCTCCATTCTTAACACCAATTCTCGTGGTAGCAGTTCTCTGGATGTTAATCCTGTTTTTCTATTCAAAGGCAATAAAATCCTCTGATTAGTTCTGACCTCTCTTGGTCCTACAAAAATCGTTTCAGGATTCTAAATTTTACCACAATTTCTACACACATTCTGCCAAACGCGCAGTTAATTTTTAAAAATTATGGACGCCTGGGTGGCTCAGCGGTTGAGCGTCTGCCTTCAGCTCAGGGCATGGTCCCGCAGTCCCGGGATCAAGTCCCACATCGGGCTCCCTAACATGGAGCCTGCTTCCCCCTCTGCTTATGTCTCTGCCTGCCTCTCTCAGTGTCTCTCATGAATAAATAAATAAACTTTAAAAAAAAATTACTCCCTGGGCACTGTTCTTGGTTTTCTATTTTTAACAAAGTTTAATCACAAAGAGGGAACATAGATAAGAGGGATAAGATAGTAGAGAGGATTATAGTCATCTCCGTTAGTTTCCAAACTAATTCAAGTATGTATTATTAAAACTTCAGTAAGTATTGAGAGGAAATTATGATTTCTTCTATCTTCTCTTTTGCAGATGTTTCTCAAGTTCTCTGGGACACGGCACAGCTCCCCTGCAGGTACAGCTGTCCCCTCATGGGCGGCCCGTAAACCCCTGCCCCTGCTCATCTGTCACCCCACCACCACATGCCTATGTGCAACGAGGATGAATGAGTAAACCATTTCTCAACTAAGTCTATACAATGGAGAGAAAAACCTATGCAAATTTCTTTTCTGCAAGGACACTCTTAATAGAGAATGAGATATATTAGTGTCACTGTTGGAAGGGAGATGATTTCCTGATCAATCCTGGACTACACAGAAGTATCCCTGAGTCCTGAGAATTAAGTAGAGCCCAGATCCTAACACTGCCTGGATACACGGAGAAGTCTCAGGCCAAGAGAAGCCTTCCCGTCCACTGGCAACAGAGGTATTATATCCACAGAAAGATCACATCTCTACTCACCTGCAGTTGCATTCTCAGGAATTCAGCCACCACCTCACCTCCTCTGGATCTCCCCACTCACGGACAGTCCAAGAAGTAAGGAGGAAAAGCTGGGCAAGGAGAGAGAAGCCAAGAGACTCCAGTCTTACCAGAGACCCTGACCACAAAACCCCAATGCACCTGCATGCAACCCCCCAACCCCCTTTCAGGAACACGCCATGGCCCTCAGACAAGTGGGAGAACTCTCACATCAGCGTGGATCTCAAGTGAGAAGGCTTTGACTACCAATGCTAGTAAATAAAATATGAACATTCCCTTCTATTTTCACACAGGAAATGAAAATCATTCAATTTATAAGTTACCCAGAAACTTTTTTGTAGGGTTATTTAATTCCTTCCCTGAACTGCAAACCTAAAAGTCCCTGCTTAGAAAATGTAGAATGTTGGGATCCCTGGGTGGCGCAGCGGTTTGGCGTCTGCCTTTGGCCCAGGGCGCGATCCTGGAGACCCGGGATCGAATCCCACATCGGGCTCCCGGTGCATGGAGCCTGCTTCTCTCTCTGCCTATGTCTCTGCCTCTCTCTCTCTCTCTCTCTGTGACTATCATAAAATAAAAAATAAAATAAAAATAAAAATTAAAAAAAAAAAAGAAAATGTAGAATGCAGGGGACTTACAGGGAAATATATTTGTTCAATCTAACATTTAGTAAAGTTATAACTGGAATACCATCCTACATTAATCATCAGCACAAACAACACCCCAGAATTTCATAAATCTGTATTTTAAAGTTCTGGTAAACTTTATCGGGGTGCCTGGGTGGCTCAGTCCGTGAAGTTTCTGATTTTGGCTCAAGTCATGATCTCCTGCGTCCAGCCCTGCGTGGGGTTCAGCAGAGTCTGCTTCTCTCTTTTCCTCTTCCTCACCCACCTCCATCTGCGCTCTCTTTCAAAAAAAAATAATCTTTAAAATAAATAAGGATGCCTGTGTGGCTCAGCGGTTAAGCGTCTGCCTTTGGCTCAGGGCATGATCCTGGGGTCCTGGGATAAAATAGTCCCTTTATTAATTTCACTGCAGGTCACCCACTTGGAAGGCCATCTGTTTGCTAATGAAGCCCTGGCCCATCGGCACCCTCAGGAGGCAGACACGTTTGGGTTCTTCACAGACGGTCACTGTCATTTACTACAGGGGGACCCTGGACAAGTGATTTAGTCTCTTTAAAACAGTTTCTTGGGGGGCACCTGGTGGGTCAGTGGTTGAGCATCTGCCTTTGGCTCAGGTTGTGATCCAGCGGGGGTCCTAGGATCGAGTCCTGCATGGGGCTCCCCATGGGGAGCCTGCTTCTCCCTCTACCTATGTCTCTGCCTCTCTCTGTCTCTCATGAATAAATAAGTAAAACTTCTTAAAAAATAAAAAAAGGGCAGCCCTGGTGGCGCAGCGGTTTGGCGCCGCCTGCAGCCTGGGGTGTGATCCTGGAGACCCCGGATCGAGTCCCACATTGAGCTCCTTGCATGGAGCCTGCTTCTCCCTCTGCCTCTGTCTCTGCCTCTCTCTCTGTGTGTCTATGAATAAGTGGGTAAAATCTTTAAAAAAAAAATAAAGTTTGGCAAACTTAAATTCTTACCAAATTTGCTAGTACTTAATTGTATAAGAATGGAAAAATGACATTATATCACAAACAAAAGTAGATTTAACTCCCCTCTTTATACCTAGAGTCCAGGAAATTAGTAAGACAAAATTAAAGTTTAAGAAATAGGACTCTCTGCTTGGAAATTTAAGCACATTCACTTACTTAATACTTAGACCCTGCTCATTTTGGTATATTTACTGTTATGGACTAAACCCCCTTGTCCCCTCCAGCCCCAAGCAAATCCATCTGTCAAAGCCCTAATTCTCAGGATGATGGTAGGTGGAGGTGAGGCCTTTGGGAGCTAATTTGGTTTAGATGAGGTCATGGAGCAGGGCTCCTATGAAGAAACTGGTGTCACTATCAGGGCAACCGAGCACAGTTCTCTCTCTGCCACACTGGCACTGAGGGCCAGGCTTCTGCAAGCCCAGAAATGGCCCATCCCCAAGTCTTCCATCTGCTGACACCTAGGTCTGGGGACTTTCCAGGATTCAGAACTATGAAAATTTAATGTGTTGTCTAAGCCACCAAGTAAGTCTGTGGTGTTTCGTTACAGAAGCCTAGGATAACTAAAACATTTACTTATTTAACAAATGGCATTAAATGCAGTTTCAGAAAGCTTCAGTAATATGATGAAATTACATGGCTAAAGAATTACACAGCTAGTGCTTGACTTTTGGTCTGCTTCCCAAGCTCCGATCTGTAAACATGGTCCTCTTCAGGGGTATAAACGACTCCTAGGTAGAACAGGAGTGCCCCTGTCACATCAAGGCACATAGACCATCTAGCAATACCTGCCTTCCCTCCTCTCAGCCTGAGTTCAGAGTCACTCCTCCCACCAGAGTCACTCCTCCCACGGCTGAGTCCACATGCAGTCTTCCACCCCCAATGCCATCACTGTTACTGTCCATTCCAATCCCCATTTATTCCTTTTCCCATGTATCTAGGACAAGAAAATGCAGTTGTGTCCCAATTGTCCTAATGCTTGGTTATATGGCTTATACTCAAAGATATCTGAGGTCAGGGGTGCCTGGGTGGCTACATCGGTGAAGTGTCTGCCTCTGTTTCAGGTCATGACCCTGGGGTCCTGGAATCAAGCCCCACATCAGACTCCTTGCTCAGCAGGGAGCCTGCTTCTCCCTCTGCCCCACCTCTGCACTCATGTTCTCTTTCTCTCTCAAATAAATAAATAAAACCTTAAAAAAAATCAGGTAACAAAGATCCTCTTTTGTTAGTTTTGCCTTATCTCCCTAATACATCCATTTCTTCCACCCATTTAATGATCAATACCCTGTAACAGACAGCAGTCAGTTCTCAAAATCCAAAATTCGAATAAGTAGTCCTTTTTCTTTCACACCAGTAACTAATTCTCTGACAGCAACTGGGTGTCCTTAGCGTTGCATCCAACTCTGATAGTGTCTTCCTGGAGTCAGCATCAGATCCCACAAGCTTTCCTCTATTTCAGAGGCCAGCCACAAAGGTAATGCCCCAGCTACTCACACCTCTGCTGAGCACACTGCAAGTCCAGGGCTTCCCATAACCCCTCACATTAGGTTTGGTAATTTTCTAGAATGGCTCACAGAATTTAGGAAAAGCTTTCCTTAGGTTTACTAGTTCAGTATAAAGGACAAAAATGGGGACGCCTGGGTAGCTCAGTAGTTAAGCGTCTGCCTTTGGGTCAGAGTGTGATCCTGGGGACATAGGACCGAGCCCTGCATTGGGCTTCCTGCGTTGAGCCTGCTTCTCCCTCTGCCTACGTCTCTGCCTCTTTCTCTCTCTCTGTGTCTCTCATGAATAAATAAATAAAATCTTAAAAAAAAAAAAAAGGACAAAAATGAACAGTCAGATGAAGAGATACGTGGGGTAAGGTCCAGTAGGGTCCCCTTGGAGGTGGGGTGCATGACCTTCTAAAACTGGTTGAAGAGTTTACAGAGCTCTACCTGCAGCAACCTCTCCCATCCCCAGTGGGGCTGGGTGGGACTGATTTCACTTACAAATACAAATTGATTCCAACACTCTCCAGCTCTAATTTCTTCCATGCTTTCTCAGTGACCTTGAAGTAGGACCTTGAGACCTGCCACAATCTTCAGGCCCTGAAATCCTCTAGATGCTGCCCTAGCTCGTCCATGTGGCTTACCTGACTGTGCTCTGCTCCCAGCTCCTGGGCCACAGAAGATTTTGCTTGTCTCAGCAATTTACACAAGTTGTTACCAGGGGGGAAAAAAAATCTCCAAACTTATTCATATCTTCATGGGTATGTATTCTTTTTTTGGGTGGGGGGGGGATTTTATTTATGTATTCATGAGAGACACAGAGAGAGAGGGAGAAGCAGGCTCCATACAGGGAGCCTGATGTGGGACTCCATCCCAGGGCTCCAGGATCACACCCTGGGCTTAAGGGAGGCACTCAACCGCTGAGCCACCCAAGCATCCCTCCATGAGTATATATTAAGACTTTGCTCAAATAAATTTTCAAAAAATTAACTAAAATATCTGTATTTTACACAAGAGTTCTCCTAAAGAATAGGATGGATATCCTTTAGGATTATATACACAGGTTTTTCTTTTTAATTTCTTTAAATTGTATCTGCTAAGTTAGCCTTTAAACAACACAGAGCTTGACAATTTATCCTTTTTTTTTCCTCTAGCATAACTATGTCTGTGTCTGGCACAAGCCTTGTTCAGAGTCTCCCACAGCACACACGCCTCTCTGACGAAGAGAGGTCACTGTTGCCTCACTGCAGAGTGAGCAGGCTGGCCAAGACAGGAGGATATGAGAGAACCATGGAAACTGAGTAGTCCTCCATTACCTTAAATGCTTGCTATAAAAGCAATACTCACAGTTGAGTTATTATAGGCTTGCTTTTATATTCGATATAAATACACTGGAAAAAAAAAAAGACAAACTTCTTTCTGGAATCAACTGCTTCTGCCTATAATGAAAACACTGCCTGATCATTTTCTTCAGAAGTAATTTGTTCTTTTATTTATTGAGATAGGTCCTGAGACTTATAAACATTTTTGTATTATTAAATGATACTTGAAACATTCTATTTATGGGAAAAATAACACTAACAGTATAATTTACACTTGGAACGTGTAGTTATTTTGATGCATGTCAAGTATTAGTCATTAGGATTTCAATCAATCTGACCTGAAGACATCTGTGTTGGATGGGCTTTCTCTTTGCCCAGGGCTAATGGAAGAAGAGAAGAGTCTGCATATAAGTTTCATCTGCCTGGAGATGAGCAGGAGGGCATACTGAGGGCAATGTCCCTGGCCTGGAAGGACAGAGAACTCCTTCCCCTCCAGGTCCTAACTACAGGCACACCTCTACTTAATGCACTTTGCACACAGTATTTTTACATAGGTGTGTGGCAGTGCCATGTTGACAGCTGCCATTTTCCAATACCATTAACTCACTTTGTCATCTGTGTGTCACATGCTGGTAATTCTCACAATATTTCAAATGTTTTTGTTATTATTACATTTGTTATCATGATCTTTGATGTTACTACTGCCATTGTTTTGGGGTGCCATGAGCTGTGCTCATATAAGATGGCTAACTTGACCAATAAATGTGTTCTGACCACTCCACTACCTGCTGATCTCCCGTCTCTTGCCCTCTCCTTGGGCCTCTATTCCAGGAGACACAACAATATTGACATCAGGCTAATTAATAACCCTACACTGGCCTCTTAAGTGTTCAAGTGAAGAGTCCTATGTGTCTCACTTTAAAGCAAAAGCTAGAAATGATTAAATTTAGTGGAGAAGGGCAGCCCCAGTGGCACAGTAGTTTAGCGCCGCCTGCAGCCCAGGGTGTGATCCTGCAGACCAGGGGATCGAGTCCCACATTGGGCTCCCTGCATGGAGCCTGCTTCTCCCTCAGCCTGCTTCTCCCTCTGCCTGGATCTCTGCCTCTCTCTCTCTCTCTGAATAAATAAATAAAATATTTTTAAAAAAATAGTAGAGAAGATATATCAAAAGGTAGGCTAAAAGCTAGGCCTCTTGTGCCAAACAGCTGGCCAGGCTATGAATTCAAAGGAAGAGTTTTTAAAGGAAATTAGAAGCGCTAGTCCAGTGAACAGGTGGATGCTAAGAAAGGGAAACAGATTTATCGTTGATATGGAGAAAGTCTGAAGAGTCTGGATGGAACGCAACATTCCCCAAGTCAAAACCTCACCCAGAGCAAAGTCCCATCTGAATTCAGTTCTGTGAAGGCTGACAGAGGTGAGGAGGCTATAGAAGAAAAGTCTGAAGCCAGCAGAGGGTGACTGGTGAGGACTGAGGAAAGAAGCCACCTCCATCACATGAAAGCACAAGGTAGGGCAGCCTTGGTGGCACAGTGGTTTAGCACTGCCTTCAGCCCAGGGCCTGAACCTGAAGACCCAGGATCGAGTCCCATGTCAGGCTCTTCCTGCATGGGAGCCTGCTTCTTCCTCTGCCTGTGTCTCTGCCTCTCTCTCTCTGTCTTTCATGAATAAATAAAATCTTAAAAAAAAAAAAAAATGAAAGCACAAGGTGAAGCAGCAGATGCTGATGGAGAAGCTGCAGCAGGTCCTCCAGAAGATCTAGCTCAGAGAATTCAGGAAGGTAGCTACACTCAACTAACAGATCATTAGTGTAGACCAAACAAAAAAGATGCCATCTAGGACTTTCAGATACACCAATGCTTACCTTCAAAGCTTCAAAGGACAGGCTGACTCTCCTGTTAGGAGCTAATGCAGCTGGTGACTCTTAAGTGGAAGCCAATGCCCACCTACCATTCTGAAAATCCTAGGGCCTTTCAGAAGAATGCTAAATCTACTCTGCCTGCGCCCTACATATAAATGGAACAATACAGTCTGGGTGACAGTACATCTGCCTACGACATGGTTTACTGAATATTTTAAGCTCAGTGTTGAGACCTTTTGTTCAAAAGAAGATTCATTTCAAAATATTACTAATCCTTGACAATGTGCCTGGTCACCCAAGAGCTCTGACAGAGATGGGACAATGAGATGAATGTTGTTTTCATGCCTGCTAATATGGCATCCACTCTGTAGAATGGCAGGGGCAATAGGCCACAGACATATGGATTCAAGACCCAGAACTTGGGAGGCCTGGGTGGCTCAGCAGTTGAGCATCTGCATCTGGCTCACGGTGTGATCCTGGAGTTCTGGGATCGAGTCCAGCATCGGGCTCCCTGCATGGAGCCTGCTTCTCCCTCTGCTTGTGTCTCTGCCTCCCTCTTTGTCTCTCATGAATAAATAAATAGAATCTTAAAAAAAAAAAAAAAAAGGCCCAGAACTTGGGTAATTATTATAGGAATAAATGCTTACAAGGATCTCTATAGGAAAAAAAAAAATCCAAAGACAGAAGCTCCCCCCCCTTAAATTGTAGGCACAGGGCAGCCTGGGTGGCTTAGTGGTTTAGCGCTGCTTTCAGCGCAACGCAGGACCCTGGAGACCCGGTATCGAGTCCCACGTCGGGCTCCCGGTGCATGGAGCCTGCTTCTCCCTCTGCCTGTGTCTCTGCCTCTCTCTCAATCTGTCTCTCATGAATAAATAAGTAAAATCTTTAAAAATATAAATTTAAAAAATAAATTGTAGGCACAATTGTAAATACAAAGAGCTGAATAAATATTTGTTGTTAGGGAAGAAAAAGTGTTTTAAAAACGTGTTCGGAGGGATGGCTGGGTGGCTCAGCGGTTGAGAGTCTGCCTTTGGCTCAGAGCATGATCCTAGAGTACCACATCCCACCTGGGGCTCCCCACAGGGAGCCTGCTTCTCTGTCTGCCTATGTCTCTATCCCTTTGTCTCTTATGAATGGATAAATAAAAATCTTTAAATAAAAAATAAATAAATAATAAAAATTTCTTTAAAAAGTGTTCATAGAATGCAGGGCTAATAAAGCAACATTTGTGTAGACTGAAAAGTGCTGCTGGCAGATATTCATGAAGAGGCCTGGGGAGACCAGTGCAAATGCCCTGGGGTGAGGCAAGCCTGTCAGGAATTAGCAGGTGGTCTGTGTACTGCAGCAGTGAAAGTCCCAGTTAACATCCCTCTGGTGACAATTAACCACCCAGGTTTTAATATTTATTAAATCTCATTTTTGTTCATTGTTCAGCTCTGGCAAACAAGTATTAAAATCCGTTTGTGTATTTTTTGGCAAACAAAAGACCATAGGGAAGTTTCATTATGAAAGGAAAATGGATGGAAGTGTTAAGATAAAACTGCTGAGACTGGGCTCCTTATATTTACCCCTCTCAGTTATTAAAGGAAAAAAATTAAAGATATTTAAATTGAGTGTGAGACAATTGGCTTCCTACTGTTGGTTCCTTCTGTCCTTAAAGTTAGCAGTCCAGGGAAACTGGGTGTTTATCTGATAGAACATAAGCAGTGTTCATTTCAGAAAACAGTAAGAGAATAACAAGTCCCTACACTGTCCCCTGTTGACACCCACGAGAAAGCCCATGCATAAGGCAAATTCCCATGATTATATGAAGTAATTTATAACCTCAAAGAGTAATTTCTATATAACAAACACTGCTTATGTAGGAATGGATTTTCTCTTGAAAAAGGGATCCAAGGAAACAGACTCAGGGACACGATACACAGAGTGTAGTTTACTCAGACACCCACCTTATGGGCTCAGTTTGTCACAGGGAGATAGGCACCCAATACAGACCCAAGAGGTCTCACTCCATGTGATGGAGACTCCCCTGTTCATATTCTTTTTTTTTTAAAGTTTTTTTTAAAGATTGTATTTATTTATTCACGAGAGACACAGAGAGAGAGCAAAAGAGGCAGAGACAGGCAGAGGGAGGAGCACGCTCCATGCAGGGAGCCTGACGTGAGACTCGATCCCGGGACTCCAGGATCATGCCCCAGGCCGAAGGCAGGTGCTAAACCCGCTGAGCCACTCAGGGATCCCTCCCCTGTCCATATTCTCTATAAAACTCAAAGTGGAGGGGCAGCCTGGGTGGCTCAGAGGTTTAGGACCACCTTTGGCCCAGGCGGTGATCCTGGGGAATCCGAGTCCCACGTCGGGCTCCCTGCATGGAGCCTGCTTCTCCCTCTGCCTGTGTCTCTGCCTCTCTCTCTCTCTCTGTGTGTGACTATCGTAAATAGAAATTAAAAAAAAAATCAAAGCCTTATTAAAAAAAAAAAAAACTCAAAGTGGAGGAAGTGGCTGGATGGGTTACACAGACTTCTATCACGTCACTGCTGTGTAAGCAGAGACAGGATGAAGAAAAAGTAAAACGGAGACTGCAAACGTCAGGACCACCTGACCACCAGCGGTGTGAGTCCTGGCTCCTCCGTGGGAGTCCCCGTCCCTGCAGGTCTGAGAGCCGAGGAAGATCTGGAGACTGGGAGATAGATGCACCCGCTCCCTTCTGCACAGGCCCTCGAGTGGTGACCGTTCCACTGCCTAACAAGTATCTTCCACATTCTCAATTGATCTCAGTTCAAACGTTAACATTAAATTGACTCAGAAATTTTGAGGGCGGCCCGGGTGGCTCAGCAGTTTAGCGCCTGCCTTTGGGCGGGGCGTGATCCTAGAGACCCGCGATCGAGTCCCACGTCGGGCTCTCGCTCTCGGCTTGGAGCCTGCTTCTCCCTCTGCCAGGGTCTCTCGTGAATAAGTAAATAAAATCTTAAATAAAAATAACTTAAAAATTCTGAGAAAGCCAGAAGGGTATCTCCTTGGCTTGGCATCAACAGTCGCAGTTCTGGGTGTTGACAAATTCCAACCGGCATAAACGTCACACTTTCCAAAGGAAACAGAAAAGAAAATGTGAACTTACGTCTTCATGCAAAAAACTTTATTAAGGGCATAGACGAAGCTCCTAAAATTTGAATGCCCAACCTGGTTATTGTTTCTCACGCTCAGGGTGCGAACAAGGTCCCAGCCAGGCCCCCACGTGGGCGGGAGCCGGCCCCGCGGCCCGGGCAGCCTCCCCTTCCCCCGCCCCGGGCCCCGGCAGGGAGCAGGCGCCCCGCGCCCCCGGGGCACCGCAGGTCCCTCTCCCAACCACCCCCACCCCCGCTCCGGGCCCGCAGCCCCGCCAATGAGGCGCCGGCACACTTCACACGCCCCGTTTCCTCCAATGGACTGGAAGTTCACAGAACCCTTCCCAACTTACCCCTTTTCTCCTTAAAAAACACGCCTGTCCTTTGTTCCCCTGCTCGCCCGCCGTCCCGGGCCACACTCGCCTCCGTCCACAGAGCCCAGTTAGCTCATCCGCTGCACTGGTCTTACTTTTAAGGTCAACGACGGGAAACAATGAACACCCGTATCGCGTGTCCCCGGGGACCGAAAAATTGATTTTCCATGAACTAAAACCCAAATCCACACGTTTCCCAAACCGGATCCGCTCTGCAAGCCCCATCGCCCTAACTCGACAAGAGACACTAGGAAACAAAACCAAACCACTGACTGGAACACCGCGCACTCCTCCGACCGCCCCGGCCGCGGCCGCGCCACGCGCCAACTTGCAACAACCCGAGACTTCGCGACCTGACCCGACCGGTGCGGTGCCCAAGCCCCGGCCGACCCCGCTGACCCCGCCGGCCCGACGCGGCCGGATCCCCGGCGGGGGGACCTCGGCGCGCGCGCGCGCGCGGGAGGCCTCGGGGCTCCACGTCTCACCTGGAACTGCCCGGCGCAGCCCCCCGCTGGCAGGCGGCAGCAGCCGGCGCCCCTGGACGCCCAGCCCCGGCGGACCGACGCGAGCCGCCAGCCGGCCGACGCGGGACACACCGAGGGGCCGACCCGGAAAGTCTGCGGCCGCCTCTTCCTGCCTCCGTCCGCACTCTGCCCACGCCCCGCCCCACGCCGGCCGCGCCCCGGCCCCGGCCCCGGCCCCGGCCCCGGCCCCGCCCCTCGGCCGTCGTCCCGGCCGGCCCGGCGGCGCACGCACTCGCCCCGGCCCGGCCCCGCCCCACGCCGGCCGCACGCCGGCCGCGCCCCGGCCCCGCCCTGCCCCTCCGCCGACGTCCCGGCGCGGCTGCGCGCGCACTAGGCCCGGCCCCGCCCCTCCGCCGACGTCCCGGCCCCGCCCCCCGCCCCCCAGACCCCCCCCCGCTGACATCCCAGTCCCCCTCCGAGGTCGCCTCCCCGGGCCCCGCCCCTCCGCCGACATCCCGTCAGGACTCCGAGTTCCCCTCCTCACGCCCCGCCCCTCTGCTGACGGCCTATCCCCGGCTTCTGCTCACTCTCCCCCCGCCCCAGACCGCGCCCCAGACCGCGCCCCACGCTGGCTGCACTGGCCACGCCCCGGCCTGACCGCGCCCGCGCACTGGCCCAACTCCACCCCACGCCGAGCGCGCTCCCGCTCTGGCCCCGCCCCACCCGACTGCGCCGCGCTCTGGCTCCGCCCCACGCCGAGCGCGCTCCCGCTCTGGCCCCGCCCCACGCCGACTACGCCGCGTCCTGGCTCCGCCTCAAGGCGGCCGCACCGCCCCTCTGGCCCCGCCCTCCGCCCCACCCTGAAAGCGCCGGCGCACTGGCCCCGCCCCACCCCGACCGCGCCGCGCTCTGGCCCCGCCCCACGCCGACCGCGCCGGCGCACTGGCCCCGCCCCACCCCGACCGCGCCGCGCTCTGGCCCCGCCCCACGCCGACCGCGCCGGCGCACTGGCCCCGCCCCACCCCGACTGCGCCGCGCTCTGGCCCCGCCCCACGCCGACCGCGCCGGCGCACTGGCCCCGCCCCACGCCGACCGCGCCGCGCTCTGGCCCCGCCCCACGCCGACCGCGGCGGCTCCGGCGCGGCCCCACTCCGCGGCCCTGGCTGCTGCAGGCCCCGCCCCCGGCGGCTCCGCCCCGACGCGTAATTTCCTGGCGCCAGAACTTCTGTTGGCGCGAAGGTCCCCCTGCGGTGGCGGGTGGGCGTTGGTGTTTGTGGTTCCAGGCCGCCCTCCGCAGCCCGGTCCCCGCCCGTCCCGCCCGCGTGGGGCTCCGCCTCGCCCTTACACGCCCCGAGGCCGCGCGCTGGGCCCGAACCAGCGTCCGTCCGCTCGGAGCGGCTCCGAGGCCTGCACGCTCGGCCGCCTGCGTTCCGCCTTCCCCGTGTCCTCATTCGGGACGGAGGTCCCGGCCCCGCACGCACAGCGCCCCGGCGCCCCCTCCCCGGCGCCCCCCCGCCCCCCGGGGCTCTGCCGGCCCGCGTCGTCGCCGGCTCCGCGGCTGCCCCGTCCCGGCCTCCCGCCCCCCCGCAGCGGCTCCCGGGCCTCCCCGCCGCCGCCCCCGCGGGTCCCGGACACGTCGTGCTCCCCTGTCCGCGCCCCGGCGCCCCCGGCCGTACCTGCGATGGCGGGGAGGCTCCGCGGTCTCTGGGCAGCTCTGCAGGCAGCCGGCATCTGCGCTCGTCTGCGGGCGGAGTGGGCGGGGAGAGGGGAGCGGAGCCCGGGAGGGAGTGAGAGGAGCAGCTCGGAGGATGCGAAGTGGGAGGGCCTACGGAGTGGGCTCGGCGGCGGCGGGGTCAGCGGAGCGCCCGAGCTGGGCCGGACCGCGGGGGGCGGCGGGGGTGGAGGGGGCAGCTCCCCAGGTGGGGGGGGCGGAGGGGGGCAGCTCCCCAGGCGGCGGGGGCTGGGGGGCGGAGGGGGGCAGCTCCCCGGGCGGCGGGGGCGGGGGGGACGGGGGGGGGCAGCTCCCCAGGTGGGGGGGGCGGAGGGGAGCAGCTCCGCGGGGGGCGGAGGGGGGCAGCTCCCCAGGCGGCGGGGGCTGGGGGGCGGAGGGGGGCAGCTCCCCAGGTAGGGGGGGGGGCGGAGGGGAGCAGCTCCCCAGGTAGGGGGGGGCGGAGGGGAGCAGCTCCCCAGGCGCGGGGGCGGAGGGGGGCAGCTCCCCAGGCGGGGAGGGCGGAGGGGGGCAGCTCCCCGGGCGGGGGCGCAGCTCCCCGGGCGGCAGGGGCTGGGGGGGCGGGGGGGCAGCTCCCCGGGCGGGGAGGGCGGAGGGGGGCAGCTCCCCAGGCACTGTCCCCCGTGAGCGCTGTCCCGAGGCCCTCCGTGCGGGAAGCCCTGTACTACTCCGCAGCCGCGTGCTGGTGGAACGGGCACCCCGAGACCTCGTCAGCTCCCCTGCTTGGCCCCTGCGACCTGCAGGCGTTGAGTGGGCCGCACTGCTCAGCCCTCGGGTTTCCTGCCTGGTCTCCCTCCCGAGGACTTGGGAAAGGAGTGGTTTGTCCGCGTGTACCTCACCCAGATGGGCATCCCAGGCCGGCCCAGAAGCCTTTCCAGAAGATTCCCGTTGGGGCAGGGCGTCCCCCAGCTTCCTGGGCGAACCTAGGAAATGCTGCACAGGGACGGGGTCGCACAGACCCCTCCAGCCTGCCCGGGAGGACGCTCGTGGCCCTGGGGCCCTCCGAGTGTGAGTGTCCGAGCTCGATGGAGTTCACTTGGGGTCCGTGGTGACAAGAGTGCTTCCTGCTCGGTTCAAACTTTTTTGTTCCCTGGCTCCGATGGGCCAAAATGCCCGGCTGTTGTTTTCACACGTGTCCCATTTCCCACTAGGAAAAGGAGCTAAAATAGAGGATGCAGGTGCTCTCATGGGCCTGGAAAGACAAAATGAGAGTGAGGGGCAATGAGCAAGAGTCGTATTTTGGTGTTCAGTCTTTACTATAGTACCTACAGCACAATATCCATGTTTCCTCTCCGAATATTCCTTCCTTCTCAGAGGGCAAGTTCAGTGAGCTGCTTTCAGTATTTTTAGAATGGAAATAAAAAGATGAAATAGATAAGGCTTCTTTTCAAGAAATAACCTGTGAAGTGATTCATATATGATATATATGATACATGAAAGACCAACGGGACAAAGATTTTTTTGTTGTTGTTCTTGTTTTTAAAGATTTTATTTATTCATGAGAGGCAGAGACCTAGGCAGAGGGAGAAGCAGGCTCCAGGCAGGGAGCTGGATGTGGAACTTGATCCCAGCACCCAGAGATCACGCCCTGAGCCGAAGGTAGACACTCAACTGCTGAGCGTCCCAACAGGACAAAGTTTTCATGTTCATAATGTGTAATGAGTCATGGAAACATTCATA
The DNA here is from genome assembly GCF_905146905.1 of Nyctereutes procyonoides. Classification (NCBI taxonomy): domain Eukaryota; kingdom Metazoa; phylum Chordata; class Mammalia; order Carnivora; family Canidae; genus Nyctereutes; species Nyctereutes procyonoides. The sequence continues at coordinate 47,832,503 of NW_026575133.1, read as the reverse complement.
TCTTAATGTAGCATCATGCATCAGAAACATATTCAGGGGAGCAGGAACTCACTTTGATAGGGCTCATGATTTTTGTCAAGGAGGTCAAGTGAGGCATGGAAAGAATCGAATTTAACATAAAAAACTACTTGCATGGATTTTTGTTTACCTGACATGGTTTCCAGGTGACACATTATGTGTTTAGTACACATCTTGTTTACATCAAGAAGGACATGCTAAAAAAAAATAATAAAAAAAAGAAGGATGTCCTAGAATACATGTTCATATGTATTTCTTGTATAATCCAACTCCTGTCCTAGGAGCAATATTTTGTTATTACTTATATGTATCTATTGTTCCAAAATGCTGAAAATAGAAATTATCGTAATATGAGAGGGCACTCATCTGGAAAACAACCTGTCAGGCAGTTCTTACTTTGGTTCCTATAGGGGGTGTGTGTGTGTGTCTGTGTGTGTGTGTGTGTGTGTGTTTCCAGGGAAGCTGGACTTGGGATCCACCTTTGCCTCTGTCCAGAGCCCTGCCTACAGCAAACAGGAGGCCGCAGTCCTGTCTCCGTGCCGACTTGCCCTGCACTTTCTGCTAGCCACGCGCACGTTTGGGCTGTTGACGGACCATGAGACCAGTGCCTAGGCATCCTCCTCAGTGTCCACAGCCACAAGGGGGGTGACTTGGGGTGGCGTGAACGGCTCCCAGGTTCTGAGATGTACTTAGGAAATTCTGCACAGGTGCCAGTAGGTGGATACTTCTCTCAAGACCCCAACCTGCCCCTGTGGATTTTGTGCCCCAAGGGTCTTAGGAAATCTGAAGTGACTGGAGGTCTGAGGATGCCCTCCCAATACCTTTAGGCAGCCATGAGCCCCCACTGGACCCCAAGTACCTTAGAGTATTTCCCAGGAGCTCAGACAGGACAAGATTCCCCCTTTTTAAGTCTGGGCATCTGGACAGGGCATTGAAAATTTCCAGGCACTCCCCAGGAGAAATGACATCCAGTGAGGGAGCGCCTATGTGTTTGTGTTGAGAGTACTTGATCACCCTATCCAGTAAATCAGATCCTGATTGGCTGGAGAAACATGATTTAATGTTTTATGACAACAGCAGTGTTTGATAATTGCAGCAATAATTACAATAATGCTGATGAGGGACGCCTGGGTGGCTCAGTGGTTGAGCGTCTGCCTTCTGCCCAGGGCGTGATCCTGGAGTCCCGGGATCCAATCCCGCATCAGGCTCCTTCCCTGGATCCCGGGACTCCAGGATCTCCCTTTGCCTGTGGCTCTGCCTCTCTCTGTGTGTCTCTCATGAATAAATAAATAAAATCTTAAAAAAAAAAAATGCTGATGAACATCAGTAATATCGAGGACACTATGATGATGATGATAATAAAAACCATCAGAAGGGTCCTCAGAAGATGGGAGAGTAAAATACAGGCCTGGCCTCCCAGAGCGAATGACAAAGTGCCCACATCAGGACGTCTTGAGGTGGAATATGCTCCTGGGGAGGACACCATGAAGGTTGTGAAATGACTACAAAGGATTTAGACCCTTATATAAATTCAGCAGCCCTGGGGTTTGAGAGGATTGGCTCAGATTCTGAAAGAAGTTAGTTCTACTGTGGGTGAAGTGTTCTCAAACAGCATCAGAGTCCATGGATGTGGCAAACTTTACCGTTGTCTTATTTTAAAGATTTATTGATTTATTTTGAAGAGAGAGAGAGTGAGCTGGCAGGGGAGGGATCAGGAGTTGAGTGCAGAGTCCAGCGCGGGGCTCCATCTCACAACCCTGAGATCACAACCTGAGGGGAGCCCCGAAACCTAGTCGGATGCTTCACTGACTGAGCCAGCCAGGCCCCCCTATTGTATTAAGAAACCGCCTCAATCACCGCACCTTTAGCAACCACCACTCTGCTTGGTTGGTGGCTATCAGCATGGAGGCAAGACCCTCCACCAGCAAAGGGGCTAACCAAAGGCTCACATGAGGGTGAGCATTTTTTAGTAATGAAGTATTTTTTTTAAAGATCTTATTTATTTATTCATAGAGAGAGAGAGAGAGAGAAGCAGAGACACAGGCAGAGGGAGAACCAGGCTCCATGCAGGGAGCCTGAAGCGGGACTCGATCTTGAGATTCCAGGATCATACCCCAGGCCAAAGGCAGGTGCTAAACCGCTGAGCCACCCAGGGATCCCCTGAAGTATTTTTTAATGAAAGGCAGTCATATTGGTTTTTTTTTAGACATAATGCTATTGTACACTTAATAGGCTACAGTATAGTATGAATATAACTCTTATACATGTCAGAAAACCAAACAAAAAAAAAAACTGTATCAGAGTCACTTTACTGCAATATTTGCTTTGTTGCAGTGGTCTGGGGCCCAACTGCAGTATCTCTGAGGAATCCCTGGTGATGTGGGAAATAAGGCAGAAGAGAAATTATTAAATGTCCTCACTTCCTACACCCACCGACAAAGCCATGAGACACGCAGTGACTTCCTCTGGGAGCTCAGCTGCCTAGGTGGGGATGCTCTGCTGAGGGCAACAGGCAATCCTAGCCAGACCCCAGGCTCTTGTGAGTCTATTTTAACATATAAAAATCCCTTTGGAGGGATCCCTGGGTGGCGCAGCAGTTTGGCGCCTGCCTTTGGCTCAGGGCGCGATCCTGGAGACCGGGGATCGAATCCCATATCGGGCTCCCGGTGCATGGAGCCTGCTTCTCCCTCTGCCTGTGTCTCTGCCTCTCTCTCTCTCTGTGTGACTATCATAAATAAATAAATTTAAAAAAAAAAAATCCCTTTGGAAACTTCATCTCTACCCTCCAAGATACGAGTTGGCAATCATCGCCCAAGGATATAGCCCACTGATGTACATCCAAAGAGTCTCATGACTCAGGTTTTATTAGATGGTAACAAATGACCTTCCCCAACAATAGCTAGCCCCCTCAAGGTCTTGGAAACATTGATTCCCAAATTCCTTAGAGACTCATGCTCTCCCTGACCCCCCACCCAGCTTAAAGACACATAATCACCAGCCCTCACAACCCCAGGGCAGGTCTTTCTACCCACAGTTTCTGTCCCTGTGCTTTAATAAAACCACCTTTTTGGGACACCTGCATGGCTCAGTGGTTGAGCATATGCCTTCCGCTAAGGATCCAGGATCGAGTTCCCCATCGGGTCCTTGCAGGGAGCCTGCTTCTCCCTTTGCCTGTGTCTCTGCCTCTCTCTCTTTCTGTGTCTCTCATGAATAAATAAATAAAATCATTAAAAAACAAAAACAAAAGCACCTTTTTGGGATGCCTGGCTGGCTCAGAGGTTGAGCATCTGCCTTTGGCTCAGGGCGTGATCCCAGATTCCCAGGATAGAGTCCTGCATCAGGCTCTCTGCATGGAGCCTGCTTCTCCTCCCTCTTCCTATGTCTCTGCCTCTCTCTGTGTGTGTTTCGTGAATAAATAAATTATTTAAAATACTAAAATAATAATTATTATAATAATAATAAAACCACCTTTTTGAACCAAAGGCATCTTTCTTGGCTTTCAACTTTGAACCCTAATGTCTTTCCTATGTCACTGGTACCTCCAAAGTGAAGGAAAAGGAGCAGAAAGGGAAAGCAAATCAGGAGTATAGCAAGTGTGCAGCTGAGGGTTCCTGGGAGGACGCTGGCTGAGAGCATGCTGGGAACCCAGCTGCTGTCCAGCTGGCAATAGGGCAGCAGCCACCCTGCTGGGCTCAGGACTCCTGACCCACACCCACATCCCTGCAGTGCAGCAGCTAGTCTGCCATGAACTTTAAACCCCCAGCAGTATGTCATCCCTCAATACCATGCTACCCAATCTGCTCATCTCAGGCCCAGGAGGTCCTGATCCCTGCTTGCAAATGCCCACCCAAAGACACTGGGGAGGGCACTGACCTCAGTGATCCAAAGCCAGAGGGGGAACACGGGCCAATCTTTGTCCGGGAGCAACCTCTGCTCTTCACATCTTCCTTCACCAGCACCTACCCACCACCCTGTATGTCCCTACTCACCTTGCATCAGTTTGCTGTGGGGAAATCTGTATTATCTGTCCCTGAAACCCATACAGAATATTACAGTGTGATACCATAGCTTGAAGCTTCCATCCAACGAATGGCCATCCCAAAACCCTCATGGAAGTCATCCACTAATTCCACACCAACATGGCATCTTGGTACAGATTACAGTGTGAAAAACAGACCAAGTCCCTCCCGCCTTCTTGGAGCTTACACAAACAAATGAATGTGGCTACATTCCGGCGCACAGGGATATCAGAAAAGGATGTCAGATTTTTATATATAATTTTTATACATCCAAAATAGACTTCTGGCATTTTTCAAAATTGAAGAACATAAGACATCCAGAAGGCAAGATTTGGCACCCTAGGATGCTGACTTGCTTCATTATTTCCAGAGCCAACTCTTTCATTACTAAGAGCATTATTGTAGGTAGCCTCCACCCAGCTTCTACCTCCACTCACTCAACACGTTTTTCAAGTCTTTTATTGATGTATTCATTTTGACATCATGTGTCTTATGCTCAGAACAGAGCTGACTTCAGAAGGAAGACCTGAGCAGTTCTAGAAACTTTTGCCTAGCAGTATTCTGTATTTGATTTTCGTTGGGTTAAGAATTCCTGTGCACCTCTTAGCTATGTCCCCTCACAACTAAGACTTCTCTGATTTACATCAGTGGAACAGCACTTGAGTGACTGTGCCACATCCACCCACGTTTGTTGTATAAGGTGCATGAATTACTATTATTATTATTATTATTATTAATTTTGAGACAGAGAGAGAGAGAGAGAGCAAGTGTGCAGCAGGCAGGGTGCAATGGGGAGGGGCAGAGAGGGAAGGAGGGAGGGGCAGAGAGGGAAGGAGAGAATCTTAACCAGGCTCCTCACTTAGTGCTCAGCACAGAGCCTGCCACAGGGCTTGAACTCAGGACCCTGAGATTGTGACCTGAGCTGCAATCGAGCCAGAGGCATACCTGACTGAGCCACCCAGCCGCCTTTCTGTCTTGATGATTTTTGTCTTTTTTCCCCCCCGAAAGATGTATGTATGTATGTATGTATGTATGTATGTATGTATGTATATATTCACGAGAGACACAGAGACACAGACAAAGGGAGAAGCAGGCTCCCTGTGAGGGAGCCTGATGCAGGACTTGATCCCCAGACTGAGATCATGACCTGATCCTAAGGCAGACGCTCAACCACTGAGCCACCCAGGCGTCCTGATTTTTGTCTTTGATTCACTGGGGAAATCATATGACCTGGCTTATCAAAAGTGTTGATTCAGCAGATAGCCAACTCTGGATAAGCATTCAAAGATCCTTCCTGGTTATTGAAAGGAGTGTATCTTAGGGCAAAGACTTTGCCTTTACTTAGTTTGCACACTACTATTACTGATGATAACTGTAAATCTAAGGAGATGTGAGATTCAACGAACAGACTTCTTGAAGTGTAGTTACTAATGTCTGGGCTCAGGGTGTATTTTAGATTTAGGCTCCTAGGGTTACACAAAGAAAAATGTCCCCTAGGCAAAAATGACAGACTGGATGGAATAGAAACCCAAACAAGAGGAGGGCATGAATGAGCTTGGCAAGTGCACAGAGCCCTAGAGGACAGGCCTGACGGGTGGAGGCAGATGCTCCAACCCTGGTCCCAGACTGCCCATCATGTGCGACCAGCAGATTGCAGAGCTTTGGCTGATGGAGGGTCTGGGTGTCCTGCGAGAAAGGCAGGAGTCAGATCTGCATGGCATGCAGAAGCCGTGCCTGGGACATACGTTAAGAAAGGAGCACACTCCCCTCTTAGCATCCCGCTGCCCTTCTTCTTCTTTTTTTTTAATTTAAATTCCATTTGGGGGGATCCCTGGGTGGCGCAGCGGTTTGGCACCTGCCTTTGGCCCAGGGCGCAATCCTGGAGACCCGGGATCGAGTTCCATGTCAGGCTCCCGGTGCATGGGGCCTGCTTCTCCCTCTGCCTGTGTCTCTCATGAATAAATAAATAAAATCTTTAAAAAAAAAAAAAGTTCAGCATCTCTCATGGTTTGTCACCCTCTCTGTTTCCGTCTAATGTTTCCTTCCATTCTGCTTGCCCTTCTGCCATCTATTCCAACTCAGACTCCTGGAACCCAGAGGTCTCTATTTACATATCAACGCCCAAGGCCCAGGAGTGTTGGAATGAGAACTCCCCTGAGCTCCAGGGGACCTGACGCAGTGGAGGATGACAATGGCCTGCAGACCCCTCTCAGGGCGCCCAGAAGGACTTAGAAAACTAGGGGCGGGCAAGCTGCTCTCACCTTCCAGCACAGCTGCGGCCTTTCTTGGGACAAGAGGACTCAATGTTTCCAGAAGCTCAGATGGGCTGATGATCCCGTTTTGTGCCTCAAAAAATTTTTTAAGGGATCCCTGGGTGGCGCAGCGGTTTGGCGCCTGCCTTTGGCCCAGGGCGCGATCCTGGAGACCCGGGATTGAATCCCATGTCGGGCTCCCGGTGCACGGAGCCTGCTTCTCCCTCTGCCTGTGTCTCTACGCCTCTCTCTCTCTCTCTCTCTCTCTGTGACTATCATAAAAAAAAAAAAAAAAATTAAAAAAAAAATTTTTTTAAAGATTTTATTTATTCATACACACACACACACACACACACACACACACACAGAGGGGCAGAGGCACAGGCAGAGGGAGAAGCAGGCGCCATTCAGGGAGCCTGACATGGGACTCGATCCAGGGCCCCCAGGATCAAACCCTGGGCTCCAGGCGGTGCTAAACCACTGCACCACCGGGGCTGCCCTTGTGCCTCAATTTTTTACAGTGATAGTTGCTGGCCTCTGAGCACACCCAGAAAATTTTAAGGACACTCGTGCAGCCACTAAAGTTTTCTCCAGCCTTTCCATGAAGTCATGATGTTTTCTGAGCCCCCTAGTTGACTTAGATAGATATTTGGTGACTTTCTGGCTAAGGGTAGTCTCTGGGTATTCCAGGTCAGCAGAAGAGGGTGCAGGGCCCTCAAGGGAACAGGCGAATTTTTCTAGAGTCACAGGCAAGCCAAAGGCATCCTTCTTGAGTCTTCCCTGCCAGCACCGGGGGTGGCATGCCTCCTGATGGCACCTCCCAATATTTGAGGAGCCATCCTACCAGACAGGCCTGAGCAGTTGTATATGGGTGTATACAGGTCATTTGAGGAACCTTCTGCTGTGACAGCATTGATAAAATACTTGGCCTTAAAAAAAAAAAAAAAAAAAAAAAAAAAAAAAAAACTTGGCCTTTCTCGTATTTTGTTACATTGAGATATAATGCACAAACCAAATGCTCTTTTATTTTTATTTATTTGTCTTTTAATTATTCATTTATTTATTCATGAGAGGCACAGAAAGAGAGGCAGAGATATAGGCAGAGGGAGAAGCAGACTCCTCACAGGGAGTCCGATGCGGGACTTGATCCCTGAACTGGGATCACGCCCTGGCAGAAGGCAGGTGCTCAACCACTGAGCCACCCAGGTGTCCCCCAAATGCCCCCTTTAAAGTATACATTTCGGGGATTCCAGCGTGGCTCAGCGTATTTAGCACCCGCCTTCAGTCCAGGGCATGATACTGGAGTCCTGGGATCAGGTCCCACGTCAGGCTCCCTGCATGGGGCCTGCTCCTCCCTCTGCCTATGTCTCTGCCTCTCTCTGTGTGTGTGTCTCATGAATAGATAAATAAAATCTTAAAAAAAAAAAAAGTGTACATTTCAGTTGTTTTAGTTTACTCACAAGGTCATGCAATTGTTACCACCACCCAATTCCAGAATGTTCTCATTACCTTCAAAAGGAGTCCCCTTACCCATTAGTGGTCACTCTCAATTGACCCATAACATTTTCTTCCTCCATACATTTGTCCAATCTGGACAGTTCATAGGAATAGAACCATACAATATTGGCCTTTTGTGACGGGCTTCTTTCACATCGCATAATGTATTCAAGGCTTACCCATGTGGTAGCTTGTATCTGTACATCAAGCTATTTTATTGCCAAACAACATTCCAGTCTACGGGTAGACCACATTTAGCCTTTGTGCTCATCAGTCGAAGGACCCTTGAGCTATTTCCACTTTTCTACTATCAGGAAGAATGCAGCTGTAAACATTTGTTTATACGTGTTTGTGTGGACATATGTTTTCATTCGTTCTGGGTGTGCACCTGGGGGTGGAATTGCTGGGCCCCACGGTAGCTCCATGGTTAAGTTTTTGAGGAACTGTCAAACTTATTTCCTGATCAGCTGCACCATTTTGCGTTCCCACTAGACTGTACGGATTCCAGTTTCTCCACATCCTCGCCAATGCTTGTTATTTTCTGTCTTTAAAAAAAAAAAAAAAAAGTCACCTAGCATTTGTGTTGTGTCCCCCAGTTGTTGAATAACTGCTTGATTGGGACAGAATTCACAGAGTATCTACTTGGAGTGCTCAGTGGCATTGAGATGCTATCCCTGGTGCCCATCTGGGAGAGGACACACCCAGACTTAACAACAAATCCAGGTCAGGCCCCAGGGAGGTGACACTTAGAAGAAGATACAACCGGTCTAAGTGGAGCATTGGTGAAGTTACCCACAGGCTTCCAGCCGCCCTGACATTGATCTTGCCAATCCTCCAGTTTCTACTCATCTGATTTCTTTACTTCTGTATTCTTGCCTTCAGACTCAGATTTAGATAATGACTCAGTTGTGCAACACAATTAGTCAAAACCTAGGAAAGGAAGCACAAACCCTAGAGTGTTTCCAAATTTAGTTGAACTTCTATGTCATTATAATGTCGATATTGCTAAGATTGTAGCTAATGATAAAAGGGGACCTGTGTTTTATTTGTGCAATAAAATCCAAAAGGAATTTTTATTTTTATTTATTATTCTTTAAAGATTTTTAAAATGTATTTGAGAGAGAGAGATAGCAAGAGAGAGCACGAGCAGAGGGGACAGGTTGAAGCAGACTACCCCCCTGAGCAGGATCCTAACTTGAGATTCACCCCAGGACCCTGGAATCAAATCCAAATCCAAGACAGAACCCGGCTAGGCTCCCCTTTATCAGTTTTTGTTATAAAGTGGCCCATTGCCTCTTGTATTTTCCCATAGAATTGCAAATATATTTTTATTGTAGAAATTATCACTGGTACTATAATTTTTTGTGTGTCCCCACTAATCTTTGAAGTCTTTGAAGGAGGATAGATGTGTTTTTTTTGTATTTTTGTTTTTTTTTTATAAATGTCTTATTCCACATCCCCAGGAGCTCACGCAGCTACTAGTACAAAGTATATTTTCATTGAATGTTTCTTTTTTGGTTGGTTAAATGAATAAGACAGATACAGGAGCTAGTTCAAGAAGACCTCATATTTAAGGACTCACATATTTGAATGTGAACATTATTTGCAAAGTTGCATCCCTCTTTCAGCTGCTGGAGAGGAGTGGGAACTGAAAGGGTTGCATATAAACATTCGAGTTATTTTGAGTAGATTAAAACTATCAATAAATTGGAAATAATATCTGTTGTGCTTTAATAAATGAGAATTTGTTTTTGTTTTTTTAAAGATCTTATTTATTCATCCATGACAGACACACACACACACACACACACACACACACAGAGAGAGAGAGAGAGAGAGAGAGAGAGAGAGAGAGGAGAGAGGCAGAGACAGAGGGAGAAGCAGGCTCCATGCGGACAGCCCAAAGGGGGACTTGATCCCAGCAACATGGGATCACACCCTGAGACAAAAGCAGATGCCCAACCACTGAGCCACTCAGGGGTCCCAATAAATGAAAAATTGAATGTTAATGCAATTCATTGGGGTTGAATATTTTCTCAATCTCAGGACTGTATAAGTGAACTAAATATACATACATTTTGCGTTGACTGAGGAAGAACATTCTTGTAAAAACATTAGGAATCTTGGGACACCTCTCTCTCTGCCTCTCTGTGTCTCTCATGAATAAATAAATAAATGAAATTTTAAAAACTAAATCACAATTATGATCTGCAATTCCATTTCGTTGCCCAAACTCCATTATTCTTTCTAAATGTAATTAGCACATATTAATAAAGAGGTTTGATGTGGGATCGTGGAGCGCTATGGTCAAGAAAGACTTCTTGAGACGTCTTTGGTGCAAAGAGGTGGTTTTATGAAAGCACAGGGACAGGACCTGAGGGCAAAGAGCTTCATTCGAACCTGTGAGGAGTGACTGATTATATAGGGTCTTTTGTCCTATGGAGATGAAGGTGATGTTAGGGTTGCAGGAAATTGAGTCTATAGGTTCTTGGAGGTCTGGTTATGATTAGGATTGTGTTTTTCTTGTAAACCATTAGACAGTTTCAAAGTACTGTGGAGTTTCATGTCCTGCTTTACAATTGATGTGATTTGATGTGGGATCCAGGAGCGAGGGGTCAAGAAAGAATGGAGATGATTTCAGTGTCAAAGGTGGTTTTCATGAAGGAGAAGGCAGGCTGAGGACAGAGTATAAGCTGACACCCTCAACCCTCCCTCCCTCCCTCCTTCCCTCCCTCCCTCCCTCCCTCCGGGGGGTATGTGTGTGACATTCCTCAGGCATTCCTGGCTGCCCTAAAATTAAGGGAAGGAAAAACAAATGGCTGAGTGATTAGAGATCACTGTCCTGCAGGACAGGAATCTCCTCTACTGTACCAGTCTTAGTGATTTACAAGGAGTAAGTGCTCTTATCAATAGCCTGACTTCCAGAGACCCATAGATTCAATGTCCTGGAGCCCTAACATCACAGAAGCTGTGGGAGACAGAAGCAGAAGGAAATGCAAATAAAATTAAAGGTCCTTAAAACCTGCAGCTTCTTCCTTGACAAAGAACCTTCCTCCAGGAAGCTCCCAACTGTCTTCACTTAGATGCTCCGCTGGAGGGACAAACAGCCTCAGCCAGACAATAGGCAGGCCTCTGGCGTCTGCTAGGTCCTCCTTAACATATGAAAGCCTTCTGGAAACCTCCTTTTGTCCTCACCACCCCCCCCACCCTCCAGCTCCCACGGAGATCATCAGCCACCCTCACAACCTCGGGCCAGCAGCTCTTCCTGCCCACGGGTCCTGCTTCCCCCCCCCCCCAGGCTTTAATAAAACCACCTTTTTGCACCAAAGACCTTTGAAGAATTTCCTTGGCTGTCAGCTCCAGACCCCAACACCCCAAAACCACATCAGTTTTATTAACAACTGATTCTGTACCATGGAGTGGGGGGAGGTAAACACAGGGGAAGTTTCCAAAAGGGCTTTTGTATGCAAAAGACGACTCACAGGGTCCTGGGGGCCTGGTTATTGTCAGTCTGAGGCTGTGGGTCCCGCCAGCACTGCATTAACGTTAAGACAGCTGGGGGCTTCCTGGAGAAGGATCTTCTCGGCCCACCTCTCAGACTTGGCAGCGGGCTGCAGGTTATAAGGACTTTGATCTACCTTCCTTCTGCTTTGTGCTACACATCACCACCAGAAGGGTTTTCACAGAAATTAAACGTACTAATGTAGTGAATCTCAAAAAAGGAAGTGCACACTGCCGAAATCAAAACCATTTTGGCGTTTTTAAAAAACGCAAATTACCAGTGTGGTATGTTATTTTGAACAAAGAGGAAATAGTTACTACAATTCTCCAGGGAGAAAAAAAAAAAAATTCTCCAGGGAGAAATTCTGGTAATGTATGAAGTTCTGTGCTGTTTAGGCCTGTCCCTCTCCTTACAACAAAGGAGAGAAAGTGACTTCTGAAAACAGGCTAGATGTACCTAAAACCGTCACAAAACTTAAGAATATTCTTTCTGAATCTGAAACAACAAAGAAAAGATACTGGAAATACTTCTGTTTTGGGTACAAATTGAATTTTGGAATTTCAAATGTTAGTACATGTTTTTTCAGCTACCTTAGGAGCTGTAAGACCACGAATCCGTAAGAACCAGGAGAAGCAAATACACAGACGCCCCATTTCTCTTTCCTATGTTGAAAAAGCCTTCAGTCCAGCAAATTCGAGGATAAATTGGCTTTATTAACGGGTTTGTGGATTGGCGCAGCGTCCAGCCCAGCAAGAAGAGGGGCGCTCTCCCGAGCTAAACCGGAGAAAGGTTTTAGAAGGCAGAGCCCAGGGATTAAAGAGACGAGGAATTCATTAGCAAGGAATGCACTGTCAGGCAAAGCTGCCTCCAGGGGAGGCTGGGGTCCTTCGGAACCTCCTAGGACCCGCCCGGAAATTCCACCTTCACGGGTAAAGGTTACATTCCTGAGCGCCGGCGGACTCGGACGGCGCCGTCCGCTCCTCGGGCGCGGGTGCAGGGCGGCCTGGCCTCCCGCCGCGGCGGGGTCCCGCTCCGCCGGCCTCCTCCCTCCTCCCTCCTCCCTGCCCCGCTCCGCCGGCCTCCTCCCTCCTCCCTGCCCCGCTCCGCCGGCCTCCTCCCTGCCCCGCTCCGCCGGCCTCCTCCCTCCTCCCTGCCCCGCTCCCTCCTCCCGCTCCCTCCTCCCTCCTCCCGCTCCGCCGGCCTCCTCCCTCCTCCCTCCTCCCTGCCCGCTCCGCCGGCCTCCTCCCTCCTCCCTGCCCCGCTCCGCCGGCCTCCTCCCTCCTCCCTGCCCCGCTCCGCCGGCCTCCTCCCTCCTCCCTGCCCCGCTCCGCCGGCCTCCTCCCTCCTCCCTGCCCCGCTCCCTCCTCCCTCCTCCCGCTCCCTCCTCCCTGCCCCGCTCCGCCGGCCTCCTCCCTCCTCCCTGCCCCGCTCCGCCGGCCTCCTCCCTCCTCCCTCCTCCCTGCCCCGCTCCGCCGGCCTCCTCCCTCCTCCCTGCCCCGCTCCGCCGGCCTCCTCCCTCCTCCCTGCCCCGCTCCGCCGGCCTCCTCCCTCCTCCCTGCCCCGCTCCCTCCTCCCTCCTCCCGCTCCCTCCTCCCTGCCCCGCTCCGCCGGCCTCCTCCCTCCTCCCTGCCCCGCTCCGCCGGCCTCCTCCCTCCTCCCTCCTCCCTGCCCCGCTCCGCCGGCCTCCTCCCTCCTCCCTGCCCCGCTCCGCCGGCCTCCTCCCTCCTCCCTGCCCCGCTCCGCCGGCCTCCTCCCTCCTCCCTGCCCCGCTCCCTCCTCCCTCCTCCCGCTCCCTCCTCCCTGCCCCGCTCCGCCGGCCTCCTCCCTCCTCCCGCTCCCCCTGCCTCTCCCCCGGCCCCCGCCCCGTAACCCTCCCGCCCCCCTGGGACGGGCTCTCCTCCTGGTCACCGCAGGGATCCCCCCGCCCCCAGCCCCTAACCCTTCCCGCCAGACCCTCCTCTTGGTCCCTGCAGGGAACCCCCCCTCCTCGCACCCCCGGGCCCCGTCCCCCGCACCCCTAACCCTCCTACCACAGACCTCAGGGAACCCCCCTACCCCGACCCCTAACCCTTCCCGCCAGACCCTCCTCTGGGTCCCTGCAGGGAACCCCCCCTCCTCGCACCCCCGGTCCGCGGACCCCCCACCCAAGGCCCGAACCCCTAACCCTTCCCGCCAGACCCTCCTCCCAGTCCCTGCAGGGAGCCCCCATTCTCGCATGCCCGGTCCCTGGGCTCCGGGTCCCTAACCCTCCTGCCACAGACCGCAGGGATCCCCCCTCCCCCTGGTCCCCGCCCCCCTTCCCGCCAGACCCTCCCCCCAGTCCCTGCAGGGAGCCCCCACCCCCTGCACAGACCCCTGACCCTCCAGCCACAGGCCCTCCCCCGCCCCCGCCCCACCCCGCCCCCTAACCCTCCCCGCCACGGGGTGTCCTCCCGCCCCCAGCCCGGGACCCCTAACCCTCCAGCCGCCGACCTCCCTCCCCTCCCCGCCCAGCACCTCCTCGGGTCCCCGCCCCGCCCCCTAACCCTTCCCGCCAGACCCTCCTCCCAGCCCCCGCGGGGTCGCCCCGCCCCGCGCCTCGGGCCCCCCGAGCGGTGGGCGGGAGGAGCCCCTACAGCGGCCCGTGGGGGCGCAGACGGTGACCCACGCGGGGACGCCCCTGAGCGAGGCTGCGCGCTCCCCGCCCCAGCACGGCCCCCGGGGGCCCCGCACGCCCCCCCCTTCGCCGCGCCGCGGCCGCCGTGGAGGGCGCATGCGCCGCCCTCGGCCCCGGAGGGTGGGGGTGGGAGCGCCGCCCGCCGGGCGCGGGACGCAAGGCAGGAGCTCGGAGCCCCCCCCCCCCCGCTCAGGGTTGCCTGGCGCCCCCTCCTGGCCGCCGGGAGCGTGAAGGGCCGCCAGCGCCCCGTGCTCCCACCGCCGCGCTTGGGGACACCAAGAATCAAAGCATAAAGTCGATTTATAGGGGCCAGCTGCTTTCCCACACGTTAGTAATTAACGATTGAATTTGAACGTTGAAAAACGCCATTTTTAATGCCCACTTGACCTCCCCCAAATTGAAGTCCTTAGTTATGAACCTAAAAACATCTGTAAAAATCTACATTCAGAAGCATCATAAACCTGCTGAAAGATCGCAAACAAAATCTGAACTAACACGGACAAGTAGGGGGACCCCTGGGTGGCCCAATGGTTTGGCGCCTGCCTTCGGCCCAGGGTGTGATCCTGGAGACCCGGGGTCGAGTCCCACATCAGGCTCCCTGCATGGGGCCCGCTTCTCCCTCTGCCTCTCTCTCTCTCTCTCTCCCTCTCTGTGTCTCACATGAATAAAATAAAATCTTAAAAAAAATATAAGATAAAATACAAAGATGTTTGTTTTTCATGACCCACAGACTCCATATTCTTAAATTGACAATTCTTCCTAATTTGAAGTGCAGATTCAGCTTAACCCCAACCAACATGCAAGCAAAGCTAGTTGCTAAACCTAGAATACACAACATACGAGTGAGGAATAAAGCTAGAAAACTCGGGGATCCCCAGGTGACTCAGTGGTTTAGTGCCTGCCTTCAGCCCAGGGCCTGATCCTGGAGTCCTGGGATCGAGTCCTGCATCGGGCTCCTTGCATGGATCCTGCTTCTCCCGATGCCTGTGTCTCTGCCTCTCTCTGTGTGTCTCTCATGAATAAATAAATAAAATCTTAAAAAAAAAAAAGCTAGAAAACTCACACACCCACACTGCAAGGCTTACATAAATACAGTGAATAAAGTAAAGTTACAGCAATGGAGTGAGTGATCTGCAACAAGGTGAGTCTCCCACCTCTCCTCACTGTCTCTGCCTCTCTCTCTGTGTCTCTCATGAATAAATAAATAAAATCTTAAAAAAAAAAAAAAGATTATCTAGTCCTAACTCAATGGAGATATCAATAGATAGTTAAAATACTTAGGTTCCTTGCTTGGCTTTCAATAAAGGACCAAGGGTACAAGTCCCCAGGGGCAACCCAGTAGGGACCCCTCTCACTTCTGAGAGCTTTCTCTGTATCCTCATTTAATAAACTTCTATCCCTTTACTCACTCTCCTTTGTTTGCGAGATTCATTCTTCGACTCCATGAGAAGAAAATCAAGCTCTCCCATACAAAAATGAAAAATGTGTGCTCTGTACGTGTCAATATAAATTTGTTGAAACTCATACACTGTACAATGCCAACAGTGAACCATATAGTAATAACACGGATTCTGGGTGATAACACTATGTCACCATAGGTTCATAGTTTCAACAGATGTACAATCCATTGGTAACAGAAGAAGCTGTGTTTGTGTGGGGCAAGGGGTGTACAGAAAATCTCACACCGTTCTTGGATGGGGCTAGAAGGGACTGGAAGCAGTATGGGAGTCAGGGTCTGGAGAGAGGTGTAGGGAGCAGTTCCTGCAGTGGGTGCAGTCTGTGCTGGTGAAAATATCACCTGGGTATATTACCAGACGAGAGGACCCAGGCATGGGCTGTATACACTATGTGAGCTAAGAAGGTCAGTGATCACACGGCATCTGCCACAGAGCAAATAAAAGGTTGGCAAGACGATAGCCTCAAAATTACTGCTCAGAAAGCACTCTTCTGTGCAACCTTGGGCTGAACTTGCTGGAAAAGGCCATCTTATGCATCTTCTCTAAGGAAAAAAAAAAATGCAATCAATAACATTCTGAAAGACTAGTGCAATAAAATCAGGTTATGCAAAAGACAAGATATAGCTCTTTTTTTTGACATGCAAAGTTACTTGAAAACAATGCAGTATTTGAGGAATCTTTTTTTTTAAGAGTTTATTTATTTTAAAAAAAGAGTTTATTTATTTATTCATGACAGACACACACAGAGAGAGGCAGAGACACAGGCAGAGGGAGAAGCAGGCTCCATGCAGGGAGCCCGATGTGGGACTCGATCCCGGGACTCCAGGATCACACCCTGGGCTGGAGGCAGCGCTAAACCTCTGAGTCACCAGGGCTGCCCTGCATACATGAATTTAAAGTCTTTGCTTTAATTCATCTTTTGCTTTTTCATCTTTCACTACTCTCCAGTACAATATGCAGAGTCTGCCCTCTGAACTGATGTTATTTACTGAACCATCTACACATTACATCTGTTGGGAAGGGAACTTAACGCTGCTGAGTCATGATTTACCTGCAAGATGCCCCCGGGCTGCCTAGTTACCTTTCTCCCCAGCACTTCTCAAACTCAACTATATTCCTGACTCCACAGGATCTCATTTTGCTTGCCAGTGATTTCCATCCCCCTCCTGGAGATTTGCCAGTGTTGGACTTAGCAGGGGAGGTGAAGCAGCGACTCCTTTACAGGGTGCCATGCATGTGGTAATTCAATGACAAGCAGCCCACATGGGGTTTTAGGGCACAGAAACTCAGCTCGCAGTCTGCCCACCGTTGCTGCCATTCTTGGGGCTCTGGACCCCTTCCTTTGGGCGGAGACCCTTTCCTCTGGGCTCCTTTCTTTCTTTCTTTTTTAAAAAAGATTTTATTTATTTATTTGAAAGGCACACAGAGAGAGAGAGAGAAAGAAAGAGCGAGCACGAATAGGGTGAGGGTAGAGGGAGAAGCAGACTCCTGCTGAGCAGGGAGCCCATAGGGGACTCGATCCTGGAACTCCAGGATCATGACCTGAGTTGAAGGCAGGTGCTCAACTAACTGAGCCACCCATGCACCCTGGGCTCCTTTCTCTTGTCCTGCAGCAGAGCCTCAGTCCTTCTGGGCTGACAGCACATGAAGGAGAAAACACTATGGATACATCAATGTCCAGCAAACATTGTGCTTCTGAGGGAAAGGTTTCTGGTTGCTTCTGCTGTAATTCCTCATGTCAGGCAGGTGTGCAGAGAGGACTCCAGGGGCCATGCCATCCCTCCCAACCGAGAGACCACGTCGCCATTCGGGTGTCACCCTCCCCAGGGGTCCTGTCAAAGCCTGGCCTCTCCACTCTTTGGCCCACGTCCTGTGACCCCCATTGCCCACCCTCCAGGGGCTCTTCCGGCCCCTGGGACCCTCTGTCCTCTCCCACAAAGCTCGGTCTCTAAACTACTTGCCCTTATATGTAATTCATGAGGTGTAATTTCCTTCCACCTCATTCAGTAGCCAAAGACTGGACACATTTCAGGCCCACTCTGCAAGCTCCCTGCCTGCTTCCCAGCGGCTGGAGGGGGCTCCCCTCACCCACAGGCCGTTGGTGGTGACCCTACAGTGCTCTGCTGCCCCTTTCTCTGACTGGGGACACTATCATCCCTCCTATCACTGACCCCATGATTCCCAGGGCTCCCAGGGCCTCCTGGGCCGACACCCAGCTTCTGTTTTAAACACCACACTGTTTACAGGCCCCCCTCCTACTTGGGGGTCGCTTCCCATCTCACCCCATCTGCTCCTTCGCCGGCCTGGAAGTGCTGTTCACACGGCTTCACTGATCCCTGGTTCTTGGGTCATTCCTGCGTCCACGCACGAGGGTCAAATCCCTGGGAGAACAGCACATGTCCTCCTGGGTCCCAACAATGGTTGTCTGTACCTGGTCTCCCTTTCTGTCGCTCGGTTCCTTCAGAATCCACGGAATCAGGCTGCCCAGTCCCGCAGAATGGGTGTGGACAAAGCCACGGTGACTGCCTCTGACCCAGACGGGACCTCGTGGGCACCTGGCCGTCCTTCTTCACCATGAAGACAGCCAGCATCTGACCAGGGCCGGCTCTCCATCATGTGCTGAAACCCCTTGTTTCCCTGGTCTTGGGAACACCCTTGTGTCCGCAGGGCTCTCTGGTGCGGCCCAGAGAGGACCATGTCCTCCTGACCCTGGATCTGTGGGCCCCACCACCTGCCAGTCTGAGAACCTGGGAGGCCTGGGCAGTCGTGTGCAGGCCAGAGGCCTCGTTCTCCCAGTTTTGGTCCACAAAGGAATTGCAAGGACTCTATGGTCCACCTGGCCCTGCTTCCACCAGCCCAGGACATGGGCTCTCACTGGGTGCACACCTGTCCTGATCTCCCGCTCCACCTTCCAGCATGTGTGACCATACAGTGCTGCTCTTCAAGCACTAGGTCCCACTATGTCTCCCCTTCCCTCAAAACCCTCCATGGCTTCCATCTCAGAACAAAAAGCACAGCCCCTGGGAGCCAGGCTGGCCCTCTAGGACCTGTAGCTCTATGACCTCTGGGGTCTAACCCCACCCCCTACCCTGCCCTCCCATGCTTCCAGCGCAGGGAATGCATTCAGGACACCTTCCCATGCCTCCCCTCTGCCTGGAGAATTGCAATCCCAGAGACCCTCAGGTTCTGCACCCACTCCCCTGGCTGTGCAGGCCCCCGAGGGTCCCCCTCACCCCTTCCCTTTGCTATGAGCATTTATCATCTCCTGATACACTGCACACTTGTCTGTCCATGATGTGTCTCCTGACCTCAGCCTGGGCCCACATGCTTTTCCTGTGCCAGATGACAGCTTGCTCGCAGGTCTTGTGACCTGTGATCCTGGGCACATGATGAGGGTGGGGAGGAAGACAGGAGAGAAAAGCAGGACAAAGAAAAAATGCAGCTGGCCTCTGCTGTGGGATGCCAAGCACTCA
Source organism: Nyctereutes procyonoides (assembly GCF_905146905.1). Lineage (NCBI taxonomy): Eukaryota > Metazoa > Chordata > Mammalia > Carnivora > Canidae > Nyctereutes > Nyctereutes procyonoides. The sequence continues at coordinate 47,813,629 of NW_026575133.1, read as the reverse complement.
GCCTCCTGGGACCCTCTGCAGAGCCTAAAGGGCTCCCTGAAGCCACTGGCTGGGAAGGAAGAGAGGCTGGCACTAGTTCACAGCCTGCACTTCCAGGGGGCAGGAGTGGGTGCGGGGGGTGTGGGAGGGGAACTCCCAGATGTGGCAAACTGGGAGGCCACGTCTAAGGGCACTCGATGGGCATCCGGCTCATAGAGAGACAAATTCACCCATCCCTGCTGTTTCCTTCTACTCTGGCCTTCAGTGGGTGGGTTGATGCCAGACCCTGTCCCAGTCACTGAACCTGAGGCTGGTGTCCTTGCCCATGTCTGCAGAAGGCTAAATTCAGAGTACAGTCGATGTTCTCTTATTACGTGCTGCGCTGTCTACAGCAGCCCAGAAATGAGGGCGGCCACCGAGCTCTGGAAATGCAGCTGGTCTGAACCCAGAAGAACTGTCGGCATAGAATATGCACTAGAACCCAAAGACTTGGTAAACAAAGAAAAAACAATGAATGTAAAATGTCTTACTAATAATGTTGAGATTGGGGAGCTTGGGTGGCTCAGTTGGTTAAGTGTCTGCCTTCAGCTCAGGTCATAATCTCAGGGTTCTGGTATGGAACCCCACAGTCGGGCTCCCTGCTTAGTGGGGAGTCTGCTTCTCCCTCTCTCTCTGACCCTCCCCCTGCTTGTGTGTGCTCTCTCTCAAATGAATAAATAAAAATCTCTGAAAAACATTTAAAAAGTAATGTTGAGATTGAGTAGATGTTGAAAGAATAATATTTTGGATCTATGCCTTATATAAAATATGTCATAAAATCAGGTCACCTGTTTCTTTCTGCTTTTTTACTGTACTTCCAGAAAATTTTAAATTGCATATATTTCTATCGGACAATGTTGATCCAGGGCAGAGTGCGTTTGGCTCTACATCTTTGACACTTGGGCAGACAGCCCTCTCTCTGGGGAGGACTAGGTCAAGCCACCCAATAGATGCCAGTAGCACCCCTCTCTCCAACAGGACAACCAGAATATCTGCAAACATCACCCAAGTGCCCAGGTCCCCTGCCCTGTGTGTGTGAGGGCAGCTGATTTCCCATTCTGTGCACAGGAGGAAATGTAATAGCAAGACTGGTAGGAAGTCAGATCTGTCCTTGTCTTGTTTGGAGCACAGAGTGCGATGAGGCACCATTGTGGGCGGAGGAGTGAGCTTTTCTGGAATTCTTCAGTCCTTGCTATGTGCTCGTGATAACTGAGCCCAGGTGAGCCCGATGCCTGGTCCATCACCAGGACCAGGGTGATGCCTGCACACAGGACTGGGCGTGCTGAACGCTTGCTGAGGGCCTTGTGTGCACTGTTCCCCCTGCACCAACGTCATCAGTCCCACTACTAGGCAGGGACAGCACTTCCTCAGCAATGACAGCTCTTCCTCTTTTCACCATAGATGCAGGCAGTTTTGAAAGTTTTGAAGTGATTATCCTCTCAGCACCATACTCAAGCTTTCTCCTTACCCCAGGGAAGGAATCCCAGATACTTTCCCCAGATTCAGAAGCTGAGAAGAAAAGTCCTGATACCTTAGAAAAAGGCTCCTTCTGTTTCCCTCCAAAGATTTTTCTTCCTTTCTTTTTTTTTTTTTATTTTTTTTAAGATTTTATATATCCATTCATGAGAGACACACAGAGAGAGGCAGAGACACAGGCAGAGGGAGAAGCAGGCTCCATGCAAGGAGCCCGATGTGGGACTTGATCCTGGGACTCCAGGATCATGACCTGAGCCAAAGGCAGACACTCAACCATTGAGCGACCCAGGCATCCCAAAGATTTTTCTTTTAAAAAATTTTTAAAAGATTTTAAAAAATTTATCCATGAGAGACACACAGAGAAAGGCAGAGACATAGGCAGAGGGAGAAGCAGGCTCCCTGCAGGGAGCATGATGTGGGACTTTATCCCAGGACCCCGGGATCACACTCTGAGCCAAAGGCAGATGCTCAACCACTGAGCCACCTGGGCATCCCAGCAAAGGTGCTTTTGTTAAGGAGTCTGATCTTAAAAAGTGAACTCCTCTCTCTGAAGCAGGAGACCTTGGTTCTTGTCTCATGGAGTCAAAGAATGAATCTCATGGACAAAGGAGAGTAAGTAAAACAATAGAAGTTTATTAAATGAGGATACAGAGAGAGCTCTCAGGAGTGAGGGGATCCTGACAGGGATGCCATGGGGGTTTTGTAGGGCTGGTCCTTTATTGAAAGCCAACCAAGGAACCTAAATCCTTTTACCATCTCTATTGACATCACCACTGAGTAAGGACTAGCGATGACATCCTCAATGGCTTACTTCCGTTTCAGGGTCTTTGTTGGTCACAAGTAGCTGTTATAACAAGACCCCGCCTCTGGCACCTGGGACTGGATGATCTGGTTTATTTATCTCTGGTTTACTTTCATCTGCACATTTTTGGGATTTTTGTGAAACTGATTCCGTGGCCCCCTACCTAGACCTGCCTGTCCCTTACTCATTTCCACTCATTTACCAGTTTAACAGGCACATTATGGGCTCAGGAGAAACTTTAAAATTTGTGGTGGGAATAGGGGCATTAATAACTATTAATATACCTTTTAGATGTTGTCTACTTTGCACTTTCAGGGGAATCAATTTTGAAAATCATGGGAAGTATTCATGACTACAGCTCAAGTAGGGAGAGAACGGGGAACTGGAGGAGCCTTGGAGTTCTTTTTTTTTTTTTAAGATTTATTTATTTATTTATTCAAAGAGAGAGAGAGAGAGAGAGAGAGAGAGAGAGAGAGAGAGGCAGAGACACAGGCAGAGGGAGAAGCAGGCTCCATTCAGGGAGCCTGATGTGGGACTCGATCCCAGGACCGCTGAGCCATCGGGGCTGCCCTGGAGTTTCTATTACAAATGGATTGTAACCAGGAAACCAGGGATTCCTGGGTGGCTCAGCGGTTGAGCATCTGCCTTTGGCCCAGGGCGTGATCCTGGAGACCCAGGATGGAGTCCCACATCAGGTTCCCTGCATGGAGCCTGCTTCTCCCTCTGCCTGTTCTCTGCCTCTCTCTCTGTGTGTTTCTCATGAATAAATAAATAAAATCTTAAAAAAAAAAAAAAAAAAAAACAAAAACACCAAAACCTAAAGAAAGACCAAATGCAGCACCATAACCTTCATGACAAATCTCAACAAAAGCTTTCTAACCGCATCTGTCCAGAGATCACAAATAATCTCTCCAGGTCTGCCTAGGTCTTGGTAACAGGAGCCCAATGCCTCTTTCAAACGTTGGGGGAATCCTTAGAAAAAGGCAGGGCTCCCTAATGTCCATGGCTAACATTTCCATTCTGAGCGCCTGATGTGAAAATCGCTTGAAGAGGACAACCCAGCTAGTGAAGAATGAATACCCCACCCCGCCCAGTCCACAGAAAAATAAAAAGACAGGGCAACTCTTTGCTGCAGAGACAGAGTGTGTGTGTGTTTGTTTTTCATTGAAATTCCTCATATCGCCTACTCTGTATGTTCTTCACCTAATTTCTTAAGGAGACGGAGCCCTAAGGTTTCAAAATATTTTCTTGTAAACCTCTTGTGTTTAATTCATTTTATTCTTTAATGTCATAGTATGAGGGGATCCCTGGGTGGCTCAGCAGTTCAGCTCCTGCCTTTGGCCCAGGGTGTGATCCTGGAGTCCCAGGATCAAGCCCACGTTGGGCTCCCTGCATGGAGCCTGCTTCTCCCTCTGCCAGTGTCTCTGCCTCTCTCTCTCTCTCTCTCTCTCTGTGTGTCTGTCATGAATAAATAAAAAAAAATCTTTAATGTCATAGTATGAAGTGCAGTATAGGAAATAAAACTATTACTTATAATCTCTCCCAAGCAGTGGTGAACACAGTAGAGCAAACTCTTGATCCTCACAGATGAGGGTTAAGGACACAAGAACCCATGACCAAAGATCCCCAAGTCTTCAAGGAAACAGATCTGATGGTGACAAACAATTGTTGGTGGTCAAGGCTGAGTAAGTCTTCCCCAGAGCGCTGGATGACAGACCCGGGGATTCAAACTCAGGCCTAGTTTCAACCTCCGTGCATGTTTCTTCCTGCTCCTGAAATCCCTTTGCCTCTGCCCCACGGAGCTCAGGGACTGGATCCTGAATGTGGTGTGGGGGTCGCATGATGGGACCCCCGGCCCTCTGCAGAGCCTTGTACCTTCTGGGATGAGCTTGGCCCTCCCCAAAGCATGTGTTCCTATGCTCACCACTCCCTCAGATCCCTTCCTGGGGCTGAGCCTGTGGCCAGGACCAGGGCAGGTCCCCCCTGGCTGAAGGGAAGGAAGAAATACTCCAGAGCCCACGGAGAGCCACGCAGGGGCAGAGGCGGCACAGGGAGGGCTGCCTGTGGGAGCCCCCAGCTCCTCTACAGGTACATCCCTGATGCTCGCCCCAGAAACAATGTAATCCAAACAAGCAGGACAGACTCAGAACTAGTAAGCTGAAGTGTGCAGATTACTTGAGGGCTTGAGATAATTCAGTTGTGGGAAAATGTCTATGCTCAGCTCCTTTTCAAAGGCAGGAGCTTCTTAGGTGTCAGCTGGGGTTCCCCAGAGGCAAGTGCCCCCCAGGTTAAATAAGGGTTAGATTCATTCTGCAAGCAGACTCCAGGCTTTCCCCAACATTTAAATCTTTCTCCAGCCCTTGGATAAGAAGGGGTCATGGCAGGAAGACAGTCTGGAAGGCCAGTCAGCCCAGATGGGGGTCAGGCCAGCAAGAGAAGCAGATCTGCTGCTGTTTACACAGCAAATTACATTTTCGAGTCATGTATCATAGCAGATTATGCCTGAAAAAAAAAATCACTCTTTCCAGGCCAGTGAGCAGTTTCAAGGATTATTCAGTCAGAAGGGACTCCTGACCGTCCTGGGCTCAAGGTCAGGACAACAGAACTTCCTCCTGCAGGTGTGCACATTCCAGTCTTGGGGAGCTGCAGCTGGTGACCAGCACCCCCCACGCTGCTCAGGCTGCTGTACCCTGCCGTTTATAGCTAGCCACCTTTTTCTGCCAAGGGCAGCAAGCTTTTCCTTAAAGCAAACAGCACGCACATAGACCAGTGATTTTTTTTGTTGTTGTTAACTTGAAATAACTGCAGGAGTTTTGGGCTTGGTTTTTCTACAGTTTTGATAGTTCCAGCAAGCAGCTGGGTCTGGTGAGCAAACACACATGTGACTGATCCATGAAAACTAAATATATTCCCAAGTGAAGACTCCCTTCGGGTCCGATATTGCCAGGATTCAGGAGAGAGGTTGTCTCCTGCCAGCCAGCCACAGTCAGGAGAAGGAGGGAGAGCATGCTCTTAGATCACGAATCTGGCTGCTAGGAGGTGCCAGGGGGGTGCCTGCAAGTGACCCATGGGCTTTTGGGGTGTTTGCCTCTCAGCTCCCGTTGCACCGGTGTGACTCAGTGGGCCTCTGTCCCACAGCAGCACACCTCCCCTTTCTCATGTTGTTGACAAATGGACTCAGAGGCTCAGGGCTCAGGGAAGGCTGCCTGGTGTCCACCCCTGATGCACTTTCTAAGGGCTTGCACACACGAAAAATCCACCGGAGAATCTGTCCTTGGTTTATGGAGGCTTTGAAAAAAAAAAAAAAAAAAAGACCTCTCTCCTCTCCTGTAGGAGGGGAATTCACTGAATGTTGCCCTGGGGGAGCAGCAGGGCCGACTGCAGAATATGCTCCCCCACCCTCCCACCGCACTATCCCCACCCGGCTCTGTCCCCCCAGCAGAAGGTGGCCTGTGCACTGCCAGGGGGGGTGCATCTGTTCCCAGGGGGCGCACAGGAGGAGGGGAAGGGCGGTGAGTCCTTAGGGGGAGGGGAAGGGCATATGAAGAGTGTGGGGTCCAGGAGTCCTGAGGGGCTGCGTCTCATCAGCGGACCCCACACAGAGAATGGAGTCACGTCAGGTCTGTGAGCACGACCTTCCAGGCAGAGGAAAGAGCCAGAGCTAGGGTCCATGGAGGGAGAGGGTTTGTCTTCTTTGCAGTTCAGAGAGAAGCCCAGAAGGCTGGTGCCACGTGACCAAGGGGGAGCTGGGGGGGGGTGAGGCGCAGAGGGCTGGCAGTGCAGGGCCTGGCTGGCTGCAGCGGGAGTTCAGGGCACACATCCCACGCCACTGCAGCTTTGTCCCCAGACCCAGCACCTCCCCACCCTCCACCTCCTACCCGCTGAGTGCTTTAGGCCGCAGATGGCGGCACAGCGGACGCCGCCAGACGCCTGTCCGGCTTAGGTCACTCTTGCAGTGGCTCCAGCGCACAGAAGCCCTGGAGAGGCCAGGCCTTTCATGCTCTCATTTAAATGAATCTGGGGCTTTGGGAGCATTTGGTTTTTTAATTTGTATTATGGAAATTTACAGACACATGCAAACGTAGAGAAAGATGTGCCCAACAGCCAGTTTTGACAGGTACACAGCTTGGTGAATCTGGTCTGTCCTCACCCCGTCCCGTGTCCCTCTCTCCCAGGGGGATCAGGGCAATTCCCGACAGAGCATCTTTTCATCCACCCTGAGTATCTCTAAAGGATGGGGATGCTTCACAAGTATGATTGTAGCACTGCCCTCAAGCAAGAGTTAAGAGTAATTGCTTAGCTAAATAAAGCTCCCAGCTGTGGTCCTCGTGATGTTGCTGAGTCCTGTTTAGCCAGTAGGTGCGCCAGAAGCGACGGTTCTCCCGTGGGGGCTAAGCCTTAGTCATGGACAGCAGCCTCTCCTTTGCCCCTTGTCAGGCCTGACACCCCTGTGACCGGGGCAGAGTGAGGGAGAGACCATTTGGGAAAGAAGAAAGGAACAGCCCCAGGCCTCAGACACCCCCGCCCCACCCCCAGGCTTCCAGCCACATTGGGAGGGTCCCACAGCGGGTTGGAGGGGCCACCTGGGCAGGTCAGCCCCTGCAGACACCACCAAAGCCTCAAAACCAGCCATCCCGTGCTAGCCTGGCCCAGGAACGTAAGCAAAGAAAGCTTGTTATTTTAGCCCAGTAAGTCTAGCTATCATTGTTGCACACCAACAGAGGAGCAAAAATCTGTTCTGGATTCCCCAAAGAGCCCAAAATGACACTTTTTCTTTGTTTGGATGGGAGGGTGTGATGGGTTGATGTGTCTGGTGAGTCTCCTAGTCTGCAAGTCACACATGCGTCCTTCACAGGGAGCCCTGCTCCCTCCTGGTCAGTCTTTTACCTTCCCACTGACCGCTCCTGTGGGTCATCTCAGGAGCTGACCACCTCCTGTGTAGACCTGGAAATCTGACCTTAGGCCTGACTTCTGGGCAAATGAGGAGGATGGCTGGAGGCTCCTTTCTCTCCATGTGAGGACTCAGGAGACCTCCCCCCTCCCCCAGCCGGGCCCACTGGTCCTCCCAGCAGGGAGGGGAGGGCCATGGTGACCTCCATCCCAGGCAGGGCTGTTCCCAGGCCCAGGACAGACTGAAACCTTGTGTCCAAGTTCTTCCTTGAAACCTTAACTCCCACGGAGGTGCGGGTGTCAGTGGGGGTCCTTTGGGAGAAGAAGAGGTCCTGAGGTCAGCCCGGCATGAAGCCAGTGTCCTTGCACACAGGCTGGAGAGCTGGCTAGAAGGTGGCCTCACTCTGTGAACGCGGGTACTCACCCCTGCCTGAGGGTACTGGGGTGGGGGGCGATCGTTGGTGGGGGGGCTTGGTGAGCAGGTAAGGGTCTGCGAGAGGGTGGGGGGAGGGAAGGGGAGGAAAGTGGGGGGGAGGGGAGAGGGAAGTTCGTTGGTGGTGGGGAAAGTCCCTGAGAGAGTCCGCAGGGGAGGTCAGTGCTCAGGGGAGGGTTGGCTGGGGGGGGGTGGGTTGGAGTTCGCTGTGGGGGAGGGTCTGCAGGAGGGCTCACTGCAGGCGGCTGGAGGAGGGGTTAGGGTCCGTGCATGGAGGAGGGGGAGAGAGTTTGCTGGGGGATGGGCAGGGTCCCTGCGCGGGGGAGGGTTCGCTGGGGGGTAGGGTCCGCAGCAGGGCTCGCTGGGGGGGGGGTTCTGCTGGGCGGCTGGAGGAGGGGGCAGGGTCCGTGCGCCTGGGCAGGGGTAGGATCCGTGCAGGGGGCTCGGGTTCGCTGGGGGATGGGACAGGGTTGGTGGGAGGGTCGGTGCATGGGGGAGGGCCCACAGAAGGGCTCGCTGCGGGGGAGGGTCCGCGGGGGGGGCCTTCGTGCGTGGAGGGGGGACGGGAGGGGGCGGGGAGGAAGCATCTGCTTGCGGGAGGGTCTGTAGCCTCCTGGCCCGGATTGGACGGAGCGGGTGTAGACTGCCCCAAGACCGCTGGCTCGGGCGTCTCTGACACGGGCAGGAGGGGACAGGAGGGGACAGGAGGGGACAGGAGGGGCAGGGCCCTGGGCCGTGGCCTCCCGTGAGGCCCCCCTCCCCGCCCCCAGCCCTCGAGCGCGGTTTGGCAGTGGGTTCGGCTCCCGGAATTTCCCCGGGGGTGGGGGTGGGGGTGGGGGTGGGGGTGGGCGCACCGCGGCTCCCGAGCACCAAGCTGCCCCTGGCCCCTGCGCGCACCTGTGCACGCGTCCTCGGGGCCTCGGATCTCCCGGTGGGGGTGGTCACCAGGCTGGTGTCTCCTCCTGGGAGATTAACAGCGACAGCCCCTGCCACCATCTCCCCGAGCTCCCCCCCCCACCTTTTTAAAAGATTTTATTTATTAATTCATGAGACATAGAGAGAGAGAGAGAGAGAGAGAGAGGCAGAGACAGGCAGAGGGAGAAGCAGGCCCCATGCAGGGAGCCCGACGTGGGACTCGATCCCTGGACCCCAGGATCACGCCCTGGGCAGAAGGCAGGCGCTCAACCTCTGAGCCACCCGGGGATCCCAAGTCTTCCCTTAAGGGACGCTGACCTCCCTAGGGAACCGTGCGCCCAGGTCCATCACCGGAAAGACCGAGCGCCCGTCCTGTCCACCTGTCCCCCCAACTCCACCTGGAGCGCGCTCCTCTGCGTCAGGGGGAGAAGCAGGCTTCACGCTAGTGCACACGGTCGTCACTCACTGGATTCAGATTCAGTGTGACTCTCTGGTACCCAGAGTTCTCTAGAAGTCTGAGCTCCAAAGTTTCAGGGCTGCAGTGGGAGCTCTGCCCTCCTGCAGAGTAGAGTGGGCCGCAGGGATCAGCACACCCCACCAAGTGAGAAAATTTGGAATGACATGTGCCCTGGATCAGCCTTCTGTTGTTGCTGTAAAGAAATTACTGAACCGGAGAGCCTGGGAGGCTCAGGGCAAGACCTCAGAGTTCTGGGGTCAGCCTCAGCTGCTCAGCGGGGAGTCTGCTTCTCCCTCTCCCTCTGCTGCTCCCCCTGCTTGTGCTCTTTCTCTCTGGCTCACTCTCTTTCTCAAGTAAATAAATAAAATCTTAAAAAAAAAAAAAAAACCCAAAAACCTAACAAATATTACTGGCTTAAAACAACGTGATTTTATTATACTGCCTGAAATCAGAAACCTAAAGTGAGGGCCAATTCCATCAGAGGCTCCTGGGCAGAGTCTCTTTCCTGACAGTTGTTGGGCTTCTGGATCGACTGATTCCTTGGCTGGTGGTCACTCCCTCTTCACAGCTAGCTGCGCAGTATTGTCTGTTTTCTCTGGACTCTGCCCCCACGCATCTCCTTTCTTACACTCAGACCCTCCTGCCTCCCCTTAAAATGACCCCGTGGGTGCGCTGGGCCTGGGAGATGCTGTGGCCTCAGCCCCCAGGCACCCCGAGAAAGAGCCTGGGGCTAGAGGGCCGAGGCCTGGGACTCCAGCCAAGATGGGAAGGCTTGCAGAAGGAGCACAGGGGTCAGGGCAGAACTTCCCCAGCTCCACCCCTGCATCTGTGCCAGTGCTGAGGCCTGGACATGAATCTTATTTGAACATGCCCATCTCAAGGAGAAAGAGAAGTCACTGTTTCAGTCCAGCTAGTTACAGCTGAGGAGACTATTACGGGATCACGCTCTGGGGCAGAGGCAGAACTCAGAGGGCTTGGTGTGGGCCTGGCAGGCGTGCGGTCCCGGTGGAGCCAGGGGCACAGGCAGGACAGTCCCGCAGGGGTGCTGCCTCTGAGCCCCTTCTCCTGGGACCGGTGCTTAGGAGAGTGCTCTGGGGAACCACATCATGAGGCAGCAGGGATTCAGGACTAGGGCACCTGGTTCTTTGGGTCCTGGGGAAAGGCTGACCTGCCTAGCTGGTCCTGCTGAATCTGAGCCACCCACCCCCCAGCTGACTGGAATTTGCCCCTGAGGTCATTTCTGTTTAATTCTGTTTTTTTTTTTTTTTTTTAATATTTCAACCACATTGTCTTACACATTTATTTTTTATTTTTTAAAGATTATATTTATTTATTCATGAGAGAGAGAGCAGAGACACAGGCAGAGGGAGAAGCAGGCTCCATGTAGGGAGCCCCATGTGGGACTTGAACCTGGGACTCCAGGATCACACCCTGGGCTGAAGGCAGGCGCCCAACCACTGAGCCACCCAGGCATCCCTGTCGTATACATCTAACAAGTATTAAGAAATCTGTTGTTTTATTATGTAAAGAAGCCAGATTAGCTTTTTCTTTTTTCTTTTTTTTTTTTAAAGATTTTATTTATTCATGAGAGACACAGAGAGAGAGAGGCAGAGACATAGGCAGAGAGAGAAGCAGGCTCCATGCAGGGAGACCGATGCGGGACTCGACCCCAGGACTCCATGATCACATCCTGGGCCAAAGGCAGGCGCTCAACTGCTGAGCCACCCAGGTGTCCCCGGATTAGCTTTTTTCACTTGGAGATAGACATTCAAGTTTCCTCATGTCTTTCAAGGCCTGATAGTTCATTTCTTTTTAGCTGAATAATTTCTGTTGTCTGTATGAATCCATTGACTTATCTGTTCACCTACTGGAGGATATCTTGGCCACTTCCGAATTTTGACAGTTATGAAGAAAGCTGTTGTAAACATCCACTGAAGGTTTTGTGTAGATATATTCTCAAGTCCTTTGGGTAAACAGGAGAGAGCATGATTGCTGGATTGTAAGTTAAGAATATGTTTAGTTTTTGAGAAACCACTGAACTGTCTTCCAAAGCGGCCACCCCAGTCCACCTCCCACCAGCGGTGAGTGGGAGCTCCCGCTGCTGCAGGTCCTTGCCAGTACTTGATGGTCAGTGCTGGGAATTTTGGCCGTTCCCATTGGGCAGTTGGGATGTGCATTTCTCTGATAACTGTGATGTGGAGCATCTTCTCATATATACTTACTTGTCATCTTTATGAATTTTAGTTATTTTCCAACATTCCTAGGGAGAAAAAAAGGGCTGATTTTTGATTGAAGTTTTCTGGCAAATTGAAGAGGTAGCACATATTTGTTCACAGGGCAGATGGTGTGCCTCTTGAACATTGATACACAAGCCTCCACAAACATCCGGAGGAGTTTCCATAAGGAGACATAACATTTTAAGCTCTAAGTATTTTGACTTTAGCTAGTGATGAGGTGCTCCTTTAGGTTAGAGAGGTAGAGCATCTTGATTGTAACCACAGGCAAAGGAAGCTTTCTGCAAAGACTATCCATTATAATAAAGAACTGAAGTTTTGAGTAAAATGTTCCCTTCCTTTAACAGAACATTCTATCGATAAATAGAAATGTGTGGGTGGTTTCCCTCCTCTTTCTCTCCTCTGTGCTTTATTTATTTATTTTTATTTTATTTTTAAAAAATTATCATTATTATTATTTTTTACATTTTGGGTGTGTTTATGTGTAAGCAAGGACACTACTCCTTCGAATTTGTTCAAACTGGTTCAACGCTCTGTTTTAATTCAAGTCAAATGCTGTTTTGGAAAGATTTTTGGTGTCATTTGTAATCTACGGTCTAATGATCCAGGCTGATTGAATGTTGAGTAAGAATTTATTTCTTTTCAGGGCGGCTGGGTGGCTCAGTGATTGAGCATCTGCCTTCAGCTCAGGGCATGATCCCAGCCCAGGGATCAAGTCCCGCATCGGGCTCCCTGCAAGGAGCCTGCTTCTCCCTCTGCCTGTGTCTCTGCCTCTGTGTGTCTCTCATGAATAAATGAATAAGATTCATGAGAGACACAGAAAGAGACAGAGAGAGGCAGAGACATAGGCAGAGGAAGAAGCAGGCTCCATGCAGGGAGCCCAATGTGGGACTTGATCCTGGAGCTCCAGGATCACACCCTGAGCTGAAGGCAGATGCTCAACTGCTGAGCCACCTAGGCGTCCCTTGCTCTGTACTAATCTTTGCAGCGTGGGTTTTACACTGGTGATTATTCTCATCAGCCCAGAGAGTTCCATTTATTATCTCCTGTTCTTCACAGTTGTCCGCTTTTGCTCCACCTCCTTTGTGATGAGAAACCATGAGCAGATTTCGGGGCTCCCAGGTGCTTACTTTGCCCCTGGCCGATGCGAAGTTCCAGCCCCGGCCTCTGCGCCGACCGGCTGGGCCACTCTTCTGAGCCTCATGCCCATGCGTGTCCAGCGCGTGTCTCCACCAGGGGAGCTGTCACTGTTGTGTAGATCTGATGCGAGATATGTTATTGTCGATACTGCGGGGAGTGTACTTGGTAATTTTTTTTTTAAGATTTTATTTATTTATTCATGAGAGACACAGAGAGAGAGAGAGGCAGAGACGTAGGCCGAGGGAGAAGCAGACTCCATCCAGGGAGCCCGAGGTGGGACTTGATCCTGGGACCCCAGGATCACTCCCTGGGCCAAAGGCAGGCGCTAAACCACTGAGCCACCCAGGTGTCCCTGTGGGAGTGTACTTGGAAGACGGTGTGGGGAAACGCACGTTTGGGGAAATTTTTACTTTAAGTGTTATTGGTAGATAAGAAATATGTGAGCCTGAATCAAGCAAATGTGACACGGTCAGTTGAAAATAATTCCTCTTGTTCAGCCAGAACGAGGCCCAAGGAAGGAAATTGTCTTTAAGCTGTAACATTTCTGCAAGCACCAGAGAGTGTGGGTTTGGAGGGTGGACAGCATCGCATTGAGGGTCTGAGGTGTGCACTAGGGTGGGCTCAGTGAGCTGGAGAATGTGCACACACATGCCCTCCCGTTCTCCCGGTGGTGTGGTGGTGGCCAGCACAGATGCCCAGCGTTTGGGATCCACACCACCCTACGTGCCCTCCTGATGACCTTGCTGTGGGAAGGGGATCGGGGCCCCTGGAGAAGGGTTGAGGTGCCAGGATGGGGTGCCAGAGGACCACTTCCTCTACCAGCCCTCGTCTCTCACCACTGGTATGGAAGGTTAGTCCACCCAGATGGATGGGAGTATACCGTTGGCTTTGTGTCCCTTACACGGAAGCCTCGGAGGCTCACAGGGGTGTGAGTGGAGCAGACTGGAGCAGGAACGGCTTGCAGAATGTGACCTGCCCCACTGTGTGTTGGGACAGAGCTTTAGTCGCAGGTTGAGTGGAAGGAACTCTGTCCTCAAGGTCAAAGCAGGCCGTAGCTGTGCTCCACATCTCCTGTCTGGCCTCAGTCTCGTTCTCCCTTGATATGACTCTGTGGGCAGCTTAGTGGCCTCTACCTCCCCTCATCCCACCAGGGCATGCACACATGCAAACACATGTAGACGTAACACACACATACCCCCACAAACAACACCCATGTCTACATATGCCCAGGTGCACATGCGCATACAGACAGACACGCAGGGAACACACATGTGCCCAGATCCCCACACATGCCCAAAGCTACACACAAACACATGCACAAGCCACACACACATAAGTACACACATTAACACATACATACAAGTGCACACACACAGGTGTCAGAGTTGGCCTCGGGTCCAATACATTCTTACCCATCAAATCCTCCATTCTTCTGAGGGACTTACACAGCTAATGGTGTGGCATGCTCTGCCCTCCACACCTCAGTGATCGTCAGTGACCCCACCCACAGCCACGTTGCTGACTTGCTGCCACCCGGCACTGCCAGTTCTGGTCCTGACAGCACGGCCACCGAGGCGGATGCACAAGACCCAGGCGTGGAGCAGCATTGGCCGAGGGTGCTGGCTCCAAGAAGCCAGGGAGCCCGCATGTGCTGGAAGCTTCACCACCTCACGGCACCTGCACGATCCGGATCGTGGAGAGCCACGGGACCAAGTTGTACACCCCAGGTGACTCAGAAACCCTCCGTCTTTCTATGCAATCTGCCCACTTACTGTTGCATGTCGGCGTTACACAACACTTTTGGTTCATGAAATTAATGTGATTTTTAATAAGATGCCATATCCCACACATTATATATTTTCGAGAATGGTAGGAAGGGAAACATGCACCAAATCACTGAATAACATGAAAGACAGTAAGATTTCAAGGGTTGAGTTGTAATGAATGAATGAATGGGAACTTTTATCACGTGTCCACAGTTTATTTTCCAGACTGTGTGCCCATTTTTCTCGGCTACCTCATTTTACAGTTCCTGGGGTTTCTTGTTATGTTATAGATTCTCAGTATATATAATCTTGTCCATACATCTTCATTTCCAAACTAGGTTAAAATCCCCATTAGGACATAGATAGTGGTCTCTGTCTCTCTTCATTCCGAACTCCAATAAAAAAATATACAAAAAAAAATCCTTTTTTTAAAAAAAAGATTTTCTTTATTTATTCATGAGAGACACAGAGAGAGAGAGGAAGAGGCACAGGCAGAGGCAGAAGCAGGCTCCAGCAGGGAGCCCGATGCAGGACTCGATCCCAGGACTCCAGGATCACACCCTGACCCAAAGGCAGATGCTCAACTGCTGAGCCACCCAGGCATTCCTAAAAAAATTATTTATTTGAGAAAGAGCATGAGAGAGTAAGCAGGATTGGGGAGAGGGAGAAGGAGAAGCAGGTTCCCTGCTCAGCAGGGACTCCATCCCAGGACCCCGGGATCCTGACCTGAGCTGAAGGCAGATGCTTCACCCACTGAACACCCAGGTGCCCCTCTGAGAAAATCTTTTGGTGCATGATCTTGTTGGATACTTTACTTTGTCTCATTCAAGGAATTTCTCAGTGGATAAACTATTCTAAGTGTTGAGAAGTGCTTTGTTCAGTGACGACACACGTGGAGATGAGATGTGTGTAGTCATCTCCATCTGTGTAGTCTCTGAACAAAGTAATTCTCAGCATCTTCAACAGTGAAATGAAAATACTAGACACCAGATCTCATAGGATTTCAGTCTCTAGGAGTCAAGGACGGGACTGCCTCCTTGCACAGACGTGTGGCCGCCTATCTTGCCTCCTTAAGGGTGGATTTCCAAGGCTGGGATGAGAATGTGGGATCGATTTAGCACCACCTACCATCCAAGATGTGCGGACTCAGAATAGCTCACAGTCTGACTCACTCGTTGTTCATGAGGTGACAAGAGCAGCAGGGCGCCCCTGTTGCCTGTGACTCTGAGCCTTCCTGTATCCTCCATGATTCTGGAGTATTCTAGAACCAAAAGGAAAAGCAGAAGGACACACATGAGAGAAGACGCTGTTTCACAGATGGTCATTTATAGCCAGCATCCCCTCGTGTCTTCTTTTTAAAAACTGAGGTAGAAGATCTTACTGGTGCAGCACAGGGCATTTGACAGCCAGAGGGACGCCACTGGCCCAGGTACAGGGAGAGCGCAAGGAGCCGGCCCCAAAGTACACTGACTCCTCCTGTAGATCTCTGTCTCTCATGAATAAAGAAATAAAGTCTTTTTTTTTTTTAATTTTTTTTAGTTTATTTATGATAGTCACACAGAGAGAGAGAGAGGCAGAGACACAGGCAGAGGGAGAAGCAGGCTCCATGTACCGGGAGCCTGATGTGGGATTCGATCCCGGGTCTCCAGGATCGCACCCTGGGCCAAAGGCAGGCGCTAAACCACTGCGCCACCCAGGGATCCCAAGAAATAAAGTCTTAAAAAAAATAACAGACTTTATTTTTTTTAAAGATTTTATTTATCTATTAATGAGACACACACACACACACACACACAGAGACAGAGACACAGGCAGAGGGAGAAGCAGGCTCTGTGCAGGGAACCTGATGTGGGACCCAATCCCAGGTCTCTAGGATCACGCCCTGGGCTGAAGGCAGGTGCTAAGCCGCTGAGCCACCTGGGCTGCCCTAAACTTTATTTTTTTTAAAGCAGTTTTAGGTTCACAGCAAAATTGAGGGGAGGATGCAGAGCTTTCTTGTGTACCCCCTGCCCACCCTCTTCACGCCCTTGGCCAACCTCCCACCAGATGGAATGCTTGTGCCAACCCAGGAACCCACACGCACACGCCATCCTCACCCAGAGCCACACTTCACCTCAGGGTCACTCTTGGGTTGTACGGAGGTAAAGTGATGTGAATGGAGACAGAGATGGGAAATCACATTTTGCTCTAATGCATGGAATCCCGCCACACAGACTTGGAGCGTAGGAAGAGGAAGGGTGGTTTGTGTGTTTCTTTAAGCAACTCTCCGACATACAAACTTTCCTGGGGATGAGTGAATTTTCTGGCTCGAAGAACACGGTTCACGTTTGTTCTGCTTTATCCATGGGGAGCAGCTGACCGTCAGCAGAGGGGCTGCTGCTTCCATGGTGGCTGCGCTGCTCTGAGGAGGTGGCGTCGGCGTCAGGGGGCGGCTCCTGCCCCGTAGGCCACTCGGAACCCGCAGCGGAGCCTGTCCCTAACTGAGCTGCTTCGGGCTAGAGACCTGTGCTTGCACCTGTCTGGGAAGACCCCGATTGAGTGCTGAGCGGCAGCTTCCCGGGGAAGGGTTGCCATTGCCTCTCGAGGACCCACTCTGCTCCTGCACCGGGTGAAAAATGGGGGACCCCTTGGGGGCCCGGAGTGCTTCCAGGGAAATGGGATCATGTTGCAGGGCTATCCTGTGGCCTCCTGCTCCATCTCTGAGGCACCCCCGACTCCTCTGCATCTGTGGGGCTCATGAAGATGCTCCTTCCTCCCAATGCACGTAGTGGCTGTGAGGACACCTGGGCCCCACTGGAGGCCACTGCTGCCCAAACCACACTCTGCACATGAGGCTATGCTGCTGCCACCATGGCCGTGACATGCAGGTCCCTGGCCCCACACTCACTCACAAAGTTTCTCGAAGCGTGCATCTCATGATAGGTCCCCGTCCACCTGTCCATCTCGTCTGGGAGCGCCGATGGCCCGTCAGCTTCTGGCCAGGAGCAGCATTTATGTGTTTATTTCTATCTTGTCACCTAGACAGGTGCTCAGTAAATGACTACTGGTCCCCAAGGGGCTTCAGAATAGGATCTGACCCCATCCTAGTGGCCAGGCCTCCCGAGTGGCCCACTTGCTGTCTTGAATACGAGCTCCATGACGTGGGACCTGTCCATCACTACATCCCCGTGGCCTAGACCGGCACCATCCAACGTGG
Organism: Nyctereutes procyonoides; assembly: GCF_905146905.1. Taxonomy (NCBI): domain Eukaryota; kingdom Metazoa; phylum Chordata; class Mammalia; order Carnivora; family Canidae; genus Nyctereutes; species Nyctereutes procyonoides. Next base: position 47,796,302 of record NW_026575133.1, on the reverse strand, counting down.
AAGCCATCTGCCACGCGCAGCCACCAAAAGTGGAATTCAAATTTATTAAAGTTGGGGTGCCTGGATGGTTCTGTTGTTTGAGTGTCTGCCTTTGGCTCAGGTCATGGTCTCGGTGTCCTGGGATCGAGTCCCACATCGGGCACTTTGGTTAGCGGGGAGCCTGCTTCCCCCTCTCCCTCTGCCTGCCACTCTGCCTACTTGTGCTTGCTCTCTTTGTCAAAAACAAACAAACAAAAAAACAAAAAACAACAAAACAAAACAAAAAAAACAAAAACAAAAAACAAACCAATATCACTGAAGTGGAATAAGAGTAAAGAATCAGTTCCTTGGTCATCTAGGTTGCATTTCACACATGGCCACCAGCCTGGACAGCACAGTCACAAAATATTCCCGCCACCTAGATGGTTTCCGTGGACATCCCTGGTCTTCAACAGATGCTGGGGACCCGGGGCCTGGATGGTGACTGGCCCCATGCCTCTCTAAGAAGAGGTGCTGTAGCCCTTTCCAGCTTTCTTTATGTTAGGATTCCAGGTACAGTGGAATCCACACCACTAACGTGTGTTGGCACAACCCTCCAGGGGGAAGGCACGGGGTGCGCCACACAAAAGGGAGCTGATATCACTCCCCAGGCCCGAGCTGCTAGCCCAGTAAATCTAGTCTCCACATCTTTGTAAAATATGTAGATTATAAGTTGATTCTATTTTGATTTAATCATTTAAAAATTTCTAAACTTACAGGATTTCCCACTTGCTTAAATATCAGTTTCACACCTTGGTGCAGACCCATGTTTCCTGGTGTCCACTCAGTGAGGAAGCCCCTACCTCACTCACGAGGACTGACAGGGCGTTGGGCCCAGCTCTCTGCCTAAATGGTGCAAACAGCTGGAAACCCTCCTTCTGGGAGCCATGCACACAGTGGCTGGGCAGGAATGGAGGACGTGGGTGAAGCATGCTCACGGGTATCTATTTTTTTTTAAAGATTTTATTTATTTATTCATGATAGACATAGAGGGAGAAAGAGGCAGAGACACAGCCAGAGGGAGAAGCAGGCTCCATGCAGGAAGCCTGATGTGGGACTTGATCCCGGGACTCCAGGATCGCGCACTGGGCCAGAGGCAGGTGCCAAACCGCTGAGCCACCCAGGGATCCCCGCTCACAGGTATCTAATTCCTACCTTAACCATGGATTAGACCGAAACAATGAGCTCTACATATGTGACATATTGATGAATTTTCCCTTGAAAAAAGATAAAGTATCTCCCCGTGGTCATTTTAGCAGCCAGACATCCAAGGTGGAAGGGCCTCTCGTCGGGCCCTCAGAATGAAGGAAGCACTCAGACTCCCTTCCCAGGCCTGGGGAGGACGTCCTCAAGTCCATCCCAGGTGTTCCTAGGAACTCCTCAAGGGTCGCTCAGATGCCACCTGCCTTGGGGAGCCTGTCTCTGATGCTCTCACACTGCACTGGCAGTCCTTGCCCTCTCTCTGTGTCGACCGATCTTGCTCTTTCCCCCATCATGCTGTGTGGCTCACACCGATGCCGGGTCCTGGCTGTGAAGTTTGCAGGCTGACTGCACAGTCACAGCTGTGTGATGCTTGCATCTCCCCCCGGGGGGGACGCGCTCCCCTTGGCCAGGCCAGGGCCGGTGGTCAGAGTCGTCGGAGATTCCTCCACAGGGGCCTCTGTCTGGTTGGGACATTGGCTGGTTTCTCCTCAAGTGACATTCTCCCTGCAAGCCTATGAGCACAAGGTCCATGGTGCCCGCTCTTCTGGGGTCCTGCTCTAAGGAACGAGAAGCTGTTGGCAGGAAGCCGTGTGCAGCAGAGAACAGTGAGGCTGACATCCACAGAGACCTAGGACAAGAAGAGGGAGGAGAGGGTGGATGGAGGGACGGGGTGGAGGGAGGAGGGACAGGTATGGGCAGAAAGCAAACCATTTTTTTCTAAAGATTTTATTTATTTATTCACGAGAGACACACAGAGAGAGGCAGAGACACAGGCAGAGGGAGAAGCAGGCTCTTGCAAGGAGCACGATGTGGAGCTCGATCCTGGGACCCCGGGATCATACCCTGAGCCAAAGGCAGATGCTCAACCACTGAGCCACCCAGGTGTCCCACTTTGTTTGGATTTTGACCCATAACATCTCCCAAAAGAAATTTGAATGGTAGAACGGATACATTGCCTACAAGTTATATGTAAATACCGGCTTTATAACTTAGCAGGAGCAGAAAGCCCTCAGCTGTGCCGTGGATTCCACCTGGGTGCACATCCACGCAGAGCCGTGAGCAGTGCTGTCTCTGCACCTCCATATCAGGTGAGTGGTGGGCACACGCTCGTGTGAGGTAGGAGTGCGTGGGCTCAGGAATCACAGGGTCCCCCAATTCTGTGTTCCCCTACGTGGGCCTGGATACCTGGTCTACGGCTCTGATGACCCCTGAGAGCGCCGTGCACACCCTCCTGGGCACACACTTCTACGGGCTGTGAGCTTCATGGCTCACAGTCTGCAGGGCGTCAAGGCTGAGAAGGGGCCAGCTCCCGGGAGCAGACGGGGTGTGGAGCGTGCCTGGGGATAGGATCACAGACTTCCAGCTCTGGGATTACTGGGCAGTCCTTGGCTGTGTACTCGAATGGAACACTGAGCGTGGATGTGCCAGGACCCAGGTAACCGTGTGTCACTGCACTTGCCAAGTGCGACTCGTGTGGACGTATTCTAAACCCTCACAGTGGGTACCTGAAATATACTCTATATTTGCCGATCAGAGCTCAAGAAAGCTGGGGAAAGCCTTACAACACAGTCAGCTTTACTTTTATTTTTTTTAAGATTTTATTTATTTATTCATGAGAGACACAGAGAGAGAGAGAGGCAGAGACATAGGCAGAGGGAGAAGCAGGTTCCATGCAGGGAGCCCAACGTGGGACTCCATCCTGGGTCTCCAGGATCAGGGTCATGCCCCCGGGCTGCAGGTGGCCTAGACCGCTGAGCCACCCGGCACCCCAACATAGTTTTACCATCATTCCCTTACTCAGCTCTGGGATGGGGATGGACTTAGGGTTGGCGGCTGAGGAGGGAGATGGATGGGGAGGCCCCGGGGTCAGCCAGGCACAGGGAAAACACCTGTGTCCAGCCGCCTGTTCACCTCCCTCCACCTGTAGAACCTGTTCTCCGTACCCCATGTGTCAGTTTTGTGTGAATGTTCATGGAGATTCCTTCGTATTTACGAGGAACACATCCCAGAAGAATATTGTTAAAGGTGAGTCCTCTGATCACATGGACAGCTGTCCCCAGACCCAGCTCAGCTGATGGCTCTGTGACCCTTCTAGGCCCTCGCACGACTGGGAGCCTGCCTCCCCACCCCCTGTGGGACTTTAGCTCAGGTTGTGATCCCGGGGTCCTGGGATGAAGTCCCACATTGGGCTGCCTGCAGGGAGCCTGCTTCTCCCTCTGCCTATGTCTCTGCCTCTCTCCGTGTCTCTCATGAATAAATAAATAATCTAAAAAAATAAAAAATAAATAAAAAATGCATTTTCTAAGTGAAGCAAAGGAAGGGTCCAATTGGGGTTCCTGATCTGGTGAAAGTTTGCTGCTGTAGTGGAAGCACTGCCTTCTGGCTCAGGGACAGGTGGGAGTGTGTCTGGACTTGCCGGTCCGAGCAAGGCCCCGTGAGCACGGTGCGTGGCTTACTGTCCAGTCTACGGAGGGCACTTCGACAATGCTGACGTCCTGCTGACTTTCTACCTTCTCTCTGCTTTGCTGTTTGATTTCTAATGCAGAATTGGTGACAATTATTTGCAATTACCTATTTCTTAAACGTGCACATAATAGTTTAAATTGCAAATGTCTGCTTCTGGGAATCCACTCTCTAAGTACAATGGATAAATCTTCGATTTATTAAGCTGGGAAAAATATCACACTTCATTTAGTCTTAAATTGCTTTTTATCGCTGACCACCAGATTCTCTTGAGTTCTTGCATGAGGGGTTAGGAACAGGTCAGGAGAAAGGAAGGGGTGAGGTGAGCTGTGTGGACACTGAAGAACCGCCAGGTGGCAGTGAGCAAGCCCAGGAAAGGTGGCGAGCCCGTGACAGTGCTGCCAGGAAAACCTGCATAATCCGGGGCATAGTCCAGCACAGTGCCTCCCCATAAATTAAAATTCTGCTAATTTTAGAATTTGCAAGACCTAGAGATCATCTGTGTTGAATACCAACCTCCAGCATGTTACAGATGAGAAAAACAATAGAGGTTAGTGTCTGGAGGAAGGCATTCAGCTGGTGGGAGGCCACCCGGGAACTGGGACCCGCCTCCCCACCCACCCGTCAGCACTTTCCCATCTCAAGCACAGCATCTGGATGCGTGATTGTGTAGCAATCCAGCCTAGGTGCATCCTGGGCCATTCATTACAAAAGCTAATGGTCTTTAGTTTGTGACTCAGTAATTTTAAGTGGTAAACAATTATTTTAACAAGAACTGAACGGAGAATACCATTCAGGATGTCACTCTCACACCGTTGTACCCCAATAGGAAAGAGGTAGGTCACAGCCTGGTGACATGTCCATGTCTGCACTGCTTGAATGCGTGCCCTTGGCCACTGTGTGCTTCCCAATGGAAGTGAGGGTTGAATATTGATGGTCTATACTAGCATAGAATTTGAAAATAAGTACTTCAAAAACAACCTTATCCACAAAAAGAAAGAAAAATGGGGGGCCTGGGTGGCTTGGTCAGTGAAGCGTCTGCCTTTGGCTCAGGTCATGATCTCAGGAGCCTGGGATCAAGCCCCACCTGCTCAGTGGGGAGTCTGCTTCTCTCTCTACTGCTCCCCCTGCTCATGCTTTCTCTCTCAAATGAATAAAATGTTTAAAGAAAAAGAAAGAAAAATGTTATGGATGGTGCTGTTCAAAATCAGAAAAGTATCTTTTTTTTTAGAAAAAGATTTATACATTTATTTATTTGAGAGAGAGAGAGAGAGTGTACGAGGTGGGGGAGAGGCAGAGGGTGAAGCAGAGAGAGAATCTCTCTGAATGAGGCTGAGCGAGGAAGCGATGTGGGGCTCGATCTCATGACCAAGATCACCACCTGAGCTGAAACCAAGAGTTGGACGCTCAACTGACTGAGCCCCCCAGAGACCCCAGAAAAGCATCTTATTTAGGAAGAAAGTTATGAGGAAATTGTGTCAGGTAATGTCATCCATGTGAGACTCGGTCAGAAAGGCTGACTCGCAGTCTAGTGGGGCCCTTGGAGATTCCAGCCTGACTCCCTGGCACACGTGCCGCCGTCTCCAGCAAGGGTTAGCATGTGGCCCACATGACAGCTGGCCAACAGACAGAGCCCCACCACCTGCTGCATCCACTCTGTTCTTGCTGCATTAACAGAATGGGCCTCAGGCCAGGCCAGATGGAGAGAAGCATCACGGGAAACCGTGTTTCTGCCCCTTGTTAAATGAACTCAACCCATGAAGTTGAGTGTCTCACCTCCTCTACCTTCCTGATCAACCTCCAGGAAGCTTTACCTCTTGTGAAACATGGTGTCCCAGCTTCATGTCAGAACCGGACACTCTTGGGCACCTGGAGGATTTTCCATCTCTCCTGGCTGGCTGTCTCCCTAGTAAGCAATGTTCAGGAACTTGTGGCTTCAGATGGAGCTTCCATTTGAAGAAAGCTCTGGAGCCCTTGTCAGATGTAATGAAGCAGAAAATAGCCTCCCTGGCCTCTGGCCCATCACCAGCTGGGGTTTCCCACCACGCTCACAGCTGGAGGACCCACTGCCCTCCTGGCTCTTCCCGCTCGGACCAGCAGTGCTGAGCATCTGCCAGGGGCTGGGCTCCAGCTGCAGCAGGGACAGGGGCCTGGGGAGGAGGTTCTCATCCAAACAGGAGGACTCATTTCCACGTAGATTCACCGGCCTTCTGGTGTCCAAGACTTTCTCAAGACCATCACTTGTCCTGTGTCTGCTGGGCCAGGTGTGCTTTTCAGCCTCGTGCCATGTCTCTGAATGCTTCAGATCCCAGGTCTCTGAGATGCCTTTCATTAGGAAGCTGAGAATTTTAGAGATGGAGATCTTTGAAAGAATATGGAGCCCAGTCTAAGGACAAGCCAGTCATGTTACAGCCCTCTGATCCATCTTCCTAACTTTGGTTGTTTTCCCAATAAAATCCACACAAAGTTTTCTGTCAAACCTGGGTTTTACACATATGTCTCAAGAACTAGGTTTGTAGAGAATGCAAATTAAAGTGTTTTCCCCAGAGATCGACATCTGGGTGGGCAATCTACACATAAATCATGCATATGTTATACGTACTACGTATATGATGGGGATGTTTTACACACCTATTACGTATACATGCAGATTGGAACTGGCCCATAAAACTGAGAAGCGAGTGCTCTCCAGGGGCCGTGTCTGGTGGGGAATGCTTTTCCCGTGTGTCCTATGGATTTCGCATCCTCCTGGCTGTTACCCATCCACCCTATGCCTGTGAGGTCAGGGGCTCAAGTGTTAACAAACACGTATCAACCCCCAGGTCGTGAGATGAGCGTGCTCCTGAGGGTGGTAGACTTCGGGAGAGGGAATGCATGTTCCTGGAACCGAAGGTGCTAGGCAAGCTCAGAGATAAGCAGAGCCTGCGGAAGAGCATTAAGTAGGCACCTGCGAAAGAGCCTTATCTGCTTCAGGTTGCATTTCCCCAGCTCTCTTCCCACTGCCCCTGAACTGACTTAGGGTCAACCAAGCAGATGGGCCCGTGTGAGTCTTCACTGGGAACCAAGTGAGGGAGGCCCTCGTGGTGAGCATGGGCCTCGTAAGGCACATGTGCTTCTGCAGATGGAGGAAGAGGCACCTTCCCCATCCCAGGGGTCAGAACCTAATTGCGTTGGGAGTAAGCCCTCCACTAGCAGCCTGGTCCTGTGGCTTTGAGAATTCACCCTGGAGGCTCATTAATCTTCAGCCTTCTCCACAGGTTTATTAGCTAATTAATATGCTTTTTCTTTTTAAAAATATTTTATTTATTTATTTATGAGACACAGGGAGAAAGGTAGAGACACAGGCAGAGGGAGAGGCAGGCTTCATGCAGGGAGCCTGATGCGGGGCTCGATCCCGGGACCCCAGGATCAGGCCCTGGGCTGAAGGCAGCGCTAAACCGCTGAGCCACTGGGCTGCCCAATTAATATGGTTTTATGCAGCCTTTCTGCTTAAATAAGAGAAGGTTGATTCCATGACAACTAGACTCTCAAAATACACTAATTCTGACTAAAATAGCATTTCCTGTTTGGCAGCTGAGGGACCCAGGTTGGAGGAGATAAACTGGGGCATGGTTTTGTGCAACCCTGAATGTGAGGGGAAGAGTTTTGGGGAGCCACAAGACCTGTGGGATCCTGTGGGATCAGGTGAACAGCTGGAAGGTGGGTTTAACAAGCGCCATCAGGTATGGCAAGGGAGGTTGGGGTGAAGGGTGGCGTGAGCTGAGTGCGAGGTCTGAACTCTGTGCTAGGGAGGCGGGAAGACCAGTGGATGTGTTGGTCATGCCTGTGATCTCTGTTACTGTTGGAAGAGGCCACCAGCTTTAACCAAGAAGCTACCGTCTGAAGAGTAGGATTTCATAAAGCCAAGACTATTGAAAAAAAAAACCAACCCAGAATTATTTCCATCAAAATCAGCTCCGGTTGTGTCATGATCAAAGGAGGAAGATGGAAACCTCCAGAACACAGAAAAGCTTTTCTCTTATAGGATCTCTCGTTACCAGAGCAAGTCACCAGCTGGGTAGGACCGTGTTGTCCCCATGGCCGCTGTGGCTGCTTAGAAGCCACCTTGGAGTTAACAGAATGGGATTCGTTTCTCCGTCACGCAGGCCACCTTGTCACGCGGGGTGGCAGTGGCTGCAATGGACAGCACAGATGGGGGACCGCACACCACCATCTAAGGGCAAGGGACAGTCGCCTCCAGAGATGGACTCACCTCAGCAGAGCCTGCAGCTCATGTCGGAAACAGGCACCGGCTTCCAGATGAGCACCTCCACCCCGTGTCCCACCCGGGGCCCCCTCCCCAAATTGACAAAAGTACCTCTTCATGATGTGCAGTCGTCCGAGTCACGTTTCTATAGTAGGTACACTTTCTGTCAAGGAAGCTGCTGACAGTCTGGTAATGGATATGCCAGCAGGTGGGTTGTACCTGGACACATCCTCAGCACAGGGAGGAGGCCTGCGGTGCTGGCCTGAGCGCCCAGTGGGTATTAGGGTCGGGGGAGTTGGGGACCCAGGGATAAAGCAGGGAGAGAGAATAGATTTCTAAACTGGTGGCTGGAAATGAGCATCTGATGGACGTGTAAAGCTGAGGTCTGGGCTCAGACAGAGGCTGGGGTGACCCTTCTGACCTGTCACAGGACAGCAACTTAGGGACTTGGAGACGAATCTTGCAGGTAAAAGACTTAGACATCTGAATGACCCAAAGGTGCAGAGCATTTTTGCCTCGAGATGATGGTGTAGGTGAGAGACGTGAGCAATGCTGCCTGCTCTGAGCATACGGTTTTCTTTTTTATTTTATTTTAAGGATTTTATGTATTTATTCATGAGAGAGACAGAGAGAGGCAGAGAAACAGAAGAAGAAGCAGGCTTCCCTCAGGGAGCCCAATGTAGGACTCGATTCCAGGACCCCAGCCAAAGGCAGACGCTCAACCACTGAGCAACCCAGGTGTCCCTGTAAGTGGATTTTTAAATAATTTGTAAGTGGAGATACAGTTGAGAGGTTAATAAAATTTGAAAAAGCGGGGTTGACCAGGAAGACAGGAGAAAGTTCTAGTTACAAATATTTTAGCTGAAGTCATAGTAGCAGGTTTTTTTTTTTTTTTTTAAGATTTTATTTATTTATTCATGAGAGACACACAAAGAAAGGCAGAGACATAGGCAGAAGGAGAAACAGGTTCCTGTAGGGGGCCCGATGTGGGACATGATCCCAGGACCCTGGGATCACGCCCTGAGCAGAAGGCCTACACTCAACTGCTGAGACACCAGGTGCCCCAGCAGGTATTTTTCTAAAGTAATAAGACAGGGAGGCCTGGATGGCTCAGCGGTTGAGCACCTGCCTTCAGCCCAGGGCATGATCTTGGAGTCCCGGGATCAAGTCCCACATCAGGCTCCCTGCAGCAGCCTGCTTCTCTCTCTGCCTATGTCTCTCCCCATCTATCTGTGTCTCTCATCAATAAATAAAATCTCTTTTAAAAAAATAAAGCAAAAAACAAAGTAATGAAATTTCAAGGCTGAACATTCTACACTAAAAATAAAATTAGTAATGATAGAAGTTGCACCCCTAAATAAGAGAAAGGCAAGTACACAGAGAAACCAGAGCATGTAGTCTCATTATTTAAAAAACCTATTGTGAATATGTAATATATATATGATACTGGAAGATGCTGAGATGTTTAGGAAGAACGATCAGATTTCCTGTTAAACTCTGTAGATCGAACAGAAGCATTTACACATTGCCTCCAAAATCTCCCTAAAATTAAAGCACAATTTCTGAAAAACGTAGCCTGATAAAAATAAAACTTAAAAAAAAAAATAAATAAAACTTACTCAGCACCAGTGGCAGAGTGTTGGAAGCTGGCAAGCAGGCGGGCAATAGCGAAAGGGGAGAGCTTGGTTCTTGTCTCACAGAGTCGAAGTACGAATCTCGCGGATAAAAGAGAGTGAGTAAAATGATGGAAGTTTATTAAGTGAGGATACAGAGGATCTCTCAGGAGTGAGAGGGGTCCCGACAGGGCTGCCAACATGGGCCTCCACAGATAGTCATTTATTTATTTATTTATTTATTTATTTATTTATTTATTTATTCATTCATTCATTCATTCATTTATATAAAGATTTTATTTATTTATTCATGAGAGATAGAGCTAGAGTGAGGGAGGCAGAAACATAGGCAGAGGGAGAAGCAGGCTCTATGCAGGAAGCGGGATGTGGGACTCGATCCTGGGACTCCAGGATCACGCCCTGAGCCAAAGGCAGTTGCTCAACTGCTGAGCCACCAAGATGTCCCCAGTCTTTTATTTAGAACTGACCAGGGAGCCTGTGGCCTTATCATTCTTTTGATGACTTGCTTTGGGTGAAGACTGGTGATACCATTTTTAATGGTTTCCTTTTGGGGTCTGGTTATTCTTTGTTGGTCACAGGCAATTGCCATAAAAAAAAATATCTTTTCCACCCATACCTAGGGCAGGGTGGTCTGGTTTGTTCCCTTATCTCTGGTTTCCCTACATCTCAGAGTTTTTGTGATTTTGTTTTGTGAGCCTGATTCCATGGCGCCTTACCTGTATCTCTCCCTACCCAGCCCTGCCTGTCCCTTGCTCAAGAGTACAGGAATTATTAGCAGCTGGGCAAGAGCTGGCACAAGCAGCAACACACAGAACAGTCCAAGGAACCCTGGAGCAGCAGAATCAGGACAGGACGCCCTGGGGAGGACAGCAGAGTGGAGCTCAGCCTTTTGGACGGTGGGCTCTAAGGGCCTGTCTGCTCCAGAGCGCCCAGAGGCTGGAACACCAGCTCAGCTCAGGGAAAAGTTTGCTCCCCCTCTGTCCTCGCTCTCACAGCCTGGGTGACCGCGTGGCCGTGCCGTTGCCAGAGAAAGAAGATGCTGCCCTGAACCTCCTGCCCCACTGCCGTGGGGCTCAGGGACACTGAGAAGTTCTCAGTTCAACTCAAAATCAGACTTGCATTTTTATAAAGAAGTGGATACTTCCCATTACTGAACTGATGCTATGCTTGTGACTTAAAGTGACAGAAGAACATTCTTTAACTTTAAAGGGAGCAGGAAAGTCCTAGGCCTGTTTTTTTTTTTATTTTATTTTTTTTTCTAGGCCTGCTTTTTATTCAAGAGAGACAAGCTCTTCCCCACAGCAAATAAACTTGTGAATAAAGAACATTGTTTTCTAATCATGATCTGGATTCAGCTTGCACAAGAACTGTCCACAACCAGCTGCACAATTGTGGTCACTCGGGTGTGTGCAGTGTGTATGACCCTCCTGCCCCGAACAGGACAGAGAGATGGAGATGGGCAGACGCTCCAAGGGCACAGGAGGCTGTAGAGAGTGAACTTGCTGCTAACAAAAAGAGCCAGGAACCTAGACAAATCCTCAAATTCTGTAAAAGTCGACACACCTCACAGAAAAGGAAGCAATGAGAAAGGGACTCTCGATGTGGAAGAAACGATGAGGACACTGGAGGATCTGCTCAGAAGTTTCAATGTCTGTGAGTTCAAGGAAGAAAATGGGAGCATCAAGCTACCTAATAATTCAAAAAATTTTCCCAGGAATACCTGGGTGTCTCAGCAGTTGAGTGTCTGCCTTTGGCTCGGGGTGTGATCCCAGGATCTGGGATCGAGTCCCACGTCAGGCTCCCTGCATGGAGCCTGCTTCTCCCTCTGCCTCTGTCTCTGCCTCTCTCTCTTTCTGTGTCTCTCATGAGTAAATAAATAAATAAATAAATAAATAAATAAATAAATAAATAAAATCTTAAAAAAAATAAAAAGAAAGAAAGTTTTTCTAAATGAAAAACCAGTTTCCAAATGGGAAGAGCTAGCCCAGAGGTGAAGACGGGCCCAAAAGGCAGGTTCAGGGGTTAGCAGGTGACAGATGCAGGTCACTTGGCCGCAGCAGCTGCAAAGCAGGTACCTGTTAGCTGTAGTAACACGAGTTTTCCTCCAAGAGAGGAAACCAAGATGAGCCTGAATTTGTTTTTTTAAAGATTGTGTTTGTTTATTCGAGAGAGGGAGTGAGTGGGAGGGACGGGGAGAGAGAGAAAGAATCGAAGCCGACTTTGTGCTGAGCCTGACACGGGGCTCGATCCTAAGACTATGAGATCCTGCCCTGAGCCAAGATGAAAAGTAGACGCTTAACTGACTGAGCCGCCCAGGAGCCCCTGGGCCTGAATTTGTGACTCAGCTATGAAATAGTTACAATCAATATTGATCTAAGAATTATAGTGCATTTACATTGGGAGAATGGGGAGGGGTGTGTGTGGTCAGAAGGGAGAAAGAATAAGAAAAATCCTTACAGCTCGGAAAGCCATAGATAATATCCAAAAAAAACCCCCCAAACCCCCAAAAAACCAAAAACCAGTAGTGGAGGCGTGTTCCTGAATTTGGAGGAAACTCCCAACACAGCTGCAAGTAGAAGTGTTGGTCTCTGGGGCAATGGCAGCAGGCAGCTGTGTGCACTGTGGGCTCGTTGTTACAAAACCCTTACAGATTGATTTCACTTCCTGGACTGCATAATATATAACTACAAAATTAATATAAAATTTTAAAGCATGATGGAGCCAGTTATGTGCATAACTAATTCTTGGGAACAGGGAAACCGAGGAAGGAGCTGAGATTTCAGGGATTGGGGGAAGAACCACATGCTGGGTTAACTCAAATATTCCTTCCTAATGAGCTGAGAGCTGCTGTGAGTCCAAGTGGCAGATGAGGAAGCGCTAGAGCGATCATGTGATCTAACAGGACCACAGCCACCTGCTGAATCCAAGCAGCCCATATAGCTCACCCCGCCCACCGGCCCAGTGCCTGAGCAGGGCAGGGTCCTGACCGCATGCTGGCCCAGCAAACCCCAGGCAATCTGCATGGCCAACGATGCTCTGACATCGTTGACAAGTATTTCTGACTCCTCCCCTTTTGTGCAGTGTTCCCTGGGTCGATGGAGGATGGAGGAGTGGATTCCAGACTCATCCTCAGTTCAAAAACTCAGCTCACCATTTATATGATCTGTTATTTTTGCTGCAATTCAAGGCATTTCTCATGCAAATAGAAAATGTTTGCTCACAACCTCTTGTGACATTTCTTTATTTAAAAATTTTTCATTTTATTTTATTATTATTTTTAAATTAAATTTAATTAATTAATTTATTTTAAAATATTTTATTTATTTGTTCATGAGAGACACAGAGACAGAGAGAGGCAGAGACACAGGCAGAGGGAGAAGCAGGCTCTACGTGGGACTCGATCCCGGGTCTCCAGGATCATGCCCTGGGCTGAAGGCAGAGCTAAAGCGCTAAGCCACCTGGGCTGCCCTATTTTTTAAAATTTTAAAAAATATTTTATTTATTTATCCATGAGAGACACTCAGAGAGAGGCAGAGACATAGGCAGAGGGAGAAGCAGGCTTCCCGTGAAGAGCCTGATGTAGGACTTGATCCCAGGACCCTGGGACCATGACCTGAGCTGAAGGCAGTTGCTCAAACACTGAGCCACCCAGGTGCCCCATGACATTTCTTTATATGATGCAGAGAGAAACGAACCATTTCTTTAAGATAAATAATCTACAAACTTGCAGTCCACCAGAAACCACCTAGTCTTTTCTCTGCTCGGCACACTTTAGTTCCATGGGTGAGGGGCATACCTCTCCCCCTACCCTGACCCCAGCTTGTCGCTGACAACAGGGAAGGCCCTTGCACAGGCCTTACCAGGGATGCAGGGGCCTCGCTGACCACAAGTGGGAGACGGTGAGGGTGGTTTTGTGGGGCATCTCCAGAGAAGCCAGTGGTGGGGCTGGGGCAGAGAGGCCACCCAACCTGGGCACTGGCTGGGGTGGGGGGAGGCAGGGGAGGCAGGGGAGGGCCAGTGTCAATGCTCCAAAGGGCTCAGATGTCCCATGCTGCTTTTCCTTACTGTGGGACCCCTCTCTGAGCCTCTCACCACTTCCTGACATTTCAGTCAGACTGCAGTGCTTCCTTCTAATAAGGCCGAATGCAACACAAGACTGTTCTGTCCAGGTATTAGGGGAAAGCCAGTTACAAGCTGACGCTGACCACGTGAGAACGCTGTCTGCTCAGACTCCTCCAGCTGCACCTTGTGACAAGGGCCCTTTGCTCTTCGTTTGCCACACGGCAACTGAATGTTTTCAAAGATCTTAAGTCCTTTCCATGTATGAGTGTCTATTAAGTGCCGGGTACAATGGTAGACGTTATGTAGGGAGTCGGTGTAGTTGAATCTTGGCTCTGAACAGGTTATGCCCACGTACTCATTCCCAGAATCTGTGCCTGTGGTCTCAGTTGGAAAGGGGTCTTTACAGGAGGAATTAAGTCAAGGGTCTCAAGATGACATTCTGCTGGATTACCTGGTTAGGCCCTAAATCCAACAGCAAATGTCCTTGTAAGGGAGACGCAGAAGAGGGATGTAGGGAGAAGCGGAGGCAGAGGCAGGGACTGGAGCCCGGGGAGAGGCAGAAAGGGTCCTCCCCGAGAGCCCTGGAGGGAGCACAGTGGCCTGCCCGCACTGGGTCTCAGACACCTTGGCTCCTGAACCCTGAGAGAACACACTTGAGTTGTTTTTGGCTCCCAACCTATGGCCATTATGGTGGAAGTCCCAGGAAATGAATAGAGTAGCAATTAGAGAACAGAAAAGCCAGGGTGGAGGATGTGGGGGATTTTCCACAGCTGAGAAGCTGGGGGGCCGGACTTCTACCCATAGCCTTTTAGGGCAAGTCCTGCGGCTGTGTTTGCAACCTGGGCCTGCTCCCCTCTCACCCAGGCCCTGGATGCTGCACTTCTTGGAAGGACCTGTGCACGCACACTATGTCACTCTGTCACTTTGCTGCAGGGTGTTATTGGTTATAAATCATAAAGCATCAGCACAGTTACCGTGAGGCTCATCCATGTGTAGTATATCATCATAGCCATCGTGCCAATGTCTTGTGGTAAAATCCTCTGCTGTGGGAGAACTTCAGAACCTTTTCACAGGATCTTTTTTTTTTTTTTAATTAATTAATTAATTTTTTATTTTTATTTTATTTTTTAAAAAAGATTTTATTTATTTATTTGAGAGAGTGACAGAGCAAGCATGAACTAGGTGGGGGGGATGGGCAGAGGGAGAGGGAGAAGCAGACTCCCCTCTGAGCAGGGAGCTGATGCGGGGCTTGATCCCAGGACCCTGGGATCACGACCTGAGCCGAAGGCAGATGCCTAACCACCTGAGCCACCCAGGTGCCCCGGATCTTTTATTTTTTTATTTTTATTTTTTAAAGATTTTATTTATTTATTCATGAGAGACAGAGAGAGAGAGAGAGAGGCAGAGACACAGGCAGAGGGAGAAGCAGGCTCCATGCAGGGAGCCCAACGTGGGACTCGATTCTGGGTCTCCAGGATCAGGCCCTGGGCTGGAGGCAGGTGCTAAACCGCTGAGCCACCAGGGCTGCCCCTAGAATCTTTTTTTATTTTTTAATCTTATTTATTTATTTATTTATTTATTTATTTATTTATTTATTTATTTATAATCTTTTTTTAATGTCAGAGGAACATTCTAGGCTGTTTAACGAGGGAAACACCATCATCGTGTGTGGGGCTGGCCACACACGTGGCCACAGCTCGTGGAAGCTCGTGGTGACATTAGCCTAAACGTCCTTCATGGCTGATGACACGGTATGAAGTGCGTGTGATGTTCCTTGTGGAACTTGGCCGTGGAGTTCGAGGACGGGTCGTAGGCCATGGATGGACCCCTGATGTGTCGATGCGAATGAGATGCGGCCGTGGCCGAGGCTTCCAAGGGGCTTGGAGATGAGCCCAAACAGAGGCTGACGACCGTCCGGCCCGTGAGAGCAGCTCAGCCCGCCCCGGATGGGCTGCTACAGAGGACAGGCTCTGTTTTTGCTGCTACTGCTGCTTATAACCACAGGAGGGGTGAAGAAGGGAGGGCTGGCCCTGGAGGAGCCCCCACACCCCCACCTGTCTGTGGAGATCGTTCCAGTGCTCACCACGAGAAGCCCTCAGGTGCATCCAGGTGTGAAGGCTCTTCCCCCGAGCAGCAGGTAAGGAAGACAGGAGGCGGCCCGTGCTGGGTCCCGGATACTCAGAGTGAACTTGCTCTCTGAGGGCCTGAGAGATCTGAGACATGAACCCTGCCACAGACAGCTGGCTGGCTTACTGAGCTGTGTCCTGTCCTCCTGTATGCATTTTTTTGAGAGATTTATTTATTTGAGAGAGAGAGAGTAACTGAGAAAGAGAGAGAGAGCATGAGCAGAGGGAGGCAGAGGAAGAAACAGACTCTCTGCTGGGCAGGGAGCCCGATGTGGGACTCGATCCCAGGACCCTGAGATCATGACCTGAGCCAAAGGCAGATGCTTCACCGATTTAGCTACTCAGGTGTCACCATTTATAAATTTTCTTAACCATGTTCTATTATTAAAGGTTTAGAGTAAAAAGGGCAGACTCCTTTAGGAAACGCAAATTTCTTCTAGTTACTCAGGGAAGGAGCCGCTGCAAGGGCTATAATTCTGTGCCTTTGGTAGTCGTGTTGAGATCCTTTAGGACACAGCCTGGGAGCCCAAGAAATGCACACAGGAAAAAAAAAATAACCCAAAAAAGGAAACACCAAGAGAGCACACAGGACACTAGCCATTTCAGTTCCTGAAAACATACTCCAAAGCCTCTGTAATTATAACAACTTGGTTCCGGCCCTGTCGATGGGCACACAGATGGACAGAAATAGAGTCAAGAAAACGCCCTAAGTACACACAGGAGGTTAGTATGTAGAGAGGGTGGCTTCTCTCTCTCTCTCTCTCTCTTTTTTTTAAAAAATATTTTATTCATGAGAGACACAGAGAGAGAGAGAGGCAGAGACGCAGGCAGAGGGAGAAGCAGGCTCCATGCAGGGAGCCTGACGTGGGACTCGATCCCAGATCTCCAGGATCACGTCCTGGGCCGAATGCGGCGCTAAACCGCTGAGACACCGGGGCTGCCTGAGAAGGTGGCTTCTCAACAACCGAGACAAACTGGAAGATTAGTGAATGATCATAGGCAGCAGGGTAACCATTTAGAAAAAGACAAATGAAAGAATAAGAATGGAAAACAGTCCACACCTCACATCATATACAAAAATAAACTCTAAGCGGACAGAAATCTAAAAGTAAAACAATACCAAAGTTATGGCAACAGAGCTGCGAGGACCAACCCTCCTGCAGGTGCCCATGAGAAGATCTGTGCAGGATATCAGAAAGATCCAAGGCACTGGCAACAAGCAAGAGTGAGCAGACAGCAAGGTGTTACCTGGAAAGGCAGGAAAGGCCTTGGTGGTACTTGAAAACGCACAGGCTTTTGTCGGGAGGCACTTGGTCTGTCTGAAGGAGGCAGGAGTCCAGAGAAGCTGGCAGAGGGGCCCATGTTCAGAGAGAATCCTGGGAGGAGGAAGCTGCTGGGTGTGTGGGGAGGAGCCACACAGATTGCATATAGCGTTTTCCGAAATCCTTGCTACTCCGTACACTACACAGGCGTGAGTCTGTGGGGCCCAGAGAAAAAGCTGCAACTGCAGTTGGTCGTCAGGAGGCCCAGTCTGAGCTGGGCACGTCAAGGGCCTGCTTTGAAGAGGGGTACTCCTGCTGGGAAACGGGAGGGTGTCACCCGCACCCAGGATGTTGTGGAGACTGTGCAAGAGTAATGTTCTCAGAGTTACAGATTCTTTTTTTTTTTTTTAAAGTTTTTATTTATTTATTTATTCATGAGAGACACAGAGAGAGAGAGAGAGAGAGAGAGAGGCAGAGACATAGGCAGAGGGAGAAGCAGGCCCCATGCAGGAAGCCCAATGCGGGACTCGATCCTGGGACTCCAGGCAGACACTCCACCGCTGAGCCACCCAAGCATCCCAAAGTTGCAGATTCCAGTCACTTAGCAAAGCAGAGCCGTAGAGAATCACAGGAAGCCGTGCTAACGTGGCATCTGATGGGCATGGTTTTTTTTTTTAATAATAAATTTATTTTTTATTGGTGTTCAATTTACAACATACAGAATAACACCCAGTGCTCGTCCCGTCAAGTGCCCCCCCTCAGTGCCTGTCACCCATTCACCCCCACCCCCCGCCCTCCTCCCCTTCCACCACCCCTAGTTCGTTTCCCAGAGTTAGGAGTCTTCATGTTCTGTCTCCCTTTCTGATATTTCCTACCCGTTTCTTCTCCCTTCCCTTCTATTCCCTTTCACTATTATTTATATTTTGATGGGGCATGTTTAGAACATGTGGGCCCCTTGTAAAACCCGCCTCAGGGTATGACACATTAGGAGCTAACATCCTACCATCAGCATCAGGATTCTGGAACCCAGAGGGGTTTGTGAAAGGGCTTTCGTTGTACACCACCCTGTTGGGACCTTGCTGGACACTTGGCATGGACGGTCGCCACACTCAACAACGTGGATGAGCCTCAGAGTAACTGTGCTTATGTTTTATGATTTCAGTTTCTTCAACATTCTAGAAAATTCCACATACTGTGTCATCCGGGGACTGTGGGCAGTGAGGGATGGCCAAGGAGCACACACACTATGGGGACATAGATGTGTTCGTTATCTGATTGTGGCAACAATTTCGCAGGTGTATACGTGTGTCAAGACTCATCACATTTACACACCAGATATGCACAGTTTATCGTGTGTCAGCTATACCAAGAGAGACAGATGAAGGAGAAGGCAGGAGACCGGAAGGACATGTGAGTGGATTATGTGAAGTCACATATAGTAAGAAACACCACAGTGAGGACAGTGGGATGTGCAGGGTTCTCAACAACTCCAGGGCCTTCCCACTCCTCCGCAATACCTCTGGAAGAGTCGTCCGTTTATCCCTGCGGATGACCAGACACATCCTCAGCTGTTGTCACACCACCACCAACTGGCAGCTCAGAGCACACGAGCGTCTGTGACTTCACAGTGGGGTGCAGCGGGTTCCAGTGCTCCCAGACGCTCGGAAGTGTGCATACACTGACTAAGAAATAGTGCTGCGTATTTGTAAACAGATATTTTCACTCAGACATATTCAAATTAGTTTTAGATAACTTTTCTTCATCTCCATAAAAATGTATTTGCCATAATAGAAACGTAGCCGTTGTTAGCTAGGCAGGTCTATATAGATTTGGTTTTGTTCCAAACAATTTTTTAAAAAAATGACTAAATTTTATTCTTTTTAATATTTTGATAATTCTCACTTGAAAGGTAGTTTGAGTTTTTGAAATTGGAAACATTGTTCCCCATCCAAGTCCTAATAATGGTGACAGAAAATTCTTTTTTTTTTTTTTTTAAGATTTTATTTATTCATGAGAGACACACACAGAGAGAGAGGCAGAGACACAGGCAGAGGGAGAAGCAGGCTCCATGCACCGGGAGCCCGACGTGGGATTCGATCCCGGGTCTCCAGGATCACACCCTGGACTGAAGGTGGTGCTAAACCACTGGGCCACTGGGGCTGCCCGGAAAATTCTTAATTGAGTATCCTCCCAGCTAGCTGGTCTTCCGGAGAGGATTCATAGCAGTCTCGAAGCAGTAGGCTGTGGCGCAGCACATGTGTTAAACAAACACACCAAGCAGTGCTACAGGTTCCATGTCATTGTAACGCAGCCGGCCGCCTCGAGCTGAGGCTGTTTCCCTTGCAGGTGCCAGCTGGAGGACCTACAGCTTGCTCCCATCCATGCTGGCACTTGCTCACCCAGGAAGTACAATTTACCCAGGCAAATGTGAAAATGCGCTCTGTTGATGTTAAACCTGTCTCAGGAGAACATTTCGAATAACAAGGAAATAGCTTCATTACAAGTTAATATGTCAGCTTCTCACGGTGTTACCTTCAACAGAGCAACTGAAAACGAAACTAGTTATTTTACAGAATGTAAGAAAATAATCCTGTTTCCTATTATATGTTGCAGATTGGAAATCTGTGCAATGCGATAAAAAGTGCTGCATAGCATATGAAAAATGATGAGTTTCATGCTGCAGCATTTCCAGGAGTGTTCGTGCAGGGAATGCCCTGGGCTTGAGTGAGGAAGCCTGCCTCCTGGTGAAATGGAATCCAATTCCCCAGACTTTTAAACACTATCTCTGTGCAATGTAAATGATGAGTGAGTCCTAATCCCTTCTGAGGGACCCTTACAGGTCAGCATAGAGACTACATAATGCAAGGCTTGTCAAAGCAAGCTTGACCATAAAAACAAAGTGCATGAGTTCGAAAAGATCCC
Organism: Nyctereutes procyonoides; assembly: GCF_905146905.1. Lineage (NCBI taxonomy): Eukaryota > Metazoa > Chordata > Mammalia > Carnivora > Canidae > Nyctereutes > Nyctereutes procyonoides. Next base: position 47,776,366 of record NW_026575133.1, on the reverse strand, counting down.
CCATTCCAATGTGGGAGGTGGGCAGCACTGAGCAGAACTTTCCAGAGGAGACTGTGTTTAAAATGGACTTTGGGGCAGCTCTGGTGGCTCAGCGGTTTAGTGCCGCCTTCGGCCCAAGGCCTGATCCTGGAGACCCAGGGTCGAGTCCCACGTCGGGCTCCCTGCATGGAGCCTGCTTCTCCCTCAGCCTGTGTCTCTGCCTCTCTCTCTCTCTCTCTCTCTCTCTCTCTGTGTGTGTGTCTCTAATGAATAAATAAATAAAATCTTAAAAAAAAAAAAAGAAATGGACTTTGAAGGATGCCTGAGTAGCTCAGTGGTTGAGTGTCTGCCTTTGGCTCAGGTTGTGATCCTGGGGTCCTGGGATCGAGTCCCACATTGGGCTCCCTGCAGGGAGCCTGCTTCTCCCTCTGCCTGTGTCTCTGCCTCTCTCCCTGTGTCTCTCATGAATGAATGCATACAATCTTTAAAAATAAAAATCCTACCAGCAGTGCACAAAAGTTCTTTTTTCTGCATGTCCTCACCAACATTTATTTCTTGTCTTTTTGATATAAGCCATTCTAATATCAGTAGCCATTCTACAGGTGTGGCTTTGATTTATATTTTATATTTATATTTTTATTTATATTTTCCTGATGATGAGTGATGTTGAGCATCTTTTAATGTACCTATTGTCCACCTGTATGTATTCTTTGGAAAATGTCTATTTAGATCTTCTGCCCTTTTAAATAAATTTTATTAAAGCATAGTTGCCATACAATGGTATATTAGCTTCGGATGTATAACAGTTCTGTACATATGTGGTGCTCACCACAATGCATGTAGTTACCCTCTGTCAGCATACAGCACTATTATGTTACCGACTATGGCCTGTGCTCTGCTGTTTTTAAATCAGATTGTTTGGATCCTTTGCTAGTGAGTTGCATGAGTTCTTAATACATTTTGGATATATTTTTTTAAATTTTTATTTATTTATGATAGTCCCACAGAGAGAGAGAGAGAGGCAGAGACACAGGCAGAGGGAGAAGCAAGCTCCATGCACCGGGAGCCCGATGTGGGATTCGATCCCGGGTCTCCAGGATCGCGCCCTGGGCCAAAGGCAGGCGCCAAACGGCTGCGCCACCCAGGGATCCCCATTTTGGATATTTTTTCCCATTCAGTAGGTTGCCTTCTTATTTTGCGATGATTTTCTTTTAAGAATTTATTTATTTATTCATGAGAGACACACAGAGAGAGGCAGAGACACAGGCAGAGGGAGAAGCAGGCTCCATGCAGGGACCCCGATGCGGGACTCGATCCGGGGTCCCCAGGATCACGCCCTGGGCCAAAGGCAGATACTTTAACTGCTGAGCCACTCAGGCGTCCCTTATTTTGCAATGATTTAATTTGCTGTGCAAAGCTTTTTATTTTGATGTGTCCTACTTTTTTATTTTTGCTTTGTTGCCTATAATTTTGGTGTCGAGCCCAGAAATCATCACCAAGACCACAGTTAAGGAGCTTAGTGCTTATGTTTTCTTCAAGGAGTTTTATGGTTTCAGGTCTTATGTTTAGGACCTTAATTTGTCTTTAGTTAATTTTTGTATATGGTGGAAGGTAGTGATCCAGTTTTTCCCAGAACCATTTATTGAAGAGACTGTCGTTTCTTTCTTTTTTTTTTTTTTAAAGATTTTATTTATTTATTCATGAGAGACAGAGGGAGAGAGAGGCAGAGACACAGGCAGAGGGAGAAGCAGGCTTCATGCCGGGAGCCTGAGGTAGGACTCGATCCCAGGTCTCCAGGATCATGCCCTGGGCCAAAAGCGGCACTAAACCGCCAAGCCACCTGGGCTGCCCGGAGACCGTCCTTTCCCCATTGCATATTCTAGGCTACTTTGTTATGAATTAATTGACCTTATATATGTGGGTTTATTTCTGGGCTCTCTATTCTGTTCCATTGATCTATGTGTCTGTGTTTATGCAAATATCTTATTGTTCTGATAGCTACAGCTTTTTTTTTTTTTCCTTCCATTTCTATTTTTTGGAACAATTTGATAAGAATATGTTTAATTCTTTAAATGTTTGGTAGAATTCTCATGGGAAGCCACCTGGCCCAGGACTTTTGTTTGTTGGGAGAGTTTTGTTTTTATTTTTTAATTTATTTTTAATTTTTTTTTATTTTTATAAATTTATTTTTTATTGGTGTTCAATTTGCCAACATATAGAATAACACCCAGTGCTCATCCCGTCAAGTGCCCCCGTCAGTGCCCATCACCCAGTCACCCCCACCCCCCCATCCACCTCCCCTTCCCCCACCCCTAGTTCGTTTCCCAGAGTTAGGAGTCTTTCATGTTCTGTCTCCCTTTCTGATATTTCCCGCTCATTTTTTCTCCTTTCCCCTTTATTTTGTAATACAGTCTGAAATCCAGGACTGTAGTGCTGCTCCTTCTTAAGACTGCTTTGGCTGTTCAGGGTCTTTTGTGCTTCCATATAAATGTTAGGATTGTCCTATTTCTCTGAGAAAAGCCATGGAATCTTGATAGGGATTGCATTGACCCTGTGGATAGTTTTGGGTAGTACGGGCATTTTAACAATATTAAGTCTTCCAATCCTTGAGCACAGTATATCTTCCCACTTATTTGTACCTTCTTTGGTTTCTTTCATGACTGCCTTATAGTTTTCAGTGTATAACTGTTTATCTCTTTAGCTCAGTTTATTCCTATGTATTTTTTTTTATTTATTTATGATAGTCACAGAGAGAGAGAGAGAGGCAGAGACACAGGCAGAGGGAGAAGCAGGCTCCATGCACCGGGAGCCCGACGTGGGATTCGATCCCGGGTCTCCAGGATCGCGCCCTGGGCCAAAGGCAGGCGCCAGACGGCTGCGCCACCCAGGGATCCCTATGGGTTAATTTAAAGCAGAGTTTATAAATAAGGATTTTTGTGAAATATTGATTCATGGGCTCTTAATAGGGATTAACGCAAATCTTGCATAGTTCTTCGATTTGGATAAGCCAGTGTTATATTTTTGTAAACATCTACTATGCTTGTGTGCACTGTAACACCTAATCGTAGGCATTACCTGGTGTCCATGACCAAGAAGCCTGTTTTCCCTTCAAGTGTTTCATGGGGCTGGTATTCTGCAGAAATGCCACAGTAGGGATGCCTGGGTGGCTCAGTGGTCGAGCATCTGCTTTTGGCTCAGGGAGTGACCCCAGGGTCCTGGGGATTGAGTTCCACATCAGTCTCCCCGTGGGGAGCCTGCTTCTCCCTCTGCCTATGTCTCTGTCTCTCTCTGTGTCTCTTGTGAATAAATAAAATCTTAAAAAAAAAAAAAAGAAATGCCACGGTAAACATTTTCTCAGTATGACTTCCCAAGAACAAAATCATTATTTTAAATTTATTAGAGATATTCTCATTAATTTACTAGACTCCTACACCCTAATTTTTCATGAAATAATTCCTGTTATTATTATTACTAGATGAATGGGAGGCAAGTTCAAGAGAATAGTTCCACAAAAAAAACACTGAGCAGAATTCAGGAAATGTGAATTACAGTCCTATTCTGGCCGTGAGAAATTTAAAATATTTTAATACAATCGAAACAATGTTTTAAGAATTTATTAATTTAATAATTCGGTAATAATTTAAATGTAACTTTAGTAAAAGAGCCGTGCGTGTTGCATTTCCAATTTCTCCATTGTTCTTGAACTAGGACATATCACATTCAATCTGTATAATAGTTCCAATTTCAATACATGTTGCATGGTAAATGTCACTGTTTTAGCTCATTCCTACTGCTGCATTGAATGGAACACTTTCAGTCACCCATCTGAATGGCACAATTATGAAAATGAAGCATTCATTTTGAACATTGCCAGTAATCATGGTGCCAGATTTATATCATGAAACTTTCAGCACTACTTTGAAGGATTCAGTTGTGTCCAAATGTATTTATGTTATATTGTCTGTGAAATTGTGCATTTCGTAATATGTTCATGCTGGGAGTGTAGAAAGAGGGAATTCCAGCTTGAACTGGAAATGTGCTGAGAATTTAAGATGTTTCTGGGTTTGTCCAAAGTCTTCTTGCATAAGGAACCAAAGTAGGCTTGGAGTGATAAATCATCTTTGGGAAGGGGTTTTAAGAGGACCTGCCTTCTCCCCCATTCAGTCCCAAAACAGAGCAGGATAACCAGAAGGTTGGGGTGCCTGGAGGATGTGACCTGCAGGGTATCCATTCACACAGGTAGAACAGTACCACACAAGGGACTAAAGATGCCAACTTCAAGGATAAGACAGAGCCAAGCTGAAGAAGACCATTTTAGCAGCTTCAGGCATGTCAGGGGGTGATGTCCCTGGAGGAGGTGCCCTGTGATCAGGAGTGGGTGTGACAACATCCTTGAGACAGACATCATTAGGAGAGGCTAAGGAAGGAGAGGAGGACATAGTAGCTGCATCTGGGAGTCTGAGGTGTCCCTTTGCTGCTCTTCAATGTAACTGAGTGGAGGAGGCTTAGGGAGCATCACCTTGTAGCTGACGGCTCCAGGGGCACAGATGTGCCTCATCACCAGCCATATATTCCCATTGGGAGGCTGTTTGCCCTTTACACTCCAAACTTCGTGACCTGAGAGGCACGTGGGAAGGTGGGCTAAGCAGTGCCCTTCACTGAGAAAGGGAAGTGCACACAGAGTCCTTTAGGGGCCATGTCAGATTAGCATGAGTGGTTATTTTATGATTTACATGAATCAGAAGAGGGACAATGGGCGGGTGAGATAGTGGGAGGAGCTGCTAAGTTGTGCAAGCAAGGAAGTACCCTCAGGAAGATTTTCCATGTTATTTTAGAAATGATGTACCACCAAAGGGGTTTCATTGACAAATATCTAAGTACATGTGGGACGTAACATCCATAAAACATCACATCACTGGGAAGAAGTGGATTGTTCAATTGTTTGTAGACTTTGATAGTCATTTGGAAACAACGTAAGCTGAATTCCATTTCACTATTTATAGCGAGATTTCTAGCAAGATTATTATTTTTTATATTTTTAAAAAATATTTTTATTTATTTATTTATTTATTTATTTATTTATTCACGAGAGACACAGAGAGAGAGTGGCAGAGACAGGCAGAAGGAGAAGCAGGCTTCATGTAGGAAGCCCGATGTGTGGATTCGATCCCGGAACTCCAGGATCATGCCCTGAGCCGAAGGCAGACGCTCAGCTGCTGAGCCATCCAGGTGCCCCTTTATAGCAAAATTAATTCCGGGTCGATAAATGATTTAAGCAGGCAAGTGAAATAGTAAAAGTACATCGAGAAAACATGACAGAATTGATTTTATAATCATGAAGTAGAAAAATTATTTATAAACAATTCAACTGTGAAAACTACAAAGAATAATATGAAATTTCGACCATATGAAAATTTTAAACTTATGCATTATTTTTAAAAATACCATATGCAAAGCTAGAGTATCATGAAACAGACAAAAACTGTTTTCAAGACATGACAGAAAAATGACCAATTACATTAATTTGCAAAGGAATTTTTATAAATCAACAAGGAAAAGGAAAAGCAAATCAAGATGGTCGAAGGATAAGAAAAGTAAATTCACTGAAAAAATCAAATGATCAGCAAGCATATGAAAAGATAATATTTAAATGGTAATAAAAAATTGAATGAAATGGGGGCACCTGGGTGGCTCAGTGGATGAGCACCTGCCTTTTGCTTGGGTTGTGATCTGGGGTCCTGGGATTGAGTCCCCCATTGGGCTCCCTCCCGGCAGGGATCCTGCTTCTCCCTCTGCCTATGTCTCTGCTTCTCTCTCTGTGTCTCTCATGAATAAATAAACAAAATATTTTTTTAAAATGGAATAAAATAAAAAATTAGATATTCAATAAAATATACAACTAAAGTCATAGAAAAATAACCTCTTTCAATATTCATTAATGAATCGATGTGATATACCACATTAATACAAGAAAGGATAAGAACCATATGATCCTCTTGATAGATGCAGAAAAGACATTGACAAAATACAGCATCCGTTCTTGATTAAAAACTCTTGATAAAGTAGGGATAGATGGAACACACAACATCATATTATCATATTATGAAAGACCCACAGCTAATATCATTCTTAACAAGGAATAACTGAGAGCTTTCCCTCTAAGGTCAGGAACATGACAGGGATGCTCACTCTCACCACTGCTGTTCAGCATAGTACTGGAAGTCTTAGCCTCAGAAGTAAGATAACAATAAGAGATAGAAGGCATCCATGATGGCAAGGAAGAAGTCAAACTCTCACTCTTCACAGATGATATGATACTCTAGGTAGAAAACCTGAAAGATCCCACCAAAAATAGCTGGAATACATGATTTCAGCAAAGTCACAGGTTATAAAATCAATTATAGGAATCTGTTGCATTTCTATACACCAATAATGAAACAGCAGAAAGAGAAATTAAGGAATCGATCCCATTTACAATTGCATCAAAAATGATAAGGTACCTAGGAATAAACCTAACTAAAGAGGTAAAAATTCTATACTCTGAAAACTATAGAACACTCATGAAAGAAATTGAGTAAGACACAAAGAAATGGGAAAACATTCCATGTTCATGGATTGGAAGAACAAACATTGTCAAAATGTTTATTTCTCCTCAAAGCAATCTATACATTCAATGCGTCCCTATCAAAATACCAACAGAGAGAGAAATATTTTTGCTGGTCATAAGCCATCCGGTTTGCGGCTTTTTTCCTCTTCAATGAGACATCTAAACTAGTCAAAGATATAGAAGCAGATACTAGGATAGAGGCCACCAGGGGATGATGGGAGGTGTTCAGTAGGTTAGCAGTTATACAGGAGGAGTAACTTCCAGCAATTTGCTGTACAACATAGTGGCTGCAGCTAATAATTAATTACTATGTACTTAAACATTTGTTAAGAGGTTAGATCTCGGGAAGACCCGGTGGCCCTGCAGTTTAATGGCGCTTTCGGCCTGGGGTATGATCTGGGAGACCCGGGATCGAGTCCCACATCAGGTTCCCTGCATGGAGCCTGCTTCTCCCTCTGCCTGTGTCTCTGCCTCTCTCTCTCTCTCTGTGTGTCTGTCATGAATAAATAAATAAAATCTTAAAAAAAAAGAGGATAGATCTCTCTTTTTTTTTTTTTGGAGGATAGATCTCTTGATAATTATTCTTACTATGAAGGAAAAAAAAGAACAAAGAAAAATTTTGGGGGTGATGAATAAGTTTATTACCTGGATTGTGGTGATAGTAACATGAGTGTATATATACATCCAAACTCACTAAATTGCATACATAAATCGTGTGCAGGTTTTTTTTTTTTTTTTGTATGTCAATTATACCTCAAAAACACTGGGAAATAGCCAATGTTTATTCTCATTGGTCACATACATTCTGATTGGTCAGGGCCCATTATTAACATGTTAAATATTACTCCCAGTACTTGGGGCACATAGAGATAGTGTGTTAGTCAGTTTGGGCCACCATAATAATAAAAGACCACAGGCTGGGTGGCTTGAGAAACAGAAATTTCTTTTCTCATAGTTCTGGAAACTGGGAAGTCCAAGGTAAAAGTAGTGGCTGATTTGTTTGCTGGTGAGGGGTCTCTTCCTGGCTGGCACATGCTGTCTTCCCTCTGTGTCCTTACAGGGCAGAAGAGAGTTCTGAGGTCTCATCCTCTTCTTAAAAAGGCACCTACTTTGTGCCTTATTTCACTTTTATTACCTGCTCACAGGCTCTATCTCCAAATATGGACACCTTGGAGGTTAGGGTTTCAACACATGGATTTAGGGTACACAATTCAGTCTCTTAAAGGTAGATAGTTAGGTGGATGATTTAGAGGTAGGTGGGTGATATAGAGGGAAATGAAAGTGTTCTGGAACCAGACACGGCGCCACCTGCGCAACATCACGAGTGCACTCAATGGTACACTTTAAAATGCTTACATGATAAATGTCGAGTTATGTGTATTTTACCACAATTAAAAAATCAACTTAACAGAAAATTATAGGATGATTTTTCAGCTCTGCTAATGAGGAATAAAAGGATGCACTTTGTTTTGGAGAGGACATTTAGCATGGCATGACATTCATTCTGACAGGATAGCGATGCGTTGGAGTTGAATATTGGATTGACTCAGGCAATTTGAGAAAGCATTTCTCAGAATTAATTAAATGTAGTAAACTCCACAGCTAATTAATAGTTGATTTGCAATTTTTATGCCATCTACTCTCAGAAAACCATTGAGAAGCTCATGAGAGTCACATGTAAAAACGATGGTAATGGGCACATAAAGGTCAATGTGTTTATGGTGATTGTTCAATTGCCTTTATCAAGATTTTCATAGACATTAGAATTTTCACTAATGTTTTTACCATTTTTCACTTACATGTTTATGTGTATGAAAACATAAGAATACCCAGAGGCCAATTTATATTGCCTGTTTCTGTTTGTACCTAAACCGTAGTAGGTACTTTGGTAAGAAAAGGATGAGGAGCCACAACTGTGTATTTAAGTATCCCAGCTAAGGATAAAGGTGACATTGACATAATATCTAGGGAAAAAAAGCACAATCGAATACCACATACCACACACAAAATATTTGCTAAAGTATGTTTCTTGGGATTGTTCTTGTCTCCTATTTACTCTGTGAATTTGTTGTCAATAAGTCTTTGGAACATGACCCAGGAAGGTGTTGGCAATTGAGTGTGGTGAATTTCAAGGCGTGTGTGTTGCGCACTCAAACAGCTGGTGTGAGGTGGGTTCTGCACGGATGTGTGGTGGGATATCTTGGCTGAGCAAAGGGACAGCTAACACAATCCACAAAGATGCGATTTCTAAGCAGAAGTCATATTTATTGTTGGTGAGGGTTTTCTTTTAAATTGTTAAATTAAATTGTTTAAATTGTTAGTGTAGGGACACCTGGGTGGCTCAGCGGTTGAGTAGCTGGCTGCCTTTGACTCAGGTCATGATCCAGGGGTCGTGAGATGGAGTCCTGCATTGAGCTCCTTGCAGGCTGCCTGCTTCTCCCTCTGCCTGTGTCTCTGCCTCTCTGTGTCTCTCATGAATAAATAAATAAAATATAAAATAAATAAGTAAATTGTTAGTGTAGCTACATTTCAAAGTTTAAATAAAAATTAACGTCCTTTATAGATTGAGAAATCTTCTCCATGTATCTGCCAGCGGAATACATACATGGGCCAGTTTACAGACGTGGGAATTCTTGGCACATTGTGTGCTCTCCCTGCTAAAATGTTTTCTACCTGCTAAAGATATAAAATCCCAATAAATTAAAATAGCAATGGTGAATTGCAATAAATAGGCAATAAATGTTTCTTTTTTTAAAAAAAATATTTTATTTATTTATTCACGGAGAGAGAGAGAGAGGCAGAGACATAGGCAGAGGGAGAAACAGGCACCCTGTGGGGAGCCTGACACCAGACTCGATTCCAGGACCCTGGGATCATGACCTGAGCCAAATGCAGACCCTCAACCACTGGGCCATGCAGGCCCCTAATAAATGTTTCTTTTTTTAAGATTTTATTTATTTATTCATGAGAGACACACACACACAGAGGCAGAGACACAGGCAGAGGGAGAAGCAGGCTCCACTCAGGGAGCCCGATGTGGGACTTGATCCCAGAACCCCAGGATCACACCCTGAGCCGAAGGCAGATGCCCAACCACTGAGCCACCCAGGCATCCCTAAATGTTTCTTATAAAAAGCACTTTGTGTTATACACAGGTGGTTTCAATTAGGATGATTAAGATTCATTTCATTTTAATCAAAGTCAATGGACCATACCTTGGAAATTCAGAAAGTGGTAATCCTTATGCTTATACCCAAAATGTATATGCATATGTGAGGTAAATGTGTGTCGCACTGCACACCCCACATCCAAGCAGCCATAGAATTTGCTCACTTGGGAAGAAGTCACTGATGACATCAGCTCAGATCTGAATTGTTTGGTGTGTAAGGAACTGGCTTCATGCCAAGGAGCTGAACCAAGGGCTGGCACCAGGCAGTTACCAGGAGAAGGCCCCTGGTGTTGGTGACTCAGCACCATAGCTCCAGAGAGAAAGGTGTGAAAGAGCCTGAGGCTCAGCTGGATGTGGCACAGGTCATGGAGACAAAGTCACTGCCCCTGGTCACCTCAGCAATGACCAGGAAGTCTAAAACTGAAGGGGAAAGAGTGTCAAGGTGAGATCCCTACGAATAAACCCAGAGCCATGGAGGGAAGGGAAGCATGGCCTGGCCTGTGTGGGCGTGTGCCCTGGTAGGCAAAGAATTCACCTCAGACTGGGCTTGAACAAATCTGGGGCTGCATTCGAGGACGTGGTTCCCCATGGGCAGGGAAGGACACCTGTCTAATGAGACACTGGGCCACTTTTCTGTACTCTCCTGCCAACCCCATCCACGGAAGCCATGTCCTCATGGTCCTACGTAGAGCAGCTGCTAGCCTGTAGAATGATCTTCCTTTGGAAGGCCAGTGCAGACATGTTCTTGGGAAGAAGTAAGAGCTTTTAAGATTTGACGGAAAGGCTGTTCTTAGCCTGATGCTGAGAGGACAGAGTGGGGAGTCCATGTGGACAGCAAATCACAAAACCTAGGATGGTGGTGCTGATGTCAACAGCAGTGTTTTTCCACCTGCACATCTGCAGGCAGCAGACACAACATGAGCCACAAGCCACAAGGACAGGAGATGGTGGCCACCACTTTCAAGCAGGAGATGGTGGCCACCACTTTCAAGCAGGGCCCGGCCAGGAGGCCTGAGGAGCGAGGGTCCTGACCCAGCCCTCATTCCCTGGCCTGTGCTCAGTGACGTGGATCATACAGAGGTGATCCTGCTCAACTGACCATATCTTGCAGGGTGCGCTGCCTGCTGCAGCAAGGAGAAAAACCAGGCCAAAAAGTCTTATAACATCCCCAAATGGTCCTCCAAAATTATAAAGTACAATTCAGACTCCACAGTACAGTAGGAGACAGATAACAGTGTGGATTCCTAATTCACAGCTAGGTTAATGCCACGTTTGTTACAAGTCCAGACATGGGATGAACATAGGGCAAATTTCTGCCAGCCTATTAATTATGCCCCCGGTACATCTCACCTCGAGTGGGACCCTGGCGGCCCTGTGAACAGCCGGTGATACCGATGAGAAGGAGCAAAGCCAAAGTCTGGAAGATCAGGTTGCTTGCTGGAAACTCAGTCCTTCCGACCGCAAGTGTATGAGGACTCAGATTTCAACTGCCATCCAGAGAAGAAGGAGAAATGTTGGTCCAATGCAAAGTGATCTTATATAGCAGCAAATGTACTTTTGCCAGAATATTCACTGTTCTAAGAAACTCTTGTTACTCTAAGTTGCAGTACCTGCTGGAGAAAGGTCATATTGTCCATGTTAAGGGAAAGACACCTCCCCTGTCTCCTCTTGCTTCACACATGCCTGCTCCTTTTTTTTTAATAAATTTATTTTTTATTGGTGTTCAATTTACCAACATACAGAATAACACCCAGTGCTCATCCTGTCAAGTGCCCCCCTCAGTGCCCGTCACCCATTCACCCCCACCCCCCGCCCTCCTCCCCTTCCACCACCCCTAGTTCGTTTCCCAGAGTTAGGAGTCTTTATGTTCTGTCTCCCTTTCTGATATTTCCTACCCATTTCTTCTCACTTCCCTTATATTCCCTTTCACTATTATTCATATTCCCCAAATGAATGAGAACATACACTGTTTGTCCTCCGATTGACTTACTTCACTCAACATAATACCCTCCAGTTCCATCCACGTTGAAGCAAATGGTGGGTATTTGTCCTTTCTAATGGCTGAGGAATATTCCATTGTATACATAAACCACATCTTCTTTATCCATTCATCTTTCGATGGACACCGAGGCTCCTTCCACAGTTTGGCTATTGTGGACATTGCTGTAATCGGGGTGGAGGTGTCCCAGCGTTTCATTGCATCTGAATCTTTGGGGTAAATCCCAAGCAGTGCAATTGCTGGGTCGTAGGGCAGGTCTATTTTTAACTCTTTGAGGAACCTCCACACAGTTTTCCAGAGTGGCTGCACCAGTTCACATTCCCACCAACAGTGCAAGAGGGTTCCCTTTTCTCCACATCCTCTCCAACATTTGTGGTTTCCTGCCTTGTTAATTTTCCCCAATTCTCACTGGTGTGAGGTGGTATCTCATTGTGGTTTTGATTTGTATTTCCCTGATGGCAAGTGATGCGGAGCATTTTCTCATGTGCGTGTTGGCCATGTCTATGTCTTCCTCTGTGAGATTTCTCTTCATGTCTTTTGCCCATTTCATGATTGGTTGTTTGTTTCTTTGGTGTTGAGTTTAATAAGTTCTTTATAGATCTTGGAAACTAGCCCTTTATCTGATACGTCATTTGCAAATATCTTCTCCCATTCTGTAGGTTGCCTTTGAGTTTTGTTGACTGTATCCTTTGCTGTGCAAAAGCTTCTTATCTTGATGAAGTCCCAATAGTTCATTTTTGCTTTTGTTTCTTTTGCCTTCGTGGATGTATCTTGCGAGAAGTTACTGTGGCCAAGTTCAAAAAGGGTGTTGCCTGTGTTCTCCTCTAGGATTTTGATGGAATCTTGTCTCACATCTAGATCTTTCATCCATTTTGAGTTTATCTTTGTGTATGGTGCAAGAGAGTGGTCTAGTTTCATTCTTCTGCATGTGGATGTCCAATTTTCCCAGCACCATCTATTGAAGAGACTGTCTTTCTTCCAGTGGATCGTCTTTCCTCCTTTATCGAATATTAGTTGACCATAAAGTTCAGGGTCCACTTCTGGGTTCTCTATTCTGTTCCATTGATCTATGTGTCTGTTTTTGTGCCAGTACCACACTGTCTTGATGACCACAGCTTTGTAGTACAACCTGAAATCTGGCACTGTGATGCCCCCAGCTATGGTTTTCTTTTTTAAAATTCCCCTGGCTATTCGGGGTCTTTTCTGATTCCACACAAATCTTAAAATAATTTGTTCTAAGTCTCTGAAGAAAGTCCATGGTATTTTGATAGGGATTGCATTAAACATGTAAATTGCCCTGGGTAACATTGACATTTTCACAATATTAATTCTGCCAATCTATGAGCATGGAATATTTTTCCATCTCTTTGTGTCTTCCTCAATTTCTTTCAGAAGTGTTCTATAGTTTTTAGGGTATAGATCCTTTACCTCTTTGGTTAGGTTTATTCCTAGGTATCTTATGCTTTTGGGTGCAATTGGAAATGGGATTGACTCCTTAATTTCTCTTTCTTCAGTCTCATTGTTAGTGTATAGAAATGCCACTGATTTCTGGGCATTGATTTTGTATCCTGCCACGTTACCAAATTGCTGTATGAGTTCTAGCAATCTTGGGGTGGAGGCTTTTGGGTTTTCTATGTAGAGCATCATGTCATCGGTGAAGAGGGAGAGTTTGACTTCTTTGCCAATATGAATGCCTTTTATTTCTTTTTGTTGTCTGATTGCTGAGGCTAGGACTTCTAGATCTATGTTGAATAGCAGTGGTGAGAGTGGACATCCCTGTCTTGTTCCTGATCTTAGGGGAAAGGCTCCCAGTGCTTCCCCATTGAGAATGATATTTGCTGTGGGCTTTTCGTAGATGGCTTTTAAGATGTTGAGGAAAGTTCCCTCTATCCCTACACTCCGAAGAGTTTTGATCAGGAATGGATGCTGTATTTTGTCAAATGCTTTCTCTGCATCTAATAAGAGGATCGTATGGTTCTTGGTTTTTCTCTTGCTGATATGATGAATCACATTGATTGTTTTACGAGTGTTGAACCAGCCTTGTGTCCCGGGGATAAATCCTACTTGGTCATGGTGAATAATTTTCTTAATATATTGTTGGATCCTATTGGCTAGTATCTTGTTGAGAATTTTTGCATCCATGTTCATCAGGGATATTGGTCTGTAATTCTCCTTTTTGGTGGGGTCTTTGTCTGGTTTTGGAATTAAGGTGATGCTGGCCTCATAGAACAAATTTGGAAGTACTCCATCTCTTTCTATCTTTCCAAACAGCTTTAGTAGAATAGGTATGGTTTCTTCTTTAAAAGTTTGATAGAATTCCCCTGGGAAGCCATCTGGCCCTGGACTTTTGTGTCTTGGGAGGTTTTTGATGACTGCCTCAATTTCCTCCCTGGTTATTGGCTTGTTCAGGTTTTCTATTTCTTCCTGTTCCAGTTTTGGTAGTTTGTGGCTTTCCAGGAATGCGTCCATTTCTTCTAGATTGCCTAATTTATTGGCGTATAGCTGTTCATAATATGTTTTTAAAATCGTTTGTATTTCCTTAGTGTTGGTAGTGATCTCTCCTTTCTCATTCATGATTTTATTAATTTGAGTCTTCTCTCTCTTCTTTTTAATAAGGTTGGCTAATGGTTTATTTATCTTATTAATTCTTTCAAAGAACCAACTCCTGGTTCTGTTGATCTGTTCCACAGTTCTTCTGGTCTCGATCTCGTTGAGTTCTGCTCGAATCTTTATTAACTCTCTTCTTCTGCTGGGTGTAGGATATATTTGCTGTTTTCTCTAGCTCCTTTATGTGTAAGGTTAGCTTTTGTATTTGAGTTCTTTCCAGTTTTTGAATGGATGCTTGTATTGAGATGCATTTCCCCCTTAGGACTGCTTTTGCTGCATCCCAAAGATTTTGAACAGTTGTATCTTCATTCTCATTAGTTTCCATGAATCTTTTTAATTCTTAATTTCCTGGTTGACCCTTTCATCTTTTAGCAGGATGGTCCTTAACCTCCACATGTTTGAGGTCCTTCCAAACTTCGTGTTGTGATTTAGTTCTAATTTCAAGGCATTATGGTCTGAGAATATGCAGGGGACGATCCCAATCTTTTGGTATCGGTTCAGAACCGATTTGTGACCCAGTATGTGGTCTATTCTGGAGAAAGTTCCATGTGCACTTGAGAAGAATGCGTATTCAGTTGAGTTTGGATGTAAAGTTCTGTAGATATCTGTGAAATCTATCTGGCCCAGTGTATCATTTAAAGCTCTCGTTTCTTTGGAGATGTTGTGCTTAGAAGACCTATCGAGGGTAGAAAGAGCTAGATTGAAGTCACCAAGTATAAGTGTATTATTATCTAAGTATTTCTTCACTTTGGTTATTAATTGATTGATATATTTGGCAGCTCCCACATTCGGGGCATATATATTGAGGATTGTTATGTCCTCTTGTTGGATAGATCCTTTAAGTATGATATAGTGTCCCTCTTCATCTCTCACTACAGAGTTCGGGGTAAATTTTAGTTTATCTGATATAAGGATGGCTACCCCTGCTTTCTTTTGAGGACCATTCGAATGGTAAATGGTTCTCCAACCTTTTATTTTCAGGCTGTAGGTGTCCTTCTGTCTAAAATGAGTCTCTTGTAGACAGCAAATAGATGGGTCCTGCTTTTTTATCCAATCTGAAACCCTGTGCCTTTTGATGGGGTCATTAAGCCCATTCACGTTCAGAGTTACTATTGAGAGATATGAGTTTAGTGTCACCATGATATCTTTTTTTTTTTTTTTTTTTTTTTATGATAGGCACACAGTGAGAGAGAGAGAGGCAGAGACACAGGCAGAGGGAGAAGCAGGCTCCATGCACCGGGAGCCCGACATGGGATTCGATCCCGGGTCTCCAGGACCGCGCCCTGGGCCAAAGGCAGGCGCCAAACCACTGCGCCACCCAGGGATCGCTTTTTTTTTTTTTTTTTTTTAGTCACCATGATATCTATTCAGTCCTTGTTTTTGTGGATTGTTCCACTGAACTTCTTCTTAAAGGGGAATTTTAAGAGTCCCCCTTAAAATTTCTTGCAGAGCTGGTTTGGAGGTCACATATTCTTTCAGTTCCTGCCTGTCTTGGAAGCTCTTTATCTCTCCTTCCATTCTGAATGAGAGCCTTGCTGGATAAAGTATTCTTGGTTGCATGTTCTTCTCATTTAGGACCTGAATATATCCTGCCAGCCCTTTCTGGCCTGCCAGGTCTCTGTGGAGAGGTCTGCTGTTACCCTAATACTCCTCCCCATAAAAGTCAGGGATTTCTTGTCTCTTGCTGCTTTCAGGATCTTCTCTTTATCTTTGGAATTTGCAAGCTTAACTATTAAATGTCGAGGTGTTGAATGGTTTTTATTCATTTTAGGGGGGGATCTCTCTATTTCCTGGATCTGAATACCTGTTTCCCTTCCCAGATTAGGAAAGTTTTCAGCTAGGATTTGTTCAAATACATATTCTGGCCCTCTGGCCCTTTTGGCACCCTCGGGAACCCCAATTAAACGTAGGTTTTTCTTCCTCAGGCTGTTGTTTATTTCCCTTAATCTATCTTCATGGTCTTTTAATTGTTTGTCTCTTTTTTCCTCAGTTTCCCTCTTTGCCATCAACTTGTCTTCTATGTCACTCACTTGTTCTTCCACCTCGTTAACCCTCGTCGTTAGGACGTCTAGTTTGGATTGCATCTCATTCAATTGATTTTTAATTTCTGCCTGAGTAGCTCTAAATTCTGCAGTCATGAAGTCTCTTGAGTCCTTTATGCTTTTTTCTAGAGCCACCAGTAGCTGTATAATAGTGCTTCTGAATTTGCTTTCTGACATTGAATTGTAATCCAGATTTTGTAACTCTGTGGGAGAGAGGGCTGTTTCTGATTCTTTCTTTTGAGGTGAGGTTTTCCTTCTAGTCATTTTGCTCAGTGCAGAGTGGCCAAAAGCAAGTTGTATGGGAAAAGGAGAAAAAGAGAGGAGAGAAAGAAGGAAAGAAAAGAGAAAAAGAAAAAAGAAAAAAGGAAGAAAAAAAGGAAGAAAAAAAGAAAGAAAGGAAAAAGAAAGGGTGAGAGGGTGAGGGAAGGAAACAAATCAAAAAGAAAAAAAAAAAAAACACACAAAAAAAACCCAAAAACAAACCACGGGGGAGTATCTTCTGATTCTGTATACTTTAAGTCCCTTGACTTCCCCTGGAACTGGTCCGTCCAGCTGGTCTTCTGGGGGAGGGGCCTGCTGTGCTGATTTTCAGGTGTTAGCACTTGGGGAGCTGCTCTGCCCCCTGCCTGGTGCAGGGCTCAGTGGGGGTTGTTTACCCCGTGAGGCCCCAGGAGGAACAACCACAGTGGCAGCGGCCAGCTCTGGAGCCCTGGAGTCAGCTCCCGCAGTAACTCCAGAGCTCTCTGTCTGCAGGGCCTGGAGGCTCCGGGGCGGGGCCGCTGATCTGCTCAGCTCGGGGCAGGAGCGTCCTTGCTGTCCTGGGCCCTCCCGGCCTCTGCCTGTCCCAGGGGAGGCCGGATCCTGGGCTGTGTCCCGGCGCCCTGTGCTCCGGGGCCTGCGCTGTGGGATTCGCGCTCCCGCCCCGCAGCCCCCTCCGCGGAGCCGCCGCCCGAGCCCCTCCGAGCTGCTCCGGTCCCGCCGTGCGCGCTGCAGCCCTTAGGGAGCTCGGCGCACTCTCCCGGGGCGCAGGTGTCTGTTAGTGTCCCAGGGAGCCCGAGGGCATCCCCGCCCTCCTGGGTCCTGCTCCAACTCCCTGCGAGCCCCTTTCCGCCCGCCCGGGAAGGTTGGTGCAGCTCCTGCTCCTCCGGGACGGGGCTCTCCTGTCCTGGGGACACTCGCCCCGGCCTCAGCCCGGCTCCTCGCGGGGCCCCTCCCCCTCGGAGGCCTTTTGTTCCTTTATTTCTTTTTCCCCGTCTTCCTACCTTGATAGAAGCGCGGACTCTTCTCACTGTAGCGTTCCAGCTGGTCTCTCTTTACATCTCAGGCCGAATTCGTAGGTTTTCAGGATGATTTGAAGGTTATCTAGGTAATTTGGTGGGGACAGGTGATTTGGGGACCCTGCTCTTCCCCCATCTTGCCCCTCCTCCATGCCTGCTCCTTAGCAGTGGTGGACTCCTGGAAGGGGCAACAGGGCAGGAGTCAGAAGACTCCTTATCCCACCATTTCCTAATGCAATGCTCATGGGTCAGTCAGTCCTCTCAGTTTCCTGGGAGGAATAGGAACCTGTCAGGTCCACCGCTGAGGGCATTTGCAGGGTTGTTTGGTGAGATGTAATTTGATAGAACTTTGTAGAGGATAAAGTGATCTGCGAGGGAACATTGCTACTAGCATCTTCACTACTGTGGCTTCAGACACTGGATGACATGTATAAGTGGAGGTTCTTTACTGAAACGTTCTAAATTAAAAAAAAAATTTAAGATTTTAATTATTTATTCATGAGAGACACAGAGAGAGAGAGATGCAAAGACACAGGCAGAGGGAGAAGCAGGCTCCATTCAGGGAGCCGGAAGTGGGACTCAATCCCGGGACCTAGGATCAGGCCCTGGGCTGAAGGTGGCGCTAAACTGCTAAGCCACCCGGGCTGCCCAAGATGGTAAATCTGATGTGCATTTAACCACAAAAATGTTTTCAAGATTTTATATATATATATTTTTTTATTTGAAAAAGGAAATGTCCTTCAATTGCACATGTAGTCAGAAGTGGGCATCTGCTGAAGTCTTGTAAACAGTGAGTGAACCAGCTAGTAGAGAAACAGGCTTAAAGAAGAGGTAAGAGGGACACCTAGGTGGCTCAATGGTTGAGCGCGTCTGCCTTCGGCTCAGGGCGTAGTCCCAGGGTCCTGGGATCCAGTCCTGAGTCGGGCTCCCTGCAAGGGGCCTGCTTCTCCCTCTGCCTATGTCTCTGCCTTTCTCTCTGTGTCTCTCATAAATAAGTAAACAAATAAATATAAAAAAAATGAAGAAGAGGTCAGGGGCGAGCAAAAGCATTGTGTTGGTCTCTATGGAAATACAATATTAAATTTCACTCGTGAAATATTTTAAGTGTGTACTAAGTTCCAAGCACTGAAGAGGTGAAATGAATAAGATGCAGTTCCGTCCTTGAGGGTCTTGCCAGCTGGCCTCTAATATAATACAGCCTTAGAAGGAGCCCCGAGTGGTGGTTCTAACAGAGCCTACAAAATGCAGAGCTCTCATCTACTCAACCCTACAGGCTTGTTACACATGAGCACTTGTGTTGCATGTCACACCAACTATAGGTTTGTCACATATTTAAGCAGGTTCCACGAGCATTGAAATTCGTACCACATTGATGAATACAGCATCTGAAAATCTTATTGTGCTAGAATGTACAACAGCTGGAAAGCATCCAAAACACTAAGTGCATGTGGTCCTTGGATTTCAAAGGGGACCACAATGGGTTGGTCATTCTTAAAATATCGTCATACGTAAGTTTGCATCCTGAGTGAAAGAGCCTCAGACAGATTGTAAGAACTGATTGTTTCAAACATGCAAATGAAGCACAGTTTTCTACTTCAAGTTCTCCTGAAAACATGTAAAGATTTCACTATTCTGAGTGTCTGAAAACAGCTTAGTATGTTTCTAATTGGGAAAGCACGAGCAGAAGAGCAGGTGGAAATGAAGCCTATTGAGAGGGCACAGCTGTTACGTACACTTTAGAGTATAACACTTCAAAATAGTCTCGAGTCATATTTAATACAGAGAATGTTGGTGATGTCTGCTCATAGGCTTTTAGCGCATCACAGAAAACCAAAATTTCAAGCTTAATAATGGCAATAAGAGGTAAATATGTATTTTCTATGAAAAATAACTTGCTCAAAAATAGGAATGCAAAAAAAAAAAAAGAATGCTTTAGATCTGACATTAAGAATCTGTTAACTTGCTGAAAGAAAACTTTAGGGGCACCTGGGTGGCTCAGTTAGTTGTGCAGCTGCCTTCAGCTCAGGTCATGATCTCAGGGTCCTAGAATCGAGTTCTGAGTGGGGCTCCCTGCTCAGTGGGGAGTCTGCTTCTCCCTCTGCCATTCCCCCTGTTTGTGCTCTCTCTCTCTCAAATAAATAAATAAGATCTTAAAAAAAAGAAACCTTTAGCCTCTGTCTTGTATTATGAAGAAAAATAGGTCATTCTTCTGGAAGATTTGAAATATTTTATATAATGACTGACTTATGTCATTCAGCATGAGGCCCTCAGAGTCCATCCACGTGGTTGCAAATGGCAAGATTTCATTCTTTCTAGGGCTAAGTATATTTCACTGTGTGTGTGAGTGTGTGTGTGTGTGTGTGTGTGTGTGTCTAATCACATTTTAAAAACCATCTGCTGATGGATGCTTAGGTTGTTCCATATCTTGGGGTTATAAATAATATTGCATTGAACTGAGGATGCAGCATCTTTTGGAGCTTGTGTTTTCATTTCTTCAAGTCAATACTCATTAGTGGAATTTCTGGATCACATGGTAGCTCTATTTTTAACTTCTTGAGGAACCTCCCTACTGTTTCCAGAGTGGCTGTGCCAGTTTGCATTCCCACCAACACTGAAAGAGAGTTCCTCTTTATCCATATCCTTGCCAACATTTGTTATTTGTTGTCTTTTGATTTAGGCATTGTGATGGGTGTGAGGTGATCTCTCACAGTGGTTTTGATTTGGATTTTCTTGGTGATAAGTGATTTTGAGCATCATTTCATGTACCTATTAGCCATTTGTATGTCTTCTTTGGAAAAATATCTTTTCAGATCCTCTGCCTGTTTTTTTTTTTTCTCTGCCCATTTTTTAATCAAACTGTTTGCTTTTTGCTCTTGGGTTGCAGGACTTCATATATTTGGGATATTAACTCTATATCAGGGATATGATTTGTAAAATCTTTTCTTTTTTAAGATTTATTTATTTATTCATGAGAGACACAGAGAAAGAAGCAGAGACAGAGGCAGAGGGAGAAACAGGTTCCATGCAGGGAGGCTGACATGGGACTCGATTCCTGGTCTCCAGGATCACGCCCTGGGCTGAAGGTGGTACTAAACTGCTGAGCCACCGGGGCTGCCCAGGTATATGATTTGTAAATATTTTCTCCCACTCAGTAGGCTGCCCTCTTATTTTATTGATGGTTTCCCCTGCTGTGTGGAAGCTTTTCAGTTTGATTTAAACCTACTTGTTTATTTATGCTTTTGTTGCCGTTGTTTTCAGTGCCAGATTAAAAAATCATGGCCAAGACCAATGTCAGTGAGCTTACCACCTATGTTTCTTCTAGCAATTTTATGGATTCAGATATTACATTCAAATTCATTTTGAGCTAATTTTTGTGTATGATGTAAGAAAGTGGTCGAGTTTCATTCTTCTGCATGTAACTGTCAAGTTTTCCCAACATCATTTGTGGAAGAGACTGTCTTCCCCATTATATATTCTAGTTTCCTTTATCATAAATTGATCATGTACATGTGTGGTTTATTTCTGGGCTCTCTATTCTGCTGTATTGTTCCATTTTTATATGTACATTTTTTGCCAATACCATACTGTTTTCATAACTATTAGTTTTGTAATACAGTTTAAAATAGTGGCACATGATGCCTCCAGCTTTGTTCTTAAGATTGCTTTGGCTATTTGGGGTCTTTTGTAGTTCTATACAAATTCTAGGGTTATTTCTATGAAAAATGCTATCAGAATTTTGATAGGATTTGCATTGATTCTGTAGATTGCTTTGAAGAGTATCAACATTTTAACAATATTAATTCTTCCAATCCATGATCATTGTATATCTTTCCATTTACTTGTGTATTCTTCAATTTCTCTCATGTATGTTCTATAGTTTTCAGAATATAGGTCTTTCATTGTCTTGTTTAAATTTACTCCCAGGTATTTTATTCTTTCTGATATAATTTTAAATGGTATTATTTTCTTATTTTCTCATTCTGATAGTTTATTATTAGCCTATAGAAAGGCAATATATTCCTATATATTGATTTCACACTTTACAACTTTACTGAATTTATTAGTTCTAACAGTCTCTGATGGAATCTTGGGGTTTTCCATATAATATGTTGTCTACAAATAATGGTAGTTTTATTTCTTCTTTCCAGTTGGGATCTTTCATTTCTTTTTCTTCCCTAATTGCTCTAGCTAGAACATCCACTGCTATGTTAATAGAAGTAGTGAGCATCCCTTTCTTGTTCCTGATCTTATAGGAAAGGCATTCAGCTTTTCACCTTGTGTATGAAGGTAGTTGTAGGCCTGGCATATGTGGCCTTTATTATATTGAGGTACATTCCCCTGATACTCATGTTGTTGGGAGTTTTTATCACAAATGGATGTTGAATTTTGTCAATTTTTTTCCTACATCTATTGAGTTGATTATATGACTTTTATCTTCCATTTTGTTAACGTGGCGTTTCACACTGATTTGCAGGTGTTGAACCATTCTTGCATCCCTGGAATAAATCCCTCTTGATTGTGTTTTAGGATCTTTTTAATGTAGTGTTGAATTCAGTTTGCTCAAATTTTGTTGAGGATTTTTGTATGTGTGTTCATCAGAGATATTGGCCTGTAATTATTTTTCTTGTTGTATCCTTGTCTGGTTTTGGCATCAGGGTAACTTGGTCACTTAAAATGTGTTTGGAAGAGTTGCCTCTTTTCCATCTTTTGGAAAAGTTTCAGAACAATTGGTATTAATGCTTCTTTGAATGTTTGGCAGAATGCACCAGTGATGTCATCTGGCCCTGGACTTTTGTTTGTTGGGAGGTTTGAATACTGATTCAATCTCCCTACTAGTAATTAGTCTGTCCAGATTTTTTACTTTCTCAGGATTTAGTCCTAGTAGATTGTATGTTTCCAAGAATTTGTCAATTTCTTCTAGGTTGTCCAATTTTATTGGTTTTAAATTGTTTATTGCTGTCTCTTGAGGTCCTCTGTATTTCTATGGTATCAGTTATAACATCTCTTTCCTTTCTGATTTTATTTGAGTCTTCTCTCTTTGTGACTCAAGCTAAAGGTTTGGTCAATTTTGTCCATATTTTCCAAAAAACTAACTCTTGATTTTAACAATCTTTTCCATTGTCTTTTTTTTTAATTAATTAATTTATTTATTTATTTATGATAGTCACACAGAGAGAGAGAGAGGCAGAGACACAGGCAGAGGGAGAAGCAGGCTCCATGCACCGGGAGCCCGATGTGGGATTCGATCCCGGGTCTCCAGGATCGCGCCCTGGGCCAAAGGCAGGCGCCAAACAGCTGCGCCACCCAGGGATCCCTCCATTGTCTTTTTAATCTCTATCTGATTTATTCCTTCTCTGATCTCTGTGATTTCCTTCCTTCACTAACTTTAGGCTTTATTTGTTCCCCTTTTTCTAGCTTTGGAGGTGTATATTTAGTTTGTTTACTTGGGATTCTTTTTTTTTTTCTTAAGGTAGGCATTTATCTCTATGAACTTCCCTTAAAACTGCTTTTGCTGTGTCCCATACATTTTGGTATGTTCTATTTTCATTTTCATTTGTCTCAAGGTATTTTTTCCTCTTTTGTTTCTTCTTAGACCCATTGATTATACAGTAACATGTTGTTTAATTTCCCCATATTTGTGATTTTTCACTTTTTCCCCTTGTGCTTTATTTCAGGTTTCATACCCCTTTGGTCAGAAAAGATGCTTGATATGATTTCAGTCTCCCTAAATTTACTGAACCTTGTTTTGTAGCCCAGTATGCTACCTGTCCTGGAGAATGTTCCATGTATGCTTGAGAAGAATGTGTGTGTTCTTTTACTTTTGGATGGAATGTTTGTTAAATGCATATGGTCTAACGTGTCATTGAAAGCTGATGTTTCCTTATTGACTTCCTTTTTGGATAACCTATCCATTGATGTAACTTCACATTAAAGTTCTCCAGTATTATACAGCTATTTCTCCCTTTAGTTCCATTAACATATATGTTTAGGTGCTCCTCTGTTGGATGCATACATATTTACAAATGTTACATCCTCTTGTTGGAGTGACCCCTTTATCTGTTATGTTGTGTCCTTCTTTCTCTCTTAGCACAGTATTTTCTGAAAGTCTACTTCATCTGATATAAGTACGGATACCCCAGCTTTCTTTTGGTTACCTTTTGCATGAAATATCTTTCCTGTCCTTTGAGTTTCTGTCTGTGTGTTTCTTTAGATGTGATGTGAGTCTCTTGCAGGCTGCAGGGAGATAGGTCCTGTTCTTTTCATCCATTCAGAAGCTCTATCTCTTGTTAGGATAATGTAGTCCATTTACATTTGAAGTACTTACTGATAGACTTATGCTTATTGCCATCTTGTTACTTGTTTTCTGGCTGTTTCATATTTGTTCTCTGTTCCTTCTCTGCTCTCTTCCTTTCTGGTTTGAAGATTTTCTTGAGTGGTGTGCTTAGATTCCTTTTTCTTCTGTGTTTCCACAGTGGGTTTTTGCTTTGTGGTTATCCCAAGGCTCATATAAAACAACATATTTATAACAGTGTATTTTAATTTGATTACAACTTAAGTTTGAATACTTCTTATTTTGTATTTTCAAAGATTTTAATTAATTAATTAATTTGAGAGAAAGTGTGAGCAGGGGGACAGAGGAAGAGAGAGAGAGAATCTGAAGCAAACTCTGCACTAGGTGCAGAACCCAATAAGGGGCTCAATCCCACGACCCTGAGATCATGACCTGAGCTGAAACCAGGAGTCTATACTTTTATTTGGGATGTATGTTGATGTGGGGTTCTTTGTGTCCCTCTTATTTGGAACTCCCTGGGCTCTTTGGATCTGGATTCTGTTTTCTTCCCCAGGTTAGGGATGTTTTCACCTATTATTTCTTGAAGTGAGTATGTTGCCCCTTCTCTCTCTCTTCTCCTTTTGGGACCCCATGCTGCAAATATTGACTTACTTGATGTTGTCTCATAAGTCCCTTAGGCTATCTTCATTTATTTTTCATTCTTTTTTTTTTCCTTTTTGCTCTTGTGATTGGATGAGTTCCACTTCCTTGTCTTCAAGGTACTGATCTATTCTGCTTCATCCAGTTTGCTCTTGAACCTGTCTATTGTATTTTTCCAGTTCAGTTATTGGAATTCTTCACCTCTTTGACATCTATTTGGTACTTCCTTATATTTGTATCTCTTTGTTGCAGTTCTTACTGTGTTCATCTATGTTTCTCCTGTGTTTGGTGAGTTTTTTTTATGACCATTACTTTAGACTCTTTCATCAGCTAAATTATCTGTTACTATTTTATTAAGGTTTTTTTTCTGAGGTTTTTATCTTGTTCTTTTATTTGGAACATATCCCTTTGTTTATTCATTTTGATCGACTCTCTGTTGGTTTCTCTGCATTAGATGAAATAGCCAGCTCTCTCAGTCTTGGAGTGGCCTCCTGCAGGAAGAAACCTTTTATTTAACCCTATCTTAGCTCTTGGTTGTCTCTCAAACCTTCATCTTTGTCCAAGCAGCCTATTTAATTCTTAACAACTCTGAGTATGTGGGGATGTCTAAGACTTATTAATGTCCCAAAGGGAAGGATATCAATCAGTCCTTTAATGCAGGTTGACTGGAAGCCAAACCTTCAGGAAGCAGCTTTCAAAGTATGCAGGTATGTGGGAGTGAAAGCATGAGCCCCATGGAGCTCTAGAGCCAGGCTATCTGGAGGTGTCCCCAGGTGGCAGCTGCAAAACTCAGAGTTCCAGATGAGTGTATTAAGTCCTTTCTGGGAGATACCAGTGTGCTGTCATGAAGCAAAGGGAGAGTGCAAAGATGGTAAACAGCAGCCTACATTCCCTGAGACTATCTGTATAGGGTCCTTGATGTGTGCCAGATCTGAATCTTGTGTCTCAGGCTAAAGTTCCAGGCCAAGCAAATAGGCCTCTTTCACAGAAAGACAGCATGTGTTTCAGTATACTATCTGTTTAGTGACCTGAGAGTGGTAGCCTGCCAAGAATTGTCTCTCTGATTGTTACAGTCCCATGGGACCCAGTAATGCATGGCCTCCTGGTCTTCAGAGCTAGGCAATCAAGGGGAGTGCCCTGAGAGGCAGCCATAAAAACCAGGGAACCAGATGCATGTAAAGACTTCCATCCAGGAGATATTGGCACTCTGCAATGCAGCAGGTAGATTGGGGGCACAAAAATGGTACCTGCCAGCTCCATCAAGGCATAGTGGGAGCATGCAAATAGTGCCCACTGGGAGAGAAAGGATTGTACCCACCAGCTGGAGCAAGACAGAAGACTGAGGGAGAGCATGAAGATGGTGCTCACTAATCTCTATCCCTGGAAACTATCCCAGCAGATATATATATATATTATATATATATATATATATATATCTGCCCAATGGCTTACACTTTAATGTAAGCAAAACTCATGCTTCACATAAAGTCTAGGCACAGTTGGTTGTTCTGCCCTGGGTGGGTCTAAGCATATAAACCTTTTAAGAGCCATTTCTGGGTGCCTGGTGCTCAGTTGGTTAAGCATTGGCCTTTGGCTTGGGTTGTCATCCCGGATCCTGGGACTGAGTCCCACATTGGGCTCCTCACAGGAAGCCTGCTTCTCCCTCTGCCTATGTCTCTGCCTATCTCTGTGTGTCTTTCATGAATAAATTAATAAAATCTTAAAAAAAATCATGTTTCACATAAAGTCTAGGTATAGTTGGCTGCTCTGCACTGTGTGAGTCTGAACTCTGTGTGTTGTGATCCCAGAGTCCTAGGATCAAGTCCCATATCTGGCTCCTTTCTCAGCGGGGAGCCTATTCTCCCTCTGCCCTTCCCCTGCTCATTCTCTCTCTCTCTCTCTCAAATAGATAAATAAAATATTTTTTAAAATATTTTTTTAAAAGAGCTATTTCTTAGTTCTCTCTAGCTTTATGGGTATTATGGAAATGAGTCCCATTGGGTTTCAAAGCTAGATGTTTTGGGTGCTCATCTCTTAGGTGCAAGGCCTAAAAGTTGGAGTTCCCAATATGAGGTTCAAACCTTTCACTCCTCAGGAAGAAGGTCCAGGTTTTGAGTCCCTTTCTGATTGTGGGTCACTGCACCAGGGTTGGGTTTACTCAGTCTCTCTAACCTGCTTCAGCGTGTTCAGTGAGCATTTGGCCAATGAGCAGGGTTCAATCTGCTAGGTTTTAGGTTTATTTCAGAGGAAACTGTCCATAGGTAGCTGTAGATTTTGTGTCTGTGGTAAGAGGTGAGTTCAAGATCTTCCTATGTTGTCATCTGTAACTAAAGTCCAAAAATATTCTAATCTTACAACATTAATCAGCTAGGAAAAAAGTGTCTATAGAACTTTTGCAGCCAACAGACAACCCATTTTTACCCAAATGTAGTTCATACCTCTAACTGTAGGTAAATTCATGAAAATGTAACAAACCTACAGATAGTAGCCCCAAACTCCAGACATACTTGGATTTTATAGGTGTGTTGAACCTCACTAGGTATAGGAACTATATTTCTGAAAATGTAGGTACCATGCCAGACCAGTGAAGGAAATATTTTGATTGTATGATTCATTTTTGACCTCCAAAGGTGTATTTTGTAGTCAAATATTTTGTTTCAAATAACCTAATTAAAATTTAAATAATTGAAACTATTGTCCCCTGAGGCACCTGGCTGGCTCAGCCAATAGACCATGTGACTCTTAATCTCAGGGTTGTGAGTTCAAGCCCCATGTTGAGCATAGAGATTACTTAAAAATAAAATCTTAAAAAAAAAAAAGAAACTATTGTCTCCTGAAAAACTCTAAATTCCATCTTTTTTATTATTCTCTCCTATTATTTAGCATAGTGTCTATTCTGTTGAACAGATTTAAGTAAATATTTCAGATCTTTAGACCAAGAGTCAACAAATTATGCTCCAGCCAAATCCAGCCAATATCTCTTTTTGTAAATAAAGCTTTAATGAAAAACAATTATGCCCAATCATCCACGGATTATATGTGGCTGCTTTCCTGCTACAATGACAGCATTGATTCATGAACACAGAATATATGGCCTGCAAAGGAAAATGTTTGCAGACCATGCCATACTTGATCCATATAATATCATCCATCAGCCACACCAGCAATTAAAACTTGAAAAACAAACTAAATTTCCCTTGTTACCTTTATTCACATAAATTTGATGAAATTAGATTTTTACAACCAAAAATTAGATCAAACTAAGCTGTTTTTCATTGTCTTAATTATAGTAATTTTGATTTATTACACATCAGTAAATGGGAATTGGCAATCCAAAAAGTACATTACTGACTTATATGCTTTATGTACCATCTCAGACATGAAAAAAAATATATATTGGAAAAATGTACAATCAAAACCACTCATTCAGAGAAAAAAAACTTGC
The DNA here is from genome assembly GCF_905146905.1 of Nyctereutes procyonoides. Taxonomy (NCBI): domain Eukaryota; kingdom Metazoa; phylum Chordata; class Mammalia; order Carnivora; family Canidae; genus Nyctereutes; species Nyctereutes procyonoides. The sequence goes on along the minus strand of NW_026575133.1, from coordinate 47,748,310 downwards.
TTTCAAGGATAGCAGTTTACTCTGTTTGATGGTCAACTTTGAGGGTTAATCTTGCTTGAAAGTAAGCATAATAAGTATGCCTTCTGACACCCGGAATATCATTAGGGATCAAGTTTTTTTTTTTTTTTTTTTTTTTTTTTTTTTTTTTTTAGGGATCAAGTTTTGAAAACATTAAGTAATGATGTCCAGTTTCTAAGTGTAATTATGTGACTTGTAATCACCCATCGAGTCACAAGAAGTAGAGTCAAAACTTGCCAGATCCTAATTCACAGAAAAGTATTAGAGTCAGTTTGAGAGCTTACAAAGCCTACTTCTGGCTGACAATGATCACTAACTGAATTAGGGGGAAGTAGGAAATGCCAAGTGAATGGCATCTATTGTTAGCACAACAGGATTCAGAGGGAGGAAAGTTTCAACCCAAGTTGATAGTCAAGAGGGAAGAGTTTAGATTTGACCTGGAACTGACTAAAGAGCTGGCTAGAGTGGGCATGGTTTAAAAGGGAGTGGGAAAAGGAAAGAGAAAGAATATAAATATCTATTTATTATTTATTCATGAGAGACACAGAGAGAAAGAGTCAGAGACACAGGCAGAGGGAGAAGCAGGCTCCATGCAGGGAGCCCGATGTAGGACTCGATCCCAGATCCTGGGATCACACTCTGGGCTGAAGGCAGCACTAAACCGCTGAGCCACCCAGGCTGCCCAAGAATATAAATATCTAGGTAGTTCAAGAACCAGGAGATAAGGAAAGGCCTGCTCCAGAGCCAGTAAAGTGTTAAACAGAATCTAGTGGATGCCAAAGTTCAAATCACAAGCAATGCACAGGGTTCCTACTTGTTGTGCTATTCTATCTGTACCTAAAGCCTCAAGGACATTACTTGTATTAGACAAGTAAATTTTTCTCTAGAAATTGGGTTCTCTTTCCCAGGGTTTGAGTCACTTCCTGGCCATCGATTCTTTCAGGCTGGAGGAGTACTTACCCTCAACTGCATTGCTTCCAGGCCATGCAATAAGTAGAAAAGAAAAAAGGGTATGGCTTGGTGCATGTGAAGCATTTAATAAAATAGGCTGAATGAAAATGAAATGAGTGGGTGACTCTAGATCTTAGTGATACAGACCCAGAGAATATTTGAAATTGTTGTGTTTTCTGAGTTTTGGTTTCTTCACCTGGAGAAAATACTACGATCGTGAAGTTCCCCTCTAATTCTCAGATTCTCTGAGATCCATGGGTCTATCAGTTCTCCTTGCATTCTGAACCTCAATTGTTTAGAATGTCATTATAGAAAGCAAGCCACACTCACCCAACTTTCTAAATTTTAAACATGCCCAACCCCCAAACATACATAACTGGGAGGGATACGTGAATAAGAGAAATGTTTTGGCTTCAGCACACAAAGGCATGGGAAGCATCAAGGCTTGGAGTATGGTTGATTGGAGCAGAAGACGCTCACTGGCTCCTAGCTGCTGAAACTGCACACTTCTGTAATGTTGCGGGTCTCAGCACCTCATTTCCTCCTCCTGGTGTACCAGTGAGACTCATGAAATCTCTGGGGTACATTATCATTATTATCATATAAGTTACTCTGACCAGAACCATTTGTATTTTCTCATACTGTTTTTTAATATTTTTACAAGTTTGAGAAAAAGACATAGTTTGAGCAATTCCTGCTTTAAAATAATAGCTAGGATTTATGTAGCTTTATAGAACATTTGACATTCATATAATCTTGATTTATCATCCCAACGGCCTTCCAAAACTGCTATTTCTGGATTTCACTGAATCTAAAGCACCATCTTTAGAAAATACAATTCTGTATCATAGCCAGAAAAGAATACTGCCATTTAAGCTATGATACACTTTGGCTTAAACTGATAAAAAACAGTATTTCTCACCTTTTTCAGATGAGGAAATTAAGGTGGCCAAGGTCAACTAGATAACAGTGGCAAAATTGGGATTTTACTTTATACATCAGACTCTAAATGATGCATAATTTACAGTTAAAACACAGACCATCCTAAGCCATTCTTCAATGCCTTAATTACAGTATTATATTTTACTTTTTTACAGCAGTGAACAGGAACAAGCAACCCAAATAATACTTTATTAACTTATATGCTTTATGTACCTTCTCAGAACTGAAAAAATTTTATTGGAAAAATGTAAAATGTACATTCTACAAATGGCTTTATTTTTTTTTTAAAGATTTTATTTATTGATTCATGATAGTCACACCGAGAGAGACAGAGAGGCAGAGACACAGGCAGAGGGAGAAGCAGGCTCCATGCACCGGGAGCCTGACGTGGGATTCGATCCCAGGTCCCCAGGATCACGCCCTGGGCCCAAGGCAGGCGCCAAACCGCTGCGCCACCCAGGGATCCCCTACAAATGGCTTTAGATGTGTGTAGCAATGTATACCCACATCACAGCTCTTCTGAGCTAGAAACTGCTAATTCCCAGAGTGGGAAGAAGGAAAACCTCTGATTTTCTTTCCTTTGCAATTTAATGTCCTAGACATCATATTCTCTCCTGGCACCATCTTCTCACACGTCACCACCAAAGAAATGCCTCTTCTCTTTGTGTTTCCAGGAGTTGATAGCAGCCTGCTAATTGGGAAAGTAACAAGAAAAGATTAGAAGATTTCAAAATATTGAGCACATAGGCTCCCAGAGAGGGGAAAAGATGGAATCTTTACAGTTCTCTTGGAGACACACCAGGATGGGGAGCCCTTAACCCTATTGTTGAGCCATATGGTCCATTTGTTTCTGCATGTGGTAGGTGAGAGCCAAACCTCAGCTTAAAACGAGTAGGGAGTCACTGCTCCCCAAATGTTTCAGGCTTCCCTCCCTTCTCTGTCCTATATCTTTCTGTGGGACTTCCTTTAACCAATGAAATGGAAACAGAAATCATGCATATCACTTCCAAGTGGAAACATCAAAGTCAGGAAAAATGTACAGTGTCTCTCTAGTCCTGCTCTGTCATGAAAGAACCTGGAGTCCCAGCACCTCCTGTGAGCACACAGGGTGGAGCCTTCCAGTTCAGACAAGATGTGCATGTGGCAAGACCATGTAATAGTGTAGTGATCTCTCTTTCCAGTGACAAACATTTCCCAGTTTGTCACCATGGCATAGTCTGGCCTGCCTCAACTCATGCTTTGTTATCTTGTGCCAAGCATTAATACCAATTTTTTGTGAAATTTGCCACATCTGCAGCATATGCTTTTGGCATGTTTTACTAAGACAACAAAGACAACAACAAAAACATTGTTGATCACACAAAAATATTTACAGAGAAAAGCTGTACAATGACCATGATGCAATAATGCTGATAATAACCAGCTCCTCTATTACTAGCCTCCCCCCAGTGCCATTCTGAATATTTTACATATATTAACTAATTTAATTTTCACAACAACATTATCTTGACTACGTTTACTGCCATCAGCTCACACAGCAGGCAGTTGGCAGAGCCTGGACTCAAAGAAGCTGGCTCTTGAGCCAGCCTCTTCCTGCAGCCCCTGGAACAAGAGGATGTCATCCCAGACCATGAGGAGAAGCGAGAGCCTACTGCAGAGGACATAATACATTTTCCAGTTCCAAGAGCATCGTATATGCAAGTTTCTCTGGCATTTTCTTTGCTGATTTGCTGAGAGCATTATAAGATTAAATGTTCCTCAGCGACTTTTCACATCTGCTAATGAATTCAGCAAAATGTTTATTGGTGACTTTGTATGCCTAATTGTGGTAATAACTTAATATGATTAAACTTCATCGAATACCAATGAAGCTATGTCTTTTCCACTGATGAAATTCACAAGTGAGATATCATGCCCTATATGTTCACTTTAAGTAACTTTCCAGAATGCTTCTGTTGATGTGTCCACAAAGTTACATAATTAGGAAAATTAATTGCGCAGCATGTTCAACAATTTTGAGCACATCATCAGATTTCCCAGAAAGGGGGCGGCGTGAAGGCTGTTGGGCTGGGGCGGTGGTGGTGGACATGGAGAGTCACTTATTGATCAGTGGGCATGGGTTGCAGTCATGCAGGATGGCCAGTTCTCCTCTGCGGTACAACACCATGCCTGTCATCAACAATACCGCCCGGCGCAAATACAAATTTCACTCCTGAGCTGGCATTTGCCTGTGAGGCTGGCATTTCACATCTAAAGCAGCTGTATCAGTAGCCACACGAAGCACACTGTGTTGATTGATTATATTAAAAGATCCAGCAGATTTCCTTACATGATACTAGCTGTGAAATTCCATTTTTACCTTTCCCTTATTGCCTGCATAGGCCTTGGGGCACTCACTGGCATCTTCTCTGCCTAGTGTGCTGCCTTCATTTGGCACACTTGTGCATTCAGAAATGCAGTTGGCATTCCTCCGGAGGATCTCATTGAATAAACACACCTACCTCCCCTCGTGGTGTGGCCCTGAGACACTTTGTTTGTCAGGATGTTCATCTAACTGGCATAGTCTGTTTTCGCTGGGGGAGCTACACCATTTGAAAGGATTAAGCAGGGTTTGTTTTAAGTCTCTTTTATATATGGCTCAAATGTGCCTTTGTATTTACTTTAAAGCTCACAAGACCCTTCCTGCGTGTTTAAATAGATGACAGACCAAAAGGCCGTTTGGGCTGCCAGCTGCTTCCTGCCTGTAAATCCCAACATCATCAAGTTTATTTGTACAAGGTGTTTTCTCAACCTACGAAGCACAGTTGTGAACGCACACAGAAAGTAACATTTGCTGCTCACCTCCAGTTGTGTGTGGCCAGTTTATTGACCATGAGCTGCGTCCCAAGAAGAGAGTTCCTACAGATGCCACCACTCCTGTGATCTGTGGGATTAATATTGTCCATGGGAAAAATACCGGGGGCTTGAGAGGGAAAAAGTCGCTTTGCTGCATCATTGTGTAAAAGAGAAAGAAATGCCACATGTGAGAAAATACAAAGTCAGGCTTGTCACCATTGGAGATACTGTGAGCCCGGGACATAGAAGGTTGCAGAAGAGTCTCCTCAGGGGTATGCAGGAAGAACCATGACCTGACATTCCAGCAGAGGAAGAAAAAGACCCAAGAAAGTGTCCTCCAGATGAGTTCGGCAGTGAGGACACCATGGAATGAACATACATTGTGTTTGGAAGCAGATATACACACACTCACGTATATGACAAATTGTATTATTATATATCATGATGATTAGGTAATTGTGTATAATATAGAGTTCTACAACTATGTAATTTATAATATCATATAATATGTAACTATATAGTTATTACTGTATATTGCAAAATAAATGACATGATAGATAATAATGATATTTAATAAATATTTAATAAAGATATTAAATGTACTATATATTCTATGTAATATATGCCATATATACTGTATATTATACTGTACATATTATGTACTATGCATCATATATTGTATGTATACAAAGTATTTATAGTATAAAATATGGTATGCAGTATAGTTACCTATATTATTACTATGACAGGCTATTGTATACAGTATATGGTATTACTCTACATTAATATAGTATATAGTATAATAGCAAGTAATATATATAAAATATAAGTGTAAATATAAATACATTATATAAAACATTCTAAAACATATTTTAAAAAATTAAATGGAGAAAGCGTAAATATTAGATATTTGATCTTCTCAACAAAGAAGAGTGAAATAAGACTGATAAAAGCTACAATTGAGTTGTGGTTCTCTCTAACTGGATGTGAAGTGTTGGAAAATCACTTGAGCCACATGGTCCAGTCTTGACAGTGAATGAACCATGAGGAGGAACCACCTCTGGAGGTCCTTTCAGAGCTTTCCTGTCACGCGTGGCCCAGTGGAGAGGGCAAGCCCAGGATTAAGCTATTCAAGAAGCAAATTATGCCCGGCTCGCAGAGTCAGCTACCCTCAGCTGGCTCCTGTGAATCACCTGTGCTTGCTCACTGAGACTTCCTCAGCCACCTGTCCTCTTGGCCTGAGACCACCAACAGGCTGAGGGAGACGCCCTCCATCTGCTCCGTGGCCCCAGTACCTTTCCTTGGCTCTGGCTTCTGGAGGGATCTTCTCCACAGCCTGCCCACCTGCTGCAGGTTGCTCCATTCAGACCCTGGTTGGGAATGTCTGCAGGAATTAGATGCTTCAGGAGGTCCCTCCACCTTTGAGCCCAAAGCTCAGACTCTGCTCAGACGCTGCTTTCCTGAATCTGGTCCCCAAGGGAAACCTGCACAGAGAGTAGTTTCCATATGTAGAGCACAGTTTATCAGAGGCCAGACAGACTGAATCAAAACAGGCTTTTCTGGGGGCTGAGTTGGTGTCACTTAGACGGAGCTCCCAAACCAGGGCTTAATACCCAACCTAATTCCAGTTTCAACCTCTCCCAGAGCTGTGGCCTTAATCTGTCAGTCGGGAAATGTTTCTTTCCATCTGTTGCCCAGGTCTCCTCACCTCCCTCCCGCCCCCCAAGGAGAGATGAGGTCAGGCGGGTGGCCAGACCCCCAGGGAACCACCTTTTCCTCTTGCTCCTAGGTCCTCCCGTTCTGTAACCACCTCCCCCTGCCTGCCTGGAGGCAGTGGGGAAGGGGCTGCTGCCCAGATCCCGAATCACTGAATAAAGCCAAGGGAGGTCTTCAAATTCACCTGATCCAATGTTGTTATTTAACAACAGAAATGCAGATTCTTGGCTAAAGAATCACCCCCCTAGAACCACGACTAACCAAAGTCAGGCATTGTAGGGAGAGAATGTACGTGTCCCCAGGGTGGAACATGAGCCACTGGAGCTTGCTGGAAAGAAAGCCAGCACCCCTTCCCGCCAGACGGACAGTGTTCTCTCTGGGCGCCACACATCCTGCCCTATTCTGCAAGGTCAGTTACTTAATTAAGACGGTTTATGATGTCAGTCTTCCTGCATCACCTTTTCCCCTGTTGCAGATCGACAGATAAAAGTTTGCATTGTTTTGAGATAGCTTTCTGCTCTCCCATCTTCCTCTCCCCCCTTTTATTTCTTCTGTCCTCTTCTTTAAGAGCCTCACGGGCACACACCCTTTCTCTAGGGTCTCCGTAGCCATCTGTCCTTGCCCCCACGGCCACTCTGCCACTCTGCAGAGCGTCCAGGGCGATGCCCCAGGTCTGTCCAGTGTCAAGGACTGCGCTTCCCAGCATGTTATCCCGATGCCTCCAGCTTCTCCGGTGGCAGACACGTCGGTGATTCTCCTCCCCTCATGCGTGAGCCAGAGCAGCTGCTTCCCTCGGCGTTGTCTGCATCTGATTTTGTTTACTGATTCTCACTCTGATTTTGTTTACTGATGCTGTTCCTTTTAATGATTTATTTCTTTGCCTTTTTTGTAATTTTGAAATGAAAAAAATTTTTTAGAGATACAGGAAAAGTACAAAGAATCTTTACAAAACACGGTCATATTCTCATAACCCAGATTTACATAAATATCTCGTCAGATGTGTTTCTAGGCTTTTTAAAAGAAAAGGAATAGGGGCCCAAGGCTGGTACAACTGGTGGAGTGTGAGACTCCATCTAAGAGATGTGGGTTTGAGCAATTACGTTGGGGGTAGAGTTTACTTAAAAAATTAAAACAAAAACAAGCAGCCCCTGGGTGGCTCAGTCAGTTGAGCGCCTGGCTCTTGGTTTCAGCTCAGGTTATGATCTCCGGGTCGTGGGATTGAGCCTAGCATCAGGCTCTGTGGTCAGTGCAGAATCTGCTTGAGATTCTCTCTCCCTCTGTCCCTCCCCCTACTTGTACATGCGCTCTCTCTTAAATAAATAAAATCTTTTTGGATCCCTGGGTGGCTCAGCGGTTTAGCGCCTGCCTTTGGCCCAGGGCATGATCCTGGAGTCCTGGGATCAAGTCCCACACCATGGTCCCTCTCTCTCCCCCTGTGTCTCTCATGAATAAATAAATAAAATCTTTAAAATAAATAAATAAATAAAATATTTTAAAAAATAAAGATTCATTTTTATTTTTATTATTATTTTTTAATTTTTAAAATTTATTTATGATAGTCACAGAGAGAGAGAGAGAGAGAGAGAGAGAGAGAGAGGCAGAGACATAGGCAGAGGGAGAAGCAGGCTCCATGCACCGGGAGCCCGATGTGGGATTCGATCCCAGGTCTCCAGGATCACGCCCTGGGCCAAAGGCAGGCACCAAACTGCTGTGCCACCCAGGGATCCCTTTTTTTATTTTTTAGAAGATTTTATTTGTTTATTCATGAAAGACACAGAGAGAGGCAGAGACATAGGCAGAGGGAGAAGCAGGCTCCCTGTGGGGGAGCCTGATGTGGGACTTGATCCCAGGACCCTGGGATCACAACCTGAGCCAAAGGCAGACGCCCAACCACTGAGCCACCTGGGCATCCCTAAATAAAAGCTTTAAACAACAACATACAGTCTCATCCTTATTCACACAGTGGTAACTGGTTTGGTATGTTTTCTTTCTATATTTTTACTCCTTTTTAAAAAATGTTAGGTACTTCCATGTATCCATTATATAAAATTGCATTTTGAAAGTGTTACCTTCAGGACAGGGCACCATGCTATGTATATTATTCTGCTCTTCCTCTTTCACACGATGTTAACAATTTAAAAAGTCCTATGTTGCCTATCTTTTGTCCTACCAGTTTTTGGTTGGTCACATTTAGGCTTTTATTCATTTTCTATGTAAGCAAGAGTCTTGTTTAATGGGATTTCTGAATATGGAACTCCACTCTCTTGCCTTCTATATGGAATGTGCCCAGTTTTCTCATGGACTTGGGACACCACCTCTGTGGGATCACCAAATTCCCAAATATGTCACATGCCATATGTGACTCTACCTGTATAATGTGTTTGCTTTCTCCTAAATTAATTTTTTTATTTTCTTCAGGAAAAGTTTTAGCTATTATTTCTTCATAAACTTTTTTAAACCTTATATTACAGAACATTTTAAACATACCAGAGTCAGTGACCTCCTGTGTGCGTACTGCCCAGTTTCAAGGATTATTGGTTCATGCCTCCCTCCTGGTTTCCACCACCCACCCCATTCTTCTGTTGCAAATTCCAGGTATAATATCATTCCAGACATTTCTTAAGCTGCTTTCCACACATATTCTTCCGTATATGCTGTAGAGCCATATATGTTTTAGAACTCAGAACCTAGGTTCCCCATGTATTTCAATGGAATTCAGATTTAATTTTCATTGACTATATAGATTTTGGAGAATTCACGTAAAATACTGAATCTTCCTTATCCATGCAATTGGCATTTCTCACCATTTACTTAATGTTTCTTTTATATCTTTCAATAAGTGACAGTTTTCTCCATGAAGTTCATGCCCTCCATGAAGTGAGATTTTTGCTGTAGTGACAAACGAATGACACATTTCCAATCACATTTCCCATCTGGTCTTTGCACTTGTAAAGAAAATACTATGGCGCTCGCTTCGGCAGCACTTATACTAAAATTGGAACGATACAGAGAAGATTAGCATGGCCCCAGCGCAAGGATGACATGCAAATTCATGAAGCTGTCCATATTTTTGGTTTGAGTGGGAACAGTTGTGAAGAAGGGGCATGGATTCATCCAGATGTCTCAGTCTCTGACCTGTTCCAAATCCCTGCCCCCACATTATCACTCTGCATTTTCTTTTCCCTTAAAAAAAATACTATGAACTTTGTGCATTGCTCTTGATCTCTGCAATCTTGCTGAACTTTTACTAATCTCAGTAGTGTATGCATAAATTGTCTTGGATTTTCTATGTGGACAATGACATCGTCTGCAGGAACATGAGAGTCTGCTCTACCTTCTTCCGTACAGTGCTTGCTGTTCCTGCTTTTTGGCTGAGAAGGGTAGTTATAAATGGCAGCCTGGTTTTGTTCCTGTCACGGTCGGTTGTGTAGGCTCTCCCTCTCCTCGTGTCTTTTTCCTGCCTGATGGTTTGAGGTGTTTCCAGGGCCTTCACTTAGCCCCAGGCTGATTTCTACCTCCTTAGTATTGATCTTTGAAGGAGGCACTACTGAAGCCTTAAGCCTTAAGACCAGTGGGAGGGAGCAGGACAGCAGAACCAGCCGCAGAAAGGCCACCAAGTTCAGGGGGGCTGTGGCAACCTCCCTTCACCTAGCCACTTGCTGTTGGGCAAACTCTCAGTTGAAATGTTGGATTCACCTTAGTTGTACCTCCCACCGTGGAGATGGCGATGGCCCTGCCTGCTTCCTGTTGGAGGGCCCATCAGCCTGGATACCCACCTGGCCCCACCACTGGGACAGAGCTTGTCTCTGGGGCAAAGATGAGCCTTCTCTCAGATTGGGTGGGGTGGCCCAAGCGAACTGATGCTTGGGTTTGCCCTCAAACCTCATCTCTGGTGTGTCACCGGTCCTCAAGTAATCTACGTCTTTCCCTTTCATTCCTTATCTTGCTCTTGGGCCTGCTGTGTCCTGGAAAGGCCTAGGAGGGGAAGGCGGCCCTGGGATTTGGAAACCTTGGGCACTCTTGCTTCATGAGCACCTTCCCATCCCTAAACCTGTCACCAAGCATTTCTGGGTATGAGAAAGCCTCTGATTCACATGACTGCAAAACTCAACTGAACGTACAATTGTATGAGAAGTCCCCAGGAGTCTGCTTTTTCCTGCTGTCACCTCAGGACATTTAAACAATTAATTAAAACAATTAATAGTTCAGTGGTAGAGAAATAAGCCACTGTATAAGCAGTAAGTTTCTCAGAAAACAAGACATTAGAGGAAAAATATTTTTAAAAGAGAAGAAATAGTGGGTGAGCCGAGTTTTCTTTCTCAGCTGGTCGATGAATGGCTATTTGGCAACCCAGCAGCTGGCTATGATTTTCAAATAAGACCTAGGATTCAAGAAAATGCAGTCCCCAATTTAGTACTATTAAGGGTCATCAAAAAAAAGTCTTTGAACAATAGAAAAGTTTCGTTAACTCCTGTGTGGTTGGAAATAACTGATCAAGAAAGAGAAAGAATAAAAACTCTGATTAAAAATGTCAATTAGGAATTAAGTTACATTAGTCAGGTGAATTTATAGGTAACCTGTGTATGTGCTAATGGAAACGGGAAGAACCTTTATAAAGCACATTAGGTGGTAAAACTTGAGTAGGGTGGGGTTGGGGAAACATCCCAAGAAAATTGTTGTGTCTTCTAGTTGGAACATGGGAGTAATTGATGTGCCCTTTTCAGTACCTTAACTGTCAATAACAGTAGAGGTAACAGTAAAAACCAGTGGGCATCAATAGGACTCGGAGACCAAGCTGGCTGATCCTAAAGCTGTAGATGACAGTGCTTGGCTAGAGCCAAGATGGGGAAGGAAGAGGCAATAGCAAAACTCTGGAGGCTGGGCTGTTCCTGTGGTGGATGTGCCCTAATGTGCCTAAAATGTGCCCTAGCTTCATGGATGAGGGAGGTGTAGGTTTTAAGATTGGCCTCCCCTTGTTTGGATTTCATACTTCCAAGTAACTTGATAATAACTTGGTTTTCCATGTAACTGCTTTGGGAAGAACATGCACCGTTCATGCTGATATAGGTACATCAGTCTGCATGGTAAAAGTTATCCAACTTACTACAAAATAATAAACTGGCTGGTTTATAATGTGGAAAAAAAAAAAAAAAAAGACCTAGGATTCAGTCTCTGCTCGTGTTACCTACTGGTTGTTCCTATAAGCTCTGGCTTCCAGAGGGCAGCTCTCCAGTAAGAGCTGAGATGGTTATCACCCCAGTAGTCACAGTTGACTTATTCATTGAAGTGCTAATTGCCACACATTACACACATCCACAGATTCTGGATCCTGCTTGACCTTCAACATTTTGTTCCTGTGGGAATCTCCTCAGACTGTTCCAAGAAAGTGGAGACAGTGTTGGGAGTTCCTTGCTCCTATCTCAAAGGCCCTGGTGACCTGCTTGGGGTATGGGGAGTGGGGACCACGGCTCCCTGTCTCCTCCCAGAGGTGGGTGATTTAATGCCTTTATTTCAGGGTCAGCAAACTTAGTAATGTTTCTCTCTCTAGTAACAGATTGTTTGCTCCTGACAACTTGTTATTACTGTTGAAATGGTCCTCAACTTAGGGTCGAGTATCCCTGTGGTGGTACCTGATGGTCACTGGGTGTGAGGAGTGAGGACCCCATGTCCGGTCCATGTGCGCCACATGTGGTGTGGACAGACTCAGCACAAGGATTGAGCCCACCCCCTCAGGATAATCCGTTGCTCAGCCTCTACTCACTTTGTGTTTCTATTTTCTTCTTCAAAGGTTTAAATGACATTTATATAAACCACACTGACACACTTTTTCAAAACCAGTTTCCCTCCTTCCCTATCCCAGAAAGTTGTAGTTCCTGGCAGAGATCCTTGGATGACATTCGTGCTGTGCTATCAGCATGAACATGGCTGACAATGGTGGTGAGAAGAATGAGAAGTGTGAGGTTCAGGGGTTCATGCACCTGCTCACCATGCCCTGCTTTACATCTGAGGACAAGTGACATCAGCACACACAACTGAAGCAGGGAGGTACCACTGTTATCCTTGTTTTACAATGGAGGAAGCTGAGGTCCACCTGGTCACAGAACTGACCTAGGGGTTGTGACTTGAACGCTTGCTCTTGTCACCACCACATCCTGGGTGATGGCTGCTGATGGGAAGTCAGAAGCTTTTGGGTTGATCTTACCACCCGATGAGGCTCAGTGGTCAGACATCAGTTTGGTGGCACGCTCACCGTACAGTTGCACCTCCTGCTGCCCATCATCTGTTATTAATCTCCAGCTGGTCAAGCCTTTGTTCAATGGGTGACCTGTTCTTCCAGTCATTTGTTCAACAGATCTTTGCAGAGCACCTGCTAAGAGCAGGTTCTGAGACTTTGAAGCTCCAGCGGGAACAGAACAGAAGCATATGCCCTCAGAGAAGGTATAGTCCACCTAGGACACATGGACTATGGGACTGTGACCTTGTCCCATGTCTAATAACTAAAAGGTTTTAAGTAAGATAACCACTAAAAGGGAAGAGTCTGTGGGAAGCCTGCTCCAGGCTGTGACGTTGTATGGCATTCTTGTGTATCTCAATGCCTGTATTTATTTTGGGAGTTGTGTGGCACCAACAGGAAACATACACTTATAGATATTGAGTAAACTGTGCAGGGGGCAGGGTGGGTGCCCCATGGAGCTGGGAGCACAGAATTGGCAGCTGATGTGAGGATCTGGGACAGCCCTGCCTCGGTGGGAGGTGTCAGACCCGTCACAGCAATGCTCTCTGCCCTCCTCCCTACTCTGGGTCGTGGGCAGGACCATTGCTGTCATGAAGATCAGTAACCCATCTGTGCTTGGGGAATTAGGGCCCCAGAGATTTCCAACGCCTCATCCCCAGAAACAGTGATATGTTAGATTATATGGGGGAGGAAAAGTAAGATATTTGGGCTGCCAGTCAGCTGACTGTGAGGTGGGACATTAGCCTGGGTTATCCATGTGGGCCTCACATAATTTCAGGGTCCTTCTAAGCCGAAGGTAGGAGAGAGCCAGGACCCCAGGATCATGACCTGAGCCGAAGGCAGACACTCAACCACTGAGCCACACAGGTGTCCCTCCTTATTAAGCTTTCTTTAGAGAGATCAGATGTGTCGCAAAGACCCCTTGCCATTCCCTTTGGCAAAATATGCCATGTAATTGCCCAGATGGGCGTGTGGTCTTCTATCTTAACCTGGACGGAGTGAATACGAGAAGTTCCATTCAGCTCTCTCTCTTTCTCATCTTCTTGGGAGAACAGAGCACAGAAGGAATGTCAAAGCCACACGTTATATTACTTAGGACCCACCTCTGGAAGATGGGTGACCACAGACAACTCTTGTGTGCAATATTCCTGGCATGGCCCGGCCATAGAGTTTTATTTTTGTTTCTTATTTTTGCACATTTCTTAACCAAAATGCTGTCTGAAATACTATCATTTTCCTCCTGGGGCGGTGGGAAGTACTCTGGAAGTTGACAATGGGTTGAGTGTACAGGGATAATTTAATTAGTTTGCTTCAGAGACTGTGTTCATGGTGAGCCCGGCAGCATTTGCTGGAGAAGTCCTCTTGTTTGCTGTCAGAAACCAACACTGTTAATAGGTGTCAAGCAAATGTTTCCCATGCACACAGCAGTGTTTACAGAGTAGAGCCAGTAGCGTTTTGAGTTTGCTCCTCCTGTGTACACATTTTGGCACCCACCCCGGGCCAAGTTCCAGAATGTGGTAACATCTGAGTCAATGAAGCTTTGCTCCACCAACATTCATGGCTTAATCACTCTGTGCCCGATTCTCTTTTATGTCTCCTGCAGAAGGTCAAGTACAGGAGTACTTGTCTGTCTTCATGGAGTCTCCAGTTCAGACCACAGAGGTGGTCCTAGGCCACGCTGGACCCGGGAATGTGGCCCTTTGTGAAGGCGCCCTCAGAGGTCACCCTGTAGCCCAGCAGCGACATCCCAGCTGCATGCTGCAGCGCCCCCTTGGGCAGCATGAGCTTTGCCCTGATTTCTCTGATTCAAACAGATCACCTGCTTCCATTTGTTTCAGATGTGATCAAAAGCTCAGGTCTAAGCAGGAGTTTGCAAGTCCGGCTGCACAGAACTCCCTGGGGGCTCGTTCATACGTGGATGCCCAGACCTCCCCCCTCACACATTCTGAGTAAGGAGCCACGGCGGTGCCCGGGAATCTGCATTTTTAAAAAAACCCCCAGATGACTACTGCAAGCAGTCTTGCTTGAGGGCCGTGCAGAGAAACACTGACGCAAGGGGTCCCAGTGGTGTGTGGTCACAGCACAGGGTGACCCTAGTGCAGCAAGTTAATACCTTATCTTGATAGGGTTAAAATGCATTTTCTTTATTTTTTGAGATCTAATTGACAACCTATGTGTTTCCTGTGCACAGGATGGGATTTGATATTTGTGCACATTGTGAAGCCATCAGCATATATGGTCACCAGTCCTTGTTTCTCGTGATGAGTACTTTTCAGATCTTCTCAGCAACTTTCATACACATCGTGGTGTGATTGCCTGTGGGCCCCATGCTGCACATTCCATCCCACCACTTATTTTATTATTATCTTTTTTTTAGAGGGGGAAGAGGCAGAGGGCAGACTCCACTGCCTGTGCAGAGCCCAATGCAGGGCTCAATCCCATGACCCTGAGATCACTACTTGAGCTGAAACCAAGAGTCAGACACTCAGTGGACTGAGCACCCCAGGCGCTACCCCCGCCCGCCCAGGACTTACTTGATAATGTCCTTCACCCCTTTCACCCACCCTGTCTCTGGCAACCACCAATGTGTTCTGTTTCCATAGTCTGTTTTTAGATTCCATGCATGTGTCTCCTCTGGCTTACATCACTCAGCCTTAGGCCCCTAAGATCCATTCGTGGTTTAACAGATGGCAAATTTCCTTCTTACGGTAATTCTGTTTGCCATGTTTCTTTAACCACCTGTCAAAAGACACTTAGACTTGCTCCCATGTCTTGGCTACTGTAAATAATGTTGCAAAGAACATAGGGATGCATATATCTTTTTGAGTTAGTGTTTTTGCTTCCTTTGGATAAATACTCAGGAGTGAAGTTGCTGGATCATGCAGTTTTACTTTTAATTTTCTGAGGACCCTCCACAATGTTTCCAGCGTGGCTGCACCAGCTTGCATTCCCATCAACAGTGTATGAGGCCTCCCCTTTTTCCATGTCCTCACCAACACCTGTTGTTTCTTCTCTTTTTGGTAATAGTTATCTCAAAGGTGTGAGGTTATAACTGATTGTGATTTTGATTTGCATTTCTCTGATGATGAGTGATGTGGAACATCTTTTCATGTGTCTGTTGTCCATCTGGATGTGGTCTTTGGGAAAATGTGTTTTCAGGGCCTCTGCCCATATTTTTTTTCAAGTTTTTTGTTTTTGTTTTAAGATTTTATTTATTTGGGATCCCTGGGTGGCGCAGCGGTTTGGCGCCTGCCTTTGGCCCAGGGCGCGATCCTGGAGACCCGGGATCGAGTCCCGCGTCGGGCTCCCGGTGCATGGAGCCTGCTTCTCCCTCTGCCTGTGTCTCTGCCTCTCTCTCTCTCTGTATGACTATCGTAAATAAATAAAAAAAAAAATTAAATTAAAAAAAAAAGATTTTATTTATTTATTCATGAGAGACATTGAGAGAGGCAGAGACACAGGCAGAGGGAGAAGCAGGGGGAGAAGCAGGCTCCATGTATGGCGCCTGAAGTGGGACTCGATTCTGGGTCTCCAGGATCAGCCCTGGGCTGAAGGCGGCGCTAAACCGCTGAGCCACCAGGCTGCCCCCTCTGCCCATTTTTTATTCAGACTGACTTCTTTACATTTGAGTTGTGCAAGTTCTTCATATATTTTGGTTCTTTTTTTGAATGATTTTTTTTTTTGTATTTTGGTTCTTAACATCTTATCAGATAAGTGATTTACAGTTTTTTCCTGTTCAATAAATTGCCTTTATTTTATTGATGTTTCCTTTGCTGAGCAGATGGAAACTTTGTAGTTTGCTGTAGTCCCACTTGTTGATTTTGGCTTTCTGCCTATGGTTTCCTCTAGGGAGTTTATGGTTTCAGGTCTCATGTTCACATCTTTAATCCATTGAGTTAATTTTTGTGTGTGGTATAAGGTAATGCTCCAGTGCCCCCATTTATTAGAGAGACTGTCCTTTCTCCATTTTATACTCCTAGCTTGTCTTAAACTAATCGACCATAGATGTGTGGACTTGTTTCTGGGATATCTACTCTGTTCTGTTGATCTACATGTCATGATCTACGTGTCTACATCTACAGACACGTAGATCACAAAACTTAGTTTTGTGATACAGTTGAAGTCAGGGGGCATGATGCCTCCAGCTGTGTTTCTCTTCCTCAAGATTGCTTTGGCAAACCAATATTTAATGTTCTACAGTTACATAAAAGAAGTAAGGAGAATGGTGTCTCAGTCCATTCGGGCTGCTATAAAATCATGCCACAGACTAAGTGGCTTCTAAACAACAGAAATTTATTTCTTTTAGTTTCAGAAGTTGAGTAGCCCAAGATCAAAGTACCAGCATGGGGAGGTGAGGACCCTCTTCCTGGTTCACAGCAGCACCTTCTCACTGTGTTCTCACCTGGTAGAAGGGAACAAGGGAGCTCCCTGCAGCCTATTCTATTAATTTGTTTTTAAAGATTTTATTTATTTATTAGAGAGAGAGCGAGTGCACAGTAGGCAGAGTGGCAGGTGGAGGGAGAGGGAGAAGCAGACTCCCCGCTGAGCAGGGAGCCCAATGTGGGGCTCCATCCCAGGACCCTGGGATTATGACCTGAGTTGAAAGTAGATGCTTCACTGACTGAGCCACCCAGGGGCCCTTGGAGCCTATTTTATAGTGCAGTAATTGCATTCACGAGAGCTCCACCCTCATGACTTCACACCTTCCAAAGGCCCCACCTACTAGCATCATTATATTGGGCGTTAGGATCTCAACATAGGAATTTGAGGAGACATGGACATTCACATTATATTCATGTCAAACTTAAGTACATAAGCAACAAAGTCTGTAAATCTCTTCATTTATCAACACTCCTGGTATGTTCTTTCAGTTATATTGTGACATCAATAGAATCCTTTGGCCTGGAATGACAACAGGTATATTTAACATTGTTTGCATGGGAAATGTGTTTCATTCATTTGCTTGCTCATTCATTTATTTAACAAGTATCTGTTAGATGTCCACTCCTTATCAGGCACATCCTAGGAGCTTGGGATACATCCGTGAACAAGAGGCCAACATTTCTCTGGTAAAGCTTACGTGTTAGGGGTAATTAATAAGTAGAACATACAGTAAATTAAATGGTACAAAAATAGGACAGTGTGAGGGGGTTTTTGGGTATTTGGGGGAGGTTGTAATTTTAACTAAAATATTGAGGGTAAATCTAATGAGGAGGTGATATTTGAGCAAAGATTTGGTAAAGTGAGGAAGCCATTACTTATAAATGTGTGATACTTAGAAGTTAAAGCACCCTCCATCTGGGAATTACCTGTTCTCCTACCAACTTGTCCACTCAGTTGCAGTTTTTGCAAGACACAGTGTAGACACTGTCTACAGGCCAATTTTCTTTCCAGCCCAGGATAATAAAAGGTAAAGCAAGAGGTGACTTGACTTGTAATGGCATGAATGACAGTAAACCTTTGTCTCTTTCAGAGTTTGATAGCTCTAGACACGTGATAGCACAATTGTCCTTCAGGCAGAGAAGAGTCATCTGTGCAAAATGTTTTTTCCTTAAGATTCTTCTTTAAAATACATGCCATTTTCCATGGACCCATGACGTTGGCTGACTCATAATGCAAGCAGAATATTTTCTGTCAGTGTGATTTTTCTCCTGGTGGGGAAATACAATATCTAGAAATAGTAATCTTCCTGACTTGCACTTATTTACTTCCTTGTATGTGGCTTTGCACTACTTGGATTGAACATCCATATTGCCTTAAAAAGAATGTAGAATTGAAAAGCAGAACAAAGCATAAATGTCTGACTTCTGCTGTAGCCAGTCTACATGAGTCAGTGTAATCAACACACAGAAATGAAGCTAATGTCTTTATACTGTGATGCATCATTTGTACCACTTGACTGAGTCACTCAAGCAGAGTGGCCATACTAACCCTTTGGGACTTCCATGAGTATCTGTCTACATGTTACCCATGGGTCCTAGAGCAGAAAGACCTCACCTATGCCTAAATCTCATCAAGGTCAACGAATGACTCACCAGTGACCTTCCAATTACCATGGCCCCGGACATGTGGAAGTACCTCCTCCAATAAGAGAGGCCAAAGCATTTTACAACCTCGTGGGTAATAGTAATTTAGAAGAAAAATACCCCCCCCATCCCCCAGGCTTGAGTGGGATAGATAATACCCATCTGGAGTTTAGTTGAAGACGTTTGATTTTGGTCCTGAAATTTCTCTGCCTTCTAGTTCTCACAGGCAAGTTGACAGATAATTCTATTAGATTCATGCAGAAACATTCACATTTTAATTGTCCTTTATTTTCTTGAAAGGAGGACTTTAGAAGGCTTTGAACTGTTCTAAGTGCTCTACACAGTTCCCTCCTAGAAGTTTAAACTTTTGTGGGTTTTTTTAAATAGATTTTATTTATTTACTCATGAGAGACAGAGAGAGAGAGGCAGAGACATAGGCAGAGGGAGAAGCAGGCTCCTTGCAGGAAGCCTAATGTGGGACTCGATCCCAGGACCCCAGGATCATGACCTGAGCCAAAGGCAAATGCTCAACCATTGAGCCACGCAGGTGCTCCACCTTCTAGAAGTTTAAAGATGCTACCTCTGCACGCATGGATTGCAACATTGCTGCCAGCTTTCTGTGCCTTCTTTTCTCAAATTTCCTAAACATGAATTAATAGGATTTAATTTGCCAGAATGCTGAAAGTGTCTCATAGCTGAACTTCTAATAGCTAAGTAGATTAACTCATTTCCATATGGCCAGAGGGAATCCTTCACCCATTAACTGATAAAGGAACACCCCAAAACAGTAACTACCATCATTAGTATTCTCCTTATCCCAGAGGAATGCACTTAATCACATATTAGGACAGGGGTCTCCTGGTTATTTGACAACTGGACAAACAGGTTATAACCAATGCACATGTGTGTATTGTTGCTTGTATTTAGCTCTGTAGCTGCATTTACTACATTCTCTTTACTTCTTCATGTGGATCTGAGATCCTGCCCTTTTACCACAGCCTTCAAGACCCCCATGAGTGTTTCTCATAGGGCAGCTTTTCTATTTATGTATTTTCTCAGTTTTTGTTTATTTGGAAATGTCTCAGCCTCTCCATCTTTGAAGAGTAATCTGGTTGGGAATAGATTTCTTGGTTAACACTCTTACTTTCAGCACTTTGAATATGTGCTCTCACTGCTTCCTGGCCTCTATGGTTTCTGATGAGAAATCAGCTGTTAGTCTTCTATCTTTTGTACGGCTTTTCTCTTGCAGCTTTTTTTTTAATTTTTTTTATTTTTATTTTTTATTTATTTATGATAGGCACACAGTGAGAGAGAGAGAGGCAGAGACACAGGCAGAGGGAGAAGCAGGCTCCATGCACTGGGAGCCCGACGTGGGATTCGATCCTGGGTCTCCAGGATCGCGCCCTGGGCCAAAGGCAGGCGCCAAACCACTGCGCCACCCAGGGATCCCTCTCTTGCAGCTTTTAAGAGTCTCTGGTTTTGGCTTTTGACAGTTTAATCATTATGTGTGTCTAAGGATGACTATCTTTTGAATTTATCCCACTTGGGGATAAAACTTGCATGTTGAGATTCTTGGATATGTAGATTAATGTTTTCCATCAAATTTGGGAAATTTAGGGGATGCCTACATTTGGGTGGTTTAGTCAGGTAAGCATCTGCCTTTGGCTTAGATCATGATCCCATGGTTCTGGGATTGAGCCCCACATCAGACTCCCTGCTCAGTGGGGAATCTGCTTCCCCCTCTCACTCCCCCTGCTTTCTCTTTCTCTCTCTCTTACTGTCTCTCTAAAATAAACAAATAAAATCTATGAAAAAAAATTGGGAAAGTTAGACTTCTCAAATATTATTATTATTTTTTCAAATATTCTCTCTTTTTTTTTCTTTCTTCTTCTTTCCTATTATGCATATATTGGTACACTTCATGATGTCTCTCAGATCCCTGAGACTTTGTTCACTGTTCTCTCTCTCACTCTTTTTTGCAGGCAGGAGTAGGCACATGATTGAGATACAAGTAGAAATGTTGTGTGGGATTTTCAGAAAATTGTTTTAGGAGTATCAATATATGCCTTTCTTCTTTCCTTCTTTCTTCCTCTTACCTAGAATGTAGATATAATGGCTGGAGCTCCAGTAACTACCTTGGAGATGAGTTAACCTTAAGGACGGAGACCATCTAAGGACACTTGGATGTCTCAGTGGTTGAGTGTCTGCCTTTGGTTAAGGGCATGATCCCAAGGTCCTTGGATTGAGGCCGGCATTGGGTTCCCCACAGGGAGCCTTCTTCTCCCTATACCTGTCTCTGCCTCTCTCTCTGTGTCTCTCATGAATAAATAAATAAAATCTTAAGAAAAAAAAAAAAGGATGGAGACCATCCTCGTCAGGAGTGCTCAGCTCCTCTGCTGACAGATGACCTCCCATCCCTCATAGCTTCTTGCTGGGCCACCAGTGCCCCTGCTGTTCTGCTTGTGTAATTCCCCTTAATAGACTTTGCTCATCCATTAGGGCTGCACCTTTCTGCTCCTCCTAGGAGGATATAGTCAGTCAACCCCCATAAAGCAGAAGGACAGAGTGATGATGGCAAGAGACCAGGGTGACCTAAAGTGACTGGAAGTCTGGAGCTGTTGGGGATCCAGCCCAGTGAGTGCCCAGACATGCTGTTGTTAAAGGCTGCAGGCACCTTAGCCATTACACTGAATACATGTTGGTCTAGCATTTGGACATAGGGAGAAATACCTAGAGATTTCAGGTTCGGATGACAGCAGACACAGAAACCCATTTCTTGTGTTGGGGAAAGAAAGCCGTGTTTGTGGTAGGAGGCTTGATTTCAGTGTGGGTTCTGTTCCCCCCACACCTGCATGGGAGTCATGAAGACGTGGGCCTTATCTACAAGGACAGGTTAGGTTCCCTAGTCAAGATGTCTCTCCATTCTAAGGATCTATTTATTGTTAGTTTATTTCATTATTCAGATCTGACGTAATGCAACACAGAAACACCAGCACATGCGGCCTTGGAGATCATCTCAGGTGACATGCTAACATCAGCACCATATTTGAAGTGACTCTAAAGACTGGACCCATTGCAGTGTTTCAGCAATGGTTGCATTGTGTAGATCAAGTAGTTACAGCTATAATTGGTGCCAGTTTGTTACATTTCTCTCTCCCCTCTCCACAGTTAGATTTGCAGGGCCTTCAGAGAACTTGCAGTCTTGATGAAAAACTGAGATTTTTTTTTTTTTTTTAAGTCAGAGGTAGGGCTGCCTTGGGATTTAAATAACTGAGGAGTTACAAGATACTCTGGTTATCTAGTGAATGGAAAGGAGCACAAATATGCAGAGGCCTGGGGAAGGTGCTTCTAATCTAGCAGTTACTAGATTAGAAGAGCCAGAAGTCAATTCCGGATCTACTTCCACCTACTGTAGGGTCCTGGCAATATGCTTAGCTTCCTGGAATCCTCGGGGATCTCATCTTCAAGACATAATAGGGCTGACCTTCCAGGTTATTTTGAGCATAAGTCAAGCAGAGCATTTGGCGCAGAGCCTGGTGTGTGGTGAGTGCTAAGTGAATGTTACTAATATTGTCATTATCAGTGTTGTTGCTACATAAAGACATGGGAGTTGACCCACGTCTTAAAAAACAGGGTCATGTGGACAGGCCAAGTACAACGTGGGACCCCATGCACATGCTCCCTTTAAGTTGTGGATAAAGTTTCAAGTTACTGGAGCTGGGAGATACTTAGAAATCTATCATCCCTATTTCTAGGTTGGAGTATCTGCTCTCCAGGATTTACCATTAGAGGGAAGTGAGTATGTCTCTAAGAGATGTTAAAAAATGTCACCCTGTGGGATTCTGTACTCAGTTATGAAACAATGCTTCTTATCTCTCACTTGCCAAAGTGAATTTTAGTATCTTCTTTGGACTCTGCTTGGTTACAAAGATTTCTTTGTACCTATGACTCCCTATAAACATTACTACCCATTTATGCAACTGTTTTGCCCCTTTCTTGTGTTCTTTTTTTTTTTTTAAAGATTTTATTTATTTATTTATTTATTTATTTATTTATTTATTTATTTATTTATTTATTTATGAGAGACACAGAGAGAAAGGCAGAGACATAGGCAGAAGGAGAAGTAGGCTCCATGCAGGGAGCCCGATGTGGGTCTCGATCCTGGGACAGCCAAAAGCAGATGCTCAACCACTGAGCCATCCAGCCGTCCCTCTTGTGTTCTTTTGAATTGTGATCTAAATCTTGGATTGTCCTTTAACAGTTCTGAAGTATACTTCCTTATTCACAGAGCACACACTTCTAGATGTCAACGAAGGTTTCTACATTTTCTGCATTTCTCACAACTCTTAATATGATTCTGGGTATGGGTAAGCACTGAACACAGTTGTTGGTTTGATTTTTTTTTTTTTGAATTCAATACGTTGCATACAATTTGACTAGGAATATATCAGAGAGAAAATATGTTCCCAAAGTAAAAAATACATACTGGCCTATTGAGGTGTAACACAGAGTGAAATGGGAAATCAGATTTAACACGTTCAGATTCTTGCCCCAAACAACAGTTAACATTTCCATAGTCCCAGAAATTTGCCTCTGTCCCTTCCCTTTGCCCCAGAAGCCACTACTGACAGGATTTCTATCACCACATGTTAATTTTGTCTATTCTAGAATTTCACATGAACAAATCCTATGAATCCTACAGTACATACTTTTTGGTGTCTGCATTCTTCTCACTAAGACAATATTCATGATTATCATCTGTGTTGTTACATGCAACAGTATTTAAAAATTTTTTTTTAAAATTTATTTACCCATGAGAGACACAGAGAGAGGCAGAGACACAGGCAGAGGGAGAAGCAGGCTCCATGCAGGGAGCCCAACGTGGAACTCGATCACGCTCTTGGCTGCCCCCATGTAGCAGTATTATCTGTATTTTAATACAAGGGAGTAGTACTCCATTACTCGAATGTGCCACAGTTTGTTAATTTTGTTAATATACTTTTTTGGGGATAGATCTCTATGTTGTTCCCCCAACGACTGCTATGAGTGCAATGCTACTACTCTGTGTGCTTTTTGTGAACATGTTTGAATTAGCTTTGATAAATACCTAGGGGTGGAATATGTGGGGCCATATGTATTAATGTAAATATGTCTATAAGCAGGATTCTAGGTAGCCTGGCATTTTACATGTAGATTGGCTTACTGTCTAAAACATGCAGGAAAAATAGAAGGAAATAAAGTTCACTGGATGCATGGATACAAAACTTAATATATTTAATATTCCTGATAGCCTGAGAGGTAGATAGTGGTAACTGCACTTCCAGGTGAGAACCAAGCCCAGAGGCTGTAATTGCCCAAGGTTGCCTGTCTAGGCATCTAGATGATGGTCCCAAGTCTGTTGAACTCCCACATTTGTGTTCTAGCTCCAGGATCGTGCCCACTTGGGCAGTGGGGTCAGCCTGGCTGTGGCATCATACTAGGCTGTACAAACAGGTTTTTGAAGCTGAATGAGAGGTTGTGGGGTTGCAAACAGGTTACTATCAGGATCAAACCTGTTTGAAGGTACGTTTTGTTTGTCAAGTACAGAGCTTCAGAAGCTGGGGATGAGACACCTGCGGGTGGCTCTGTTGTCTTCATGTTGTCTTCATGTCTTCATCCATTCTGATGTCTCACACTTACCATGTGCTCTGCCTCCAGCTTAGTTTACAATCCCAAAATTTCAGTCTAATCCCTACTTGAAATATAAAGAGACTTGGCACTAAGACAAAACAAATAAGCAAACAAAAAGATGGGCTGAGCCTGAGTCTTGCCTCAGCGCATGTGACTTTCCAGTGCCTTCCTGGAGGCCTCTCTGTCAGAGGGGCTTGTTTCTGCCCCTGAATTCCCTTCTCATTCTGTACCTCCTTGTACTCCTCATCATGCTGTTTTCTCACTGTGTATTTGCTGTCCTATATCTGCATTAACTTGTGAGCTCCTGACAACTGGAGATTTCAAGTGTGTATTCAGAGCATCTCCTGGTGCTTAGCAGTGTAGCCTGCATGACCCAGACTCTGGGGACACTGTACATTACCCTGCCAGCTCTATATCAAGTCAATTGGGCTTTCTTTTGGTGATGCAGCTTGGTTTTTCTTACTTTGGCCTTATTGCTGTGTGGAAAGCTGAATTAGTCTTCACATGTTGCATAGAAATTCCACTACATAGAAGTGTTCCAGAGAGGGTGTGATGAAGAAAGACCATTCCTTGAGCTCTGAGGGATTACATCACGCTCGTGCCAAGAGGCTCAGGGATGTTTACCCTGTTTTGTGCAGTGGCTGAGGAGGTCAGGGAGATGGCTGTGTACTGCACTTCAGGAAGCAAAGGGGGCGGCCTGTGCTGGCCATCACCCCGGGCCCCCAGGGAGGCATGGATGCACCCACACTACCTGTGACAGTGACTGCCTGGCTTCCTGCTAGGAGAGACCCTATCCTAGGGGAGGGACTGCAATCAGCTTCAGTGTTCCCACAGCCTGGGATATTATCAGAATTGGGTTATTTTAAAGCAAACAAAGAAATGTGAGGTTTCCCTTCATCTTGAATGGATTCGTTAGATGGACTGAGTGCCTGTCCAATTTTGGATAAGTAGGCATCTTCTCCCAGGTCACTTTCCCCACACTGAGCACCCTCCTGCATGCTCCTCCATAACCCCCAGGCACACCTGAACTTCATAGGAGCAATCCTCCTTGACAGCTTTTACTAGGTGGACTACGGTTACTTTGTCTCCTCTCAATCCACCAGTGGAATTCCTTCAGGAGTTAAGTGGATGTTGGCAAATTAGGCTAATTTAGTACTCTTCTTATGGCCCCCATAATGGTGCAGTGGGTGGCAATATCTACCAAAATTTCATATGCAGTTATCCCTACACAGCAATTCCAATTATAATAATTTACTAGCAAACACACCACTACAAATTTTAAAATAAACAGAAAAACCATACATAGTTATTCATTGGGCATTATTTCTTTTGGCAAAATATTGTAAAGAACTTAAATGCCCATCCATGGAGACTATTTTTAAAGCTATGATATAAGCCACCTAATGGAATCATCTGCAGCTGTGAAAGGGAGTGGGGGAGGGAGGATGGCAGTTCTTAAATTGGGGATGTAAGCGATATTGCAGTCTCGCATCCATAATCACATCTACATTATTTTAAAAGTATGTGGTCAAAGAACGCTATTATAACAAGCACATTAGAAATTATTTTTTTTTAAAACTTATTTTGGCTTTTTTGGCATTTTTTATTGGAGTTCGATTTGCCAGTATATAACACGTAGTGCTCATCCCATCAAGTGCTCCCCTCAGTGTCCACCTCCCCTTCCACTACCCCTTGTTCGTTTCCCAGAGTTAGGAGTCTCTCATGTCCTGTCACCCTCACTGATATTTCCCACTCATTTAGAAATAATTTTAGTAATATTTTTCCAAATGCAAATACCTACTGTATGCTCCCTGCAATGTGTTCCAAATATACTTCATAAAGAAAAATACTAAGATCAAATACTTATACATTGCTCACTATGCACCAGGCATGGTTTCATTTATTTATTTTTTATCTATTTTTAAAAGATTTTTATTTATTCATGAGAGACACAGAAATGCAGAGAGGCAGGCTGAAGGAGAAGCAGGTCTCTGTGGGGAGCCTGACAGGGGACTTGATCCCAGGATCCCAGCCTGAGCTGAAGGCAGACACTCAACCACTGAGCCACCCCCCAAGGGCCCTCAGGTATGGTTTTAAATATTTTTGCATCTGCCCGCATTGGATTCTTAAAAGCCCCCGTTTCACTTATGCGGAAGAGGAGGCGGAGGCTGGGTCAGGCCTCCCTTCCTTCCCGCAGCATCTCAGCATCCCCCCCCCTCCCCCGCAAGCTGGCCTGCAGCCGCGAGCTCGGCCTCCGGACCCGCTGATCCCCCTCTCCCCTTCCCGACCGCTGACACCCTCCTTCTCAGTCCCTGATGGAAGAAGCGCGCACGTGCGAGCTGGTCCGCAGGTGTTTCCCGGCTTCTGGGACTGAGCGATCGGACACTCTAAGCTGTAGATAACCGGAAAATGCTCGCTCCCTAAGGTTAAGGACTAAGATAACGGGGTGCACGGAACTGCACATGGGGGCACATGTTCACTGCCTTCCTGAGGCTCGGGTTGTTTCGGGAGCAGCGAGGGGGCTGGAGCACACTGCGATCCGCGGACCCGAGGGTGACCCCGGTGCGGACGCGGACCGGCTCCAGGCCCCCCGCAGCGGCCGCCGCAGGCACGTAGGCAGGAGGCCCGCCGCCCTCCCCGCCAGGACACCGCCCCGCAGCACGCCTGCGCGTTCCGAGCCCCCCCCCCCCCCCGCGGCCGCATCCACTGGGCACGCGCAGGAAGGAGGCGGTGCGGCGCCCACTGCGCATGTGCACGCCTCGGCCTCGGGGAGCCGGGTAGCAACACGGCCACGCGGAGCCGCACCTGCCAATCAGCGCGGCCCGGGGCGGGGCTTCGGGTCTGCGCTCCCCGGTAGGCGGCGGGCGACTTCCGGCAATAAACCTCCGCTCGGCGGTCAGGTGGGGACCCAGGGCGTCCGCGCTCCCGGCGGGGACTGAGGCAGCGCGCGCTCCAGGTGGGGACGGACCCCCTCTCCCCCCACCCAGCCCTCCCCGCGCCAGGTAGGGTCGGGGGCCCTGGGCACGCCGGGGGGCGGAGGCGCTGCTCAGCCGCCCTCGCCGCCTGCCCTCGGCCGCCGCCCACTCCCGCGCGCCCGCGACCCCCCGCCCCTGGCCGCCCCCGCCGCGGGCGCTTCCTCGGGGTCTGCGCGGCCCCCGACGTTGCCCGGCGCCTCCCGCCTGCGCCGCCGCGGCCCGAGGCCCTTTCTCCCGGGGACACCTGCCGCCTCCGCCCTGCGGTCCGCGCCCCACCTGCTGCCCAGCCCCCGGGTCTCCCGGCCCTCGTCCGCGCCCCACATGCCCCCCGGCACCCCCGACCCGGTCCCCGTCCGCGCCCCACCTGCCCCCCGGCACCCCCGACCCCGTCCTCGTCCGCGCCCCACCTGCCCCCCGGCACCCCCGACCCCGGTCCTCGTCCGCGCCCCACCTGCCCCCCGGCACCCCCGACCCCGTCCCCGGTCCGCGCCCCACCTGCCCACGGGCACCCCCGACCCCGGTCCTCGTCCGCGCCCCACCTGCCCCCCGGCACCCCCGACCCCGGTCCTCGTCCGCGCCCCACCTGCCCCCCGGCACCCCCGACCCCGTCCCCGGTCCGCGCCCCACCTGCCCACCGGGCACCCCCGACCCCGGTCCTCGTCCGCGCCCCACCTGCCCCCCGGCACCCCCGACCCCGTCCCCGGTCCGCGCCCCACCTGCCCCCCGGCACCCCGACCCCGTCCTCGTCCGCGCCCCACCTGCCCCCCGGCACCCCCGACCCCGTCCCCGGTCCGCGCCCCACCTGCCCCCCGGCACCCCCGACCCCGTCCCCGTCCGCGCCCCACCTGCCCCCCGGCACCCCCGACCCCGTCCTCGTCCGCGCCCCACCTGCCCCCCGGCACCCCGACCCCGTCCCGGTCCGCGCCCCACCTGCCCCCCGGCACCCCCGACCCCGTCCCCGTCCGCGCCCCACCTGCCCCCGGCACCCCCGACCCCGGTCCTCGTCCGCGCCCCACCTGCCCCCCGCACCCCCGACCCCGTCCCCGTCCGCGCCCCACCTGCCCCCCGGCACCCCCGACCCCGTCCTCGTCCGCGCCCCACCTGCCCCCCGGCACCCCCGACCCCGTCCCCGTCCGCGCCCCACCTGCCCCCCGGCACCCCCGACCCCGTCCCCGTCCGCGCCCCACCTGCCCCCCGGCACCCCCGACCCCGTCCCCGTCCGCGCCCCACCTGCCCCCCGGCACCCCCGACCCCGTCCCCGTCCGCGCCCCACCTGCCCCCCGGCACCCCCGACCCCGGTCCTCGTCCGCGCCCCACCTGCCCCCGGCACCCCCGACCCCGTCCCCGTCCGCGCCCCACCTGCCCCCCGCACCCGCGACCCCGTCCGTCCGCGCCCACCTGCCCCCCGGCACCCCAGACCCCGTCCTCGTCCGCAGCCCCACCTGCCCCGCGGCACCCCCGCCCCAGGTCCATCGTCCGCGCCCCACCTGCCCCCCGGCACCCCCGTCCCAGTCCCGGTCCATGCTTCACCTGCCCGGCCCTCCTGTCCTCGTCCGCGGCTCCAGCATCCTCCCCGCACCTGGCCCTCTGTCCCCAGCCCTCGTCCACGGCTCCAGCATCCTCCTCAAACCTGGCTCTGGGTCCCCAGGCCTTCTCCAAGGCTCAGCATCTTCACTGAGGCTGCTTCCCTGAGCTGGCAGCTGATGCCTAGGCTGTACATCCTTCTCATCATCATAAATTCGCTTTCACCCTTCGTTACAGGGTTCCACTACTCTCAGTGGGCCTATTCAAGCTCATTTTGAGAACTAAGGCATCTAAAGAATCCTTACTTTTCTCTGTGAAGTCCTCTTTTCTTGCCTCTTCCAAATCTGTATCCTCCAGCCCTAACCATAAGACACATTTTCTCATTTTCTCATAAGAATTCATACTCCTCCAATGGCATTTTCCCCTCTTTATTTCCTGGTCTCTGTTTCTCTGAAGCATCTGTGACCACCTCTCAGGATTTGCAGAAAGTTCCATTTCTGATGATCAGCCATCAGTTCACTGCCTCTTGACATTTTCTGGTGATCAAGTTCCTCCGCACTTACAAACCATATTCACATTTGACCCTAAGTTATTTGGAAATCTTGTAAGGATAAGAAAGCAGTAAAAGATCAGATGCTTATGAAATTGGGGACCAGTCTTTCTTATCACAGAACGATAAAAGTTTTCTCAATTTATGTTGAAACATAAGCAAGAAGAAGAAAAGACAGTGGTTTGCCAGCTATTTTTGCTGAACACCAAACTGCCTTACTGTTACCTACATTGTAACTTCTTGTGTGGGTGGGTATATGGTGCACAGCATTAACTTGAACTCTGCACTTAAAGCTGTTATTGTTTGGAGGGAACCAATATAGGTACTACTTGCGTTTCCTGTCCTCTTACTTAAACAGCAAAATACATGAAGCCTTTTAAAATTTATTAGAGTGTGTTTCTTGGGATGTTTTCCTTATTGTTTTTATGTTTAGATTCGTCATTACTTTAGACTACATCTGGTGACTTAATGTAACAAGGTAACACTTAAAAAAAAAAAAAAACCAACAAACCTGACAACTTTATGACCTGTTCTTTTCACAGGGTGCTCATGAATTGCTATTGTTAAAAGTATAGTGACAGAGCAGGGGCCCTGGACTGACCATCCAGAAATGGGATTCCCAGCTCCGCCACACCCTGTGCATCAGTTTCTTTTATAAAATGGGGAATTAAGGCTGTGAAAGGGGGATGGTGACATTTTCTGTCTTTCAGGGCAGTGTGGGGCTGAGATAGGACAGGTACCATGTGTGATACCTATGTACTAGGATCATCAGCTAAGAAATGCATCTTGTTGAGGGAAGACATTTCTTGGTTCTGCATCTCTCCTGTTGCGAGTTCCTTTGGCTTGGGGAAGTCCCGTGTTTCTGCAGGATTCCACCCCAATCTCCTGCCACAAGAAGAAGAGATTAAGGGAAGATTTGTAAGAGTTTAGCCCCATGTGCTCTCTGACATCAGTTAGCATGAAGTGTGGGTAAAATTGCCAACCGTACCAGCTATTTCTCAACTGAGTAGCCACCCTCTGAGTAGTTGGTCTTATGTGCTTGATTTTCAGGAGTCAGTTTATGTTTTAAAATATTTTATTTACTTCAGGTAGAGAGAGAGAGAATATGGGGTGGGGTGGGTGGCAGAGGGAGAAACAGACTCCCCTGCTGAGCAGGGAGCCAGACGTGGGGTTCCATCCCAGCCCAGGACCCTGAGATCATGACCTGAGATGAAGGCAGATGAGTAATGGACTGAGCCACCCAGGTGCCCCTGCTTTTATTTTTGTGTTTGAAGTTTTTCAAAACAAATGTGATTTTAAAGTTCATAAAGTTATAGCAACTCAGGTCTTTTAGCAGGGCAGATAAATACATTTCCATAAAAAGTGATGGGTTGTTTGTTATTCCGAAAGTGTAGTAGTATTTCCAATCTGCAAATTTACATGTCTCAGGTTGGGAGTATTTTTGAAAATTTGATACCAGGCCTTTCAGATTACGCCGTGTCTTGTTTTTCTTTTCTTCTTGTGTTTTCCTGATAGCTTTTTCTTACTGTTTATAGTAACTCTTCTAGAGTCTGCCTTCATCTGTGAACTGTATAGGATTGATTATACTTTAAAATAAAGCTCCATTGTGATCCAAAGAGCATATGTCAAGTCTGTGGAATCCACATGCTACAACAAAATGGATCTTCTCCTCTGTGTTGAAGATAAAAACCCTTGAAAATGGGCTTTTAAGTTTCCCTGGTCCATGGGGCTGCACTTCATTCCTGCCACTCCATATAAATACAAACCAAGCACCTGAAATGTCAGGCTAACCATGTTCAGTTCTCACAGAAGGAGTTGCAAAAGAGTTGGTTATCTTACTCAAAATACCAAGCTGATTCTTAACTTCACCGTGAAAACTGCTTAAATGCTACAGGAGTAGCTTGTGGGGCCTGAATAGAACTGTATTGAGTGGTGAGTGGGCATAGTGCTTACCTAGACAGGGCAATGTTTGTGCATCTTCAAGTGTTAAGACAAGTTTGTTAGCTAAGGAGCTGGCAGGAGGTTTCTGTCGCCTGAAGACTTCTGCTTTCTGCCTCCCGTTCACCCCACAATCCCTGGCAGGTTATTCTCAAAATAGCACTGTTCATATCACTGTGTTGCCCCAAAACATAATTATTTGGAGAATAAAGTCTAAGCGGCCTTGATACTGAAGTTTTCTGTGATCTGGCTTCTGGTCACCTTTCCAACCTACCTGCCAACCTTCCCAAAGATTTCTCTATTTCAGCCAACCAATTCTGTTCATTCTCAAAGGTGTCACATGTATTCCCAGTTTTGTATGTTTTTTTTACCCACCATTTCTATGATTGGTATTTTTCCCCCTTGTCTTTCCATGTAATTGAGATCTAACCGTGCTTTAAGGCCAAGGTGATGCCCTGGTTTTTCCTCAGAGGTCCCAAATGATTTGCTTTTTACTGAATTTCTTTTTTTTTTTTTTAGTGTTTAGATTTCTTTTTTTTTTATTTTTTATTATTATTTTTTTTATAAATTAATTTTTATTGGTGTTCAATTTACCAACATACAGAATAACACCCAGTGCTCATCCCATCAAGTGTACCCCTCAGTGCCCGTCACCCATTCACCCCCACCCCCCACCCTCCTCCCCCTCCACCACCCCTAGTTCATTTCCCAGAGTTAGAAGTCTTTATGTTCTGTCTCCCTTTCTGATATTTCTCACACATTTCTTCTCCCTTCCCTTATATTCCCTTTCGCTATTATTCATATTCCCCAAATGAATGAGAACATACACTGTTTGTCCTTCTCCGGTTACTGTGGCCAAGTTCAAAAAGGGTGTTGCCTGAGTTCTCCTCTGGGATTTTGATGGAATCTTGTCTCACATTTAGATCTTTCATCTATTTTGAGTTTATCTTTGTGTATGGTGCAAGAGAGTGGTCCAGTTTCATTCTTCTGCATGTGGATGTCCAATTTTCCCAGCACCATTTATTGAAGAGACTGTCTTTCTTCCAGTGGATCGTCTTTCCTCCTTTATCGTATATTAGTTGACCATAAAGTTCAGGGTCCACTTCTGGGTTCTCTGTTCTGTTCCATTGATCTATATGTCTGTTTTTGTGCCAGTACCACACTGTCTTGATGAACACAGCTTTGTAGTACAACCTGAAATCTGGCATTGTGATGCCCCCAGATATGGTTTTCTTTTTTTAAAATTCCCCTGGCTTTTGGGGTCTTTTCTGATTCCACACAAATCTTAAAATAATTTGTTCTAAGTCTCTGAAGGAAGTCCATGGTATTTTGATAGGGATTGCATTATACGTGTAAATTGCCCTGGGTAACATTGACATTTTCACAATATTAATTCTGCCAATCCATGAGCATGGAATATTTTTCCATCTCTTTGTGTCTTCCTCAATTTCTTTCAGAAGTGTTCTGTAGTTTTTAGGGTATATTTTGAGAACCATTTGAATGGTAAATGGTTCTCCAACCTTTTATTTTCAGGTTGTAGGTGTCCTTCTGTCTAAAATGAGTCTCTTGTAGACAGCAAATAGATGTGTCCTGTTTTTTTTATCCAGTCTGAAACTCTGCGCCTTTTGATGGGGTCATTAAGCCCATTCACGTTCAGAGTTACTTGAACTTCTTCTTAAAGGGGAGTTTTAAGAGTCTCCCTTAAAATTTCTTGCAGAGCTGGTTTGGAGGTCACATATTCTTTCAGTTCCTGCCTGTCTTGGAAGCTCTTTATCTCTCCGTCCATTTTGAATGAGAGCCTTGCTGGATAGAGTATTCTTGGTTGCATGTTCTTCTCATTTAGGACCCTGAATATATCCTGCCAGCCCTTTCTGGCCTGCCAGGTCTCTGTGGAGAGGTCTGCTGTTACCCTAATATTCCTCCCCATGAAAGTCAGGGACTTCTTGTCTCTTGCTGCTTTAAGGATCTTCTCTTTATCTTTGGAATTTGCAAGCTTCACTATTAGATGTCGAGGTGTTGAACGGTTTTTATTGATTTTAGGGGGGGATCTCTCTATTTCCTGGATCTGAATGCCTGTTTCCCTTCCCAGATTGGGAAAGTTTTCAGCTAGGATTTGTTCAAATACATATTCTGGCCCTCTGTCCCTTTCGGCGCCCTCGGGAATCCCAATTAAACGTAGGTTTTTCTTCCTTAGAGTGTCATTTATTTGCCTTAATCTGTCTTCATGGTCCCTTAATTGATTGTCTCTTTTTTCCTCAGTTTCCCTCTTTGCCATTAACTTGTCTTCTATGTCACTCACTCGTTCTTCCACCTCGTTAACCCTCGTCGTTAGGATTTCTAGTTTGGATTGCATCTCATTCAATTGATTTTTAATTTCTGCCTGATTGGATCTAAATTCTGCAGTCATGAAGTCTCGTGAGGCCTTAATGCTTTTTTCTAGAGCCACCAGTAGCTGTACAATGGTGCTTCTGAATTGGCTTTCTGACATTGAAGTGTAATCCAGATTTTGTAACTCTGTGGGAAAGAGGGCTGTTTCTGATTCTTTCTTTTGAAGTGAGGTTTTCCCTGAATTTCTTTTAGTTCTTCTCTTTACCACTCATTCAGTACATACATAATATATTTTTGTTTTAGATCTATTTACATATATTATTTGTGTGAATTTTCTCATTTGCTGTTATCTATTTTTTTTCAAATTTTTATTTAAAGATTTTTTTTAAAAAAATTATTTATTCATGAGACACAAAGAGAGGCAGAGACATAGAGGGAGAAGCAGACTCCTTGGAAGGAGCCCAAAGTGAGACTCAATCCCAGACCCCAGGATCATGCCCTGAACTGAAGGCAGATATTCAACCCCTGAGTCACCAGGAGTCCCATCAAATTTGTATTTAAATTGTAGTTAACATACAGTATAATATTGATTTCAGGAGTAGAATTTAGTGATTCATCACTTTCACGTAATGCCCAGTGCTCATTACAGGTGCCCTCCCTCATGCCCATCACCCATCTGCCCCCCCCCCCCCGACTCAGCAATTGCGCTACTGGTATTTACCCAAAGGATACAAAAATACAGATTTGAAGGGGTTTGTGCTTCCTGATATTTCTAGCGCTATTATCAATAGTAGACAAATTACGGAAACAGCCCAAATGTCCATCCACTGATGAATGGATAAAGAAGATGTGGCTGTTGTCTATTTAGTTCTTCGACTAGATAGTACACCTTTAGGGAGGGATTACATAGCATAATAACACATCTGGCCTGTGTTTAACTTTGTTGTTGGAGTAATCTATATTTGGTGTGTTTAGCAGTATTCTGAATAGTTGCCACTTTTTTTAAATATCAGTTTTTCTGAATCCACCATATATGATACCGAGAGGTACTTTGGCAGCCATCAGCAATGGTCCTCACAGACATTTTTCTCTCGTATATGTTTTACGAGACTACCTGAGCAGCATCTGCTCTATCATGGTATGCACTTGCCTTCTTTGGGAGGAGTGGATACTATGGGAGACAGTTTTATTAGATACCTATGCATTGACCAGATGTGGTTGTAGCTTCTGCATTTTAGGGTGATTGGTAATTTGAAACAAGTCTGTAAGATGATACTTATAAAAACAGTGCTGAGATTTAAATAATGATTTTTAAGGATCTTCTAAAATAATTTGAATGAATAAATATGTGGCTGTTAAAGATGTGGTCTTACTGGGAATCCAAGTGTAGCAGGGTTTAGAGATCCTCTTGGTTTATGGGAAGATGAGTTCACCATATATTTTACTTAAGGAAATGTATTTTACTTTAAGGAAATGAGCACTTAGAGTTGGCCCAGAAATACTGTTGAAGACTTAGAATTTCCTTCTAACTTGTCTGTTTTAAGGCAGTATAAATGTCTACCCTATAGCCTATTTTTTTGTTAGTTATAATAAATATAGTTGGGAGATTATATTTGAAAACTTCTCTCAGGTACTCTGTTAGAAATACTCCACATTAGAGAAATACTCCAAGTCTACTTTGGATGTGAGATTAATATAACACATTACTCTATTGAAACTGTTTTTGGTTGAGTTATCATCTGCCTTTTTGGGACTAAATCAACTATATACTGTTCAATTCTTACTGTACTAGCTTGTTGATAGTATTTTACTCTCTGTCAATCATTTCTTTCTTAAAATACATTCATCTCTTGATTTCCTACTTCCTCTCTTAACCTCTTTGGCTCTTTTCTTTTTTTTGGCTCTTCTTTTCAATTCCCTTTCTTGGCCCATATATATCTGCTTGTCCATTAACTGTCATTGTCTCTTTGAGTTTTTTCTTTGGCTCTATGTGTTCTCTGTTGTGGTATCATTCCTCTGGCTTTGGTTCCTAGCTGAATGCTGAGGATTTCCTGGTCTTGTTGTCTAGCCTTAGTCTTCTCTCTCCTGAACGGTGGATGTGTATATGCATTCATTCACTCTGGGTTTACTGAGTTCCCTTGTGTGCCTGGCATTGTTAGAAAATACATGTACCCATCACCCACAGATCTGGGGTTGAAGCTAAGCATTGTATTTTATAAAAGCTTCCAAGACTGTACTGTTAGCGCACAGCAACGGTTGTAAACCACTGAGCAAGAGGTACCACTCAAGGCAGTAGAAGAGCTAGTACTGGGTGTCTTGCTTTCACTAAATTGTAAGCTCTATGAAGGTAATAATATCTGTGTTGTCAGTTTTGAAGGTCCTAATTTTTACACACGGATTCTTATATGTGGATTCCAGTACAGTGCTTATCACCAAGGGTTTGACAAATCTAACAGGCCCTCCAAAACTGAAATCGGTGTCTCTTTGGTGCCAGAAACTAAAATCTGGCCACCTGTGGTTTCCCTGCACACATGCAGCCAGTCTGCATGCTTGCTCCTTGCCCCTTGGGCCTTTCCTTGGGGGAGCAGAGAACATGGTGGCTGGCTCCTTGGAATCCGTGAGAGAGCCAGTGTGTGAGATAGAAGTCCTTGACTGCTCTTGACTATGCCTCCTGGGTGCTTCTAGAATCTACCCTCTCTAGTCCTGCTGCAGAGACTCCAACCTTCTGGGGGCCAGTGTTCAGAAGCTGCCAGCCCTAATGACTCCTCTTGCCTCCAGGTGCCACCCTGCCAATGCCAGCTTCCATCCTCACAGTGTGACCTGGAGCCATTTGTAAAGATTGAATTGAATCACTTGCCTGCTGAGCCTCCTTTTTTGGGCCCCTTGTTGCCCTCAGAGCAGAGTCTAGTTCTTTGATGTGATCACATCTCCATTCTCACTTCTCAGCACTTCCTGTACCTGCTCTTACGCTGTATGCTTTGACCAAACAGGAGTACATACAGTGTATGCATCATGTTGCTTCTAATTTCTGCTGAGAGTTGTCTCTGTCCATCTTCCCCAGGTGCTGTATGAACACCAGTGTCTGCTCAGCATTTAGGGCATATGCAGACATTTATATAGTAAGAGCTTTATTCTTTTAAGTTAACGAATAAATGTTCTAAATGAAAGGAAACTATATTTGCACATACATTCCTTCTGTTATAGGAGAACTATGCCATTTTTGGGTCAGGACTGGAGATCTCCTGGATGGAGCTGGATCAAAACAGAAGATGGCTGGAAGAGATGTGAATCCTGGAGTCGGGACCTTGACACAGAGAATAACCCATGTAATGTCAGTCACAGCATGTAAGTTATGGCCAAGCAGAGCCACAGCATTTGCCTGCTTCACGTGTGTGATGTTACCTGCTTTGAAGTCCCCACAGTGTGCCATAGCTTGTATTGGCCGAGTTTGCCCATACACAAGGCTGGTGAGAAGCCACATGTTATTTAGCTAAAGCCTCAGCCTAGTACATTGTCTGGAACCTTCCCATAGGAACCTTACGATGAATGATCTGAGAAGAAGGATTACCGTTACCCTCACGTTATAGCTGAGGAACCTCAGGAAATCAAGATACGGTTTTGGCAGCATATGTCTGAGACCTGTAGTAATAGTGGCTTGCACAAAACAAATCCATTTTTCTCTCTAGAAAGCCTGAGTTGGTGTAGTGACTTTGGTCAGGGATGGAAGGACATTCTGTGTGGTTGGTATGCTATCCCAAGGTGGAGTATTACCCATGGCATCTACATCATGGTCAGTAGGGTGAAAGAGGAGGATACTTGGATCACAGTTGCTCACACCCCATGGGCTGGAGCACTAGATGCAGACAGATTGGGAGTTATCAGATGAAAGTCAGAGATTGCACGAACACAGAAGCATGGTATGATAACATACCAATCACATGGTATGATAACTCCAATCATTGAACATCTGGAGCTTTAGGAATCTCAAGCCCTCTTGAGTCTAGTAGTTGATTTTATATATGTTTTTATTTGGTATTTGCATAATTACCAACTGTATTTTAAACTGATGGGCAATATGATTTTTCTTTATCATTTTATTAGTTTTTTCATCATCAGTGTACTTTTTAATCCCCATCACCTGTTTCCCCCATCCCCCACCTATCTCCCTCTGGTGACCCCCAGTATGTTCTCTGTAGTTAGGGGGTCTCTTGCTTGGTTTGCTTCTCTCTCTTTTTATTCCTCCTTTGCTTGTTTGTTTCTTAAGTTCCGCATATGAGTGAAATCCTATGGTATTTGTCTTTCTCTTACTGATTTATTCCACTTAGCATAATACCCTCCAGTTCCATCCACATCATTGCAAATGGTAGGATTCATCCTTTCTGATGGCTGAGCAATATTCCATTGTGTATGTATATATATACACCACATCTTCTTTATCCGCTCATCTGTTGGTGGACATTGTGGCTCCTTCCACAGTTTGGCTGTTGTGGACATTGCTGCTATGAACATTGGGGTCCAGGTGCCCCTTTGAATCACTGCTTGTGTCCGTTGGGGTAAATACCCAGTAGTGTAATTACTGGGTTATAGGGTAGTTGTATTTCTGAGGACCCTCCACACTGTTCTCCATAGTGGCTGTACCAGCTTGCATTCCTACCAACACTATAACAGGGTTCCCCTTTCTGGACATCCTCACCAACATCTTGTTAATTTTAGCCATTCAGACTGGTATGAGGTGGTATCTCACTGTGCTTTTGATTTGTATTTTCCTATGAGTCATGTTGAACATCTTTTCATATGTCTGTTGGCCATTTATATGTCTTCTTTGGAAAAATGTCTGTTCATGTCTTCTGCTCATTTAAAAAAAAAAGATTTATTTATTTTAGAGAATGAGTGCCTGTGCACATGAGTTAGGGTCAGAGGGAAAGAATCTCCAGCAGATTCCCCACTGAGCATGGAGCCCAACACGGGCTTGATCCCACGACCCTAAGATCATGACCTGAGCCCAAACCAACAAGAGTTGGATGCTTAACTGACTGCACCATCCAGGCACCCCATTCTGCTTGTTTTTCAGTTGCATTATTTGTTGTTTGGGTGTTGAGTTTGATACATTCTTTATAAATTTTGGATACTAACCTTTTATCTGATGTGTCATTTGCAAATAGTCCATCCTGTACATTTTCTTTTACTTTTGTTTTCATCGTACAGAAACTTTTTATTTTGATGTAGTCCCATTAGTTCATTTTTGCTCTGGCCATCTGATTTTCTGACAGAAATTTAGTAGCGTTAGGCTAGAGATTGCTTTTGCAGTATTTAAATAGAAGTTAATTTATATTTCAGATTATAGTAAAGATAACATATTATATTTATTGAACTCATATTGTGACATTTCGCTGCCATTCTGAATTTTATTTAATATTCATGGCTGTAAATTTTACACAAGGTTGGTAATTATACATGCTACTGGTATTAGATGTTATACAGCTGTGAATTTTCAGTTATTTTTTGTCTTAGAGTTCTCATAGCAAATTATTTTTTTATTTTTTAAAATATTTTATCTATTTATTCATGAGAGACATACAGAGAGAGGGAGGGAGGGGGAGAGAGAGAGAGTGTCAGAGACACAGGCAGAGGGAGAAGCAAGCTCCATGCAGGGAGCCCGACATGGGACTTGATCCCAGGTCTCCAGGATCACACCCTGGGCTGAAGGCGGCGCTAAACCGTTGAGCCACCGAGGCTGCCCTCATAGCAAATTCTTTAAATGTAAACTTAGTTGAATGCATCTAGAAATGTTTGGTGTTTACGTGGACTCCCAGTGACAACTATTCATTGTGGAGGTTCTTGATGTCACTATTCAAGGATGGGTCAATGGGCTATGATGCATCAGAGTGAGAAAGCTATAATGTATGAAGTACCCTGTTGCCACTTCTACACTGAGAGATTCATGTGACTCTGTGGGGTTTTTTTCCTGATGTATTTCCCCTTCATCCCACACATTTTAAGTATCTGAGAACAAACTGTCTTCTGCGTACACATAGATGTAGAGAACGTAGGTCAGGACTATTTGCTCTGTGTGGTGAACTCCATGTCCGCCTGTCTCCCTCACCCTGCCCCATGGACTCTCCTTGCCCACTCCCGTTCAAACTTCTTCCAGAGTCCTTTTGAGTAGCAAGCTTTGCTAACAGGTGCTTCTCTACACATAGTGGAAGTACTGATATGCCCTTACTGCCACGACCGTGTCACCATAACCGTGGACTGCCTGCGTTGGGCAAAGTGGAGGGAGAATTAGCTAGTGCTCTGTCCTTTGCAGTATCTGGTGACATCCAGGTGGCCACTTTCCCCACTCTTTTTTCTGCTTTCCCCTCTTTTTCCCTGTTTTCACAAAAATGTGTGTGTAGCCAGACCTGTGGGGAGAGGACATGGATGACCCAACCCTGCAGCAAATGTCTGATCTTTTTCTTTCCCTGGAAGTGAAAGCAATTTAACCTTGATCCTACAATTTCAAAAAGAAAATAAAACCATAGGTAACCAGCATTTCAAATCACTTTGTAAAATGACCTTTTCTTCCTCTGAATGTCTTTGAGAAATAGCGCTCCTGGTTCTTTGGTTTAGGATAGGCTTTTCAAAACTAGGAAAATTGAAAACAAACAAAACAAAACAAAACAAAAAAACAAAACTAGGAAAATTGTCATAAAAATCAGTTAGGCAATAAAGATTCTAACCAACTTTGTTAATTTTTTTTTTTTTGTGTGTGTGTGTGTGTGTGATGGGCATGAAAATAGAACACTTTTAAATATCCCCCTCTTCTCTTTTTGCCTCATTTTGGGATTAAAAGTTCAGAGGAAATAGGTAAGCAGTCACACAGTTCAACATGGCAGTTCAAGGATTGTGAACCCCTCCATACTTTGAATCCTAATTAAACTTTTTTTTCAAGTAACATTCACAATATTCTGGAGGCTAATGATGATGGAGCAAACATTAACCCCTATTTCTAGTGCTTTGTTCTTCGTGGAAAAGATGTGTAGAACTACAGCGTCTTGTGCTGCAGAGCAGTTTGATATACGGGGGAATCATCTCACACCCCTGCTGAGGAGGGTTGCTCACTAGGCTGTAGACCATCTGGGCCACACACTGACCAGGATTCTAGCAGATGCAGACCGCTCAGGGACGATGAGTGTGTGCCTGTGGCAGTGTCCGTGCAGTCAGATGGCAGTGGGGGAGAATAGACCGGACAAGGAGAAAGGGGAGCCGCCGAATATTCCGAATATTCCTTGAGTTTTTGCCTCGGAGAGAATCATATTTATTAGTAATCTGGCCCCATGTCTCCCTCGGGGCATTGTTGGAAAGCAGTTTTATGTCTAAGGACAGATCTTGTGTGATTTTGTAAAGGGAAGGCATTGAAGAGCTGCATCTGGATACTGCGTATCTGAGAATTGGTACCCTTCATCAGACTGGGCCATTCTCAGTAACTCCAGGCTCAGAGGGGCTGTGGAAAGAGGCGCTTCTCATCCTGGGAGGCTAGATGTGACAGAGGGGGCGCTCAGCTCTGCCCTCACGGTGGCACTCCTCAGGTCTTCTCCCTTTGCCTTTAGGTTTTTAAGTCTTTTCGCTGCATTATTTTTATTGACCTCTCCTTAACCATTGTTTCCAATCCAGGTTTGAGTATTTTTTTAAAGATTTTATTTATTTATTCATGAGAGAGAGAGAGAGAGAGAAAGACATTGAGAGAGGGAGGCAGAGACACAGGCAGAGGGAGAAGCAGTCCGCACGCAGGGAGCCTGACGTGGGACTCGCTCCTGGGACCCCAGGATCACGCCCTGTGCCAAAGGCGGTGCTAAACCGCTGAGCCACCTGGGCTGCCCTTGAATATTTTTTTAAAAAAGGTTTGTGTATTTACTTTAGAGAGAGAGCATGAGGAAGGGCAGAGGGAGAGCAGCAAGCAGACCCCTACTGAGGACAGAGCCCATCATGAGGCTCGACCACAGGACCCCAGGATCATGACCCAAGCAGAAATCAAGAGTTGGACACTGTGCCAGTTGTGCCACCCAGGCACCCCCAAGTTTGAGTATTTTAAGGCTTATTTTGGTCATTTGGTTCTCAGTAGGCAGAGCCATGGAAGGCATTGTAAATTTGGGACTCCACAGAAAGTATCGTCAACTCTAATAGGTCCCAGGATATCTGAAGGTAATTGAATTCTTTAAAAAGCATTTTTATTTTATTTTATTTTTTTAAAGATTTTATTTATTTATTCATAGAGACAGAGAGAGAGAGGCAGACACACAGGCAGAAGGAGAAGGAGGCATCATACAGAGAGCCTGATGTGGGGGACTCGATCCAGGGTCTCCAGGATCACGCCCTGGGCTGCAGGCGGTGCTAAACCGCTGCGCCACTGGGGCTGCCCGTAAAAAGCATTTTTAAATTGTGGATCCTCTGAAGGAAAAAGAAAAGAGGCTGTAGTTTTGGTTCTCTTATGAGAATGCAAAATGAGTCTCTGATCATGATGATGGGGAACATCCATGAGGTCGTGGGCTATGCTCCCTTGGCCACAGTGCCTGGGTGAAGAGACACTCCCATGCCCCTCTGTTCAGTCAGAGAAGCACCCCGGCTGTCATCTTGGTGTTTTGCCTTGGATATTTCTCATTACAGTTTGCCTTAGATTGTGTCTTCAGTGACTGGAAAGAAAGATGTAGGTAAGTGACATAGTAAGTTAGCTTCAGCGTCAGACCAGTGCTGGGTGTTTCGGGCAGTATTTGTTGTTACTGCTACATTGAGTAATGATTACATATGGATTGTGAAGGCCCGTCTCTGACTTTGTTTTCATATTGCATTTTTTTCCTTATAAACCAACAAAAGTCATACAGTCCTGCAGCATGTCGTAAGAAAAGACAGAGAGAGTTGTTCTTTAGCTCACGTCCTGTCTGCGTGGGTAACCAACCACATAGCTGCTGTATCGTCTGGGCGTTTGAGTCTGTGGGGCTGAGGCTGTTCTCTGACCAGTATGATTTCAGGGTCCGTTTGGCACTCACATAGTCCGGCCCCTCAGGGTTTGACCCCTCATTCCTGGGGCTTCTGGTCCTCTGCATCGGAGGCCCGGCCCTGTGGTCCAAAACCATGAATGTTGGCTTCCCAGCCTTGAAGCACAGAGGGTTTCATGACCACCTTAGATGCCTACCTCCTGTTTTCCCATGTGGCCAGCTCTCGTTTCGCACCTCCCTGTGTCCACCTTATATTCCCTGACCCGTTGTTTCAGCGATGGTCTTGCCAGGACCCTACACTTCCGTTCCTTTTTTTTTTTTTTTTTTTTAAATAGACCCACTTAGCAAATTCCTAACCCTAAATGAACCAGCACATTAGCGGCTAGGAAAGGTAAGGGGGAGAAATACCGCTAGGGAACATGTGACGCCACCGGAAGCACGCTCCTTCCTCTCATCAGCTCATTCACACCTTTGCTGGCTCCCTAGCTGATCATTTGCGCCTCTCATTGACGCCTTCTCTCATTCAGGAGACTTGTGTTTATGGCCATTTGCTCCATGCCCAATGGGCCCCCAGTGCCGCAGCCGCTCCAGCCTCGTGAAGGCTCTGACAGAGGTCCTCTGACTTCGGAGTCTTGTGGGGGGTATCTGAGCTCACACTGCACCAGGGAATCTGAAGGCAACAGGCTTGTCCTCAGTCCAGCACACCTCAGGTGTTGGAATCGGAGACTGTGTATGTGTTTGTTATTAGCTACCTCATATGAACGGAGTGTGCGTGAACCCTCCTGGCCCCACACACACTGGCGGGATGAGGTCCTTTGGCCAGAGAGCTGCGGAGTACCATACCTGTTGGCAGGAAGGACGCAGCTGTTGTGTCCCCTCCAGGAAAGAGCCCCTTGCAAACAGTGGGCTGAGTCTTCCCTCTGCCCCTTGGGTGCATGAACAGAGCCCTCCGTGAGCCAGGCCTGAGATGTGTCCAGTTTCTGATTTCACGTCCTGTTGTACCCACTCGGTCCAAATGAGGAGTTCTCCATGCTGGGGTGCAGCAGAACATGGAAATCCCCAAACCCATGCCCGATGGAGCTTCCATTCTGGAGCAACAGACAGCAAGTGGACAGAACATCTTCACTGTGTGGCTTGTCTCATTTAATAAGGGCCATGATGGGGAGAAGCCAGTGTGGGAGATAAGAACAATGAGGGAGCAGAGGTGGTCAGCAGGGATGTGGATGGGGTGGACTCTGAGGAAGGGATCTGTTGGGAGGAGTCTCCCAGGGGGCAGGAGCATGTGCCATGGGGGCGGCAGCAGGACACTGGAGGCTGGAGTGAGCCAGGGCCAGTTGCACAGCCACTGTCCATGTGCTGTAGGGACGGGGCTTCTCTCTGAGTGAGGTGGGCCGTCAGAGGTGTTCTGCAAGGGGGAATGAGTGCAGGGTCAGGTTTTAATGGGCTCGTTCTGGCTGCAGTGTGAAATGGGCTGCAGGGATGCAAGGGCAGAGCAAGGTGGAGGTAAGACCCACGAGAGAAGCGGCTGTGGAGGTGTTGATGGGGGTGGCGGCACAGGTTCTGGGTGTGTGTTGCAGCTGGAGCTCCTGGGGCTTCTGACAGATTGAGCAGATGCATGTGCTGGAAGGGAGGAGGCGTGCAGGGAGCCCTGGGAGGAGGGGGGTTCTCCTTTTGTTCTCACAGGCATCCCCCAAGGCTGTGATGGCCAGGGCTTGGGGCCAGGATGCATCTTTTGAGCTCCAGTGGAGTGGTCTCATTTATGCTCCTGCTGTCAGTGTGTGTTCATTTGACTGTGCACTTCACCCTCTCTTGCCACTTCATTTCCTGGAAGTAGTTCCAGGTCAGCACGTGTTGACTTACCTCATTTTTTATGATGCTGTAATTCATTGTATAGATGAATAACTTATTTATCAAGTCACACTGATCCTATCCCATTTTTTCAGTTGAGGTATACTGACACAGAACATGAGAGTAGTTTGGGGTGTGCAGCATGATGTTTTGATGTTTGTACTTGGTACTTGGT
This sequence comes from Nyctereutes procyonoides, assembly GCF_905146905.1. NCBI lineage: Eukaryota > Metazoa > Chordata > Mammalia > Carnivora > Canidae > Nyctereutes > Nyctereutes procyonoides. The sequence goes on along the minus strand of NW_026575133.1, from coordinate 47,703,607 downwards.
GACCACAAGGTAAGGCTTATGAGCATCTTCACCACGCATACGTTCACATTTTTTCTTGTGATGAGAACTTCTAAGATTCTCTCTCTCAGCAGCTTGCAAATATGCAGGGCGGCATCATGAACTCTAGTCACCATGCTGTGCCTCACATTCTGCAGGATTTTATATCTCACACCTGGGAGTCTGTGACTTCTGACTCCTGGTTCCCATTTTGCGTGTTCCTGTTTGCTGACTGTGGTGACCAGCAGTTAGCAATCGCTCTGGTCTCTGTATCTGGGAGCGTGGCTTGTTGTTGTGTTTAGATCCCATGTGTAAGTGAGATCATGTAATGTTTGTCTTTTTGGATCTGACCAACTTCACACAGCACAGTGCCCTGAAGGAACACCTGTGTTGTTAAAAATGCCAAGATCTCATGGTTTTTTACTGCTGAATAATAAATACTCTAATGCATGGATGCCCTGTCCTCTGTATCTCTGTATCCATGATGGAGATACCTAGGTTGTTGCCATGTCTTTGTTACTGTGAATAATGTTGCAACTGAGCACTGAGATGCAGATGTAATTTCCAGTGTGTTTTCATCTTATCCAGATAAATACCCAGAAGTGGGGTTGCCAGATGACATGGTAGCTCTATTTATATTTTTTTGAGAAACCTCCACACTGTTTTCCACAGTGGCTGCACCAGCTTGCATTCCCACCAACAGTGCAAGAGGGTTCCCCGTTCTCCAAGTCCTCACCAATAGCTTTTGTTTCCTGACTTTGTAATTTTAGCCATGCTGTCAGGTATGGCTCACTGTAGTTTTGATGCCCATACCCACTTTCTTTTTTTTTTTTTTTTTTAATTTTTTTTTTAAACTTATGATAGTCACAGAGAGAGAGAGAGAGAGAGAGAGAGAGAGAGAGAGGCAGAGACACAGGTGGAGGGAGAAGCAGGCTCCACGCACCGGGAGCCCGATGTGGAATTCGATCCCGGGTCTCCAGGATCGCGCCCTGGGCCAAAGGCAGGTGCCAAACCGCTGCGCCACCCAGGGATCCCCCATACCCACTTTCTTGAGTCTTTTTGTATAAATGGCTGTTAAATATTGTCAGATGATTCTGTATCTGTTGTACTGATTTTTATTCTTCCTTTTGTTAATGAGGTGTATCAACATCAATTGATTTGCTGATGTTGAACCATCTTTGCATCCCTAGAATGAATCCCCATTTGATCATGGTATGTAATTCTTCTGTTATGTTGATTTCATTTGCTAAAATGTAATTGAGGGTTTTGCATGTATACTCATCAGGGATATGGGCCTGTAAGCTTCTTCTTTCATGGTATTCTCGACCAGTTGGATATCAAGGCAGTACTGTCCTCTTAAAAAAAGACTTTGAAAGCATTCGTTCATCTTTTTTTTGTGTGTGTGTGATGAATTTGAAAAGGATCAGTTTTAATTCTTCTTTAAATGTTCACTAGGGAAGCCATCTGGTCCTGACTTTGGTTTACTGGAAAGTTATTTTCTGAATCAGTCTTCTTATGAGTAATAGGTCTATGCAGATATTCTGTTTCTTTGTGATTGTCTTTGTAGGTTGTATGTTTCTAGGAATTTATCCATTTCATTTGAGTTGTCCATTTGTTGTGTATAGTTATTCCCCGTGGTTTCCTATGATCCTATGTAGTTTCTGTGCTATTAGATGTAATGTCTCCTCTTTTACTTCTAATTTTTATTTTAATTCTCTCTCTCTCTCTCTCTCTCTCTCTCTCTCGGTGAGTCTAGCCAAAGGTTTGTCAGTTTTATGTTTTGCAAAAAAAACCTCTTTGTTTCATTGATCTATGTCTTTTTATATTGCATTTCATTAATGCTCTGAAATTTGATACATACTTTCTTCTCATTTTCATTTGTTTTTCCTTTTTTAGTTCCTTGAGATTTGAAGTTAGAGATTTTTCTTATTTCTTGGTATAGGCATTTATCAGTATGAAATTCCCTTGTAGAACTGCTGTTGCTGCATCCTGTATGTGTTGGTGTATTTTCCATTTTCGTTTGTCTCAAGGTAAGTTTTCTTCTCTTTTGTTTTCTTGTAATACCCATTGGTTGTGTAGTTAACAGTTGTTGTGACTCCATATATCTGTGAATTTTCCACTTTTCTTCTTCTTCTTTTCTTTTTTTTTTTAAGATTTTATTATTCATGAGAGACACAGAGAGACAAAGCAGAGGCAGAGGGAGAAGCAGGCTTCATGCAGGGAACCCGATGTGGGACTTGATCCCGGGACTCCAGGGTCATGCCCTAGGCCAAAGGCAGGCACTAAACCGCTGAGCCACCCAGGGATCCCCTCCAGTTTGCTTCTTACTGCTTTCTGGTTTCTTAACCATTTGGTCAGAAAACATACTTGATATAATTTCAATTTTCTTAGATTTAGTAAGACTTGTTTTGTGGCCCAATATGTGATCTATGCTGGAGTATGTTGCATGTGCATTTAAGTAATATGTGTGTGTTCAGATGCTTTTGGAGGGAATGTTCTGTGTGTGCCTGTCAGTCCCATCTGGTTTAATATATCCTTTAAGACTATTGTTTCCTTATTGATCTTCTATCAGGATTATCTATCCATTGATGAAATGGGGGTATTATGTCCTCTATGATTATTGTATTGCTACCTGTCCCTTTAGATCTGTTAATATTTTATTTATTTAGGTACTTCCATGTTGGATGCAGAAATATTTATAAATGTTGTATCTTGTTGGAGTGATCCCTTTATCATTATGTAATAATGTCCATTATTATAGTCTTTGTTTTAAAATCTGTTTTATGAGGTCTGTATCCCTTCCCTCAGCTTTTTCTTTTGGTTTCCATTGACATGAAATCTCTTTTTCCGTTGTGTCATTTTCAGTCTATGTCCTTCCATGTGTAGTGAGTCTGTTGTGGGCAGCATACAGATTCAGGGACTCCATGTCTTGTGATAGCAGAGGTTAGTTCTTCCTCATTTTAAGTGATTACTGAAGGACTTATTGCCATTTTGTTCGTTGACTTCTGGTTGTTTTGTAGATTTTGGGTCTTTTCCTTCATTATTTGATAATTTTCTATAGTGATATAAGCACTGCTCCTTCTTAATCTTTTGTGTTTCTACAATAGGTTTTTGTTTTGTGGTTGCTACAAGGCTCACATAAAACAATTTACAAAAAAAAAATTAAAAAAAAAACAATTTACAAACGGTCTATTTTAATTTGATAGCAAGTTAAGTTGGAAGACATTCCAGGGGTACCTGGGTGGCTCAGTGGTTGAGCATCTGCCTTCGGCTCCAGTTGTGATCCTGGGGTCCTAGGGCTGAGTCCTGCATAGGCTCCCTGCAGGGAGCCTGCTTCTCCCTCTGCCTATGTCTCTGCCTCTCATCTCTGTGTCGCTCAAGAATAAATAAATAAAATCTTAAAAAAAAAAGGTTATTCCAAAGCTTTCTATTTTTATCCCCTCATTATGTTTTTGATATCACAGTTTACATATTTTAATATTTTGTATCTGTTAAATAATTGTAGTTATGTTTACTATTTTTGTTTAAATCTTTATACTAGATTTATTAGTAATTAGCCCACCACTTTTATAATATTAGAATATTCTGGCTTTTAGTATATATTTACCTTGACCAATGAGATTCATGTTTTCATATTTTTCCTGTTATTAATCAGTGTCCATTCACATCCACTTGAAGAAGTTCTTTAAACACTTGTATGGCTAGTCTCGAGGTGATTAAATCCTTTACGTTTTGCTCGTCTGTAAAACTTTTTCTTCTCAGTTCTGAAGGCCAACTTCATTGGTAGAGTAATCTCGGCAGTTTTTTTTCTTTTAGCACTTTGAACATAACATGCCGCTCCCTCTGGCCTACAGTTAGTTCTTTCTTGCTTTCTTTCTTTCGTTCTTTCTTTCGTTCTTTCTGTCTTCTTTCTTCTTCTTTCTTTCTTTCTTTCTTCTTTCTTTCTTCTTTCTTTCTTTCTTCTTTCTTCTTTCTTTCTTTCTTTCTTCTTTCTTTTTCTCTTCTTTTCTTTTCTTTTTTTAAGATTTTATTTATGAGAGACAGAGAGAGAGAGAGAGAGAGAGAGAGAGAGGCAGAGACACAGGCAGAGGGAGAAGCAGGCTCTATGCAGGGAGCCTGACGTGGGACTCGATCCCAGGACCCCAGATTCATGCCCTGGGCCGAAGGCAGGTGCTAAACTGCTGAGCCACCCAGGGATCCCCTGGCCTACACAGTTTCTACTGAAAAATCTGCAGGTCTCGTTTTACAGGGTTTTCTGTACACAACAAATTGTTTTTCTCTTGCTGCATAACTTCTGACAGTTGGATTATAGAGCATCTTGGTGTGGTTCCCTTTGGGGTCGTCCTCCTGGAACTCTTAAGTTTGCATCCCCAGCTGAGGAGGTTTTCAGCCATTGTTTCCTTAAGTGTGTTTTTTTTTTTTTTTAAGATTTTATTTATTTATTCATGAGAGACATGGAGACAGAGAGAGAGAGAGAGGCAGAGACACAGGCAGAGGGAGAAGCAGGCTCCATGCACAGAGCCCGACATGGGATTCGATCCCGGGTCTCCAGGATCACACCCCAGGCTGGAGGGGGGGCTAAACCGCTAAGTCACCGGGGCTGCCCCAAATAAGTGTTTTTGCCCTTTTCTGTCTGTCCTCCCTCTAGGGTGCTTGTGATGGGAATGTTAGTGGTGGTCATAATTCCCCAAGTTCTCAATTCTTTTTTGTTCTTTTTCCTTTTTGCTTCTCTAATTGGGTGAGTCCCACAGCCCTTTGTCCAGAACTCACCCTGGCCCTTTCTCCTGCTTTCTCCGTGTGTCTGCTGTCATCCTTAGCTCTGGGGCTTCTAGTACCATTGTACATTTTCTCTCTGTTGAAATCCTCTTTTTGTTCAGTGGTTCTTCCTGCGAACTCAGGGAGCACCATAGGACCATTGTTCTGAACACTTTATCAGGTCAGTTACTTACCATTGTTTCATTAAGGTTATTTCCCTTAGGTTTATCTTCTTTTGTTTCGAGCATCCTACTGTTTCTTTATTTTACTCAACTCTCCGTGTGGGTTTTTGTGTTTTAGAGGAAATACTCAGCTCTCCCAGGCTTGAAGAGTTGGCCTCATGTAGAAGATGCAGTTTCTCCATCAGTTCTGCCATCAGTTTGGTTATATTTCTCAGACCACTGTGGTTGTCTAGGCAGCCCACCTGATTCTTAGCAGCTCCCAGTAGTTGACTGTGTGCCAGAACCAGTCATTGTTCCAGAGCGGCACGTCTCAACCAGCACCTTGATTCAGGCTGATGGGAGGCTGGACCCTTGGGCAGCAGTTTTTAAAGTAAGCAAGTATATACGGTCCTGTGAGACCCCAAGTTCAAGTCCTGCTGGCCACATAGGCAGGGGTGTGGACGTGTCTCCTGGTTGGCAGCCACTAAAAGCCTCATGCCTGATGGGTGTTCAGACTCCTTTCCAGGTGATCAGGCGATCTCACATGAGGCAGGAAAGCACAGGGAAGCTGCCTGCCAGACTCTGTCTCTGGAGAGCGTGTCAGTAGGCCCTGAGATGTGTGTTCAATTATGTGCCTGCCTCCAGGGCAGTGCCTTGTAAAAGGCAGTTAAACCTCATTCACAGAAAGGCTGGGCACTTCCTCGTCAGCACAAGTGTGCTAGGCCCCAGGGGGGGCCTTGTGTCTCGAGATCAAGCCTCATTGAGGGCTTGACTCTCAGATGCAAGTTGTAAATGTTGGGGTTCCCCATGTTAGGTCCAAATCCTTTGTTCCCCAGGGATAAGCTTGTGGTTGTTGAGTTGGCTCCCGATTGTGTGTTGCTGTGCTGGCTGTAGTGTTTATGGCGAGGCTATGTCTCAGCCTCTCCCACCCACTTCCATGGAGGTTCTTTCTTGTTCACTTAATGTGTAACAAGTTGTTCAGGCTCTTTTTCTCCCCCCAGAGGAAATCGTTCCTTAGGTCACAGAGACTTGACATATACAAGGGAGGTGTTGAGTTCAGTGTCCTCCTGTGTCACCATCTTGAACCGGAGATGATTTTCATGAGGTTTCCTAATGTGTTTCAGTGTCAGGATGAGACGCTTCCCCTCATTGCTATTCTTGTTCACAGTTGTCTGCTTTTTCTTCCTTGCTGCTGCTTCGTAAATGGACTTTATAATTAACATCCCTATCCCTAAGGAAAAAGTCTGATTTTTTTATTGGTGTCTTACCAAATTTATATATTTAAAAACTATAAGTTTTATTTCTTCTGATTTTCAAAGCATTTTATCATAATGCTTACAGTAATGCTTACCCCTTATAGGTCTTAAAATTTTCTGTTTGTCTTTATAGTTTTCTTCTTGTCATTGTGAAATTTAAGTATTTGTACTTTTATTTTTCTGATAAGCTGTCTTGTAGTTTATCTTGCTGATTCTTTTCTCCAGAGAACTAGCTTTGAATTTTTTAGTGCTACCTTTTTTTCTAGTTAGTGGTATTTGCTTTTATCTTTAGTATTCTTTTTCTAGCTTTTAGAATTGTATGTCTAAATTACTTACTTTATAAGTTTTTATCAATATATATTTTAAAAATATATATGTTTAATGCTAATTTAATGCTGTAATTTCCTGTGACCATTGTTACTCTTGGGTCACATAAATTATTCTCAGTTGTGTGCTCCTCATATTCAGTATTTGTGTTTGATTTTTCTCTGTAAGCCCATCCAAAGCTGAGCTGCACCCTCCATCCTTCCTCTCTGTCTAGCTTAGGTTACCCGTGTTTTAGATATAATTGTAGATGTACCTTTGGGTGGTTTCTTTTTTTTTTTAAATTTTATTTATTTATGATAGGCACACAGTGAAAGAGAGAGAGAGACAGAGACATAGGCAGAGGGAGAAGCAGGCTCCATGCACCGGGAGCCCGATGTGGGATTCGATCCCGGGTCTCCGGGATCGCGCCCTGGGCCAAAGGCAGGCACTAAACCGCTGCGCCACCCAGGGATCCCGGTTTCTTGTACACATACAGAAGAGAGCCTGTCATCTTGTGTTCTGCTTGCCTTCACTCCTTCAGTACTTAGGAAGTCTTTCCATCTATTTTCACCTTGATGATAGTACATTTATAATTTTTTAAAAGATTTTATTTATTTATTTATTCATGAAAGAGAGATTGAGAGAGAGAGAGAGAGAGAGAGAGGCAGAGAACACAGGTAGAGGGAGAAGCAGGCTCCATGCAGGGAGCCCAACGTGGGACTCGATCCCTGGTCTCCAGAATCACGTCCTGAACCAAAGGTGGCTCTAAACCCCTGAGCCACCTGGGCTGCCCAGTAGTATGTTTATATCGTAACCTTAGTTCCTTCTGTTTGGAATACTGACTGTTGGTTCCTACTGTAAATAATGCGGTTTGCTACTGATCACACTCCAATTCCCTCCACCACACTTTCAGCGTGTGTTCTCTGTTCTCTGTCTACATTGTCACGTAATCATTACATGCTGTCTTGTGCCTCATAGTCCCACAAACAAATATGTAGTATTTGCTTGACAGCTGTTTGCCTCTGGCTGTTTAATCCAGTGTCTGTAGTGGATTCCTCACTTAGCTCCTGGGCTCGGTGCTCCCTGCATTGGTATACATTCATAAATTTCGTTGTGGCCCTTACCTTAAGAGTCCATGTACCTAGATGGTAGATCTGTGGCTCACTTGAATTTGTCTCCTGAACATATTTCTGGCCTGTGATCCCTGTTGCAGAACTCCTGTCGGGTCTGCTTCGCCATTATGTGTTATGGCCCGACCTTGTGACATGAAGCAGGGAGGAATTGGTAGGGTGTAGCTGTGTGAGTATCATGGCCTGTGCTGTGAGTCTGTCAGGTAGGACAACAGGCCAGAGGCAGTGGTCAGCTGTGTGCCTGGGGTCGGTGAGTGCTCCCTACATCCCACAGGTCCCTTGGACTGCTTGCCAGTCCTTCTCTGTGAGAATGCCATCATAACCTCTGAAGAACTATATTTTTCTTCACTAAAGCATGTGGTGTGTGGAGGCCAGTGCTTCTCCCAGGTGAACGTGGGCCTGCATGGCCACCACCTTCCCAGCTCCCGTTCCCATAACATGTCTGCCTCAGATTCCTTAAGTGTATTGTGTGAAATACTCAGGAATAAAGTGTTAACCCTTAAAATAGGTTTTTTAATCCTTTCTTAAAAATTAAAGTAAGTTGTATTTTTCCTTTTAAAATATCTTTTTGTAAGAGAGATTAATAATCTGCTGAAGCAAGAGTGACCGTAAGTAGGAAGACGAGTAAATGTGGACGTTTGGCCAGCAGGAGAAGGTAACATACAACCTTTGGTCTTTTGTGGGGAGATGTGTGAATAAAAAACTAAGTTTAAAGGCAGCCACTGATGAACAATGTGTAACTGAAACCGTCGTGAAGAACCGTTAGAGCAGAGATCGTGGCTCTGGCGGGCAGAGGAGCGAAATGCCGCCCAGCTCCTGCTGTGAGGAGGCCCCACTGCACAGGGGCTCTGACAAGTCTGCCTTGAGTCATTTGTCGGTGACTGTGTTCAAGGGCTTCATTGTGCTTTGTTTCATTGTTTCATTTTGGGGAAAAGGACCAAATATGTATCTGATGTTTGCTTTGGTTTATGTTTCTGATGGGGCATCACATCTGGTGAATTTTCTTTCCCAATAGCTTGTATATAGAATTGACGGCACATGTGTGTTTTCAGAATCAGCATCAACCTCGAGTAATTGTAAAGGGAGGTAACTGTGGTCATTTCCTGCAGTTGCCGTAACCGTAATATCAGTGGCATAAGACAGCAGAAACGTCCTTTAGCAGTTTTGGAAGCCAGAAGTCCAAAATAGAGATGTGGGGATGCCTGGGTTGCTCAGTGGTTGAGTGTCTGCCTTCGGCTCAGGGCGTGATCCTGGAGTTCGGGATCGAGTCCCATGTTGGGCTTTCCTCAGGAAGCCTGCTTCTCTCTCTGCCTGTGTGTCTTTGCCTCTCTCTGTGTGCCTCTCATGAATAAATAAATAAATTTAAAAAAATGCAAGTGTGGATGGGTCTTGAGGGGCATCCCCAGCTTGCGGTGTTTGCTGCAGTCTTGGCGTCTGTTGGCTGGTGGCCATATCACTCCAGTCTCTGCCTCTGTGGTCATTTGGCCTTCTCTCTGCTGATCTCCCCAAGCCTTCTCCTCTGCCATTGAAGTTTGGGCCCCCATGGGTGATCCAAGATGATTTTATCTCAAGGTCCTTCACTTAATTACATCGCCAAAGGTCCTGTTTCCAAATGAGGTTATGTTCAGGATTGGTTCTGGTCCAAGATGGCGACAGAGGAAGACTCTGGATTCCCCACCTCCAGGGACACCCCATATCCACCGCTATTGACTGAGCAGTCCCTCCTGAAGAAGAACTGGGGGCTGACCGAACAGAGGATGACGTGGCAGTGGACAGGCCTCCACCTCTGATGCTGTGACCTGCAGCAGGGGGGCTGGTACCAAGGGACCCCCCCCCCCCCAGCACATTGTCTGCTTGAGGGCACAGAACAAAGCTACAATTGAAAAGATCAATGAGCTTATAAAAGAGACATCCTTAAAATTTTACCAAACAGTGGGGAGCTGCTGGAACTTCCTGGGTCTGGGTCTGGTGAGCCTCATGGTTTACGCTCCTCTTCCCCTTGATAATGTGGATAGGAGCAGGGTCCAGCGTCCTAACTGGCCGGCCATCTCACTGAGCCCAGCAGGTCCCTGAGACCATACCAGTCTCAGCCACCACAGCAAGAGGGCTCCAGCACAGTCCTTGCTCATTACAGCTCCTGCTGTCTCACCAAGGTGACACAGGCACAGAGCGCCCTGGAACAGCCCAGACCTTCACCACGTCAGCTTCTGATGCCTTGCTGGGGTGCTCCAGGGCCACCCAGCTGATGCCTGCTTTGGCTTCAGCAACCCTACCAGGACACCCCCTGCACTGAGCATCCTGGGACATCCTGGCTTGTACCCACTCCACCACAGCTGTCTCATCAGGATGCCTTCTGTATGGAAAGCCCAGGGACCACCCCAGCCTGCACCCACTTCAGCTATAACAGACCTGCCATGGTGCCCCCACACAGAGTGCCCCAAGACCCCAGCCTGCACCTCACCTTGACCCCCAGCCACCTTGCCGGGCCATTCTTTGCACAGCCTGAGCACCCTGGTTGACCCCCTTTGGCTGTCGTGCCAGGGCATCCCCTGGACAAGAGCCCAGAGATTGCATCAGCCTGTGCTCACTTCCCTTTCATGTATTGTCCTGTTGGGATACCCACACTGGGGAGGGCCCTGGGATCCCACCATTTGCAGCCACTTCAGCTTCAGCTGTCTCACCAGAGTACCCTCTGTGTGGAGAGCCTCAGGGCTGTCCCAATCCACTCCCACTGTAGCTCTGGCCATCCCACAGGGCAGCCTCCCCAAAACCCCCAGCCTCCACCAGCCACAGCTCTGTCTAGCCAGCCCTCCACCAGGCACACATTCTACATGGGGGCAACCATACACAGTTCCTCTCCCTCAAATTTAGGGCAAGTAGCTATTGTGCCTAATTGATAAAACCAAACACAGAAAGTCAAGCAGGATGGGTAGATACGGGAATATGCTCCAAAAGAACAAGAGAAAACCTCAGTGACAGAACTACATAAAAACAGAGGAAAGCAGTGTGCCTGACGAAGAACTAACGAACAGTCCTACAGATGTCTGCTCGGCTGGAGAGAAGGTAGGTGAACTTGGTGAGGCCTTCAGCAGAAGTAGGAAGTGTACACAGGAGCCAGTCAGAGCTGAAGAATACGGTCACAGAAAAGAAAACTGCAGTGGACAAGAGGGTGCAGAAGAACGGTCAAGATCTGGGGGATGGGGGATGGAAAGCACCCAAGCTGAATAGCATGAAGAGAAAATGACTTTGAAAATGGAGGGCAGGGTGAGAGATCTATTGGACATACCCAGCGAACAAACATTCCCATTAAAGGAAGGAGAAGAGGTAGAGAAAGGGGCACAAAACCTGTTTGAGGAAGGACAAGGTTACATGCACAGGAACTGGGGTGAACATATAGACTCGTTCTCAGGGGCCGCTGATCAGCATATATATAGCCTCATTCTCAGGGGCCGCTGTGTGCCTGGTTTCACACAGTGTGTAGGGTTCTGACATCACGCAGTTGGCAAGATGCTACATCTCCCCCTCCTAAGGAAAACCCTATGAATGAGAAAGCATATGGATTATCTTGAATGTTCTAAATCTGTATCATACTCAGAAAAAAACAGGGGTGATTGGGAAGGGGTGGGGAGTCGGTGAGACGCAGGTACAGCTCCAGATTGACAGGCTCCCTGGTCGGAGTGTGTGGCCTTGCCCACGTGGTGGGAGCAATGGGGGGCTTCCTCCAGAAGCAGTATGCACACTGCAGGGCGTCAGGGACATTCTGCATCCTGCCTGAGGGGAGCCTGTCTGGGAAGAGATACTAGCCGCACCAATCACAGTGGGATCATCCTGAGGTGTTTGCCCTTGAAATGATGTCCCATCTGGGGCTTGCCTGAGAATAACCGGAGGTGGTAAGGGAGCCAGGAAGTGAGTGGAGATAGGGATGACGTGAGGTAGCTACACATTGGGAATGTGGTAAAGCACACCTGACATAGACCATTTTACTGTGGGAGGTACCCAGCTCCGGAGTATTGAGTGCATGGACGTCCCCACGCCCTCCTCACTGCTCAGCCTGCAGGACTGATCCTCCAGCCTCCTTAACCGACTCTGCTCCCTCCACCGCTATTTTCTGACGCCTCGAGCTCCAGGACCCCACGTCCCTCAGATACTCAGAATCACATGGCAGTTTGTCCTCTTATGACTGCTTGCTTCCCTTGGAATGATGTCCTCAAGGTTCTCCCGTGTTCCAGTGTGTGCCCGGATTTCCTTCTGTTTTAAGCTGAGTAATGCCCCATAAGCATAATACCAGCTTTGTTCTGCTTGTCCAGCTGTGTGCACAGACAGGAGGTGGCTTCCCCTGTCAGCTGTATGAGCATGGAGTCCAGACGTCTTGTGGAGACTCTGCTCTCACTTCTTTTAGGTGTATACCCGGCAGTGGGATTGCTGGGTCAGATGGTGGTTCTGTGCTCAGTTTCTGTAGGAATCGCTGCAAATCTGTGTTTTCTAAACAGGCTGCCCTCCTTCATTCCCACCAGCACAGGGGTTCCTGTGTCCTCGTTATTTTCTGGAGCTTACGGTAGCTGTCCTACGAGGTGGGAGCTGACAGCTCATGGTGGTTTGCATTTGCATATCCCTCTTGACAAGTGATGTTGAGAATTTTTTCACGTGCTTGTTGGCCCCTTGTGTGTCGTTTTTGGAGAAATGTCTTCATTATGCACATTTTTAATCCAGTTGTTTGGTTTTTGTTGTTGACGTTTCTGCTGACTTTTAAATCCTGGTTGGTGATGTTTATGTCACTCATGAAACCACAGGTGATAAGAGCATTTCCTATGCATGTGATCGGTCAGTGGCTTATGTACATGTGAAATCAAGCACTGTTGAATTTACAGTATTAAATGTTGAATTTTAATTTGGGAAGCATTTATCTTTCTTACCAACTTTTATATATATGTTTTTGACCTGTGAGTATGAAAACCACTGAAGATACACTTTGTGAAAATGGCATCTAAGTTTCTGTAGAGAGCCTTTTCTCTTGATTATCCATGTGGACCCAGGTGGGCCATGGTGACTGGTTTAGGCCTGGGGCCTGACCCAGTCCAATGAGCGCCTTTACTGCCTGCACAGCCCAGCAGGGATGGGGAGCCCCAGGTGCCATGGTCACACCGCCGGTTATATACCTGCTGGAGGGACGAGCCTCTGCAGCCACACCTGCTGTGTGTGTGCGGGGTAGAACGGGATCTGCCGGGCTCCCTCCAGGGCAGGGGCAGGGGGCCACCTCCTTTGTCCCCTCGTCCGGCATCCAGTGTGGTTTACACGGCACAGTTTGTAGACAACAGTCTGCGCTTCTGGGTGTGCTCATGACTCTAGTTAGGAGAGCTGCGCTCTTCAGATTTGAAAGCTGCTGTGTTCAGGATCTGAATTCATGACAGCTGACTTGTGTGAGACGGAATGTGACACCCAAGGACCAGCCACTTTCCACGAGTTCCCACTGCTGCATGTGAAGCTTTTGCATGTTTTTGTAAACATACTTGTACTTGTCATGATTTACAAACGGTTGTCAGTGTGCTTGGAGTCTGTTCTGACTGTGATAAATGGGTTTCCCTGGCATGTGCAGCTGCGTTCATTAAATGTGAACACTAGTGAGTGGAGGAGCCATCACTGCTTTCTCGGTGAGTGTGCTGGGAATCAGCAGCATTAGCCTGTGGCCCTAGCATCAGACTTGGACCTCCACCAGCCGGCTTGTTGCCTCCAGCATTAGCCTGTGGCCTGAACATCAGACCCGGACCTCCACCAGCCAGCTTGTCGGCTGTCCACAGGGCCTCCCTCTGATTCCAGACCAAAAACCAGCCAGTGTCAATGTGTTGAAAATAAAAATTGTGTGCATCTTTACTTTCGAGGGGGTGGACTGCTGTGTACAGTTATTTTTTTTTAAACTATAAATTGCCTTTTGAGAAAATGTGTTCCAGTTGTTTGGTTACTGCCTTAAATTGTTTCCTTATTTTAGCCAAAAAAAAAAAAAAAAAAAAGGGGAAAGCTTTTAATTAGATGCACTTATGGGAAAATGAACAATTTCCTTCACCTGGCTTCAGTTAAGTGTCATAACAGTTGGCACTGTTTGGTTGACGCTTCCTAGGAAAGCGTTGCTGTGCAGCGGTGGTGCTGGTAAGACCTGTGAGCCTGCAGGAGATGAAGGGAACCCTGGATCAGGAATATGGCGCATCATGACTCAGTGTTGGGCATCCTGTTCTCCCACTGATCTCTCCCCAAAGCATTTCTGGTGGTGTTTATCATGTCTGTGTTGTTGTGAAGTCTCCGTTGACGGCCGTATAGAAAGAACCTCTGGGAGAGTCTGAAACGTGTTCCACCCTTTCTGGTATGACATTCTCAAAAGAACCAGGATAGATCTCAGACTTGTCAAAGCAAGCAACAGATGAGACGTTAACCTCATAACTTCAGACCTGTGATATGCTGCTTTCAGAGTTACTGGTTGCTTTCAGAATTCAACATGATTTTTGTTTTGGTCTTCTGAATTGCAAACGATATTATCTTTTTTTTTTTTTAAATAAAAGCCAAATGAATAATATCTCTCTGTAAAAGTATTTAATAAAATGTATCTTTATTTCAGTATCTTAAATAGTGACGATGAAGAAATATTCAGTAATGAAGAACAGAAATACACATCCAAAAAGAGGAAAAAGGATCATTTTAGAAATGATACAAATACTCAGTGTAAGATCATTTTTATTAATGATTTTATGATGTTTTTACTTGTTTTATATATTGATATACTACATTGTTCTGATAATGCTATCTCAAGAAATAAAAGACAATGCGTGAATGATAGCTCTGTATCCAGTGTTGCCCACTGACTTGGTTATCAGACCATTTGCAGCGTTAACTAGTAAGATTTGCAAAAACAAAAGGTAGCAAAACCTGCAAAGCAGCTCGTGCATCTGAATGACCGAAATGGTCGTGAGTTCAGTGACGAGTTCAGTGACCAGTTCCCTCCCAAGCAAAGAGACCAGACTGCAAGGTGTCTTGCTTTTGGACTCCTCTGTAGGAGACCCGGCCAGAGCTGGCCAAGAAGGAAGGGCTGGACATCTGTAGGCCGGGCGGGGATAGGGAGCCTCCTGGCGGTAGCTTGCCTCCCTGACAGGCTGCATTCCTCTTGAGGCGCAGCCTGGAGTTTCTGGGAACCGTCTTAGGGCGTTCAGGCTACTCAATAAGAACAGGTTCTGTGGAGAATAGAGTGTCGCACTCCTTGGGTGTGGGTCTGAATTACATGAAAAAGGCAACAAGACAAGAATTATTAGGACACACAGAATTAATTCCTAATCACAGGTTTGTAGTTAACTATAGTTTTATAGTTTGGTATTACCACAGTTGTTAGTAGTGTTGGTTTTCTTTTAAGTTACAAAGACTTGGGGCTGCCTTAAATAATTTTTCATGTAAATATATTTCAGCATCTCTTAAAATGATGTCAGGAAATAGAGCAGTTCTGTTGACATTTAACCAAGTGAAAGCATCTCTTATTTATATGTCAGATAATTTTGTGAGCATGTACAACTGTTGAAGTTCCATAAAAATCTTCATTTTAAATGATTTGCCAGATTTTAAAAACAAAGTTAATTCTTATTCTAGGTTTTTATCGTGAGAAATGGATCTATGTTCATAAAGAAAGCACAAGAGAAGTAAGTATTCTCTTCTAATTAAGAGTATATATTTGGTGCTTCTGTTGAATATGTAATGTCATATTAAATAAATTATTTCTTTTGCAGTATGAAATCTATGATTCACATTCTAGCAGATGAAAATATAGGACCTTTGAAGCGGTGATTCGTGTGTGCATGTGTGTGCATGCACGCGTGTGTGTACATGTGCATGCGCATGTGCAGTGTGTGGTTAGCGTCCCCAGTGCAAATCTGAATCCACCAAAGGCCTGTGTTGGAACAAGTATGGACCCTTAGATGGTTTGACATTTTCTCCCTACCTCTCCCCAAAAGCCACTGGTGTGAGCCTCTGGTGCTGCTGCAGTGTGTGTCCTTACTCCCATGTGCTTTGGGTGGTGAGAACATTGGTGGCCCCCATTTAGAACCAATGCAACGTTGTAGATAAGTCTGAACCTGTCAAGAGCTGTGTGAGCCCTTCCGGCTCCTGTCTTTTGCCAATTTGGCTGCAGCTTTTTTTATGAGCCATGGATAGTTCACTTCCACTCTGCTTTTTTCTCTGCTCAGTATCCAGGGAGGCTTCCTTCATTTTGCAGTATGAGAGACTCATTTGCTGTATTTTGCAGCAATTGGGGAGCATAATTTAGGGAGTAGTTGTTTAGCATAGATATAACATTCCAGAAGTGTTAATAATGGATGTTCTGCTATGGCTCTGCTCCCTAGAAGCTTAGGAGTTTCTGAGCCAGAAGACTGATTTGGCCTGTTGGTGATGGGTAGGACTGGTGCGTGGGTTCGAGACTGCTCTCGGCTCACACACGCTCTGAGTGAGGCGTGTCAGAAGCGCTTGGTAGAATCTGATGGATGGGGCTTATGAAAGACTGTCTAGTACTTCATCTGCTGTGTTACCGCACCAAGTACAGAGTAGACACCCATTCGGGGGAGCATACGCGGCAGTGTGAGTCTGCAGAGGTGTTGTGTGGGCCCTGGGACAGGGACACAGCCAGGCTTGGGGGGCTCTGGGCTTCCTGTACTCAGCTGCATCTCTGGCTTAGCACCTGCTGCAGACCAGGCACCTCTCCTGCTGGTCTGCACGGCCCGCTGTGGCTGCCCCACAGCCTCTGAGGTTCCATGTGTCGTTCTGGGCCCACCAGACTCAGGTGGACTCGTGTGGCCCAAACATGTGTTTTACAGTCTGTGAATCAGATTTAATTCCCCAAAAAAGAAGAGGCCGCTGTGACACGAGTAGCTGCCTGGGAAGGAGTCTGTGTCTGTACCAGCATTTAGAGCTCTGTTCATTGCGAAGAAAAGGGAATTAAAGTAGAGATGTCAGCAGTGATTGACTTTGGATTATAATCTATAATTAACCTTTGCTTCCTGCACAGCTCCCAGGAAAACAGTTTGCATATAGTATTCATTAATAATGTATTTTGCTTTAAAAACATGTGTTTTGTTGATTTGTGCACATATTAGGATTGTTCTTGGGATTTGGGCACAAACCAAATAAACCTTCACGGGACATCCTAGGTCTGAGACTCAGGTGTGCGCTCCAGCTGCTTTGCTAACCCCTGTCCTGGTATCGGTTAGAGATGCGAGGGGTAATCTGTCACCTCCTGTGTCTAGGATTATCACCAGCTCCTCTAACCCCACAACTATGACTTGAAAGTCTCTATATACTCTCAGGATTTCAAATACAGAAGATGGAGTTTGAAATGAGTCCTGACACCTAGGATACAACCCTGTGCAAACTGTGTAGAATGTAGGATATATTGTGAGGGATGCATAGCTGAAGTAGATGGCAGTGTTTTCAGTACTGAGAACACATCCCTTGTGTTCCATGTCTTCCCTTGGACTCTGGGACCCGTCTTGTCTGACGACCAGCTCCGGGGTTTCCCCAGCTGGAAACCGTACATAGTCACCCCCTGACTCCGGGCCTTGGTCCTGTGCACGGGGCACCTTCTAGACCCACAGAGGAATTGGGTGTTCCAACGTGTGTGTCTGCAGCAGACACATCTTCACAGCAGCTGGGCAGATGATTTGTGTATCTGTAGGTGCTTAGCTCAGAACACATCCCATTGTGATTTCAGTTCCCAAGCTCATCCCGACCAGAGAAATCAACAAGATATTTAATACATATTTGGCTTTATCTCAGTAGTGATGTAAGAATAGCAGAGTATAATGTCCTGATTATAAATGACTTATATTTAACATTGCGGTTTTACACCATGCTAATCTAAATGTAGAATAAATCATAAAAACAAATGCCCTTTGCTGAAATTAAAAAAAATTGCACAGACTAATTCGCATTAACTGTCACTTTATTTTGACTAATTGACTGATGATGGATTTCAACTGTTTTGTGTCTGTTTTTCCAGAGGCATGGCTATTGTACTTTGGGAGAGGCTTTCAATCGCTTAGACTTCTCAAGTGCAATTCAGGATATTCGAAGGTTCACTTACGTGGTCAAAGTAAGTCTTCCGTTTCAAAAGCCATTTGATGACACTTGATGGACTGGGTTTTGAAGGTGACAAGTGTAAATATTTAAGACGCTTCTGGCATTGGTGGAAAGTTGTGCTTGTTTGGTAGCAGAATAGAACATGAAGAGTGAGCTCGGGGTGACAGAAATAGTGGGGTTCTCTCCTGCCCTGGTGTCCCACACGCTTTCTCCCAGGGACATATCATGTTGCAGGTTTCGGCCAGCACACACATAGGTGCATTGCTGTGGGAGACCCAGAAGGGCGCACACAGGCTCTTCCTGAGGTTCCGGCCTCATGATTTCACGTGCATTTTCTCCTCCGTGTTCCTCACAAGCATGAGCTCTGCTTCATAGACAAGCAGCAAGCTGATAAGAAAAAGGGAATTGATATACAGTGGATCTCCACAGAAGCCTTGATTGTGTTGATGATCTATTTGTAGAGGAAATTTTTATCTTGGCTCAAAAAGAATGTATATCATGTGTTACATGCATTGTAGATAAAATGTAAGCAATGGGTTGTGATGATGTTAATTTTGGGTTTTTTGTTTTTTTTTTTTTAAATTTTTATGATAGTCACAGAGAGAGAGAGAGGCAGAGACACAGGCAGAGGGAGAAGCAGGCTCCATGCACCGGAAGCCCGATGTGGGATTCAATCCTGGGTCTCCAGGATTGCGCCCTGGGCCAAAGGCAGGCGCCAAACCGCTGCGCCACCCAGGGATCCCTGCGCCACCCAGGGATCCCTAATTTTGGGTTTTTAATAGGGCTGAGACATTAGAAATATTTTCCTTGTAACGATTTTTAGGAAATGAAAAGTATTGGGATACCTTGGTGGCTCAGTGGTTGAGCATCTGCCTTTGGTTCAGGTTGTGATCCTGGGGTCCTGGGATCCAGTCTCACATCCGGCTTCCTGGCAGGGAGCCTGCTTCTCCCTCTGCCTGTGTCTCTGCCTCTCTCTCTGTCTCTCATGAATAAATAAAATCTTTAAAAAAATTAAAAAAGTAGTATTAGTGGCAGGACAGATATATTGGGGGTTAAATCACTTTATACCTGAGGTAATAGTACGTGTTTGGTTTGGCCCCAGAGTTTGCCAGGGTGTCCTATGTGACCAGCATGTGGGGCACATGGGGCACCTGTGTGCCATGTGCTTCCTGGGAGTCCCGTGCACTGGGGCCCGATGGGGTGTGTTCTGATGCACACACTGGCCAATGGGGCACGTCTGTCATTCACCTTCTCTGGGTGAGGCACTGCATTTAGACTCCTCCAGTTCAGAGTGTCCAGAATCCAGGGGCCAGGAAACGGTGTGTTAGCACAGAGGTCTCTGTTCTTGTAAATATTTCTCCGCGGCACCATCTTCAAGTTCGGGACACCCTGAGTTGTTGTGTCCTAGTAGCCACTTTTGAGCACCCCATGCAGAAGTAGAGAGACTTCATTGCAGGGGTGGACTAGGAGTTGTGCAGGGGTGTGACCACTCTGTGCTCAGATGAGGCACATCTGAAGTTCTTCCTTCCTATTGCCTGATCCTCCTCACTATTTGTTCATTCTGTCTGCATGCCACACTCTTGCCTGCTGAAGAGCCTTTCCTCATGTGTCTTTCGTGTTTTTGAAAATGAAAATACCAGCGTTAGCCTCACCCTAACTGTGAGGGTTAACCCAGCGTTAGCTGTAAAATTGTAGGTTTCCTCTACTGATTGTTTTCTGATACCTACAAAATGCATAAGTATAAAGTTAAAATGTGTCACATGCATTGTCAATTGAAATGCTCTTGTACCCTTCTAGAAGTACCGCCAGTCTCTGAGTTGTCCTGTGGAGATGGTGTGCGCGGGACCTGGTGACCTGAGAAGGTGCTGAGGCCGTGTGTGCGAGGCTTGACAGGCTTAGTCACTGCCCAGCAGGAACCTCACCTCTCATCCCCACCCCTGCCCACGTGCACCCCTCCATAGACCAGCAGGGTTGCCTTCCAAAGAGCCCATTTGCTCATGTCCGCCTTTTGCTAACAGCAAAGACAGACACCAGCCGTCAGTGATGCTGTGCATCAGTGCACGTGCCACTGCAGACACCTGCTGTGGGGCCTTAGCTCCCTGCCCTCCCTCTGGCACCTCCCCTGCCCATGCCGGCTTTCCTGCTCTCTCCCAGTGCATTATGTTTTCACCTCCAGAGTAGCTTGGGACTCCCTTCCCCGACTCCGCTCTGCTTACTGCCACCCTCTCATGGAGATGCAGTGTCTCCATGTGCTTGGGCGTGAGGTACTCCTTTTTTTTTTTTTTTTTGTGAGGTGCTCTTCTTGTTGACCAGCAGGGCGTGTGCTCCTTGACCTGTGCTGATGGCAGATGACCTTGACCTCAGGAGCCACTGCTTGGAGTTTTGTGATGCTTTAAATGTGTGTAGCAGCTCTTCCTACATCAGCATCTAGGAGGATTCCTGTGTTCTTCTCAGGAAGGTGATTTCCCGTAATTAATGCTGAGCTGTCTGCACTCATTAATGTTGGAACACATATAAGCAAGATGTGAGGCAGCAGCGGGTTTGAAACCTTTGATAAAGAGTTTCCTTATGTTTGTAAAGGTGTTCAGGGATGGTTTTCCTGAGGATGTGTATGAAAGAAAGGAAGAATATTCTATATGAGATCCTTTTGTTCTCTTAAAGTCAGCAATTTTAAACTGAGACTAGTCAATAATTATTACATTTCCTGAATAAAAATTATTAGTTATCGTCCAGTTATACATTGTGTTGCTGAGGTAAAGATAAGTAGTTTTGAGTGGAGGTGTGACCATTCCTGGCATTATCTGTCAATACCTGAAACATTTTCTTATCTAGGTTACTTTAATAGTTTTTCCATAATTTTTCTCTGAGTTTGAGGAATTAATGTTGCTTTTCCAAGCTGTACTCAACTTTTTATAGAAGAGAAAATAATTTTAGGTGCCATGTTCTCCAGACACCCATAGCTGTCCTAGGATTAGGGCTGAACCATGTGTCACCGCCGCACCTGCATGCTGGCAGGAGCCCCAGGGATGCCTCCAAGTGGCAGTGAGCAGTGCCTTGGAGGTTGGCAGGAGCTTGTCCCACTCTCCTGCACCAGGGCAGGTTCCTGAATTCATGCATGTGGGCAGGTGCATGTGCCTGCATCCACGCAGCTGGGGAGCATGAGTTCAAGCACCACTTGTTGCTCTAGGCTAGCACGCACACACACCAGCACTCATAGCACCAGCAGCCCCAGACTTTGTGCACGTACTTGTGAGGTCATTGTCCTTCATCATCCGTGTTCAGACTTCATGAGCGTGCTGCCCCATACTAGCTTCAGGCTAATCAGTCATCATGATGTCAGACTGCTCTTCAAACCTACCTCCTATTCAAAACCAGCTTCTTCCTGTTATAATAGTTCGTGATAATTGTCTTGGCCAGTTACTAAATAGCCTTAGCATAATGTATTGAGCTGTTAGGGGCATCTGGGGGGCTCAGATGGTTGAGCATCTGCCTTTGGCTTAGGTCATAATATCAGGGTTCTCTGGTCGAGCCCCACCTTGGGCTCCCTGCTCAGTGAGGAGTCTGCTTCTCCCTCTCTCTCTGCCTTGCCACTTCCCCTGCTTATTCTCTCTCTGTGTGTCAAATAACAAAAATTAAAAAAAAATTGAGCTATTAAATTTACTTCCAGAAAGTCAATGCAAACTGAAATATTTTCACTAAGTAGTAATTTTTCTCTTATTAACTGTCTGCAATTATTATTTCATAATATGCCCTGAGAAATTTCCTTATTAATAAAAAAAGACAAGTCAACTTGCAGCTTGGATTTGACCCTTGGTGAGTGAACAGTTCTTAATATCTGATCCATGATTCTGCTGACTTTCACTTACCCATTTCTAAGTCATGTATAAGTAAATTAAATGCATTTTTGGTCAATTTTATGAGCTTACTTTCATTAAAATAAAGACAGATTTGGTGGAATTTTGAAAAGTTTACTTAAGAAAATCAGCCACACACTTGGAAATGTAGCAAGCCAGCACTTTCAGAGAATCTTCTACACCAGATTCCAGCCACACTCTGCCATCAACACTTGTCCTCTCTGTGAGCGAAGCCACATTGAAGGAGATGGGCCTTTGCAGATCCAGCCATGCCCAGGCTCCGCCTCCCCAGTCAGGGCCTCCCTCCTGTGTGGGCGGCCCATGGGTGTGGGTTTGGTCATTTGTCCAGTGCATTGGTCATCACTGCCAGACTCCCCTGAGCCCCAGGAGCATAGGGACTCCACCAGCTTTGCTCACTGCAGAGCCCCCAGTGCCCAGTGTGATGCCACCTCCATCCAGGTGGAATGAAGGTGCGCTGGCAGGTAGCTGGCAGCCAGGACAGCAGTAGGTAAAGATGTAGGGATTAGTAACACAAAGCAGGTTCATCCTGTAGGCGTCTGGGTTACCCTCTGTGTCCTGTTTCCTGCAGAGTCCCAGGAGAACAGCAGACTGCTGGGTCCCTCAGGACAGGTGGTGGCTTCTGGGGACCAGGCATGCGTGGACAGTGGGGCAGCATCTGGGGACAGTGGGTTGAAGGGCTATATGCATGTTTCAGGAAATTTGTGAAAGCAACACAGGGCAACAGTTGAAACTTGCAAATGTTGGATATGCTGTATTTCCTAAAGTAGGGACTCCGTGGGGAAAATCTGCTCAGGAGCATAAAGTGTTTATGCCTTAATTTGTGTTACATGGAAAGTGTACCTGAAGTCCGTCCTTCCGGCCTTGCCACTATCTCTGGTGTGTTATTTACCTTCTTCTGCTTCCACGTGGTGATTCTCTAATTGGATAGGCTTTGTAGTTAGAAGATGGTATATGGTATATGCTCATGAGGGAATGTGGCCCCAGGCCATTGTACCGCCAACACCCTCCCATGGGTGGCTGTACCTCCCCTCCATGGCCCCAGTCGGCTGTACATTTCCTTCCTCCCCCAGGAATGTGCCTCCCTCTCCCCCACAGGTGGCCACTGTCCATTTCTCGGCTATTCTCCAGGAAGTGTTCTCTTTCCTAAACAAATGTGCCTGCCTATTTACATTTTTGTGGCAACGCACAGAATTTTAAGTCCCAGGTATTGTTCTGTGATACTGAGAATGCAGCTTAAGCTCCTTTCTAGACAGGTGTATTCCTTGCTATGTCCTACATTTTCCTAGACAAACAGTGTTTATCTTCTAATGGTGTCAGAGTTGGTTCTTCATTTTAATTCTTTGTGCACTTGTAATCGGAACCTGTCTTATATATGGACAGTTTGGTTGAAACTTAAACTTTATTTAAAACCTTTCATGGGAACATCTGTTTTTCTCTGCGATGGTAAATTTAATATTTAGCTTCTTCCAACTTGAGTTGGTCTGTCATTCCCAGCATAATAAGGCTGAGTCACCTGTGGGATTTCCATGCAGCACTTCTGTGATGTTGAGGACAGGTCCTGTACTGTATTCTTCCTAGATTTATGAAACTTGAGTGCACCCTCTGCAATTTAATCACAGAGATACGTGGTGAGTGGTATTGCTAACAAACATTCCATGTTCCCCAGGGCTCGTCACCTGCTCAGGGACAGGTGTGGTCAAGGACAGGATGTCTGCAGACCTAGCGTCTGTGGTCTTTAGGCCCCGACTCATCCTGCAATCATGTGAGAGGAGTTTGTTAATCCCTCATCACACTAGGAGAGGAGAAAATATTCCTTAAATGGCTATGTTTCTATGTGGCTAACAAAGGAATCCATCAGGTTAGTCACTGAGAAGTGGGTCATGGGAGATTCCAGTTCAGGTAAGATGGTGTCTCACAGGACAGCGTGTCCTGGGGCAATGGTGTTTCCCTGCAGAGGTGGTATGTTCTAAAAGCACATATAGTGTTCTGAAAGAGAATTTCAGCAGCTTCCTGACTCATTAAAGGGCGGAAACCAGATTTCTGTAAGGGGCTGTCCAGGAATTGGACCAGGAGGAGAAAACAAGTTGGGATCGCATGGCTCTAGCCCCCAAGTAAAGATGTGGTGTGGATGGCCAAGGATGCTCATACCCAGGACACCTCCAAAGGCCTACAGCTAGCTCATGGTGCCCACATGAAAAGTTCAGAGTTTTGGAGTTTCACTTATGTCCTTTACTGGTGGGTACTTCCCTTCTGACCATTCCACATTCCTGCTGCATTTGAATCATCAGAATTATCACTTTTTCTAGGAAATATATCCAAGTAGTGACTCTGCGGGGTGGAATAACAATCCCTAAAAGTCTGTGTCTACATGGAGCCTTAAAATGAGAAGCCAGGGCAAGGCGGGAAGGACTCTCCTCTGTGGCCCCTGGGAACTGAAGTGCAATGGGAAGGGCCCTTCCCTTTAAATAGCAGTGAGGATAAGTCAAAAGCCCTCTCTGGCTAGAATATTTTGTGATGTGGATGTTTCTGAGCTTTCTCCTAATCTCTGCGGAGGACTGTAGCATCCCCAGTTTATACTGATGCACAGAGGGAGGGTCAGAGGTGGGTAGTGGGCTGGGAGCCTCACTGCCCCTCTGGGTTCAGTCTCATTTCCTTATCGGGGATCCTGGGCACATTTCTGAACCTCGCATGTTGGGCCTCTGATGGGTTTAGTATCTACCTCCAAGGGCTGCCATGGGGAGTGTGCTAGTTAAATCATATCCTGCTCTGTGTCGGCAGTGTTTACACTATCTCTTCAGGGTGATTTGGACAAAGGGGCCACAGCTGTGGACAGGGCCATTTATGCCCCAAGATGTAAGGATGGGAGACAGGCGGGGACAAGGAGCCAGGGGGATACCACATGCGCCGCTGCCCCAGTACCGAAAGAGAAGACTTGGCTGTGTAAGGCCTCACTGTTCTTAATTTTAGGAACTTTCCCTCTCAAAGAAAACAAGGGACTTTCCTAAATGTGCCCTATGACATCTTGAAATAGTGTCCTTTTGAGGTCAGTGAGACTGTTGAAAAGGACTCTAAGGTTTCCAGTCCTGTTTGCAGCCAGACCTTGGCTGGTTGCAGGTAAGTGATCACCATGTTGGAATCCTCTTGCCCCACCCCAAGCACTGCAACCAGCACCTGGAGGTCGGGGGGTGGTGGTGGTGGTGGTGGTGGTGTCCTCCCCAGAGTGGGTGAACAGGGACAAACGAGCCACTGTTGATGGGAATTGTGTGGTGTCTTAGGCCAGTTATTTCCTACCATTGTTAGGTATTTACCATGAGTTCTGCTGAAGGTACAAACTGGCTTGTAGGATACTCTACAGTAATTAAATTTTTGCTGGCTATTTTACCGAACCTATGGTTTCTCCTCCTTTCAAGGAAACTGGGTATTTAGAAATGGAGAAAGTTTGTTTTTTATTATAAAACTAAAATTACTCACAAAAGGAAGTCTTCTGTGTTCCTTAGGACGAAACCTTTATTTTCCTTAAATCTTCCTATTGTCGATTCGAGAATTGGCTCCTAACTGCGAGTGTTTGCTAACTCTTCTCCCCACACACTGTGTTGGATTAAAGCATACTAGCAAAATATGTGAGTTCCCCTAAAAGCGAGATTCTTTACAGAGGAAGGACTGAGAAATGACAATGCACGCCCCATGGAGATGCCTGCTTTCTGTTTTTTCTTAATTTTTACTTCACTACAGAATGTGTTAAGTACAGTATGGTACTACCATGGGCATTTACGCATCTAGTGTGTGACTTGACAAGTAGGACACTCCTGACGGTCCGTCAGTCGACATGCCACCACCTGTGGACATCTCTGCTGCTGACTTCTGCCTCGGAGGTTGAATCTCCTGACTTTCCTGTTTATCGTTCTGTCACCTTTGGAAAATACTTTTATTTGTGTCTTTGTTTAAAATTGTATATTAGTAGAATAGTATTGTGATTTTGAGAAACGCATATGTTCCATTCAGTATTCTGCGAGATGTCAGTTTACAGTCAAAAGAAGCGCTCTTTAACGGACTTGACACTTTGACCTTATAAAATTAAATTCGATGTTGTAGTTCTGACATTTTTAAGTGATGTGGCATAAATTGATGATTGTGGTAGATGGGTATGTCCTGGCATGAGAACACTGGGAGTGTAGACGTTTGTTCTGTAGAGGGCAGGCCAGCAGAAGCATGTCCTCCAGAAACCTGAAATGTCCCTGTCACAGGTCTACAGGGACCAGTGCCAGCTTTAACTGTCCGCCTGCCAGTGTTATCGGTGAGACAACCTGCATGATCAACAGAGCCACCGAGGGGTCCTGTGACAAGAGTAAAATTGTAAATTGTGACACAATATAATTTAAATGAAATAGCAGTCCTTTCTTCGCCACTTCTAGAAGTCTGTGAATAAGACAAAAGGCCTGAGGATGTTAATTCCCAAGGAGAGGGAGAGAAGGGACAAAGCAAGAAGTGGGAACCCTGACTCACAAACTATCTGCCCAAGCCTATCCCCAAATGGGAGGCTTGTTTCAAACGCAGTCTATGTCATTGTGATGCCTGTTGGCCTCTGAGCAGAGGGACAGGGTCCTAGGACACCAGCCCAGACTGCAGGGGCGCATCCAGGGTCAGGGTCATGGTTCTCCTCTGGCTCATGAGAGCTGCTTAGCATGTTCTGTGTTACAGAGTTTCAATCATGTTCCCTTTTTGTTAAATGTTAAATTGAGAAGATTTTTAAATGATCACATTATGAAGTTTTAAATCACTGAAGGCTGTTTGAAGCTGGCAAGTGGGAGCGACACATGGGTGATAAGATCAGGAGTGGAAGCAGGACTGGGCCTGTCTTAGGCATGTCTGGTTTGATGTGATGGGACCTGAGGGCTGTGCCCTGCAGTCTGTGTGTCTGTGATCGCTGTAGCTGAGGACACTTATGGAAGCATATTAGAGATCACAGGATGATTTCCACCAAGATCATCATGTGATCCTCCTATATAAAACATTAGTTTTGGACTGCTGCAGTCTACTTGGGTTTCTTTTCTCCTTCTAGAAACCAGCAAGGTGAACAGGAGGGGAGGGTGGAGAATCCCACGTTCAGGCAGGTGTAACTACCAAAAGCAGCTGCGATTGGCAGAAATGGTCCCCATTTCTGAACAGGTGTGTTCCCACTTGGCCGTGGAGGCCTGGCTCTGGGTTCCCTGCAAATCCTGTTTGTGGAGAGCAGCTTTCTGCGCAGCATTGTTGGGGTGAGGAGCTTGGGAGGTCCTGTAGAACAGGTGCAGGAGAGAGTATGAGCAGAGGTGTGAGTCCACTAGGGAGGTGCGTCAGGGAGTCCGTGACACCGCCACCTGGTATTTCCAATTGTCCAGGAATGGAGCTGTGAAGTCAGACCCCATTGGGGGTGTGGGGAGTTAGACCGGGGTCCTTAGGAACACAGGAGGCACTGGTGGGGCAGGTGAGGGGCCCAAGAGGAGTGGACACTGGGAACCAGGGTAAGTGACAAAGGAGGCAGGGGTGTGACAAATGGGAAGGAGGGCACAGAGAGGGTGAGTGTAAGGGGGAGACAGAAGGTCCCCCGGCTGCAGATGCCATGGGAGACAGCAAAGGGAAAGGTGGGTCTAAGGAACATTTAAAGACAGTGTTCAGGAGAACTCACAGAGGTATGAATCTGGAGTCTGCCCTTCGAAACTGTGTCCCACCCTCAAAAATAACTGATCACCAAAGACTGTGACAGGCGTGGGGTCTCTGGAGGGGACAAGCCAGCTTGGTGACAGGCGTGGGGTCTCTGGAGGGGACAAGCCAGCTCGGTGACAGGCGTGGGGTCTCTGGAGGGGACAAGCCAGCTTGGTGGCGGGTTTTTTGCTTCCACATTATGTAACGCACCTCCTCTCCTCTCAGCTCCTGCAGCTAATTGCCAAATCCCAGTTAACTTCGCTGAGTGGTGTGGCACAGAAGAATTACTTCAACATCTTGGACAAAATTGTTCAGAAGGGTAAGATGATGACCACGTGTTTGATAGCAAGTGCAGTGCGAGGAGATGGGGCTCTTCTTCATTCCTCACTATGTATGCTGTCAACAGCGATGATGTCCAGTGATGCTGTCATGTTGGGATGGGCTATTACCACAGGACAGTGAAGGATCCCTGGGTTTTAGAGAAGTTTCACCTCGTTGAGGTAGCTGGTCTGTCTACCTTAGCCATGTGACCCCATAACTGTGGCTGTGGCCATGGCGTAGTCACTAAGGTATCAGACGAGCCTGTGGCTTTATTCTTAATTTAAGTCCATCTTGGTCACTTACTGGCCAGTAGTAAAAAGAACTTTCAGTTTCACAGTGAGTTAATGTATGTAGGTGAATTGCTGATGACATGTGTAAGCTCATCAGGATAAGTATAAAGGGAAACAGACACTGCCAATTTTATAGTGAAAATTGTAGATGCAGCCAGGAAATATTTAACGTTCTTTTAAATTTCATCATACTTGTGGTATCTCAAAAAAAGATGCCAGTTTGGAGTTGCAGTGAAATTAGATCATTGTTATGGTGGTAAAATACACATTTTTGAATTTTAACCATTTGTAAGCACACAGTTCGGCTGCATTAAACACATTGTCCACCTGGCACCAGAAGGTCCTATGGTCCTGCACTGACCCCCTCCCCTTGCACCCTGGCTCCTCCTGGTGCTGGCACCTACCCAATTTCATCTTTGTTAATGGACTCCACTCTGAGCACAAGTGTGTGGGATGTGGGGTCCATCCCTTTACGACGGCTCCCTTCCCTGCACACAGTGCCCCTTGAGTTCGTGTGTATTGGGGGTTAGGACCCTGTTCCACTTCCATGGGTGCCCATGCACTCTATTCATCTGTGCTGTGTGTGTTCTTGTGTGTTCCAGTCCTCGACGACCACCAGAACCCCCGTCTCATCAAAGACCTCCTCCAGGACCTGAGTTCCACCCTCTGCATCCTCATCAGGGGGGTTGGGAAGTCTGTGCTGGTGGGAAACATCAACATCTGGATCTGCCGTCTGGAGACCATCCTCCGCTGGCAGCAGCAGCTGCAGAACCTGCAGGTCACTAAGGTACAGGGACACACTCATGCGTGAAAGGTGCTGGTGGCTTATTGGAATCTTTGCTTTCAGATGAATTTGGCCCAGAAGGCCCTTGGATAGCTTAGATTGCTTTTGGGTAGACAGTAGAGATGGTTGCCTCTGAGAGGAGAATAGGTAATGAGTTAGTGCGCTGATTTGCCTTCCAGGAAAATGAGATGTTTTGGGCTAAAACAACTGCCCATGAGTCATGGGTGCCTTGCCCTGCCAGCAACTCCAGGGTTCATGCTTGCCCATGTCCCTGTTGTCCTTCACTGTTGTGTGTGGCTCTCCAGCAGAGTGCAGTGGGGGAGAAGATGGTGCACTTGTGTAGGTCATTCTGGTCGGGTTTATTCCAAGAGCTAGTTTCAGCAGGAGTGTTAACACCGTTGACTCCAGTCAGCATCTCAGGTGGGATTTGTGCCTCTCTGGGACTCAGTAAGATAAAGAATAAACGGAACGCATTTCTCAGTGCCCAAGAGATCACTCTTCAGTCTCCAGACTTCCCTCCTGGAAGATGTACGGTGCTGGCTCACCCAGGCCTCACACAAAGCCAAATAATTTCAAGAGTGATCATGGAAAGCCTTAGTTTTCAGCTATTTACCATCTAAACCCGAGATTTACAGAAGAGGAGAGGTTCCTTAATTACGGCCTGAAGTCATGAGTTCTCCGACGTTCAATGTCTGTGAGCACTATGCAGACTGAACAGAAGTAGGTCTGGATGTGGTCCTGCAGTGCCCTGAGCTGTCACACACCTCCTGTCCCCCCATGGCTGAAGGCTGTGATTGGAAGGTCTGTCTGTGACACGCACGTGGTGTGGAAGCCTCATACAAGTGGCCAGGCCACGCACCCAGGTCCCCCTCGTCCCTCATGTGGCCAGCCTGTGTGGCAGTGCCACTGCAGCTAGTGAGCTGGGGGCAGGCAGCCAGCAGGGGTCTGTGGTCAGGGTCCTGAGCAAGAGCTTGTGGCTGAGAAGCTGCAGGTGGGGCTGCTGCTGTGTATCATTTAGACAGAAGTGTGTGTTCACTACGGGCAGGAGGGCAGAGAAGCTGCGGAGTTGGGCTGGGACGCGTCACAATGGGGAAGGAGCAGAGGCAGGGTCATTCCTCCTCACCTCTGCAGCTCCTGGACCAAGAAGGCACTGGCTTCCTTTAGGGTCTTCCTTTCATTCCCACCAGCATGGAGCACGCATGCAGGGAAGGCAGCAGTGGGGATGACCCCCTGACCTGGGCCTGGCTGCACGCTCAGAGCTGGCTTCCCTGTGGCCTTATCCCCTGTGGCCCCAGCTGGAGGTGATGGTCATGCTCACTCCTCACAGTGCAGGTGTGGGCCTGTGAGCCAGTGTGGCGGCTCCAGTAGCAGCTGCAAAACCAGGGACGTAAGGCCTTGTGGGGAAGAGAGCTGTGGCCAAATTGGTGGGAACCTGAGTTCGGGGTCACTGTACGTTGGGAGCCAAGCAGCCTGACTGGGATGGCAAGGGCTGCATGTGTTCGAGGGTAAGGCCAGCCCATCTGCGTGAGGGGCCTTGGTGCATGAGTCCTGGGCACCTGAGTCGGGTGCAGCCCATGCAGACAGACCCCTGGCCACCACTGTCTGCTGGAAAGTGGTGAGAACTCCCTGAGGCAGCGATGAGCAGGAAGTGGAACAGCTCTCAGTGGCCCCTTATGCGCCAGGTCCTCTGTTCTCAGTCCCCTATGCGCTACAGTAGCGTGAGGGCCTGGCATGAGGACAGAGGAGCTTCCATGAGAATGGGGATTGCTGTGGTTGGTGTGCTAGCAAGACCTCCCAAAGCTGTGTTCCTTCACACATGGTGACATGATTACAGGGTTCCTGATGAGAAATGGCTTAGCTAGGCAGTGGGGGGCTGAGTTGAAGGCCCTGTGGCCCCTGACAGACTGTCCAGCCAGACGGCTTGTGCCCCTTCACATTGGAGCAGTCATAGCTGTTCCGAAGGAAACTGCTGGCATTTCTGCTGTGCTGTCTTGTTGGCGGCCACCACAGGGCTGGGTGTTGCAGCACCAGGCTCTCAACACCTCGTGCATCCAGGGTTTTTTCCTACCACCTCCTGTACCCCGATGAGCCTCGTGATGTTAGCAGCAGGATGTTTATGAGCTCCTATGTGACACAGAAGCTCCTCTTCCAAGAAGAAGCACAAAGCAGCAAGTCTGAGTTGTTCCTGTAACTGTGTGAAGACCTGGCCAGGGAACACGCACACGTGTGCTCTTCAGTGTGCGCTCTGCTGTGCACCAGCCCGCGAGACCCTGTAACCACACATGCTCCGTGTGAGCCCCTTGTTCACACCATGTAGCCTATCGGGGGTGCAGGCGCATGTGCCAGTGGGATGGCAGGATCTGAAATGACACATGATCACACAGCAAGTGACATCCCGGGCACTGGGCTGTTCCATAGACTGGCAGCCAGTGCCAAGGCCCACATGTCTTGGGGGTACTGCTGAGGGGCTACGTCCTCCCCACAGTGCCAGGAGAGCACTTCTCTGTCAGGGTGGCCACATGGCAGCGATGAGGACATAGAGATGGCACAGCCAGTCTTTCATCACCTCATCGCACCCCACCCCAGAGATTTCTCCATGGAAGTGCACTGTATGTGGAGATGCCAGGACTGCTAAAGAGAACGGAAACCAGGAAGAAGCCAGTCGTCCTCAGGGCTGACCACTGAGGGCAAGGACACTCAGCCTGTCAGAAGCGTTCAGGTGTGGCCAGGTGTGCAGGCGTCCCCGAGTCCTCAGGACGAGCAGGCTTATCTAACCTTGGCCATGCTCCATCAGAGACCTTGCCCCGTCTGTTGCTGGGAGATTTCCCTGGTGAGAGGTGGGGGGCGGGGTGTGTGCCCAGCTTGGGGCTGAGACATTGTAGTCTGCATCCTGCCCCTCTGTCCCATCCCGCCCCCTCCCATCCCTTCCCTTGCTTTCTCATTCTTTCCCTCCCCTCTCTCCCCTCCTGTCCCTCTTGTCCCCTCCCTCCCAATAGGATGATGCACAGGTCCTTTCTCAGGGACACACGTACAGGCTTGTGGGAGGGAGGGTGCGGCTTCTCCATATGACAGCAGATGCTTACAGCTGGATGGAGCCCTGGTGGTAGGTCAGTGGCTTCATCTCCTCTGTCCACATACCCTCCATCTCTCTTTCTGGTCTTGGTGTCGTGTCTGACGAGTGAATCCTGCACTTGGGGGGTCTGGAGGAGCTGAGGGTACAGACTAGCTTCTGTTCCCCTCAGCCTATCCTCCAGGGTCCCCATGTGGCCAGCTGTTTCTGGATACAGGTGTGGGGCACAGGACTCATGCTGCCAAGTGTGAGGGATGGTGACACTTTGGTCATAACTCTTTAGTGGTGTCACGTCGTGAAGCACTTGGCCACTAGGCCCTCTTGTAGCCTGATGCTCCCAGGCATCATGTGCAGTGAGATGCTGTCCACTTCCCTTCCAGCAGGTGAATGATGGCCTCACGCTCAGTGACCTCCCTTTGCACATGCTCAACAACATCTTGTACAGATTCTCCGACGGCTGGGACATCGTCACGCTCGGCCAGGTGACCCCAACGCTGTCCGTGCTCAGCGAGGATAGGCAGCTGTGGAAGAGACTGTGTCAGTACCACTTTGCCGAGCAGCAGGTGAGTGTGGTGGCCTTGGGGCCGCAACAGAGCGTCACTTGGAGGGGGGCTGGTATGCGCCCCTCGCCCATTTCTAGTGACCACATTTGGCTCTCCCAGCCTCCCTGGCCGCGCCCCACGCCTGTAGACCCAGCTTTGGGGACTAGCCTGAAGCATATTTGTGTGCGGCCCGCTGGGCGTTCCAGGGTGCTTACTCCTCCTGCGGGGCTCTGTGAGAGTCACACGCACGTGTGGGGCATCTGCTCTGCGCAGGGCAGCAGGGCACAGGTTGAGGAGCCTGATGCAGCACATCCTGTCAGAGACGGGTTTGGGTGCAGCTGGGACAGAAGGGTAGGAGGACAGAACTGTGGATGCATGGCCCAGGGGAGGCTGTCACTCTTGGTGGAATGGGGGTGGGTGGGGGTGTCTGAGTAAATGGAGGTTGCCTTGGTACAGAGCAGAGCAAACTGTCTGTAGCCCTCAGAGTCTTGTGGATGGGGGTGCAGTGGCCATACCAGGTCCTGGGGTTTTCCCAGCAGGCTTAGAAGAGCCACAGAAGAGCTGGGAGCAGAGTATGGAATCCAAGACATCACCCCCCTCCAGGAGGAGGGGGGTGGCCAGAGAAGAAGCCAGGGCACTGAGGTTGGCTGGTGTAGCAAGTCTCAGTAGCTCTCGCCCCGGGGAACTAGACGAGGAGGTGGGTGAGCTGTTGTGAGGTGTCCAGAGGACAGCGGGCAGGGATCGCTCTTCAGCTGGATGAGGAAGGTGGCTCCAGCAGCTGAGTTCAGGAGTGGAAGGGGCACAGGCCCCTGAGAGCCCAGAAATGCTGCCAGGGGTCCTGAACCATCAGCTCAGCAAAAGTCCTTGGGGTTTAGCTATCGGGAGCCTGCGGGGACCCTGGAGAAAACTGAGGTAGATTTGTTGGAGTAGAAACAAGTCAGGATAAACTTGAGGTGGGAAGAAGTATTAACTTGTAACCTCTGCATAGGAGATGGTGGTGTTGAAATGTTTGGAGGGGGGGATGGGAGAAGCCAGGAGAAGAAGGTTCTCCAGGATGGAGGAGGCAGGTCAGGCTTGCCTTGGGTGCTGGCTTCACGGTGCTGGTGGGGATGCTGGAGGATGCGGGTCTGCTGGGCTGGGATACATCTGAGTGGCTGCTCCAAGTCACGCCTTGCTGTTTTTCCAGGGTGGGAACTGGAGAAGGTCCACCGGCCATTTTTGAGTCCATGCATGTCCTTAAATAACCCGGGTACCCTGCACCAGCATTTCCTGTCGATGCTTATCGTGAGCGGTCGGTGCCCACAGGTGACCCTGGCCTGCACATGCTGTGTATAAAAACAGTGTCAAAAAGGTTGTGTGTCAGGGCTCAGTGAGTGACAGGGAGATGCTGAAGGAAGACAAGTACGTTGGGAACGACTTGACAGCAGGGTGGGAGGGAGCACACCTGCCCACAGAGTGGCCAAGGGGCATGAGGTCACCCTGGGAACAGTGGCTGCCGGGCATCCCCACAGGAGCTGTGGCATGATGTGGGGCTGGCGGGGGACAGGCTGGGAAGTGAGCCCATAGATGGGAGTCTTCTCTTCACGGTACTTGAGGACAGGCACGTCCTCGGAGCTGGGCCTGAAGCTGTGTTTGCTCCTTTGTCAACCTGTCCTCTTTTCTGGTTCTGTTAGAGACAGGAGCCTGTGCCTCTGCTCCGTGGGAAGGGCATAACCGGCCCTCAGAGCCCATGTGAGGGGCATGTAGGTGTGCAGGTGACAGTCTTTAGTTGTAAACGGGGGCCTGCTCCTCAGGGCTGCCATCAGGAGGAGCTGGGTGATGTTTGAACCCCTGGGGCCCTCCTCCCTCAGCACGGCCCCAGGAGCCCCTTCGGGCTTCTCCACAGACACACAACGTGCCTCTGGCCGTGGGTGCACTTCCCAAGGCTGAAATCCTTCCCCCATGTTCTACCCTCTTCACATGGTGCCCCATCTCCTCAGGAACAAACGGTCGCCCTACATGGCCCCGCACCTGCCCCCAGCCTGGCACAGTTCCCTGGTCTGGAGAACCGTCCCTCTAAGTGCTACCATGCTGCTGGCCGTCTGTTGCCCCCCGGCCATGGCCTGCAGTGCCACCCTCCGCTCCACAGCTGCTCAGCATCTGCTCTGTGCACGGACCCCATTTCCACTGGCCATTGCCCTGCTGGTGGACGTCTGTGTTCTTTCCACCTTGTGGGTTTGGTGGATCCTACAACTGTGAGGACATACACGTTTTTGTGTGGACGTTTGTGTTCATTTCTCTTGGGTGCACAGCTAGGAGTGGAAATGCTGGCAGGTGTCAAAGTTTGGAGGAGCTGCTATGCTGTTGCCCCTAGCAGCTGCACCACTGCACCTTGCCGGCCGCCGTGCACGCGGCTTCCGGCGTCTCTGCACCCTCACCAGTCAGGGCTCATGGTTAACTGGGTTTTCTATTGCAGCTGGCCTAGTGGGCGTGCACCTCATTCTGCATCCTTGGTGATGGAGAGTGGCACCCCAGCCACCTCTGCACCAGGTCCCCTGCCCTGTTAACAGTCGGGTTGTCTCCTTCTTACAGAGATGCGAGTGTTCCTCCTGTGTTCTAGGTACAGGCTCTTAGATACCTTGCGTGTGTGACATAATTTTACCTTACTAGAGATTGTGGGCAAGTCCAGACCAGAGTGCTCACAGCTGCCACGTGCTGTCCCACCGTACACACGCCGTGGTTCATGTGGTTAGTTCCTCACTGATTTGGTCCGTGGGCGTTTGAGTTCACAGAACTGGATGTTCCACGCACCACGTCGTGTTGTCCCTGACATGTTGTGAAACCATCTGCTGGTTCTCAACGGAATTTTGTCTGTCAGTTTTGTAGACATCTGATCCTTTCAGAGAAGGGCCACGTGGAGTGGAAGCTGATGTACTTTGCCCTACAGAAGCACTACCCGCCCAGGGAGCAGTACGGGGACACCCTGCATTTCTGCCGGCACTGCAGCATCCTCTTCTGGAAGGTAACCATCTCGGACGGTTCAGTGTTGGGGAGGCAGATTCTTTGCGTCTATTTTAGGTGTCATGGTAGAAAAAAATGGGAAATTGTAATGAGAAAATGGGATTTAAGACACCAAATATTGGGGCTGGGTAATAGATTGACGGAAGTAAAACACAGCTTGTGGTTTGAGTCGGAAACATTGGGAAGCGAAGTGTGTGTTTCTGCCTCTGGTAGATGTTTGCTGGTAAGACGTGTGTCCCCAGGGGAAGTGGGGTGCCTGGCACCTGGTCCTGGGTCAGTGCCGGGTTCCTGTCAGTGGTTCTGGGCGCCATGCCAGCCCTGAGCCTGAGAAAAACGGGCTGATGTCTCCCTGTGCTTTACAAACCTAATGCTCCTTAGCGGGTGCCCCAGGCTTGGCGTCCAGTCCGGGGCCCTGTGCCCCCAGTGACCCTTCTGCTGGCATCTCCTTGTGACTCCCCTCCATGCCAAGCCCCTGCCACATGGAGGTGACAGCCTTTCAGAGAGACACGGGGTTTCCTTGTTTGATCAAAGCTGAACCAGAGTCTCCTGACTCACACTTGTAGTCGGAATACCCGGGGCACTGGATACCCTTCACCCTGCGACCTCCTCTTACACAGACCCGGGCTTGGTCTGTTCACGGTCGGGAGGAGAGCTCATGTCACAGTCTCCTTGACCATGAGCACGTTTATGTTGTGAGATGACCCAGCTCGTTCGGAGGCGAGTGTGATCCGTGTGCACATCCTGCATGGGTGTGCCCCCCCCCCCCCCGGTGCTCCTGGGGGGATGGCCATTGACTTCTGGTCACACCATCCCTGCTTATTTTTTGCTCTATGTTTACCTGTAACTTGTTACATGGATCGCATGGCAAGCTCTAGATTGTTGGAACAGAGACGAGCACTTGAGATTTTCTTGCCTCAGAGCACGTGTAGATAGAGCGTGCAGTGGTGTGGAGCATGATTCCTGTGCTACTTCAGTGGAGGCTTACTAACTACAGGGAAGGGAAGCAGCCGCACCTCTCCTACGCCCTGTGCACGAGCGCCATGAGGGTTTATTTCTCAGTCCCTGATATCTGTTTTAGTATGACTCTCATCTCGGAATTAAAAAGACAGTACGTGTTCCATGTTTTACAGTTGTAGTTGTTTTGTAGAACACGGTTCCTTGAGGGCAGAGCATCGGGGAGCAGGCCTGTTCCTGACTGGGTCTGACGAGTGAGTCCTCGAGCCCATCAGTCGGGGAGTGGGGCTACTGGCCAGTGCGAGGGGGCCCGTGTCTCCAGTCCCAGGGTGCAGGCCCCACCACGGGAGGGGGTGGTGTGCACATCACACACAGCAGGTGGTTGCGGACATAGAGGAGTGGGGGGTGGGCGTGTCACCTGATGGGACCAGGCTGACCCACTCAATGTGGTTCCTCCTCCGGGAGTACCTCTGGCACCAATGCACACCCACCATGAGGACCTCACCGTGCTGTTGGAGTCCGTACCCGAGTGGGATCTGGTCTGGGCCTCACAGGCCCCTGAGAAGGCACCCTTCCTCTGTGGTTCCACGGCGGCTCTGTTCCTTCTCCTGCCTGCTCTGCAGCTGGATTTCTGTTCTTCTCAACTACCTGAAACTCCAGTGGGGTGGGCTGGGGACTGGACAGAAGGAAGCCAGTTAGAGGCCAGGACTCGGGGTCAAGACTGTGTTGTGTCTCTTTGTCTTGGTGCATTTGCCACCAAAGTACGTGCAGCAGCTGGTATTGACGCTGCTGGTCTGGGGTTCCCGGTAGGATCAAGATCCGTCTCAGCAGATCTGCAATGAGCAGCAGAGCCCACGTGTTGGAGCAGGTTCCTGCACCTGCTTGAGTGCTGTGCCCACAGGATACACCAGTGGCCCACCCTGGTCTCTGTAGTGAGGACAGCTCGCAGCAGGCGGGCGGGGTCCCACTCATCTTGACCCCAGCGGGTGGCGGGCAGGGGTGGCAGAGGCGGCAGGCTGGCGCAGACACAGCGTTGACAAAGCACAAATAAGCAGAAAGGAAAGTAAGGTGGAGAGTGGCTGCGTGACTCCTGGGCACGTGGCAAAGCAGATGCTGGGATGTGAGGGAGAGAATAAATGACTTTCCAAGATGTGTTAGAAATGTTTTCCGTACAAACTGTGGGGACATCAGCCTCACTTTGCGTGTGTTGTGTGAAGTTCTGAGGAATCCGGTCAGTACTCCTCCCTGTCTCAGGGCCCTCTTCAGGATGGATGGGCGGGGGGGGTGGGGCCATGCCGTCTTCTGCGTGTGCTCACGGCCCAGCTCCATTACCAGCCGGTTTCACCCACACGTGGATCGTCGTCATCACACTGGATGCTGCGAGCAGCCTGCTCTCTCTAACATTGGTTTTCCTTTCTCTCCCCTCCCTGCACTCCTCCCGGTTCTTTCTCCACGACCTCAAAGGACTGCCGCCTTGCTTTGTTGTTCAAGGTACCTCCTAGACCAGGCCTCGAGTCGCGTCCCCTGCATGCTCCCCCGCCGGCCGGGGCTCTCGGCACGTGTGCAGCCTGCCGCGGGAACCACCCACCCGAGCAGCTCACGGGATGTCCCGTGGGCCAGGGCTTGAGGGGCAGGCCCGGCCTTAGGGGGCGTGGTAGATGTGTCTGTGAGATTTCAGCCGCGGTGCACATGTCAGCGCCTCGTGGGCCGATGCGGCGTGGCCCCCAGCTCCCTCCGGCCTGTGTTCTTTGTCAGCCTTGCAGCACGCCTATTCCGTTAGTCATTTCTCCTGATAAATAGGACCCTGGTTTCCAGCTGAGTGCAAGCTCCCTGGGGGCGCCCAGCTGTTGGGGCGGGCGTCCAGGGACCAGGCGGGAACCAGAGGGACAGTGCAGAAAGGGAGCTTTGGGGCCACCTGTCTGCGGACAACCCCCATGGCTGCCTTTGTCTTTGTAACACTGCTGCTGTGTGTCCTCCATGCGTCGTCGTGGTGGGACCTGGGTGCGTCAGGACTGCCTGCTGGCAGCCGCCCTGTGGTGACACCTCTCCCTCCTCCCGCAGGACTCGGGGCACCCCTGCACCGCCGCCGACCCTGACAGCTGCTTCATGCCCGTGTCTCCGCAGCACTTCATTGACCTGTTCAAGTTCTGAAGGCGCCCCGCCTGCTGCCGTCTCGCCATTGCTGCGCTGCAGCCAGTGAGCCAGGGGGACGCCAACACGGAGAACGCTGCGCCCCTCCCCATGTGGACGTGGCAGGGCTGTGGTGTGGGGTTTTTTGAAAAGCAATTGGGGAACCCAAGCAAAATCATTTCTACTTTCTAAAAATCCTCTTCATTTAAGTTCACTAAGGTTTGCAACATTGTGTATTTATAAATATAGTTCAGTAAGATTCTGGATTCTTAGCACCACATTCTGTGTGGGACTGACACTTACAGCTAATACTGTGCTTCTCAATGTCACATCATAGTTTCCTGATTTTGTAGTAATGAGGGGCAGGGGACGGAACAATTGATCCTTGTAAATATGGGCTGCAGAATATTTATTTTTCTTAATATGTATTTTAAGTGCATTGGTTTTGTCCAAGTGAGTCCTGTTCGGATGTGGAGTGGACCTGGGCAGCAGGTGGAGCCTTGCACTCAGTGGTTAGGCTGTGAACTGTGCACGTGGGCTGTGGCCAACAGCTGTGGATGGCACGGCAGCCGGTGCAGCCTCCATGTCACTATCACGGACAAAGTAATAAATCCTGTTTATCTGCTCATCTGACTTCATCCATTTTGCATCTTACTGAAAAAGTAGTGTCAGTGGTTTTGATATCATTGATTTAAACCTATTTTTAAAATAATGCATGTCTATTTTAGATAATTTTGAAAATAAAGGTGTATGAGAGAATATATACAGTCACCCATCATCACTGTTCTGCCACAAGCACCGTTCCCCTCCCAGCGGCCGTGGGAGAGCAGTGTGAGCCCATCCTCCTTCAGTTTTTTTCTAAGTGTATTAAAATGGTTTGCAGTTTTGCATATCTGTAAATAAAAATTCTGGATTTTCACTATCACCGTCTGTGTTGAACTGGTGCCGAGGGCCAGCGAAGTGCTTCCCGCCTGATGACCACTTCCCTCTGGACGCGGTGTGGAGCCCAGGGCCTCTGTGGGGCCAGGAGGAGCTTGTCCTGTTGCCTTTGGCATCCTGTTCATCTCTTTTCCTTTTACAACCAGCCATTTTTTCAAAAGCATTTTTGAAAACGTGGGTTTTATTGGCTGCTTACCCTCATGGCCAGCAGGATGCTGCTGATCGTTAACCAGAGTAACTGATGAGCAGCCTGTCAAGAGCCTGTTTGCAGCTGCCTGTGTCCTTGAGACGGATGAGGAGTAGAACCTGATGTGCCACACAGTCTGAGGAGGCATCCTCTCTCCTGCGCTGTTATTCTAAGTGAAGGATAAGGTGTGTTACCAACTGTTTTTTTTTCTTTTTTTGTTAAGTTACCTAATATGTGTTCTTTGCCTGTTTTCGGTTTGTTATATTAATTTTTTCTTAAGAGGACATTGAAGCTTGAGCTCTCATGAGCACTGCCATTGTGCCCTGGTATCTCGGCGCCGCAGGCAGCGGATGTGGCAGGACATCCTGCAGTGCACGGGAGGCCCAGGTGTGCGAGGCCCAGATGTGCATGTGAGGTTGGGCTGGGGGCGGTGGTGGCTTTTCAGCATCATGGTGGCTGTCAGGCACCTGCAGACAGGGTGAGGTGCAGAATTGTCATGAAATCACACACTGGAATGGTGTTTGTGAATACGGGTCTGTTGGGGGACCTCCCAGAGGTCAGAACAGGGAGAGTCAAAGAACCTGTCTCACGTGCCTTCAGCCCCTAAAAGGACCCAGCCGAGGTGTTGGGTTATCCTCAACATGGGACACTCACCCCTTTGGCCCCAATAGGCACTGCCAGCCAGGAAGTCCATCCAGACACAGCTTCCTCTTGCCCCTTTCCAGGCACAAAAAGATGTTTCTTACCTGGACCATGGACACGAGGACTGAGGTGGCCTTTGTGACAGCTCACCACGTACCACAGTTGACTGCTCAGGTGTCTGTACTGAGAAGCAGGTCTGCTTTAGGACAACGTTTAAGGATCTGACTGCATACAACTTGTGCCATAAATACCGCCCTTAGAATCCCATACAAACACCCACATAAAATGCTTCTGTGTTTTGTGCTTATGAGTTTGTTGGGCTCCTTGACAAACTCAATGTAGTGGTAGTTGTGTGAGTTCCTCGTGAGTGGTTACCAGCAGCTTGTGTGTAGCGCGCTGATTGCCCAGGCTGGAACCTGCAGTGCCGAGCTTACAGCAGAAGCAGATGTCAGGGAAGGCTTTGTCTTTTCTCTCTGTGAGGTTGACTGTGTGGTTTTTGTAGATTCCTTTATCTGGTCGGGGCTAAACCTTCCAGTCCTACTTTTTTTGAGGATTTTTTTAATCATGAAAGAGTATTCGATTTCATCAAGTTTTTTTTTCTTTTTTTTCATCTATTGAGATTGTGTGGCTTCATTCTTTATCTTGCTTCTGTGGTGAATCACATTGGTTGATTGTTGTTTCTTTAAGATTTTATTTTTAAGTTATCTCCACACCCAAAATGGGGCTCAAACTCACAGCCCTGACATGAAGAGTCACACACTTTGCTGACTGAGCTAGCCCGGTGCCCCACGGTTGATTTTTGTACATTGAACCATCCTTGCATTCTGGCCTCAAATGCCACTTTGTACAGTTGTTGGTTTTGATTTGCTGTTGTCATCCTGAGGCTGTCTTTTTTTTTTTTTTAAGATTTTATTTATTTATTCATGAGAGAGACAGAGAGAGAGGCAGAGACACAGGCAGAGGGAGAAGCAGGCTCCATGCAGGGAGCCCAACGTGGGACTCGATCCCGGGACTCCAGGATCACGCTCTGGGCCAAAGGCAGGCGCTAAACCACTGAGCCACCCAGGGATCCCCTGAGGCTGTCTTTAAGGAGACATTAGTCTGCGCTTTCTGGTGCTGCCTTCATCTTGTTTTGGTGTCAGGGTGAAGACGTCTTGGCAGACTTAGATGAGCTTGCCTCGGAGGTGGTCCTGCTGTTTTGGGGGAAGAGTTTGTGAAGGATTGGTGTTAATTCTGATTCCACATGAGTCATGGTTACTAAGGAGTGGTCTCGTTCTTGGAAAATCCTTTCTCTTTCAGAGGCTAAGGCCACCCTAAGATAAATGGTCATGACATGGACTCTGCTGCTTGGCTCCATAACTACCAGCAGGAAGGAGTGTTGCCCTCTGAAAACCAGTCTCAAGAGGCAGAAGCTCTCGTGTTTATGAGATGTAACGTTACTTCCTTCATGAACTGTGTGCAGATGCATGCATGACCCCACCCTCCGCCCTTCATTCCTACCTTGTGCAGCACCAGACGCTGCCCAGTGAAATGC
The DNA here is from genome assembly GCF_905146905.1 of Nyctereutes procyonoides. Taxonomy (NCBI): domain Eukaryota; kingdom Metazoa; phylum Chordata; class Mammalia; order Carnivora; family Canidae; genus Nyctereutes; species Nyctereutes procyonoides. The sequence continues at coordinate 47,661,954 of NW_026575133.1, read as the reverse complement.
CCAAGGGCTGGGCACAGGCACCAGGAAGGCCATTAGGACCTGCCTGCCCTGGGCGCCTATCCAGTCCCCTTACCATCTACTGTCTCAATGGATTGGATTACCCTGGATGCAGAATATACGTGGAATCATGATACTTGTCCTTTTGTGACCAGCTTGTTTCACTTAAAATAATGTTCACAGGGTCCATCCATGCTGTGGCCTGTCTCAGGATTTCATGACTCTTTAGGGCTGAATAATGTTCTGTTGCATGGATAGACCATGTTTTGATTTGTTCAGCTGTGAATAGACATTGGGTGGGCTTCCAGCTGTTGACTGCTATGAACTTGGGTGCGCACGTATCTCTTCAAGACTCTACTTTCACTTCTTCATTGCATTACACATAAGCAGAATTGGTGAGCCAGATGGTAATTCCATGCTAATCGAATTTTGAGGAACTAGTATACTATGTTCCACAGACGCACCATTTTATATCCCACCAACAGTGCACAAGTGCTTGTTTCTCCACATTCTTGCCAACACTTATTTTCTGGAATTGGTTGTTTTATACATTGACCAGCCTAACAGGTGTGAAGTGGTGTCTCCTGGTGTTTGGATTTGCATCTCCTTGGTGATTAGTGGTCTGGAGCACCTTCTCACATGGCCATCTCTGTGTTGTATTTGGAGAGATGTCTATTCACATCCTCTGCCCATTTTTTAATCAAGTTGTGTGTTTTTGTTGTTGAGTTGCGTGAGTTCTCTGTATAGTCTAGAGATTAACTCCTTACGGGTATGAGACTGGAAGATATTTTCCCCCCATTCTGAAAGTCACCTTTCACTGTTGTGTCCTTCATGCATGCAAGTGTTAATTTGATAGAATCCATTTCCCTTTTTCCTGTTGGTGGCTGAACTTTTCGACTCCTATCTAAGAGATCATTGACAAATCCAAGGTCATGAAACTTTCTCCCTGTTTTTTTTTTTTCCCCCCAGGACTTTTACAGTTTTATTTAGCTTATATGTTTAGGTCTTTGGTCCATGGAGTTAATTTTTGTGTATAGTGTAAGTTAAGGCCCAGCTTCATTTTATGATATCCAGTTATCCCAGCACCATTTGTTGAAAACACTGTTTCCCCCACTGAATGGTGTTGGCACCTTTGTCGAAAATCATAACTGTGTATGTGATGGTTTATTTCCAGCCTCTCTGTTCTCCCATTGGTCTGCGTGTCTATCTGTGTGTTCTTATGCTAGGACTAAACTCTTTTCATTCTTGTAGCTTCATAGTGAGTTTGGAAATGAGGATATGTGAGTCCTCCAACTTTGCTCTTTTTCAGGATTGTTTTGGCTATTTGGGGATTCCTTGAGAGTCCATGTAAATTTTAGGATTTTTTTCTATTTCTGCAAAAACCACTATGGGCTTTTGATGAATGCATTTAATCTACAGATAACCTCGAGTGGTGTTGCCATCTTAATAATACAAAGTCATACAGCCCATAGGCACAGGATGTCTTTCCGTTTATCTGTGTCTACTTGCTGGCCACATGCTATAGTTTTTAGTGTACAATACTTTAATCTCTGTGACTGAGTTTATTCCTACGTATTTTATTCTTTGTTGCTGTTATAAATGGGATTTTCTTCATTTTCTTTTGCAATTTCTCATTGTTCACGTAAAGAAATGCAACTGTTGTTTTTATATTGATTTTTGTATCCTGCAACTTGCCTGAGCTTGTCTGTTCCATTTATGATGGTGGTTTTTGGTTTTCTTGGAATTGTTTTGGTAGAATCTTTAGGGTTTCCTACAAATAAGATCATACCATCTATAAACAGATAATATGACTTCTTTACTGTTGAGATGCCTTTTCTTTTTCTTGTCTAACTGCTGTGGCAAAAACTGAGTATGATGTGTAATAGGAGTGGTGAGAGTGGACATTCAGACTGAATGAGAGTCTCATTCAGTAAGTGTAAGGTCTTTTTATCCATTCCTTAGTAAGTCAAGGCAAATTTCTTCTATTCTGGATCAGTTATTTTTTTTTTTAACCAAATGCTTTTTCTGCATCAATGGAAATGGCTATGTTCTTCCCCTCATTCTATTAATGTGTGTAATAAATTTTCGCTCGGTGGGTTTTATCCTCTCCAGTAGAGGATTGACTATCTCTACTGTTATCCTAGAGCTGCCTGCTTCCTCCCACAATTCTGTCACTGTTGGCTGCAGGTATTTTTATAATTAGTTATATCTTCTTGATGGATTCTCAACTGGTTTTTATTTAAACAACATGAAGATGATGAAATTATAGGACGTCTAGGATTGACTTTTTTTTTAAGATTTTATTTATTTATTCATGAGCGACACACACAGAGAGGCAGAGGGAGACACAGGCAGAGAGAGAAGCAGAGTCCCTGCAAGAAGACCAATGTGGGACTCGATCCCAGGACTCCAGGATCGTGCTCTTAGCCAAAGGCAGACGCTTAACCACTGAGCCACCCATGCATCCCTGGGATTGACTTTAACATCATTGCTCAGTCAGGAGTACTGAGATAAAACAAAATTGGATCATCACTCAGGCCAGAAGGATGGGTACACACAGGAGTTTATACCAAGGGCTCAGCAAACTTGTTCTGTAAATATATTGGGCTTTGTGGGCCACATGCTCCCTCTTACACTTGCTCAGTTACAACACCGTAATGCAAGCAGCCTGTCCACGAGTCAGTGTGCCGTGTCAAACTTTATGGACACAAGAGATGTGGATTTCATACACTTCCCATGTGTCATGAGATACGAGTCTTTTAAGTTTTTTCAACATTTAAAACTGTTAAAGTAATTCTTGTGGGCCATGCAAAAACATGTGGTGGCCCAAACTTGGCTAGCAGGCTGTAGTTTTGCCAACTCATTACTTGTAATTTTCTTTTCTATGTTTGAGATTTTACTTTTTAAAGTACCTATTACCTGTTTTAAGTGCAAAAGTAATATATGTTAATTGCAAAAAATCTTTCTTAAAAAGCCAACATAGAAAATTTAAAATGCCGCCCATGATTCTACTCGAGGGAATTATTCATATTTAGATAAAATTTCCCAGTATTTTATATTATTTTTGAAGACCCCTAAACTCCCAAACGTAACAGAACTGTGAGGACATGATGCCCTCCTCAAGTGCCTGGAGTCATGTGTCTCCTACGAGACAAGCTCTCCTCACGGGTTCCTCAGGAAAGCTGGCTTTCTTGAGCACTGCTTCTCCGTGTTGAGCTTTTAAGAAACTTGTGGTGTCTCCAGCTTGCCTCCTGAAACAGTTCTGAAGTCTCCAGGGAGGAGACTTTTGAAATTCCAGTCTCCAAAGGAAAAAAAGAAACCTCATTCTTAAAACTCCAGTGAGTGAATGGTGTTTCCCATCATGCTATTTGCTTCCAGACTTGTTCAGCTTTATCTAAACTTTGCACTTTTTAAAATCCCATATTTTCCTAAAACCCCAACACTCATTTTGATTTAGTAAAGGAAATTACAGTCAATAAAAGTAATCCCAAATAGATCAATAATAATCATTTGTTTGGAAAGCCACCACCCTACCCAACCTTTATACTCAATGACAGTAACTCACCTGCAATTCTGGAAAACCATGCAAAGACATTAATTTCTAACTACATACATTTTTCCACTCAAAGTGACAGTGAAGCTGCTGCCAGAGCACACAGGAGAGATTGTGGACCAGGAGGCAGAGGCTGTAAGGGTCTCGCAGTGTGACCGGAACCTCGGGGGGCAGGCTGGCTGACACCAGGCAGCGAGCTGGGGTGTGCGGTCCCTGTAGGAAGCCACGGGCAGTAGAGAAACGTATGGCGTGCGGCCCCATGCTGGCGACCACCCCGGGGAGCTGTGACGGCGAGCAGCACACCTCCCAAGGCACCGGCGGGGCCGACCGGCCTTCAGCCCCTCCTCCACTGCTGTGGGGACACCTAACCCGTCACTTGCCGTATTTAACATTTATGCCGTGTAGATGGCACCAGACTCAATTCATGCACCACATCCTGGTTTTGAGGAAAAAGTTAAAGGAGCTAAAGAGACATTTTCCAGCCAACTGGAAAAATCTGCGTACGTACGGTTATAGGGAAGCAGTAATTCTGTTGGTTGTGCTGGTGAAACAGTAGTGATTCAGGGGAATGTCCTCATTTTTCGAAGTGCGTGCTGATAGCATGTAGGGTTGGGACGTCCTGACGCTTGTAGTCTACTTTTAAATGCTTAAATAAATGTACCTACATTTTGAAATAGCCCAGCCGGCTACTGAGTTAGTCACAATCAGGCTGCTCGTCCCAGAATGTGCTTCCTTCGTTCGTGAAGAGGGAAGAGCCATGGGTGGAAGTTGCCAAAATTGACCGACGAGCAGCCTTGCGTCCGTGAGGCAGTGGAGGAGGAACGGGGACGTGGCGCTGGCTCTGCTGCCGTGCCTGACCGCGGGACGGTGGGGGCCCGTCACGGGAGGGCCCCGAGCACCCCTGACTGTGGCTGGGGCGCAGATACCCTGCCAGGCAAGCCCTCCACTGAGAGGAGGGCGGTGCTCGGGAGGCTCCAGGGCCACCGTCCAGGAACGAAGCCAGAGACCACGTGCCACCATCTCAGCGATGCACAGGCGCCACCAACGCTTCACCTCAAAAATACAGACATTTGGAAGAGGAAGGGTTTGACTTTAGAGTCCTGTTAACAGAAGAAGCCCCTGGCCAGCCTGCATTTTTACCTCCAAATGCAGCCTCTTTGCTTTGAGCCCTCGACGGGGGGAGCTAGCTTCGTCACGGCCACCAGCGTTGTGACGTGCTCCATCAGCCCACGGGGCAGACCCTCATCTGCACCTGCTGCCAGAAGTCCTTGTTGCCGCCACCGCTGCCCCCCGTGCGCATCTGGGCCACAGCGGGAACGAACCAGACTGTGTGCCCCAGGGGACGCAGGGAGTGAAGTGGGATTGGTTGTCAGGGCTCCCCCGGCCAACCAGAGCGACGGAGAGGGAGCCGCAAGTGCCGGATGACCAAGTGGGGGACGCCCCGAGGGACTGCAAGGCCTGCCAGAGGCCCCTGCAGAGGAGGAATCAGATGCCCAGCACGCAGCGTGGGTGCTCCTGAAATCTGCTGCTGCGCGGCCGCCTGAGGAGTTACTCAGGGGAGCCTCGCTGGGCGTCCACGTTAAAGCCGGCCCTACGGTCACCCAAGGCTCACGGCCTCTGCGGCAACACTTCCAGCCCCTGACACCATTGGGGCGCCTCCTCCTGCCATGGCACCAGAGGGCCACTAGCGGCCTGAGGCCTGTCACCCCTCCTTTCGTCTCTCACAGCACCGTGTCCTCTCCTGTCCTCACAGAACGAAGGCTGAGCTCAGGACGGTGGGGTAGCTGAGAAGGACGCATTCCCAGGACGTCCACTGCGGCCTGGCTGTTCATCCACCACTGTGTGTAGATCCTAAATTACTGTTACGGGTGCGTGCAAGGAGCAAGCAGTGTCTGCAGGGCTCGGCTGGGGTCTGGGAGTGTGTTCATGAGGGGCGACTGTCCACCACTGTGTGGGAGGCACCCACACACAACAAATCACAAGCACCCCAAGAACTGACGTTGGGGAGCAGAGATCCTGTGACCCTCCAGAGCTTGTGGTGGCAAATGGGAGCCTGAGTGGGAAGGCTTGCTGGAAGATGCTACCGGACACAGACCACCCTCGGCCCTGTTTCTATGAATCCCCTTGTTCTTGGGATACTATGGCAAGGCTGAGCGGATCCTCTGGGATCCTCCAGGAGGGTGCAGCTCCAGCGAACCAATGTCCACTGGACCCGACAAGTGGGGTGTAGGGGCGAGCTTCCTGAATAGAGCCCTGCGTGCTGCTCTTTTGTTCCGGCAAAGAACTACCCACTGAGGAATCAGCATAAGAACCAGAATACCGGTAAGTGGCTGGAAGTAACTTGGGAGAAAGCTCCCTGGCCACCCACAGCCCCCGCCCCATGGTGCAGGGCCACATGGGGCCCCCCCAGGCCTCCTCACCGATAGTACACGGACTAGCTCTCCTCCAGACAAGGCAAGCAGGCCCTGGGGGAAGACATGAGGAACACGGTGCCCCCCACACCTCCTTCCCGCAGAGCCCCACTGGCCCTGCATCCCAGGTTCTTGGGGTCCCTGCCTGTCTCCTCGGAGCAGGTCACTGTTCCTCAAAGACTTTCCTGAGACATGGTGATCGTGATCTTCTCGAAAGAGAAAGTACTCCCATTGCCGGGATGCTCGCGGTTTCTTAGCCGGGGCTGAAGGGAAAGCTCCCCTGTGCCCCTGAGTCTCTTAAGTCCCCAACTGTAAAACCGCCCTTAGCGCAGGCATCCCCTGGTTCCTCATGGACGGACGGACGGACAGGCGGACAAAGCAGGCAGGTCAAACATGCAAAAGATATGTCTTGAAAACTTATGTTGAAATTGGCCATTTATTTATGAAAAAGTCTACATGTGTTGTTTGCATTTTAAAATGAGGTTTGAGGGATCAAGAAAAGTGCCATCAGCGTTGAGTGACAAAAGACCCCGGAAGCATTCACCCCAAAGTGGATGCCAATAACCATGCAAACTAATAACAAAAGAGGAAATGAACAATACTTTTATTTTTTTTTTAAGACCTCAGCACTGAGAATGAATTCTACCTCCTTCGAAGCCAGTCACTGTCCTTTACGAAGTGAGCACAGTAGGAGGCACACGGACCACTCGCCCTTTGCACAGTGAAGTCGTGTGTTCACAGAATCAGACAAAAACCCCGTTCTCATTGACCTGTGAACAGCACAGCGTTGCTTTGGTAAATTCTATCAAGAAAAAATACTTTTCTCCCAAAGCACATCAATAAATACATTAAAAACCACAAACATACTTATATTCATTTAATCAGATTCAACAGAAGAAAAAGCTTATTTTGACATTAATCTTGGTAGATAAGAAAAATGTGATTTACAGTGCATATTCCAACTCCGATCTGGCTTTGTCTTCAGGTTTTGAGAGACGATATTAGGAAGGAGTGTCGCCAGCCTTGCGTCACAGATTCGCACGGAGGTGAGTTACAGGCACTTAGCGTCCCCACACGTGAGTGTGGCAACGTGCGGCGGGTCTCGGGGTCCAGACTCTGCTCGGCCCACGCCCCAGAGTCCCGGACCTGGGGTTTCCTCCCCTGCGCCTCCAGCGGCAGCGGGCCACAGGCTACCTACTGAACCCCTTCCCTGAGGAGACAAGGCTTTCCAGCTTGTTAACCACCACCAGCATCACAAAACACAGCCTCCGGCATCTCAAGGTTCTAACAAAACGGATTAATTTAATGCCACTTAAAACATGCCCCCCATTAAAAACTCAGTCAAGTAAGCTACTTGTTCTATTAAAAAAAGATGTATGGACAGATGGACGGAGGACAGACTGACGCCATTACCACTGGGAGTCCCGCCAAGGGCCCGCGCTGGCTGAGCAGCACAGATGTGCCCGCGGAGCAACTGGAGGCCCGCGTTTGCCCACCAGAGGCGTGCACGGTGTCACTGGAGGCTTCTGTGTTTAACCCAAACCCCTACAGCTTCTCTTTCAAACCACCACTGCCTGAGACGGACGTGGGCGCCGCCTGCGGACACGGCCGTCCTGCCAAGGAGATCCGAGCCCAGAGCGTGGCCTGCCCTTCCTTGGCGTCCAGCAGGAGCCGCGGCAGCTTGCTCGCTTTGGAAACCAAACACCTGGACGTTATAGAAAAGAGGCACTTGCAGTATTTTATATACAGTTTTAACTCCATCAGCAAGTTAGTATTTTCCAAAAACAACTTTGAGTATTAAGTAAAACTGACCCACACTTCATGGTTTTCCTTAACCTGCAATCAAAGAACATGTTTTCAGAAGAACATAAAGGTCAGGACAGGTAGGACTAAACCCTAGAAGAACCACCGTCCCGTCCACCGTGCGCCCTGGAGACGACTCCTCCCAGGGCCAGAGATGAAGATGCTCTGCCGAGGTGGCGTTTCGTGCTTGATCAGATGTAACCCCGGCTTCCCTGGTATTTAACATGAAAAAAAGTTTAATCTGCCAGGTGAACACAATGTAACATAACCTTTGGAAGGTCGGGTTGACAGCTGGAGGTCAAGCTTCTGGCAACACAGGAGCACCCCGCACAGCAGCTACGGGCGAGTGTCACAGGCGCACACGGACACCACATGCAGGAGACAGGGATCCCGGTGGGGGATGGGGAGCCCGGGGAAGGACGGCACACACAGACGCGCACACCCGCGTCTGCAGACTTCCCAGCGAGGCCGCTACCTGCTGAGGCTCTCCCATCGGCCCACGGAGGTGAACAGACGTGGGCACACGGGGAAGACCAGGGGACTGGCAGACATACAGACATACACGGCACGACACAGCAACCTCAGACCCTGCACAGAGACAGACAGAAAGAAGACACGGGGGTGATGCCGGGGGTCTGGGGACACGGGGTCTGTGCGTGTCACTCCAGCTCTTCCCAGTTGTCCGTCAGGTGGCCTCTGCTGTGCCGTCTGATGCCCACCAGCTTCCCCGCCGACCGCAGGCTCCAGCGGGAGCTGTTCCCTGAGCTCGCCAGGCTGCTGTACTTGCTACAGCTCTTGCTGTCCTCCTCCCAGCCTGGCCGAGGAGGACGGCCGCTCGCCGCATCCCCTGGGGGATCGGCTGTCACATCTTCAAGAGCGAGTTTTGGAGGCTCCCAACCTTCAATCTCATCTGGTTTCTTAGACTGTATGTTCTGTTTTAAAACCAAATTGTCCCAAAATCCAGGCTTCTTCTCTGTCTTCAGCTCTTCTCTTAACCGTAAGTTAGTTCTGTAGGAGACAAGACAGCTGGTGTTGGTGACCCAGTGACCTCAGAGCCACAATCAGTGTCTACTTTATACACTGAACACTTTTTAAAAGTTTAAGTCACTTAGAAAGTGAACACAGATCTATAATGTAAAACTTTAATTAAAATTAGTAAAGAAGAGTTACCCGCTACATTAGTGAAACCATGAAAACCGTATTTTAAGGCGCCATTCTTCGCTATACGCAAGCAACTCTCACTGAATTTATCATCTCGTATTTAAATACGCTTTTAAAAATTCCATTTATAATAAACGGCAATAGGTCAGTTTAAATATACTCAATTTTCTAAAGTCTTTTATAGCTCAGTAATCCTTTGCATTTTTAACTTTTTCCCCTTGATTTTCTCAAGTTAGCAAACATCTAGCAAGCATGGCTAGAGGCTGCTTCAAGGCCAAGTTCAGTTTCCAGTTCTTTTTTTTTTTTAATTTTATTTATTCATGAGAGACACAGAGAGAGAGAGAGAGAGGCAGTTCAGAGGGAGAAGTAGGCTCCATGCAGGGAACCCGATGCGGGACTCGATCCCGGGTCTCAGGATCACGCCCTGGGCTGAAGGCAGGTGCTAAACCGCTGAGCCACCTGGGCTGCCCCAGTTTCCAGTTCTGAGTTCGAGAGCTCGTCTGGGAAACTTTCACTTGTCCCATGACCTCTCGAGGTGCTGTGGCTGCCCCTGTGACCTTCTCCAGGGGTACACCTCACTCTCTCATCTCCAGAGCATCAGAATCAGTGCAGGGCATTTCTGTCCACTCCCCAGGACGGAAGCCCCAACGCTCGTCATGCTGTGATGATGTGCCTGCCGCCTCTGAGACCTCCCACCTGAACCCACGGACACTTACCCTTTGGACTTGGGGGATTTACATCTTTCCAGCAGGTGCTGTTCATCGTCTTTGTTAAACAGAGAAGTCACTTCTTTCCAACCTCGGAAACTTGCTCCTTGAACCTAATAGAAGATTAGAAAAAGATCAACTTTGATGTAGGAAAGAAACAGGTGACCAGCCCCATGCGTCCGGCACTGCCCCCCGCAGGACTCCAGGTTCCGACAGGGACTGCCCTGCACGCCGTCTTGCTCCACTGCCTGCTGAGCTGTCTTCCCACATCTCTGCTGTGGACCCAGTCCCCGCAGCTCCCAGCAGGCTCCTGCTGGCCCCGGGGGACCAACTTGTGCCAGGGGCCACTCTCGGCAGCATGGCTGCTGGGCCCAGGGCCCTCTTGCCTCCCCACATCCTTACGGAGGCACATTGGCTTGCTGGGTGTTGACAGAATCGGTCTCTGTCCCACAGTCAGGCCCTCCCCTGAGGCCAAGTGCTCACAGGCTCCTTCCCTGAATTTCAAATACTTGGCAGAGACGTTTTGCTGGGTGCAAGCAGCAAGGGCAGTGGGTCTTCTGGGGCTGATGTTTGTCCCCACCACATCCTGCCCCCTCAGCTGCCCCAAGGACATGCACCACGTGGGCTGAGACACTGTTCATGTGGACTATTCACGGCATTTCTGGGGGGCAGTGGACCATGAGACCACAAGCCCCAGCCATCCTCTGAGCACTCCTGACAAATGAAGGCAGCTCGGCCGGAAACAGGACAGCACGCGCTGGTCCAGGGCGCAGGGGCCTGCCCAGTGGGACTCGGTGTGTGGGACAGGAGCCTTCATGGCCAAGGACGCAGGGTTGTAGTCATCAGTGCAGTGCAGACCCAAGAGCAGCAGAAGGGTCCCTGGCACACATGACAGACTACTGGCCATGAAAACCCAGTAAGTCCTACATCTGAGACGGATGGATGGAGACCACTGTGCTGTCAAAGAGCAGTACCATCTGACCGCACCTACATGTGGAATCAAAACAGAGCCCCAATCACCAAACTCCCTGCATGGAGCCTACTGGTGGTCGCAGGGGGTGTGTGGTGGGGGTACGGAAGGTGAGTGGTCTGAAGACCAGACTGCAGCTCACAGAGGAACCAGCACTGGCAGCGTAGCAGAGAGTGCTTCCAAGTGACCCCAGGAAGGCTCATCACAGGGGACAAATGTTTCTTTGTTTTATAGTGTGTCTGAGAAGATACAGGTTAGCTGAGCGGCTTGTGGGGTCTTTTCCCAGCAGACGTAAATCTAGGGCAAGTGAGTACTTAGAAGAGGCGGAAGTCCCACCAAACTACCTGGAGAAGATGCTAAATGGCAGCACAGACACAGAAAAAGCAAAGGAGCCCCACAGTGAGCGCCTGTGACACTGAGGGCAGATGGAATCGTGCACAGCCGGGAAGGGGGCCCTCTTGGCACCTGACTCTGTGGTCCTGAACACCCCTCCCACTCCCAAGCTCTACTGCTGCCTCCCACGCTGGTATCTTCTGTATCTGGCGCCAAGAGGGACCCGAGGGGATGTCACTTGGCCTATGACATGACTGCAATCACCCCACAGGTCCCAGTGAGCCCAGCTTGACCTCAAGGGAGCCTCCATCCCAAATGTCATTCTCAAGGACACTAGCAACCGGGGCTGTTTATGAGGACCTGAGTTCCTCCTGGGCCGGGGCCCAAGTGTGGGCTGTGTTAGGGGCATGGTGGGGGCATGTTCATTCTGTCTGGGGGCAGGACACTCTGTAGCAAAGGCCAGACAGGCCCAGCGCCTCCTGGAGACACTGGATTGGGGCTACAGAGTTCTTTACAGCTAAGGTTGCGTTCAGGAAGAAGGGACAGCCGAAAAAATGAGAACAAAACAATGTGTTCACTAAGAAGCTGGGCTGCAGAAATGAGGAAGTGCATTTCAGCATAGAATAAGGCATCCCTTTAGTGCACACCTCAGCTGCACCCCACTTCACACTCCGTGAGGAAAAAGCTATGAAATCATCCATAATTGACCAAAATTCTTTCTGCTGAGGTGGCTTAGCAGAAGTACCTGTCACCAAACATATTCAGAGCGGCCAGATGACCTTTGGAGGCAGCATGAAATCTAAAACACGCCCTCGAGCACATGTTGCACTGGCCCCACAAGATTCCAAGCTCCAAGTACAATATATTGGATATCTTTGAACTATCACACAGAAAATTCAGAATAATACCTTTAACAATGCACAAGCAAAATGAAAAGAAACCAGGAAATAGCCCAGAACTGAATAATATAATCCCTGAAGAGAAAAATTCAAGGGCTTCAACAAGTGGCCTGACAATTCAGAAAAAGAAATGACCCAATCCAACTAGAAGATCAAAAAGAAAAACGCATGAAGAAAGCCGATGGGAATTAATGGGGCACAGACAAAGAAATACTATCAGCATTACAGGAAATCCAGAAGAGAAAGAGAATATATATTTAAAGCAATAATGATTCAAAGCTTCCAAACCTGGGGACAGAAATGGACGTGCAGATTCATGAGGTACAGGGGACCTCGCACTCGTTGAACCCGAGTAGGGCTGCAGTGAGATACATTGTAGTTACATTGCCAAAGACAAAGAGAGAACTTTGGGAGCAACAAGAGAAAACAGACAAGTTACAAATAAGGAACCAACCTCATATGGAATGATTTCTCACCAGAAACTTTTGGGCCAGGAGAGAATGGGATGGTGTATTCAAATTATTTACAAAGAAAACCCTGTTTACCAGGAATTCTATACCTGGCACAGCTGTCCTTGAGAAATGAGGGAGATAAATCCTTGCCTTAACAAACAAAAGTGGACAGAGCTCACCGCCACTAGGCCTGCTTTCCATGAAACACTAAAAAGGAATCTTCTAGGCAGAAATGCCAATTAACATTTATAAAAACATGAGAAGGGAACATAAAACTCACTGGTAAAGGTCAATTTACCGTTGCTCAATTAGTTGCTGGATTCTATAATACGGTCACGGTACATCATTCACTTATAACTTTAAGGTTAAAAAAACAGTAAAAATGACCATAACTATAACATTCTGTGTTAGATACACTATGTAAGAAATATGTAAATGGGGGATCCCTGGGTGGCGCAGCGGTTTGGCGCCTGCCTTTGGCCCGGGGCGCGATCCTGGAGACCCGGGATCGAATCCCACGTCGGGCTCCCGGTGCATGGAGCCTGCTTCTCCCTCTGCCTGTGTCTCTGCCTCTCTCTCTCTCTCTCTCTGTGACTATCATAAATAAAGTTAAAAAAAAAAAATTAAAAAAAAAAAAAGAAATATGTAAATGGTAGCCTCAATAACCTACAATGTGAAAGAGAGGGGAAGTAAAAGTGTGAGTTTAGGAACGCTACTGAAGTTGTCATTAGTTGGTTTAAAACAAGATGATGTAACTTTAAGATATTTTACTAAGTCCTCACAATAACCACAAGGGAAAAGCCTGTAGTAATTACACTAAAGAACATTATAAAAAATTAAAGCATACTGATACCAAAAGACCTCAAAATATAGAAATGGGAGGCAGGATAAAAAGCAAGGAACAATGTATCTACAAAACAGCCAGAGAACAATCAACAAAATGACAATAGTAAGTCCTTATCTACCAACAGTTAAATATTAAAAAATAAAATTCTCCAATCAAAAGACATAATAACTGAATAAATAAAAAGATCCAAAGATATACTGCCTACAAGAGACTCACTTTGGTCACAAAGACACATGTAGACTGAGATTGACGGTATGGGAAAAGATACTTGAAGCAAATTGTAACCAAAAAAAGTAGGAGTAGCTATCTTTAGATCAGACAAAATAAATCTTAAAAATGGTAAAAAGAGACAGAAAAGGTCATTATATAATAAAGGGGACAATCCATCAAGAAGACATGACAATTGTGAATATGCATTCAGCATAAGAGTACTTATGTGTATATATATGTATATTTTTTACTGGAGAGCTAGGTATATTTGTCATAAATTAGGTCACGATAGAGTACCTATATATATTATGCAAAAACTAACAGCTAAAAGGAAAAAGTAATATAATAATAGCTGGGGAATTTAATGCCTTATCCTCAATGAGGAATCATCCAAACAGAGACTCAATAAGGAGACAGGATCTGAACACTACAGACTAATGGACGTAGCAGACATACACAGAACATTCTGACAACAGAACACACGTTCTTCAAGCACATGTGGAGTGTCTTCTCTGATCACAATAGTATATAAAAAAAAAGGTATAAAACTGGGTGGCTCAGTCAGTTGGGTGTCTGCCTTCAGTTCAGGTCATGATCCTAGGGGACTGAGCCCCACAATGGGCTCCCTGCTTAGTGGGGAGTTGACTGCTCCCTCTCTTCCCCCTTGTGTCCTCTCTGTCTCTGTCACTATCTCTGTATCTCTCAAATAAATAAATAAAATCTTTTAAAAAAATTAAAAATAGGGGCAACCGGGTGGCTCAGTGGTTGAGTGTCTGCCTTTAGTTCAGGTCATGATCCCGTGGTCCTGGGATTGAGTCCCGCATCAGGCTCCCCGCATGGAGCCTGCTTCTCCCTCTGCTTGTATCTCTGCCTCTTCTCTGTGTCTCTTATGAATAAATAAAATCTTTAAAAAATTAAAAATAAAAGTCACCCAAGTGTTCACCTTTCTCAGTCGGTTGGGCATCTGCCTTTGGTAGCTCAGGTCATAATCCCAGGGATCAAGCCCCATGTCATTTCTCCCTCTCCCTGCCACTCCCTCTGCTTGAATGCTGTCAAATAAATAAATAAAAATTTTAAAAAGTCTCCCAGTGACACCTGGGTGGCTCAGATGAATGACTCTTGACTTCAGCTTGGGTCATGATCTCAGGGTTATGGGATTGAGCCCTAATAAGTTGGGTTCTGTGCTGGGTATGGAGTCTGCCTCTCTCTAAAATAAATAATATCTTTTGTAAAAAAAGGTCTCTGAAAAACACCCATGAATAGCTGGCTTCACCAGTGAATTTTACCGAACATTTTAAAAGAATTAACACCAATCCTTCTCAAACTGTTCCAAAAACTCAAAAGAGGAGGAGATGCTCCCAAATTAATTTTACAAGGCCAGCATTATCCTGACAGCAAAGCCAGAAAAGGACACTTCAAGAAAAGATTATGGGCCAATACCCCTGATGAATGCCAATGCAAAAATTCTCAGTAACCACTAGGAAACCAAATTCAGCACATTGTAAGAATCATTCACCAGTGGGATATATCTCTAGGATGTTAGGATGGTTCAAATACGTAAGCTAATAAACACAGTCCTTCATAAATAAAAGAATGCAAGAAAAAAATCATATCGTCATCTCATACACGCAAAAAAAAAAAGCATTTAACAAAATGCAACACCCATTAATGACTAAAGAAAAATTGGTATAGAAAGAATGTAGCAACATAATAAAAGTCAAAAATGATAAGCCCATAGCTAACATCCTACTCAATGGTGAAAGGCTGAAAGTTTTTCCTCTGAGACCAAGAACAAGAAAAGGATGCCCAGTGTCACCACTCCTAATCAACCTGGTCCTGGACAAGAAAAAGAATGGACATCAGAACTGGAAAGAAATGTATAAAACTGTCTCTATTTGCAGAATATCTGATTTTATACAGAGAAGATCCTAAAGACTCCAAAAAAAAAAACCAAAAACAAAAACAAAAAAACCCCAACCCTGTTAGATCTCATCAATGAATTCAGTAAATTTGCATGGTACAAAATTAACATTCAAAATTTAGTAGCCTTTCTCTACGCTAACAATGAATTTTCCAAAAAAGAAATAAAATGTTCCCATTTACAACAGCATCAAAAACAATAAAATGCTTAGGAATAATTTAACCAAGAGGTGAAAGAGCTCTACACTGAAAACTACAAGACACTGGAGAAAGTGAAGAGGACAGAAATAAATGAAAAAGTATCCTGTGTTCATGGACTGTACCAATTAATATTGTCAAAATATCTATGCTACCCAAAGTCAACTATACTTCAGTGTAATCCCTAAAAGACCTCAATGCCTTTTTTTTTTTTTTTTTACAAAAGAAGGAAAAAACAATCCTAAAATTTTGTATGGAACCACAAAGGACCCCAAACAGCCAAAACCATATTGCTAAAGAAAAACAAATGTGGAAGTATCACACTCCCTGACTTCAAGCTATATTACAAAGCTTTATTAATCCAAACACCATGGTACTGGCATAACAGCAGACACACAAACAGAATCAAGAGCCCAGAAATCAACCTATCCATATACAGTCACCTACTACTTGACAAGAGAGCCAAGAATAATCAATGTAGGCAAGACAGTTTCCTCAGTAACTGGTGTTGAGAAAACTGGACTACCGTCTTAAGGCATTCACAAAAATTAACTAGAAATGGATTAAAGACTTAAATTTAAGAGTGGAAACCATAAAGCCCCTAGAAGAAATCAAGACAAAAGCTTCTTGCTGTGGGTCTTGACAATGATTTTTGGAGTGTCAACACCTAAAACACAAGCAGCAAAATTAAAAATAAACAAGTGAAACTATAAAGTTTCCACACAGCGAAACAAATGATCAATAAAATGAAAAAACAGCCTACAGGATGGGAAAAAAGTATGTGCAAACCATATATCTGAAAATGTGGTAATATCCAAAATATTCAAAGAACTCTTCATTACTCAGTAACAAAAAGACAATCCGATTTAAAAATGGGCAAAAGATCTGAATAGGTATTTTTCCAAAGGAGATATAGGTACATGCCAAGGTACTCCACATCCCGCATCATCAGGGAGATGCAAATCAGAACCACACTGAGTCACCACCTCACACCTGTTAGAATGGCTAGAGTCAAATAGGAAACCACAGGTGTTGGTGAGGCTGTGGAGAAAGGGGAACCCGATTAACACTGTTGGTGGGAATGCAAGCCCCTCCGGAGAACAGTGTGGAGGCTCCTCAAGGAGTTAAAAATGGAGCTACCATGTGATCCAGCAACCACACTCCTGGGAATGATTCCAGGGACACAAACCCTAAGTCAAAGAGGTACCTGCACCCCCACTTTCAGGGAAGCATTATTCACAAGATCCAAGATAAGGGAACTACCTCAGTGTCCACTGACCAGAAAGGAAATGTGCTACATATACACAAATGGAATATTATTTGGCCATAAACAAGAGGGGAATCCTGCCATTTGTGACATGGATGGAACTTGAAGGGATTATCTAAGTGAAATAAGTTAGAGAAAGACGAATACTCTATGATCGCACTTGTTAGTGGTACCTGAGAAGAGACTTGTAGATATTGGAGGCGAGGTGGTGAGGGCAGTGAAATTGGATGGAGGGTGTCAAAAGGTACAGGCTTCCAGCGAGAAGAGAAACCAGTGCTGGGACAGAAGGCGTGGCACAAGGGACCACAGCCAGCTTTGCTGCTGACACATCTGAAATGGTCAGTAGATCCTAAAAGTTCTTGTCATGAGCAGAAAAACCACTTTTCTCTACATGAGATAATGGTGTTACCCAAACATTGTGTCGCTATTTCAAAGCACGTGTGATCAGGCCCCTCCACTGACGCCCACTGCTGCCTACCAGCTGTGTCTCTGTTGCACAAAACACAGAGCCCGTGAGCCTGCAAACTCCAGGTCTTTGCTCCAGGAAACAGGCCCTCATGCAACCAAATGAAACTTCTTGAAGCACCATTGTCAGACTTCAATCTTACAACTCATCATCTTAAAATTTTAAACAAAATGTCCCAAAGTTACTTGAAAACCAAACAGTGTCATTTGCATTTTCTTCTGTTTTTCCTCAAATATAAAATTCTGGCTTTAAGTGTTTCAATTATCTAAATGCAGCCCATGCAAATTTCTCATCTCAGCTTCACCAGCATCATGGGCAACCCAGAAGCTTCTGTTGACAGAACTGACAAAGCCATGGCTTCTGAGGCCCAGGCTGCCGTGCTGCAACTCTGTGTCCAAAGCATAATCAAAACACACATTTTAGGGGCACCTGGGGGGCTCAGTCGGTTAAGTGTCTGCCTTCAGCTCAGGTCATGATCCCAGGGTCCTGGGATCCAGCCCCATGTTGGGCTCCCTGCTCAGTCTCTCTCTCTCACTCTCTCAAATAAATAAATAAATAAATAAAATCTTTAAATAAAAAAAAAAAACCCACAAATTTTACCACAGCAAGAAAAACCACATCAAAGCTGAGTGGTGGTGAAGGAGCCACAGCATTTCAATGGTACCCGTGAAAAACAGAAAGGAACGCAGGGCCCCTGGAGACGACGGCCACAGCCCAGCGTTCTGGTCGGTTCCATTGACGCCACGTAACTGCAGGCACGGGTCTAGTCCAGATGTGGTGTAATGTCAATGCTTAATAAAAGTAATTTAACGTGTGTACTTTTGAAAGGTATTTAAATTCATATGTCATGGGAGAAAACGGAAAATCTTTGTTAGTCCAGGTATCCCCATGTTGTGTTAGGAAAACACTGTTCTAATTATGTGGTGACGGTGTTCAAGGCCAGTGTCACAGTTTATCTCACGAGGTGTGAGGTGTGCGGGCCAGCGTGTGACTTGGTGCGAGTGATTTAGGGAGCGCGCCCGTCCCCTTCGTTGCCTGTGGGCTGCACACACGAGTCCAGGGTTCCCCTGCCGAAGGGCCTGGCCCCCGCACAGCACCAGCCGCAGGTACCCCGCGGCCTTCTTTCCAAGCCCCGAGCGCCCCACGTGGGAACAGGCTCCGGAGAGAGCCAGACCCCGCCGAGGCTTCTGGTTACGGTGTAATCTAAAAAGCCTAATCATTCTTCACGCTGTTCTAAGTTAGAGAGCTCACGACAGTCTTATATTTAGACACTGAAGTTCTTGAGAAACGGGCAATCCTGGAGAAAACTGGTTGCATCGCGCCGTCCAGGCCTCTCATGGAACCGGCAGGTGCCAGCCCCTTGTACGGGACGGAGCCCCAGAACAGGTGCCGCGGGAGGGCCGTGGAGGGACAGGCCCAGGAAGTGAAGGACAGGCTGGGCCTTCCATGCGGCCGGTCCTCCTGGTCCTGGGGGGACAGGACAGCAGGGAAGACAGGGAAGAGGCCACAGTGAAGGGACCAAGTGTTACTGAAGAGATGCCAAGTCAGATGGGAGAGCGAAGTGCGAGAGAGAAACGCTCTGAACAGGAAAAATGAAAACATAAACTGAGAGACAGGGTCAAGATACTACCTACCGCATCTGATACAAGTTTCGCAGAATGGTGGAGAATGTTCCCGGATTGAAAGCAGACGTGGAGCAGCACCCCTGGTTCAGACAAAACCTCTTTCCAAGCCCAGGAGTACATGGTGACAACAGGACAGCACGCTAACGGGAAGCAGAGAGGCACACGTGGGGCAGCAGCAGAGGCCAGGACGGGACAGGCTAAGGAAAACAACTGCATCTAGAATGTCGTGTCACAGCTAACATTATCAAAGCAAGAAACCACAACAAGAGAAGAGAGCCGCTTTCCAGCCCATGAAAGACGTCTCTGCTGCTACAGGAGCTCGTCCTCCGAGTGCTCAGCTTTAAAATGCCAGAGCAGGGAGGAATCTGTTTATACACAAGAGTGTGCCAGTCTCTACAGAACTGACTCCACAAAATGTAGATTGAACACTGACCTTGGAAACATGGGAGTCACAGATCTTGAGAAATAGCTTAAAATATTAAAAGTGATAAATTCTGGAGAGCAGAAATCATGGTGGGAAGGGAACAAGTGGGGAACTGCTTGATTCAATTTTAACTTGAGTTCTTTTTGAATCTGAAAAACAAAAAAATAAGCAAAATACTGGGACACCTGTCATATATAATGATAAACAAAATCCACTGAGCTCTCCTAGCCACAGCAATTAGACAACAGGAAAAAAGAAAAGGCATCCAAATTGAAGCAAAGGAAGAAGCAAAACTTTCAGTATTGGCAGATGACATGATACTACATATACAAAACCTGTTTTGTATATGCCAGACTCTAACAAAAAAAATTGCTGGAACTAATAAAATGAATTCAGTTAAGTTGCAGGATACAAAATCAACATCTAGAAATCTGTTGCTCTATATACCAATAATGAAGCAGCAGAAAGAGTAATTAAGAAAATACTCCTATTTACAATTGCACCAAAAATAATAAGATGCCTAGGAATAAACCTAACCAAAGAGGGGAAAGACTTTTACTCTGAAAACTATAAAACACTGATGAAAGAAAAAAAATGACACAAAGAAATGCAAAGGCATTCTGTGCTCACAAATTAGAAGGACAAATACTGTTAAAATGTCTATACTACCCAAAGCAATCTATGGAATTAATGCAATCCCTATCAAACAATCCTAAAACTTGTATGGAACCAGAAAAGGCCTCAAACAGCCAAAGCAATCCTGGAAAAGAAAACGAAAGTTGGAAACATCACAGTTCTGGACTTCGAGCTGTATTACAAAGCTGTGATCATCAAGACAGTACAGTACTGGCACAAAAACACATAGATCAATGAAACAGGATAGAAAACCAGAAATGAACACTCAACTATATGGTCAACTAATCTTCAACAAAGCAGGAAAGAATATCCAACAGGAAAAAGATAGTCTCTTCAACAAGTGATGCTGGGAAAATTGAACAGCCACATGCAGAAGAATGGAACTGGACCATTTGCTTTCCCCATACACAAAAATAAACTCAAAATGGATTAAAGACCTAAATGTTAGACCCCAAACCATAAAAGTCCTATAGAAAGCACAGGCAATAATTTCTCTGACATCAGCCATAGCAATTTTTTTTCTAGCTATGTCTCCTGAGGCAAGAGAAACAAAAGCAAAAATAAACTATTGGGATTACATCAAAATAAAAAGCTTCTGCACAGTGAAGGCAACAGTCAACAAAACTAAAAGGCAACCTACAGAATGGGAGAGGATATTTGCAAATAACAGATAAAGGGTTAGTATTCAACAATATGAAGAACTTCTACAAGTCAACACTCCAACAATCTGATTAAAAAATGGACAGAAGAGGGCAGCCTGGGTGGCTCAGCGGTTTGGTGCCGCCTTCAGCCCGGGGCGTGATCCTGGGGTCCTGGGATTGAGTCGCGCGTCGGGCTCCCTTCACGGAGCCTGCTTCTTCCTCTGCCCATGTCTCTGCCTCTCTGTGTCTCTCATAAATAAATAAATGGGGTCTTTTAAAAAAAATGGGCAGAAGACATGAATAGACATTTCTACATAGTCTGCTGGAGATTCTCTCCCTCTGGCCCTCCCCCCACATGCACAGGTGCTTGCTCTCTAAAATAAATAAATCTTTTTTTTTTAAGTGGGCAGAAGACATGAACAGACATTTTTACAAAGAAAATATACAGATGGCCAACAGACACATGAGATGTTCCACATCACTCATCATCAGGGAAACCACAATGAGATACTACCTCACATCTGAGAGAATGGCTAAAATTAACAACACAGGAAACAACAGATGTGGGCAAGGATGTGGAGAAAGGGGAACCCTCTGACACCGTTGGTAGGAATGCAAGCTGGTGTAGCTACCATAGAAAATAATATGGAGGTTCCTCAAAAAGTTAAAAATAGAGCTACCCTTTGACCCAGCAATTACACTGCTGGGTATTTACCTGAAGGTTACAGAAACACTAATTCAAAGGGATACATGGGATGCTTGGGTGGCTCAGTCAGTTAAGTGCCTGCCTTTGGCTCAGGTCATGATCCCAGGGTCCTGGGATGGAGCTGCATATTGGGGCTCCTGCTCAGTGGGGCGTCTGCTTCTCCCTCTCCCTCTGCTCCTCCCCTGCTGCCGCTCATGTTCTCTCCTTCTCTCAAATAAATATTTTAAAAATGTAAAAATCAGAAAGGATACATGCACCCCTATGTTTATTACAGCATTAGTTACAATAGCCAAGCTATGGAAGCTGCACAAGTGTCCATGGACAGATGAATGGATAAAGAAGATGTGTTCTGTATACCCAAAGGAAGATTATCCTACAATAAAAAAGAATGAAATCTTGCCATTTAAAACAACATGGACGGAGCTAAAGAGTATTATGCCAAGTAAAATAAGTCAGTCAGAGAAAGACAAATACCATATGATTTCATTCATATGTGGAGTTTAAGAAACAAATGAGGGAAGGGGAAAAAAAGAGAGGGGGGGAGCAAAGCAAGAAACAGACTCTTAACTACAGAGAACACACTGATGGTTTCCAGAGGGGAGCAGGATGGGGGGATGCAGGAAACAGGGAGATTAAGCAGAGTGACTGTTGTGTGTGATGAGCACTGGCTGTTGTGTGGAAGTCTTGAGTCACTCTATTGCACACCCGAAACGGATATTACACTGTATGTTAAGTATGCTAGAATTACAGTTAAAACTTATAAAAAATTCCAAAGACTTCAACTTAAAAAAATTCTAAATAAATAAAATAAAAACAGCCAAGTAGAAAAATGGGTAAAACAATGGGAAAAGCAAGAGTCTTCTGAATACAGAAAGTATCTTTTTGTTTACAGGAGACGATGGTGACCTGAGACAGGGACTAGGTCTCAGCCCAGCCATATCAGGTTATCTGTGCAAGTTTCATGTATCTGGTAGAGATAAAAACAAAGGCTCCTAAGAGACACCGTGTGGCCTTCAGAGCTCAAAGGCATCTTTGTTGTCTGCTGACCTTCTGGTCATTTAAACAGCTTTCCTATTCTGCCCTGGGCCCTGCCCCTCAGCTGCCAGAAGATGTTCTCCCTGCGATCTCCAATCTCCATAAAACACCCAGGGCCTGGGTTGCGAGCACGCACAGTGGGGCTCCTCGCACTCCCTTTGACAGGCTGAGACGCTGCACTAGGGGCAACATGGTCCTTGTTTTCTTAGTTCTCTTTCTCTCATTTAACCTTGGGAAATAGCAAAGATGTGTTTACTGAGTCCTGAAGCCAGAAAAGTGTGTTTTACTGAGTCCTGAAGCCAGAAAAATGTGAGAGAAAACAGAGTCCCTAAATATATATATTTACAAGTGAGCTGAGAGCTCTTCAGTAAGCTGAGGGCATCTAGTTTACGTCGTGCTCAGAGAAGTGCATCGGGGGCCCTGCAGAGAGTCCCAAACCAACCCACACACTGTGTTTAATACCCACCTGCTGTCAGGAGGAAGAGGTCACCTCTTTAGCCACAGGTGACCTGTCAATCCCTTCAGTGTAGCCAGTCTACACTCTGAGCTAACCCACTTTGTATACTACCATTCACATTTTAGAACAATCAACATAAAGATCTTGGTACCATTTAAACTCTAACACACAAAAACTGGTGCTCGAAGACAGTGACAAGACAATCATTAAGACAAATGAACTTGTCTTCTGTGTTAATGCACATTTTGGAACCTAAATTTAGTAATAATTCATTCAGAGCTTTGAAGCAGCATTTTTAAATCACTTCCCATCCCTAGGAACTTCTCCCTTATGTCCTGTATAATACCTACTTCACTGACAGTGGTAATTGCCTCCTGAGAGCAAGGAGAATCTGGAGAGTGCGGAAGAGGGGATTTTTATTTCCCACGTCTAATTGTTTAGCAAAGTGTTTCGTGGAAATGAAAATTAACCTTCTTAAATGAAGAGTAATAGTCAATTTATGTACAATATAAATCCTAACATGATGTAACTGTGTATGCCAAACACAGGAACTAATGCACGTGGAGCGCCTGCCCACCGAGCAAATGGGCCCACAGCTGTAAAGTAGCCTGGCTGTGGCCTTCCTTGGAACAAATACTCTTTTGTTCAACAGGTGCTGAGAGCCACGAATTCAGCAAGGGCACAAGATGTTCTGCACAAACCCACGCACACCTGTTGCTGGGCACTCACTGGCCCAGGGTCCTTATGCCCGTCCTCCTATAAAACCCAGGGGTGGAGGGCCTCTCAGGAGGAGGAGCGCGGTTGTTCACAGCGACGAACAGTGCTATGGTCTGCAACTTCAGGTGTTGGGCCCCTGACCCCCATGGGGGTGGTGTTCAGATGTGGAGCCCTCAGGAGGCAGAAGTTCATGAGGGTGGAGCTGCCACCACGGGGCTGCTGCCCTAAGAATAGAGATGTACTGCCACGTGAGGACACAGCCACAGCAAGAAGTCTGCAGCCTGGAAGAGACCGTCGCCACAACCGGGAGACACGAATTTAACTGTGAGAATTAATTTCTGTGGTTTAAGCCACCCAGCCCTTGGTATTTTGTTACAGCAGGCAGAACAGATGAAAACAAAGATGCTTAAAACTTCTCTTCCGCTTGTAAAGAACTAGGAAAAGCAATCCCAATGAAGAAAAGTGATCCATTATTTTGTCAACCAAAATCCAAAATATGGAGATTTCTTTTTACTAGAAATATTTCAGACAGATGGAATTTAACTGCTATGTTGCCTGAAACCAGTGGAAAAATCCCACCTACTTCCAATAAAGTCTCTGAATTCCCCCTTGATCACAGCAGTGAGAATATATAAAAGCAGATAAAACCCAACGTGATCAGATCATGAATACTTCAAGGAGGCTTAGGCTGAGAATAAAAGAAAAAAATGATTATTCTCAAAGGCCAGACTTGTGCACAACAGCACACAAATCAAGAAACAAAGTGTAAACACCCTCCAACAAACAGCCCTCAGAGGCTCGGGCCTCACCACGTGAGCCTGTAGCAGTGCTGGCAGCTTCGCCCAGAACGGGAAGCCGCAGCCAAGGTCCACACAAACCTAGCAGCCCAGACAGGTGGGTGCGGGCTCCTCTCCTCCTCCTGCCCTTCCCCTTCCGGGGCCCTTCTCCACCGTCGCGTGGGGCACGGCAGAGGGATACTGCCAGTATAGGAACCCAAGACTCCAGGAGTCCCCTGTGCTCAGCCTGGCACATGGCACCCACGGACACATCTCACCAACGTCTACCTTCTACAGCAGGCAGGACACTGGTTCTCCTTCCTCCCTGCCTCTGACAGTGCCACCCCTGCCGTTCTCTGCACGTCCCTGGACTGCATGGAGTATCGTGAGCAGCACAGCACTCCCAGGCACCCTACCCACCACAGGCCTTCACCCCACTCCTGGAAGCAGTACAACTCTCAGAGCAGCAAGAGGGGCAGCGTGACCCACAGCAGCATCTAGATCTACTGAAGGAGGAATGCTCAGAAAAAGCAAAATGGTCAAACGAAATACTATCGTCCTTTTGCTCCCTGGGCTTTCTTATTTTCTTATCTATTATGTAGGTCAGTTTATGGATGCAAGTAAAAGGAGGGTCCATAATCCTGCCAAAACTTTTAAATTCTAGTCTCCTGCTCCACAGCTGGATGAGAAGCTAATCATATAATCATATAATCACTAATGATAGTAAAATTCACATTTGCAATCGTACTACCAAAATAATAGTAAAAACCTAACTATACTAAATGTCAAATTAGAAAAATTCCAAATAGAATAAAGATGCCAAAAGAAACATGTGTGAAACTCAAACCAAAGCTGTAATTATGGTTTATAAATCACAGCAGTGTTCTACGTTACTGCTATAAAAATGAACTTAAAAGGTAGTTGCACACACAGGGAGAAGCAAACTGAGAGGACCCCAGGTATCTGCGCAGCTCACCAAGCACTAGGCTCCTAGGATAAGGGAACCACTCGGAGAGAAGCCTGCCATGGTCTCCACCTCCATCTCCAGAGCCCTGGCTCAGAGATTTCACCTGGGGGAGAAGCAGGACATAAGACAGAGCTATAAGCAGCAGCAGCAGCATTTGTAGCTATGGAAGAAAAAGACTCACTTCCCAAAGGGATTGACTTCATTTGCAACAGAGCACGGAGAAATTTATACGTAAGGGTGCTCTCAAGAGCCAGGGAGGTTGATACAGGCTAGACTGACCTAGCTAGCTTGCAGAAAAGAACTAAGAATAAACTCAGAAGGGGCCCCTTAGACTCAGAGCCATTATCAAATAGAAGCCTCAGAAATGATTTCCTCTAAGGAGCCAGTGTGACTGGTTTGTAGAGAAATTCATACCCAGCATATTTTGAAAATAACAAGAGCAATCAGCTGGCAATTAGTGGAGTTTAACAGCCAGATGTTGCCAGAAAGAGAGGGAATGGTCCCTCCCCATCCCAGGTGATGTGGGCATGCCCACAGCTGGACTCCCTGAGACATTTAACACTGGGGGGGAGGGGCATGACACTCATTCCTAAACAATCCAGCTACTCCTCAAAGAAGCAAAAATAGTAACAGTAACCAGAGTAGAAGGGAAGGATAGTAGCCAGAGTTGCTACCACATAGTATTTTAAATGTCCAGTATCTTCACAAAAATAGAACAATCCCAAAATCTGCATGGAACCACAAAAGACCCCAAATTGCCAAAGCAATCCTGACCTGAGCAAACATCAACAAGCAGGACTATATCAAGTTTAAAAGCTTCTGGACAGCAAAGGGAACTAACAGCAAAATGGAAAGGCAGCTTCCCAAATGGGAGAAAATGTTTGCAGATCTGCTACCTGATAAAGGGCAATATCTAAAAGATGAAAGAACTCATACAACCCAACAGCCACAAATCAAACAATCCAAATAAAAAATGGGCAGAGGATCTGAATAGACATTTCTCCAAAGAGGACATCCAGACGGCCCACAGACACATGAAAAGATGCTCCACATCACTCATCAGGGAAATGCAAATCAAAACCACAATGAGATCCCACCTCACACTTGTTCAAGGCTGATATCCAAAAGATAAGAGATCACAAGTGATGGGGAGGATGCGGAGGAAAAGGAACCCTCATGCACTGCTGGTGTGAATGTAAGCTGGTGCAGCGGGAAAACAGTATGAAGGGTCCTCAGAAAGTTATAGAGCTGCCATATGATCCAGTAATTCCACTTCTGGGTGTTTATACAAAGGAAATGAAAAAAATGCAACTTCTGTAGTATCCCCTGTATCTGTACTCCCATGTTCGCTGCAGCATTATTCACAGCACCTGAGACATGGAAACAACATAAGTGTCCAACAGAAGATTAATGGTAAAACGAGGTGTGTCTGTGTGTGTAAATAATGGAGTATTACTTAGCCATAAAATAGGAAATCTTGCCGTTTACAACAACATGGATGCACCCTGATGGCATTATGCTGAGTGAAAGTGAAATAAGCCAGATAGAAAGACAAACATCTTAGGATCTCCCTTGTATGTGTAATCTTAACAAACACACATACAACAAGCTCCTAGATACAGAGACTAGATGGGTGACTGCCAGGGCTGGGGATGGGGGTGCAAAATGAATGAAGGTGGTCAAAAGATAGGAAAATGTTCAGCTATAAAATAAGTCATGGAGATGTAACGTACAGCACAGTGACAGTAGTTAATAATACTGTTTGTTGTATATTCTTTGGTTCTCACCACAAGAAGAAAGCATTTTGTAACTGTGTATATATTGTAGTGATCATTTTGCAATATATACAGATGTCAAATCATCACACTGTACACCTGAAACCAATATATTATGTTAATTATTCCTCAGTTTTAAAAGATAAAATACAATATCTATTTTCCAACAAAAAATTTTGAAGCAGCCAAAAAAAAAATAGCATATATGACCCATGAACCGGAAGAAAAGTAGACAACACAAAATGCCTGTGAGAGCATTTAACAACAACAACACAACAAAATAGCCATTATAAATATGTTATAATAGCACTAAAGGAAAATACCACAAGAAGAAAATAAAGGTCTGGTGGCAGCATTGCACCACATACAAAACACCACTGAAGAGGCAGACATATCAAAAAGAACCAGATGGAAATTCTGACGTTGAGAAGTATAATGAATGAAATAAAAATGTACTGGAGGGTCTCAGCAGTAGGTCTTAATTTGGAAAATGAAGAATTATCTATCTTGAAGATGGATCATAATAGATTATGCAAGCCCAAAACCAGAGAGAACAAGAATGAAGAGAAATAAAGAGCCTAAGAGAAATGTGTGATACTAACACATACAGAACAGAAACCTCAGGCAGGAGAAAGAAATTAGTAAGGAGATTCCAAAGAAACAATACAAAATTTCCCAAATTCACCAAACACCAAAAATCTATACATACATCCAGGAAGCTTAACAAACTACACTAGGATGAACACAGAGATCCACAAACACAACACGTAGTCAAACAAAGTCGGAGTGTTCTGTTTCACCACCAGCTGGTTCACCATAATACAGTTCAGGGTTCGTCTCAGACTCCACAGTGAAGGCTCAGTCCTTTTCAGGACTGACCTGACTTCAGGCATCCAGGGCCAGGGATACTTCTGACCCAACAGGGATAAATTCAGGGGCTCCCACAATGCCTTCAGGTTCAATAACTGAAAGAAAAACTCACAGAAGGAAGGAGGTCACTACACTTTAAGACTACAGCTTTATAAGACAAACAACTGGGCAATACCATTGCCAGTGAGGTGACAAGACACAGAGGAGGAGGCCCAGGAGGCAATGCTGAGCCTCCTGGGCCTCCTCTAAGGAGTCAGGGCCAGCTCATCACTCCCCAGGAGTCATCAGGGTGCTCAACGTTCTTATCGGAGTTTTATCACATGGGCATAAAAATTAAATCAGTGGCTAGAAGTCAGAACTCAATCTCCAGCCTCTAATCACAAACTTGCCCTTTCTGATAACTAACTCTCATCTTCAGTCACTTTATTAGCATAACAAAAACTCCTAACATTGAGGAAATCCCAAGGATTATACAACCTCCATGCTAGGAATCAGAGGCAAAGACCAGATATATTTTTTTTATTACCCCACACAAAGACAGGAGAAAATCTTGAACCGCAAGAAAAAAGTGATTAGTCACTTACCAAGGAAACTCTAGTAAGATGACCTTTTAGAAAAAACAATGGAGGCCTTAAGCAGGATAATATATTCAAAGAGTTCCACAAAAAAAAACTGTCAAATAAAAATCTTCTACCCAACAAAGCTATCTTTCAAAAAGAAAGATGAAATAAACCAAACAAGTTTGAAAGACTGTGTTGCCTTACAAGAAACAGTAAAGGAAGTCCTTCGAGCTGAAAACAAATAACATGTACAGTAAGCAAATCCACATGAAAAAACAGAGCACTGGGGCAGCCCTGGTGGCGCAGTGGTTTGGTGCCGCCTGCAGCCTGGGGTGTGATCCTGGAGACCTGGGATCGAGTCCCACGTTGGGCTCCCTGCATGGAGCCAGCTTCTCTCTCTGTGTCTCTGCCTCTCTCTGTGTGTCTCTCATGAATAAATAAATAAAATCTTAAAAAAATACAAAAAAAAATAAATTGAAAGTAGTCCATTCAAGTTTCAAGTACAATTTGCATATAGAGTTATAATAAAACTGTCACTGTAGGCTCTAAGTATGGTAGCAATAAGTTTTAAGTGTTTGGTTTATGTTTTGTGCTATTTTTTTAAAATCAATGATTTTTTTTTAAAGATTTTATGTATTTATTTATGAGAGACACAGAGAGTGTGAGAGGCAGAGACACAAGCAGAGGGAGAAGCAGGCTCCATGCAGGGAGCCCGATGTGGGGCTCGATCCCAGGACTCTAGGATCACGCCCTGGGCTGGACGTGGCACTAAACCACTAAGCCACCCAGGCGTCCCAATGATTTTTTTTTTTTTTAAAGAACTTCCTCAGTTTGACAATAGTCATCTAAGAAAATCCCATAGCTAATATCATACTAAATGGTTAAATACTGAAAGCTTCTTCCCTGAGATCAAGAACGAGACAAGTATTCCAATCTCACTAGTTCTAAGAAGGAGCCAGCCCAGCAACCAGAAAAAATACAATAAAAAGCAATCATACTTGAAAGGAAAAGGTATAACTATCTGTATTTTAATAACATCATCTTTTACATGGAAAATCTTAAGGAATCCACCAAAGACATATTAGAACTATAATAAATAAGTTCAACAAGTTGAGAGAATACATAGTCAATATACAAAAATCATTTGTGTTCCTATACACCAGCAATGATCAATCAAAAAAGAAACAAAAAAACTTCATTGACAAACACATTAAATGGAATATTTACAAAAGTTGAAAATTTCTTCCCTGAAAACTACAAAATATTATTGAAATAAAGTTTTAAAAGATTTGAATAAACAGAAATTCATATCATGTTCAGAAGACATAACACTGTCAGGATAGCAATGTCCCCAAACTGATCTATAGATTCAATTCAACCCCTTATCACAATCCTATCTGACTCCTTTGTAGAAAATGATAAAGCGATTCTAAAATTTGTATGGAATCACAAGAGATTCCAATAGTCAAAATAATCTTTTAAAAAAAAGTAGGACTCAACTCACACACACAAAAACTTACTACGAAAAGCACACATAAATGCCAGAGGGAAAAGGGGATGGGGCAGAATGAGTGAAAGGGAGTGGGAGGTGCAGGCTTTTAGGGATGGGATGAAAAAGTCCCGGGGATGAAAGGCACAGCGGAGAGAATACAGTCTATGCTGTTGTAATAGTGCTGTATTGTGACAGAGGGTAGACACACTTGTGAGCACACTTGAATCACAATGCTGTACACCTGAAATGAATGTAACAATTTGTGTCAACTACACTAAAAAATTTATTTTAAAAAAAGAACTTACTGCAAAGCAATGGCAATCAAGACAAGTGTGGGACTGGCACATGAATAAATAAATAGATGAATGGAAGAGAATTAGAATCCAGAAACAAACCCATATATCTAAGTCCAACTGATTTCCTTGAAGGGGGTGAAGACAATCAAATAGGAAAAGAACAGTCTTTTCAACAAACGATGCTGGGACTGCTAGAGCCACATGCAAAAGAATGAAACTGGACCCTTACCTCACACCACATATACATATTAACTCAAAATGGATCAAAGGTCTGAATGTAAGAGCTAAAATTATAAGACACTTAAAAGGAAACATAGGGGGCAAACCTTTAAGACACTGGATTTGGAAAAGGATTCCTAGATAATATACGAAAGCCAGGAGCAACAAAAGAAAAACAGATAACCTGGAGTTCATCATAATTTTTTAAAATTGTGCCTCTAAGGACACCATCAAGAAAGTGAGGACAACCACAAAATGGGAGAAAATATTGGCAAATCATACTATCAGATAAGGAACTCAAATCTAGAACATATGAAGAACTTTAAAATTCAATAATGAAAAGAAAACCCAATTTTTAAAAGTGAGCAAAGGACCAAAATAACCACCTGTCCAGAAAGTTGTACAGAGGCAACAAGTACATGAAATGATACTCAATACATCAGGAAAATACAAATCAAAACCAGAATGACATGCTACTTTGAAGCCACAAGGATGAGAAATCAGACCCTCATTCATTGCTGGTGGGCGTGTGGCACCCATAGAAAACAGTCCGGCAGGTTCTTATGACTAAACACAGAGCTACCGTATGACCCAGCTTTGTTCACCAAGCTGCTATAAAAGAATATTAGAGATAGGTGGCTTATAAATAACAGGCATGTGTTCTCCAAGTTTTGGAGTCTGGAAGTCCAAGATCAAGGTAGCAATGGGTTCTGTGTCTGCTGAGGGCTCACTGATGGTGGTCTTAGAACTGTGTCCTCACATGTCAGAAAGAGGCAAGGGAGCTCTTTAGGGTCTCTTCTATAAAGGCACTTAAGCCCATGCAGGAGGGTTCTTATAACCTACCTATGTCCCAAAGGACTCAGCTCCTAATACCATGGCACTGGGGATTAGGATTCAACATATGAATCTAGGGGAGGGGGCAGATGCAAATATCCACTCTTAACGGCACCCAGCAACTGCACTCCTAGATATACACCCACCAAAAATAAAAACATAGGTTCACACAAAATCTTTTACACAAATGTTTACATCATATTATTCAAAATAGCCACAAGTGGAAGCAGCTCAAATATTTGTGGTAGATTGATAGAACAGAATATTATTTAGCGATAAAAAAGAATGAAGTATTGATAAATGCACAATATGATTGAATCTTTAAAAAATTAAGTGAAATAGGTCAGGAAAAAAGCCCAGAAAATAGGCTAAAATCTTTGTGATACAAAATTAGATTAATGGTTGCTTAGAGCTGCATGGGGAGGGGAAATAGTAGACTGCATAGCTTCAGGATGGGGTTTCTTTTTGAGGTTACAAAAATTCTGCCCTAAAACTGACAGATTGTACACATCTACGAATATATCAAACCATTAGTTCACTTTAAGTGGATGAATTGAATACTATGTGAATGATATTTCAAGAAAGCTGTTTAAAAGGGAAAAAAGAGACAGTTCTATTTGCAAAATGCTGTGAGAGGACGATATCAAACCCAGGTCCAGAGAGATCTCACCTCTACGACCAGCAGTCAAATTCTAGGAGCAGAATGCCTGAAATATCTGCTCATAGCTCAAAAGCAGACTCCTAAGAGCAATCTTACAACAGCAAATAGTTCATAATCATATCACGTATGTATTACTCATTTTAATCATGTATTAATGCCTGAGCAAGAGTGTCAATTACCATTACTGTTATATATGTTCCCATCATGGTCACCAGCACATACAGTGCCTACAAAGCTTCCACACAATCAACATGAAACACTATTTGTTCTAAATACAAGATTTAATACAGAGAACTAGCTGCATACAAAATGCTGCAAGAGTGACGGAGAAACGGGAGGCCCCTAAGGCCTCTTTGGATCCCATACACACTCCCATGACACACGAGGAGCAGGAGGCCCCCAGGGCCTCTCTGGATCCCACACACATTCC
Source organism: Nyctereutes procyonoides (assembly GCF_905146905.1). NCBI lineage: Eukaryota > Metazoa > Chordata > Mammalia > Carnivora > Canidae > Nyctereutes > Nyctereutes procyonoides. The sequence continues at coordinate 47,629,639 of NW_026575133.1, read as the reverse complement.
CATGACACACGAGGAGCGGGAAGGCCCCCAAGGCCTCTCTGGATCCCACACGCACTCTCCCATGACACACCAGGGGTGGGAGGCCCCCCAAGGCCGCTCTGGATCCCACACGCACTCTCCCTGACACACCAGGGGTGGGAGGCCCCCCAAGGCTGCTCTGGATCCCACATACATGCCCATGACACACCAGGAGCAGGAGGGCTATGTAGATCACATAAAACTACCACACTGGGGAGCTAGAGGTTGCCATACTCATTGTTGCTCTAGATCAACCTTCTCTGTCCCAATCCAGAGATCAAGATGCCTCTGACAAATGTGTTGACTCCAAGAAAACAGTACGTTAGCCCAAATGTGTAGACATATGAAGAATCCCACTTAGCTACAAAGCCACACCATGACTGATGGAATATATCAGTAAAATGGACCCTTAAGCCCTTTCTCCTCCCCTCCCCAATCAACTCCGTTCCTTATTCAGCACTCTCCTTGGAGCACCAAGGGTAGGGCGACTGGTAGGCCCCAAAGAGCAGGGGAAGCCTGTTACCTGAGAGCACAGGCTCAGGGAGCCAGACGTTGTGGCCCCGAAGCCTGCTCCCACCCTCCCCTTTGTAGCTGACACCAGGGGGCAGGACAGAGTTCATTCCTAAGGGGGAAGAGTGACCTGAAAATGAAGTTTGTCGTTTTGTAAAATGAACGGACTGAAACTTGATGGAATTTACCCAGAAACAAAAATCTAGAAAAGGAAGAGGTTTACAATTCAGAATTTATTATGCTTTAGCTAATAGGTCTGAGTAAAGACACCATCAATCCTGGGAATGCAGGTCAGGCTTCAGGGCCAAAATTAGCCGCTTGGAAGCATGGTGGGACCTGTCCTGGGCCTGAAGTTCAGGAGCCCAAGGGCAGTGACCTCTGACCAGTGACACACTGCTCCCTCCCCAATTCATCCTCACTCTAAGCAATTTCTCTGACATACACTTTCTAGGGTTTTTAAATACTCACTAACCAATCCCTGGGACAGTAAAAAACAAAAACTGTATCTGTAATACTATGAAATCTCCCTCTGAATTGAACTACTAGTGTCACTATTATCAAGGCAGCATATATATTAGCATGTTTAAAGTCCTATCCAAGTAAGTGACATTCTAGCCAGCATAGCCCAGGGAAGTCAGAAGGAACATGTAACAGCCCTCTAGCATTATTTACTCAGTATTATTCTCTAAGTTCTAATCAGTACAAGGCATAAAGCAGAAATGTGTTAAAACTACTGGAAACGGAATTACAATTATTATTATTGAGACTATATAATGAAAAAATGGAAAAGCATCAAGTGAAGAACCTTTAGACCTAAGGAAATGGCTAAATAGAAAAAGTAGCTTTATTACGATTAAAGACAACAGGAAAAAAGCCATTCAAAAAAACATTAAAAAATATTTTTAAAAAGTTGCATATACTCTTAGCCAATTATATTAAAAAGAAGACTTGAGTAAATGATGATGATAAAATCACCTTTGGAAATGGCAGATGACAGCGAAAAACATTATTTCTTCCTACACTACTCTGCCGGCCTGGTAGGGTGACTTCGCGGTGGGATGGAGGACGAGATCTGTGGTGGCCCCAGGTTACACAGGCCTCAGAAGACCCAGATCCAGGCCACTGCGCTCCCCCAGGTCTCCTGAGACACAGTCAGTTACTGCCAACACCGGCACCGCGCCATGGCCCCCAGGAGGGCAGGACACAAGAACAGAGATAAAATTCAGGAGAAGGAGAGGAAAATCCACAGACTGAAAGAAAATACTCACAAAAGACATACCTGACAAAGGACTATAGTCCAAAACATACAAAGAACTCTTAAAAGTCAACAAGAAAAAAATGAAAACCCAATTAAAAATGGGCAAAAGACTTGAACAAACATCTCATCAAAGAAGATATACAGAGCAAAACTAAAAAGGTAAATTCCTATTTCTCATACAAAAACAAGACCGGTTCCCACTTCCGTGTGCGAACAGAAGTAATAAAGAAGGCAGCGCTAACTGGCATCCAGTCTTAGCGGGGCTGGTGTGCTCATCAACAGTAGAGGACACACGGCACATTTATTTCAATGTAAATATTACACACTAACTATGGATCTACAGACGGTGAATAAGCATAAGATGGCCAATATCATATGTCGGGACGCCTGGGAGGCTCAGCAGTTGGGTGCCTACCTTCAGCTCTGGTTGTGATCCTGGGATCCGGGATCGAGTCCCACATCGGGCTCCCTGTGAGGAGCCTGCTTTTCCCTCTGCCTGTATCTCTGCCTCTCTCTCTGTCTGTGTCTATCATGAATGAATGAATGAATGAATGAATAAATAAATAAATAAAATATCATATGTCATCAGGGAACTGCAAATTACAATGACATACCACTATACAACAGTTAGACCCATCAAAACGGAGAACATTTCCTAACATCAAGCGCAGGTGGAGATGTGCACCAACAGCTCTCGCTCACTGCTGGTGGGAATGCAGAATCGTACAGTCGCTTTGGAAGACAGTGTAGCGGCTTCTTACAAAACTAAACAGACTCTCACCCTACAATCCAGCAGCTGCACTCCTTAATATTTACCCAAACAAGTCAAAAACTTATCTCCACTCAAAAACCTGCACATGAGTGTTTATAACAGCTTCATTCATAATTTCTAAAACTTGGAAGCAAATCAAGATGCCCTTCAGTTGCTGAGCTGATAAATAAACTGTGGTCTATCCAGACACTAAAAAGAAAGGAGCCTTCAAGCCATGAAAAGATATGGAGGAGTGTCAATCTGACACTAAGTGAAAGAAATCAATCTGAAAAACGACACACGGCAGGCATGATTCCAACTAGACGGCATTCCAGAAAAGGTAACACTACAGAGGCAGTTGGATGAATGGTTCCCAGAGGCTAGGGATAGGAGAGAAACAGGCAGAGCATAGAGGGTTCAGGGCAGTGGCACTACTTTATATGGTGCCACAGTGGTGGACAACATCATCACACACACATCCAAACCGACAGAGCGTGCACTGCCAGGAGTGACCCTGATGTAGATCGTGGGCTCTGGGTGATGACATGTCCACACAGGTTCATCGGATCAGTGGGGATGGTGATGGTGGGGAGGCTGGCAGGGTGCAGCCTGTTGGAAATGCCTGCACCTTCCCCTCAGTTCTGTTCTGAATCTAAAACTGCAAACCCCCCCTCCCCATAAATAAAGCCTATTAAAGACAAAAAAGAGAATAGAAACCTGGCTCAATGACACACCAGTTAAAAAGTGAACAGGGAAGGACAGACATTTTCAAGTCTAATAATAGGTATCTCGGAGCCCCAGTTAGTAAACGCAGCACAGCACTGTAGGAAGAGGCCAAGAACACACAGAACTCCAGAGAACAGACCCCAACATATAGTGATTTCAGTACACAATGAAGTGGCATCAAAAAGAGGATAAAAGAATAATTTTTTAATGGATTTAAAATAACTGGTAATCTATTTTGAGGGGGGAAAAAAGTTAAATCCTTATTTATACAGTGGACAGCAAAATAAATACCACCCCGATGAAAGAGTTATTCCTTTTAAATGAAGCCATAAAGGAACTAAAAGAATTTGATCTCAGGGAAGGAAATGCCTTTCTAGGCATAAAAGCAAGAGGGGGAAAAACAAAGAGAAATACAGACATTTTATCATTTTTTAAATTTCTTAAGTCATTTACCGATCTTGATAAAATGTCTAATTTGAAATTCATACATATTTATATCAAATACTGGGTGTGGCAGAGTAAAAAATATTTGGTCTTTGTCCCAGTTTCCTGGCACAAGCTTTTAAAACCCTTGGAATTTACAGCCTTTTGTATGCTAATGATATGGCTGGGGAGGGGGCTAGATAGGACTGGTCACCAGAAAACCAGCCACCATCCCCTCCCCTGACCGACAGGAGGGAAAGCCCTGGAAACTGGCCAGTGATTTAATCTATCATGCTCGGTAATGGAACCTCCATAAAACCTCCTAAATGACAGTGTCTGGGGAGCTTCCAGGTTGGTGATCATATCCTCCTGCTAGGAAGATGGCATGCCCAGAGAGGGCACGGAAGCTCTGAACCCCTCTCCCTACACCTTGCCCACTCATCTCTTCCCCGTGGGTGTTTCTGAGTTTTATCCTTTATAATGATTAATAATGAATAAATAAGTTTATTTATATAAATATAACGTACCTCTAAGAAGACACATGTACCTGATGTTCACTGTGGCATTATTTACGATGGCCGAGATACGGAGGCAACCCAAGTCTACACTGATGAATGAATGCGTAAGAAGATGTGATGTGGGTGTACTCACACACACACAATGGAGTATCACTCAGCTATAAAAAAGGAATGAAATCTTGTCATTTCCAGCAACATGGATGGACCTACAGCATATTATGCTAAGTGAAATAAGTCAGAAAAAGACCATATGATTTTACTTCTATCTGGAATCTTAAAAAAAAAAAGGAAAAAAGAAAAAAGAATGAGCAAATAGAAACAGACTCATAGATACAACAATCTGTCGGTTGCCATGGGACAAATGGGGAGGGAAGAAGAGGTATAAACTTCCAATTATAAAATATTAAGACAAGAGGGTGTGATGTACAGCACAGGGAATATAGTAACACCGTACAACTTGGTATGGTGACACAGGGTGGCCAGATTTAGAGCAGTGATCATGCCACAATATACAGAAATGCTGAATCAGTACGCTGTACACCTGAAACTAATATGATATTTTATATCAACTATACATCAATAAAATGAAAATAAAAATAAAGTAGAGATTAGCAAATAATGGCCTGCAGACTGACCCAGTTGTTATTGTAAATAAAGTTTTATTGGAACACCCAAGCTCATTCATTTACAAACACTCTATGGCTGTTTGTCAGCTACAACTGCAAAGCTGTAGTGACAGATGACAGAGACCATGTGGCCACAGAAAAACTTCAACTATTTACTCTCTGGCCCTTTACAAGTAACAAGGTTTAGGATGCAGAATAGCTATTTGCCTCACTTCACAAGCTTGGTGACACAACTGAGACCCGGATCTGACAAGGACTTTGTCAACACGCCTTGCTATGTACTGCTCTTCCCTGGTTCCGGTGAACTTATCGATCAAATTACGAGTTCTGAAGTGGAGAGCGGGTCCCTGCGGAGTCCTGATCGTGCTATAAATGATGAGCATTTCAGCGTGTCCGCCCTCACCACGTCACCCACTAGGCACTTCAGTTGGCAGTCAGAGGTGTCATCCTACTGCTCCTAAAGCCGCGTTGCCCTCGGACTTCCCTGTTGCTCTTAGAGGTGACATCTTGGTCCTGATCTCTCCAGCCACCCCTCAGGCCTCGACCTTCACCTCCCAAGGCACAGACTCCCGTGAGGCACCTGGGCAAGCTCACTTCTTCCAGCCTGACTACTCTGCTCTCCTTTCACATCCGGGCAGCCACACTAGAATCCGACCTGTTTTACCTGCATTTGCCTCTAGTCCCTCCTCTTTAGACAAGTGTTCCTTGTACATCATAAATCTTTAATATTTACCTAAAAGGCAAAATCTGAACTCCTTAATGGGGATTTCCCAGGTCTCCACCATACAAACTTCTCCTGCCAGTTCAACTGCATTTGCTGTGCCTTTTGCGATATCCTTCCTCAAGAGCCACTTTAAATTCTAGCTGTTCCTCCTCAAATAAGTAAAAAGAAAGTGGTGTACAAAGAAGAGGAGAGTCCACATGACAGCTCTTTTCTCACCACGGCCTACGCTTCTCACCTGCTAACTCACCAGAGGACGGCTTACCACCCCCGGAGGACTTCTATGAACACTCAAGTGGTACAAAACTTAGGTACCACAAAAGCAAGCTGTGCTATATGCAGGGACAGGAGCCAGAGCAGTGTCACCACTGTTTCCCTAAGGAATTCATCACTGAAACCCTAAAGTGTTTCTTTATATAAAATATCGATATTTGGAAAATGAAAAAAAAAAGTGGTATCACTAGTTTATGATAACCAAATAAGAGACACAGTGTAGTAAAAAACATACACTCTGAGCACCTGGCTGGCTCCATGGGTAGAGTCGTGAGTTCCAGCCCCACTCTGGGTGTGGGACCTACTTAGAAAAAAGTGTGTGTGTGTGTGTGTGTGTGTGTATAAATACTTATATATATATATATATATATATATACAGTATATACATCTGTATACTATATATAGTACATATGTAAGTGTGTATATATGTGTGTGTATATATATATATATACACGTCTGTACACACACACACACACACACACACACACACACACACCCTTCTACACATATATAAATACCCCCCAGAGAAACCTGGGTTCAAATTCCTGTTTGTGACTACACAACTTTACACGAGGTTTTAGCCTCCCTGAATTCCCTGAATGTCAAATACTGTCAATTGTCATTGTTGGAGGTAGCGCTGTAGTAAAAGTGGCCTTGAGCACTGAATTACAACTCGTGAATCACTGTTCTTAGGAGAAAGATAGGGTCAGGTTTCTGTGCGCCTCTGGTCACATTTCCATCAATCAACTAAGACATAACCTTGTTTGTGGGTGTTCTGTAAACGGACACTTACTTCATGCGTACTGATTCATTAGCACTGAACTCGCACCTGAACAAAGCTTGTTTCATGAGTGTTTTCTCCGTAAGGCCCACGGCAGCCTTCCCGCCCCAAGGAACACTGGGCAGCACTTCCACGCTCCGCTTGGGGGCCGTTCACAACGGCAAATTCACCAATACAAGGTACAAAACGACTGCAAACAGGCGCCAGCAAGGCTGCAGAGACGGGGCTTGTCGAACGGTGTGCAAGCTGGGCTGAGACGGCGGGGCCAGGAGCAGGTGCACGGGTCACCATCTAGGCCAGGGCGGCTCACGTGAGGTTCCCCCTACAGGTGAGTAAGCCCCGAATCGGCGAGGCACAAGGATTGAGTGTGCCCCGTCGCAGGGTTACCGTGGGGATTGGCAATAATGCACGTACAGTGCTCAGCACAGTACCCGGTACATGGCAGGAGCTGGCATTTATCCCCCAAACTGACACAGTCACCTATTTCTAAAAACATCTCTATTAAGTATTCCACTTCCTGCACACCACAACAAGGCACCCACAAGAGGATTCAAAATAGCTTCCAAACACTAGAAGCAATTACTCTCAGCCACTGAGGTTAGACAGTAAGGAATTCATCCAGAGTACTGTACTCCCACCTACAAGACTCAAAGCTAACCCAGTTTTCTTCCCTTACAGAACACGCATTAGCATCGTGGGACGTGAAAAGTCCACCTCTGTGTGTGCTTACCTTGCTTCTGCCCCGCCACCTGGGTCCCCCTGTCCTCAGCATCTGGATAAGCACAGGTGAGAAGACTTTCGGGGGTGAAAACTCAGGTTTCTGACTACCCACACCCCTAAGGCCAAGGAGAGCTCACTCAACGTGTGATGAAACGCAAGCAAAACAATCCGCCTGCCACGGACAGATAGGAAATCAGCAAAGGCCACAAAGTTCTTGTGGCTGCCCCTAGTTTGGACCTGGATTCGTTCTTAAGTAACAGGTGAGAGGGATCCCTGGGTGGCGCAGCGGTTTGGCGCCTGCCTTTGACCCAGGGCGCGATCCTGGAGACCCGGGATCAAATCCCACGTTGGGCTCCCGGTGCATGGAGCCTGCTTCTCCCTCTGCCTATGTCTCTGCGCCTCTCTCTCTCTCTCTCTCTCTCTCTCTCTCTGTGTCTATCATAAATAAATAAAAATTAAAAAAAAAAAAGTAACAGGTGAGAGCCCTCCTGACCTTCAGTCTTTGGTCTTTATTCCTAAAACTGGGGTTGATTAGCCCCTACAACCCACTTTAACCCCAAACCCAGATGTAAGGCAAAGAAGGCCATGCTCCCCACTGGGTCTTTGTCCCTCGCGACTCAGCTGTGGGGTCCCTTATCTGAGGAAGGGCTGGGAGCAGGGAGATGCAGCCCACAGGCACTCTGCTCGGTCCCTCCCATCTCATCTCATGCTGAAACCCACACAGCCCAATGCCAATGGGACACGAAGTGGGGGTTACTCAAGAATATTCTAAGTCATGCTACCTTAAACTCTAGTAAAGAACAGTGAAAGTAAAACTTATCAATTAGGACTTTAAACTCTTAGAAGAGTTAACAGTTTTCACCTAAATGCTTAACACTAGCATTTCTAGGTGAACATCATACACAGTAGTAGGCCAGGGCCCAGGGGGCCCGACATCAAGCCCAAATCGTTTGTCCTTACATCACTCACTGTGCTAAGGGACAGGGCCTCGGCCTCAGGACCTGCCTGGCTAAGTACTGGGAGCACAACCTGCTGGCACAACCTGCTGGCCCTGTTGGCCGGGGTCATCTGAATGCGGGTGAATTTGGGAGCTGTGCTGTCCACTCACAACCCTAGCTGCACAGGCTACACAACTGAGGAACTGCATCTCTAGTGATCTAAATGTCAATCTAAAAACATACTCAAGAAAAATAAAATAAAATAAAATAAAATAAATAAAATAAAATAAAATAAAATAAAATAAATAAAATAAAATAAAACTCAACTCAGCTACTGGAAAAGTTTTAAGTGTGTTTGGATAAGACAATCTACGTTTTTAACTGCAAATTTTATAAAAATCTAAATATTTATCAAGTATTTTTGATGAAATGCTAACATCCAAATAGAGACATGCTGATCAATGTAAAACATACACCGGATTTCAAAGACTTAGTATGGGAAAAAATATCTTATTCACAAAATTTTTTTAAAGATTTATTTGAGAGAGCACGCGCGTGAGAAAGTGAGCATGTAGGCAAGTGGGGGAGAACCAGAGGGAGAAAGCAATCCTCAAGCAGATTCCCCACTGAGCACAGAGGGGGGACTCAATCCCACGACCCTGAGATCATGCATGACCTGAGCCAAAATCAAGAGCTGGACACTTCACCAACTGAGCCGCCCAGGTGCCCCACACAAATTTTTATATTGCTTACATATTAATATAATTAATACTTTGGTTTAGAAAACTGCACTGAAAATACTTTCACCTTTAAAAACATTTTTAACGTGTCTACTAGAAAATTTTTGTTTTGTTGTTGCTGTTAGGTAGCACCAAAGTAAGAGTATCCTCAAACTCTGTGATGAGTTAACCGAATCGAGGGGGGAGGACTGATTTACCCTTCCCCAGCTCTGACTCCTCTTCCCCTTCCCTGAGATAACCCTCACTTACTCATATTTGACAAAAGTAGTGCTGCTCACTAAACCTGATCCGGCTCCTGTCGGTGTCCAACAAGACTAGCCCTACAGAGACATGTTTGCTTCCCCCAGATGAATCTGCATCTAGACACGAATCGGATCTCCAGAGGCTGGAGAACTCCTATTCATCCTTCCAGACCCAGTGGAAATTAATCATGTTTGAGGACTCCCCAGGGCCTCACTCACCACAATGCAGCAGTTATCACAGGCGCTGGCGCTCCCTGAAAACCCTGCGACTACCCGGTTCATCTCACAAGTGCGGACCAATGCACACCAGCCAGGTGCCTGGTGCTCTTCTTGGCGGTAGGGATGGTGGGGATGGCAGTGAACATGACGTCCTTTCTCTGTGGGGCTGTCTGTGCATCTAGAGTCAGAGTGACTCTGAAGAAGACCAATAGTAAGTGTTCTCTAAGGTTTAGTCACCTATCAAGTGACTAAAATCACAGAGCCAGCTGTCCTGACGTATAGAGTCCCCCCTGCACCCCTGTCAATCTGCACCCCACCAGCTGAATTAACACAGACAACAAGTCCATCCTAGCATGCTAACATGTATTCTCAGAACCAGAAAGAGTGCTGAGGAGACGGCCTCACGTCTGATCACCACCTACAGCTCTGAGGCCCTTCCAAGTCCCTGTCCTGCTTTGTGACTGGTTTCCCCATCTGGCAAGTGGTGGTCCTAACCCATGTCTAGGGCTACTAATAGGGCCTTAACACAGCAGATGACAAGCTGTGTTAAGCTGTGTTTGTGTTAGCTTATCCTTATTCCAAGTCTGCGGTTCAAAAGCAAAACTCAAGCTTCGCTAGGCCTAGGGGCTTGCACAGGGTCACCTGGCTAACAAGCGACAGCGGCATGCAGTCAAAGTACATCAGAATCTGAAATACCAGGCTGTATTTTCATGGAAATGCAATTATTCTGGCTATAGTCTAATGTATCTGATGTCATGGTGGCACGACTGGTGAGGATGTTTTCAGAAGTCTTCATTTAGCCTTGTAAACATACGAAATGCTGTTTAATATTATCCATGAGAAACAGAAGTTAAAACCACATTGAGATACCACTTTTCAGGGATCCCTGGGTGGCTCAGCAGTTTAGCGTCTGCCTTTGGCCCAGGATGTGATCCTGGAGTCCCGGGATGGAGTCCCGCGTCGGGCTCCCTGCATGGAGCCTGCTTCTCTCTCTGCCTGTGTCTCTGCCTCTCTCTCTCTCTCTCTCTCTCTCTCTCTCTCTCTCTCTCATGAATAAATAAATAAAATCTTAAAAAAAAAAAAAGATACCACTTTTCACTCAACAAATCTAAAATTTTGCAAACGGTGCATTATATCATATTGGCAGGCCTACTGTGAAAGATACCCTCATCCCCTGCCAGTTGAAATGTGCAACTGAGAGGATCTATCAAAATTACAAAAGTATATGCCCTTGGACTCAGTAGCTTCACTTCTAGAAATTTATCCTCAGACATGTGAAGTGACTTTCGTTCCATGTTATAACAGAAACGGACTAGAAGTAAACCTCCTAAAGGTCATCAACAGGGGATTACTTCCTAAAAAGTGAATCTACCCACACAAGCATATACCACATACACAAGAAAGAAGCTCTTCAGAGATCATTATGATTGCAAGTGTTTAACGGTTGGTAAAGCCCACGTTCTGTACCAAAAGCTCACCTCTTCCCAATACACCTTCCATCCCCCAGAGAGAATGTGAGGCCTCACAGCACATATCTTTTGAACAAGGGGTTCAGAGAACTCGTAACTACCTAGGTTACTTTCTTCCCAAACTCCATCACGGCAAGCTTCAAAGAGCCTTCCTACCATCACAAGAGATGACTTTAGTGTCACTGAAACTAAGATTTGCCAGCCCTTGGTTCTTCCTATCTCCAAAGCAGGTTAAAAAACAGCTAGAATGTTCTCTGATTTAGGGGCAGGGAGAGGGGAATACCTTCATGTAGAATATTTGTGAGCCTCTTCAAACAAATTTTTTTTAAGATTTTATTTATTTCTATGAGAGAGAGAGCATGAGCAGCAGGGAGGGGCAGAGGGAAAAGCAGACTCCGCACTGAGCAGGGAGCCTGACATGGGGCGCCATCCCAGGACCCGGGATCATGACCTGAGCAGAAGGCAGATGCTTTACCGACTGAGCCCGCCCCCACAGGTGCATCCCCTCCTAAAATTATTAACATGAAAATATTGCAAACATTCTTTGAGATTTGTTTTTAAAGGCATTAATATTAATTTAGGGGCATCTGGCTGGCTCAGTCTGTGCAGCGTGTGACTCTTGATCTCAGGGTTGTGAGTTCAAGCCCCACGCTGGGTATAGAGATGACTTAAAATAAAATCTTCATTTAAAAAAAAAATCTTTAAAATAAAATACAGGCATTCATTTAAAGGTAGCTAAGGCCCTTTACAGTCCAGCTCAAGGTAGCTAAAGAACCATATCAACTGCCTTTAGGGGAGCCTCTCTGAACTTCCCTCTCTGCTACGCATCAAACTGACAGGTAGATGTTTTTAAAAAGGCTCAGCAACCTCAATATCCATCAGAAGAGACCCCATTAAATTCTGACATTTCACATTATGCAGCCTTAAAATTGAAATTCTTTTCGGCCACAGTACTGAGACAGGAAGTGGTCCACAATACACATATTATTGAGGGGACAATTTAGGATGCAGAGAGGCTTGTAGTCAGAGAGCAGATGTATGATTTTGAACATACGCTTACGTATGTGCATAAATATTTCTCACGGGTCGCTATACAACACAGCAACAAGACTTCCTACGGGAAAGTGGGAAGAAGTTTAAAGCTAACATTTAACATCCAAAAATCTACTACTATGTGCATAACATGTTCTTTTAAATAAACATGAGACTCATGAAAACTTGCCTCTTAAACTACTGCCATGACTGATTCATTTTACAAACCTTATTGTTAGATTTTAATACAATCAAGTGCCTGTTCATGACAACAGGGACCAACAGCAGAGGAGCAGCTGCGCTTGTCCTCGGTGTTACAACTACCGTGGTAACAGCTCAGTCCTACCTATATCCCAGAACCGACCTTGCACACCTCACATCTCAAACTTATTCAAACTTAGCATTAAGCTACTTTTTTCTTTTTAAACAAAACACAGATTATAGCCATGTGACCGGATTTCCAGGGAAACAGACCGGCAGACAGGAATGCCAACCGAATGGGGTCCTAGAGCAGGGCAGCACCACCCCCACCCCCCCACCCCACCCCCAGCCGCTGACTTTCTGGAGACAAAGCTAATGAGTCGCTGGCCTGAACAGATCCACCAATCCCTCCCCACTGTTAACTCCCACTTCTTTTAACTTTAAAATAAAATTTTGTAGGCAGAAGTTTTACAGTAGACTTGTCATGAATTTTAAAATTTAACTCTAAGAAGAACTGGCTTCGGGATAAGAAGGAACCCTCCTGCGGGATTTTTTTTTTCACTCCTGCAGGATTAACTCAATGTGGAGTATGACTAACCCATCACAGTTACTACAGCAAAGCGTTTCCACACTAAGCCACGCACACCCTTAACAAAGTGACCCAAAAAGCACAGCCCATCTCACTCCCAGAAGAAAACACAGGACAAAACCCCAATGGCTCTGGGCACAGCCATGACTTCTGAGATACTACACAAACAACACAATCCATGAAAAAAAAAAAAAAAAACTGACAACCTGGACTACATTTAAATCAAAAACTTCCAACAAAATGCAGTAATAAAACTAAACTTTTTAAACTTCTGCTGTGTGAAAGACACTGGCAGGAGAAGAAGTCAGACCACGGACTAGGAGAAAATATTTCAAAGAGACATCTCTGATAAAGGACTGTTATCCAAAACACACAAAAGAACTCTTCAAAACCGACAATAAGAAAACAAGCAACCCGGTTAGAAAATGGGGCAAAAGATCTGGACACGTCCCCAGAGACTGCAAACAGACCCCCGAGGAGTGCCCCACATGCCGCACCATCAGGGAAAGGCACAGAGAAGCCACCAGACCCCACTGTGTGCCCATCAGAGGCCCCGTCCAGGGCGCTGAGCACAGTGAGTGCTGGTGAGGCCGAGGAGGGACTGGTGGGGACACGCACTCACCTCTGGCCGGACACAGACAGTTGCAGTTTCTCACAAAACTCAACCACTTCTTACCCTGGGGACAGCAGTCCCTCTTGGGCGTTTAACCGAGTGAAAACCTGATGTCCACACAAATACCTGCACAAAGGTATTTACAGCAAGGAGCCTCACTCCTAAGGGCCCAAACCTGGAAATGACCGCGACGCCCTTCTGCAGGGGGTGGATATGTGGTACTATCAGACAACGAAATGTCAGTTAGGGCTAAAGAGAAGAGCTCTCAAGCCAAGAAGAGACAGAGGAACTGCGAACACATATTGCTAAACAAGAGAAGCCAGTCTGAGAAGGCCATCCTGTAGGATTCTAACTCTATGACCTTCCGGAAAAGACGACACCATGGACACAAGGTGGGGGATGAGTCAGGAGAACAAGGAGGTTTTTAGGGTAGTGAAATTATCCTGTGGGGTACTCTGATGGTGGATATATCTCATATTACATTTGTCAAAATCCATGGGAAGAACCACTCCAAGAGTAAACGCCAGTGTGCATCAGGTGGACTCCCGGATGATGGCAGGCCACGGACTACAACAAACGGGAGGCTGACAGTGGCCGGGGGCTGTGGATGTGCGGGGACACGGAGTATGGGGGGGGCTCTGTCTTTTCCATTCAACTTTGCGGGGTAGCTAAAGAATGAAGTCTATTAAAATAGAAAAAAAAAATACACTGTGAGCTAAGTAAGAAGAAAGAAGAAAGAAAATTGGGTTTTAGGACTCATTAAGAGACATGGAAGCAGAACACAGCAAGGATTGATTTACATTTTGAGTTCATCCAGAAACAACACTTTTGGTCTTCCACCGGTAACAATGATGCAGGTGCTAAATAATCCCACTGGTGCATACAAACAACATAGAAGTCCCCAACGGTAGGCTCAAGAGCTGCCTATGGGGATGGGGCAGTCCGCAGGTTTCGGGGTTACAGAAGTTATAGGCAGGATGTGCGCTGACACCGTCCCCGAGGCCCCGAGGCCCCGGGACAGGCCGGTGGGACGCAGCCCCGGTTCAGGGTTAGCCAGGGCCGCCTCCGGGATGGACTCCCGCAGGCTGCAAGGTGGGGACCCAACGACCTCTGCACAAAAGATAACCGGTCATCGTTCACTTCCTAAAAGTCTGCGCTGCGGCAGGACTTTCCAAACATTTAACAACAACAAAAAAGAAATATTATGACCCACGTCATTTAAAAAAAAAAAAAAAGGAGCTGAGTTTTGACCTAAATTTCATAGGGCGAGAAAAAGAACCCTGCACTGGACAGGGGGAGGGGTGCACATATGTGCCGCACGCAGGCTCCACCTGGGATCCTTTCTAATTAAAAAATTCTGAGCATTCCAAGCATATCTCCCAGCTCTTCCCCTTCTCCGTACGAAGGACACCTGCCTTCTTCCCGCAGACAAAGGTTTAAGGACAGGAAATACTCATGCCAACAAGCCTGCGGTCTGCGAGCGCCTGCTCAGGTCGCGGGCAGGCCCTCGGCGCCCCCCCCCAGCTCCCCGGTGCCCCCCCAGCCCTGGCGGGCAGGTCCGCTCGGGCGGGAAGGCCAGTCGCCAGCATGCGAGGCGCTGCCCCGGGCTCCCGAGCTGCGGGGGTCGCCGAGGACGTGGGCTCAGCGCCCGGGAACTTGGAGGGTCCGCACGGACCACAGCGGCGCGGCGCGGCCCGGGCCCCACCTGCGCAGCGCCACCTGTGCGTGCGGGTCCTGGAGCGCCGCCCCGGCCCCCTCCCCCTCCCCCCTCCCCCCCTCCCCCCGGCCCGGCCTCCCCCTACCTGCGCGGCGGCGGCGGCGGCGGCGGCGGCGGCGGCGGGCGGCCCCCCCCCCTGCAGGCCGTCCTCCTCCTCGGGGGGCTCGTCCAAGAGCACCCGGCTCCGGCTCAGCTTCCACATGCTCCGGGGCGGCTCCGGGGTCCGTGCGTCCAGGCGCGCCCCTCCTCGGCCGGCCCGCAGCGCGCGGACGCTCAGGGCTGCGGCTCCTGCGGGACCGGGACGCGGCCAGTGGGGCAGGGCGGGGCGGGGCCGGGCGGGGGCGGGGGCAGGGAGGGCGGGGGGGGCGGGGGCAGGCCCACCCCGCCCGCACCGACCCACTCCGCCCCGGCCTCCCCGTGCCCCGCAGCCGCACCCCGCCCCGCTCCCCCGGACAGCCCCCAACGCAGGGCGGCCGCCCCCTCCCCGCCCGGACCCCGGCCCGGCCCGGCCCGACCCGGCCCCCGGGCCCGCGCTCCCCCCCTCCCCGCCGCGGCCCCGCCCCCTCCCGAGACCCCGCCCCTCCCGGCCGCCCCCTGCGGCCACCCGGTCACCCCGAACTGCCCCCCGCCCCTCACCTTCCTTGCCCCCATCCCGGCCCCCAACCCCCGACCACTGCTCACCCTCGGCCACCGCCTCCCGGGCTGACTCCCCCCTGCAAGCGGAGCCTCTCCCCCCGGGACTCCCCACCCCGCGCCGCCCCCCGCTTCGGTCCCCCTCACACCTGGGACCCCCTCCCCCTGGAGCCCTCCGCACCCCGAGGTGACCCCTTACCCCAGGACCCCCACGCCGGGCCTCCCCTCCTCCCGGGGCCCCGCCTCACCCCGGACCCTCCCTAGGACCGGGGCCGACCCCTCACCCCGGGCGCGGGGCGCGGCCAGGTCGGCGGGCGGCGGCGCGGGGGCGGAGCCGGGGGGGGCGGCCAGGCTGCGGTCGCCATGGCAACGGCCGCCGGACGCGGGGCGGGCGCAGTGCGCATGCCCACTGCCCTCTGCCCGCCGGGCTCCCGCCCCCGAGAGGGAAGGCGGCGCGCGGGCTGCTGCGACCCCAGCGGGAGGCCTGGGCCGGGACTGCGGCGCGGCTCGAGGGGGCCGGGGCTGCGACCGGCCTGCCTGACCCCCTGGACCCCGGCCCCCGGCTCCGGCAGGTGTGCGGGGGGACAGGTGTGCGGGGGGGCGCGTGTGCACGGCGGCAGAGGTGCGCGTGTCCGCGGAGACAGGTGTGCGCGGCCGCAGGTGTGCGCGGGCCGGGGGACCGGGAGCCTGGCGCTGGGGCTGTGCCCTCGGCCCCCAGAGGCGGATGGCGGTGTCCAGACGCAGGCCCCCACAGGGCTGGGGCAGCTTTGGGAGGATCCATGGTGGAGGAGGTCCAGGGAAAGCAGCAGGGCGGCCAGAGCCGCCGGGTCAGAGTCACGCGAGCCGCAGTCGCCCTGGGCCGTGCACAGGCCTCGGAGGACCGCTCTGGGCCCCTCGCACTCCAGAAGCCCGTCGAGGCCCCGCTGCGGTTCTGGGGCCTGAGCACCTAGAGGACTTTCAGGCCCTTTTGACCACTGACAGACAAGAAGTGTGGGTGTGCCACACGTGGTGTAGGTTACAGGCGATTGATCTACGCCAAGACCAGGTTACGATCACTGGCCTGGGCCCCAGCCTGGACAGTCAGGGGACCTACCTGGAAGCAGAGGATCTCTTGCCTCTAGCGAAAGTCAGAAGCAGGAGAGACTCTTCACACATTCCAGAGTACAAAGTGACTTGCATTCCTGTCTCTGAAAAGAGCCAAACCATGAAATACAGAAAGATACTCAAATCCGGCTGTGATCAAGGAAATCCAAATTAAGACATCCACCTAGCAATGGATGCTAAGTAAAATCAGAGAAAGACAAATGCCATATGATGTGGAATTAAGAGGGGAAGAAAAAACAACAAAAGAAAAATGGCAACTCAAAAAACCAACGTTAGCTCTAGCGAACAGAACAATCAGATGGTCACCGGAGGGAGGTGGGTGGGGGATGGGTGGAGTAGGGGGAAGGGATGAAGGGGAGCACAGCATTGTTGAGTCACTACATTGTATACTTAAAACTAACATAATAGTATGTTAACTATACTGGAATTGACATTTATTTATTTTAAAAATTTTATTTATTTATTCATGAGAGACACAGAGAGAGGCAGAGACACAGAGGGAGAATCAGGCTCCATGCACAGGAAGCCGGACGGGGGACTCCATCCAGGATCACGCCCTGGGTCAAAGGCAGCGCCAAACCACTAAGCCACCGGGGCTGCCCTGGAATTAACATTTAAAACTTAATATAAGAAGACACCCGCCTATCAAAGTGGGTAGAACAAACACTGATAAAGACATACCTAGTGTTGGGAACAGTGTAAGGAAGCCCTCATCAGCTATTGGCAACAGTGTAAATGGTACAAACTTTTTAAAATTGAATTTTTTAAAAGATTTTATTTATTTATTCATGAGAGACACAGAGAGAAAGGCTGAGACAAAGGCAGAGGGAGAAGCAGGCTCCCTGCAGGGAGCCTAATGCATGACTTGATCCTGGAGACCACACCCTGAGCCTACGGCGGATGCTCAACTGCTGAGCCACCCAGGTGTTCCTGGTTCAAACTTTGAGAGGCAAATTTGATCTTTTTGTGAATAGCTATCAAAAGTCTAATGTGTAAACTCTCCTACACAGCAAATTAATTTGTATAGGGAAACTTTTTACTCTATGCACTACAATATTGCCTATATTTTCACACCAAGTATAGATTCGCGTATCATTTGAGTAATTTAAAAATATATTTTATAAAAGGAATCCAGAATCCTAGGCTTTTGTAAACACTTTCTTAAGGTTTGTAACTTTACTACAAATAATAATAATAATTTTCAAGGGTACTTTTGGGTTTTTTCCAGTAGTGATTAGCAGCGGAACATTTAAGATGAAAAGCAGATCTGAGTCTGTCTTTGGGAAAGGTCTACAAGAGCCTTAAGAACAGACCCACTGGAGATAGGCACGGGGCCCTTACTGGGTTAGTGGCTGAGGTCTGGAAAGGGCTGAGGTGCTGAGCAGGATAAGCCAAATTTTAAATAGTAGCCAGCTACTACCTGGAAAGTAAGACCTTGCGGCAACAAACCCACAGATCCTCACTTTACATTCTCAGTAGGTCACCAGGATCATGAGATAAACAGTCATGCACATACCTACTCCACCCACTCCCAAATATCTCTGGGGTCACCAAGCACAAATATTACAAAATCATGTGAGAGCACAGAACACGTACTAAAGAATAACCAGTAGGGATTAAATTTAAGAACTTCTTCCTGGGAACATATAAGAATGCTAAAAATTTATATGTACACACACCTTTTCAAACCAGCTCAAACAGGCTTGGCCTTCGGGTTGGAAAGTCTTAAGAAACAGCCATACATAGACAATGTGGCAGCGGTGATGGCATGTACTACGGACACGGTGCGAGTTTGCACCCACGGTCCCACGGGGGCCTGTCAAAATAAACACAGTGCAAACACAACACTGAGAAAAGTCAAACACCATCAAGCAGAGGTTACAAAACAAAGCCAGGATCCAAACACAGCGCTTTCAAGGACACTACAAACAAAACATGGAAAACCAACTGAGAACACTTCAACAAATAACACAGATCCTTTTATTCATGCAGGAGGGGCTGGGGCCTGTGCTCAGACTGCTGGTTTCCTTTCAGTTTGCTATACCCACGTTTCGGTGCTTTTAAAATCATTGTGACACTGTAACCCCCTGCATATCCAGGAAGGTCTCACAGAGAAGGCCAGACTTAATAGATCAAAAGGCTACATTCCAGAATAGTTTAAGTGGCACTTGCGGTTATTTCTAGGAGAGCAAGCAGGGCAGGATCTTCAGGGTGGCAGGAGGTGGAAGGCCAGGAGGCCTGAGCAGCAGGCAAGAGGAGTGCCATCTTCTCTGGTGGTCATCTTCTGTGGTTATCACAGGTGGCCATCATCTGTGTGGAGCTTTGGGCATCCTGGACCTCTGAGCAGCACTCTCCACCTCCTTTGGCAATCTGACCCCTGGGCCACTTGCTCCCTTATGATGTTTATACAATTAAGTCATGCTATTAGACTTTATAAGTGGTGCACTTCACACAATCCCGGGTCACGAAAAGACAGCTTTACACACAAGAATTCATTTCTGTATCCAGAGAGATGTGATTAGGAACCTTCCATGCACTGAGCCCTCCTTAGGAGGAAGAACTGAGAGAGCCCCTGAAAATCCATCAGCGGTCAAGGTTACCATTCCTGTCTGAAGGCTCAATTTGGTGAGGTGTTATTCTGGCAAAATTAATTTTAAATGAGAAAACTTTCTAGCAACCAAAATTATTTGGAGACTAAAGGAGCTGCCTCAGGAGAGACTGAGTGAGTTCCTAGACCAGGCCGGAGATGGTAGCAGACTGCCAGTCCTCTCGACTTGGAAATCCTGTTTTCCATCGAAGTGGGCCGTGTTTCCTGTCTTGGATGCAGTCCTCAAAGGCCCAGGAGCCCCGATGCAGGCTTGCCTGCCAGCCCGTGCTCCCAGCTCCTTCACTTCGGGTACAAATTAAAATAACGGTCTATCCCCGTCACACCGTCTCTAGCTCCCATACATCCGTTCCTAGCACAGTGCTGAGAACAAAGTCCATGCCAAACAAATACTCTCTGCTTGGTCCACTAATTCTAACAGTGTGAGTAGGAGGAAAGGTGGGAACTGACGGTTGCACCGAGCCTTCACACTGTCGTGTCTGGGGAGGATGCTGCGGGACTGAGTGAGGAGGTCCCATTTTTGTAGTGACGGAAGTTTTTACAATACATATACATCATATACTGTATCTCCATGAATTACATATGCAATATGTTCACAGAGCATTTGCTGTTTTGAATTTTTAAGAAATCTCTATAAAGAATTTGCACAGAGAAAATTGACAACAGACTCAAATGATTGATTTGTTCTGATTTATTTCTTATGTGTCAGGTAAAAAACCCTCCAGTGACCTCAGCAATTATATCCAAATATATACCTAGTGATGACAAATATGTAAAAACTCACATTCCTGCAATTAAACATAACGTACACCAAAAATATCACAAACGCATATGTGTTTATGTGAAATTTGTTTTCTGATTTGGCACTCTTCTGTTTTTCGGGTTAAAAAAATCCCTTGCAAATAGAAATAACTTTGCCCTTGATTTACTAAGCCGTGACTTTGGGCAAACCACGGGAACGCATATTGTAAAGCACCTGCTCCTACTGACCTGAGTCAGACTTGGTGCTCCCGTAACACAAGCCCTGAGCAGTGAGGCTCCTCCCAGGTCTCACCCTTCAGTGTCTGACCTTTAGCATTGGCCCTGTGGGGCCTGTGTTGCCTGGTCTCTGGGGGACCCCATCCTGTGTCCCAGCAGATGCCTCACCACCCCCAGGTGAATCTGATGGCCTGGCTAGCCCTCAGCCCTCAGCGAGAAGCCTGTGAGGTTGGTCTGACAGAGCCATCAGCCCCCAACACTTCCTCCTTGTGTCTTCCTTCCCCCATCTACTCCTGGGGTGCACACCCTACTTCCCACTCGGTGTGTGGGCCTTGGACCCCCACAGTGGTCATGCAGATGGAGCCCCTCCCACCTTCAGCACACATGTCTCAAACAGAGGGGCCAAGGGATGGGGACACAGCCTCTGTTAGAGGGGAGATCACCCTCCTATCCCAAAAGTAAGTGTGAGGGCACAGGGGCCTTGACCCCCTGGCCCCCCGAGCCGCCTTTCTCCAGGCTGCCTGTATGGTCACTGAAGCTCAGTAAGTGTGCCCCTTCTGTCACCAGACCCAAGGCCAGCACCTCTTGTCACTCCTGGAAAGGAGATGTTGGGAGCGTAATAACACACGACAGTGCCAAGAAGAGGGTGAGGTGCCCTTGCTGACCACAGAAGCTTTGCTTCCAAAGCACATATGTGCCTGCTGCCTCGTCTGAATCATCGCCCACATCTTACCTAACCGGAGCCATATTAATCTTTTTTATTTTTATTTTTAATTTTTTAAAAAGATTTTATTCATTCACGAGAGACATTCACAGAGACAGAGAGAGAGAGAGAGAGAGAGGCAGAGACATAGGCAAAGGGAGGAGAAGCAGGCTCTATGCAGGGAGCCCGATGTAGGATCTGATCCCTGGACTCTGGGATCAAGCCCTGAGCCGAAGGCAGACTCTCAACCACTGAGCCACCTAGGCATCCCTTATTCCTTTTTAAATTACAATCATTTAAAAAGGTTATTCTGTATTTAGTTATATGTATACATTTTTAAAATTTGGAAACTCAGAAACATGCATTTTTAAATAAGCTGTTGTGGCAGACAAGATAGCAGAGGTAAGCCAAGCAGCCCACCTGGGGAGGCAGCTTCACCAGCTGCTGGCTCTGTGATGAGGGTCCCTCATGCATAAGTAGGACTGGAGTAACCCTGGGTGCTACCCCTTGGGTAGCTGGGGGGACCTCGGAGTCGTGCCTGGTGCACAGTTAGCGCTGGGGCCCTAGTGCCAGCATCCAAGGACCTGCTGAAGGATCACCCTGAGCATCCACATCCACACCCAGATCAGAACAAGCAGGAGATGGAGCTGGGGCAGGCCTGTGGGGAGTGGGGTGGGTCAGGATGCGGGACGGGGCTGTCCTGGCCTCGGGTCCCCCTCCCCGCAGACACCTCCCACCCCACCCCCACCCCACCTCACCCCCCACCGCCTGCCGCCTGGGCCACTCCCGCAGCAAGCTGAAAGCTCTGCATCTGCACCAAGTCTCCCAGAATTGGTCTCGTTTCTTCTCTGGGGCAGCCCCTGTCAGGCAGCAGGGCAGTGGGGGCATCCCCTAGAGGACAGTGGGAATCCTGCTGCTTCCACCCGTCCTGACAGTGGGCACCAGTCAGTAAAAGCTGCCCCAGAGCCTGCACACTGTCCTTAGATGGGCAGAGAAGGGTAGGGCCTGGGGGTGGGGGGCAGGCATTAGAACTGCTGGCCACCGTTTTTTGGGGTCTTAGGAAGTTGTAGGGAGGAAGGTCTCCCACTGCACACCCTCCTGGGCTCTAGAGCTTGGGACCCTGAGACAGGAAGGGTGACAGGAGAGGAGGAGCATGTGTTCACGACCCTGGACTGCAGAGTGGTTTGGGGCCTTGGCTGCTTCACCGGGGGCGGGGTTGGGGGGCTTTCTGGGAGAGTTATGACTTTAGGAGACGCAGGGCCCTGGGGAGAGCACTGGGGAAGTGTGGCTATCTGTGACAAAACCTGGGGTGGGTCAGACTCCAGGGAGGTGATTGGTCACAACTGGTTCCTGTGGGGGGTCTGTCCTCAGGCAGAGGAGGGACATTCAGGGAAAGCCTCTCCAGGGGCCGGCTGCTTTTCCAATGCCTTCTGCTCAAAGTCGTCAAGCAGCAACTTTTGGGGTGTGTGTCCTGACCTCCTTCAAGCTGAAATGGGGACACTTTCTGCGAGGACTCACCCAGGGCAGGGTGCACGCGTACAGGCCCTTCTGCCCATCTTGACTTACACGTGCACACCCCACACACACGCACACACGCACACACACACACACTGACGCACCCCGCAGTGCAGGAAACACCCCTCTGCACTGTGTCCACGACGTCCTGTGTGGAAGAACCAGGTAGACCTGACGGTCCGCAGCGCCGGCTTCCCCGGACCCATGAGTGAATCCCATCTCACCATTGGATGTGTCATTTTTTAAAGATGTTACATATTTTTTTTTAAATCTTTTTTAAGAAGAAAAACAGCAGGGTAATAATTAGAGCCATGGACAGGGGCTGCTGACCTTCCCACTCTGTGCAAATTCCAAACTCGGAGAAAGCGGTGACCCCGGCGGCCTCAGAGCGCGCTCAGAAAGCTCTGGCAGGGGACGTCCGGAAGCCCAAGCCGTCCACACCGCCTCCGCCCGCTCCTTCCGTTCTGCATTTCCCGGCTTGGCCCTGTCTGGGCGGCATTCTTCCTTCCTTCCCTCCTTCCTTTGCTTCCTTCCTTTCTTCCTTCTCCTTTTTACCACCGTAATTTTAAAAGTCGTCTACAATTTCCTTGTTCCTTCTCATTCAGCTTACTAGTGATACACTTACTGTATTGGTGTTAAAATACTCAACATCTTTAAAAAAATATTTATTTTTCTCTGCTTACCAGAATAATGCTCTTTTAGAGTAGGCCAGTTGGTAGACTCTGAAGAGCCCAAAGCCACTAGACATCATTCAATTTGCAATAACTTAATAACCGAGCTGAGCACCTTGGCACTTCAAATGCAGGAGGCCCAGGCCCTAGTTCCACAAGGTTCTGTGGTTTGAAACCGTAGGGCTTCCCAAGGCCCTGCAAGGTCTGCTCCTCCCCCTGGAGCCCATCTGCATCTCTAGCAGGGCTACAAGCTCACAACGTCCCTCGGTGCTCTGGTGGTCCCCCTCCCTCCCACCTCCCACAGGCAGACTCCCCCCCCCACCCCAGCCCACAGCCTGGCCTGGGAGCCTGAGGAGCCAGGCCTGCCTCCTTCTTCCCATGGCAGGGGTTCCCCTTACTCATTGTCGTCCAGCACTGTGGACCACACAGACCCCTTCCAGGAGTCCCTGCACCTCTGTCGTCAGGGCAGGATGCACCTGCCACGCAGGTCTTGCTCACAGCTTGCAGTTCTCTGCAGGTCGCTCACCCCAGCTTAGTGGCCTTCTCTCCTGGTCTCCCCCCAAATTTCCTCCCTAACTCAGTTTTGCACACACTTTCCCAGCTTGTTCTGGAGCTAAATTCAGTCCCTTAAGTTAAAGCACGTCAAGGTCCATGTGAGAGGGAAGGACACGGGGCCACAGGGGCGCCTTCGGGGCGCTGATCCTCGGCACAGATTAGCCAGGAATCCCACATGATGAGCTCAGGGACTAACCACGGGCAAGCTGGTGCCCACAGGTTTGACAACAGGC
This sequence comes from Nyctereutes procyonoides, assembly GCF_905146905.1. NCBI lineage: Eukaryota > Metazoa > Chordata > Mammalia > Carnivora > Canidae > Nyctereutes > Nyctereutes procyonoides. The sequence continues at coordinate 47,605,557 of NW_026575133.1, read as the reverse complement.
AGGAGTTATTTCTCCGAGGCAGGATCAGCTGAGAAGAAGGAAGAGCAGAGGTCACTGTGGTCACACTTGTCCACTGAACACGGTTCACGGAAGGCCTGTGTCACAAAGCACAACCAGGGCTTTACAACACCTCTGTGCTGGTGAGAGGGCTTGATCTCCACGGGAGGACAGGAAGGTCGAAACATTCCGCCTTTTGGGAGGCAAAATTTACCCACTGAGATAAAGAGACCAGTCGGGGTGTGGCACAGAAGTTCCCCTTTGAAAACAAATCCATGGTTTGCTGGGGTGCCAGAGAGAGTCATCTTTGCTGTCCTTGGGCTGTCCTTTCAGAGAATAGGTCACTGGGCCCAATTCCCTCCCCGCTGTCCCGTCGCCAGACCTTGGAAACAGGCTTGAAGGCCAAACAGCATTTTGTTCCTTGTGAACTAAAGAATCTGTCCTAGAACCCTAAACACACAAACACACAAACACAAACCCAGCAGGTCAGAGACATCATCGACGATGTTTTCTTTTTAAAAACACAGCCCATGAAAAAAAAACAAAACCACAGCCCATGGCACTAATAAATACATTATATAGCAGATCATCAGGAAGGCTTTATTTAATGCCCTGATGGTGCAAAGTCACCTTGCAAATTCCTGCCTGTCATTCTCTGAGTGTGGGCTTTCCTGAATGTTATCCTAGGTTGCTGGGTATGGGCATTAGAAGGTCCTGGTCATCAAGGGCCACAGGACTTGCACGTGGCCGGGGTACCTGTGTGGGTCTTAGTGTTTTATCTGGAGAAGGCAGACAGGACAGAGCGGTGCTTACCAGGCTGGCATGTCTCAGAACCACGTGGGGACCTGTGAACTCCCAGCCGGGAGTGGGGGTGGCCCTAGTGACGGGTGTAGTGAGTCCAGGCCCACATTCCAGGAGCTTTATGTGGAAGGATGACAACAGAGGACCATTCTTTCTTTCTTTCTTTTTTTTTTTTATTGAGTTGTTTTTATTTTTTTATTTTTTTATTTTTATTGGAGTTCAATTTGCCAACATATAGCGTAACACCCAGTGCCATCCCATCAAGTGCCCCCCTCAGTGCCCGTCACCCAGTCACCCCCACACCCTGCCCACCTCCCTTTCTACCACCCCTTGATAGTTTCCCAGAGTTAGGAGTCTCTCATGTTCTGTCTCCCTCTCTGATATTTCCCACTCATTTTTACAGAGGACCATTCTTGACATTAATGGTCCCTGAGTTTGATAAGCCAATTAAAAACCTGCATGCCTTTTTGCCTGAAATAGAAATTGAATATTTGCACTTGCCTTACCGAGTAGTAATGTAACAGGTCAGCAATGGCAAAGTTTTACCGAGATTTTCTTGAGCTTATGGAAGAGACTGAAATCTTTCTGAAGATCCACCCTTCCCCAGTTCTACACACTGCATGGCTTTGGAAATGGCCTTTTGCTGAAGCCTTGACAATGTTTCTGACTCAGTTCAACCTAAAATTAAAAGAAAAAAACCTGCATGCCGAAGAAACCCCAGACACAGACATGCTGGTGTGAACGTGTGTGAGAATCTGGTGCACCAGGAGAGAAGCAGGGAGTCTGGTGTTGGGAAGCAGGGAGATCAACTTCATGGGAGCATCAGCATCCTCGGGTTCCCAGTCTGGTAGGAGAGGCTGAGCTGCACAAACAGAATGAGACAACGCATGATCACCTGCGCTGAGCTCAGGTGGCCAGCCCGGCCCGTGCAGCCCAGGGCAGTGCAGACACAGAGTGGCCATACTTGGGGTTCTGCAGGACAGAAGGTTTTACCTCCTGGAACTGCCCAAGTTAACAGGAAGCTGAAAGCAAAGGAGGGTGTGTATTTGTGTTTCTATGGCTTTCCTGTGGGTCTTACGGTGGAGCTCAGCTCAGGTAAACCACTGAGTGTCTCCGACAGGTATGGGCCACCAGCTGAAACAGCCTTTTGATTGCAATGCCCAATCTTCTATTTTGTGTCTCAGGGCCTCAAAATATATCACAAACATCTTTTCTCTAGAAGATGCCTCGTACAAAGTCACTGAGTGCACTGTGTGCCTTCTGCACAGTGGGACACAGGTCGGGATCAAGGCTGGTCCCTCTGTCTGCCTGGCTCCAGCCTGGACAATCCGTCCACTGGGGACCATTCCCAGGAGGCCCTGCTCTCAGCCTCCACGCTCCTGCCACCCGCCAATAGCCTCCTTGGGAACAGTTGCCCATCTATGCCTTTCAGAGGAGGACTCTTCCAGGCAGAGTTGCTGTGTGCTCATTTCCACTGTTAGTGTGACCCCATGACACAAACGAGCTTGAGCCTTCAGAAAACATACTTGTATCCTCAGAGTGAGTATAAAATCCACAGGCCTATTTTTGGGACGTTTTTTAAATTACCATTTGAAATGCTGATTTTGTGTGAAAACATTACTTTTTTTCATTCAGAAATGCTTTGGTTGGCAAGTGAGTGAGACATTTCTCTAGGAGAAGGACACAAAATGTTGACTTTCAGACGTGTTGGTGCAAGAGGTGAGCTCTGGAATTAGGGTTTCTTGGACCTCGGCTTACCTGCCACTCCTGCCATCTGGCTCAGGGAAAGCTCTTGCCCTGCAGAGCGCAGGAGGGAGGGCTGTTTGATCTGTAACAGGATTTGGGTTATTTTATAAACGTTTGGGTAAATCTTTTGCTCACAAAGGTGATGTTGAGGATGCAGGCTGTAAACTCCAACTAGGCCTGATTTTCATGTTCCCTCAAGCGTAGTCACATCTGGGTGTTAGACCTCGGCTATTGTTTCACTAACATCAGAGCCAGGGCCTGGCCCTGGGGACTGACCCCACACTCTCCCACCTGCTGGGCACAGGGCCACTCAGGGAGCCCCAAAGCCAGACGCGCCCTGTCACACCATCATCAGGGTGGCCCCAGCATTTCCCTGGAGATCCACCTGTCATGTGCGGGGGAGTCTGCTTGGAACATGTCCCCAAGATTGGCACTTGGTATGAAATCGCTTTGGGAAGTCCTCTCGAAGAAATTGGTGAGGATAGAGACACTGGTCAGTCAGAGCCTCCGACTTTATCTTAAAGAATGGATTGTGGCTGTGGCTCATATCCTGAGACCTGGAGGAGGGTGTTAACGAGAAGGACGGCTGTGTCTTTCCATGTGGTGGTTTTGTGATGTCCATGGCCTGGCCTCTCCGGCTTTCTCTCCGGGGCTTGAAAATGCAGGCGTGTTCATAGCAACAGTGTCCACAACAGCCAAACTGTGGAAGGAGCCACGATGTCCTTCGACAGATGAATGATAAAGAAGATGTGATATATATACACCATGGAATATTACTCAGCCTCCAGAAAGGATGACTACTTACCATTTAGAGCAACATGGATGGAACTGGGGGGTATTATGCTGAGTGAAATGAGTCAATAGAGAAAGACAATTATCATATGATCTTACTCATGTGGAAATTAAAAAACAGCATAGAGGATCATAGGGGAAGGAATGGAAACTGAATGGTAAGTCATCAGAGAGGGAGACAAACCATGAGAGGCTATTAACTCTAGGAAACAAACTGAGGGTCTCTGGAGGGGAGGTGGCGGATGGGGTCACTGGTGATGGGCATTGAGGAGGGGATGTGATGGGATGAGCACTGGGTGTTAGATTATATGTTGGCAAATTGAAATTAAACACACACAGACACACACACAAATGCAGACATGTGAGCAGAGTGCTATGTCTTCCTGGAGGCACTGCCTGCAAGAACACAGAGCAGAAGGAGATACAGAGGGGATAGGCCAGCAGTCACTCCAGGCTGGGGAGAGACCCTGCCCCTCAGCCCTGGGGCGCATCCCCATCCCCCATGGTCACCCACCCTGGGGACCCAGCCCTGTTCCCCACGGTCACCATCCCCATGGCCCAGTGTGCTGGAAGTCATACCTGTATCCCTAGTGATCCACCCAGGAAACCCCACACTGACCCTATGACAGTTGGCCCAACTGATCAATAACTGACAGCATCCCTAGTTTGTCCCCACTGCTAACTTAGGCCCCACCATCGGAAGCCACAGGTGTCCCCAGAGCTAGTTGTGAGGACAACTGTCCTCGCTGACCCAGGCACGGCTTTCTGTGCCCACGGCCTACATCAGGGCACCCCGCACTCCCTGGCCCTGCTCTTTCCCACAGCAGAGGTCCCAGTCCTCTGTCTGTCGCTCAGTGTCTGCCAAATGCAGGTGAGTCCGGCTGCCTCCCCTGCTGCAGCGGGCACTGAGTAAATGGGTGGCCCTGCCTGTCCTGCCCCAGGCACCCTGGTTGTGTCCACAGCAGGTATAGGACCTTCTGCACTCGGGGCGGGGAGGGGGTTCCACACTGGGAGGCAGGTGCCTCCCACCTTGCTGGAAGCAGGTGCATCCCACTGCCTCAGGGGCACCCTTTCTGCAAGCTCGCAGACACCCCACGCTCTGGGCAGCGGGACCGCCTGCCCTGGGGTAGTGGGGGAGGCTCATTGGCTGAGGACAATCCTGTTCAATATCCCACAGTCGCCAGCCCCGACGCTGAGCTGGCACGTCTCCAGGGAGGCAGTGGTGGGGCACCGCTGGCAGCCTGGATGGACCCAGTGAGGCTGGGAGGTGACGGGAATTCTCAAGGCTGAGAGAAAAGCCCCTTGTCTGGAAACTCCCCCACCAAATCCTAAAGATGGTTGTTTTTTCAAGTTTACAACTTCATTAAAAATAAATTTATCATTAAGTCACAACCGTGTAAATAGAAGTTGGTGAGGACTAGGGGGAAGGTGCAACGAGGTCTCAGCATCTTTCCCGAATGGAAGCAACATGATGTAAGGAAAACACAAGACCGAAGCCCCCCAGCTGCTTCTTCCCAAGACCTCCTTCCTCCACATCCACCAACAACCTTCCTCAGCTCTCCTGACCTGCAAGCCGTCCCAATGGGGCCATACCCTGGGCTCCTGCCTCCACCAGGGGAGGTATTGCTTCCCAGGTTTCCTTTGGCGGCCTACACCCTTGCTTCCATCAGCTGTGCCCCCTCCCCGGCCGCCAGCCTCCCCACCACTGCTGACAGCACCCCCCCCCAGGCCCCTCCACCAGCTGCTAGCCCTTCCCTAGCAGCCACTACACAGGGCCGGCCTGGGGAGGACCATGCCTGCAGGGGTCTCAGCTGTGTCACCTCCTCATAGCTGAGCACTGTTTGCTGTATGTACTTTCCCCCACACCTGACACACTCCACAAACCTGCCCCCTGTCTCCTTAAAATCAAAGCCCCTCTGCCCCCGCCCCTGGCATCTCCTCAGCGAGGATGGTACACACCTGCTTTGAATCTTGGCATCTGCCCTGTTGTCCTTCTGTGTAATTCCACTGCACTGTTACATCCCAGAGAGGACCTCGTGAGAAGCTGATGGATATCACTCGGGCGGCCGGGGGGACCTGGGGGTAGTGTGCCCCAGCTGGTCCTGCGTGAGTCTATAAGAAATGACTTCCCCATTTCTGTTCTATTCCTGTTCCCTCCGCACTCACCCTGCCATTGCCAATTCTCATTGCCCACGGATGTCAGAATGTATGAACCACCTCAAAGGCTTCCCCTTGAGTCCTACACTTCTCCCTTACCTGGGCTGTCAAACTGGGTGGTAATGTTTGTTGAGCACCCAGCCTTTTATTTATTTATTAAGATTTTATTTATTTAGGTGTGCAGGTGTCCCGGCGTTTCATTGCATCCGCATCTTTGGGGTAAATCCCCAGCAGTGCAATTGCTGGGTCGTAGGGCAGGTCTATTTTTAACTCTTTGAGGAACCTCCACACAGTTTTCCAGAGTGGCTGCACCAGTTCACATTCCCACCAACAGTGCAAGAGGGTTCCCCGTTCTCCACATCCTCTCCAACATTTGTTGTTTCCTGTCTTGTTAATTTTCCCCATTCTCACTGGTGTGAGGTGGTATCTCATTGTGGTTTTGATTTGTATTTCCCTGATGGCAGGTGATGCGGAGCATTTTCTCATGTGCGTGTTGGCCATGTCTATGTCTTCCTCTGTGAGATTTCTCTTCATGTCTTTTGCCCATTTCATGATTGGTTGTTTGTTTCTTTGCTGTTGAGTTTAATAAGTTCTGTATAGATCTTGGAAACTAGCCCTTTATCTGATACGTCATTTGCAAATATCTCCCCCCATTCTGTAGGTTGTCTTTTAGTTTTGTTGACTGTATCCTTTGCTGTGCAAAAGCTTCTTATCTTGATGAAGTCCCAATAGTTCATTTTTGCTTTTGTTTCTTTTGCCTTCGTGGATGTATCTTGCAAGAAGTTACTGTGGCTGAGTTCAAAAAGGGTGTTGCCTGTGTTCTCCTCTAGGATTTTGATGGAATCTTGTCTCACATTTAGATCTTTCATCCATTTTGAGTTTATCTTTCTGTATGTTGAAAGAGAGTGGTCTAGTTTCATTCTTGTGAATGTGGATGACCAATTTTCCCTGCACCCTGATGTTTACAGCAGCGATGTCCACAATAGCCAAACTGTGGAAGGAGCCTCGGTGTCCATCGAAAGATGAATGGATAAAGAAGATGTGGTCTATGCATACAATGGAATATTCCTCAGCCATTAGAAATGACAAATACCCACCATTTGCTTCAATGTGGATGGAACTGGAGGGTTTTATGCTGAGTGAAATAAGTCAATCGGAGAAGGACAAACATTATATGGTCTCATTCATTTAGGGAATATAAAAAATAGTGAAAGGGAATAGAAGGGAAGGGAGAAGAAATGGGTAGGAAATATCAGAAAGGGAGACAGAACATAAAGACTTCTAACTCTGGGAAACGAACTAGGGGTGGTGGAAGGGGAGGTGGGCGGGGGTGGGGGTGAATGGGTGAGGGGCACTGAGGGGGGCACTTGACGGGATGAGCACTGGGTGTTATTCTGTATGTTGGCAAATTGAACACCAATAAAAAATAAATTTATTATTAAAAAAAAGATTTTATTTATGTATCCATGAGACACAGAGAGATGCAGAAACACAAGCAGAGGGAGAAGCAGGCTCCATGCAGGGAGCCTGACGTGGGACTCAATCCCGGGTCTCCAGGATCAGGCCCTGGGCTAAAGGCAGTGCTAAACTGCTGAGCCACCCAGGCTGCCCCACCCGGCCTATTTTAAATGCTGTGCTAAAAGGTTAGAATAAGCCAGAGGACGGGAAAAGAGAAGATGTAAAATGTCTCCATTGCACTCCAGAATCTCCCGGTCACTGACCTGCAGTCCAGCCTGGACCACGACAGGTAGACATACCCTCCTAGGCCCCTGTCATTTGGGATCTGATTTTTTTTAATGATTTTTTAAAAAGATTTTGTTTATTTATTCATGAGACACACACACACACACACAGAGAGAGAGAGAGAGAGAGGCAGAGACACAGGCAGAGGGAGAAGCAGGCTCCATGCAGGGAGCCCGATCCCAGGACTCCAGGATCACAGCCTGAGCTGAAGGGGGCACTAGACCCCTGAGCCACCCGGGCTGCCCTTGGGATCTGATTTTTAAAGCTACTTTCTTCCATAGGAAATACGGTACTTGGCAAATAAGGCAGATTTATTTCACATGGGTTTTCAAAGACTGTCTCCCTCACAGGTCAGGGAGTGAGGGGGCCATCACAGGAGCCTCCCTGGTGCTGACTTGCCTGTGCCCCGAGGCCAGAGGCCGGGCAGCTTGCAGACCGTGTGCACCATGGCACTTGCACAGAACAGGCAACCCGGCCCCACAGAGATCTCATGGGGGAAGAGGGGTCTTTTTCATCTACCCATCTCAGGCCCTGTGGCTGGGCGCCTGTCAGACTGACAGGACACAGAGTGAGAGAAGAAAACCAGTCTGTCAACATGCGTCCTGCATGCCCACAGGATGAGGCACCCAGAGCAGCCCTTACAGCTCGGGCATGCATGCCATCGTAGCTCAAATAGAGGCAAGAGTGGCAACTGGGGAGGCTGGCCTGGAGAGGCAGGGGACACGGTGCTCAGTGGGCTCGCTCTGCGGATTTCGCCCCGAGTCTCCCTCCTGGAAGGTCGTCCAGAGTCCTGGCTAAAGCAGAGAAACAACTTGCACAAATGGAAATTCTCTTTACAAATGTAGCATTCCTTTACAAAAGGGAAACTGTGCCCTGTTTTGCAGTTTCTCTTGTTCCTGCAGGTTCTCAGTAGCTTGTGGCTCCTATTTACCCATTTGCCAAAGAGGTGTATTAGGGGGAGCACATCCTTGTCCATGCCAAGTGGAGAAAGTATCATTCACTTGCTTGTCTGGGAAGAGTTCAGTGGTCTTTATGTATCACTACTATTCCGTGAGCTTTGGGTGTCTACGTAATGGAAGGGAGCATTGACCGGAGGAGCCCAGTGACTATCCCAAGAGGCATGTCCCAGACACAGACACGTCCCCCCACAGGGCAGAAGGAGCGGTGCAGCCAGTTCCCTCCTTTCCACCACGAAAGGCTCGGCGGCCAGGTGGGCTGTGAGGTGGCCGTGGGCCATGCCAGCACTGTGGTGTCAGCCTGGCTGCCGGGCAGGAGGAGGGCCCTGCAGAAGTCCCTGAAGCCCCACTGCTGTCCTCACTCCAGTTGAGAAAATCATTGCATGGACAAAAGAAGAACCAGTAACTATGTCAGAGTGTTTACACAAAGGTGGACTCCAGTTAATTCTTTTTTTTTCCAGTTAATTCTTAAATGTTAAAAATGAAGCTAGAATAATCATAGTAAGGATCTTTATAGGTGGGGAAATGAGACTCCCAAATCACAATCCACGACGATGAAAAAAAGAATCTAAAGTCCACGTGAATAGTGTTTATGTTCACCACAGACAGGGGTCACGAGCCTACGCCGTGCAGAGAGAATGTATCTGCAGTATTTCATCAAACAACCAGCATCATGTTATGTTAAAACACACAGAGGGCTTCTGCAAATCATCAAGAAAAAGGCAGGAAACCTGACAGAAAAACTGACAAATCATATGAAAGGCGTTTCTGGAAGGCAGAGTGATGACCTCCCCGACCCAACGATATCCAGGTCCTAATCTCAGGAATTTGTGAACGTGGTACCACGTGTGGCCACAGGTCCTTTGCAGATGTGATTATGTTCAGGACCCTGAGGTCATCCTGGATTATCTGGGTGGATTCGGCATGATCACGAGGGTCTTTGTAAGCAGGAGGTGGAGTCAGAAAACAAGATCTGCGGACAGAAACAGGATCAGAGGCACAAGGCTACCAGCCCAGGAGTGCGGTGCGTCTAGATGCTGGAGAGACAAGGACGCAAATTCTCTGCAGAACGTCCAGAGGAAGCCCCTCCTGACCTATCCCGAGGCTGTAGCAGAATAAATGTGTGTCGTGTTCAGCCACTACGTCTACAGGGACTTGTAAAAAAAAAAGCTGCGCCGGCAAACTGACAAACATCGAGTGCAAAAGGGAGGACTTTCTCAAGGTCACTGGAAGTGAGAAATGCAGGGAGACGCCACTGTGCACCCTGCCCAGTCTAACGGCGAGAAAGGTGCAGGTGGGGAAGGTTCTGGCGAAGTGATGCAAGGGAAACCTGGTGCAGGCATGTGCTGGCACCTGTGTGCTGCTGCTGCAGGGCGGGTGGTGGGAGGCCCTGGAGGGAAGCTCGGTGCCCCCGGGGGAAGGGGAACAAGCGTTCAACGGCATGCTGAGCAGCTGTTGGACGCAGCAGCCTCGATGTGCACGTAGCACCCAGCAGACGTTTTAAACAGAGCAGGACAAAGAGTAGAGCAAGACTTGGAGCACAATGCCATTCAAGACGTCGGCGTGCAAACATCAAACACCACATAGCCACTCAGCAAACACCTGCAGGGCATTTTCACCCGTGGCAGGTGCTTGGGCCTCAGCGAGGAATAAAACCCATCCAACAGCTGCCCTCAGAGTTCTCATCCAACAAAGTGTGCAGCTCCAGGGGGTTGGGGGATCCAGCAGGTAGAGGGACAGCAGAGGGCAGCCCAGGGGCAGGGCAGGGGCAGGGGCAGGCCAGCGTCGAAGTGGAGGGACCTTTGAGGACCCTTTGTGGGTCAGCCCCTGCTCCTGCGATTAGGCAAATAAGCCAGAACAAGGAAACACGGAGCCTGAAGCGAATCCCAATGTACCAGCCCGGGTGCCTAAGAGGGAGTGCCTGCCCCAGAAATGTTTATTGTCCGGCACTGCCAGCTCGAGTGCAGCACAACTTTTGACCGTGTATGTGCACGAGCTGCCCGCAGGTTGACTCAGATAGTGCTGGTATTTGCTTCATGGCACGGCCACACTCATCCACCAGGACATAGGACAGCATCCCGACTCCCTCCAGAGCTGGGCTAATGCCGCCTTGCCTGCTCTGGGTGCTGCCCATGGAGGGAGTCCAGATGCACAAGCAGACACAACGATACGTGTTGACATTGTGAGTAAATGTGCACCCGGGCGAGGAGCGTGAGCACGCGCTTGGCATGTCCCACACACGGGCCACCAGGTGCTGCGAGGCTCAGGTCACTTCCCTTTAGAGAGAACAGCCACCCACGTCAGGTGCAGGGATGCTGGCCAGGTGATGCAGGTGAAGTGGGTAACAGCTCCCTGTTTGAACAGAACCAACCACAGAGAAGCAGCAAGACCATGGCACTCACATGGGGGATGGAAAACAAGTCCCATTCCCAGCAACTGTGGGTCTTAAATTATTTCTGGCTGCGCCCTGCTCCCTGGCATTCAGCCACTATCACCTATGTCTTGGATCCTGTATAGTTAAACCTCCACTCCCATTTGGACTGGAGGAATTTTCTTTCTTTTTCAATTTTTTGGGGGCAATAAAAAAAGTCATAAATTCCTTTTCTGGTTTAATGTGTGGTTTATCATCTAAGTGTCCCCCTAGATTATGTTTCAAAGTGTATAGAGAAATTTCACTTTGGAATAATATTAGTTGTCTTTTTCCTTCTGTGGTGACCAAACAGAGCTGTCTCTATTCTGGCCTCCAAGCCTGCCCAGTGAGCCAGGGCTCTGAATTGTTGCTTCTCTTGCACTTCAACTAAGAAAAGCTCAGGGATCTTTCTCGAGGTGTCCTTGGGTCCCTTTATGGTTTATATGACTCACCACATCTAATAATCTGGCTGCTGTATCCACCAAACCAAGTGTCTTAGCCTGTTCTGGCTGCTGTAACAAATAACACAGACCAGGTCTCACAGCTTGGAGGCTGGACCTCTGAGATCAGGTGCCAGTGTGACAGCATCTACTGAGACCCTCTTCTGGGTGGCAGAGGTCTCATTGTGCCCTCATGTGATGGAAGGCAGAGAGAGGATACAGGATTGCTTGTGTCTTCTTCATAAGAATGCAGATCCCATCCATGAGACTCCACACTCAGGACCTCTTCACATCCCAAAGGACCCCTCCAGATATCATCACACTGGACGTTAGGATTTAACATATATTTTGGAGGGATACAGACATTCAGTCCATAGCAAAATCCTAGATAAAATGGATACTCTCCTTAAAAAGTCGCTAACAAAATGGACTTCAAAAGAGATACACAACTTAAACTGACCACTTTGTAAGAAAGAAGAGGAGGAATTATTGAGAATGATGCCATTCCGCACCGCACTTATTCTCAAAAGCAAGAGGCCCAGACTCTCTCACTGGGGGCATTGTGACTAATTTTAACCAGCAGATAATTCCAATAATTCAGAAACATTTCCAAAACATTGGAAAAGAAAATAAACATCCAGTTATTTCCTACAAAGTGAATATAACATTTGTGACCAAAAGAAAACTGTAGGTTATCACCTATAAATATCAATACAAAAATGTAAATAAAATATAGAAACAGAGTCAGTAGCACATTTAAAATAATGCAGGGTGATCAAAGAATGTAAGGATGGTTCTATAATAGTTATCTATCAATATAACTCATCATATTAATACTTCTGAGAAGGAATTATATGATCATCTTCATAGTTGCTACAAAATATTCTTAAAACATTTTTTTAAAAAGCACTGAATGAAATTAAATATATAAATATTTCTTTACTATTAAAATCCATCTAATATATAATACATTCTCATGCTTAACAGGAGAGTGCTTTTACTGAAATCGGGAGAAAGCAAAAATACTCAAAACCAGCACTATTCTATTGCACTACACTGGAGGTGCCAGTGCATGTGCTTGGATAAAAGAAAGAAAAGAGAATATTAAAGATTAGAAAGGGGAAGGTGAAGTTATTTGCAGGCTCTAATATCGCACATCTGTGTTTTTGCCCTGGTGTGAGACATTCAGTGCAGAACAGAATAATCTTCCTCAAGAGGTGCTGTGGATGCAGGGTCTCCACAGGCAAAGTCATGAAGCTGGACCCCCACCTCACACCACACCCAAAACCAACTCAAAATGAATCAGAAACTAAATATAAGAGCTAAAGCCCTAAAACTCTTGGAAGAAAACAGGAATAAGTCTTCATGATCTTGGATTTGGCAAAGGTCTTAGATATGACACCCAAACACAAGCAACAAAGAGAAAAAGGATTAATTAGACTTCATTGAAATAAAACACTTTGTGTGTTAAAGGATAATGTGCAGAATTGGGGAAAATGCCAACTACGTATCTGACAGACCATGTCTTGTACCTGGAATACATAAAAGTTCCTACAACTCAACAGCAAAAAGACAAACAACCCAAGTAAAAAGCAATCTGAATAGGCATTTTTCCAAAGGAGACACTCAGGTGGCCAACAGTTCCATGAGAAGATGCTCAACATCACCGAGCATCAGAGTCCTGTGAATCCCAACAACACTGGGATCCCACCTGGCATCCAGGAGGACAGCTACACTCTCGAAAAGGCAAATAATGAGTGTCACTGAGGACAGGTGGCCTCAAGGAGCAGAGTGGCCACCGGGGGATGGCAGGTGACGGGACCAGGACTGCAGTTCCAACTGCTAGGAACCCAACTCTGCACAGGAAGCCTGCACACTACTGGTGGAAACATGCAGTGCTGCATCCACTGCGAAGAGCAGCTCAGAGAACCCCCAGTAAGAGACGTAGAACTGCCAGTCGACCCAGCAATTCCACTGCTGGGTGTGTGCCCAGAGAAACTTGCACTCGGCTGTTCAGGGCAGCACCATCTGTGACATCCAGAGGGTGGACACAACCCAAATGTCCATCAGCTGTGAACAAACAACACGCAGAACAATCACACACTGAAATATTGTTTCAGCTCAAAAGGGATGAGATGTGGACACATATCTCCACACAGGAGAGCCCCACATATATCACAGGAGGTGGGAGAAGCGGGGCACAGAGGCCACGCACATTATTCTACTTCCATACAATGTCCACAGACATGGAGAACAGCCTGGTGGCTCCCGGGGCTGGGGGCGCTGGGGAGAGACTGATTAGTGGGTTCAGAGCCTCCTTCTGGGCTGACGGAAACCCTGGAAGCAGACAGGGATGTTTGCACAAATGTCATTGCACCAACTGTCGCTAGTGACAAATTTTATGTGATGCATATTTTACCACAAAAACTGGCAATAACAAAATTAGGAAAATTTTCATTTCCTAATCTAGAAAATTGGGCAGAACCCACTGAAAACGAACATCGAACAACAGGGCACTCGGGCAAGGCAGGGTGGACACAGGGCAACCAGGTGCTTTCAGGAGAGCGAACAACGCATTGCAAGTCCTGAAGGACAGAGACATGGGCCTTGGTGAGAGTGTGACAAGCGAACAAGGAGCTGCTCGCTCCTGCGCCCCCCCACCCTCCCTCAATCCCGTCCCATCACCACAGGGCAGCATTATGGGCCCCCCCCTTCTGGCCTAGAAATGATCTGCCCCGCAGCAGCGCCTGCTTGCAATGGGTGCAGGGACACTCCCCGTCTTGTTCCTCTGCACAGGGACGGTAGTGGCTTCGGTGACAAGAGGGTTTGAGGATGTCCCCCTTGACTTTCAGCCCTGGGGTGCTCCATGGTACGTGGTGGTGGAGGGGAGATAAGCCAGGTGGGCTTCATCTGGTCACTGGAGCCTGAGGGCAGAGCGACCCTCAGCGGTGGGAGGCAGATGAAAGTGAGGACAACTGTGCTCATACTGCTGGCCTCAGGGGTGGGGGACAGGTGGCCTCAAGGAGCAGAGTGGCCCCCGGGGGACCGCAGGTGACGGGACGGGGACTGCAGTCCACAACTGCTAGGAACCCAACTCTGTCCAAGAGTGGATTCGGCCGTGATCCCCAGAACCTGCCGTGCTGCAGAAGAAGGACCCTTGGTGGACTCCAGGTAGAGAACGAGGGACGGACAGGCTGTCCCTGGAGCCACAAGGTGCCAGGCTTGTGTGCCCCGATCTGAAAGCTTGATCTGAGTTGTAAAAGGGGAGAGGATCGACGCACAATGATTATATCCTGCTGTAAAGGGGACTGGTGTGTGCCTGTCCCGCACTGTCTCCGTCGAGGGCAGTGCACTCCAGGTGCTGGGAGGCTCCCTGCGGTCCCCTGCTGTGACCTGAGCAGCTGTGCACGTTCTCTGTGTGCTTCCTGTGACCCGCTGACCCTCTGCTGGGGCTGGGACTGCCCGAGGCACAAATCCCTGGTGAATCTGCAGCACGTGCCAGAGCGACAGGCCTTTAGGGACCCACTTGCGTCAGTCACAGCCACCGGTGGCCCATCTGGAGGTCAGAGGGCAGGAGTAGCGTCGGCCAGACCCCGAGCCTCAGGAGCTCACGGCTTGTTTGTGAGCACGCAGAAGTCGTTCTTGGAGCGACACGAATCCAAAGGCCAAATGCGTCTCTTCTGAACCCGCTCTCAATATCTCAAGAGGAAATTGTATTTACAGTGCGTGGTAAAAATTAATGACCTCTCCTGCCTCTCTTGCCTGCCTCCCCCGGCACATGGGCGCACGTGCAGATAGCTACACACCCATGCACGTGCATGCACACACATGCACACACAGATGCAGACACACATGTGCACGTGGGCGCACACACATGCACACATGGGCATGCACACGCACAGTTGTGCTGACACGCACACACAGTCACACATGCACACATGGGCTCACACACATGCACACACGCCCTACATCCCCCATGCATTTCCCTCTCTCCTTCAAACCCCGTATTTCTTGATCCCAGCCAGCTTGTCTGACGTCTCTAGGCTCCCTTACCTTTGTTCCTCGCATCTTGCTGCCACCAGTGAGACGTGTACACACGTTGCCCCAATACACAAGTTTTGGGTCATGATCTGCATTGAAAGCCACTGGACTAGACTGTCTCTTAAGTGTCTTTTGCTCTGATATTTTCAAGGGCTGAGGCTATGATTTGGGGGAAGGAGAGAGTATCCTGCAGGAGGGACAGGCTGGAATGACCAGAATCTGGGAGGCAGGTGCAAACAGGTGAAGCGTTCGCCTGCAGAGAGAGCTTCCCAACAAGGGTGGGAAAGGTGTGGAGGCCCTTGTTTCTTTACTCTGTGGGCTGGAGAGCGTGGCCGCAGCCCCGGCCCTCGCACCCCTGTCACCTGCTGCCCTCACTGTGCCCACTGGAGTGGAGCCTCAGCACTGCCAGTGGCCTCTGCGAATGGCCGATGTCTATGGAAGGACAGATACCTCCAGGGGAGCCCTCACTGCTGCCGGACTTGCTGACAGGCAGGATGCAGAGATGCCAAGGCAAACGGAGCTTTCAGGTGCAGACCTGTAAACCCGCCAGGATCGAGTCAAAAGGTCGTAAGTAGTAATGTTTCATAAAAGCTTGTCCTCAGTTTATAAATATTTTCTTCGAGTGATGATGTGACAGGTATTATGTCCACGTTGTGGATCGCTGAACTGATTTCAGGAGCTTTAAAGGATTTATCCAGGACCCCCACAAACAGTGGTCAACGCGGGTCCTCACACCAGCTATCTTCCGTCCCATCCGGACTCTTCTAGAACACTGTCACTACCACGGGTGGCCTTACCACACCTGAGAGCTGCAGAGCCACCAAGAGGAGCGGGGGCACCCTGTCCACTGTGCACAGGCCCAACAGGGCAGGAAGAGGGGCAGGTCTGCAGGCCACCCAGGTCACTGCCACGTCACCCAGACCAGCTCCCCATGGAGCCCTGGACGTCCCTAGACTTCCTCAGTGTCACCGGAGGGGGGGGGCACAGGCTTTCCACACCAGCCTCAGGTACTGTTGGGCTCCCTCTGTCCAAGGCCACCTGGGTCTTGCCCATGTCCCCCACGTGCCCCCAGAGCAAGGCCCCTGGAGGAAACCGCCTGGCTGAGTAGAAGGAGCACCTCTGACCCGTACGACATTCCTGACCCTCCTGTTCCGTCCCTGCAGGAGGGTTTAGACAGAGCACCCCTCCAAGCACTCCATGCAGCGGTGAGTAAGTTGTGACTGTGCAGAGACCCCCAGAGAGAGAGTTTTTGCTGACAATCTGACCTACGACCTTTCAACTCAATCCTGGCATGTTTACGGGTCTGCACACTGTCCCGAAAGCTCCGTTTGCCTTGGCATCTCTGCATCCTGCTGACAATCTGACCACTTTGTCCCTGGTTCCCCCCACCCCCCACCCGCCTTCCAGGCTGCATCATGAGGTACCAGACCAGTGGTTTCTACCCAGAAGTGTCCATCAGAAACCCCGGGCAGCCCTTCCATCCATGGACGCGAAGGAGGGCTATCACCCAGATCTCCAGGACGAGCATCCCTGGAGACCAGGACACAGCAAGAGGATTGTGAAAATCAGGAGGGTTCGGACATGGGCCTGTTTGAGACCTGGGTGGTGGGGAGCCCTGTGACCTTGACACCTGTTACAGCTCCAAGGGCTTCGGTGGCTCTGGTTGGGCCTGGGGGTGGGCAGCCAGCTTCCCGACACTGGATGCAGGCACACAGCAGACGCCACTTTAAATACACATTCTCTTGGAAAACGAACACCCTAAAGCAGTGGCTTCAAATTCCTTTGACCATGAGGCACACGGAGAAAACCATTTACTTCAAGACCCAGTGGAACTACAGCAATGTAATGCTTGTACTTTTATATTATCTGTTCTATTTTATTATCTAAGAAATGCCAGCCCAGACCCGTTGAAGTGATTTCCCAGCCACAAGGTGCTGAGTTTGGCGGGCTTCCACTCTAGGAGCTAAATGAGGCTCTCGCTGAAACCTCCCCGGGTGGGAACAGAGAGCCCCCTCGGCTGGATGAATTCCACCCTGGATCGTTCAATAGCACAGTAACCAGAGCCTTCTGGAAACCTGTTCTTGAGAAGGGCAACACCCACTAGCGGTTGTAATAAGATCATTGCCCTGGTGGAGCTCGGGGTCCTGCCAGCTGCATATACCCCGTGCTTATCTGGCCCTTACCTGTAGGCTCTAGTCCTCAGCAAGGCCCTCCAGCCCTGGTGCAGGTGCCCCCTCCAAGCACAGTGCAAGGGCTCCACGCCTCCCCGAGCCGTCCCACCAGTCACCATCTCGCTGTCCTGACCACCACCCGGCATCACAGGAGCATCATGACAGCGGGGCCATGCGCTTACCCCCTGGGGTTGCTGGATGGAAGCAGCGTGTTCCCAGGCGCTGCTTGGCAAGGGCGCTGGGGAAACGGGGAAGGACAAACCCCCGGACTAGTTGCACGTGCTCCCCTTGGAGCCAGGGTGGGGAGGAGCCAGCCACACGGGCGGACGCAGAGCTGTGCTCTCCAGGCTAGCCACCCTGGTGTTTTGCACAGGACTCTTCAGCCCCATCCACGTGCCTACTGTGCCTGGGCCTCGGTGTTAGACCCACAGGCAGATGTGGATCCTGCCCCCGGGGTTCTCAGTGTGGTTGCCGACAGCTGCTGAGCTGTCTGCCAGCAGAGGCACAGGTCAGGTACGGGTGGGGTAGGGATGGGTGGCAGGCCTGCGGAGGGAGCCCCATCACCCCAGCCTCACGGCTATGGGCTGACCTCGTGTGTCCCTGCTCCCGTCTTCACAAAGCTTTCTTATTTGGAGAAGAAAACACCTCCAATTCCTGTGGACTCCCTCTCTGCCCTGTGCAGTGGGAAGGCAGCTGTCTTCTGTGACAGTCCCCGGCATACCTGGGGACCGTGTGTCCCCTCCGAGATGGCTTGGCCTTCCGGCACATTCCAGGTGGGGATGTCGTGTGAGTTTCAAGGGTCTTCGATCCATCACAGTTCATTGTGACAAACGCAACGCCACACGAGAAATGAATTGCCATATCTTCTAGCTGCTTCTGTGGGAATGGGGGTAGGATTCCCCTGTTTACATGAATTCTGAGGCACCTGGGAGCTCCGAAGTTTATTATTATTATTATTAATTATTATTTTAAAAATGGTATCTCAGTTAATATTTCCAGTGGTGACTCCAAAAGCATATTAGGGTCTTCAGAGCAAAGAAATACACATAATATACTTGAGAGGAAGTGGATGTGATATTTCCATTACGTCTAATTGCTTTCAAAATTAGCCGAGAGAAGGTTACATGAATAGATTTGGTAATTTGTCACCTTAATTAACTTTTAATCTTTGAGGCAATTGTAGGTTCACAAGCAGTTGTAAGAAGTAATAACAGAGGATCCGGTGTGCACTGCATTGAGGATCCTCCAACCTTGTGCACCACCCGGACGCAGAATATCTGCCATGAGGGGTCCTCCTTATGGCCCCTATGTGCCCCCATCCCTTTCAACTCTGATGATGACTCATCTGCCCTCCCCTTCTGCAATTTCCTCATTTCAGGAATGTTGTATATAAGTAGAATCACGTAGTCTGTAAACTTCGTGGACTAATGTGACTCAGCACAATTCTGCAGAGACTTCTCTAGGTTGTCATGTGGATCATGTTCGATCCCCTTACTGTGAGCACAATTCCCTGGAATGCTTGTGTTTGTTTATCCCTT
This sequence comes from Nyctereutes procyonoides, assembly GCF_905146905.1. Classification (NCBI taxonomy): domain Eukaryota; kingdom Metazoa; phylum Chordata; class Mammalia; order Carnivora; family Canidae; genus Nyctereutes; species Nyctereutes procyonoides. The sequence continues at coordinate 47,586,765 of NW_026575133.1, read as the reverse complement.
TGCCTTTTAAGGACACCTGCCTGGTTTCCAGTACCGGCTCTATGAACAACACTGCTGTAAATATGTGTGTGCAGGTTTGTGTGAGGACACGGGTTTGTTTTCCTGGGAAGAATGCCCAGGAGTGCTAGTGCTGGATTGTAGGGGGGCCCACACGGTGAGTTTCCAATGCACCTGTGCTCCAGAGTGTCTGCACCATTTCGCCTTCCTGCTGGCAATGAAAGAACGGCCAGTTACTCTGAGTCCTCCCAGCCTTTGGAGTTGTCACTGTTTTTCATTTGAGCTATTCTGATAGGTAACCTCTCACTGTGATTTTAATTCATGTTTCACTCATGACTAACGAGGCGGAACATCTTCTCATGCGCTTATTTGCCATCTGTAGCTCTCCTTTTGTGACATTCTCTTGGGCTCTTCTGCTCATTTGTCCTGTTGAATTTTGAGCTTCCCGTTGACATTCTGGACACCAGGCTTCTGTTGGATTTATGATTTGGGAATGTTTTTCTCCCACTCTGTAGCTTGTCTTCTCATCTTCTTAGCAAGACCTTTCACAGAGTGAAAGTTTAAAAATTTTGATGAAGTCCAATTTGGAAATCATTTCCTTTGTGCTTTTGGAGTCAAATATAAAAGCTCTGCTTAACGCTAAATCCCAAAGTTTCTCCTACATTCTTCCCAACCTTTTGATAGTTTTATGTTTTGCATTTAAGTCGGGATCCATTCTGAGTTCACTATTGTCACACTGAGGTTCATTTATTATTTCATATTGGGTGGTTGAAGTCCACATTTTGTCGACGTGCAGCCGGGTGCTCCACACAATTTTGGGCAAAGGCTTTCTTTTCCCTACTGAGTTACTTTTGTGCCTTTATCAAACATCTATCAGGCCTATTCTTTTGGGTTTACTTCTGGGTTTTCTGTTCTGATCCCCTGACTTTCGGGCCTACCCTTCAGTGAGTATTGTATGCTCTTGATTACTGCTGTTGTAAAATAAGTCTTGAAATTGGATAGGATGATTCCTCCCACTTTATTCTTTCTAAAATCATTTTAGCTATTGTAGTTCCTTTGCCTTTCCATATAAATTTTAGAATCTTGTCTGTATCTCAAAAATCCTGTTGTAATTTTGATAGGAATTTTGTTAATCCTGTACATCAGCTGAGGACAACAGGCATCTTTCCCTCCATTAATAAGGTGTCTCTCTACTTGTTTGGATTTTTTAAAATATATTTCTTTGTTGCTGTATAGTTTTCAGTACACAAGCCTCATAGATAATGTATTATGTTTACACATATTTCTTTTTTAATGATTATAAATGATATTGTGTTTTTAATTTTGGTCTCCATATGTTCATTGCTAGCATACAGAAATATAATTGATTTTTGTATGTTAACCCTGGAATGAAGCTTACTTGGTCATTGGTGTACAATTATTTCTATATGTTGCTGTCTTCTATTTACTAAAATTTTGTGAAGAATCTTTTCCTGATAAATTAATTCAATAAACTAGCAGGATACAAAATCAATTTGCAGAAATCTGCTGGATTTATATACACTAATAATGAAGCAGCAGAAACAAAAATTAAGAGAACACCTCCATTTACAATTGCACTAAGATATAAGATACCCAGGAATAAACCTAACCAAAGGAGTGAAAGACTTGTAATCTGAAAAGTATAAAACATCAGTGGAAGGAATTAAAAATGACACAAAGAAATGGAAAGACATTCCATACTTAGGGGTTGGGAGAACAAATATTCTTTAATCTCTGTAATACCCAAAGCAATCTACAGAATTAATGCAATCCTATCAAAATGCCACCAGCATTTTTCACAGAGCTAGAACAAACAATGCCAAAATTTGTGTGGAACTACAGAAGACCCAAAATAGCCAAAGCAATCCTGAAAAAGGAAACCAAAGCTGGAGACATCACAATTCTGGACTTCAAGCTCTATTACAAAACTGTAGTGATCAAGACAGTATGGCACTGGCACAAAAACAGACACACACAGATCAATGGAACAGATAAGAAAACCTAGAAATGAACCTAATCTTCAACAAAGCAGAAAAGAATACCCAATGGAAAAAAGGCAATCTCTTCGACAAATGGTATTGGGAAAACTGGACAGCCACATGAAGAAGAATAAAACTTTCTTACGCCATACACAAAAATAAACTCAAATGGGTTAAAGACTTAAACGTGGGCAGCCCCGGTGGCCCAGCGGTTTAGCACCGCCTGCAGCCTGGGGTGTGATCCTGGAGTCTTGGGATCTAGTCCCGCGTCGGGCTCCCTGCATGGAGCCTGCTTCTCTCTCTGCCTGTGTCTCTGCCTCTCTCTCATTCTGTGTCTCTATGAATAAATAAATTAAAATCTTAAAAAAAAAAAAGACTTAAACGTGAGACACGAAACCACCAAAATCCTGTAGGAGACCACAGGCAGAAACCTCTTTGACCTCAGCCACAGAAACGTCTTACCGGACAATCTCCAGAGGCAAGGGAAACAAAAGCAATTATTGGGACTTCATTAGGATGAAAATCTTCTGCACAGTAAAGGAAATAACCAACAAAACAAAAATGCAACCTTCAGAGTGGGCGAAGACATTTGCAAATGATATATCTGATAAAGGGCTGGTATCCAAAATATAAAAGAACTTATAAAACTCAACCCCCCAAAAGTAAATAATCCAATCTAAAAATGAGAAGACATGAATAGACATTTTTCCAAATAAGACATACAGATGGCTAACAGACACATGAAAAGATGCCCAACATCACTTAACATCAGGGAAATACAAATCAAAACCACAATGAGATACCACCTGACACCTGTCAGAATGGCTAAAATTAACATAGAAAGCAGCTAGTGTTGGAGAGGATGTGGAGAAAAAAGGAACCCTCTTCCATTGTTGGTGGGAATATGGAGGCTCCTTAAGAAATTAAAATAGAACTATCCTATGATCTAGTACTCACACTGTGTATTTACCCAAAAAATTACAAAATATTAATTGAAAAGGATACACGCATGCTTATGTTGATAGCAGCAATGTCCACAATAGCCAAACTATGGAAAGAGCCCAAGTGCCCATCGGCACATGAATGCATAAGAAGATGTGGTATATATAAATAATGAAATATTACTCAGCTATAAAAAGAATGACATCTTGCCATTTGCAACGACATGGATGGAGCTGGAGTATAATGCTAAGAGAAATAAGTCAGTCAGAGAAAGACAAATAACATATAGTTTCACTTATATATGGAATTTATGAAACAAAACAAATGGGCAAACAAGAAATAGACTCTTAATTATAGAGAACACACTAGTGGTCACCAGAGGGAGGTGGGTAGGGAATGGGTGAAACAGGTGATGGGGATGAAGGAAGGTACCTGTTGTGATGAGTACCAGGTGTCGCAAGCAAGTGTTGAATCCCTATATTGCACACCTGGAACAATATGACACTGTGTGTTAATTAATTGGAACTTAAATAAACTAAAGTAATAATGAAAGAATTTTTCATCTATATCCGTGAAGGATGTTGGTCTGTACTTTGCTTTTATGCACTGTTTGTCTGATTATTGCACCTGAGTAATACCATCTTCAAAACTGAATTAGGAAGTATTCCCTCCCATTCTCTGAAATAATGTGTGGGATTGATGTTAATTCTTCTATAAACGTTTGGTAGAAGTCTCCAGTGAAACCATCTGAGCCTGGAGACTTCTTTTGGGGGAGTTTCTAAATTATGAATTCAATTTCCTTAACAGTTTATAGGGCTACTCAAATTGTTTATATCACACTGTCCTGGTATTCTGTTTCTTGAAGAACCGGCCGTTTCTCTAAGTTGTCAAATGTCTATGGCTCAGTTTGCTCACCATGTTCTCTTGCTGTGCTCTGGACGTCTGCAGGGTCTCTAGCAGAACCCCTGCTCCATCCTCATATCCATCACTGGGGTCTTCTCTGTTTGGGTCAGGCTTGGTTGAGGCTCATTGATTTTGCCACCTGCAGGAAGTGTCAGGGCACTGAGCTGTGGATTTCCAGGGGTCACCACCATCCTCTGGTCTGGGGGTGGGGCTGTGGAGTGCAGGGCTTTCTGTCTCAAGTTCTGTCTTTCCGGGCTCCCCTTCCCTGGTCCTTTGGCCATGAGAACTGCTTTTTCTTGGCGGGGGTGGAGGGGGGCTTCTATTGCACATTCTCGGTGCATCCAGGTTTCTGGCTTCCTCAGTTCCAAGTCTGAGATCCAGGAGACCACAGCAAAGGCCAGGGTCATCGCCCCCTTTAGGCTTTATTCTCTCCATCTTTCAGAGCCTTCGTTTCCTTTATACACTGTATGTAGTTTTAACTGCACTTGGTGCCAACAATAGGGAAAAGTCTAACAACTGCGTCGTCCACTGGGCAGAACTCCTAGTCTGTCATTCTGAGGAAAGGAAGGAAATCAGAGAACTGTTTACCTTTCAGTGACGGGACCTTCATAAATACATCATAAAGTACATTACCTTTCAGGAAAGGTAAATATTTTATTTTTGGCTTTTGTGCCAAAGTTAATCTTTATCTTAGAATCTTTCGAGGAAGCAGCTTTACAAACGTTCTCTTCCGTGTTCCGTAAGGTTTGTTTAAGCTCATGTGATCAAGGTCCCTGCGTGGTATACTGTGAGTGTATAAGCTACGACAGCAGCTTACATGCCCCGATGCTATGGTGGCCACATCAGACCTGAGACCATCCTTCAGTTATTTCTTCTCTTTCCTGTTGTACCCAGCATGTGATTTGACTCCTAACAGATGTCCCCTAGATGCTGCTGGACTGAATTCACAAACACGGCCTCCTTGCTCTGTCTGCTGATGTGTGCCCCCGTCCCCATCCACCTCTCTGCCAGGTTAGCCACTGCAGTGTCATTCCCTCTTCACAGACCGAGAGAGGGCTGAACTCTTTGTCCAACATCAGAGCCATCACTGGCTGGTTGGCACCAAGGGTCTCTGCTGTGGTCCTAGACTATCATTGTATCTCCAATTCTACCTGTGACTCTTTTTTTTTTTTTTTTTTTTATACCTGTGACTCTTAATAAGTATAAAGAGAGCTTAACGTTTTAGAGTTGAGTGTGCTTGGCTCGGCGTGGAAGTCACAAGACCAACAGAAAACATGGCATGTTACGGCTTAGGAGACGGAGGCTTTGCATGACCAGAACGTGCTCAAATTTTGTTCTGTTTGCCCTTCAGGGGCTGTGGGCACGAGGAACGCCACTCCTGCCCGAGACACCCTCTTCTATCTCGTTTGGAGGTTGCTTTTGTGTGTAATTAAATTTCACTTAAACATAGGGTCAGATGGCCAAAAAAAAAAAAAAACAAAAAACAAAACATTTGAAACCCACTGAGCTAATCCGATCCCCATTTTCCTTAAGGCTCCAAAAGGAAAAGTAATTTCCCAAGGTCACAGGGCTAGGGTTTTGGTGGAGCCAGGACGACTCAGGGAAGTGGTTAATCTTATAATCCAGACATCACAGCTCTTCTCAGCAGCTATTTCCTCATACTGGTAACCCAGGTGGTCTGGCCTGAATTGTGCATGGATTCTTCCCTGAGTCTGCCGTCACCCACTCCACCTAACACGGTCTGTACCTAAAATTTATCAAACTTGATAGCTGTGAAGCCCTGCTTGCTACCAAAGTCCTTCTGAACTCCAGTTATCCTGAAGTCAAGGGTTACCCTCCCATGCACCGCGATCATCCAGCAGTGATGGTCAAGACATTATAGAGTATTTGCAGTGTAGAGCAGCATCCACACTCTACCCAACGTAAGGCTTCTGAAGACATGTGACCAACTTGGGAATATCAAAGGACATAATGAACCCCAAAGCAAAAAACAAAGACCCTCTGACGTCACTTAAAATAGTTAACAAAAAACCAACCACATGGCTCTTTCAAAATAAACGGACAACAAACAAATACATGGCTGACTGCTCTTTGCAGAGGAGGGAATCAGTGAAACTGCCAGCGGGTAGGCAGGAGGCAATGATGCAGCATTCATTCTCTATCCCCTGAAACACACTGCAACAGTCCACAGAGCCCAAGAGAGTCAAAGCGGGTCCTTGTCGCTGATTTCAGTGGGGAGCTGATTCTACAGAGTGGAGTTTAGACAGCTGCAGAGCGCTTGCTCAGATCCTTTTCTTAATGCTACACCATTACCTATATACCTTCTACTGCCTTGAAGTAGCTAAAGATATGCAAGACTTTGTTCAACATTTGTTCTCATTTTAGTGTCAGTCCCTTAAGGGGTGGGTCTTGGTGTTCTGTGTAATAACAGAAAACATGGTCCCTGGATTTTCTGGGACAGTAACAGTTTTAAACATTCTTCTCCACTACCCCCAAAGTATAGTTATACTTGCGAGACTCTGTATCCTATTGAAACAAAACAAAATGAACTACTTTTATTGTTGTTTAATGATTAGAAAAATAATATTCTCATTGCATAAAAAATAAGAAAATCCATAAAGTATAAGGAAAAACATCAAAACAATCCACAATCCAACATTCAGAGGCAACCATGATTAACGTTTTAGTGTATCTTTTTCAATGTTTAAACATATCATTTGCATCAAAGTCTATGTTTGCAGTAGTTTAGTATATTGCATTTAGAAATGTAATAGACTTTATTATTTTTTAAAGATTTTTATTTATTTATTCATGAGAGACAGAGAGAGAGAGAGAGAGAGAGAGAGAGAGAGGCAGAGACACAAGCAGAGGGAGAAGCAGGCTCCATGCAGGGAGCCCGACGTGGGATTCGATCCTGAGTCTCCAGGATCATGCCCTGGGCCGAAGGCGGTGCTAAACTGCTGAGCCACCCAGGGATCCCCTAACTTTATTTTTTTAAAGCAGCTCAGGCTGCTCAGAATAATTTGTCAGGAAGTTCCCACATACCTCCTTTTTCCATTATCAGTTTCCCTATTATTTACACATTTTATTCGCGTGGAGATTTGTTACAGTGGATGAACCGACATGAATACATAATTATTGTATTGTAAAGTCCAGGGTTCCCTCTTGGTGTTGTGCATTCTGTGGGTTTGGGGGAACGTATAATGACACGTATCCAGCATTATAGTATCATGCAGAATAGTTGCACTGCCCTAAACATCTTCTGTGCTTCACCTACTCATCCTCTTCCCCCAAACCCCTGACAAATCACGGTTTCCATAGTTTTGCCTTTTCCAGAATGTCATATAGTTGGCATTGTACAATGTATAGCCTTTTTAGACTGGCTTCTTTCACTTAGTAATATGTGCGTAAGCTTTCTCCACGTCCTTTCATGACTCAATAGCACATTTCTTTTTAGACCTAAATAATATTCCATTACCTGGATGGACCACAGTTTATCCATTCACCTACTAAAGGACAATTCGATTGCTTCCAAGTTTTGGCAGTTTTGAATAATGCTATTAATATTCATGTGCAAATTTTGTGTGGACACAAGGTTTCAATTCTTTTGAGTAAATACCAAGAAACAGAATGCTGCGTCATATGGTTAGGAGTATTTTGTTTTGTTAGAAATTTCTAAACTGTCTTCCAAAATGTCTGCACCATTTTGCATTCCCACCAGCAACAAATGAGGGTTCCTGTTGCTCCACATCTTCACCAACATTCAATATTTTCAATGTTTTGCACTTTAGCCATTTTAATAGGTGCACAGTGGTGGTTCACTTTCTCAGTTTGCAATTTCATAGTGACATATGATGTGGATGTGCTTATTTGCTACCTGTCTAGCTTCTTTGGTGAGGTTTCTGTTCAGATCTTTTGTCCATTTTTAATTGGGTTGTTTGATTTCTTAGGGCTGACTTTTAAGAGTTCTTTTTAAGTGTGTTTTGCAGAGATTTTCTCCCAATCTGTAGATTGTCTTTTCATTTTTTTAATATTATCTTTCAAAGAGTGAAAGTTTTTAATTTCAATAAACTTGTCATCTTTTCTCTCATGGATCATGCTTTGTTTTGTATTTTAAAAATGACCTCCAGGGATCCCTGGGTGGCGCAGCGGTTTGGCGCCTGCCTTTGGCCCAGGGCGCGATCCTGGAGACCCAGGATCGAATCCCACATCAGGCTCCCGGTGCATGGAGCCTACTTCTCCCTCTGCCTATGTCTCTGCCTCTCTCTCTCTCTCTCTGTATGACTATCATAAATAAATAATAAAAAAAATTAAAAAAAATGACCTCCAAACCCAAGGTCAGCTAGGTGTTTCCTGTGTTCTCTTCTGGGAGTTTCATAGTTTTACATTTTATAATTAGGTCTCTGATCCATTTTGAATTAATTTTTGTAAAGGGTGTAAGGTCTGTGTCCAGATTAATTTGTTTGTACATGGACGTCCACTTCTCCTGGCACCATTTGTTGAAATGCCCATCCTTTCTCCATTGGGTTCCATTTGCTTCCTTGCCAAACATCAGTGGACTATATTTGTATAGGTCTGTTCTTGGACTATTACTATCTATCTTTTGTCAGTGCCATGTGGTCTTGATTACTCTAGTGTTCTAACAGGTCTTGAAGTCAGGTAGTGTCATTGTTTAATTACATTTTTCTCCTTTGCCTATCTATATAGACTTTGAAATTAATTCATTGATAGCCACAGAATAACAGGATTTTGACTGGGATTCAATTGACTGTATAGGTCAAGTTGTGAGGAACTGACATTTTGGCAATAGTGAGTACTTCCAACTGCGTGATGAATTATCTCTCCACTTACTTTTCTTTGATTTATTTCATCAGAATTTTATAGTTTTCCTCACATAAATCTTACATTTATTTCATTAAATTTACACCTAAGTATTAAATTTTGGGGGTGAAAATGTAAATGAATGGTATTGTGTTTTTACTTTCAAATTCTACTTGTTCATTGCTGGCACAGAAGAAAGCAATTGACTTTTGTATATTAACTTTGCATCCTGCAGTCTTGCTATCATCATTTCACAGTTCCAGGAGTTTTTGTTTTTTTTTGAATTGATTCTTCCGGGGTTTCCTATTCAGACAATCCCCCATTCTCCTCCTCAGGGCAGTTCCCACACCAAGAGTCCAGGGGAGGGGGCTGTACCCCTCAGACAGGTGCCATCCCTGAGCAAGTTCTGTGCCATGATGTCCATGTGTCCTAGCCCTGCCAGGATGGCGAAGGACACAACAGCCCCCTCTGGGGACTGTGTCCGGGGCTCACAGGAGATCATGGGGTACTCCCCTGTGCTCCCATTGGCCTTGCTGGACTGTGGTTGTGGTTCAAGCCCTCATGAGCCACCTCCCAGTATCTTTCCACTAAGCCCCTTTTGCATTTGTATCAGCCAGAAGTGGCTTCTGTTGGCTTGTTTAGTCAAAGAGTACACTAGGAGAGCAAATTCTCTTTAAAATCAGTAAAATATTAACCTCGTTCAACTTGCTGGGGGAAATCCTGTAGCACAAAGGCACATGTGGAAGGTGTCTGAAGAATTCATGTGGAGGTTGCTCTTGATCCTTCCCTAAGGACCTGGAAGCTAATGGTCTCGGGAAAAGCTCAGGGGAAGGACTTGACAACTTCAGTGGCGAGTGCAGGGGGCAGGAACCCAGCACAAATCAGAAGACCAGACTTGTCTCTCGCCTCCACACCTCACCAGCACATCATCTTCAGTGCCACTCAAACCATTCGCCAGTGGGGACAATGCTGCTGTCTTCACAGACTCTTGTGAAGGTTTGTTGTGCTCCCTTAGAGCAAAGAATCCAGCACAGTGCCCGCATCTTATGTTACACGTGTCAGTGGCAGCAGTGGCCAGTGGGTGGGGGAAGAAGGGGTGTCTTCTGAGTGACGTTCTGTGAGACCTTTAGCAGTAGAGCTGCATGGTCTCCAGGGCGTGTAAATCACCAGCAGATGCAAGAGGGTCTACCAAGGAGAGAATCTTATTGAAATTCATTTGTGCTTGTTTAGTTTAACTAATGATTTGATAGCCAATGGAATGGAGTAATTATTCAGCATCACAGTTGTCTACAGATGGCAAATTAATAGGTCAGTTCCTTGTCAACAAAACAGAAAGTGATTGTCTAATTTATTGAGCTCTCTAGTTGATTTGCATTTTTTGTAGAACTAGCATCTGTTTGAAAAATGCTTTAAAAATAATATAAACCTTACTCCAGAAATTACCCACTTAGCAAAATACCATAGCATCTTTTTTATCCCCAGCAGAAAAAGTGCTTAAGTAAGCTTGGCTTTCACTTTATAAATAAAAGGCCATGCAGTTACGTACATGTTCAGTTGCTGTGACCCCGTTCTCCTGCTGCCTGTCAGGACACACAGGCTGCAGGTCACTAACTGTAGGGAAAACAATCACATTTATTTTATCTTCCAATGAATTTTTAAAAGGGAGTTGGTGGGATACTTCAGCTTGGAACAATGAGTGTCACTGTGTCTACACTTCAGATTCTATTCCTGACTGTTTCCATCCTTTCGGGTGCTCTAATCTGAAGAGCCACTGAAGTTCTCTCTCTTGATTCAGGGATGTTTGTGCTTGACTCTCTTATTTTGTGATGGTTGAGCGTTCTCTAATTGCAAAATTCTAGACGTTGCCTACCATTGTGCCAAAAGACATTTGGGTTTGGTTCAAAAAGACATGAGAAAAATTAACCTCAAGTTGGAGACAAAAAGGAGGTGTCCCAAGGTAATTTTTGATGAAACAGAGGTCTGACAGGGTGACATTTGTAGACCTACATTGGTTTGGGAGACCAATGATTTCTTTGCTTGTTGTCTGTGGGCCAAGCTAAACTGTGTTTTAACTGCTATTTATTTTATGTGAATTTCTTTTCATCTAACTGACATGTGAATACCTAGAGAATAGTCTAGGAGACCAGGATCACGGCATGAGCCACCTTCATCTCTGTTCTGAAATGCAGGTTGTTGGTGGATTTTGCCCCATGGGAAGAATCCTGAGATCCTCCCAAATAAATTATTTCTGGGACGCTGCTTTCTCAGCTTGGAGACTGCCCAGGAACATTGCTGCAAGTGAGAAAAATCTAGGGCTGAGGACAGAGGTGAACATCTCCCTCTCACAGTCACCGACACAGGTGTTATACAGTGTTTTTGTCATGAAGACGTCTACAGACAGCTAGTTTTATTAATCTCGTCAAGTTTCAACTGACTGTGTATTATCATGTTGATAGCTCACCGGCCTCAACTTCTAGAAGCCCTAGATATGCTGGGATTCCTGGCTTCTGCTACTCCTGAAAGACACAAAGTGAGAAGGGCAGGAATGATAGGGAAGGCACCTTCCTAGAGACCCTCCAGTCTGGTGTCCTCATGCATAGTTAAGGAAAGTCAGGTCAGTGACTTGTTCATGGCTGCTAGGGCCTGAGAACCCACAAGTTGGGCCCCCAACCCTGTGTGATGGGGTCAGCAGGTAGGGCCTTTGGGGGCAATGAGGTCATGACGGTGGGGCCTCTGTGATGGGATTGGCGTCTTTCTATCAGAGACCCCAGGGAGCCCCTAACCCCTCTACATAGGGACACAGAGAGAAGACACTGCCCACGAGCCAGGAAGCAGTTCTCAGGAGACACCAGAGCTGCCATCGCCTTGATTTCAGCGTTCCAGCCTCCAGACCATGAGGATCCAATTTCTGCTGTGCATGAGACCTCCCAGGCCGCGGTTTTCTGTTCCAGCAGCCCCAATGGAGACAGAGAAGCCTGAGGGCCGAGTCATAGAGGACAGGTGGGCATTCATTCCTGGGCTAGGTGTGTGCCATCTGGTGCATGAAGGATTCCAGCCCGCTGCAGCCTCAGCCAGGCATCAGTCCCGACTATACCCATGAACTTTCCACTGAATGAAGGAGAGGCACAGGAGTGAAACTTTCCGGGTCCACCTCCATCATTAATCCCACCAGATTCGCAAAACAGATAATTTCCCCACAGCACAAAGACATTCACTCTTAAAAAATAGGGAAGAAAAGCTGTTTTTCATCATCACTTTTCCTCTTTCAGTTCAATTTCTTATGTTCAGTAGAGGAAAGAACAAAAGCATGAAGTTCAGTGAAGATCAGTTAGCAAAGCTGGACTGGATCTTTCAGTCAATGTTAAATATGAGCTTTTTGGTTTAAGCAGAAAGGCTCAAAGGCAATTGAGAATAGAATAACACAAATGTAGCACAATTTAATGCTTACTTTTAAGATGTAAGGTGAATACTGAAAGGACAAGGTGCTTGCACATGAATGAATGGTTCGTCTAATAAAATAACAGCCATGCAGGGCACTGTTTCCCAGGATGACTAAAATCTTTGCAAATCTGTCACCTCTTTGATTAACGGTCGCTCACTTAAGTAAAAAGATTTATTTTTATGTAACTTCCAGTATTTATTAAAAATGAGATGACAGTTGGGGCCCCCGGGTGGCTCAGCTGGTTAAGTATTTGACTCTGATTTGAGCTCAGGTCATGATCTTGGGGTCGTGAGATGAAACCCCACGTCAGCCTCTGTGCTCAGCAGAGTTGGCTTGAAATTTTCTCTCCCTCTCTGCCTCTGCCTCCCCCTTCTCACTCATGATCTCTTTCTCTCTCTCCAAAATAAATAAATTTTTAAAAACAGTGAGATGTCAGCAAATGGAATCTGTGGCCTGAAAATGTGTTTGTGTGCATGCATGCATAACATATGTAGAAGGCACAACATGAAACTCATGTAAAAAATGAATTATGAACCTCATTACCCAGATAAAATGTATGCGAAGTAGAAGAACAGCATTTTTCATTAGGTTTAGCCAAATATTGTGCCAAAGGTATATTTTATTTTATTTTTTATTTTTTATTTTTTTTCAAAGGTATATTTTATATGCATTGGTCTTCTGTGCAAAAATTTAAGTCTGATTTGTTGAATTTTACATATGCAGACACAACCAAATTTTTTAAAACAAACTATTCATGAAACTTGACCTGGAAATGTATAAACAGGAAAGACAAGTGAAGTCTGGTGTGTGAATGAGGAAATCCTAGTCAAAGCTGGTGAACAAGAGACTCCATGTGATATCTGGCTGGTGAGATCTCCAAGGTGCTCCACGGCCTTCGTTTCTCTCTGCCTCTGACTTTTTACATGTGACCAAAGTCCCAAACTGGCTAGAAAGCTTAAAAAATCTATGTTGACCTGATTATTGGTCATTTATTCTTTAGGCAAATACGCATCAGGTATTTGAAGACACGCAGGCTGGTGGGGGCAGCGTCCCTAGGGGAGAGGACTCGCAGCGCTCTCTGGGAGCGTGTCCAGACAGAGCTGGCATTGCCACAGCACAGGCAGCAGGATGGCAGCAGGAGTGGTGAGCCACCAACCACGGAGACCTTTCCAGGAGGCTCAGTCGTGATCAACCACCTGAAAACCACAGGCTGCTTAGTCTTGAAGACCTTTCTCTGTAACGATTTGGGGCCATCTGGTGTCTCCCTTCGTGACCTCAGTGGAGGGTACCTGTCTTCACCACGCTTCCTGCACATGGTTTCTTAGCTGTCCTGAGAACTATGCCTCAGGCCCTTCGGAAACTCATTTAGGTTGGGACTGGGGACTACAGCTTTCAGAAATGAAAAGAACACTTACCACCCCACCTTTCTTAAAGCTATGCCATTGGGTATGGATTCCTATGTTTACAGATGTTGATCCTCCTCCAGTCTGGGATGGTGTTAACTTTTGCATGTTTGATCATTTGGCTCCAGGTTTGCCAAAACCCCCTCTGCTTGTGTCTGGACAGGTGCAGGGCTGTGCAGGCAGCAAGTTGTCAGATTCATCAGATTGCCAGAGGCAACACTGTCAGCAGCACTGATTGCTGTGGGTGTTTGTCTTGTGTCTCCGTTCCCTATTCTAAGTTCTTTTATATTTCATATGGGATGAAATGAAAAGTAGGAAGGAATGTTCAGTCAATGTTAAATTCATTTCACTTCTTCCATCCGTTCATCCATCCAGCATATACCTACAGATGCTCAGCTCTGGGCCCGAAGGCATGGATTTTTAAAATCGGATGTAAAGATTAATTTCTTTATTTAGATGTTGAGATTTGCTCATCTGCAAAGGGCATGCTCCAGGACATGTGGAAGTGAATATGGAGGACATATGGAGGACCCAGCCGACAGAGTTCCTCACCTGCATTCAAGCCACCCTGGGGTAGGACAATGGAAGATTTCAGCTGCCTGACATTCCTTGTTCATTAGAAACCTTAGCTCTCCTTCACCTTGTAGAGCTAACTGCAACACTGAGTCTTGGGTTCCTGGGTCTTTCCCAAGCAAGTTACTCACACACAACAATTACAGTACAAGGAAGACAAAGTTAACTTTGAGCTGGGATATAGCCAAGATTGGCTCAGTGGTGACTTTGTCCTTCATCATTTTATTTTGTCAATCTTAGATCTGCTTGGGACTCCTAGAAATACCTCCTTAAGGGACATCAGTGGTCTTTTTTTATTTTAAGATTTTTATTTATTTGAGAGAGACACAGAGATAGTGAGAGACAGCATGGGCATGGAGGAGAGGGAGAAGCAGATGGCCCACTGAGCAGGGAGCCCATTGTGGGGCTTGATCCCAGGACACTGAGATCATGACCTGAGCCCAAGGCAGATGCTTCACTGACTGAGCCACCCAGACAGCCTGAGATCAGATGTTTTCAGCTTTAATTTAACATTTATTGATCCACAGACTGGTGCTGACCACTGGGGAGGAGGGGATATCTAAGGTTTGTCCTGTTGGGCTTCGTTTCTTCCACCATAAAAACAAGGATAATGACAAGACCAACTACTCCAACAGTAGCTGGGGGGGGGGGCTATTATCTCGATAAGGATTATATGAGATGATGTCGTTCCTGCAAAAGGCAGTGCTAAAAAAGCTGGCACCAGAGAGTAATTCAAATTCATGTGATACAACAGAGTGCTACTAGAGGTTATTGCGTGGATAATTATCACAGATGGTACTGGGCATATTTCTACTCCTTCCTCCTCTCAACTGATTTAAGAATGATTGCATAAGATAATATGTATAGAATTATATTATTTGGTTATACCATACAGAAATGTAATATATTTGAAAGCAGCACCCAGGAGGCAGGTGTTGGAGAGACAGAATGACAGAAGGGGAGCCCACACCCACCGGAAGCGCTGAGGGAATCAGAATGGCCAATGAGAATTTTAATGTAGCAAAGTGCATAAATATGTACTTGCTCTTTCTCCCTTCAGCTTAAGAAGATTGTATGAAATAATGACACCGTATTGCTGTGTTTGAGATCTGGGTGGCATAAGCCCAAAACAGCACAGAAATGCAGCATAGGGGCGCCGCTGTGCAGGGTGACGTTCTTTGCTGCACCTGTACTCAGTCCACCTCTGACATAGACTCTGGTCTATAGCCACTACAGAACAAGTACTAAGAAAACCACTCAATGGTACAGTAAAAATGCCATAAAGGAATGACAACTTGTGCCAGGAAAGAGCCAGTAAACACAGAAGAGGGCGGTACAGGATGGTGGAGGAGCTGGACTCGCAGAGGACCTGATGGCCTATGCGGGTCCATCCACATCAGCAGTAACACTGCCTGGGAATCCCTGGAGCAGTTCGTCAATATGCAGAGGTGATTGGTCTGGACAAAGGGAGGTGGATACACATATGAGTCCACCCTGCACACTGGGTACATATTTGTGCACACATGCACACTGCCCACAGGGGCCCAGTGAGGAGTGGGAAGAGACATGCCAGGCATGTGCAACCATGAGAGAGACGCAGAGTCTGTACTAACATCAGGACAAGATAGACTTTGAATCAGAAAATGTTCCTAGAGATAAAATGGGGGCATTTCAATAGTAAAAGAATCAATTCATAAGAAAGATATCACAGTGGGACCCCAAAACGCATGAAACTGACAGAATTGAAGGAGAAAGAGACAATTTAACAGCAGCTTTTAGACACATCAGTAACTGCTTCCAATAATCAATGGGATAAGGAAACACAATATTGGGATCATACTTTAAACCCATTAGACCTAACAGACGTCCAGAACCCTCCACCAAACAGCAGAGGGAGCCTTCGGGCATGCCGGGATGTCTCCAGCGTGCACTGTAAGGTCCACGGGATGGAAATGATCTGAAGGATGTTTTCTGAGTATGGAGCAGTTAAATCTGAATAAATTATGGAAGGAAATTTGGGAAATTCACAAATGTGGACACTAAACAATGCATCCTAAGTAATCGATGTGTCAAAGAATAAACCCCAAGGGAAATTAGAATCTGATCTCCTTCTTTCTGCTGGATTTGGCCCTGGGCTTCTTTTTCTAGTACCTTAAGGTACTTTCTTTAGAATAGGCATCTATAGCTACAATTTTCCCTTTGAGCGCTACTTTAACCACATCCCATAAATGCTAGCATGCTTGTTCTGCTCAAGGGATTTCTAATTTCCCTTGGGAAAAGAGGATTAGAATTGAGTCCTATCCACAACTGCCTACCAGTGAAGTTAAACGAAATGGATAAATTCCTAGAGAAACAAAAATACCGAAACTGACTCAAGAGGAAAGAGAAAATCTGAACAGATATAAAACAAGTAGAGGCACCTGGGTGGCTCAGTGATTGAGCATCTGTCTTTGGGTCAGGTCATGATCCCGGAGTCCTGGGATGGAGTCCTGTTGGGCTACATACAGGGAACCTGCTTCTCCCTCTGCCTGTGTCTCTACCTCTTTCTCTGTGTTTTTCATGAGTAAATAAACAAAATCCTTTTAAAAAAGATATAAAACAAGTAGAACAATTAATAATATAGAAACTTTCTGTGGGCATCTGAGCCAGAGAGCAGCACCAGTGACATACTGCAGACATCTGAAGTATTGACACCAACTCTTCACAAACTGGAGCAAAGAGACGAAGAGGAATGAATGCTCCCCAGGTTGTCACCACCCTGACACGCAAACCAGGGACAGACACTGTGAGAACACAACCGCGGACCAAGGCCGTTATGAACACAGCTACAGAAATCCCCCCTCGCACACTTATGCATGGATTAGAGCACACGTGAGGAGGATTATAAACCTGAATAAATAGGGTTTATCCCAGCCTCGTGCTTTTGGCTTAATAGCAATCAGTGTAATCCACTGTATAATTAATAGAATAAAGGACAAAAGCCACATGGGCATCTTGATGGATGCAGAAAAATTTTTTGAGAAAATCCAACAGCCTTTCGCCATTAAAAAAAAAAAATACTCATTGAACTAGCAGTACGAGGAGACTTCCACAGCCTGATCCTTATATTTATGCTGAGTTGACTTTTGACAAGGGTCCAGGGAAAGCGAAATCTTTCAAACAGATGATGAGATGTTTCTATGCAGAAGAATGGTGTTGGGTCTCTTCCTTACACCGTGCACAAAACATAGACCCCAGACCTAAGAGAGAGGACTGAAATTTAAAAATTTCTCTTAGGAGAAAACAGGTGTATATCTCCATGACCTTTGGTCAGATGATGGCTTCTTAGATTTGACACCAAAAAGCACAGTGACAAAAAGAGAAAACTGGATGCTCAAAACTTTTTGTTGCAAATGATATCAACGAAGTAAGACAATCCAAGAAGAATGGGAGAAAATATTTGCAAATCATGTATCTAACATGGGATTGGTATCCAAAGTACATAAAGAACTCTTTTAATTAGACAGTACAAAGACTGAAAAAGCTCGTGTTATAAATAAGAAAAGGATTTGAATGAACATGTCCCCAAGAAGACATATGAGTGGCCAATAAGCCACAAAATATACTGGGCTTTGTCAGCCATCAGGGAAGCAGAAGGTCACACAGAGATATCCCTCCAGCACATTCCAGGATGGTTGTGACCAAGGAGGCAGACAATGACGTGGAGAGATGGGAATCCATGAGCTGAAAAACCAACGAAGCTGCCCATGTCACTGACAAGAACATGACATGTTGCCACCACTTGGGAGGACTGTCTGTCGGCAGAACGGCTGTGGGACCCACAAATTCCCTCCTGGGTGTACATGCTCAAGAAATGACACGTGTGTGCACACAGGTCTGTTGGCGATCGCTCCTGGCAGCACCGTCCCTAACAGCCCACCGGGGACACAAGCCAAGTGGCCGGCGTGTGACCAGCTGAGGAAGCTGTGGCCGGTGCCCTGGAACATCGCTGAACCGTGGCCGGGAACGAAGCTCGGACATACATGACACCGATGAAAGGTGAGGGCATCACAGTGACAGGGCGGGTCCCAGAGCCACACGGGCCCCCTTCTTGCAGCATCCCGGGCAGGGAGCCGCAGTGGCCCGGCGGGGCTTGGGGCAGGCGGGGTGCAGCTGCGAAATCTGCAGCTGTCTGCTCCCCTGGGGGCTGCCACCATGTCTACAGGTCACAGCTCCATGGAGAGACCCAAGCCTGCGGACGCCAAGTCCCCATGAGTGCACGATTGGAGCACGTGGGTTAGAGGCACTAAGGCAGCTCTCTGACGTCCTCAGCCGCGCAGGGGACCCGCTCCTGCGTGGGCATCGTTGCCAGCCCGTCTCTAATGCTTCCCGGCGCCCCTGATCACGTCTTCCCACCTTGGGCTGAGCACATTCCTCATTGCATGTGGGCAACGACGATGTCACCTTGGGCTGAAAAGCCACAATTCTTCAGAGGTTTGTGGCAGAAACGCCATTGAAAAAAAATGGATCCAGAGTTTTCTGTGCCATAAAAATCAGTCATTTTTGAAAAATTTTATTTATTTATTCATGAGAGAGAGAGAGGCAGAGACACAGGCAGAGGGAGAAGCAGGCTCCATGCAAGGAGCCTGACGCGGGACTCGATCCCGGGTCTCCAGGATCACACCCCAGGCTGAAGGCGATGCTACACTGCTGAGCCACCAGGGCTGCCCAGTCATGTTGTTTTAAAGATGTTTAGGGTCCGCCTAGCAAGGAACAGCAAGGAAACACGGGTCATCCATCCCGTGGTAGGAAAGTGTTTCCCACTTGGGCTCCCTGCACAGAGTCGAGCATGGACCCACTCACAGCCAGCGCGGCCGCCCACACCGAAGCCTTCCCGGGGTAGGGTCGCCCCTCGGGGTTCCAGGGGTACAGCTGCACAGGCCTGCCTGTTGGGTGTGAGTCTGTTTAGAAGTTGTGACGAGCCAGAAAGGCCTGTCCTCAGAGAGCCATGTGGCAGGGCCTACAGCCTAGCCCAAAGGAGAAGACCCTCCTGCCCTCGGGGTGCAGGGGTGCAGGGCATCTGTGTTCCGTGGCTCGGGTGGGGACACTCATATCGATGAGATGGTCCCCGATGGACCTGTGGGGTCCAGAATCTAAGTCCCATTCTGAGCAGTGTCACAAAGCCCAATGGGACACACCGACCAGTGGGAAGAGCCATCCTGGCTGAGGAGGGGTGGCGTCCTTGGCCTTGTCAGGGTCAACGGCCCTACCTGGCCACCTTCTAAGCCGGTCCCCTTTGTGTCGGGGTGTCCGGTTGGCTTGAGGCCCTGGCTCCTGTGCATTCTCTGCTGCAGAAGTTGAGGCACTCTGCTCTGTCCCACATTTTATGTTCCCAGCTATTACAGACTTGAATGTGTATGTTTTCTAGATTCACATGATGAATCCCTTATCTCAATGGGGGTGTGTTGGGAGAGGGCCTCCGGGGTGGGTAGGGTCAGAGAGGTCACCAGAGTGGGGGGCTGGGATGGAATTGGGGCCCTAGCAAGGAGAGGCAGAGATGGTTCTCTCCCCACCAGTGAGGAGTCCCAGAGAATGTGCCCATCCCAAGTCAGGATGGGGCCTCACCTGGAGCAGAACCTGCTGGTGTTGTGAACATGGACTCCCACTCTCCAGAGCGACAGGTCCTGTCTGTGGCCCTTTGCTGGAGGACATTCTTGTCTCGCCTGGGAGACTGTACAGAGCGGATGTGCTCACAGTTAGCACCTGCTGTCTTGGTGCGGTCACTGCACTTTCTTCCACGACAGGATCCAGCTCCACTTTGGAGGAGGTAACATGAATCAGCCTAGCTCTCACCCTGCACCCACCTTGGTTTCTGTCTCCTTGGTGGACCGCACTTATATGCGATGGGCTCCAGCAGGACAGGAATGCAAGCACGGCAGGGGAGCAGGGCCAGTCAGGGAAAAATCTCCTTGACGCGGGTCTCAGTCATGAGTTTTTTGGGTAGGACACCAAAAGCACACAGCAGAAAAGCAAATAAGTGGG
The DNA here is from genome assembly GCF_905146905.1 of Nyctereutes procyonoides. NCBI lineage: Eukaryota > Metazoa > Chordata > Mammalia > Carnivora > Canidae > Nyctereutes > Nyctereutes procyonoides. Next base: position 47,566,663 of record NW_026575133.1, on the reverse strand, counting down.
ACCACATGGGATTAAAGGTCTCCCACACAGAGGAGACCATTGGCATAATGGAAGGGCAACCTGCTTTATCTGGCAAAGGGTTAATTTCCAAAATGTATAAGGAGCTAATACAACTCAATAGCCAAAAAAAAAAAAAAAAAAAAAAAAAAAAAGGCAGAGACTATATAATAGGTAAGTTCTAGGACATGATGTCCAGCATGCTGACCCTACTTTACAGCGCCATGTGCTCTGTGTGAAAGTTCCTAGGAGAGCAAGTCCTAAAGTTCTCACCACAAGGAAAAACATGGTTTGTAACTATCTGAGGTAATGGATGTTAACTCAGTGTGGTGATCATTTCGCGGCATACCTACAGGTCCGGTCACGATGCTGCGTATCTTAAACTTATACAGGGTTGAATGTCATTCATACCTCAATAAAACTGGGGAGAAACAATACATTACAAAACAAAAACAAAACAAAAATGAAAAAAAAAAAAACAAAAATGAAATAGGCAGAGGACCTGAATAGACTTTCCTCCCCTAGATTTCATACAAATGGCCAATATGTAGATTCTTGACATCATTGATCATGAGGGAAATGCAAATCTAAACCACCGTGAGACAACACCTCACACCTGGCAGCATGTTAGTCAACAAGTTAGGATCCCCTTGGCAGGGTTGCAGAGAAAAGGGAACCCTCTTGCACTGTTGGTGGGAATGCAAGCTGGTACAGCCACTCTGAAAACCTGTGTGGAGGTTCCTCAAAAAGTTAAAAATTGAGCTACTGTATGATCTGGCAACTCCACTCCTAGGACTATGTATGAAAGAAATGAATTCTGGACCTCTAAGAAATAGCTGTACTGTCATGCTCACTGCAGGGTTACTCACAACTGCCAAGATTCGGAAGCGACCACAGAAGTGTCCACCGAGGGATGAGTAAATGAGAAAACGTAGCATATGTATATACAGTGGAATGTTCTTCTGCTATGAAAAGAAGGAAATATTGTCATTTGTAGCCACGGGGATGGCCCTTGAGGTAGAGATCAACCAGATAAAGACAGATGCCGTAGGTTCTCACTGACACATGGAATCTAGAAAAACCCAATGCCCAGAAGCAGAGAGTGGGCAGGATTGTGGGGTCTGGGGTGGGGGGACAGGGAGGAGCTGTTCAGCTGGTGCGAAATTCAGTTCACGTGTGAATACATCCTGGGGATCCGTGTGCAGCGTGGCCACTGTAGACTTAGTGCTCCCCCCACCCCCAGACACAGTCATTATGTGAGGAGACACAGGTGCTGGCTGACCCTGTGGTGGCGAGCACTTCGCAATACGGACGTGCATCATCATGTCCTACATCTGAAGTTTACATATGTTACATCTCAGTAAAGCTGAAAAGAACACTAGCACCCCACAGAACAAGGGAAGCAGTTACTCCGTGGGCTTGCGGAAGGCAGTCTTCTAGCAGGTGCAGGAAAGCACCAGCTGGATGGGTGGATGACGGCGGAAGGGCAGGAGGTGTCCCAAGGAAGGCCTTGGTCCCTGGGGTGCAGAGGACCCACGGGCCACGGAGGAGCCTGAGGAGCAGCACATCCATTCCAAGGAAGGAGCCAGAAAGCCGGGTCCTCAGCAGCTGGGACGATGGTGCTCCCTGAACCGCGGCCCCCAGAAGCCACAAACCAGAGTCTGCCTCTGGCCAATCTGGGTGCTGGACGACCAGGTGCCAGCGTGGCCAGGGGTAGACACGTGCGGAGAGCGGGGGCAGAGGGCAGCTGGCTCCTCGGGGGCCCTCCCAGGGACTCGGGAGCTCCTCTCTCCCTGCCTCATCCCTGCCCACCGGCCCCACCTGCTCACACCAGCGCCCAGGGTGAGGACGGTGTGGACGGTGGGCGGGCGCAAGAACGTTCAGGCCATGGCAGGTGGTTGCAAGGGTGCCTCGCATCGTCTGGGGCTACATGCGGGAAGGAATCCCTTCTGTGCATCCCCCCTACCTCCTGGGGCCCCAGAAAAGTGTGCTGAGCAGCACACAGCGGAGCTGACCCAGGCGTCTCTGCAAGCATCACTGCGCGGCCCGGCCTGCTCCTACCACATGGGTGCCGTTAGCCAGGCCTTCTGCAGCTTCTCCTGCGTCTGCTCACCTGGTCCCCCCACCAGCCCTCGCCTCGCATGTGGGTGAGCTGGACCCTGCACGGCTCACCCAGCATCCCGGGACTGATGGGTCACTAGGCTGCACACTGAGCGTGCTCCCGATACTGTCCCTGGGCTCCTCCACTCGGGAGAGCCTGGTCCTAGGAGTGTCCAACCTGGGCCTGTGTCCTCAGCTTCACTTGTCACCACGGGCAATGCGGGGATGGCCACCACATGGCTCTGGGGCACTTTCAAGCAGGGCCCTCATGCCTGGAGCGGCTGCGGCTCCGTGTGAGGAAACCTCCAGCTCCTCAGGGCTCCTGCTTGGAGGGGTCACACCATGATCACACCGTGTGTGTCCAGGATGGGGTGTGTGTCTCCAGCACTCTGCACAGTATGCGTGTGCGTACATATAGTAATCTGTATGTACAGTGTATGTGTGTGTCCAGTACTCCGCACAGTGTGCCTGTGTCTGTGCCCATCGTGTTTCAGCTGAAGGGGGGTGACTCTGGTCCTGAGGACAAGGCTGGGGGTTCCCTCGGCCACAAAGACATCAGGATCTGCAGGGAGAAGCAGCCACTGGGAAAAACTGGCCCCCAAGGACTCTACACATGACCCAGGGGGTAAGGAGACGGTGCGCATCTGTGAACACAGAGCAGCCTCGTGTGGAGACCTGTGAGCCACTCACCAGCCTTCATATGAGGCCCAGTCTCCTCGGATGGTGCAAACTCCTGTTCCCATCTGCTCACCCAGGATACCCTGTGGGCTTTTCACACACCCACCAGCCCCTGCAGCAGCTGGGCGTCCAGTCCTGGGGTCGTGCACCCAGGGTCACCGCAGACCCCAAGCCAAGGGCTCCGTCCCACAGGCCAGTGGCACGTCCAGCCCCCTGTGCTACTGACCTGGCAGTTCTACCTTAGGGATCCCACCACCCCCTCTTTGGATTCAGTAACTTGTGCTAGCAGCTCACGGAGCTCAGGGAAACCCTCACATGTACCTGTTCATTCCATAACACAGAGTATGAGAAAGGACACAGATGAGCAGCTGGATGAAGGTGCACATGGGGTGAGGTCTGGGGGGACCCCACCTGGGAGCTCCCCAAGCCCCCCGCTGTTGGGACTTCTATGGGGCTTCCTCAGGTAGGCATGATGCATCACTAACTCCATCTCCAGCCCCTCTCGCCTCCTGGGAGGATGTGGGCTGGGGCTCGAGGTTCCAAGCTTCTGTTGACCACCCCCCAGCCTGAAGCAATGACCTCATTCCAACAAATGTGCTCCTTCCACCTTGAAGATTTCAAGGGATTTCTGGGCTCTGGCCAGGAGCCAGGGACGAAGACTAGAGACTATGATTTGTTTTGTATCACCGAAGATCAGGTGGGTGAGAAGGTCCAGCGGCCGGGGGAGCAGCCTGGTCTGCAGCAGAGCCTGGTCGATGCACTGGGAGGTCACTTCTCCTATGCACAGATGGGACATGGCAACCCCCACCTCACACCCACCCCAAAACTACTGCCGAGCACCCCTGCGTCTGGCTCACCCACCACCTTGTGTAACTGACTTTCAAAGCTTCCGCATGACGAGGGGTGGCTTTGTAAGTCATTCTGCTGAAACGTCTCATTTTGGGTTAGTGGATTCTAGCCACGGAGGTTGGTACACAAGAAAGAGAAAGTCACTGACTGAGCCTGACTCAAAGTTACAAAAACAGACATTGTTGTCGCAAAGCCACTTTCCACAAACATCACAAAATAGGTCAAAAAATGGACTGTGTTTACACTTTGAAAACCCAGTGTGTGCGGACCTGTTAGCCACTCACACAGATGAGAGCAAAGCATGTACCCAAATAGGATGTTTCTATAAGAATAATTCCTGAAGAGCGGCCCTGGTGGCCCAGCGGTTTAGTGCCGCCTTCAGCCCGGGGTGTGATCCTGGAGGCCCGGGATCGAGTCCCACGTCGGGCTCCCTGCATGGAGCCTGCTTCTCCCTCTGCCTGTGTCTCTGCCTCTCTCTCTCTCTCTCTCTGTGTCTCTCATGAATAAATAAATAAAATCTTAAAAAAAGAATAATTCCTGAATATTAACCATGTTGACTCAGCCTTAAAGCATCAGCACTCGGGCTTGGCTGTCCCTTCAGACCAGATTGCTGCCTGTATTTGCAGAGTTAAAGTCATAAGACACAGGGTGCTGGTTTGCTTGTCCTGCTGGGCCCTGACACGCCTGCAGGTGCACCTGGTCCCAGCATGGCTGGAGGGAGGATGGTGGGAAGGGATGCAGGGAGAAGATAGACCTTCCCTCACAGCACCTCCTCTCCCGGGGGGGGTCCAAACCCACCAGCACTTTGGCGCTGACCCTGGCCTCCAGAACTGCAAGACAGTGAATTTCTGTTGTGTGCGCCACCCGGTGACGGCAGCCTTAGCAAACCAGCACTTAGGGACACGGGTCTGCACAGCCGTCCTGCGTGCGGGAATGAAATCAGGAGCCAGTCCTCGCAGCACACGCCACCCTGCTCCTCACTGACTGTCGCTGGGCACCCCCTCTATTTCTCCTTTGCGTAGAAACACACTTCACCTGCCCCCAGAAGGGACAGCCCCCACCTCCTTGCCATCTCTGTACCCAGGTGGACATTCGGGACACCTGCCCGGTGTGCTGCCCCGGCCTTCATGCTGGGGTGTGTTGGCCCCTGGGGCTGTGAAGACCCCGGTCAGTGCCCTGACAGGTGCACGCTCGCCCAGGGACCCCGGCAACCTCTGAGGGAGCATGGGGAAACGCTCTCCTGGGGATCCTGCAGCTGTCACGCCATCCATGTGCCACGGTGAGGAGGCCTGGCTCCAGGGCCATAAGGCGGACTCCAGATGCTGCCCTGCTTGCCTCTCGGGTGGGTTTCCTCACACCCAGCTCTTTCCTGCATGGACCTCCAGTCCGCGGCCCCCCGCCCCATTCACTCCCTGAGGGGCGAGGCCTCCTGCCTAGTCTGTCTTCTGCTGGAACTTGGGGCTGGGTGGGTGCCCCAGAGCATGGCACCTCCGTTTGAGGAGCCCCCAGCCCTCCACCAGGAGGACACTCTGTCTGCCCTGTGAGGACTCTGGTCCCTGGACCTCGGGCTTGGGCCACTGCCAACTGTGGCTGTGATGCCCTTGAAACCTTGTCACTCCGACTCTGGCCCAAGCTGCTGCTGAGCTGGGCTGGTGCCAGCAACAGTTTACCTGGTGTTTCGGGGTGCGTGGGCCAGGTGAGGATTCCAGCCTAACCTGCCTCCCCCTTCCAGCTCAGCCCTCCGCTCTAGCGGAGGACCTTTTCCCACTCCCAGGGTGGCTGGGGACGCTGTCTGGTGTGACATCCTTGTATCTGGTGGCTCTGCTCATCCCCCTGCAGACGCCTAAGAGCACGGGCGAGAGGCTGGGGAAGCGTGTGCAAGGCCTGAGCCTGCCTGCTTTTCCTGGGTGGGTGTCCACCTGGGTACTTTATCACGTGACCACAGACGCTGGTAGGCTACGGAGCCTGGGAACACGAGTGCCCAGGAGTTCCTACCAGAGAAATGTGTTCAGGGGCGGTCCCATCAGAGGGTGTAACTGGGATTCGAACCTGTGTTGTCCACCCTCCAGCCCCCAGCCCTGAGCCACTAGGCCATGTGACAGGGCAGAGCAATGAGAGAGGAATGGAAGTGGTGTTTCTCAGTGTGTAGACAGAGATGGTATCAGCCTGTAATTAATAATGCTGAAAGGACAGTCTTTGTGCATTAAAATAATCGTTCGGGGGAACGCCTGGGTGGCTCAGGAGTTGAACACCTGCCTCCAGCCTGGGGTGTGATCCTGGAGTCCTGGGATCGAGTCCCACATTGGGCTCCCTGCATGGAGCTTGCTTCTCCCTCTGCCTGTGTCTCTGCCTCTCTCTCTCTCTCTCTCTCTCTGTGTCTCATGAATAAATAAAACCTTTAAAAAAAATAATCACTCGGTTTAGGATGTCCCTTAGTGACTACATTTAAATGGTGTTGGCAGGGCATTGGTTTCAAAATGAAAAATGAAAAAAAGAAAAGAAATCCCCAAGACCTCCTAAAGCCATTGGGGAGGAAGCTGGTGCAAACCAAAGTTCATTTACATACAATTACAACTCTGGGTGCCTTTAATTAGTGTGGTAAAGGTTAATAGCTTGTACCTGGAGGCGTCTCTTGAAAAGTCCCTCTCCGACATCTACAAGACCTTTTTTCAAAGATCATTCAAATTATAGTTTAATAATATTGTCAGACTAATTGCACAGGAAGCAGGGTGTCCTGTCTGAACTTGTAATTCCATGAAGACAGACATGACTTCTGCAGCAAAGATGCAGACGATCTCACTCTTGGAGGGTGCACACGGGGAAGGGGTGTGTGAGTGTGTGCGTTTGTGCAGGTGTGCAGGTGTGCAGAAATCACCTCTTTGCTCTACCACACATCTTGACTATTTGCAGGCAGCCTGTCCTGGGAGGGGACAGAAAGCCAGTGACAACGTCCCGAAGCCCGGAGAGCCTTGAATTTCAACTCTGGTCCTTGTTGATGTGTTTTGCTCTAATTCACCCCCAGGTTACCTAAAAAGAAGGTCAAGGTCTGGCAGTGATCTTAACAAGCTGAGCACATCCTAGCGATCAGCTCTGGTGCACGTGCTGTAATTGTCTCACGTATGTGTGATTCTGCACCAGCTCGTCTACACAGAGTTCCCACCTGCTCCAAGATGATCAGTTCGGGTGAGTCAATGTGTCCTGCACACCTGGAATGCTCACGGGACTGGGTGTTGGGTGGGGGGCCAGCCTCTGTTGCTCTGTGGGCCCTGCGTACGTAACAGAACCACGTGGAGCCAGACTGAGGACGCCTCACCCTCCTGGCTGGCGGTGTGTGAATACACCCCGAAACAAGGGAAGCAGGCCATTTTGGGGAGCATTTTTCTTCCGCTTGTTAGTGAAGAAAACCCTCCGTCAGTTGCTAAACTGCCCTCGTGGTCCTCTGCGCGATCCTGCGGTGGGAGGCCCCTGCCCGCACGGGCCGCACATCCTTGGGCCTTCCTCCCCCCCACCCCCCAGGCTGCTGGGCAGCCCTCCCCCTGTTCCCCTGTATGAGAGGCAATGTGTCCCCATCAGCATAACCAGATAGCGGAGCAGGGGACAAGTGGCCTTCTGCCCAAAGGCCGACCGACGAGCAGCGGAGACCGCACACCTTTACCTCATGTGTCCCTATGCTCCCGGTCTCTGCAGAGAGCAGGGGAAGCCCTGGGGACCCATTGCGTGCAGCCCATTACGACTTTTTACATAAAGTCAGAGAGCCCTTCCTGCTCCCTGATACCCAGATGACTTCAGCTCAAAGTAATCAGGACGCCCAAGCCGGGTATTTGGGGCGGTGTGCTCTGCATCCCCTCCGCAGGCAGTGACTAGCAGTGTGTGGCTGCGCGCTCCGATGGCCAGGGACCAGGGAACGGGGGCACAGGTCCATTCCTGGCCCCTCCAGGATGAGGCGGATCCTCCGGGGCATCTTGGCAACGAGGGGGAGACAGGGGGTCCTGACATCTCGGAGGCTCTGGGCAGAGAGGCAGGGTCCTGGGGCCACTGCCCTCTTCCCGCGGCAGAGCCCAGTCCCGGGGCCACCAGCCCAGGACCGCGGCCACCTTCTCACTGCACCCCACTCAGACTGTCGGTGAGGCTCTGCTACTGCTGCCCCTGGCCCAGTGCTGCACAGTTTGGAACTTTGCCCCGTGCTGGGGGGCGCCCGGACATGCAGCTGCACACTGCACAGCGCGCTCCTTCTGCTCCTCCGTTACCACGGCTCGGGCATCCTATTAGGTCCCCGCACATTCTGCTCACAGGTCGCCCGTGAGTCTGCAGTTGCCGCAGTCCATTCTGTCACACGGACGCACAGGGGATGGCCGAGCGGAGCCACGTGTTCACCCCCTCCAGCTCAAACTCAGCCAAACCGTCCCGAGGCCCTGCCTGGCCTGTGTGCACCCAGAGGCCCTGTCCTACGGTCATCTTCCCATGCAGCGTGCGTGCGCACCTGGGCGTGTGGCCAGGCGGTGAGAACCCCAACCCCGCTTCTAATGGCAGTCCGCACGAGGACCCAGGACCTCGCGTTGCTCGGAGCTCCCGAGGGCGCAGAGTGCTTCTGCAGGCATTGCTTTACCTCGTCCCGCAGCCCCGGGTGGGGGGCACTCTGCACCCCACAGTTGTGTCTGGAGCCAGCCCGCCCAGCTGTGAACACCTGTAAGACCGGCCGTGGACCAGCTCCTGAGCCCTGGGACCCCGGAAGCAACCCAACCATGAGCATTTCCAGACTGTTTTAAAGGCCCTTCTTATGGCGGTAAGGCCAGGGTGCAGGCAGCACAGCGCACTGGTACAGTCAGGGCCGCTTCTGCTGCGCGGGAGCAGGTTAGAGACCCTCGTTCCATAAGGTGCAGCGTTCACAGCTGTCCTGAGCCAGGAACACCGTGTTCCAGAAACATTGGGGGCAGCCGTTCTGGAAAACAAGGAAGGAGAGGGTGGCGGTGAGGAGCCTGAGCCTTGGAGAAGGTGCCCCTGTGCAGGCTGTAGTTGGGGGCCGAGCCCCACACCTCCGAGCGGAGGGGAGTGCCAGGGGCTGGGGGACACATGCTCCTGACGTCCTCCGCGGGAGGGCTGGGGGCCGGGAGCCCCCGCCGACCCCCCAGCACTGCTTCTATGCAGAGAGCAAGACCGCTCAGGGCTGATGACAGAGGCCACGGCCAGGCCTTCTCATTTCCTTGCACCCAGTCTGGCCCACACACCGTGCAGTCACCTCCAGGCACCCCCGTTCCGAGAACCCTCTGGAAGGGAATTCAAACAATCTGAGTCTGGTTGGAGATTGTACTACAGATAACCTCTAAGGCCCCCGGATTGCCAACATTCCTAGGTTCAGGAATGTTCGAATGTTCGTGCATGGTGAAATGAGTGCAGGGAGACAGGCTCTGGGTCTAGGTTCCCCAGAGAGTAGGGTCTGTGCTGTGTGAGGAGGAGACCACTCGGGCACTGGAAGGGGTGGGAGCAGGGGTCTGGGGACATCTGTGACCTAGAGGAATCACTGCTCCCCTCTACCCTAGAGACCCAGACTCAGGTCAGGGGGTCAAGGGGATACTCATTGGGGAGGGAGCTCCCTGTACGATGTAGGGGGGGCATGTGCACATCCCAGGCTGGGTGTCTGCATCAACAGGTGAGGTCCTTGTCTTTGCTGCTGCAAACACAACCAGGGTGTTGGGGCAGGGCAGGCGGGGCCACCCACTAAGCGCCTGCTGCTGCAGGGGAGGCACCCAGGCTCGCCTGCATTTGGAAGACACTCTGTGGCAGACAGAGGACTGGGACCTCCGCCGTTGGAAAGGGCAGGGCCAGGGAGTGCAAGGTACCCTGATGGAGGCCGCGGGCGCCAAAAAGCCATGCCTAGGCCAGTGAGGACAGTTGTCCTCATAACTGGTACCAGGGGCACCTGTGGCTTCTGATGGTGGGGCCAAAGCTGGAAGTGGGGGCAAAACTAGGGACACTGCCAGTTATTGATCAGTTGGGCCAACTCTCACAGGGTCAGTGTGGGGCTCCCTGGGTGGATTGTTGAGGACACAGGTCTGACTTCCAGCACACTGGGCCCTGGGGATGGGACCATGGGGAACATGGCTGGGTCCCCAGGGCTGGTGACCATGGGGGATGGGGATGGGTCTCCAGGGTTGGTGACCGTGGAGAATGGGGCTGGATCCCCAGGAATGGTGACCTTGGGGGAAGGGGCTGGATCCCCAGGAAAGGTGACTGTGGGAGACAGGTTGGTTTCCAGCTGTTGGCTGCACGGTTGGGTCAGACTTCTGTGTTTGCATGTGGTCTGACTGGTCAGTGTGCATATTCAGTATATCCCTGGGGTCCACAGGAGGGCACAGGGCTCCACACACTCCCAGGCTCCGGGCACAGGCTGCATTCATGTCACAATATGTTTGTGTCTGTCCACCTCTAGCCAGAGAGTTGTTCTTAGGAGAAAAACATCTGGCCCTACATGTTCTATGATGCACACATCACCAATATATCAAACCATTTCTATCCTATACGTGTGTGTGTATTAATTTTGGCAAGGCTTGCTCTCAGCTAAAAAATGATCCATTGTGCATATACGTTACAGGTTTTGGACTCGGTCCTGCACCAACTTCCACCCTATTGAATAAGAGCCACATGCTTGCTGGAAGCTGGGATGCCACACGTGGCCCCTGTCACTACCAGGCCCTACATCCCCCCTTCCTGCTGCCTGACTCTCCGCTGCACCTCCCGAGCCAGAGGCCTGTGCTGGGCACAGAGTTTGGGAGGCAGACAGCAGCTGGGTGGCCCCCCACCTGCTTGTGGAGAGGTAGGTGCTGGCCTCAGATGAGGTGTCCGTGTCAGAACCACCTTCGTGGGACCTGCGTGCACCCTGGAATGCGACCAGGACACTTCCCCTGCCACTTTGAGCATCCAGCTGCTCTCACTAGAGTCTCCATGGAGGGTCTCCGGGACATTGGGGCATTTACTCATCTGTGATGTCCTGTGTCATCTGCCCCAGGGACCTAGTGGCACATGGACATAGGAATGGTGGGAAATCTGAATATTGTAAACATTCACTTGTGGTATGTCTTGCTGTAGCTCTGTCCCTAATTCTGATCCAAGTCAAGCATGGTTTACCCTGGTTTTTTCAGTTCTCAGCGAAATGTTGCACTGTGCTTGTTTGAATTGTACCTTGGCCTGGGTGACTGGCACCTGCCATGCCACACACCAGTGACTTAGCTTGAGGTCACTGTCTGGTGTGAATTTCCCCACTGCTTCCAACGTGCAGTGACTTCCGTATAAAATATAACAGAGAAATGTTTATCGTTTAATTAAAGCAGGAGCTATTATAATTCTTTATTCAAATGTTTGGCATTAGCTATTCCAAAGTGATAGCCATTACCAAATTTATCATAACTCACTTCTTAGCAGATACTTAATTAAGACATTCATGAACCATTATGAGACTTAACTGGGAGAAGTCTGTGTTCACTTGAATTAGTTTTACTAAATTACAAGCTAGAAGGACTTTAAGCAAAATCGATATGGCACTCAAAGCTGTAATTAAAAGGAAAAAAAATAGAACTTTTTTCCCTACCTGCAGCAACCTTATATATTCAGAGTAATCCTCCACAGATTTAAAAAAATCATCAGAAGTGACAAGGAAAGTGCCAGAAAAATCTTCAGATCTCACAAAGACTAAAATTGGGACATTTATGTACACTGACATTGAATGAAATATAGAATCAAGCTTGGTTTTGCAGAGGTGCTTTTCTATACCATCTGAGAGGCTCCTCAAGGGGTAGCACGCAGCGCCAGCTCAACGAAGAGCAGTTCTCTTTAGACACAGCCTCCCTCCAGCCTGGACCTAGACCTCAGCAGCTACACATCCTCATCTGTCCCACCCTGCCAGCCAATCACCATCCTGCCATCTTGATCAGTTGAGATGTTGACATGCGGGTTCCTCTGCTAACTTCTCAAAACTGATTTTCATCCTTAACCACCCATTCTGGTCACTCCTAGGGTCTTCCTTCCATCTTTCCTTGCTGAACCCAAGAGCCACTGCCCTTCAGACATGCTGGCCTCCTCCTAATGGTCATTCCAGCACAAGTTGAATGACTTCAGACTCATTAAGACATTACTCACACCCTGGAAGAGAAATGTCTGGAGTGGTCTGGACCTAGGTCTCTACGGGTCCTGCTTAAGTCTCTGTTCTGTGTCCCTTTCTCTCTCTGAACATGTGGCCTGTGCCAGCTCTCCCACACCATGGCTGCTCCCACTGCCTACATCATGATAAGTCCCAAATCCAGAATCTGAGGCCTGATCCATGTCTTCAGCCAAGCCCCCCACTCTGATGTCACACAAGCACCTCAACCAAAACATGTCAAAAAGGTCTCCAGGCTCCACCTCTCTGATTCCTATTCCTATTATGAGCACCTCACCCCTCAGCCAGACTCCCAGGCCAGCCACCCTGAGGGTCACCCACGACTCATCCCTCTGCCCGGCACGTCCTATCAGGTGCCAAGTGGGGAAGGGCCACAGCTCCATTCATCTTTAGGACTCTGGTGCCTGACACATGCTACATATTTTCAAAAGTTGCTGAATACATAAATAAGTGAAAATCAGATAAAGGAACTTGCACAGGACAAGTACAAAGGAAACAACAGAGATGGCCGTGGGCAGCGATGTGATGTAACATCCATTGTATATACACATTTTTTAACAAAAAGAATTCTAACCTTTTTAACTACAGAACATCTCTGCTCATCACACTTCCTGATTACATATTGAAGCTGGAGTATGTACATGGAGTCTTTCTTCTCTCAAGGGAGAAGAAATGTGTGGGAAATATCAGAAAGGGACACAGAACATAAAGACTCCTAACTCTGGAAAATGAACTAGGGGTGGTGGAAGGGGAGGAGGGCGGGGGGTGAGGGTGAATGGGTAACAGGCACTGAGGGGGACACTTGACAGGATGAGCACTGGGTGTTATTCTGTATGTTGGTAAACTGAACACCAATAAAAATTAATTTATTAAAAAATATGAATATTAAAAATACAGATAAGCAGATGAGATGGAGAAATAAAGATGGAAGTAGACAGAAGGAAAGAGAGAGAAAGACCAAATGTTTATACAGGGGTAATAACTTTACAGGGGTTTTATTTTACTATTCTACCTAAATTCTCTATAAGATTTATAAATCACTTATTTCAAAAATAAAAAAAAATCATCTTTGGGCAAATGATGTCATTGGGAGGGGTTCCTTTCTAAAATCAAAATCAAGTAACTCTTTTTCAAAGATAAGCTCTATTCGATCAGATACAAATATCACCCTGCCCTAGAACCACTTTCAGAGTTTAAATGCCCAATCTTACCCGCAGAGGCCATCAAGAGTGTGACTAGGAACTGTGTGAGGGACCAAAGGTCTGATAGAAACAAACGCCTGAAAGAGAATATGTCCAGACAGACATGCCTGATTTCTATAATGATAATCCAATGAAAAATCACATCCCCTATTGTTCAGGCCTTCCTCTGGGGAAAAACTCGGTCCCACACTGACGTCCACTGATCCCATACTAATTACTGATTTCCTTCTAAAGAGTCCGATGAATCAAGAGTAACACTTTCCATGATCAAATAGCAAAATAGCTCCCCTTCATCCAGTTGAAAAAGTGTCTGTTTAAGTTTATGGTAAAATCTCCACAGAAATAGCATTTTTTGAAAAGAGGGGTGGCCTTTCATTTTTTTTTCCCAGAAAGCATAAAGTTATACTAATATAATGACCAAACTTGATCACCACTTTGTGGAAACTCCATATCCAGCTCAACCACTTGATCCTGCTACAGCAGCTCAGAAAACAAGGTTCAGGAAACTGACTCTGAGCCTAGAGGTATTTGCTTGTGAGCAAAAAATTCAATAGTATTTCATATACTAGTTATAAAGGTGGTAAAGTGAATTAATACTTTTTTTTGAATTAATACTTTTTTTAAGATTTTATTTATTTATTCATGAGAGACAGAGAGAGGCAGAGATATAGGCATAAGGAGATGCAGGATCCGATGTGGGACTCAATCCAGGGACTCTGGGATCACACCCTGAGCTGAAGGCAGATGTTCAACCGCTGAGCCACCCACGCATCTCAAATTAATACGTTTTCTGAGATCTTCCAACAAGAGCTAAAAATTACTAAAGCTAAATATTCAGTTAACCAGAAAATCGAAAGCTCCAGGAGCCCACTGCTAAGCATTCCAATGGCCCAAGACTTTCCTGATGCTTCTCAGTACACAGCTTATTTTCTACAAAAATGAGAAAGGCATTAACTCTGTAAAATTATTTTTTGGGGTGATGCATCATCAACTGAAACCAGATAGGAAAAGGGTAAGTAGTTGGAATGGGGCCTATTTGAAAGAAAAATAATTGGTGTTGTGAGCATTGCCATTTTATGTGAGATGGATCCATGGAGACAAGGCATTCTAAGGGCTTTCACTGAGAATCTTTGTGACATTCTCTTCTGTCCTGTGACCACCCCAGCCTGAACCACTTTTCAGTAGAAACGTGTCTAAGTCCTTTACCCCTGAGCTCTCCTGTCTGAACCATCATCAGCTAATCATTGAAAAGGAAAAATAATGATCTGCAAAGATGGCCATGAACATCCGTCCCCTCCCTGCATGCATAGGTGGCCTCATCTCCCTCTTCTTGCATCTGGGGGGTCTCCGTGATTTGTTTTGCCCAATGGATGCTGAACAGGCGACGCTATGTGAGTTTCAAGCCTGTCCCTTAGGAGGCTTTGCAGCTTGCATCTTTGCCCTTTTGGAGGCCAGACACCATGCATAGAAGGTCAGGCTGGGCTACTGAATGATGAGGCCATGGAGAGAGACAGAGAGACAGAGAGAGACAGAGACAACGAGGAAGATTACCCAAAAGGTGATCTAATTTTTACTCTACAATAGTGCTGCTATCATCACTCCCCTTTTATTCAAAGAAAGCAAAGAAAGAAAACCTTTTCATATTCATCAGAAAATCCCAGGTGGCTCAGCGGTTCAGCGCCTGCCTTTGGCCCAAGGCATGATCCCGGAGTCCTGGGATCGAGTCCTGCCTCGGGCTCCCCAAGCTGCAGACTTGCTCTGGTTTTGTGTCAGGCTCCTGCTGCCCTTCCTTCCCACCGGGTCTGGTCCGACACCAGCATTCCTACTGTTTTCCGTTGGCAGTTGAGGCAGGCTAGGGTTCTCCAAGACAAAAAATATTCCAAAAAAGTTATTTTATTTTTTAAAATCATGAAACTTAATTTTTAAAAATCCATTTTGAAGTTTCAGGTTTCAGCTCTTCCTTCCATTTACTGTCTTGCAGGTGTGACCCAGAGATATCCCCTAAACCGTAGGCTCTTCAGGCCTTCCTGCTAAGAATCTGCCTGGGGAGGGGTTGGGTCTCAGTCAGAGCCTGGTCCCTGAGATGATCTCCAGTCCAATGGGCAGCAAAATGGTGCCAGCTAACTTTAGGGGTTACTTGTTTCAGGAGGATGAGTCTTGGGTATCTTACACATTTGAAAGGCATTGCCAGCCTCACTGGGGGTTATTAATTCTCTTAGAGTGACATCATGTGGTAACGGGAGGACCACCCAGCTTGTCCTTCAATGTGCTGATTCATTTCAAAGCAGATGCAAGACAGGAGGATGCAAAGGGAGAACCCAAAGGCATTAGTTAGGTTGGAATCCTGGAATCCTAGTGGTTCTGACTCTACTTCCCACCCAGTTCCAGAAGCAAACCCCCAACCAATCCCTCCAGACCCGGAAGCTAGAGAATCATACCCAACCTTGACTTTAACAGAGATGAACCACCTACAACCCAAACAGAAAGAGAAGCCATGTCATTACTGTTGGCCTTTCACTAATGAGCCTCAAGAAACAAATCAGATGATCTATTACATGTGGAACACTCAAAAAGTTCACAAGTTTTTGCAAAGCATCTTCCATGACACTCCCTTTAACTACACAGCCGAAAGCAGCCTTTTCCAAAGTGCACTGTGCAAGATTAGTAGGTGTCAGGTGAATAGAAGAATCCCTTGGTCAAACAGACATGGATTAAACAAATACCGGACTTTTAAAAAATCAGACACTGCACAGTGGCACTTCTTAGAGAAGCTAATACACTATGCAGTTCCTTAATGTCTAACAGGAGGGAGAGGACCTGGTTGTGGCAGCGGGTCCCCCAAGTGGTCCCCAGGGGTCCTGCTTCCTGGGTGGTAATGGAGAAGGTACACCCTGATGCAAGCATCTCCTGCACTAAATCACGGCTGGTGTACAAAACCAAGAGAAAACTGCCCTGTGTGACTTCTGAGGCCACCAGGTCAAAAAAAAACGAAACAAAACAAAACAAAACAAAACAAAAAAAAACCTCTCCAGTTTCTACTTTGGCCTCTTAGAAATTAGGTTTGCTAGTATTTTAGTTAGGATTTTCGCATCTAAATCATACATGTAAATTGCCCGACTTTCTTTCTTCTACTATCCTTATCCTGTCTGGAAACCAAGTTACATAGCCTTATAAAATTAATGGGCTAACTTCATTCTCTCTCTGAATTTTTTTTCTGAAATAGTTTAAGATACAATAAATGCCCCTTGAAAGTTTGGTAAGACTCCTCCCACCTTTGGAAAATCATCTGACCTGGTGGGGTTTTTTTGAAAGGGTAAAGGAGAATGCCAGGAGGAACTTTTGATTGCTAATCTCCGGTTCAGCTATTGGTTCATTTCTCCTTGGGTCAGTTTTTTATTTATATTTTTTAAATCTCTGGTTCAGCTATTGGTTCATTCCTTCTTTATATTTTTTTCAAAAGATAATATTTTATCAAAGTATTAAATGTTCACGTGTGGTTTTCGAAAGTCCCAGTTAAAGTACAGCTCTGTCCTTTCTTTTAATTCCTAACCATCTTTGTGTCTATGTGTGTGTGAGCTTTTACTATCTTTCATCATTTACTATTGTCTTAATTCAGCGAAAGGCTACACTTTAATTTTGGTGAAATAATTTCTTTCATTTATACTTTACTGCTTTCTGCTCCTGTTCCTTAAAATTCCTGCCTTCTACTCTCTTTATTTTTATTTTTTTATTTTATTATTATTTATTATTTATTATTTTATTATTTTTAATAAGTTTATTTTTTATTGGTGTTCAATTTGCCAACATATAGAATAACACCCAGGTTTCATCCGATCAAGTGCCCCCCTCAGTGCCCGTCACCCAGTCACACCCCCCTACCCACCTCCCTTTCTACCACCCCCAGTTCGTTTCCCAGAGTTAGGAGTCTCTCATGTTCTGACTCCCTTTCTGATATTTCCCACTCATTTTTTCTCCTTTCCCCTTTATTCCCTTTCACTATTTTTTATATTCCCCAAATGAATGAGAACATATAGTGTTTGTCTTTCTCCGATTGACTTATTTCACTCAGCATAATGCCCTTCAGTTCCATCCACATCGAAGCAAAAGGTGGGTATTTGTCCTTTCTAATGGCTGAGGAATATTCCATTGTATACATAGACCACATCTTCTTTATCCATTCATCTTTCGATGGGCACCGAGGCTCCTTCTACAGTTTGGCTATTGTGGACATTGCTGCTAGAAACATCGGGGTGCAGGTGTCCCAGCGTTTCATTGCATCTGTATTTTTGGGGTAAATCCCCAGCAGTGCAATTGCTGGGTCGTAGGGCAGGTGTATTTTTAACTCTTTGAGGAACCTCCACACAGTTTTCCAGAGTGGCTGCACCAGTGCACATTCCCTCCAACAGTGCAAGAGGGCTCCCCTTTCTCCACATCCTCTCCAACGTTTGTTGTTTCCTGTCTTGTTAATTTTCCTCATTCTCACTGGTGTGAGGTGGTATCTCATTGTGGTTTTGGTTTGTATTTCCCTGATGGCAAGTGATGTGGAGCATTTTCTCATGTGCTTGTTGGCCATGTCTATGTCTTCCTCTGCGAGATTTCTGTTCATGTCTTTTGCCCATTTCATGATTGGATGTTTGTTTCTTTGCTGTTGAGTTTAATAAGTTCTGTATAGATCTTGGATACTAGTCATTTATCTGGTAGGTCATTTGCAAATATCTTCTCCCATTCTGTAGGTTGTCTTTGAGTTTTGTTGACTGTATCCTTTGCTGTGCAAAAGCTTCTTATCTTGATGAAGTCCCAATAGTTCATTTTTGCTTTTGTTTCTCTTGCCTTCATGGATGAATCTTGCAAGAAGTTACTGTGGTCAAGTTCAGAAAGGGTGTTGCCTGTGTTCTCCTCTAGGATTTTGATGGAATCTTGTCTCACATTTAGATCTTTCATCCATCTTGAGTTTATCTTTGTGTATGGTGCAAGACAGTGGTCTAGTTTCATTCTTCTGCATGTGGATGTCCAATTTTCCCAGCACCATTTATTGAAGAGACTTTTTTCCACTGGATAGTCTTTCCTCCTTTGTCGAATATTAGTTGACCATAAAGTTGAGGGTCCATTTCTGGATTCTCTATTTTGTTCCATTGATCTATGTGTCTGTTTTTGTGCCAGTACCACACTCTCTCTTTTTTTTTTTTATTAAAGATTTATTTATTTATTTATGATAGACATAGAGAGAGAGAGAGAGGCAGAGACACAGGAGGAGGGAGAAGCAGGCTCCAAGCCAGGAGCGTGACATGGGACTCGATCCCGGGACTCCAGGATCACGCCCTGGGTCAAAGGCAGGCGCTAAACCGCTGAGCCACCCAGGGATCCCTAGTACCAAACTGTCTTGATGACCACAGCTTTGTAGTACAACCTGAAATCTGGCATTGTGATGCTCCCAGCTATGGTTTTCTTTTTTAATATTCTCCTGGCTATTCGGGGTCTTTTCTGATTCCACACAAATCTTAAAATAATTTGTTCCAACTCTATGAAGAAAGTCCATGGTATTTTGATAGGGATTGCATTAAACGTGTAAATTGCCCTGGGTAACATTGACATTTTCACAATATTAATTCTGCCGATCCATGAGCATGGAATATTTTTCCATCTCTTTGTGTCTTCCTCAATTTCTTTCAGAAGTGTTCTATAGTTTTTAGGGTATAGATCCTTTACCTCTTTGGTTAGGTTTATTCCTAGGTATCTTATGCTTTTGGGTGCAATTGGAAATGGGATTGACTCCTTAATTTCTCTTTCTTCAATCTCATTGTTAGTGTATAGAAATACCACTGACTTCTGGGCATTGATTTTGTATCCTGCCACACTGCCAAATTGCTGTATGAGTTCTAGCAATCTTGGGGTGGAGTCTTTTGGGTTTTCTATGTAGAGCATCATGTCATCTGCAAAGAGGGAGAGTTTGACTTCTTTGCCCATTTGTTCTACCCTCTTTACCTTTACTTTTCTTTTGCCACTTCTTGAGCTGAGTGCTTTACTCATGTGTTTTCAAAATTTCTTCTCCAAATCATACATTTAACATACATCTACAAAATATGTTTCTAATATAAGTTTTTGTGGCAAATTTATTATCATTCTGCTTTTAAATATGCTGCAGTTTTCACTATGACCTATTTTTAAATTAATTCACAAATTATTCAGGAGAGCATTATAGAGTTTCCAAATGTGTTTGCAGATTATTTGTACTTCTATTTATTATTTAGTTATTTTTGCTATCTTTTATTTGTGAGTTCTTGTCTAATTTCAGTGTAGCCAGAGACTTTTTTATGTGGTCTGTGTTATACATATACATATTTTAATTTTAGACTTGACTATCTATTGTATTGTTAATTGTTGAAGATTCTTTTGAAAAGAATCTGTTATATCGAACTACTTAATTTTAGTCTTTATTTCTACATCCTGACACTTAAATGTAACCAATCAGTGTCTTGTAGATACATGCCAAAATCCTCCAATATGATGATACGTTTGTCCACTCTCCTTATGTCAGTTAATTTTTGCCTCCTGGATTTCAAGGCTATTTTTTTAGGTACACATAAACCCATACGTAGTATATATTCCACTTACTACTGAGTTCTTTTCTTCTTCATCCATATAATGTTTTGTCATAAATTATAATTTGTATGAAATTGATTATTGCCATTCCTAGGATTATTTCTTTTAAAGATTTAATTTTTAACTAATCTCTACACCCAATGTGAGGCTTGAACTGCAACCCCAAGACCAATACTCTCATGTTCCATCAACTGAGCCAGCCAGAACCCCCAGGGTTATTATTTTTATTATATGTATGAGTCAAGTTTTTCCATCTTGTTAGTTTCAGTTTATCTGGGTGGTTTATTTTGTGTATATATTCTATGAGACTATGACTAGATTTTTACATTTTAATCTCATCATGTACTTTCTTATTTTTTTTACAGTGAGTTCATTCCATGTTCAAATTTTTGGATTGCTGATTTATTTAAAATTATACTCTCTTGGTTTTTGATTTTCTGTTCACTTTCCTTTGTCTTTGTTTCTTTTCTTCCCTCTTTCTTGCATTCTCTTGAACCAGGAAAGCTTTCTGTACTCTCTCTCTCATGGTTGGGAAACTAGTGACAGTGTTTTCATTTTTTGACTGCTTATCTTTTTTTTAACATACATTTTAGACCATACATTTTCTAAATAATGCGAAATGCTCAGTAATTTTTTTTCCTGAAAAGCAACAGCAAAAAAAGTCTTTAGCACATTTTAACTGCTGTTGATATTTTCTCTTCAATCATCAGTTATCTAGAATTTTAGTTTGACATTTTTGAAACAAAACAGTTTTCTTTTTTTTACAGTTAATAAACTTTTGCTTATACTTTATTAATTTCCCTACTTCCCCTGTTTTTATTTATTTGTTTGTTTTTTTGTATTCCATTCCTTTCTTCTAGACTCCTTTTTCTTCCTACTGAATGAAGTATATTCTTTAATAATTATTTCAGTGAATGTCTTTGTGTGGGTTTCACTCCATTCAGAGCATTGCATTTCTATTCCATTTCTGGTCCATGAAATCATGCATTTTGTTTTTGATCCATCTTAATGCTTTTTTTTATAGCCTGTCTTTGCTATAGTTTGAAGCAAAGGGGATGAATTAAAAGGTTAATTTATGGAGTCGTATTGACTAGAGATCAGAGTTAACGTTTATGAGTTCCCTGACCCCAGAGGGAAGGATCAAAGCAGTTCAAAAAAAGCATTTATGGCAAATTACCTCAAAAGAAATTTCTTTTCTTTCTTTTTGTTTTTTTTCTTACAGGCTTATGCAAGTTTCAAAAGGTATTTGGAAAAAAAAAAGGTATTTGGCTTTTCCAACTTTTTTTTTTTTGGTTTAACTCACACTGATATTGGAATGATAATGCTGTGTGCTGACCCCTGGTGGATTCACCAAGTGCCTATTTACTAACAGTTTTTGGAGTTGGAATAGATCTTATTCTAGTCACAGACTCAAACACCTTCAGTAGTCAGACCTGTTATATAAATGTATTAAGTAACCCTGTATATGATAGTAGATCATGGTGCCAAGTACAGTAAAATTGGAAAATGCAGACTCCACCAAAGGCATATAAACTCAATTAAAAAAAAATATTGGCAACATACGTATACACACACACACACACACACACACACACTCACAAAAGAGACCCACAGTGAGAGACCCATTGGCCAGGTTGGCCCAACCTTCCATAATTAAGTTAACACAGGTTAAGTCTCTTTCTTGGAGGAAATCACATTAAAACTTGGTTTGTAAATTATTAATGAATGCTCTTCCCATTATCCACTCTTACTTCTCATAAATGCAACAAATACTCAACAATATGTTAATAAGCTATTTTTTGTTAAATCAAGTTAGATATTTGTTGACAAGACCCAATGGGGAAAAATATTCATCTTTAAGTAAATTTCATAACATTTCTGTGTTTGAAGCAGAAAAAAAAACATGTGTGCTATATATTATTTGAGGTACTGAACAGAGAAACTTGTTATTTTAAAACATTAAATGTTATACAAATTTAAATTTTTCTATCTGCTTTATTTATGCAGTCAACTTGATAAGAATTTGAAATCAGAAACTAGTTTCCAGTTGCCACATATTTAACTGAAGAGCATAATTAGAGTGAATAAGAGTGAATCGTGTAAGAGTGGTAAGAGTAGTGTTCTAGAACCAAACACTTTTTGGAAAAATCCAAATTACATTTCTATAAAGGATAGTTTGATTAATTTTACTTCTAATTTTTTTTCTAATTGTATTAAACTTACTTATCCAATTCTTTTCCAGGACTTCTATCATGTCCTACTTTAAAACTTCAGTGGTATCTTATTATCTACCATGCAAAATAACACATTTTCAGCCTGAGAGGCCCCACCGAGATCTGTTTTAACCACCATATTTCTAATATTCTCTGTGTCATTCAAGAAAATCTTCCTGCTGCTCTCATGCAGGGTTTCATGTTCTCAACCTGAGCCTTCCACATGCTTCACATGAGTGTAAAGAAAGGGAGCACAGCCTCCCCGGGGCAAATCTCCATTCCAGTCTTCAGTACCAGCCAAGATGGGGCTCTTGGTTCTGATCCTTGCCTCACACATTCCTCCCTTGAAACGTCATTGCTCTACTCACAGCCACTTAAGCTCCTGACAACATGTTAGGACAGCATGAGAAATTTCACCAATAGTTTCTGTGTGTGTGTGTGTGTGTATTTGTATAGTGCATACTTGCATACACATGTGTGCAGTAAAAAATGCATACACACATGCATACATATATACATATATAAAAATACATGCATATATTTTTGATGGCTTAAAATAATTGCCTAAGAGAATTTATTAAATGTAAAATAAAATATGAATTAAATGACTTTTGGATATTCTAGCTCCCACATTCAATATCAGACCAAGAATAAGACAATTTGACACCAGAATGACCTCTGGTCCTTCTGACAGGTAAGCGTGGATCCCTGCAATATTTTAGTTATTCCTAGTAACTGCACACTGCCTCTATTTTCCTATTGTCTTTAAAAACACTGAACAGGATCAGGTTTTTTCCTTTTCCATTATAAAAATGGACAAAAGGCATTGATGCTTTGATATTTCTTTTTTTATTACTGATATTGAGCAACTTTTCTCATATTTATTGGGAAACAGTTTTCTGTGAATTCAGAATGTACTTCTTTATTATGATCTTTCAGTGTTGCTATTAAGAAATTCTATTCATTCTAATGTTTGATCTCTGTGTGAAGTCTTTCTATCTTTGTCTGGACTTGTACACTCTTTTTTTCATTGCCAAGCATTCTGAAATTTCTTTCATTTCATGATTATGTATTTTGCATAGGCTCTATTTTGAGCAATTGGTAAGGCCATCCCAGCTGCAAACTTGTATCAGTTGTAGGAAAGTTTTTCTGAATTATTTCTTTGATAGTCTTCCCTTATCTTTGTTCCTTCCTGTCTCTCATTCTGGAATTCCTTTTGTTGAGATACACCCCCCTGGACCAGTCTGCTCATCATCTTTCTCTCCTGTTTTCTCCCTATTTCCTGGTAAATTTCTATATCTTAGCTGTATCTTCTAATCCTTCTTCCATTGGGTCTTTCAACTCTGTGATGGTATTTTTAATTTATAAGAAATCTTCTTTACTGTCTACGTGCTCCTTTTCTTAGAGCAACATGTTCTCACTCTGTTAACACTGCATCTTCTCTTAGCCCTCTAGAGATCCTGATGACTATTTTGAAATTATCTTTTCCCTGTGCCTTCCAAGTAGCTTTTCCCTGTTTGTCTTGGTTTCTCATATTATATGCTTTGCTCTTTGGCTGTTACAACATGAAACCAAGATTAGAAGCTCTGAATGCCTGTGTGAGACTTGTTGACTGTGATCTTCACTTTAAGAAACTCTGGCTGGACTGTTTCCTTAGGAAAACCCCTGACACATCAACATCTTTGTGTCTCTTCTCTTGGCCTACATTTCCCTGCCTGGAGAAGTCCAGTCTATCCTGCCTTCAGGATGTCTTTTTGGCTGCCAGTATTGTGGGGGCTTCTTTGGGGGAAAAAGCTGAAAGTCTCATATCCATTGTGTCAACTTATAGTTCCCTCCCTTGTTCTCAGCAAAATATCCCCACATTGAACTTTGCATTTACCTCTCTTGTTCTCAGCAAAATATGCCCACATCCAACTTGATCTGGTATCTTCTGTTTTATTCTCTGCAGGAAAATGAACAACTCTAGTCCAATTTGGGGAGTGGGAGAGAGTCAGTAAAAAAGCTCCATGTAGACTGTGGAGGGCATGTTGAAATTCTAATTTCTTAAACAGACTAGGAACCAATCCTCTCTGGCTTTTAGCATCACTTTTTCTCTACTTTTATACGTTCCCAATATTTCCAGTTCTTGAGACTTTGAAGTCTATACTCTAAATCGGATTGCTTCTTGATTTCCTCCTCTGCTAGGTTGGGATTTTGAGGAGCTGCTAAGTCAGCTGCCATTATCCATCTGCTTTGCAGATCCTGGTACTGGCTATTTCCTTTTCACCCCTTTGGTCTTGAGGAATTCTGCAAATATGAAACAGAAATACACCTTTACTCTCATTTTTGTAGGATTTCAGGAGGGACTGAAGGTTAAATATGTGTCCAACCTGGTTATCTTCAATGGTGGTCTTCAATTATTCTCTCAGATGACCTTGAGAACCTGTTTGTTTTGTAAAATGTATCTGTCATTAATCTACTCGCTTCCACCAAAGGTTGAAGTCTTCCTTTTATCCATTACTTCTACCTCAGTTTGCTTATCAATTATTTCTAGTTTATGTTTATTATTTTCTATTCCTTTTGTTTTGTATTGTAATTATTTTTATTATGGGTTTGAATTAAGTGCTTTGTCTCTTATTAAATAATAGAAGCATTGAACCCCGAATCTTCTTCAGTGTATTACTGTGGCCAAATTCTGTCACTGTTAATACCTAATATTCCCATTGCTGTTTGGTTTTAAGGAGCTTGTAACTTCAATTTTTATTTTCTGCTGATAGGAGTTCTTAGAAGAGCAGTCTTAAATTTCCAAACGGGATTAATTTTTGTACCTTTTTATTTATTGTTTGACCTTGCTTCACTGAATGTGATAGAAAGTAGAACTATAACATTTTACTAAAATTATTTTTTATATTATGCCTCTCCTATTTAAAAGTTATTTTTTGCATTTAACCTTCATAATTCCCTCAAGAAAACTCTGTGGGTTTAACTGTTTGCATAGCACAGTAGAGATAATGTTTTTAAAAATATTTACATGCTTTTCTCTTTTGCGTTTCCACAAAGTAAGCCCAAGGTGTTCATCTGCTACCAAGAGGTGTTGGAAAATGAGAACCATGAAGATTCATTTGTGGAGAAGAAGTGTAAGGATGAACAAAGAGTTTTCAGTTTCTGACATTTAGATGGCATTTTGCAGGAAGACAATAGGCAAATATGCTTGAAAGTCTGTTGAAAACAAAGACTTGTCTAAACTCCTTTGCTTGTACTTAATATATCAAATGCTAGGCCCTGACCACAAAGCTGTAATTCTCCCAAAGTTCATAGAAAATAGTTTTGTCCACCAGGAGAAATAGGCCAATCAAGGTGGAACCAGCAAGGTGGAAGATGTTAAGCAGAGGAAGTAAAAGAGGAGTTTGTCCCTTCTGGTCATGGAGGGACAGTTGGAAGAGTAAGATGAAGAGGCCTGGTGGCCTCAGGTGAGATTGTGTCATAGGAGCAGGGAGTCAAATATATTTCCTCATTTTGCTCCGAGCCTTGGCTTGGTGAGGAAAACATGCTAGGATGGTGATGGGGCCTCTCTTCTACCTGGGGCCATGCAAGGAGTCTGAGGAGCAGGATGGCTCTGCTCTAAGGAAGGAGGGCCATGTAGTTACTCAAGAGAAGGATCTAAGTCTGTGGCCTTCACCCTTGTTGGTGTGGGGGATACAGAGCTGAGAAGCAGCAGGCAAGAGGTAGGCTGTGGGGTAGATTGCTGAGCTAAGCTGGAATGGACAAGGGTCTACTGGTTGTCAGATATGGAACTCTCAGAAAACCCTCCTTCAGAATTTGCCAACATTGCTCTACACTGCATTTGGCATTTGGTATTGCAAGTGAGAATTCTGATGTGAGTCTGATTCTCTTTCCTTTGCAGGCAAAGTGTATTTTGTGTCTACTTTGGAAAATGCTTATTTTATCCTTAGAAATCAAATATATGTTTTCAATTTGTTTCCACTTTTTCAATAATCCTGCCAAACATTTGTGATGCATTCCAAGTCAGAATTCACAGAATTCTTAAACTGGGGAAATTTTCTTTTGCGATTTGTGTTTGCTTATCATCCATCTGCTTGCTGGTTTCTTAGCACTCCTATTCATGAACATGGGATCTCTTTGGGCTCTTCTTTGAGAAATTCTCCTCCTTGGTATTTTTCCTTTGCACCTGGAAAAATTATTTACCCTTCTAAATCATTATTTCCATTTTGGGGAATGTTTTCTCCATCAGTGCTTCTAATAAGTTAAAAATTGTTAACAATAATTTTTTTTTTTACTTCTAAGGAGTCTTTCTTATTTTTGTAAACAGTCCTTTCTTATGCCAAGATTGATTTATTACTGCAATATCCCTGACATCAGCAAGAAGACACGTTTAAATACTGTTAAAATGTTTTCCACTTTCTGCAGTAATTTTGTCATCTTAGGGCCGTTTATCCACTATTCAGTGTGGCATCATATTTTCAAGTGGCTGATCCTATTATCGCTCTCTGTCTCCATTTTCTCCTATGATGCTGCAGCCTAGTTGTTCTGTTGAAAATACAGGCTCTGTTAATATCCATGTGGGTCTGACTGCAGGAGGCCCAAGCTCAGGTACAGGGAGGATGTTGGGGGGATTTTATCTCTTGGAAGCTAAAGGTGATCTTCCTGAGCTTTGGAAACCTGTGGGGATTATTCTCTTCCCACAGCGTCATGGGAATTTCCTGAGTGCATAAGATTCCCCAACAAGAGACCTGATGGCAAACGTGTCCGTCTCACTTGTATCAACTTGGTTGACATCTGTGGTACCAAAGCTGTAGATGGCACCCATCTCTGGTTTTAGTGGTGAGAGATATTCTCTTTCCACGTTAGCTGAGATTCCTGGGTAAAGAGATAGGAGAGGAATGAAGATTGAGACAACATGTTTCCAGGTTGCACTCTTGCTCACAAGGGCCTGATCATTAACAACTGGGGTTGGGAGGGACTGAGGCATATCAACCCCAGTGTTGTATGTAGTATCATATTATTATATAATCCATTTTGCACACTCATAGTTTAGAAAGAGGAAATCCTTGATACCCTTACGAAGCAATAATAATTTCCTACTCCAAGTCCATCAATACCTGCAAAATGTTCTGCAAATTAAAGAGACTAGAAAGTAAAGTCTCCTAGAATTTGGAGCTATAGTGAAATGTAATAGGATGGTGTTCATGAACAAAGAAAAGATTTAAAATTGCAAGGAAAGAACTTCATCTAAATGGTCATATTTCATGGAAGCATGCGTGGGCTGTATCAAAAATTGTATGTTCTAGCTAAAGACCTGACACTATCTGCCTTTGAGACTTACTAGAAAGCTGTAATAACCAAGACAGCCTGCTATTGGTGAAAGAATGGACAAATAGATCAATGGAACAGAACAGAGAGCCCAGATGAAGAAAAATGCAAATTGTTTGTGACTTTATAGATCACAATTTTTAAAGGAAAATGCCAATTAGTGGAAGAATTAAATGTGACTGGGATGTCAAGTCCCATGAGCTGGAGACTAGATTAAATTTGGCAGTTTTTCCCCTTTGTATCACAGTAAAGTCTCAATTTCATTTCTGAATAGTGACAATCCCAGCCTGCAGAAGATGCTTTTGTAGGGAGCTCACTCCCTTAAGAAGCACCAATTTCTTTTTTTTTTTTTTTAAGAGCACAATTTCTTCTTCTAGTTGGAGACAAAAGAAATATATATATTACCTCAAGTTCAACAGGTAAGAGAAAGAGAGGAACAGCAAGGGTAAGTTTAGGTGTGGAAATATACTGGGAGGGGTAAACCAGATGAGTAGTAGGAGCAATCAGGGAACTCATAAGATGAAGGGATACATCTGATCCAGAAAAGGAATTGAAGGATCCAAGCTGGAGCCAGGATGGGTGAACCCAACACATTCATTCAGTTAGGGCCCTACCTCCAGGTGACAAGGTGCTTCCAGATACCAGCAGACTTGGAACTAATTTTCTTGGTTCTGCTTTGCTTCAGGTATGTTGTTGGCCACACCCTGAGAAGGGACACATAATTGGTCAAGGGTTTTGCTGCAGTGGAGTGGTGAGAGGAGGTTGGAGAGAAAAGCAGGATTCATTTTCAAAGAGCAAATATAAAAAGGAGAGATCCCTCTAAACATTAAGAATTTGATTTTCTGGTATTGATTTTCACAATATAAAGTTAAACACATAAATAATTAATAAGACACTATACATTAAGTTCATCAGAAAACATCAAGGGTTTTGCTGCAGTGGAGTGGTGGGAGGAGGTTGGAGAGAAAAGCAGGATTCATTTTCAAAGAGCAAATATAAAAAGGAGAGATCCCTCTAAATATTAAGAACTTGATTTTCTGGTATTGATTTTCACAATATAAAGTTAAACACATAAATGATTAATAAGACACTATACATTAAGTTCATCAGAAAACTCTTTTAAGTAATCAGAAAATTAAAAGGAAACACATGGGTTAATCATTTTTGCAATTACAGTTTAGCACATCACTAAAGACAATGAGCATGCAAATGATAGAGTCTGAATGTCACAATCTTGGGAGGAATAAGATATTTGGGAAATGAGAACTCAAGGTGTGAAAGAAGAGGGACTTTGCTGAAGATTAACCATGTAAAATTATCTTACTTTATATCCTTAATGATTACTTTTATAGTGAGTGGAATTTTTCAAAAAAGGCTTTTCAAAATACCTCCTTGCTGATTTTGTTTTAATTTTGCTTCAACATAATTTTAAATATCTTCTGGGAAGTGGAATTATGCAAGAGTTCACAATGATGTAGATCTATACTAGATCTAAAACAGGAATCTTTCATTTTTTATACAACTGCCGGTTGTCAAAATGCTGGTTTTTCTCTAAAAGCATTAGATCATAGTGGAAGTGAATTTATTGCCAAGTTAGGAATGCCTGAATTCAACTGCAATAACAAAAGGATTATGTGTGTTGAACATTATAACTTATCTGGCATACATAAGACGAGTCAGACAAGACTTAACTTTCACACTCTGGACTTTGCCTGACCCTCACCCCCACCATGTTTTCCATCCCAGTAAAGAACACCACCACCCACTTCCTTGTCCAAGTCCTTAAAGTTTTGTCTGGTTCTAGGCTTGGCTTTCACATTCAATCAGCAAGATGGATGGATCTACCTCAAAAATCACATCACCAATCCACTTCAGCATGTGAGTTTGGAAGCCACCTTCATCTTTTCAGGAGAATCCTACAAAACCCTTGAAATCAGTTCCTTGTCCCTCATTCACCACACTATTGTTCAAATGACCATTTAAAGGTTCAAATTGTCCCTCCTCTGATTAAAATTCTTCATTGGCTTCCCACTGATTACATTTAAAATTAAGCCAAACACTTTATCAAAGGCTACATGATGTTGAACTAGCCATTTACCTATTGTATTTTGAGAAATTAGCTTTATTGAAGTATAGTTTACATACAATAAAATTTACCAGTCCTAAGGGTACAATTCAATGAGCTTTGACAAATAGGCTCAAGCTATACAACAATACCAGCAACCCCCAAAATTCCCTTCTGGTCCCTTACAGTTAATCTCTTCCCTCAATCTCCTGGCAAATTTTTTCTGGAAATGGCTAGATAGTAAATAATTTAGGTTGTGAACCCCATACAGTTTCTACAACTACTCAAAGGCAGCCATAATAGGTAAATAGCAATACATAAATGAGCATAGCTGTGTTCCAATAAAAATTCTTTAAAGATTTATTGATTTGAGAAAGAGAGAAAGCACATGCCAGGGAGGGGCAGAGGGCAAGGAAGAGAGAGATACTCAAGCAGAGTCCCCACTGAGTGGGGAGCCATGACCTAAGACAAAATAACAGTTGGATGCTTAACAGACTGACCCACCCAGGCACCCCTCCAATAAAATTTTATTTACAAAATAGGCATCAGGCCAATTTGGCCCACAAGTGATAGTTTTTCAACCAATGATTTGTAGTCATGAGATTTAAAAAAATGTTTTTGATTATTTCTTAGATATGTTTTCAGTCCCTGTCTCCCTCGTCCTCCTACTGGGACTTCAATTACACATATTTTAGATCATTTAATATTATCCTGAAAGTCAATGATGCCCTTTTCTGTTTTTGTCTTATTTTGTTTTTGATATCTCTGTACTGCCTGGATAGCTTCTACTGCAATATCTTCAAAGTTGAGCTTTTCTGCTTTAATGTCATCCAATATGTTTTCCTTTTCAAATGCTGTATTTTTCATCTCTCAAAATTCCATTAGAGTCTCTTTTACATCATGTATTTCTCTCCTCTTTATGATCTTGTGTTTCTCTCCTTCCTGAATATGTGGACTATATTTATAAGAGCTGTTTTAAAGTGCTTATCTGCTAGTTGCATCATCTCCACTTGAGGGGCCTATTTCTTTTATTTTTCTACTGATTATGGGTCATATTCCATTTATTTGCATGTCTAGTAAATTTTTTGTAAAGATTTTATTTTCAAGTAATCTCTACACCCAATGTGGGGCTTGGATTTACAACCCTGAGATCAAGAGTCACGTGGTCCACCCATTTAGCCAGCCAGGTGGCCTTCTAGTAGTTTTTTTTTTTTTTTTATTGACTGGTAGATATTGTGAACTTTATGTATTGATTGAATACAGGATTTTGTTGTATTCCTTTACCTGTTGGTTCACAGTTAAAGTACTTGGACTCAGTTGGATTCTTTTGAGGTTTGCTTTGATCCTTTTTGTTGTAGGTCTAGAGCAGCCTTTAGTCTGCTGCTAGTTTTGCTTCATTACCGAGTTGACACACTTCTGAGGATTCTATCCAATGCCTTGTGTTTTGTAAGAGTTTTCCACTCGGCTGATAGGGGCACAAGTGATTCCCAGTCCTGTTTAAGCTCTAAGACTCCTCTGTCTTCTCCTTTCTGGTGGATCCTTCCTTGGCTTTGGGTAATTTTCTCTCATGCATGCTGAGCTCAATACTCAGCCAAAGACTTGAAAGGACACCTCTGTAGGTGTCTTGGGCTCTCTCCAGGTGCAGCCCTTTCTTCTCTGAACTATGACCCAGAGATTCCATCCACTCTTTGACCACCCTTAATTCTGATCTTGTACTCTTCAAGGTAGAAAGACTTCCAGTATGCATGAAGTAGTTCATACTTTCCTTTTGCTAGAGTACATGGGCTAGAGTCTCTTTATTTTTTAATGTATACATTATTAAAAGTAGATTTTGTAATATATAAATAAAAATGTGGGTTTGTTTTTCATGCCAAGTGCCCTGCTAGTTTCCTGATGGCAATAAAGGCCTGTTTGGGAGCGATGGTATTGAGTGCTTCCCTGACTAATAAAGATGTCAAATGTTTAAATTTAATTGCATCAATTGGCAAATATGCCCTTTTGTAAAAAAAAAAAAAAAAAAAAAGGATGTTAATATTATATATATAAATATGACCAGCACAGAGAAATCTTAAAATGTTGCTTATGTAAGTGATTTCTGATTAAAAGGAGCAAAAAGGGCATCACTACCATCAAAGCTAATCAAGATTAGAGCAAAATAATATGCATGGTATTGGTTTTTGAATTACTTTTATAAATTTGCTTAACCATTGGATGAATAAACCAAACCCTTAAAATAAAGAGTGACTTGGTGGTCATCAGCACTGCATGCATTATTAGAAGGAATAATAATTAGAAATAATAACTAGAAAAGGCAGGACTCTTAAGTTATGTGTGCATTTGGCAATTTTCACAAGTCAACAGGAACAACAGTGACATCCCCCAAACTTATCATGGATTCCAATACCTAACATCAGATGCAGCCACCTAGTCGCAATTTATCTTATAGAAAGTCTCCATTGTATTTTTACTTTCTTAGTTGTCCCTAATTATCAAAATTCATTTGGAAAAAAAAAAAAGGGTCCAGGTTCCTCCCTTCTTGCACTCAAGCCTGGAAGTGGTCTCCCCATCATAACCTAGTCCAATTGTAGGGATCACCTTCCTTTTCTCTTTTTCTCAAGGATCCTAGTTATAACTGCAGGTTGTCCAAAATCTGAAAACCACTGTTTAATATATAATTTATCAAGTTCTCTAATTGCTTAGGGCTGGAGTGTAAGTCTCACCCCTGTCGCTCTATCATGACAGAAACTATAATTCCCCTTGTGTATCTTTTTACCTATCTTCTACTTCTTTCCCAGATTCCACATTGTGGAATTGAGGAATTAGAGGCCTTGAGGTCAAGAGAGGTCTTGCTCTCTTCTTGCTCCCTGAATCCACAAAACTCATTCTATTTGTCACACACTCTATCTAGAATGCTTTTTGCGTGGATTTTAGTTAACCACTCTCCATGAGCTAAGTTAACCACTTAGCTCAAGTGCTATTTCTTTGGAGAGGACTTTTCTACTTTTCTAACCACATACAATTACAATTACAGTGTAACTCCCTACTATTCCTGGCACTCACTCTATTTCCTTCATTGTACATATCACTCTGAAAATACCTAGTTTATCTATTTGTTAAGTGTTTTATTACTTGTGTCTCCCACTAAAATGGAAACTTCATGATGGCAAGCTCTTTGCTTTCCTCTTTCACTACCATATCCTAGTTCCTAGGCCAATACCTGCAACGCAATAGATGCTCAATAAATATTAGTTAAATTATTATATACAATATTGAGGACATCTCATCATTCTATGGCCTTTTATACAATAGTTGCTGCCTCTGATCATTTGAAATCCATATAAAGCTCAAAAGTTCATAAATAAAATGAATTAACTAAATAGTGGTATTGCATGCAAATTCGGATGTGTATATTTGGATGGAAGATCTGTCAAGAGCATCTCAAAAGCAGTCTTGTCTTGGGTAGTAGGTTGGTAGATGACTCTTTAGGTTCTTTTTAATGTTTATGCCTTGTGAAGACTGCTGGTGATCTTCATGTTGCTACATCCTGAGTTTTATGCTCAGTTTGGAGTTCTGTGTCCTAAAGCAAAAGATAAAGTTCTGAAGATGAAGGAGAAGAAGAAGAAGAAGAAGAAGAAGAAGAAGAAGAAGAAGAAGAAGAAGAAGAAAGAAGAGGAGGAGGAAGAGGAAGAAGAAGAGGAGGAAGAAGAAGACTTGGCAAATTAGAAAAAATAATAAAGATCAAAGAGAAAAGTCTAGTCCTTCAAAATGTTACTTTAAGTTACTTTCCATAAGATGCCACCCAGAATCTTCAGGTGTGATTTGTTAAAAGAACCAAGCTAACCTGTGCTGGTTGGTTGGTCAAGGGCAAAGTGTCAGTGTGAATGAGAGCATTGGTTGTCATCAAATGACACTATCAGCTCTAGGAAGATTTATTCTGGCATCAGCAGGGGTGGACTGAATCCTGTCCCTGTTCCTAGTTCACTGTGTGACCACGGATGGATTACCTCTCTGCACATCAATGTTCTTACCCTAAAGTTGAAAATAATAATGCTTGCCCCCAGAGCTGTCATTACAAGTAAATGAAATTATGTGGAACTGTCCAGCTGAGTGCCTAGCGCATAATCAGTAGCAGTAAATCAATGCTGTCTCCATGACAGTGTGAACATTTAATTTAGGAAAAAAAAGTAAGGATGAAATTATGCAATTAATACTGACCCTTTAATCTAATCCAAAGACAGATGGAATTGATCACCAGAACACTCATTTAGGAAGGGACGTTGCAGAGAAAGTAAGCCAGGGTTTGGGAGGTCAGACAAGTTTAAATGCTGACCTGATCCACTCACTGGCAATGAGATGTTGGGCAAGCCACTGAAACTCCTTACATGTGGGTTTCTCCTCTGTAAAATGGGTCTAACACAGGATTATTAAATTACATAGGAGAAAGAACAGAACTACTTAGAATAGGGCTGAGACCAGTGAAGCCCTGGTTTATGGAAGGCATTATTTGTTAACTATATAGAACTATTCAGGGAACATAAATGTTCATTTCTGGGCAAATTGACTTTTTTTTTTACAAGGCTGATAAATTGGCAAAAGATCAAAGTGTGTATTTTTGATCTTCTGGTAGAAAATTTTATCAGCTCTATAAAATAACCTCTGAAAGCTTTTCCAGATCACTGTAGGCAATCCAAGTCCTGGATTGTCATCTTTGCAGAGAATTCCTGCCAAGTAAACGGGAGATGAGATGTCCCAGAAATAAAGTAAGCAATCCCTCCTTCCTTTTCATCAGAAGGCAAGATTGATAGGCATAAAATTAATGATATATGGGCAAAAGAAGCTAAGAATCCCCCTGGGTAACTGACGGGGAAAGGCGCTGATGGTAGATATGGATCTTAAATATCCATAAAGTCTAAAAAGGTGTATTCAGTGAACTCAGTTCTTGAAATTGATAGAAAAACTCAGGCCAAGCATACAAATGAACTGAAAATATGCAAACTATGTAGCATTTGTCAAATCTACCCTTCATTATCCTCGGGGAAAGGCTGCTCCTAAATGAAAAAAGAGGATAATGTAATCTTCATTAGTTACACAAAATTATCCAGGTGTATTTCATTCAGAATGAATGTAAATATAGATGGTTTCACACATTTTAGAGCTTTTGACACTGTATTTTTGGAGTGAGATTCTTGAGAGGGTTGGGTACATGGCACTAGTCTCTATGGAACCATTCTTTCCCATTGGCTATATCTGATTACTCCTGTGAACTTTCTTCTGAAAGGAACCATAAACATGGAAATTATTTAGGACAGAATAAGGGACCACTTACGGAAAGAAAAAAAGAGAGAGAGAGAAAGTTTGTGGCTTCACATTCAGTCAGGACTACTTTTTAAAATTTTTTAAACCAAGAAGTGACTGCATTTTGGCATAAAGTAATCACTGTTGTATGTTTTGAAATGGCTTTCACAGTTTTTAACATTTTTTAAAAAATATATATATTTTTTTTAATAAATTAATTTTTATTGGTGTTCAATTTACCAACATACAGAATAACACCCTAAAAATATTTTTAAAAGTAATCTCTATATCCAACATGGGGCTCGAACTCACAACCTTAAAATCAACAGATGCATGCTCTACCGACTGAACCAGCCACGTGCCCCTTAGCTTTTACAGCTTTTTAATATAAAAGATGATTAGAATGTTGAAATGTAGAATTTTAAAAATAATGCAGTAAAAGATGTGCTTTTCCTTGGACTTGTGCCAATTCTACACTAAACCATTAGAGGTTCTCAAGACTGCAGACCTGTGTTCCTTAGTTTCCTTTCTAAGGAGAAACCCACCCCCTGTGTACCTGGAAAAGTAGACTTTTCAGCCTAATTATTTTCTAATCTACACCTAATTTCTGAGCCCTTTCCTAAGAGGCTATCCACATGTTCATGGGACGCTTGGGTGGCTTAGTTGGTTAAGCATCTCACTCTTGGTTTGAGCTCAGGTTGTGATCTCAGAGTCATGAGATTGAGCCCTCTTCAGGCTCCCTGCTCAGTGCAGAGTGTGTTTGAAGATTCTTTCCCTTTGCCCCTCCCCCGGCTTGCTATCTCTCCCTCTTTCTCTCTCTCTCTGGAATAAATAAATCTTTTATTTTATTTTTTTTAAGAATACCCACTTTTTCTTTCCTGTTCTTTCTCTATCTCACGTCCTTCTCTTCCCCCATTAGCTTACCTGAAAAGCTCTATTGTCTCTATGGGGCTGAACAACCTCCATAAAATTATCTGCTAGACTTTTCAGGAAATAGGTTGAATGTATTTTGGAGTTAATTTGGAGAGTTTCACAGATCTCGAGGGAAAGAAAAGCATGAACACAATTTTAATTTCTATTCCACTGATACAAATCCCAAATGTAGAAACAAAATGAACTCGTGCTAGAAGAAATACTATGCTTTAAACAGTTGATGCTGTTTCTAACAGGTTTAGATTGGCCAAGTTATCAGTTCTAGCCAAAGTTTTACATTTTTGAAGAGAATGATTTATAAATATAATTCCAGCTTACTCTGGGTGCCACTGGGGTTTTTAAAATGATTTCATGCAAATTATAATAATTAATAATAATAAAGATTATAAAAGTGTTTTGTATCATTGTGAATTAAATACCATACTAAGAATGAGAAATTAAAAGAATAAGTTTGGTATTTTTATGATCAGTATGAGTTAAATGATAAAAATATAAGCTATCACCTTATTTAATTTTCTACATATATTACTGACCAGACTATACTCATACAATTTATGATCTCTGGCCTTAAAAAGATAATGGCAGCATTTTCTTTAAATGCTCTGCACACTGCCAGTCCCCACCAGTTCTTTCTTGGACTCTGTGACATTGGTAACTTCCTATTCCTTTATAGAACACCATAGAATGTAGACTGCTCCCTCTACAATCTCTCAGATTGCTATAAATGCCTATTCACCACTTGCTTTTTAGATTTCTTCATCACTGATTAAATGAACTAATTCCTGGAAATTGCTCAAAAATGGAGCCTGACACATAACAAAAATTCAATAAATTTTTCACTTACTATTATCTTCATTGCTACTAACTGGACTCATTTGCCCCCTCATTTTAAGATTTTGTAGAAGTGGGGGCACCTGGGTGGCTCAGTGGTAGAGCGTCTGCCGTTGGCTCAGGTCATGATCCCGGGGTCTAGGGATTGAGTTCCGCATCAGGCTCCCTGTTGGAAGCCTGCTTTTCCCTCTGCCTATATCTCTGCCCCTCTCTCTGTGTCTCTCATGAATAAATAAGTACAATCTTTAAAAAATTTTGTAGAAGTGTGATTTTTTAAAATTCGGATTACGTTGTAGTTAGAGCTTGAGTTTTC
Organism: Nyctereutes procyonoides; assembly: GCF_905146905.1. Classification (NCBI taxonomy): domain Eukaryota; kingdom Metazoa; phylum Chordata; class Mammalia; order Carnivora; family Canidae; genus Nyctereutes; species Nyctereutes procyonoides. Next base: position 47,530,128 of record NW_026575133.1, on the reverse strand, counting down.
TTGTGTTTGCTTCCTTTAATATTTTACTTTATTTCCATTAAAAGAAACTTGAAAACATACCAAAGAAAATAAACTTCCATTATTATTTTAGGCATTCAGTCCCACTGCTTGGAAACTACGGAAAAATATTATGACCTAATGGTCTAATTCTGTATAAAATGCACATGCATTTATATACATTCATTTTATGTTAGTAGCACATAGAAAAAACTCCAGAGAAGGAATAGATACTAGATTGTTAATGGTAGTTATCTCCAAGTTTGAGATTAGAGTGGACCTATCTTTACTTTTTAAGCAATATAGTTCCATAAAGAGTTTAAAGTTTCAGTAGTTTGTACTTTTGGATAATCATAAAAACAGGTGCAGCGCCGCCTGCAGCCCGGGGTGTGATCCTGGAGACCCAGGATCGAGTCCCACATCGGGGTCCCTGCATGGAGCCTGCTTCTCCCTCTGCCTGTGTCTCTGCCTCTCTCTCTCTCTGTGTCTCTATGAATAAATAAATAAAAATTTTTAAAAAATCATAAAAACAATAAAAATTTAAAAAATACTTGATTCTCTTTCCAACTATATTGGTCAGCACCATCCACATTCCCTTTAGACACTAACACTACTGTGTGTGTGTTTGTGTGTGTGTATGTGTGTATATACACATACAAATAGTACAGAGCCCAAATCTCATGTTATAATGATGAAGACATTATTGAGAAGAATTAAAAGTGTTTTCCACCTTGTTCATACCCTTTATACTACCCTAGCCCTGTCATCCATTAAGGCTTGCCCCCATCCACTTCCCTGAGACTCTCACCTGGTTTGGCCTAAAATACTTGGTCTCATCATTTTGGCCAAGATCCTGCCTCTATCTCAATGGACTTTATGTTTGGAAGTGGACCATGATGTTGGACCCTAGAAGCTTCGCCATGCACTTGCCTCACTCCTTCAGCTGTCAGACTTCTGTGGGAACCCACTCCCTTGCTCCAGCCTCATCATGGGAACTGAATTCCTGAGCCAATTCATTTTTAAGGGGGCAGATTATCTGGAAGTATGGTTAAATTCTTGGGAAAAAAGAGGAATCAAAACAGAATAACCTGCAGCATTTGTACTTTATGTAAATGCCCAAAGCCTGGAGAATGCCTGGCTTTAACTGGAAACACTACCCCTTGACCAAAGCACAGCCAAGTCATGGTGATGTCGTTTAGGTGATAGACATTAAATAATACAAAGATGGAAGAAGAAGTGTCATTGTTGCTTTGGGACATCCAGACTATCTGCAAATGCCATCAACAAGAATGCAAGACTTTTAAAAAAGTAGAATAATGACAATAACATGGGTATTTCATCCTTAATGTCCCTCAGAAAAGAAACAATTAGGAGTGGGATCCACCTCAGCAGATTAAACCCAGTGATGGAGGTGGGTCATGGAAGATTCCCTATGGTAGGATGGGAGCTTTCAGAAAAAATCCAGTCTGCTTCACTATGGGAAATTTGCCTCCAAGACCACCACCCAGACAGAAGGAAAGTTGGTTGACAATCTGAGCTCCCTCCTGAAATCCACCTCACAATTGATACAGGGTTGAGCAAGGGGCAAACACAATCAAGAAATTTCTATCACTCAGCACCCTGGCAAAATTCAAAGGTCAGGTCAGAAATTATCAGCAAGTATTTGTGATGAGGAAATCTTTTGCATCACTTTTCTGAACTTTTCTAGGTCACAAACCTAGAATCTGATACCTGTTGACGTTCTTCCCAGGGGAATGTGTACATGAACATGCAAGTTTGCATTTTGTTTCAGAGACTTCAAAGACACCCCCCAACTGCTGCTGCTTGTAAACTGAGGGAAGACCTTTGGTTGGGTTGATTGAGTCCCACATCTGGCTCTCCACAGGGAGGCTGCTTCTCCCTCTGCCTATGTTTCTCTCTCTGTATCTCTCAGAAATAATAAATAAATAAATAAATAAATAAATAAATAAATAAATAAATAATAAATCTTTGAAGGAAAATTAAAAAAAAAGGACTAAATCCTATTCTGAAAAAGCTAAAGCCCAGTAGGAAAACATCCTTTTGCATTGACCCTATAAAAGCAAGGAATTGTTAATATAGAACTTAAAAATAATCAGGAGGGAAATGATGACCTTGAACACTGCTTTATCAGACGACAGATGGCCGGGTGAAGGTCCTAAGAAACAACTCACGTCAATTGGAAATGATGTGTAAGCCTCACCCCTCCCCTCCAAAAAAGAAGAGGAAATAACTTATATCTCATAGCTATAGTTTTGGAAGTTCCTAGCCAATAGAAATAATAATGATGGTCAAAGTAAAAACCATTGACTGTATACCTACCCCATTCCAGAACTCAGGCACAAGGTTTGTTTATTTAATAAGTAATTGCTGAGAATTTTAGTGGCCATTTGTTTTCAAGAGAGAGTCAGGACTGAGGCAGAGGAAGAGAGTGAATCTTAAGCAGGCTCCACACTCCAGCACAGAGCCTGACATGGGGCTCCACCTCATAATCCTGAGACCATGACCTGAGACCATGACCAAGGATCAGAGACTCAACCGACTGAGCCACCCATATGCCCCTTAGTGGCCATTTTAAGTAAGTTAATACACAGAGCTTAGAAGAAAGCTTGACACTTAGCAAGTATTCTAGATAAGTCTGCTATTATTATTACAGTCAAGGAAGTACAACGGAGCTAGTGGGTTTATATAAAAAGGCCTCCCTCCCAAGATACCTGACACCACCCCTCCCTGAAAAGCCAGTGATGCGCCCCAGAGATCTGCATGAGAGCCTAATATTCCCCTAACAGCTTAAATGTTGGTTAAGTCTGCCAGAAGGTACATTTAGCATAAACATCAAAAACACTGCTGAAACCCGGGATTGAACCAGGGACCTTTAGATCTTCAGTCTAACGCTCTCCCAACTGAGCTATTTCAGCTTGCTCAGGCAGCTGTTCCTGTAGAACTATAATGGAATATATTTGTGCTATAACAGTAAAAAAAAAAAAAAAAGTCAATATTCTGGTTCAGCTGGAGGTAGACATTTAACAAATAGTACAGAAGTGTGAGGCAAGGTCCCTGTTTCTTTCTTCCATTTTTAAAAGATTTTTAAAAATATATTCATGAGAGACACACACAGAGAGAGAGAGAGAGGCAAGAGACATAGGCAGAGGGAGAAGCGGGGAGCTCCATGTGGGACTCGATCCCAGGACCCACAGGATCATGCCCTGAGTTGAAGGCAGACGCTCAACCACTGAGCCACCCAGGAGTCTCAAGGTCCCCGTTTCTAAACTTGAAGTAATACATAATTTCACTTTTTTCGGTTATGTTTTTAACTGCCCTGAAATCTGTGTTTCCCATTTAAAAACATATCATGGACTCTTCTTGTGTCAAAAAAAAATGTCTTTAGTTGGCATGTGTGTCTAATATATGCTTAACTTCTAGAAAACTGGCAGCACAGTCCACTTAAATAATGAAATATCAATCTCCATAAAAGCAGTGTCCGCCTAGACGTGTAGACATAGCCAGGATTGGAAACCAGCTGAGGACCACAGCTCCAAGGAGACTGCGAAGGGGAAATGGCAGCCACAAAGGGAATAAGACAGATGAAGTAAACTGAAAGGCTGTGGTAGCAGGGTAATGGGCTTCCAAAGATGCCCATGTTCTAACCAACCCCCCAGAAAACACAGCGTGTTCAGGTCACCAGCAAAGGAGAGGGAAGTAGCTCATCAGTTGAACTGACATGAGGAGAGGATCCTGGATTATCCAGGTGGGCCCAAGGTAATCACAGCAGTCCTTCCAAGTGAAACCAAGAGGCCGGCCAGACAGAAGCCAAGAGATGGCAGCGTGAGAGAGAGGCCACCTGGCATTGCTGGATTGGAAGAGAAGAAGGGCCATAAGGAACGGGATGACCAGAGGACACTGGACAAAGCAAGCACAAAGGGGCAGCCCCATTGACATGGTGGTTTCAGCCCATGGACGCTAATTTTGGTCATCTCATCTCCACAGCTGTAAGAGATTAAATTGGCGTTGTAGTCAGTCACTAAGTTTGTGCTAATTTGTTACAGCAGCAAAAAGAAACTATGATAAGTTCATAAAAAATGCATTTATTAGTGCCAAGGAGGGAACAAATGTGAGACTCCTCTCCTCACCACCACGCCACGGTGGGGAGTCAGAGCTGGCTGAAGATGTGGCTCTTCCTGCTGGTGGCAGAGAAGTTCACTGGGGAGTCATAGGCCAGAGCTCGTCTGCAGTCTGCAAGTGGGGGCTGAGCAGTGGGGGCTTGTCCACTGCGGTACCCTCTAAATTCCCTGGAGAGGAAGCACCAGTAGGTCTTCTGCAAGCCCTGGCAGCTGTGCTTTTCTTTACCCCCAAGTTTTTATTTAAATTCCAGTTAGTTAAAAAATAAAAAATAAAAATAAATAAATTCTAGTTAGTTAACAGAGTGTAATATTAGTTTCAGGTATAGAATTAAGTGAGTCCATCACCTGTTCAGCCCACGTCCCCAACCATCTCCCCTTCAGTAACCATCGGTTTATTTTCTAGAGTTAAGAGTTTGTGTCTTGGCTTGCCTCTCTTTTTTCTCCCACTATGTTCATTTGTTTTGTTTCTTAAATACTATATATGAATGACATCATATGGTATTTGTCTTTCTCTGACTGATTTATTTCGTGTAGCTTAATACACTCTAGCTCCATCCACATTGTTGCAAATGGCCAGATTTTATTCCTTTTTTCACTGAGTAATACTCTACCTCTTCTTTATCCATTCATCAGTCAATGGACATTTGGGCTATTTCCATAATTTGGCTATTGTTGACGATGCTGCTATAAACACTGGGGTGCGTGTGTCCCTTCAAAATAGTATTTTTGTATTGTTTGGGTAAATACCTAGTAGTGTAACTGCTAAATCATAGAGTGGTTCTATTTTTAACTTTCTGAGGAACCTCCATATTGCTCTCCAGAGTGGCTGCACCAGTTTGCATTCCCACCAACAGTGCAAGAGGGTTCCTCACCAACACCTCTTGTTTCCTGTCTTGTTAATTTTAGTCATTCTGACAGGTGTGAGGTGATATCTCATTGTGGTTTTGATTTGCACGTCCCTGATGCTGAGTGGTGGTGAGCATCTTTTCATGTGTCTGTTGGCCATCTGTATGTCTTCTTTGGAGAAATGTCTGTTCATGTCTTCTGCCCATTTTTTAACTGGATTATTTTGTTTTTGTTGTGCTTTTCAGTGAAAGAGAAATCCCTTCCTCTACATGCCACCTAGCAAAGGAGATATTGTTAGAGGGGAGCTACAGTATCACCGAGCAGGACAAAGAAGACTGGAAAACAAGGCACTGATTGATACTGGTAGAGCGTACTGATCCTGCTTTCGTAAACAAAACTGGATATGTGATATATGTGCATAGATATTATAATAATATTTGTTCACACTTATTATGTATTTATTCTGCATACCAGGAGCAACTCTAAGCATTATGCATATATTAACTCATTTGCTTTTCATAATAACCTTCAACTGAAGAAATCACTATTCTATTAATGAAAAAGCTGACACACCACACTATTAAATAACTTGCCCCAGATTACATGACTAGTAAGTGGCAGAACAAGAATCACGATGGCTTCATAAGCACGGAAAAAAGAAACAAGAAATATATATATATATATATATATATATATATATAAAGGCCAACTGAATCTTAGAATCTTAGAATGTATGGTATCTGAAATTCTAATAACTTAAATGCTTTATTTTATGTCGCCAAGGAATTCTATAGTTTGAAAATAAGTTATCTTTGGTGAGTTAAAGTCTCATATTCTTTTATCCTAAATAATTAAAAAAATCTATAAACTCAATAAATAGGGTTGGTAGGGTTGTAGCTAAATTCTAGTATTGGTTTAAAATAGATTCTGTGTGATTTAAAAAAAATAAAAAATAAAATAGATTCTGTGTGATTTAACATAAGAGACTGAGTCTAACATCATTTTTTCACAGTCACAAATTTCTACACTTCTTAGATATTTAGGTAGGATCAGTGTGGTAAGAATCTGGTGACTAGTTTCTCTGGGCCTCAGTTCCCTCATCTGTAAAGTGGAGGTGACATCTGTTAGGGCTGAATTGTTCGCACCCCCAAAATTCCTATATTAAAATCTCGACTTCTAGTACCTCGACATGTTACTGTATTTAGAGAGGACATCTGAAGAGGTGATTAAATCACAATAAGGCTGTTAGGATGGAACCCCAATCCACTCTGACTGGTGCCCTTATTAGAAGAGATACCAGGGTGCTCCTGCAAGAAGGAGCAGCATGTGAAGACAAAGCCACAAGAGTGCAGCCATTGGTAAGCCAAGGAGAGAGACCCTCAGAGGGAGCCAACCCTGCTGCACCTTGACTAGGACTTCCAGCTTTCAGACTTCCAGAATGGTGAGAAAATCCATTTCTGTCACTTAAAGCATCCATCCTGAGCTATTTTGTTATGGCAGCCCCAGTAAACTAATACAATACCCAATGTACAGAGTAAAGAAGATTGAGCAAGTCATCTATGTCAAAGGTACTAGATAAATATCCATGGTAATGGTAGTGGGAGTAATACACAGATGTGAAACCAAAGACAGAATTAGAATTTTTTTTTTAGATTTTGTTTTTAATTTCAAGGATTGACTCTCTATTAATCTCTTTGTATTGTGCAGTAAATGTTTATGGAAGGAAAGAAGCGCACTTCTGTCCCAAATGTAAACCTTCTAATTAATATGGCAGATACTTTGGGGATATAAAACATTTTCCAAAGTAACAAAGTCTTTTGTCCAAAACTTGGGGTCTGATAATCAGATTAATCACTGTAGGTACAATTTCTTTCTATAACAGTTTGGTAGAAAAATCTATTTTTTAAATAATAGAATATTGCTTCAGCTCCTGGTGAGGCATAGGTTCATTTGCAAATGTTTCTTTGGAATATAAAGCTAAATTGTTCTATGTCAGGATACCTTCAAGCTGTGGATACCAGACATTAGAGTTTGAGAGACCTAACCCTTTGAATGAAAAATAAAATGACATTTTTTAGCAAACCTCTGAATGCTGTGGAAAAACAGCTTTTACCAGAATGAAACCCCAAAAAATGTCAGAATGAAGGACTAAGAATCTTTAAAACCAATCTTCTCAAGTCTATGTCATTTCTCTAGAACAGCTCTGCTCATACAGGCCTGTTGCCCAGAAGTGGTTTTCCTCGGGATAAACCATGGTGGTATTAGACTTAAAACAACCCTGTTTTGGATTTCTTTTCCAAACTGGCTTTCTTTATGAATGCATCCACAGAGGCTTCCTTCTCCTATGTGGCTTGCCATTCCATTTATCCCAACACAAGTGAAACACTGGCTCTAGGAGGCAAAAACCTGAGATTCTAATTTATTAATAATGATCGCCCTCAGTCAAGGAAATTAATTCACGGCATGTCAAGTATCAGAAATTCTGATGTTCACGTATTAATAGGTACATTTCACAAAGCTTGCTTTCATCTGCTTCATATTCCTGTTTATTCTCTTCTAGTGCATCAGTCCACAGTAGGGATTACCTGGGAGACCTGGCCAGGTAGCTTCAGGCTAGTCCAGGCAGCTGTGCTGGTGTGAGCTACCTACAAGGCAGGCCCCACCTGCTGCAGTCTTGAGCCTCCCTCCATGTGACTGCTCACATTAGGGACACAGCTGCCATGGCTCCATTTGCCTCCTTGCCCAGGCACCACCTCATAATCCTGCAGACTTCCGAATCCTCCTGACCCAGGTGGTCAGGTTGAGACCCTAGCTCCAAGGGCAGAATAATGGAATGGACCAGGACCATCTGGGCTTTCAAGTTTCCAAGTTTGAGTCATATGATCATTCCATGACCTGAGCCGGAATCTGACTCAAGGTCCATATATCCTTCACACTAGGAGATTCCAGGTCATTTACTCCTAGAAAGTGGATAGAGTACCTTTTAGAAGCTGTGTTGACTACTATGGGTGACTCCATTCATTGTGGATTTGCCATACCGAATGCAGGTTTGGTTGTGAACATGACCTAGCTGTGACCTTAATGTCATGTCTTCCACACAGTGGAACAAACAGCCCGTTGGCCTTCGATTACATTCTTACTTCCAATTGGCCATATTGAAATCTTATAGTCAAACATCTCTGGGCCTCAGTTTCCTTAGTTCTGAACTAGGTCATTCAGATCTTGGCCAGGTCTGACTTCTAAGATTCCATGGGTCATTAGCCATGGGGTGGAACAGAAGATACCAGGGGGCTTAGGGGTGGTTATGACCATCAGAGAACAACCCTCAGGACTCAGGTTGGTGCCCCCGTGCCTGAAAGACTTGTAGCTTCTACCAAAAGTCTTAATCCCTATGTGCCGTGTTCTCCCGGTATGTTTCTCTGCTGCTGCTGACTGATTCACCATTGACAGGCTGTGTATTTTAAGCTAACTTCTCATTAGAGGTGCTAGATTTTCACCAGTGAATTTAAAGTTAATGGAGCTAGGAGCTCTTTTGTAGCATAAACCAGAGCATCTCTCATGCTCTGAATCACAGTGGAATGAATCTCTAATAGGCTCCATAGGACCCTGGTTTCCAATACATCAAGTCACGTGTTAAAGAATTCCCAAAAAAAGTAACTAGAAAAGTGGTTTAAATACCAACTTAAGTTATAAATTGCTTCCACCTAGGGAATTTTAATTGGTCATGAAATTCTTTTAAAGTTCGTTAAAATTTTAAACCAAATAACAAGGAACTTCATCTGATTAAAAGAAAAGGCTGTCCATCATGATTCTGTTGTGTTAGGTGCCAGAGTGATTGATTAGAACTGCTGTGAGGTGCCTTGAAATGATCTTCTAAACTGGGGTTTCCTGCCCCCCGCCCCCATAGACTTTCTTACCCAAACTTTGTGAGTTTTTAATTTACCCTTAACTTGTATGATACAGTTGGTCACAACCGCCAGGTTACTTCATGAGCCTCAAAAAGCCCAGTAATTCACTTCCCACTTTTCTGCCAAGATCTAGAACCTTTGAGTTGGCCCTTGGTTAACTGTCAGGTGACCTTTGCCACCTAGAAAGCAATATTTAAGGGGATGATCTCTCTTGACTCTACTTCCTTCCCCTCCACATGAGTGAATTTGATTATGAAAATTAATCCTTGGGAAGCTAAGGGAGGGACAAAACTGTGTGTAACGGTTGACAAAGTCTGAACACAAGGTTTCTCAGGCCCCTCCCTTGGAAGCAAAATCCTCATTTTCCAAAGTAGATCTTCAGACAGTTTCGGAAGTGCCCCTGATTTTCTTTAGCATTTGAAATAACAAACTGCTTTTTAGGCCCTCCCTTTTTTCTTAACCCTACAACCTGTTAAAGTATACAACCACATGTAACCTTTGAGGGGCTGGCTTGCAAGACAGACATGTGATCACTCTTCAAAGAAACATTGAGAATCATTACTTTCTATCCTGTGATTATATCTTATTTTCTTCTTCTACATTCTTCTCTTCAATAGAATTCTCTTATTTTCTGAGGAAAAGCTCTTTTACTCTCATTTAAAACCTCACTCCAGGGGTGACTAGGTGGCTCAGTGGCACCTTCTGCCTTCGCTTCAGATCATAATCTCGAGTCCTAGGACTGAGCCCCATGCCAGGCTCTCTGCTCAGCAGGGAGTCTGGTTCTCCCTCTCCCTCTGTACTCTCTCTCTCTTTCAAATAAATAAGTAAAATCTTTTAAAAATAAATTTAAAAAATAAAGCCATACTCAAAGCAATCCACCAACCACAAGACTTTCATGTGTAAGAGGAAAAACCACCTCCAGTGGAAAAGATACTTGTGCTCAGCCCTGGAGAGACCCCTAGAACCACATCATAGTTCCAACAGCCCAAAGTCCTCACGGTTAATGTAAGAGAAATACTGTGTGGGCTGGTGACCAGTGTTATTCCCTTCCCTCTTGGTGTCTGCTCCTTCTCTAGGGGACTTTCAGGTACCCTTCTGCACCTACTCTCACCTGTCCTCCTTGAGCTTTCTACTGTGGAATCCAACATCTCTTTCTCTGGTCTTTTACTCTCCCTCCAACCTGAAAAGTATCTATTAAGACTGGGACCTTACATGATGGTGATAAACTATCAAAATTATTTGGTAGTGCTACACCTAGGCAAGTTTCCTTAAAGGAATAAGTCTTAGCTAAGGGAAATGTTGGTAATGGTGGAAAATTCAAGTCCATGTCAAGTTTTCAGGACTGAGACTCTGTATTATGACACACTTGAAAACTTACTTGAAAACTTTAACTTGATTAAACTTTAATCAGTTTAATCAGATTCTGGGCTTTCCAGCATTTCCACCATGACCTTGAAGCCTGTCTCACCATTTCTCCACCATGACCTTGGAAGCCAGTCTCACCATTTCTTGGTGCTCCCTATTACGTGCAGGCAGAGAATTTTGAATGGCTTCAAGATATTTTAGGATGTAGAAAAGAAACTACCCAAAGCCATTTAATATGATTTAGTTTTGCTAATTCAAGCACCAGAACACCAGAACAATGCAATTCTTCTAAGGGCCCTGGAACCTCCTTTTTATATAGAGATGTAGAAACTGAAAAATTAAATGACTTTGGTTGGGATGGAACAAAAAGTCAATAATAGAGTAGAGAAGTGCAGCCATATTCTGTAAGTCTTTTTTTTTTAATATTTTATTTATTTATTCATGAGAGACACAGAAAGAGAAAAGCAGAGACAAAGACAGAGGGAGAAGCAGGCTCCATCCAGAAAGCCCGACGTGGGACTCGATTCTGGGACTCCAGGATCATGCCCTGAGCTGAAGGCATATGCTCGACCTCAACCGCTGAGTCACCCAGGCATCCCTATTCTGCAAGTCTTGATCTATTAATCCACTAGGACACAGCTCTGTTGCCTAAAAGAGGAGGAGAATAAAGATTCAGCTTGGTGGCATTATAGGCTTAGAAGTCAATAGCATGTAGTAAGACTGCAGAAATTGAAAATACTCTGCTATTCAAAACTTGTTCACTATTGAAACATTTTAATACTATAGCAAATCCTGCCTAAAATGTAATCTGAGATTATTTGCTTCAGAAGTATTCATTTGATTATAAGAAGTGTAATGTCATTCTCAGTTTAATGGGAATGATGGGTGTTTAGTCACATGCAGCCCCAAATCCCAAGAGAGTAATTCTATATAATTTACCATCAATAGTTAATTCTTGTAAGCTATTGAAGAGAGAAGAATTAAAAGGCAACTCTGAAATTAGAAAGTTATGCCCATCAAAACCAAAAGCTTTTCTTTCATTTCTTTGGAAATTCTAAGTCACAATTGAGATCACCCACTTTAAAACCAATTCAGCCAGTTGCCTTTAGAAATGGATAAACAACTATCGACTGTGTGTAGCCTAGGTATCTCTCATGGAGTTGTATTACATGGTGCATTGGGGTAGACACAGCTTAAATTGGATATCCTGTGAGTGATCAACCCACTTACAGAAATATTTTTCTATATTAAATGTATCTTTCCCAGAAAAGTCAACTTTTGCTTGGATTGGTGCACTATTGCCCACAGCAGCAAACAGATCAGTGTATTTTATTCTCAACCATACTATAACGCATCCTGCTTAGGAACAACAAAATGAGACCCACTTATTTTTGATGAACCCCATTTTCACCACCACAATGGTTGGGAAGTTGGCAAGGCTTGCCTGCTCCTGAGGTAGCAGGGGCTGCAGGTACTTAGGTCTCTACAATTAATTTTTTTAGGTCTCTGCAATTAAAACACAACCACACTTTCTTATGACAACCATTTGAACACAATGACATGTCACTTAATACATGCTTGACCTTTTGGCCAAAGAGCAAATGTTGAAAGCACACTGAGATTTATATCCCCTTGGAACATTTGAATGAAAGTCGGCACAAGGATCTTCTGGTTAACAGTGACACATAAAAGCAAGCAGCAGAAGGAGGAGGAGCTTTCATTTCTCAAGTCTCATTTGTGTATGTCCTTCCCATCCTAGGCCCTTGATGGAAGCTCCACCCATCACAAAACAGCCTTCCCTTGGGCACTGGGCCCACCGACCACACTGGACAATTCGCTATTGGCCTGACTCTAAGGGTAGCTCTTATTGGAATGAGATAAGTTGGCATTGCTTCACTACTTTTCTGAGAATTTAGAAGATCCATGGTTAATAATGTGGAGGGTGTTTTCCAGTCTTTTTGGTTTGCCTGCTGCATCTTGATAAAGCCAATATAGACTTGAATTTCCTAAGTTATAAGGGAGCCAAATAACACTTTACCATTTTGTTGTTTCTCAGTAAGGTTTTCTTCAACCCTAAGGAAGGCTGCTGTTTGTGTTAAAGTCGTTTTTAATACTTAACACACACGTACACAAAATGCCCTCTCTCTCCTTGCTAGAGATACTAATTTCAAGCAGCATAATATCCCAAATGACTGAATGCAGACATCATAAATGGGCTAAAGACATAAAATGGCACTTCACAAAGAAGGAATGCACATGCCCAATGAACACCTGAAAAAAAACTTAGTCCTACTAATAAGGATGAAAATGCAAAGAGAGTGATGACTTGTTTTTTTCTCCTATCAAACTGTCAAACAATTTGTTTCAATGATGGTACTAAATGTTGGCAAAAGCTAGATGAGCCAGACAGTCTTGTGCACTACTGGAGAGAATGAAATAAGAGAACATTTCTGAGGAGCACACTGACCACCTATATCAGGGCCTTCTAGAAGGCAAAGGAGCTTTTGTCTCCATATTTCACTGCTAGAAGCCTGTGACAAAGAATGCTAGCTGGCCCCAAATATCCAGTCTCCTTTTCTTCTCTCAGAAAAAAAAAATTAGCTAGGTTCATAGAATTAAAACTAGATTTCCCAGCTTCAACAACGTTAGTAGAGAAAAACAAATAGGATATAAAACCTTAAATACAGTTAGTTTGTTTTGAAAAAAAGTTCTACATATTTAGCCATACGAAAAGAATAAACAAATATAAGGCAAGAGTTTAGCAACAAGTACTTCTAAGAGGTCAGATTATGAGTAACATTTCTTTCTTTTTTTTTTTATATCGTCTATACTTTCCCCCCAAATGCCAATGTTAAAACCAGAAAAAAAATACCACTGAAAGACAGAGGCTGATATGATTCACAAATGTTATACAAGTGTCAATACAGCAAGAATCCCTGTCATATTACATGATAATCATAGACATGGCAGCATGACAAATAGTGCAGGACAAAGTAATGCACGCTAAACATTTTGCTCTTTAAACATTTATTTTAAAAATTATTGTTTCAAAAGGAAATAGTGATTTCTTAATCACTGTTGTCTTAAAATTTCCATTCTAGATAGATAGAGAGATACTTTGGATAAAGGTATGTCGGGGGTGTTTCACAGTGCTTAGGGTCCACTCTAGGAGGTCACGTTTATTTTTTTTTAAAGATTTTATTTATTTATTCATGAGAGACACACACAGAGAGGCAGAGACACAGGCAGAGGGAGAAGCAGGCTCCCTGCAGGGAGCTTGATGTGGGACTTGACCCCAGGACTCTGGGATCATGCCTTGAGCTAAAGGCAGACAGTCAGCCACTGAGCCACCCAGGCATCCCCTAGGAGGTCATGTTTAAATTTTTTTAAAATTTTTATTTATTTATGATAGTCACACACACAGAGAGAGAGAGAGGCAGAAACACAGGCAGAGGGAGAAGCAGGCTCCATGCACCAGGAGCCCAATGTGGGACTCAATCCCGGGTCTCCAGGATCGGGCCCCGGGCCAAAGGCAGGCGCCAAACCGCTGCGCCATCCAGGGATCCCTAGGAGGTCATGTTTAAAGAAAAAGATGAGTGCCTGGGTGGCTCAGTCAGTTAAGCATTTGACTTCAGCTCAGGTCATGATCTCAGGATCTTGGGATTGAGCCCTGTATTGGGCTCTATGCTTATCCCTCTCCCTCAGCATCTCCCCTGCTCATTCTTTCTCTCTCTCAAATAAATAAAATCTTTAAATTAAAAAAAATAAAGAAGCACCATCCAACAACCAACAGCAATGGAAAGGGAAGTCTAGTCTTACCAGGTGCACCTCAAAGCACATCAAAAGGGTTAAAGGTCATAACTTAGCTGACTCCCTTCTTCTGCTTCCTAATTCTGTTGAGGAAACTCTCATACACCAAACCCTTTCTCTCTTAGCACCAACTTAAGCACCATTTTTTCCCTCTGGTCAGAATTTTTTCTTTATGTGGCTTAATCTAATCTCCTTTCTGCCCAACATGGACTTCTCCTCCTTCGTGATTAGAAGGTAGAGCAGGCGGTGGGGAGAAAGGGACCTGGCTAACAAAGGATTTTCTGTAGCAAATGGGGAAGGGAGGAATACACATATGGCTAATAAGATTTATCCCAGCAAGTAAGGAGCAACACTACCCCAAAACAAGTGACTGGATCCCTTTGATGGGTTACAGATTAATTATATGGAGAGTATAATTATATGGAGAGTATTAGTCTATCACTCTTTCTGACTTCATCAATACAAGCTGTGAATTTGGTCAATACAAGTGCTTCCATTTTTGAAAAATGTCTCATGACAATATAGGAAACCTATTCTTGAAACTTATTGTGGAATAACAAAATTCTAACAACACCCACACACAAATCACAGTTTCTATTGAAGAAAGGTAGAGCTAATGGAATTACTGGACTGTCACCACATCATAAAATAGTAACTTAGAATTCCAAAAATCACTTTTTTTGAAGCTAAGAAGAGACCTACACTATTAACCTAAAGTTATTAATAGTTTTTCTTTGTTAAACAGTACCAAGAATTATAACTCATGTAAAAAAATCTCATTTCACTGACATTAATGGCATTCTCAGGGTTGTGAAAAGCATTGCATATTCCTTTGAAAATGAGAGTAAAACTCTTTGCATCAAATTTTTGATATTCTTAAAACTTTTAGAAGCATCTTATAATTCATTTTGTCTGATTGCATATATATTAATTATAAGTCGGTAAAAAAATCACACTTTTTTACCACACAAAAAATAACAATACTAAGTGGGAAGAATAAGATCTTAAAGAGCAGCTAGGTCTCCTTATCCTGCCCCTGTGTTGCCACTGCAAGCCAAAATTTGACATTTCACTTAACAATGACAAACTGTTTTTAATAAAATGGGCACTACTGCCTCCGAGTGGTGGGTCATTCTCAGAATTTAAATTCCATTAATTTCAAATCCTCTCAGCCTAACAGGAGAGAATTTTGAGCCTGACGAGGTATATATCGTTTCAAGTTTAAATTCTGAACATGATATTGTAGTTTAAGGGCATGAAGAGTATATTTTATTTAGAAAAGTGTATGAACAACTCATTAATGTGTGAGGTTGGCTGGCTTTGTCCATAAAATCTGTGTTCCACAGAGAGCAGAGGGGTCTCATTTCTCACTGCTTTCCAGGTGATGCTGCTTGACATTCATGTTTTGTTGGTGGCACTTTCACCTCCAATCATCAGAAACACTGAGCCACCAGGTGTATAGAACTCATCACTCATGAAATGCTCTGTGGAGAGAAAAGCATTATTTTAAATTATTAATTCATCAGACTGGGATTTTTCTTTTTTTTTTTTTCTTTTTCTTTTTCTTTTCTTTTCTTTTTTTTTTTAGACTGGGATTTTTCTATTTGCTATTTCTAATGGTAGAATGGTAGTGAAGTTTAGTTTGTCAAAAATAATAAAGATTTTGGATGATGGTTCTGAGGAATGGTCTGAGCAAGTGATATGGGCAGGTAGCTATTCGCACAAATTGCACAAACTTGTTAAAAATTAGCAACTAACAATATAGTTTGCCCAAATCAAACGTGATATAATTAGTACATTAGATTTTGAATGATATAGTAGATAAAAGGTACCTCTATCTTTTCGTTCACTCTGAAACGAACCAAACACATGAAGAAAAATAAACAATAATGGCAACTCAGTCTTTGAGGAGAATGGAAAACACTAAATAACCAAATCATGGAGAGAGCTGGGAACTTTGGGAAGAGCTGGCAAAGCACAGACTTCTTCAAAGCAATGAAGCATCCATGAAGCCAATGACTTATAGTATGAAACAAAAAGATCTATGTGCTTGGGCTGGGCTAGGGGATACAGAACCCCCCTTGAATCTCACTTGACTCCATGGAGTGGCAGGGAACAGGTAAGAATGTCATAAATAAATGAAACAGCCAACCCAGTTATTTAGACAAACAAAATGAATCCAAAAAAAGCACACAAAAAAATAAAGACTGAAAAATGATAGAACTAAATGGATGAATTCAACAGTTCTCCCTTCCTTCCTTTCTTTCTTTTTGTCTTTCTTTTATCCCTTCTCACCCCATATATATTTCCTTCATACCAGTCTACTCCTTCAGTGTCAATGGGGAGGGGAAGATCACAACTCCCAGGCATCCCACAAAGTAGGCAGGTCACCTTAGACTCAACCTTTACCCACTCAAAAATTCATCTCACATTAGCAGTGAGGATTTGGACATCACTCTGAATTGTCATTTTCCTTACTCATAAGTCTAAGATTAGCATCCAACAGTTGTTTCTTTTTTTTTTATAAAGTATATTTTAAAGATTTTATTTATTTATTCATGAGAGACACAGACAGAGAGGGAGAGGCAGAGACACAGGCAGAGGGAGAAGCAGGCTCCATGCAGGGAGCCCAACACGGGACTCGATCCTGCGTGTCTAGGATCACACCCTGGGCCAAAGGTGGTGCTAAACCGCTGAGCCACCCAGGCTGCCCCAAACAATTGTTTCTTTAAATACAAAATGAGTTCTAGCAATTTTGGGCTGGAGTCTTTTGAGTTTTCTATATACAGTGTTACGTCATCTACAAAGAAAGAGAGTTTGACTTCTTTGCAATTTGAATGCCTTTTATTTCTTTTTGTTGTCTGATTGCTGAGGCTAGGACTTCTAGTACTATGTTGGACAACAGTGGTGAGATTGGGCTTCCTTGTTGTGTTCCTGACCTTAGGGAGAAAACTCTCAGATTTTCCCCACTGAGAATGATATTCACTGTGGGTTTATCATAGATGGCTTTATGATATTGAGATATGTTCCCTCTATCCCTACACTGTGAAGAGTTTTAATCAGGAATGGGCGCTGTATTTTATCAAATGCTTTCTCTGCATCTATTGAGAAGAGGATCATACAGTTCTTGGCCAACAAGCACATGAAAAAATGCTTAACATCACTTGCCATCAGGGAAATACAAATCAAAACCACAATGGGATACACTTTACACTGGTGTGAATGGTTAAAATTAACAAGACAGGAAATAACAAATGTTGGCAAGGATGTAGAGAAAGGGGAACCCTCTTGCACTGTTGGTGGGAATGCCAGCTGCTGCAGTCACTTTGGAAAACAGTGTGGGGATTCCTTAAGAAGTTAAAAATGGAGCTATCCTATGATCCAGCAATTGTACTACTGGGTGTTTACCCCAAAGTTACGGATGTACTGAAATTAAGGAACACCTGCACCCCAATGTTCATAGCAGCAATGTTCATAGTAGCCAAACTGTGGAAGGAGCCACAATGATGTCCTTTGATAGTTGAATGAATAAAGAAGATGTGGGATACATATATATGTGTGTGTGTGTGTGTGTGTGTGTGTGTGTGTGTGTCTATGAATATACACACACTTACACAATGGAATATTATTCAGCCATCAGAAAGGATGAATACCTACAATTTACATTGATATGGATGGAACTGGAGGGTATTATGCTGAGTGAAGTAAGTCAATTGGAGAAAGACAATTATCAGATAGTTTCACTCATATGTGGAATATAAGAAATAGTGGAAGGGACCATTAGAGAAGGGGGAAAACTGAGTGGTGAAAAATTAGAGAGGAAGTGGACCCTTAACTTTATGGTCAACTAATATTTGACAAGGGAGGAAAGACTCTCCACTGGAAAAAAGACAGTCCCTTCAATAAATGGTGCTGGGAAAATTGGACATCCACATGCAGAAGAATGAAACTAGACCACTCGTCTTGCACCATACACAAAGATAAACTCAAAATGGATGAAAGACCTTAATGTGAGACAAGATTCCATCAAAATCCTAGAGGAGAACACAGGCAACACCCTTTTTGAACTTGGCCACAGTAACTTCTTGCAACATTCATCCATGAAGACGAGAGAAACAAAAGCAAAAATGAACTATTGGGACTTCATCAAGATAAGAAGCTTTTGCACAGCAAAGGATACAGTCAACAAAACTAAAAGACAACCTACAGAATGGGAGAAGATATTTGCAAATGACCTACCAGATAAAGGGCTAGTTTCCAAGATCTATAAAGAACTTATCAAACTCAACAGCAAAGAAACAAACAATCCAATCATGAAATGGGCAAAAGACATGAACAGAAATCTCATAGAGGAAGACATAGACATGGCCAACAAGCACATGAGAAAATGCTCTGCATCACTTGCCATCAGGGAAATACAAATCAAAACCACAATGAGATACCACCTCACACCAGTGAGAATGGGGAAAATTAATAAGGCAGGAAACAACAAATGTTGGAGAGGATGTGGAGAAAGGGAACCCTCCTGCACTGTTGGTGGGAATGTGAACTGGTGCAGCCACTCTGGAAAACTGTGTGGAGGTTCCTCAAAGAGTTAAAAATAGACCTGTCCTAAGACCCAGCAATTGCACTGCTGGGGATTTACCCCAAAAATACAGATGCAATGAAACTCCAGGACACCTGCACCCCGATGTTTATAGCAGCAGTGTCCACAATAGCCAAACTGTGGAAGGAGCCTCGGTGTCCATCGAAAGATGAATGGATAAAGCAGATGTGGTTTATGTATACAATGGAATATTCCTCAGCCATTAGAAATGACAAATACCCACCATTTGCTTTGACGTGGATGGAACTGGAGGGTATTATGCTGAGTGAAATAAGTCAATCGGAGAAGGACAAACATTATATGGTCTCATTCATTTTGGGAATATGAAAAATAGTGAAAGGGAATAAAGGGGAAAGGAGAAAAAATGAGTGGGAAATATCAGAAAGGGAGAAGAACATGAAAGACTCCTAACTCTGGGAAACGAACTAGGGTGGTGGAAGAGGAGGTGGGTGGGGGGTGGGGGTGACTGGGTGATGGGCACTGAGGTGGACACTTGATGGGATGAGTATTGGGTGTTATTCTATATGTTGGCAAATTGAACACCAATAAAAAAATAAATTTATAAAAAAATAAAAATAAAAAAAGAAAAGAAAAATTAGAGAGGAAGACAAACCATGAGAGACTCTTAACTCTGGGAAACAAACCAAGGGTTGCAGAAGGGGAGTTTGGTCGGGGGACGGGGTGACTAGGTGATGGGCACTAAGGAGGGCACTTGGTGGGATGAGCACTGGGTGTTATACTATATGATGGCAAGTTGAATTTAAATAAAATTCTTAAAAATACAGAATGAAATCTTAAAAACCTAAGAAAACTATCATCTAACCTGGACATTCTCAACATGGGTGATTTTACCCACTACTTTCCCCAGGTGACATTTGGCGATGTCTGAAGATATTTTTGGTTGTCACAATTGGTGCTACTGGTATCTGGTGGGTAGAAAGAAGAATGCAGCCAGATATGCCAATACAGACCCCACAACCAATGATGTTTTGACCCAAAACATCAGTAGTACCAAGGTTGATAAACTCTGGTCTGAGCTGATCAAGAGAAAGGTTGGGAATTGCATATAAATAAGAATTAAGATGGAGAAGTGATCTGACTCAAAGGTATTAGAAAAATTATAGAACACTTGACTCAAATCTGAGCCAATCACTTTGAGAATCTGTAGGTACTTAATGATTTTCTCAGAAAATGTGAGTTACCAAAAGAAACTGTAGAAAACAGAACTTCTAAACTAATTATCATGGAAGAAACAGAGAAAGTTGCAAGAAAAGACAAAACAGTGAGAGACTGAAAGAGAATTCTATCAACATTTTAAGGAGCATTGTTCCAATGTAATTTGGACTGTTCCAGAGTATATAGTAAAGAGAAAATCCTCCTTTAAAAAAAAAAAAATCAGAGTTAACATGTTAATACCAGACCTGACAAAGAAAACCCATGGAAAAGAAAATTATAGGGGAATCTCTATTATAATTATCAGTATATTAAAAGAAAATATTAGCTAGAAGATTCTATTAGTACTTTAAAGCAATAACACATGATTCCAAGTGGGATTCATATTAGTGATGAAAGTTTCAATATTAGGGAATCTAATACAATTTATCATTTTAAAATATGATTTATTTTAATAAATCACAGAAAAATAATATGATCATCTTAATGATTTCTGAAAGGGAATTGTTAAAATTCAACATCTGAAAAAAATTTCATGTCTGTCCTTTTAAAAAAAAATATATAGATGTTTTCAAATCATGGTTTTATGTACCATAAAACTTTCTATGAGATACACATGCATATATTTATATATAGTTATGTTTAGTCAATTATAAATATAAGTATTATTAAATATATGTTTTTCCCTAAGGTGAACATGAAGAAAAGAAAACCTCTTTTCCAAAATTTGCCATTCCAAATATCTCATAGTCCAGGATACAGAAATTATTTCAGAAGTGCACACATAACTCAAACAGAACCAAGTAAGTGCTCACCTAGAATTTAGGTTATACTTGGAAAGAGGCTTTTTTGCTGGGTGGAATATCATTAGTATAACTCTAGATTTGTGACTGCAGAGCCTGATTGAACCTTTAGAGGTGTGCAGAATCCAATGGGATGTATTCACAAAATTATTAGAGTTTTGGTCCTGCAAAATAAGAAGACTATGCAAGAGGCGCCTGGGTGGCTCAGTTGGTTAAGAGTTTGACTCTTGATTTCAGCTCAGATCATGATCTCAGGGTTGTGAGATTGAGCCCGGCCCTGGGGGTGAAGCCTGCTTAAAATTCTCCCACTCTGTCTCCCCTCTCCCCTTCCCCTCCACTTCGTCTCTTAAAAAAAAAAAGGGTGGGGGAAGCCTGGGTGGCTCAGCAGTTAAGCGCCTGCCTTTGGCCCAGGATGTGATCCTGGAGTCCTGGGATCGAGTCCCACATCAGGCTCCCTGCAGGGAGCCTGCTTCTCCCTCTGCCTGTGTCTCTGCCTCTCTCTCTCTCTCTCTCTCTCTCTCTCTCTCTCTCCTCTCTCTCTGTGTGTCTCTCATAATAAATAAATAAAATCTTAAAAAAAAAAGGAATAGGATCAAAATTAATAGTTCACTGAATTCAATCAAATGTTGAAAGCATCGGGGCAGGGGCTTATATCTCTAATCTGATGTCAAAATTAAATAGTGTGTAGTTTGAAAAGGGCTACAAGGCTATCCTGTTTGACACGCATGGACTTGAAGTCTCTTTGTTTAATGGCTATTAAAAGGGTCCTGTCTGTCTGTCTGTCTGGATGGTGAGAAACTGACCCTTTCAGGAGGCTACTCCAGATCTTATGTCCTGACCAAGACTTCAGATTGTATGCCATCTTATTAAATATGGAAAGAAAAACAATCTACACATTGGATATTTTAAGCATTGGTAATGTTTAAGAGAATCCGAATACTTAACAGATTAACAGTCATCCCAAAGTAAAAAGGCATTTGGGTAATTGGTTTAGACTTGTGTTTTTTAGGATGAAAAGAACAAGAGAAATTGACTAATGTTGTAAACGGTAAAGACCATTCAGGAGAATTTATGATTCTCTGTATGTTCAGTTTTAATGTACTTGATTTATCAGAATAGCATCTAAGAACTTGGGAAGGTTTATTTGCTAATCAGACCTTTGAAGGACTTCAAAGGAAATTAAATATATTAAATTTATAAATGCAGTTTAAATGTTTAAGGGAATTTTATTAGATTATACAAGCACTCTAAAACGTGACTGTTGAAAATTTCTAGGTTTATAAATAGATGATAAGATTTGTAATTTAATTTGTAAAGCATAAGGAAGAATTAGGCTTCTACATTTGTAACTTATTACAGTCACTAATGTGACTAGAAAGGAATTTATAACTTATTAAAGTTACAAATTTTACTAAAGTCACATTTTAATTTTATGTGTGCCTATTAGTCTCTGAGTAATCTTGTTTGAGTACAAACTACCCCCTTAATGGCATCAAAACACTTACTCTAAAAAAACAAAAAAAAACAAAAACAAAAAAAAAACCCACTTACTCTGCCCTGGAGATCACAAGCACCAAAGATCCACTAGTTCGCAGAGCCCCAGGGCCATTTGCTACTAGAGAGGAGGTCTGCCCAGGAGCAAGGCCAATGAAAAGATGATCTCTTTAAACCTCTATATCCCACCATGCCTGAAGTCTGACTGCCCTAAATTTTTGTGAGTCAATACACTCTTCCATTACGCTTAAATTAACTTTTCAGTTTTTCTCACTTGCAAATAAAAGTTCAAGTGTTTGCAGCTCAGAGCATCTCCCCTCTTGTGACCTTTTCTTCTCTCCCAGCTTTGAAATTGACAGATGACTATAGAGCAACAAATATTTGACTTTATGGATCAGTTTATCTGAACAGAGGTAGATTGCTCATAGTTCATTTTTAATGAGACCAGAATCAGCCACATTAAGCACTTTTAGTATATGGGACTCCCATAATTGAGAGGGGGATAAAAAAGACAGCACACTCAATAGGAAAATGGACAAGAAGGAATTGGGCATACGGACAAATGGACAAATTGACAAATGAAAGATGGACATGAAATCTATGTAATTCACAGAAGAAAACTGATCCCCTCATCACTGGCATCGAGAGAGGCAAATATAAATAGCCCTGAGATACTAATTCAATCCATTGGATTGTCAGAAATTCACAGTTTTGATAAAATCATTGGTTGGTGGGGATGTGGGAAAACGAGAACTCTTGCGCACTGCTGGTGGCACCATAGCTGGTGTGTTCATTTGGAGAGCAACCTGGCAGGATGTTGTGAAATGGAGCACACTTTTATCCTCAGACACAGTTTATTGACTCCTGAGTCTGTATCCCCTCAAATTCTCTCTCAGATGCCCAAGAGACTTGTGGTTTGGCTACAGTGTTGGGGGTCCTAGGAGTTAGAAATCACGAAGATGTCCATTAAAAAATGTGAGAGTAAAGATAAGTAAAATGTACGCCATATGTACACTAGATCTCTGTGCAGAAGGAAGGAGAGGGGAAGGTAGGAATTGGCTCTGCAGATGGCAACATGGACAGAGCTCAAAACCGTGGGCTGGCTGAAAAAAGAAAGTACAAAACAGAATTGATGTGGGGAATGATACCTTTTAAGTACATTTTCTAAAACAAAAAGCAATACTATATGTTTCTCATGGACATACATAGAGAGAAACTTACCGAAAGTCATTTGGGAAAAGATTGAGTAAATACACCAGATGCAGGGAAGGGGAATGAGACTGGGGACCAGGAAGGCAAAGAGAAGAAAATAAAATAAACTAAAATAATAGAAGAGGGACCGCAACAGAGAATAATGGTGATTATATGCCATGAAATTAGGAGCACGATCGGTTCAATTCTATGCATCTAATAGATCTTCATGATCATAATTTGAAATTGAAAGAAGAACAGACTGAAAGCCAATAGAAGTAATATTTCCCCCAAAGGAAATTTGGACATATTAGCTCAACAGAAATGGCCAGCAAGCACTGCAATTTACCATGGATGCTAACTGTGGAGTAAAATGGAAGTTTATGAAATAATATTTTGTGGCCATGACAGAGAGGAAATAGAACTTAGATTACATAGAAACTAAGATTGCAACCACATAAAAAAGAGAAAAATGCACAAGAGCACAAGGAAACAGAAACCGTTGTGTAAGGAAAGGGATGATGAGTAAAATTTCCTGGAATAAAAGAATCATTCAAATATGTTTGAAAATAAGACCTAAAAATAAATAAATAAAAAAAGAAAAAAAAGAAAATAAGACCTAACACAACATATGAATGGCTATTAAGAACAAAAATCATGAATACCTATCATTTACATTGACATGGATGGCACTGGAGGGTATTTTGCTGGATGAAATAAGTCAGTCGGAGAAAGACATTTATCATATGGTTTTACTTATATGTGGAATATTAGAAATAGTGAAAGGCGGCAGCCCGGATGGCTCAGTGGTTTAGCGCTGCCTTCAGCCCAGGGCGTGATCCTGGAGTCCCAGGTCGGGCTCCCTGCATGGAGCCTGCTTCTCCCTCTGCCTGTGTGTCTGCCTCTCTCTCTCTCTCTCTCTGTGTGTGTGTGTGTGTGTGTCTCTCTCTTTCTCTCTGTGTCTCTCATGAATAAATAAACTCTTAAAAAAAAAAAAGAAATAGTGAAAGGGATTATAAGGAAAGGGGGAAACTGAGAGGGGAAAAGTTAGAGAGGAAGACAAACCATGAGAGACTCCTGACTCTGGGAAACAAATAAAGGTCTCCAGAAGGGAAAGAGGATCGGGGAAGAGGGTGGGGGCATGGGTGATGGGCACTAAGGAGGGCACTTGATGGGATGAGCACTGGGAGTTACACTATATGTTGGCAAATTGAATTTAAATAAATTTTTTAAAAATTAAAAAAAAGAAATCTTCACCAAAAAAAGAACAAAAATCAAGGGTGCCTGGCTGGCTCAGTCAGAAGCGCATGTGACTCTTGATCTCAGGGTCATGTGTTCAAGCCTCACATTGGGTATAGACATTACTTAAGTAAATTAAAACTTAAAAAAAAAAAAACTTAAAAACAATCTACCTAAAAAATAACAAGAATCACATCATAATCAGCCTTCTTGGAAGTCTTATTTATTTTGACTTGCTTGATCGTTTTTAAAGTTATAGTAGCTGATCTTGTACCACATGCCCCTAGAAATCCCTTCAAATACTGAAGGCCCAGACACTGAGAGAGACCCCAAGGGATGAGAAGAGATTCAGCAAAATGTCAAAACCTCTTCTAGCCAGGTTCACTTACGTGAATATCCATGATGTTAATTTTCTGTACTCTTTTGTGTCTTGGAAATATTTCATAATTAAAAGTAAAAATAGGGGGATCCCTGGGTGGCTCAGTGGTTTGACGCCTGCCTTTGGCCCAGGGCGTGATCCTGGAGTCCCGGGATCGAGTCCCGCGTCGGGCTCCTGGCATAGAGCCTACTTCTCCCTCCTCCTGTGTCTCTGCCTCTCTCTCTCTCTATGTCTATCATAAATAAATAAATAAATCTTTTTTTTAAAAAAAAAAGTAAAAATAAGTCATTGTGATAAGACAAAACATGCTGAGCTCAGAACCTGGTCTGGAGCAGCCATGCAGAAAACTTTGGTTCTTTTCCCCATCCATGCTTTCATTCCTCCTGGATTTCTGTGGCTCCTTCCTACACGTCTCAGGCATATGTCATCCCTCATCTGTCAACACTTGTCACTCCTTGCCCTGCCCATTGCTTTTCACCCTTTCCAGACTTGCCCACTGCCATTGTTACAATGGTCAAGCTCTTGCCAGAACCATTGGTCATTTCTGTTCTTCTCAGTGGTTGGTGGAACAGACCTATCTATCTGGGGCTGAAACTATGGGAGGAGGAACAGAAGAGAGCAGTTCCAAGGGCAGCAGCCACCAGGAGCTTGTTTCCCAGGAATAGCAATGACTCAACTGTTCCCCAGGAATAGCAATCGGATCATTGTTATTCCTAACTACCACCGACCCCCCTGATGCAGGTCCCCCAGGCATCAGCAGTTTGTTCTTGGCCCTTGGGGCTTCTTGATGTCAGCAGTCTAAGATGCCTATGACCACTCCCTGTAACTTTGGGATGTTCTAGTAAAAAGGGTCAAATGTGGGAGAGAAAATCTGGAACTTTACTACTTGCAACTGGCTGACAGGGGCCTCTCTCCTAATTCTGCCTGGAGGAGACTCAGTCTGTGGTTCCAGCATAGCCTCTGGGAGTTCTTGAGGGCGTGGGATTTAGGGTGAGAGAGGAAGATAAGGAGAAGCTGAACAATCTACTGTCCTCTACTGAACAATCTTCTTGACTTTTTCCCTAGCCTATGAACAATCTGGTCTCACTTTTTGTTGCCTACTGGTGGATACCCCAAGACTCCAAAACATAAAATGACAGGATACAAACGAAGGCATCATTAGCCCAGGATTACAATAGATGTCGTGCCCTGCTTGAAGCCAGGGCTCTTGAACCTTGAGTCTTTGTGTCACTCTTCATATTCCTTTGGTTCTACTGATAGCCATCTCTCTCTGACTCCTCCTCTTCCTCTTCCTTCTCCTCCTTCTCTCATTCTTCATTATCTATCCGATTTTTTTAAAATTTTTTTAAATTTATGATAGTCACAGAGAGAGAGAGAGAGAGAGGCAGAGACACAGGCAGAGGGAGAAGCAGGCTCCATGCACCGGGACCCCGATGTGGGATTCGATCCGGGTCTCCAGGATCGCGCCCCGGGCCAAAGGCAGGCGCCAAACCGCTGCGCCACCCAGGGATCCCATCTATCTGATTATTGACTGCACACACATGCTGAGTTCATAGAAATTTCCAAGGCTTCCCTGAAAGATACAGACAGTTGACGGGTTCCCTGCTTCTGAAAGAGCTCCCAGTTTAGTTGGGAGAATAAGAAACCCCATGAGACCTCATGAAGCAACCAGTGCACCTGCGCTGAGCATCACGTGAAATTTGCATACAAACCCTAGTGATAACCAGGTCTTAGGGCATTGAGAGCCTCCTTAGACAGTGATGGAGATTTGTCCACCTCCTGACCAGGTGGAAACTCAGTCTAGGGCTTCAGGAAACTTGAAGGGTCATTGAAAAGGCTCAAAGGTCAAGGTGGTCATGCAAGCTTTTAATGGCGCAAGAATTTCTTCTCTTTTGACCACTCAATTGCTAGCAATTTTTCAGAGCTGAAAACTAGAAGGAATGATGTCATTATACGGACTAAAAGGGGGCCTTTCAGAGAGGGCCTCCAACTAATCCAGCAGTAACCCAGAAATAAACAACCATATCCAAGAACTCAACCTCGCTCTGACAGAGGGATATGCCTGGTGAACAGGGTCATAGATGCCATGTCCCCCAGAAGCCCCAATGAAGCTGTCACCCAAATATCATCGCAGAGCAGCTAAAAGGTTCCCACCTTCCTAGTCCTGTTCCTATACAGATTCTGATAAGTGATGTTAAAACAGGAAGTAGTCATTTTAACATTAGTCTCAGGATGTATGTTCTGGGCTGAGTCCCTAATGGTTCCCCCCAGGAGAGGAGGGCTAGTACAGAGCTGCTTAGGATGCCATTCAAACTAAGAGTTCAGATGCCCTCAGGTGATCAGGATTTTCTTCCCTTTAAATGCCAGGTAGCTTATATATTTTAGGATCCTGGCTTCTTCTCTGCTTATCTAAGCTATTGCTGAGATTCTCTGAATAAGGCCTAGATTCATCTTTCTAACCTGAATTTGCCCCTACAAATACCCACCCCTTCCATGCTTGACAAAGAAACTTTCTGTTCAATATTAGTTAACAACATGAGAAGTTATGGATGTTGGAGATGAAGGACAGAGGGCGAGGACAGGACCAGCAAGGCTCATAAAAGTCCAGGAAGAACTGTTATAAGGACAACAGGCTTTCACGAAAATAGTGTCACGGCCACCCACAGACAGCCTTCAAGAAAGCACACAAATTACAGAGAAAGAAATGAGTGAAAATCGCCCAGGAGGTGGACGGCATCTCAATCCGTGATATTCCTATTTGGGAGGGAAAGCTAGTTTCTGAAGCATAAAAAAATGGTTCATGTTCATTTCGAGTCAATGTGACATTTTTCGTGCCAGTAATATTTCACTTATTTTAATTTCTGGTGGTTGGCAATATTCTCTCTGGGTAAGATTTACAAAATATTTAGCCTGATTTTATAATAATCCTCTCTTCCAAAAAAAAAGGGGGGGGGCAGCTCCAATAATCTCTGACAATTAAACTCAGAGTGATTTTTTTAGTATTTCCCTTGAAGGGATGTCTACTGCACTTTGGAGCCCCTGCAATTTAACAGGTGTCCTGATTATTTTTGGTATCCGACCCCAAAGCTGCCAGATTCAGTTTATATAAGAATAGGTGTGGCTAGAGACTCTAGAGACACTGGCCCCTTCCTTGCTTCTAATGGTTTGGGATGGATTTTCATGCCCGTTTTAGGTTATTGCAGTTTTTTCTTTTTTGTTGTTGTTGTTGTACAAGCTTTTGTAAATATATGTAAGGCAGCAAAGGAAAATGAAAGAATTGATCAGAAGCAGATGAGGGAAGCTAATCCATATTTAAATGAGGCATTATGCAATCAGCTTCCAGAATAAAAACACTTCTATTTCTGATCACAAGGTGGCAATAGTACCCTACTCATTTAATATAGATGAATCCAATGCTCTGGGAATTTGCCACCACTGGAAAGGTGAGACTGTATATTGCAGGTGCATGACACCTTTTCCTTGTTCAAGCCATGATTTTTTTGATGAAATTGAATTAACTGATGTATATTTACTGCATGTTACTCTAAAGGAAGCCCAGGGATTCTAGGCATCGATGTAGATCTCTCAGGATTACTTCAACACACAGTCTAGGCTTCCAGAACAAGATGGAATCTTGAGTTTGGCCCTGACACCATCTGGGGTTGTGTTGGCTTGGAGAGCTCCAATAAGGTATGGTTTTGGAAGCTTCCCAGATGAGAATAGTCTAAAATGGGCTCTTTGTGGCAAATTACCACAATGACAGGAGTTCTTCAAGCCAGCCTCATTCTCTCCTGTTCTTTTATTTTTTATTAAAGATTATTTATTTATTTATTCATGAGAGACACAAAGAGAGAGAGAGAGGCAGAGACACAGGCAGAGGGATAAGCAGGCTCCATGCAGGGAGCCCGATGTGGGACTCGATCCCGGTTTTCCAGGATCAGGCCCAGGACCGAAGGTGGCACTAAGCCACTGAGCCACCTGGGCTGCCCCATTCTCTCCTGTTCTTGAAGACAATAAAATAACACAACTCCCACCAGTCACTCTACTTCCCTGTGGCTCCTACTCTGACCCCTCAGACTCCCTATCCTCCCCGACTTGCAAGTGGATGTAATACTTTGAGAAATAGTTTGGGACCGCCGACCCTATTCCCTCTGGGTGGTAGCTCCTTATCCATTTCCCTTAATGTCATTCATGTTTTCTCCCTGGGCTGTGTCTCTCTGCTCCCAGCCTGCTCTTCGTATGGGGACACAGGCATAGCTCACCCACTGGAAGGCCACCCACTTGCTAAAGCCAAGCCTTAATTTTTAAATTTTTTTAAAAGTGCATTTCAATGTGAACCAATTAACTTGAGTCCTTTTCAACAACAACCAGAATAAAGTATCATCAAGAGCATATATTTCTTCAACTCACCTGGTCTAGTGATAACCCAGTAGATTGCGATGTCTGTTTAGCTCAATGAGCTATTTTTCATTCATTCAAAACCTAATCTCTCATTTTTCTCTCCAGTGAGAATATATAGACCATTGTGCACCACCTTTTTGTCACCAAGCTCATTCTCTCTAGCACTGCATGTTCTTTTAACTGCTCTACGAGCCACCTCCCTTAAGAAGTCCCAGCACATTATATGGTCTCATTCATTTGGGGAATATAAAAAATAGTGAAAGGGAATAAAGGGGAAAGGAGAAAAAATGAGTGGAAATATCAGAAAGGGAGACAGAACATGAGAGGCTCCTAACTCTGGAAAGGAACTAGGGCAGTGGAAGGGGAGGTGGGTGGGGATGGGGGTGACTGGGTGACAGGCACTGAGGTGGGCACTTGATGGGATGAGTACTGGGTGTTATTCTATATGTTGGCAAATTGAACACCAATAAAAAATAAATTTATAATAATAAAAAAAAGAAATTTACCAGCAGAATGTTCTCAGGCAAGTGACCGGCCTAGCTAAAACAGCACCAGCTCAAAAGGTGCTGAGTTCATACATGCAAAGCATGCGAGGCCAAGCACAAAACAGGTGTTCACCATTCACGCTCTCATGTTCTATACGTCTGGCAGTAGTTTTTCCATATGAATTGAGCATGCCTCTTTATTCTGATGGTTTGAGATCTATGGCCTTGCTGGCCCTGGAGAGACTGCCCCTCTCAGAACTAGCCAATTCCTAAAGATAGTTAAAGACTCACATGAGAGCATTCCTTTCACATGCAAACCAACCAATCCAGAGCCCACATCCCCACTACCACCTTTCCTGGCTTACATAGGGCTCTCACACGGCGCCTCTATTCCCTCATCCTAATTACCCCGGAGTCAGGTACCAGACAGCTATATACAGCCCCGACACTCAGAACTTGCTGAAATCATTCAAACTGGCCAATCCTAGATCGGCACTCCCTGCCTTGCATGTTCCTTCCCACAGAAGCCACAATAAAGGCTCTTACTCTCATTCCCCTCACCCACAACCCCTACCCTGCACCTCCACCCCCCCTTCCCCCCCGCAATCCCACCTCGTGACCAACTCTGGTGTTTCCCCACATTGCGTGGCATGTCCCCACCTCTTGGGGACTGTGAGTAACAAACTCTGTTCAATGGCACTCATCTCCTGGTCTGTTGGTCTCACCACCCCTGAACAATAATAAAACCTACATTTAATAATATTTTAACAAGGCTCAAGGCAGCCTTGAAATATCGATATTTTCCATGTTGTTAGAGTAAAATTCTACATATGGACATGATAGCCAATACAATGTGTAGAATTATTATTTAATATCTGTTGTGAAATAAAGACCCTATTGTGTGATTTGGGGAATACAATGATTTAAGACAATCTTTCACTTTCCCAATTTCACCACCTCTTAGAGCAATCCAATACACGTGCAACCATAAAAAACAGAAATCACAGAACGACCATGATCACGGCAGTGACAGAGGTACAAGGAAATCATGAGAGGGCAGTAATAGTGAAGATTTATTCAAGGATGAGATATTGCCGTTGCTGATGGACTCCAACATTTTTATTTTCTCTTACGTAGGCTGCATTTCTTCATTCTACGCAATTAAGCCTTTTCAGCAGTAATGTGAAGATGGATAGACTTAAAAATCATTCTCCAAAGACGACTAGCACTTTCTCAATTAATTCAAGTAAACCATGGCCACCTGACAAGATTTTTATGCTTGTTGTAAAGCAGATAATCTTTATGGCACACAATTCCTTCCAAGACAGAAATGAAGTGTCAGAACTTGTTTATACATAGAGCACTCAATTATGTATGTGGGCAACTTGTATTTGGCTGCCAACTCACCTGGCCTAGTGACAACCCAGTAGACTGCTTGTCTGTTTAGCATAAAGTTTACCTAGCAATGAAAATCAGAAGTATTTAGAGATCTTTTAAAATCCTTCTATTTTGTCATTTGACTACTGCCGTGGATTATCTCTTTTTTCACTTAAGGGTGATTTTTATGACGCATAGAGTATTACACAAATGTGAGGATTCACTCAACATTAAAATTAATGAAGTATCTGCAAGTCCCTATGACGTAGGAGAGTCATCTTACATCTTACATAAGATGACTGCAGAGATTGGTGTCCACTGACCCCTTCCTTCTGCACCCATGCACATGCTCCGAGGTCCCCACTAACCCAACCGGTGCCCTGTGTGAATGAGAAGAATGGCAGCTTTGCTCTCAACTCGCAGGGCTGCCTCTGAGAATCTGTCTTAACAAACATGCAACACCTATATCCCATATGATGAGACCCCGCTTACCCCCATAAAAGAGAAACCTACCTTCCTTGCCTATCTCAATGAACATTGGATGCCCATATCCATGACTGTTCCACGGAGGCGCTAGAGTTTGACAGTTAGTAACATAGGACCAAAGCTTGTGACTGATTTGCATTTTTTCATTAAATAAGATTTCCGGTTATTCCAATCATAACCTGTCTTCCTATCACTTACATCCTAACCAACTTTCTGAACAAGAGCCAAAAGGATGTCCCTGATGTTAGCAGAGTGGAGGCATTCCCAGACCTCTGACCCTAACGACAGGCTGAGATTTATGTGCTGAGAGGTCATTTTGGTTTTTACACCAATTTCCTTATCCTTTTAACCATGGATATATTTTTATTAAGAAAGGGACAAGGGAAAATGAAAAGGCATGAATGGGGGCACTTCTATCTACGTTTTCAGAGTGCAGAACAATGCCGTGACCATTTCTGGGGGTGTCACTTAACATTTGCCAAACCAAACTAATGAGGCCGATAACAACATACATCATTACAAATAACCAAATAAGGACTATGTAGGTTTATTCTTCAGTACCACCCACTTGTTACTATTCCATGTGGAGTCAAAGTAATAAGATTTAAAACCATGTGTTAGATTTATAATATTAACTTTTTAATGATGAATTTTGTGATCTTTTTAATTTTCTGAATCACATAATTGTAACATGTTATTTATGCTTGCCTTCACCAAACACACACACACACACACACACACACACACACACACACACACACACACCACTTAATTTGGTGAGAGCTCTGGGATCCCTGGGTGGCGCAGTGGTTTAGCGCCTGCCTTTGGCCCAGGGCGCGATCCTGGAGACCCGGGATCGAATCCCACGTCGGGCTCCCGGTGCATGGAGCCTGCTTCTCCTTCTGCCTGTGTCTCTGCCTCTCTCTCTCTCTCTCTCTCTCTCTCTCTCTCTCTCTCTGTGACTATCATAAATAAATAAAAATTTATTAAAACACATTTGGTGAGAGTGTTGAGAACCATGGTGTATTAGTTTCTTACAGCAGCTATAACAAATTTCCACAAACTTAGTGACTTAAAACAAACACAAATTTATTATCTCATAATTCTGGTGACCAGAGTCCAAAATGGGTACAACAAGGCTAAAACCAAGGCGTTGGCCAGAGCGGTCCCTCCTGGGGGCACTAGGGAAGAGTCGGTTTCTTTGCCTTTGAACCTTCTGGAAGGTGCTGATGCTCCTTGGCCCCTGATTCTTCCTCATTTCACATCACCTGGACTCCAATGTCATGTCATCTTCTGCCTCCCCTGTGGTCAAGTATCCCTCTGCCTCTGTCCTATAAGGACACTTGTGCTTATGCTTAGGGCTCACCCAGACAATCCAGAGTCATTGCCCCATCTCAGGATGCCACCTCAATTACGACTGCACAGTCCCTTTTACCACATCCAGTTGACATTCATCACTTCCAGGGATTAGGGATTGGACATCTTTGGGGCAGACTACACAGAGCGAGGTAATATGGGGCCGGGACTTCCAGTCAGCAGGCCTGGGCTCTACCTACCGGTTGCACCAGTTACTTAAACTCCATTTGCTTCCACTTCCTGATTTGTTAAATGCAGATAATAATAGGAGGAGTCAATGAGTTAATATATGTAAAAAATCTTAGAATGGGAATTGTACACTTAATAAGAAAATCTTAGAACAGTGCCTCAGACATACTGCACACCCATGATGATGATTATGAATCCTTCTAAAGACCCGAATGCCCCATGGGCACACACACACCCATCTCACTTTTTCTTCTTCAAGGGCCTTACCTGAGTTCCAGGCCCAGAGCCAGTGGGTTCTGGCACTGATCTCATGTTGGCTAAGGCATCATAGCTTAGGTGCTCAGGATCCTACACTTCTCATGACAACTCATCCACAGGGAATCAGGGGACTTGGTTCAGCTCTTGTGACACTAAATCAAGGTCCCTGTTGCCATGGCCACTTGCAACTGAGAGCAAGATCCTGGACTGGTCCCTGCCCTTCCTGGTGCTCCTGTGGCCAGCTTCTGTCCCAGGAGACTCACCCCTTACTTCACCCCCAGCTGCCCGCTGTCACCGACCAGAGACCCACTCCTCTCTTCATCTGATCTCGTGGGACAGTGCCCACAGTCACTCCCAGCTCCCAGAGGTGCTCACAGTCCCGTGGTAGTGGACCTCGCTGGATCTTCCTGTGATCGTGACCCAGGGAATATGAAGCAGAAACTACAGAAGCATCAGCTTAGAGAGGCAGAGCCTTCCCCTTTGTGTAAAAACTGAGCTTTGGCACCTCTTTCTTAATGGATTTAAAAATATCTGTCCTTGCTGCCTGTTCTTGGACCCTTCCACTTGGAGCTGGGGAACCGGTCGCTGCCCCAGGGGACAGCTGAGAGGATATTCCTTTACTTCACTATGAACCTTTCTATTTTCATCCAGTTCCGTAGGCTTCCTGCAGAAGCAACCTCACAAAGCCTAACACAGACACAGAAAATACCAGCTTAATTTTAGCACAACGTAGGACAGAAATATGCC
Source organism: Nyctereutes procyonoides (assembly GCF_905146905.1). Classification (NCBI taxonomy): domain Eukaryota; kingdom Metazoa; phylum Chordata; class Mammalia; order Carnivora; family Canidae; genus Nyctereutes; species Nyctereutes procyonoides. Next base: position 47,495,879 of record NW_026575133.1, on the reverse strand, counting down.
TGTAGTGTAACTACATGGTGCCCAATGTATTAAATTTAACATACTAAATTTACAGGGACACGTTTCAGACTTCAGAAAGACTGCCCAGAACACAGTTTTGCTTTTGCCTCTTTCCTAAATTATGCTCACAACAAAAGGGGAGAAATCGTCTCGTGAAGTCAATGCCAATCACCTCAGGGGCATATCTCCTTTTTTAAAAAATATTTTATTTATTTATTTGACAGAGAAAGAGAGCACAAGCAGGCTCCCCATGGAGCAGGGAGCCCAATGCAGGGCTCCATCCCAGGACCCTGAGGTCATGACCTGAGCTGAAGGCAGATGCTTACCCGACTGACCTACCCAAGGGCCCCAGCATATCTCCTTTTTACATGCCACCTGCAAAGATTTCCAAAGTCAGATGATGTGTTAAACATCTCCGCCTCCCTGAGACTTTCATGGGTGTGACTGAACACACAGCCTGACCCACATCGGTGTGGTGAAAACCGGTGAGGAGGTGAGGTCCTCACTAATTATGTATCTTGTGGATCTGCTCCCAATCTAGTTTTCACTCCCGAGGAGCCCTGTCTGGTGTTTTGTAGGGCAACATCTCCAGCAGGACGATTATGTTTTACACTTTTGCACTGGGGGAGCATTTTTGTGGTGTCTGCAGGGTCCCTTTAAAGCTTGCTCATTTAGCACAGCCGTGCACAAAGTAATTGAAACCCGGTTCTCTGGTGTACACAGACTACTTGCTGCAAAAGTGAGAACTTTGCTCCCATGAGAAGACTGCCAGAGGTCAATCTAAATCTCTCTGACCCCTACCCAGGCACATGTCTCCTGAGTGTCTAGCCCTGTGCTGCTTGGTGGTAGGGGCTCCAGAAAGGCTTGTTGGGAGCGGTTGGGAAGCTTCCATGCACACATGTGTGGTTGCACGCCAGCCCTCAAAGCTGTGGGGCATCACCGCTGTCATTTAATTATCTTTGTGTCTGTGAAGTGTCTCAACAGAAATTACCCCATGACTACTTCTTTCCCAGGCGGTGTTTCAGACTGACAAGGCAGCTGCTCGGATAGCAGAGCATGTTAATTATGGTTTTTTTAAAAATTAGATATAAGGCAGTCAACAACAAGTGTTAGCCTCCTGCTTTTCAACCTTTTGAAATCTGTTTAATGTCCAGCTGAAGCTTCCTTTTCATGCCTCCAATGTTCAGGGCCAAGTTACGGAAATAAGAATTGGGGAAGGTGATGACTTGAAAAAGGAGAGGTAGACCAAAAAATAGAGGCTCTGGGCACACAGGGTCCAGCGACTGCTCACTTCACCTATAGTTTGAGATGAGAAACATCTCAGGAGGAAGGGGGAAAAGTCAAAATTATTTACAGATAGATGGGCAATGAGTGGAAAACCCAAACTATGCAAGATGGATTTATATTTTTCTTCATCTCCTGTTAATTCTGAGGGTGCATCTAGCACAATATTTGGTGCATAAATTTCATTGCTCTGAATTGAACGGCAAAATGATCACCCACAACCACGAAAAAGAAGCTTCAGAGAGTGTGTATTTTAATGAGGGACAGAGATCCAGGTATACTCAACTAAGCATGGGTTTGGAGCAGTACTAAATGTATGGAGGAAGCACTAAGGGACACGATCCAAGCAGATCCACTCTTTCATTTCTTTATTCAATGAACTAACTCTCACAGAGTGTCTACTCCGGTTGAGGCACTGTTTTAGGCCTTATGAATACAGATATAAAGATGACAGGCAGGTCCTGACTCTGATGGAGGTTATATTTGTGTGTGTCTGTGTATGTGTGTGTGTGAGAGAGAGAGAGGGAGAGAGAGAGAGAGAAGCAGAGCAGGCTAAGGAAGGGTGACAGACAATACAAGTGTGACCTGATGTGGAAAAAAGGTCTTGTGGATGTAGTTAAGTCAAGGATCTTGAGGGGCACCTGGGAGGCTCAATGGTCGAGAGTCTGCGTTTGACTCAGGTCGTGATCCTGGGTCCTGGGACAGAGTCCCACATCTCCCCAAGGGGATCCCGCTTCTCCCTCTGCCTGAGTCTCTGCCTGTCTCTCTGCCCCTCTCTATCTCTCATGAATAAATAAATAAAACCTTTTTTAAAAAGGTAAGGATCTTGAGATCATTCTGGGTTACTCTGGAGAGCCCTAAATCCAATGACCGCTGTCATTGTAAGAGACAACAGAAACATACAGAGGAGAAGGTGATACAAAGGTGGAGGCCAAGATTGGCATTTTGCAGCCACAAGCCAAGGACCACGGGGAGAAGCTGGAAGAGTCCATAAAGGATTCTCTGCTTGGGCCCCCAGAGGTGGTGGGGCCCGCCAACACCTTGATCTCAGATTTGTGGCCTCCAGAGCTGTGACAGCATAGCTTTCTGTTGCTTTAAGCCACGTTTGTGGTCATTGGTGGGACAGCTCCAGGCAACTAATACAGACTCTGAAGAGAACAAAACAGACTGATGGAGGCCAGATGCTGGAAGGTCTCACGTTGTCAAAAGGCATGTTCTTCATGAGAAAGAGGTGACCAGGACCTGCTCCCAGAGTCCTCCTCACAGGGACAATGCAGAGGGGGCTCTTCCTCTGTTAGCCACTACAGCTGGGGCCAGGAGTGGACACCTGTTTTTGTTGCCTGCTGACATTTTTTTCTCACGTCCTTATTCATAGGAAGTCTCTCCAGGGCACCTGGGCGGCTCAGTGGTTGAGTGTCTGCCTTTTGGCTCAGGTCATGATCCCAGGATCTTGGGATCAAGCCCTGCGCTGGTTTCTCCCTCTGTCTATGTCTCTGCCTCTCTCTGTGTGTCTCTCATGAATAAATAAATAAAATCTCTGAAGAAAAGAAGCAAGCAAGCAGGTCTCCCCATGCTGCTCAGGCAGGGCTGCTCCCTTCCTCCTACAATCATTCCCACGAATAGATGCAGAGCCCTGGCGCCCGCAATCAGGGGAGCCATCATCCGGGTGCAGCGATTGGTTCAGGGGCGAGCGTGTGACCCAGGTCAGGCCAATCAGAGGCCTCTCTGGGGAATTCCCTGGAAGCGCTGGGAATGGACCATCTCTCCACTTGGGAGCTCACTGGTGGGATATGACCCTGTCGCTAGGGTTCCCTGACAGTCTTTTAGCCACAAGACCCCACAGCTTTCCTTTTTCTCCCCTTTTTGTTTAAATGAGTTCTCAGTGTCTCTTGCTTGTGAATGCAGGGGTTCTAATTCAAGGCCCTGTCCTGGTGACCTATGCCAGACCACATGTTGACTTTTTTTTGTCTAGCCTGGACAAAAGTCTAGAGGCAGAGCACTTCTGAAAAGGGACCCTGCCCCCCTTCTGTGGATCCCATCCTGCTTCCTTCTTAGCGTGGGAAAGGGGAGGCGGCGGGCCTACTGCCACAGCCATAAGGGAGAAGAAAGGAGCAATCCGAAAGGAAAGGAGAATCAAAGAATCAAAGCTAAGAAAACTTCAAAGAGACACCGAACCCCCAAATGAATAGTTTTTCACATCTTTGTTTATCCCTTTGAAAACCCGATTCCCTAATACAGTGCCCCAGTTTTGTACTGGGTCTTAGCCCCTGTTAGCGCTTCGCTCTGTATGGATCTCAGTTATTTGGTGCATAAACAAAACGGATTCTAGCTGATTTAAGCTGAGAATTAGTTCATCAGAAGGCTGGGGACCTGGGCTCGGAAAATGCACAAGAACAGTAGGAAGGTAGGCAGGCAGCCTCGAACCAAAATCAGGCCCCCGAACCAACCTGGGGTGAGGCCTCAGCCAACAGGGCGACAGCATATGTACTGGGGACAGAATGCTGCTGCCGCCCCAACCTGCCCCTACCACCCACCTAAAGGAGCTTTCCCATCCCTGCTGGGAGCATCAGAATCCCAGAGGAGAGCACTGGCCACGTCTACGTTGCAGGTCCCCTTGCTCTTTCAGGCCTAAAGGGACCCTGTTTTGACAAGGCCTGGCCAAGCTCTTGCTACCTCCTGCTAGCTTTGTGGTATTGGTCTTCCTGCTGTGATGGGACTCCTGGCCTGCAGGCGACCTGTCATGTGAAATCCATTGGCCACCTTGCTATGCTTTGAGGTAGCACCCTGCAGTACACGGTTTGTTTCCCTTAGTAAAAGGAGACAAAAAATGAAACACAAAAACAAAACCCCCACACACAGCATGGGTCGTGTTTCTGGTAGTTTTGCCTCCTACCAAGATGCCTGTAGGGAAATTTCCCAGACACAGATTAATTTAAAAGTATCTGCATGCCCTCCCTTGGGGTGAAGTAGAGGGGGAAAAAGAGGTTGGAGCTGGTCCCCACAGCTATTAGATTGTCACAATTGTGGCCTCTGGTGACAGACTCGTGCTAGGGATGAAACGAGGTAACTCCTTGCACACTTCGTTAAGAAGTCCTGCTGAAATTCAGTCACACTTTAGTTCAGTGAATCAGACTGTTGTGCAAAGCAAGAGAAAATTCAGAGATGCAAATGCTCTCCTGTGAGAAGACACATAAAATGGACCATAACCTGTGATGGAGGTTAGCTTGAATGAGCCAGTGTGTGCCTGTGGGAATTCACGCCTTGTGATGAGAGCGGCAGCATCATTTCTGCTGGGACTGTCCAGGGTGGCTTCATTTCTTAAAGACAAAACCTGCTCCTTTGAAGTGAGGCTCACTGGCCGAGGAATGGGGAGCACGGACAAGGTCCCACAGATGGTGGCAGATGGTGGCAGATGGTAGCTGTCAGCGCGTCCCTGGAGTCAGGCACATGGGACAGGGTGTGTTTGTAGAATGAATGGAAGAGTGAGTTTCAGGTAGGGCTCAGCAGCACAAACAAGGATGGAAAAGCACAGCGACGCTCCTATACTGAAGGGGACAGACCAGATGAGGCCTGCTGTAATGGACCTGCTGCCAACAGGTAAATGAGGAAAATCTCAAAAAAAAAAAAAAAATGAGGAAAATCTCTCCATCTGAGAGATGGAGAAAACACAGAGGAAAAGGGGCTGTCCAGAGGAGACCTGGCACTTAGGACACAGCCAGGGATGAAATGATTCATCTCCATGATGGACTGAAGCGTTGTATCCCCCAACATTCATACATGGAAGCCCTAGTCCCCACTGTGATGGTGGTTGGAGACTTTGATAATTAGGTGTAAGGGTGGAGGCCTCATGAGTAGGATTAGTGCCCTTAGAAGGCACAAGAGGGCCCCTGGGTGGCTCAGTGGTTGAGCATCTGCCTTTGGCTCAGGTCGTGATCCTGAGGTCCTGGGATCGAATCCCACATCAGGCTCCCTGCAGGGAGCCTCCTTCTCCCTCTGCCTAGGTCTCTGCCTCTCTCTGTGTGCCTCTCATGAATAAATAAAATCTTAAAAAAAAAAAAAAAAGAAAAAAGAAGAGGCACAAGAAACCTCCCCTGTCCTCCGCCATGTGAGCACACAGCGAGAAGGCGGCCTGCTACAAGACAGGAAGAGACCTTTCACCAGAATGCAACCCTGTTAGCATCATGGTCTTGGTCTTCCCAGCCTCCAGAGATGGGAGATACAAATTTCTGATGATTAAGCTCCCCAGCCTATGGTATTTGGTCATAGCAACCCTAGCTACCTAGGACAATCTCTCTCCTCTGGCATCCAGAGAGTGGAGGTCTCATCTGTGTTCCTCCTCTTGCTGTGCATTCATTGAGCAAAATATTTGTAAAAGCACCTGCTCTGGTCCTGGCACTGGGCTAGAGGCTGGGTTCCAGAACTGCTTCAACAAGGCGCTATCTAAAAAAAAAATAAAAAAATAAAAAAATAAAAATAAAATAAATAAAAAAAGAAAACGGCAGCCCGGGTGGCTCAGCGGTTTGGCGCCTGCCTTCAGCCCAGGGCGCGATCCTGGAGACCCAGGATCAAGTCCCATATCAGGCTCCCTGCATGGAGCCTGTGTCTCCCTCTGCCTGTGTCTCTGCCTCTCTCTCTCTCTCTCTCTCTCTCCCTTTCTGTGTCTCTCATTAATAAATAAATAAATAAAAATCTTTAAAAACAAACAAACAAACAAACAAAACAATAAGGTGCTATCTGGTCAGGTGCCCTGAAGCGGGGATTTCAACCTGGATCCTACATGATGAGAAGGAGCTCTCGTAGGTCAGGTCTGGGCAGACTGCACAAGTGGGGCATGCTTGAGGAGCAGAAAGGAAACTGAGGTGACATGCCATTGTCCAGACTCACGGTGTGGAGGCATTGTGGGTACCAGGCAGAAAGCTGGGGTCTGCCGTTCTTGCACCCCCTGTGAGGGACAGGCTGCTGGAGTGGTTATGGGCACAGACTCCAGCCAGACAGCCAGTGTTCTAATCCCAGCCATGCCGCTTAGTCATTGTTCAGGTCTGGATTAGGCTTTTGACCTCTTTGTGCCTTGGTTTACTCACCTGTAAAATGGGAATAATTATAGCATCTACCTCAAAGGATTGGTGTAAAGATGGAAATACTCAGGAGAGCACCAACAGGTAGGAAGGGCTGCACAGGCCAGTCATCATCTTCACATTTGATGTCATTAGCCCTCCTTAGAAGTATTTATTGATTGTCCTTAAAAGAAACTCCTCAGAAACATCTCTGGCAGACATAAGACTGGTAAAAACAATACATTTCCTTTCACGCTAAGTGAGGACCTTGGCATGTCTTCCAGGTAGATTCTCTGGAATAACTCGACTTTTAAATGACATATTTGAAAATGAAGTTTATGAGGATTGAGTTCTTGATGACGTAAGTCCTAGATACATGCTCTTTGGGGCCATCAGCACCCGTTGTTTTCTTATCACATACTACAGCCAATTTTTAAAGTTGCTAATTGTGAGAACAGACCCAGAAATAGACCTCGGAGAAAGGTCTAGGAGTTGTCAAAGGAGAGAGCTGTGGGTGGAGAGACCAACTGTTTTCTAAGTGGTGTGGGCCTCGTAGTCCCAGAGCAGAGTCCTGAGCGTGAGTTGGAAAGTGGGGAGCGTTTTCTCCTCAGGGTGGGGGTGGCCTCTTCTTTCTCGTTTTCCCAGAGCTGAGCCAAAAGATCCCTTTACAGCCTCTTTGGGAATCCTGAGAGATGCCTCCCAGACAGAGTGTTTCAAAACAGAGCAAAGAATGAAGAGAGGATCAGATGTCTGTGCAGGGCCCAGGGGAGGATGGGGGGAGGGGGGCAGGAGAGAGGATGGGAAGCAGGGAAGGGGAAAGAAGGAAGAGAAGAGAAAGAAAGAAAAGAAAGAAAGAAAGAAAGAAAGAAAGAAAGAAAGAAGAAAGAGAAAGAGAAGGAACAGAAGAGGGGGAGAGGGAGGGAAGGAAAGAAGGAAGGAAAAATGGAGAGAAAGCCCAAGAGCATGAGAAGAGTCAAGAAAGGCAGACAGTATCAAATTACCTCAGGAAGTTCTGAATTGTTTTTATAACACAGAGATGAAATTCAGGAGTTTCTAATCAACAGAGAGTGAGCTCCATTTCTCTTCTCTTTGGCTTCCCTTCCCCTTTCCCTGGCTTTCTCTGCAAGGAAGGAAAAAGGGTGAGCAGAGTTTGGGGGCCATGGAAGGACAGGCACACCTCTACAAAGTCCCATCAGAGCAGAGGGTGGATTGGGGAGCAGCTGAGGCTCCTGCCCCACCTCCCTTTGTGAATCAAGGGGTGTCTGCCTTCCCCTACCCCAGCCCCAAATCCCCTGCCCTACTTTCCCTAATGGACACACACATTCCAAAGTCTCCAAAGGCTACCATTTCTATTGTTTAGCAATGTCCAAATAACACTGGCAAAGAAGTATGATGTACAATTAATAGGGTTAAAAATAGCCAAACAATTGTAATGCAACGGATTTTTAGTGTACCTGTAAAGAAATATAAAGTAATTTGATTATTGAGAGTCCCTCTGATTTGAAAAGTGATACATTCTACATTTTAAAAGATACAGCATAAGTGAGTCAAGAGTCTGGCTAATTCAATACATTGGGTTAAACTAGTTCAGAGTTTATTCCTGTTACAGACAATCACTTTTGAGCTTTAAGATATATTTGATTTGGGATCCCCGGGTGGCGCAGCGGTTTGGCGCCTACCTTTGACCCAGGGCGCGATCCTGGAGACCCAAGATCGAATCCCACATCAGGCTCCCGGTGCATGGAGCCTGCTTCTCCCTCTGCCTGTGTCTCTGCCTCTCTCTCTCTCTCTGTATGACTATCGTAAATTAAAAAAAAAAAAAAGGTATATTTGATTCTTTCCATCCACAATCTCCCTCCTAGGTATGGGAACATAATAAGCGGCACAAGTAGCAAAGATTCTTAGAGAACTGGGTTTCTTTTTTTTTTTTTAATTGAATTATTGATTTTACCAGAACTTGTTTCCAGAAAGAAAAAGAAAAAAGAAAAAAACTTGTTTCCATGACATTTAAAAAAAACATGGGTCTAATGCTTTCATGTGGGTCATCTTGATTCTCTTAACAACCTTTTGTTACAGTAGGAAAAGCAACAGAGGATCAAGGAGGCTGACAGTTCAAGGTGCCATAAATAGTAAATTTAAAAGCTGAGGCTTAAAGCGGGGCCTTTGGCACCCCACCTAGCCCACTGGAATGAGCATCCTACCATGTTGTAAATTGGATTTCTGTGTTGAAGAATACAGTCGGTGCCATTTCAAAAGTGTATTATTTTACAAGTCAATTTTGCAAGGCACTCCTTCACATTTTCCAGTATTCTTCATAATTTCCATGTACTTATAGTCTCACCCACATATAATGTTAAAGAATTCAGGTAACCTCAAAAAAAGTGGGAAAGATATTTCAAAACTGCCCCCCTGCTGTGCTTTTCAAGGCAGCTCAATAGTTCAATTTAAATAAGACTTTCATTTTTTAAAAACTCTTATTCTAGAAAATTAGACCAAAACTAAGTTCTTCATTCTACTGTCTAAAATCTAACTTTAGTCTTGGTTGGGGGGTGGTGGGGGGGAAGGGAGAAAGAAAATGAGAATGGGAATATACTGATGTCATGAGCCCAGAAAAGTAAAATCGACATGGCAATCTTGTCTTTGTCTATTTGCCTCTCTTCTTCATTTCTATTCTTTAAGCCCAGCAGAGCACCCAAACCTAGGAGGTGTCCCTGCCTGAAGACTCATCCTTGGGCCTGAACTCATCCATCACCCCAAGTGGGTATACTAAGTAATAGGATCACCAGAAGATCCAGCTAAATCAGCATTTATAATCTGATGTAACATCTGTCCTGGAGAATAAAGTTCATGGAATCAGATAACCTTATAAATTAACCACAACACACAGACCTCAGATTTTTAAAAAAATGTGTGTAGGAATCCAACCTAAAACTACAGCACATGAGCAACAAGAGTTTGTCCATTGCAGCTATAATTACAATTCATAATATGCTCAGTCTCCACCTGCTTACCACAGCCTTTATGCAGCAAGTGAGAAAATCAGTTGTGGGAAAGGGTCCGAGAGGAATTAAGACTTCAGCATATCCTCAAGTGTTGATAGAATTGATTAAACCGGTGAGACCATATATACCTTTTGGGTTTGATGACTACAGAACTTTGTGAACCATACGTCGATGTCTTATTCAAAGGTAGGTGCTCACTAAATATTTGCTGAATGAATGAGTGAATGTATAAAAGGATGAATGCATATTGCAAAGAAATTTAGGAATTCGAACATGGCCAGAAGAACACAAGTCCTGCTCAAGTCCTGCTCCAACAACTCATCCAATCCAATCTTCCTGCCATGTCGAGTAGAGATCCATTCATGTCATGTTCCTCTCTGGTTAGAAACAGGAACCACGGGCCCCTTTGGAGTAGTGCCGAAACAGATGAGAAATGGAAGAGCAAGGAAATCCTAGAGCCTCGCTTTCATTTTTCACCTAGTTTCTTGACTTCCAATGTTTCTGCTTATTAAACAGGAAAGAAATTAATTGTTTGTAATTTTCAAAACACTTGCATGTGAACTCATTCCAGACACAGACAGCTTTAAAGGCAAAATCACTAGAGGTTATGTGGTGTACAGGGCCTAGTTACCAAAGGAGGTCACATAAAAATTAAAAAACACTACAGAATAAATAGTCCATGTTGTCCAGGGGGATGAGCAATGCAACCCAAGTAAAAATTAAAACCAAACTGCATACACTCATCAGCATTGCATAGCACATCCGACTCGCTCGCAGACAACGCAATCCCTCCTGACAGGTGCTGTACTCAGTGCACCCAGCTGAGTTAGTGTGTCTCCAGGGACCTAGGGCCTTGGGCTTTCTCCCTATGCGTTGGCTGTGTTCCCTTATGACCTTGAAGGCAAATAAACAACCCTTCACAGCACCTTAGACTATGCACATCTCAAATAAAAGCAATACGGATCTGTGCGTGGCTAACATTCAGGCCCCCTCACGTGAACAAGTAACCATCTGTCCCAGGTCAGTGCTCCATTTCTAGAACACTGGATCTGATCTTGTGTTTTCGGAAATCGCATTTGCTTTATGCTATATAAAGAATTCTTCTTCTTCTTTTTCTTCACCCTGGGCTGGCAGGTGAAGGGGACATTTTGAGATTATCTTCCTTGCCCCAAGATCCTTTTGGCCTGCAAGTGACAAAGAATGGATCCTTTCCTTAAGTGTTCTATTGTTCATGGAGGCGGTTGCCCCTACGGAGGAGTCTGGCAGGCAGGATGGTGGGTGGCTGGTCCGGAGACCCCTGGAAAATCTGCTCAGAAAAGACTGCCGGGGTTCAGGATTGACCACAGTGCATCCCGTGTCAACATTCGTTTCTGCCTCCAGCTCCTCAAAGCTGTTTTGCGGGCTGAGGATCTTTTCTCTGGCCCCAGGTTGGAGGTGGGGAGAAGGCAGGTGCATCTGGGCCCCCAGGGCTGAGCTCCTGTCCTGGGATGAGCAGCCAGGGCTTTTCCCAGAAGTGCCACTAAAGCTGTCTGACACAGGGCTCTCGCCAGACTCCGGGCACTGCAGGGAACCCACCTGGAGCTTCCGGGCCCGGCTCCTTCGGCATCTTGGCTCCAAGGTCCTCCTTGTGGAGACAGGGATCAGCCTGGAGCCCTGGGGAAGTGTGTTGGCTCCCACGGTGCCGTTCAGGAAGGAAAGTTCACCATTCTTAACCCCAAGTCCTGGATTCAGTTGGACCTGAGGGACGAGGGAAAAAGAAACAAATTCAATAGATGTTTTCCATTAACTAAGTGCCAAGAACAGGCCATGTCCCATTCATCCTCTGCCATCCTGTGCCCACAGCAGACTTTCAATAGAACCAGTTGAAGCGAAGCAGTAAGTACAATGTAATCAGGCGAGGTATCAGTATCAGCTCCAGACCTCTCTCTCTCAGAATCCCTAAACTAACATTTGAGAAGACGAAGAATCTGAGAGTCAAATGCAACGATATAGTTCCCATAGATCATGTTCAAAATATGCAAGATGTTCACAGACGTTACTTGGTGGCCTCACTTGAGGTTGCAAATAACTTATTACCAACTATGCAAAAATAAAAATAAAAAGCCACCAAAACATGTGGTTATAGTCAAGATAAAAACTGGAATAAGAATTCAATCTTTCAAAGTCCTTTTTACATCATGCTAATGATATACATCTTGAGCTATTGCGAGACATGTGGGCACTCCAGGCAGACTCATAATCAGACACCTTCTAAGTCAATATTCTTTAAATTTAGGGGCACCATTTATTTCTAGTATAGGCTATATATAGTGGTATGTGGCAAAACAACAAAGAAATGAGGGAGACTGCCTATGTAGGAGCAGTGGTGTCTTCTTAATCCCTAGCCATTCCATTCTGGCTTTATTTTTACTTTTTTAAAGATTTTATTTACTTACTCATGAGAGACTCAGAGAGAGAGGCAGAGACATAGGCAGAGGGAGAAGCAGGATTCCTGTGAGGAGCCTGATGTGGGACTCGATCCCAGGACTCCAGGATCACGACCTGAGCCAAAGGCCGATGCTGAACCACTGAGCTACCCAGGTGTCCCTCCATTCTGGTTTTAAACTTAGAGACCCTACTCAGCAGAACTGCCACTCTAGAGTTAAGTGCTCTTTCCCTCCACAGACTAGATTTCACTGGCCCATCTTCCATCCTTGGCCTCTTGGGAGCCTCATCCCCTACTCATTATGCAAAACTCTTGCCCAGGAGATTTCTGGAAAAGACAATTTTCTCTATCTTGTCAGTAACTCTTAGAAATTGGTATCCAGGATCCACCCCTGCCTGGCCCAGTCCTTAATCAAATATCAAAAAGGATGGTACAAAAGAACCTTAAGTGCATATACTGAGTGAAAGAAGCCCATCTGAAAAGTCTACATACTGTATGATTCCTACTATTTGACATCTGGAAAAGGCAAAACTATGGAGACCATAAACAGGTTAGTGGTCGCCAGGGGCTAAAGGGGAGGGAGGGATGAACAGGCAGAGAATGGAGGATTTTTAGGGCAGTGAAACTACTCTGTATGATACTTCAACGGGGGATACATGTCATTACACACTTGTCAAAATTGTTAAAATGTACAATAGCAAGAGTGAACTCTAATATAATCTATGGACTCTGGCAATAATGATGTTTCTATGCAGGTTCATCAATTGAAGCAAAGGCACCACCCTGGTGGGATGTTGACAGTGGGGGAGGCTGTGCCTGTGAGGGGTAGGGGAGGGAACATATGGGACTCTCTGTTTCTTCTGCTCCATTTTGCTGTGAACTTAGCACTGCTCTAAATATTTTTTTTAATTTATTGCCAGAAAATAAAAAGAAGGAAGGAGGCAAGAATTTATTTATCTCACCAGGCAAGAAGGAAGAAATTAGAACAGTAAGAAAGCAGGTCTAGAAATGAGTAAATCACCACACATGTGCATATGGTACGTGATACATTTATATGGCCTCCCCTCAATTTTTTCTCTGATAGAAATGATGGAGTAACCATTCCAAACTGCAGAAAGCAAAAAAGCTGCTTCCATCAATTCCTTTAGCATAGAGGTTGACAAATGTTCTCTGTAAAGGGCCATACAATCAGTATCTGAGGCCCTGTGGACCTATGGCCTTTCTCGCCATGACTAGAATCTGCTGCAGAGCAGCCCATGGACAATGTGGTAAGTGGGTGTAGCTGAGTTTCAGTCTTGTGCAATTTTCACGTGTCGTGACATTTTTTCCCCCAACCATTTAAAAATGGAAAAACTAATCTTAGCTCTGGGGGCCTTCCACCTCTGAGGGACTCAAACTGCATGCTCTTTTCTGCTCCAACACTCAGTTCTCTTACATCAGCTCTTCGACATCAACAGCTCCTTCTATGTCAACTGGAGTCCAAAGACTCTCACTTCATCCATTTCCTTGCCAATATCTCCAATTCCCCTCTGCCACTCCCTTTCTATCAAAGCTTCCCTCCAGACCTCTCACCTCCAGGTCCATCTGCATGCCCACATTCTCTGAATTTGTGTTTTGAACTTCAAGCTCTCCAAGAAATGCACATGGCTGTTCAGAGTGACATCACTGTAAAGGTGTGGCTTTCCACTTAGCCCTGCCTCCCCGCCAGTCCTGTCTCCTTAGCCACCTGTCCTTTCGCCATAGGCAGTTGTTTCAAACCCCAAGAACTGTCCTCAAACCTTCAGTCGTACAACCTCCCCACAACCTCCCAGCAGAAGGTCTCACCATCTAGATTAGAGAGAAAACAAAAGTCATCACCAGCTAGCAACTCTCTGTTGCCTGCTGCCCAACACATCTGGAACGTTCCCATCTTCTCCACAAGAAAAGGGACCGGTCTGTCTGCACTGTGAATTCCTGGCCACCCCAGCTTATCAATGATTCATTTTCTCTCACTTTGTTATCTTGTTTCTCCAGTCTTTTTCTCTTCCTGGTGCTCTGCTCACTCCTTTGCAACAGCAATTAAACCTACTCAAGTTTTTCTTGAATAAAGCATTCTTTCCCCCTCTATCCCCTCCAGCTCCGTCTCTCCTCTCCTTCACAGCCAAGCCTCTCTATAAAATTCATCCACACTCATTTATCCTATTAACCACCCCCTACCCAATTCCCCTACCCACACCACTGACTCTCCTTCCTACCAATACATGGAAATTGCTCTTGCCAAGATCATCCACAATCAACTTCCTTGTCATCCATTGTTACCGGAGCTTTGGTAGAATTTTACAAGGCTGACTGTTCTCCTTTACATTTGAAGTCTTCTTCTTTTTAAGCTTTTATGTCAACACATTCTTCTAAATTTTCTGCTTCTTTTCCATCTACCGCTTCTTGGTTTCTATTGAAGGAGCCTCTTCCCCTGTCAGTTCATTATATGTTGTGTTTCTTCAGTGCTGACCTGAGTCCTCTTCTCTCTTTGCATACCCTCCCAGAGCAATCTCATGGGCACCCATGCCTTCAATTACTATTTAAATGATGAAAGCTCCCCAAAGCATAACTACAGTTCAAACCAGTTTTTTAAGCTTATACTTACCTATCCAACTGTCTTCCAGGCACCAGCTACTCAAACTCAACATGTCCAAAATTGAACTCATTTCCCCTCTGTGCTAATTCTGTTCTGTTTAGTCTTTTCCCTTTCTTCGAATACATCAGCTCCGTGTTAGTCAAGCAAGAACGTCATTTTTTCTTCTTCATCCTCATGTTATCCATTCCCATGGACTCTGCCTCACAGAGATCTCTCAGATCTTTCTGTGTCTCCATGTACAAGGCCATTAACCCTAGGTTAGGCTCTCACATCTCTCGTCTGAATTATTGCAATGGTCATATGATAAGGCCCCATGCTCTCACCTCCCTCCAATCCCTTCTCCACTCCACTACAAGAGGAGCTTCAAAAACAGTTTTCATCATGTCACCTTCCTGCTTCAGATGGCTCCCTACTCTTCTTGAAATAAAAATCTAAGCCCTTAAAATGTCCTATCACACCGTCGACAATCTGCCCCTTCTTCCTCCAGCCTGGTCATTTACCACTTCCTCCCTTTTAGGCTCTAGTTGTCAAAATCGAACTTCTTGGATATTATTTGCTCTTTCCTAGTGCCAGTGTTTGTGTATATTATTTCCTTTGTCTGAAATATGTCTCCTCTAACCCCTTTCCTAAAAACCCATGGCCAATGCCAGCTTCTATGTCATTTCCACTTGGAAGCTTTCTTGATATCACTAAATCTGGGGTGGGTCCCCTAAATATTGGCTCTGTCACTTATTAGTTGTTGGATTTTAGGCAAGTTACCTAATCTTCCTAGGCCTCTGTTTCTAAGGAGGTAATCCTAAGTACCAGCATCAGAGAGTTGTTGAAAGGATTAAATGATAACAGTGTCTAGGACATAGTAGTGCTAAATACAAGTTGGTCATTATCATAGTAATTAGTATTATTATTAGATCTTCTAGAAGCCTTACCATATTATAGTAGTTACCACACTGTTATGCATCTGCCCACTTACTTTTCTGTATCTTCCTCTAAACTTGTCATCTGGAAGAAAGATTGTATGCATCTTCTTCATTGTTGTAACTCCAGTACCTAGCATGTTGTAGGTAATCACTAGATGTCTTTGGATACATAAGTAAAGCTTAACACCTAAGAAAATATAAATTTTTACACGTAGAAATGTATGGAAGTGTAGAATGTATGAATTGGGCCCCTAATTATTTGACATTAGGTAGATATAAAGTCTTATCTAGAAAATTCAAAAAGACTTTCATCATTTGGTTAGCCATTTCTGCAAACTTTTAAAGAGAAAGAAATATCAACTTTCCTTCCTTATAGAAAGGTCTAAGATCCTTAGACCGCATAGCACAACTGAATGTAACATTATTAATGCAGAAATGCAGATGTGTGCAGATAGAGTGAAGAATTTCTAGGAGAAACATAATGCTGGGTGATTGAGAGAGATCCCTTGAGGGAGAAGAAAAGCTCCTCTTGCCAAAAAAATAAATTGAAACTCATTTGTAGAAATTCTGATCATTTAGAGCTCATCTTTCCAAGAAATATTCATAAAATATTACAAATTGAGAGCTAGCATTTTCAAGTTTCAGGGAATGTTAGCAGTTATCTTGATGAATAGAATGATCATTTGTCACTCATTTGACTCTGAACACTTGAGAAACAAGAGAATATACATCACTGAAAAATGTATTTCAGAACAGATTCACATCATGAAGGGAAAATAATATTGTCTCTTACTAGAAGTGACTGTAAGAGATAGCAAAAGAGAATTTTTCCTACATTGAGAAAAAAATTAAATGGAAATAAATTATACACATAATAAGAAACATCAAAACAGGCCAAACTTGCTTACCAAAGAGTTGAAACCACTCCTTTATAATTAATTGATCTTTAGATTAAAATCACTTACTCTAACTGATTAACCAAAACCACTGGTGTTAACCTGCTTTTCAATAAGAGTGAAAAACTTCTAAGTCATAGCCTCCAAGTGTTCTTTCAGGGAGTATTGAGTGAGATGAAGAGCAGGGATGGGAGTGTGTGTATGTGTGTGTGTGTGTGTGCGCGTGTATGTGCGTGTGTTGCTGCATGGGGTAC